>NC_140994.1:154286364-156948625 GCF_052327205.1 Somniosus microcephalus
TCTCTCTCTGTCTCTCTCCTTCCCTCTCTCTCTGTCTCTCTCCTTCCCTCTCTCTCTGTCTCTCTCCTTCCCTCTCTCTGTCTCTCTCCTTCCCTCTCTCTCTGTCTCTCTCCTTCCCTCTCTCTGTCTCTCTCCTTCCCTCTCTCTGTCTCTCCTCCCCTCTCTCTCTCTCTCTCTCCTCTTCCCTCTCTCTCTCTCTCCTTCCCTCTCTCTCTCTCTCTCTCCTTCCCTCTCTCTCTCTCTCTCCCTCCCCTCTCTCTTTCCCTCCCCCTCTCTTTCCCTCCCCCCTCTCTTTCCCTCCCCCCTCTCTCCTTCCCACACAGACAGACAGACTCATTTATATGTATATAAAAATTATATTTTCTTTTTTCATAACAGCATGCCCTCAACAAAACGTAGCAGACTTGGATGCACCACTTCTGACTGGCGATCTCCATTAACAAAAAACGAAGTTAAAGAACCACCTCCTGGGTGCTTAGGAAGAGATCTTCAATCCCAATAGTCTCATAAACAGTTTTATAAACATGGCACAGGGTTCTTGAGTTCCCTCGGCACCGCCGGGCACTCCAGCTAGTATCTAATATATTAGAGGAACTAAACTATCAATGTTAAATATTAATCAAAAAATCTGAGCAAATGGACCAGGGAGAGAAATAGCAGAATGAGCTTGTGTCCATTCATTGTGCATAGAAATGAAATTGTTTGTATATATCTGCTTAAAATTGGCCCTGTACTTTTTATATCCTTTGATCTTCCTACTACTGCTTGTGTTAATATATGTGATCTTACTACCGTGTTAACGATTGCACAACTACACCACGTTTGATGGCAATATAAAGCAATGATAGAAAATTTAATGTTTCTAGGCCAATTTACTGTTCTTGGCTTTGACTAGATTTATTTTCATACATCCTTCTGAAATGATGCCATTGCCAGTTTATAATTGCCAAACATGTTTTATGCGATTACAGCTGAGAGTGTACCTAATAAGATAGCTGTTTAATGTACTGTGTTAACTACCTCTTTCGCTAACCAGAATACACCTGTTGAATAAGTTACATGCTATCAGTGGATAATGTGTAGCATTATAGGAGAATCTAGGCAAATCATTTACCTGTATTGTTGTGCACAAATAATTTTAAAAGATGACAAACTGTTGTCACCTTTTTATATTTGTGAAGGGATTTAAAGTGGACTGCCACATAGAATGTTTGAATTCCATGTAAAGTTTAATATTCCAGTTGTAGTTATCCTGACCGCAGCAGGCCCACCATATGCAAAGGGCCTAACGCCCATTTCAGGCACGAGCCCTGGACGCCTAAACTGAAGCCTTTACCAATATCATGGGTAGTGCACTTCTAGCATGGAATGTGCGTGCGCCGCCGCCACCATGTTGGATGATTAGGCGCACATTTTAAGCCTGTGAAATGGGTGCTGCGCCAATGAATTTCTGGGTCATAATGTTAAAAGACCCAACAGTAAAGATGTGCATGAATATGAATGAAGCTCTTAAATCTGAGGCTTAAGGTAAGGATAAAAGTTAAGTGTTTTATGACTGTGTTGATTATTTAAAATTAACTAATTCCAATTTGAATTTTCTTCATAAACCTGTTTCCTTAACTACAACATGAATTTTAAAGCTACCTTTCAGTGCTGCCTATTAGAGCCTCCATGTATTCCGACAAGGAGGTTCAACTCCACTGCTCAACTGTAAACCCTCCCTCAGGCTCCCACACTCTCCCCATATGTGGAGTTTCCTCTGATTCCCCTCCCCCAAAAGCAAATTTGGTCCTAACCCTGTCCTGTACTAGTGGTAGTCCACTACGCCAAACTAGCAATTTTCTTTGCAGGACGCTTCACTACTGCAACTGTAATGTATGTACCTTTAAGGGGGGAACTACTTTCTACAGCTCATGTATACTGTAGTACCGGCAGTGACCACACCTGTATATAATGCTGAGTAGTAATCTGTTGTTTCAGTTGCAGTTTGAACCACGTTGAGTAAACACCTGTTGTACCGTTCTCTGCAGTCCTTTTCTTATTATTACACGGATGTAACAGTGGTGACGAGCAAGTTCGAACCTACCTGCAACTCTGCATCACCTCCCAGGGATTCGCTCCTGGAGAACAGTGGAAGAAGGTCGAGTCCAGAAGCACGGGCGTCGACCACGGGCAACCGCCCAGTCATCCAGCGGAGATTTGAGCATCGCAGGGGAGGCTGTCGAGAGCCAGGCTTGGCTTGCCAGTCACGGTGGTCCAGCGAAACGGGCTGGCAACAAGTACTGCGCAGACCCTTCCCAGACAGCGATGGGCTAGAGCCCGACCGAGCAGCACAGAAAAAGGGTGAGCAGCGTCGATGGGGGAGAGAGAGAGGGCAGAGCGCACAGGGCGCAGCCTGTGTTCAGGACCGAGCGGCGTCAACGGGGGAGAGAGGCGAGAGAGAGCAGAGCGCAGCCAGTGGTCAAGGGCCGAGCAGCGTCAACGGGGGAGAGAGGCGCGCAGGAAAACGCGAGGCGCTGCCATTGCCACGAGGACCGCAGAGAGCGGCATTGGCAGCAGCGTAGGAGCAGCGCACGAAACCCACAGGGCGTCGCCATTTGCCATGAAGGCCGCCGAGAGCGGCGTTGGCAGCAGCGCAGGAGACGCCATTTTATGCCGCAGCGGGGAAGAAAGGAAAGCGCGGGAGACGCCATTTTAAGTCAGTCTAACCACACCCAAAAATGCCGAAGAGCGGCAGTATCACAGCGTTCGACAATGAAGTCAAAGATTGGACGACATATGTCGAACGCATAGAAGTATACTGCAAGGCGAATGAAGTGCCAGATAACAAGAAAGCGCTGGTATTGTTGAATTCAATGGGTGCAAAAACGTATGGCTTGCTATGAAACCTAGTAACCACAGAGAAGCCAGTAGAAAAGGATTTTGAAAACATAGTGTCAATCCTACAGGACCACTTAAACCCCACACCGCTGCCGATAGCAGAAAGATTTAAGTTTCACAAAAGGAACCAGCATAAAGATGAAAGTAATGCTGAGTATTTAATGGAACTGCGCAAGCTATCGAAACACTGCCAGTTTGGAATGGGACTACCAGATACTTTAAGGGACAAGTTTGTGTGTGGGCTTCAAAATGAAGGAACCCAGAAACAGCTTCTATCAGAAAAGGATCTTACGCTGGACAAGGCTTTCAGCATTGCAGTATCACACGACGCAGCAGCATGGAGCGCTGCAGAGATACAACGGAGACCGCAAGAATATGGCACAAATGAAATGTCATACGGAACAGTGAAGTGCTATCGCTGCGGCAGAACAACACACGACCATAATGATTGCTGGTTCAAGGACAAAGTGTGCAGACAGTGTGGAAAAGTAGGACACATAGCAAGAGTCTGCAGGTCGGGAAAGAAAACCAGCAGCAAGAAATCTCCACAGGAGAAGTACAAGAAGGTACATAAGGTGACGGAGAGTAGTTCAGACGAACAGAAGAGTGATACAGACTCCGGAAGCAAGGAGCTGGGTTGTCTGAAACTACATAATGTGATCAAAACGGAGGATCACCAAACTATCTGGGTCACGCTCAAGATAACAGGAGTCGAAGTGAAAATGGAATTGGACACAGGATCAGCCCTAACGGTCATAAACCGAAGGGACTACAAGCGGCTATTCTCACATATACCCTTGAGAGATACAAAGATTGTCTTGAAGACGTACACGGGGCAAAAAGTCTACCCCAAAGGAAAAATAAGGGTGAATGTTATATATAACGGCAAGGAAACACCAAAAATGGACCTATATGTATTGCCAGATGGAGGACCACCACTACTAGGACGTGAATGGATCCGGAAGATACAGCTAGATTGGCATTCCATACAAGCACTGACTGTAGATGCCAAAAAGGAAGATGACGTTACACCTGGAGGACTGTCAAAAATGCTAACTGACGCACAAGAAGTGTTCCAGCAGGGACTCGGAACACTAAAAGGCATAACAGCGACGATCAAAATAGAGGAAAATGCAAGCCCAAAGTTTTTAAAGGCCAGACCGGTACCTTAGGCAATCCGCCCAGCCGTCGAAGCAGAGCTGGAAGGTTTGGAATGTTCAGGAGTACTGTCCAAAGTGGACTGGAGCGAGTGGGCTACACCCATCGTTCCTATAATGAAGAGGTCGTTGAGTAATACGCCTGGGGAAACAAAGAAGGTTCGCATCTGTGGGGACTTTAAGGTGACAGTGAACGCAGTCCTTCACACGGTACAATATTCGCTTCCGCGGATTGAAGATATTTTCACCTCGCTGTCTGGAGGGAAACGCTTCACTAAAATTGATCTGGCCCAGGCGTACCTGCAAATGGAGGTAGAAGAAGCCTCGAAACAGTACCTCACGATCAACACTCATAAAGGTCTCCACCAATACAACCGGCTGGTGTTCAGGGTAGCATCAGCTCCGGCTATTTGGCAAAGGGCAATGGAACAAGTCCTGCAAGGGATTCCAGGGACCCAGTGTTATTTGGACGACATCCTGGTCACGGGCAAAAATGACAGTGATCACCTCGCCAAACTGGAGCAGGTGCTCACTAGATTGAAGGAATATGGGCTCCGAGCTAATCGCCACAAAGGCGAGTTTTTCCAGAAGCAGATCTCGTATTGTGGCCACGTTATTGTTAAAGATGGGTTACATAAGTCCCCTGAAAAGATTGAGGCAGTAGTCAAGGCTCCAGCAGCGGAAAATGTGTCCCAACTGAGGTCGTTCCTCGGGCTGGTGAACTACTACCATAAGTTCTTGCCGAATTTGTCTACAGTATTACACCCACTGAACACCCTACTGCAAACGGGGGTACCATGGAAGTGGAGTGACGAATGTAAACGAGCTTTCCAGAAGAGCAAAGCATTGATCACATCAAAAGAGGTGTTGGCTCATTTCAACCCAGCACTACCAATACAGTTGGCGTGTGATGCATCACCCTATGGCATTGGAGCGGTGCTGTCGCACAAATTCCCGGACGGCTCGGAGAGGCCAGTAGCCTTTGTGTCTCGGTCACTAACCTCAGCCGAGCGTAACTACGCCCAGATTGACAGGGAGGCCCTCAGCCTAGTGTGGGGAGTGAAAAAGTTCAATCACTATCTGCACGGGCAGAAGTTCACCTTGCTGACTGACCACCAACCACTTGTCTCCATCTTTAATCCAAAGAAGGGCGTTCCGGTGATGACTGCGCAATGGCTACAAAGATGGTCCCTTTTTCTAGGGGCGCACCAATATGAAATCGAGTATAAGGGCACGAAACAGCATGGAAATGCTGATGGGCTATCATGCCCGCCACTGCCTTCTGTGGAGGAAGCACCAGCAGTGGATCCTGTCGAAATATTTCATTCGACTATAATTGAATGCTTGCCAGTAACTAACGCTGGTATAGAGAAGGAGACCCGAAATGACCCAACACTGTCTCGGGTATATGATTTGAGAGTGAAGGGATGGCCAGCACATGGTGACTCACTGTTGCCAGCATTCTCATCCAGAAGAGAACAGCTGTCAGTATGCCAGGGGACCTTGATGTGTGGATCCCGAGTGGTAATTCCACCCAAGTTAAGGGAGAGAGTGCTCAATGAGCTTCACGAAGGTCATCTGGGAGGGGTGAAAATGAAAAGCCTTGCTAGGGCTTATGTGTGGTGGCCGGGGATTGATCAGCAAATCGAGGACCTGACAAAGAGCTGCTCAGGATGCCAGAAGGTCCAAAATGCACCACCACATGCCCCTCTACACCCATGGGAGTGGCCCTCATCTCCATGGCAACGGGTGCATATTGATTTTGCTGGTCCATTCATGGACTCAATGTTTTTAATAGCTGTGGATGCGCACTCGAAATGGCCTGAGGTGATCAAAATGTCCTCCACCACCACGGAGAAAACTATTGCAGTCCTACGGACCATTTTTGCATGGAACGGCTTGCCAGAGCAGATTTGCTCTGATAACGGACCACAGTTTGTGTCCGAAGAGTTTCGAAGATTTATGAAAAGGAATGGGGTAAGGCATTACACATCCGCCCCGTATCATCCAGCCACAAATGGATTGGCTGAGAGGAACCAACCGACGACAGGGGGCCAGAATCACCTCCGCACCAAGAGCAAGACACTCGGGAAAGGCACTATCCAGAAAGGATCAGGAAGCCTCCCCAAAGACTGAATTTATAAATAGACTATTTTCAGCTAATGTTGCATGTTAAAAGTGTTAATTGTAATTAGTTTGATATTTAATTGTTAAATGAGTGTTATGGTACTGTTAATCTAAAAGGGGAGGAATTGTAATGTATGTACCTTTAAGGGGGGAACTACTTTCTACAGTTCATGTATACTGTAGTACCGGCAGTGACCACACCTGTATATAACGCTGAGTAGTAATCTGTTGTTTCAGTTGCAGTTTGAACCACGTTGAGTAAACACCTGTTGTACCATTCTCTGCAGTCCTATTCTTATTATTACACGGACGTAACAGCAACCACTTCATCAGCAGTGTCTCTTCCTGACTCACACTGTTATCGCTCAGCTGTTGGGCTACCCACCCCCACCTGAAATCAAATATTCCCTCTTCCTGCCTCTCCCATTCCACTTTCCTCCATAAACTACCTCTACCATAAATTTTCCCGGACTAAACATTTTTGATTAGTAACAGCATCTGCTGCTAGTGTACAGAACTCACCCGAGTCACCAATTCCATTCCATTATTCGTTGATTTGAGTTTTAAATGCATTCCCCACATCTAATCTCAGTGGTTGGCTCCTCCCTCCTCATCAGAGAGCTTCAAGGCCTCGCAAACACCTTCCCCCCCTCCTGCTGAGAGACTTTCAGGGCCTTTCAACTCTACCGCCTTCCCAGCTTAAGAGACATTCAATACTTCTCTCCCCTTCTCAGAGACTTTTAAGACTTTCCTGTCCCACTGTCCCTTTGCCTCATTAACCCCATCCCTGCTCCTCCCCAGCCCTTCATCTTCCCAGTCCAACAACTGTCTTCCTCCCTTCATTCCTCTCCCTGTATCCTTTGCCCCATCCCCTCTCCCTGCCTTTATCCAATTAGCCCCACCACCCTTTAACTCTACTTGACCTGAATAACTGCACTTGAATTTGACTCCCTGTGTGTAATGCCACTCGTATACAAAAAAAAATACTGTACAAACACAGAGCAATGTTAGCAAAAGTGCAGCAAGTAACAGATCAGCAATGAAAATTGTAGGGTTTGGCAGATGATGTTATATATGTCTTGATGGGAAAGAAAATACACTGTGGGAAGAAATAAATCCCGGTCTCTCAATTCTTACTGATCCTATATACAAAGCAAAATGCACACATCAAAGGAAGACACAGTGAAGAACCAAGTGTCACATCATATGAGGAAATTATTGTTGATTTATTCAGAAGAGAGAGCTAAGGCGGCTTTGGCCCTTGCTGAGATCGGAGAGGTGCTCAATACTACTAGTATATGCCATATTCATCATATTTTCTATTACACACTGTGCAGAGTACATAACAGTGAAGACAGTACCCATGAATTCATAATGTTTGATCTACTCTCTTCACAGAACAAAGAGACTCCAGTTAACCACCAGCTGCACTGATAGAGCACCAACTATCAGCACCCCACTTGAAGCAAACAGCAGCCCAGATACACACACTACAGGAGAAGAACATAGTAATGCGGAAGCACAAGGCATGACAACAAACTCTAATGAGCAAGGAATAGCAGTGGCAGATGAGTGGGCCAAGGTCAATGGTGCTCATGATCTGATTTGAATAGGGAAACAGACCTTAGTGGGTCTGTTTTCAAACGAGCAGTGTTAAAGCAGCAACACTGTATCGTGGAATTGCTTGCATCTCTGTGCATGACAACGGAAGGTGGTCAGAGTAGTATGGGGGAAACCACCCAGATATGCACTCTACTGCAAGTGATGTCGTGGAGTATCAGTTGTATGCACTGCAGTCTGCTATTCAGCACATGCCAACTGCATCTACAGTGGAGGCCTCAGTTACACCATAAGTATGAGAGAAACATCTATGAACTCTCCCACAACTACTATGGAGGCTTTAGTGTCATGGCTGACTTCAGCTTGCTTGGTGAATGGTTGCATACAACCATGAGGGAGATATTCTGGAAACACATGGATCGGCCCTGTTCTATACTCACACACAATGAGTATCGTAAGAAAACGGCTCCAATAGTGGCATACACAGGAGTCAGCTGGCCCTCATGCCAGTGGACGAGCATCATGTAGCTCTGCACAAGTAGACATTGCCACTAATAATCCCACAGCAGCTCCAACAAAGGTATATAGGATCAGTAAGAGTTGAGAGACTGGGATTTATTTCTTCCCATAGTGTATCTGTGCTTAATCATGATAGAAACAAATTCTATCATGATTAGTCACAGATACAGGTAGAAGCCTCCTGTGTCTGCTGCAGCAATCGAGTTGACTTTGCAGCCGTTCACCAGTCCTATTCCATCAGCTAGGGTAGCATTTAGTAGTACGGCACGGAAAATTCAAGACAGGGGCAAACATGACTGCCAAGCACATTAAATGCATATACAAGCAGCAGTGCACGATTGAATAATATGTATTTACTGTGAATATGGTTTGCAATTTGTCATCCTTTCATTATGAAGAAAATAAAGTGACAGTTGTTCAAAGGCCACCAATAGTAGAAAGTTGACAGCAGTGGTGATCTTCACTACCACTGGTAGTTCACAGCAGAAGGTTGATTTTTGTTACAGGTCTTTGTGGACTATGTGGTATCCATCTTGCTGAGCTCGAGCTTCCTCATGCATTACTACTCCACCATACTGCCTGGGGTAGTATCTACTGTAGATCACCCATGTTTTATGCCCTCTTGTTTCAATGCAATATAATTTCCAATGGTCACTACATATATGCTTTGGGCCAAAAACAACATTACGCTATTTACTTGTTCCTGCCGTGGTACTACTTCCAAACATTCCCCTTCGGTAAACTCACTAACTCCAGGTCTGAACTGGAATTGCACAAGTTTAGCATTAATGGGCCAGACTTTGCTGTAGAAATAACAGTGAGGCTAACAGCGCTCACCGTTATTAAAGTGTAAATTGGACAGCTGAAATCAGGAAGTTTCTGTCTGAGTTGCCCTGCTCCTCTAGAAGCTGCGCTATAATGGTATCTCGCCGAGAGATTCGGCATTGAAATAAATGGAACAGCATGAAGTTGCCGTACTTAAGTGATATATACCCACTCAACTCGGGAGCATACCTCGGGAGCCTACTTTCAACAAGGGCAGACGTCGACGACGAAGTCCAACACCACCTTCAGTGTGCCAGTGCAGCCTTTGGTCACCTGAGGAAGAGAGTGTTTGAAGACCAGGACCTCAAACCCAGCACTAAGCTCATGGTCTACAGGGCAGCAGTGATACCTGCCCTGCTGTATGCCTCAGAGACATGGACCATGTACAGCAGGCACCTCAAAGCACTGGAGAGGTACCACCAGTGCTGCCTCCACAAGGTCCTGCAAATCCATTGGCAGGACAGGCGCACCAACGTCAGTGTTCTTGCTCAGGCCAACATCCCCAGCATCGAAGCTCTGACCACGCTCAATCAGCTCCGATGGACGGGTCACATTGTTCGCATGCCCGATACGAGACTCCCAAAACAAGCGCTCTATTCGGAGTTCCGGCACGGCAAGAGAGCCCCAGGTGGTCAGAGGAAATGCTTCACGGACACCCTCAAAGCCTCCTTGAAAATGTGTAACATCCCCATCGACACCTGGGAATCCCTGGCCCAAGACCGCACAAAGTGGAGGAGAAGCATCCGGGAAGGCGCTGAACACCTCGAGTCTCTTCGCTGGGAGCAAGCGGAAGCCAAGCGCAGGCAGCGCAAGGAGCGCACGTCAACCCAAGCACCCCACCCACCCGCCCCTTCAACCACCATCTGCCCCACCTGTGACAGAGAGTGTAGGTCCCACATTGGACTCATCAGTCACCTGCGAACTCATTCTTAATGTGGAAGCAAGTCATCCTCGGTTCTGAGGGACTGCCTAAGAAGAAGGAGAAGACACTAAAGAAAGGTTAAGACTTGTCCATTCCAGTGTAAGTAAATTTTTAATGGCGTGATACATCTTAATTACTGCCAAACAACCTCTCTGGCACTGAAAAATAACCTTTACAAGTGTGAAGTCTCATTCCTTCAGATTTTAATTATTGTTGGAGATTTTTTTTCAATTACTTTTTTTTTACTTTTTCTTTTTGTCTCTTATCTCTCTCTCTCTCTCTCTTAATCCCATATTTTATTCATCTATATCATTTTCTGTACCTAATTGGACATTGAATTCGTAACTGACATTTCCTGGTTCAGACTCCATCCTGCTCATTAATACTCCATCAATCTGATTGGTTAAGGAGATATACAGTTGCTTGCCCCATTCACACAGATCCTGATCCCCTGTAGAGGGCGCTGTGCTGAAATGGCTCTCTAATCACAGTAACTTCCAATGTAAAATCCCATAGAAAGTCAGTGGGCAAGTGCAAGTGTAATGAATGGTTGGCGCAGTTAGTTTGCTGCTGAGAACAAAATCCGGCCCAATGAATTTTAACAAGGCCTAAATAAGTAAAAATCACTCCCCCACTTCCCTCCCCTCACTTTCTATTGCCTTATTTCTCTCTTTATAGAGATAAAAGTCATTCTTTGGCACTTTCTCCCATTCTTTGACACTTTTTACTCGCATCTACTTTTTCCACTAAAATTAAAAAACACAGGAATGTCAGGTCAGTAGCATCAAGTGAAAGAACTAAGCTTGTACTGTTGAAGGTGTGGTGTGAGTCTTCCCTTTTCAACCCTTATATTTACAGTCACTTGACTAAAATACCCCTTTTATTTCTCATTTGCTGTCCAGTTTGAAGGAGGGGGTAAGATAACAAATAAGGAAACATGACCACATTCAGACAGATGTTTGCTTTGAATTCCATTCAAATACAAAAACTATCTTTAAGAGTTTGCCTTTATTTTGGATTGAGGCACGCAATAGCCATTCAAATAATCAGCAGCATTTACAATTTGTAGTAGCACATAGCACTGCAAGTGCAAGTAAACTAACCATTGAAAACATAGCATAATGACCTTAAACATCTAAATAATAGTTTGTCCAGCTCAGACTTCCAAGATAAAAAGACAAACTGAAATATTATATGTATACCATCCTAGTAGTCGCATGATACAACGATAACGGAGTTCTCGACTAATCATAACAATCAATCTCTGTCCATTAGTCTACAACAGACCCAGGCATGATGCATGGAAAACCCCAGTGGTGAAGAGCTTTGGGAACCATAGGTCCAAAGTCACCTGTTCCTCCCACACATACAACACTTACCACGTCATCTCTCAAATAACTCATACACTGTGTTCCTATATGTTATTTTCTGACAGAGATCTGCACACAACACCGAAACAAAATGTATTTGTCAAAATACAGGGTTAGTTTTATTCAGTGCAAATTTTATAAATTCATTTTTGAAGAGTGTATATTATCTATATATATAAATCGGTCCTTCTGTCTGTCCTTCTGTCTGTCCTTCTGTCTGTCCGTCTGTCTGTCTGTCTGTCTGCAGGTGCGTGTCTGGGCGGCTATGCGCTCGAAAGTTACAGGGCGTACCTACGCGTGTGTTACGTCGAAAGAAAGCTTACCTTTCCAAAACGGTTTTAAGCATATTTACGTTTCGGCCGGGCTAAAATCGCGCCCGCGGTATCCGAAAACCTTAACATTCCGCTCATTAGCATCTCATTATCCGCTCATTAGCGACAGAGTGACCTCGAGCTCGACCAATCGTACGCCGGGTTGCTGGCGTGTGCCGCCGGGCCAATCGGTGCGTGTTTGGGCGGGCCTTATCGTTCTGAACCGAGGTGAGTCGCCGCCATCTTGATTCCAAACTTTTCCTTTCTTTTTCCCGCTTTCTGCGTCTTTAAAAAAAACTTTGCTTTTAAAACACATATTGTTTTTCAAAAAAATGATTTAGAAAGTAATTAACTTATCTCATCTCATTAATTTTCCTACCTTTCCCCGTTTTTCCAGGTAGGCCTCCAAGCCTCGGCGTCTCCTCCGCACCCACGCCCGAGCTAGGCACCTCCCGGCCCCACTCGAAGGCTGGAGGGGCGGGCCTCAGCCCAGCGCTGCTACCTTGCTAAAGGGTGCGCGCGCAGCAGGAGCAGCTGAGACGCGGCGTCTCTCTTTCTCTGGCTCGGCCGGGGGGCGGGGCTCGGTCAGCGTCAACGGTTACCCTGGCAACCGGGCCCTCCGGCCGTCTCGCACAGCCGCAATCTTGAAGCCAGCTCGGGAGGCCGGTGCTCGGAAGATCACGCCTCCGGAGTTCGGTGCTTGGTTGGGGGGGGGTGGCGAGCCTCGGGGGGGGGGGTGGCGAGCCTCGGGGGGGGGGTGGCGAGCCTCGGGGGGGCCAACCTCTGGAGTTCGGGGGGTGGGGATCAGGGGGCTCGGGAGTTTGGGGGGACGGGGACCAGGGGGCTCGTGGACTCTCCCCCTTCCCCTCCCCTCCCCCCTCCCTCCTCTCCCCCTCCTCTCTCCTCCTCCCCTCCCTCCCCCCGCCCCTTCTTCCCCCCCTCCTCTCTCCTCCTCCCTCATCCCCCTCTCCTCCCCTCCCTCCCCTCCCCCCCGCCCTCCCCCCCGCCCTCCCCTCCCCCGCCCTCCCTTCCCCTCCCTCCCCTCCCCGCCCTCCCTTCCCCTCCCTCCCCTCCTCCCCTCTCCCCTCCCTCTCTTCCCCCCAGTCGCTCTCTCTCTTCCCCCCAGTCGCTCTCTCTCTTCCCCCCAGTCGCTCTCTCTCTTCCCCCCAGTCGCTCTCTCTCTTCACCTCAGTCGCTCTCTCTCTTCCCCCCAGTCGCTCTCTCTCTTCCCCCCCAGTCGCTCTCTCTCTCTTCCAACAACAACATGCCCTCGAAAAAGCCTCAGCACCGCCGGGCACTTTAGCTAGTCTATATATATAAAAGGATACTTCTGTCTGTCATTCTGTCTGTCTGTCTGTCTTGAATTAACTCGAAAGTTATAGAGCGTACCTACACGTGCGTTATGTCGAAAGAAAGCTGACGATTCCAGAACCGTCCTAAGCATATTTACGTTTCGGCCGGACAAAAATTGTTTGCGCGTTATGCAAAAAACCTTCAAAATTAAACTCATTATCTGCTAAGTAGCATTGATTGACTGACATCAAGGTCGACCAATCCTGTGCCGGCACAATTGACCAATCCTACAGTTCAGTCGCCTGATGGTTGGCCAATCGCTGCGTCTGTGGGCGGGACTAATGCTTTTCAACTCAGGCATCGGGCAGCCATTGCTTCACTACTTCCAGCTCAAACTACTCTGCTAATCCAGCTTCGAAAAAGTTAGTATCTCCTTTAAAAATTACATAACATTTACCAAAAACGTTTTATAAGTACTTTCACTTTCATCTTTGAAGCTATTAAAAGGTAGAAATGTTGCCCGGCAGCAGATTCACACAGGGACAGACAGACAGGCCCCAAAGCCTGGGACTTGATTTAAACCGCCCGGCCCAAAACAGCCCTGGCAAAGCCGGGCTCCCCCAGCTAGTATTATATATACTGGTTAGGTATGGATTTTGTAATTGTAAGGATAAGTATGTTAAAGCTGATTAAATGCTCTGTGGATGAATAATTTCTATGCTGCTAAGACCAAAGAATATAATCATAGAATTTTACAGCACAGAAGGAGGCCATTTGGGCCAATATTTTTTTTAATTCATTCTTGGGATGTGGGCATCACTGGCAAGGCTGGCATTTATTTCCCATCCCTAATTTCCCTGGGAAAATTTTGATACATTTGGTTGGCTTGCTAGGTCACTTCAGAGGGCAGTTAATAGTCAACCACGTTTGTGTAGGATGAGAAACACATATAGGCCAGACCGGGTGAGGACAGCAGGTTTCCTTCCCTAAAAGGACATTATTGAACCAGTTGGGTTTTTATGACAATCTGACAGCTTAATGGTCACTTTTACTGATACCAACTCTTATATTTCCAGATTTTTAAAAACTGAATTGAACTTCTCAAACTGCCACATTTGGATTTGAACTTGCTTTGTGCCGATTCTCCAACAGAGGTTTACGATGATTCCCAATCCTCTGCCTTCTCCCCATACTCTTTTTTTTAAAAGAAAATGTACCCACTTCCCTTTTAAAAGTTATTATGGATTCTGCTGTTTCATTCATTCATCCACATTGTGACAACACTGTAAAAATAAATTCTCCCCACCTCTCCCTTTGTTTTGAATGGAATTCGGCTTTTACTTCTTCAAAACCCTTCAGAGAATCTCTTCTGTGCCCTCTCCATGGCCTTGAAATGCTTTCTAAAGTAACGTACTTAAACTGGATAAATATTCTAACTGCAACCGAATCAGTGGTTTATATAGGTTTGGCATTAGCTCTGCTTTTGTACTCTTGTACCCCATTTTCTACGACCTAGTATGTTTTTAAAAATTGTGTATCTGAACCCATGGAAATGTTATGCCAAAGAAGAAGTTACCCTCAGTTACTCAATCGGAAGATAAACCCTTCCTCAGAAGACTAGTTGGGTCAGCTTGTTCCTGATAGATCTGATTGTATGTAGTCTATGGAAGAATGGGCTGGATTATTTCTTGTCATTCCACGCTTACGTTTGCTCATATATATGTAAAATTGACTTGATGGATCAAAAAATTAGTTTTAGTCCTTGATTCAATTTTATTTTGGTTTTCAATGCAAATTTTATGATTACCAAGGGATGTAATCTTGTTGAAGTTGAGTATGGATCTAAATCACTGAAAATTTCTACTAATTATGTCGCACTATACTTCTTGGCATCAACAAGAACAGTACACAACATACAAGGTTCAGTCTGTACTTGCCCCACGGAACTTATTTCTTCCTATCTCAACTATTTTTTCTCCACTTGTCTAGTCTCTTTCGACCAACATCCCCGACTCTTCCGACGCCCTCTGCCACTAACAGTTTCCAGTTTCCTGGCCCTGACTGTCTCCTTTTCACCATGGACGTCCAGTCCCTCTACACTTCCGTCCCTTACCAGGATGGCCCGAGAGCCCTTCGCTTCTTCCTGGAACGAAGGCCCAATGAGTCCCCATCAACCACCACCCTCCTTTACCTAGCTGAACTTGTTCTTGCATTGAACAACTTCTCCTTTGACTCCACTCACTTCCTCCAAATAAAAGGTGTTGCAATGGTAACCCGTATGGGTCCTGGCTATGCCTGCCTTTTCGTGGGATACGTGGAACATCCCTTGTTCCAGTCCTACACAGGTCACCTCCCTCACCTCTTTTTCCAGTAAAAAGATGACTGCATCGATGCCGCTTCCTGTTCTTGCGCCGAACAGGAAAATTTCATAAACTTTGCTTCCAATTTCCACCCCTCCTTCACCTTCACATGGCCCATCTCCGACTCTTCCTTTCTCTATCTCCATTTCTGGGGATAGCCTGTCAACCAATATCCACTATAAGCCCACTGACTCACAGCTACCTTGATTACACTTCCTGTAAGGGCTCTATTCCATTCTCCCAGTTACTCCATCTCCGTCGCATCTGTTTGGACAATGCCACCTTCCACACCAGTGCTTCAGATATGCCTTCCTTTTTCCTCAAATCAAGGATTCCCCTCCACCATGACTGACAGGGCCCTCGGCTGTGTCCATCCCATTACCCACACTTCTGCCCTAACCCCTTCCCCTCCATTCCAGAACCACGACAGGATTTCCCTAGTCCTCACCTTTCACCTCATCAGACTTCACATTCAATGGAACATCCTCCACCATACCACCACCTCTAGTGTGATCCCACCACCAAACTCATCTTCCCCTCCCCTTCAGCATTCTGAAGGGACCATTCCCTCCACGGACACCCTGGTCCACTCCTCAATCACCCCCAACACCCCCTCCCTTTCCCCTGCAAGTGCAAGAAATGCAACACCTGCCCTTTTACCTCCTCCCTTCCCACCATCCAGCATGCCAAACACTCCTTCTAGGCAAAACAGCGATTTGCTTGTACTTCTTTCAATTTAGTATATTATACTCGCTACCCATGATGCGGTCACCCCAACACTGGGGAGACCAACCACAGATTGGGTGACCACTTTGCTGAATACCTCGGTTCAGTCCGCAAGCGTGACCCTGAGCTTCCGGTTGCTTGTATTTTTAATTCTCCACCCCACTCCCACTCGGGCCTCTTCATCCTCGGCCTCCTACACTGTTCTAATGAAGCTCAATGGAAGCTCGAGGAGCAGCACTCATCTTTTGAATAGGCCCATTACAGCCTTCTGGACTCAACATCGAGTTCAACAATTTCATATCATAACCACCATTCACATTTTTCGGACAGTAGCTGGGAATGAATCTGCTGTTGCCATTTACAGCTCCTCCAGACCAATGTTCCCTGTAATTTTGTTTGGCGCCACACGACCCTTTTAAGGGGCTGCGTGGGCCATTCAAAATACCGTGCATGTGCGGTTTCTCTCACTGAATAGCCGGCAAGCTGGCTGCGCAAGGTCCCTGGAGTGCTGCACAACCAGGCAGCTTACAGGGAGCATTGCTCCAGGCCCAAATTTTGTTTCTTCCCTTGTCCCATAACTACCCCTTTTTGCCTTGCACCATCATCCCTTTTGTCATTTAATCTCTCCTGCCTTCCACTCTATCACAGACCTTCCCTTTTGTTCTTTCCTCCCCTCCACCTTTTCCCTGCCTCTGTACTTGCTTAAAATCTGTTACATCTCGAACCATTGCCAGTTCTGAGGAAGGGTCATCGACCTGAAACGTTAACTCTGTTTCTCGCTCCACAAATGCTGCCTGACCTGCTGAGTATTTCCAGCATTTTCTGTTTATATTTCAGATTTCCAGCATCTGCAGTATTTTGCTTTTGTTTTATACATGTTCAGGGCAGAAGTGATCACAGCCCATGAAAATAACTACAGGAAACAAATATGGAGTAAAGAAGATAATTAAAAGCTTAGCAAAATGAACAAAGTCTCACAGCTTTAAAACATTATTACATCTCTAACAGTATAAAAAGTTCTGTACTCAATAATAGATTATGCTGTATAGTTCTATATGCATGACATTATTCTGGCAATTTGTAATGACAGCTACAAAGAGTTCTGCAGTGCTGTCAATAATGATAAGGAGTTCACACCCCAGAGGCCTGGTGCAGTGTTTATAAAATGCTCAAACTCGCACAATATATGCCAACTAAAGCTATGCAGTTTAATCTTTACTGGTTTATTTGAATAAATTCAATGATAAATGAAGTGAAAATTATACACAAACCATTAACAAGTTTCTTTTCAATTTAGTAGTGTTGGCTACACATCAGAATACAAGCAATGACTCCGGGGGTGATTTTCATCTTTCTACCACCCTGTTAATGCTGAAAAACGGGGCGGTCGCAAATACATTAAAAAAAAAATCTCCTGCCCAACTTGATTTGAGTGAGCCTCAAAATGGACGGCCTGCTTTCTTGCAGACGAGAGCCTTAATTATATCGGGCTCTTATGCCAGTTACAGGGCCCTGATTCAACTTGCATGTACCAATGGGTGAAGAATGTGCAGCGTTTGCTCCACCCAGTGAGACTGGAGGCCGCTCCCAAACACCCAAAAGAATATCTGTGACATTGATTTTTTTGTGTGGTCCTCCTGACCCTGCAAGAATCTTTCCACCCACTGCAGGCTCCCCACCCCATGGATTAACCCTCTCCTTTAGGTTTTGACTTCCAGTTTGGTTCCACGGAGGATCCAACCGATTTCCCACACCCTCTGATTGGTGAGTTCTCTTTAGTGCTCGTTGAATATTGACAGGCAGCTCGCCAATTACATCCATTTGAGGCTCAACGGTGAAAATGGTAGAGGCCTCCCGCTAGAGCCATTAGGTGGGCAGTGCGATCGCTCTGCCCACTGCCCACCTGATATGCGCTCCATATTAAAATGGGCCCCTCTAATATTAAAAATTGATTATAATTTAATCGAGGATACGTTTGGATGCCAGTTACAACACTGCCATATGCAAATGAGACTATTTTGAATGTTTTTGCTCATTGTTCTTCACTTTGATTGTTGTGTGCTGTGTAAGCAGCAAGTAGCATCATAGCTCAGGAGAATAAGCCAAGCTGTTCTGCTTCACAACATTCAAGTGCTGCAGCACCATAAATTAAGACAGAATGGCAAATAAAAGCATTTCGATAATATAAATCATCATGTAGTGGAACAAAATGGAAAAGAAATCTCTCTCTAAGTTGACCAATGATTTCAAAATGTTCAAATATTCTATTCTTCATAGAATACACAAACAATTTTAAGACTGCAATTGTTTTTGTTCCTTACCAATGTCACCAGAGGATTTAATGCATGTAGTTGGGCTCTGCAGTAGAGAGAGAATGGCATTATTTGTCAAAATGATGATTTATAGTAATGATTCCTTAACTCTGCTGACTTAGCCACAAACTCAGGTGGGCTGGTGCTGAAGGCACAACCATTGGTTGGACAAGAAAAAGCAAAAGCCAAAGTTTTCACTGCTATCCAATAATTCTTGTGAGATAAGCATGTGACCAGCAATAAGTAAGCTGCCTCAGAGACCAACCGAGCTGGAAGGAAGGTAGGTTCAATGGGGGGTGGGGAAATCAAGTACAGAGACGGGGAAGCCCAGAGTGGCAGCTGGCCGCATTATACGTGTGGAGCACTCCTGCTCCTCCGGAGCCACAAAAAGAATTTTTCACTAATTTTAGGGGGACCCTTTTCCTCTTCACCACCCGGGCGGAGCATTTATGATGCACATTCTACCCAGAGAACCCCAATGTAATTTTGAGGGTGTCATACAGTGATGAAGCTCCCACCTTATTCAGGCGGGCATCTGGACTGCCCAGTAAAAGGCCCCAGTAAATATGACGGCACAGCTAGACGGGGTAGCTTGTGCACCACAACAATCTTATAACTCTGCTGCTGCCCCATTTCCACAAGGTGGGCCATGTTAAAATCAGCCCTAAGATTCCAAGTCTTTGCTGAGCTAGCTGATTCAGAGTGTGAATGGAATATAGTGGTAGTCCCACTGGCCTCATTGCCCCAAGTTCAGGGATGTTAGATACCCTCATCAACTGTTAGATGATTAAAGCTAGATTGAGTGGAGCCAATCAGGAGGTGTATTTTTTAAATTCATTTTTATGGGATGTGGACATCGCTGGTAAGGCCAGCATTTATTGCCCATCCCTAATTGCCCTCGAGACGGTGGTGGAGATCGGCCTTCTTGAAGCGCTGCAGTCCGTGTGGTGAAGGTACTCCCACAGTGCTGTTAGGTAGGGAGTTCCAGGATTTTGGCCCAATGACGATGAAGGATCGGCGATATACTTCTAAGTCAGAATGGTGTGTAACTTGGAGGTGGTGGTGTTCCCATGTGCCTGCTGCCCTTGTCCTTTTAGGTGGAAGAAGTCATAAAAACATAGAAACATAGAAGATAGGAGCAGGAGTAGGCCATTCGGCCCCTCGAGCCTGCTCCGCCATTCAATGAGATCATGGCTGATCATCCAAATTCAGTACCCTGTCCCTGCCTTCTCCCCATATCCCTTGATCCCTTTAGCCTTAAGAAATATATCTAACTCCTTCTTGAATATATTTAATGAATTGGCCTCCACTGCCTTCTGTGGTAGAGAATTCCACAGGTTCACCACTCTCTGGGTGAAGAAATTCCTCCTCATCTCTGTCATAAATGGCTTACCCCTTATCTTTAGACTGTGACCCCTGGTTCTGGACTCCCCCGCCATCGGGAATATACTTCCTGCATCTAGTCTGTCTAGTCCTGTTAGAATTTTATAAGTTTCAATGAGATCCCCTCTCATTCTTCTAAACTCCAGCAAGTATAAGCCCAATCGACCCAATCTCTCCTCATACGTCATTCCTGCCATCCCAGGTATCAGTCTGGTGAATCTTCGCTGCACTCCCTCCATGGCAAGAACATCCTTCCTCAGATAAGGCGACCAAAACTGCACACAATACTCAAGGTGTGGTCTCACCAAGGCCCTGTACAACTGCAGCAAGACATCCTTGTTCCTGTACTCGAATCCTCTCACTACGAAGGCCAACATACCATTTGCCTTCTTAACCGCCTGCTGCACCTGCATGCTTACCTTCAGCGACTGGTGCACAAGGACACCCAGTTCTCGTTGCACTTCTCCTTCTCCCAATCTATTGCCGTTCAGATAATAATCTGCCTTCCTGTTTTTGCCACCAAAGTGGATAACCTCGCATTTATCCACATTATACTGCATCTGCCATACATTTGCCCAATCACCCAACCTGTCCAAATCATACTGGAGTTTCTCGGCATCCTCCTCACAGCACACACACCCACCCAGCTTTGTGTCGTCTGCAAACTTGGAGCTATTACATCTAGTTCCCTCGTCTAGATCATTAATATATATTGTGAATAGCTGGGGTCCTAGCACCGATCCCTGCGGTACCCCAATAGCCACTGCCTGCCACTCGGAAAAAGAGCCGTTCATTCCAACTCTTTGTTTCCTGTGTGCCAGCCAGTTCTCTATCCAAGTCAGTACCTTGCCCCCAATCCCATGATTTACACGCTAATCTCTTACGCGGGACCTTATCGAAAACCTTCTGAAAGTCCAAATGCACCACATCCACTGGTTCTCCCTTATCTACTCTACCAGTTACATCCAGGTCACGGGTTTGGGAGGTGCTGCCGAAGAAGCCTTGGCGAGTTGCTGCAGTGCATCTTGTAGATGGTACACACTGCAGCCACGGTACCCCAGTGGTGGAGGGAGTGAATGTTTAAGGTGGTAGATGGGGTGCCAATCAAGCGGGCTGCTTTGTCTTGGATGGTGTCGAGCTTCTTGAGTGTTGTTGGAGCTGCACTCATCCAGGCAAGTGGTGAGTATGATACCTTGTTAACTTTAGATGGCCTTTAATAGTCTTAACTATGTTAACCGTTAACAACTTATCAATTGCCTGCTTTGACAATTGATGAGAGGGAAGTCACACCGAATTCCATGCAAACAAGGACACAGTGTTTGAAACACTGGTTGAAACTGGACAGAGTGGAGCCAATGAGTTTTGGCTGATGCAGGGATGAGCATGCATGCACCAGAGAGCCATAAGGAAAGGGATATAAATGAAAGAGCATGAACAGAACAAAACACAGCAGATTTGAACAAGACCTTCCATGCTGCACTGCTGTCCAGAGGCTCGACTGGGTAATACCAACCTTGATTTTGTTAATTGTTGCTTAAATGCTGTGTGTATGATTGATTCTGCTAACATTACAATAAAGCCTTATTATACCCAATTGGGATTGCCAAGCCGAATAATTGACAGTATAGCCTCGGGCCAAGCGTCCCTGTAATGGGGAATAGAAAATCATCCAGGGTTCTCACTCTGGATTGTTATCTAGCAACCTTTGCTGGAAATGCACATCCATGTGGATGTTCTGCAAGATATTATCCTCCCCATAGTTGAAAATTAAACCTCCAATCTGGGATATAGGCAAACTTGGGGCTGCATCCATCTATGTCAGTGGCACAGCAGTGCTGACAGTAAGGAGGGCTGGTCTCAATGGAAACTGCCTCCATCTCTAATGGTAATAGGCTACCAGTTCCTGGAAATTGCCTGGATTCACGGGAGGAGGCAGCCAGTGGGAGTTTTCAGTAAGGCAAAAGGTCTTAAAGGGCTACTGCTGATCCTCAAAAGGTGAATTCTTGCTTCTGGATTTACCAATGCACTTTAGTAGAAGACTCTTTGGAACTAAAGGCCAATGTAGGGACAACTGCCCATTTTTATAAAGAAGCATTGGAGGTGCTCATCGACGCTTTTCTATATTTGAGATAGCATAACTAACAGCAACATGCTAGGACACTTGCTTTTGCGACTCAGGGAGCACATGATGTTGTTGTAGTAGTGGTGAGCACTAGAAGCACATTATATAAATAGCATCTGTAAATCTGAAGCACTTCACTTCTCCTTAGTGTGGCCACTTATAGCAAGATGGCAGTTATGCTACACAAAATGGAACTGTACAGCATTTTCTTTCTGGGGACATTGGCATTTCATTGGTCTGCAATTCTTGTGTAGGAGCCAAATTTGAAAGTACTTAGAAGTATTTATAAAGGAGTTCCTCCTGCACCAATCTTTGAAATGCCACTCTGCTTCCTCTATTTCCTCCTCTACTCCTACTGTAACAAGGGCCTTGTCTTTATTTTAATGCATGACAACACTAGTGAATTGCTAAGTTCTGCAAGTATTCAAAATAGGTATTTGAAGGCTCAACAGATGGGCAGAAACAAGCAAAAAATTCAAATTAGGGAGAGCTGATTTGCCTGGAGGACTGTTTGTTTTTCTTTATATCTGTCAGATTAGTTCATTAGATGGAATAGTGAAACCCCCCTTACCATTGAGGTTGAACGAACAACATGGAAACCAGAAGCTTTTATACTTTAGTTGCTCAGTACCCAGTGCTATTTCTGATTTGCTACTTTTAGTAAGGTGAAAATGGGCACACTGTGATCACTAACAACCAGTCCTCAAGGCAATAGAGAGAGATTTAGGGAGGAAGTCTCCGAGTCAGATTGGAGATTTCAGAGGTAGCATTGGGTGAGGCCATTGAGCAATTTTTAAAAGGAGGACTTTGAATTCAATGGCCTAGAAATTGGGTTCTGGTCTTGCCAGGGCTGTAGCGCCAGAAAGTTTGCGCCAGCGGTAATGCGGCAGCGCCCGACGAAAATTCGGGTGCGCCGGGCCCAAACGGCGGCGGGCGCTAAAACCCTCCTTTAGCGCCTCAAAACGGGCGTGAACTTGGGTTTCCCGGCGCTAATCCCCCGCTGCGGCACCCGATACGGTGCGGCAGGCGGGGGAACTGCAGGCCTCCTCCTCCTGTTAAGGAGGAGCTGCCTGCAGCCGACAACTGTCCGGCGGATTGACCCGACATCTGAGCCCGGCACCTCGGGGAAGTGCCGGGCTCGCATGAGACACTGATCAGGGCCGCGGGGGGGGAATGCAGGAGTCCGGGAAGGGAGGTGCGGGCAGGCGGCCGCCGGGAACGCGGCCGGCCGCCGCTCCACCTTTATGCGCCGGCGCACACTGGGGGAAGACTCTGTTGCCAGAGTCTTAGTTGCGCCTGCCACGGGCGAGGCGGGCGCAACTGAATTTCGGCTTGGGGCCGGGTTACCACGGCAACCGGGACGCTGCGCACACCGATGACGTCATCGGTGCCGGCGCAGCGCTACCGGTCTACCGCCGCGGAAGGGCCCCAGGCAATTTAGGAATCGGCGCCAATTGCAGCGCTAGGCCCTCTAGCGCCGCAAAATCGGTGCTAAGGGCACTGAATTTCTAGGCCACTGTGTTTGGGCATTGGGTGGTCAGTGGTGATGGGCAAGCAAACCTAGTGCAGGATAGGATGCTGGTAGCAGAGTATTGGACAAGTTAGAGTTTATGTAGGTTGGAGCTGAAGAAGCTAGTGAGATAGTTGAAAAAAAATCAAGCCTGAGAGTAACAAAAAAGTGTTTCAGCAGTGATGGGTGTTAAGGCAAGACTGGCAGCAGATCAAGACTGAACAGAACACTAAGGCTGTGTACGGTTATGTTCAGTCCAAATGAATGGTATTGGAAGGGAATTGAGGGAAGGCATTGGTACACAGTGTTTGGCTGATAGGGCATTATTAAAAGTTAGTCCCACTTCAAAACTATATATGGCTCCCCACAACAAAACCGTATTAGAAAGGAATAGGCCAATATACAAAGTGGATTGGATTAAAACAGACAGCATCGGGCCGCAAGCAAATGTAAACAGTTTAATTGAGATAAATTCATTACATGCACACTTGTTTACTCCAGGCAGCATTTGATTTACCATGCTGAGCTTCTTTCAGCAAATAATCACAATGCAAGATAAGATTCATTATTTAATTGGTAATATGAGGAATAATATGTGCCATTGCATTTCCTTTTAATCAACGATGCAAATTTATTAGTTATTTTGAGACTGAAACTTAAAATTTTCCCCAGGCTACATTTAGTCCCGTTGTATTAAAAACATAACTCCAATTAATATCGACTAAATTTAAAGGTATACTGTGGGGGGTTTTTTGTTTCCAAATGTAATACGTGATATAAATTGCATTGGAAACATTATTAAAATCATGAAATTAAAGAGTAATTCTGGCTCTTCCACTTCAAAAATGATTTGACAAACACTTTCTCATGAAAATAATGAATTATTAATTGCAATACTTACATTATCTTTAGAAGAGTAGGATATTTTAATACAGATTTCAAATACTTTCAAGATGCAAGATCCCAATTAGTTCAAGCTGCTTTTCTTCCATATTGTTGAACCTTGAACACTATGGATTGAATGATTTTTTAAAAATCATACTGCTTAATTTATGATACACAGAGATCATTAAAGTCATTTTTACGGATTTCTACCATAAGTTCCCAGATTCTTCACTTTGGTATATTGGTTATAAAACAATTCACTTCTATTTCTGACCTTAAAAACTCAAAATTCTCCACATTTTCTATGATGAAAATGAAGTCCCACATTAGTGACATCACATATTCTGCGTGATTTACACATGTACTTGATATTAGCCCAATTTTCAGCAGCAAATTCTTTTAAGGGTGCTGGAAGATTGAATACTTGAGTTAAGTTCAGCAGTGAGACTATGTGGTCTTCAATACGTTCAAATGGTCAATATAGTGAACACAGTTGACTTTATTGGTAAGCAGCAGCACAGAACTAGAAGTGCCCATCAGATTTGATTTGATTGAAAACGTAATAATTGGGATGAAATAAACTGTAGTTAACGTTTTGACTCCTGACAGGTCAGATGTATTCAGCTAAGAAATAAACCTTTACAGCAGCAGTCTTGGGATGGGTGAGAAGAGAAGCACTAGATAGGGGGAAAGAGCCACATGATGAGGGCAGGCAGAGGTCCCTACTTTTGTTTTTACTGTGAATTGAGATCAGCATAAAATAACATTGCACCTCTTACACTTCCACAAGAAAAATCATCTGTGGAAATCTGTCTGTGGTGGAAACTGGGAGAGTGGACACAAGGTATGTTTACACAAATTAATATTTGCATCTAATTTGCTGTTCCAGAGAGGTTCATCCTTTACACACCAGCCCAATTGGTACAGAAATTCTTTATAAATACAAATTGGGTGAGGAAAGTAGCACAAAAGTCTGCAGGTTAGGAGAAAAAAACAAGTTGGGGCGTATGAGAGAACAAGAAGAGTTGAAGTGGATGGGAGGGAAGAACAAGAATTGATGTAGGAGGAGCGAACAAGAGAGGGGGAGAGGAGAACAAGAATTGAGTCAGGGGAGAGGAGAGAAGAACAAGTTGAGGTGGGCAGGGAAGAAAAATAATTGACACAGATGGAGGGGAGAGAAGAAGAATTGATGTACAGAGAGGAGGAGCAGAATCGAGGTGGGCGGGGGGAAAAGTGTCGGAATGAGAAACATGTTGGGGTTGATGGAAAGGCAAGTGGCACATCAATGACAGAGTTAGGTCAAGTTGTTAAGGGTTATATTTTTACCAGATACATACACATGTAGAAGTACAGCTCCTGTTTAAAGCTTAGAGTGCTTTTGTTTATTTTAAGGAATTTATGATGAGATAATCAAGGTTATGGTAGTTTTTAGCAAAACTCCATAGTTGAAACTACTTGAGCTTTATTGAATGATTTTAGGAGTTTGGATAAGAACCATCAAAATTATGAAACAGGAAAGAGAAAAATAATTGTAGTGCAGTGAATTAGACTATCCTTTAGATTGATAGGATTCAAGTTTCCTTTTTTTGCTTGGTTGTAAAGGTCCTATGTGAAATGCATTTAGGCAGTGTCAACCAATTCCTTGTGAACATAGGCCTGAAGCACAGCGCTGCTTCCTAATTTGACAGCAAATGTATCATTTTGCTCAGAAATGCCACAGAATGGCTGGAAGGGGAAATGGCAAATGTTGCACTGGTGCACTAGGAGTTGCTTTGAGGTTGAGGCTGGGGAGTACTCAATATACAGTAGACACAAAAAATGGAGAGAGTTCCACTTACAGTAAGAACATCCCACACAGGATGGGCACAAAATTCATATATAAAAAAATCCCTAGAATATAGGAAGGAAGAAAATCTAAAATAGAATATTTGTAGCTTAAGAATTTCAAGCAAGGAAGTTCAAAGGAGCAATTAGCATAATGGTAGTGATATAATAGATAAAGAAAAAAATGTTTCCGAGAGGAGATGATTGTGAAAATGGTCACGTACAAATGATGAGCTTTTGTTTTCCTTGCCAGGAGTGTGATTGAACCACTTCAACCACGCTCCTGGCAAGAAAACAACAAGATTGGGAAGCAGTATTTAAGTTTTGGGATTTATAGAAAGTTAGAGATGTTTAGCATGAAAAAGCACATACCAAGCTTCTATGAGGCAGCTTAAGCTGTAGAGGAGACATGGGAGCTTACGCTGAGATCAAGACGGTCAATAAATGAAGGAAGGCTATAAGTGGAGTCAATGGTAAGAGGTGGCACCTGTCTGTTGGACTTGTGAGAGACAGAAAGAACCATTAAATATTTGAAAGAAGCAAAGTTTTTACTGTTTCATCAAAAGGTGCAGAAGTGATCAAGATTCAGTAATAAACCATTGCACTACAAGTAAAATAAACGTTATATTCACCGAGGGCCTACAAGCTGAAGGATATTCATGATCCTAGAATTAAATCATCAGCAAAAGGAGTGGATAAGGTTGGATTATTAAGCGAGAAGGACATTGAAATAGAGAAAGAGCAGTGTAGAAGAAAGTACTGAGCCTCCAGGAATCCTGAGTTGATGGTAAAGGAGTCAGAGTGAGCCAGCAACTACAATGAATGAAGAGAAGAGATGAAATGAGAGAAGTGTCTGTGTTTCTCTTTGTATGGCTTACTTCCAAAGAAAGCTGGACCCTGGCAGGCAATAATAGACCAGTATATTGTGTCTCTACCAGTAACATTGATATTGGAGAGACAGTGGGAGAGGGGCAATGATACGAATAAATAATAGTCTGATTCAATTAGCGGTTCTTACAGTAACATAATTAGAAAGTTATATTGAATAAATAGGTTGTTATGGTTGAAAACTTCTCATTTAAAATTATGATGTATGTTGCAAAACTGTTAGATTTTTGATTAATTTGCCCCTTGTCTGTTAAATCAGAATACACATCACATCTCTGATGGAATTGATGTTGTTGGGCGCAATTATAACAAGGTCTGGAAGTAGAACAAGTATAGAAATATCAATTTAAACTGATGAGCACCTGTTCTAAGACTATACGTCCACATTTTTATTTTTATAGTTTTAAGTTTGACGCAACCATCAACAAAAGGGCACATCATGGTCCTCCAAAAGAATTCCCGTAAAAAGAAAAATTCTCATCAGCACATCAGTTCAACACCTCACTGGAATCAATCACTTTAAAATCGACAACAGAAAAATAAATGCATTATGAATCAGTCAACTAAGCATACATAAAAATTAAGATAGCAACAGATTATTAGTGAATTGGTTCTTCCTGAATGTAATGCAATCATTATTTGGATAAGTCCTTCTTCTAGTCATCCACAGCCCTATGCAACAGCCTTAGACCCACATGGACTCTCAACGAACATCTTCAAACAACACCAGCACAGTACAACATTTACAGCAGTCTCAGACCAGACGTACACCGGTGCAATTATTGATCTCTTCCTCCAATACATTCGATAATTGTGCTGGTTCTATTTCATACACTCGCTGGAGAATTTCATTGATCAAATTTCCCATTCCCATCTATCGCTTACCTTTACATGGTCTATCTCTAACTCTCCCTTCTCTTTCCTAGACGTCTCTCTCTCCATTTCTGGCAATGAGCTTTCCAGAGACATCTATTCCAAGCTCCCACAACTGCATCGATTATGTTTGTTCCCCAACCCCCTTCTTGCAGGAACTCCATCCCTTTCTCTTAGTTTCTCCATCGGCAGTAGCTGCTCTAATGACTCTGCTTTCCACGTCAAAGATGCTAAAATATCAGGTTGTTCTTCAGCCAAAGATTTCCCATGTCAGTGGTCAACAAGACCATTGACTATGTCCACCTCAGTTCCCATGCTTCCACTCTTACACCCTCCCTCTCTTTTCAAGATGATGATCGGGCCCTTCCTATCCTCATCTACCATCCCATTAACATCCCCATCCATAAGATCTTCTTCTATCATTTCCAACGTGCAACTACCACCAAGCATATCTTCTTCTTCTGCTTTCTGGATGGAGCCTCATTCACTCCCCTTTCATCATCTTTTCTGGCTGCCTTTACCCTCCTTCCTATGCAATTAAAACAGATGCAACAATTACCCATTTGCCTCTTCCCACGCCATTGTAGAGCCCAAAATATTCCTTCCATGCAAGACAGCAATTTACACACACTTCCTCTGATCTACTGTTGATTATATGTCTCCTCTACATCAGGAAGTCCAGAAACAGAATGGGTGACTACTTTGATGAATATCCATGACGTGTCTGCAAGCATGATTTTAGCCTTAGCTTGCCACATTAAATTCCCATCATTTCCATTCTTGCCTTTGTTTTTTACCCTGTACACTACTTCCCACTACGAGTTCAATGCAAACTTCATCTTTCACCTTCGCACTTTGCCAATCTCTGACCTGAACACGAATTTTAGCAATTTTATCCCTTGCATATCTTCCTATTTTTATAACTGTTTTGCTTATCCACCTTCCACTTCATTACCTTCAATGTTTGAGCTGTTTCTATTCCCTTTTATTCTTTTCTGATACTTTTACATGACCTTCCATACTCTCCTTTTGTCTCCCCAACACTGTTCCACTGTATGACTGTTCTTTGTAGATCATCCAGCACCTTTTAAAAAAAAACTAAGGTGTAGCTCAGTAGTAGCTTTCTCACCTCTGAGTCAGAAGGTTGAGGGTTCACATCCCACTTCATGGAACTTGAGCACAAAATCTAGGCTAACACTCCAATTCAGTACTGAGGGAGTGCTGAACTGTCGGAGGTGCCGTCATTGCATTACATTCGAGACACTGAATTGAGGTCCCATCTGTCTTTCCAGGTGGATGTAAATGATCCCATGGCATGATTTTGAAGAAGAAGCAGGGGAGTTCTCCACGGTGTCCTGGCCAATATTTAACCCTCAGCCAACACCCAAGAACAGATTATCTGGTCATCATCACATTGCGGTTTGTGGGACCTTGCTGTCTGCAAATTGCCTGCTGTGTTTCCTACATTACAACACTTCAGAAGTACTTCATTGACTATAAAGTGCTTTGGAACACCCTGAGGTCGTGAAATGTGCTATATAAATGCAAGTTTCTCTTTTCTTTCTTTCCATCTTTTTACGATAAACTGTTCACAAGCTATTCAATCTATTAACTGCTTCTTTGTCACAGCAGTTAGCATACACTATCCCTAATTTCTACTTCTTTTGCTCCCCTCCCTTCTTTTCTTTGCTTAATCGTCTAAAGAGGTGTGCTCGTGTTCCAGCTCTGCTAAAAAGTTGAGAGCCAAAATATTAACCGCTCTCGTCCCTGCTCAGATGCTGAAGGACATTTTCTGCATTTATTTCCAATTCTCAGTATCACCTGATTTTTCTTTTATCTCTACTGAGAGTTTTAAAATGGAATTATGTGTCTCACTAGAGTTAGATAAGAGAGATTATAGATAATGGTAGGGTGAGGCAGATAAGAGACTGGAGATCCAGAGGAAGAATTACATAGTCAGAATAGAGCTGGCAGGGCTGGAAATTAATCATAGAGCTGCAATAGGGCAGGGAGATTTGGAAAAGGAAACTCCCAGTGGAGCAGGAAAGAGGAAAGTCTAATCTTCAGAAAAACTGGGAAAGGAGTTAGGAACCAAAAGAAACCAAAGTGGTGAAATTTATTAAACTGGGAGGTGAAACTGATAAAATAACTTGTTCAGACAGCACAGGAAATCAGGATACTGTCACCAAGCTTCCCTGTGAAATGAAAGGGGCACATCTTCCTGAAGGGAATATTTTAGAAAATTAAGAGCTAACCAGAGTCATACATTATGTTCATCATCATGACATCATGAGCAAATGATGTGATCATGTAAACAAGATTTACATCATTACATCATTCATTTGCAAAGAACTAATGTTAGCCACTTTTCATGAAGACAGTGCCGTTTTAGATACTTATCATATAATTGCAACAAATAAATCAATGCTGCAGAGCTTCATCCCTTTAGTGTGGTATCTCTTTGACTCCTGCTTCCCAGTTCATTTCCATTTTCTTTCTCCCTAACCAGAAAAACATCTTTCTGAAATAAGTGCCTCAACTCTACCTTATGTTCCAAATGACATAAGTTGGGTAAAATATGAACACATTTGAAACATACTGAGTGAAAGCAATATATCTTCTTTTGGGAAAAAATACCCAATGTGTCTGTGGAACCGATTTTAAATGAAATTGAAGAAAAATTGATAAGACCAATATTTCCCTACCTTTATTCAGCAGCCATGTTCTTATACATTGATTTCTACATTCAGCCATGAACTAACCAATGAATTATAGCATTATCTACGCTCCCTCTACTTAAACAGATATGTAATTACACAGTATAGACACTACAGGCATAGCACTGGTGCAAAGCAGATGTGCAGCTACAGTGTGACCTCAGCCTCAACCCAATACTAGGGCCCAACCTGATAAAGGATCAAAATGGAGTGATACAAAATTGGCTAAGAGCCAGAAAGTGGATGGTAGTGGTGAATGGTTGTTTTTCAGACTGGAGGGAAGAATACAGTGGTGTCCCCCAGGGGTTGGTATTAGGACCACTACTTTTCTTATTGAATGACCTGGACTTGGGTACCCAGGGCATAATTTCAATGTTTGCAAATGACATGAAACTCAAATGTAGTAAACAATGAGGAGGATAGTAATAGACTTCAGGAGGACATAAAGACTAGTGAAATGGACAGAAACACAGCAAATTAAATTTAATGCAGAGAAGTGATAGGTGATGCATTTTGGTAGGAAGAATGAGGAGAGGCAATATAAACTAAATGGTACAATTTTGTAAAGGTGGCAGGACAAATTAAGAAGGCTGTTAAAAAAGCATATGGGGTCCTTGACTTTATAAACAGAGGCATAGGGCGGAATTTCATTGTGCCGTGGAGTCAGGATCGGAGGCGTGCAGGGGGTTAAAATCCCGAAATCGGGGGCCCCAACACCATCCCGTCCCAACCCGCCTCCATGCCAGTTTCAAAGGAGGCGGGTACCCGCCCTGCACTGGGACCCGCCTACCCGAGGCGGGAAGGGATTAGTGCCAATTAACTGCCTGTTAACAGGTAGTTAACAGGCAATTTTTAGCCTAATCCCTATTTTGAAGGTTCAACTGTGGGATTCCCGACAGCTCCAAACCACGCCAAGTTAGAGGAGTCAGGCTGTCGGGTTGAAGGACTTGGCGGGGTCGAGATGTCGGTGTTCAGGTGAGTGATGTGTGCATGAGTGCAAAGGTAAGTGCGTTTGGTGTGTCTAAAGTGATTAAAGAAGTGTAAATGATCTTTTCTTACCTTTACAGCCTTCCTTCCTTTAGGTCCCGGGAGTCCCTCATCTCACCGGCACAGAAAGCAGAATGGCTGCGAAATGTCAAAAGTGACAGCCTGCAGCTTTCTGTACAGGAGAGATTTCTACCTGAGTCTGTGGAGAAGGACTCAGGTTAGAAGAAAGTTTGTCAGTGTTTGACAGCTTCAAACAGCTGTGAAACGCTGATATTTCATCTGTCAAAATCTCTTGACAGATGAAATTTCAGTCTGTAACGTCACCTGTTGCCGGGTAGCCCTTAATTGGCCTGCTGAGCCCACTAGGCGGGCTCAACAAGTTCAATCAAGTTAAAATCATGTGGATTGGCCGCATCTCGATGGAGGCGGGACTACAACCCCGAAAGTTGTAGTCCCACCTCCAACCCGACTCCTCAATGAAAATCCAGCCCAGAGAGTACAAAAGCAATTAAGTTATGCTAAACTGTTATAAATCACTGGTTAGGCCCCAGTTGTTGTGATCTGAAATGCACTGCCTGAATAGGTGATGGAAGCAGATTCAATAATAACTTGCAAAAGGGAATTGATAAATACTTGAAGGGGAAACATTTGCAGGGCTGTGGGGAAAGGGCTTTCTCCACCCAATACTCTTCTAATTCCTCCAGAGATAGCGGGGTTACCTAATGGGAAAACCACTGCCTTATGTGTGGAATGTGGGAGGAGAAAAATGGAAATCTCAGAGCAAAGGCTCGGAGCAGAAAATTTCCAGCAGAAAATCAGAAAGCCACTCCATTGGTGGGGTTGCAGTATTACACATCCCTTCCCAACCCGAGAGCTGCCTCAAATCATGTGGAAAAATATTGGAAAGGCTTGCCCATAAAACTCACATTTTCCAGCAGTTGACAGTCACTGGATTCATTGGCTCCAGAATGGTTTAGTAAGGGCATAAATTAAACATAGGAACAAGAGTAAGCCATTCAGCCCTCAAGCCAGTTTCAGCATTCAATTAGATGATGGCTGATCTGTAAATGAACTCCATTTACCTACCTTGGATCCATATTCCCTGATACTCTTACCTGACAAAAAATTATCAATCTCAGTCTTGGAAATTTCAATTGACCCTTGCATCCACTGCCTTTTGGGGAGAGAGTTCCAGATTTCCACAACCTTTTGTGCGATAAAGTGCTTCCTGATTTCACTCCTAAATGGCTGAGCTATAATTTTAAGATTCTACCCAGATGGGGTCTGACCAAGGATCTGTACAACTGAAGCATCACTTCCTTACTTTTGTATTCCAAATCCCTCGAGATAAAGGCCAACATTCCATTAGCCTTTCTGATTGCCTTTTGTACCTGTGCACTAGCTTTTAGTGATTTGTGTACAAGGACACCTAAATCTCTTTGCTCCTTTACAGTGCCTAATTTCTCATCATTCAGGAAGTTTACTGTTTTGTCCTTCATGAATCCAAAGTGGATGACCTCACACTTCACCACATCTACCATTGTTTTGTCAATTAACCTGTCCACATCCCTTTACAACTTCCTTTTCCCATCTACACAACTTATTGTGCCTCCTAGCTTAGTGTCATCTGCAAATTTGGATATAGAGCTCTCTATTCCTTCATCCAAGTCATTAATATATATGGCAAATAGCTGAGGCCCCAGTACAGATCCCTGGGAACCACCTGTTCTATTTCGCCAATCAGAGAATGTTCATTTTATCAATACTCTCTGTCTCCTACCCCAACCAATTATCAACACATAGAATGGTTACGCACAGATGGAGGCCATTCAGCCCATCAAGCCCGTGCCAGCTCTCTGTAACAGCACTTCAGCTAGTCCCACTCCCCCGCCCTATCCCCATAGCCCTGCAAAATGTTTTCCTTCAGGTACTTATCTAATTCCCTTTTGAAAGCCATGATTGAATCTGCCTCCACCACTCTCTCAGGCAATGCATTCCAGATCCGAGCCACTCACTACATAAAAAAGTTTTCCCTCAGGTCGCCTTTGGTTCTTCTGCCAATCACCTTAAATCTGTGTCCTCTGGTTCTCGACCCTTCCGCCAATTGGAACAGTTTCTCTCTATCTACTCTGTCCAGGCCCCTCATGGTTTTGAACACCTATCAAGTCTCCTCTCGACCTTCTCTGCTCTAAGGAAAACAACCTCAGCTCTCCAGTCTATCCACGTAACTGAAGACCCTCATCCCTGGAACCATTCTTGTAAATCTTTTCTGCACCCTTTCTAAGGCCTTCACAACCTTCCTAGAATTGGACACAGTACTCCAGTTGAGGCCGAGCCAGTATTTTATAAAGGTTCATTATAACTTCCTTGCTTTTGAACTCTAGGTGCAGGAATTTAACTCAGGAGTTGGGTTGGAGGCAGGACTACAACTTTCAGGGTTGTAGTCCCGCCTCCATCAAGATGCGGCCAATCCACGCGATTTTAACTTGATTGACCTTGTTGAGCCCGCCCAGCGGACTCAGCAGGCCAATTAAGGGCCACCCGGCAACAGGTGACGTCACAGACTGAAATTTCATCAGTCAAGAGATTTTGACAGATGAAATATCAGTGTTTCACAGCTGTTTGAAGCTGTCAAACAGTACCAGTCTTACTTCTAACCTGAGTCCTTCTCCACAGACTCAGTTAGAAATCTCTCCACAGACTCAGTTAGAAATCTCTCCTGCGCAGAAAGCTGCAGGCTGTCACTTTTGACAGTTCGCAGCCATTCTGCTTTCTGTGCCAGTGAGATGAGGGACTCCCGGAACCTAAAGGAAGGAAGGCTGAAAAGGTAAGGAAAGGTAATTTACACTTCTTTAATTACTTTAGACACACCAAACACACTTACCTTTGCACTCATGCACACATCACTCACCTGAACACCGACATCTCGACCCCTCTAAGCCCTTCAACCCAACGGCTCGACTCCTCTAACTTGGCATGGTTTGGAGCCGTCGGGAATCCCACAGTTCAACCTTAAAAATAGGGATTAGGCTAAAAACTGCCTGTTAACAGGCAGTTAATTGGCATTAATCCCGTCCCGCCTCAGGTAGGCGGGTCCTAGTGCGGGGCGGGTACCCGCCTCCTTTGAAACTTACATGGAGGCGGGTTTGGGTGCGGGATGGGGTCGGGACCCCTGATTTCGTCATTTTAACCCCCCGCACGCCTCCAATCCTGACTCCACTGTCCTAATCCTCTATTTATGAAGCCCAGGAGTCCGTATGCTTTTTTAACTGCTTTCTCAACCTGCCCTGCCACCTTAGACGATTTGTACCCCCAGATCTCTCTGTTCTTGCACCCCCTTTAGAATTATACCCTTTCAGTTTATATTGCCACAATGTTGCCTCCAATTCCACATGCTTTCATTTTTGCTAATAATCTCTTGTGCAGAACCTTATCAAATGCCTTCTGGAAGTTCATATAGACAACATCTCCCATCCAACCTGCGAGTGACCTTCTCAGAAAATGTTACTGGAATAGACAGACATGACCTGCCCATGCTGACTCTCTCTGATCGGCTCATACTTGTCCAAATGCTCAGTCATTTGTCCCTGCTGATAGATTCCGGCCCCTTCCCCGCATGACTGCCGCCCTGATTTTAATGCAGAGTGGCAGTTGTGTGGACGGGGACCGACGTGGATGGCAAACAGTCCCAACCTCGGTAGCACGAGGCCAGGGAAATTTAACTCCAGGTCCTCATCTGCATAGGGCCAATTAGGTTCACAACCAAAACTGGTGGAAAGCGGCAAATGGCCAGCAGGCAGAAACTGAATGCTGGATGACAGGAGGCGGCTGCCAGGGACCAAAAGAGCAGTCCCAGCTTTCTGGTAGGTCACTGGGAGGGGGGATTTCAGAGGGCCTTGTGATGGGGAAAGGTCTAAACTAGCTTGTGGGCTCGAATGAGCACTCTTGCTCCCCCTGGTCCCACCGGGTAAGTCAAAAAGTTTTTTTTTTTAAACTCCTTTTGAACCTCTTCCCAACTCTCCCCCCGCCCGTGAAATCATCACAGCCTGATCTGCATATTTAAAGAAGGACCCCATCCTTTTACCAGAGGGTGTCCTTTCCGCCTGCTCAGAAGAGCAGGTTAAATTCAGAACCTGCGAGAAGAGAGCAGGATCTCGGCAGGCAAGTCCCGAGGGCAATTTTAACTGCCCGCCCACCCAGTTTCCGCCAGGCATGCAGGGTTAAAATCATCCCTTAAGAATTTTATGACTGAGTGGTTGCCCATAACATCAGTAATGAGACCAAAACAACATCCTAGAATTTTGGGCAAACCCATTTCTTGACGCACGTGGGAGGCAGGGGGTGCGGGCGTAGGGTGGTGAGGCCCGAGGCTATTCGATAATGGGCATCGTGCCTGATTTCCATGAAGCCGGGGAGCTGCAGTGAGAAAGTAGTAGTTTGTCAGCGAAGCATGTTTGAAGATTGAGCCGCTGTGATGCTAACAGCGGCCCTCAGGCAAGTGAGGAAGGGGTAATCAGAGGTGTCAATTGGTGGCCTGGAGGGGAGGGAGGAACAAATCGGTGATGGGGTCGGGGGGAAAAAATAAAATCGATGGCCGGGGGCTATCGATGGTGACCTGCGTTCTTCTGTTCATCCCGGCAGCACATTCAGGCGAACATATTTTAAAAACTTACTGTTTTGCTTGCGACCCCTTAAGGACTGCCTGTTAGACAGCGTGTAGACCTTGTTTATCTCATGACAGATCAATCTTGCAGTGAGGTCCTCAAACAGCCATTAGGCCCTTTGCATATGCAAATAAGGGGCCTATCGTCCGTTTCAGATTTTTGACCTTTACCAATATGGCAGGGGGCGCACTGCTCAATGAGTGTGCCCTTCCTGCCCACCATATTGGAGGTTTAGGAGGCCATTTAGTTCATAAAAAATGGGCATTAAGCAGACGAATCTCTAGGCCAACATTTTCGAGGTGCAGTGAGGGAAAATTCTTCTTCACATGCCGCTGTTGGACACCCAATAGGTGCGGTGTATTGAGGTGCACTGTGCCCTTCAAAAGGAGAGATACCTACATTTTCCTGCTCTCTCGCAGTAGCTATAAAGGCCCAAGGCCTGAAGCTCACCTTGAGCTTGGTGGGGTGGAGGGGGAATTTATGGAATTCACTTACCTGCAATGTTTGTTCAGTGTGCATGGAAGGATGCCGCGCAAGTCTCACTGCCAGGTTTCTTCAGGCACCCTCCTGCTTGGGCTAATGAAAAGCAAACTGAGATGTAGGGGTCGGAAATGCCTCCTCCTACCTCATTACACCGCTTACAATAGGCCTATGCCAACTCCAAAGACATGAATTTGGGTAAACTGCAGCAATCTTAGAGTAGGGGTATGAAGTTGAAGACTGTGGCCTGGGGTTTCTGCTTGATTGCGCTGTTTTTTTCAGCATAATTCCCCCAATATCAGTGTAACCGGCGTAAAAGAACGCAGAGTTTTAAACGCAAATTATGTTCAGCCCAACTTTATTCCAAGAATGAGGGACTTCAGCCAAGTTCATAGACTGTAGAAGCTGGAGTTGTTCTCCTTGGAGCAGAGAAGATGGAGAGGAGATTTGATAGAGGTATTCAAAATCATGAGGGGTCTGGACAGAGTAGATAGAGAGAAACTGCTCTGATTGGCAGAAGGGTCGAGAACCAGAAGACACAGATTTAAGGTGATTAGCAAAAGAACCAAAGGCGGCACAAGAAAAAACCTTTTTACGCAGTGGGTGGTTAAGATCTGGAATGCACTGCCTGAAAGGGTGGTGGAGGCAGACTCAATCTTATCGTTCAAAAGGAAGTTGGATAAGTATTCTGAAGGAAAAAATTTTGCAGGGCTATGGGGAAAGGGCGGGGGAGTAGGATTAGTTGAGAGTCGGCAGGGGCTCGACGGGCCGAATAGCCTTCTTCCGTGTTGTAACCATTCTATGAGTTTCCGTGATCTTTTGCGCTAGTTTTAAGAACATCGCTATAGTAATCTGGGATGTTATGATTAAGGTTATCCACCAGGTGGTGCTGTAGCCAATGCTGCTACTAAGGTCAGAGGTTTGCTTCCTGTTAAGGTCAGAGGTTTGCTTCCTGTATAGGTCAGCACAAGGTGGAATGCCAGGATGCTGATGCAGGCTGTCTGTAAATGTGTTTCCCAGTTGTTAATAAAGTACTCATGTTAATCCTAACATCTAGCCTCTCTGAGTTCCTTGTTCCACTTTCTGGATTTATCACATTTGGTGACGAGGCAACTAAAGGAGCCTGCATAAAGAAGAAAAGTCTGCCGGGACGTTTAAACAACAAAATCACGAGCTAAAGTTAGCTACAAGCTGGAAGAGAGCATGGCTGCCATGGTAGGAACGGTTTCCGCTTTTGATATTCAAGCACAAACCTGGGAAGAATACTGTGAAGTGTTGAGTTATTTTTTTCGAAGCAAATGAAATAAATGATGCCGGAAAAAGGAAAGCCATTCTGCTTAGTTCAGTGGGAAGCCAAACCTACAGTTTGATGAAGAATCTGCTCAGTCCTGAAAAGCCTGGAGACAAATCATTTGTTGAACTAGTGGCCTTGCTAAAAGAACATTTCAACCCTAAGCCTAGTGAGATTGTACAGCAGTTCAAGTTTAATTCAAGGAACAGGAAAGAGGAAGAGAGCGTAATGGACTATGTAGCGGTGTTGCGTAAATTAGCACAAGATTGCAATTATGGGAACAACCTGAAAGAAATGCTGCGAGATAGGCTGGTTTGCGGAATTATGGACAACTGAATGCAGCGTAGATTATTATCCGAGACTGGGCTTACTTATGAAAAAGCATTGGAACTTGCTCAAGCCATAGAGACAGCGAACCGAGATGTAAAAGAAATACAGGGTTCAGACAGGGCTAATGCTACGCAAGTTGCAGGTCAAGTTGTTGTGCACAAGTTGAACATGCGTCAGAAACCACAACGTGAGCATGTGAAGGCATGTTATAGATGCAAGGGCGATCACCTGGTGAGTGAATGCCGGTTTCTGGAGGAAAAGTGCTACAAGTGTGGGAAACAAGGACACATAAAATGAGCTTGCAGGGCGAAATCACCTGTGGAGGAATCCAAACCAAAAGGGGGAGGACAGCAAAATCAAGGGAGAGAAGTGAAAAAACATGGAGCACACCACATCAGCGGGGAAGCTGAGGAAGAAGAGGACATGTTCATAATGTATATCATGTTAGAGAACATTCCAAAAGTGGCTCCTATCACATTGCAACTGACAGTAAATGACTCTAAGGTGAACTTTGAAGTGGATACAGGGTGCGGCGTGACCATGATGAACAAGGCAGAGTACTCAAAATTGTGGAACTGTGCAAAAGTTCCAGAGTTAAAGCCTTGCTCCCTGCATCTTAAAACATATACAGGTGAATGAGTAGCGACATTAGGTACAGCTAAGGTAACTGTGCAACACAGGGACACAGTGGAACAGCTACCTGTAGTTATAGTATCGGGTACCGGACCAAACCTGTTAGGTCGGGGCTGGATAAAAGAACTTAAATTAGACTGGGGAGCAGTACATCAAATAGATGCGGGCAAACCGTTGACTTTGCAAGAAGTGTTGAGTGAACATGAGAGTGTGTTCAAGGAGGAACTTGGCACATTTAATGGCCCCCCAGCTAAGATTTATGTAGACAAGGAGGCACCGCCAAGGTTTTTTAAACAACGACCTGTGCCTTATGCCATGAAGCCAAAGGTAGAGGCTGAGCTTGACCGTCTATTGAGAGAGAACATACTGGAGCCGGTGAAATGTTCGGAATGGGCAGCTCCCATAGTACCTGTTTTAAAACCAGACAATTCGGTAAGACTCTGTGGACTATAAATTGACTGTCAATCGGGTGTCCAAACTAGAGCAGTATCCTATTCCCAAAACAGAGGATCTCTTTGCAAACCTGGCTGGAGGAAAGAAATTCACAAAGTTGGATATGAGTCATGCCTACTTGCAGATTACACTGGATGACGAATCAAAGAAGTATGTCACCATAAATACACACAAGGGCTTGTTTACATATAACCGCTTACCATTTGGTGTCTCATCTAGTCCAGCTATCTTCTAGAGGACAATCGAAGGTGTACTGCAAGGGATTCCACATGTTTCCATCTATCTGGATGACATTCTGGTGACGGGACGAACCGACCAGGAGCATCTGAGCACTCTGAGAGAGGTACTACAGAGATTGGAGAGGGCAGGGTTCCGGCTCAAGAGGAGTAAGTGCACTTTCCTGGGGAATGAGGCAGTGTTCCTGGGACACATAGTGGACGCCACCGGGCTCCGTCCACTCAAGGAGAAGGTACAAGCACTGCAGGACGCCCCTGCTCCTACAAATATGGCTGAGTTAAAAGCTTACCTGGGACTGCTGAACTATTATAACAGGTTTTTACCAAACTTGTCAACTGTGTTAGCACCTCTTCACAAACTACTGCGCAAGGAGACACAGTGGCAGTGGGGAGAGGAGCAGGGGGTTTCATTTGAACAGTCCAAGAAACTGATGCTGTCGTCGGATGTGCTGGTTCACTACAATGCAGAGAAAGACATCATTCTCTCTTGTGATGCTTCACCTTACGGGGTGGGGGCAGTTCTTTCACACTGCATGGAAGATGGAACTGAAAGACCAATAGGGTTTATGTCCCGAACTCTAACACCAGTGGAAAAAAACTATTCCCAGTTAGACAAAGAGGGGTTAGCAGTAATGTTTGGGTTACAGAGGTGCCACAAGTACATATATGGCAGGAAGTTCACCATATGCACCGATCATAAACCTCTTCTCTCTCTTTTCAATGAAATGAAAGCAGTTCCACAGATGGTGTCACCCCGGATCCAGAGGTGGGCAGTGATGTTGAGGGCATATGAGTATGTCATCGTCTACAAGGCAGGCAAGTACCATGGGAACGCAGATGCCTTGAGCCGTCTTCCACTGCAAGGCACACCTATCCATGAAGCTCCAGAGGACAGAGTTTTGATGTTGGAGGACACTGACACAGCACTTGTGACTGCAGAGCAAGTAAGAACATGGACAGGTAAAGATCCAGTACTGTCTAGAGTTCGAGAATATGTGGTGAGGGGATGGCCACAGCATCCGGAAGGGGCTGACTTCACACCCTACAGTGTCAGGAAAACAGAGCTGAGTGTGCAGGATGGTTGTGTGTTGTGGGGAGCATGAGTGATTATTCCACAGCCAGCACGACAGTCTATCCTAGAGCAACTACATCAGTGTCATCCTGGGGTCTCGCGTATGAAAGCCTTGGCTAGGAGTTACTTGTGGTGGCCAAAGCTAGATGAGGAGATAGAAAATCTAGTCAAGACATGCAGCACTTCTCAGGAACACCGGAAGGCACCAGCAGCGGCTCCTCTCCACCCCTGGGAGTGGCCGGATAAACCATGGAGAAGATTGCACTTAGATTATGCGAGTCCATTCATGGGGAAGATGTTCCTCATAATCATTGATGCACATTCCAAATGGATGGATGTTTATCCTGTAAATTCTGCTTCCGCCACTACTACTATAGACTGCCTGTGTCGGAGCTTCAGTAATCAAGGGCTACCGGAGATCGTGGTGAGTGACAATGCAACTTGTTTTGTGAGTACAGAGACAAAAGAGTTCTTGAGAAAAAATGGCATAGTGCAGGTGACCTCCGCTCCATATCATCCGTCCTCGAATGGACTTGCGGAGAGAGCCGTACAAACATTTAAGGAGATGATGAAAAAAAGTGCAGAAGGGAGTTTAGCAGCCAAAGTGTCACGGGTTCTGTTCAGCTACAGAATGACACCTTTTCCATTTTCCTTTTTAGTACTCATGTAAATCCTAACATCTAGCCTCTCTGAGTTCCTTGTTCCACTTTCTGGATTTATCACAATCACACTAGAAGCCAGCCCCACCCACAAAACTGGCCACACCCCCAGGATGAATTAATTACTATTGGGAGTTTCCACTAATTGCGCTCGTTTGCAGGCCTTTGAAGAGACTCTTAAAATTAAGTTGGAACTTTTTGGCACAAGGACTCTAATGGGTATGTTTTCAAAGGTTTTGATTTTTTTTTATTTACTAAAGGAACTGACTACTGTAGCCCAATCTGAGTAAAAAATAGTTCTGTATATTTTTTGTTAAGTCATTTTCAGTAAGGTGGTGGAATGACACCGATTTAAAATGCTTATTTTTTGTGATAAACCCATTTTCAGCTGTATTAATGAAACTGCACCAAGTTACCACTCATGTATATGAAGGAATATTTTTTAAAGCAAAATTTAAAAAAAATTAAGTTTTAAAATGCTGCCCGACTGCGGTGGTTCATGGCAGATTTTGCATTCAACGATATACAAAGTGAGTTTAAGCAGAAACTTGGGGGGGGGGGGGGGGGGGGGAACTCTCCAAAATTAGCGCAATTTTGGGTTCAATTTGCGCCAGAATCGCCAATTGTGCCCAAAGCAGAAACTCTACCCCAGTGAGTCTCCACCCCACCTTTCCTTTCTCCTGCACCCAAGAACTGAATGATTACCAGACACAGCAAGGAGGAAATTCTCCCCCATGACGTCTCACCTGCAATATGTCTGCAACCAAAAGTCCATACATGTATACTAAAAGGAGATTATTCTCCAGTCAGCTCTTCAGTCTTAAGAGAACACACTGGTATTGCAAATAGCCCTCCAGTGAAAATCACTCTCCGTGTTCACAGTTGCATCTTACATGATAGTGCTGCATAGGATTTTAGCAAGTGTAGACTACATACAGCAGCTATTGATAAAAATGTTAGGACTTCTGCCTTCATGTACTGTATGTACAATTGTGGTATTTGAGAGTGACAGAGAGAAGCGAGATTAATAGCCCACTGCACTTGATGTTTGTGCTTTATTCACATTATTCTAATGGGAAATCCATTACTAAATTCAAGTGCTGACCAGTAGATGTGATCCTGTCAGTGCTCTTGCTGTATATTTACATTATACCAGTTCCAGGATAACAAAAAGGAATTGTCAAAAATTCTCTCGAAGCTATTGTACATCACAATACTGTGATGTGCATTAATGGTGCTGATTATATTTACCTACTAGCGGGAGTCTGCCTCTTTGGGATTACAAATGATGAACTTAAAATCATGTGAATGGAGCCAGTTTGAATAATCTCATGTAGTGGGCAGTGCAGTTGTTTTTCAATCCCAGTGCATCAATGTACATGTGCCTGTGGAGATGCATATCAGATGTAAAATTATAGTTATCCATACATACAGCTAGTGGAAATGGGCAGATCAACACCATGCATTGAAATATGTTACAACTATGTATCAAGACTCACACAAGGAAGATAAAAATAATTGTAGTGTCAAAAGCTACAAGAGAGAGGTAGAAACAAGAAATAAAATACCCAAATCTAGCAAATAATTACTGAGGTGGGGCAGATTAGTTGTGATTTTGTGTTATTGGCAATATGCTGAAACCAGTCACTTTTGTATTATTTATTAATGCTTTTTTAAAAAAAAAACATGTGTCTGTTTTACTGAATTCCTGTTACTGGTGGGGAGCTCTGTCTGCCAGCAGTGAGCATTCGTCAAATCGGCCCGCTCATGTAAAAATTATAAAAACACCTCAATATTATATTGCTCATGTTACTTTGCACAACTATTTAACGAGTAGCACAATTACTGTGACTTAGCCGAGTAGTGATTTAAAAAAACATCTTTGTTGTATTAAATGATTTTCTGACAATTACTTTGATGTTTCGATTAAACTGTGTTGCGATGTAATGATGTGTTAATGTATCACCACCTAATACAAGCTCAATACACTCGAATGCTTATCGGAGAACTTCATTATATCAGCTATGCAAGTTCATGCAATGAATTCAATATTAAAAGGGGTGAGTGGTCAAGATTTTAAAGATATCATACCAGTGTCTTAAAACATTACATGACCAACTGATTACAATTGCATTCCCAAGCCATGGAAGCCTTCTCCCTTTACCAGATTATACATGCTTCCCTCCTCCTCTGCTATTCTGATGTAATCATTTACACCTCCTATGGACCCATCTTTTGTTTCTCTACTTGATTCATGATCTCATGCTTCTTACTTCACACCATCATCACTTTTGTCATTTAATCACTCCAGCCCGCCACCTGATCACAGACTTTCCCCTTTTGTACTTTTCCAGCCCCCTTTTCCCTGGATCTGTACTTGCTTAAAAGCTGTCATCTCCCACATCTTCCAGTTTTGACGAAAAGTCATCAGCCTGTAACATTGAGGGGAATTTTAACCCTCAAAAATGTTTTGGTTTGGGTCGGGTGGGATGTAAAATTTTTTATATTTCAAACGTGAACCCAGGCACTTTCGGCTTTAACAGAGGCGGGATGGGGTGGTGGGCAACCAACCCGCTCCCAGGAGGCGGGCTGCTCATTTAAATATTTTAATGAGGCTGCGTGCCTCAGATTTTATCTCCATTTTATATTTAGGCAGGCCTGGGTTTCATGGGCCTCAGGAAACCCAGCAGCTAGAGAGGCGAGGATTGCTGCGTGGAAGCAGTAAGTGCCTTTCCAGCTCTGCTTGTGGGCGAGGAGGAGCAGGAGTGCTTCCCCCCCTAGCTAGCAAAGATAACTTGCTTCCCTTCCCACGATCGGACCCCTCACCCACAATCGGACACCCCACCCCCCCACTCTGCGATCGGACACTCCCAATAACCGACGCACCCCCTACAAATCAGACCCCTGCCCCCCTCCCAAGATCACCGAACCACCCCCCCATCTCTGCCCCTGACCCCCTGCAACCAGCCTCGACCCTACAAGCCACTCTGTACCCACCCCCTCCATCTCCAAGCAGCACGACTTTACCTGCTCCTGGGCTGTGGCCTCTTCTGCAGCAAGCCTTGCCCAACTGGGAGCCAAAGCTGTCAATCAGGCTGGTTTCCAGGCGTGGATCCTGTTTTTAAAAAGAAAATGCACAAACTCCTCCCCCCCGCTTGGAAATTCTGCCCCTGTAAATATCGGGGCCATTTAATCAGTTTCTCTATTCACAGATGCTGCCTGACCTGCTAATGAAGTGTTTCCAGCAGTTTCTGTTTTTATTTCAGATTTCCAGCATCCGCAGTATTTTGCTTTTGATTACAATGAGCCTCTTCCAAATTTTACATAACAGCCCCTAACTGAACAGTCTGAAATGCTGGCCTCTTCGGTCAGAATCGTGAAGCCAGGAAGTAATGTACGATCCAAATGAGTAAACCTCCCCCACTGCAGATGATTTCAGCCCACTCACTAAGCAAAATATTCTTCATTAAACCTGCCCAATCCACCACTGAGGAAGAATTCAGCACACTCTTCCTACCCCCAATGTGCAAGTCTCCAGCTCCACTCCCCCACCTGAAGAACAAGATTTTGGGGTGTACGCACACAAGTCTTTGAACATGGCAGGTCAAGTTGAGAAGGCTGTTAAAAAGGCATATGGGATCCTCGGCTTTATAAATACAGGCATAGAGTACAAAAGCAAGTTATGTTAAACCTTTAAAAAACATGGGTTAGGCCCCAGCTGGAGTATTGTGGTCAATTCTGGGCACCACACTAAGGAAGGAGGTCAAGGATTTAGAGAAGATACAGAGGAGATTTACTAGAATGGTACCAGGAATGAAGGACTAGTGTTATGTGGAGAGACTAGAGAAAATGGGATTGTTCTCCTTAGAACCTCCTTAGAAAGGTTAAGGGTGGATTTGATAGAGGTGCTCAAAATCATGATGGGTTTTGATAGAATAAATAAGGAGAAACTGTTTCCAGTGGCAGGAGAGTTGGTAACCAGAGGACCCAGATTTACAGTGAAAGGCAAAAGAACTTAAGGCATCATAAGGAAAACATTTTTTACACAGCAATTTGTTATGATCTGGGAATGCACTACCTGATAGGGCGGTGAAAGTCTTTCTTTGAAGGGGAAAAATTTGCAGAGCTATGGGGAAAGAGCAGTGGTGTGGGACTAATTGGAGAGCTCTTTCAAAGCACAGGCACAATGGGCTGAATGAATGCTACAGCACAGAAGGATGCCAATGATTCTATTAATACCCCATCACTTCCTCCAGTGGGTTAATTTCTCTTTTACAGTAACCCCCCCCCCCAAAACTTCGCACCCACAGCACCCAGCCCCATGGGATGCACCATTTCCTCCTCTAATGGCTGGCTGCCCCATGTCTCAATGTCCCTATCCTGCGAATCTGAATTCCCCATCTTCATCACTCCGTTTCCCTCCCCTGTCCCTTCCTCTCCCATTGGTTCTCAGTCACTATTGAATTTCCTCCACCACCTCTTCTCCCCTTCCTTCCTTTCCCCCTCCTCCCCACTACACTTCTATCCCCCCTCTTATTTGTTTTATCTTCCTTCCCCTCCAATGGTTCCATTATTCCCTACCCACTACTTGACCTGAAAAATTCAAATTGGTCTGGACACTCTTGGGACATCAACTATTGTATATTATTCTTGTGTCCATCACATTTCAGTCATAAGCCAGACATAACAGTCTGGAGATGATTGACAATTCTTAAATAAAACCCGTCATTTACCTGGAGCTTGAAATTTACAAGCAGTTGCAACTACCCTCTAATTATCCTCAGCAATTTACAAGTAGCTACAATTACCCAAATTTGCAATTTAGAGCGGCTGTTTTAAAACCAAAGACTAAATTAACAACTAAATATTGCAACCATCCCCCAGACCCGAGACTACATGTGAGCAATGCCACTGAGATGCACAAGTAGCATATTAAAAGTAAGAAATACTTCCCCTGCTCCACCATTGAAACTTTGACAGAAAGTCCATTTAGGCACGCAATTCCGCGGAACTTCTGTCAAAGTTATGACGGTGAAACAGGTTAAGCTCAGAGGAAATTCACCTTCATGTAGTTTGAAAAAACAAAACAAATGTCTACTGTATCGAACTCAGATCCTCGCAAGATATAAGCAGCGCACAGTAACCCCTTCAGCAAAAATCAGTTAAATTCTGGTTACAATCACTTAAGTACTGTCACAGTAAGAGAGTTTAAGTTGAAAGTAATCAACAGTGAAAGTGTATGAAAATAGACTGCATCACCTGGAAAGTCTCTTGAAAAGTAACTGGCCCAACATTTGCGATCGGAGGCTCCCCGCGGGTGGACGCCTGCCTCCGACCTGCAAAATGTCTACAAATTTACCTGGTGGCCCGGGGAGAATAGCAGCTTGCGATCCTGGGTCTCTCCAGGTTCGCGCGGGCAGAGCACCACATATCCAGGGGCGCAAGCGGTTCGTCGGCGCACCTGGGATCACGTGGGCCGGCCCAACCAATGGCAGAAGGGAATTCCCCAGTCATACTTTTGACAGTTCGGTACGTACAGAAATGGGGATCACCTAAAAAATATACCAACACATTAAATTAAAAAAAACATTACATATTGGCCCGTATTTTCCCATCGGAGGCCTCCTGCGTGTGGCGGCCTCCGATCTGGAAAAACCTACACCCTTACCTGAGGGCTCGGGGGTATTTCCGCTCCTGGTCCTCTGCTCTACGAAATGTGCAGAGGCCCAGGTATCCCAGGGGCGCATGTGGTTCGCAAGCGTCCCTGGGATCAGGTGGGCCATGGGGAACCAATGAAAGAAGGGAATACCCCTTCATACTTTTGACAGGTCTCTCAGCTTAGACCTGTCAAAAGTATGAATGGGGATCACTCAAAAGACACATCAAAACATTAAATAATTTTTTTTAAATCACGTTTTAAAAATGAGTTAAAATTACATTCAATTAAATATTTTAAACAAAAATGTAACTTTTGGAAAAAAAATTAACCTTTTTTACAGGGCTAAAAATAAACTTATCTTTTTTAAAAGTATTTTATTTTAAAATTATAAATGAGTTAAAAAATATATATTTTTTTAACTTTTTAAAAATTCTTATGCTGGTAAAAGCCTGCTTTTACCAGGTGTAAGATTTTTAAGGGATTTCAGCGGATTCTTGACAGATCGGATGTGCCGGTTTTCAGCGCATGCATTTCGCATGTCTGAAACCGGCACTTGCAAGGTCCCCACGGGTGTGTACACAGCCCGTACACGCCCGTAGGGATTGGAAAATACGGGCCATTTAAAATTAATTAAATTGCCATTTAATTAAATATTAAACAAAAATTTAATTACAAGGCTAAAAATAAAATTACCTTTTTGAAGAGTATTTTTAATTTATAAATACGAGTTACCAAATTTCATTTTTCTATTTTTTAAAACTCTTAAGCTGGCAAAAGCAGGCCTTACATCTGCTTTTACCTGGCATAAGAATTTGACAGGTCATTTAGCAGGCGGAAGTTGTGCAAAAAGCGCAGCTCTCCACCTGCAGAGGCACTTTCCTTGGGCATGCGGATGATCTGTCAAGAAAATTCTTAACAGATCGCAAGTGCTGGGTTTCAGCGCATGCCCCTACGAGCGCGTTCACACATCGTACACACCTGTGGGGGTCGGAAAATCCGGCCCAATATTATTTTACATGTGACTAACTTAAAGTTTTCACTGTACTGAGAGTTATAATTTTTATATTGTCAGATAGTCATCTGAGACACTTATTTCAATTAAGATTGCTTTTAATATTGTCTATCAGCTTTTGAAAAAAGCTCATCTGTGTGTCCTTAAACTTTATAACATAAAAATGGGTTTAATAACATGAATTATTCATTATCAGCAAGCAATTTTTCCTATCAATCATACTTAACCAATTAGAATTTCTGCCTCAAAACCATTTGCTGCTGATTAAAGAAAACCTGCTTATTCAATGTCTCGAGCAGCATTTACTGAACCTTGATAGGAAATAGCAAGCCAGTTACACTAGGCACTTCACTTCCTTCTTATTTCCAATATATATTACATAAATAGGTTGTTTACCCCCTTTAGATATTAATTTGGTAAATATGAACTCTTCATTGAAAAAGCCCAGCCACTCTCTTAAAGTCTTGGGCCTTTCTGCAAGCTTATCTTTTGTTTTTTTTTTAGAATTCTAATGCTGAAACGTAGCCCCGATTTTAACTAGGGGTGCTCAGGGTGGCTGGGGTACAGGACGGAAGGGAAACCCCTACGGGTAGTTGAATGTAAACCCGAGGCCATTTTAACTTCTAAGCCTCATTTGAATTGTTCTGAACAGTCTCGTGCTCAAAGCCAGTGGGAATCATGTCAAGGCAGGTGGGCAGGATGTGAACCTGTATGGGAGCCGAATGCCACCAGGCATAAGGTTAGTGCTGGGAAGGGTGGCGGATTCTAAACAGATGCCACTGCTGGAAGGAAGAGGGAATGATGGGGCTGGAGTAGGTGGTGGTGGGAGTGGGAGTGGGGGAAGGGAAGGAAGAAGGATCATTGATGGGGCATGGAGGACCACCCTTCCTAGCTCACGAGCAATTCTTACAGAAATGTTTTAAAAATGTTTACCGTAACCTCGTCTGCCCACTCTACTGCCTCCCAAACTTGTTGGCCAAAAAAGTGAGTTGCGGCACTGATGACATGATTGGGCCACAACTTTTACATGTTAAGTAGACTCCTGTTTTCCCTCCAACTTTTTTTTAACTAAATTAAAAAGGCATCTGGCAGGAAGGCGTGAACCTCCCGACCTCGGGTGAGGTATAGCATAGCATGGTTCAGAATACCCAATGTCAGCAACATACAATCCTAGATGATTACATGCAGAATAAGTCTCTCTCAAGGACCCTTACAGATTGAGACTTCAAAGCTCATTTCACAGTCTTACAGCCAGTAGATAGAGGAGACATTCATCCTATCAACCAGGACTAGAATGGAACCAGGGCTTAGAAATTGGGCCACTTACCACCACGATCCGCTCGAAAAATGGTAGCCTTCTCTGGCACAGGACTTAGCGGCTGTCATTTTTGTGAGGACCATAGCGCTGCCGATAGCAGCACGGCCCTGGAAATTTAAATGAATAGAGGGCGGTGTCAGTCGGCGTACAATGCCGACTTAACGACACCTCAGCGAACTTTGACCTTAGTGCTGAGTTCAGCACTGCATCCTAAGCTCACTATAAAAACCCAGCGTTCAGCAGACTGACAGTGATGCTGTCAGCACCTCTTAAAAGGGACACACACATCTTTCAGGTAAGTCTGCATTTAAGCTTTTAGACTGGATTTTTTCCATTTTGTTGAAGTAGTGGCTTGCTGCAATGTATGTTAAACGTTTTGTAAATGTGCAGGGAGTGCTGCGGGATGCTTGCAAGACCTTGGATGGTAAAGGAAGGCCTCTGAGAAGACAGAAAGTACTCAGCAGGTCAGGCAGCATCCATGGAGAGAGGAACTGAGTTCACGTCTCAGGTCGAGATGCTACCTGACCTGCTGAGTATTTCCAGCATTTTATGCTTTTATTTCAGATTTACAGCATCCGCTTGCAGAAGGAGGAGGAAGACGCTGAAGAGGAAGACGCAGAAGGAAGGATGCAACCCAGTCAGCCCCTTTCTGGCTGGAATATCCAGGATGGAATTATCCACCTGCGGTTCCAATGACAACAACCCCAATTCCCCTTTCAACATTAGTCTAATGCCTTATCTTCTCTCTGTTATTGATCATCACTGCATCCATCCAATACAACTTAAAAAAATATCAACTTATCAACCCTTGTGCATTCCCTATTGACCATCTTGTGTGTGCCTTTGCCTATCCTACTGATGTCATGCAGTGCTACCCCAGTGGCTACAGTATGGCTGGTGGAAGGCTGCTGATTTTCAGTGGGGGACACTGCAAATGGCCTAACTGGTCGACCTTGAGGAGCTGGTGGCTGGGAGTGTGAAATCGAGTGATGGTGTTGTTTCTTCTTCACTCTCCTCTCCCTCTTCTTGGTCAACCACTGGCTGGGCAGGCTGCATTTCTTAGGTGTGTGAAATGAGGTAGGCACAAGGGTGGAATTGTGAGGAGAGGGTGGGAAAGCAAGAAATGCATGTGAGAAGAAGAATTGCATATGAGGATGCCAGCATCATGTATCCCATCAGCCCTGCCCCTGGCCAATGGTTCAGCCATGCCCCTGCCAAGACTGGCCAACACCGTCTCCTCCAAGGGTGTGAGGTGAAGCTAGGAATGGGAAGTGTGTCTTGTGTTTGGTACAGATTGTTGGTAGGTGATTAGGGGGCTGGGCGGGGGGTAATGGGAGTCGTGCATTGATAAGTGATGCAGTTGGTAGGAGATGGTTTTGCAGAGGCATTCACTGACCTTGACCACTGGTCTGAGATCATGAAGCTTCTTTGGGCACTGGAGCCAGGTTGTGAGGGTGACACTGCTGGCAGTGACTGTAATGTATATACCTTTAAGGGGGGAACTACTTTTTACAGCTCATGTATACTGTAGTACCGGCAGTGACCACACCTGTATATAGCACTTAGTAGTAATCTGTACAGTTCAGTTCAAGAGTGAGCCACGTTGAGTAAACACCTGTTATACCGTTCTCCTGCAGTCTGTGTCTTACTACTGATGGACACAACATTGTCGACGAGAAAAATTTGATCGTACCTGCAACTCTGCATCACCTCCCAGGGATTCGTTCCTACAGACCAGTAGATTGGAGGTCAAGGCCAGAGACACGGGCGCCGACCACGGGCAACCGCCCAGTCATCCAGCAGAGACTCGAGAATTGCGGGGGAGGCTGTTGAGAGCCAGGCTTGGCTTTCCAGTCACGGTGGTCCAGCGAAACAGGCTGGCAACAGGTAGTGCGCAGACCCTTCCCGGACAGCGGCGGGCTAGAGCCCGACCGAGTGGCACAGCAAAAGGGCCGAGCAGCATCGACGGGAGAGAGAGAGCGAGGGCAGAGCACACAGGGCACAGCCGGTGTTCAGGGGCCGAGCAGCGTTGAGGAGAGGGAGAGAGATGCGCATAAAGCCGCGAGGCTCTACCATTGCCACGAGGACTGCCAAGAGCGGCGTTGGCAGCAGCGCAGGAGAAGCACGCGAAACCTACAGGGCGCTGCCATTGCCACGAGGACCGCCGAGAGCGGCATTGGCAGCAGCACAGGAGAAGCGCGTGAAACCTACAGGGCGCCGCCATTGCCACGAGGACTGCCGAGAGCAGCGTTAGCAGCAGCGGGGGAGGAAGGAAAGTGCAGGAGATGCTATTTTAAGCCATTTTAAACCACACCCAAAATGCCGAAGACTGGCAGTATCACCGCATTTGACAATGAAGTCGAAGATTGAACTACATATGTCGAACGAATAGAGGTATAATGCAAGGCAAATGAGGTGTCAGATGACAAGAAAGCGCCGGTATTGTTACATTTAATGGGTGAAAAGACGTATGGCTTATTATGAAATCTAGTAACCCCAGCAAAGCCAGTGGAAAAGAGTTTTGGAGACATAGTGACGATACTACAGGAACATTTAAACCCCACACTGCTGCTGATAGCAGAAAGATTCAAGTTTCACAAACGGAACCAGCATAAGGATGAAAGCAATGCTGAAAATTTAACAGAACTGCGCAAACTATCGAAACACTGCCAGTTTGGAACGGGACTGGCAGATACCTTAAGGGACAAGTTTGTGTGTGGGCTTCAAAGTGAAGGAACCCAGAAACGGCTTTTATCTGAAAAGGACCTTACGTTGGACAAGGCTTTCAGCATTGCGGTATCATATGAAGCAGCAGCACGGGGCGCTGCAGAGATACAACAGAGACCGCAAGAATATGGCACAAATGAACTGTCATACAGAACAGAGAAGTGCTATCGCTGCGGCAGAACAACACATGACCACAATGATTGCTGGTTCAAAGACAAAGTGTGCAGACAGTGTGGAAAAGTAGGACACATAGCACGAGTCTGCAGGTCGGGAAAGAAAACCAGCAATAAGAAATCTCCAAAAGAAAAGTACAAGAAGGTACATAAGGTGACGGAGAATAGTTCAGACGAACAAAAGAGTGATACCGACTCTGAAAGCAGGGAGCTGAGTTGTCTGAAACTACATAATGTGATCAAAATGGAGGATCACCGAACCATTTGGGTCACTCTCAAGTTAGGAGGAGTCCAGGTAAAAATGGAATTGGACACAGGATCAGCCCTAACAATCATAAACCGACGGGACTACGAGTGGCTATTCTCACACATACCCTTGAGAGACACAAAAATTATTTTGAAGACGTACATGGGGCAAAAAGTCTACCCCAAAGGAAAAATAAGGGTGACCGTTATATATAACGGTAAGGAAACACCAAAATTAGACCTGTATGTATTGCAAGATGGAGGACCACCATTACTGGGATGCGAATGGATCCAGAAAATACAGCTGGATTGGCATTCCATACAAGCACTGACTGTGGCTGCCAAAAAGGATGGCGACGTCACACCTGGGCGACTGTCAAAGATCCTAACCGACGCGCAAGATGTGTTCCAGCAAGGACTCGGAACACTAAAAGGCATGACAGCAACAATTAAAATCGAAGAAAACGCAAGCCCAAAATGTTTTAAGGCCAGACCGGTACCTTATGCGATCCGCCCAGCTGTCGAAGCAGAGCTGGAGAGTTTGGAACGTTCAGGAGTACTGTCCAAGGTAGACTGGAGCGAGTGGGCTACACCCATCATCCCTGTGATGAAAAGTCATTGAGCAGCATGCCTGGGGAACCAAGGAAGGTTCGCATCTGTGGGGACTTTAAGGTAACAGTGAACCCAGTCTTTCACACCGTGCAATATCCACTTCCGCGGATTGAAGATATTTTCGCCTCGCTATCTGGAGGGAAACGCTTCACTAAGAGTGATCTGGCCCAGCCGTATCTGCAAATGGAGGTAGAAGAAGCATCAAAAAAATACCTCACAATCAACACCCATAAAGGTCTCTACCAATACAACCGGCTGGTATTCGGGATAGCATCAGCTCCGGCTGTTTGGCAAAGGGCAATGGAACAAGTCCTGCAAGGGATTCCAGGGACCCAGTGTTATTTGGACGACATCCTGGTCACGGGCAAAAATGACAGTGATCACCTCGCCAACCTGGAGCAGGTGCTCACTAGATTGAAGGAATATGGGCTCCGAGCTATCCGACCGAAATGCGAATTTTTTAAAAAACAGATCTCGTATTGTGGCCACGTTATCGATAAAGAGGGGTTACATAAGTCCCCAGAAAAGATTGAGGCAGTAGTCAAGGCTCCAGCACCGGAAAACGTGTCACAACTGAGGTCGTTCCTCGGGCTGGTAAACTACTACCATAAGTTCTTGCCAAATTTGTCTACAATACTACACCCACTGAACACCCTACTGCAAACTGGAGTGCCATGGAAGTGGAGTGATGAATGTAAATGAGCTTTCCAGAAGAGCAAAACACTAATCACATCGAAAGAGGTATTGGCCCATTTCAACCCAGCACTACCAATTCAGTTGGCATGTGATGCGCCACCCTATGGCATTGGAGCGGTGCTGTCGCACAAATTCTCGGAAGGCTCAGAGAGGCCAATAGCCTTTGCGTCACGATCACTAACCTCAGCCGAGCGTAACTACGCCCAGATTGACAGGGAGGCCCTCAGCCTAGTGTGGGGAGTGAAAAAGTTCAATCACTATCTGTATGGGCAGAAATTCACCTTGCTGACTGACCACCAGCCTCTTGTCTCCATTTTTAATCCGAAGAAGGGCGTCCCGGTGATGACTGCGCAACGACTACAAAGATGGTCACTCTTTCTAGGGGCGCACCACTATGAGATTGAATATAAGGGCACGAAACAGCATGGAAATGCTGATGGGCTATCACGCCTGCCAGTGCCTACTGCGGAGGAAGCACCAGTAGTGGATCCTGTCAAAATATTTCATTCGACTATAGTTGAATACCTACCGGTAACTAACGCTCGTATAGAAAAGGAGACCCGAAATGACCCGACACTGTCTCGGGTATATGATTTGACGGTGAAGGGATGGCCAGCACATGGCGACTCACTGTTGCCAGCATTCTCGACAAGAAGAGAACAGCTGTCAGTGTACCGGGGGACCTTGATGTGTGGATCCCGAGTGGTAATTCCACCCAAGTTAAGGGATAGAGTGCTAAATGAGCTTCATGAGGGTCATCTGGGAGGGGTAAAAATGAAAAGCCTTGCCAGGGCTTATGTGTGGTGGCCGGGAATCGATAAACAAATTGAGGATCTGACCAAGAGCTGCTCAGGATGCCAGAAAGTCCAAAATGCACCACCACATGCCCCTCTACACCCATGGGAGAGGCCCTCATCTCCATGGCAACGGGTGCATATTGATTTTGCTGGTCCATTCATGGACTCAATGTTTTTAATAGCCGTGGATGCGCACTCAAAATGGCCTGAGGTCATCAAAATGTCCTCCACCACCATGGAGAAAACTATTGCAGTCCTACGGGCCATTTTTGCCAGGAACGGCTTGCCGGAACAGATTTGCTCCGATAACGGACCACAGTTTGTGTCCGAAGAGTTCCGGAGATTTATGAAGAAGAATGGGGTAAGGCATTACACATCCGCCCCGTATCATCCAGCCACAAATGGATTGGCTGAGAGGTTCGTACAAACCTTTAAGAAGGCAATAAAGGCTATGTACAATGACAACATTCCGCTGCAGCATAAGGTGGACAATTTCCTGTTCGCCTACTGGAATGCGACACATGCAGTCACCAACCAGGCCCCGGCCATGATGTTCTTTAACCGAAGGTTAAGATCTCGCCTGGATTTGCTCAGACCAAACGTATGAAGAGATGTTGAGAGTGAGCAATTCCAGCACATCCATGAGAAGCCAACAAGGAGCTTCAATGTAGGGCAACCAGTCTTGGCCCGTGACTACCGAACAGAAAAATGGCAGCCAGGAACGATATGCACACGGCAGGGCCCACTAATGTACACAGTGGACGTTGGGGAGAACATCGTGAGACGCCATGCTGACCAGATCCTAGAGTCACAGGAACAAGTCAACCCCATGCCTCGCCCATACGTACCTGGTGAGGAACCCGACGTACAGGTCGCATCTACCCCAGAAACAGTAGCATCGGAAGCTGATGTCCCAACCGACGACAGGGTGCCAGAATCGCCTCCGCACCAAGAGCGAAACACTCGGGAAAAGCACTATCCAGAAAGGATCAGGAAGCCTCCCCAAAGACTGAATATATAAATGGACTATTTTCAGCTAACGTTGTATGTTAAAAGTGTTAATTGTAATTAGTTTGATATTTAATTTTTAAATGAGTGTTATGGTACTGTTAATCTAAAAGGGGAGGAATTGTAATGTATATACCTTTAAGGGGGGAACTACTTTTTACAGCTCATGTATACTGTAGTACCAGCAGTGACCACACCTGTATATAGCACTGAGTAGTAATCTGTACAGTTCAGTTCCATAGTGAGCCACGTTGAGTAAATACCTGTTGTACCGTTCTCCTGCAGTCTGTGTCTTACTACTGACGGACACAACAGTGACGGCCCTAGAATGATGTGGGGCCACATTGTTCTTTCTGGAGGGCCTCCTGGCAACTGTGGGTAGAGGACCTCTCTTTCAGTGTTGACCCCCTGCACAAAGCTGGAGTGCTGCGTGCGAGACCCTGGGTGCCCATTCTCTGGCTTGCTGAGCCATTTGTGTTGGTGCTGAAGCACTTTTCCCATTTTTTGAAGTTCAGAAGGGAATTCAGTTTTAAGAGCTGCAGGCTCCCATTTGGGAATTCAATAATGTTAATTTTTTTCACATGGCATTTGAGCTGTCAGGGCTAAAAACTGCCTATTTTCACATCATTTTTATTTTTTTAATTTCAGAAGGAATTGCCCCTTTAAGAGACCGACAATGCTTTCTAAAATGATAGCCTCGCTTTCAGAGAGGCTGTTCTAGCTCCAAATTCGCTTTGGCCACGCTACATTTGGCCTCCAGCCAATGCCACCAGGACGGTATTGCATGGCGAGTTCAGCGCTGGGCTAATGTTAATTAGTCCTAAGCACCAATTTTTCGGTCCTGCCATGTCACCATTTTCGGCAGCCGCCAACACCCAGCCACGGTGGCACCGGCAGATTTTGTGGCGGTCACAAATTGCTCAGCCCAGGTTTAAGCTTTCTTGGTTTGTCTTTTGGGTTGGCCTACTGGAAAAATGTTCTTACACAAGGCACAGAAGGTTGACTGACCGTATGTGATGCAAAACTCAGCAGGCATTGGTGGAGATGGCTCATTTGCTGTTTTCAGGTCACACAGAGAAAGTCTCTTCAGCAACTACTTAAAAGAACTAAATTGGGACTTAAGGAGAGAAGTGTGGCAGCATAATGAAACACGAATGCAGAAAGATGATTCGGGGAGAAGCACAGAGGCCAAACCTATACAATATTCAGGACCAAAATGAAGATCTTCTTGTGGAGGCAGAGTGCATGGCTGAGGTACTAAATGAGTATTTGCATCTGTCTTCACTAAAGAGGAGGATGCCATGATCAGCCATGATCTTATCGAATGGCGGAGCAGGCTCGAGGGGCCAAATGGCCTACTCCTGCTCCTATTTCTTATGTTCTTATGCTGCAAATGTCACAGTAAAGGAGGAGGTTGCACAGAAATTGGATAGGATAAAAATAGAGAAAGTGAAGGTATTAAAAGGCTGGAAGTACTCAAAGTAGAAAAGTCACCCGGTCTGGATGGGATTCATCATGGGTTACTGAGGGAAGTAAGGGTGGAAATTGCGGAGGCTCTGGCCACAATCTTTCAATCCTCCTTAGATATGGGGGTGGTGCCAGAAGGCTGATGAATTGCAAATGTTACACCCTTGTTCAAAAAACAGGGAGGGGGATAAACTCAGCATTGACAGGCCTTGATCTAGACGAGGGAACTAGATGTAATATCTCCAAGTTTGCAGACGACACAAAGCTGGGTGGGCGTGTGTGCTGTGAGGGGGATGCTGAGAAACTCCAGTATGATTTGGACCGGTTGGGTGATTGGGCAGATGTATGGCAGATGCAGTATAATGTGGGTAAATGCGAGGTTATCCACTTTGGTGACAAAAACAGGAAGGCAGATTATTATCTGAATGGCAATAGATTGGGAGAAGGGGAAGTGCAACGAGACCTGGGTGTCCTTGTGCACCAGTCGCTGAAGGTAAGCATGCAGGTGCAGCAGGCGGTTAAGAAGGCAAATGGTATGTTGGCCTTCGTAGCGAGAGGATTCGAGTACAGGAACAAGGATGTCTTGCTGCAGTTGTACCACACCTTGAGTATTGTGTGCAGTTTTGGTCGCCTTATCTGAGGAAGGATGTTCTTGCCATGGAGGGAGTGCAGCGAAGATTCACCAGACTGATACCTGGGATGGCAGGAATGACGTATGAGGAGAGATTGGGTCGATTGGGCTTATACTCGCTGGAGTTTAGAAGAATGAGAGGGGATCTCATTGAAACTTATAAAATTCTAACAGGACTAGACAGACTAGATGCAGGAAGGATGTTCCCAATGGCAGGGGAGTCCAGAACCAGGGGTCACAGTCTAAAGATAAGGGGTAAGCCATTTAGGACAGAGATGAGGAGGAATTTCTTCACCCAGAGAGTGGTGAACCTGTGGAGTTCTCTACCACAGAAGGCAGTTGAGGCCAATTCATTAAATATATTCAAGAAGGAGTTACATATATTTCTTAAGGCTGAAGGGATCAAGGGATATGGGGAGAAGGCAGGGACAGGGTACTGAGTTTGGATGATCAGCCATGATCTCATTGAATGGTGGAGCAGGCTCGAGGGGCCGAATGGCCTACTCCTGCTCCTATCCTCTATGTTTCTATGTTTCAGTCAGCCAGTCATTGATGGGGAAATTTTGAGACAATAATCTGGGACAAAATTAATTGGCACTTGGAAAAGTACAGGTTAATTAATGAAAATCAACATGAATTTTTTAACAGCAAATTCTGTTTGACTAAGTTGATTGAGTTCTTTGATGAAGCAACAGAGAGGGTTGATGAGGATAGTGCAGTTGATGTGTATATAGGCTTTCAAAAAGCATTTGACAAAGTGCCACATAATAGATTCACAAGCAAGATTAAAGGGGGAGTGGAAGTGTGGGTACGAAATTGGCTGAGGGACAGAAAGCAGAGAGTAAAGGTGAATGGTTGTTTTTCAGAATGGAGTGAAGTATATGGTGGTGTCTCCAGGGGTCGTTATTTGGACCACTGCATTTTTGATAGAGATAGAGATAGAGATAGAGAGAGCGATAGAGAGATAAAAAAGGACCTGGACTTGGGTAAAGGGGTTATAATTTCAAAGTTCGCAGAGGACATGTAACTCAGAAATGTAGTAAACAATGAGGAGGATAGTAACAGATGTCAGGAGGACATAGACAGACTGGTGAAATGAGCAGACACATAGCAGATGAAATTTAACTCAGTGAAGTGTGAAGTGATGCATTTTGGTAGGAGGAATGAGGAGAGGCAATATAAACGAAATAGTATAATTTTTAAAAAAGCCTGCAGGAACAGAGAGACCTGGGGGTGTATGTACACAAATCTTCGAAGGTGGCAGGACAAGTTGAGAAGTTTGTTGAAAAATCATATGGGATCCTTGGCTTTATTAATAGAGCAATAGAGTACATAAGCAAGGAAGTTATGCTAAACTTTTATAAAACACTGGTTAGGCCCCAGCTGGAGTATTGTGATAAAGAAAGAAGTGTAGCCACTGTTGTAATGTAGGAAACACGGCAGCCAATTTGCACACAGCAAGCTCCCACAAGCAACATTATGATAATGACCAGATAATCAGTTTTAGTTATGTTTATTGAGGACAAATATTGGCCAGGACATCGGGGATAACTCCCTGCTCGTCTTCGATATAGTGCCATGGGATCTTTTACATCTACCTGAGAGAGCAGAAGGGCCTCAGTTTAACGTCTCATCTGAAAAACAGCACCTCTGACAGTGCAGCACTGCCTCTGTACTGCACTTGAGTGTCAGCCTAGATTTTTGTGCTTAAGTCTCTGGAGTGGGACTTGAACCCACAACCTTCTGACACAGTGGACACCAGACTTTATGAAGGATGTCAAGGCTTTAGAGGCAGAAGTGATTTACTCGAATGGTACTAGAAAGGGATGAGGGACTTCAGTTATTTTGAGAGACTGGAAAAGCTGGGATTGTTCTGAGAGCAGAGAAGATTATAGGAGATTTGTGAGAGATGTTCAAAATCATAAATGGTTTTGATAGAGTAAATAAGGATAAATTGTTTCCAGTTGCATAAGGGTTGGTAACCAGTGGACACAAATTTAAGATGATCGGCAAAAGAACCAGCGGCAACATGAGAAAATTTCAAGTTGTTGTGATCTGGAATGCATTGTCTGAATGGGTGGTGGAAACAGTTTCAAATAATAACTTTCAAAAGGGAATTGGATAAATACTTGAAGGGAAAAAAAATGACATGGCTATGGGGACAGAGCCGGGGAGTGGGACTAATTAGACAGCTCTTTCAAAGAGCCGGCATAGGTGTAATGGGCAGAATGGCCTCCTTCTGTGCTGTATCATTCTATGATTCTGTAATTCTATGATTCTAATACATTATCTGTAATGGAATAATGAATAGATCTTTGAAGTTTCCTAAAGCTACAAACAAAAATTGAGAGTTAGATGTGAAATAAATTAATTTGAATATGTAAATTAGATATAATTATTATAATTTCTTAATGTGCTGCCCCAGTGGTAGAATAATTACAGTTGAAAATTTTCATAAAGGTGGAATTTCTGGTACTGTACTTGATTTGTTGCGGTTTATCTATTTTCTAATTTAAAGTTTTATATAAAGAAAGACTTCCATTTATATAGCACCTTTCACGACCTCAGGATGTCCCAAAGTGCTTTAGTCAATTATGTACTTTTGTGCCTATAAAATAGTATATTACATATAAAAGTTAACATTTGCATAATTATTATCCATATTAAGTATATGCTAGACTTTCTATTACTGTTATTTTTCAGTTACAGGAAATATTTTTTATAATTGGCCTAATTTGCCTATGCAGATTACATTGCAGTAGCATATCCCATTAATATGTCAGCCTCCATTATCTACACCCTTACTTCCCTCAGCAACCTAGGATGTAACTGGGTGACGTTTCTACTTTGAGTGCTGCCAACCTTTTATGTACCGCCTTTTTATCTATTTTTATCCTTTCCAATTTATCTACTACCTCCTCCTTTTCTGTGACAGTGGCAGCATTCTCTTCTTTAGTGAAGACAGATGCAAAGTGCTCATTTAGTAACTCAGCCATGCCCTCTACCTCCACAAGATCATCTCCTTTTTAGTCTATAATCGGCCCCACCCCTCCTTTAACTACCCTTTTACTAATATATATATCTATATATATATATGTTTATAAAAGACTTTTGGATTCCCTTTTATGTAACTCACTAATCTATTCTCATACTCTTTCCTTGCCCCTCTTATTTCCTTTTTCCAGTTGTCCTCTGTACTTTCTGTATTCAGCTTGGTTCTCTGCTGTACTAGGAGCCTGACATTTAAAATAAGCCGCCTTCTTCTCTCTCATTTTAACCTCTATATCTTTAGTTATCCAGGGAGCTCTAGCTTTGAATACCCTTCCTTTCCCCCTAATGGGAATAGTCCTGTCCTTTCACCTCTGGGACCAGATTTGAATCCAGCCTAGACTGAAAGTCTTCTCTATCTGCTGGCTATAAGAGTTCTATGGGAAATGAGGTTGATGTATCTCAAAGCTGAGTGAGCACAATCCATAGCACAAAATATCTATGATTCTGATTTGGTAATGTCACTTAGAAATGGCCATTTAAAAAATATCTATGTTCATGCTGATGCAGCAGATGTGCTCTTCTAAGGCCAGGATTTGAGGCGGTGTGTTGCACAAAATTGGAGACGGGAATACTTGTAAGAAAAGCAAAAAACTATGAATGCTGGAAATCTGAAATAAAAACAGAGAATGCTGGAAACACTCAGCAGGTCAGGCAGCTCCCGTGGAGAGAGAAACTTAATGGGAATACTTTAATGCTGACAGTGAATAAAAGCAGAAAAATGTATCCATTCCCTAGACAGTATTTTATACCATATCAGCTGCCAACTACGATCTGTCGTCTACCTGATTGGAAGTTTCAAGGCCGTTAATCTAACTATACCTGCTACATGCATACGCCATCGCTTGTCACAATAGAAAAGAAAACTTTCTAAACTCTTCATATTTCAGTGTACACACTAGGAAGATTAAAGTTAGTCAACAATCAGCTGCGAGCTCCCTTGGTGGCTCAGCAAATTTAGCCAATCAATGACAAGATCCCAGGTTTGATTCCCAGTTGTTGCCAAATTAGTTGACCTTATCTGGGGTAGCAGTAGGGGCAGTACAATTGCCCTCAGCACCCCTAGATTAGGAAAAGAGACTGGTCTAAGATTCCCAATGCTGATCACTATCCTGTGAGCCCTGGACAACAGCGGAGGACAGCATTGGGCTTGGCTGTGATTTCCTCCCGCCAACACTATCAAGTTTCATACATCAAGAACAGCTATCTGGGCAAAGTATCCGAGGACAATTGTCAAGCAAGATATTATATTCCAGCAATGATTCAATTGATTCAAAAAACAAGAAGGGGAGGAGATGGGAGGAAGAAAATTGATCTGAATGCAGAGCCCAGGTAGCCCACCAGACTAAAAAAAAATGCTCAGTCACAAAGTCGCTGACACAATTACTGTTACTAAGTAATGTCTGTCTATTTCTATGGAAATAACAAATCTTCATTTTGCTTGAGGAGTATCTACATAATGATCCTGTTGCTATATATCAGCTTGCAATTATACTATTGCCTGCCTGTATACCCAACTATGCAGAGAAATTTAACAAAAGCTTAGACTAATTGGAATTAATTGTTGTTTTTCAGCTTCAGTCAAACGTAACTTCATTACGTGACATTCTGAGATTAGCACCAAAACCTGCAGTGATTATGTTACTGGACCAGTAATCCAGATGCCTGGACTAATGATCCATAGAATGAGAGTTCAAATCCCACCATGACAGCTTGAGAATTTGATTTCAGCTTAAAAAAATCTGGAATTAAAAAAAAAATGTGTAAACATGATCAGGTGGCTGTCAGATTACCATTTAAAAATCCCAACTGGTTCATTAATGTCCTTTAGAGAAGGAAACTTGCTGTCCTTATCCGGTCTGGCCTATTTTTAACTCAAGTTCCACTCAAACATATTGTACAGGAACCTCAGTTACATTTACAAAATGCGATATGCAGTTGAACTTTATATAACAAAAGTTCACTTACATACACTCTGTCAGTCTATATGGGAATGGATGTTCAACACTACTCTTATTGGCCTGGATTTTGCAAAGATAATAACGGTGAGGCTAACAGTGCTCCATTATACGCCAACATTTACTCCATTATAACAGTGCTCTCTGTTATAATGGAGTAAATCCTGCAGCAACTTCCAGTGTACGCACATGTGCAATTAAACACGGAAATCCGGAAGTTGCTGACAATACCACGCTCCTCCACATGGTGTGCTTTAACAGTCCTCATCGATAGATACGGCACAGAAATCAATGTAGTGGCATGAACTTGGGATACCAGCCCACTAATTCCGCACTAAAGACAGCAGAAAAAGTTAGGGCTAGTGCATTTGTGGGTAAGTGAATTTTTAACGGTGTCATAAGTGATAATTACTGCCAAACAACCCTCTCTGGCCCTGAAAATTTAATTTTACAATTCTGAAATCTCATTCTTTCAGAAGCTTGTGTTGGAGATTTTATTTTTTAAATGGCCTGGAATTTGCAGTCGAGATGACTGCAAACTGGCAGCGTTTGCAGTCATTCCGCCTTTGAAGCTGACTGCAACGTCAGGATTTGGCACATGCAGAAGTCCTGAAGTTGCGGTCCGTCATTGACAGCTCCAAAACAGGCTGTGCTGTGTGCACCCCCCCCCTCCCCACGACCACCACAGAGCTGGCAATCTGTGTAATCAGCCAAATCAGGGAAACTGATGAAAACTGGAGTTTTGACAGCGTTATGACTGCTAAACAAATGTTAAGGGCCTGAAAAACTAATTTAACTTTTGTGCAGTGTCACATTTGTCCGTTTGAATAAAAATTCAAATTAAGAAACTTAAAAATAAATTAAATTTTTTGATAAGATTGTCCATCTTTTTCAGGTTTGCCTCTTGCCAATCTTGTTTTGCTTTCTCTAACATTTTTTAAAAGTTAGAATTTTAAGGGCTTACTCACTTCCTTGTTCACTGTCTGTGAGAATTCTCCCTTTTGATTGGCTGCTTAGATAGACTGTTGATGTCGCAGCAGTTCGCACAAGGGAATCCTTATTAACGTCCATTGATTTGAATTGAAGGTGGGAAAACCCCAAGTTCTTGACATATTGATCGCGAGATCCTTGTGCAGAGCGTACTTCGGGGCCAGCAGTGAATACCGTTGCTTCGCTGCTGACTGCAAATTCCGGGCCTAACATTTTTTAAACTTTTTCTGTTAGTCTCTTTTATCTTGCTCTCTTAATCCCATCTGTCTTTCCCAATCTTTATTTATCTTTCTATACATGATTTAAATCTATTAGACGCTGCATGTCTCAGTGAGGATTCTTCAATTTGATTGGTTGAAGAGCCTCGCTGTTGCTTGACCTGTTCATAGACACCACAGATCCCCTGTAGATGGCGCTGTGTTGGATCAGATGCTGGATTAAAGCAAGTCTCCACTCAAAAGCCCACAAAAACTTGTGGGCAGCTGTCGGCGTGGTGAACAGCAAGTGCCATTCCTTCGCCATTGACTGCAAAATCTGGGCCATTATGTAGTAACACAAGGCCAAAATACAAATTAGTCTTCCAGAAAATGGAACAATAAACTCAAATTTCAGCTCCAGTTACAGGATAAATAAGCACAAGCTAACAGTGACTTGCAGGTCCTTGGTTCCAGTTTTTCAACTGTACTCACACATATAGTACTGTATATTACAGTGCTATCATCATTCTTACTCTATTTTCCAGTTTAAGCCTAGTGTCAGGCTCCTGAACTCATTTAATATTTTTACAAATGTGCCAGTGAAACCAAAAAATAGATCATATGTACTTTCAAACCATTCAGGTGACAGAAGACAATCTTAGATGAAAAGTGTCATCCAAAGTAGTAACAAAAACTAAAACTTGACACAGCCCATGTGTATTATCAACTGACCAAATTTCAGTCTTTTTTTTTCCTTCTTGCCTTCAGACTGTTTTCTCCTAAAACATTAGAAATTTTTAATGTTATATGCTAAGGAAGCAAATTATGTAACCATATGTGCAGATTATCCAACATGATCAATTGCCGTTGCATAAAAAACAACAAAGCTTTTGAACAATGCTCAGGCAGTGTTAGAAATGGAGAGGTCACACTCTAGCAGATTGCCTCAATGCCACGAGTGTATTAAGGAGTATGAAATCTCTGCTGTTCTTTAAAGGTGAAAGGTGTTACAAATTCACATCTCCAGACAACTATAATTCATAACCCATTGTTTTATACCCAGCTACACGACAGTTACTAATTCAGTTTTGAACTGGATGGGTACCCGTTCCAAATTAGACATCTTGGCCCGGATTTTACGGGGCCGAAGATGGTGTACACACAGCGTACGCCGTCGTCAAGTCCTCAGAATGGCCCCGCGTGTTCCGGGTTTCCGCATGTGTGAAAACCCGGAACTTGCGATCTGTCGAGTTTCTCCTTGACAGATCACCCGCTTGCACTCCAAAAACTCGCTGGTGCAGATTTGGGCTATTTACCCAACTACTGCCCAGCAAATGCCTACAAAACCCTTACGCCTGGTAAAATAAAGGCCTTTTACCAGTGCAAGGGTTAAAATAAATGTCAAATTAAAATTTTAAAAATGATTAAAACATTTAAAATTAGTTCCTGCAAATTTTGGGCCGGAATAAAATGTATTTTTCAAAAAATTACATTTTTATTTTAAATGCTTAATCAAAAGGAACTTTTAATTAATTTTGAACAAGGGAATATTTATTTTTTACTAGAATTGTGTTTTATTTGGGGATTTCTCATAAGCTTATGGGGATTCCATTCACGCTTCCGAACCATCTGCGTCCCTGGGATCCGTGGGCTTTTACACGGAGCTCTGGAGCCCAGGACCCGAAGCTCTGGAGACACCAGGTACTTTCGGATTTCTTTTCGAATCGAAGGCTTATTCTTCTGGTATGCCTCCGCCAACAAATTCAGGGCCATTATGTAAATTGTGCAAATGTGTCTCCCCAATCCTGTTGCAGAGTGAAAATACAATCATGCACAGCCAGTTTCAAATCAGCTGTAGTTTCAAATAATTCAGATCAAGCTGACTATAAACAGCCTGAACAAAATCCCCACTACATTTAGATTCTCGTGTACCATATGGTGCAGGAGCTGGCTCTTATTTGATACCATCTACAGCACATTCTGCTACAGGAACAGGGTGCAGTGGAACTGTTGAATTAGATCAAATTCAGTTCAAATCAATAGATCAGAATTTAATTCAAGTTCCCCTGTAAACAAAGCAACATCACATAAAGGAGAGTTAATGAGTTAATGAATATCAGTATAATGTGATATTTTTTCCCCTACAACCACTAACCCAACAGCATTCGAACAGTTGATCATTGCTTGAGCCAACGCTGCCATAAGGTTACCAATTAGCCACTGTATATTCATATAATGAAGATTATGGAGAAACAATACCATTGTTACTGTATTTAACAAAGTGTTTGCCCCAAAGAATAAAAGTTCATTCACTCAAATGTAAAATTTAAATGTTCTATTGTATTATCTGAATTTTATTTTACTATGCATCATTCAAACTGTGGAAAGCTTTCATTCCTTCCCCACCACATCACTCTCATTTTCTATCCATTTCAGTCTTCCTCTGCTGAATGGCAATTCAAGTTCAGGTACAATACCACAAGCTCTGCCTACCCTCCAGTACATTGCCCAATTGGTCATTCTTCATGTACGAGTCTAGACAGAGGGCCTGAAATTTGTTTGGCTCATTCTGCTAGTGGAAATGTGGTGGGTTGGGACTTCTGGCAAGTCCTACAGAGCTGCGGAATTTCAGCCCCAGGATCTTTTGCCCGTCCCCTAGCCAAAAGTGGTCTCCTTCCTCATCTCCGCGAACAAAGCAGAAACTGCCCAGTTTCAAACCAACAGAAAGTGCAGCTGTCATTTCAAGAAGCTGTATCAGCACATATTGCATCTGCCCAGATAATCCAGACATCTAGATTCCTAGTGCATGGTGAAAATCACGCTGAGAAAGCACCAGCTACATTAGCGGGAAGTGACAGTGGGAAACTGAAAGAAATTGCTTCTCTCTGCATTGGCAATGTAAAATGGAGGGGAAAAATACACTGGTCCATTGAACAATTTCAGCCCCACGGAAACAAGATTAGGTCATTCACCCATTGAGGTGGAGACAGTATTTTGTTAGCCACAGGTCTATTTTCAAATAGCTTTTAATACCTTTACTTCCCAAGTAATATCCACATCCCTTTTAAACACGTTGATTGATTCGGCAGCTACACCCTATTGGGGAGTGTACTCCATATTCTCATTACCCTTTGTGTGCAGAAACTTTTCTGGATTCAATTATAACTGGCTTAGTTTGAATTTTAAAAATATATTCTCTTTATTAGAGGAAGAGTTGTTCCCTATCGAACTGGTTAATGTTCTTCATTATTTTGAACACCTCAATCAAATCATCCCTTAAGATCCAGCTTCAGCAAATATAACCAAGTTTACCCAGCCTCTCATCATATCTGTATAATTAGAGTAGCACTTCCCTGCTTCTATATTTTATACTTCATGTGATGAATCCAAGCATCATTGGCCTATTTTATGCTTTTAGTCCCTTTGATCTAGTTTTTAAATGGCTCCTTCTAGCACCACTCCCCCAGTCATTCCCCATTTAGAAATTAAAATGGAAATGAATATCGGGCAGTTTCGAAAATGGGTGGCCAATTCTCAATACCAGTTTTATGCCCGGGCGTTAAGTTGAAAATCTATCGCTTTCTGTTAAACTGCATCTTTGTTATTTCAGCCAATTGCTTAATCAATCTATTTCCTTATCTATCCTTTGGACTCTATGATCTGCTGACATTTTTGTCTGTGGGTCCTTTTGTTGCTTATGTTATTGTGTGCCTTTCATTAGGAAAACCAGTCGATTTTTGGGTTAAAATTGGGATGTCCCATTTGTTCTGCACCACTGCATCTCTTACTCAAGCATTTTCAAACCAAGACATTAACACTTTCTTAATGACAATATTTTTTTCCAGCCTACTTGCTTTACCAATCTAGATTCTGGTTTGTCAGTCACTCTCTCCTGATGTCAGTATGGTTTTCAATACCTTGCTGATCACAGATTGTACCACACAAAACAGAAATGCCAGGTTCAACTCATTTAAATCATGCTGTGCCATACAAGGACGCAAATCATGCCAGCAATAGAACAGTTACACTCAGAGGCCAGGAAAAGTTGGGGAGAGGGCAGAGGAAGACACAGGAACTGGCCCAGAGCTGGATTTAAAAATTTGGCATTTGGTTAAAAGGGACAAGTCACTAGAGGAGAGAAAGAGATAGCAGCTGCCAAAGAGCTTCAAAGTTTGCAGATCACAATGTGGAGATGCTGTGGGCTGAAATACAACAGGGAAGGATGGAAAACATGTTTCATGAGGAAAGAGACATCTCGCACTTCCTTCTACATAACAAGACAGTCTACATTATGTGGAAGGAGGTGGCAGAGGCAGCCAGTGACATCTCCAAAACACCAAGGGCCCTGCTACTAGGCAGGAAGAAATTTAGTGACTTTACCAGGTCAGAAAAGGTAACTAACATGCCAAGTAAGTGCCCTGGCAGCCTGCTGACACCCTCAGAGAAAATTCATCACTCCCTGTCCTGCACGTTGAGGGTCATCACCCTTGGGATTTCACAGAACACATATTGCTCCATGCATCAGTCAGTCTGTCTGTGACATGCACTCTTAATATTCCCTTACATATTGTCATGCATGTTTGCCCTTTGAAGCTCACCTCCCATGTCTAAACATCTGTGGACATCCTTCTATTTTATTACAGACTTTGAATGCGGCCATTCAATTTAGATAAGAAACTGAGAGTGCTACTGTTATTTCAAATTTATGAATTCTTCTTGCAGGAGAAGTTGGCACACAACATCAGCGTGGCAGACATCAGACAATTAACCCAGCAGAAGGAAGAGGCCATGGCTATCCTGGGCAGTAATTCCTCTGAACTTGTGGCAGATGGAGAAGCTGGAGGTCCTGAGCCCACAGTCAGTTTATGATGACCAAGTCATTATATTAAAACCTTTGATTATGGAAATAGAGGACAGTGTGTATAGAACTTGTCACTAGAACTGCAATGCAAGATGATGAGGAGAGTAGTAAGTGACAGCAAAAATCTGTTAACACAAGCTTTTCTTTTGTCGCCTCATAGCCATCAAGGAAAGAGGCATCAAGTGAATTAGTACAGGAATAACCGCCAGGCCCTTCCACATTTAACAGTTGCTGTAGAAACTTGCCTATCTCATTGCTTTCACTCTCACTTGTATTCACCAGCCCAAAGAGTTAGAGCATGATAGTATAGATGAAGGAATGTCACTGGGCGAGTCTCAAAACACACGAAAGCCAATAGTTGAATGTATGGAAGTAGAGCCTGATGTGGTTGAGCAAAGACCAAGGAAATATCAATGGCTTGTTGACGAGGAAGCAGATAATGATCTGAGGGGTCATCTCATGAAATGAAGGATCCTTACAGGGCATCAGCCACATATAGAGGCATTGCATTGCACAGCCTTGTGTAGCAGTTGGCTTGCTTGGTAGCAGAATCCAGTGTCATCCTCTGCAGCACCAAAGGGATTCACTGCTGTGATGTATGGCAGCTTCAGCAACATCTGCAGTTTTGACCCTGAATAACTGTCTTCCAAGTGGAAAGATTGCCAACTGGCTTTCAGACCTTGGGGGACTTTATGGAGAGCAATGGTTGCGGAGCAGCTTCTCAGATTTATACATGACTGCCCAAGCACTTATTAACTCTGGCTTCATACTTGACTGGAATTATACTCCAATGCTGCCGAACCCAAGCAGTGTAGAATGGCCTCAGAGGAGGTCTCACACTGCTTAGTTTTCATACATTCTGGAGTCCCAGTGGGCATGACTCTGGAATTATGCTGCCACTCATGTATTTATGGAAAGTGGTTAGAGGTGGCCATTTCACAAATAGACATCTTAGAATGCTCAGACCTGAACTCTGGCTTTCCTAAGCATAAATAAAATACACTAAATATACACCAATAGCAATGTAAACTCAGTTGCCATTTGAACACAGGCACACTTTTTTTTCCCTCAAAGGTAAACTACGACATAATTGGTATAAACCAAGTACCCCATGCGACAGGATGCTTCTTGTAGTGTTTGGATCTGGGAGGGGGAAACAGGTGGGATAAAAATAGTTCTTTAATCTCTTTAGTTTCATGTAATTTTAAATAGCTAGTGCTACAATGGAGATGGCCGTCTCTTCACTAGATATAAAATGGAAGGAGAGAGCCAATCTGTGGGAAAGGCAAAGTTATTTTTGATAAGGAATCAGTCGGTTTAAAATGTTAATGAATGCGTAAATTATGCAAAACAAAATGTAATTTTGAATTATTGTCAAACATTAAAACAAATAGGCCCGTGTCTACCTGACTGCTCCAAAGAACTGGTTTGTACTTCAAAGGTAAAAAACATCCTTACAATTCAGCAATCTTCTCCAGCTCCCCGGTCTACGTTCATCTATGCCATTATGTGTGGACGATGTACAGAATACTATAGGCAATGCTTGTGTGTGTACCACCAAAGACTTTATCAAGAGATACCAGAAAACCTGAAAGAAACACATACTTTTTCTTTAAAATCGACCAACCCCATTTGTACAGTGTAAGTGCTGATTGTGAAGCTTTATATTTTTCTGATGCTTTTGTTAGTGCAACATTTTATTGTAAATAAATCTGTTACAGTAGTTTATACTGTATAAAGTATCTAACAGTGTAATACTTTCTGTTGTCCATATTGACAGAAGATACAGTGGGCATCTTACAAAACCTCAAGCAAGCAATTTAAGACAATCAAGGTTAATTGTTAGACCTGGGCCATTTTAATCTAAATACTGCAAAGAAAAAAATGATACAGGTAGCAATTCATTGGAGACTTGATCCTGTTTAAGGAAACTATTGTCTTTTCATCCTGTAAATAGCTCAACATCAGGAAAAAACCCAAATTATATGGGGAGGTGTCGGTGAAGTTCAGAACTGAATACTTGAGATTGAAAAGGAATATTCTATAGTTTTGTTTCATTTGCCTTTGGGTTTCCAGTACTTATGTAGATCTTTTCTGGTGAGGTGGGGGGTTGTAGACATTTCCTCTGTTCATTACCTGTAGCAAATTAATACATGCATGTACAAACAACACTTTTAAGACTTTGCTACAATTATCAAACAGCGGAAATCTTTCTTCCAAGACATTAAATGGGTGGGATGGAGTTCATAAGAGGTATATGGCAGAAAGACCAATCATGATGGGTTAAGTGGCCTTTTCTCATTCCATTCTTTATTTACAATTAGCGAGTATGTGATCATTACATAATTGCTAAAAATTTGATTGAACACAAACAAGTAACGCTAGTACCAGATCATCGCAAGGTCTCCCCAGGGTATGCCTGGTGACAGGTGAAGATCACTTTACATAAATCATGGAAACTATTAAAAAGTGTCTCGATGACTCAGGGGGTAAGTGCTTCTTGTGGTGTGATATTGAGCTGTACAAATAGGATGATCCCTGTGCCAAGTTAGAATTTAATTTGATTTATACTATGTAGTATGACAGATGACTAATTTTACACAAAGTTTGCATGTTCTGACTGTCAATCACAAATGCAATTTGTGTGCTCAAATTCTGCCAGAGATTGACAAAAAGAAATTTTCAAATAACGTTTAACTGTTTTATGTTCTTGGTATCATATATACTTGACAGTTTACAGCAGATAAACTATGATCAACTAAGACTTCAATTAAATTTGAACTATATTAAGACCAGTTCAGTCTCAATTTTAAACACAGGATTGGGTACAAATGTGATAAACAGTTCAGCATATTTTTGTATTGATACAGAAAATCACAAGGGGAGAAATATTTTTTCATCACAGTGTGTTAGCGATGTTATAAATGCAGCAGGAAGATTTTCTGTGCTTAATATTACTAACAAAATTGTAAAAGTATTTTCTTTTAAATTCATTTATAATTTTGTTTTAAGTAGCAATCAAAAGAATTCTTCTGCTAGGTTTAAAATGTCACTAATGCAAAGCGATCAGAAGAAACATCCCCCAAGGGTGTTCAACAGACATCCCTCAGCCCAATGGTTTAATCAGTTTTAAGTTCTATTAGAGCATTCATCACCATTCATAGATAAGACTTAGATTAGATACCACACACCCAATGAATCACTCATTTCAGTTGCACTTTCAATTAAATGTATCATGCTGTAGCAATGCAAACTTTCTAGTTTTCCTACAAGACATACAAGAAAAAAATACCTCATATAGAATTAGAGAACATTAATAAGCATTTCAAAACAAATAAGGATTGAAAAATGAAACTAAATAACAAAAGATTTAATATTGAACACAAAATGAAACCTGGAAAACAATAAGGAAACACTATGTAACACAAAGTTATCCATTTTCCAATATACACAGTCCTTTGTATTCCTGGTATTCAACAAAGTAAATCACTTCACCTTCAATAGGAAATATGCACATGTTTTATTTCCTACATTTGTTACTGGACTGAGCTACCTCAGCCACATCCAAATTTTTGCTGGCAAGCATTTTGAATACTCTAGTTTTTGTTGTATGCAGTGTAACGAATACAAAGTACATGGCACTGTGCCACAAAACAGCAGCATACCTTTGGTGTTTAGATATTAATAGAGTTCAAGCTCTCTCAGTTTTACGATTCCAACTGAACCTTCGATGTGCTACTGCCTTGTAATGCACCCCTCGGTATGCATCACCCTCTACGGAATGTATTCAAAAAGGTAAAATCAAATAACTTATGTATTTTAGACTAAAAGATATGGAAGAAATAGCCACGATACTAAGAACTGTTAAACAATGTCAATTGGACAGAAGCTCCTAAGCGCTGCATTTTAACGTGAATGAATGAATGGAAAATCTATGCTTTGCATAACATTTCTCCGTATATAGTCAGGAAGGGAGAAGCACCTATGGCGAGGATTAGGAACTAAATCCATCTATCTGTCGACCAGCTTTCCGGAAGATGTACCATCATCCCTGGGGACACTAAAAACGTTCATTTTGTACGTCTACTGTATGCCAGAAGGACTTCGGTGATAAGTTTAGCGGAAACTCTGACATCATTGGTAAAATTCTGGACAGGAGAAATTTCACCCCCAGGAATCCAATCCATTTTCAAATCAAGTGTTCCGTTTAGACCGCACTGGGTCCGTTTCAAATCAGCACACGGCAGGCAAAAGTCTCCCTTATCTGGTTCAATCAATCAATTAAAACTTATTTTTAGAACTCGTCACTTTCATAGAATGATACGGCACAGAAGGAGGCCTGACAAAGGGTCATCGACCTGAAACGTTAACTCTGTTTCTCTCTCCACAGATGCTGCCTGACCTGCTGAGTATTTCCAGCATTTTCTGTTTTTATTTCAGATTTCCAGCATCCGCAGTATTTTGCTTTTGTACAGAAGGAGGCCATTCGGCCCATCATTTCTGTGGGGTGGAACTGCCCAGGGACATGTTGCCCACTGGGGACCTGCCCAGGGACATGTTGCCCACTGGGGAACTGCCCAAGGACATGTTGCCCACTGGGGAACTGCCCAGGGACATGTTGCCCACTGGGGACCTGCCCAGGGACATGTTGCCCACTGGGGACCTGCCCAGGGACATGTTGCCCACTGGGGCACTGCCCAGGGACATGTTGCCCACTGGGGACCTGCCCAGGGACATGTTGCCCACTGGGGACCTGCCCAGGGACATGTTGCCCACTGGGGACCTGCCCAGGGACATGTTGCCCACTGGGGCACTGCCCAGGGACATGTTGCCCACTGGGGACCTGCCCAGGGACATGTTGCCCACTGGGGACCTGCCCAGGGACATGTTGCCCACTGGGGCATTGCCCAGGGACATGTTGCCCACTGGGGACCTGCCCAGGGACATGTTGCCCACTGGGGAACTGCCCAGGGACATGTTGCCCACTGGGGAACTGCCCAGGGACATGTTGCCCACTGGGGAACTGCCCAGGGACATGTTGCCCACTGGGGCATTGCCCAGGGACATGTTGCCCACTGGGGCACTGCCCAGGGACATGTTGCCCACTGGGGCACTGCCCAGGGACATGTTGCCCACTGGGGAACTGCCCAAGGGCATGTTGCCCACTGGGGACCTGCCCAGGGGCATGTTGCCCACTGGGGAACTGCCCAGGGACATGTTGCCCACTGGGGCACTGCCCAGGGACATGTTGCCCACTGGGGACCTGCCCAGGGACATGTTGCCCACTGGGGACCTGCCCAGGGACATGTTGCCCACTGGGGAACTGCCCAGGGACATGTTGCCCACTGGGGAACTGCCCAGGGACATGTTGCTCACTGGGGAACTGCCCAGGGACATGTTGCCCACTGGGGACCTGCCCAGGGACATGTTGCCCACTGGGGCATTGCCCAGGGACATGTTGCCCACTGGGGCATTGCCCAGGGACATGTTGCCCACTGGGGAACTGCCCAGGGTCATGTTGCCCACTGGGGCACTGCCCAGGGACATGTTGCCCACTGGGGAACTGCCCAGGGTCATGTTGTCCACTGGGGCATTGCCCAGGGACATGTTACCCACTGGGGACCTGCCCAGGGACATGTTGCCCACTGGGGAACTGTCCAGGGACATGTTGCCCACTGGGGAACTGCCCAGGGTCATGTTGCCCACTGGGGACCTGCCCAGGGACATGTTGCCCACTGGGGAACTGTCCAGGGACATGTTGCCCACTGGGGCATTGCCCAGGGACATGTTGCCCACTGGGGCATTGCCCAGGGATATGTTGCCCACTGGGGCATTGCCCAGGGACATGTTGCCCACTGGGGAACTGCCCAGGGACATGTTGCCCACTGGGTACCTGCCCAGGGACATGTTGCCCACTGGGGCACTGCCCAGGTACATGTTGCCCACTGGGGAACTGCCCAGGTACATATTGCCCACTGGGGCATTGCCCAGGGACATGTTGCCCACTGGGGATCTGCCCAGGGACATGTTGCCCACTGGGGAACTGCCCAGGTATAAATTGCCCATTTTTGAGTTTTATTTGCACGCAGGGAGCATTGAACACGCTCTCCAGAAATTACAGATATTATGCAAATTAATATTTAAAACGCAGACAAGAAGTATAATAAATGACATTACTGCTACGAGATGGTAACAGATACATAAAGACACTTGTTATTTCTACAAATTTCCCTCCAAATGCAACTTGTCTGCAGGCCATATTCAGACGTCACCAATTCGCTCCTTTTTGGAACCCCAGCCCTCTCCCACTCACCTCGAATGTACCTACATCTCTTATTGTTCTTCCTTAAATTATGTGAAGGACTACGACAGAAGCCAAGCCCTAGTGCAGCCCAATAAATAATAGATAAATCAACCATTTGTTCAACCTTCATAATACATTTCATGCATCACCACTGTTGCAGTCTAGTGACCGAGAATGCCATATATCAGTGACTTTTCTATTTCCCATCGCTCATTCCAATTCAGATATCATAAAGTTTATTAACATAGCAACAATGCAACAACAACCGGTGCCGGGAGTAGGTGAAATGGGATATTCTTGAATGATTGTTAATTTGTAACCGGGTACACTTACCCAGTTAAAATATGCTCCATAGCGTATTATGACCAAATGTATTAATATCTGGTTGCACAAAGACACAACCGCTTGTTAAAACAAGTTCACGTCCTTCATTAGTATATATATTAAACACCGAAAAACCATCAGTAAGACCCTTTAAAAATGTTACAGCACAAGAGTTGCTGGAAATTAATGTTTTCACAAGATTAGTTTGTACCGTTTAACTTCTTCCCCAAGTTACCGAATTATATATTTCATGAAAAAAGGCAAATCCGATCTTGGATTGACCGAAGCTGTGAAAACAGCAGAGCTACCCCGGGGGACAAAGACTCGTAACAAAACCAACTAAACCAAAAAAAGACAGCAAGGAAAATATACCAATTAACCGGATAATAACATGAAAGCAATAATTCCAACACGGCTTGACGAGTGCGAGGGCAGGGCTCACAATTAACACATTGCAAGGCAAAGTTAGCTTGTCTCATTTAAGAGTAACCAGCAGAATTTCCTTTGTTTCCTTACCTTGACAGACGATTTGCGAACAGAGAAGTGTAGATGAAATTATAAAGTTTAGCATTCCCAGGCTGCTACATAAAACCTGAAGCAATAGCATTCCGTTTGAGTGTTGTATCCGTGCCCAACGCTCCACAATTTGAACTGCACTCTCTTGTGCTGACCGTAATTTCTGGACAATCTCGGCAAATCAAACTGTCCTGCCCACCTCCCCACCGCCAGACAACACATATGTACAACACATCGGGGTCCGATCCGCAGCTTCTCCGAGCAGCACAGATTCGGGCTTAACCGCGCCTGTATTATACAAGGAAAATAAGTGTCTATTTACACAGAGTAGAAGCAAGTTGGAGTGACAGCTCGGCACTCTTTCACACTCATCCCTGTTCTGCTCAGTAGATTGTAGGTTTATTAGAGATACCGCGAGTGCTTGTGTTCATTGCAGAGCTATTAACAAGGTACCTCGCAAAACACGGAACAGATCAACGGGACCGTGCTTTTAGACTTCACTGATAATTTTGCAGCTTTTCTTGGTAGATAATCATATACTCCCACCCGTGACTTTCATAAATGTTATAATTGCATTAAAATCAACAGAAGGTGATGATTTATTATTGTGCCATGTTGCTGGAAGTGGGAAAATCATCGTTACGAACTGCAAAATATCCAAATTATTGTATTTAGATGTGACTGGAAAGTAGCTTACAGCTCACTTATGGCAGAGATAACGCTCCCCGCTCTTTAATATTTACCAGATTACTTTCGCTATTGGAATTGGGAGCTATTACAGTAAACAGCAAGTGAATATTAACAGCACTGTCAAAATTAAACACTTAAAAAAAAGAGATAGAGATTCTCTTGCTGTGGCTTCACTGACACAAACAATGCCCAGCCTAGTTTCATCACTTGGTCTGAGTAAACCAGTTTGACACTGCTCTGAAACTGACGCCACATACTTCACATCAGCCTACACTACTTTATATACAGATATTATGGTTATTTATCGTGCATAGAGCTGCAACAACAACGTGGGCACAAAACCGGTGACCAATGACAAGCTTGGGTTTAGTGTTCCATTCAGAGCTGCAGTCGAGACAATGATCAAGTTACAATTTCGCGATAGATCAAAGCAGGATTGCAGCTAATGATAAATTGAAGGATTATTTCATTCCTAATCACTGATTAAAATTGTCATAAATTTATCAGCCTGATTTTTAATTATGCAATTAAAAACTCAATATTAAAAATATTTGGAATGGTGCAAAGTAAGAAATCCCTCGGAATTAAAACTGGCTGTTGCTTTTAGTCTATCATATAATGCCTTCTTACGAAAGGTAAGGCAGACTGGCTTCAGGGATTTCGACTGTACCAAGCAATAATGAACAAGAATTGTACATAACAAGGAAATCCCAAATGCCAGCGAAATATTTGTGTTTCTGTTGAACACAGTAGTTTAAAGGGCATTAATTTATAGAAATCACACTGCATCAAGAAATAGACACGGCGCTGCTGTTTCTGCAACTTGAACCGCAGAGGCAAGCTAGAGCCCTGAAGACATATCTTTTGCCCTGCCAGTACACTTTACACCTAATCACAGCCTATTACCATCTCGTCCAGCTTCTAATCTCTTTTACTTCTTTTGGTTCTTTTATTCTTTTGTCCGATCGCAGCCCTGCCTTCGATCTAGTTCCTTTTCTCTCCAGTTTTGAAGAAGGGTCAAACCCGAAACGTCAACTCAAATTTCTCTCCACGGATGTTGCCTGACTTGCTGAGTTTTTCCAGCATTTTCTGTTGTTATTCCCTGAAGACATATGTGCCCAACAGATCCTCCCAGTTACCTTCCATTTCCTGGGCTTGCAAATAGCGTTAACAGGCTAATTGGTATTTTACATGTTGACCAAGACCTACTGGCTGCTTTGTAGATAGCCTCAAACTCTGAATAACTCTTTCCCCCACCCCTTAAACAGGAACACAAAGAAACATGAGAGGATTGTGGTTTGAACTGACAAAAGATCAAATTTGCATTTATAAAGTGCCTTTCACATCCTCAAGCCCCAAGTTGACAATCACATAGTACACAGGAAGATCCCACAAACTAAACATGAACAATCTATTTGTGGTGGTATCGATTGAGGAAAGATTGCTAACTAGGGCAATGGGAGAATTCCCTGCTCTGCTTGGAACAGTGCCTTGAGAGCTTATACATCCATCTGAGCAAGAAGAGGGGACCCTGTCTACCATCTCCTTTGAAGATATTCCCTTAGTGCTGTGTTGAAGGGACAGTGTAGAGAAGGTGATCAAGTCTGTAGTGGGGCTTGATGCCATAAACTGTTGGCTCAAAGGGGAGAGTTCTAACAACTGAATCAATCTGAGAAAAGCTGTAAATGGCTGAGTAAACTTTAAAAAAAAGTGTATTAGGTTGGTAAGAACTGTGTGAAAAGTGCCTACCTCTGCGTTCAAAGAATTGCTGAACAACATGGCAAAATCTAAGCCTCTAAGGAAGTGTTCCCCTGCTCAGTGCATTACTAAAACAATAGAATGGAATTTAAACTGACAAAATGATAAATGAAACATGTGTATATGGATAGTAAATATAGGCTGAACTGTTGGCAGATAATGCACAACACACCCTGAAATAACCAGAGGTTAAAGGTCATCATTTTCATTCATAATTGTTTTACCATTGTACCAATAAAAGGTTTTCAGATGAGAAATATTAAAATACTTAGCTGTCAAATACTTTGATAATACACCATAATTTTGCTACCAATTAGGTAATTACAGTAATTGATCAAGCATTTTTTTCAAAATTTATCACTCAAACATATCTGCAAAGAGATAAATATATCACACAGTATAAATTAGTCAGTTTAAACATGCTGCAGTGTCCACACTTCCTTTACAGTCCACAGATAATCTATATTAATTGGGAAATAAATCTAAAAATCAGTCAGTTTGGAAAAACAAAAAGCAAATTAGAGCCAAGAGCCAAATGGCATAGAATTACACAGGGAAAAAGTTAATAGAGCACTTAGAGTTCCCAAAGGGGAGAAAATGAAGTTTAATTGGACATGTAAAGCTTATAAATGCATTTGAATTTTTCTAAACATCGTGTGCAATAGATGTATCAGATTTTGCCATAATTCAAAAAAAAGTTCCCCACCAAAAGTTGGTGTAAAATTCTGTAGCAATATTATAAACTCTATCGCCACGACACTGTTAAATATTTACCTAGAATACATAAAATGAAGTTGAAGCAATGATGTCCTCAGGGGCAATATTACAAGTTGAATCTCTTCAGAATGGAGCAACAGACCTTCAGAATGCTGGGAGGATTAGGATTGTGTTTGTGAGCTAATTATTTAAATTTGCCATCTTTTAAAGCAAACTGCAAGAACATAACTAGAGAAGCATGCACTAAACTTACCTGCAAACTAATACTAATCATGAGTGCAAAATAATAACCCAGCTGAAGGTAAGCATGCAGGTGCAGCAGGCGGTTAAGAAGGCAAATGGTATGTTGGCCTTCGTAGCGAGAGGGTCCGAGTACAGGAACAAGGATGTCTTGCTGCAGTTATACAGGGCCTTGGTGAGACCACACCTTGAGTATTGTGTGCAGTTTTGGTCGCCTTATCTGAGGAAGGATGTTCTTGCCATGGAGGGAGTGCAGCGAAGATTCACCAGACTGATACCTGGGATGGCAGGAATGACGTATGAGGAGAGAATGGGTCGATTAGGCTTATACTCGCTGGAGTTTAGAAGAATGAGAGGGGATCTCATTGAAACTTATAAAATTCTAACAGGACTAGACAGACTAGATGCAGGAAGGATGTTCCCAATGGCGGGGGAGTCCAGAACCAGGGGTCACAGTCTAAGGATAAGGGGTAAGCCATTTAGGACAGAGACGAGGAGGAATTTCGGCACCCAGAGAGTGGTAAACCTATGGAATTCTCTACCACAGAAGGCAGTGGAGGCCAATTCATTAAATATATTCAAGAAGGAGTTAGATATATTTCTTAAGACTAAAGGGACCAAGGGATATGGGGAGAAGGCAGGGACAGGGTACTGAATTTGGATGATCAGCCATGATCTCATTGAATGGCGGAGCAGGCTCAAGGGGCCGAATGGCCTACTCCTGCTCCTATCTTCTATGTAATGTTTTAAGTGGAAATTTGGTTTCTACCCATCCTCCTCATGCTGGCAACAGTCAATGGCATATTGCATGTGATTTGACTATTTGTAACCTAGCTCAGCCATGTACAGGGCCAATTTCTATTCATAATATTGTTCTACAAAATGATCTTGTGTCTCTCTTCTTTCCTCGCCCCCATTCATACAATAAAATAGCAGGTGAACTTGTCCAAATTATCAATCTCCTATGCATGTTGGTAAGTGAAAACTATTGCATTAACTCCAACCCATGGCGCAATGGGTTAGCACCATTTTCTGTGCAATTGAGCAGTGCAGGGTGGGAGAGCTCCAAATTGAATTCCTGGTGTTGAGTTAACTGGTCTCAGCCAGTGGAGGTGGTGAGCTGCTATGGTGGGTTGGGTGCAGGAATTAGGAAGGATGGATTGGAGAGATATTCAACTTCTGAAATCTCGCTAGTGACTACTGTGAGAAAGTGTCAGGCGAGGTCAGAATTGGACTAAGTTGTAATGCCTCCATCTCCCCATGGATTGAATAGCTCGCAGACAGTTTGGGCTGGATTTTGATACTGGGGTCATGTAATCCACATTTCGTGTTAGCCACCCGATTCTACATCGATGTGGGAAAATGATGCCATTTTAACTTAATTGACCAATTGAGTTCCAACGTGTGGGAACCCATGGCCAATTAGTTTTTCCAGTCTGAAAGTTGCCTCCTATGACGTCATCATTGCTGCTGCATTTATGGTCTGCAACAAGCCTTGCTTCTTCTACAGACTGCCAACCTTTTGGCCTTTGCAGTGAGAGGCACCTGCAGGAAGAATGGCCAGCCAGAGACCTAGGACTGCACCCCGCTTCGTTGCCCTGCAGGTTTTAGAAGAGGGAGCAAGAGCACATAAAGAGGTGCTCTTCCCTTCTTCAGGGAGGAAGAAGCCTCCCCAGCAAACCAAGGCTGTGTGGATCCAGGTGGCAGAGGATGTCAACTCTTTGTCAGTAACCCGCAGAACATGGCTTCGGTGCAGGAAGAGATTTCATCACCTTCTGCGCGCTGGAAAAGTGAGTATGAATTTCCCATCACCCTCAATTTGATCCCCATTGCCTTTCCTCACCAGCACTCAGCTTTAGCAATCTCTTCCTCCACATCCCACTTGACACTGACATCCATGCACCCTTACCCATTCCCTCTCTCTCTATGGTCACATTCACTTAACTATTCGACTATGCAGCCCTCACACTCCCTATCACTGTGATGCTATGAAAACAATTTACAACACACAGGGAGGGCCCTTGGTCTTGCCACCTCACTCCATCTTTGTCTCCTTCTAAGCATCTATGCTATGGATTCTCTACACTCACTCCTTCATTCTCACTCAACCTCCACTTGTCTCCCTCATTGCAGGAAAAGATAGCTCACAATAAGAGAGAAAGAGCGAGGACAGGAGGAGGGCCACCCTCAGTAGCCCACCTCACCCCCTGGGAGGATGCGGTCCTGGAGATCGTGGGAGTGGAGGACAATGCGCAATTGGGGGACAGACGGATGGGTGCATCACAGCAAGGGCAATTAGGGATGGGCACTAAATGCAGGCCTAGCCAGCGACGCCCACATCCCATCAATGAATAAAAACTTTGACAGCCACTTATAAGGGTTGTCCACCTGGTCCTCTGGCCTGCAGGTCTTGTTGCAGCATTGCGCAGATGTCACCCACTAGCTCTTGCGAAAGTCGGAGCCGCCTTTGGCACTGCTGCTCAGACATGTTGCGGTAGCTGACCCTGTGTCTGTAGACCCTGTTTGGGGGGTATCTCCTGCGCCGACGGGCTTCCATGCACTGGCCTCTTCTGGCCTTTGCAGCTTCAGGTGGGTGAGCAGCAGCTTGGCGCTCCTGTTGTTGCTGCTACTGTTGGTGCTGCTGTTGTTCATGGTTCCGCTGGTGCCGCGGCTGGTCTTTGTCCTCATCTAATGTCCAGAAGGGAAGGAAATAAGTGGCTCCCATGCTTCAGTTGAGGAAGCGCTGAGTGAAGGTGGCGAGAGGGGTTTCCCAGGAGGTCACACTGGAGATGGTTTTCAGGCTCCAAACTTCCACAGCTGTGGTTATGCCTTCTAAAAGTTCCTCCAGACCTGAGACTACAAAGTTCTGCCACCTGCAAATGATGGCTGATCAAATCTCCTCTTTAATGGTTGACCTGCAGCTGATAGTCAGCAATCCAATTGTGCTCCTGCCAGGTTTCACCGTCGTGTTTCAGAACAGGCGTGCTTCACGTGTAGGATTCGCAAAATTGGACTTTGTATTAATAAGGGTCAAGTGGCAGAAGAGGCCATGATTTTAAAGACTGTTTTATAAGAAGCCCAGAAAAAGGGGTTTTATAAGAAAACCAGGAGAAAGATGAGAGGGATCCTCGTCGCGTTCGTGGTAATCGGATGGAGCTGGGCCTATCGGGGCCGCACCAAGGACTCCACCATCTACGGGTGCTCTGGAAATAGAGGCCCCATCATGACTGACGGAACCGGCTCACGGGACGCTGAAGAGACTGCTGCCTACTTCCATGAAGGGAGATGGCCAGGCTGGCTGGGGTCGAACTCTACTGAATACTCCAGCCAGACGGGGTTTGCATACAGAGAAACATCTCTGATGTGCCCCAGGGTGCAGATCATTGCACCCAGGATCAGCGTCACCGTGGGTAAGAAGATTTGCCTTGTTTGCCATGGACATGTACCTTTGGACCGCTGGTGGTGGCTGCGCAAGTTGAGCAGCACCATGAAGAATTCAACGATGGAGCGGGAGAGACTGGGTAATAACACCCATCGGACAATAATGGGAACTCACGGGGGGTTGAGTGTCTGTTGGGACAAATGGTGGGAACCAGATGAGGGGATCTACATCTGTATGTGGGGTTCAGAACGTGCTTGCCCCACAGGCGTCTCCATCTTTTTCCAAAGACAGTGGCAGGATGCTGGACAAGGAATGAGGTGGGACGTCAGCACACGGGCGTGCGGAGTCCCATACTCACAGATCCCAGTAAACGCCACTGAGCTCAGTTCCGGTAGCTAAAGCCCTCAAGGAAGGGTGCCCCACCATGACAAAGGGACTCGGGAACAGATTGGTATTGGTACCCACAGATCAGGTGCTGTACCAAGGGGTCCACTACGCGGTGGCTTCGGTGATTTTAAATCTCACCGAGGTAAGATTGCCAGCGTGGTGCCCCAGGGAAACGGAGCAATTATACGAGGTCCTGTTAACAAACATGTTAAAACAGTTTTACGAATTCGACTTTGCCGATGTCGACAGAGCCGAGTTGTACACCACACCACATGAGGTCTTGGACAAAATAGGGAGGCAAAGAAGGGGTGCAGTAAATGATATTTTCACAGCTTTTAACACAGGAACTTCCGTCATCAACACACTGGATGACGTGGAGCTGCAATCCCAGATTAATGGTTTGAAAACACAGTTAAGAAAGATACTGACTGATGAGAATAAGGTAGTGGGTTCTGAGTTACACGAGGACCAGGCCATGACACTACACTTAAAAGAGATAATAGCTGAGCTGGAGAAACACGCCAGAACAGTAAATGCCCTCATTAGGGAGGATCGGAATGCGTCCGATCAGGCTGCGCAGAGCGAAGCTTGTGTGCTATACGGGGCGTGGTTACTGGGCGAGGGCCGCAGTAATCTGGAGGATTTAAACTAAGGTTTAGTCCCCTCCTGGATCAGCAACAAGCAACTAGCAGCCCTCCACCCTTTTGAGAATACATTGAGTCCGTGCCAGCTCAGACTAGCTTCAGAGGCCTACCCAGTCCCAGTGGACTGTGGACGGTCTAATCACACCATTATGGGTATAATGGTAAGAATGCCGGTGATGGGAAAGACAGCAAAACCCGCCCCGGTATACAGGGTGGAGAATATTGGAGTCATTCAGGGGGGTGCGCACATTCGCTACACGGGGGTCCCACCTTACATCATTCGATGGGAGCAGGCAATGACGTGTATCGACCTCTCGGGGTGCCGGAGCCGGGGAGCACACATCATCCTGTGTCCCCAGCACTTGAATGCCCATTCAAAACCACAGTGCGGGTTCAGAACTGCTGGCGCGAAGCCTATAAATTGCACCATGGAGGCAATGGCACAAGGCCATGTGCCCCTGCAGGTGGCATATATAGGAGGTGGGACATACTGTGTCACCACTGCAGCGCCCCACTACCAACATGGACAGCACGGTTGGTGTCCGGTTAGTGACAGCAGCTTCTGTTTCAAGCCCAGGGCAGAAGTTCAAGTGGCCCAAGAGCGAATTGTCCCCATTCCTGAACCTTCCACTGTTCACATCACTGTGAAAGAGAATTTCACCGATTTGTAGCGATTCGTTGCACATTTTGGATATATCATTCCCCCTCTCCCTGTACACCTCACCAAGATATTAAAAGCCATTGTTGTTTCACAGAAACACTTCTACACACTGGAGCAGAAGACTTTAGAGATAGGGCAGACATATTGGATATAGTGACCCCACCGTCGTGGGACATGTTCACTAATATAGAAGTCCCTTCCTGGATTAGGATAGCCTCCCACATTCTTGTAGTGTGCCAGGTTATCATTGTAGTTTATTTACTGTTTGTACACTGTAAAAAGGTCAAACATTCACAAAAGTATGAGAATAGAGGGGAATGGAGGGAGCATTATGTGTGGGTAGAAGAAGAGACACCTGTTTAGATTTTGCTGCTTTGTATAAAGTTAAAGTTTTCCCTCTCTCCTCTGTATTATTTTTGATATGTATTCATGTGCATTTTGAATTTTTTTTCGTGTATGTACTTTATTTTATTATTGAAGTTTTATTAGATGTGATGTCATTATTAAAAAGGTAATGTGTATGCAGTAGGTGATGTAGGGGTATAAGGCCCCCCTCCATGCCTGGAAGTAAATTGTTAGATTTTTAACTCCAAGGTATTGCCATCTATAGATGCTTAATGTACACTAGATTTTTCTGAAATGGGAAATGCATGTGTCGTGGGGTCATAGATAGGTAAATACTGGGGATGGTTAGATTGTGGAAAGTCAGAAAATTTTGCTCACCCAGAATTATGATACTTCAAGCAAGTTACAGTATCATCAGGGGGGAGTGTAGGATTCGCAAAATTGGACTTTATATTAATAAGGGTCAAATAGCAGAAGAGGCCATGATTTTAAAGACTGTTTTATAAGATGCCCAGAAAAAGGGGCATACAAAATGGCCACCATACCATGTGACCAGCTTATTGGGACACTTTAAAATGGTTCCTGCGCAACCTCAGACAGCTTTGTGGATTCAACCTACAGCAAGTTCTGGAAGCCATTTTTGAGAGAACGAAACCAGACACACACGTATGCATATGGATTAGATGCAGATCTAGTCAGGATCGGCCTGGAGACAGAGGCCATCAAAATGTTGACCCAGACAAAAGGGGACAATTTCATATTCATGAGAACAGCACCAAGGACTAGATAACGAGATCAGCAGGACATTAAAAACAATGAAGGTAATTCCAGACCAGAGATGGGCCTTTACCAGCCGTTTCAGAAATTTTAAAATATAATAACTACCCCGCTGTGCTCCCAGCCCGCCAAAAATAAAACAAAGACTAACCTGATTTTGGGCGGGAGACGGAAGTTTCTGGAAGAAAAGTATATCTGGAAGACTTTTCGACAGTTGGGGTAGGCTTGGAGAGCTGAGAGCTTGCAGCTTGAGCTCAGACGGAAGACACACTCAGAAGAAGAAGCAGGCACTCGCAGGAGGAAGAAGAAAGCCAACAGCGAGAAGGCCATCTCGAAGCCGGTGTCCCGCCCGGGGAAACACATCGGGAGATCATCGACCATCCCCGGGCCGTTGCCGGAATGAGAGGCCATCGACCCAACTTGGGAGAAGAGACTAAAAAATAAAGGTCCCAAGAGAAGAAACCTTCCAGCCACCCCGGCTCGGGAGAAGAGGAAAGAAACTGAAGAAGCGATGGGAGCCAGCCCAAGGCTCCTCTAACCAGGGTCGAGCCGACGATCCGCGGCCCCGCCGACATCCAGGCCTGCCGACGTCCAGCCGCCCCCGACCCCCACCTCAGGAGAGAGGTGTGGCGCAGCTCGCAGGGGCTCCATGATCCACGTGGAGACGAAACGCCTGAAAGGACCAAACACAGACTCGATTTCAAAACCTTGCACTTCCTAGTGGGATTGATGAGCATGTTTCTGGCCCTTCACAATCAGATCTAGATAGGTTTAATAAGGGGGTGGATTTAAGGGTACAATTAACATGAGTTGTTGTCCCTCGATGTTCCGTGTGTTTCCTTATTTCATGATGATCTTTGTAGAGTATAAGATGCCTGTGTTTGCTTTAGTTAGTACCGTGTCGTTATGATTTGTTTGTGTGTTTTTCCCTCCCATGTACTCCCTTATCTGCTTGCATTTGATTTGATATTTTTCCTTATGCAATAAAATTTCATTTTGTTTCATCAAACTTGGTCTACAAGAGTTTTCTCTACATTGTAGTTCCTGCCCCAAAGTCCAGAGGACAGAATCTAAGGGGCGAGTGGGTCGAACCACTCAAGGTTTTACTGTGCAAGAGAGAGAGGCCTCTAGAGAGAGAAACCTCAGGGAAGTCTCTCAAGGAAACCCCCTTACACACGTGGGAAAAGGGTTAAAATCACCAAGGCCTATCAATATGGCATTATAGAGGCAATTTAATGCTTGTTAAGGGCCTTAATGGCCTATCCCGCCTCTTGGAGGTGGGACGGAGATGGGACCAGTAGACACGAATTAATGAAAATTTCTTGGAGGCAGGGTTGGGCCCGCCCGCCAGTTTTTGCAATTTTAACCCCCCAAACGCCTCCAATCCCACCTCAACGAGCCCATATTTTCTAGGTTTAAGATGTAAAGAATGGTAACTTAGTTGAAGTACCAGAGGGTTGCAGGCACCTGTAGAACTGTAATCCAGCATGGGTCAGCACCTTTAGCAGAGATGGGGGGAAAACTGGAGGAAAAACTAAGATCATTGTACATCCCCTAGGTTTTGCTTTAAAATAATAATTTCAAGATATCTATAATTGAAGGCATGTGCTGGATTTCTCCTCTTGGGGTGGAGTCCCAGCAGGGCAGGACTTCTGCCTGCCCCAACCCTGGACCATTCCCTTGGGTTGGGGGTCATTCACTATGCAGGGTGGGCTCCCAGTAGGATTCTGCTGCCAAGAGGGAGCCCACCAGTGTGATGGTAGAAAAGTGCTGTGCAGCACCGCTAAGAGGCAGCAAGGGGCGTTAAAGGGACAGAGCTTCCCCTAAGATCAGAGTCCATGGCTGCGATTTTTCCGGCGCTCAGAGGGCGGGTTTGGAGACGTGTCAGCTGTTAAAGTCGCAATGATTGACGGCCGGTTTCCAACCCGCCGTGAACCCGCCTCTGTGTGAGTTTCAAGAGTGTCGGGTCTGCGACTTCACAACAGACCCGACACCAAGCGGCGGGTGAGGGATTTAAGCCACTTAACTCCTTGTTAAGTGCTTGTTTACTGGTATTTTCCAACATTTTCAACGGGTTTCACGACATTCGGATATCATGCCAGGTAACTGTGTCGGGGGGACCAACGAGCTGGATAGTTCACAGCTGCAACTGCAGTCTAAAAGCTGCACTCTCACATCTGTTCACTTTCAATTGTCAGTGATTGCTGATGTCACAATTTGAGAGACACATTCTGCCTTGAGGCTGTAAGTGTCTGTTGTTAACTCTATATCCACTGTCACCTGCATTGCTGGACATAAAAGGCACCCTCACCCTTCACTGTGCCACCTCAAATTGTGAGCACACATATGGCAACGATGTCAAACGTTCATACCACGCTAATTTATTCCAACAGAATAGAAGAACAGAAACTTAACATTGGAGCATCAGAAACGCCATGAGTTCTAATTCTGAAATACACCGGCAGCAAATGCGTCAGCAGAGCAGCTCAGCAGACCCGCACCTTGTGCTCAGGGCGGGTAATGCACCCGGTGGGCTTAACAAGCCCAATTAACGTAAAATTGTGTCAGCAGGCCAGCTGGAGCTGGCAGTGGGACCAGAACCCGCCGACTAACGTTCCCGACGCCAACCCGCCTCCATGCAGAAAATCGCATCCCATGTCTCACTGAAGTCCTCGGCAGAGACCAGAGCTTTCAGCACTAAGTGTTTGGGGCCAGACTGGGGAAAGAAGATGTGGCTACAAGGCCCTCTCCTACCATTGGGGGAATTCAGGGACTTTACCACTGCTTCCCAGAGCCTAGCATCTCTTTCCACATGGCAGCCCTGGAAAGCTGCAGTAAGTGGGGCAGACAGGAGGGAAATCCTCCAGGGATCAATGTAGCAGGTGGGGAAGAAATGGGCAATGGCGGTCTCAGTGAGGGCAGGAGGAGGGAATTCTCTTCGGGGTAGTGAGGCGGCCGTAGGCCTCATTGCCCAAATTTTGCTTCATTCTCTGTCACAAACCTCACCTGATTTCAGGCAGGATCAAGGAGGAGAATCCCCCAAAATGTCTGTTAGTGAATGCAAACAACTGGAAAACATTTTCTCCTAAATTTACTGGTTTCCTTTTACACAGAATGAGTTCCCCTACCTATTTTTAATACCATGACGTACAGGTCAATAGCTTCAATGAGTCTGGTGTCATTCTGTAGCCAAACATATCATATTACCTTTGTTACGATTACTTTATATTCGAAAAAAGTTATTTACAGCTAGTAATTACACGTGAGCAACATATGAATTGGTTCTATCATAATGTTGAACTGTTTGAAGCCTGTTATTATAGAGTATTTTTTCATTTTGAAATAGGGAACTTCTATTTCTGATCATGAATGGTACCTGTCAGCAAAGCGATAAGTGCCCTGACTTTTCTCTAGTCAGATTTATGCCTCACAAATTCATAATTTTGTCCAGAAGACCTGCACTGGTGCTCATTTTCACACTTCTTAAGCAGCTAACAAGCATTATATATTCTTTTTGTGAATTATCCTGAAATAAAGCTATGCAAGAAAGAGATCAGAATACTTGAGCAACGTCTGAATGCATTAGTCGCTGTCATACTTTGGAATTCTTTGGCCATTCTTCCATGAAAAAGCCCTGGATATAAGCGATTAAGCGATTAAGCAATTCCAATATGTGTTTTGGGCAGAAGCATACCTGAAAGGGAATAGTTTCCCTAGAATGCATGATGCAGGGAAGGCCATCCATAAGCAGCCAAGAGGTGATTTAAATATATGGGATGAGTAGTTATTTAGCACAGATTCCAAACAATGGCCAATTTATTAACCTCCGTGCATTTATTAGCCGTGTCTTTTCATTCAGGAATACATCTAGCACATTTTAATCTCTGTGGGGCAGGGGAGAGACAGCTTTAAAAAAAAAATCAGAACACAGACTCCAGCAAGTCAGTAAGGCACCAGCAGGCTGCAAAGCAAGATAAATTTCTGCTCTGGTCAGCAGGACGGGCAGTAGAAAGAGGCCATCCTTTTCAGTGCCAGATTTGGCTCAATGGTAGCGCTCATACCTAAGTCAGGAGGTTATGGATTCATGCCCCACTTGAGACATGAGCACATAATCTAGACTGACATTTCAGTGCAGTACTGAGAGAATCCTACACTGTCTGAGTAATCTTTTGGATGAGACATTAAACCAAGGCCTCATCTGTCCTCTCAGGTGAACATAAAATATCCCATGGCACTAAAAAACTAGAGTGTTTTTCCGGTGTCCTGGACAACATTTATCAGTCAAGCAACTCCACCAAAATGGATTATCTTTGAGTTCTTGCTGTGCACAAATTGGCTGCTGTATTTGTTTATTTTACAACAGTGACTACACTTCAAAAATACTTCATTGCCTGTGAAGTGCTCTGAGACATCCTGAGGTCATGAAAAGCATTGTATAAATGCACAATCTTTTTTTAAATATTAAGTAAGGTCCTACTGAGGCCAGCTAGTGTACGTAGGTTCTTTATTTTGCAACAGTTTGTGGACTGATTGCATTGCATGACGCTTTATCATACTGAGTGTTCTGTATGTTTTACCTACTGTGAAAAAAAACAGGTTAGGAATTGAACCAAACAATGCCTCATCTATTGTTAACTCGGTCTGCTTTTTGAGAGAATGAAGGAGTACATGTGTGTAAGACATGGAGATTAACTCCAGAACACAGGAGAGTTTAATTCCTGGGACCCTCTACTGCTAGTAGATATAGAGAAGTGGGATTTAACTTTCATAAGAAGTAGGCACTAAAGTGAACAGCTAACATCACTGACCCCAAGTAGATACCTGCAGCAGAGCTGAATTCGTAAAAATTGCACTCAATTTCTCGGATCACTTTACTGGTGAGTCCATGAAAACATCTGTCAGGTCCAGAGAGACAATCAAGTTTAATGCAGGTTTAGAAACTCAAAGGTCCTGGAAGCTAATGAGTAAAACATTCCATGACTTGAGGATAGCTATCAATGTAATAGGGAAAAATGAAACTATGTGATCTGCATTTTTTAATATGAACTGCGAACACATATTTTAATATGACAGTGTCACAGTTTGGGGGATTTTATGCTAGATACTAGGTCAGGTTCAGCCTTACCAGTCACTCCCATAATTGTACTTCACATTCTCTACAATCCACAGCGCACCTTTTCTGTCCAATATCTAGCTAAACTATAGTATGACCTAGGGATTGTAACAAAGAACCCTCATTCCACATACTGGCTACTGAAATATGACAAGTGCCACCACATAATTCTCTTCTCTTTATGGATGCAGTCTGAAAGCATTGTGTCAAGGCAAGGCACAGCTTCAGACCATCAAATATTTTATAAGAAATACATGAAAAACTGAAAGCATACAGTTTCCACAGAGAACAATCAATTTTCCATCACTCCTTGGTTATGAAAAACAATGAAGACGCAACTTATTAACTCTCTAAACAGCTCAGTCAGGTTGCTGCTGCTGTGAAAACTCAGACTCTGTATCTGAGAGAGACAAAGAATGAGGGACTGCACCCTTTGGTAACTGCCCCTTCCTAAACTAATATGATGTAGAATCAGTCCTCCAAGTTGTCAAACACAGTTACTACCCTAAGATCAACTCCTACCCTATCGTCCCCAGTCTCTGCCCTAAGTTCCTGACCCTGCACAAATGGAGCAAACAACATCTAGACCATCAAGTGCTACAAGGAGTGAGCTCCTCACAATAGCCCAAAATGTTTGAGATTCTACATAATAATCTTACCTCTGCATAACTAATTAATACTTCAAATATAATTGAGCTAAACAAACTTTCAGACTGTATTATTGAGAAAAATGCTGAATTAGTATTACAGAAATATAAGTATATAAAAATCCACTTCAGGCAACCCAAGTAAACTAATTTATCACAAATAGTGTCATAAATCGCAACTTCTACAAGAAATAACTCAGGAAGTACTCCTGAACGGCCAGCTGAGGGCACTGTCCAAGGAGTATAAATACCCGGGCATGGGCCCACCTTGGCCAGAGACAATCTGGAAACAGGAAGCTAGTGACTACTAACTAGACCTCCATGTTTTGTTACAAGTCGATTAAAGCCTTGCTTTATGTACAACCAAGTGTGTAGTGAGTCTTTATTACGTCAGATAGCTTAAGGCATTCAGAACTTAGGCAATGGAAGGCATAATCCTCTACTCTATAATGAAGGTGGAAGGTTTTTAAAAATTGTATTATCATATTTCCATTGAGTATGCCATGACAGTAAATGAATTATCAGTCTTGTTAAATTGACCGTAATATCACAGTAACATACTATGGAATTTCTGGCTGTTTTAAAATAGCTGGAATAAAAATGAAAGCTTTCTTTCCTGATCAAATTTAAAAATGGAGGCTGGCAGAGGAAATGTCTAATGGACCCAGATCAGGTTGGAAATTAGTCAGAAGACAAGGGGCTTTGTTTTAGTCATAAATTGAATTATACATGGTCAAGGCATTTAGCAGGGATTTGAAACCTGCGCAATGTGGGAGAACATACTCATCAGCATTCTATGCATTGGTTTGCACCACTGTGTCTTTAATCATGATGAAACAACTCAGACTTCAGAAGCCTTTGGACTGTTTTAAGTACTGAAGAATTCTGTCATGTCTTCAGTTCTCACTGGTGATCTGAACCGCATGGGTTAGCTCGAAATTCATGTTATCTATACACAACATCGCAACATAAAAATTATGTCATTTAAAAAACTGTATATGGAATATGATCTAAAGAAAGCATGTTAACCCCTTGTGGACTGATTCTATTTTATTGTTTTTAAGTATTGCAATCACAGTTTATTGCTGTGTGTTACAAGTGTCAGGTCTGCCTTAGATATTCTCTCAGGTACAGTGATGCTAGTCATTATGTAAATGTAAATGGTTGTAATATACAATATTAATGTATAATCAACTATTGCTCATACTACCCAATATCTGATTACACAATACATTAACCCTGGTGTAACTATATATTCTGACCTGGATATTTTGGGGTTGATTTAAAAATTGCTGCCCGAGCATACAACTGGTGTTGTGGATCAGCCTTTTATAGAAATCACCTGATTTTCATCTCTGTTGATTTCAATGGAAATGAACATTGGGCGGTGACGTAAGAAAACTACTAGGCACTTGGTCTGAGTATTAAATAAGGCTTTAATCAACTGTTTTTCAACATGGAGATCTAGTTGTGTCCTTCACTAGTTCCTGTTAAAGAATGTCCTGAGCAAGCTGGGCCCATGCCCGAGTATTTATACTCTCCGTGGACAGCGCCACCAGCAGGCCGCCCAGTATTACTTCATAAGTCATTTCCACATGAATGACAAGATTCATGTCAGGCGGTTTCTACAATGGATGGCTGATCCACAATGCCAGTTTTACCCTCGGGCAGCAAGTTGAAAATCTACCCTGTGCCTTTCTCAGATGCCTTCACGTGCACGTCTCCAATTTTCTAAATGCAGACTGAAACACTTCAGTGAGGCAAGGCCAGACACGAATCATTAAACGGATTTATTTTTCAAACAGCAAGCCAACGCACAGAGTAACAGATGTATTCAAATCTTACCTTGATTCAACTAACTAACGACCTCTCTTTGACATAACAGCAAAAATAATTTTAAAAAATACTCCACACTATCACCATTACTGGGTTCGCTCAACTTTTCATAATCAGCCTTCTGATTATGACCGTCTCTGGGATTGAGATTCTTAAAAAAAATTGTTTATGGGATGTGGGCGTCGCTGGCAAGGCCAGCATTTATTGCCCATCCCTAATTGCCCTTGAGAAGGTGGTGGTGAACTGCCTTCTTGAGCCGCTGCAGTCCATGTGGTGATGGTATTCCCACAGTGCTGTTAGGGAGAGTTCCAGGATTTTGACACAGCGACGATGAAAGTTCAGCGATATACTTCTAAGTCAGGATGGTGTGTGACTTGGAGGGGAATTTGGAGGTGGTGATGTTCCCATGCGCCTGCTGCCCTTGTCCTTCTAGGTGGAAGAGGCCACGGGTTTGGGAGGTGCTGCAGAAGAAGCCTTGGCGAGTTGCTGCAGTGCATCTTGTAGATGGTACATACTGCAGCCACGGTACGCTGGTGGTAGAGGGAGTGAATGGTTAAGGTGGTGGATGGGGTGCCAATCAAGCGGGCTGCTTTGACCTGGGTGGTGTTGAGCTTCTTGAGTCTTGCTAGAGCTGCACTCATCCAGGCAAGTGGATATTATTCCATCACACTCCTTGTGCCTTGTAGATGGTGGAAAGGCTTTGGGGAGTCAGGAGGTGAGACACTCACCGCAGAATACCTAACCTCTGACCTGCTCTTGTTGCCACAATATTTATGTGGCTGGTCCAGTTAAGTGTCTGGTCAATGGTGATGCCCAGGATGTTGATAGTGGGGAATTCAGTGATGGTAATGCCGTTGAATGTCAAGGGGCGGTGGTTAGACTCTCGCTTGTTGGAGATAGTCATTGCCTGGCCCTTGTGTGGTGTGAATGTTACCTGCCACTTATCAGCCCAAGCCTGAACGTCGTCCAGGTCTTGTTGCATGTGGGCATGGACTATTTCATTATCTGAGGAGTTGAGAATGGCATTGAACACTGTGCGGTCATCAGCGAACATCCCCATTTCTGATCTTATGTTGGAGGGAAGGTCATTGATGAAGCAGTTGAAGATGGTTGGGCCTAGGACACTGCCCTGAGGAACTCCTGCAGCAATGTCACCACAACCATCTTCCTTTGTGCTAGGTATGATTCCAACCAGTGTAGAGTTTCCCCCCCGATTCCCTTTGTCTTCAGTTTTACTAGGGCTCCTTGATGCCACACTCGGTCAAATGTTGCCTTGATATCAAGGGCAGTCACTCTCATCTCACCTCTGGAGTTCAGTTCCTTTGCCCATGTTTGGACCAAGGCTATAATGAGGTTGGGAGCCGAGTGGTCTTGGCGGAACCCAAACTGGGAATCAGTGAGCAGGTCATTGGTGAGTAAGTGCCGCTTGATAGCACTGCTGATGACACGTTCCATCACTTTGCTGATGATTGAGAGTAGACTGATGGGGCGGCAATTGGCCAGATTGGATTTATCCTGCTTTTTGTGGGCAGGACATACCTGGCAGTTTTCCACATTGTCGGATAGATGCCAGTGTTGTAGCTGTACTGGAACAGCTTGGTTAGAGGCAAGTATAGTTCTGGAGCACAATTCTTCAGCACGATAGCTGGGATGTTGTCGGGGCCCATAGCCTTTGCTGTATCCAGTGCGCTCAGCTGTTTCTTGATATCACATGGAGTGAATCGAATTGGCTGAAGACTGGCTTCTGTGATGGTGGCGACCTCAGGGGGAGGCTGATATGGATCATCCACTCGGCACTTTTGGCTGAAGATGGTTGCAAATGATGAGCAAGTTTTTCCTTGCTAGGCTGAGCTACCTCCCCCGATCTGTCAGACTGACTGACTGGCTTTGTCCTTTTATCTCTGTGTTTTGAGTCAGTGGAAGGGCTCTCTCCTTGACTTCTTTCCCATTGTGGTTTTCGGAGTGGCAGTTACCACTAATTCTAATAGATAATTTCAGCATAAACAGGACCTTTGGCAGGTGGGGGGTCGGGGGGAGGTGCATGGGGGGTAAATTTAACCCATAAAATGGGTGTGTTTGAATCAGGTGGGAAGTTAAAATGTTAAAAATTTCAAATTCGAATCCAATCCACCTCGAGCCCACCCAATTCTGGTTTGAACGGAGGCAGGATGGCCAGCAGGCTACCAATCCACTCTCAGGTGCTGGGTTGGTCGATAAAATCTTTTAAGGAGGCTGCGTGCCTTCATTTTAACAAGATTTCTACTTTTAACTCCTGACAGCCAGGTTTCCCTGGTCTTGGGAAACCCGGCAGGTAAAAAGGGGCAAGGAGGGTTGGATGCATAAGGTAAGTGCCTTTCCAGCACTGATTGAGGACCAGAAGTAGCAGGACTGTTTCCTCCAGGCCAAACAAGCTACCCTGTAAAGCTCCCCCCACGATCTGTCCGACACTGATTCACCCCCTCGCCCATGATCACCGTCACCCCTCCTTGTGATCACTGACGCCCCCCCCACGATCTCGCCACCCCCCCCCCGATCTCTCCACACCGCCCACCTCCTGCGACCTATACCCCCCACCACTACTGGACCTACCAACTCCGTGGCTGCAGCAAGATTTCCTGCCTGTCAGGCAGTCAGCCTATCAATCAGGCTGGCTGTCAGGCAGGAATGCTGGAGAAACAATTAAAACACGCCTTGGTGTTAAAACTCCATGCTGTTCAGGGAAACCCATACTTTTCCCCCATTACCCCCCACCCACCCCACCCACACTCCGAACTCACGCATTGGTAAATATCGGGGCCAGGGCTTCCAAAGCTTGATTGGGACTATTTGGTCTGTAATGACACCAAGCAGTAATACCATTGAACCTGTCTCCTGCACCGGTGGAATGCAAAGGGTGGCAACAAATGTTGCTTTATTTCATAGTGACAATGCACCTACTGTTTTTTTAAGAGCCCCCTCCAATGCTATCACCTGAGGGAGTTTCGGATCTGGGCCTAGCTCCCCTTGAAAATACAAGAGAATGTCAATGGAAGCAGGTTTCTCATGGACAGCAGCTTCACTGAGCTGTGAGTCATCTCAGTCCGCAAATATACGGTATAATCTTCCCAGCTGCTCACCTGTCAACCTTAAGTCACTCAGGGGAGTACCTCATAGAAGAAGTAGATTAAAGCTACAGCAAGTAAGGTCTATGGCACAAAAAGTAGGCACAGTAATAAGAAATAGTTGCAGTTAGAGTAAGAAATTATTGGATCCTTTTGGAGATTATTTTTGAGATGTAAAAATTGATCACGAAGACTTGAGTTCATTTCTGTGGATATTTGCAACTTGGCTGGTGACATGAGAATGTGATTTTTGTATTATGGAGGCACGATGCAGAAGCCTCTGGGAATGTAGGTTTTTTCTCTGGCTGCAGGCTGATAGCTCTTCTGATCTACTTCATGTCCTTTCTGTCTCTCCTGATGTGGGGATGGAGGACCTTCTCCCTGTTACACTGAATTTACAGCACAGAAACAGGCCATTCGGCCCAACTGGTCTATGCTGAAGTTTGTGCTCCACATGAGTCTCCTCCCACCCAAGAATCGTACATAATAATCCTACCTCTGCACAACTAGTTATTACTTCAAAATATCTGTGAGTTAAATAAACTTTCAGGGTGTATTATTGTTGAGAGAATTGCTGAAATAGTATTACAGAAATATTAGAAATATATAAAAATCCATTTCATGCAACCCAATTTATCACAGACATGATCATTCCCTTCAGCTTCAGGAAGTACCAATCCTTTCTGTACAGCAATGTTATGCAGAATGCAGCAAGCAACAATGGGTTGAATCTTTACCTTTCTGAGGGGTTGGGTACAGGGGGGCTGTGTAGCGGCTTGCTCTCCTGGACTTTCTTTTAGCACGCTCTACAGTGTCTTTTTATCTAAACTACGCCAATTGAACTTGTCATGCGGCTTCCCCGGCCAATTAAGTGAAGCGGTCTGATGATGTCATGGATGACTTGACTTCATCTCACCTATTTAAAGGAGCAGTGCACAGATGTCAGTTGAAGGTTGGTGGAGGCGCTGAGAGGTTGGTGGGGAAAACAGTGGTTGGTGTCAGAGGAAGGAAGTGGCTTGATTCTAAAAGTTAAAAGATTTGTAAAGAAAAATGTAGGCTCAGCGCCAAAAGGCTGCGCCAAAGTTCAGTGATGCCGCCTTGAAATCCTGCTGCACGGAGTGAGAGCCCGCACGACGGTTTACTTCCCTGGTGATGGGAGGAAGAGGCCAGCCACAGAGGGCACAGCTGGAGATCGCCGACCAAGTGAGCAGCAGGAGTGTTGTCACCAGGTCCTGGATCCAATGCAGGAAGAGATTTAATGACCTCATGAGGTCAGGAAAGGTGAGTACAATGCCACATTAAACTACATCCTGATGTGTGTGTCATCCCAGCCCCATCATTCTGCCTTCCCAAACCTACTCCTGGTCATCACTCCTCACACCAATCTACCTTGCAAGTGCACCCATCCCTCACTGTCTATGCACCTACTCACATCCCCATCTGACCACCCACTGCTGACACTCACCCTCATCCTATAGCCATCCTAGAATCATAGAAATTAACGCCACAGAAGGAGGCCATTTGGCAATGTCACGTCACTCCCTCATAGTCACCCTCTACAGATGTAGCCCATCCATCCGTTACACTCATTCCATCACTCTCACTCAAAGTTCTCTTGTTTCTCTCCTTGAGGAAGAGAAAAGAGCACAGAACACCAGGGAGAGGCAGAGAACCAGAGGTGGCCCTCCAATTACCACCCCATTGATGGCAGCAGAGGAGGAGGTGCTGGAAATAAGTGGAGTTGTGGAGCTGCTGGTGGTGGGAGATGGAGAGAGGGGGACCTCCCAGCAACCTGGTGACAGAATTAAATATCATGCAGCCACATGGCATACAACAGTCACTCATGGTGACTTGATGTCAACAGCCAGTGAAACATGATCATATGCATAATGGTAACTTAAAACATTCTTATAAGAGTTCTAATTCATGTCTTTACTCTCCCACAGGCCCATCAAGTGCCCCCCACAGCCCCCACCCCACCATTGTCCAGCCGGAGGAGGAAGATGACTCCTCAGAGGAAGCTCCATTCTCTGAGGGTGCACCGTCACCAGACCCATGCGCACCCAGCACCAGCGCAGATATGCACACGTTTGTGGATCCTGTGAGAGAGAGAATAGTGTTGTCACCTGGTGTCTCAGTGATCACAAGTGAGCAAGAGCAGATGGTGGAGACAGGGACAGCAGTGGAGAGTCTTCACCGGAGGGCGTGAAGGGAAAATTACTAGTCCTAGCCCTTTTCAGGCTACCCCAGATCAGGCGTATTCCCCAGACGTACACCTTCAACTAAAGTTGGAGATAGCCGAATTCATTAAGATGCTTAATTGGGTCTAAAGGCCCAGGCTATCTCTCTCTAAAGGAAAGGAACATCTTGAAGATATTACCATCCTACAGATAGCACTTTTAATAAGTTTAACTGGACTGTAACCTTACAGATATTATGAGGGTCCAGAAACCCCCACCCCCCAGAATTCTGCAACTCCTTACAAAAGAGTGTACAGAAATTGAGTTTGCGAGTTTGATACAGAAATACTACTTGAGACAATTCTAAAAATATATAGGTTTATTTAAGAGCTGACATACAGTTAACAGCTGATGAGTCAATCGCGACTTTAACAGTTCAAAATACAAATAGCTTACATTACTTATTCTCAGAGATCCTTATTCTCAAATCTTAACTTCGTACATTTTTACATTTCTATTATTCTTAATCCAGAATATCCACCAAAATCAAGTAAGAGTACCTTTTTGATCCCCGAGACTCAAAGAATTAAAAACTTACAGAGCATGCCTCTGAAGGTGAGAATCGCTTGCTCATTCCAGCGACTTCTGACTTTCTATCTGAAAAGCTCTATTTTATACCTTTATTTAGTGGTTTATCCTTTGAAGTTTTTTGCTGATGTAAGCTAATTATTTCTAGTCATCTTCTATTGAATTCTTTTCTATTCTTACTGTGAATTTAGCTGTTAGCTTGCAGACTTCTGTCTGTTGTTTAGGTGTTTCAAAACTTATCATAAAATGGTGATAACTTATGTATCTATTTGATGCCATTTTTATCGAAGGTCTTCCATTCAATTCTAAAATCACCTAGCTGTTTGGAAGCAGATGTCGTGACTCCTACATGTTCCAAGTTCAACACAAACACAATGTGATTGCTTGGTGTATCTATTGATGTAATATTTTCAAAGTGTTCTGTAGGTATCTTTTACAATATGTAAATCAACGACACTTCAACTAGAGTGTTTGTTGCATTTCTTAGCTACTTCAATTGGCTGTATGTATAATCGTGTTCCTGTTTCTCATTTGATGTTACTTTTATCAAAGGCACATGGTTTTTTAATATTCTGTGTTCCTGTTCAAAGTGTTAGTTTTTAACACTTTACTTGGGCATTGCTATTGTGTTGGTTCCAATGTTCAGACATAGAGGAACCTCCAGCCTTTTGCTTCAATGGGGCCATTGTCTTAGTATTAACAATCAATTCCTATTTCAAAAGCTTGTGTGGTGTTTACAACTTTTGTGTTAACACTTCATCTTATCTCAAAAGCCTGTGTTGTGTTTGCTGCTTGTGTCGTTGAGGCTTTTAAATTTTTAAACCCAGTTTTCATGTTTTAATAATATCAGAAATATGTTCATAGGATGGTGTATCTCTTGGAATATGGCTATTTCCTTTACACGCGTGGGACACTCCAAGCTCTGCTCAGCTGGATGCAGATGCTGAACCTCAGGGGCCATCGACAAAGGTGATGATCTTGGTGCAGCAGCAAAACATGCGGGAGGCTCTGGCAGCATTACCAGCCATGGTGTGTGCGATTGTTGGGAGAATGGAGGAGTCCATCCCCAACATGAGCAGCATCATGTTGCAGGCAATGACGACGATGTGCTCTTCCATGGAAAGGGTGGCCACCTGCATGGAGGAGCAAACGCGCCAGTCAAATGAGAACATGCTTGCTGTGAACAACAGCTTGCAGACTATTATTGCAGTTATATGTAGGAGGGATACAAACCTAGACTTGGGCGATCTTCACCCCACTGATGTGTAACAAGGTGCTCTCCAGTTCCTTGCTAGCAGGGAAGTGCGGGTGGCCCATGAGAGAGGACATGGAAGTGGGGGCTCTGCTCAAAGAGCTCCCATTTCTCCCCTGTTGCCTCCCCCTCAGTCAGAGCCCCATATGCTGCCTCAGATCCCGATGGCCGAGTCTGCCCCTGCTAAGTTGCAGGAAGAGCAGTCTTTCGGGGGGCCCTCACAGGCTCCAAAACCCAGAAGACATCTGCCAAAAGTGTCTAAGCAGTCAGAGCAGGGAAGTGAGCAGCCTGTCCCTGCCTCTGCTGAAGCCATAGTGGGTGCATGTCATAGAAGTGTTGGGAAAAGAAAAATGCTACAATTGTAGATGCACAAGGGTATGCACATGGGTGTGTTTCAAAATGTTAGACAGTTAAGTTTCAGTTGTATTTATGAGCTGCATAAAATAATTTATTGTCACCACTTTCCCATCTTGTCCATTTTTGCCTGCTACCTGGGAAGTGGCCATGCCGGTTGGAGTGAATGATAAGACAATACTTAACCTCGAGCAATGGGTGTGTGTGTGACAGGAATGATTTGGTCATTTTACGACTGCTTTGTGATTTTGTGAGGGGGAGGTGTAGTGTATGTGCCTTTAAGAGCCCCATGTGTACTGTAATGCCGGTAATGGCCACTCGGGCTATATAAGCCTGTATATTGTGTTGTACCAGTTAGTTCCCCTCCAGACTTTGTTTAGTAAACACCTATGAAACCAACTCCTGTCTTCAGTGTCTCTATCAACACACAGACACAACAGTGGCGACAAATTGGAAACAGACTTACCTGCAATTCGGCAGCACCTCAAGGACATCGATTCCTCTGGCGTCCAAAGTTGAAGAAAAATCAAGAAGAAGAAAAAGCTGTGGTTTCACCAGCTAGCCAAGCTGGTGGCAGGTACTGCAATAATCCTTCCTGGGCATTGGGCTGGGGCTCCAGCGGCTGGCTCTACAGCTGGGCCAAGCAGCGAAAGCGGAGGCAAGCAGTAACAGACGGGGAGGGAGCACTCGGGAGACGGCCGGCGCTGCAAGCAGGTTGGCGTTCAGACATAGAGAGAGAGTCCGGTGGGAACGAGTCTCCAACTGTAAATAAATAAATAAAAAGAACGGAAACTGCGGGAAACAGCGTTGTCATTGGCAGCAGCGGCGGGGAAGCACGGGAAGCGCCATATCTTTTCTGCAGAAAAGAAAGAAAAGTGCGGGAAGCGCCATTTTATTTCTAGGATGCCTAAGCCTGGCAATATTGATGCTTTTGATAACGAGATAGAGGATTGGACCACATATGTGGAAAGAGTGGAGGTATATTGCACCGCAAATGGAATAGAAGATGAAAAAAAGCTTCAGTACTGCTAAATCTAATGGGCGCAAAGACATATGGGCTGTTACGAAATTTAATCACTCCAGCCAAACCAAAGGACAAGAATTTTAAAGAAATTGTTGATACCCTACAGGAGCACTTAAACCCAACACCGCTGCTGATAGCGGAACGATTCAAATTCTTCAAGAGAAATCAACACAAGAATGAAAGTAACGCTGATTACCTCACCGAATTAAGAAAGCTATCAAAACACTGCCAATTCGGGACAGGACAGTAGATTATCTTCGAGACAAATTCGTCTGCGGTCTCTTAAGTGAAGGAACACAGAAAAGGCTGCTTTCTGAAAAAAGGTTTAACACTGGACAAGGCTTTCAGTATGGCTGTATCATACGAAGCAGCCGCAAGAGGAGCTGCAGAGATACAACAAAAGACACAGGATTTCGGCACCCATGAAATGACACAGGGTTTCGAGAGATGTTATCGCTGCGGCAGATCCACCCATGACCAGAGGGACTGCTGGTTCAAGGGCAAAGCATGCAGGCAATGCGGAAAGATTGGGCACATTGCAAGGGTATGCCGATCTGGACAAAAAAAATCCAAAGACAGGAAAAAAAAAATCAATAAAGAAAAGTACAGAAAGGTACAAATTATGACGGACAGTAGCTCCGAAGACCAGAAGAGCGATAGTGACTCCGAAAACAAGAGACTAAGCTGTCTCAAATTACATAACGTAATTACCAAAGATGATTACCAGACCATTTGGGTTACCCTCACGATAGCAGGGTCCCCAGTTAAAATGGAGCTAGATAAAGGATCAGCTCTGACCGTCATAAATCGATGGGATTACGAGCGGCTATTTCCGCATATACCTTTAAAAGACACATCCATTATCTTGAAAACATATACGGGACAGAAAGTATACCCCAAAGGAAAAATGTACAAATATACAACGGCAAGGAAATACAAAAGTTGTATTTATACATTCTACAAGATGGTGGTCCACCGCTGTTGGGACGTGAATGGATCAGGAAAATACGTTTAGACTGGCACTCCATTCAGGCACTGACGGTGACCAGTAAGAAATTAAAGGATGATGACGTCATACCTGAACGATTAAAAGACATCTTGGCCAACGCCAAAGAAGTGTTTCAAGAGAAACTAGGAACCTTGAAAGGCATCACCGCCTCAATAAAAGTGGAAGATGCAGCAATTCCCAAGTTTTTTAAGGCAAGACCGGTGCCATACGCAATTCGTCCAGCAGTCGAGGCAGAGCTGGAGAATTTGGAAAAGGCAGGCGTATTATCCAAAATAGATTGGAGCGAGTGGGTAACACCCATCATTCCAGTCATGAAGAAAGCATTGAATAATGATAAATCTGAAGAACAGCGAAAAATTCGCATCTGTGGAAACTTCAAGGTGACTGTAAACCCAGTCCTTCACACGGTACAGTATCCTCCTCCGAGGATAGAAGATATTTTTGCCTCACTATCCGGAGGGAAACGTTTCACCAAAATTTACTTGGCACAGGCATATCTACAGATGGAGGTTGAAGAGGCCTCTAAAAAATATCTCACGATAAATACACACAAAGATCTGTACCAGTACAATCGACTGGTTTTCGGAGTAGCATCCGCTCCAGCTATCTGGCAAAGAGCTATGGAGCAAGTCCTCCAAGGGATTCCGGGGACTCAATGCTACCTAGATGACATCCTTGTAGCAGGAGAAAATGACAACGAGCACCTTGCCAATTTGGAGCAGGTGCTCACTAGGCTGAGAGAAAGGGGCCTACGAGCAAATCGCTCCAAGTGCGAATTTTTCAAAAATCAAATATCATATTGTGGCCACATAATTAATAAGGAAGGGTTGCATAAGTCACCTGAAAAAATTGAAGCGGTCATAAAAGCCCCAGCACCTGAAAATGTTTCACAATTAAGGTAGTTCCTGGGATTAATAAATTACTATCATAAATTTTTACCGAACTTATCAACTCTTCTACACCCTCTTAATGAACTGCTACAAACAGGAGTAATTTGGAATTGGAGCGAAGACTGTAAACATGCCTTCCATAAATGCAAAGACTTAATCACGTCCAAAGAAGTTTTGGCTCATTACAACCCATCACTGCCAATCAGACTGGCGTGCGATGCATCCCCTTACGGCGTAGGAGCCGTATTATCGCATAAATTCCCTGATGGCTCGGAACGGCCGATAGCTTTTGCGTCACGCTCATTGAACTCAGATGAGCGTAACTATGCCCAAATTGACAGGGAATCACTCAGCCTGGTATGGGGAGTGAAGAAATTCAACCATTACCTACACGGACAAAAATTTACCTTGTTGACTGACCATCAACCCCTCATCTCCATATTCAACCCTAAAAAGGGTGTTCCCATTATGACAGCGCAAAGGCTACAGAGGTGGTCCCTTTTTCTAGGGGCACACCAATACAACATAGAATATAAAGGATCAAAACAGCATGGGAATGCTGACGGGTTATCATGCCTACCGTTGCCAACGGTAGAAGAAGCACCTACCGTAGACCCAGTGGAGATTTTCCACTCTACCATAGTCGAATGTCTACCAGTAACAAATTCTGCCATTGAAAGGGAAACTAGAAATGACCCGACTCTCTCACGAGTCTATGATTTAACAGTGAAGGGATGGCCAGCACATGGCGAACCACTGTTGCCAGCATTCTCGCAAAAAGAGAACAGCTGTCAGTGTGCCAAGGAACCTTGATGTGTGGATCCAGAGTGGTGATTCCACCCAAACTCCAGGATAAAGTTCTAAAGGAGCTTCATGAGGGACATCTGGGTGGAGTGAAAATGAAGAACCTAGCCAGGGCGTTTGTATGGTGGCCAGGTATCGATGGATACATCGAAGAAATGACCAAGAGCTGCCTAGGATGCCAGAAGGTCCAAAACGCTCCACCCCAAGCCTATCTACATCCATGGGAGTGGCCCTCATCTCCCTGGCAAAGGGTACACATCGACTTTGCTGGTCCATTTATGGACTCAATGTTCTTAATCGCGGTTGATGCACACTCCAAGTGGCCGGAGGTAATAAAAATGTCCTCCACCACCACGGAAAAAACCATCACAGTATTAAGGACCATATTTGCCAGGAATGGGCTGCCGGAACAGATCTGTTCTGATAATGGACCGCAATTTGTGCCCGAAGAATTCAGGAAGTTCTTAAAAAACAATGGGGTTAAGCACTACACGTCCGCCCCATTCCATCCCGCCACCAATGGATTGGCTGAAAGATTTGTCCAGACCTTCAAGAAGGCCATAAAGGCCATGGGTAATGAAGACATAAAACTTCAGCACAAGGTGGATAACTTCTTGTTCGCATACAGGAATGCAACACATATGGTTACAAACCAAACTCCCGCCATGATGTTCTTCAATAGAAGCCTAAGATACCGGCTGGATTTGATCAAGCCCAACATCAGAAGGGACGTGGAGAACCGGCAATTTCAAGGCATGAATGAAAGGCCAACTAGAACCTTCCAGATAGGTCAACAAGTTTTGGCCCGGGACTACCGTACCGAGAAATGGTAGCCTGGAACTATCTGCACACGACTAGGACCGCTGATGTATACCGTGGACATCAGAGAAAGCATAATAAGGCGCCATGCTGACCAAATCATAGAGTCATCCGAAAAGGGGCAACCTACACCACAACTCTATATGCCTAACGATGAAGTAGAGATACCCATATCTACCTCCGATCCGGTGATACTGGGACCCGATGAACCCGACACTGGCATTCAAGCCGAATCAGCCTTGCCAAAAGAACCTACTACACTACCAGAAACTACTACACCACCGAGGCGTTATCCGGACCGAGTCAGGAAGCCTCCAGAGAGACTGACTTATAATTAATTAACTGCAGCAATGTGTAGATTATTTTTCTTGTAACATGTAATTAATAATTACTTAAAATATTATGTACTGGTTGGCTAAAAGGGGAGGAATTGTAGTGTATGTGCCTTTAAGAGCCCCATGTGTACTGTAATGCCAGTAATGGCCACTCGGGCTATATAAGCCTGTATATTGTGTTGTATCAGTTAGTTCCCCTCCAGACTTTGTTTAGTAAACACCTATGAAACCAACTCCTGTCTTCAGTGTCTCTATCAACACACAGACACAACAGGAGGGGGCATGGAGAATTTGGGTGCCATATGGGTGCACTGGTGCAACTTAACTAAATCTTAACTATGAGTCCATCCTACGGCTCTCACACAGCCATTTGTGTTCTGCGCCTTGCTCCTCCTGCAGCTCCAATCCTTGATTCTGCACTATGTTGTGCATTGCGTAGCATTGGATAATCATTCTGGAGACCCTGGCTGGTGCATATTGAAGGTCTCCTCCAGATCTGTCCAGGCATCAGAAGTGCATCTTCAGCATACCAATTTCTTGCTTTATTACAAATCTGGTCGTGATGTGGCTTTGATTATAGCACTCCTCGGCCTCATTGCTTGGCCTCCTCAAGGGCATGATCAGCCATGTCTTCAGTGGATAGCTTTTGTCTCCAAGCTGGCAGCCAGTAAGTCTGGTCGGTGGTGTGAAGAGCAGAGGGCGGGTGGATTGGCACAGGATGAATGAGTCATGACAACTCCCTGGGAATCTGGCACACACATACATGATGATCTTTTTATGGTTACAGACGAGCTGCACATTGAGGGAGTGGACCTCCTGGGTGATCTGGGAGTGCCTTGATGGCCACATGTGTGAAGTCGATGATGCCCTGCACCTGTGGGAAGCCAGCCAGTGCCACAAAACTGAGCACCCGCTCAGTCACACTGGCTTCATCAGTGGCAAAGTAAACATAGTGCCTGACTTGTGTAACATGGCATCTGTCACCTGGGTGAGCATCGATGTGCGGCCATCTGCGAGATCCTGAAAATATCTGCTGCAGATCCCTGGAAGGAGCTTGAGGTGAAGAAGTTGAGGGTGGTGGTGACTTTGACAGCCACTGGTAAAGCGTGTCCACCAGGTCCACTTAGCAGCAGGTCTTCTTCCAGCAAGCTACAAAAATCTGCCATGATGTGATGTGATAACCTGAGCCTCCTGAAGCACTGCTGTTCAGTCATGTCCAGGAAGCTCATCCTCTGCCTATAAATCCTGTGTTGGGGCTATCGCCTCTGGTGAGTTGCACCCCTGTGGTCATCCCCTCTCTCCTGTGGAGCAGCAGGTCGGTGAGGAGAAGGTTTCTGCTGCTGCTGCTGGTGTTGTTGGTGCTGGTCTGAATCTGAGGACCAAGGTGAAACAGCATAAGCGGCACCCATGCTGATCTGATAGATGCCAGGTAAAGTGGAGATCAGAGGCACAATCCTCCAATGTAGTGAGAGTGGCTTCTGAGGTTGCAGAAAGCACCTGCAAACTCCTGAAAGCAAATCCTCTGCACCAATGATGTCAACAAGAGCCTTTCCCTTAGGCAAGGAAGCAGGTGTGAGGATTTGTGTGATTATTTCAACTGTCAATTATTCAACTTACATAATGGCTGCTCAGCTCTCGCCTTGCTTTCACAGGCAAGTTTCAGGAAGCCCATGATTCCATGTACACCCAGTAAAAACTGCAATATCACATTAAAAAGCCTGTTAACACGCTCTTAAATACTTGAATTAGGTCACCTGCCTCTCCCGAGCAGGTCTCTGGCACACAGAGAAATGCACCGGCGTTAAAGGCGGAAGTCGGCGGGATGAAGGCTGCTTCCCGACGCATTGTCAATTTTAGCGCTTTTAACTGCCCACCCACTCACAAAGGAAAATTCTGGCCAATGATTCTGAATACCCTTGCTGGACTGGTGTGTATGACCAGATTTGTCCTGCGCATGGTTTGCTCCATTAAGATTCTTGAAGTTTTTCGGGCCTCATTATATTTCGCCTCCCCCTCCATCAGCAGATGCTGTATGGGAGTCAAAATATGTTACTGCAGAAGATATAGCTGATCACCGATCAACCATCCTGACACAAGTTCAGAGTCATCAAGGCTGATATGTTGGATTATCATATTATCAAAGCATCATGACAGCTTCTTGGGTAGTAAGCATTAATATGCATGATAAGGCAACTAGCAGCATGCACTAAAAAGACGTTTACTGAATGAAAGCCTTTCCCATGAATGAAATTGAGGTGGTTGTCATACAGGGCTTTCAATGGGGAAAGTGATCCTTCCAAGGGGTTTCGCACCTCTTATGCAAACTTACAGGCATGTGGGCAGCATTGTGCATCAATGTTTCCAACCAAATAATTTGTGCCTTTAATGATGACAAATTAAATTTGTACCTGATCCTTTTCTTTACCATAGAATCATAGAAATTTATGGCACAGAAGAGGTCCATTTGGCCCATCGTGTCTGTGCCGGCCGAAACAGAGCTATCCAACCTAATCCCACTTTCCAGCTCTTGGTCTGTAGCTCAGCAGGTTATGGCACTTCAAGTGCTTATCCAAGTACTTTTTAAATGTGATGAGGGTTTCTGCCTCTACCACCCTTTCTGGCAGTGAGTTCCAGACCCCCACCACCCTCTAGGTGATTTTTATTTCCTCAATTCCCCTCTAATCCTTCTACCAATTACTTTAAATCTATGCCCCTTGATTATTGACCTTTCTGCTAAGGGAAATAGGTCCTTCCTATCCACTCTATCTAGGCCCCACATAATTTATTACACCTCAATCAAGTCTCCCCTCAGCCTCCTCTGTTCCAAAGAAAACAACCCCAGCCTATCCAATCTTTCCTCGTAGCAAAAATTCTCCAGCCCTGGCAACATCTTTGTAAATCTCCTCTGCACCCTCTCCAGTGCACTCACATCCTTCCTGTAATGTGGTGACCAGAACTGTACGCAGTACTCTAGCTGTGGCCTAACTAGTGTTTGATACAGTTCAGGTATAACCTCGCTGCTCTTATATTCTATGCCTCGGCTAATAAAGGAAAGTATCCCACATGCCTTCTTATCCACCTTATCTACCTGTCCTGCTACCTTCAGGGATCTGTGGACATGCACTCCAAGGTCCCTATTTTCCTCTACACTTCTCAGTATCCTACCATTTATTGCGTATTCCCTTGCCTTGTTCGCCCTCCCCAAATGCATTACCTCACACATCTCCAGATTGAATTACTTTTGCCACTTTTCTGCCCACCTGCTCAGCCTATTGATATCCTCCTACAGTCTACAGCTTTCTTCCTCGCTATCAACCACACAGCCAATTTTTGTATCATCTGCAAACTTCTTTATCATAACTACAACATTGCAGTCTAATCATTGATATATACCACAAAAAGCAAGGGATCTAGTACTGAGCCCTACAGAACCCCACTGGAAACAGCCTTCCAGTCACAAAAACACCCGTTGACCATTACCCTTTGCTTCCTGCCACTGAGCCAAATTTGGATCCACCTTGCTGCTTCCCCTTGGATCCCATAGGTTGTTACTTTTCTGACCAGACTGCCATGAGGGACCTTGTCAAAAGCCTTGTTAAAATCTATGTAAACTACATCAAACCCGCTACCCTCATTGACCCTCCTTGTTATTTCCTCAAAAAATTCAATCAAGTTAGTCAGGCATGACCTTCCCTTAACAATTCCATGCTTAGTGTCCTTAATTAACTGATGATTAATACTGTCTCTCAGAATGTTTTCGAAAAATTTGCCCAATATAGAGGTTAGGGTGACTGGCCTGTAATTACTTGGTCTATCCCTTTCTCCCTTTTTAAACAACGGCACAGCATTAGCAGTCCTCCAGTCCTCTGGCACCACACCTGTAGCCAGAGAGCCAGAAAATGATGGTCAGAGCCTTCGCTATTTCCCCCCTTGCTTCTCTTAACAGCCTGGTATACATTTCATCCAGGCCTGGCGATTTATCTACTTTCAAAGATGCTAAACCTCTTAATATATCCTCTCTCACTATGTTTATCTCATCTAATATTTCACACTCCTTCTCCTTAACTACAATGTCTGCATCGTCCCTCTCTTTTGTGAAGACAGACGCAAAGTATTCATTAAGAACCATGCCTACGTCTTCCGCCTCAACACACAGATTACCTTTTTGGTCTCTAATAGTGTCTACTCTTTCCTTAGTTATCCTGTAGCTCTTTATTTATTCATAAAACATCTTTTGCTTTTCCTTGATTTTACTTGCCAATATTTTTTCATGCCCTCTCTTTGCTTTACCATGAATGCATACAAGAACCTTAGCAGTTTTATTACAAATAACACAGTTCTGGATAAATGCTATTTCATGTTTTTATTTCAAGTAACTCTCAGGACAATAGTTGAAGATTCTAACTGAGTGTAATAGGTATATGGGAAATATTAAAAGGCAATAATCTAATTGAAGGATTCAGATAATATCATAAATGTGACTTGATGAACTTAGGATTGTTGGTACCTATATTAAACTGTGCAAAATCTACATACGTACATATGAATTTGGAGCAGGACTAGGCCACTCGGCCCTTCAAGCCTGCTCCGCCATTCAATAAGATCATGGCTGATCTGATTACTCCACATTCCCGCCTACCCCCGATAACTTTTCACCCCCTTGCTTACCAAGAATCTATCGACCTCTGCCTTAAAAATATTCAAAGACTCTGCTTCCACCGCCATCTGAGGAAGAGAGTTCCAAAGACTCACGACCCTCTGTGAGAAAAAGTTTCTCCTCATCTCTGTCTTAAATGGGCGACCCCTTATTTTTAAACAGTGACCCCTAGTTCTAGATTCTCCCACAAGAGGAAACATCCTCTCCACATTCACCCTGTCCAGACCCCTCAGGATCTTATATGTTTCAATCAAGTCACCTCTTATTCTTCTAAACTCCAGCGGATACAAGCCAAGCCTGTCCAACCTTTCCTCATAAGACAACCCGCACATTCCAGGTATTAGCCTAGTCTAAAAATCTCTCACATCCCTTAGGGTACTTCAGTACAAATTTCCATAACTATTGTGGGTTTCTTGAAATAACCAGGTACTGCTTTGTGAGACAATTATTTTATTAGATTAGTATACATTGTTATGCCATCTAATATACAAAACTAGGCAAAAAAAAAGTTTCAATGGTGACTCCAACTGTAAAGTTCTCAATACAAATTTAACGATGCATTCTAAACGGATAATAAAATATAGATAACAATGTTAGTATGTTCAAAGCTGTTATATACTTAGTGCTCAGATGAGTTTGCAAACCACTGATAAGGTGAGTATTATTAGAGTTGTGAAAAGATCAATGAAGCTTTGTGATGAAGAAAGAAAAATATCTGCCCTCCTCACAGCCATCAATTTCATAGTCTCTTTCTTGCTTCTGTGAATGGCTACTGCATAGTAACACAAAACGGATTTCTCCGCCTCATTGTCCAGCCTTGATTCCTTCTTGGCAATGACAACAATGAAGCAGCTGATTTTGTGAGGAGGGTGCTCTGGGATGCCAATGAGGGCAACCCTCCTTTGTTGCACTTCTGCCAGAAACACCTCCAAACATGTCTCAGCAAATGAATGTAATCTGCAATTTTCTCCTCATATGCCCAGCAAAATTGAATCAACCATTTTTAACAGCAGCTATAGCCTTTATCAGCTGGGAAAGCATTTGCAATTTTCTGATAAATCACCTGCTGTGTGAAAGGTTTGACTGGTGGAATGGGCACTTGGAATGTTGCACCCCATCTTTCCAAATGGAATATCGACTCTCTTTTCCTACAACGATCTTTTGACCTTTATTTCTGATTGGGTATATTTGTAATGCACTAGTGGATTATGCGCTGCGCGATGTTTCAGATCTGACAACCCAAGCATAGGTTTAGGACTGACCAAAAATCCAGTCCCTAAATACCAGAAATTATGGTCACTTTTTAATAACACATCTTAGTTATTTCAAACAACTGTGTTGCTGGAAATGATCATACTTTGTGTAACAAGTAAAAGTACTCAGATCAGCTCTTTAATCTCTAGTTTAAAGCAGTGAGGATGTGAAAATAAATGTAAAAGCCATCTTCCCTCTGGCAAGATGCTACCCCTCACATTTCTGTTACTTACCGAAGTGGTATGTACATAGGTCTTACGAAGTGTATTTGTGATTCTGCTCCCTGCCAATGTGACTGGTTTTTATTTTGTGCTCTTTCATCTATGATTTGTTTTTTATTTGGAGCGCACTGCATTTTGCAAATACATATTTTCAATTCTGTGATGCTTCACAGTATAAAAAATATGATCCGAATAGTTTGAAGTATGTATTTGTTCCAACACTGTACTTATTGCTTTAAAATAAAAATAGTGGTGTTGCCTACAGAGTAGCAATAAATCAGTCAGTTAGTATGTCCAACTGTGAAAGCAGTATCACTAAGAAAAACAATAAACTTATTTATAAATATTCATGCAGAGAAATACCAGTGGAAACAAAAATCATATTTCTGCAGTTATAACTTCACAATAATAGAGTAGCATTATAAAACAGCTTTAACTAATTTGTGTGGGCTACGCAAAGCTGCTAACTTGTTTTTCATTTCAAGACACATTTCAAGTGTAAATATATAAAATATATCTTGTGATCTGCTTTGTTCATGCAGTTATTTATCATGTCATAGCTAGCCACTGAATTGCTTCATGTATCTATTTTGTGTATTTCACATTGATTTGAGCAGTATAAAATGGCACAATTAAACTTTAAGAACGATAAGGTGCATAGTTAACTCAATAGAATGCAGGAAGCAACCAGTTAGAATTCTGATATTTTGGGGCATTATTGCATCATAAACATGTTTCCAGGTATACATTTTATTGAAATATTGAGAGCCTACTTGAACTTCTCAGTTGAATGTACTGAAGTTTTTAATATTAGAAATTCACACAGTGGAGGGATACAAACAAAATAAATTGATGCCAAATAGTGATTCCATATTAGTTAATATTTTTGCCAATTACGAGATTTAAAATATTTTGAATTTTTCATGACATAATCTCCCACCGTCATTATGTGGCAAAGCACAAATATTCATTACCGTAATTACATTTGCTCCAGGAGGCAGCCACACCCCTTAGATTAAATAACTTTAGAATTGACACGTGGCCAGGGACAGGAGGATGTGACTGCGAGTGAGGCAGGTACTAGGATCCAGGAGGTAGTATTGCAGGAGCCTCAGTCCCTGCACTTGTCCAATAGATTCGAGGTTCTTGCAACCCTTGTGGACAAGTGCGGGAACTGTGGGGAGGTCGAGCAAACTGACCATGGCACCATGGTACAGGAAGCCGTACAAGTGGGGGGAGTTAAAATGAAGATGGTTGTAGTAGGCGATAGTATAGTTAGGGGGATAGACACTGTTCTCTGCAGCCAGGAGCATGTGTCCCGAAGGCTATGTTGCCTACCTGGTGCCAGGGTAAAGGACATCTCCTCCAGGCTGGAGAAGAACTTGGAGTGGGAGGGGGAGGATCCAGTTGTCATGGCCCACGTAGGTATCAACGACATAGGTAGGACAAAGAAAGAGGTTCTGAGACAGTTTGAGCAGCTAGGGACTAAATTAAAAAGCAGAACCACAGAGGTAATAATCTCTGGATTATTACCTGAGCCATGAGCAAATTGCCATAGGGTCAATAGGATCAGGGAGATGAATGCGTGGCTCAAAGATTGGTGTGGGAGAAGTGGGTTTCGATTTGTGCGGCACTGGCACCAGTACTGGGGAAAGAGAGAGCTGTTCCATTGGGATGGATTACATCTGAACCATGCTGGGACCAGAGTTCTAGCGAATCAAATAACTAGGGAGGTAGATAGGGCTTTAAACTAAATAACCATGGGGGGGGCGGGGCGTGGGGGTGGTGGGGGGGAGGTCCCGGTGGAGAGAAATATAGAATGCTAAGGAGAAAAGACAAAGAAGCAGTGCAGGAAACTGATTGGGATAAGAACATAAGAACATAAGAAATAGGAGCAGGAATAGGCCACTTGCCCCCTCGAGACTGCTCCGCCATTCAATAAGATCATGGCTGATCTTGGGCTCAATGTCACTTCCCAGCCCGTTCCCCGTAACCCTTCACTCCTTTATCTTGCAAAAATTTGTCTATCTCCACCTTAAATGCATTTAATGACCCCGCCTCCACAGCTCTCTGGGGCAGAGAATTCCACAGATTTACGACCCTCTGAGAGAAGAAATTCCTCCTCATCTCAGTTCTAAAAGGGCGACCCTTTATTCTAAAACTGTGCCCCCGAGTTCTAGATTTCCCCATGAGGGGAAACATCCTCTCTGCATCTACCTTGTCGAGCCCCCTCAGTATCTTATATGTTTCAATAAGATCACCTCTCATTCTTCTAAATTCTAATGAGTATAGCTTGCTCAACCTTTCCTCATAAGTCAACTCCCTTATCTCTGGAATTAACCTAGTGAATCGTCTCTGAACTGCCTCCAATGCAAGTATATCCTTCCTTAAATAAGGAGAGCAAAACTGTACACAGTACTCAAGGTTTGGTCTCACCAATACCCTGTACAGTTGGAGCAGGACTTCCCTGCTTTTATACTCCAACCCCCTTGAAATAAAGGCCAAAATTCCATTTGCCTTTTTGATTACTTGCTGTACCTGCATGCTAACTTTTTGTGTTTCATGCACAAGGACCCCCAGGTCCCTCTGAACTGTAGCATTTTGTAATCTCTCTCCATTTAGATAATAATTTGCTTTTTTATTTTCCTGCCAAAGTGTATAACCTCGCAATTTCATACATTATACTCCATTTGCGAAATGTTTGCCCACTCACTTAACCTGTCTATATCCCTTTGCAGGTTCTTTGAGTCCTCTGCACAACTCGTTTTCCCACCCATCTTTGTATCATCCGCAAACTTGGTTACATTACACTTGGCCCCTTCATCCAAGTCATTAATGTAGATTGTAAATAGTTGAGGTCCCAGCACCGATCCCTGTGGCACCCCACTAGTTGCCGTTTGCCAACCGGAAAATTACCCATTTATCCCGACTCTCTGCTTTCTGTTAGTTAGACAATTCTCTATCCATATTACCCCCAATTGCGTGAGCTCTTATCTTATGCAGCAACCTTTTATGTGGCACCTTATCGAATGCCTTTTGGACATCCAAATACACTACATCCCCAGGTTCATCTTTGTCCATCCTGCTCGTTACATCCTCAAAAGGACTCCAGCAAATTTGTTAAACATGATTTCCCTTTCATAAAACCATGCTGACTCTGCTTGACTGCATTATGATTTTGCATATGCCCTGCTACTGCTTCCTTAATGAAGGACTCCAGCATTTTCCCAACGACAGATGTTAGGCTAACTGGTCTATAGTTTCCTGCTTTCTGTTTCCCTCATTTCTTAAATAGGGGTGTTACATTTGCGGTTTTCCAATCCACTGGGACCTCTCCAGAGTCCAGGGAATTTTGGTATATTGCAACCAATGCATCCACTATCTCTGCAGCCACTTCTTTTAAGACCCTGGGATGCAAACCATCTGGTCCAGGGGACTTGTCGCCTTTTAGTCCCATTATTTTACCTAGTATTATTTCCTTAGTGATAGTGATTGTTTTTAGTTCCCCCCTCCTTGTGGCCCATTGATTATCCATTATTGGGATGTTGTTAGTGTTTTCTACCGTGAAGACAGATACAAAATATTTGTTCAGAGTCTCGCCATTTCCTCGTCCCCCATTATTAATTCCCCAGTCTCATCCTCTAAGGGATCAATGTTTACTTTAGCTACCCTCTTCCTTTTAATATATCTGTAGAAGCTCTTACTATCTGTTTTAATGTTTCTTGCCAGTTTACTCTCATAATTCATCTTCTCTCTCATTATTTTTTTAGTCATCCTTGGCTGGTTTTTAAAAATTTCCCAATCCTCTGGTCTCCCACCAATCTTGGCAACATTGTATGCCTTCGTTTTCAATTTGATACCATCCTTTATTTCCTTAGTTAACCACGGATGGTGCTCCCTTCTCTTAAAATCTTTCTTTCTCACTGGAATATATTTTTGTTGAAGTTATGAAATACCTCCTTAAATGTCCACCACTGCATTTCAACTGTCTTACTCTTTTATTTATTTTTCCAGTTCACTTTAGCCAGTTCTGCCCTCATGCCATTGTAATTGCCTTTGTTTGTAAGGATAACCAGATTGTGTCAGGAAGTGACAGAGCATACAAACAAAAGAGTGCACTAACAAATAGGGTCTGGGCAAGAAAAAATGGTAATAAGGCAAATAGGGCCATAGTACAAAAAAATGTTAAGATGTCTAAAAATTATAAAAAGACAAATCTAAAGGCACTGGGCAGGATTTTCATTGGGCCGTGGAGGCGGGATTGGAGGCACGTGGGTGGTTAAAATTGCAAAAACTGGCAGGCGGGCCCGTCCCCGCCTCCATCCCGCATCCACACAATTTTCAAAAATTCGTGTCTGATGATCCCGTCTCCGTCCCGCCTCCAAGAGGCGGGATAGGCCGTTAAGGCCCTTATCAAGCACTAAATTGCCTCTATAATGCCATTTTGAATGGCCATTGCGATTTTAACCCTTTTCCCACGTAAAACATGCCTGTTCTGAAACACGACGGTGAAACCTGGCGGGAGCACAATTAGATTGCTGACTATCAGCTGCAGGTCAACCATTAAAGAGGAGATTTGATCAGCCATCATTTGCAGATGGCAGGACTTTGTCGTCTCAGGTCTGGGGGAACATTTAGAAGGCATAACCACACCTGTGGAAGGTTGGAGCCTCACAACCATCTCCAGTGTGGCCTCCTGGGAAACCCCTCTCTCCACCTTCACTCAGCGCTTCTTCAAAGGAGGCATCTACCAGAAGCATGGGAACCATTTATTTCCTTCCCTTCCGGACATTAGATGAGGCCGAACAACAGCAGCAACAACAACAGCAGCCCCAACAGCAGCAGCAACAACAACAGCAGTCCCAACAGCCGCAGCAACAACAGGCGCACCAAGCTGCTGCTCACCCACCTGAAGATGTATAGGCCAGAAGGGACCAGCGCATAGAAGCCCATCGGCGCAGGAGATACACCCCAAACAGGGTCTACAGGCACAGGGTCAGCTATCTCAACATGTCTGAGCAGCAGTGTCAAAGGCGGCTCCGACTTTCGTGAGAGGTAGTGGGTGACATCTGCGCAATGCTGCAACAAGACCTGCAGGCCAAAGGACCAGGTGGACAACCCTTACCAGTGGTCGGCAAAGTCACCACCGCACTCAACTTTTTTGCCTCAGGCTCATTCCAGGGATCAGCAGCAGACATCAGAGGCATCGCCCAGGCGGCCGCACACACTTGCATCACGCAGATAATCGATGCCCTCTTTGCCCTCGCGCACAATCACATCCATTTCACCAAGGATCGAGCAAGTGTCACGGCGCGTGCGGTTGGATTAGCTCATCTGGCAGGCTTTCCAAGGGTGCAGGGCGTCGTTGACTGCACATATGTGGCCCTTACGGCACCCCATCACAATCCAGGTATTTTTGTCAATCGCAAGGACTTCCACTCCCTTAACGTTCAGCTGGTGTGTGACCACAAGAAGGAAATTTTGCATGTTTGTGCCATGTACCCTGGCAGTTGCCATGACTCCTTCATACTGTGCCAGTCTAATGTGCCTCCATTATTCAGTCTGCCAGACCAACTTAACGGATGGCCACTTGGAGACAAGGGCTATCCCCTGAGGACGTGGCTAATGACGCCGTTGAGGAGCCCATCCAACGAAGCTGAGGAGAGGTACAACTCCAGCCACATGTCCACCAGATCCATAATCGAGCAAACCATCGGTTTGCTGAAGATGCACTTCAGATGCCTGGATAGATCAGGTACTCAGGAGCTAGGGTCTCCAGAATCGTCGTGGTTTGCTGTGCACTTCACAACATGGCACAGCGTCGTGGCTTGCAGATTCCTGAGGACCAAGTGGCTCCTCACATATCCTCCTCAGATGAGGAGGAGTAGGAGTAGGAGGGCGAAAACGCACATCCTGCAGAGGCCCATCAACCAGCGGCAGCGGTACGCGAGAACATAGCTGCCCGGGATGCAAGGAACGCACTCATCTTGGCCAGATTTGCTTAGCCTAGCCACTTAAGCACATTTGCCTCGCATCTTCTTACCTGAGAATCGACAATGGCCGCGAACCAGCTGATTCCTAGCAATTTGACCACCATACTGACAATTGCAAGTAATCCTAAGCCCTCAATGTGGAAGTCCCATTCGCAAAATGACACATGCCACAACTACAGCAGTAGCCATCAGATTTTTTATGTACATGATTCATACGATAGCTTTTACACATAAAACGTCAAATTTCACCCAAGTGACTACCCTTGTGACTATTTGTGCAGTATCTTTCTCTTATGCATGCTCCTATGTAGTGCTTCCCCTGTGGCTTCAGCAGATGTGGAGGCCTCTGACTCAGTTTCTTGCGGCTCCTGCCTCAACACCTTTGGCGGGCGTCCTCTGGGGTGGCGAACCTGTGAGGGCTCGTTAACAGTCTGCTGCTCCTGCGGCTGTGCAGGGGCTGAGACGCCGATCTCAGTTGGGTGTGGACTCTGGTGGGGCTCTGACCAAGGGCTCTGCAGTGGCATGGAAGTGTGAGTGCTTGGAGAGGAGCCCCCACTTCCTTGATGTCTGCCACTAACTTCCCTCCCATGGGTCAGGTCCCCCTCATCGTTTGCAAGTGGCTTGAGAGCACCTTGCTGCACATCAGGGGGGCCATGGGGACCTGTATCTGCACTGGCAGTCCTACTCAGAGGGACTGCCATGAAGGTTTGGTTTCTCTGTTCAATAGCTGACCATCGCTCTTCCAGAGATGTCAGTCTTGACGTAAGAAAACTACTCGGCACTTGGTCAGATTACTAAACAAGGCTTTAATTGACTGTTTCACAACATGGAAGTCTAGTTATCCTTCACTAGTTCCTGTTTACAAACTGTCCCGGAGCAAGCTGGGCCCATGCCCGAGTATTTATACTCTCCCTGGACAGCGCCACCAGCAGGCCGCCCAGTATATTTCATAAGTCCTTTCTACATAAATGGCACGATTTATGTCATTCTTCCTGTCTGAAAGACTGGAAGTTCGGCGGCTTCTTTCTACCAAATTAGGCGGACTAAGAATAGATGTGGCCATCTGGATCTCCATCGGTGGCCAGAAGGCACGTCTCCTCGGACCGTGTTTTTGGTCCCTGGGTTGCTAAGTTTGTACCAGCGGGCTGGCAGAGTCCGTGTCGCTTTGATCGACCTGAGGGGGACTGGGGAGATCGTGGCTCTGGGTGCATTTGGATATCTGTTGGTGGCCGGAAGGCACATCTCCTCGGAATGTGTTTTGTTCCCTGGGTCGCTTAGTTCGTACCAGTGGGCTGGCAGAGTCCGTGTTGCCTTGATCGACCTGAGGGGGACTGGGGAGATCATGGCTCCGGGTGCGGGCCCCCACAGGCACAGAGCTGGCTTCACCCTGCCCAGTAGTCGGTGACTGACCGGCGTCCTGGCTTCAGATGGCCATCCCGCAGGGTGCGCTCTGTTCCCCGGGTTGGTCCGGCGGAATAGCTGGCAGATCCCTTGACATCCCAGGTAGGGCGTCATCCTCAGAGGAGCGCAGGGTGTTGGCGTCATTGATACGGTCCCACCCTTGATTGGGTCCGTGGGACCGGTTGGGCAGGAAGCCAGATCCCGGAGTGACACTGTGGATTCCCAGCCACCAGGGTACCGCACGTATGCGTATGTGGGATTGACATTCGTTAGTTCCACTTTGTCACCGAGGGGATCACTCTTAGAAGACCGGGCTAATCTTCGGAGCAGCACGGGGCCAGGAGCTGCCAACCATGATGGTAGGGATGTCCCATGAGTGGAGCGACGCTGGAACCCAAAGAATTGTTCGTGAGGAGTAGCGTTGGTGGATGTAGAAAGAAGAGACCTGATGGAATGCAATGCGTCAGGGAGCATAGTTTCCCACTGCTGGTCTGATAGGTTGTGTGACCTCAGTGCAAGACGAACAGCGTTCCAAATGATAGCGTTGTGTCTCTCAACCTGTCCATTTCCAATCGGATGATACGGTGTCGTTCTACTTGTGGCGATTCCCCGTTGGGAAAGATAACTTTTGAGTTCGCGTGACATGAAGGAGGACCCCGATCAGAGTGGATGAAATTGGCCGTACCGCAAAGGGAAAAGACCTGATCGAGGCATTTGATCACTGTGGAAGTAAGCATATTGGGACATGGGAAAGCAAAGGGAAAGCGTGAATATTCGTCCACCATAGTAAGCAAGTAGGTGTTTCGCGTTGAGGAAGGCAGTGGCCCTTTAAAATCAATGCTGAGTCCCTGCATAGACTGCATAGCGTGTATGAGCGAGCCATCCGACGGATGGAAGAATTGCGATTTTAATTCCGCGCCAATTCTACAAGTGGAGCATGTTTTGCTCACGTCTTCCATAGAAAACGGGAGATTTTTAGATCGCACAAAGTGTAACATATGGGTAACGCCAGGTTGGCATAAGTCAGTATGAAGATCCGCAAGAGTCGAAGTTGACATGGAAGAGCAGAATGCACGCGTGAGGGTATCCAGGGCCACATTCTCTTTGCCGGGTCGATAATGTATGGTGTAGCGAAAGGCGGCGAATTCCATCCTCCAGAGCTGTATTTTGTTATTCTTGATCTTAGTGTGTTTCCGGTTATCCAGCATAAAGGCCACGGCGCGCTGATTGGTTATAAGCATGAAATGGTGACGAGCGAGAAAATGACTCCATTTACGTACTGCTTCAATGATAGCCGTAGCCTCCTTCTCGACAGGAGGATAATGGAGCTCACTACCCTGCAAAGTTCTGGCCAGAAATGCAATGGGTCGACCACCTTGATTCAAGGTAGCCGAGATCGCCACATCCGATGCATCGCACTCGACCACGAATGGGAGATTTTCATCGATGGAATGAAGCGTGGCTTTTTCCAGTTGTCGCTTGAGGAGGTCGAAAGCTGAAATAGCCATTGCCTTCAACAGAAATTACTTCGCATGAAGCAGGGGCTGGATCTTGTCGGAAAAGTGGGGTATCCACTTCGCATAATAGGCGAACATGCCGAGGGCCCGATGAAGAGAGCCGAGATTCGTAGGAGGAGGGAGCTCCTGAAGCAGACGAAGTCGCTCCGGATCTGGTTTGATGACACCATTGCCCACCCAATAGCCAAGGATGTTGACTGATGGTACTGATTTCACATATTTGGACTCATTTAAGGTTAAGTTGCGACGACGGAGAACGTCAAAAAATTTCTGGAGGTTGGCATCGTGCTCCTTCTGGTCATGGCCAGCAATGGTGATATTATCCAGATATGGAAAAGTGTCCATTAAGTTCTCCTGTTTGACTAGGCTATCCATTGCCCATTGGAAGATGGCCACGCCATTGGTGACCCCAAATGGAAGGCGACGAAACTGGTAAAGCCAACCATTGGCCTCAAAGGCCATATAATTTTTGTCAGAGTTCTTTAATGGTACTTGATGTTATGCGCTCTTTACGTCAAAAGTTGAAAATACCTTGTAGTTGGCAAGGTTATTGACCATGTATTCAATGCGTGGTAGTGGGTAGGCATCCAGGTCGGTATACTGGTTAATAGTTTGCGAGTAATCGGTGCAAAGACGTTTCTTGTGTTGCTTCAGAGGATTTTTAACAACGACAACTTGAGCCCGCCAGGAAGATGAACATGGCTCAATGATACCTTCAGCAGGAAGGCGAGAGATCTCTGCCTCAATAAAGGATAGATCATCTTGGCTGAACTGTCATGATTTAGTGGCTATGGGCTTACATCGAGGGGAAAGATTGGCAAACAAGGAGGGCTCATTGAGTGAAGCTTCCGAAAGCGCACAAAATGGTACTCCAAACTCAAAAGTGAGTCTTTTGTGTTGTTTCTGGAAATCCTGTCCCAAGAGCACATCACTGCATAGGTTTTTGAGTACCCCGAGCCGGGCGGAGAAATAAGTGCGGCAATTGAGAATAAGGTCGACAAGACAAAAGCTGGAAGAGTTCGTGGTCAGTGTCATCAGAGCCATTGCAATCTCCCTGTCCAAGGGGTAAATATGCAGTTTTAACTTACTGACAGCCTGCTCACTGATGAAGCTGTCAGAGCTGCATGAGTCGATTAGCGCACTCAAAATGTGGTCATTTACCAAATCCTTCGTGGCCGCATGGTACAGGCTTTGGGGAAAAACAGCTGTGATGGGAGGAGGAGCAGTTTTACCCTTGACAGTTGTAACCTTAGTAGTGGCTCTTGGGGGAGGAACAGTTTTATAGATAGCAGCTGTAGCCTTAGTAGTGGCTCTTGGGGGAGGAGCAGTTTTATAGATAGCAGCTGCAAAACTAACAGGGGCTCTTGACCGGTATACCTTAGAAAAGTGACCTTTCTTACTGCAATGACTGCAGGTTGCGTTACGAGCAGGACAACATTTCCTATGGTGGAATGCACCTCCACAGAAGAAACACTTCCTTCCAGATTGCCAAGATGCCACTAGGACAGGGTCATCATCAGTGAAGGCTTCTAGGGTAGGGTTGTCATCAGCTAGGTTACAGTCATCATCAGTGAGGGCTTCCACCTGAGGCCTATCGAAGGAGTCACTAAAAGTGATAGCAGCAGCCCGTGCACGTGGTAAAAGATAAGTATCTGCATTCCTCTTTGCTAAGTCCAGAGAACATGCCTGGTCATAGGCAGCCTGTAATTCGAGGGTTTTATTCTCCAACAGACGCTGGCGTATGAAGGGAGATGCAATCCCATTAATAAAGGAATCATGAATTAACTCTGCCTGGTACTGCTCAGCTGTGATAGCTTTAAGATTACAGTCCTTGCTGAGCCTGCGAGGCTTTTGAACAAATTCGTCAAGTGATTTCCCGGGTTGTTGTTGAGTTGTGGCCAGTAGATGCCGAGCAAAAATTTTGTTTCGGGCCTTAACATATAGTCACTTTAATATTAGGATAGCGGACTCATAGGGCTCGATTTTCATTGAGCCGCGGAGTTGGGGTTGGAGGCGTGCGGGGGATTAAAAAATTGCAAAACTGGCAGGCGGGACACCCCCCCGGCCTGGTTCCCGACTCCGAGCAATTTTAACTCAGGCGTGTCTGATGTTCCCGACTCCGTCCCGCATCCAACAGACGGGACTGGTCTTTAAGGCCCTTAATAACCACTAAATGGCCTCTATAATCCTATTTTAACATGCCCTTGCAAATTTAACCCTTTTCACACGTAAAACATGCCTGGTGGGAATCAAGAATGTGAAACCTGGCGGGAGCACTATTGGATTGCTGACTATCAACTGCAGGTCAACCATTAAAGAGGAGATTTGATCAGCCATCATTTGCAGGTGGCAGGATTTAGTGGTCTCAGGCCTGGGGCAACTTTTAGAAGGCTTAACTACACTTGTGGAAGGTTGGACCCTCACACCCATCTCCAGTGTGGCCTCCTGGGAAACCCCTCTCACCACCTTCACTCAGCGCTTCCTCAACGGAGGCATATACCAGAAGCATGGGAGCCATTTATTTCCTTCCCATCTGGGCATTAGAGGAGCTCGTGCACAAGCCGCGGCACCAGCAGAACCAGGAACAACAGCAGCACCAGCAACAGGAGCAGTAGCAGGAGCGCCAGGCTGCTGCTCACCCACCTGAGGCTGCACAGGCCAGAAGGGGCCTACGCCTGGAAGCCCGTCGGTGCAGGAAATACCCCCCAAACAGGGTCTACAGACGCAGGGTCACCTATCTCAACATGTCTGAGCAGCAGTGGCAAAGGTGGCTCTGACTTTCGCGAGAGGTAGTGACTGACATCTGCGCAATGCACCAGCAGGACCTGCTGCCCAGAGGATCAGGTGGACAAGCATTACAAGTGGCCGTCAAAGTCACCGCCACACTCAACTTTTTTGCCTCAGGCTCATTCCAGGGATCAGTAGCAGACATCAGCGGCATCTCCCAGGCGGCAGCACACACTTGCATCATGCAGGTAACCGATGCCCTCTTTGCCCTCACGCACAATCACATCCATTTCACCAAGGATCGAGCAAGTGTCACGGCACGAGCGGTTGGATTAGCTCATCTGGCAGGCTTTCCAAGGGTGCAGGGCGTTGTTGACTGCACACATGTGGCCATTACGGCACCCCATCGCATTCCAGGTATTTTTGTCAACCGCAAGGACTTCCACTCCCTTAACATTCAGCTGGTGTGTGACCACAAGAAGGAAATTTTGCATGTTTGTGCCATGTACCCTGGCAGTTGCCATGACTCCTTCTTACTGTGCCAGTCTAGTGTGCCTCCGCTATTCAGTCCGCCAGACCAACTTAACGGATGGCTACTTGGAGACAAAGGCTATCCCCTGAGGACGTGGCTGATGACGCCGTTGAGGAGCCCATCCAACGAAGCTGAGGAGAGCTGCAACTCCAGCCACATGTCCACCAGAGCCATAATCGAGCAAACCATCAGTTTGCTGAAGATGCGCTTCAGATGCCTGGATAGATCAGGTGGAGCCCTGCAGTACTCAAGAGCCAGGGTCTCCAGAATTGTCATGGTTTGCTGTGCACTTCACAACATGGCACAGCGTCGTGGCTTGCAGATTCCTGAGGACCAAGTGGCTCCTCACATATCCTCCTCAGATGAGGAGAAGGAGGAGGAGGAGGCGGAGGAGGAGGGAGAAAACAAACATCCTGCAGAGGCCCATCAACCAGCGGCAGCATTACGCGAGAACATTGCTGCCTGGGATGCAAGGGACGCACTCCTCCTGGCCAGATTTGCTTAGCCTAGTCAATCAAACACTTTTGCCTCGCAGCTTCTTACCAGCGCATTGACAATGGCCAAGAACCAGAGGATTCCTAGCACTCTAACCACCATAATTGCAGTTGCAAGTATTCCTAAGCCCTCAATATGGAAGTTCCAATAGCGAAATGACAGGCGCCACAACTGCAACATTTGCCATCAGAATTTTTATGTACAATTATGACGTGATGGCATTTTTACACTAAACACAAAATTCCACCCAAGTGACTACCCTTGTGACTACTTGTGCTTTATCTTCCTTTTACGCGTGCTCCTACGTAGTGCTTCCTCTGTGGCTTCAGCAGATGTGGAGGCCCCTTGCTCACTTTCCTGCTGCTCCTGTCTCAACACCTTTGGCGGGCGCCCTCTCGGTTTGCGAGCCTGTGAGGGCTCATCAACAGTCTACTGCTCCTGCATCTGTGCAGGGGTTGAGATGTCTATCTCACTTGGTTGTGGACTCCAGTGGGGCTCTGACCGAGGGCTCTGCAGTGGCATGGAAGTATGAGCACTTCCTTGAGGTATGCCACCAACCTCCCTCTCATGGGTCAGGTCCCCCTCAGCGCCTGCAAGTGGCTGGACAGCACCTTGCTGCACATCAGGGGGGCCATGGGGACCCGTATCTGCAATGGCAGTCCTACTCAGAAGGACTTCCATGAAGGTCTGGTTTCTCTGTTCCATAGATGCCCATCGCTCCTCAAGAGATGTCATTCTATTCTGAACAATGACCATGTTTTCCATACCCTGGCGACTAAGCTCCTCCATGGCCATAGCCCTCCTCTCCTCTACCTTAGCCATCCTCTCCTGTACGATAGCCAGCCTTACCATGGAGGTAGCAATCATTTCCACGGAGGTAGCCATCATTTCTGTGGTGATGCGTTCATGCGCCAATGACTCCACAAAGGCTCTGCTCATGTTCGCTATGGACTCCTCCATTCGCTCCACACTCACAGCGACCCTGGAGACAAAACCTGCCAGAGACTCATGCATCTGTGCCTGGAGTTCCATCACCTCTCATCTTATGGATGGACCCAGAGGCGGTTGGTCGACATGCTGCTGAGCCGAGCTGGCAGAGTCCTGCGCCCTCCGACTAGGACTCTCCACTGCTGTCCCTGTCTCCACAATCTGCTGATGCTCACTTGTGAGCTGTGATACACCAGGTGACAACACTACTCTATATCCTGAAGGTGCCACCGAGGTGTGAGTGTCTGCGCTGGTGCTGGGTGCGCTGAATTCTGGTGACGCTGCACCCTCAGAGGTTGCAGCTTCCTCTGAGGAGTCTGGCTGTTCAGCCTCTTCTTCCTGGCTAGGGGGGATGGATGCTTGTGTTGGTCCTGTGGGGGTGTAAAGGAAAGAGTCAGAGATGTGATGCAAAGGCTACATGCACATAACTTTTTGCAGATGCTCATAAGTCCATCTGTTACAGCTTCACAATCATTATCAGCGACTCATGCAATGTCAAAGAGAGAGATGGGAAACTTTTCTGTCACCAGCTTGCTGTGTTGCACCCGTCTGTCTGTCCCCCATGCGCGAATCATCCTCAATACCCATGATTTCCAGGACGGCCTCCTCCCAGGTGGTCAGGTGGGCTAATGAGGCTGTATCTCCTCCTGTCCCGGCTTGCTCTGTTTTGTTGTGAGCTCTGTTTTCCTGCAATGAGGGAGACAAGTGGAGGTTGAGTGAGAATGAAGGAGTGAGTGTAGAGATTGCATAGCATAGATACTTAGAAGGAGACAAAGATGGAATGAGGTTGCAAGACCAAGGGCCCTCCCTGTGTGTTGTCAGTTGTGTTCAAAGCATCAGAGTGATAGGGAGTGTGAGGGCTGCATAGTGGAATAGTTATGTGAATGTGAGCATAGAGAGAGGGGGAATGGGTAAGGGTGCATGGATGTCAGTGTCAAGTGGGATGTGGAAGAAGAGATTGGTAAAGCTGAGTGCTGGTGAGGAAAGGCAATGGGCATCAGATTGAGGGTGATGGGAAATTCATACTCACTTTTCCAGTGTGCTGAAGGTCATGAAATCTTTTCCTGCACTGTATCCAGGTTCTGCGGGTGACTCCCAAGGAGTTGACCTCCTCAGCCACCTGCATCCACACTGCCTTGGTCTGAGTGGGAAGCCTCTTCTTCCCTGATGAAGGGAACAGCACCTCGCTGTTGGCTCTAGCCCCATCAACTAATGCCTGCAGTGCTGCCTCATCAAAGCGAGGAGCTGATCATGACCTCCCGCTTGTCATCTTTCCTGCAGGTCCCTCTGACACCAAATGGAGAAAGCTTGGAAGCCTGCAGAGGAAGCAAGGCTTGCTGTGGACCTTAATTGAAGCAGCAATGATGACATAATCGGAGGGGACTTTCAGTCATGAAAAACCCCTTTGCAAAGGCTTCCCACATGCTGGAAATCAATTGGCCAATTGAGTTAAAATTGCAACAATCGCCCACATCCATTTAGATTCGTGTGGGAAACACGAAATTCGGATAACACAACAACAGCCCGCACCTGAGTTAAAATCCAGCCCATAGTCTGCACAGTCTTCGATATAGTCGAACACATGAGGAAATACATAATTGGCAAGTATCTCTAATTTATCAGGAACATTTTCACCACACACCCTGAGGAAGTTGCTGAAGGTGTTTCCATACCTTAGCAGTTGCAGGTGATTTCGGGGCCAGGTCAAGATGGGCGGGTCTGAGTAGTTTGTCCATGATGGATTGATTACTACGTTGGAGTTCCCTTCTACAGTTGAAGTTGTAGCTGGCTGTTCCCAAAATCACTCAGAGTGTGGAGCCGATACACAGTCAATTAAATTGATGTAAGAAAACTACTAGGCACTTGGTCAGAGTATTAAACAAGTCTTTAATTGACTGTTTCACAACATGGAAGTCTAGTTGTCCTTTACTAGTTCCTGTTTACAAAATGTCCCTGATCAAGCTGGGCCCCCCGTGCCCGAGTATTTATACCCTCCCTTGACAGTGCCACCAGCAGGCCGCCCAGTATATTTCATAAGTCCTTTCTACATAAATGGCACGATTTATGTCAAGTCAATTCTGAACACCCACCATGTTTTCAACACTCTGGTGATTTAGCACCTCCATGGTGTTGCCATCCTTTCCATGTTGATGCGTTCATGCGCCAATGACTCCACAAAGGCTCTGCTCATGTTAGCGAGGGACTCCTCCATTCGCTCCACACTCGCAGCGACCCTGGAGACAAAACCTGCCAGAGACTCCTGCATCTTTTCCTGGAGTGCCATCACTGCTGATACTGTGGATGGTCCCAGAGGCAGAGGGTAGACATGCAGCTGAGCCGAGCTGGCAGAGTCCTGCGCCCTCCAACTAGGACTCTCCACTGCTGTCCCTGTCTCCACAATCTGCTGATGCTCAGTTGTGAGCTGTGATACACCAGGTGACAACACTACTCTATGTCCCGAAGGTCCCACCGAGGTGTGAGTGTCTGCGCTGTTGCTGGGTGCGCTGAATTCTGCTGACGCTGTGCCCTCAGAGGTTGCAGCTTCGTCTGAGGAGTCTGGAGGCTCAGCCTGTTCCTCCTGGCTAGTGGGGACGGGTGCTTGCAATGGTCCTGTGGGGGAGTAAAGGAAAGTGTCAGAGATGAGATCTGATGCCAAGGTTACATGCACATTGCATATTGCAGATGATCATTAGTCCATCTGTTAGAGCTTCCGAAACATTATCAGCGACTCATGCAATGTCAATGAGAGAGATGGAAAATTATTCTGTCACCAGCTTGGTGTGATGCACCCATCTGTCCGTCCCCCACATGTGTGTCATCCTCCACTCCTGCGATCTCCAGGACTGCCTCCTCCCAGGGGGTGAGGTGGGCTACTATGGTGGCCCTCCTCCTGTCCTCGCTCGTTCTCTTTCATTGTGAGCTCTCTTTTCCTGCAATGAGGGAGGCAAGTGGAGGTTGAGTGAGAATGAAGGAGTGAGTGTAGAGAATCCATAGCATAGATCTCTAAGACTGTGGAGGTTAAGTCACTGAATATATTTAAGAAGGAGATATATAGATTTCTAGACACAAAAGGCATCAAGGGGTATGGGGAGAGAGCGAGAGTACGGTATTGAGATAGAGGATCAGCCATGATCATATTGAATGGCGGAGCAGGCCCGAAGGGCCGAATGGCCTACTCCTGCTCCTATTTTCTATGTTTCTATAAAGCTAAAAAAATGTCAGTCCCATTTATTTGTGGATTATAATGAATAAGCTAGATTGAGTTGTTTCTATAAATGTTATTTTAAAAGAACAATTATTGATACATTTATAGGAACCAAAAACTGTCATTTTAAATGCTTTGGAAATGCTTCTAATTTAATTGTTTCATGTGTGTCTGCAGATAATTAAACAGGTAGTTTCTTGTGAATGCAGTAGTTTAGTATAAAGTAGTGCGCAATGCGTATAATAAAGGGGCAGTATATTATTTAGATGGCTGACATAATTTTTAAAAGAGGATCCTTAGGGCAAACAGCTGATAAACTATGATCTATCCTCAGCAGACTGAATGGGTGGGTAGATGATAGCACAGATTGCATGTGGTGTGTGGAAGGAGCAGGCTCAATGGCTCAAAGTCCTTCTTGCATTCCATGCTTTCTCATATCATACATCCTGCACTGATACGTCTCTCAAGAAATAAGGCCAGCAGACCAGAGCAACCTGATCTAAACCAGACCAACAAGAAGGTGCAGTAATATCAAAGTTCTATTTCCACATATTTGCAAAGCTCCATTTCCCCAGCAGCTAATTTTTAATATAAGGACAGGGCATAGATGAGTGTCCATTTTCTCAAGTGGGAACATTAGCAAGAGACCACAATGCTGAATTATAAAAGTGCCCAGTATGTGCTAGTCACTGTTAGCATGCAGTCGGGTTAAAGTTATACTGCAGGAAATACGAACTGGAAACAAGGTGAGGCAGCATCTCATCCCTCTTGGCATGATCTGATACCCAAGTTATACTGATACTTTTGCATCAATGGGCACTTTAAATCACTGTGCATTGATGCAAAACTGTAGTATGGCTTTTTTGTAGTTTCTACTTCACGAAATACTGCATTTGTTTTCTGTCATGAACTTAGAATCATTGATTGTTTTCCTTTGACATGAGAAGGTTGATGAGAAAAATTGTGAATACAAAGTTGCAAAGAAGGATGAATATTATAAAGACAACTATGACAGGTGATGTAAATTATTGAGATAGTTACATAGGAAGCCAGAATGAAATATGGAATCAACACTGAAGGTAATGAGGTCACCTAGAGAGATACTGAGGAGAATGTCACAACTTATTCCAATGTATGTCAGTAAAAGTGGGTTAGTTGCCTTGTTCAGTAACAGTGGGGTGCAAACAACAGTACTGTAGATATCTTTTACTGTAGGATAGAACCATAATAAATTACTCAAAAAATAAAATGAGGAAAGACTGAGTGGTGCAAGAGAAGTTACATTAAACATCAAGACTAAAACTTTCACATTTGGAAAGCAACATATATCAACATAAAACTCATAACACAAATGGGTTTTATTGGTGGATTTTTTGTGTTGGCCAGACTACTTTAGAATCAGAGTACATACACTGCACATGTGAATATTAATTATTTTAAAGTTATGTTACCGTTACGCGCAAGCATATTCCCTTAGTACAACAACCAGCAATTTATTTATAGCCTTTTTCAGCACCTCAAGACCTTTAATTAATTTATATTGTTGTTCAATTTCCTGTAACCGTGCAATACAGCCCAACAATTTGCAATCCATCTATGTGTGTTCCATAACTTGAAAACCAACCATTTCTAGCTGAACCATGGGTTGAATCATAAAAATTCAAAAAATACTCTTCTTAGCACAATTCACCAACACCCAGCAGTAAGTGCGTGTAAAATAAATTGTTTCTCTGCAAGCATTTCTACCTGTAGACTTCTAGAATGTGGTAGGAAGTGGTGGTTTAATAGGATAATCCAACTTGATGTAAAATGTATTTGTACCTGTAGTATTCACAAGGTATCAGTCCTAATATCACTTCATCATCTATTTCTCAAAAAGCCCATATTCCCTGCTGTGTATCTTTTATTGAATACGGTTCTCAGGTATAATGGGGGAAAAATTCAGTTGTTTGCGCCTCCCGTTAGCGCCTTAAGAGGGTGCCAAGCAACTAGCGCCCGGGCGCAGCGATGTTTGCGCCGCTTGCGAAATTAACTGGACATTTTGCGGCAGCGCTAAACACTTCCACCACAATCTCCTCGCCGGCAGATCGTGACATCAGTCGAGTGCGCAACGCCCCGTTAGCGCCCCGGACCGGATATTGAGTGGCGCCCCCTGCCTTACCGCCTGCCGCTAGCAATGACAGGTTGAGGGGAGCGTTTTGCTGTCAGAAAGGGACTGGGGGGACGCTATTTAAAGGCGACAGCTTCCTGCCTTTTTTTGTCGGTGACATTTTTGCACCACACAGTCTGAGAGAGAGAGGGAGACTTCTGGAGAGATTCAACGCTGTGTGAAGGAGTTTTGAGTACTGAGCAGCACTTTGCAGGTTCATTTTGATTTGCCCTTCCTTGCTTCGCCAGCGCGCTGAGGTAACGACATGCTCCTCGGCCTTTGCGCCTTAAGACAGGTGTGAAGCGCCTGATTTAGCACTCCAATCACCTCCAGGGGCTATAAAAGCCAAGTTTGCAGTCGGAGGCGATAATTAGCGCCAGGCGCTAAACTTTGCGCATGGCTAATAATGGCGCCCCAAATGGGGCGATACTGAATTTTTCCCAATATGTTTCTTTTTAGATCACAGGCTTTATCTGCATCTGAAACATTGCATTATAATGAGAAATTACTGTATTGCACTGCGGTAATTATTGGCATAGCACTTATTCAAAGCAGTGCACTTTCATTACTAGTTCAAAGTTAAGTTTAAGGCTTGCATAACACTTTTCACTTGTTAATTACAAGATTTCACCATTTACAAAAGTTCAGAACTTTGAAAAGCTTGTTACAAACAATTTATGGGGATATCAGCTTGCAATAACGAAGTCACAGGACATACAATTAACATATTATTGTAAACTATACAAGGCATCTCCAAATAACAGTGAAAGACATTAATGTTGTGTGCTATGGAGGTATGAGCGGATACTAAATAACACACACCTGAAATCAAGTGTAGCAATTCTTCCAAATTATTGAGGGTTTCTAAAATTATGAGAATTAATATTGTCAAAGCATTCCACAAACTTACCTAAAAGCAGCAATACTAGTTAGAAGTCTAATAGTTTTATTTAAACTCCTAACTGTAAAAGATAATTTTCTTTTATTATAACTGTAAAGTATTTTGTGTTGTTTTGCAAATATTATTGATTAAAGACTATGGGTGATACTGTTGAGCATGTAAGCAAGAAGGCAATGTTTACAACAGTCTAACAGTTGGTTGTACCATTGTTAATAGATCTGCATAACTTATCTGCAGCATTGATATTCATAACATGCAGCAAGCCGTGGAGTAACACTTCAAAGTATTTTTTTATCCTCAAGACCCATCAGCTTTTCATGCATCAGACAGCGTAATGACATCAACAGATAGAAATAATCTCCTCACATCATACTGTTTAAAAATAAAATGTTACTGCTTGTCAGAAATACCTGATCATCCAAAGCTTTTAAATAGCTTGTCATGCAAATGATCTGTGGTGAATTTGTCATTTTTATATTTAAATAAATGGAAATTCTCACAAAAGCATAAGATGACTTGTCAAACAGTAGCAGCTATTTAACATTCTTCTACTGCCACATCTCACCCTATTTGAGTGACTTCCTCCAGCCATACTTCTTATGTTCATTGATAAATAGACATTCTTATTATGAACACAGCTAGCTTTTGCTAGACACTTTTATTGAGCACATGTGGACTAGGTACAGTATCTGTAGAGGCATCCATCTTGACTGCTGCCTTGTGGGTAGCCTAGTGCCTCATGGGTAATGTAGTCTTAATATACATACAGCTGGGTAGTGTAGTCTTATATACATACAGCTATATACAGCTCTACACAGCTCTACGGCTCCACCTAGTGTCCACTATAGAATGACATGTTATTGATCATTACATCCCCCTTTCTTTGAGGTTTAACAAAATCAATATCAATCAACTTTCAAGAAAACAATAAAGATAATATCAGTAACACTTTTGTTAGTGCTCTATAAACATAAACATTTTCAAAACAGTCAACACATTTTCAAAGCTTTACATTGTACTCAAAGATTAAGTCTATCAGGCTTTTTTACTTCACGTGTGGACCTTCTCAACACGGGTAAGTCTGATGTGTCTGCATGAGATTGTTCTGGCGGTGAATGACAAGATGCAGTGGCGGCATTGTCATCAATCTGGTCTTGAATAGTCTCTTGTGTTTTTAGGAGGGAATGGCGGTTCCTCCTGAGAATCTGTCCTTCCTCAATTCTAACAGTGTATGTGTAATGAAATCTGTTTGTCTTGCCTGTATTCGTTTTGCACTCATGTATATTACCCTCCCCCACACAGTGTATAGTTTCACTTCCTCTTTCCTGACTAACCTGGAAGGTTCCAGGTCTTGGCTCTTGGCTCCGCCCCTGACTTCTCTTACATAAAGATCCCAGGATCTGTATGACTCATTCCTGGGAGCCAGTCGGTGTGTTGAGATGTTAGCTCTGATCTTAGTGATTAAAAGCCAACTTGTTTAAGTTAATAACTTCTAGTTTTGTGGTTATTGAAGGCACATCAATTTTAATCACTAAAGAATACTAGGATGGACCGACTCCTAAAACCAGAGCGTCTGGACTTGGATCCACATTCTGCTGAAGCATCAAATCAATTTGGACACTGGCTCAAATGCTTCGAACTCTTCGCGAGGGCCTCATCCGCTAGCGAGGTAGATAAACTGAGTCTACTGACTACTCGTGTTAGTCATCAGATTTATTCGTTCATCCGGGACGCCACCTCTTACACAGAGGCCATCACTATCCTGAAGGCCCAATACCAGAGGCCAGTAAACTAAGTGTACGCCAGACATCTGCTGGCTACACGCAGGCAGCAACCTGAGGAATCAATGGACGATTATTACAGGGCCTAAAGGACTTGGTCCGGGACTGTAACTGCAAGGCCGTGATGACCAACGTGTACTCTGATGAATTGGTCCACGATTCCTTCATCACGGGCCTCAAATCGAATTATATCCGGCAGAGACTGCTGGAGAAGGAGGTCCTGGACTTAAAAAAGGCAGTGGCCACTGCGCGATCGCTGGACGTGGCCCAGAAAATCTCTGACTCTTATTCTTCCGGCCATGCGGCCCTCACCGCCTCGTGCGCGCCGAGCGGGCTGCCATCTTGGAATCAGCCATCTTCCCCGTCCAGGTCTCAGACCAGCTCTACACCGCCGGAGTCCCCACACAGAAGTTCACCCAGGAGCCCTACTACAGCGGCAATGTCTCGAGGCCCGAAATGCTACTTCTGCGGCCAGGCCAAGCACCCCAGACAACGATGCCCAGCGAAGGACGCTACATGCTTCAAATGTAAGAAAAAGGGGCATTTTAGCAAAGTCTGCAGGGGGAATCCGATTTCCAACTCCGTCACCGCCTCGTGCGTGCCGTGCGGGCCGCCATCTTGGGATCCGCCATCTTTTCCTGACTCAACGGCCGCCCAGGGCCTAACAGTGGCTTCGATCACGGTGGATCAATCCAGGCCACACCCGTTGACAAAATCCACGATGGACATACAGGTAAATGGGAATTTAACGAAATGTTTAATTGACTGTGGGAGTACCGAGAGTTTGTTCCACCCTAGCCTGGTACGGCGGCACTCATTAACGGTAACCCCTACACGGAGCAGAATTGCTATGGCTGCTAAGCCCCCCACTTCGGACATTTTGGGCTACTGTGTGGTAACACTGACTGTAAAAGGGACGGACTACAAGGATTTTAAACTCCTCGTGATGCCAGAACTCTGTGTTAATGTAATCTTGGGCCTGGACTTCCAGTGCCACCACGAAAGTGTCACGCTAGCATATGGCGGGTCCCAGCCGCCACTCACAGTCTTTGGCCTATCAACCTTAAAAATCAGCCCGCCCTCTTTATTCGCTAATCTCGCTCCGAACTGTAGGCCCATAGCGACCAAAAGTAGGCGGTACAGTCTGGAAGACAGACACTTTATCAAGGTGGAAGTGGACAGACTCCTGCGGGAAGGCATTATTGAATGCAGTACCAGTCCGTGGCGTGCCCAAGTAGTCATAGTTAAAAATAGCGAAAAGAAACGGATGGTAATTGACTACAGCCAGACTGTTAATATTTATACCCAGCTGGACGCCTACCCTTTACCCCGCATATCAGAAATGGTCAACCAGATTGCGCAATACCGAGTCTTCTCGACTATCGACCTCAAATCTGCGTATCACCAGCTTCCCATTAGAACGGAGGACCGCCCATACACCGCCTTTGAGGCGAACGGACACCTCTACCATTTTCTCAGAGTGCCCTTCGGGGTAACAAATGGGGTCTCGGTCTTCCAACGTGAGATGGACCGCATGGTTGACGAGAATAAACTACAAGCTACCTACCCCTATCTGGACAATGTCACTATCTGCGGGCACAACCAGCAAGACCACGATCTAATTCTTGTGAGATTTTTAAAAACTGCCCAAAGCTGAATCTAACCTACAACGAAGACAAATGTGTCTTCAACACAACCCGCCTCTGTATCCTCGGCTGTGTGGTGGAAGATGGGGTAATTGGACCGGACCCTGACCGATTACACCCCCTAAAGGAACTGCCCCTGCCACACAATCCCAAAGCTTTAAAAAGGTGCCTGGGATTTTTTTCGTATTATGCCCAATGGGTGCTCAATTACTCTGATAAGGCCCGACCCCTCATTAAATCGACGTCCTTCCCACTATCAGCTGAAGCTCGGGAGGCTTTCACCAGTATCAAACAGGACATTGAAAGGGCTGCACTGTGTGCAGTGGACGAAAGCATTCCCTTTCAAGTCGAAAGCGATGCGTCAGACTTTGATTTAGCTGCGACCCTCAATCAGGCTGGGAGACCTGTGGCCTTCTTCTCCCGAACCCTTCAGGGATCTGAAATCAGGCACTCTTCTGTCGAGAAAGAGGCACAGGCTATAGTGGAGGCAGTGCGGCACTGGAGACACTACCTAGCCGGCAAACGTTTCACCCTGCTCACCGACCAGCGGTCGGTGGCTTTCATGTTTAATAACAAACAAAGGGGGAAAATCAAGAATGACAAAATACTCAGGTGGAGGATTGAACTATCCCCGTTCGACTATGATATTATGTACAGGCCGGGAGCCCTTAATGAACCCCCAGACGCCCTATCGCGGGGAATGTGTGCCAGCATTCATACGGACAAATTACAGGGTCTCCACAATGACCTCTGTCACCCAGGGGCCACCCGACTATACCATTTTATAAAGTCCCGCAATCTGCCCCACTCCATCGAGGAGGTCAGGGCAATGACCAGAGCCTGCCGCATCTGTGCGGAATGCAAGCCTCGTTTCTACAGGCCTGACCGTGCACACCTTATCAAAGCCACACGGCCATTCGAGCGCCTAAGTTTGGACTTCAAGGGACCCCTTCCCTCTGCCGACTGTAACGTATACTTCCTCAATATCATCGATGAATATTCCCGCTTCCCCTTCGCCATTCCCTGCCCAGACATGACCAGTGCCATGGTCATCAAGTGTCTCTGTAATCTATCCTGCATGTTTGGCATGCTGAACTACATACACAGCGATAGGGGGACGTCATTTATGAGTGACGAACTGCGCCAGTTCTTGCTCTCAAAGGGGATAGCCACTAGCAGAACCACTAGCTACAACCCCCGGGGTAATGGGCAAGTGGAAAGGGAGAATGCTACTGTTTGGAAGGCTGTCACGTTAGCCTTAAAGTCAAAAGGCCTTCCGACCTCCCGCTGGCAGGAAGTCCTCCCAGACGTGCTCCACTCCATAAGGTCTCTGGTATGTACAGCCACTAACGCTACCCCTCACGAAAAGATGTTCGTTATCCCCCGGAAATCCACCTCGGGCATATCTCTACCCGCGTGGCTGACGTCTCTGGGGAAAGTACTATTGCGGAAGCACGTGAGAAGCCATAAAACGGACCCCCTTGTGGAAAAGGTACAGCTCCTCCATGCAAACCCTCAGTACGCCTATATCGAATACTCTGACGGGCGAGAGGACACTGTTTCCATAAAAGACCTCGCTCCCTCGGGGAGCGGAGAGAACGATGAGAGACTACCCGAGGAAGACCTACACCAAAAAGAGACAGGACGCCCAGAGGTATCAATACCCAACTTTAACCTGGAGGACACTGCAGATAACCTGGAAGACACTGCGGAGGCCCGGACAGCGGAGGAATCAGAATCCACTCCCCTAGAGGCACCCCAACCGGCTTTGCGCCAATCACTGAGAACCGTAAAGCCTCCTGACAGACTCACTTATACCAACTTTTAAGAAACATCACTCCGATGGACTAAATCTAAAGAAGGGGTGAATGTAATGAAATCTGTTTGTCTTGCCTGTATTCGTTTTGCACTCATGTATATTACCCTCCCCCACACGGTGTATAGTTTCACTTCCTCTTTCCTGACTAACCTGGAAGGTTCCAGGTCTTGGCTCTTGGCTCCGCCCCTGACTTCTCTTACATAAAGATCCCAGGATCTGTATGACTCATTCCTGTGAGCCAGTCGGTGTGTTGAGATGTTAGCTCTGATCTTAGTGATTAAAAGCCAACTTGTTTAAGTTAATAACTTCTAGTTTTGTGGTTATTGAAGGCACATCAGTATGACCTTGGTCCTACTTCCTCAAGAACTGTAGCTTTCCTGTTCCATGCATCTGGATCCTCAATCCTGACAACATCATCCCTTGTCAATCGTTTTAGAGTTTTGGATGACTTGTCATAGTATGATTTCTGTTTCAGCTTTAACAGTTGAAGTCGCTGTCTCAGTTCCTCACTTTGCTGTTCTTTTGCACAGCAGGGTAGCGTGGTGCGCAACTTGCGACCCATTAGTAGTTCAGCAGGTGAAGAACCACAGTCTAAAGGTGAGGCTCGGTAGCTCAGCAGGGCGAGATAAGGATCAGACTTGCTTTCTGTCACTTTCTTCAGTAGCTGCTTGAGAACTTGAACACCTTTCTCTGCCTTACCATTTGACTGAGCATACAAAGGACTGGATGTGATGTGCTGAAAGTCATAATGTGCTGCAAACTGTTGCCACTCCTTACAGTTGAAGCACGGACCATTGTCGCTAATGGCAATCCTGGGAATTCCATGTCTGGCGAAGATGGATTTCACATGCATTATGATACTGCTTGCTGTGGTGCTTGAGAGCAGTGCCATCTCAGGATAGTTAGAATAGTAGTCAATCACTATTAGATAGTCTTTACCATTTAAATGAAAAAGGTCCATACCAACCTTTTGCCATGGTGTTGTTGGTATGTCAGCTATTATCATTGGTTCCTTTGCTTGTTTGTTTTGGTGTTTCTGACATGTCTCACATTTGCCTATCATGTTCCCAATGTCCTTATTTATGCCAGGCCAATAAACAGTGTCTCTTGCCCTCCTTTTGCATTTTTCAATTCCGAGGTGTCCCTCATGAATCCTTTTGAGCATGTCTTGACGTAGAGCCTGTGGAATGACTGTTCTGTTCTGTTTTAGTAATAGTCCACTTGTGACACTCAATTCTGACCTTATGTGAAAATATTTTGGACAGGAACCTTTTGGCCAACCATGATGAATGTTCTCTATTACTGTTTGTAACACTGTATCTTTTACTGTTTCTTCTGCTATCTGCTTTGATTTTGTGTCTGACACGGGCAGCGCAGCAGTCACCATACTCACATGAACATCCACGTCTTCTTCAGTAGAGCTCACATGACTCATTGTGGGTGCTCGGGATAGTGCATCTGCTAACACTATGTATTTGCCTGGCGTGTAGATCAGTTTAAAGTCATATCTTTGCAGCTTCATCATGAGTCGTTGAATCCTTGGAGACATCTCATTCAGGTTTTTTTTATGATGGCAACCAGGGGGCTGTGGTCTGTCTCAACTGTGAAGGTGGGAAGTCCATATATGTAGCCAGGAAACTTTTCTAGTCCAACTACCAAGCCTAGACATTCCTTTTCAATCTGGGCATATCGACACTCAGTATCAGTCATAGACCTGGAGGCATAGGCAACAGGCTTCCAATCTTCACCCTCTGCTTGTAGCAAGACCGCACCTAGGCCATCTTTTGATGCATCCGTTGACACTTTGATTCTTTTTGTTGGGTCAAAGAAGGTGAGTACAGGTGTGGTTGTCAGCACTGCTTTGAGGTTCATCCACTCTTGTTCATGTCTTTCTGTCCATGCGAACTCATTTGTTTTATGTAGCAGGTCTCGCAGACAGGCTGTCTTGGCTGACAAGTTAGGAATGAACTTTCCAATGAAGTTTACCATCCCCATGATGCGTAGCACTCCTTTTTTGTCAGTGGCTTGGGGCATTTTGAGTATGGCGTTTACTTTTTCCATATCTGGCTCTATTCCTTTACCAGATAGATTATCTCCTAGGAAAGTGACTTCCTGGATGCCAAACTGACACTTGGCTTTGTTGAGCTTCAGTCCATTCCGGCGTATGCTCTGTAGCACTTTAGTCAGTCTCTCATTGTGTTCTTTCAGTGTGGAGCCCCAGATGATGATGTCATCAACATAGACCCGAACTCCTTCCAGACCTTCAATTATGTGTTCCATCGCTCTATGAAAGATTTCAGATGCAGATATTATCCTGAAAGGCATTCTGATGAAACAATACCTGCCAAATGGTGTGTTGAAGGTACAGTATTTGGTGCTCTCTTCATCCAGTTTTAGTTGCCAAAATCCTTGTGAGGCATCGAGCTTTGTAAAGTATCTGGCACCTGACATTTCACTGGTGATTTCTTCTCGCTTGGGAATCTGGTAGTGTTCACGTTTTATGTTTGCATTTAAGTCCTTTGGATCCATGCATATTCTTAGATCATTGTTCTTTTTCTTTACACATACCATGGAGTTAACCCAGTCTGTTGGCTCTTCGACTTTCCTGATGACTCCTAGTGTGGTCATTCTGTCCAGTTCATTCTTGAGCCGGTCACGCAGGGGTGCTGGAACTCTTTGTGGAGCATGTACCACTGGCTAAGCATTCTCCTTTAGCTGGATCTTGTAAGTGAATGGTAGAACTCCAAATCCTTTGAACACATCCTGGAAATTATTCACCACAGAATTCACCGAGTCATCTGGTCTGCTTATGGCACAGTTTATACGGTAGACTCTCTTGACCAGTTCTAAGTCCTCACAAGCTTTGTCACCCAGTAGTGAATCAAGTCTTTCAGGCACAACAGAAAACATGAGATGATGCACTTTGTCTTTGACTGTCACTTTAAGTCTGCATACACCTAAGCTATCTATTTTCTGTCCATTATAGTCCTTCAGTAGTACTGACTTTTTCTGTATTTTGGGCTTTTCTTTCATATTGTTAATGTCACTCATACTGATTAAGATTGCTTTTGCCCCAGTGTCTAGTTTCAAGGTAACTAATGCTCCATTTACCTGCAGTGGGATCATCCATTTGTCCTCTTTTACTGCATTAACTTTATGTTCAGCATTGTCCATTTCTGAGGGCTGCACATTTTCTGTATCCTTTTTGATATTGTCACATGACACCATTCCTACAAAAAATGTCTCACTTAAATCAGTGTCCTCAATTACATTAACTCGTTGCCCTTTCTTAGTTTTTACTTTTGTAAAGCTTTGTTTGGCAAAGTGATTCTTTCCATTACACTTTGTGCACATTTTTCCAAACACTGGGCATTGTCTTAACTGGTGTTTGTAACCACAGCGTTTACAATTAAAAATGTCATCCTCCGATTGCTTTTCATTTCTGTTCTGCCCACGTTTCTTCCCCTTGTAGGACACAGCACCGACAGCATCATTATTACTCATTACAATCGCATCATTATTAATTTCACTGAAAGTCTTCGCGTGCTTTCGAGCTAGCTCGCTGGCTTGGCATATTTTCACCGCATTTTCCAAATTTAGTTCGGTTTCTCTCAACAGACGTTCCCTGACTTTTTTATCATGAATACAAACACAATCTGGTCACGAATCATGGATGCTTTGAGCTCAGAGAAATTACATGTCTGTGCTTTCAGTTTCAGATCAGTTATAAAGCTATCAAAAGTCTCGTTTTGCTGCTGTGTCTGAGAACAGAAGATATATCTTTCATAGGTCTCATTCTTTTTGGGAGAGCAATGTGCATCAAATTTTTTAGCACATCTTCTAATTTTTCTCTGTTCTCCTCTGGATTAAATACAAATGTATTAAATACCTCTATCGCCTGTGGGCCTGCAACCGTAAGCAGCAATGCTATCTTCCTTGCATCTGCCTTCGTACCGAATCCGATGGCTGCAATGTAGAGTTCGAATTGTTGTTTAAGAGTCTGCCAATTGTAGTCGATATTTCCTGTGAGTTTCAAACGCTCTGGTGGCTTCAAATTCTCCATGTCGCTTTTCACAATTTTCAGCAGATCTTCACCATCCTGGTACCATCTTATGTTCATTAATAAATAGACATTCTTATTATGAACACAGCTAGCTTTTGCTATACACTTTTATTGAGCACATGTGGACTAGGTACAGTATCTGTAGAGGCATCCATCTTGACTGCTGCCTTGTGGGTAGCCTAGTGCCTCATGGGTAATGTAGTCTTAATAAACATACAGCTGGGTAGTGTAGTCTTATATACATACAGCTATATACAGCTCTACACAGCTCTACGGCTCTACCTAGTGTCCACTATAGAATGACATGTTATTGATCATTACAATACTCTCCATTAATACAGAAACTGCCCATTCCCAAGGCCCTTTACGCCACTACTGGGGGTGGGGGGTCGGGGGGATTCACTCAGTCACAACAATCCTCCTCTTTCAAAATGGCTCCCAAAACAAATCTGCCTTGCCTTTCTTGCATGTTCCAAAAGCATCTTATACATTTCTCTCTTTGTCCACACATACTTTTGATCTTTCCTGTCTTTTGCTAAGGTTCCTCCTTTTTCTCTGCTGGAGCAGTCCTATACATTTTAACACAGAAAATGTCTATAAAATCAAAATTGTTGCTGTTAAAAGATTGATTTATACATAAATGTGTATGCAATGCATTTCCATTGGCCGCCCACTGGCAGCAGTTTGTAGTGGGCTCTGCACATGTGCACATGGATGTGGCTGAACCAGGACATCTAGCAGCCAACTACCTTATATATTCTTTCCACTGAGGGAACACCTAGAATGAGTACTATAACAACCAATACTTGCATTAAACAGTGCCTTCAACGTAGAAAACTGTTCAAAGGTGCTTCACAGAAGCATGTGGAAAAAGGAATGCCGAGCCAAAGATTTGAAAGGATGTCCAATACCATGGTCAATTATGTGGGTTTTAAGGAGACTCTAAAGGCAGAAAGGTGGTACATTGGCAGAGGGTTTAAGAAGGCAATTCCAGAGAGTGGGACTTAGGCAGCTGAAGGCACAGCTGCCAATGGTGGGGTGAAGGAAAGGGAGAATGGATAAGAGGCCAGAGTTAGAGGAACAGAGAGCCCAGGGACGACTGTAGGGCTAGGGGAGGTTACAGAGATATGGAGGGGTGAGGCCATGCAGGGATTTAAACACAAGGACCAGAATTTAAAATTTGAGTTGTTAGGAGGCAGGATCCAATGTAGATCAGTGAAGGTGGGAGTGATGGTGCAATAAGGAGATGAGCATTAGAGTTTTGAATGAGATGGAGTTTATGGAGGAAGAAAGATAGAAGTCCAACAAGGAGATTATTGGAGCAATTGAGAATAAAAATGAGAAGGCTAAGGTAGGGCAGAGGCAGGAAATATTATGGAGGTAGAAGTAAGCAGTATTGGTAATGGAGAGGATATAGTGTCAAAAACTCAGCTCATGATCTAAAAGGATGTCAAGGATCTGGTTCAGCTCAAGACAGTGCCAGGGAGGGGAATGGAATCAGTGTTGAGAGGACAGAGTTTCTGGAGGTGGCCGAAGTCTATAGGTTCAGTCTTCTCGATGTTTAACTGGCGGAAGTTAACACTTATCCAGGACTGAATGTCAGACAAGTAGTTTGACAGCACAGAGGCAGGGGAGGGGCTGAGTGAGGTGGTGAAGAGAGAAAGCTGAGTGTCACCAGCATACATCTGGAAGCTGACATGCCTGTGCATGATGTCACTAAGGAACAGAATATCGATGAGGAAAAGGAGAACACCAAGGATGTGTCTATGGCAGACTCCCATCGTGACAATATGAGGATGAAAATAGAAGCCATTGCTGCAGATGCTCTGGCTATGATTGGACAGGTAAATTCAGAACTAAGCAAGGGCGGTCCCACTGAGCTGCACAATGGAGGAGAAGCATTTGAGAAGGATAGTGTGGTTGATTGTGTTTAAGGCTGCAGAGAGGTCTAGGAAGATGAGGATGAATAATTATGGTCACAGTCAAAGAGAATGTTGTTTATAACTCTTGTTAGGGCAATTTTGGTCCTGTCTGGGCTTTTAAACAGGGAGTTACATGGAAGATGTTCAGGTAACTAGGAGGGGAAAACATGTTCAAGGAACTTAGCAAGGAATGGGTGGCTGGAGATGGGGTAATAGATAGCAAGAAAAGGGGGATTAAAGATAGTCGTGATGACGGCAATGTTGAAAGGGAGGAGGCAGTGCCTCAGCAGATGGAACTATTTATAATATTAGCTAGCATGGGGGCCATGAAGGGAAAGTGGATGGTTAGGAGTTTTGTTGGAATGGGGTCGAGGGAACAGGAAGTGAGTCTCATCGGCAGAGTTGAGATTGGAGAGAGCATTGGGGAGATGGGGGAGAAAATAGAGAGATACTGGGATTCAGGGCTCGAGGGGGATGCAGGAATTAACTTAGTGGACAAAGGAAGGGGGGTAGTTGAACTAATGGTCTCTATCTAGAAAAGGTACCATATCTTTGGTAAAAAATACTAATTAAAATGCACTGATTACCGCTGATTGACTATATCTAAGATATCTCCTATGGCAGCCTGGAACAATCTGCAGTCATAGACGTTGGTGATGGTTGTGACCTTGATAACCACTGTAACAGATGGCACAGCTTCAGCACTGCCTCCCTGGTGAACCTTAGTCCATGAAGACAACTTCTGACAGTCTCAGGTAGCAGGTTTAGAGGATAATGGTGGGTGTGAGCTGACCTTTTTGTGCAGATGAACCTCACTGGCATCCTTTTGTTCGTCTTCTGCACCTTCTGTAAAAACTCAGAGATAGAGCGGCAATTGAAATTCAACGAGTTCTTCTTTAAGCAAATACTTCCTAAAAGACTAGAATATGTGTGCTGCATGAGTCAGGCATTTGTGTTGTGAAATTAAACGCGAGTTGATTTTCATGAGACTGCATATGTAAATTAAACTCTTACACCATTTATGAGAGAGTGCTGTGTGCCCAGGTTAAGTTGTGTGATGTGCAATTGGTGCATGGAACCAGTGAAATGCTTCCTCATATATATTCTTGGATGGTCAAAACCCACTAGTGGAAACAATCCCACCAGGTGGAAAATCTACCTCTATAAGAACACATATATTGTAGTACCAGATCATTTTGTGGATATTTTTACATTAAATTTCTATGGCAATTAGATTAGGTAAAATACCATGGAGGACATTTTGAAGTTAAGGAAAGTCAGGAAGTGGTTAACAGAAGTGCTGAATTCTCAATGGATACATTGCATTCATTGTCATATGCAATTAGAGACAGTGCAGAACAGCTTTATAGAGCTAAGCTACAGAAGATGCGACATATATTGTCATGTTTAAGTGGCTGACTACGGAGAGACATAGGGGGTGAAATTCGGTTACACCCCATTTGGGGGCGGTAACCGAATTATCGCTGAAGATTTAGTGCCTGGTGCGGAAGTACCGCCCCAGCTGCTAAATTTGGCTTACCACCCTTCTGTTGAAGGGGAGGGATGCTGCGAGCTCTGCAGGGCCTCCGATCGCCCACACTAGCCCGCCAGGGCGGTCTGGTGCCATGGCTGCAGCCCGGCACCAAGACACAGTGCCGGGCTGTGCGATGGCGGCCACGGACCACGTCGCGGGCCGCCACGGAGGGCCGACCTGGAGATTGGCCCCCAAAAAATAAAATGGCGGCTTGGGTCGCGGCCGCACCTCCCTTTAAATACCGCCCCGCGAGCAGAGGTCGGCCTGGCTCATGATCCGCGAGGCTGGCGCTGACACAGCCTGTGGCAGCTTTGTGGGGCACAGCTGAATTTCTGCCGCGGGGCACTAAGGGGTCATGGTGGGGCGCTAAGGGGTCATGGCACACGGTGATGATGTCATTGCCGGCGGCGCAGCGGCCCGGGGCGTTACCAGAGGGGGCACGGCGCTATCGGCTAGCACCTCAGTAGCGCCCCGCCAAATTTCTCGGTAGGCGCTCCTGCCTGGGCGATAAGCCCTTTGCGCCCTGTTAGCGCCCCCTGGAGGTGCTAACGGCAGGCACAAAGGAGCCAAATTTTGCGGCCATAAGATTTAAACTTTGCAGAAAGATAATTAGCAACTGCTCATTATGAGAGGTTGCAGGAAGTGTTACACATAACCTGCAATTGAGTGACCACACAGAAAATGAGACACACTATTAACAGTCTATTGAGAAAAAACTGTTTTTAGGTTGCCAAAGCAACAAATATGTTTAAGTCCTATTTTCCGTCAAATTTTCTGCGCCTGCTGCTATGAAATATATTGCCAGGAATTTTTCTTCCAGTGCAAATTGCATTTTCCATCTGGCAATAATGATGAAACTGCATTACAGCTATCATTGCGGTTCTTCCCCATCCAGAGGTAAAGGAAGTGAACTGCCAATGCTGTTGGCTGAAAGGGGACACGTACAGATATTTTGAAAAACTAATCAAAAAACCAAAATATTTCCTGCTGCCATTTCCTGATCCAAAATTTTTGTGGGGTTCGGTAATGACATTTCAAATTCCACAAGCTCATTAATGTTTAAAGTGGAGTCTATACAGTATGGTTAAAGGTGTGTGGCTTTACCAAATAAGGCGACGGTCACATCTAGCTCCGGTCAGAAAATGATAGGGACGCAAGGGTAAAGAAAGTCCTGTACGGCAGTCAGAGGCAGCTATTGGTTAGGGCAATTTATAATAATTTAAGCCAAAAGACTCTGGCCCTGGATCAATTCATCAATGGGTGGTTGCATTTAGCCCAAGAGATGTCCCTTGAAGACTCACCAGTCACAAATTGCAATTTGCTAAGTGTAAGCTGTAAAGTCCGCGCCTCAATAATACACGGACTTCAGGAGAACAGTTTAACAGGTACTTTACTGAACAGGAGGCAACGTCAGACTGAAATACAGAAGCCTGCTAGGGCCTTTTATACAGGGGTGGTCACTGCCAGTACTGCAGTCTAAAACCAGTTATTCCCTTAAAGGTGCATACACAACAATTCCTCCCCTTTTAGATAAACAGTACATAACATTCATTTAACAATTAAATAATAACTAATTACAATTACAATTTTCTCGGTACTATATACATCAACTGAAATAATCATTTATAAGTTCAGTCTTTGAGGAGGCTTCCTGATCCTGACTGGATAGCGCCTTTCTCGAATATCCTGTTCTTGCGGTGGAGTCGATTCTGGCTCATTGTCATTGGTTGGTTCGTCAGCTTCCAATACCACTGCTTCTGAGGTAGACGCAATCTGTACTTCGGGCTCATTACCAGGTGCACATGCTTGTGGTATAGGTTTGGCTTGTTCCTGTGACTCTAGAATCTGGTCAGCATGGCGTCTCACGATGCTCTCTCCAACGTCCACTGTGCACATTAGTGGTCCCTGCTGTGTTCCAATCGTTCCTGGCTGCCATTTTTCTGTTCGGTAGTCGCGGGCCAAGGCTGGTTGCCCTATCTTGAAGCTCCTGGTTGGCTTCTCATTTATGTGCTGGAACTGCTTATCCTCAACATCTCGTCTTATGTTTGGTTTGAGCAAATCCAAGCGACATCTTAGCCTTCGGTTGAAAAACAGTACGGCTGGAGTTTGGTTGGTTACTGCATGTGTCGCATTCCGGTAAGCAAACAAGAAATTATCCACCTTGTGTTGTAGTGGTATGTCGTCATTATACATTGCCTTTATGGCCTTTTTAAAGGTCTGAACAAACTTCTCAGCCAATCTATTTGTGGCTGGATGATATGGCGCAGATGTGTAATGTTTCATCCCATTATTCTTCAGGAACCTCCGGAAATCCTCAGACACAAACTGTGGCCCATTGTCGGAGCAAATCTGTTCTGGCAACCCATTCCTGGCGAAGATGGTCCTTAGGGCTGCAATAGTTTTCTCCGTGGTGGTGGAGGACATTTTAATGACCTCTGGCCATTTCGAATGGGCGTCCACAGCGATTAGGAACATTGAGTCCATAAATGGACCAGCAAAATCAATGTGTACCCATTGCCATGGAGATGAGGGCCACTCCCATGGATGTAGCAGGGCCTGTGGTGGAGCATTTTGGACCTTCTGGCATCCTGTGCATCTCTTGGTCATATCCTCGATTTCTTTATCGATTCCCGGCCACCACACAAACGCCCTGGCTAGGCTCTTCATTTTTACCCCTCCCAGATGACCCTCATGAAGCTCATTGAGCACTCTATCTCTCAACTTGGGTGGGATTACCACTCGGGATCCACACATCAAGGTCCCCCGGCACACTGACAGTTCTCTCCTTGGTGAGAATGCTGGCAACAGTGAGTCGCCATATGCTGGCCATCCCTTCACCGTCAAATCATAGACCCGAGAAAGTGTTGGGTCATTTCGGGTTTCCTTCTCAATACTTGCGTTTGTAACAGGCAAACATTCGACTATGGTCGCATGGAAAATCTCCACAGGGTCCACTGCAGGTGCTTCTTCCAACGTAGGCAACGGTAGGCATGACAGCCCATCAGCGTTTCCATGCTGTTTCGTACGCTTGTACTCTATGTCGTACTGATGTGCCCCTAGAAAAAGTGAACATCTTTGCAGCCGTTGCGCCGTCATCACCGGAACGCCCTTCTTTGGGTTAAAAATTGAGACCAGGGGCTGATGATCAGTCAGTAGGGTGAATTTCTGCCCGTGCAGATAGTGATTGAACTTCTTCACACCCCACACCAGGCTGAGGGCCTCCCTGTCAATCTGGGCATAGTCACGCTCGGCTGAGGTTAGCGAGCGCGATGCAAAGGCTATTGGCCTCTCTGAACCATCACGGAATTTGTGTGATAGCACCGCTCCAATGCCGTAAGTTGACGCATCACATGCCAACCGAATCGGTAGTGTTGGGATGTAGTGGGCCAATACTTCTTTTGAAGTGATTAGGCATTTACATTCCTGAAAGGCACGCTTACACTCATCACTCCATTTCCATGTTACTCCAGTTTGTAGCAGGGCGTTCAGTGGGTGCAGAATTGTAGATAAATTCGGCAAGAACTTATGGTTGTAGTTCACCAACCCGAGGAACGACCTTAGTTGCGACACATTTTCCGGTGCTGGAGCCTTGACTACAGCCTCAATCTTGTCCGGCGACTTATGCAACCCTTCCTCATCAATCATGTGGCCACAATACGAGATTTGTCTCCTGAAGAACTCGCATTTGGGGCGGTTGGCTCGTAGCCCATATTCCTGTAATCTCGTGAGCACCTGCTCCAGGTTGGCAAGGTGTTCACTGTCATTTTCGCCCATAACTAGGATGTCGTCTAAATAACACTGGGTCCCCGGAATCCCTTGCAGGACTTGTTCCATTGCCCTCTGCCAAATAGCCGGGGCTGATGCTACCCCAAATACCAGTCGATTGTACTGGTAAAGGCCTTTGTGAGTGTTTATCGTGAGGTATTTTCTAGATGCTTCTTCCACCTCCATTTGTAGATACGCTTGGGCCAGATCAATCTTTGTAAAACGTTTCCCTCCAGATAGTAAGGCGAAAATATCTTCTATCCGCGGAAGTGGATATTGTACTGTGTGCAGGACTGGGTTCACAGTCACCTTGAAGTCCCCACAGATGCGAACTTTCTTCGGCTCCCCAGGCGTGCTGCTCAATGCTTTCTTCATTACAGGAACGATGGGTGTGGCCCACTCGCTCCAGTCAACCTTGGACAGCACACCTGAACGTTCCAGGCTCTCCAGTTCAGCTTCAATGGCTGGGCGGATTGCGTACGGCACCGGTCTGGCCTTAAAAAATGTTGGTGTTGCATTATCCTCAATCTTTATGGTTGCCTTTACTCCTTTTAGAGTCCCAAGTCCTTGTTGGAACACCTCTTCCGCGTCAGATAGAATTTGTGACAGACGCCCAGGTGCAACGTCATCATCCTTTTTGTCAGTCACAGTTAGCGCCTGAATGGAATGCCAATCCAATTGTATTTTTTGGATCCATTCACGTCCCAATAATGGTGGTCCTCCATCTCGTAGTATATACATATATAGTTTCTGCGTTTCCTTGCTGTTATATTTAACTGGCACCCTTATTTTTCCTCTGGGGTAAACCTTTTGCCCGTGTATGTCTTCAATACAATGGACGTGTCCTTTAAGGGTATGTGTGAGAATAGCCGCTCATAGTCTCGTCGATTCATGACAGTTAGGGCTGATCCTGTGTCCAATTCCATCTTTACTGGGGACCCTGCTATCGTGAGGGTGACCCAAATGGTTCGGTGATCCTCCTTTGCGATCACGTTGTGTAACTTTAGACAACTTAGTCTCCTGCTCCCGGAGTCCTTATCACTCTCCTGATCTTCCGAACTACTGTCTGTCAGTTTCCTTACTTTCCTGTACTGTTCTTTAGTAGTTCTTGTCGTGCTGGTTTTCTTTCCCGACCTGCAGACTCTTGCTATATGTCCCATTTTTCCGCATTGCCTGCATACTTTGTCCTTAAACCAGCAGTCCTTCTGCTCATGGGTTGTTCTGCCGCAGCGATAGCACTTTTCTGCTCCATACGCCATTTCGTTAGTGCTGTATTCTTATGGTTTCTGTTGTATTTCCGCAGCTCCCCGTGCTGCTGCTTCGTAGGATACTGCCACGCTGAAAGCCTGTTCTACCGTCAGGTCCTTTTTCAAAAGTAGTCGTTTCTGGGCTCCTTCACTCTGGAGCCCGCAGACAAACTTATCCCGTAAGGTGTCTGCCAGTCCTGCTCCGAACTGGCAGTGCTTCGATAACTTGCGTAGTTCCGTAAGATAGTCAGCATTGCTCTCATCTTTGTGCTGGTTTCTTTTATCGAACTTCAATCTTTCTGCTATCAGCAGTGGTGTAGGGCTTAGGTGTTCCTGTAAAATATGAACAATCTCCTAAAAACTTTTCTCCATTGGTTTAGCTGGGGTAATTAAATTCCGCAATAGGCCGTACGTTCTCGCGCCCGTCAGATTTAATAATACCGACGCCCTCTTTCCATCGGCCACCTCATTTGTCTTGCAGTACACTTCAATTCTTTCCACATACGTGGTCCAGTCTTCTACCTCGTTGTCGAAAGCAGTGATACTGCCACTTTTCGGCATCTTGGGTGATTTTAAATGGCGCCTCCCACGCTTTTGCTTCTTCCCCAATGGAATAAAATGGCGCCTCCCGTGCTTTTGCTTCTTCCCCAACGGGATAAAATGGTGCCTCCCGCACTTTTGCTTCTTCCCCTTGCTGCCACGCTGCTCCTAGCGTTCTACAGGGTAATGGCGGCGACCCGCGGCTTCGGTGCATCTCGCTTTCCTTCCCCCCATTTATTTTCTCTCCGCTGCCCTGTTCTTGAGCACCGACCGCGCCCTGTGCGCTCCACCCTCTCTCTCTCTTGTTTTCTTTTCCCGGCGACGCTGCGCGGCCCGTTTTGTAGAGCCGCTTGATCGAGCTTGAGCCCGCCGCAGTCCGGAAGGGTCAGGGCGCTACCTGCTACCAGCACCTTTTGCTGGAACACCTTAACTGGGTAGCCAAGCACAGCTCTCCACAGTCTCTCCCGCAATTCTCCGAACACCGTTGAATTCTTTGGGCGGTTGCCCGCGGTCGACGCCCGTTGCTCAGACTACGACCTCCAAGAACCCTCCTCTCAGAGCGAGATCCCCGTGAGATGATGCCACACTGCAGGTGAGTTCGAACTTACTCGCCGCCACTGTAAAGTCCGCGCCTCAATAATACACGGATTTCGGGAGAACAGTTTAACAGGTACTTTACTGAACAGGAGGCAATGTCAGACTGAAATACAGAAGCCTGCTAGGGCCTTTTATACAGGGGTGGTCACTGCCGGTACTGCAGTCTAAAACCAGTTCTTCCCTTAAAGGTACATACACAACATAAGCCACTATGTAAGAATTATACTTCCTCAACACACAAGCTGCAATATCCAACCTCAAGTTAGAAGAGTGACTGACAATTAAGACAAGTTCTTACTCTACACCTCGACAGAGTACAACATCAAGCTTAAAAAACACAGCTTGTGGAGAGCTTAAAAAAACACTGAGTATAGGAGAACATGGATGGCTGTCCAGGCTGCATACAACACAAGTCAGCTTCTTTCAAATGCGCTTCAGATTAATCATATATTAGGAATGATGGAATGCGACATAATCCATATCAATCAAGTCAAAATATTAAATGAAGACCATATTGTAGTAAGTCAGTTTCTGTCCTCAATTGTCTGAATTTATAACTTGAATTCTATGTCATTACTCCAACATTATTGCTTCATAAAATATATTATATACCAAATTTCCATGGTAATGTCTCTGTACAAATGCCACAAGGAGGTTAATATCCTCTTCTGAATATTATAGAACGGAGTATTGAGATGCTGAATCTCTCAACAGTGGAAAGATACTGTATTGGTCATTTCTAATTTTAAAAATTACAAGCTATAATACTGGGACAGATTTTGCTGTAACAGGGCATCTAATGGCATCTGCGTAGAGTTAGACTTTGTTAGACTTGCCCCTGCACCCTTCAGCTCAAAAATATTTTTCCTACAAAGTTGCTGAAAGAGCAAGCTAATAATGGTGCAGTGAGGGAAATGGGGTATCTGTGACCTGAGTGAACAGGGTAACCAACAGGGTATCTCCTTAACCAGTGAAATTTAATGATTTGGAAATAAACACAGGAAGGACTGAGAAGGAGGGTGAATTAAAGAGGGTGAATTCAATGTCAAATCAAGTATATAAAAAGACATAAATGGGGTAATTTTAACCCCCAAAAACAGGTGAGTTTGGTTCAGGTGTGAAATTAAAATGTTAAAAATTTCAAATTCGAACCCATACCACCTCGAACCCACCCACTTCTGGTTTTAACGGAGGTGAGATGAGGGTCGGGCAACCAATCCGTTCTCAGGAGGCGGGACAGTCATTGAAACCTTTTAAAGAGGCCACGTGCCTCCATTTTAACAAGGTTTCTATTTTTAAACTCATATTGGCCGGGTTTCCTAGGCCTCGGGAAGGGCAAGGGCTGGAACCATAAGGTCTTTACAGCACTGCTTGTGGGCCAGGAGGAGCAGGAGGGTTTCCTCCAAGCACAACAAGCTAACCATGTAAACCTCCAACCCCCGCCCGCCGACCATCTGTCCGACCCCCCAATTCCACGATCTCCCCGCAAACCCCCACGATCACCGATCGCCTGCAATCTCCACCCGACCCCCCAGATCTCTCCCGGTGATCACTGCCCCCCCCCCCTCACAACGTCTCCACTCGCCTCAACTCCACGATGTCTCTGCTGCCCCCCGCGACTCGATAAATATCTGATCCAGAGGGAAAGAAACATTGGATTAAGAGAGAGAACAGAGACAGAAAGCAAAAGTAAGATTTTTACATTTTTTTTTGGCATTTTTAAAATCACCCTGAAAATTTCAAAACCTTAAGGAATGAGACTCCAGAGAGGTTGATTAGCAGACATTAACACTTATCACGTCGTTAAAAGGGTAATGTCAAGACTTAACTTTCTGTGGCATGTTTAATGGGCAATTAATGAGCATATATAGCCAGGCCTGGCAATTCCGCTTAGGTGTGCTATTCTTTCAGTGTAATTCGACCGAAAATGGCGTAACCGGCACAAAAGATCACGGAATTTTAAGCGCAAATTACGTTCAGTGCAATTCTAGTTTCTGCAATCTTTGCGTTAGTTTAAAAAACATCGTGCTAGAAGCAGGCCCAGCCCACTAAACAGGCCACACCCCCAGGATAACTTAATCGCCATTGGGAGTTTCCATTAATTGCGCTCATTTGTGGACCTTTGAGGAGGCTCTAAAAATTAAGCTGGAAGTGTTGGGTGCCAGGACACGAATAGGAACATTTTAAAAGCTTTCGAATATAATTTTTTTTAAATTTACTAAGCAACACAACTAGCAAACGGTTCTTTATATTTTTTTACATTCATTTTCAGTGATTTAAAATCGGGTTACTCACAGATGGTGGATTGAAACTGTGATTAAAAATACTTACTGTATTTTTGTGATAAACCTGTAGTGTATGTGCTTTAAGTCAGAACTACTTTTTACAGCTCCTGTATACTGTAGTACCGGCAGTAACCACACCAGTATATAAGCTGTGCGCATGCCTCTGTACTCCAGTCTAGAGATGACCCTCCTCCAGTAAAGACCTGTTGTTTGTTATGTACAGCATCCGTGTAATTCTTTATCCACTGAACCACGGATCTAACAGTGGCGACGAGTGTTGATGCGAATCTAGCTGCAACATTAAACAAAAAAAAAACAAAAAAAAAGTCGAGTCCAGGAACACGGGCGTCGACCACGAGCAACCGCCCAGCAGTCAGGCAGAGATCCAACTTCGCTGGGGAGGCTGTGGAGAGCCGGGCTTGGTTCCCCAGCCACAACGCGCAGTAAGAGACCGACGACAGGTCCTGAGCAGACCCTTCCCGAGCAGCGGTGGCTGGAGCCGACCGACGGCAGAGAGAGAGAGCTGGGCAGCGTCGACGGGGTAAGAAAAAGGGTGAAGAGAGCAGGGCGCAGCCGGGGGTTGATCACCAAGCGGCGTCGTGGAAAAATACTGCAAAACCGGAGAGAGAGAGGGTAAGAAACAGTCGGGTTCTAGACCGAGCGGCGTCGACAAATATCAAGAGAAGAACGCGCAGAGCACAGCCAGGGATCACGGGCTGATCAGGGTCCGCGGGACGAAGCAAGGGGAGACGCCATTGAGCCGCGGAGAAGCAGGGAGAGCGCGGGAGGCGCCACTGAGCCGCGGAGAAGAAGGAAGAGCGCGGGAGACGCTATTTTGCGAAGTCGCAGTGGAGAAGACGGGCGAGCGCAGGAAGGAAGGAAAGCGCGGGAGATGCCATTTTGTGCCAGCGAAGAAGGGGAAGCGCGGGAGGTGCCATTGGGGATAGTTAACGCACAACCAAGGATGCCGAAAAGTGGCAGTATCTCTACGTTCGACAATGAAGTCGAAGATTGGGCGACATATGTGGAACGTATTGAGGTGTACTGCAGGTCGAATGAAGTGCCAGATGCTAATAAAGCACTGGTTCTGTTAAATTCCATGGGTGCAAAACCTTATGGGTTACTGCGGAATCTAATAACCCCAGAGAAGCCGGTAAACAAGGATTTTGGAAGCATAGTAGAAATCCTACAGGACCACTTGGGCCCCACACCGCTGCTGATAGCAGAACGATTTAAGTTCCATAAACGGAACCAACATAAAGATGAAAGCAATGCTGAGTACCTAACGGAACTGCGCAAGCTATCGAAATACTGCCAGTTTGGAGCGGGACTAGCAGACACGTTAAAGGACAAGTTTGTGTGTGGGCTACAAAGTGAAGGAACCCAGAAACGGCTTCTATCAGAAAAGGACCTTACGCTGGACAAAGCTTTCAATATGGCAGTGTCACACGAAGCAGCCGCAAGGGGCGCTGCAGAGATCCAACGGAGACCGCAAGAATACGGCACCAATGAAATGACCTATGGAACAGGGAAGTGCTATCGCTGCAGCAGAACAACACATGACCAGAAAGATTGTTGGTTCAAGGACCAAGTGTGCAGACAGTGTGGAAAAGCAGGACACATAGTAAGAGTCTGCAGGTCTAGGAAGAAAATCAACAGTAAGAAATCTCCACAGGAGAAGTACAAAAAGGTACACCAGGTGATGGACAGCGGTTCAGACGAACAGAAAAGTGACACAGACTCCGGAAGCAAGGAGCTGGGTTGTCTGAAACTACATAATGTAACCGAAATAGAGGATCACCAGACTATCTGGGTTACACTCAAGATAGAAGGAGTCCAAGTGGAAATGGAATTGGATACAGGGTCAGCTCTAACAGTCATAAATCAAAGAGACTACAAGCGGCTAATTTCACACATACCCTTGAAAGCTACAGAGATTGTCTTGAAGACGTATACGGGGCAAAAAGTCTACCCCAAAGAAAAAATAAGGGTGAAAGTGACATATAAAGGTCAGGAAATACCTAAAATGGATATATATGTATTGCCAAATGGAGGACCACCACTGCTAGGACGTGAGTGGATCCGGAAGATACATTTAGATTGGTATTCCATACAGGCACTGAAGGTGGAGGCCAAAAAGGATGACGACATCACACCTGGACGACTGTCAAAAATACTAACTGACGCAAAAGAAGTGTTCCAGGAGGGACTAGGAACACTAAAAGCAATAACAGCAACAATTAAAATAGAGGATAATGCAAGCCCAAAGTTTCTGAAGGCCAGACCAGTACCTTATGCGATCAGACCAGCGGTTGAAGCAGAGCTGGAAGGGTTGGAACGTTCAGGAGTACTGTCCAAAGTGGACTGGAGCGAGTGGGCTACACCCATCGTCCCTGTAATGAAGAGGACGTTGAGTAATACGCCTGGGGAACCAAAGAAGATCCGCATCTGTGGGGATTTTAAGGTGACAGTGAACCCAGTCCTTCACACGGTGCAATATCCACTTCCACGAATTGAGGATATTTTTGCCTCGCTATCTGGTGGTAAACGCTTCACCAAAATTGATCTAGCCCAGGCGTACTTGCAAATGGAGGTAGAAGAAGCTTCGAAACAGTACCTTACGATCAACACTCATAAAGGTCTCTATCAATACAACCGGCTGGTGTTTGGAGTAGCCTCGGCTCCGGCTATCTGGCAAAGGGTGATGGATCAGGTCCTGCAAGGGATTCCAGGGACCCAGTGTTATTTGGACGACATCTTGGTCACGGGCGAAAATGACGGTGATCACCTCGCTAACTTGGAGAAGGTGCTCGCCAGATTAAAGGAATATGGGCTACGAGCTAATCGCCACAAGTGTGAGTTTTTCCAAGAAACAGATCTCGTATTGCGGCCACGTCATCGATGAAGAGGGGTTACATAATCCCCTGACAAGATTGAGGCAGTAGTCAAGGCTCCAGCACTGGAAAATGTGTCACAACTGAGGTCGTTCCTCGGGCTGGTAAACTGTTACCACAAGTTCTTACCAAATTTGCCTACGGTACTACACCCGCTGAACACCCTACTGCAAACAGGGGTACCATGGAAGTGGGATGACGAATGTAGACAAGCTTTCCAGAAGTGTAAAGAATTGATCACATCAAAAGAGGTGCTGGCCCATTTCAACCCGGCACTACCAATTCGTTTGGCATGTGATGCATCACCCTACGGCATTGGAGCGGTGCTGTCGCACAAATTCCCAGACGGGTTGGAGAGGCCAGTGGCCTTTGCGTCTCGGTCACTAACCTCAGCCGAGCGCAACTACGCCCAGATTGACAGGGAGGCCCTCAGCCGAGTATGGGGAGTAAAAAAATTCAACCATTATTTGCATGGGCAGAAGTTCACCTTGCTGACTGACCACCAACCACTTGTCTCCATCTTTAATCCTAAGAAGGGCGTGCCAGTAATGACTGCACAGCGGTTACAAAGATGGTCCCTGTTTCTAGGGGCGAATCAATATGAAATAGAATATCTAGGCACGAAACAGCATGAGAACGCTGATGGGCTATCGCGCCTGCCACTGCCTACGGTGGAGGAAGCACCAGCAGTGGACCCTATCGAGATATTTTATTCGTCGATAATTGAACGATTGCCAGTAACAAACGCGGATATAGAGAAGGAGACCCGCAATGATCCGACGCTGTCACGGGTATATGAATTGACGGCGAGGGGATGGCCAACACATGGCGACTCACTGTTGCCAGCATTCTCATCCAGAAGAGAACAGCTGTTAGTATGCCAGGGGACAGTGATGTGTGGATCCAGAGTGGTGATTCCACCCAAGTTAAGGGAGAGAGTGCTAAAGGAGCTACATGAAGGTCACCTGGGGGAAGTGAAAATGAAAAGCCTTGCTAGGGCTTATGTGTGGTGGCTGGGAATCGATCAACAAATCGAAGACCTAAGTAAGAGCTGCTTAGGATGCCAGAAGGTCCAAAATGCACCACCACATGCCCCTCTACGCCCATGGGAGTGGCCCTCCTCTCCATGGCAACGGGTGCACATTGATTTCGCTGGTCCATTCATGGACTCAATGTTCTTAATAGCAGTGGATGCTCATTCAAAGTGGCCTGAGGTGATAAAGATGTGTTCAACCACTACAGAGAAAACGATTGCAGTCCTACGGACCATATTTGCCCGAAACGGTTTGCCAGAGCAGATCTGCTCTGATAATAGACCACAGTTTGTGTCCGACGAGTTCCAAAAATTCATGAAAAGGAATGGGGTAAGGCATTACACATCCGCCCCGTATCATCCAGCCACCAATAGGTTGGCTGAGAGGTTCGTACAAACCTTTAAGAAGGCGATAACGGCCATGTGCGACGAGGAAATTCCACTACAGCATAAGATGGACAACTTCTTATTAGCCTACCGAAACGCGACACATGCAGTTACCAACCAGACCCCGGCCATGATGTTCTTTAACAGAAGGTTGAGATCTCATCTGGATTTGCTCAGACCAAATGTGCGAAGAAATGTTGAGGACAAACAATTCCAGCACATCAACGAGAAGCCGACAAGGAGCTTCAATGGAGGGCAACCAGTCTTGGCCCGGGACTATCGAACAGAGAAGTGGCAACCCGGAATGATATGTACAAGGCAGGGGCCATTAATGTACACAGTGGATGTCGGGGAGAACATTGTGAGACGCCACGTCGATCAGATCTTAGCGTCACAGGAAGGCGTCAACCCCATGTCTCGAGTACCTGGGGATGAACCCGACATACCGGTAGCATCTACTTCAGACCCAGTAGCAGTGGAACCCGATGAACTACCCGATGAAAAGGGGTCAGAATCGCCTCTGCACCAAGAACAAGAACCTCCGGAAAGGCGCTATCCCGAAAGGGTCAGGAAGCCGCCCCAAAGACTGAATCTATAAATGGACTTTTTGTTATTGAATGTACATGTAAAAATGTAATTGTTATTTGAATATTAAGGGGGTATTATTAATCTAAAAAGGGAGGAATTGTAGTGTATGTGCTTTAAGTCAGAACTACTTTTTACAGCTCCTGTATACTGTAGTACCGGCAGTAACCACACCAGTATATAAGCTGTGCGCATGCCTCTGTACTCCAGTCTAGAGATGACCCTCCTCCAGTAAAGACCTGTTTTTTGTTATGTACAGCATCCGTGTAATTCTTTATCCACTGAACCACGGATCTAACAAAACCCATTTCCAGCTGCAGTAATCAAACTGCAGCAGGTTACCACTTTTAAATATACCAAGGAATATTTTTTTAAAGCAAAATATATACTTTAAAAATAAATTAAGTTGTTAAACACTGCCCGACTGCGCTGGTTCATGGCAGATTTTGCATTCGGTGATATGCAAATGTTTTGAGTGGAAACCCGAGAGCAAAAAAAACATTTTTTTAAATGGGTGCAATTTCGCTGATTGCCCGCAAAGCAGAAATTCTACCCCCAAGTTGCTAAAAAAAGGGGAGGCTAAGGGCGAGATGCCGTTTTCGCAAAGCTAATGGCAGAGCAGCACAACTTGGACAGCAACTTTTGGATATTCACATTTAACCGCGCATCTGTCCCTTGCCAGAAGTTGCTGTACCATTTATGCATAAATAAGGTCGAGCATCATTAGCCTTGCCATTATTTTGACAGCAAATTCTGGCCCAATAAACCAAATATCCAATACCAGGGAATCAGTTGATAACTGTAAGAGGCCAGTTCTAGTTTGTGTTGATGCGTAGCAGTTTGAGCTTTGTACAGCAAACATATCGTGTAATTTGGATGCAAATCCAATTGAGGTAAGTGATGCAAGAGGCTTGAGGAAGTAGCCCCACACCATTTTGTCTTTGCATCAGATATAGTGCAAGGCAAAGTCTAAAAATATTATAGACTGTCTAAAGGACTGCCTGAGAAAGTTTTAAACTTCACGTTTAATTGTTCCATCTGCTCTTTGGTAATGTTAAAATTGAAAAAGCACCTGAATGCTCACACAGGCCTAGAACTGTTGATGTGGCTCATTTCTGCAAACCCCTGCTTGTCTCCAACCGGTCCTGCAATTTCACTGCATTTAAATATATTCAGAGTTCTAATGGCATTTATAATCTACTGAAGATTTCCTGAGCCTGTCAATTACGTTACAGCCTTATAATTCCTCTGCAGGCTCCATTATATAACTTCAGTTGAATGAGCACCAAAACCTAAGCATTGTGTTAGACCCTCATAACTGGAATTAACATATGTAAAAGTTATTTGGCCTTGGCATCCTGCGAGGCATGTTATTTTAACACTTGTTTAATTAACCAACTACATGGCTATCAAAGAAATTTAAATGATTTTCCTGCTGAATATTTTTCTCTCATTCAGATGTTCATGTTTCACATCCCCATGAGCCAAAACGTTCAAAGAAACTGTGGTTCGAAGAGGTGCTCTCAGGATGATCTGCAAGATTGCGTTGTGTGTGGTCGCTAACAAAAAGGTGACTATTTTTTACAAAGTAAAAAGAAATATTTTGTAAAATAGCAATGTAGCCCACAAATTACAGATTTTCCTAATTTTGTTTGATTTCATTTCACATTCAGATGATAGCTGCAGTAAAAAGGCCGTTTCAATCCTAGATCAGACTAATTCATTGGTTTAGTTTGCTAATGGTGGCCTAAAATAAATAGTTTCCTGTATATGGATCAGCTGATTTGTATTCGATTGTGAATCTTGTTAAAACCTTGGTTGTCTGGAAACATGCACATTGTGATTTTTTGAAGACTAAAATAGATGTTGCTGATGATTTGAATTTTGCTTAGTTTTGCACTAGAATATGTTTATATTTGTATTGTTGAACGTAGCTTTTGTGTTTGTGAATTGTAATATTTTAAACTTTACCTGACTTTAAACAAATCAAGTGGTTTCAAATAGAATTGAAAAAGTACTGAACTAATTAAATAGTTTTGGTGATTAATTCAGGTAAAATGCATGTTCAGAATTCTATTAACATGAGAGAATGAAACTATACTTTGCCAAAGACTTCCTGTTTATATCTGAAGACAAACTTTTCTCAATTTATTTGGTTTGCACTGTGCTTTTTAACATTTACCAACTGTTTTGCACTTCAAATATTTATTTTATTTTTTGAAAATAAATACTTTAGCTATTGTAATTTTTAAAACACTGATCTGTATTTAATATCTACCGATTCAAAGTGAATGTGGTAACATAATATGGCACCACATTTTATCCAATAATCAGATTGTCAAAAAGAAAAGATACAATTGCCAGATTGCAGTAAACAATGCCTGCTTCTGAGATCCAATGTACAATCGTCGAGAAAGAAAGCAGCTCTATAAAAAGCTGTATAAATGCAAGTTGTTTCTCTTCTATCTTTAAATGGTTCTTCCAATGAATCTGTATGTGAGATATCTCTGAAGCCACCTTTTCAGATGTGAAGCTTTGAAAGATGTGACAATATGGATGTGGGCTAGACATAAGACTTTTAATTATATAGATAGAAATATTTTAACATCTCTTGCTAATGCTACTTTACTGCCCTGGCTGTTGGGTCAATGTAAAATGAAGCCAGACCTCACAGAATAGTAATATCTGGCTCCCTCAGTGTCTTAGTTGTTAAATGCATTGGGACCAATTTTTGTTTTTCGATGCAAGTCAGTTCTACTACCTGTCTGAATCTCAAATGCAAATAGCTCTCAATTCCCTGATCTAATCAATTTACATAATTATTCACAACTCCAGGGTAAACTCAGATGGTTCTCAGGATGAGACGAGTAGTAGCAAAGGAAGATTGCATATAAGTGAGATTTATGGAGGTAGGGACAATTCAATGGGGGAACAAAATCTCAGCAAGCTAGCAGAATTTTTTTTTGCCTCTCCCAGGACATTACATGGCTGCTGGGGGGTGGGTAGGAAGTGTCTGGTCATGATACTCCAGCCGTCGTGCATGCCTGTAGAGAAACCCCTCCTCCTCCTCCCTGTGGCAGTCCAATGGCAACCTCCCGCATGGATTAAAAGGTTGGCTCTCTGCTGGAATTCAAACTAAGAAATCTTCTGCCTATATCCCCCTTCGCTGATACAGTGGATACAAGAATGAGACTTGCAGGAAAGTAGAAATTGTTTCTGGCAACAATACCTGACAATCAGCTGCTTTTCCCTTTAAATCCCAATTGGATTTGCTGTCTGAGAAGTTTTAGCACCCCAGCACGCAAAGCTCACAAAATGGCCTTCCTACATCTATGACATCTTCTACCCCTCATATGAATTTATTCCTGCTGGTCCTGCCTTTTCAGACAGGAGCTGTCTGCAACTCAACTCCACCGCCCCCACCTTCCAGAAAACTGGACAAGGTGAAAATCGGGCAGGAAGTGGCCAAGCCAGAATTACGTTGGTCTTCGCAGGCATTAACGCTCTGTTAGCACCTCAAATTGTGGTGAAAAGCACACCAAAGTTGGCTCCATTATTTGCTATGGCACCGAAAGTCTAAGGCCCGATATCTGTTCCATGCTGAATTGGTTGATCTCAGTAGCGGGAGTGCAGTTGACATCAGTGTCACTGGGCTAGCAAGAAAAGATAATGGCCCAGAAATTCGGGTCTCCACGGGTGAGTACGCATGGGGTACTCATCCGTAGGCCCAATGGAAGTGCCGGTTTCGTGCATGCACTGCGCATGCGTGGGAAACCGGAACTTCCGTTCCCTTGAAAGAAGGGGTTCAGAGGTGGAACGCGTACGCTGGAGAGGCAATGCGTGCGCATTGAACTTATGTTTTTTTTGCAGGTTTTTCCGAGAGGGTAAGTCTCCAGGAGTTACACTTTTAAAAAGCAGGTGCAAGGCCTGCTCTTAACAAGGTAAGTGGTGAATTAATTTAAATTAAAACATTTTTTCCACAGGTTTATTATTTTTAAATACTTTAAAGAAAGGTAAGTTTATTTTTAGCCCTGTTAGAAAATGTAAATAATTTTTTCAAAAATTTAAATTATTGTTTAAAATAGTTATTTTATATAATTTATAGTTATTTTAAAAATGTGATTTAAAAAAAAAAAATTATTTGAAGTTTTAGTGATGTTTTGGGGCTTATAGTATTTATGGTTTCGACAGCTCTTCCTGTCAATTTTATGAATGGGCATTCCCTGCTACCATTGGCTCTCCATGGCCCATGTGATCCCAGGGAACGCATCGCACTAACTGCACCCCTGGGAAACGCAAGCACAGCGCGCAGGCAGTTGGAGCAGGCCCAGGATCGGAATCCCACGCGGGCCCACAGCTCAATGGCCGGCGCGCAAGGTAAGTGCAGGTCGGAGGCTTGCACCCGTGGAAAGCCTCCGACCCGAATTTCCGGGCCATTGCAATCGGGTCTCCTACTTCTGATCAATATGAAGCATCCTCTCGAAAGTGCCTGCATATGAGGATATAATCAGCTCAACTGTGGAGCCAATTGTACCTAAGGAAAGGAGAAAAAAATAGAAAAAAAATCTTTTCCAAAGGGAAATTACATAATATTCTTCATATAATACATTTTTCTTTGATTGCTTTTCCTCACTATTTTATTATTATCTAATGGTTTAATAAAAAAAAGTTACAGTGAAGTGCTTTTATTATACTTAACAAGATAATTTTCCTTAAAGATCATTTTATATTCTTCCAATTCACTTTAATGCAACATTCCCCCTGATGAACTATAGTAATTTACCTCTTAAGTTCAATTATTTCCTTCTAGTCTGACTGCAATATCTTTTCCAAAGTTTCACCCTCTTCCCTTTTATTTAAATAATTTTCATGTAATAAAAGACTAAGTTGATAAGATAAACAAATAAAGAGAGCTATCTCAATCAATCACAATACAGCTTTACAATCATCTTAAAGCTGTCTGAAACATAACAAGTAATACTAATATTAGTTTGGCCCCAGCTGGAGCATTGTGTCCAATTCTGGGCATCACACTTTAGGCCGGACGTGAAGGCTTTGGAGAGGGTACAGAAGAGATTTACTAGAATGATTCCAGGGATGAGGGATTACTGTTATGTGGATAGACTGGAGAAGCTGGGATTGTTCTCCTTGGAGCAGAGAAGGCTAAGAGGAGACTTGATAGCAGTGTTCAAAATCATGAAAGATTTAGATAGAGTAAATAAAGAGAAACTGTTTCCAATGGCTGAAGGGTCGATAGCCAGAGGGCACAGATTTAAGGCGATTGGCAAAAGAACCAGAGGCGACCTTAGGAAAAACTTTTTTACACAGCAAGTGGTTAGGATTTGGAATGCACTGTCTGAAAGGGTGGTGGATACAGATTCAATAGTAGCCTTCAAAAGGGAATTGGATAAATACTTGAAGAAGAAAAAATTGCAGAGATCTGGGGAAAAAGCTGGGGGGTGGGACTAACTAGATTGCTATTCAAGAGAGCTGGCGCAGTCTCAATGGGTCAGATGACCTCCTTCTATGCTGTACTATTCTATGATTCTATGATTAATATTTCACGTTCTGTCAAGGATTTTTAAATGATGTTTATAGGTGTCAGCCATGGCTCAGTGGTATCACTCTTGCCTGAATCAGAAGGACATGGGTTCAAGTCCCACTCTAGAGACTTGAGCACACAATCTAGGTTGATACATCGGGGTCGATTTTCATTAAGCTGTCGGGAAGGAGGCGGGACTACAACTTTCGGGTTTTAGTCCCGCCTACATCGACGTCCGGCCAATCTACGCGATTTTCCCTTGATTGACCTTGTTGAGCCCGCACAGCGGGCTCAGCAGGCCAATTAAGTGCCACCTGGCAACAGGTGACATCACAGACTGAAATTTCATCTGTCAAGAGGTCTTGACAGATGAAATATCAATGTTTCACAGCTGTTTGAAGCTGTCAAACACTGACAGTCTGACTTCTAACCTGAGTCCTCTACGCAGACTCAATTAGAACTCTCACCGACACTAAAAGCTGAAGGCTGTCATTTTTGACAGATCGCAGCCATTCAGCTTTCAGTGCCGGCTGAGTGATGGACTCCCGATGCCGACAGGAAGAAAGGCTATTAAGGTAAGTACAGGTAATTTAAACTTCTTTACACACTTTAGACACACCAAACACACTTACCTTTGCACTCATGCACCCATCACTCACCTGAACACCGACATCGTGACCCCTCCAAGTCCTTCAACCCGACGGCCTGCCTGCTCTAACCTGGCGTGGTTTGGAGCTGTCTGGAATCCCACACAACACCCCTCAAAATAGGGATTAGGCTAAAAACTACCTGTTACAGGCAGTTAATTGGCACTAATCCCTTCCCGCCTCGGGTCGGCGGGACCCAGTGCGGGGCGGGTGCCCGCCTCCTCTGAAACTTAACGTGGAGGCGGGTTTTGGGCGGGATGGTGTCGGGACCCCCGAATTCGGGATTTTTGCCCCCCGCACGCCTAAAAGCCCGCCTCACAGCACACTGAAAATCTAGGCCATCAGTGCAGTACTGGGAGAGTGCTGCACTCTCAGATGTGCCGTATTTTGGATGTGACATTAAACTGACGCTCTGTAAAAGATGTAAAAGATCCCATGGCACTAACCGAAGAGGAGGAGTGGAGTTCTCCCAGTGTGCTGGCCAACATTTTCCCCTCAATCAAATTTACTAAAACAGATAAACTGCTCATTTATCTCATTGCTGTTTGTGGGACCTAGTTGTGCGCAAATTGTGGTGTTTCCCGAGATTAGAACAGTAACTACCTTCAAAAATATTTAAACATCTGTATTTCCCATCCTTCTCAACTGGCAAACTCAATCTGGATCCATGTAAATGAGGCCCTGGCCTCAAAATGGCTCAGACTTATGGTAGGGTGGCATGCACACGCTGTCTGCTGTATGCCCATTTTGTACCAAGTATTACAGTTGTCCCTCTGATGAGTTAATGAAACAAATACACTGGAATGAGGGCCGTGGCGGGGGGTGCGGGGGTGTGGGGATGGCTATCGGACACAACACTCAGGTTGGAAGTCACAAGAGAACACACTGGCCCTGATATTTATGGGGAGGTTGTGGGGGGGCGGCGGGGGGGGGCGGGTAAGCAAAAACGGCCAAGGAATGCATTGAGGCTGGGGACCTGGAGGTCCTGCCAAATTTAACGGCAGGACCTCATTATAATTTTTTTCTTCCACTTCCCACCCAGCAGCCGGACAAATTGACAGGCTGGCTAGCTGTGGGGCGGGAAAACCAACAGCAGGAGACTGCAGCTGGGATCCCTTATGGACCGTCCCTGGCAATCAAGAGAAGGAAGGCCAGAGATCAGTGCTGGAGGTGGGGTGGGGGGGCAGTGCGATGGAAGTCGGGCACAAATACAGCATGGAGCGGACATCAAGGCTAGAGGGTGGGAGGTCTGTGATAGTGGCAAGGGGGTGAGAGTGGCCGCGATCGGCAGAGGGGAGGCTGAAGGTTTCCATTATGGGCCGGGGGGTGCACTCATGCTTCTCCTGGCCCACAAGAAGTGCTGTAAAAGGCACTTGCCTTCTTGAGTCGGCAGCTCCCACCTATCTTTTACTGCCAGGTTTCCCGAGCTCTGGGAACCCGCGTGGCAACTGTTAAGTTGCGGGAACCTGATTTAAATATGTTAATGAAGTGTCCCGCCTCTTCACGGCGGGTCCCTCGCAAGCCACATTATGTGGCACCATGAAAATGGCAGCAGGCGTGTATGCAGTAAGTTGGGGACTCTTTCCCCGTTTAAAAATGTCCCGCCCATTATGGGGGAGTGGGGGGATTAATATCGAGACCATTATCTTGCTTTGACACAAACTGAAGCCTTTCCTCGCAAATATATGGGCTAGAAATTTGGGTACTTACTGCCACCAGGTAAGGCCCGTTTCGTGAAAAAAATGCCGGCCGCCTCACTTCTGCCCGCCTCTGACATGGGACTCTGTGGCCACCATTTTTGTGAGAGCCATCGGGCTACTGTTAACAGCGCTGGCCCTAGACATGCAAATCTGCAGATCATGCTGTGCGAACATGGAGTTTAACACTGGGTCCTAAGCTTGCTCAGAAAAGCGAGTGTGCAGCAGACCTACAAAGATGCTGTCAGTGCTACTTAAAGGGACACACACATCTTTCAGGTAAGTTTGCATTGAAGCTTTTGGAATGGATTTTTTATATTTTATTGCAATAGTGGCTTGGTGCAATGCATGTTAACATAGACATAGAAACATAGAAGATAGGAGCAGGAGTAGGCCATTCGGCCCCTCGAGCCCGCTCCGCCATTTAATGAGCTCATGGCTGATCATCCAAATTCAGTACCCTGTCCCTGCTTTCTCCCCATATCCCTTGATCCCTTTAGCCTCAAGAAATATATCCAACTCCTTCTTGAATATATTTAATGAATTGGCCTCAACTGCCCTGTGTGGCAGAGAATTCCATAGGTTCACCACTCTCTGGGTGAAGAAATTCCTCCTCATCTCTGTCCTAAATGGCTTACCCCTTTTCCTTAGACTGTGACCCCTAGTTCTGGACTCCCCCGCCATTGGGAACATCCTTCCTGCATCTAGTCTGTCTAGTCCTGTTAGAATTTTATAAGTTTCAATGAGATCCCCTCTCATTTTTCTAAACTCTAGCGAATATAAGCCTAATCAACCCAATCTCTCCTCATACATCATTCCTGCCATCCCAGGTATTAGCCTGGTGAATCTTCGCTGCACTCTCTCCATGGCAAGAACATCCTTCCTCAGATAAGGTGACCAAAACTGCACACAATACTCAAGGTGTGGTCTCACCAAGGCCCTGTACAACTGCAGCAAGACATCCTTGCTCCTGTACTCAAATCCTCTCGCTATGAAGCCTTCTTAACCACCTGCATGCTTACCTTCAGCGTGTTTTTAAAGTTTGCATGGAGTGCTGCTGGATGCTTGGAAGACCTCAGATGGTAAAGGAAGGCCTCTGAGAAGACAGGAAATGCTGCAAATCCTCAGCAGTTCAGGCAGCATCTGTGGAGAGAGAAACAGAGTTGACTTCTCAGGTTGAGATGCTGCCTGCCCTGGTGAGTATTTTCAGCATTTTATGCTTTTATTTCAGATTTACAGCTTCCGCTTGCAGAGGGAAGAGGAAGACGCAGAAGAGAGGTCGCACCCAGACAGCCCCTTTCTGGCTGCCTCTGAACCTACACTCTGAGCGCCGGCAAAATCGCGGCCCCTGTTTCTCTCTCCACAGATACTGGCTGAACTGCTGAGTATATCCAGCATTTTCTGTTTTTGTTCATACATTTACTTACATTAAAAATTTCTCATTTAATATGTCCAGATAAGCCAGATAATTCCTCACAGTCTTTATACTTTTTCTGCATTGATACTAAAATTATTTTGAAAATTTAAAAATCAAATTACAACAGTTATTTTTTAGTGGCCAATTCACATCATGAGGTCCACAACAGTTGCAAAAATGTCTGTATCTTTTCATCTCTGTAATCTTTCCACCGCTTCTCACATGTTATACCTGGGTTTTTTATTGTTACTGTACATCTCATCATCCATTACACATAGTTATCTTGAATATATCTGAACTAATCTTACATGACATGTCTTTTAATTTAATCGTCATTCTAAAAATGTAACTAGTAGTTCAAATAGTTAACATGTTTCAGTTAACCTTGCTTTTCTGTTACAGATGGAAATGGAGCTTCCTTTTTCTCCGACATTTACCTGATAGAGCTGTTAAGATACACTGGTTTGTTTTTCTCGCTGTTTTCTCTTTTGACAATGTTAATTGGTTGTTATACCTGATAATGAAGCTCATTAGAGTTTAATGACTTTTTCCAAAGTTGTTTTTTTTAATTGAAAATAACTTCCTTCTCGCCATGTTAAATGATGTTCTAAGATTCAATATTTTAATACGAAGTAATACAAAATATTTGATCAAAATACAAATGCACAGTGCATCAGGTAAGAGAAATACTAATTTTCTTTTTATTTATTTTATGCCCCATTATTATCTGCTTGTATAAAATGTGTATCTACCTCCAACCTGAAAGGATAAAAATAAGAACAAAAGAATGAACGAGAACAGTCTCCATTAGGGAGTTAACATAATAGCAAAATACTGCAGATGCTGGAAATCTGAAATAACAACAGAAGATGCTGGAAATACTCAGCAGGCCAGGGAGCATCCGTGGAGAGAGAAACAGGGTTAACGTTTCAGGTCTGGGACCCTTCATCAGAACTGGAAAAAGCTGGAAATGTAACAGATTTTAAGCAGGTGCAGAGATGGGGGGGAGGGGTTTAGGAGGGGAGGAAGGAATTGAAAGAACATGCTGTGAAAATGTTACAAATGGGAATGGCAAAATCATACTGCATGAAAAATGGGGGCAGGGATTATTATCTGAAATTGTTGAACTCCATATTGAGTCCGGCAGGCTGTAAAGTGCCCAATCGAAAGATGAGGTGCTGTTCCTCGAGCTTAGGTTGAGCTTCATTAGAACAATGTATTAGGCCGAGGACAGAGAGATCAGAGTGGGAGTGAAGTGGAGAATTAAAGTGACAGGCGACTGGAAGCTCAGGATCACCCTTACGGACTGAACGAAGGTGTTCTGCAAAGCGGTCACCCAATCTGCGTTTGGTCTCCCCAATGAGAGGAGACCGCATCGTGAGCAGCGAATACAGTATACTAAATTACAAGAATTACTAGTAAATCGCTGTTTCACCTGGAAGGGGTGTTTGGGGCCCCGGACAGTGGGAAGGGAGGAGGTAAAAGGGCATGTGTTGCATCTCCTGCGCTTGCACGGGAAGGTGCCAGGTGAAGGAGAAGGGCTGTTGGGGGTGATTGAGGAGTGGACCAGGGTGCGGCGGAGGGAGCGGTCCCTTCGGAATGCTGAAAGGGGAGGTGAGGGGAAGATGTGTTTGGTGGTGGGATCACGTTGGAGGTGGCGGAAATGGCAGAGGATGATCCGTTGAATGTGGAGGCTGGTGGGGTGAAAGGTGAGGGCAAGGGGAACCCTATCATGGTTCTGGGAGGGAGAGGAATGGGTGAGAGCAGAAATGCGGGAAATAGAACGGACACGGTCAAGGGCCGAGTCAACCACAGTAGAGGGGAATCCTCGGTTGAGGAAAAAGGAAGACATGTCGGAAGCACTGGTATGGAAGGTGGCATCGTCAGAACAGACGCGGCGGAGACGGAGAAACTGGGAGAATGGAATAGAGTCCTTACAGGAAGCGGGGTGGGAGGAAGTGTAGTCCAGGTAACTGTGGGAGTCGGTGGGCTTATAGTGGATGTTAGTCGAAAGCCGATCGCCAGAAAAGGAGACGGAGAAATCAAGGAAGGGAAGGGAAGAGTTGGAGATGGACCATGTGAAGTTGAGGGAAGGGTGGAAATTGGAAGTAAAGCGAATGAACTTATCTAGTTCAGGGCGAGAGCAGGAAACAGCACCAATACAGTCATCGATGTACCAGAAAAAGAGGTGAGGGAGGGGACCTGAGTAGGACTGGAACAAAGAATGTTCCACATATCCCATGAACAGGCAGGCATAGCTAGGGCCCATGCGGGTTCCCATAGCAACACCTTTAATTTTGAGGAAGTGAGTGGAGTCAAAGGAGAAGTTGTTCAATGTGAGAACATGTTCAGCCAGGCGGAGGAGGGTGGTGGTGGATGGGGACTGGTTGGGCCTCTGTTCAAGGAAGAAACGGAGCGCCCGAAGGCCATCCTGGTGGGGGATGCAGGTGTAAAAGGATTGGACGTCCATAGTGAAAAGGAGATGGTTGGGGCCAGGAAACTGGAAACTGTTAAAGTGACGGAGGGCGTCGGAAGAGTCGCAAATGTAGGTGGGAAGAGACTGGACAAGGGGAGAAAAAATAGAGTCGAGATAGGAAGAGATAAGTTCCGTGGGCAAGAACAGGCTGAAATGATGGGTCGACCAGGGTAGTCCTGTTTATGGATCTTGGGAAGGAGGTAGAAGCGGGCTGTGCGGGGTTGGGGGACTATGAGGTTGGCGGCCATGGAGGGAAGATCTCCAGAGGAGATGAGGTCAGTGACACACTTGGAAACAATGGCTTGATGTTTGCTAGTGGGGTCATGGTCCAGGCGGAGGTAGGAGGAGGTGTTGGAGAGTTGGCGTTCAGCTTCCGCACGGTCGAGGTCGGTTCGCCAAACAACAACAGCACCATCCTTATCAGCAGGTTTAATGATAATGTTAGGGTTGGATTGGAGAGAACGGAGTGCTGCAAGTTCAGAGGGAGTTAGGTTAGAGTGAGAGAGGGGAGCAGAGAAATGGAGACGGCCGATGTCACGTCGGCAGTTAGCAATGAAAAGATCTAGAGAGGGTAAGAGGCCAGAGGGAGGGGTCCAAGTAGAACGAGAATTTAGAAAGCGGGAGAAAGGATCAGCAGTGCGGGGGGAAGACTCCTGGCCAGAGAAGTGGGCACGGAGATGAAGGCGACGGAAGAAGAGCTCAGCATCGTGCCGAGCTTGAAATTCATTCAGATGGGGGTGTAAGGGGATGAAGCTCAGGCCTTTGCTGAGGGCTGAGGGAGTTAACATCATGTAGCCATGGAGTGACTGGAGAAGCTGGGGTTGTACTCCTTAGAGCAGAGAAGGTTAGGGGGAGATTTAATGGAGTGCTCAAAATCATGAAGAGTAAAGAAGGAGAAACTATTTCCAGTGGCAGAAGGGTCAGTAACCAAAAGACACAGATTTGAAGTAATTGGCAAAAGAACCAGAGGTGAGATGGGGGAGAGTTTTTTTTTAGCACAGCAAGTTGTTACGATAAGGAAGCACTGCCTGGAAGGGTGGTGAAAGCAGATTCAATAATAATTTTCGTAAGTGACTGGATAAATTTTGCTGGGCTATGGGGAAAGGGTGGGGGTGGGGGGGGTGGGACTAATTGGATAGCTCGTTCAAAGAACTGGCACAGGAATGATGGGCCAAATGGCCTCCTTCTGTGCTGTATCATGCTATAATTCTGTAACTACTTCATTTAGATTTGTTGTCAGTTTCTGGCAATAACACCTGCATAGAACAGTATGGTTACCAGTGTGGGTTCCTGTATAAAACCCATGGGTGTCAACAATGTCTCTACAGTGAAAGAGATAATTTTTGTACGATTGTGTTCCTGGTCTCAATAGCAAGACTGAATGTTAGCGATTTATCGTACGTAGTACTAATGTAGTAGCGCTTCGTAATTTCCAAACATGCAGCCACTGAGCTTTGAGGCTTTTAACAACGAGTAGGCGCGTGTCGAAATAAAACGTTCCAAAACGTAACTTTGTCTTTAAACTGTTTACTGTAACACCTTACAAACAGAATTACAAAGCAAAACACGTTTAAACGAACACGTTCAAAAACTGTATTGCTCCAGCCCTCAAAAGCCTTTACCTTCTCTCCAGCCTCGTGCAGCTTGAGCTGTAAAATGGCTGGATACCATGTGGCAATCTTAAGGACTGTACCATTGTAGCAAGAATAAAGGGGATATCTCAGACTATACTACTGGAACAAGAAAATAGGGGGTTTCTCAATACAATAAGTCAGTCAGGTAAATTAACTGTATTATACTATTTAACCAATATTTTAAAGTATTTTCTTTCTTAAACTTTCATGACTCTTACATTCTGGCCCCTAATTGACTAGGCACATGAAGCATATCAATTACTCAAACATTCTTAAGAGTCATAAACTAATGAGTTCAACATATTTACAATATAAATGTCCACTTTTTTTGTTCAGGAACTTTTCACGCTGCTTCTTGTAGCAGGCAAAGCTTTGTGATTGGTCTTTCCAGGGTACTGGTCTTGGTTTGCAAACAAACACGACGAACAACGCCTCTGGAGTCTGGCATGGTCTTAATTATTTTTCCCATCAACCAATAATTTCTAGGGGCTGAATCATCCACGATTAAGACGATGTCTCCGACAATGAAGTTCCTCTTTATTTTGGACCATTTTTGACGCTCCTGTAGCAGAGGTAAGTATTCTCTTGTCCATCTGGTCCAGAAAAGGTCTGACATATACTGAACTTGCCTCCACTTCCGACGGGCATACAGATCTTCCTTTTTGAAGACTCCCGGGGGCATGACTGGCTGTGTTTTCAACAACAACAGGTGGTTCGGAGTCAGGGCTTCGAGGTCATTGGGATCATCTGATGTCTTAGTTATCGGTCGGTCATTAATGATGGCTTCAACCTCACACAGAACGGTTTGAAGTCCCTCGTCGTCAAGCACTTGCAGCTTCAGTACAGAACTGAGTAGTTTTCTTACGGTGCGTATCTGTCTTTCCCAGACACCTCCATGGTGGGATGCAGCCGGTGGATTGAAGATCCACTTAATTCCTGTTTGCATCATGGCTTCCTGTATTTTAAGCTGATTCCAACCTTCAATAGCTTCCCGTAGTTCTCTCTCCGCTCCGACAAAATTAGTGCCATTATCAGAACGCATAATGGACACCTGTCCTCTTCTACAGACAAAGCGCCGCAGGGCGTTAATACAGGAATCAGTGTCAAGCGTGTGTGCCACCTCAATATGAACTGCTCTGATGGTCAAACAAGCAATATATGCAGTGGCTATCTTCAGCTCATTACCATAGTGCTCCTGCAGCAACTTCCTGGCTTCTATGTATCCCCGGTCCGGTCTCATGTGTTCACAGCTTCTGACCAGGTCTTGTGGTTTACCACTGGTGTACTGTCCCAGGTAGTATAACTTATCACTGCTGCTCTCTGTTTTGGAGTCAATGGCTTGTTCGAAGGATCTGATGAAGGGCTTATACTTGAGTGGGTCGCCTTGGAACACTGGTATGTCTCTTTGAGGGAGTCGAAACAGATTCTGTTGTTTTACAAGCATCTCTGTAATTTCGTTCTGACGTTGCATCACTCGGTATAGGCTTCTCCCTGTGTCTTCAGGCCTCTGGTGGTCATCAGCAGGGTCTAGTCTAGACCGTCTGACGTCTGGGGTAGCATCACGTGCTCCTGTTAGTGGAGAGGCCACTCTTCCACGCTGTAATGCCAGGAGATGGCCTTCGGACTCTCTTTTAACTCTTGAAGGTGCCCTGGATCCAACTCTGTGTGACAACATTGACTGGCAGTATTCGTTCATGCCATCCTGTGAACATTCATAATCTTCATACACACTCAACCTGGCATCTGAGACCGCAATAGCTGTTTTTATCTCCAGCTGTTCTTTCTTTGCCTGCACTTGGGCCTGTTGGGCCTGCAGCTGGGCCTGTTGGGCCTGCAGTTGGGCCTCTTCCCGTTCAAGAGCTTGCTTCTCCACTAAAGATGCTGCGCGCGCCATCAACGCTGCCTGTTCAACCTCCTCTCTCATGCGTCGCGACGAGCGTGTGGTAGAAGCGACTGACCTGTGTCCAGAAACAGAGCTACCTACGTTTCAATTTTTGCTCAGTCTGGCTGAAGTCTCTGAAATGCTATCATCTGGTCCGACTTCATCGTCATCTTTATCTTTCTCTGCTGTATCAGCATCTTGACGAATCTTTAACATCCACTGTTCTGTGGCCTTGACATAGTCCTTAATGCTGGATGATTTAAGATCAAACCAGTTGTGCTGATCAGCGTTTCCCTCTTCTTCAGACAGAAGTGCTAATACATCTTCATTGAGTACATTAAATTCTTCATGCAACTTGGAGAAATCATAATGCATTATGTCTTCAGCTTTCTTAATATTAGCATTATCTTCCATGAGACAATCAATTATCTTCATTTTTCCAGTTATCGGAGCTAATTTAGCCCTCCTTGCACCTATTCTTCTATGTAACTTCTCTTCTATTGCCTTTGGGGTGAGCTTTACTTCCCTCTTTTGGCCAACAATCCTTCTGGCTGGGGGAAGCTCCTCACGGCTCCGTAAGGCCTCGGCCATTTTACCCGCAGCTCTTATTTAGCTTCTCAATAGAATGAACAAGGCAAGTAACAGTCACTGTACCTTCGCTTTCTTATATTGTCATCTGGCTCTGTGACCATTCATGTATACGTTCGCCGACAATTCCGTCCTTTCCTTCTTAGGGAGCTAGTTTTTGACTAATGTAGTGGCGCTTCGTAATTTCCAAACATGCAGCCACTGAGCTTTGAGGCATTTAACAACGAGTAGACGCGTGACGAAATAAAACGTTCCAAAATGTAACTGTCTTTAAACTGTTTACTGTAACACCTTACAAACAGAATTACAAAGCAAAACACGTTTGAACGAACACGTTCAAAAACTGTATTGCTCCAGCCCTCAAAAGCCTTTACCTTCTCTCCAGCCTCGTGCAGCTTGAGCTGTAAAATGGCTGGATACCATGTGACAATCTTAAGGACTGTACCATTGTAGCAAGAATAAAGGGGGTATCTCAGACTATACTACTGGAACAAGAAAATAGGGGGTTTCTCAATACAATAAGTCAGTCAGGTAAATTAACTGTACTATACTATTTAACCAATATTTTAAAGTATTTTCTTTCTTAAACTTTCATGACTCTTACAACACCTATGCAACAATCAATCCCATTTTCCCCCAATAGGCTACTTATTTGACTCACAAGGATAACACCTCTCCTTCAACATTGTAACATAATACAGGTATATATTTCTACATGTATAACTGGCATATTCTTAATGTCTGTAACGATTCATATTTATTTAACTAAGCAGGAGGTCAGGAGTTTATACTATATATAAACTAATGCAAGAACACCCAACATTACAATATACATATTATAAACCAATAAAAAAGATATGTCAAAAATATTGGGTAAAATATTTTACTTGAAACATGCATTTTGTGTTGGTGTTATGGTTAAGTTCCTATCTGTGAAGCTTCTCCTGTGGCACAGGATGGTAATTTTTGCTCCTGTTGATATTTTTCTTTGCATTTTTATTTCCTTCTTGATGTATTTTGCTCCACGCTGCAGTTGGCTTTGCTGGGAAGTCCTCTATTTTGGGTTGCTTCCCTCAATATTTAGCTTTATTATTCTTGGTTGCGGTTGCGAGTTCCAAATATGCTGCACAATCAAGATTAGGAATAGGTTTACATGCAATGTCGACAAATGCAGTTGCACCAAAGCTGGAGGCATTTTGGTCACGTCTGCCACTATTCTAGACCCCTGCAATTCTAGATCCCTGCGCACATTCCTGGACATGTCGGAGACCCTTCTTCATCACATGCAAACTGCAGACAAAATCTGGATGAAGGACAGCTCTTCCTGCAGAAGTGAAGGTTGCTGCATAAAACTTTCATGCTACCAGATCCTTCCAAATCACTCCAGGAGACATTTGCTGCATCAGTGCAAACATGTATCAAACAAATAGCAAATGCTACGTTTGCAATGGGAAACTCTTTCATCACTTTCTTATAGGAGTGGGCCTTTGGCGTAGCGGTAGCATCCCCGCCGCTGGGCCAGAAGGCGTAGGGTTTCAAACCCCACTCCAGACAGTCCCGGCAAGTGGAGTCGGAGTTCCGGCTCTAAATTCTGGGTTGACATCCAGCGGGATACTTGCGTCCGTGGGTGTGGGTGGCCCCCCCCCCTCGTATGGGTTGTGGGAGCCCGTAAAACCCTCCCGCCATAGGACTAACCACCCTAATGGCTGGTACAAAGATGGTTACGGTCACGGAAGGAGCGTTAATCACGGCCAGAAATCCTTCCACCACTTCATACAGTTCCCCAAAGGGAACAGTGTGAAGACACGTACGACGACGACTTTCTTATAGAAAGAAGGCAGGGTGGCAGTGTTCCTTTGAGTACAGAGCATCAGTGCTCTTCATTCAACTCCATGGCCTTCGTGAACAGAAACAGTTTGCACTCAATCATTTTTTTCAGGTACTATCTAACAACAGAAAACTCATTGGCCCAGAAATTCAGGTCGGGAGCTTCCCGTGGGTGCAAGCCCCTGACCTGCACTTACCTAGCGCGCCGGCCATTGAGCTGTGGGCCCGCGAGGGATTCCAATCCTGGGCCTCCTCCAACTGCCGGCGCGCAGTGCTTGCGTATCCCGGGGCGCAGTTAGTTCGATGCGTCCCCTGGAATCACGTGGGCCATGGAGAGCCAATGGTAGCAGGGAATGCTTCATTCATAAGTTTGACAGGAAGAGCTGTCAAACCTATAAATACTATAAGCCCGAAAACATCACTAAAACCTCAAAAAAAAAATTTTAAATCACATTTTTAAAATAAACTATAAATTACATGAAATAACTATTTTAAACAATAATTTAATTTTTTGAAAACATTAATTACATTTTCTAATGGGGCTAAAAATAAACTTACCTTTCTTTAAAATATTTTAAAATAATAAACCTGTGGAAAAAATGTTTTAATTTTAATTAATTCACCACTTACCTTGTTAAAAGCAGGCCTTGCGTCTGCTTTTTAAAAGTGTAACTGCTGGAGACTTACCCTCCCGGAGAAACCTGGAAAAAAAACTTCTCCGGCGCACGCGTTCGACTTCTGAACCCCTGCTTTCAGGGGAGCGGAAGTGCTGGTTTCCCGCGCATGTGCAGTGCATGCACGAAACTGGCACTTTTGTTGGGCCTACGCGTGAGTACGCATGGGGTACTCACGCGTTGGGACCCGAATTTCTGGGCCATTATGTGTATCAGTGGCTGTTATCCAAGAAACAGTAACCATGCCTTCACTGTGTGACATTCCATGGTGCCTGCAATTTTGGGGCGGATGCCTTATGAAAACATAGCTATACACTGCATCCGTGGCTGTTGATTCCACTATGAAACCCCCCTAACAGCAGAGGGGTACCTCAGTCAGGAGATGCCAGCATCTGTTTCCTTTTCCTCAGTTGCCAACTCGATCTTCAAGAAAAGTCTACCATGCAGCTTTGACACATGAAAGTGTGCATGCAAAAGGGCAATGGTTGTGCACAATGCTTCCAATGTTGCACCCTTGGGGTTACAACAGTTCACAACTTAGGTTTGTGCCATGGTTGATGGGCCCCAGAAAAAAAAAGTCATGTCTATACCGGCCAAAAAAGTGCAATCCAACCTAATCCCAATTTCCAGCACTTGGTTTGCAGCGCTGTAGGTTACACCACTTCCAGCTACAACACTGGCATCTACCTGGCAATGTGGAAAATTGCCCAAGTATGTTATGTCTACAAAAAGCAGGACAAATCCGACCCGGCCAATTGCCGTCCCATCAGTCTACACTCAATCATCAGCAAAGTGATGGAAGGTGTCGTCGACAGTGCTATCAAGCGGCACTTACTCAGCAATAACCTGCTAACTGAAGCCCAGTTTGGGTTCCGCCAGGACCACTCAGCTCCTGACCTCATTACAGCCTTGGTCCAAACATGGACAAAAGAGCTGAACTCAAGAGGTGAGGTGAGAGTGACTGCCCTTGACATCAAGGCAGCATTTGATCGAGTGTGGCATCAAGGAGCCCTAGCAAAACTGAAGTCAATGGAAATCAAGGGGACAACTCTCCATTGGTTGGAATCATACCTAGCACAAAGGAAGTTGGCTGTGGTTGTTGGAGGTCAGTCATCTCAATCACATGACATCACTGCAGGAGTTCCTCAGGGCAGTGTCCTAGGCCCAACCATCTTCAGCTGTTTCATCAATGACCTTCCCTTCATCATAAGGTCAGAAGTGGGGATGTTTACTGATGATTGCACACTGTTCAGCACCATTCGAGACTCGTCAGATACTGACGCAGTCCGTGTCCATATGCAGCAAGACCTGGACAACATTCAGACTTGGGCTGACAAGTGGCAAGTAACATTCGCACCACACAAGTGCCAGGCAATGACCATCTCCAACAAGCGAGACTCTAACCATCTCCCCTTGACATTCAATGGCATTACCATCGCTGAATCCCCCACTATCAACATCCTGGGGGTTACCATTGATCAGAAATTGAACTGGACCAGCCATATAAATACTGTGGCTACAAGAGCAGGCCAGAGGCTGGGAATTCTGCGGCGAGTGTCTCACCTCCTGACTCCCCAAAGCCTTTCCACCATCTACAAGGCACAAGTCAGGAGTGTGATGGAATACTCTCCACTTGCCTGGATGAGTGCAGCTCCAACAACACTCAAGAAGCTCGACACCATCCAGGATAAAGCAGACCGCTTGATTGGCACTCCATCCACCTTCAACATTCACTCCCTCCACCACCGGCGCACTGTGGCTGCAGTGTGTACCATCTACAAGATGCACTGCAGCTACTCGCCAAAGCTCCTTCAACAGCACCTTCCAAACCCGCGACCTCTACCACTTAGAAGGACAAGGGCAGCAGACACATGGGAACATCGCCACCTACAAGTTCCCCTCCAAGCCACACACCATCCTGACTTGGACCTGTATCACCGTTCCTTCACTGTCGCTGGGTCAAAATCCTGGAACTCCCTTCCTAACAGCATTGTGGGTGTACCTACACCATATGGACTGCAGCGGTTCAAGAAGGCGGCTCACCACCATCTTCTCAAGGGCAATTAGGGATGGGCACTAAATGCAGGCCTAGCCAGCCAGCGACGCCCACATCCCCTCAATGAATAATAATTTTAAAAAAAATATCCAAGTACTTTTTTAAATGTGATGAGGGTTTCTGCCTCTACCACCCTTTCAGGCAGTGAGTTCCAGACCCCCACCACCCTCTGGGTGAAAATAGTTCTCTTCAATTCCCCTCTAATCCTTCAACCAATTACTTTAAATCAATGCCTCCTGGTTGTTGACCTCTCTGCTAAGTGAAATATTTCCTTCCTACCCACTCTATCTAGGCCCCACATAAATTTATACACCTCAATTAAGTCTCCCCTCAGCCTCTGTTCCAAAGAAAACAACCCCAGCCTATCCAATCTTTCCTCACAGCATAAAATTCTCCAGTCCTGGCAACATCCTTGTAAATCTCCTCTGCACCCTCTCTCGTGCAATCACATCCTTCCTGTAATGTGATGACCAGAACTGCACGCAGTACTCCAGCTGAGGCCTAACTAGTGTTTTATACAGTTCAAGCATAATCTTACTGCTCTTATATTCTATGCCTCGGCTAATAAAGGAAAGTATCCCGTATGCCTTCTTAACCACCTTATCTACCTGTCCTGTTACCTTCAGGGATCTGTGGACATGCACTCCAAGATCCCTCTGTTCCTCTACACCTCTCAGTATCCTACTATTTATTGTGTATTCCCTGGCCTTGTTAGCCCTGCCCAAATGCATTACTTCACACTTCTCTGAATTGAATTCCATTTGCCACTTTTCTGCCCACCTGCCCAGTCCATTGATATCTTCCCGCAGTCTACAGCTTTCTTCCTCACTATCAACCACATGGCCAATTTTATATCATCTGCAAACTTCTTAATCGTGCCCCAAACATTGAAGTCGAAATCATTGATATATACCACAAAAAGCAAGAGACCTGGTACTGAGCCCTGTGGAACCCCAGTGGAAACAGCCTTCCAGTCACAAAAACACCCGTCGACCATTACCCTTTGCTTCCTGCACTGACCCAATTTTGTATCCAACTTGCCACTTTCCCTTGGATCCCATGGGCTTTTACTTTTCTGACCAGTCTGCCGAGTGTGACCTTATCAAAAGCCTTGCTAAAATACATGTAGACTACATCAAATGCACTATCCTCATTGACCCTCCTTGTTGCATCCTCAAAAAATTCAATCAAATCAGTCAGGCATGACCTTCCCTTAACAAGTCAATGCTGACTGTCCTTGATTAATTCATGCCTTTCTAAATGACAATTTTGAATACATTTTAACAATTATGCACCCTCTATACCTTTTACACTGATTCTATCCCAGTTAATATTAGGGCAGTTGAAATCCCCTACTATTACTGCCCTATTGTTTTTGCACTTCTCAGAAATTTGCCTACATATTTGCTTTTCTATCTCCCTATGACTATTTGGGGGTCTATAGTACACTCCCAGAAGTGTGCTTTGCCCCTTTTACGTTCTTCAGTTCAACCCATATGGCCTCATTTGATGGTCCTTCTAACATATCAGGGGCGATTTTGCCAGCCCTGGGGAGGCGGGTCTGCTGGGAAAATGGCAGAATTTGGGGGTGGGTGCCCAACCCGCCTCCATGCCATCTCCCCAGGAGGCAGGTAGCCGTCCCGCGCCGGGTCCCGTCTCCTTTGAGGCGGGAAGGTATTAAAGCCTATTAACTGTCGGTTAACAGGTAGTTAACAGGCAGAAAATAGGATTATCCACGTTTTGTCCTCACAAGTGCGGGCTTCCCAAAGGCTTCGAAATACGTCAGCTCAGCGGGGCACGTACTGGATCTGCGGGGGGTCAGGGGGTGCAAAAGTGTGCTGTGAAGTTAAGTGATGGGTGCAAGAGTATAGAGGTGAGTATCTGAGGTAAGTGCAAAGTGTTTTTAAAAGTTACTTACCTTACCTTACCACTGGGCAGGCTTAACAAGGTCAATCAAAGGAAAATAGCATGGGTTGGCCACAAATCGATGGAGACGGAACTAAAACTCAATAAGCAGCAGTCCCGCCTCCAACGCGTCCCCATTAACAAAATCGCCCCCAGCATCTCTCCTCACACCTGTAATTGTTTCTTTAATCAATATTGTGACCCCCCTCCTTTTTTATCTCCCTCTCTATCTCATCTGAAAACCCTCTAACCAGGAATATGAGCTGCCAGTCCTGCCTTATTTCAGCCATGTTTCAGTAATAGCTATGGTATCATACTTCCACGTGTTTACCTGTGCCCTTAGCTCATCTGACTTATTTACTAGACTCCTTGCATTGATGTATACACCATTAAGCACTGCCAAACCCCTTTGTTATCTATTTTCTGGCCTATATTTCCTGTGCCTTCCAGACTCACTAATTTTCTGCCTTGCATTTCCAGCTTTGCTTCTCTCTCTTCTGAATCTACGCTCAGATTCCCATCCCCCTGTCAAGCTAGGTTAAATGGGTTTTCAAAATCATTTTTCTGCCTCAATCACAATACCAGGACTATAATATGAAATACACTAGCATCAGTTTTAATCTCCTCCTTTCAATTATCCCTAACCTATCACTAGCAGCAATGAAATGCATGTACAAAGCAATTGTTTATTTTAAGCTTTCTTCTTCTATTTTCTCCCCTTTCTCTTGAAATTGGTGACTCATGCAGAGTGATATAGTTGTACAAGTGCTGGGAACCTCTGGTACCTTCCCTGAATATGCATTTTTCATGGCTGACCTTAGATAGTGAGTGTCAACAAGTTACATGATTATGGAAGGTATCAAAGTCAAACCACAGTCCTGTCCTCAACTAACATCCACACCTGTATCTTCCAACAGTGGCCATTGAATAGTTATCAGGAGTGGAACACTCCCAGATGGACATTACATTGTTAATGGACTTCACAGATTACTTGAATATTCTTAACAAGGGCTGACCAAGGTGTAACTGAGATGTTCAGTACTGTGTGTGCTGTTCAGAGTAAGTTCTGGCCATTTGGCTCATGGCAAGCAGCTGTCAAACCTTCCCTTAAAACTTTGCCAATCAAAAGGTGTTGTAAAGGTCTATTGAATATGGCTGTTATACCTCAAAGGTGGGAGTGTGCCATGTGAATTTTCCCGTCACTTCCAAGACTTCCATGACAAATTGCCAAGGTGTTGGAAACCCTTTTACTGTTAATATTGAGAGTACTCCAACAGTGATTCAATGGAACTGATTGAGCTGAAGGCCATGTTCACTGTGCTGGGTATAGTAGCAGTAGGTATACTAGCATTCTATAAGTGCTGAGGTCAGTAGCGTTCTATCAGTGCCCGCCAGAAGAAGATCTGCAGTGCAATGCCCAGCACATGGTGTCATTATTTGACAGCATGTGTATCCATGAATAAACATATTCACAAATAAACTTGCACAAGTCCCATTTCTATTCAATCCTTACTGATGAATATCTGCACAATGTTCCTTGGTTATCCACCAACAAATGAAAAATCTGGCAAAGCAGTAGGTAGTAAGTTTCTGCACTTGGGAGGCATGCAACTGACCAGAAAACAAAAATGACCACATCACTTAAGCCAGGAGGGTGATACTCAAAGAAGATGTGGTAGTAATTCAATCTCAGGATTCAATGAATTAAATTGGGTGAGGGATTTCTGTGATAACAACCATTCTCAGGTGATATACAATATAGGTCAAAGTTCCTAACAATGCTTCCGCTTCAGTGGCAACTACACCCACGCAACACTGGCATTTAACTTCAATTATCCGTGTGATCTCTTGAACTTATAATTCTGATTTAATGCCAATATTTGTTGAATTTTCTGTGGATTTTTTCCCATTAAGAACTGGCTTAGACTGCTCAAACTCATTTAAAAATCTAGTTTGCAAAAAAGAGGAGCTTTTCATCCCATTATTCTTGACTGTATTCAGATCCAAACCCAAAGGTGGAGAGGCACTGTGCATGCCACCTAGTCCCCAATTATCAAGATTCAATTAACACTGACAAACTCCTTGAGATTCACCATCATATTTTAATGCCACAAGAAACTGCAATTAAATTACATTGTTGCAACGCATTCCCAGATATCCATAACTCTCTATCTGCACTGTATTCCTTTATCAACAGTTGTCATTCCTGATTGATGGGAGTAAGGTCATTAATATACTGTATATGACGTGGATAAGTTGACTCTGTAATAAAAACAGAAAAACATGGAATTATGTAAAGTTATTTTAATTAAACCTGAAAATGTAAAACGACAAAACAAAATATGAAACGGACTCACTATTATGTTGCAAAAATAAAAGGAAGTATTACAATAATTCAAATATCAGATCCGGGCTATTTTCTTCCTCTAATACAGCAGGTGCCAAATGGCATAAATGTCAAATAATGAATGCAGTAATTACATTGAATTATCAGACCAGTATCTTCTCCTGGTATTTGAACAATTGTTAGAAGACTGACATGACCCTTGTGTGTTCAGCCCTCCATCCACTTTGGGGTTGATTTTAACTCAGCCTTGAGGCGGGCTTTGAGGCGTGTGGGGGGTTAAAATCACCAAAACTGGGGGTCGGGACCCCCCCCCACCTGGTTCCCGACCGTGAGCCATTTTAACCCAGGCGTGTCTGATGGTCCCGAATCAGTCCCGCCTCCAACAGGCGGGACTGGTCTTTAAGGCCCTTAATCAGCAATAATTGGCCTTGAAAATCCCATTTTAACAGGCCCTTGCATTTTTAACCCTTTTCCCACGTAAAACATGCCTGGTGGGGATCACGCCTGTGAAACCTGGCGTGAGCACTATTGGCTTGCTGACTATCAGCTGCAGGTCAACCATTAAAGAGGAGATTTGATCAGTAATCATTTGCAGGTGGCAGGACTTTGTTGTTTCAGGCCTGGGGCAACTTTTACCAGGCTTAACCACACCTGTGGAAGATTGGAGCCTCACACACATCTCCAGTGTGACCTCCTGGGAAACCCCGCTCGCCACCTTCACTCAGCGCTTCCTCAACAGAGGCATATACCAGAAGCATGGGAGCCATTTATTTACTTCCCTTCTGGGCATTAGATGAGCTCGAACACCAGCCGCGGCACCAGCAGAACCAGGAACAGCAGCAGCAGTAACAGGAGCGCCAGGCTGCTGCTCACCCACCTGAAGCTGCACAGGCCAGAAGGGGCCAGCGCTTGGAAGTGGCTTGAGAGCACATTGCTGCACATCAGGGGGCCATGGGGACCCGTATCTGCACTGGCAGTCCTACTCAGCAGGACTTCCAGGAAGGCCTGGTTTCTCTATTCAATAGATGCCCATCGCTCCTCAAGAGATGGGCATCTATTGAGAACACTCACCATGTTTTCCATACCCTGGCGACTTATCCTTTCCATGGTGATGCGTTCATGCGCCAATGACTCCACAAAGGCTCTGCTCATGTTCGCTATGGACTCCTCCATTCGCTCCACACTCACATCCACCCTGCAGACAAAACCTGCCAGAGACTCCTGCATCTGTACCTGGAGTTCCAGCCCCATTGATCTTATGGATGGACCCAGAGGCAGAGGGTCGACATGCAGCTGAGCCGAGCTGGCAGAGTCCTGTGCCCTCTGATTAGCACTCTCCACTGCTGTCCCTGTCTCCACAATCTGCTGATGCTCACTTGTGAGCTGTGATACACCAGGTGACAACACTACTCTATGTACCGAAGGTCCCACCGAGGTGTGAGTGTCTGCGCTGGTGCTGGGTGCGCTGAATTCTGCTGACGCTGCGCCCTCAGAGGTTGCAGTTTCCTCTGAGGAGTCTGGAAGCTCAGGCTCTTCCACCTGGACAGTGGGGATGGGGGCTCTCGATGGTCCTCTGGGGGAGTAAAGGAAAGAGTTAGAGATGTGAGGTCAAGGTTACATGCACATTGCATATTGCAGATGATCATACGTCCATCTGTTATAGCTTCAGAATCATTATCAGTGACTCATGCAATGTCAATGAGAGAGATGGAAAACTATTCTGTCACCAGCTTGCTGTGATGCACTCGTCTGTCCGTCCCTCACTTGCGCTTCATCCTCCAGTCCTACGATCTCCGGGACCGCCTCCTCCCAGGGGGTGAGGTGGGCTACTGATGGTGGCCCTCCTCCTGTCCTCACTCATTCTCTTTTATTGTGAGCTCTCTTTTCCTGCAATGAGGGTGACAAGTGGAGCTTGAGTGAGAATGAAAGAGTGAATGTGGAGAATCCATAGCATAGATGCTTAGAAGGAGACAAAGATGGAGTGAGGTGGCAAGACCAAGGGCCCTCCCTGTGTGTTGTCAGTTGTTTTCATAGCATCAGAGTGATAGGGAGTGTGAGGGCTGCATAGTCGAATAGTTAGGTGAATATGAGCATAGAGAGAGAGGGAAAGGGTAAGCGTGCATGGATGTCAGTATCAAGTGGGATGTGGAGCAAGAGATTGCTAAAGCTGAGTGCTGGTGAGGAGAGGCAATAGGGATCAGATTGAGAGTGATGGGAACTTCATACTCACTTTTCCAGTGTGCTGAAGGTCATGATATCTCTTCCTGCACTGTATCCAGGTTCTGCGGGTAGCCGATAAGGAGTTGACCTCCTCAGCCACTTGCAGCCATGTAGCCTTTGTCTGCTGGGGAGGCATCTTCCTCCCTGATGAAGGGAAGAGCACCTCCTTGTGAGCTCTTGTTCCCTCCACTAAAGCCTGCAGGGCAACGTCGTCAAAACGGGGTGCAGACCTCGGTCTTTCTCTGGCCATTCTGCTTCCAGCTCAGTGTATCAGCAAATGCCAAAAGGTTGGCAGCCTGCAGAAGAAGCAAGGCTTGTTGCAGACCCTAAATGCAGCAGCAATAATGATGTCATATTATGCAACTTTCTGACTGGAAATACTCATTTGCCAAGGGTTCCCACACGTTGGAAATCAATTGGCCAATTGAGTTAAAATTGCATCAATCTCACACACCCATTTTGATTCATGTGGGAAACACCAAATTCGGGGAACCCGACAATTCCCCGCACCTGAGTTAAAATCGACCCCTTTGACTTTTCCGTTGAACATATAGTGCTATTAAACTTAACTACACCTATTTCAATCTAATTTATGGATTCAGTTCCTAATAAATGTATTATAATTATTAAGCTTTGTTTGTTCAATTGTTTTTGTACTATACCTACTAAATAAAATTTCTGACTTTGAAATATTTAAATTCCAGTGTACTAACTTGGCATTTTAAATGTATTTTTAATTTGGAAGCTCTTAAAATTATTAAAATATTAATCACATGGCTGAATGAAATTACTGTCAACTCCAGTATGCTAATTTGGCATTTTGAATGTATTTTTAATTTGGAAGCACTTAAAATTATTATTAGAATATTAATCAGCTGTATAAATGGATTTAATGGTGTAATTTTCAAATTCACCCTCTGGGCAATAACTTGACAGAACAGATTGCCCACCCATTGTAGAACCTGTCTGAATTTCATCCCGTTGATTTCAATAGGATGAAAATTGGGCGGGTTCTAGAAAGTGAAGGTGATTTGCTCTGCGAAGTTAGCACAGAGGCAGAGAAGTTGAAAATGACACCCCCGAAGTTGATAGCTGGTGCTAAATTGACCTAGTCGGGATTACAACAGTGACTCCACTTCAAAAGTACTTCATTGCTGTAAAGCGATTTGAGATGTCCGGTGGTCGTGAAAGGCGCTATATCAATGCAAGTCTTTCTTTTCTTTCTATCAGTAAAGTTATCCCTCTTTAGCAAAGCAAACCTTTATAGTGTACCTAAAACCATATGCAAAATTTATGACAGAAATTAACATATCAATGTCGTTATCTATAACATATACCAGTCTAGTCATTTCCAATATAAATTATTGCCTCTTAAAAAACAGCCTCGTTTTTTTATGTTCCTTTAAACAGCTGGAAAATTGTATGCACTCACTTCTGAAAATGAATCTGGTTATTACAACAAATCACTTGTAATTTTCTTAGATTCTTTCGTAGATGTAATGGCAGTTAAATGTTTTGGATTTGAGCCCAACAATTTCAGTACTGTTACACAAATTTGGCACGTTGATACTTGTATTAAGATAGTTTTTTTTTCGCTTTCCGTATGTAGGGTCTGATTTTAACTGTGGCCACCTGGTGTAAATTGGGTGGGATGGCCCTGTTTGTGCTGGCACTCTGGCAGCCACCATCTTTGTAAGGGCTTTATGATGGGTGGCTGGAGTGCTTGCCCGATACAGGCTAGAGGCCACTTTTAACGTGCAAATTGATGTACATTGGACTCCAACTGCAATTGCACAGTACATGCTCCACCCATTTGTACTGTTGAGCTCCTTCTCCTGATCCCACAAATACTCCCATCTGCTGCAGCCCATACGCTCCTCCCAACCACGCACCCACCCTTTCAGCTGGCTGTGTGTGGGAGCCACTAATTTCCCATCCTTTGCATCTGGTAAATTCCTTCGGAGCTCCAATGTGGCACACGCAGAACGCAGGGTCCATGCAAATGAGGCGAGAGCCTCAAATTGGCTCAGGCCTCGCGACAGCAACACTGAGCGGGCGACCGGTGCACTCCACCTGCCCACCACTAGTTTTACATCAAATGTTTAAAACAGGTCTGTGAGGACTAAGACTGAGAATTCCCACAAAATGAGTTATGCTACTGCTATCCCTTTATAAAAGAATATTTGGACCCGCCAGTGGCCTGCTGGTAGTATGTGCGAATTTCCTGGGACTGCTCATTTGTGTTCCCATTGGTGCAGTCAGTGGTGTAAAACTGGTGGAAAAATAAATGAACTACCTGGAAACTTCTGTGCAACCTTCAAAATGCTTTGTCTTCATTGGCATCTACAGCAGATTTTGGAATCTGCAACAGATATCCAGCTAAGAAGTGGCCAGGGACCAGTGGGTGACTCCACCTACATGGAAGAAGAGACTGCAGCTCTGGAAGCAATATGGGACAGAATGGAGCACAGCATGAATCGTAGTTTCCAGGTCACGGTGACCACTGTCTCTCAGAACTTTAAGGGTCTGATCGCTACCATTAGACCAGTAATCCTGTTGATCAGGGCCCAGAGGAATGGCAATGGCTGGAGCCCACCTGTACCAGCCTTCCCCCTCAGAGTACTATGTAAGTAGTATGTGGGAGGTGATACCAGACTGCCCAGGAGCAAGCTCCAGAGTTGCAGCTTACAGTGCTTCCTTGTCATAAGAGGACCAGCTCAGTCCCATGGTCTTTCAGAAGAGCATGATCACACAACCACTTCGTTCAATCCTGGCCCTCACGTGGCACCTAGAAGACGCACGAGTATAGGTTAAAACAGGCATGTGTGGGCACCCATGGAAGTACAGTGTAAAGAAAGAGTAGTTTGATTGTGTGCACTTTGGACTTAACTAATAAAATGGAATGTGCCCTCACTTGGCACTTTGTTATTAATGGAGGTTAAAGTCATACAGGAAAGGTGCACGAATGTGGTGTTGATGTCTTGACTTACGTGATGATGATTGGTATGGTGCAGGGGCAAAGAGGGCAGATGTATTGTGATGTAGTAGGGTGGGTAGTGGTTTGAAGGGATTTACCTTTATTTGAAAGTGGGGGAGAAGCAGGTAAGGATGCAGTGTCTAAGGTAGACTTTGTTTAAGGAAAGACTCCAGTGATGCCATGTGCTGTGATGCCTCTGGCAGTAAATGCAGCCTGAGACTCCTTGCTCCAGCTTGTGGTGCTGCTGCCTGTCCACAGTAACGACATACAAGAGTATGCCCACAGAGAATGCCATACCTCCTGCTGAGAACCGCAGACTGTTGCTAAGGAATGAGGGTTCCGTAAATCTTCTGGCAGTCTGACCCCGTGAGAAGCAATGAGAAGCAAGTGCAGGAGAATGCCAATTAATAAAAACCTCTTTAGAAAGCATTTTCTAGCTGTAGAAATCTGTTTTCAAAGATCTCCGGACTCTTCTGTGTGTCAAGAACTCCTCACTTCCACTTGTATCAGCGGATCCCGGCAGCCGAGCCTCATAAATCTCAGTTTAAGTTACCTAGATTGCATTAACAGCGCAACGCAGGAAACTCACAGTTGCTATGCCATTATTGGTCTCTCTGAAATATGCAAATGAGGCCAGTTGGGAGTCAGCGGGCAGATCATGGGAAGACTTTGAGGTGAGGTGTTTTAAAGGCGCACAAGCAGTAGAGCTGACTTCTATTTGAATTTCACAGCTAAAAAAAATTCTTACGCCATTTATACACCACTAATGCACTGAAAGCGGTGGGGAAATTACGCCCCTCCCCAAAGATCTTTTTATGCTTCAATTCTACTACTAGAGTCTTGTTTATGCATAAACAATAGCAACGATTAGCATAGCTGCTCTGCTCAGTCAGACTATCATCGTCGTTCGTTCTTTGATATTGAAGAAGGCAGTCAGAATATCACCTCATTTTTTGCACTGAGATCTTCGGTGACTGATAAGACCTATTTTTGCTCAGAACGGGCGTCCGCAGATTGAATGGTGGATCTTGTTAAACCGATTTGGAATCTTGATTGTTCAAGCAAGACTTCCTCATCTGGAATTTACATTCAACATCAGCAACTAGGAGGTGCCTTCATGGATTGCCATGCTTTCTTATCTTAAGCAAGTTGTTGCCTCTTATGGATGTATATTTGGCACGGTTTCAGAGTAGCTTTTAAGTAGTCTTTATATCTCTTTTGCCGACCACCAAAAAATCACTTCCCAGTTGCCAATGCACCATAAAAGTTCTTCGGGATTAGTTCCACAGACATTGACAACACATGACCTGACCATCACAGCTGTGTCTGCAAAATTAATGGGACTAAAAGTCGACAAATCCCAAGGACCGGATGACCTACATCCGCTTTTGAAAGAGGTGGCCATTGGAATAGTGGATGTATTGGTTGTCATCTTCCAAAATTATATAGATTCTGAAATGGTTCCTGCAGATTGGAGGATAGCAAATGTAAGCCCGCTATTTAAAAAAGGAGAGAGAAAATGGGGAACTACAGACCTGTTAGCCTCACATCAGTAGTTGGGAAAATGCTGGAATCTATTATCAAGGATGCAATAACTGGGCAATTAGAAACTAATAGTAAGATTGGGCAGAGTCAACATGGATTTATGAAAGGGAAATCCTGTTTGACAAACCTATTGGAGCTCTTTGAGGATGTAACTAGTGGAATTGACAAAGGGGAACCGCTAGATGTGGTGTATCTGGATTTTCAGAAGGCCTTCGATAAGGTCCCACACAAGAGGTTGGTGAACAAAATTAGGGTACATGGAATTGGGGGTAATATACTAGCATGGATTGAGAATTGGTTAACAGACAGAAAACAAAGAGTAGGGATAAATGGGTCTTTTTCAGGATGGCAGGCTGTGACTAGTGGGGTACTGTAAGGATCAGTGCTTGGGCCCCAGCTATTCACAATCTATATCAATGATTTGGATGAGGGGACTAAATGTAACATTTCCAAATTTGCTGATGATACAAAGCTAGGTGGCAGTGTCAGTTGCGAAGAGGATGTGAAGAGGCTTCAAGGTGATCTCGACAGGCTCAGTGAGTGGGTGAGAACATGGCAGATGGAATATAATGTGGATAAATGTGAAGTTATCCACTTTGGTAGAAAAAACAGAAAGGCAGAGCATTTCCTAAATGGTGAAAGATTGGGGAATGCAGATGCGTCACTGAAAGTGAATGTGCAGGTGCAGCAAGCCATTAGGAAGGCAAATGGTATGCTGGCCTTCATTACAAGAGGATTTGAGTACAGGAGTAAAGAAGTCTTACTCCAATTATATAAGGCCTTGGTGAGACCACACCTGGAGTACTGTGTAAAATTTTGGTCTCCTTACCTAAGGAAGGATATACTTGCCATAGAGGGAGTGCAACGAAGGTTCACGAGATTGATTCCTGGGATGGCGGGACTATTGTATGAGAAGAGATTGAGTAAACTAGACCTGTATTCTCTTGAATTCAGAAGAATGAGAGGGGATCTCATTGAAGCATACAAAATTATTACAGGGTTTGATAGAATGGATGCTGGGAGAATGTTTCCCTTAGCTGGGGAGTCTAGAACCAGGGGCCACAGCCTCAAGATAAAGGGTAGGCCATTCAGGACTGAGATGAGAAGAAATTTCTTCACATAGAGGGTGGTGAATCTTTGGAATTCTCTATCCCAGAGGGCTGTGGAGGCTCAGTCATTAGGTATATTTAAAACAGAAGTCGATAGATTTCTGACTAGTAAGGGCATCAAGCGATATGGCGATAGGGCCGGTGAAGGGAGTTGAGGCAGAAGATCAGCCATGATCTCATTGAATGGTGGAGCAGGCTCGAAGGGCCGAATGGCCTACTCCTGCTCCTATTTCTTATGTTCTTATGTTCATGATCTGCTCTTTTAAGAACTTCGGCATCAAGGAACTTTTCTTGCCACCTGATCTTCATTAGTTGTCTCAGGCAGCTTAGATGAAAATGATTCAGTTTCTTAATGCGACATGAATATGTTGTCCATGTTTCAGTGGCATTAAGCAGGGGCATTGGAACAGCAGCCCTGTATACTTTGAGCTTGTTCTGTAGGCTGATGACTCACCTGTCCCAGAGGAGCTCACGGAGTTTGCCAAAAGCTAAACTGGCTTTAACGATTTTACCAGATGCTTCTATAGCAATATGGATTTCTCTAGATAGTGTGCTACACAGGTAGGTGAATTTGTCAGGTTAAAGATGACTTTGACAATACACTTTGTCAGTAAAAGTCCTATTGCTTTTTAGTTTTTACTTTGGGTGAAATTGACATTTTCAACAGACCTTGTTTTAAATTTCTAAACTTAACTAAAGGGGAAAAAGAACAAGGAAAAATGGCAGTAAATGAAGTTTTTAACAACAACAACTTGCATTTATATAATATTTAATTAAATAATTAATTTTCCCATAGTTCATTGCTAATAATATGTAATAAATATATTAATCATTTTTTTCATTTAATCTATATATATATATAAAAGGATATGTCTATCTGTCTGTCTGTCTCTCTGTCTGTCTCTCTGTCTGTCTCTCTGGCCGGCTATACAATCAAAAGTTATAGAGCGTACCTACACATATATGTTATATCAAAAGAAAGCTCATCATTAGGGGACTCTTGTAGGCATATTTATTTTTTGCTCGGACAAAAATTGTGCCGACGGTATCCAAAAAACTTTCAAAATTCCGCTCATTTGCATCGAGTGGGGGTGGGTTCATTGTGTGTGCGGGCTACAGTTGAGTGACGTGATCATTGACCAATCCTACAGTTCAGTGACCTGACGGTTGACCAATCGGTGCGTGTGTGGGCGGGCCTTATCATTCTGAACCGAGGTGAGTCGCCGCCATCTTGATTCCAAACTTTTCTTTTCTTTTTCCCACTTTCTGCGTGTTTCTTTTCAAATCTACATTTCCAGCAAAAAAAAAGTTGCTTTTAAAACACAAATTGTTTTTAAAAAAAAGTTAATTAATTTGTAAATCTTTTCTCTAACATCTAGAATTTTCCTACCTTTCACCGTTTTTCCAGGCCTGTAAGCCTGGGCCTCTGTTGCCCAGCCACGCCCGAGCTAGGCACCACCCGTCGCGCTCAACAAGCGGCTCCCGATCGCCGCCATCTTTGTGAAGGCTGGAGGGGGCGGGCCTGAGCCGAGCGTCGCCACCGCCGCCATCTTAGTAAAGGTGGGTGGGGCAGGAGTCAGCGCGCGCGACTTGAGTCCGGCCGGGCCTCACGCGGTAGGTTGCGTGGCAGCGTCTCTCTCTCTGCTCTTGAAGCCGGCTCGGGTGGGGGGCGGGGCTCGGGAGTTCGGGGTTCGGCAGGTCGGGGCTGTGGGGGGCGGGGCTCGTGAGATCGGGCCTCGGGAGATCGGGGGGGGCGAGCCTCGGGAGATGGGGGGGGTGGGGCTCGGGAGATCGGAGATCGGGCCTCGGGAGATTGGCGCTCGGGAGATCGGGCCTCGTGAGATCGGGCCTCGGGAGGGTGGGGGGCGGGGCTCGGGACATCGGGGGCAGGGCTCGGGACATCGGGCGATCGGGGGGCGGGACATCGGGAGATTGGGGGGCGGGACATCGGGAGATCGGGGGGCGGGGCTCGGGGACTCCCCCCTTCTCCCCTTCCCCCGCATCGCCGGCAGAGGGGACAGGGTCTGCTGGCTCCCCACTCCCTTTCTCCCCCCCTCCTTCCCCCACCCATCTCTCCCCCCTCCTCCCCCCCTCCCTCCCCCCCCCTCCTCCCTCCCCTTCCCTCCCCCCTCCTCCCCTCCCTCCCCCTCCCCCCCTCCCCGCCCCTTTCCCTCTCCCCTCCCCCTCCCCTCCCCTCCCCCGCCCCCTCCCCATCCTCTTCCCCTTTCCCCCCCTCCCCTCTCCCTCCCCCTCCCCTCCCCCCTTCCCCTTTCCCCCCTCTCCCCTTCCCCTTTCCCCCCCTCCCCTCCCCTCTCCCCTCCCCCCCAGTTGCGCTCTCTTCCCCGCCGCACTCTCTTTTCTCCCCCGTCACTCTCTCTCTTCCCCCCCGTCGCTCTCTCTCTTCCCCCCAGTCGCTCTCTCTCTTCCCCCCCAGTCGCTCTCTCTCTTCCCCCCAGTCGCTCTCTCTCTTCCCCCCAGTCGCTCTCTCTCTTCCCCCCAGTCGCTCTCTCTCTTCCCCCCAGTCGCTCTCTCTCTTCCCCCCAGTCGCTCTCTCTCTTCCCCCCAGTCGCTCTCTCTCTTCCCCCCAGTCGCTCTCTCTCTTCCCCCCAGTCGCTCTCTCTCTTCCCCCCAGTCGCTCTCTCTCTTCCCCCCAGTCGCTCTCTCTCTTCCCCCCAGTCGCTCTCTCTCTTCCCCCCAGTCGCTCTCTCTCTTCCCCCCAGTCGCTCTCTCTCTTCCCCCCCCAGTCGCTCTCTCTCTTCCCCTCAGTCGCTCTCTCTCTTCCCCTCAGTCGCTCTCTCTCTTCTCCCCAGTCGCTCTCTCTCTTCTCCCCAGTCGCTCTCTCTCTTCCCCCCCAGTCGCTCTCTCTCTTCCCCCCAGTCGCTCTCTCTCTTCCCCCCCGTCGCTCTCTCTCTTCCCCCCAGTCGCTCTCTCTCTTCCCCCCCAGTCGCTCTCTCTCTCCCCCCCCAGTCGCTCTCTCTCTCCCCCCCCGTCGCTCTCTCTCTTCCCCCCCAGTCGCGCTCTCTCTTCCCCCCAGTCGCTCTCTCTCTTCCCCCCAGTCGCTCTCTCTCTTCCCCCCAGTCGCTCTCTCTCTTCCCCCCAGTCGCTCTCTCTCTTCCCCCCAGTCGCTCTCTCTCTTCCCCCCAGTCGCTCTCTCTCTTCCCCCCAGTCGCTCTCTCTCTTCCCCCCCAGTCGCTCTCTCCCTTCCCCCCAGTCGCTCTCTCCCTTCCCCCCAGTCGCTCTCTCTCTTCCGCCCAGTCGCGCTCTCTCTTCCCCCCCCCAGTCGCGCTCTCTCTTCCCCCCAGTCGCGCTCTCTCTTCCCCCCAGTCGCGCTCTCTCTTCCCCCCAGTCGCGCTCTCTCTTCCCCCCAGTCGCGCTCTCTCTTCCCCCCAGTCGCGCGCTCTCTTCCCCCCAGTCGCGCTCTCTCTTCCCCCCAGTCGCGCTCTCTCTTCCCCCCAGTCGCTCGCTCTCTCTCTCTCTCTTCCAACAACAACATGCCCTCAAAAATCCCTCGGCACCGCCGGTCACTGCAGCTAGTGTACTATAAAAATGTTTACCTGATTAATTTAGTTTGAAAATGTTGAAATAAACCATTATATCAGTAGATATGATACTCATCCAGTTAGTTCAACACAATATGCAACCATAACATTGGAATTGTTTTTGCAATTCAGTAAAGTTCTGTTCATTTAAACTTCAATGAAATCGTGGTGCCTGTGATTATAGCAGTGAAGTTGCTTTGCCTGGATCAATACTGGCAAGTGACTGGAGTGCCTAGTTCCATAGTAGCCCAAGGCGGTGAATGCTTGTATCCAATAGCAGTGCGAGATTGGAGCTTCTGGATTAAGAGCAGAGGGAGATTGTGAGTGTTTGGATCTATTGCAACCTGTGATGAGGAGTGCGGATCAAAAGCATTGTGAGAGTGGAGTGTCTGGATAAGTGGCAGCCTGAGATTGGCAGTGCCTGGATCATTAGCAGCCCAAGGCTGGAGGTGTACAGACCACACCATAATCCTGCTGTCTAGCTCAGTAAGATTGCCCATGCTAGGTTCTATTCTTATCTATTTAATCGCAGCCAGAGCATCTCCAGAAACGGCTTCTCTTCCCAACCCCTGAACCGGAACCTCTGAAGACCCCCATGGATCTATCCTTGGTCCTCTACTCTTCCTTATCTATATGCTGCGCCTTGGTGACATCAGCCACAGACATCAGGTCAGCTTTCATATGTACGCTGATAACAACCAAATCTACCTTTACACCACCTCTTTAGACCTGTACACTAACTCTGTGCTGTCAGACCACAAACTCCATACACTCACTACCAATTACATTCTCCTCCATTACCACTGTCTCAGGCTGAACAAGGCTATTCACAACCTTGGAGTCCTAATTAACTCTGAGCTGAGCTTCCAATTGCCTACTTCCAACTCCATAACATCACTTACCTAAATCCATCTGTCGTTGAAACCTTTCTCTATGTCTTGGTACCTCGAAACTCACCTTCCATAAAATTCAGCTCATCCAAAACTCTGTTGCCCATATCTTATACTGCACCAAGTCCCATTCAACCATTGCTGACCTGCATTGGCTCCCAATCTCCAAACATCTCAAATTTTAAAATTCTCATCCATTTGTTTAAATCCCTTCAGGGCCATGCCCCTCCCTGTCTCTCTCCAAAGGCCCCAATCTCTACCACTGAACTCACTCTTCTTCCGACTCTTGCCTCATGTGCAACCGACCTCTCAATTCGTCCCGCCATTGATCGTCATTTCTTCAGCCGTCTAGGCCCTACACTCTGGAATTTCTTCCCTAAACCCCTCTGCCACTCCTCCTTAAAACCCACCTCTTTGACGAAACTTTTGGTAATCCCTCCTAATCTCTCCTTCTCTGGTTTAGCATTCTTTTTTGATTACACCTTTGTAAGCACTTTGAGATATTTTTCTATGTTAAAGGTGCTATATAAATGCAAGCTCTTGTTGTTCCATAGATCAATAGCAGCATGAGAGTGAAGTGCAAGGATCAATTGCAGCCCAATATTAGGAATGTCTGGATCAATAGTAGCTTGTTGGGAATGTCTGGATCAATATCAGTGTGAGATTAAAGTATCTGGATCAAATGCAACGTAAGGTTGAAGCCTGGTTCAATAGCAGTGTGAGGTTGGAGATGAATCAATAGCAGTGTGAGACAGGAGGCCTTGATCAACAGCAATTTGAAGTCGGAGTGCCTGTGTTAATGGCAGTGTGAAGTTGGACTACCTGTATTAATGGCAGCTTGAGATTGGAATTCCTGTATTGCTCATAGTGTGATGTTGCCTGGCAAAATGATGGTAGGGAAATCCTATTTTCCACCCCAAAACATTTGTAATGTTTTTTGCTCTCACTTGAAATAGTGATACTTTAGTGGGAAATGTCCAAGAATCACTGTCCTAGCGATGTCTGAGAGAGCGGCAAGTACTGCAGTAACTATGGCCTTCACTTTGCAGTACTGCCTCTGGGACACCGTTCTCATTCTCTAATGCCTGCACTCTTAACGTGGAGAAGAGTGGGGGAGGTTTTGAGGTGGTAACTGGGTGAAATCATGGGGATACAATGGACATGCCCACCTGTCGCCATTTACATGTGGCAGGGCAGACTGAGGGCAGGTGGCACAGTTGACTGGCAGGTCCCTGGAATTATTTTGGAACAAATGAATGCCACACCACCCCATTTTCCTTTGCTTACTGCCATGTAGTTGTCTGGCAACAGATGGTTTCTTAGGTTTCTTTGGGAAAATCCAGTCAAGATTATAAGGTTTATTGTTGTGTTCTCCCTGGTAACAGGTTTGAGAGGAAATGTGAAAACACGGTTTTCAAATATGTAACTTTGTGATTGGTTCAATTTGTATTTCCCTGGTAGTTCCCTCTTTCAATTGATAAGTCAGGAATTCAAAATCCAGGATATCCCAGCAATTGCTTTTTTGGGATATAAGAGCATTTTGCTTGAATCTGAATTAGTTAGCAGTTGGAGAATCTCAAAAGAGGGGAAGTTTGAAAATTCCAGAAAAGCAGGTAAGAGGCAGTTTGAAAAGAACTGACAAGAGTGGGAAGCTGGAATAGTGAGAAATACTATAACCCTGATTTTAACTCAGGGCGAGAGTGCAGCAGTAGTGAGGGGTGGCAAGCAGCAGCCCATTTAACTCCTGGGCCTCCTTTTAAATTTTTCAATTCGAACTCCCGCTTGAACCCGGCGGGGCGGATGAGATGGCTGGGAGGTGTGAGCAGGAAATCCCGTGGCAGGAAATTACCTCCGGAGATCCAAGGACATGGTGAGTGAGTGATGGGGAGGATGGGAGGTGATCACGATCGAGTGAAGGGGTAGGGGAGGACTAAAGATTCCTTATGGGGACCAGAGGAACACTCTTGCCCCTTCTAGCCCCCAAGGAAACCTTCAAAAATATTACAAATTTTTACCTACCTGGGCCTCTTCTGGCACTGGATGCATGTCATGACAGGCACAGTTGGCACTGTATGTGACTCGCACAGCCGGGATTAAAATAGCATTGGGGTCCAATGACATCATCAGTCCCAACTTCTAAATATTGGGGAGACTCTCGCCTACCTACGGTAAGAGTCTTACATGCTTCCTGAAACCAAGTATTTAAAATAGCAGCCAGCGGGCGTGCAGCGCCAATAGAAACCTAAATACTCTGCCCCAATTTTAACCCCTCCCCCACAATATTTCACAATATAAATATGTTTAAACTTAGGAATTACATAGAATCTACAGCACAGAAACAAGTTATCCAGCCCCCCAACTGGTCTATGCTGGTGTTTAAACTCCGTGCGGGCTTCCTCCCACTTTAATTACCTCTTCCCACCCTGCCCCCACAGCCATCTTTTCCCTTCTCTCTCATGTTTGCATCATGTGTTCACTATGGAGAAAGACGATGCAGACATAGAAATCGGGCAAGGGGGCTGTGACATACTTGAACATATTAGCATCGAGAGGGAGGAGGTGCTAGCGGTTTTAGCAGGCCAAAAAGTGGATAAATCCCCAGGCCCAGACGAGATGTATCCCAGGCTGCTGTGGGAGGCAAAGGAGGAGATTGCAGGGGCTCTGACACAAATTTTCAGAACCTCTCTGGCCACAGGGGATGTACCAGAGGACTGGAGAACAGCTAACGTAGTACCATTATTCAAGAAGGGTAGCAGGGATAAACCAGGGAATTACAGGCCAGTGAGCCTAACATCTGTGGTAGGGAAATTATTGGAAAAAATTCTGAGGGACAAAATTAGTCTCCACTTGGAGAGGCAAGGATTAATCGGGGATAGTCAGCATGGCTTTGTCAAGGGTAAATCATGTCTGACAAATCTGATTGAATTTTTCGAGGGGGTGACTAGGGGGGTGGATGAGGGAAATGCTGTGGATGTGGTTTACATGGACTTCAGTAAAGCTTTTGACAAAGTCCCGCATAGGAGACTGGTCAAGAAGGTAAGAGCCCATGGGATCCAGGGTGCCTTGGCGCGTTGGATCATAAACTGGCTGAGTGGCAGGAGGCAGAGGGTGATGGTCGAAGGTTGCTTTTGTGACTGGAAGCCTGTGTCCAGTGGGGTACCTCAGGGATCGGTGCTGGGTCCCTTGTTGTTTGTGATCTACATAAATGATTTGGATGAGAATGTAAAAGGTATGATCAGTAAGTTCGCAGATGACACGAAAATTGGTGGGGTGGTAAATTGTGAGGAGGAAAGCCTCAGGCTACAGGACGATATAAACGGGTTGGTCAGATGGGCGGAAAAGTGGCAAATGGAATTTAACCCTGAAAAGTGCGAGGTGATGCATTTTGGACGGACAAATAAGGCAAGGGAATACACAATGAGTGGTAGGACCCTAGGAAGTACAGAGGGTCAGAGGGACCTTGGTGTACATGTACATAGATCCCTGAAGGCAGCGGAACAGGTAGATAAGGTGGTTAAAAAGGCATATGGGATACTTGCCTTCATTAGCCGAGGCATAGAATATAAGAGCAGGGAGGTTATGATGGAGCTGTACAAAACGCTGGTGAGGCCACAGCTGGAGTACTGTGTGCAGTTCTGGTCGCCTCACTATAGGAAGGATGTGATTGCTTTGGAGAGGGTGCAGAGAAGATTCACCAGGATGTTACCTGGGATGGAGCGCCTCAGCTATGAAGAGAGGCTGGACAGGCTGGGGTTGTTTTCCTTGGAGCAAAGAAGGCTGAGGGGGGACCTGATTGAGGTGTACAAAATGATGAGGGGCATAGATAGGGTAGACAAAGAGGAACTTTTCCCCTTAGTAGGGGGGTCAATAACAAGGGGGCATAGATTCAGGGTAAGGGGCAGGAGATTTAGAGGGGATTTGAGGAGGAACTTTTTCACCCAGAGGGTGGTTGGAATGTGGAACTCAATGCCTGAAAGGGTGGTAGAGGCAGGAACCCTCACAACATTCAAGAAGCATTTGGATGAGCACTTGAAATGCCATTGCATACAAGGCTATGGACCAAATGCTGGAAAATGGGATTAGACTGGACAGGGATGGATGGGCGGCGCAGACACGATGGGCCGAAGGGCCTCTTTCTGTGCTGTAAAACTCTATGACTCTATGACTCTATGACTCTAAGCCGTCCCTTAAATGCATTGGCTTCAACCACACCATGTGGCAGTGAGTTCCACATTCACCATTCACCATGTAAAGAAATTCTTCCTTCACTTGATAAGTTAGTGGTTATCTTATATTTATGCCCCCTTGTTCTGGACTCATCACAAATGGAAACACTCTCTCCACATCCATCCTATAGAATGCCATCATAATTTTTAAGACCTCTATCAGGTATTCACTTGGTCTTCTCTTTTCCAGAGAAGAGAGCCCCAGCCTGCTCAATCTTTCCTGATAATTTTTACCAAGGCTTTACCAAGGAGGTGACCGGGACCTATTTGACATGGGAAGCATGTTAGAGGGTGTTGCAGAGGTAAATTGTAACACTATTCAGCATAGTTGCTGAACCACTGTGCAATCCCAAGGTAAATAACTCTTGGGGTCCGGATAAGATGCATCCAAGAATCCTTAAGGAAATAAGGAAGGAAATCACAGGAACTCTGGTACAAATCTTTCAGAGTTTTATTAACATGTCTAGGTAAACAAACAACAGATCCTGTTTGGTAATTGTTATTAGGCCTACACCTCCATAATAATTCTCTTCAGTCTTTGAAAGCAGTAAAGCCGCACAATAGACATTAATTAAAATTGAAAATATGAAGTCAATTTATTAAACAAGTAATAGTTAATTCATTGTGAGATTAGCAGTAGATGTTTTCTTTAAACCAAATCCCAAGGGGGGGCGAAATAGTTGGTTTTGTTGACAGGCCTACTGGAGAAGTACTGAATAAGAAAAATGCAGAAAAGGACAAAGGGCACTAAGGCAGCCAGTCAGATTTTTAATACAAGAGACTGAAGCTGGAAGCTAGATTGGTCAGGTTTTTTTTGCAGTTTGCAGAGGTAAAAGTAATGCCAAAGATAGGTCATCCCACAAAAAGGACAGAGCACATGGTTAATGTTACATTAATGTGGATGCTTTTGAACTGCATAATTTGCAGCTATACCTCTCAACTGTCTCTTTTTAATTGTGATATCCAGACATTAAACAGCACTGCTAGAAAAAGCAACAGTGCTAAAGACTTCAAAACTAGCAACATTTGTTCATTTACCAATTCTACAGAAACTGTTCTTGCTCCAAGCATCAACCTGAATTCCACCCTTTGGAGGATGGCCAATCCATAGTTAAGTGACAGATTGATCAACTACAACATAACACCAGGGAGCAGAATTTCCTCTGAGGTTACACTGGTAAATCTACAATCTACTCACCTTTCTCCAACAATATCTCTCAATCACAACTTCAGAAGGTGCTCCAACTGTATCAGGGTGAAGGTTCCATTACTCACACCAGTTACTCATGTGGCCTTTCTGTGTAATATTACTAATTCACACATGCCTGTCAGTGTTTTGAGGGCGCAGTCAGCACTTCGGTGTTTGGGAACAAAAATAAATGGCAACTGAGTCTGTTTCCTCCCAGTACAACTCCTGCTGAGTTGCTAATATCCCTGAATAGGTCCCTCGCTATTCTGAACACCACTTCTAGGCTAATAGTGGGGATTGTGACCTCGAATACCGTAAGTGGGAGCTTTCACGAAAACAGGAGTTCCTGCCTACTGTATACAGAAGCCACAACCACTATTAGTTCTGAGAGGAGATTTGGACCAGGTCCACTGTATTCGTAGTGAGACTGACCTGTCATGCTTACCTTCGTCACCTCTAAGAATACATCATTTACTGTAAAAGTTTGCTGTAACTTGACCAAACTTAAAAGTTAACCAAATTTAATGTACCAGCATTCCTTGAGGCCAAGAGACTTTCTGCTGAACAAATATAAAATAAACTGCTGCAGTGGGACGACCTGGTCAGTTGCCAGAAATCATACGTCTAGTCACTGCCGGATTAACCACTCGCTGGTATTAGTACATATGTAGAGTTGGCTTATTATCGCTTGATCTGAAAGTAAAGGGATAGCTCTGTGTATGCTGAGGTATAATTGGGAATTATTATACGCTACATAGCTGTCGGATGCTTACTTGGAATCTCTTATTGATTTTAAGTAAAATAAGTTTTTCACAGATTCATTGGGTTTTGTGTTGTCTGTTTGACGGGTCTGAACTTTGGAAATTGTTGGATGGGTTAAAGGACAAGGGTGAATCTAAACATCTTACACCTCTAATCTCAATTGCTCCAATGCTCGCCTTATCAGCACCCATCTACCCTCCATAAATTCCAGCTTGTCCAAAACTCACTGCTCATATCATATCCCACACCAAGTTCTGCTGGCCATCACCACCATCCTCAAAAACATTGGTTATTGGTCTTTCATTCCTCAAATTTAAATTTCCGACTGATCCACAAAACTTTGACAGTTGGCATGTATGAATTTGTAGCATTACTAAAAGGCCACAAGGATGGCTAGTGTGAGTAATGGATTCTTCAGGCTGATACAGTTTGAATACATTCTGAAATTGAGATTGAAAAATATTGTTAGGGGAAGTGTAGGTATGTTGTAAAATTCACCTCTCCCAACACCTCTCAAATCAGTAAACAAAAAAAAGTCTAGATTCTGTGGAAATCGCTTACATCTATTGGTGCGATTTGGAACAAAAAAACTGTCAGTATTTTCAGTTGGGATATAACAGTTTGCAAACCTCAGAAATAAGCATAAAATATAAAACCAATCAGGAAACAAATACTTACGTAGGTTAAAAATAGAGACCAACAATAATGATGCTCATTTCTAGTTTTAAAACCATTGCGGCTGACTTGCATATAAGCCTGCAGCCAAAATATCCCAAGGGAGGTTAATGAAAGACACTGTCAGTGAATAAGTGATAATAAGCAGAAGAGTTGAGTAATTGGGTAGATGATAATATAAACTTTAACAGGTAATGAAAACTGACAAGTCATTGTCACGAAATGGAATTCTAATAGACATCATTTATCTGTGGAGAGATCACCTTATTCCTGTGTAATACATTGGTGTATTAAACATACATAAAACAAACAAGTCTCATTAACAACCAACATTTCTCTCTCCTAAAGTCAGATCATTGCACTTTAGCAACAGCATTTGCTTACCAGTGGTTGCTAGGAGAAGTTTACTATGAACAATAACTTAAAATAGGGGATGCACAAAAGGCCAGAATTGGTAGAGCACAGAGATCTCAGAGGGTTGTAGAGCTGGAGGAGGTTACAGAGATAAAGAGGGGCGAGGCGATGGAGGGATTTGAAAACAATTATGAGAATTTTAAAATTGAGGCATTGCCAGACCGGGAGCCAATGTAGACAAATTTATGTCGATTTGTAAAAGGTTAAAAAATGCATATAAACATAAAGAAGCACTCACTGCATGAACAGATTGCCCATCACACTGATGTAGCAATCAAGTCTCAGCCCAGAAAATTGACTGACAGCAGACATTCTACCAACACAACAAGTGTTAAATCGCTGACAACCTTCCCCGGGGGAAATCCTGCTCCAGATTATTAACTGTGTTTTGGAAGTATATGATCATTGTGCAGGGGAGGAATTTTAACGCTGCCTTCTAACTGTCTCACTGACATCACATCAACAGATGCCAGTCTCACACAACTGTAGGGAAATCACCCAATTGACAGGAATAGTGTAAATTCTGCTTGAAGAACATCTATTATAGATGGAGGACATCACAACACTGAAAACTTGATTTCACTCATAATACCCAACTCTGTGAAATATGGAAAAATCGTAGCTGAATTCATATCAGATTTGTACAGAAGTGCCTGAAGACGTTTGGCAATGCCATAGCATTGCAGAAGTAATTTTTGGATAGAAAATACATTGTGAAAACAAATCCTGTACACTTTAACAGATGTACTGAGAAGATGTACTAACATACTGCTAACCCTGCATTAGGAAAATTGATTTAAAAAATACTTTTAAAAACTTACCCGTCTTCTGGAAAACAAGCCAAAATGCCAAGTGAGTAACATTTCAAAGCTATTATTTTAGGAAGCTTGCCATTTCATGACCCTACCATTTATATCTAAGGTGTGACAGCTCCAGCAGAGGCTCAATGAGTAAACTTACCATGTGGTGCTCTAGTGAGCCACATGCTCCAGGAAGGTCCCAGGTTCAATCCTTGGTCTGTATTCAGTAAGTTGATCTCAGCTGGAGTGGTGGCAGGGTAGTACAATTTGCCTTGGTATCCTTAAATGACAAAAGGAGGGAAACCAGCCAGGATTCCTAATCCTGAGACTCCTGCCAGAAAGTGTGAATGTCACAAGAGGACAAATTCAGCTGTGATGCTTTTCTTGATAAAAATAGTCTGCTGACACTCATTATCTAGGCTTAAACATCAGCAATGACCTGGTTGAGGAACCATATAATTGTGCTCTAGCATGGTTCACTGCATTAAGCAGAGGTGGGAATAAAATAAGTTGAGTGTCAGATACCCTTGTTATTATGTATACATATGTATGTAGAGTTAGGAGTTGGTGTAATCTCATATGATTAGGGTTTTTGCTTTCTTTTTACTTCTAAATGGTTTGTGGATCTGTACTGTAGTTAGAAATAACGAAATGGTTAAACTTGTTCATTCCCAGGATGCTTTAGGGTTGACTGTGTTAGGGTACAATTTAACTGACTGTGCTGTTTAGCTTCTGCTGAGGTGCAGGATGTGGGTTGCAGGACATGTGATTTGTGCCTGTTGACTTATTTTTGTGGCCACATTATGAAACGAGATAGCTAACTCAGTCTTGAGATGAGAAGTGGGACAATGGAGCGCAGGATGATTCATTACATCCTAGATGGTAAACAAGTTGGCATCTGGTGTTTTCTAGGAAATATCTCATTTCTGGGAGTCTTGTTCACAATAACACTTGTCATGCCATAATGAATCAGCAAGGACAGTGTGCGTGACTACGGGCCTATAAAGATCTTGAGCTTTCCTTAACAAATTATAGAGTCAGGATCGAAAGGATGATCTGTACCTGGCGAAAAATGGGGTAATTGCGTTTATTTCTCTGCATGTCTACTGATTAGCGACAATGCATTCTGGATTTGGTCAAACACAATAAACTTTGTAACACATTTGGTTTGTCAGATTTGAATTTTCTTACATGAGTACCACCTTACTTTTGAATCTTACAACTATACATCCATTTTTGCTGTGACATTTGGAAAAAATGATTTGCTGTTGAATTATATAGATACACTATGTAGAATTTGGCAAATGTTTGGCACTGTAGGATATTATGAAAAGATTAGTACTGCAGCTTTTCAATAAAACAGAAAAACCTTCAAGTTTATTATTTGGTAAATACTCTAGCAGGAGGGGGAACTGGTGGAGTAGTGGATTAGACACAGGCCTTTTAATATTGTGACTTGAAGGTCTCTTTTGACTGCTGGCTGTTGGGGTTCTATATGCAATGGGTTCTGTGAGTCTCAATCCATGGACCTACAGCATAAAGGTATTCCTAATGTGGCACTAATTTGTTATTCTCACTCAGGGGCAATAAAATATAAAAACAGATAGCAAGAGTTTCTACAGTTATATAAAAAGAAAAAGTGTGGCTAAAGTGCATGTTGGTCCCTTAAAGGACGAGACCGGGAAATTAGTGGTGGGGAACATGGAGATGGCAAAAACGCTAAACAAATATTTTGTATCAGTCTTTACAGTAGAGGACACTAAAAATATCCCAACACTGGACAAACAGGGGGCTATAGGGGGGGAGGAACTAAACATGATTAAAATCACTAAGGAGGTGGTACTCGGTAAGATAATGGGACTAAAGGCGGATAAATCCCCTGGACCTGATGGCTTACATCCTAGAGTCTTGAGAGAAGTAGCGGTAGGGATTGTGGATGCATTAGTGGTAATTTTCCAAAACTCCCTGGATTCAGGAAAGGTCCCAGCAGATTGGAAAACTGCTAATGTAATGCCCTTATTTAAAAAGGGAAGTAGACAAAAGGCTGGAAACTATAGACCAGTTAGCCTAATATCTGTGGTTGGTAAAATGTTGGAGTCCATTATTAAGGAAGCAGTAACAGGACATTTGGATAAGCATAATTTATTCGCACAGAGTCAGCATGGTTTTATGAAGGGGAAGTCATGTTTGACAAATTTGCTCGAATTCTTTGAGGACGTAACAAACAGGGTGGATAAAGGGGAACCAGTGGATGTGGTGTATTTGGACTTCCAAAAGGCATTTGACAAGGTGCCACACAAAAGATTACTGCACAAGATAAAAAATCACGGGATTGGGGGTAATATACTGGCATGGGTGGAAGATTGGCTATCTAACAGAAAACAGAGAGTTGGGATAAATTGTTCATTCTCGGGTTGGCAATCAGTGACTAGTGGTGTTCCGCAGGGGTCAGTGCTGGGACCCCAACTCTTTACAATCTATATTAACGATTTGGAGGAAGGGACCGAGTGCAACGTATCCAAGTTTGCTGACGATACAAAGATGGGAGGGAAAGCAGTGAGTGAGGAGGACGTAAAAAAAACTGCAAAAGGACATAGACAGGCTAAGTGAGTGGGCAGAAATTTGGCAGATGGAATATAATGTTGGAAAGTGTGAGGTTATGCACTTTGGCAGAAAAAAATCAAAGAGCAAGTTATTATCTAAATGGAGAGAAACTGCAAAGTGCTACAGTACAAAGGGATCTGGGGGTCCTGGCGCATGAAACACAGAAGGTTAGTATGCAGGTACAGCAGGTGATCAAGAAGGCCAATGGAATCTTGGCTTTTATTGCAAGGGTGATGGAGTATAAAAGCAGGGAAGTCTTGCTTCAGTTATACAGGGTACTGGTGAAGCCATACCTGGAATACTGCGTACAGTTTTGGTTTCCACATTTAAGAAAAGATATACTTGCTCGCGAGGCAGTTCAGAGAAGGTTCACTCGGTTGATTCCAGAGATGAGGGGGTTGACTTATGAGGAAAGGTTGAGTAGGTTGGGCCTCTACTCATTGGAATTCAGAAGAATGAGAGGCGATCTTATCGAAACATATAAGATTGTGAGGGGGCTTGATCGGGTGGATGCGTTGAGGATTGTTCCACTGATGGGTGAGACTAGAACTAGGGGGCATAATCTTAGAATAAGGGGCTGCCCTTTCAAAACTGAGATGAGGAGAAACTTCTTCACTCAGAGGGTAGTAAATCTATGGAACTTGCTACCTCAGAGAGCTGTGGAAGCTGCGACATTAAATAAATTTAAAACGGAGATAGACAGTTTCCTAGCTGATAAGGGAATTAAGGGTTACGGGGAACGGGCAGGGAAGTGGACGTGAGTCTAGGTTCGGATCAGCCATGATCCTATTGAAAGGCGGAGCAGGCCCGAGGGGCCGTATGGCCTACTCCTGCTCCTACTTCTTATGTTCTTATGTAAAATGACTGATGTAGGAAATGGCAAAAATGTCACCATGGTGCAGTAGGGAGGGTGTGATGAGATTGGGACTGAGGCATGTTGTTGAGGCAATGTAGAGGGAGCTTTACGTTATATCTAGCTGTGCTAAATCGGACCAGTGAGTGCTTAATGCTGACAGTGAGTTCCATTCTCCAGCACTAACATCCTATCCCCTAATAAGCATTAAATAATTTCTAAAAAGAAAAGGAAAAAAAGCATAGTAATTCTCAAAAAGACAGCAAAATTGTGTTACATACAAATTTTCCCAGTGATTTCTAAATTCTTGTTAAAGAGTGATCCCTTCTATTTATCAATAAGTTGTTTTTTAAGTACCCCAGTGATTCATGCATTATCCCCTTTCTAGTTTATGTCAAATGAATAAAAGTTGTCTGATAAAGTTTGATTTTTTTTATGGATTTACTGTAATATACAGAATTTAACAGATTACTGTTCTCAGTAAATAACTCAGTATCAAGTCACTGGTACATGCAAAGGTTTAGATGGGTATTAAGTTTGAATTCCTGATCAATGTTCATTAGTAGCAAGTTTTGCCACATAATTCTATTTGTTCTTAATGTTTGAAGCCTGTTAGGGCGAGGACAATGGACCAATGTATGGCTGCTTTAACACTTGATGACCCAGGGTGGCCCAATGTGGGTTTGTAACTGTGATTCTCTTTGTGTTGAGCTTTGATCCTACCTGTGTTATTAGGCAGTGGCATTAAGCAGATGAAGGCATTTTTCCACAAAATGGGGTAAAACAAAATCAGTCGGTGAATTTACCTGGCCACCCTGACATACCTCTCATGGCTGGATCAAGAGTGGCATTATCAAAAGCCTGGAAATAGTTTACCTATCTGCTTATGTGGCTGGTCCACTTACATACTCCATCATAAGGTCAGATGTGGGGCTGTTCGTTGATGATTGCAGAGTGTTCGGCTCCATTTGCAATTCCTCAGATAATGAAGCAGCCCATGCTCATCTGCAGCAAAACCTGAACAACATCTAGGCTTAGGCTGATAAGTGGCAAGTAACACTGCCCTTTGACATTGCAGAATCTCCCATCATCAACATCCTTGGGGTCGTCATTAACCAGAAACTCAACTGGACAAGCCACATAAATGCCGTGGCTAATAGAGCAGGTCAGTGGCTGCATATTCTGCGACAAGTTGCTCTCCTTCAGACTCCCCAAAGCTTCCCCACCACCTGCAAGGCACAAGTCAGGAATGTGATGGAATACTCTCCATTTACAGTGGATGGGCACAGTTGCAACAAGTCTGATTAATTGGCAACCTATCCACCACCTTAAATATCCATTCCCTCCACCACCGGTGCACTGTGACTGTACTGCAGGAACTCGCCAAGGCTTCTTCAACAGCACCTCTCAAACCCGCTACCTCTAAAACCTAGAAGAACAAGGGCAGCAGGTGCAGAGGAACATCATCACCTCCAAGTTCCCTTCCAAGTCACATACCATCACGACTTGGTTATCACTGTTTTTTCATTGTCGCTGAATCCATAGGAAATATAGGAAACATAGGAACAGGAATAGGCCATTTAATCCCTCGAGCCTATTCCACCATTCAATGAGATCAGGGCTGATCTGTGACCTAACTCCATATACCTTTGCTACCTCTAGAATTGACTATTCCAACGCACTCCTGGCCAGTCTCCCATCTTCCACCCTCCATAAGCTTAAGGTCCACCAAACCTCTGCTCCCCATATCTTAACTTGCACCAAGTCCCGTTCACTCACCATCCCTGTGCTTGCTGATTTACAATAGCTCCTGGTTGAGCAATGCCTCGATTTTAAAATTCTCATCCTTGTTTTCAAATCCCTCCATGGCCTCGCCACCTCCCCAGCTCTGTAACCTCTGACAGCCCTACAATCCTCCAAGATAGCTGCGTTCCTCCAATTCTGGCCTCTTGCGCATCCCCAATTTTAATTGCTCCACCATTGGTGGCCGTGCATTCAGCTGCTGAGGCCCGAGGCTCTGGAATACCCTCCCTAAACCTCTCCGCATCTCTTACCTCTCTTTCCTCCTTTAAGATACTCCTTAAAACCTACCTCTTTGACCAAGATTTTGGCCATCTGCCCCAATATCTCCTTATGTGGCTCGGTGTCAAATTTTGTTTGATAATACTCCTGTGAAGCGCCTTGGGACATTTTACTACCTTAAAGGTGCTATATAAATACAAGTTGTTGTTGTTGCTGTTGTTGAATCATAATCCTGGAACTTTCTACCAAACAGCACTGTGGGAGTGCCTTCACAACATGGCTTGCAGTGGTTCAACAAGAATGCTCAATGTAGTGTCCGAGGATCAATAATACTCAGGCTGCAGGAGAACAATAAAACAGGTATTTACTGAACAGAGAGTAATTCAAGACTGAAATACAGAAGCCTGCTATGGCTTTAGATACAGGGGTGGTCACTGCCGGTACTGCAGTATAGAATCAGTTCTTCTCTTAAAGACACATACACAACAATTCCTCCCCTTTTAGATAAACAGTACATAACATTCATTTAACAACTAAATAATAACTAATTACAATTACAATTTTCTCTGTACTATATACATCAACTGAAATAATAATTTATAAGTTCAGTCTTTGAGGAGGCTTCCTGATCCTGACTGGATAGCGCCTTTCTCGAGTATCCTGTTCTTGCGGCGGAGTTGATTCTGGCTCATTGTCATTGGTTGGTTCGTCAGCTTCCAATACCACTGCTTCTGAGGTAGACGCAATCTGTACTTTGGGTTGATTAACAGGTGCACCTGCTCGTGGTATGGGTTTGGCTTGTTCCTGTGACTCTAGAATCTGGTCAGCATGGCATCTCACGATGCTCTCGCTAACGTCCACTGTGTACATTAGTGGTCCCTGCTGTGTGCATATCGTTCCTGGCTGCCATTTTTCTGTTCGGTAGTCGCAGGCCAAGACTGGTTGCCTTATCTTGAAGCTTCTGGTTGGCTTCTCATTTATGTGCTGGAATTGCTTATCCTCAACATCTCGTCTTATGTTTGGTTTGAGCAAATCCAGGCGACATCTTAGCCTTCGGTTGAAGAACATTATGGCTGGAGCTTGGTTGGTGACTGCATGTGTTGCATTCCGGTAAGCAAACAATAAATTATCCACCTTGTGTTGTAGTGGTATGTCGTCATTATGCATTGCCTTTATGGCCTTTTTAAAGGTCTGAACAAACCTCTCAGCCAATCCATTTGTGGCTGGATGATATGGGGCAGATGTGTAATGCTTCACCCCATTATTCCTCAGAAACCTTCGGAAATCCTCTGACACAAACTGTGGCCCATTGTCGGAGCAAATCTGTTCTGGCAAGCCATTCCTGGCGAAGATGGTCCGTAGGAGTGCAATAGTTTTCTCTGTGGTGGTGGAGGACATTTTGATGACCTCTGGCCATTTTGAATGGGCGTCCACAGCGATTAGGAACATTGAGTCCATAAATGGACCAGCAAAATCAATGTGTAACCGTTGCCATGGAGATGAGGGCCACTCCCATGGATGTAGCGGGGCCTGTGGTGGAGCGTTTTGGACCTTCTGGCATCCTGTGCATCTCTTGGTCATATCCTCGATTTCTTTATCGATTCCCGGCCACCACACAAACGCCCTGGCTAGGCTCTTCATTTTTACCCCTCCCAGATAACCCTCATGAAGCTCATTGAGCACTCTATCTCTCAACTTGGGTGGAATTACCACTCGGGATCCACACATCAAGGTCCCCTGGCACAGTGACCGCTGTTCTCTCCTTGGCGAGAATGCTGGCAACAGTGAGTCGCCATGTGCTGGCCATCCCTTCACCGTCAAATCATAGACCCGAGAGAGTTTCGGGTCATTTCGGGCTTCCTTCTCTATACTTGAGTTTGTAACAGGTAGACATTCGACTATGGTCGCATGGAATATCTCAACAGGGTCCACTGCAGGTGCTTCCTCTACCGTAGGCAACGGTAGGCGCGACAGCGCATCAGCGTTTCCATGCTGTTTCGTACTCTTGTAATCTATGTCGTACTGATGTGCCCCTAGAAAAAGTGACCATCTTTGCAGCCGTTGCGCCGTCATCACCGGAACGCCCTTCTTTGGGTTAAAAATGGAGACCAGGGGCTGATGATCAGTCAGTAGGGTGAATTTCTGCCCGTGCAGATAGTGATTGAACTTCTTCACCCCCCACACCAGGCTGAGGGCCTCCCTGTCAATCTGGGCGTAGTTACGCTTGGCTGAGGTTAACGAGCGCGACGCAAAGGCTACTGGCCTCTCTGAACCGTCAGGGAATTTGTGTGACAGCACCGCTCCGATGCCATAGGGAGACGCATCACATGCTAACCGAATCGATAGTGTTGGATTGTAGTGGGCCAATACTTCTTTTGAAGTGATTAGGCATTTACATTTCTGAAAGGCACGCTTACACTCATCACTCCATTTCCATGTTACTCCAGTTTGCAATAGGGCGTTCAGTGGGTGCAGAATTGTGGATAAATTCGGCAAGAACTTATGGTAGTAGTTCACCAACCCGAGGAACGACCTCAGATGCGACACATTTTCCGGTGCTGGAGCCTTGACTACAGCCTCAATCTTGTCCGGCGACTTATGCAACCCTTCCTCATCAATCATGTGGCCACAATACGAGATTTGTCTCCTGAAGAACTCGCATTTGGGGCGGTTGGCTCATAGCCCATATTCCTGTAATCTCGTGAGCACCTGCTCCAGGTTGGCAAGGAGTTCACTGTCATTTTTGTCCGTAACCAGGATGTCGTCCAAATAACACTGGGTCCCTGGGATCCCTTGCAGGACTTGTTCCATTGCCCTCTGCCAAATAGCCGGGGCTGATGCTACCCCGAATACCAGTCGATTGTACTGGTAAAGGGCTTTGTGAGTGTTTATCGTGAGGTATTTTCTAGATGCTTCTTCCAGCTCCATTTGTAGATATACTTGGGCCAGATCAATCTTTGTAAAGCGTTTCCCTCCAGATAGTGAGGCGAAAATATCTTCTCTCCGTGGAAGTGGATATTGTACTGTGTGCAGGACTGGGTTCACAGTTACCTTGAAGTCCCCACAGATGCGAACCTTCTTCGGTTCCCCAGGCGTGCTGCTCAATGATTTCTTCATTGCAGGAATGATGGGTGTGGCCCACTCGCTCCAGTCCACCTTGGACAGCACACCCGAACGCTCCAGACTCTCCAACTCTGCTTCAACGGCTGGGCGGATCACGTAAGGTACCGGTCTGGCCTTAAAAAATTTTGGGTTTGAGTTATCTTCGATTTTTATCGTTGCCGTTACTCCTTTTAGATTCCCAAGTCCTTGTTGGAACACCTCTTTCGCGTCAGTTAGAATCTTTGACAGTCGTCCAGGTGTGACGTCATCATCCTTTTTATCAGTCACAGTTAGCGCCTGAATGGAATGCCAATCCAATTGTATTTTTCGGATCCATTCACGTCCCAATAATGGTGGTCCTCCATCTGGTAGTATATATAGATACCGTTTCTGTGTTTCCTTGCCGTTGTATTCAACTGGCACCCTTATTTTTCCTCTGGGGTAGACTTTTTGCCCCGTGTATGTCTTCAATACAATGGACGTGTCCTTCAAGGGTATGTGTGAGAATAGCCGCTCATAGTCTCGTCGATTCATGACAGTTAGGGCTGATCCTGTGTCCAATTCCATCTTTACTGGGGACCCTGCTATCATGAGGGTGACCCAAATGGTTCGGTGATCCTCCTTTGCGATCACGTTGTGTAACTTTAGACAACTTAGTCTCCTGCTCCTGGAGTCCTTATCACTCTCCTGATCTTCCAAACTACTGTCTGTCAATTTCTTTACTTTCTTGTACTTTTCCTTAGTAGTTCTTGTAGTGTTGGTTTTATTTCCCGACCTGCAGACTCTTGCTATGTGTCCCATTTCCCCACATTGCCTGCATACTTTGTCCTTAACCCAGCAGTCCTTCTGATCATGGGTTATTCTACCGCAGCGATAGCACTTTTCTGCTCCATACGCCATTTCGTTGGCGCTGTATTCCTGTGGTTTCTGTTGTATTTCCGCAGCTCCCCGTGCTGCTGCTTCGTAGGATACTGCCACGCTGAAAGCCTGTTCTAGCTTCAGATCCTTTTCCGAAAGTAGTCGTTTCAGGGTTCCTTCACTCTGGAGCCCGCAGACAAACTTATCCCGCAAGGTGTCTGCCAGTCCTGCTCCGAACTGGCAGTGCTTCGATAACTTGCGTAGTTCCGTAAGATAGTCAGCATTGTTCTCATCTTTGTGCTGGTTTCTTTTATGGAACTTGAATCTTTCTGCTATCAGCAGCGGTGTAGGGTTTAGGTGTTCCTGTAAGATATTAACAATCTCTTCAAAACTTTTCTCCATTGGTTTAGCTGGGGTAATTAAATTCCGCAATAGGCCGTACTTTCTTGCGCCCATCAAATTTAATAATACCGACGCCTTCTTTCCATCGGCCACCTCATTTGCCTTGCAGTACACTTCAATTCTTTCCACATGCGTGGTCCAGTCTTCTACCTCGTTGTCGAAAGCAGTGATACTGCCACTCTTCGGCATCTTGGGTGATTGAAAATGGCGCCTCCCGCGCTTTTTCTTCTTCCCCAATGTAATAAAATGGCACCTCCCGCACTTTTCCTTCTTCCCCAATGGAATAAAATGGCGCCTCCCGCGCTTTTCCTTCTTCCCCTTGCTGCCACGCTGCTCCTAGCGTTCTACAGGGTGATGGCGGCGACCCGCGGCTTCGGCGCGTCTCACTTTTCCTTCTCCACATTCTATCCTCTCCACGCTGCCCGGTTCTTGAGCACCGACCGCGCCCTGTGCGCTCCACCCTCTCTCTCTTCCTCCCGACAATGCTGCACGGCCCCTTTGCAGAGCCGCTCGATCGAGCCCGAGCCTGCCGCAGTCCGGAAGGGTCAGCGCACTACCTGCTACCAGCACGACTTGCTGGAGCACCTCGACTGGGGAGCCAGGCCCAGCTCTCCACAGCCTCCCCTGCAACTCTCTGATGGATCCCTGGGCGGTTGCCCGTGGTCGACGCCCGCCGTTCTGACTTCGACCTCCAAGAAGCTTCTCTTCAGGGAAAAGATCCCCGTGAGGTGATGCAGTACTGCAGGTGAGTTCAAACCTGCCCGTCGCCAGTGTAGTGTCCGAGGATCAATAATACTCAGACTGCAGGAGAACAATAAAACAGGTATTTACTGAACAGAGAGTAATTCAAGACTGAAATACAGAAGCCTGCTATGGCTTTATATACAGGGGTGGTCACTGCCGGTACTGCAGTATAGAATCAGTTCTTCTCTTAAAGGCACATACACAACACTCAACACCACCTTCTCAAGGGCAAATAGGGATGGGCAATATATACTGGCCTTGCTCGTGACATCCATATCCAGAGAAAGAATAAAAAGCACAAGCACACATACATGTACATCTTGAATTCCATAGTGTTCCCCTCAATTTGCCCATGCTTACTATTAAGTGGGAAGCAGAACTCATTTGGAAAACTTGTTTGCGGCAGGGGTCAAATTTTTCAGTAATCATGTGTACCTATTAGACCTAGATGAACCTATAAGAGGGTAGATACGTTTCAACTTTTTGAACTGAATAAGACCCGAGAAAGATCCTGCCAGGATAATTATTTAGTACCTCCAGGTCCCTTTTGTGATATCAGCATCAATTTGATAGATTTACTTACTAATCAAGTCATACACATGCGAATGACTAATAGCTGCCTCAGGCTCCACAACAGCTCAGCTAGTTAAGAAAGTGAGCTGCTGGGCCATGTAGACGAGGAAGGCACCCAAGCTCAGTCTTTGTTCTTGCCAAGTTATTCAATCTCAGGACAACATTGGGGATGCTACAATTCTCTTCAGTGCCATTGGCTTAAGGAAGTGAAAACGAGTTGCGACTCCTGCTCTTCATTGTTATCCAGTGGCATCAGATGGAAATGATTGTGTGAACAGTGCACGAAGGCAGGATCAGGTTTAGCTGTGATACCCACCATATTCAAATACTCTGCCAACACCCACTGTCTAGTGAGGAAATCTACATGATATAAGGGGTTAATTTCAGGTGCTTGCTGGGTAAAAGTTTTCAGACTTGACACAGGTTAAGAGTCGATGTGTAACTCTATTGCACGTACTTGGATTATAGCCAAGAACAGATGTTTGCCCTCTTAATGAGAATGTAGAAGTGAGACAATGGGTTCCGTTTGAAGTACCCACTGACCTAACAACTTGCGACCGTAAGCAAACCTAGTCTCCAGATACATGATTCAGATTAAAGAGGACCTCCGGTTACACGATTCATGTCCTGTTATAGATTAACGGTTGACTTATGTGTCCAGGATCCTTCTGTCAATATGTCATAAGACCTGATGATTAATCTAAAATGTATGCTGATAGAGGAACAAAGGAATGTCAATCAAACTTGTTTGTTACACTGTATAAATATGGAACGCTTACGCTGTATCATTGGAATAGTAGCCTCACCCCTTGAGTGGAGGTACTGATTCCCCTTGCAAGTGAAATAAAAGGCCTGTCCATCTGACGAATCCAAGAGTGTATTGAGTCATTACCCAGAGCTAAGAAAAAGGCACTTCAACAATTTGGAGGTTCCACCGAGATGGCTTGCTGTACCAATTGGTAAGTTAACAGACGCCGAGTACGTTGCTCGGTTAGGAAAAATCCCATCGGCTGAAGGTGGTGTTTTGCCACATTTTTGGGACTTTCCCTGCCAGAAGCATAGCTGCGCATAGTCTGTTTATTCCATTGGACAGTACTGCTATCGGGTAATTGACTCACAAGGTTCGGAGGTTAAACTGCCGTTGTGACTGCTTCCCTTTCAGAAACGGAACAGAGGATCAGCCATGAGGCGCTGACGCCCCGCGAACTGGATCGTGCAGAAAAGGACGGTAGGAAGCGCTGAAATAAACGTACCAGAGAGAGAAGGTTAAGTCACGAATTTGATTAACTAAGGAGCTGGCGATTTACTGGAAATTGAACTAGCAAGGTTCCAGCTTGCTGAGAGAGAAGGTTAAGTCACGAATTTGATTAACTACGGAGCTAGCGATTTACTGGAAATTGAACTAGCAAGGTTCCAGCTTGAAGTTAGTTGGGACAAATTGAAGGCTCTTTTTGCCAAAGATTTGGCTAAAGGGAGTAGGGTAGAGGGAGAGAGAGTGGGTGAAGTTAGTTGGGACAAATTGAAGGCCCTTTTTGCTAAAGATTTGGCTAAAGGGAGTAGGGTAGAGGGAGAGAGAGTGGGCGATTGTCTGAAACACAGTGTCAATGTTTAATGTTTATGAAAGTGAGTATTTAACTACTTGTTATTATCAATCAACTTCGTCCAGTAAGGCTGCATAGGTTGGGGATTTAGTAACACTTTGGTTGTTGTTTAACAAGTGTATTGTTTATTGTTTATTGTCATATGTATTAATGTTTAGTCATGTCTGATCTGTAGAGGCGTCCCACGCAGATCATAGAATGTTACGGAATTGTTGTATGTTTTAACACTAAAGTATTTAAGCTGCTACAATGGGTTCTAGTGACAGTAAACTGCCTGAAAAAGGCACGCCAGCCGCTTTTATGTTAAAACATTGTGGTCAGTCAGCTATTGACCACTTACCAAATTGGTCCAAATGGACCTCAGGTAGTAATCACCCCTTTCCACCAGATGGAACATTTAAGATAGACAGAATTACTTGCCTCGAGGAATGCCTGCTAGAAAGAGACCCCGGAAGAAAAAGGAAAAAGGGTGTGGATTGGTCTGCATTTTGTGATTGGAAAAGAGAAGCCAGTGACAAAAAGGGAAATGAAACATTTCCTAGGAATGTCTGGCTATTGCAGACAATGGATTTTAAATTATTCCGAGATATCCAGACCATTACTTGACGTTATTTTTGCCCGCCATGCCGGAGAAATTGGAATGGAACCCAGGTACCGAGGAAGCCTTCCGGCAAGTTAAGCAAGCCATGGTATCGGCCCCAGCTTTGGGACTCCCAGATTACAACAAACCATTTAACTTATTCGTGCATCAAAAAATCAGGGTTCGCACAATCAGTGCTGACGCAGCTGCGTGGAGATAAACAGCGGCCGGTAGCATTTTTTAGCACTCAATTAGAATTAAAAGATGCAACACCCTGAATCCAGCTACTTTACTACCCACGGAGGAAGAAGGAGAACCACACTCCTGTGTAGAAGTCACCCAGTTGGTTTCTAAACCAAGGGTAGATCTGACGGAAGACCCTATACCAAATCCAGATTGTATATTTTATGTAGATGGATCAGCATTGAGAGACTTGAAGGGAAGTCCAAAAACAGCATATGCAGTGACTACCCAGAACGAAACAATAGAAGCGTTTCGTTTCCCAAGTTCATTTTCAGCACAACAAGCGGAATTATTTGCACTAACCAGAGCATGTATATTGGCTACAGATCAATCTGTTAATATTTATACCGATTCTAGATATGCATTTGGAGTAGCCCATGATTACGGACAGATTTGGAAACTTCGTGGTTTTTTAACATCTTCCGGAACCCAAATTAAAAACGCACAAGAGGTGAAAAACCTTTTATTGGCAATCCAAAAACCTAAACAAGTTGCGATTATTAAGTGCCAAGCGCACACAGGGCATTTGGATGAGGTTGCACTAGGAAATGCAGCAGCAGATCAAGCTGCCAAAACTGTAGCCTTATCACAGATAGGATCACAGGTTAAAATTTGTCCAGTTAGAGAAAGTACAGATCAACAACAAACCCCATCCCTGAATGATGTGCTAGCCCATCAAGATAGGGCTAGCCCTGAAGAAATAACGGAGTGGGATGTTAATCATTGTTTTAAAAACCCTGATGGCTTATGGGTTCATCATGACGGCCGCATGGTGGCACCCAAATCATTACTATCACCAATTGCCCGATGTGTTCATAAATTCACCCATGCGGGCAAAGGGGGGATGGCGGATTATATCCTTAAGACCTGGTATGCACCAGGAATCTCAAAATTGGCAAAACAAATTTGTGAAAATTGTATTATCTGCCAGACCATGAATGCAGGGAAAATAAAGAAGGTACAGCCCGCATCCCACCCAAACCCCATGGGCCCTTTTGTACACTTCCAAATGGATTTTATTGAACTACCTGTGTGTATGAGCTTTAAATATGTATTAGTTATTGTTGATATGTTTTCAAGATGGATTGAAGCGTTTCCTTGTAGAAAGAATGACGCCACCACTGTTGCTAAATGTTTATTGAAGGACATTGTACCTTGTAATGATATCAGCAAATAGTGATGTTATTTGCCTGTTTGATTATGATGCCTTACCAGCATGTTTGCATGTATTGATTACTTATGCCTGACCAGCAGAGGTCATGTGAGAGACAAGCAGTTGGGTTTAGTTTCAGTTTCGTTCTAGATGCATCACTAGCATGATGTCTCCTGTAAATGCTGTTAAAAGAGTTGAACAAGCTTTAGATTAAAAGACATTCTCTTTCATAAATGTCTCGTCATTGAACCCACAAAGAAATCAATACATGGTGTCAGAAGTGATTGAAAGAGATGAAGAGGAAAAATCTGAAGTTATATCCGCTCTCCACATATTAGCAAGCCAAAAGAGAACATCGTTACTTACCATTAGAGTATAGCTAACGAAGTGAAAAATGGAAGGTTTACTCCCACCGGCGAAGCTTCAGTTAACAGGTAATGTGGCTGAAAATTGGAGGTGGTTCAAACAACGTGTGGGGTTGTATTTAGCGGCAATCGGAGCTGACGAGAAAGGTGATAAAATGAAAGCGTCACTGTTCTTACATGTCGTGGGTGATGAAGCGCTGGAGGTGTATAATAACTTCACATTCGCTGCTGATGGAGACAAAATGAAACTAGATAAAATAATGGAACAGTTTGAGGCCTACTGCATACCTAAACGTAACGTGACGTTTGAGAGGCACAGATTTTTCACATGTGTACAGAAAACGGGAGAGACTATTGATCAGTATGTGACTGAACTGAGAAACAGAAGCAAATCGTGTGAATTTGGGGGACTGACAGACTCGCTGATAAAAGACAGACTGGTGTGTGGTATTCCAGATAATGGTCTAAGGGAAAGACTGCTAAGAGAGCAAGATCTAGACCTGGGAAAAGCCATAGCACTGTGTAAGGCTACAGAGACTGTGAAGTCGCAGGCAAAGGAGCTATTCAGTGACAGTAGCTGCAACGTGGATGCAGTGAGTAAGAACGGACACAAACCGTTTAACAAAAAGAGCGCCAATGTGAAAAAAGAGGCGTGGCCAGCGAACAAAAATGAAAGGGACAATCGAAAGTCATGTAGTCGATGCGGTACACAGCATCCACCAAAAAAGTGTCCAGCATATGGTAAAACATGCAATAGTTGCAACAAGAACAACCATTATGCCCGTTGCTGTAAGAACCAAGCGCAACAAAGCAAGGTCCATACAGTAGATGAAAGCGAGATAGAGGAGTTCTATGTAGATGTTGTGTCTGAAAACAAAAAAGAAGAAAGAGACTAGATGTTGACACTAAAAGTGAATGACATACACATTCCATTTAAATTGGATACTGGAGCACAAGTTAATGTGATATCAGAGACTGATTTTAAGAAAATTAGACCCAGACCAAAGATACATGGAATAAAAGTGAAAGTGACAGGATACTCAGGTACTGATATACCAGTGAAAGGAAGATGCATTGTCAAAGTAACACACAAGGACAGAGAGCACACGCTAGCATTAATCGTGGTGCCAAAGGATGTGCAAGCCATACTAGGTATAAAAGCCTGTGAGAGACTGAACCTGGTAAAGAGAGTCCTCGTTGTGGAAAGCAAAGGAGAGACAGTCTATGATGAACTCATGAAAGAGTACAACAATCTATTTAAGGGTCTAGGCTGCCTGCCAGGAGAACACACGATCAGAGTAGATAAAAGTATGCCAACGGTCATACATCCATGCAGAAAAGTTCCGTTTGCTCTTCAAAAGCAACTGAAGGCAGAGTTGGACAGGGTGGAAAGCCTGAATGTGATTCAGAAGATAGATGAGCCAACTGAGTGGGTGAGTTCCCTCGTCGTAGTGGACAAAAAGAATGGAAAGCTCAGAATTTGCCTGGATCCAAGAGATCTAAACAGAGCAATAAAGAGAGAGCACTTCAAGCTTCCTACACGTGAGGAAATCATGGCACAGTTTGCAAATGCAAAGTATTTCAGCAAGTTAGATGCGTCATCAGGATTTTGGCAGATGAAGCTGGACGAGGCAAGTTCAAGACTGTGCACGTTCAACAGTCCATTTGGCAGATACAGATTCCTAAGGTTATCATTTGGCATTGCCTCAGCGCCTGAAGTGTATCACAAAACTATCCATATGATCTATGAGCATCTGGAGGGAGTTGATACATCAATGGATGACATCATAGTATGGGGAACTATGAGAACTGAGCATGACGAGAGACTGAAAAAAGTGCTGGAAGCAACAAGGAAAACAAACCTGAAGCTGAATAGAGAGAAATGCCAGCTCGGGGTGACAGAACTGACATTCGTGGGAGATATCCTTAGCAGTGAGGGCATCAGACCAGATCCCAGAAAGGTGTCCGCCATTGAGAATATGCCAAAGCCACAATGCAAAAAGGACGTGCAGAGGTTTAATGGAATGATCAACTACATGGGTAAATTCATATCCAACCTCTCAGAAAAGATGGCGCCACTGAGAAGACTAACTGAAAAGAACATAGAATGGGAATGGAATCATGAGCATGAGAAGTCATGGAGTGATCTAAAGAAACTGCTCACAGAGGAACCAGTTCTGAGGTTTTATGACCCAGCGAGACCCATCAAGATATCATCAGATGCATCACAGAGTGGGCTCGGTGCCGTTCTTCTGCAAAAATATAACTACTGGCAACCTATTGCATATGCATCGCGCTCAATGACAGACGCGGAGACGCGATATGCTCAAATAGAAAAGGAGCTGCTCAGCATCACATACGCCTGTGAAAGATTTCACCAGTTTGTGGCAGGACAAGCAATCAGTGTAGAGACTGACCATAAGCCCTTGATTGCATTGTTCCAAAAGCCACTAAATAGCTGTCCGCTTAGAATACAAAGAATGATGATCAGGCTGCAATGCTATACACTGAATGTTGCGTACACACCGGGTAAGCTGATGTATACAGCAGACACGTTGTCCAGAGCTGTTGACCCAAGTGAGCCCGCAAACACCACAATGGATGAAAAAGTGAACGCCTACGTGGACATGATCACAAGTGCACTGCCCATAGCAGATGCAAAAATGGAGCTCATAAAGACTGAGACAAACAAAGATGAAACAATGAGACGACTGAGGAAAAGCATCTTGGATGGATAGCCCAACATGAAGCAAGACTGCTCACCTGACATGGTAGAGTACTGGAACTGCAGGGCGGAACTATCAGTGGTCGAAGACATCATCTACAAAGGAAGTAAAATAGTTATCCCAAAGAGTCTGAGAAAAGAGATGTTAAAAAAGATCCATGGAGGACATCTGGGAATCGAAAAGTGTAAGAAAAGAGCACGAGAGGTGATGTACTGGCCACGAATCAACCAAGATGTGACAAATGAGGTGTCAAACTGCACAATATGCCTGAAATATCGAGCAAGCAATCCAGTAGAACCACTAAAGCCACACCCAGCACCAGACAGACCTTACCAGAAGGTAGGCGCTGACCTATTCGTATGTCAAGGGAAGGACTATCTTGTAGTCGCAGACTATTACTCCCTGTATCCAGAGGTTTGTAGACTGTACACCACCACTGCAGATGCTGTGATAACATGTATGAAAGCCATATTTTCCAGACATGGTGTGGCAAGCGAGGTCTTCACAGACAACGGACCCCAGTTTTACAATGCAAGTTTCCGACACTTTGCCAAAGAGTGGGACTTTGTCCACACAACGTCAAGTCCTCACTATCCACAGTCCAATGGACTAGTGGAAAAATCGGTCCAGACAGTGAAAAGACTGATGTACAAGGCAAAAGACAGTGGAACTGACTTCTACCAAAGCATGCTTGTATACTGCACCATGCCGCTCGAGTGTGGTAAGTCACCAGCCCAACTCCTGATGGGACGTCGGCTAAGGTCAAACCTACCCATCCCGGAGAACCTCCTGAAAACAAAAGAGGGGGAGAAAGTGAGGAAGTTCAAAGAACAACAGAAAGAAAAGCAAAAGTACTACTATGACAGAGGAACACAAAACCTACCTGAACTCCACACTGGTGACCAAGTAAGGTTGAAAGACAAAACAAACACATGGACTCAGAAGGGAACTATCCTGAGTGAAGTTCAACCAAGATCATACACCATTCAGAAAGATGAGGGTGCTGTTCTGAGAAGAAATCATCGAGATCTTCTCATGGGACCAGCCACAGCAGGTCAAGAGACTGATACTGTTGAACAACCTGATCACACAGCTGAGAACCAATCATCTGAGGCAACAACTCAGATTCAAGGACAATCAATCAGAAAATCCTCAAGACATGTGAAGCCTCCTGAGAGACTCATTGAGCAAATTTAAGGACTATTGTTATAGAAGGAAGTAATGTTATCTTATTCTTTCTTCAAGTTCTAGTGTAGTTACATATTTCATGTGAACACACAAAGCAAGGTTAAAAAACCTTGATCATGATAATGATAATGTAAGTTCATTAAGTGTTACAGTTAAAATGCAGATTAATACAAAGAAAACATGTTGTTAGTTAAAAGTAAAAGACTTTTGTTTTAAGAAAGGGAGATGTAATGATATCAGCAAATAGTGATGTTATTTGCCTGTTTGATTATGATGCCTTACCAGCATGTTTGCATGTATTGATTACTTATGCCTGACCAGCAGAGGTCATGTGAGAGACAAGCAGTTGGGTTTAGTTTCAGTTTCGTTCTAGATGCATCACTAGCATGATGTCTCCTGTAAATGCTGTTAAAAGAGTTGAACAAGCTTTAGATTAAAAGTCATTCTCTTTCACAAATGTCTTGTCATTGAACCCACAAAGAAATCAATACACACCTCGCTTTGGGATACCAGCAAAACTGTCAAGTGACAATGGGTCCCTTTTTACGGGGACAGTGATTAAGGAACTATGCAAAGCCTTACAGATTAACCAACACTTCCATTGCAGTTATCATCCACAGTCGGCTGGACTAGTGGAAAGATATAACGGGATGCTGAAAAATAAGCTTGCAAAACTGTGTAAAGAAACTGGACGTAAATGGGTTGCTTTAATGACAATGTGGTCTGCTACCAACAGAACTACAGGATTGTCGCCTCACGAGATCATCATGGAAAGACCACAAAGATTGCCCTTTTCGGCACCTTTAACAGCTAAACAAATGGACATTCATAAAATGGAGGAAGATATGTTGAGTTATTGCATTGCACTAACCAAATGCATTTCTAGTTTCCATCAACAGGTGAAGGAAGCCCAGGTTGACCCCGCTGAAGGAAAGTGCCATAATTTCGAGCCAGGAGATAACATCTACATAAAAATCTTCAAGCGAAAGAATGGCCTTCAACCCAGATTTGAGGGACCCTTCCAAGTACTCCTGACTACAAACACCGCTGTAAAAGTAAAGGAGAGACCAACATGGATACACGCGTCCCATTGTAAGAAGGCATCAGTTGAAGACAATACACTGCCAAGATGAACTGGATTTGAACTTTAACAAGACTGTTCTCTTTGTCAACGATAATTGAAACTGCCATATGGATTTACCCAGATCCCCTGAAAGGCAAACCATGCACAAAAGAATGTGTACTTTTAACCAAAAATCTCTTTTATATTATATGCTATAATGAGACCATGAAAGTCCAGCTTCAGGACCATACTATGCAGGTACCCCCGTATCAACCCCTAAATCTTAGGGTAAGACAGGGTAAGATAGTAGAAGAAGATAGTGGACAAAAGCTTGATAAGCTATGGGTCACATGCCCTGATACTGTATTACCAAGTGACAGAACTACGAACGGAGGGGTTATCTGTAATGGTAATTCAAGAGGAGGACTGGCCCTGACAGCTAAGTCAATGTTTTGTGATAATCCTTTCACACAACCCCTCGTTTCAACATCAATTACTCAGAAAAGAAAAATTAATAGGACTGCTAAGAAACAAGGAGGGAGAGGTGGAAGACTGTTAAATAAGCATAACTATCATCATGTTAATACCTTTGTATACATGAGTTATTTGTACGCTAAAAGACAGAACCTTGCCAGATGCTGAATATGCAGCCACATCCCGTGCACGCAGAGGGTGGAATACCTCTAAGGCCCATTCCCTTTGAAATAGAAGAGATGGTAGGGTGGTTATTACAGTCTAATACCACCTGGAATAAGGAGGCAGCCAGTACATTTCAGACCCAAAATAGTTTAAACCCAGATCAATTGGAAAATGAATGGAAAGATGCAGGATACAACCTTATAAAATTTGAAGGGTGGTTTCATCCCCAATATGATAATCAAAGGAATCCAGAGAGTCTATTAGTGACGTCAATGGGAACCATAAATAATACAAAAGGAGAAGTCTGTCTGGTAAACGACAATGGAGAAGGATTGATGGTTGGATGGAGTGAGTGCAAATGTAACTACACTTTGACTAAAACTACTACTAAACCACCGGGTGCAGTTGAATGGCCCTATTGGGGATGGTGGAACCTGTCCACAGTACAAAATTTGACTAGTAGAAAAACCTGGGAAGGAGAACAAGGAATAGGAATGATGCACCAGATATGGAACAAATTTGAAGCCTATAATAACACCTATTTCATCTGTGGGCATAGAGCATACCCTTGGTTACCACAAAATTGGACTGGGTCATGTTACTTGGGATATGTAGTGCCCTATATACATCATATTTCATCTTTGGATAGCCACCCTGGGACACGAGCAAAACGAGCCATTACAGAAACTGAAAGGTTCTTTGCTATAGCATTTCCCTGGTATGGAACAGGGAAGCTAGCAAGAGAATCTATAAACATGGCAGCAGTGTTGGAACAAATAGCCAATGATAGTGCTGATGCTCTTCGTGATGTAAACGCAGAAATGGTGGCTATGCGCACTGTTGCCTTACAAAACCGCATGGCTCTGGACTATTTGTTGGCAAAAGAAGGGGGCACATGTGCAATCATAAAAACCGAATGTTGCACCTATATTCCAGATAGCTCAGAAAATATCACCAACCTGGTAAACCACATAAAGGAGGCCGTAAAGAAACTACATCAACCTGAACAGTGGTCCATGTGGGATTGGATTTCAGGGTGGGGAGGAGCACTAGGAAAGCAAATTTTGGAAGTCTTAATTGCAATTGTGATGATAATTTTAATTAGTTTATTGATTGGTTGTTTAAAATTATTGTGTACAAAAGTCCTTTCCTTATTAACATCAACTCCTCCAGTACCAATGATGTCTGAATATGAGGATATTAAGGGTGAGACCTTTGATGTAGAATTTCTTAAACTTAGCGAAATAGATTGTCCTTAGAAAGGACAAAAGGGGGGAATGAGGAAATCTACATGATATAAGGGGTTAATTTCAGGTGCTTGCTGGGTAAAAGTTTTCAGACTTGACACAGGTTAAGAGTCGATGTGTAACTCTATTGCACATACTTGGATTATAGCCAAGAACAGATGTTTGCCCTCTTAATGAGAATGTAGAAGTGAGACAATGGGTTCCGTTTGAAGTACCCAGTGACCTAACAACTTGCGACCGTAAGCAAACCTAGTCTCCAGATACATGATTAAGATTAAAGAGGACCTCCGGTTACACGATTCATGTCCTGTTATAGATTAACGGTTGACTTATGTGTCCAGGATCCGTCTGTCAATATGTCATAAGACCTGATGATTAATCTAAAATGTATCCTGATAGAGGAACAAAGGAATGTCAATCAAACTCGTTTGTTACACTGTATAAATATGGAACGCTTATGCTGTATCATTGGAATAGTAGCCTCACCCCTTGAGTGGAGGTACTGATTCCCCTTGCAAGTGAAATATAAGGCCTGTCCATCTGACGAATCCAAGAGTGTATTGAGTCATTACCCAGAGCTAAGATAAAGGCACTTCAACACTAGGCTCACACATGAAGAGTCGTCACTTGGGTGAGACGTTAGAAGGCACCCATGGCCATGGAACCATACTCTAGCAAGAAACCTAGGCTTTGAGGCGAGGAAGAGAGAAACAAAAAAACTAACAGGAAAAGAACTGAATAACAAACAAAAGCTGTTTAACACTGCATCTTTAATTTTTAATGACATACAGATGAGATCACGAACACATACCTTCAACAACAACTTGCATTTATACATTGCCTTTAACATAGAAAAAGGGTACTTACACTGGAATGGACAAGCCCTAACGTTTTCTGCCTAGTTTAGTACGTATATAATCAGGTAAGTGCAGCAACATCATGCCGTTCCATGTATTTGAATGGTGCATCTCTCATTATCATACACATTTTGGAGGAGCAGGTGCATCTCGGAGAGCAACTTCCTGATTTCCACATTTAACTTTGCATATGCGGTCGCTGGAGTTGCCGTCTGATTTACACGTTAACAACGGTGAACGCTGTTAGCCTCACTGTTATTTTTATCGCAAAATCCGGCCCTTTAAAATGTGCAACTCTGGGCATCCCACCCACAAAGTAACATTGATGTGTTGAAGAGGGTTCAGAGAGCAGAGACTAGAATGATTCCAGAAGAACAGTTTTAAGTTATGAGGGAGGCTGGAAGAGCTGAATTGGGAATTACAGCAAGCAGTTTGACTGTGATGTGTAAAGCCATTGCTTTTCATTCTTTTGTTTTACTGAGCATTTTCTAACATACCATCTACATGTTTTTAAGTTAATTATTTTTTGGGTGGGAAAGTGGTGTTTTCATAATTTACCATACAATTCAGGATATAAATAACAGACAGCATTGTGTGGTTTTAATGAATTATTGACCCAGGTCTGCAACTTGTTCTTCAGACAAAGCAGTCTTCTCCTGCTTGGCTAACTGCTGTAAAAGTGTTAATATAGTAAGTCATTTTTCTCCCCCTTCAAATGTTCAAATAAAATTTGGCTGTAGGGAAGAGTACAACATCGATGTGAATCCTGGTCACATGGTGCAGTTATTAATTGGCATTACATAGTTGGTGTCAGTGAAGAGCAGTCATAGGATCATAGGAATAGGAATAGGCTAGTCTGCCCCTCGAGCCTACCCTGCCATTCAACAACAACTTGTATTTATAGAGCGCCTTTAACGTAGTAAAATGTCCCAAGGTGCTTTACAGGAGTATTAAGACAAAAAATTTGACACCGAGCCACATAAGGAGAAATTAGGGCAGATGACCAAAAGCTTGGTCAAAGAGATAGGTTTTAAGGAGTGTCTTAAGGGAGGAAAGAGAGGTAGAGAGGTGGACAGGTTTAGGCAGGGAATTCCAGAGCTTAGGGCCTAGGCAACAGAAGGCACGGCCACCAAAGGTTGAGTGATTATAATCAGGGATGCTCAAGAGGGCAGAATTAGAGGAGCGCAGATATCTCAGGGGTTGTGTGGCTGGAGAAGGTTACATAGATAGGGAGGGGCGAGGCCATGGAGTGATTTGAAAACCAGGATGAGAATTTTGAAATCGAGCCATTGCTTAACCGGGAGCCAATGTAAGCCAGCGAGCACTGGGGTGATGGGCGAATGGGACTTGGTGCGAGTCAGGACACAGGCAGCAGAGTTCTGGATGACCTCAAGTTTACGTAGGGTAGAATGTGGGAGGTCAGCCAAGAGTGCATTAAAATAGTCAAGTCTAGAGGTAACAAAGTCATGGATGAGGTTTCAGCAGCGGATGAACTGAGGCAAGGGTGGAGACGGGCGATGTTACGGAAGTGGAAATAGGCGGTATTAGTTGTGCAGCGGATATGTGGTTGGAAGCTTGTTTCAGGGTCAAATATGACACCAAGGTTGCGAACAGTGTGGTTCAGCCTCAGACAGATATTAGGGAGAGGGATGGAGTCAGTGGCTGGGGAACGGAGTTTGTGGTAGGGACCAAAAACAATGGCTTCGGTCTTCCCAATATTTAATTGGAGAAAATTTCTGCTCATCCAGAACATTCAGTTCGATCAACAACTTGCATTTATATAGTGTCTTTAATGTAGTAAAATGTCCCAAGGTGCTTCACAGGAGCGTTATCAAATAAGATTTGGCACCGAGCCACATAAGGTGACCAAAAGCCTGGTCAAAGAGGTAAGTTTTAAGGAATGTCTTAGAATCATAGAATGATTACAGCACTGAAGGAGGCAGTGCATTCCAGGTTCTAACCACTCGCTGCGTAAAAAAGTTTTCCCTCATGTCGCCTTTGGTTCTTTTGCCAATCACCTTAAATCTGTGTCCTCCGGTACTCGACCCTTCCACAAATGGGAACAGTTTCTCTCCATCTACTCTATCTAGACCCCTCATGATTTTGAACACCTCTATCAAATCTCCTCTGAAACTTCTCTGCTCTAAGGAGAACAACCCCAGCTTCTCTAGTCTATCCACGTAACTGAAGTCCCTCATCCCTGGAACCATTCTCGTAAATCTTTTCTGCACCCTCTCTAAGGCCTTCACATCCTTCCTAAAGTGCGGTGCCCAGAATTGGAAACAATACTCCAGTTGAGGCCAAACCAGTGTTTTATAAAGGTTCATCCTAACTTCCTTGCTTTGGAACTCTATGGGCTTGATTTTGCCAGGCCCGAGGAGGCGGGATTGGAGGGATGTGAGGTGTTAAAATGGCAAAAAACGGTGGGCGGGCCCGATTCTGCCTCCATCCCGCCTCTGAGCAATTTTTCCAAATTCATGATTTCTGGCCACGTTTCCATCCCGCCTCCAAGAGGCGGGATAGGCCCTTAAGGCCCTTAACAAGCAGTTAAGAGCCTCTATAATCCCATTTTGAGAGGCCTTTCTGATGTTACCACTTTTCCCACGTCCTGCACGTCTCCTCTGGAACACGCTAGTGAATCTGGGTGGCTTCACAAGTGGACTGCTTACTAACAGCTGCAGCTCCACTATTAAAAAGGAGTTTTCAGCAATCATCATTTGCAGGTGGCAGAACTTTGTTGTCTCAGGTCAGGGGGAAGGCATACCCATTGTTGTGGAAGTTTGGAGCCTGACACCAATCTTGAGTGTGAACTCCTGGGAAACCCCTCTCGCCACCTTGACTGAGCGCTTCCTCAACTGAGGCATATACCAGAAGCATGGGAACCATTTATTTCCTTTCCTCCTGGACATCAGATTCGGACGAAGACCAGCCGTGGCAGCAGCAGAACCATGAACAATAGCACCACCAACAGCAGCAGCAACAACAGGAGCGCCAAGCTGCTGCTCACCCACCTGAAGCTGCACAGGTCAGAAGGCGCCAGCGCGCGACCACATTGCTGCCCGGGATGCAAGGAACGCACTCATCTTGGCCAGATTTGCTTAGCCTGCACAATCAAACACTTTTGCCTCGCACCTTCTTATCAGACCATCGACAATGGCCAAGAACCTGCGGATTCCTATCATTCTGACCACCATACTGACAATTGCAAGTCGCCCTAAGCCCTCAATGTGGAAGTCCCATTAGCGAAATGACACATGCCACAACTGCAACAGTTTGCCATCAGAATTTTTTATGACAATAAGCAACTGATGGCTTTTCAAAATTTAGCACAGCAGTACACCCATGTGACTACCCTTGTGACTACTTGTGCATTATCCACCTCTTATGCGTGCTCCTACGTGGTGCTTCCCCGTGGCTTCAGCAGATGTGAAGGCCCCTTGCTCACTTTCTTGCTGCTCCTGTCTCAACACTTTGGCGGGCGTCCTCTGGGGTTGCGAACCTGTGAGGATTTGGCAACAGGCTGCTGCTCCTACAGCTGTGCAGGGGTTGAGACTCTGATCTCAGTTGGGTGGGGACTCTGGTGGGGCTCTGACCGAGGGCTCTGCAGTGGAATGGTCGGTGAGCGCTTAGAGAGGAGCCCCCACTTTCTTGTTGTATGCCACCAACATCCCTCTCATGGGTCAGCCTCACTTCAGAGATAGCAAGTGGCTGGACAGCAGCTTGCTGCACTGCAGCGGGGGTCATGAGGACCTGTTTCTGCACTGGAAGTCCAACTCCAGAGGACTTGCATGAAGGTCTGGTTTGTTTGCTCAATAGCTGACCATCGCTCCTCAAGAAATGTCAGTCTATTTTGAACAATTACCATGTTTTCCATACCCTGGCGACTAAGCTCCTCCATGGACGTAGCCATCCTCTCCTCTACCGTAGCCATCCACTCCTCTACGGTAGCCAGCCTTACCATGAAGGTAGCCATCCTTTCCAAGGAGGTTGCCATCCTTTCCTTGGTGATATGTTCATGCGCCAATGCCTCCACAAAGACTCTGCTCATGTTAGCGATGGACTCCTCCATTCACTCCACATTCGCAGCGACCCTGGAGACAAAACCTGCCAAAGACTCCTGCACCTGTTCCTGGAGTTCCAGCACCGCTTTCCTTCTGGATGGACCCGAAGGCACAGGGCCGACATGCAGCGGAGCCAAGCTGGGATCATCATCTCCACAGCGACGAGGACTCTCCACTGCTGTCCTTCTCTCCACTATCTGCTGATGCTCAATTGTGAGCTGTGATACACCAGGTAACAACTCTACTCTATGTCCCGAAGGTCCCACTGAGGTGTGAGTGTCTGCGCTGGTGCAGGGTGCACTTAATTCTGCTGACGGAGCGCCCTCAGAGTTTGCAGCTTCCTCTGAGGAATCTGGAAGCTCAGGCTCTTCTTCCTGGACAGTGGGGATGGGGGCTCTCGATGGTCCTGTGGGGGAGTAAAGAAAAGAGTTAGAGATATGAGGTAAAGGTTGCATGCACATTGAATTGTGCAGATGATCATAGGTCAATCTGTTAGAGCATCAGAATCATTATCAGTCACTCATGCAATGTCAATGAGAGAGATGCCAAACTATTCTGTCAACAGCTTGCTGTGATGTGCCCGCCTGTCCGTCACTCACTTGGGAATCCTCCTCGATCCCGGCAATTTCCAGGGCTGCCTCCTCCGACGTGGTGAGCTGAGCTACTGAGGGTGGCCCTCCTCCTGTCCTCGCTCTTTCCCTCTTATTGTGGGCTCTCTTTTCCTGCAATGAGGGACACAAGTGGAGTTTGAGTGAGAATGAAGGAGAGAGTGTAGAGAATCCATAGCATAGATGCTTAGAAGGAGACAAAGGGCCCTCCCTGTGTGTTGTAAGTTGTTGTCATTGCGTCACAGTGATAGGGAGTGTGAGGGCTGCATGGTCGAATAGTTAAGTGAATGTGACCATAGAGAGAGAGGGAATTGGTAAGGGTGAAGGGATGTCAGTGTCAAGTTGGATGTGGAGGAAGTGGTTGGCAAAGCAGAGTGCTGGTGAGGAGAGGCGATGGGGATGAGATTGAGGGTGATGAGAAAGTTATACTCACTTTTCCTGTGCGGAGAAGGTCACAAATCCTCTTCCTGCACTGCAGCCAGGTTCTGCGGCACAAAGAGATGGCATTGACCTCCTGGGCCACTTGCAGCCACACAGCTTTAGTCTGTTGTGGTGGCTTTTTTCTCCCTGAGGAAGGGAACAGCACCACCTTATTAGATCTTGCTTCTTGCACCAGAGCTTGGAGGAAGGGCTCATCAAAGCGAAGTGCACACTTTTGCTTACTGGTGGACATGGTCGGTAAATGAAGTCCTTCATACAATGTCCAAAGCATTTCCGGCCTCTAGAAGAAGCAAGGCTGCTTGCAGGCCTGAAATCCAGCAGCACTGATGGCGTCATCGGAGGCGTCTTTCAGGATGGAAAGACTTATTGGGCCAGGGGTTTCCACACGCTGGAAACCAAGTACCAAATTAGGGGAAAATCGCACTTTTTTCCCACTTCACCTCGGAGTCGGGGTCCTGACACAAAAACCACCTGACATGCCCCAGGCCGACCCCAATGGCAAAATCAAGCCCTATGCCTCTATTTATGAAGCCTAGTATCCCGTATGCTTTTTTAATCGCTTTCTCAACCTGCCCTGCCACCTTCAACGATTTGTGCATATATACCCCCAGGTCTCTCTGTTCATGCATCCCCTTTGGAATTGCACCCTTTAGTTTATATTGCCTCTCCTCGTTCTTCCTACCAAAATGTATCATTTTGCAATTTTCTGCGTTAAATTTAATCTGCCATGTGCCCACCCATTTCACCAGCCTGTCTATGCCTTCTTGAAGTCTATCACTATCCTCTTCACTGTTCACTATACTTCCAAGTTTTGTGTCATCTGCAAATTTTGAAACTGTGCCCTGTACTTCCCAAGTCTATGTCATTAATATATATCAAGCAAATCAGTGGTCCTAGTATCGACCCCTGGGGAACACCACTGTGTACTTTCCTCTAGTCCAAAAAACAACTATTCACCGCTACTCTCTGTTTCCTGTCACTTAGCCAATTTCATATCCATGCTGCCACTGTCCCTTTTATTCCATGGGCTTCAAATTGCAGGCATGTCTATTATGTGGCACTTTATCAAACGCCTTTTGGAAGTCCCTGTACATCACGTCAACTGCATTGGCTTCATCAAACCTTTCTGTTACCTCATCAAAAAACTTGATCAAAGGTGTTAAACACTTTTTGCCTTTAACAAATCCATGCGGGCTATCCTTATAATTTTGTCCCTGATTATCATTTCTAAAAGCTTCCCCACTACCTCTTAAAGGAGGAGAGAGAGGTAGCAAGGTGGAGAGGCTTAGAGGAGAATTCCAAAGCCTAGAGCCCAGGCAACTGAAAGCACGGCCACCAATGGTGGAGCGATTAAAATTGGGGATGCGCAAGAAGCCGAAATTGGAGGAGCGCAGAGATCTCGGTGGGTTGTAGGGCTGGAAGAGGATTACAGAGATAGGGAGGGGCGAGGCCATGGAGGGATTTGAAAATAAGGATAAGAATTTTTAAATCGAGGCATTGCTGGATGGGTAAACGGTGCGAGGTAGGATGCGGGCAGCAGAGTTTTCAATGAGTTCAAGTTTATGGAGTGTGGCAGATGGGATGCCAGCCTGGAAAGCACAGACTGGTCAATTCTGGAGGTAACAAAGGCAATGATGAGTATTATGGCTGCTCTGTACCTCCATTTGCCTGCCTTCCTTCCATATACCATGTTACCCTTGCCTAACGAAAATCTATCAATCTCAGTCTTGAAAGCTTCAATTGTCCCAGCATCTGCAGCCTTTTGGGACAGGTAAATCCAGATTTCTACTGGCCTGTGTGTGAAAAAGTGCTACCTACTTTCACTCCTAAATGCCCTAGCTCTAATTTTAAGGTTATGTCCCCTCATTCTTTATTCCCCCCCTTCAGAAGAAATAATTTCTCAGTATCTACCCTTTTGAATTATGTTAACATTTTAAACACCTTGATCAGATAATCCCTCAATCTTCTCTGCTCAGTCCCAAGTAAGTGTGCTATCATAGGGCAAAATTCTATAGACTCTGGAACAGTTCCCATGGATTGGAGGATAGCTAATGTAACCCCACTATTTAAAAAAGGTGGTAGAGAGAAAACGGGGAATTATAGACTGGTAAGCCTGACATCGGTAGTGGGGAAAATGCTAGAGTCCATTATAAAAGATGTAATAGCAGAGCGATTGAAAAACACTGACAGGATCGGACAAAGTCAACATGGATTTACAAAAGGTAAATCATGCTTGACTAATCTACTAGAATTTTTTGAGGATGTAACTGGTAGAATAGATAAGGGTGAACAAGTGGATGTGGTGTATTTGGAATTTCAGAAGGCTTTCGATAAGGTCCCGTATAAGAGATTAGCGTGCAAAGTTAAAGCACATAGGATTCGGGGTAAGGTGCTGTCTTGGATAGAGAACTGGTTGGCAGACAGGAAGCAAAGAACTGGAATAAACAGGTCTTTTTCCAAGTGGCAGGCAGTGACTAGTGGGGTACCGCAGGGATTGGTGCTAGGACCCCAGGTATTCACAATATATATAAATGATCTAGACGAGGGAACTAGATGTAATATCTCCAAGTTTGCAGATGACACATAGCTGGGTGGGCGTGTGTGCTGTGAGGAGGATGCAGAGAAACTCCAGTATGATTTTGACAGGTTGGGTGATTGGCCAGATGCATGGCAAATGCAGTATAATGTGGATAAATGTGAAGTTATTCACTTCGGTGGCAAAAACAGGAAGACAGATTATTATCTGAATGGCAATAGATTGGGAGAAGGGTGTAACGTCCGTGTGTAATTGAGACACGGACTGCAGAAGTTGGTTATAACAGGTGTTTACTGAATGGCGACAAAACTGGAATACTATACAAAGTTACTACACAGGCTTATATACAGGGGTGGTCACTACTGGTACTGCAGGATACAGGGGCTGCAGAATATAGTTCCTTCTTCAAGGTACATACACTAAAATTCCTCCCCTTTTAGCTAAACAGTACATAACATTCGATTAATAATTAAATAACATATTTACAATTACAGTTGCTATATACATTAGCTGAAGTTAATCAATTATAAATTCAGTCTTTGAGGAGGCTTCCTGATTCTGTCCGGATAACGCCTCTTTGGGGTATCAGGTTCTTCTGGCAAAGTTGATTCGGGATCAACGTCGTTGTTTGGTTCGTCTGCTTCCAATATCACCGATTCTGAGGTAGATGCAATTGGTACTTCGGTTTCATCACCAGGTGTATAGGATCATGGTGTAGATTTGACATTTTCCAGTGACTCTAGAATCTGGTCAACATGGCGTCTTACAATGCTCTCTCCAACGTCCACGGTGTACATTAGAGGTCCTTGCCGTGTGCAGATCGTTCCTGGCTGCCATTTCTCTGTGCGGTAGTCCCGGGCCAAAAGTGGTTGACCTATCTTAAAACTCCTGGTGGGCCTTTCATTCATATTCTGAAACTGCCTGTTCTCCACATCTCTTCTGATGTTTGGCTTAACCAAATCCAAGCGGCATCTTAGTCTTCGATTGAAGAACATCATGGCTGGAGTTTGGTTGGTAACTGCATGTGTCGCATTCCGGTAGGCAAACAAGAAGTTATCCACCTCGTGTTGTAGGGGTATGTCTTCATTAAACATTGCCTTGATAGCCTTCTTGAATGTTTGAACGAACCTCTCAGCCAATCCATTGGTGGCTGGATGATATGGGGCGGATGTGTAATGCTTAACACCATTGTTCTTTAAGAACCTCCGGAACTCTTCAGACACAAACTGTGGTCCATTGTCGGAGCAAATCTGTTCAGGCAGCCCATTTCTGGCGAATATGGTTCGTAAGACTGTGATAGTTTTTTCTGTGGTGGTTGAGGACATTTTTATTACCTCTGGCCACTTTGAATGTGCATCCACCGCAATTAAAAACATCGAGTCCATAAATGGACCAGCAAAATCAATGTGTACCCTTTGCCATGGAGATGAGGGCCACTCCCATGGATGTAGAGGGGCTGGTGGTGGGGCGTTTTGGACCTTCTGGCATCCTGTACAGCTCTTGGTCATCTCTTCGATTTCTCTATCGATTCCCGGCCACCACACAAACGCTCTGGCTAAGTTCTTCATTTTTACCCCACCCAGATGATCCTCATGAAGCTCATTGAGCACTCTATCCTTCAATTTGGGTGGAATTACTACTCTGGATCCACACATCAAGGTTCCTCGGCACACTGACAGCTGTTCTCTTCTCGGCGAGAATGCTGGCAACAGTGGTTCGCCATGTGCTGGCCATCCCTTCACCATTAAATCATAGACCCTGGAGAGTGTCGGGTCATTTCGTGTTTCCTTTTCTATGTTTGCATTCGTCACAGGTAGACATTCGACTATGGTCGAGTGGAATATCTCCACAGGATCCACTGCAGATGCTTCTTCCACCGTCGGCAATGGTAGGCGCGACAATCCATCAGCATTCCCATGCTGTTTAGTTCCTTTGTACTCGATGTCATATTGGTGTGCCCCTAGGAAAAGGGACCACCTCTGTAACCGTTGTGCTGTCATTATCGGGACGCCCTTCTTAGGGTTGAAAATGGAGACAAGGGGTTGCTGATCAGTTAGTAGAGTAAATTTCTGTCCGTGCAGGTAGTGATTGAACTTCTTCACCCCCCACATCAGGCTGAGGGCCTCTCTGTCAATCTGGGCGTAGTTACGCTCGGCTGCAGTTAACGAGCGTGATGCAAAAGCTATCGGCCTCTCTGAACCATCAGGGGATTTATGTGACAGTACCGCTCCAACGCCATAGGGAGACGCATCACACGCCAGTCTTATCGGTAGTGATGGGTTGTAGTGAGCCAATACTTCTCTTGAAGTAATCAGTCCTTTACATTTCTGAAAGGCCCGCTTACATTCATCGCTCCATTTCCATGCTACTCCAGTTTGTAGCAGGGCGTTCAGTGGGTGCAGAATTGTGGACAAATTCGGCATGAACTTATGGTAGTAATTCACCAATCCGAGGAATGACCTCAGTTGCGATACATTTTCAGGCGCTGGAGCCTTAACTACCGCTTCAATTTTGTCTGGGGACTTATGTAACCCCTCTTCATCAATCACGTGGCCACAATACGATATTTCTTTCTTAAAAAACTCGCACTTGGGGCGATTGGCTCGTAGCCCATGTTCTCTTAGTCTAGTGAGCACCTGCTCTAGGTTGGCAAGGTGTTCCCTGTCATTTTCACCCATCACTAGGATGTCGTCCAAGTAACACCGAGTCCCCGGAATCCCTTGCAGGACTTGTTCCATCGCTCTTTGCCATATAGCCGGAGCTGATGCAACTCCGAATACCAGTCGATTATGCTGGTAAAGACCTTTGTGAGTGTTTATCATGAGATATTTCCTAGAGGATTCTTCAACCTCCATCTGCAAATATGCTTGCGCTAGGTCAATTTTTGTAAAACGTTTCCCTCCAGATAGTGAGGCGAAAATATCTTCTATCCTCGGAAGAGGATACTGTACTGTGTGAAGGACTGGGTTCACAGTCACCTTGAAGTCCCCACAGATGCGAACCTTCCTTGGCTCCTCAGACTTATTGTTTAACGTTTTCTTCATGACAGGAACGATGGGTGTCGCCCACTCGCTCCAGTCGACCTTAGTTAACATGCCTGCTTTCTCCAGATTCTCCAGCTCTGCCTCGACGGCTGGGCGAAATGCATACGGTACCGGTCTTGCTTTGAAAAACTTGGGAATTGCATTCTCTTCTATTTTTATCGAGGCGGTTACGCCTTTAAGAGTTCCCAGTTCTTGTTGAAATACCTCTTTAGCGTTAGCCAAGATTTTTGACAATCGTCCAGGTGTGACGTCGTCATCCTTTTTACCAGCCACCGTCAGTGCCTGAATGGAGTGCCAGTCTAAACTTATCTTTCCGATCCATTCATGTCCCAATAACAGTGGTCCACCATCTTGCAGTATCTACAGATACAATTTCTGTATTTCCTTGCCGTTGTATTCGACAGGCACCCTTATTTTCCCTCTGGGGTATACTTTCTGCCCCGTATATGTCTTCAAGACAATGGATGTGTCTTTCAAGGGTATGTGTGAGAATAGCCGCTCATAGTCTCGTCGATTCATGACGGTCAGGGCAGATTCTGTATCCAATTCCATTTTGACTTGGGACCCTGCTATCGTGAGGGTGACCCAAATGGTTCAGTGATCCTCTTTTGTGATTACGTTGTGTAGTTTGAGACAGCTTAGTCTCTTGTTCCCGGATTCACTATCGCTCTTCTGGTCTTCGGAGCTACTGTCCGTCATCTTTTGTACTTTCCTGTACTTTTCCGTAGTAGTCTTTTTGTTGTTGTTAGTCTTCTTCCCGGACCTGCAAACTCATGCAATGTGTCCCATCTTTCCACATTGCCTGCATGTTTTGTCCTTGGACCAGCAGTCCTTCTGGTCATGGGTTGTTCTGCCGCAGCGATAACATTTTTCAAATCCCCGTGTCATTTCATGGGTGCCGTATTCCTGTGGCTTTTGTTGTATTTCCGCAGCTCCCCTTGCTGCTGCTTCATACGATACTGCCACGCTGAAAGCCTTATCTAGCGTCAGCTCTTTCTCTGAGAGTAACCTCTTCTGGGTTCCTTCACTCAGGAGTCCACAGACAAATTCGTCCCGTAAGGTATCTGCCAGTCCTGCTCTGAACTGGCAGTGCTTTGATAGCTTGCGTAGTTCCGTAAGGTAATCAGCATTGCTCTCATCTTTATGCTGATTTCTCTTGTGGAATTTAAATCTTTCTGCTATCAGCAGCGGTGTAGGATTTAGGTGTTCCTGTAGGATATCAACAATTTCGTTAAAACTCTTCGCCTTCGGTTTGACTGGAGTGATCAGGTTCCGCAATAGGCCATACGTTCTTGCGCCCATTAAGTTTAGTAGTACCGATGCCTTTTTCTCATCGGCTACTTCATTTGCCTTGCAATATACTTCGACTCTTTCCACATACGTGGTCCAGTCTTCTATTGCATTATCGAAGGCAGTGATATTGCCAGTCTTCGGCATCTTGGCGATCTAAGATGGCGCCTCCCGCGCTTTGCCTCCTTCCCCGATTGAACAAAATGGCGCCTCCCGCGCTTTGCTTTCTTCCCCGCTGGATTAAGATGGCGCCTCCCACGCTTTCTGTCTTTTCCGCTGCTGCTAGCGCTGTTGCTGGCGTTTTTATGCCTTGATGGGGACGCCCTATGGTCTTCGCGCAATTTCCCCCCCCCGCGCATCTGCCAACGCCGCTCTCCTCGGTCCCTGTGGCAAACTGCAGCTCCTCGCGGCTTTCTGCGCTTCTAATTTCTTTTATTTTAATTACTGTTCCCGTCGTCAGAGCAGACCCTATGGGACACTTTCCTCCCTCTTCTCGGGTCTGTATGCTGCCCGGCTTCATAGCACCGGCCGCGCCCTGTGTGCTCCACCCTCTCTCTCTCTCTCCTCTTCCCGACAACGCTGCTCGGCCCCGTTGAAAAGCCACCCGATCGAGCTCTAGCCCGCCGCAGCCCAGGAAGGATCAGTGTACTACCTGCCACCAGCCCGATTAGCTGGAACACCATAGACTGGATAACCAAGCCCAGCTCTCGACAGCCTCTCCTGCAAATCTTCGAATTCGATGAATCAGAGGGCGGTTGCCCACGGTCAGCGCCCGTTTCTTCTGTTTTTTTTTTCTTTTTGGATTTCTTCCTTCTGGCCTCGAACTCGAACAACTTCGCTTCGGGGATGGATCCCCGTGAAGTGGTGCAGAACTGTAGGTAAGTTCGGCTCTGTTCGTCGCCAGTGTAACGTCCGTGTGTAATTGAGACACGGACTGCAGAAGTTGGTTATAACAGGTGTTTACTGAATGGAGACAAAACTGGAACTACTATACAAAGTTACTACACAGGCTTATAGACAGGGGTGGTCACTACTGGTACTGCAGTATACAGGGGCTGCAGAATATAGTTCCTTCTTCAAGGTACATACACTACAAAGGGGAAGTGCAACGAGACCTGGGTGTCCTTGTGCACCAGTCGTTGAAGGTAAGCTTGCAGGTGCAGCAGGCGGTTAAGAAGGCAAATGGTATGTTGGCCTTCATAGCGAGAGGATTCGAGTACAGGAGCAAGAATGACTTGCTGCAGTTGTACAGGGCCTTGGTGAGCCCACACCTTGAGTATTGTGTGCAGTTTTGGTCGTCTTATCTGAGGAAGGATGTGCTTGCCATGGAGAGAGTGCAGCGAAGATTCACCAGACTGATACCTGGGATGGCAGGAATGATGTATGAGGAGAGATTGGGTCGATTAGGCATATATTCGCTAGAGTTTAGAAGAATGAGAGGGGATTTCCTTGAAACTTATAAAATTCTAACAGGACTGGACAGACTAGATGCAGGAAGGATGTTCCCGATGGTCGGGGAGTCCAGAACCAGGGGTCACAGTCCAAGGATAAGGGGTAAGCCATTTAGGACTGAGCTGAGGAGGACTTTCTTCACCCAGAGAGTGGTGAACCTGTGGAATTCTCTACCACAGAAGGCAGTTGAGGCCAATTCATTAAATATATTCAAGAAGGAGTTAGATATATTTCTTAAAGCTAAAGGGATCAAGGGATATGGGGAGAAAGCAGGGACAGAGCACTGAAATTGGATGATCAGCCATGATCTCATTAAATGGCGGAACAGGCTCGAGGGGCCAAATGGCCTACTCCTGCTCCTATGTTCTATGCTTCTATGTTTCTAATTGTTTGGAGGATATATGAAAGGATGTAATTTTTAATCACACAATTGAGATAATCTGATAAGTCATGAACAATAAGTGGGATATAAATCATGCCCAGCATCCGTCATCACTCATATTAGGTGAGTAATTAAACTTTCCATTTAATTTTTGATATTAAATGGCAACTAAATGGATATGTGCATTGTGAGGTGATTCCAGTGATTAATTATGAAACTTTTTTTAAAAAAACAGCTCCATCTCCTGACTGTGACATTTAATGAAGTACAGAAATGATCTCATTGAAAAGCCATAAACAGTTACAGTTTGTAGCAGATGTTGTTATGCAGTCCAGCTCAATCACTAGCTTTTAGAAAATGGACTATCCTGTTGAAGTTTGATGTCCAAAATTCCAAACATGTTGCTGGACATGGTGAATAATCTAATTTTACATTCTTTTCACACTGACATTTTGTGCAACATATTGTTAATCCACTTCAGTATTTTTCGGTTCTTTTTGATCTCACTTTAATTACAATATGCATCCTTCACAATCCTTGAAATTGTTACTTTCTTCAGATGTGCTGTGTTCAAAAAGTGCAAAATAACACTCATATCTAAAATCCAGCTTTGTATAAAGCTGTAGTCTTTTAATTAATTTACTGCACTTTGAGTTGCGCTGCAGATATTTTTTTCTGCTGTACGTGTTTCAGTTTCTCTGCAGTTCTTTTTCATGTAGGTTTGTCAGCCTGTACACTAGGGATTGGGTTTTATTTTCGTAACTCGTGCCAGTTTCCACACTGGTATTAATGCTAAGGGTAATTTTAACAACTTGATAATTAACTTTATTTGTATATGCTGTATGAGTGTTAAGAATTCAAATTTAAATAAACTTCCATTATACTATTCATTTCATTTTTTCCAATGGGGTAGCAAAGACTAATTACTCCACCCAGGCATTAGAAGTTTAAGGGATCTGTACCTAAGTTCAAGTCGAAAAGGTGAAAAAATAATAGATACTGATTTATCTTCTGCCTTCATGAGGACAGTGGTGCATCATTTTTTATTTCTTTAAGTTTTGTTTTGAATGGCAGTACTACGGATTGATATGCTGCCCTGAGGTGGCATTATCAATAGCACTGGAACAATACTGGGGCATAACAGGTCAATCTTCAAAAATCATGGTAATTCATGAATGGGAGGTGCACATTATGAGAATCATGTGCTGCCACTGATGGGGAGGGGAGAATTAAGGAGCACGTTTATTAATGAGTTCTATCTGCTGCTCAGTGGCATTACTGATGTGCATCTTGATGCTAATGCTGTTCAGTAGTGTAAGGGGTTTTCGATCGCAGAGGTTTCTCTCTCGAGAGGCCTCTCTCTCTTGCACAGTAAAAACCTTCAGTGGTTCGACCCACTCGCCCCTTAGGTTCTATACACTGGACTTTGAGGCAGGAACTACAATGCAGAGAACACTCTATAGATCAGGTTTAATGAAAACGAAATGAAATTTTATTGCATAAAGGAACAAATTGAATGTAAGCCAAATAAGGTACATGGGAGGGAAAAACAAATCATAATACAGGACTAACCAACGTATATACAGGCATGTTATACTTTACAAAAGTCATCTCAAAATGGGGAAACACACGGAACATCGAGGGACAACAACTCATAATTAATTATACCCAAAATGCCCACCCCCTAAGCCTAGCTAGATCAGATTATGAGGGGCCAGAAACATGCTCACCAATCCAATGAGAAAGAATAAGATTTTGAAAGGTCTGCGTTTTGATCCTCTCAGGCGTCCTGTCTCCACGTGGTCAACGCTGCGGGCTGCGACACTCTCTCTTCTTCCTCGAGGTGAAGGTCACGGACAGTCTGGATGCTGGCAGGCCTGGATGTCTGTGTGGACGGAGACCACCTATTTGACCATGGTCAGATAGGTTTCTTCGCAGAGCCCAGCTGGTTTACCATTTTCAGATAGGTTTCTTCTGAAGGGCTGCTGTCCTTTGTCTCGTCAATGGCCCGGGGTTTGTCGGTGATCTCCCGATGGTTACCCCGGGGCGGGACGCAGACTCGAATCACCTTCTTGGCTGGTCTCTGGATCGACGTTCCTCCACGGCTCTCGAAAAAAAGCAAGCTAGCTCAAAAAGCTACCGACCAAGCTCCCGATGGCTACCCCGGGACTCCAGTTATACTTCTCAACGAAGCCCTTATCTCCCGCTAAATCAAGGTTAGACTTTGTTTAACTTTTGGTGGGCTTGTAGCACAGCGGGGTAGTCTTTGTTTTTAAAATATCTTCGGATGGCCGGTAACTGCCATCTCTGGTCTGGAACGACCCTGTATTGTTTTTAATGTCCTTCTGATGTCTTAAACAGTGCTTGATGTTCCCCCTATGAATATGAAACTGTTTTCCTTTGTCTGGGTAAACATTTTGATGGCCTTTATCTACAGGCCGATTTGATCGGATCTGCATCCAATCTATATGGATGGGGCTCTGTCTGGTTTCGTTTTCCCTGAAACTGCCTTCCAGAACCTACTGTGGGCTGAATTCACAAAAGCTGTCTGGGGACTGCAGGAACCATTTTAAAGTGTCCCAAAAGCTGGTCACGGGGTCTGGCGGCCATTTTGTGTGTCCCTTTTTCTGGGCTTCTTTTAAAACAGTCTTTAAAAATTAAGGCCTTTTCTGCCAATAGACCCTTATAGGACACTGTTCAATTTTGCGAATTCTACAGTCCCCCCTGATGATACTACAACTTGCTTGAAGTATCATAATTCTCGATGAGCAACATTTTCTGACTCTCCATAATCAAAACCATCCCCTGTATTTACCTATCTATGGCCCCACGACACATGCATTTCCCATTTCAGAAAACCTACAGTGTACATTAAGCATCTATAGATGGCAATACATTGGAATTAAAATCTGATAAGCATATTTCCAGGCGTGGAGGGGGGCCTAATACCCCTACACCACCTGGTTCATACATATTATTTTTTATTAACAACAACATAATAATAAACTTCAATAAAAATAATAAAGAAAGAAAATACACACATAATCACACATGAATACGATCAAAAAATAGAGGAGGGAGGGAAACTTTAACTCTATACATAGCAGCAAAATTTAAACGGGTGTCCCCTCGTCTACCCGCACATAATGCTCCCTCCATTCTCCCCTGTTCTCATACTTCTGGAAGCGTTTGTCCTTTTCACAGTGTACAAAAAGTAAATAAATCACAATGACAATTTGGCATACTACGAGGATGTGAGAGGCTATCCTAATCCAAGAAGGGACTTCTATATTAGTAAACAGGTCCCACCACTGTGGGGTCACTATATCTAATATGTCTGCCCCTATTTCTAATGTCTTGTGCTCCAGCGTGTAAAAATGTTTCTGTGAAACAGCAACGGCTTTTAGTATCTTGGTGAGGTGTTCAGGGAGAGGGGAAATGACATAGCCAAAATGTGCAACGAATCGTTGGAGATCGGTGAAATTTTCCTTGACAGTGATGTGAACAGTGGAAGGTTCAGGAATGGGGACAATTCGCTCTTGGGCCACTTGAACCTCTGCCTTGGGTTTGAAACAGAAACTGCTGTCACTGACCGGACACCAGCCGTGCTGTCCATGTTGGTAGTGGAGTGCTGCAGTGGTGACACAGTATGTCCCACCTCCTATATATGCCACCTGCGGGGGCACATGGCCTTGTGCCATTGCCTCCATGGTGCAATTTATAGGCTTCGCGCCAGCAGTTCTGAACCCGCACTGTGGTTTCGAATAGGCATTCAAATGCTGGGGACACAGGATGATGTGTGCTCCCCGGCTCCGGCACCCTGAGAGGTCGGTAGCCGTCATTGCATGCTCCCATCGAATGACGTAAGGTGGGACCGCTGTGTAGCGAATGTGTGCACCTCCTTGAATGACTCCAATGTTCTCCACCCTGTATACCGGGGCGGGTTTAGCTGTCTTTCCCATAACCGGCATTCTTACCACTATACCCATAATGGTGTGATTAGACCTCCCACAGTCCACTGGGACTGGGTAGGCCTCTGAAGCTAGTCTGAGCTGGCACGGACTTAATGCATTCTCAAAAGGGTGGAGGGCTGCGAGGTGCTTATTGCTGATCCAGCAGGGGACCAAACCTTGTTTTAAATCCTCCAGATTACTGCGGCCCTCGCCCAGTAACCATGCCCCATACAGCACGCATGCTTCATTCTGCGCAGCCTGATCTGACGCATTCCGATCCTCTCTGATGAGAGCATTTACCGTTTTAGCATGTTTCTCCAGCTCAGCTATGATTTCTTTTAAGTGTAGTGTCATGGCCTGGTCCACATTTAACTCAGAACCCACTACCTTATTCTCATCCGTCAGTATCTTTCTTAACCACCCTTTTAAATCATTGATCTGGGTCTGCAGCTCCACGTCATCCAGAGTGTTGATGATGGAAGTCCCTGTGTTAAAGGCTGTAAAAATATCATTGACTGTACCCCTTCTTTGTCTCCCTACCCTGTCCAAGACCTCATGTGGTGTGGTGTACAATCCGGCTCTGTCTACATCGGCAAAGTCGAACTCATAACATTGTCTGAACATGTTTGTTAACAGGACCTGGTACAATTGCTCCGTTTCCTTGGGGCACCACTCTGGCAATCGCACCTCGGTGAGGTTTAAAATCACCGAGGCCACCGCGTAGTGCACCCCTTGGTACAGCACCTGACCTGTGGCACTAATACCAATCCGTTCCCGGGTCCCTTGGTAGTGGTGGGGCTCCCTTCCTTGCGGGCTTTGGCTACCGGAATCGTGGGCAGGGGCTTGCGGGGGCGGGTGATGAGCTCAGTGGCATTCACCGGGATCTGAGAGTACGGGACTCCGCACGCCCGTGTGCTGACGTCCCACCTCATCCCTTTCCCATCATCCTGCCACTGTCTTTGGAAAAAGATGGAAACGCCTGTGGGGCAGACGCGTTCTGAACCCCACATACAGATGTAAATCCCCTCGTCTGGTTCCCACCATTTGTCCCAACAGACACTCAATCCCCCATGAGTCCCCGTAATAGTCCGATGGGTATTGTTACCCAGTCACTCCCACTCGACCGTGGAGTTCTTCATGGTCTTGCTCAGCTTCCTGATCCACCACCATCTGTCCAAAGGAACATGTCCGTTACACACCAAGCAAATCTTTCTTCCAACAGTGGCGCTGACCCTGGGCGCGATGATCCTCACCCTGGGACACATTAGAGAAGTCTGTCCGTATGTGAATCCAGACTGGCTGGAGTATTCCGTAGAGTTCGACCCCAGCCATCCTGGCCACCTCCCTTCGTGGAAGTAGGTGGCTGTTTCTTCAACGTCCCGTTTGCCTGTCCCATCGGTTGCGATGGGGGCTGTGTCCCCGGAATATCCATATACTATGGAGTCCTTGGTGTAGCCCCGATAGGCCAAGCTACACCCGATCACCGCGAACACGATGAGAATCCTTTCCATAGTGCCTTAGGTTGCTGCAACAGATTAAACGATATAGCCAGGCTCCCGAGAAATTCTGGCCTAGGTGAAGGCATGATCGGGTCTTTCGCCCTCGATCCAAACAAACACACATGCTGGGCAGATTCTAAAACTACTCCTTATAACACCCATCACCTTAAAAATTTACACACCTTAAACTTAACCAAACTTAAACTTATGTACAGCGCCGCCCGTCCCCGGGCGGCCTACCTAATCCCTGTTTGGACTGCAGCTCACCGCTCCCTGTGGCGGGTCCGCCCTGACCTGTAGCTTGAGTCCCCTGCAGCCTTTTGCTGCCAATTGGGGACTGCGTCTTTCTAGGGATTTCCCAAATCGGTGTCTGCTGAAGTAGGGGGAATCGGGCCAGGGTTTTACTGGCTGAGGCGTTCGAGACGACCTGCGAGGGGGTGCCTTGGGCGAGGCTCCCTTAGCGAGTGGACCTGTGGTTGGGACTTTAGCCCTCACAGCCCGTGGCTCCACCACGACTGCTGACTTCGGCTCCCTTCCCTCAGGCTCCGCCCCTTTGGGATTTGGGTCTGTGGCGGACGACTCCTCCCTACCTGTCCCTACAGGTGGAGAATCTCCGCCCTCAAGTTCTACCTCCCCTAAGCTTGAGTCGAGGGCAGGACCTCCGTCCTCCGACTCCACCTCCTCCCGAATCATGTCAAGGGCGGGGTCTAGATGTTTGGGCTCTTCCCCGTCCGAGTCCCAGGCCAATGGGGAAACCTCCGAGGTGGGCAGGATAGCTCCTCCCCTCAAGCAGGCTGTGGTTCCAGCCTGTGTGGTCTGAGACTCTTTGCACGCCTCAGGCTGAGGATTTTTACCCTCAGACCTGGCTTCGGTTGTTGTTTCTTTTGCACCCGGCTTAAATAGCTTGCACTGATTTATGTGAAACCATTTAGTGTGCTGGGGCAACTTCACTGCATAGACCATGGGGCTGGCCTTGTCTACAATACTGTAGGGCCCCATGTACAGTGGCTCTAAACTCCCCACTCGGGCATAGTTTCTCACCATGACCTGATCTCCTACTTCCCACTCCTGTGTCTTACGGGGCTCAAGCAGCAACCGATTGCCCCGATGCTGCTTTCCCATGTTCCCAGCCGCTTGCCCATAAACCTGTTTCAGGTGCTCAAAAAGGGTCCGGGCAAACTTGTCCTGATTTACCTCTCGGAGCTGACCTTCAGTGAGCACCGGGGCTAGTACATGGGTGGGGGTTCGCATGACTCTCCCAGTCATTAATTCGTGTGGGGAATACCCCGTACTTTTAGATTGGCTAGCTCGGATCCCCATGAGGACTAGAGGCAGGACCTCCGCCCATTTCTGGGGCGAGTCCATCGTCTCTTTCCTCAGTTTTTCTTTGAGGGTGCGGTTCATGCGCTCCACAATCCCGGATGACTGAGGATTGCGGGCCACGTGCCACTTCCCTTCGATGCCTAAGAGCATGAGAGTGTTCTGCATCACTTGGCCGGTGAAATGACTCCCTTGGTCAGACTCCACAAATCGTGGTAGTCCCCACCGCGAGAACACTTCCCGGACCAAGAGCCTGGCAGTACTAAGTGCCGTGGCTGTTTTGCATGGGAAGGCTTCTACCCATTTGGTGAACACATCCACCAGGACAAGGCAATACTTATAGCCTCCCTGGGCGGTGGGCAGGGGCCCGATGTAGTCGACCTGCATCAACTGCCACGGTCCCTCTACTCTCCTGATGTGTCCCATGGGCACCTTCCTTTTCTGGGGGTCTGGGTTGTTTGCAGCGCACACAAGACAATTAGCACAGAAATCGCGGACATCGTCCCGAAGTCCCGGCCACCATCCCGCCTGTTCTACCCGTTGCCAGGTGACCTCAGGCCCGGGGTGTCCCGCTCCTGGACCCTCATGGGCCAGTTGAAGGAATTCCCTCCGGTGCTGCTGCGGCACAATCCACTGTTCCTCTCGGAACAGCATGCCTTCCTTGATGGAAAGGGCTGCTGTACCGTACGGACCTTCTACTTCCTTGCCCTCAGTAATGGCATTGAGGACTGTTTTTAGGGCGGGATCTAGGGTTTGGACGGTCTTGAGGTCTGGGGGCAGTGTTACCCCTGTGGTCCCCTGATTCCCATCCCTGCCTCGGATTACTGCCACAGGTTTGGACCCATAGGGATCCCAGAAAGTGCCGGTGCAGGCACCTTCCCTGGCTAGTGTATCCGCTTGCTGGTTACCCTGGTTGCGGGGTTCCATGGAGGAATAAGCCTTCACCTTGTGGATAAAGACTTCCCCTTCCTCCCCCACTGTGGCCAGGATTTTTTCTAGTAGGGGCTTCACGGTCAAGGGTTGCCCGTCCGCAGAGGTATATCCACGGCGAGACCAGATGGCCAGGTATTCCGTACACGAGTTGCATGTGAACATGCTGTCCGAGCAAATCGTGTATGGGGTGGGGAAGATTTCGGGGTGTGTAATGACGTACACTACCGCGGACAGTTCAGCCTGCTGGGCGCTCATAGTGCTGGGGAGCTTAATCGCCAGGGCAACGTCTGCCGCGGGGTCATAAACTCCACACCCTGTGAGTCGTTCGCCAGCAGATACCGTGCTGGAACCGTCTACGTAGATCTCACGGCCCATGGGATGTATCCCGGCCCGTAAACCTACGTTCACTTCCCATACCCCTTCTACAGAACACTGATGGGCTGTTCCGGGATATACCATGTTGTCCGCGAGCTTGGGCTCGCAGAGACCCTTCACCTTCAGATCCATCTGGGAAAGGAGGAGGGTCCAGCGCGCAATGCGGGCACTGCTTACTGTCCCATCCTTAATCCTTCCATTCAGAAGCATCCGGGTGGGTGTGTGATGGGTGAGGAGAGTGATGGGAAAGGTGCCTGTGAAGATCAATGACCTTTTCACAGCCCAATGCGTGGCCAAAAGATGCCGCTCGCAATTGGAAAAACTCCTTTCCACATCTGTGAGCACCCTGGAGGAGTAAACCACCGGCCTTAGCTTGCCGTGTCGCTCTTGAAGCAGTACAGCGCTCAGGCTATCCCCGCTAGCCGCTACCTCCAGAAAAAACTCTTCTCCTCCATCTATGGCCCCCAGAGCTGGCACGGTCTGTAAATCCCCCTTGAGTTTTTCAAAAGCTGCCTGGCAACTCTCATCCCAGGACCACTCCACTCCATTGTGTAGGAGTCAGAGCAGCGGGGCTGCTGTGGCTGCATAGTCCTCAATGAAGTCTCTGCAGTACCCGGTCAGTCCCAGAAAGGCCCTCACACCTGTTACGGTGGTGGGGATCAGTAGATCTTGCACTGATTCCCGTCTAGCCTTGTCTATGGCTCGCTCTACAGCGCGGATGGTCAGGCCCAGGAATTTTACTTCCTGCTGGCCGATCCGTGCCTTCTTTGGGTTCACCTTGAAACCCTTTCTGCCTAACAGCTCCAATAGCTCGGCCAATAGTGGACCGTGCTCCTCCCTGGAATCTGTGAACAGGAGCAGGTCGTCCACATACTGCAGTAACTGATTGGGCTGGCTGAACTCTTTTAAGCTTCCTGCCATACATTGATGGAAAATGCTGGGGCTGTTATGGAAACCCTGTGGCAAGCAGTTCCAGGTGTACTGTTGCCCTTTAAAAGTAAAGGCAAACTTGTACTGATCCTCCCTCCTTAAAGGGATGGACCAAAACTCATTGGAAATATCCAGCACCGTGAACGTGGTCGCGGATGCTGGAATACTCCCTATCAGGTCGGCAACTGCTGCTACCGTCGGCGCGCAGGCTGGGATGGTGCTATTGAGGACTCTGTAGTCCACCGTGGCTCTCCATGAATTGTCCGGCTTCTTCACCGGCCACAAAGGAGAGTTTACGTGGGTGGCTATCGGCCTCAACACGCTCTGCTGCACCAGTGAAGACATTGCTGTCTCCATGTCGGGCTCCGCTTCCCTGGGGAAGTTGTACTGTTTTTGGGGTCGGGCCATGGGGTCCCCGTCTACTCTGACCTCAAACCCGGTGACCCTCCCGCAATCATGTTTGTGAGTGGCAAACGTAGTCAGGTGGTCTGACACGAATGCCTGCAGATCTTGTGGGACAGTTGTGACCATGAGCTCGAGGTCGTAGCCCTCTTTTGGCTTCACGGTAAATAGGGTCCCTTTCCCTTCCTTTTCTGGGATGATGACTACCTTACCTCTCTTACCCATGCTCGCTCCCCAGAGACAGTGATTTCTAAGATCCATGAGAATCCCGTATTCAACAAGAAATCAGACCCAAGGATCCCTTTTCTACCCTCCACCTCCCACTTCATCAGTATACACTTCCACGTGGTGCGGAGTGGTCCTAAATGAATGGAGAGAGGGATGGAGAATGTGCCAGCCTGTTCTTTACCTGTGAAGCCCGACAGAATATATGGAACCCCGGTGGACAGAGGTGAGGTGGTAGGGTTAGCTGTGTGGATCACGTTGCACGATGCCCCCATATCCAACAGATAGTTCCCCCTTTCCTGCTCTACTTCCATCTCCACGAGGGGTCGTCTCCATAAATCATATCACAGCGAACACAGGTAAATGGGCTGCGCTGGCTCTAGTCATTGGGGTGAAATGGTCGGGTTTGTGAGAACGACAGGACCGGTGGTGGCTGCTACCCTCCCCTGCGAGATCATAAGAGGCCGCATTGTCTCTAAAATTGACTCTATTGCAGCGGGATCCATAGCTGCACCGGTACCCTTTTCTGGGGCGGCGGTCTGGGCTTGGGCTGCGGGAGATCTTCCCTTATTATCCTTCCATGGATTTTACAGTCCCTGCGCCAATGTCCATCCTTCCCACACCCGTAGCAATTGAGCTTGGCCTGGGGAGGGCGATTCCCCTCCTGATGCCACTCCTTTTTACTTGGAGCTGCGGGTTTTGCCTCATGCACTTTTCCCTTAGAGGGAGGTGCCTCCTGACTCCTGCAATTTTTGTATGCAATGTTGAGCTGTCGGAGCACTGTCTCCTCTGTGGTACCGGGACCTTGGGGGTCAAACCAAGGTTTGGCTTGGGCCTGTATCCGTGGTGAGCTGTTGGCAACCAGACAGCGGAGCCAATGAACCCGCTGGACGTTGTTCATTGCGGCCCATTCCGACATGCCCGGGCAGCTGCGCCGATACACTGGCCACAGCCTTTCTGCGAAAACCCGTGGGCATTCTCCAGTTAGCTGCACAGTCCCTTCCACATGGAAGAACGGATTGCCGTCGTCAACTCCCATAAACTCCAGGACCTCGTCCCTGAGTTCAACATACCCTTTCCGTCCCCTCTTACTCCCACCTGAGAGGCACTGAAGGATTGTGCAATCCAGGGAGAACAGCAACATCTTCGCCTGTTCAAGATCATCACAATCATTGATGGCGGCTGGCTCCTCTATCTCCCTGAAATGGACTGAGGGGTCACCCTTCTCGGAAAGTTTTGGGAGGTGGCTCACCATTGCTCTGAGTTGTTGGGCACCGTGGGGCAGCACGATCTGGTTCAGGTGGGGTCCGTCCGCGCCATTTGCGTCGGTGGGACCGTAATTCTGGTGCCGAGCAGGACACATTGGTGCCGGCTCCGGCTTTGCTACCAGGGGTTGTTCCTCCTCCGGTTCTACTTCGGCTTCCTCCCCTTCTACCACCCCCGCTTCAGGCCAAACCTCTTTATAGCTCGGCGGTGCTGAGGGCTCAGTGGCTGGTGCCACAACTACTTCGTGTGGAATCGGTCTTTTGGATTCCTTCAGGAAGTCTATTTGACTCACTTTTGGGCTTACGAGGCATATTGTACTGGCCGCGCTACACGTGCTCCTATCTAGTTATCCAGCAAGTTAAACACTTATTCAAAAATAATTCTTCTGAAGCCAGTTGCTGTTTTGAAGCTTTACTTGAACAAATTTGTGAAAATGTAAACAAAGACAAAGTATGTTTTGTACATAAACTGAGTACTATACATTCGATGTTACATAAGATATCAACATATTTACAACAGTAGAATAGACTAATTGTATAACTAACTAACATTTGGACTAACTTCTATAACTATCAAATATTAACCTTTTATAAACATAGTATTATCAAAATATTACTCTGACAACGTTGCTATTATGCTAAGGAACAAAGATACTCACAGATATTGCGCTTGGCCTAATATATGAAATCAGATTACATTGGATTGTAAATGGAACCTGCCATGGCAGATTCTCCATTACTCAAGTCAGGTTCTTCCTAGCAAAACTGCTTCCTGGGGTCAACAGGAAGAAAGGTAGGAAGGTCAAATGACCTCTCACAGGAAGAAAGGAACAAAGGTTAAATGACCTCACACAGGAAGAAAGATCAGATGACCTTTCCATCATACAAACTGTTAACACAATAACCACCACCAGAGGGTGCTATCTGCACACATAAAATGTTCATTGGTCCAGAACACTCCCCGTCTGGGGCCGTTAACGACTCCACATAATCCAAACTCTACTTGTCACTGGAGTCCTCTGGCGACAAAAGAAGAACCACCTCAGAGACGGTCCGTCGATGTCGATGATAGGATGCAGCTTCCCTAGATTGCTGTGAGGGGATAGGTTGCGTTCTGCTACGCACAGTCCCAATCTGGGTATGGTGAGGTCTGGCTGGGGCGCCAACTTGCCTCTATCAAAGACGAAGCCGATTTTGCTTTGTCCATCTTGAGTGGTGACCTTCAGGTAAGCCACACTTGCAATGGCCTTAGTGGATGCATCTGCAAAGACACAAAGCTCTTTGAATTGGGCATTTAAGGGAGAGAAAGACGAATAGCAGCGAGGTATTCGGATCTCCTGTAAGTCTTGGAGTGAGTCTCTCCATCTGTCCCACTCTGCTTCCATCTCTTCAGGGAGAGGTGAATCCCACTCTTCAGCGCGTGTGGAGAGTTCCCTGAGGAGCAGCCTGCCTTGTATGGTGACAGGGGCTAAGAAGCCGAGAGGGTCGTATAGGCTGTAGAGACTGTAGAGAGCACTCCTCTACGTGTGAAGGGTTTCTTGGCGTCTCGGACTTGGAACGTGAACGTGTCTGTTGCTATGTTCCACGACACCCCTAGGCTACGCTGTAGGGGGAGGTCATCAATGAAGAGGTCTAGGTCCTTGACGTCCTTAGCACGATCTTCAGGGGGGAATGCCTCCATCCCTGCTGGTCTGTTAGAGGCTATCTTATGCAGCCTGAGGTTGGATAGTGCAAGTAGTTCCTGGGCTCGTCCGAGGGTACTGATGGCCTCTGCTTCGGTCGGGAATGATTTCAGTGCATCGTCGACGTAGAACTCTCGTTCGATGAACCCTCTCACATCACTGCCAAAGTCGTCGTCTTCTTCCTTGGTAGCCCTCCTTAGTCCGTATATGGCGACAGCAGGGGATGGGCTATTCCCAAAGACATGGACACGCATTCTGTCGTCCACAATGTCTCTATTGGGGTCATTGTCCTGATACCACAGGAAGCGGAGAAAGTCTCTGTGGTCTTCTCTCACCACGAAGCAATGAAACATGTGCTGGATATCGGCAGTGATGGCGACGGGCTCTTTCCTGAATCTCATGAGCACTCCCAAGAGGCTGTTGTTAAGATCGGGCCCTGTGAGGAGTACGTCGTTGAGAGAGACGCCCTGATATGGTGCACTGGAGTCAAACACCACGCGGATCTGCTACGGCTTTTTGGGGTGATAGACTCCGAAGGAAGGGAGGTACCAACACTCTTGGCCTTCCTGGAGTGGAGGAGCTATCTCTGCATGATCGTTGACAAGCATTTTCTTGACAAATTCTAGGAAGTGTGCTTTCATCTCTGGCTTCTTCTCTAGTGTGCGATGGAGTGAGTTAAGACGATTATAGGCATACCCCCTGTTGTTCGGCAGCCGTTGTCTGGGGTTCCGGAAGGGTAAGGGTGCAACCCAGCTGTTAGAGCTGTCACGAGAGACCTCATTGTCCATAATCTGGAGGAACCTCATGTCGTCGATCGATGGAGCAAGTTTGTGGTCGTTGGCGGTGCGACAGATGACTGACTGACCCGGGTTCTCTCCAGCGAGCATCATTTGTGTGCTGTCTGCGGAGATCAGCGCTGGGGTTTTCTGAGGCTGAGCCGTATGACTGAACTTCTCTGTCTACTGCATGGGGTAAGGTAGCTTGAATGACCATTCTCCAAGATGGAAGTCTTGAGTGTGCTCACCTGAGATGGCTTGTGAGCGCCCTTGAGGCACACATCTCCAACAACGACCCAGCCGAGGTCTAGCCTTTGGGCGTAAGGGGCGTCATGTGGACCGTTGATCTGCTCCCTTATCTTATGTACCCTCAGGATGTCTCTTCCCAACAACAGAAGTATGCTTGCATCTGGGTCAAGAGGTGGGATCTCGTCTGCAATGCGTCTCAGATGACGGTGATGACGAGCTGCATTTGGAGTGGGAATCTCAGAACGGTTGACGGGGACTTGATTACATTCAATGAGTGTAGGAAGGGGGAGACTAATCTTCCCGTCGGCTGACTCAAAAACGTAACCGAAGGCCCTCCTGCCGGCTGTTTCTGAAAGTCCAGCACACATCTTCAGCGTGTAAGGCGACGGACTTCCTTTGACCTTGAAGATGTTGAAGAACTCGGATCTTGCTAGAGAACGATTGCTTTGTTCATCTAGTATGGCATACATCTTTTCAGATTCCTGGCGACATCCTGCAGGGTACACATTAACGAGGCATATCTTGGAGCACGCTCTTGCGCTCACTCCTTCTCCACACACCTCGGTGCACCTGGATGTAATCTCCGTACCAGCAGCTCCCTCTCTCTCCCCGCCATGCTCTGATGCATTCAGTGCATTTTGCATCCGCCTTGCAGTTCTTGGCGAGATGGCTCGTGGACGAGCAGCACCTGAAACATATAGAGTTCTCTTTAAGATATTGTTTCCGATCTTCCAGGGACATCTCCCTGAAGCCTCTGCACTTCTTTAAAGGATGGGGCTTGTTGTGGATAGGGCATTGTTTGCTCATATCCTCAGGTTTCTTCTGAATCTTTGTGTGCTCAGTTGAGGACACTTGCATTCTGTGGACAGATATTGGTGTCTTTCCATGTCTGTCGAACTTGTCTCTTCTAGCAAGTGCTGGGTGGGAGGAGAAGAAGTTGAAGCTGGGGTCGTTCCTGGCTTTGGCTTCTTTACGGATGAATTTAACGAACGCAGAGAATGGTGGGAACGCCACGTTGTGCTTTAGCTTGAACTTTGATCCAAACGTTATCCACTTCTCCTGCAGGTTAAATGGAAGCTTCTCAATGATGGGACTTACCCCTCTGGAAGTGTCTAAGTACGATAGACCGGGTAGCTACCCGTCCTGCTTTGCGGCTTCGAGTTCCGACAGCAGATCTCCAAGGTCGCGGAGCTTCTGGGGTTCCTTACTCGTCAACCTCGGAAAGTTCTCCAACCTGTCAAAGAGAGCCCTTTCAATGGCTTCGGGCGAGCCGTAGCTTTCTTCCAGCCTCGCCCAAGCCTTCTTCAACCCCTCTGGCAGCTGCCCCACATTGGCCACTTTTATCCTGCAGGCCTGTCCGGCGGACTCTGGGCCGAGCCACTTGATAAGGAGGCCGAGCTCTTCTCCTGCCGACAGGTCTAAGCTCGATATGGCATCGTGGAAGCAGGACTTCCAAGCCCGATAATTCTCCGGCCTGTCATCAAACTTGATTAACCCCGAAGTCACCAGCTGGGTGCGTGCAAGGTATTTGGCGAGGTCGTAGGTGCTGGGACCTGTGCCAGGGTTGCCTTGGCTAGGGGCTCTGTTGGGGGTCTCAAGGGACCGAGAGGGGATTTGCCTCTGACTTTCTCTATTCGGCGTCCTATTCCTTTGCACCGTGTCTTCCGTTCTGCTGGCGGAGACTCTGCGGCTTGAGGCACGCCGTCTGCTTTGACCTTGGTTGGCAACTTGTGGCATGTTATACGAAGTGTTTGCGTCTGTAGAGATGTGCGGGCCGCCATCCCTTTCTCCTGTAAACTGGATGTCGGCATGGTCGCTCACGTAATCTATGGTGCGCTGTCGTGGACTCTGCCACGGAACGGGAATTAAAGGTTTGTAAGCTGACTCGGGATCAGCTCCCTCCAAAATTGCCTCGAATAACTGTGTCTCGGCTAATGCAGCATCTATCTCTTTTTGTTGCTGCAGAGCGTCTAATGTGGCTTGGAGACGGGCCTGTTCAGCCTGGCGTTCCACTTGGTGATGGGCCTGTTCCGCTTGGAATTCAGCTTGGAGTCGGACCTGTTCTGCTTGGAGCCGGGCCTGTTCTGCTTGGGGTTCAGCTTGGAGACGGGCCTGTCTTACTTTTATTTCTATTTCACTGTCCGTATGTGCAGTTCTGGCTTGAGCTGCTATTAGCTTAGCCCGTGCTTTGGTGATGGCTATGCTTACTCTAGAACCACCCGATGACCGTGAACCAACTTGCGATCTGTAGTAACCGAAGCTTATAGACCGATTGTCACGTTCTACAGTTTCGTCTGCCTGTTTAAGGTCTTCTGCTTGCTGCAAAGCATTTTCGTTATTATCTTCTGACATGTTGATGTGAGGTAGATGTGCTCTACGAGGTTAAGGCTTACTCTGAGTTCCTCCTGCTCCGCTCTTCACAGCTAGCCATATTGCTATCTTTTCACTGATATCTTTTCACTGATATCTTTTCACTGTACTGGCCGCGCTAGACGTGCTCCTATCTAATTATCCAGCAAGTTAAACACTTATTCAAAAATAATTCTTCTGAAGCCAGTTACTGTTTTGAAGCTTAACTTGAACAAATTTGTGAAACTGTAAACAAAGACAAAGTATGTTTTGTACATAAACTGAGTACTATACATTCGATATTCCATAAGATATAAACATATTTACAACAGTAGAATAGACTAATTGTATAACTAACTAACATTTGGACTAACTTCTATAACTATCAAATATTAACCTTTTATAAACATAGTATTATCAAAATATTACTCTGACAACGTTGCTATTATGCTAAGGAACAAAGATACTCACAGATATTGCGCTTGGCCTAACATATGAAATCAGATTACATTGGATTGTAAATGGAACCTCTCATGGCAGATCCTCCATTACTCAAGTCAGGTTCTTCCTAGCAAAACTGCTTCCTGGGGTCAACAGGAAGAAAGGTAGGAAGGTCAAATGACCTCTCACAGGAAGAAAGGAACAAAGGTCAAATGACCTCACACAGGAAGAAAGATCAGATGACCTTTCCATCATACAAACTGTTAACACAATAACCACCACCAGAGGGTGCTATCTGCACACATAAAATGTTCATTGGTCCAGAACACATAGCATGCCTTTTGCCTTTGCCAGGGCCATTCTTAGGTCTTCTAACGCCTTCTGGCAGGGGCCGTGGTCTGCGCTTTCAAACCTGTTCTCAATGGCCAGCTTGTAAGCTGCCTTGAACTCTACTACTCTCTCCTCCTGCGCTCTTAGCTGTTGTGCGAGGCGGGTGCTTTTCTCTCGTATCCTCGCTTCATGCAACTTTGCCTCAGTAACCTGACATTCCAGGTACTCTATTTTAGCCTGATTTTGGCTGGCTACAGTTTGGCGTTCCTGATTCAGCGCGTGAAGCGCTGCGATGAGTTTTTCCCCACCCATGGCCTTTTCCTCTATCTCTGAAGCCTGGGTTTTGATCTTGGCTGCCTGCACTGCAATGACCTTGCCCAAAATCTGGACCTGTCTTTTGTAGCACATCAGCCACACTGCCTTTTCTACTGACTTTTTATGTTCTTTACTCTCTGTCCACCTGATGGCTGCGTTTACCGGACGCCCATCCCATAAGAGTTGGAAATCCACTGTTTAGTGAGATTTACCTTACCAAAAACATAATCCGTTATCCTCTCATCCATAACATTTTGTCCATTTAAACCTGGGTCTAATACATTGCAATCCTGCTGCCAGGGTCCTGCCGCGGTCGCCATTTTCTGTAAGGGGTTTTCGATCACAGAGGTTTCTCTCTCTAGAGGCCTCTCTCTCTTGCACAGTAAAAACCTTGAGTGGTTCGACCCACTCGCCCCTTAGGTTCTATACACCGGACTTTGAGGCAGGAACTACAATGCAGAGAATACTCTATAGATCAGGTTTAATGAAAACGAAATGAAAATTTATTGCATAAATGAACAAATTGAATGTAAGCCAAATAAGGTACATGGGAGGGAAAAACAAATCCTAATACAGGACTAACCAACATATATACAGGCATGTTATACTTTACAAAAGTCATCTCAAAATGGGGAAACACACGGAACATCGAGGGACAACAACTCATAATTAATTTTACCCAAAATGCCCACCCCCTAAGCCTAGCTAGATCAGATTATGAGGGGCCAGAAACATGCTCACCAATCCAATGAGAAAGTATAAGATTTTGAAAGGTCTGTGTTTTGATCCACTCAGGCGTCCTGTCTCCACGTGGTCAACGCTGCGGGCTGCGACACTCTCTCTCCTTCCTCGAGGTGAAGGTCATGGACAGGCTGGATGCTGGCAGGCCTGGACATCGGCGTGGATGGAGACCACCTATTTGACCATGGTCAGATAGGTTTCTTCGCAGAGCCCAGCTGGTTTAACATTTTCAGATAGGTTTCTTCTGAAGGGCTGCTGTCCTTTGTCTCATCAATGGCCCGGGGTTTGTCGATGATCCCCCGGTGCTTACCCTGGGGCGGGATGCAGACTCGAATCACCTTCTTGGCTGGTCTCCGGATCGACGTTCCTCCACGGCTCTCGAAAAAAAGCAAGCTAGCTCAAAAAACTACCAATCAAGCTCCTGATGGCTACCCCGGGACTCCAGTTATACTTCTCAATGAAGCCCTTATCTCCTGCCAAATCAAGGTTAGTCTTTGTTTAACTTTTGGCGGGCTTGTAGCACAGCAGGGTAGTCTTTGTTTTTAAAGTATCTTCGGATGGCCGGTAACTGCCATCTCTGGTCTGGAACGACCCTGTATTGTCTTTAATGTCCTTCTGATGTCTTAAATGGTGCTTGATGTTCCCCCTATGAATATGAAACTGTTTCCCTTTGTCTGGGTAAACATTTTGATGGCCTTTATCTACAGGCCGATCTGATCGGATCTGCATCCAATCTATATGTATGGGGCTCTGTCTGGTTTCGTTTTCCCTGAAACTGCCTTCCAGAACCTACTGTGGGCTGAATCCACAAAAGCTGTCTGGGAACTGCAGGAACCATTTTAAAGTGTCCCAAAACCTGGTCATGGGGTCTGGTGGCCATTTTGTATGTCCCTTTTTCTGGGCTTCTTTTAAAACAGTCTTTAAAAATTAAGGCCTTTTCTGCCAATAGACCCTTATAGGAGAATGTTCAATTTTGCGAATTCTACAGTAGAAGCACACCAGTAATGTTCTCTGTCAGTTATTTTATTTCAGGGTTCATCTTACCAATTTCAGTTCATCAAAGCATGATTCAGAGAAAGAATTGTCTCGTTCAGGATAGTCTAACTTCCAGATAAAATCCTTTCCAATTTAACAGTCTTTCTACAAGGAAGTGTTCAAACTTAGCACCAACATTTTTATATATATATATATGCATAATTGCCTCAAAATGTTAATCACCATCTTTTTTACGTGAACTTGTGCTTTATTTTCACTTTGGCCTGGCTATTAACAGGGACTGGTTACGTAGGCGGTGGGTGGGATGTGCAGAGTTTCAGACAGGAAACCAGAGTTTTAACTCCAAAGCGTACATCTTTTGTACTTGACAGATTCCCCATCCAGAATTAAGCCGGATTGACAGGCGTGGCTTCCAGTCGGTTGGGGAGGACACTGGAGCAGGCCGGTCCGACCCAAAGCTGTCCTCGCCTCCCCTCAGCTGCCAGGTTTCCCAAAGCCAGGGAACCCCAGCTGGCCACTGTTAAACCTGCAAAGCAGGTTAAATCAGAGGCTGCCAGCCTCATTAAAATATTTAAATTGTCAACCTGCCCCCTGGGAGCGGGTTGGTTGCCCACTCCTTGTCCCGCCTCCATTAAACCTGGAAGTGGGCAGGTTGAAGGCAGCTTGGGGTTAGGTTTCAGATTTTTTTAATTTTAACACCTGACTCGACCCGAACTCACCCATTTTTAGGTGTTAAAATTCACTTTATTGTTTCCAAGGTCGTTAGATCATAATCAGTCAAAATAGCAAACATTTGTACATTCAATAATTTTGGGAAATTCTACTACAGCAGATAACATACTGGTCTAGCTTGGAAAATTTCTTAATGGGTAGCATGTTATTGTATATTGCATACTAAATTAACCTAGTGTGTCAGTTGTGGTTCAGTGATACAATCTTCTGACACAAAGACATGATTGCTAAGTTCAAGCCACACTCCAGAGAACTGAGCATCTAATTTTTACTGACATTTTAATGCAGTATTTTTTAATTTTTTAATTCATTCACGGGATATGGGCGTCGCTGACAAAGTCAGCATTTATTGCCCATCCCTAATTTTCCTTGAGAAGGTGGTAGTGGTGAGCCGCCTTCTTGAACCACTACAGTCCATGTGGTGAAGTGCTGTTAAGTAGGGCGTTCTGGGATTTTGACCCAGCGACAGTGAAGGAATGGCAATATATTTCCAAGTCAGGATGGTGTGTGACTTGAAGGGCATCTTGGAGGTGGTGGTGTTCCCATTCGCCTGCTGCCCTTGTCCTTGTAGGTGGTGGAGGCTGAGGGTTTGGGGGGTGCTGTCGAAGAAGCCTTGGCAAGTTGCTGCAGTGCATCTTGTAGATGGTATACACTGCAGCCACGTTGTGCTGGTGGTGGGGGGAGTGAATATTTAAGGTGGTGGTTGAGGTGTCAATCAAGCGGGCTGCTTTGTCCTGGAGCTGCACTCATCCAGGCAAGTAGAGTGTATTCCATCACAGTCTTGACTTGTGCCTTGTTGGTGGTGGAAAGGTTTTGGGGAGTTAGGAGGTGGGTCACTCGCCATAGGATACCCAGCCTCTCAGCCTCTGACCTGCTCTGGTGGCCACCGTATTTATGTGGCTGGTCCAGTTAAGTTTCTTGTCAATGGTGACCTCCAGGGTATTGATGTTCTGGTATTTGACAATGCTAATACCATTGAATGTCAATGGGAGGTGGATAGACTCTCTTGTTGGAGATGGTCATTGCCTGGCACGAATGTTACTTGCCACACATCAGCCCAAGCCAGGATGTTGTCCAGGCCTTACTGCATGTGGGCACGGACTACTTTATTATCTGAGGATGGAAGAAAGTAAAGATATTTCTGGGCAAGAAGAGCAAAGGTTGAGGAGTGGAAATGGTTGAGCAAATGGACAGCTGCAGAGGTATAGTAGAGAATGAAGGACCAAACATTAGGCAGCTGCCAGCTGTAAGGGCAATTTTAAGTGAGTTGGCAGCTTAGAAGTGTAATTCTGTGGATGGAGAAGCAAGTACAATTACATACCAAGGGATTCAAAGATATTCAGCGAAAAACTGTATAAACAGCTGAGTATTTCATAAACAAGTTTAAATTCTAAAACGGAAAGAAACTCTCTTTGGCATCCAAGTAATTAAATAGTAACAATATATTTCAGGAGTACTGTCGAACCAAGTTAAAAGTATGCTAAAGATTGATGACTAGAGTTATGGTCTCATCCATCAGTTATTCAGCCTATTCTCAATTTAACAAGGTAGTGCAGGCTCACATTCATTATTGTTTGATTGTTACACACTTGAATCCTAATAAACATATTGCTATTTTACTCTTTCCATATACTGCTTATAAAAATGAACAATTTGAAATAGTTCTATTCATCTGCTTTACTCTCTGATCTGTGACAAAATGAAAAGAGAAAAAAAGATTTTTCTTTCTTAAAGTGTCAACATAAATCATATTTTGTGATCTATTGATTAGGTTTATAATAAATGGTCTTCAGATGAACTGTCAGCATTAAAATTATAAATAATTGGAGAATATTTCAGTGCAGAAACAAATGCTTTCGTTATATTTGGAATAAGCAAGTTAGGAACAGAGCTTCCAAATATTAAGGGGCTGAGAGTCCCGTGGTATAGAAGCAGGGTTGAGTTTTTAAATAATCTGCTCTAATCAATGTTCAAAGGAAAATAACAACAGTATTCCAAACGATGAAACTATTATCTTTGGACTACAACAGTCTATCTAACTGAAGTAGAGATAAGAACATAAGAACATAAGACGTAGGAGCAGGAGTAGGTCATTTGGCCCCTCGAGCCTGCTCCACCATTCAATAAGATCATGGCTGATCTGATCTTGGCCTCAACTCCACTTCCTTGCCCGCTCCCCATAACCCTTGACTCCTTATCGTTCAAAAATGTGTCTATTGCCACCTTAAATATATTCAATGACCCAGCCTCCACAGCTCTCTGGGGAAGAGAATTCCAAGGATTCAGAACCCTCTGAATGATGAAATTCCTCCTCATTTCCGATTAAAAAGGGTGCTCCCTTATTCTGAAATTATGCCCCCTAGTTCTAGCGTCCCCCACAAGGGGAAACATCCTCTCTGCATCTACTCTGTCAAGCCCCTTCAGAATCTTATATGCTTCAATAAGATCCCCTCTCATTCTTCTAAACTCCAATGAGTATAGGCCCAACCTGCTCAACCTTTCTTCATAAATCAACCCCTTCAACTCAGGAATAAATCTTGTGAACCTTCTCTGAACTGCCTCCAATGCAAGTATATCCTTCCTTAAATAAGGAGACCAAAACTGCACGCAGGACTCCAGGTGTGGTCTCACCAACACCCTGTACAGTTGTAACAGGACTTCCCTACTTTTATACTCCATTCTCTTTGCAAAAAAGGCCAACACTCCATTTGCCTTCCTAATTACTTGCTGTACCTGCATGCTAACTTTTTGTGATTCATGTACAAGGGCCCCCAGATCCATATGTACCTCAGCATTTTGTAATCTCTCCCCATTTAAATAATAATTTGCTTTTTTATTTTTCCTACCAAAGTGGATAACCTCGCATTTTCCCACATTAAATGCCATCTGTCAGATTTTTGCCCACTCACTTAGCCTATCTATATCCATTTGGAGATTCTTTGAGTCCTCCACACAATTTGCTTTCCCACCTATCTTTGCATCATCAGCAAATTTGGCTATATTACACTCAGTCCCTTCATCCAAGTCATTAATATAGATTGTAAATAGTTGAGGCCCCAGCACTGATCCCTGTGGCACCCCACTAGTTACAGTTTGCCAACTTGAAAATTACCCATTTATCCCGACTAGTTAGCCAATCCTCTATCCATGCTAATATATTACCCCTAACCCGTGAGCTCTGATCTTGTGCAGTAACCTTTTATGCGGCACCTTTTCGAATGCCTTCTGGAAATCCAAACACACCACATCTACTGGTTCCCCTTTATCTACTCTGCTCGGTACATCCTCAAAGAACTCCAGAAAATTTGTCAAACATGATTACCCTTTCATAAAACCATGCTGACTCTGCTTGACTATACAGGTAGACTACCCTTTATCCGGACTTCCGAAAACCGAAACCCTCTAAAAACCGAAGGTTTTTTCGTTCAGCGTAAGTCGTGCGTACGACTTACGCTGAACGAAAAAACCTTCGGTTTTTAGAGGGTTCCGGTTGCGAAAGTTCGGATAAAGGGTAAGTCATGCGCACGACCCCCCGCCGACCCCGCCAGCCCCGACAACCGCCGACCCCGCCAGCCCCGACAACTGCCGACCCCCCCCGCGGGCCCCGACAACCGCCGACCCCGCCAGCCCCGACAACCGCCGACCCCCCCGCGGACCCCGCCAGCCCCGACAACCGCCGACCCCCCCCGCGGACCCCGCCGGCCCCGACAACCGCCGACCCCCCCACGGACCCCGCCAGCCCCGACAACCGCCGACCCCCCCCGCGTACCCCACCGGCCCCGACCCCCGCCGACCCCGACTGACTTACGCTGAGCGTCAGCGTAAGTCGTGCGCACGACCCCCCACCGACCCCCTCGCGGACCCCCGCCGACCCACCTTCCGAAATCCGAAATTCTCCTTTATCCGAAACTCGGCTGGCCCCGAGGTTTTCGGATAAAGGATAGTCTACCTGTATTATGATTTTCTAAATGTCCTGCTATCACTTCTTTAATGATGGACTCCAGCATTTTCCCAATAACAGATGTTAGACTAACTGCTCGATAGTTGCTTGCTTTCTGTCTCCCTCCTTTCTTAAATAGGGGCGTTACATTTGCAGTTTTCCGGTCTGCTGGGACCTCTCCAGAATCCAGGGAATTTTGGTAGATTACAACCAATGCATCCACTATCTCTGCAGCCACCTCTTTTAAGACTCTAGGATGCAGGCCATCGGGTCCAGGGGACTTGTCCACCTTTAGTCCCATTAGCTTGCCTAGTACTTTCTCTCTATTGATAGTGATTGTTTTAAGTCCCCCCCCCCTGCCAATAGCCCCTTGATTATCCATTATTGGGATGCTTTTAGTGTCTTCCACTGTGAAGACCGGTACAAAATATTTGTTCAAAGTCTCCGCCATTTCCCTGTTTCCATTATTAATTCCCCAGACTCATCCTCTAGGGGACCAATGTTTACTTTAGCTATTCTCTTCCTTTTTATATACCTGTAGAACTCTCACTGTCTGTTTTTATATTTCTTGTTAGCTTACTCTCATAAGCTATCTTCTCTCTATCATTTTTTTAGTCGTCCTTTGCTGCTTTAAAAAAAATTCCCAATCCTCTGGCCTTTCACTATAATGGACAGGTTGGGTGATTGGGCAGAAACATGGCAAATGCACTATAATGTGGATAAATGTGAGGTTATCCACTTTGGTGGCAAAAACAGGAAGGCAGATTATTATTTGAATGGCAATAGATTGGGAGAAGGGGAAGTGCAACGAGACCTGGGTGTTCTTGTGCACCAGTCGCTGAAGGTAAGCATGCAGGTGCAGCAGGCGGTTAAGAAGGCAAATGGTATGTTGGCCTTCGTAGCGAGTGGGTTCGAGTACAGGAACAAGGATGTCTTGCTACAGTTGTACAGGGCCTTGGTGAGACCACACCTTGAGTATTGTGTGCAGTTTTGGTCGCCTTACCTGAGGAAGGATGTTCTTGCCATGGAAGGAGTGCAGCGATGGATTCACCAGGCTGATACCTGGGATGGCAGGAATGATGTATGAGGAGAGATTGTGTCGATTGGACTTATACTCACTGGAGTTTAGAAGATTGAGAGGGGATCTCATCAAAACCTATAAAATTCTGTCAGGCCTGGACAGACTAGATGCAGGAAGGATGTTTCTGATGGCCGGGGAGTCCAGAACCAGGGGTCATAGTCTAAGGATAAGGGGTAAGCCATTTAGGACTGAAATGGGGAGGAATTTCTTCACCCAGAGAGTGGTGAACCTGTGGAATTCTCTGCCACAGAGGGTGGTGGAGGCCAGTTCATTAAATATATTCAAGAAAGATTTGGATATATTTCTTAAGGCTAAAGGGATCAAGGGATATGGGGAGAAGGCAGGGACAGGGTACTGAATTTGGATGATCAGCCATGATCTCATTGAATGGCGGAGCAGGCTCGAAGGGCCGAATGGCCTACTCCTGCTCCTATCTTCTATGTTTCTATGTTAATTTGCAACATTGTATGTTTTTGTTTTCAATTTGATACCATGCTTTACTTCCTTAGTTAGCCATGGATGGTTCATCCTTGTCTTAGAGTCTTTCTTTCTCACTGGAATGTATCTTGGCTGAAAGTTATGAAATATCTCCTGAAATGTTTGCCACTGCTTTTCTACAGTCTTACCCTGTAATATATTTTCCCAGTGTACTTTAACAAAGTCTGCCTTCATACCTTTGTAATTACCTTTGTTTAAGTTCAGGACACTATTTTGAGACCTAGCTTTCTCACCCTCAAACTGAATTTGAAATTCTACCATGCTATGATTACTCTTCCTTAGAGGATCCTTCACTTTGAGATCATTAATTAATTCAGCCTCGTTACACATTACCAGATCTAAAATAGTTTTCTCCTTGGTTGGTTCCACAACATATTGTTCCAAGAAACCATCCCGTAAACACTCTAAGAACTCTTCCTCAAGTCTACCTTTGCCAATTTGCTTTGTCCAATCAATATGAAGATTAAAATCTCCCATGATTATAGCTGTACCTTTCTTACAAGCCTCTATTACTTCTTGATTTATTCTCTGTCCTACAGTGTGGCTACTGTTTGGGGGCCTGTAGACCACTCCCACCAAAGACTTTTTACCCTTATTATTTCTTATCTCCACCCAAACTGATTCTACGTCTTGATCTTCTAGGCCAATATAACTTTTCATTACTGCACTGATCTCATCCCTTATTAACAGAGTTACACCACCTCCTTTTCCTTTCTGCCTAACCTTATGAAATGGCAAATATCCCTGAATATTGAGTTCCCAGCCTTGGTCACCTTGCAACCACTTCTCTGTAATGGTTATCAGATCATACCCATTTATTTCTATTTGTGCTGTCAACTCATCTATCTTGTTATGAATGCTGTGTGTGTATTCAGACATAGAGTGATGTAAAAAGACTACTGAGCACTTGGTTTGAGTATAAAACAAGGCTTTAATCAACTGTATCAAAACCATGAGATTTCTAGTTACATCACTAGTTTGTGGTTACAGAAACATCCTGAGCAAGCTGGGCCCATGCCTGAGTATTTATACTCCTTGGATGGCACCACCAGCTGGCCGCCCAGTGTTACTTCATGAGTTATGATAAGATTCATGACATCGAGCTTTTAATTTTGTCTTTTTTATAATTTTTCCCTACTCTGACCCCTCTTTCTGATGCACTCTTATGTGTATATGCTCTGTCCCTTCCTGTCACAATCTGGTTATCATTACCCCTATCACTACCCTGCACTTTTGCCTTCTCATTTTTCTTTGACTTTTTTAATTTACGCTTAGCGTATCCGCCCCCCCCCCCCACTATTTAGTTTAAAGCCCTATTTATTTGATTTGTCAGGACACTGGTCCCAGCCTGGTTCAAATGAAGCCCATCCTGGCGGAACAGCTCCCTCTTATCCCAGTACTGGTGCCAGTGCCCCAGGAAACAAAACCCATTTCTCCCACACCAATCTTTGAGGCACTCGTTCATCTCTCTGATCTTATTTACCCTATGCCAATTTGCATGTGGCTCAGGTAGTAATCCAGAGATTATTACCTTTGTGGTTCTCCTTTTTAATTTAGCTCCTAGCTGTTCATATTCCCTCAGCAAAACCTCTTTCTTTGTCCTACCTATGTCATTGGTAACTACATGGACCATGACAATTGGATCTTTCCCCTCCCACTCTAATTTCCTCTCCAGCCCAGAGGAGATGCCCTTAACCCTGGCACCGTGCAGGCAACATAGCCTTCGGGACTCACGTTCTCGGCTGCAGAGAACAGTATCTATCCGCCTAACTATGCTGTCACCTACTACTACCACATTTCTTTTTGCTCCCTCCACTTGAATGGCTCCCTGTGCCACAGTGCTGTGGTCAGTTTGCTCATGCTCACTGCAGTCCCTGCTCTCGCCCACACAGAGAATAAGAACCTCGTAACTGTTGGACAAGAGCAAGGGCTGAGGCTCCTACATCACTACCTCCTGGTTCCCCATACCTGCCTCGCTCATAGTCATACCCATCTGTCCCTGATCATGGACCAAATTTGAATTAATTAATCTAAGTTGTGTGACTGTCTCCTGGAACACAGTGTCCAGGTAGCTCTCCCCCTCCCTGATGTGTCTCAGTGTTTGAAGCTCGGACTCCAGCTCATCAACACGGAGCCGAAGTCCCTTGAGCAACCAACACTTACTGCAAATGTGGTCGCCATGGACCTCAATGGTGTCCACCAGCTCCCACATGTTGCAGCAGTAACACATCGCCTGTCCTTCCATCTCTAATGTATATAATTAATTAAGTACATAGATAAGTAAAGAAATGAGTTAAGAGGTTTTGAAAATTGCTAAAGCTGAATATATAGAATGTGCCCAAGAAAAGCTAAAACATTTGACTATAAAGTCAAAATAAATTATTCTGACCTTGCATAGATCATTTGTGAGGCCATATTTCAAATATTGGCCGGATTTTGCAGTCAGCCGCGAACATGACAGTTTCAAGTTACTGTTACCATAACAACCACGCCATATAAACAAAGTACAACACAACAATAACCATGAAGCCTCATGAACTTAAAACAAAACACTAAGGGCTCAATTTTAACGCAGCCGACAGGCGGGCTTTTAGGCGTGCGGGAGGTGAAAATCGCAAAACCTGGGGGTCGGAACCCCCCCCCCGCCTGGTTCCCGCCTCCACGCCATTTTAACCTAGGTGTGTCTGATTGGCCCGAATCAGTCCCGCCTGCAACAGACGGGACTGGTCTTTAGGGCCCTTAAACAGCACTGATTGGCATTTATAATCCCATTTTAACAGGCGCTTGCCTGTTTAACCCTTTTCCCACGTAAAATGCGCCTGGTGGGGATCACGCCTGTGAAAGCTGGCGTGAACACTATTGGCTTGCTGACTATCAGCTGCAGGTCCAACATTAAAGAGGATATTTTGTTGTGTCCGAGAGTAATAAGACAGAAGACTGCAGGGGAACGGTACAACAGGTGTTTACTCAACGTGGCTCACTGTGGAACTGAACTGTACAGATTACTACTCAGTGCGATATACAGGTGTGGCCACTGCCGGTACTACAGTATACATGAGCTGTAAAAAGTAGTTCCCCCCCTTAAAGGTATATACATTACAATTCCTCCCCTTTTAGATTAACAGTACCATAATACTCATTTAACAATTAAATATCAAACTAATTACAATTAACACTTTTAACATACAACGTTAGCTGAAAATAGTCCATTTATATATTCAGTCTTTGGGGAGGCTTCCTGATCCTTTCTGGATAGCGCCTTTCCCGAGTGTCTCGCCCTTGGTGCGGAGGCGATTCTGGCATCCTGTCGTCGGTTGGGTCATCAGCTTCCGATGCTACTGTTTCTGGGGTAGATGCGACCTGTACATCGGGTTCCTCACCAGGTACGTATGGGCGAGGCATGGGGTTGACTTGTTCCTGTGACTCTAGGATCTGGTCAGCAAGGTGTCTCACGATGTTCTCCCCAACGTCCACTGTGTACATTAGTGGGCCCTGCCGTGTGCATATCGTTCCTGGCTGCCATTTTTCTGTTCGGTAGTCGCGGGCCAAGACTGGTTGCCCTACATTGAAGCTCCTTGTTGGCTTCTCATGGATGTGCTGGAATTGCTTACTCTCAACATCTCTTCGTACGTTTGGTCTGAGCAAATCCAGGCGAGATCTTAACCTTCGGTTAAAGAACATCATGGCCGGGGCCTGGTTGGTGACTGCATGTGTCGCATTCCGGTAGGCAAACAGGAAATTGTCCACCTTATGCTGCAGCGGAATGTTGTCATTGCACATAGCCTTTATTGCCTTCTTAAAGGTTTGTACGAACCTCTCAGCCAATCCATTTGTGGCTGGATGATACGGGGCGGATGTGTAATGCCTTACCCCATTCTTCTTCATAAACCTCCGGAACTCTTCGGACACAATCTGTGGTCCGTTATCGGAGCAAATCTGTTCTGGCAAGCTGTTCCTGGCAAAAATGGTCCGTAGGACTGCAATAGTTTTCTCCGTGGTGGTGGAGGACATTTTGATGACCTCAGGCCATTTCGAGTGCGCATCCACGGCTATTAAAAACATTGAGTCCATGAATGGACCAGCAAAATCAATATGCACCCGTTGCCATGGAGATGAGGGCCACTCCCATGGGTGTAGAGGGGCATGTGGTGGTGCATTTTGGACTTTCTGGCATCCTGAGCAGCTCTTGGTCAGGTCCTCGATTTGTTTATCATTTCCCGGCCACCACACATAAGCCCTGGCAAGGCTTTTCATTTTTACCCCTCCCAGATGACCCTCATGAAGCTCATTGAGCACTCTATCCCTTAACTTGGGTGGAATTACCACTCGGGATCCACACATCAAGGTCCCCCGGTACACTGACAGCTGTTCTCTTCTTGTCGAGAATGCTGGCAACAGTGAGTCGCCATGTGCTAGCCATCCCTTCACCGTCAAATCATATACCCGAGACAGTGTCGGGTCATTTCGGGTCTCCTTTTCTATACGAGCGTTAGTTACCGGTAGGTATTCAACTATAGTCGAATGAAATATTTCGACAGGATCCACTGCTGGTGCTTCCTCCGCAGTAGGCAGTGGCAGGCGTGATAGCCCATCAGCATTTCCATGCTGTTTCGTGCCCTTATATTCAATCTCATAGTGGTGCGCCCCTAGAAAGAGTGACCATCTTTGTAGTCGTTGCGCCCTTCTTCGGATTAAAAATGGAGACAAGAGGCTGGTGGTCAGTCAGCAAGGTGAATTACTGCCCGTGCAGATAGTGATTGAACTTTTTCACTCCCCACACTCGGCTGAGGGCCTCCCTGTCAATCTGGGCGTAGTTACGCTCGGCTGAGGTTAGTGATCGTGACGCAAAGGCTATTGGCCTCTCTGAGCCGTCCGAGAATTTGTGCGACAGCACCGCTCCAATGCCGGAGGGTGACGCATCACACGCCAACCGAATTGGTAGTGCTGGGTTGAAATGGGCCAATACCTCTTTCGATGTGATTAGTGTTTTGCTCTTCTGGAAAGCTCGTTTACATTCATCACTCCACTTCCATGGCACTCCAGTTTGCAGTAGGGTGTTCAGTGGGTGTAGTATTGTAGACAACTTTGGCAAGAACTTATGGTAGTAGTTTACCAGCCCGAGGAACGACCTCAGTTGTGACACGTTTTCCGGTGCTGGAGCCTTGACTACTGTCTCAATCTTTTCTGGGGACTTATGTAACCCCTCTTTATCGATAACGTGGCCACAATACGAGATCTGTTTTTTAAAAAACTCGCATTTGGGGCGGTTAGCTCGGAGCCCATATTCCTTCAATCTAGTGAGCACCTGCTCCAGGTTGGCGAGTTGATCACTGTCATTTTCGCCCGTGACCAGGATGTCGTCCAAATAACACTGGGTCCCTGGGATCCCTTGCAGGACTTGTTCCATTGCCCTTTGCCAAATAGCCGGAGCTGATGCTACCTCGAATACCAGTCGATTGTATTGGTAGAGACCTTTATGTGTGTTGATTGTGAGGTATTTTTTTGATGCTTCTTCTACCTCCATTTGCAGATACGCCTGGGCCAGATCAATCTTAGTGAAGCGTTTCCCTCCAGATAGCGAGATGAAAATATCTTCAATCCGCGGAAGTGGATATTGCACGGTGTGAAGGACTGGGTTCACTGTTACCTTAAGGTCCCCACAGATGCGAACCTTCCTTGGTTCGCCAGGCGTGCTGCTCAACGACTTTTCATCACAGGGACGATGGGTGTAGCCCACTCGCTCCAGTCTACCTTGGACAGTACTCCTGAACGTTCCAAACTCTCCAGCTCTGCTTCGACGGCTGGGCGGATCGCATAAGGTACCGGTCTGGCCTTAAAAAATTTTGGGCTTGCGTTTTCTTCGATTTTAATTGTTGCTGTCATGCCTTTTAGTGTTCCGAGTCCTTGCTGGAACACTTCTTGCGCGTTGGTTAGGATCTTTGACAGTCGCCCAGGTGTGATGTCGTCATCCTTTTTGGCAGCCACAGTCAGTGTTTGTATGGAATGCCAATCCAGCTGTATTTTCTGGATCCATTTGCGTCCCAGTAATGGTGGTCCTCCATCTTGCAATACATACAGGTCTAGTTTTGGTGTTTCCTTACCGCTATATATAACGGTCACCCTTATTTTTCCTTTGGGGTAGACTTTTTGCCCCGTGTACGTCTTCAAAATAATTTTTGTGTCTCTCAAGGGTATGTGTGAGAATAGCCGCTCGTATTCCCATCGGTTTATGACTGTTAGGGCTGATCCTGTGTCCAATTCCATTTTTACCTGGACTCCTGCTATCTTGAGAGTGACCCAAATGGTTCGGTGATCCTCCATTTTGATCACATTATATAGTTTCAGACAACTCAGCTCCCTGCTTTTGGAGTTGGTATTACTCTTTTGTTCGTCTGAACTACACTCCGTCACCTTATGTACCTTCTTGTACTTTTCTTTTGGAGGTTTCTTATTGCTGGTTTTCTTTCCCGAACTGCAGGCTCGTGCTATGTGTCCTACTTTTCCACACTGTCTGCATACTTTGTCTTTGAACCAGCAATCATTGTGGTCGTGTGTTGTTCTGCCGCAGTGATAGCACTTCTCTGTTCTGTATGACATTTCGTTTGTGCCATATTCTTGCGGTCTCTGTTGTATCTCTGCAGCGCCCTGTACTGTTGCTTCATATGATACCGCAATGCTGAAAGCCTTGTCCAGCGTAAGGTCCTTTTCAGATAAAAGCCGTTTCTGGGTTCCTTCACTTTGAAGCCCACACACAAACTTGTCCCTTAAGGTATCTGCCAGTCCTGTTCCAAACTGGCAGTGTTTCGATAGTTTGCGCAGTTCTGTTAAATATTCAGCGTTGCTTTCATCCTTATGCTGGTTCCGTTTGTGAAACTTGAATCTTTCTGCTATCAGCAGCGGTGTGGGGTTTAAATGTTCCTGTAGTATCGTTACTATGTCTCCAAAACTCTTTTCCACTGGCTTCACTGGGGTTACTAGATTTCGTAAAATGCCATACGTCTTTGCACCCATTAAATTTAATAATACCGGCACTTTCTTGTCATCTGACACCTCATTTGCCTTGCAGTATACCTCTATTCGTTCGACATATGTAGTCCAAACTTCGACTTCATTGTCAAATGCGGTGATACTGCCACTCTTCGGCATTTTGGGTGTGGTTTACAATGGCTTAAAATGGCATCTCCCGCGCTTTCCTTCCTCCCCCGCTGCTGCCAACGCCGCTCTCGGCGGTCCTCGTTGCAATGGCAGCGTCCTGTAGGTTTTGCGCGCTTCTCCTGCGCTGCTGCCAACACCGCTCTCAGCGTCCTCGTGGCAATGGCAGCGCCTCGCGTGTTTCTGCACATCTCTCTCTCTCTCCTCGACACTGCTCGGCCCCTGAACACCGGCTGTGCCCTGTGCGCTCTGCCCTCTCTCTCTCTCTCCCGTCGACGCTGCTCGGCCCTTTGCTGTGCTGCTCAGTCGGGCTCTAGCCCACCGCTGTCCGGGAAGGGTCTGCACACTACCTGTTGCCAGCCCGTTTCGCTGGACCACCGCGACTGGAACGCCAAGCCTGGCTCTCAACAGCCTCCCCCGCAATTCTCGAGTCTCTGCTGGATGACTGGGCGGTTGCCCGTGGTCGACGCCTGTGTCTCTGGCCTTGACCTCCAATCTACTGGTCTCCAGGAACGAATCCCTAGGAGGTGATGCAGAGTTGCAGGTAGGATCGAATTTGCCTCGTCGCCAATGTTGTGTCCGAGAGTAATAAGACAGAAGACTGCAGGGGAACGGTACAACAGGTGTTTACTCAATGTGGCTCACTCTGGAACTGAACTGTACAGATTACTACTCAGTGCTATATACAGGTGTGGTCACTGCCGGTACTACAGTATACATGAGCTGTAAAAAGTAGTTTCCCCCTTAAAGGTATACACATTACATATTTGATCAGTCATCATTTGCAGGTGGCAGGACTTTGTTGTCTCAGGTCTGGGGCAACTTTTACCAGGCTTAACCATACCTGTGGAAGTTTGGAGCCTCACACACTTCTCTAGTGTGACCTCCTGCGAGACCCCTCTCGCCAGCCTCACTCAGCGCTTCCTCAACTGAGACATCTACCAGAAGCATGGGAGGCCTTTTTTTCCTTCCCCTCTTGGCATTAGAGGGCCTCCAGCCCCATTCGCGAAATGACACATGCCACTGCTACAGAAGTTGCCATCAGAATTTTTTATGAAAAACAAACAACTGATGGCATTTTTACAAAATGCACAGCATTTCACCCAAGTGACTACCCTTGTGACAATTTGTGCTTTATTTTCCTCTTACGCGTGCTCCTACGTAATGGTTCCCCTGTGGCTTCCGCAGATGTGGAGGCCCCTTGCTCACTTTCCTGCTGCTCCAGTCTCGACACATTTATCGGGCGTCCTCTGGGGTGGCGAGCCTGTGAGGGCTTGCCAGCAGTTGTAAGGGGTTTTAGATCACAGAGGTTTCTCTCTCTAGAGGCCTCTCTCTCTTGCACAGTAAAACCTTGAGTGGTTCGACCCACTTGCCCCTTAGGTTCTAGACACTGGACTTTGAGGCAGGAACTACAATGCAGAGAAAACTCTATAGACCAGGTTGAATGAAATTGAAATGAAACTTTATTGCATAAAGGAACAGATCAAACTGCAAGCCAATAAGTTACATGGAAGGGAAAAACAAATCATAATACAGTACTGGCTAAGATATGTACAGGCATATTATACTTTACAAAAGTCATCACGAAATGGGGAAACAAACGGAACATCGAGGGACAACAACTCATTGTTAAAATTACCCTTTAAATGCCCACCCCCAAGCCTATCTAGATCAGATTGTGAGGGGCCAGAAACATGCTCACCAAGCCAGTTGGAAAGAATAGAGTTTTGAAACAGGTCTGCGTTTTGATCCTTTCAGGCGTCCTGTCTCCACGTGGTCAGTGCTGCGGGCTGCGACACTCTCTCTTCTTCCTCGAGGTGAAGGTCACGGACAGGCTGGATGTCAGCAGGCCTGGAAGTCGGTGCGGGGAGAGACCAACTATTTTACCATTTTCGTATGGTCTTCGTCGCACAGCCCAGTTGGTTCACTGTTTTCATATAGGTTTCACCTATACTTGTCAGCATTCCGGGGTTGGTCGATGATCTCCTGACAGTTACCCCGGGGCAAGATGCTGACTCGACCTCCCATCACGAACCTCGGTCCTCCGTCGTCTCCGCTTGAACTCCGTACCGATGTAGAAGCCCCGCTGAAGCACCGGATCCTGTGAACCTCCTCAGCACCTCGATCTTTCTCAGAACATCGATCGCTACCCCGAGTCTCCCAGATATACTTCTCAAAAGAGGCCTTTATCTCCCGCCAAATCAAGGTTTGTCTTTGTTTAACTTTTGGTGGGCTGGTATCACAACGGGGTAGTTATTATGTTTTAAACTACTTTGGGATGGCCGGTAACGGCCATCTCTGGTCTGGAATGACCTTGTATTGTTTTGAATGTCTTCTTGATGTCTTTAATGGGTCTTTGATGCTCCCCCTATGAATATAAAACTGTTTCCCTTTGTCTGGGTAAACATATAGATGGCCTTTATCTACAGGTCGATCTGACTGGATCTGCATCCAATCCATATGTATGTGGTTCTGTCTGGTTTTGTTTTCTCCGAAAAGGCCTTCCAGAACTTACTGTGGGCTGAATCCACAAAGGCTGTCTGGGGACTGCAGGAACCATTTTAAAGTGTCCCAAAAAGCTGGTCACGGGGTCTGGCGGCCATTTTGTATGCCCCTTTTTCTGGGCTTCTTTTAAAACAGTCTTTAAAATTAAGGCCTTGTGATAAAAATGCTAACTTCCGGGAAGTTATGTCATCACTTCCTGTGAACTATGAACTATGAACTGTGTACATACCTCACTTCCTGTCATATGTCACTTCCTGTCGAACTGGTATAAATACTGGTCTGTTCAGTATTGTAAGAGGCTTCTACCAGAGGCATGGTAAAGACCTCTCTTGTGTATATAGTGTGTTTATAAGTTACTTAAAGCTTACTTTAAAGTTACTTGATGGTAAGTCTCCTTTTTCTTACATCAATTTAAGTAACTTAGTATTTACACTGACAAATACTAGACCTTCAGACAAACTCGGAAGTTAAGGATCCAGGGAACCACCCATCATGGAGAAAATCCTTAGACCTATTCGTCTGGACTTGGACCCGAATACACCAGCAGCTGGCAGGGTATGGAAGCATTGGTATCGTACTTTTGAGAATTTTCTGGATGAATGTAAAGCGGATGCTCCTGCTAAATTGAAGATACTTGTCAATTATGTGACCCCAAAAGTGTTCGAATATGTTGATGACTGGGATAATTACGAAGAGGTGATTCGGGCACTTAAGAAACTGTATGCGAAGACCCCAAATGAGGTCTATGCTAGACATCTACTGGCCACAGCCCGACAAGGGCCAGGGGAATCAATTGACGAATTCCTGCAAGAACTTTGCAGGCTCAGCGTAGATTGTAACTTTCAGGCAGCCTCAGCTGAGCTGTACCGCCAAGAAATGATTCGTGATGCTTTCATCTGCGGGATTGCCTCTCCATTTATACGCCAGCGTCTACTAGAAAGTAAAACACTTGAGCTACAAAAAGCTTTTGACCTAGCTTGTTCACTGGATTTGGCAAAGAGAAATGCAGACCTCTATCAGCTGCCCAGATCTCGATCTGCTGCTGTAGCTGCAACCAGACAATTCAAGCGGTCTCAGGTGAACCCTATCATGGGGGAATCTAATTCTGATAATTCTGATGAAGAAGAGGAGGACGACCCCACTTTAGCAGCCTCTTGGCAATCTAGGAAGGAATGCTTCTTTTGTGGAGATGCTTTTCACCCTAGGAAAACCTGCCGTGCTCGCAATGCAATCTGCAGTTATTGCGGGAAAAAAGGGCACTTTGCTAAAGTTTGCCTATCAAGGGCCTCTACGAGGGCCAATCCAGCTAAGACCTACCGAACTGCCCCAATTAGGGCCTATCAAGATGCTCCAGCTAGGACCTATCAAGCTTCCTCTCGAGCTCTCTCCCGAAGAAGCACACCGAGAGTTTTAGCCACTCTCTGTGCAACGACACCAATTACAGCTGCTTGCCCACAGAACCTGTCTCAGGCAGCCACAAAAATTTCAATTAAAGGGCATACCTTAGATGCCTTAATTGACTCAGGAAGTACTGATAGTTTCATTAAGGAACAGATTGTTGCGAAATTGAAACTACATGTCTTCCCATCGGATCAGGCAATTCCGATGGCCCAGTCATCACTTAATACCAGAATCTCCGGCTTTTGTGTTGTTGATATGACACTTCATGGTCGTATGTATCCCTCCACCCGACTTTCGGTGCTCAAGGACTTATGTAGTGATCTCCTCTTAGGGCTGGACTTCCAAAAACAGCATAAGAAACTCACCATTGAGTTTGGTGGATCCAAACCCGGACTTACTATTTCTAATATACCGTCTAAATTACCATTTTGTGCATTATCAGCAGCTTCACTTGATGAACCCTCATTATTTGCCAGTATTCCGCCTCAATGCCAACCGATAATAACGAAATCGCGGCGCTTTAATCAGGAAGACCAATCTTTTATTGCGGCTGAAATCTCTCGACTTCTAGCAGAGGATATCATTGAACCATGTTCGTCGCCCTGGCGGGCTCAAGTCGTCATTGTCAAGAACCCTCTAAAACCTCACAAACAGCGACTATGCATCGATTATTCGCAAACCATCAATCAATATACCGACTTGGACGCCTACCCATTGCCACGCATTGATGATATGGTTAATAAACTGGCCGAATACAAAGTGTTCTCAACTTACGATTTAAAAAGTGCCTATCATCAGTTACCCTTGAAGGTCTCAGATAAGCAGTACACAGCCTTTGAGGCTAATGGACGGCTGTACCAATTTCGTCGCCTCCCATTCGGGGTTACTAATGGAGTGGCTGTCTTTCAATGGGCAATGGATGGCCTGGTTAAGCAGGAAAACCTAAGGGACACTTTTCCCTATCTTGATAACATTACCATTGCAGGTCACGATCAACAGGAACACGACTCCAACCTCCAAAAATTTCGGGATGCCCTCCATCGCCGTAATTTGACCCTGAATGAATCCAAATCTGTTGAGTCGCAACCGACCATCAACATCCTTGGCTACTGCGTAGGCAATGGTATCATTAAGCCAGACCCAGAAAGACTTCGCCCGCTCCAAGAGCTCCCGTCACCTAAGAATCCGGCTTCTTTACGTCGGGCTCTCGGTCTGTTTGCATACTACGCTAAATGGATTCCTCATTTTTCGGACAAAATCCAACCCTTGCTGCATGCTAGATCATTTCCACTGGGAACAGCGGCTGTTGCAGCCTTTAACCTTCTCAAAAAACAGTTGGAGAAAGCGGCTCTTCACTCCATTGATGAGAATCTCCCTTTCGTGGTTGAATGTGATGCCTCGGAGGTGGCGATCTCGGCTACTCTGAATCAGGAAGGTCGTCCTGTAGCATTTATGTCCAGGACCTTACAAGGTGCCGAGCTACATTATCCTCCGGTTGAGAAAGAAGCCACAGCCATCATAGAGGCAGTACGGAAGTGGAACCATTTTCTAGCTCGCCAGCACTTTACATTGATCACGGACCAACGATCAGTCGCCTTCATGCTCGATAATCGAAAAAGAACCAAAATTAAGAATAATAAAATACAACTTTGGAGGATGGAACTGGCCTCTTTTGGTTATACCATTCTCTATCGGCCTGGCAAGGAGAATGTGGCCCCGGACACCCTCACACGGGCATTCTGCTCCACTATGTCATCCTCCACTCTCATGGATGTCCACAATGGTTTGTGTCATCCTGGCGTTACGCGCATGCTACATTTCGTACGATCACGGAATCTCCCTTTTTCCACTGGAGATGTAAAGAAAATATGCTCAGAATGCCGGCTTTGTGCGGAATTAAAACCTCAGTTCTTCCGCCCCTCAGATGGTATACTCATACATGCAACCCAACCGATGCAACGACTTAGCATCAATTTTAAGGGCCCAGTGCCCTCTTCAACTCGGAACACATATTTGCTCACCATGATCGACGAATATTCACGTTTTCCGTTTGCCTTCCCCTGCTCCAATATGCTGGCGTCCACAGTAATCTGCTGCCTTGAGCAGGTATTTTCTCTCTGTGGCATGCCGGCTTATATTCACTCAGATCGGGGTCCATCCTTTATGTCAAGGGAACTCAAGGACTACCTCTCAGAATGGGGAATTGCTACAAGCAAAACAACACCATACCATCCCATCGGAAATGGGCAGGAAGAGAGGTATAACGGTATCATCTGGAATTCCGTACGTCTCGCTTTAAGATCTCGGGGCCTACCAGACCAGCAATGGGAAACAGTGCTTCCGGATGCATTGCACTCTATACGGTCCCTGCTTTCTACAGCCACAAATACTACACCTCATGAGCGGTTCTTTGGATTCCAGCGTCGCTCATCTCATGGAACATCACTCCCGTCATGGCTAACTACTCCTGGACCTGTATTACTCCGAAGATACGTTCGGACGTCTAAAAATGACCCTCTTGTAGACGAGGTCGAACTAACCGATGCCAACCCCACCTATGCAAACATACGATATTCCGACGGCCGAGAATCTACCGTATCATTACGGGATCTGGCTCCCTGCCCACCAGGACCTAGTGGGACATCGGGTGATGGCATTTCACCAGGAAACTCTTGGGACCTATCGGGTACCCCTCTCCAGGATCCTGATCGGACACCAACTAGCTTGGTGCCGGTAGAACCCCGTGCTCAAGGTTGCGACCCTCCCAGTACCGCGCATGAAAGTACTGATCCACCACAGACCAGCTCTGCACCTCCCTCTGAACAGAGGCAGTCTGACTTTGAACCTATTGGGGCTCGTACTCGAAGCCATGATCTCCCCGACCCTTCACAGGGCAATCCAGGCCACACAGACTCTGACCAATGGCCAACCGCATGTAAGCGGACCAGCGACCCTCTACGACGGGAATCCAAACGGGTGCGACTCTTCCTTGTTCGGCGGCTGCGGACCAAAAGGTAGACCACAGCCTCCTAATCCTGCAGGAGGGAAGAATGTGATAAAAATGCTAACTTCCGGGAAGTTATGTCATCACTTCCTGTGAACTATGAACTATGAACTGTGTACATACCTCACTTCCTGTCATATGTCACTTCCTGTCGAACTGGTATAAATACTGGTCTGTTCAGTATTGTAAGAGGCTTCTACCAGAGGCATGGTAAAGACCTCTCTTGTGTATATAGTGTGTTTATAAGTTACTTAAAGCTTACTTTAAAGTTACTTGATGGTAAGTCTCCTTTTTCTTACATCAGGCCTCTTCCGCCAATAGACCCTTATAGGACAATGTTCAATTTTGCGAATCTTACAGTCCCCCCTGATGATACTATAACTTGCTTGAAGTATCATAATTCTGGTTGAGCAAAATTTTCTTACTCTCCACAATCAAACCATCCCCTGTAATTACCTATCTATGATCCCACGACACATGTATTTCCCATTTCAGAAAACCTACAGTGTACATTAAGCATCTATAGATGGCAATACATTGGATTTAAAATCTGACACATTCATTTCCAGGCGTGGAGGGGGGCCTAATACCCCTACACCACCTGGTTCATACACATTATCTTTTATTAGCAACAACTCACTTAATGAACTTCAATAATAAAAATAAAGTACATGCAAAAATTACACATGAACAAACATCAAACATAGAGGAGGGTGGGAACCTTTAACTTTATACATAGCAGCAAAAATCTAAACGGGTGTCTCCTCATCTACCCGCACATAGTGCTCCCTCCATTCTCCTCTGTTCCCTTACTTCTGCGAATGTCTGACCTTTTTACAGTGTACAAACAGTAAATAAATCACAATAAAAACCTGACACACTACAAGGATTTGGGAGGCTATCCTAATCCAAGAAGGGACTTCTATACTAGTGAACAGGTCCCACCACTGTGGGGTCGCTATATCTAGTATGTCTGCCCCTATTTCTAACGTCTTCTGCTCCAGCGTGTAAAAATGTTTCTGTGAAACGGCAAAGTATTTTAGTATCTTGGTGAGGTGTTCAGGGAGAGGTGGAATGATATACCCAAAATGTGCAACGAATCATTGCAGGTCGGTGAAATTTTCCTTGACAGTGATGTGAGCAGTGGAAGGTTCAGGAATGGGGATAATTCGCTCTTGGGCCACTTGAACTTCTACCTTGGGTTTGAAGGAGAAACTGCTGTCACTCACTGGACACCAGCCGTGCTGTCCATGTTGGTAGTGGGGCGCTGCAGTGTTGACACAGTATGTCCCACCTCCTATATATGCCACCTGCGGGGGTACATGACCTTGTGCCATTGCCTCCATGGTGCAATTTATAGGCTTTGTGCCAGCAGTTCTGAACCCGCACTGTGGTTTCGAATAGGCATTCAAGTGCTGGGGACACAGGATGATGTGTGCTCCCCGGCTCTGGCACCCCGAGAGGTCGGTACCCGTCATTGCATGCTCCCATCGAATGACGTACGGTGGGACCGCTGTATAGCGAATGTGTGCACCCCCCTGAATGACTCCAATGTTCTCCACCCTGTATACCAGGGCAGGTTTAGCCGTCTTTCCTATAACCGGCATTCTTACCACTATACCCATAATGGTGTGATTAGACCTCCCACAGTCCACTGGGACTGGGTAGGCCTCTGAAGCTAGTCTGAGCTGGCACGGACTCAATGCGTTCTCAAAAGGGTGGAGGGCTGCGAGGTGCTTATTGCTGATCCAGGAGGGGACCAAACCTTGTTTTAAATCCTCCAGATTACTGCGGCCCTCACCCAGTAACCACGCCCCATACAGCACGCACGCCTCGTTCTGCCTAGCCTGATCTGACGCATTCCGATCCTCCCTGATGAGAGCATTTACCGTTTTCGCGTGTTTCTCCAGCTCAGCTATAATTTCTTTTAAGTGTAGTGTCATGGCCTGGTCCTCATTTAACTCAGAACCCACTACCTTATTCTCATCCATCAGTAACTTTCTTAGCCGCCCTTTTAAATCATTGATCTGGATCTGCAGCTCCACGTCATCCAGAGTGTTGATGACGGAAGTCCCTGTGTTAAAATCTGTAAAAATATCATTTACTGTACCCCTTCTTTGTCTCCCTAACCTGTCCAAAAACTCATGTGGTGTGGTGTACAGTCCGGCTCTGTCGACATCGTAAAGTCGAACTCATAAAACTGTCTGAACATGTTTGTTAACAGGACCTGGTACAATTGCTTCGTTTCCTTGGGGCACCACTCTGGCAATCGCACCTCGGTGAGGTTTAAGATCACCGAGGCCACCGCGTAGTGCGCCCCTTGGTACAGCACCTGACCTTTAGGCACTAATACCAATCTGTTCCCGGGTCCTTTGGTAGTGGTGGGGCACCCTTCCTTGCGGGCTTTGGCTACCGGAATCGTGGGCAGGGGCTTGCGGGGGCGGGTGATGAGCTCACTGGCATTCACCGGGATCTGAGAGTATGGGACTCCGCACGCCCATGTGCTGACGTCCCACCTCATCCCTTTTCCAGCATCCTGCTACTGTCTTTGGAAAAAGATGGAGACGCCTGTGGGGCAGACGCGTTCTGAACCCCACATACAGATGTAAATCCCCTCATCTGGTTCCCACCATTTGTCCCAACAGACACTCAATCCCCCATGAGTCCCCGTAATAGTCCGATGGGTATTGTTACCCAGTCGCTCCCACTCGACCGTGGAGTTCTTCATGGGTTTGCTCAACTTGCGCAACCACCACCATCTGTCCAAAGGAACATGTCCGTAGCATTCTAAACAGATCTTCTTCCCGACAGTGACGCTGGCTCTGGGCGCAATGATCCTCACCCTGGGACACATTAGAGAAGTCTCTCTGTATGCGAAACCCGACTGGCTGGAGTATTCTGTAGAGTTCGACCCCAGCCATCCTGGCCACCTTGATTCGTGGAAATAGGTGGCTGTTTCTTCAACGTCCTGTCTTCCCGTCCCATCGGTCGCGATGGGAGCTGTGTCCCCGGAGCAGCCATACACGATGGAGTCCTTGGTGTAGCCCTGATAGGCCAGGCTACACCCGATCACCGCGAACGCAACGAGAATCCCCTTCATTATCCTTTTGGTTTCTGTAACAAATTAAACGATACAGCCAGGCTCCCGAGAGATTCTGGCCTAGGTGAAGGCATGATCGGGTCTTTCGACCTCGATCCAAACAACACACATGCTGGGCAGATTCCAAAACTATTACTTATACACACTATGACCTTAAAAATTACACACCTTAAACTTAACTAAACTTAAACTTAACTTATGTACAATGCCGCCCGTCCCCGGGCGGCTTGCCTAATCCCTGTTTGGACTGCCGCTCACTGCTCCCTGTGGTGGGGCTGCATTGACCTGTAGCTTGGGTCCCTCGCAGCCTTTTGCTGCCAATTGGGGACTGCGTTTTTCCAGGAATCTGCCAAGTCGGTGTCTGCTGGGATAGGGGGAATCTGGCCAGGTTTTCCTTGGCTGAGGCGTCTGAGACGACCTGCGAAGGGGTGTCTTGGGTGAGGCTCCCTTAGCGAGTGGACCTGTGGCTGGGACTTTAGCACTCACAGCCCGTGGCTCCACCATGACTGCCGGCTTCGGCTCCCTTCCCTCGGGCTCCGCCCCTTTGGGATTTGGGTCTGTGGCAGACGACTTCTCCCTACCTGTCCCTACAGGTGGAGAATCTCCGCCCCCAAGTTCTACCTCCCCTAAGCCTGAGTTGAGGGGAGGATCTCCGTCCTCCGACTCCACCTCCTCCAGAATCGTATCAGGGGCGGGGCCTAGCTGTTCGGGCTCCCCCCCGATGGCGTTCGGATCAGGGGGAGGGCCTTGGTCTTCGGGCTCCTCCTCGTCCGAGTCCCAGGCCAATGGGGAAACCTCCCAGGTGGGCGGGACAGCTTCTCCCTTCAAGCAGGCTGCGGTTCCAGCCTGTGTGGTCTGTGACTTATTTTACCCTCAGACCTGGCTTCGGTTGTTGGCTCTTTTGCACCCGGCTTAAACAGTTTGCACTGGTTGATGTGAAACCATTTAGTGCGTCAGGGCAACTTCACCACGCTGGTGGCGAGGACCGTTGGGTCTTGCACTGACTCCTGTCTAGCCTCTTCTATGGCGCTCTCCCCAGCGCGGATGGTCAGACCTAGGAATTTTATTTCCTGCCGACCGACCCGTGCCTTCTTTGGTTTCACCTTGAAACCGGGCGTGGGCCTTTGGCGTAGCGGTAGCATCCCCGCCGCTGGGCCAGAAGGCGTAGGGTTTTGAACCCCGCTCCAGACAATCCCGGCAAGTGGAGTCGGAGCTCCGGCTCTAAATTCTGGGTTGACATCCAGCGGGATACTTGCGTCCGTGGATATGGGTGGCCCTCCCCCTCGTATGGGTTGTGGGAGCCCGTAAAACCCTCCCGCCATAGGACTAACCACCCTAATGGCTGGTACGAAGATGGTTACGGTAATGGAAGGAGCGTTAATCGCGGCCAGAAATCCTTCCACCACTTCATACAGTTCCCCAAAGGGAACAGTATGAAGACACACACGACGACCTTGAAACCCTCTTTTCCTTTCTCTCCCGTACTCGCTCCCCAGAGACAATGATTTCTTAGATCCACGAGGATCCCGTGTTCTACCAAGAAATCGGACCCAAGGACTCCCTTTCCACCCTCTGTCTCCCACTTCATTAGGGTACACTTCCACGTGGTGCAGAGTGGTCCTAAACGAATGGAGAGGGGAATGGAAAATGCGCCAGCCTGTTCTTCGCCTGTGAAGCCCGATAGCATATATGGAACCCCGGTGGACAGAGTTGAGGTGGTAGGGTTATCTGAGTGGATCACGGTGCACGATGCCCCTGTATCCAATAGATAGGTCCCCTGCACCCCCTCCACCTCCATTTCCACGATGGGTCTTTTCCATACATCATATCGCAGCGCGCACAGATAGACGGCTGCGCCGGCTCTAGTCATTTGGGTGCAGCGGTCGGGGCTGCAGGAATGACAGGACCGGTGGCGATGGCTATCATCCCCTGCTCTATCATAAGAGACCGCACTGTCTCTATAATTGAATCTATCGCAGTGGGATCCATAGCTGCACCGGCTCCTCTCTCAGGGGCAGGGACTGCGTCTTGGACCTGGACTCGTGCTGGGGCGGCGGTCTGGGTTTGGGCTTGGGCTGCGGGAGCTTTTCCCTTATTATCCTTCCACAGATTTTTACAGTCCCTGCACTAATGTCCATTGAGCTTGGCTTGGGCAGGGCGATTCCCCTCCTGACGCCACTCCTTCTTGCTTGGGGCTGCGGGTTTTGCCACATGCACTTTTCCCTTAGAGGGAGGTGTCTCCTGACTTCTACAATTCTTGGAAGCAATGTTAAGCTGTCGGAGCACTGTCTCCTCCGTGATACCGGGACCTTGGGGGTCAAACCACGATTTGGCTAGGGCCCGTATCTGGGGCAAGCTGTTAGCAACCAGACAATGGAGCCAATGAACCCGTTGTTCGGCATTCATTGCGGCCCGTTCAGGCATGCCCGGACAACTGCGCCGATACACTGGCCACAGCCTTTCTGCGAAAACCCGCGAGGGTTCTCCAGTTAGCTGCACAGTCCCTTCCACATGGAGGAACGGATTACCGTCGTCCACTCCCAGAACCTCCAAGACCTCGTCTCTGAGTTCCACATACCCTGTCCGTCCCCCCTTATTCCCGTCTGAGAGGCACTGAAGGATTGTGCTATCCAGGGAGAAGAGCAGCATCTTTGCCTGTTCAAGATCATCACAATCATTGATGGCAGCTGTTTCCTCTACCTCCCTGAAATGGACTGAGGGATCTCCCTTCTCGGAAAGTTTTGGGAGGTGGCTTATCATCGCTCTGAGTTGTTGGGCACCGTGGGGCACCACAAGCTGGTTCATGTGGGGTCCGTCCACGCCATTTGCAGCGGTGGGACCGAACCTCTGGTGTCGAGTAGGACACATTAGTGCCGGCTCCAGCTTTACTACCAGGGGTTGTTCCTCCTCCTGCTCCACCTCGGCTACCCTTTCTATCACCACCTCCCCTTCGGGCCAAGCCTTACTATAGCTCGGTGGTGCTCAGGGTTCAGTGGCTGGTGTCACAACTACTTCACAAGGAATCGGATTTTTGGATTCCTGCAAAAAGTCTATGTGACTTGCCTTTGGGCTTATGAGGCATACCATACCTTTTGCCTTAACCAAGGCTGTTCTTCGGTCTTCTATGGTCTTTTGGCAGGGGCCATGGTCTGCGCTCTCAAACTCGTGCTCAAGTGACTGCTTGTAAGCTGCCTTAACCTCTACTGCTCTCTCCTCCTGCACTCTTAGCTGTTGTGCGAGGCGGGCGTTTTTCTCCCGTACTCTCGCTTCATGGATCTTTGCCTCAGCAACCTGGCATTCCAGGTACTCTATTCTAGCCTGGTGTTGGCTGGCTACAACTTGGCATTCCTGATTCAGCGCGTGAAGCGCTGTGATGAGTTTTTCCCCACCCATGGCCTTTTCCTCTATTTCTGCTGCCTGGGTAGTGATCTTGGCTGCCTGTGCTGCAACGACTCTGTCCAAAATCTGGACTTGTTTCTTGTAGCACATCAGCCACACTGCCTTTTCCACTGACTTTTTATGTTCTTTGCTCTCTGTCCACCTGATGGCTGCGTCTACCGGACGCCCATCCAGTAAGAGATCGGAAATCCACTGCTTAGTGAGATTTACCTTGCCAAAAACATAATCCGCTATCCTCTCATCCATAACATTTCGACCATTCAAACCTGGGTCTAATACATTGCAATCCTGCTGCCAGTGTCCTGCCGCGGTCGCCATTTTCTGTAAGGGGTTTTAGATCGCAGAGGTTTCTCTCTCTAGAGGCCTCTCTCTCTTGCACAGTAAAACCTTGAGTGGTTCGACCCACTCGCCACTTAGATTCTAGACACTGGACTTTGAGGCAGGAACTACAATGCAGAGAAAATTCTATAGACCAGGTTAAATGAAAACGAAATGAAACTTTATTGCATAAAGGAACAGATCAAACTGCAAGCCAGTAAGGTACATGGGAGGGAAAAACAAATCATAATACAGTACTGGCTAAGATATGTACAGGCATATTATACTTTACAAAAGTCATCACAAAATGGGGAAACACACGGAACATCGAGGGACAATAACTCATTGTTAAAATTACCCTTTAAATGCCCACCCCCTAAGCCTATCTAGATCAGATTGTGAGGGGCCAGAAACATGCTTACCAATCCAGTTGGAAAGTATAGAGTTTTGAAATGGGTCTGCATTTTGATCCTTTCAGGCGTCCTGTCTCCACGTGGTCAGTGCTGCAGGCTGCGACACTCTCTCTTCTTCCTCGAGGTGAAGGTCACGGACAGGCTGGATGTCAGCAGGCCTGGAAGTCGGTGTGGGGAGAGACCAACTGTTTTACCATTTTCGTATGGACTTTGTCGCACAGCCCAGTTGGTTCACCGTTTTCATATAGGTTTCACCTATACTTGTCAGCGTCCCGGGGTTGGTCGATGATCTCCCGACAGTTAGCCCGGGGCAAGATGCTGACTCGCCCTCCCATCTCGAACCTCGATCCTCCGTCGTCTCTGCTTGAACTCCGTGCCGATGTAGAAGCCCAGCTGAAGCCCCGGATCCTGTGAACCTCCTCAGCACCTCGATCTTTCTCAGAACATCGATCGCTACCCCGGGTCTCCCAGATATGCTTCTCAAAAGAGGCCTTTATCTCCCGTCAAATCAAGGTTAGTCTTTGTTTAACTTTTGGTGGGCTGGTATCACAACGGGGTAGTTATTATGTTTTAAACTACTTTGGGATGGCCGGTAACGGCCATCTCTGGTCTGGAATGACCTTGTATTGTTTTGAATGTCTTCTTGATGTCTTTAATGGGTCTTTGATGCTCCCCCTATGAATATAAAACTGTTTCCCTTTGTCTGGGTAAACATATAGATGGCCTTTATCTACAGGCCGATCTGACTGGATTTGCATCCAATCCATATGTATGTGGTTCTGTCTGGTTTTGTTTTCTCCGAAACGGCCTTCCAGAACTTACTGTGGGCTGAATCCACAAAGGCTGTCTGGGGACTGCAGGAACCATTTTAAAGTGTCCCGAAAAGCTGGTCACGGGGTCTGGTGGCCATTTTGTATGCCCCTTTTTCTGGGCTTCTTTTAAAACAGTCTTTAAAATTAAGGCCTTTTCTGCCAATAGACCCTTATAGGACAATGTTCAATTTAACGAATCTTACACCGTCTGCTGCTCCTGTGGCTGTGCAGGGGTTGAGACATCTATTTCCATTGGGTGTGGACTCCGGCAGGGCTCTGACTGAGGGCTCTGCAGTGGCATGGAAGCGTGAGCGCTTGGAGAGGAGCACCCACTTCCTTGAGGTCTGCCACCAACCTCCCTCTCATGGGTCAGGTCCCCCTCAGCGCCTGCAAGTGGCTGGACAGCACCTTGCTGCACATCAGGGGGGCCATGGGGACCCGTATCTGCAATGGCAGTCCTACTCAGAAGGACTTCCATGAAGGTCTGGTTTCTCTGTTCAATAGATGCCCATCGCTCCTCGAGAGATGTCATTCTATTCTAAACACTCACCGTGTTTTCCATACCCTGGCGACTAAGCTCCTCCATGGCCGTATTCCTCCTCTCCTCTACCGTAGCCCTCCTCTGCTCTACCATAGCCATCCTCTCCTCTACGGTAGCCAGCCTTACCATGGAGGCAGCAATCACTTCCTCGTAGGTAGCCATCCTTTCCGTGTTGATGCGTTCATGTGCCAATGACTCCACAAATGCTCTGCTGATGTTCGCTATGGACTCCTCCATTTGCTCCACACTCGCAGCGACCCTAGAGACAAAACCTGCCAGAGACTCCTGCATCTGTGCATGGATTTTCATCACCTCTGATCTTACGAATGGATCCAGAGGCAGAGGGTCGACATGCAGCTGAGCCGAGCTGGAAGAGTCCTGCGCTCTCTAACGAAGACTCTCCACTGCTGTCCCTGTCTCCATAATCTGCTGATGCTCACTTGTGAGCTGTGATACATCAGGTGACAACTCTACTCTATGTCCTGAAGGTCCCACCGAGGTGTGAGTGTCTGTGTTGGTGCTGGGTGCGCTTATTTCTGCTGACGCTGTGCCCTCAGAGGTTGCAGATTCCTCTGAGGAGTCTGGCTGCTCAGGCTCTTCCTCCTGCACAGTGGGGACGGGGGCCCTCGATGGTCCTGTGGGGGAGTCAAGGAAAAAGTTAGAGATGTGATGCCAAGGCTACATGCACATTGCATTTTGCAGATGATCATAATTCCATATGATGTAGCTTCAGAATCATTATCAGCGACTCATGCAATGCCAATGAGAGAGATGGAAAACTATTCTGTCACCAGCTTGCGGGGATGCTCCTGTCTGTCCTTCCCCAATGTCCACATCTCGGTCAGCCCCGGCAATCTCCAGGACGCCTTCCTCCCAGGGGGTGAGCTGGGCTAATGAGGCTGTCCCTCCTCCTGTCCTGGCTTGTTCTCTCCTGTTGTGAGCTCTCTTTTCCTGCAATGAGGGAGACAAGTGGAGGTTGAGTGAGAATGAAGGAGTGAGTGCAGTGATTGCATAGCATGGATACTTAGAAGTAGACAAAGATGGAGTGAGATTGCAAGACCAAGGGCCCTCCCTGTGTGTTGTCAGTTGTGTTCAAAGCATCAGAGTGAGAGGGAGTGTGAGGGCTGCATGGTGGCATAGTTCTGTGAATGTGAGCATAGAGAGAGAGGGAATGGGTATGGGTGCATGGATGAGTGTCAAGTGGGATGTGGAGGAAGAGATTGCTAAAACAGTGCTGGTGAGGAAAGGCAATGGGGATCAGATTGAGGGTGATGGAAACATCATACAGTACTTACTTTTCCAGTGCGAAGAAGGTCACGTAATCTTTTCCTGCACTGCAACCATGTTTTTCGTGTGAGCCCCAAGCAGTTGACTTGACCTGCAACCTGTAGCCACACAGCCTTGGTCTGACTGGGAGGCCTCTTCCTCCCTGAAGAAGGGAACAGGACCTCCCTGTGGGCCCTAGCACCATCCAGTAATGCCTGGAGTGAAGCTTCATCAAATTTAGGGGCAGATCTGGGCCTCCTGCTGGCCGTTGCTCCTGCAGGCTCCTGTGCCATCTTAATGGTGAAGTTTGGGAGCCTGTAGAGGAAGCAAGGCTTGCTGTGGACCTTAAAAGCAGCAGCAATGATGATGTCATATTTTGCGACTTTCTGACTGGAAATACTCAATTGCCAAGGATTCCCACACGTTGGAAATCAATTGGCCAATTGAGTTAAAATTGCATCAATCTCTTAGACCCATTTAGAATTGTGTGGGAATCACTAAATTCGGGGAACCCACCAATTCCCCGCACCTGAGATAAAATCGACCCCTAAGGCCGCGAATTTAATTGACCTCAGAGGGCGGGTGTGGAGGCGGGTGTGTTGCAAAAATTGGAACAATTGTCGGTGGGCAGCAAACCCGCCGCCATCCCACCTCCACACGACTTTGGCAAGTGTCGGGTCAGCCGCTCCTGAACTGACCCGACACCAAATGGCGGGAGAGGAAGTTAAGGCAGTTAACAGCTTGTTAACTGTCTGGATAATCCTATTTTAACTGCCTGTTTGGATTTTGGAGGTTTTTCATCCTGTTGCCCGCCTTCAGAAAAACACGTCAGGTGAATCGAGCCGGGTTGAGCGAGGACCTGAATTGCTGGCAGCTGCTCGAGCAGCTTAAAAGCGGTCCTGCAAACTCTCAGTCTTTCACATACCACAACTTAGTGCTTTGGGGCTTGGGAGACATTTTGCAGCTCAACTAATCTTGTGAGTTTTGAGGCTGAAATCCAAGTGCAGTGTGAGCTCCTTGGAATACCCTCTGTCCACTTTGTCAGAGCACAAACAACCCCCATTCCTCGACTGAGATATATACCAGCGGTATGGAAACCATTTATATCCTCTCATCCTGGTCATTAGATTCGGAGGAAGAGCAGCCGTGGCAGCAGCGAAATCAAGCACAGCAGCAGCACCAACAGCAGGAGCGCCAACCTTCTCAGCCAACGGATGCTGCACAAGGCAGAGGGCGTCAGCGCAGGCCTGCACCTCGCCGCAGGAGATACCCCCAACACCGGCTTTACAGGCCGAGGATGAGCTTCCTTAACATGACTGAGCAGCAGTGCCAAAGGAGGCTGAGACTTCCACGAGAGGTAATGGGTGACATCTGCACAATGCTGCACCAACACCTGGAGCCCAGAGGAGCGGGTGGACACTCCTTACCAGTGGCTGTCAAAGTCACCACCGCACTCAACTTCTTTGCTTCGGGCTCCTTCCAGGGATCAGCTGCAGACATTAGCAGCATCTCCCAGTCAGCCACACATGCCTGCATCATGCAGGCTACCGATGCCCTCTTTGCAAAGACGCACAATTACATTCACTTCTTCATGGATGAAGTGTGGTTGGCTTTGCAAATATGGCAAGTTTCCCAAGGGTGCAGGGCATCGTAGACTACACACATTTGGCCATTAGGGCACCCCATCACAACCCAGTTGTATTTGTTAACCGCAAGGGCTTCCACTCCTTTAATGTCCAGCTGGTGTGTAACCACAGGAAGAACATTATGCATGTTTGCGCAAAGTACCCAGACAGTTGCCATGACTCCTTCATCCTGCGTCAGTCAACTGTGCCTCAGCTCTTCAATCCACCAACCCAACTTTCTCAATGGCTACTTGGCAACAAGTGCTATCCCCGGAAAAAGTGGCTAATGGCACTGATGAGGAGGCCATCAAACGAGGCTGAGGAACGGTACAATTTGGGCCACATTTCCACGAGAAGAACCATCGGTTTGCTCAAAATGCGATTCCGATGCCTCAACAGATCTGGTGGAGCCCTGCAGTACGCACCAGCCAGGGTCATACAGCAGCGTGGCTTAGCGCTGCCTGAGGAACAAGTGGCTCAGTGCAGAGCCTCCTCCTCAGAAGAGGGGGAGGCCGAGGAGGAGGAGGAGAATGAGGACAAGGCCGAGGAGGAGGAGGCTCACCTTGTGGGGCCGGGTGTTGCCAATGCAGCAGCACTCGAGCACATTGCTGGCCGTGAAGCAAGGGAATCACTCATCCATGCCAGATTCACGTAAGCTTACGCTTCAACCACAGGTGACTGGCATATGGCTATGAATGTGTGGATGACCTTCTTAACACGCCATGCATCATGGGTGCGATTTTGCCAGCCCTGGGGAGGCGGGTATGGAGGCAGGACTGCCAGGAAAATGGCAGAATTTGGGGGCGGGTGCCCAACCTGCCGCCAACCCGCCTCCATGCCATCTTGCCAGGAGGTGGGTAGCCTTCCCGCGCCGGGTCCCGTCTCCTTGGAGGCCACATTTTGCCCACACAAGGCTCCGAACCCCGCCAGAGTCACCGAGGCGAGTAGTGGGTCTGCGGGGGTCGGAGGGGTGCAGAAGTGTGCTGTGGAGGTGAGTGATGGGTGCAAGTGTGGAGAGGTGAGTAACTGAGGTAAGTGGAAAGTGTTAGAAAAAGTTTATTTACCTTTGTTTCTTCTTGCAGGCTTCATAGAAAAAGTTTACTTACCTTTGTTTCTTCTTGCAGGCTTCAGTCAGTGGGTATGCGGAGAGTCTCGCACCTCCGCGGTAGAGATGACAGATGGCTGTTGCATTCTCCAATGCAACAACCATCTCATTTCAGCAAAAGAAAGAGGTTTGATGAGGTCTTGAATTCAAGACCTCATCAAACTACAGAGAATATCACTGTTTGACAGCTTCACAGAGATTCACAGAAAAAATGGACCTTGCGCTTACCTCCTCAGCAATGCACAGCCAGGCTGCCTTTGTTTGCTGAGGAGCCTTCCACCGGCCATCGGGAGGGAACAGAATCTCCCGGTGCCCTCGTACTCCCTCCACAAGAGCTTGGAGGGAGTCCTCATTAAACCGTGGTGCAGCCTTGGCTTTTGCAGCAATCATTTAGCCTGGGCCCATTCAAACACAAGAAGAAACAAGAAATGAAAGGCTAAGGCTGCATGGGCTCCTTAAAAACAACTGCAGCAATGACATCAACAGAGGCGATTAACAGACCCGATCCCACTCAATGGACCGGGCAGTGCGCACAATGGGACTTAATAGGCCACTCAAATTAAAATCTCAATTTGGGAGCAGCTGAAACCAATAGTGGGGCTGGAACCCGCCCACCAGGCAACCCGACTCCAACCCGCCTCCTCTATTAAATTCACGGCCTAACGGGGAAAAATTTGGTTGCTTTGCGCCTCCCATTAGTGCCCAAAGCAACCAACTCCCGGGCGCGGTTGCGCTAACACCTCCCACGAAATTCAGCAGGAGGTTAGCGGCGATTAAGTTATCGCCATGCACAGTGCCCCTCTCGCACCCCGGCCGCAAACTTGGCTCGCGCCCCCTGACCTACCGCCGGACGCTATGCTCGACAGGCTCAGGGGGGCATTTTTGCGGCGGGGTGGCGATAATTAAAGGGCAGGTGCCAGGCGGCCATTTTTTTGTGGGCTGCCTGCCAGCACCTGCCCCCTCTGGCCTCCTTCTGCAGGGTGCCGGCCACGAGTTATCGCTCCAAAGGGGGCATGACCCAATTCCCCCCCTAAAAACATATTGGCCCAGAAATTCGGGTCCCCATGCGTGAATAGCACTGGGTACTCACGCGTAGGCCCAATGAAAGTGCCGGTTTTGTGTATGCACTGCGCATGCGCGGGAGACCGGAACTTCCGTTCCATTGAAAGAAGGGGTTGACAGGTGGAACGCGTATGCCGGAGAGGCTGCGCGTGCGCATTGAACTTACGTTTTTTTTGAAGGTTTCTCCGGGAGGGTAAGTATCCAGCAGTTACACTTTTAAAAAGCAGTCTCAAGGCCTGCTTTTAACAAGGTAAGTGGTGAATTAATTAAAATGAAAACATTTTTTCCACAGGTTTATTATTTTTAAATACTTTAAAGAAAGGTAAGTTTATTTTTAGCCCCGTTAGAAAATGTATTTAATTTTTTCAAAAATTTAAATTATTGTTTAAAATAGTTTTTTCATGTAATTTATAGTTATTTTAAAAATGTGATTTGTAAAAAAAAATTATTTGAGGTTTTAGTGATGTTTTGGGGCTTATAGTATTTGTAGGTTTGACAGCTCTTCCTGTCAAATTTATGAATGAAGCATTCCCTGCTACCATTGGCTCTCCATGGCCCACGTGATCCCAGGGGACGCTTCGAACTAACTGCGCCCCTGAGATATGCAAGCACTGCGCGCCGGTAGTTGGAGGAGGCCCAGGATCAGAATACCACGCGGGCCCACAGCTCAACGGCCGGCGCGCTGGGTACGTGCAGGTCGGAGGCTTGCACCCGCGGGAAGCCTCCGACCCGAATTTCTGGGCCAATGACTTACAACTTAACTTTGCCCTTTCAGAAATAGGTGATGATATTTCAAATGAAGCAAAGAAAAAATGTCACAAATTGACAAGCAAACAGAAACTACTGTACAAGAAACACCACATAAATTCAACCAAACACACAGAACAAGCTGGATCCTCAAATAGTACAGAGGCTAATCTATAGGGAACAGCCAAGGCCCTCTGAAAAACAAACAGCAATAATTCAAACCAGGTAGAAAGAAAGTACAAATGGAAAAGGCTAAAAACATTTCAACAGCTACAAGAATACGTCTATAAAATCAAAAAACCATTACGACTCTAACGGACTACACACCACAAATATTATAGAAGAATAGATCAGCAGAAACATAGCACATCTGAACTCTTCCGTATTATATTTCAAGGTCTGTTTTTCTTTAGTTCCGAGAAAATGAATTGCCTGCAAATATATCACGCTCAGATTAATTTTGCCCTGCAGTTAGTCGCCTTAAAACTATAGACATCATAAGTATTTGAAAAGAAAGCTATTTAACAGGGGAAGAAAAGCAACGTACAACAATCACCACAGAAAATCAGCTGAAGCATATAAAACAGAAAAAAGGTAAGATGAAACAAACAACACTTCACATTTAAACAAAAATCTTTAATAAATTCAGACACAGAGAGAAAGGACAAAACTATCTTCAAGTTTATCATAAATCTTTGTCGCTGCTTTGTTTTTATAAGTGACTAATGGTAACGTCCCCTTTAGTAAAAAAAGTCATGATTACTTGAACCTTTTCAATCCTCGATTGTTGGATCATACCAGCTATTCAACAATCAATGCATATTATGTGAATATTCTCAGTCAGAAAGGGAATATCAGATACCAGACAATGTTTACAAAACTGCAATTTGAGGACTGATTTTCACAGTCTCTGCCAACAGCAATGAGAAAGTAATGCTTCACACCTCACGGGGAAGAATATACTGCCCTGTTCCTACTTCTGATCCGCCCACTGCCATTTTTGTTTGGAGTGTTCAGGCAGTCCAGGCACCTGCCTGTTTCAGGCAGGAGCCTCATTTATGTATGTATGGGACCACTGGCCCCACCAAAAATCTTCCCATCCACTGCTGGCCCCCCCTGAGCCAGTCCCTTTAAGTCTTTACTTCCAGCTTGGCTTTGCATAGGAGCTGCTGGATTTCCCATCCCTCCCGAATGGTGAGGACATTGGCCAGACGGCATGATCATACATTCCGTTGCCTGCCCAAAGTTAAAATTGGCTCTCTCATCAAGATTCAGAAGCCATTCTAACCAAGTTCAAAAAGTTGTATGTCAAAATAAAATTATAACCTTATAATCACTTCCACTTAAGGCTAAAGGGATCAAGGGATATGGGGAGAAGGCAGGGACAGGGTACTGAATTTGGATGATCAGCCATGATCTCATTAAATGGTGGAACAGGCTCAAGGGGCTGAAGGCCTACTCCTGCTCCTATCTTCTATGTTTCTAAATAGTTATTATTAGCAAAATAATGCATTCTATTGTGCTGTTGTAACTGATTACTGACATATTGGTGAAAGTAAAAGAGGCCAGACTGGAACAGTACCATGCCAAGAGAAGATCACAATGGAGTGGGACTGAGCACACATTACTGGCGGAACACTAATAAGAATAGCATGAGGGCATGGACCAACTATGAACCAAGCGAGGAAGGACAGCACCAGAAAATAGGAGAAAGCAGGTTCTGGGGAGATGGCAGATCACCACGGAGGTAACGGAGAAGGAAACAAGCAGGTAGCGAAGGAGCAAAAAACAGAAACAGGAGGCTTGGAAGGGGGCAGCAACTTAACTTCCAAAAAAATAAGAAGTTTAAAAATATATTTAAAATTTAAATTTAAAAAGCAAATGACTGACTTCAAAAGAAAAAAGAAAAAGGTGGATAGAATTAGCGAGAGATTTCAGGGACATGGACTACAGTGTTATCTAATGGGAAAAGCATACAGTTATATCATAATAGACAGCAGCTGACATATCAAAATTGCATTATAAAAGTTGACATACCATTTTTACACTGAATATGTCGACAAAAAACCACGCCAGTGGAGCGTTTTCCCCCTGATTCCCATTGACTTCAGTTTTACTAGGGCTCCTTGATGCCAGACTTGGTCAAATGCTGCCTTGATGTCAAGGGCGGTCACTCTTACCTCACCTCACCTCTGGAATTCAGCTCCTTTGTCCATATTTGGACCAAAGCTGTAATGAGGTCTGGAGCCAAGTGGTCTTGGCGGAACCCAAACTGGGCATCAGTGAGCAGGCTATTGGTGAGTAAGTGCTGGTTGATAGCACTGCCAATGACACCTTCCATCAATTTGCTGATGATGGAGAGTAGACTGATGTGGCAGTAATTGGCTGGGTTGAATTTGTCCTGCTTTTTGTGGACAGGACATACCTGGACAGTTTTCCACATTGTCGGATAGATGCCAGTGTTGTAGCTGTACTGGAACAGCTTGGCTACAGGCGCGGCTAGTCCTGGAGCACAAGTCTTCAGCATGATAGCCAGGATGTTGTCGGGGCCCATAGTCTTTGCTGTATCCAGTGCGCTCAGCCGTTTCTTGATATCACGTGGAGTGAATCGAATTGGCTGAAGACTGGCTTCTGTGATGGTGGTGACCTTGGGTGTAGGCCGATATGAATCATCCACTCGGCACTTCTGGCTGAAGATGGTTGCAAATGCTTCAGCCTTGTCTTTTGCACTCATGTGCTTGTTGCGTCCATGTATAATAAGACACGGACTGCGGAGAACGGTACAACAGGTGTTTACTCAACGTGGCTCACACTGCAACTGACCTGTACAGATTACTACTCAGTGCTATATACAGGTGTGGTCACTGCTGGTACTGCAGTATACATGAGCTGTAAAACATAGTTCCCCCCTTAAAGGTATACACATTACAATTCCTCCCCTTTTAGATTAACAGTACCATAACACTCATTTAACAATTAAATATCAAACTAATTACAATTAACACTTTTAACATGCAACATTAGCTGAAAATAGTCTATTTATATATTCAGTCTTTGGGGAGGCTTCCTGATCCTTTCTGGATAGCGCCTTTCCCTGTTGTGTATGTACCTTTAAGGGGAGAACTACTTTTTACAGCTCCTGTATACTGTAGTACCGGCAGTGACCACACCTGTATATAAACCCTGAGTAGGGATCTGTACGTTTAGTTTTAGAGTAACCCTCATCCAGTAAATACCTGTTGATTGTTCCTGCAGTCTCGTGTCTAGTTATTGAAGGACACACTACATCAAAAATACACGGATCTAACAGTGGCAACGAGGCAGATTCGAACCTACCTGCAACTCTGCATTACCTCCCAGGGATTCGCTCCTGGAGAACAGTGGAAGAAAGTTGAGGCCAGAAGCACGGGCGTCGACCACGAGCAACCGCCCAGTCATCCAGCAGAGATTGAGCATCGCAGGGGAGGCTGTTGAGAGCTGGGCTTGGTTCTCCAGTCACAGTGGTCCAGCGAAACGGGCTGGCAACAGGTACGGCGCAGACCCTTCCCGGACAGCGGCGTCTAGAGCCGACCGATGGCACAGAAAAGGCCGAGCAGCGTCGACGGGAGAAGAGAGAGGGTAGAGCACACAGGGCGCAGCCGGTGTTCAGGACCGAACGGCGTCGATGGGAGAAGAGAGAGAGGCGTGAAAGAAAACGCGCAGAGCGCAGCCGGTGTTCAAGGGACGAGCAGCGTCAGCGGGGAAGAAAGGGAAACGCGCAGAGTGCAGCCTGTGTTCAAGGGCTGAGCAGCCGCAGCGGAAAAGAAGGGAGAGCGCGGGAAACGCCATTTTGAGCCGCAGCAGAGAAGAAGGGAGAGCGGAGGAAAACGCCAGTTTGAGCCGCAGCGGAGAAGAAGGGAGAGCGCGGGAAAATGCCATTTTGAGCCGCAGCGGAGAAGAAGGGAAGCGCGGGAAAACACCATTTTGAGTCAGTCTAACCACACCCAGGGATGCCAAAGAGTGTCAGTATCACAGCGTTCGACAATGAAGTCGAAGATTGGACGACATATGTCGAATGTATAGAAGTGTACTGCAAGGCGAATGAAGTGCCAGATGAGAGGAAAGCGCTGGTATTGTTGAATTCCATGGGTGCAAAAATGTATGGCTTACTGCGAAACCTAGTAACCCCAGAGAAGCCAGTGGACAAGGATTTTGGAAACATAGTGTCAACCCTACAGAACCACTTAAACCCCACACCACTGCTGATAGCAGAAAGATTTAAGTTTCAAAAAAGGAACCAGCATAAAGATGAAAGTAATGCTGAGTATTTAACGGAACTGCGTAAGCTATCGAAACACGGCCAGTTTGGAGCAGGACTGGCAGATACCTTAAGGGACAAGTTTGTGTGTGGGCTTCAAAGTGAAGGAACCCAGAAATGGCTTTTATCTGAAAAGGACCTTACGCTGGACAAGGCTTTCAGCATGGCAGTATCACACGAAGCAGCCGCACGGGGCGCTGCAGAGATACAATGGAGACCGCAAGAATATGGCACAAATGAAATGTCATACGGAACAGTGAAGTGTTATCGCTGCGGCAGAACAACACACGACCATAATGATTGCTGGTTTAAGCACAAAGTGTGCAGACAGTGCGGAAAAGTAGGACACATAGCAAGAGTCTGCAGGTCGGGAAAGAAAACTAGCAGCAAGAAATCTCCACAGGAGAAGTACAAGAAGGTACATAAGGTGACGGAGAGTAGTTCAGACGAACAGAAAAGTGATAGACTCCGGAAGCAAGGAGCTGGGTTGTCTGAAACTACATAAGGTGATCCAAATGGAGGATCATCAGACTATCTGGGTCACGCTCAAGATAGCTGGAGTCCAAGTGAAAATGGAATTGGACACAGGATCAGCCCTAATAGTCATAAACCGAAGGGACTACAAGCGGCTATTCTCACATATACCCTTGAGAGATACAGAGATTGTCTTGAAGACGTACACGGGGCAAAAAGTCTACCCCAAAGGAAAAATAAGGGTGAACATTGTATATAACGGTAACAAAACACCAAAAATGGACCTATATGTATTGCCAGATAGAGGACCACCACTACTAGGACGTGAATGGATCCGGAAGATACAGCTAGATTGGTATTCCATACAAGCACTGACTGTAGATGCCAAAAAGGATGACGGCGCCACACCTGGACGACTGTCAAAAATGCGAACTGATGCACAAGAAGTGTTCCAGGAGGGACTTGGAACACTAAAAGGCATAACAGCGACGATCAAAATAGAGGAAAATGCAAGCCCAATGTTTTTTAAGGCCAGACCTGTGTCTTATGCGATCCGCCCAGCCGTTGAAGCAGAGCTGAAAGGTTTGGAACATTCAGGAATACTGTCCAAAGTGGACTGGAGCGAGTGGGCCACACCCATCGTTCCTGTAATGAAGAGGTCGTTGAGTAATACGCCTGGGGAACCAAAGAAAGTTCGCATCTGTGGGGACTTTAAGGTGACAGTGAACCCAGTTGTTCACATGGTACAATATCCGCTTCTGCGGATTGAAGATATTTTCGCCTCGCTATCTGGAGGGAAACGCTTCACTAAGATTGATCTGGCCCAGGCGTACCTGCAAATGGAGGTAGAAGAAGCCTCGAAACAGTACCTCATGATCAACACTCATGAAGGTCTCTACCAATACAACCGGCTGTTGTTCGGGGTAGCATCAGCTCTGGCTATTTGGCAAAGGGCAATGGATCAAGTCCTGCAAGGGATTCTAGGGACCCAGTGTTATTTGGACGATATCCTGGTCACGGGCGAAAATGACAGTGCTCACCTTGCCAACCTGGAGCAGGTGCTCACTAGATTGAAGGAATATGGGCTCCGAGCAAATCGCCACAAATGCGAGTTTTTCCAGAAGCAGATCTCGTATTGTGGCCACGTTATTGACGAAGAGGGGTTACATAAGTCCCCTGAAAAGATTGAGGCAGTAGTCAAGGCTCCAGCACCGGAAAATGTTTCACAACTGAGGTCGTTCCTCGGGCTGGTGAACTACTACCATAAGTTCTTGCCGAATTTGTCTACAGTACTACACCCACTGAACACCCTACTGCAAATGGGGGTACCATGGAAGTGGAATGACGAATGTAAACGAGCTTTCCAGAAGTGCAAAGAATTGATCACATCAAAAGAGGTGTTGGCTCATTTCAACCCAGCACTACCAATTCGGTTGGTGTGTGATGCATCACCCTATGGCATTGGAGCGGTGCTTTCGCACAAGTTCCCGGACGGCTCGGAGAGGCCGGTAGCCTTTGCGTCTCGGTCACTAACCTCAGCCGAGCGTAACTACACCCAGATTGACAGGGAGGCCCTCAGCCTAGTGTGGGGTGTGAAAAAGTTCAACCACTATCTGCACGGGCAGAAGTTCACCTTGCTGACGGACCACCAACCACTTGTCTCCATCTTTAATCCAAAGAAGGGCGTGCCGGTGATGATTGCGCAACGGCTACAAAGATGGTCGCTTTTTCTAGGGGCGAACCAATATGAAATCGAGTATAAGGGCACGAAACAGCATGGAAAAGCTGATGGGCTATCACGCCTGCCACTGCCTACTGCGGAGGAAGCACCAGCAGTGGACCCTGTCGAAATATTTCATTCGACTATAATTGAACGCTTGCCAGTAACTAACGCTGATATAGAGAAGGAGATCCGAAATGACCCGATGCTGTCTCGGGTATATGACTTGACGGTAAAGGGATGGCCAACACATGGCGACTCACTGTTGCCAGCATTCTCATCCAGAAGAGAACAGCTGTCAGTATGCCAGGGGACCTTGATGTGTGGATCCCGAGTGGTAATTCCACCCAAGTTAAGGGAGAGAGTGCTCAATGAGCTTCACGAAGGCCATCTGGGAGGGGTAAAAATGAAAAGCCTTGCTAGGGCTTATGTGTGGTGGCCGGGGATCGATCAGCAAATTGAGGACCTGACAAAGAGCTGCTCAGGATGCCAGAAGGTCCAAAATGCACCACCACATGCCCCTCTACACCCATGGGAGTGGCCCTCATCTCCATGGCAACAGGTGCATATTGATTTTGCTGGTCCATTCATGGACTCAATGTTTCTAATAGCCGTGGATGCGCACTCGAAATCGCCTGATGTGATCAAAATGTCGTCCACCACCACGGAGAAAACTATTGCAGTCCTACGGACCATATTTGCCAGGAACGGCTTGCCAGAGCAGATTTGCTCTGATAACGGACCACAGTTTGTGTCCGAAGAGTTTCGAAGATTCATGAAAAGGAATGGGGTAAGGCATTACACATCCGCCCCTATCATCCAGCCACAAATGGATTGGCTGAGAGGTTCGTACAAACCTTTAAGGAAGCAGTAAGGGCCATGTGCGATGACGACATTCCACTGCAGCATAAGGTGGACAATTTCCTGTTAGCCTACAGAAATGCGACACATGCAGTCACCAACCAGACCCCGGCCATGATGTTCTTTAACCGAAGGTTGAGATCTCGTCTGGATTTGCTCAGACCAAATGTACGAAGAGATGTTGAGAATAAGCAATTCCAGCACATCAATGAGAAGCCGACAAGAAGCTTCAATGTAGGGCAACCAGTCTTGGCCCGCGACTACCGAACAGAGAAATGGCAACCAGGAACGATATGTACATGGCAGGGGCCACTAATGTACACAGTGGATGTTGGGGAGAACATTGTGAGACACCATGTTGACCAGATCCTAGAGTCACAGGAACGAGTCAACCCCATGTCTCGCGCACCTGGTGATGAATCCGACATACAGGTAGCCTCTACCCGAGAAACAGTAGCATCGGAAGCTGATGAAGCAACTGATGACAAGGGGCCCCCGCACCAAGAACAAGACATTCAGGAAAGGCGCAATCCAGAAAGGATCAGGAAGCCGCCCCAAAGACTGAATTTATAAATGGACTATTTTCAGTTAATGTGCATGTTAAAGGGGTTAATTGTTAAATGAATGTTATGGTACTGTCAATCTAAAAGGGGAGGAATTGTTGTTTATGTACCTTTAAGGGGAGAACTACTTTTTACAGCCCCTGTATACTGTAGTACCGGCAGTGACCACACCTGTATATAAACCCTGAGTAGGGATATGTATGTTTAGTTTTAGAGTAACCCTCATCCAGTAAATACCTGTTGATTGTTCCTGCAGTCTCGTGTCTAGTTATTGAAGGACACACTAAATCAAAAATACATGGATCTATCATTCCCGAGTGTCTTGCCCTTGGTGCGGACACGATTCTGGCCCCCTGTCGTCGGTTGGTTCATCAGCTTCTGATGCTAATGTTTCTGGGGTAGATGCGATGTGTACGTCTGGTTCATCACCAGGTACGTATGGGCGAGGCATGGGGTTGACTTGTTCCAGTGACTCTAGGATCTGGTCAGCATGGCGTCTCACGATGCTCTCCCCAACGTCCACTGTGTACATTAGTGGGCCCTGCCGTGTGCATATAGTTCCTGGCTGCCATTTTTCTGTTTGGTAGTCGCGGGCCAAGACTGGTTGCCCTACATTGAAGCTTCTTGTTGGCTTCTCATGGATGTGCTGGAATTGCTTACTCTCAACATCTCTTTGTACGTTTGGTCTGAGCAAATCCAGGCGAGATCTTAACCTTCGGTTAAAGAACAGCATGGCTGGGGCCTGGTTGGTGACTGCATGTGTCGCATTCCATTAGGCGAACAGGAAATTGTCCACCTTGTGCTGCAGCGGAATGTTGTCATTGTACATAGCCTTTATTGCCTTCTTAAAGGTTTGTACTAACCTCTCAGCCAATCCATTTGTGGCTGGATGATACGGGGCAGATCTGTAATTCCTTACCCCATTCTTTTTCAAGAACCTCCGGAACTCTTCGGACACAAACTGTGGTCCGTTGTCGGAGCAAATCAGTTCTGGCAAGCCATTCCTGGCAAAAATGGTCCGTAGGACTGCAATAGTTTTCTCCGTGGTGGTGGAGGACATTTTGATGACCTCAGGCGATTTCGAGTGCGCATCCACGGCTATTAAAAACATTGAGTCCATGAATGGACCAGCAAAATCAATATGCACCCGTTGCCATGGAGATGAGGGCCACTCCCATGGGTGTAGATGGGCCTGTGGTGGTGCATTTTGGACTTTCTGGCATCCTGAGCAGCTCTTGGTCAGGTCCTCGATTTGTTTATCGATTCCCGGCCACCACACATAAGCCCTGGCTAGGCTTTTTATTTTTACCCCTCCCAGATGACCCTCATGAAGCTCATTGAGCACTCTATCCCTTAACTTGGGTGGAATTACCACTCGGGATCCACACATCAATGTCCCCCGGCACACTGACAGCTATTCTCTTCTTGTCGAAAATGCTGGCAACAGTGAGTCGCCATGTGCTGGCCATCCCTTCACCGTCAAATCATATGCCCGAGACAGTGTCGGGTCATTTCGGGTTTCCTTTTCGATACAAGTGTTAGTTACTGGTAGGTATTCAACTATAGTCGAATGGAATATTTCGACAGGATCCACTGCTGGTGCTTCCTCCGCAGTAGGCAGTGGCAGGCGTGATAGCCCATCAGCATTTCCATGCTGTTTCGTGCCCTTATATTCAATCTCATAGTGGTGCGCCCCTAGAAAAAGTGACCATCTTTGTAGTCGTTGCGCAGTCATCGCCGGAACGCCCTTCTTCAGATTAAAAATGGAGACAAGAGGCTGGTGCTCAGTCAGCAAGGTGAATTTCTGCCCGTGCAGATAGTGATTTAACTTTTTCACTCCCCACACTAGGCTGAGGGCCTCCCTGTCAATCTGGGCGTAGTTACGCTCGGCTGAGGTTAGTGATCGTGACGCAAAGGCTATTGGCCTCTCTGAGCCTTCCGAGAATTTGTGCGACAGCACCGCTCCAATGCCGTAGGGTGATGCATCACATGCCAAACGAATTGGTAATGCTGGGTTGTAATGGGCCAATACCTCTTTCGATGTGATTAGTGCTTTGTTCTTCTGGAAAGCTCGTCTACATTCGTCACTCCACTTCCATGGCACCCCAGTTTGCAGTAGGGTGTTCAGTGGGTGTAGTATTGTAGACAAATTTGGCAAGAACTTATGGTAGTAGTTTACCAGCCCGAGGAACGACCTCAGTTGTGACACATTTTCCGGTGCTGGAGCCTTGACTACTGCCTCAATCTTCTCTGGGGACTTATGTAACCCCTCTTTATCGATAACGTGGCCACAATACGAGATCTGTTTTCTAAAAAACTCGCATTGGGGGCGGTTAGCTCGGAGCCCATATTCCTGCAATCTAGTGAGCACCTGCTCCAGGTTGGCAAGGTGATCACTGTCATTTTCGCCCGTGACCAGGATGTCGTCCAAATAACACTGGGTCCCTGGGATCCCTTGCAGGACTTGTTCCATTGCCCTCTGCCAAATAGCCGGAGCTGATGCTACCCCGAATACCAGCCGGTTGTATTGGTAGAGACCTTTATGGGTGTTGATTGTGAGGTATTTTTTTTGATGCTTCTTCTACCTCCATTTGCAGATACGCCTGGGCCAGATCAATCTTTGTGAATCGTTTCCCTCCAGATAGCCAGGCGAAAATATCTTCAATCCGCGGAAGTGGATATTGTACGGTGTGAAGGAACGGGTTCACTGTTACCTTATAGTCCCCACAGATGTGAACCTTCCTTGGTTCCCCAGGCGTGCTGCTCAATGACTTTTTCATCACAGGGACGATGGTTGTAGCCCACTCGCTCCAGTCTACCTTGGACAGTACACCTGAACGTTCCAGACTCTCCAGCTCTGCTTCGACGGCTGGGCGGATCACATAAGGTACCGGTCTTGCCTTAAAAAATTTTGGGCTAGCGTTTTCTTCAATTTTAATCGTCGCTGTCATGCCTTTTAGTGTTTCGAGTCCTTGCTGGAACACTTCTTTCGCATCAGTTAGGATCTTTGACAATCGCCCAGGTGTGATGTCGTTATCCTTTTTGTCAGCCACAGTCAGTGCCTGTATGGAATGCCAATCCAGTTGTATTTTCCGGATCCATTCACGTCCCAGTAATGGTGGTCCTCCATCTTGCAATACATACAGGTCTAGTTTTGGTGTTTCCTTACCGTTATATATAACGGTCACCCTTATTTTTCCTTTGGGGTAGACTTTTTGCCCGTGTACGTCTTCAAAATAATGTTTGTGTCTCTCAAGGGTATGTGTGAGAATAGCCGCTCATAGTCCCATCGGTTTATGACTGTTAGGGCTGATCCTGTGTCCAATTCCATCTTTACCTGGACTCCTGCTAACTTGAGAGTAACCCAAATGGTTCAGTGATCCTCCGTTGTGATCACATTATGTAGTTTCAGACAACTCAGTTCCCTGCTTTTGGTGTCGTTATCACTCTTTTATTCGTCTGAACTATTCTCCGTCATCTTATGTACCTTCTTGTACTTTCCTTTGGTAGGTTTCTTATTGCTGGTTTTCTTTCCCGACCTGCAGACTCGTGCTATGTGCCCTACTTTTCCACACTGTCTGCACACTTTGTCTTTGAACCAGCAATCATTGTGGTCGTGTGTTGTTCTGCCGCCGCGATAGCACTTCTCTGTTCCATATGACTTTTCGTTTGTGCCATATTCTTGCAGTCTCTGTTGTATCTCTGCAGCGCCCCGTGCTGCTGCTTTATATGATACCGCAATGCTGAAAGCCTTTTCCAGCGTAAGGTCCTTTTCAGATAAAAGCCGTTTCTGGGTTCCTTCACTTTGAAGCCCACACACAAACTTGTCCCTTAAGGTATCTGCCAGTCCCGCTCCAAACTGGCAGTGTTTCGATAGTTTGTGAAGTTCTGTTAAATAATCAGCATTGTTTTCATCCTTATGCTGGTTCCGTTTGTGAAACTTGAATCTTTCTGCTATCAGCAGTGGTGTGGGGTTTAAATGTTCCTTTAGTATCGTTACTATGTCTTCAAAACTCTTTTCCATTGGCTTCATTGGGGTTACTAGATTTCGTAATAAACCATACGTCTTTGCACCCATTAAATTTAACAATACCAACGCTTTCTTGTCATCTGACACCTCATTTGCCTTGCAGTACACCTCTATTCGTTCGACATATGTAGTCTAATCTTTGACTTCATTGTCAAATGCGGTGATACTGCCAATCTTCAGCATTTTGGGTGTGGTTTAAAATGGCGTCTCCCAATGGCTTAAAATGGCGTCTCCCGCGCTTTCCTTCCTCCCCCGCTGCTGCCAACGCCGCTCCCGGCGGTTCTCGTGGCAATGGTGGCGCCCTGTAGGTTTCGCGCGCTTCTCCTGCGCTGCTGCCAACGCCGCTCTCGGTGGTCCTCGTGGCAATGGCGGCGCCTCGCGGGTTTCTGCGCGTTTCTCTCTCCCTCTCTCCGACGCTGCTCGGCCCCTGAACACCGGCTGCGCCCTGTGCGCTCTGCCCTCTCTCTCTCTCCCCCGTCAACGCTGCTCGGCCCTTTGCTGTGCTGCTCGGTGGGCTTTAGCCCGCCGCTGTCCGGGAAGGGTCTGCGCACTACCTGTTGCTAGCCCATTTTGCTGGACCACCTCGACTGGAAAGCCAAGCCTGGCTCTCGACAGCCTCCGCCGCAATTTTCGAGTCTCTGCTGGTTGACTGGGCGGTTGCCCGTGGTCGACGCCCGAGTCTCTGGCCTTGACCTCCAATCCACTGATCTCCAGGAACGAATCCCCGGGAGGTGATGCAGAGTTGCAGATAGGTTCGAACCTGCCTCATCGCCAATGTTGCATCCGTGTATAATAAGACACAGACTGCGGAGAACGGTACAACAGGTGTTTACTCAACGTGGCTCACACTGCAACTGATCTGTACGGATTACTACTCAGTGCTATATGCAGGTGTGGTCACTGCCGGTACTGCAGTATACATGAGCTGTAAAACATAGTTCCTCCCTTAAAGGTATATACATTACATTGCTGGGCTCCACCATCATTGAGGATGGGGATATTCATAGAGCCTCCTCCTCCTGCTAGTTGTTTAATGGTCCACCACCATTCAAGACTGGATGTGGCAGCTCTGTCTATAGCATTCTGCTTCTGCTTTTTAGCATGCATGTAGTCCTGTGTTGCAGCTTCCCCAGGTTGGCATCTCATTTTTAGGTACGCCTGGTGCTGCTCCCGGCATGCTCTTCTACACTCCCTATTGAACCAGGGTTGGTCCCCTGGCTTGGTGGTAATGGTAGAGTGAGGGATGTGCTGGGCCATGAGGTTACAGATTGTGGTGGGATACAATTCTGCTGCTGCTGATGGCCCACAGTGCCTCATGGATGCCCAGTTTTGATCTGCTAGATCTGTTCTGAATCTATCCCATTTAGCACGGTGGTAGTGCCACACAACACGATGGAGGCTGTCCTCAGTGTGAAGACGGGACTTCATCTCCACAATTACTGGGGATGTTTGCTTATGACTGCACAGTGTTCAGCGACATTCACAACTCCTCAGATAATGAAACCGTCCGTGCCATGCAACAAGACCTGGATGACGTTCAGGCTTGGGCTAATAAGTGGCAGGTAATATTCGCGCCACAGAAGTGGCAGGCAATGACTATCTCCAACAAGCGAGAGTCTAACCACCTCCACTTGACATTCAACGGCATTACCTCACTGAATCCCCCACCATCAACATCCTGGGGGTCACCATTGACCAGAAACTTAATTGGACCAGCCACAGAAATACAGTGGCAACAAGAGCAGGTCAGAGGCTAGGTATTCTGTGACGAGTATCTCACCTCCTGACTCCACAAAGCCTTTCTACCATCTACAAGGCACAAGTAAGGAGTGTGATGGAATACTCTCCACTAGAGATGAATGCAATAAGGGCACAGCCGTTATCATGGGTGACTTTAATCTACATATAGATTGGGCTAACCAAATTAGTAACAATACTGTGGAGGAGGAATTCCAAGAGTGTATGCGGGATGGTTTCCAGGACCAATATGTCAAGGAACCAACTAGAGACCAGGCCATCTTAGACTGGGTATTATGTAATGAGAAAGGATTGATTAGCGATCTTGTTGTTCGAGGTCCCTTGGGGAGGAGCGAACATAATATGATAGAATTCTTCATTAAGATGGAAAGTGATGTAGTTGACTCAGAGACTAGGTAGCTGAATGTAAATAAAGGAAACTACAATGGTATGAAGCGTGAGTTGGCTAGGATGGATTGGGGAATGTTACTTAAAGGGTTTCTTATGTTCATTAATAACTAAACATTCTTATTATGAACACAGCTAGCTTCTAGCTAGTCATTTATTCAGTACACATTCTCTAGGTACAGTATCTGTAGAGATGCAGCATGTGTGCTCCTGTGTGCAGGCTGCCATCTTGACTGTTGCCTTCTGGGTAGCCTAGTGCCTCATGGGTAATGTAGTCTTAATATCTATACAGCTGGGTAGTGTAGTCTTATATACATACAGCTATATACAGCTCTACGGCTCCACCTAGTGTCCACTACAGAATGACATGTTATTGATCATTACTTCCCCCTTTCTTTGAGGTTTAACAAAATCAATATCAATCAACTTTCAAGAAAACAATAAAGATAATATCAGTAACATTTTTGTTAGTGCTCTATAAACATAAACATTTTCAAAACAGTCAACACATTTTCAAAGCTTTACATTGTACTCAAAGATTAAGTCTATCAGGCTCTTTTACTTCACGTGTGGATCTTCTCAACACGGGTAAGTCTGATGTGTCTTCATGAGATTGTTCTGGTGGTGAATGACAAGATGCAGTTGCGGCATTGTCATCAATCTGCTTTTGTATAGATCAAGGTCTCCTTGCGATCTTTGCTTGGAGAGGGTTTCAGTGTTTCCGTCACTCTTCATGCCATAACTCTCAATGTAGTCAATGCACTCTCGAAAAACTGCTGGCAGCTGGATCCCATCATACCGCATAGTCCTCTCAGCAGCCTCGGCTAATGGAACACCAAAGATTGGCCTGAGGGAAGAAGGAGTATCCACCGGAACTGCTTCCTGCTCTGGTGCAAGCTTCTTCTTTTTCTTTTTCTCTTTCCACTGCTTAACAACATCTGCTGCAGTTATATCTTTGGACTTTTTCTCCTTGTGCTTTTCCTCTTTGTGCTTTTCTTCCTTTGGCTTCTCTTTGACCTTAAAGTCTTTTTCTTTCTTCTTGGAGAAACTAGGCTTTTTGAAGACATGGATACCCTTTGGCCTTTTCATCCTTGATGGGCTCTCTGCTTCATCACCTGAGTCATCTGGTCTGCTTATGGCACAGTTTATAAGGTAGACTCTCTTGACCAGTTCTAAGTCTTCACAAGCTTTGTCACCTAAGAGTGAATCAAGTCTTTCAGCCACAACAGAAAACATGAGATGATGCACTTTGTCTTTGACTGTCACTTTAAGTCTGCATACACCTAAGCTATCTATTTTCTGTCCATTATAGCTCTTCAGTAGTACTGACTTTTTCTGTATTTTGGGCTTTTCTTTCATATTTTTTATGTCACTCATACTGATTAAGTTTGCTTTTGCCCCAGTGTCCAGTTTCAATGTAACTAGTGCTCCATTTATCTGCAGTGGGATCATCCATTTGTCCACTTTTACTGCATTGACTTTATGTTCAGCATTGTCCATTTCTGAGGGCTGCACATTTTCTGTATCTTTTTTGATATCGTCACATGACACCATTCCTACAAAAAATGTCTCACTTAAATCAGTGTCCTCAATTACATTAACTCGTTGGCCTTTCTTAGTTTGTACTTTTGAAAAGCATTGTTTGGCAAAGTGATTCTTTCCATTACACTTTGTGCACATTTTTCCAAACGCTGGGCATTGTCTTAACTGGTGTTTGTAACCACAGCGTTTACAATTAAAAATGTCATCCTCCGATTGCTTTTCATTTCTGTTCTGCCCATGTTTCTTCCCCTTATAGGACACAGCACTGACAGCAGCATTATCACTCATTACAATTGCATCATTATTGATTTCACTGAAAGTCTTCGCGTGCTTTCGAGCTAGCTCGCTGGCTTGGCATATTTTCACTGCATTTTCCAAATTTAATTCGGTTTCTCTCAACAGACATTCCCTGACTTTTTTATCATGAATACCAAACACAATCTGGTCACGAATCATGGATGCTTTGAGCTCAGAGAAATTACATGTCTGTGCTTTCAGTTTCAGATCAGTTATAAAGCTATCAAAAGTCTAATTTTGCTGCTGTGTCCGAGAACAGAAGATGTATCTTTCATAGGTCTCATTCTTTTTGGGAGAGCAATGTGCATCAATTTTTTTTAGCACATCTTCTAATTTTTCTCTGTTCTCCACTGGATTAAATACAAATGTATTAAATACCTCTATCGCCTGTGGGCCTGCAACCATAAGCAGCAACGCTATCTTCCTTGCGTCTGGCTTCGTACCGAATCCGATGGCTGCAATGTAGAGTTTGAATTGTTGTTTAAAAATCTGCCAATTGTAGTCGATTTTGTCCTCGAGATTCAAACGCTCTGGTGGCTTCAAATTCTCCATGTTGCTTTTCACAATTTTCAGCAGATCTTCACCACCCTGGTACCATCTTATGTTCATTAATAACTAGACATTCTTATTATGAACACAGCTAGCTTCTAGCTAGTCATTTATTCAGTACACATTCTCTAGGTACAGTATCTGTAGAGATGCAGCATGTGTGCTCCTGTGTGCAGGCTGCCATCTTGACTGTTGCCTTCTGGGTAGCCTAGTGCCTCATGGGTAATGTAGTCTTAATATCGATACAGCTGGGTAGTGTAGTCTTATATACATACAGCTATATACAGCTCTACGGCTCCACCTAGTGTCCACTATAGAATGACATGTTATTGATCATTACAGGGTTGATGGTAGATAGGCAATAGCAAACATTTAAAGATCGCATGGATGAACTACAGAATTTGTTCATCCCTGTCTAGCATAAAACAAAAAATAAAACAGAAAAGGTGGTGCAACCGTGGTTAACAAGTGAAATTAGGGATAGCATAAGATCCAAGGAGAGGACATATAAATTGGCCAGAAAAAGCAGTAAACCTGAGCATTTAGAGCAGTTTAGGATTCAGCAAAGGAGGACAAAAGGATTAATTAAGAGGGGGGAAATAGAGTATTAGAGTAAGCTTGCAGGGAACATAAAAACTGACTGTTAAAGCTTCTATAGATATGTGAAGAGAAAAAGATTGGTGAAGTCAAGCATAGGTCGCTTGCTGTCAGAATCAGGGGAATTTATAATGGGAAACAATGTGTCTTCACAAAGGAGGACACAAATAGCGTCCCAGAGATGTCGGGGAACATAGGTTTTAATGAGAGGGAGGAACTGAATGAAATCAGTATTTGTAGGGAAATGGTGTTAGGGAAATTGATGGGATTGAAGGCCGATAAATCCCCAGGGCCTGATAATCTACATCCTAGGGTACTTAAGGAAATGGCCCTAGAAATAGTCGATGCATTGCTGGTCATCTTCCAAAATTATATAGACTCTGGCACAGTTCCCATGGATTGGAGGGTAGCTAATGTAACCCCACTATTTAAAAAAGGTGGTAGAGAGAATACGGGGAATTATAAACTGGTAAGCCTGACATCGGTAGTGGGGAAAATGCTAGAGTCCATTATAAAAGATGTAATAGCAGAGCACTTGGAAAACAGTGACAGGATCGGACAAAGTCAACATGGATTTACAAAAGGTAAATCGTGCTTGACTAATCTACTGGAACTTTTTGAGGATGTAACTTGTAGAATAGATAAGGGAGAACCAGTGGATGTGGTGTATTTGGACTTTCAGGAGGCTTTTGATAAGGTCCCACATAAGAGATTAGTGTGCAAAGTTAAGGCACATGGGATTGGGGGTAAGGTACTGACTTGGACAGAGAACTGGTTGGCAGACAGGAAGCAAAGAGTTGGAATAAACGGGTCTTTTTCAGAGTGGCAGGCAGTGACCAGTGGGGTACCGCAGGGATCGAGTTAGGACCCCAGCTATTCACAATATATATTAATGATCTAGACGAGGGAACTAGATGTAATATCTCCAAGTTTGCAGACGACACAAAGCTGGGTGGGCGTGTGTGCTGTGAGGAGGATGCAGAGGAACTCCAGTATGATTTGGACAGGTTGGGTGATTGGGCAGATGCATGGCAGATGCAGTATAATGTGGATAAATGCGAGGTTATCCACTTTGGTGGCAAAAAGAGGAAGGCAGATTATTACCTGAATGGCAATAGATTGGGAAAAGGGGATGGGCAATGAGACGTGGTGTCCTTGTGCACCAGTCGCTGAAGGCAAGCATGCAGGTGAAGCAGACGGTTAAGAAGGCAAATGGTATGTTGGCCTCCATAGCGAGAGGATTCGACTACAGGAGCAAAGATATCTTGCTGCAGTTGTACAGGGCCATGGTGAGACCACACCTTGAGTATTGTGTGCAGTTTTGTTCGCCTTATCTGAGGAAAGATGTTCTTGCCATGGAGAGAGTGCAGCGAAGATTCACCAGGCTGATTCCTGGGATGGCAGGAATGACGTTAGAGGAGAGATTGGGTCGATTGGGCTTTTATTCGCTGGAGTTTAGAAGAATGAGAGGGGATCTCATTGAAACTTATAAATTTCTAACAGGACTAGACAGACAAGATGCAGGAAGGATGTTCCCGATGGCAGGGGAGTCCAGAACCAGGGGTCACAGTCTAAGGATAAGGGGTAAGCCATTTAGGACTGAGATGAGGAGGACTTTCTTCACCCAGAGAGTGGTGAACCTGTGGAATTCTCTACCACACAAGGCAGTTGAGGCCAATTCATTAAATATATTCAAGAAGGAGTTAGATATATTTCTTAAGGGTAAAGGGATCAAGGGATATGGGGAGAAAGCAGGGACAGGGTACTGAATTTGGATGATCAGCCATGATCTCATTAAATGGTGGAACAGGCTCGAGGGGCCGAATGGCCTACTCCTGCTCCTATCTTCTATGTTTCTAAATAGTTATTATTAGCAAAATAATGCATTCTATTGTGCTGTTGTAACTGATTACTGACATACTGGTGAAATGTTTATGTTTGCCTGGATGAGTGCAGCTGCAACAACAGTCAAGAAGCTCGACACCATCCAGGACAAAGCAGCCCATTTGATTGGCACCCCATCCACCACCTTAAACATTCACTCCTTCCACCACCGGCCTACTATGGCTGCAGTGTGTACCATCTACAAGATGCACTGCATCAACTCACCAAGGCTTCTTCGGCAGCACCTCCCAAACCCGCGACCTCTTCCACCTAGAAGGACAAGGGCAGCAGGCGCATGGGAACACCACCACCTCTAAGTTTCCCTCCAAGTCACACACCATCCTGACTTGGAAATATATCATCGATCCTTCATCGTTGCTGGGTCAAAATCTTGGAACTCCCTCCCTAACAGCACTGTGGGAGTACCTTCACCACACGGACTGCAGCGCTTCAAGAAGGCGGCTCATCACCACCTTCTCAAGGGCAACTAGGGATGGGCAATAAATGCTGGCCTTGCCAGCGATGCTCAGATCCCATAAGCGAATAATAAAAAAAAAATTAGTGGCAACAGGAAGTAAGACTTGAGGACAGGAAGTGTGTGTGTTATCGCAAGATAATTCTTGATGAGCATACCCATTTGACCTATCTTAATTCTATCTTTCCAGAAGCATCCTAAAGTCCTTCCATTGTCGCATCCAATTCTTTCTTGGGTGATTCCAAGGGCTTTTATCTACACTATTCTGTCTGGGAGTCCATTACACATATCGATCAATATTTGCGTGAAGAAGAATTTCATCTCATCAGTCCTAAAATTATCTTTTACTACTTTGAGCCTGTTCTTGTTCTACCCTTGCAATTTAATTTGAAGAAGTACTCTGGGTTTACTTTTGCCATTCCTTTAACAACTTTATATACCTCCAATTGATCACCTCCACGGTGCCTTCTTTCTAGGCTGAAAAGGCCAAGTCTCCCCAATCTTTCTTCCTAACTCAGACCTCTGACGCTAGGAATCAGTCTCCTGGCTCTTCCCTACATAGGCTCCAGTGCTTGAATGTTTCCCAGTGCAAGATCTTTTTCATAATATCTCTAGATATATAGCACAAAACATGGAAATATAATTTCAAAATTAAAAATCGTCAAAGCGGAAGAAAAAGATGAAACATTTCTCTCAAAGGGTTGTTATTTTTGGAATGAATTGGTAGCTGGGGTGGAAAGTGTTTGATCAGGTTTTTTCAGAAAACAGAACAGGTTTCCAAGTCAGGAGAAAATTAAGTGCGTGAACCTGATTGTAAGCCAACATTATTACAGCAAATCCAGCCTTAAAGTCTAGTGAAAAACTGAAATTTGACATGAATAATCAGCCGGCATTAACTGAGTACCCGTACTGTCTAACAATTTGAATTAAAATATTAAAAAATGCAGCAATCAAATGGACCAAAATATCTCTATTTCTCAACATCCAGTTTTCATTTTATGGTTCAAATCAGGATTGATTTACAGCACACCCGCAATGGCATGATATATACTCCTGGCAGGTGAGCATGTATTCAGGGAAATTGGTCTGATGATGTCCATGATCTACGTCACACAAAATACATTCTGATCTGCATATTTTTCACCCATGATTTATATATTTTATGAAAGTCAACCAGCAGTTAAGGAAAGAGACAAACATTAATAATAAGTTGTCTAAACTGTGTCAGCGATAGTTACCATTTATGTTTACAGCCACTTAAATACAGCTCCGAGTTCTGATAATTAAACAACTAAGCATTTTGAGTGGAATTATTTGTGATACTTTTGTTTACCTTGCAATTAAGTACTGGAAAATTCCTCTAGTAAGCCAAAATGCGTACATAATAATAAGCACTGCAAAGTTAATACCTAAGGCTGAATAAAACTCTAGAGAGCCTAAAATGCAGATTATCAGAGCAGCAGTCAGAGCTGGGTGTGTCTTGGGCCTTAAATTATTGTGGGTCTGGGAGTTAAATTCTAAAAGCATTGTGTTTTCTAAAATCATTCAAAGTAATACAGCTTGCTATTTGCAGACTTGCTGAATAGAAAGCACAATGTTCTAATTAAGAAAACAGCTCTATAAAACAATAGCATCCCTAGTGGAACACAACACATTGTTCGAAGAAGCCTAAACTAATCACTGTAGAAAGAATAACACTGCCCTATTTTATTGGTTAAAAAGAAAGGTTCAGTATCACTGAGGATCTCTGCAAATGGTCTTTTTAGATTGTATTAAAATGAGCCAGATTTCACTGATATCATTGCAGATCAGATTTACAAAACGTGAAAGATTGTGGACATGTTTTACAAGTGCGACTGTAAGATGCAATAGATTTGCATGGTGGCATATTTTTACCGCCGATAATGCATAATTTACAAGCTGTGTAACAAAACCTATGCAAACAGTATAACATTTTGAAGTGTCTGGGAGCAGTCCATGCAAATTTTGTACAACTTCCCTTGCAGTGCTATTTTGAAAATAACAATTTCCTACAAACCAGACATGATACAGGATGTCCCTATTCACAGGAAAGCACTGTGCATGAATTCACTCAGTACTGACAAAACCGTCCTGAATTTTATCAACTGCTTTGATGAACGTTTTGATGAGATGTAAAAAGTTGGTTTAGTTGCTAATTTATCAACAAGATCAGGACATTTCTCAACATTTGGCAATAGTGTCCCAACCTAGTGAATAAAGCTGTTGATAAGCACCATCAACAAGGTGTGGGTGTGTCAGTTTACATGGTGCTGACTTGTTGAACACAAACATTGCTGATACCAATCACAGGCTATATACCCGATGTTGAAAGAATCAATCGCGCAAATGCGACTCCAATTTTGAAAAAATCTTAGCAGTAAATGTAACACTGCATGAAAATGGTTCAGACTGACACCAAACTTATGTTGATGTGACCACTTTTATCAACACACCACTGCATTCATATAAATACCATCACTGAGTTACACCTATTATTCTCTCTCTCCCAACGCTATCAGAAGTGTTAATCTGCGAATGGAACTTCACAGTCTGTAGGCTGTAATGTTCCCCATCTGTACTGAAAATTACCCCACAATGTTACTGCAATAACATTTACACTGATCCTGTCATTTCAAACAACTCCAGTCATTCTCTTCACTGCCTCCCAGGACTGGTATTTCTTAATACTTGACGGCAGCAGGATCAACAGCAGGTGTTAGAATTCTTGTCCTGGCTGATTATCATATGGCTCAGAAACAGGGGGCTGGATTTTCCGGGGGGTCAGCGGGCGCGATCAGTGGCGGGTCGGGTGGAAAAGTGTTTTTTTTACCCAGCGGGACGGGAACCCGCTGTGAACCCGCCACCACGTGCCTTTCCCCGATGTCGGGTCTGTCAGCACTGAGCAGACCCGACACGCAGCGGAGGGGAACCCAATTCAAGTCATTATGACCTTGTTTAGAGATGATTAAGAACACATTTGAGCTCACCTTTTGATTTTACGTGCTCGCCCACGGGGCCCTCACTGCTCTGGGATCACGTCTGTGAAGCTGAGGTGGGAGTTCAGTGGCCATTGAATCAGCTGATGAGTTGACAGCTTCAAATGTACAGTAAAAGCTCCGAACTAACAGAGATATCTTCCCTCAGCTTCCTCACTGCATTTCCACAACAGATTTGCCATGCTGCAAGTCTTTACACAAGTCTCCATCCAGTCTGACCTCATTATCTCTCTTACCATTGAAAGATCGCTTCTGTTATCTCTACTTCACCTGCCATCTATTCCATCAGCATGAGTGACCTTTATACTCTCTCACCTTAGTCCTCAGAATCCCACCACGATCAGCCCCAACACCAGCAGCACCAGGCACACCAGCAGCACCAGCAACAACAACAACACCAACCTTCTCCGCAATCACCTGATGCTGCACAGGACAGAGGGCATCAGCACCTGACCACATTGCTGCCCGGGAGGCCAAGGATGGCCTCACCATGGCCAGATTTACTTCACTTGATGTCGTACATCCTGGCTGCCACATGATGTGCTAGGTTGGCACCACCCCACACCAACACCATAAAGCATCCCTATAATGCCCAAGCCATTCCTTTCACACTCATCGCTATTGCAGGTGGTACCATTATGTCTCAGCATTCACTGCAACTCACTAAGCCACTTCCAAAGGTGCACACAGCTCTGTCCAAGAATGCAAAGTGTTCAAAATAAAGGTTTCTGTCTTGTTTTGCACACTTTGTACAAAAATAATAAATTGCAGGACAATGGCGTATTACAGTTTAAACTCTTTTATGAAGCATCAGGTCTGTGATATCAATCATACAGCACAGTGGGGACAAGATGGAGTTAGCACCCCCTGGGTCTTCCAAACAATAGCAGTCCTTACAGATGCCTGCAGGCCAATGACAACTCAGCATGTGATCACATGTGAATATAATAGGTATTCCTTACAGATGCCTGCGGACCAATGATAATTCAATATGCAAATGTTACATCCCCTTTCTTTTAAAAGAAAAATGTTATGCATTACTTTTAAATCTTTCTTCTACATAATGTTCTCGGTAGCATAAACATATAAGTAAACTCAGCATTTAACTAGCACTGAAAACATCTCAACGTTTCAATAACAATGTACAGTATTTTTTTTTTAGGGCAGCGATCCGCCTACACCCTTTGACAGTTCACAAGTTAAGGATAACTCTAGGCTTGACCTCTCGTCCCGACCTTGTGTGGTATGGAACTGAGCATGCTCCTGAATTCGTCAATAAATCAGGTTCAGGTTTAGGTTCAGGTAAGTATGATATGTTTTGTGTATTGCTCTGTTCATCACACTCTGTTGAACTGATCCTCTCGTTGGAATGACGGTGTTGTTCCTTGGTGTTCAGGAGGTGCCTGTGATTGTGGCGGTACACCTGTCCTTCTGGAGTGCGGAAGTGATACGATCGTTCAGTGTCAGCTGGCTGGATGAGAACTGCTGGCTTCCAGTAGTCATGCTCCTGGATTCTGACGGATTCTCCATTGTGCAGCGGCGGCAGTAGTCTAGCTGACCTGTCATAGTATCTCTTTTGGTGTTGCTGTCTCTATACACGTTTTGCATGCACTTGCTTGCAGCTGACAACCTGCCAGGGCCTGTCTGGGATACGGTGAGGTATCATGGGCTCTGGCAGCCAGAGGTCGTCAGCTGCTGGTTGGTGCTTGGAAGGATTGAGCGAAGTCTGCAGCTCATCAACAGCTGTGCTGGTGACTTGAAGTTGTCAACCGGAGTGTTGCGGTACTCAAGGAGACTGATGTAGGGGTCTTTTTTGTCCGCTTTGGCTTTGTCCATGAGTGTTTTTGCAACCTGGACAGTTTTTTCAGCAAGGCCATTACTTTGAGGGTAATGTGGGCTTGATGTGACATGAGTGAAATCCCATGCCTTGGCAAACGACTCGAACATTTTTGATTTGTATTGGGGGCCATTGTCTGAGACTAAAGTTTCTACCATGCTATGCCTGGCAAAGGCTGCCTTTAGCTTGTGGATCACAGCTGCAGATGTGGTGCTGTGAAGCTTGTCCAGTTCAAAAAATCTCCTGTTATAACCAGTCCTCGTTGTTCCATGTGAACAGATCCGTTGCCGCGACCTGCCAGGGCCTGTCTGGGATACGGTGAGGTATCATGGGCTCTTTGACATTTGATGGGCGGCGTTCTAGACAAATGGAACATTTTCCGACAATGTCCTCAATGTGTTTGCACATTCCGGGCCGAAACATAATGGCCAAGAAATTTGGGTCCCAACGCATGAGTACGCACGGGGTACTCACGCGTGGACCCGATGGAAGTGCCGGTTTCTTGCATGCACTACGCATGTGTGGGAAACCAGCACTTCCGATCCTCTGAACGAAGGGGTTCAGAAGTCGAACACATGCGCGCGGGAGTCTGCGCGTGCGCTTTGAACTTAGGTTTTTTTTACAGGTTTTTCCGTGAGGGTAAGTCTTTGGATTTTAGAAATCTAAAAACCAGGTGTAAGGACTGCATTTTAAAAGGTAAGTGGTCAATTAATTAAAATTAAAACATTTTTTCCACAGGTTTATTATTTTTAAATACTTTAAAGCAAGGTAAGTTTATTTTTAGCCCCGTTTTTTTAATAAAATTATTTTTTCAAAAATTTAAATGATTGTTTAAAATAGTTATTTAATGTAATTTATAGTTTATTTAAAAAGTGTAATTTAAAAAAAAAATTATTTGAAGGTTAACTACTGTTTTGGGCCCTCAGCATTCATACGTTTTGACAGGTCTTTCTGTCAAACTTATGAATGGGCTTTTCCCTCCTCCGATTGGCTGCCCATGGCTCACGTGATCCCAGGGGATGTATTGCACTAACTATGCCCCTGGGACATGCCAGCACAGCGCGCCGGCCTCTGGGCCAGGCCCCGGAGAGGAATTCTACGCAGGCCCAGAGCTCAACTGCCGGCGCGCTAGGTAAGTGTAGGTCGGGGGCTTACACCCACGGGAAGCCCCCGACCTGAATTTCTGGGTCAATGTCATGTGCTCTTTGTTTGCATTTTTCCATGCCCATATGTCCAGCATGAATTTTTGTCAGCATCTCTTCCCTGAGACTGGTAGGAATGATGATTTTCTCCCCTTTGAAGACGATTCTGTTGATTTGTGACAGTTCGTCTCCGTGGTTCCAGAATTCAGATATGCTCTGAGGGCATTTCTTCCTTTCCTCAGGCTATCCTTCATGTATGACTTTGCTCAGCAGTGTGAGTTGTGCATCTTTCTCTGTTCCTGCTCGGATCTCCTTCAGTTTTGCGTCACTCACAGGTAAGCTGTTGTACACCATGTGCACCTGCACATCCATGCCTTCACTGAGGCTGCTGTCCTGGGAGCTAAGAGACTTTCTGGAGAGCGTGTCTGTGACAGGAATGTCTTTGCCTGGACGGTGAATGATTGTGAAGTCGTACTTCTGTAGCTGAAGGATCATTCTCTGTAGCCTTGGTGGGGCTGCGGCTAGTGGTTTCCTCATGATTGACTCGAGGGGCTTGCGGTCGTATTCCACAATGACTTGTCGGCCATAGACCTACTGGTGGAAATGCTTACATCCAAACAGAATTGCATATAGCTCTTTCTCGATTTGAGCATAGTTGATTTCACTGTCTGAGAGAGATCTGGAAGAGTAGCCGATGGGCTTTCCTTCTTGCAGTAATACTGCACCTAGTCCATACTTTGACGCATCCACTTGTAGTCCGAGCTCTTTTTTGGGGTCAAAGTAGGCAAGAACTGGTCCAGGTTCTCTGGTGATTAGGTCTTTCATTTTCTGAAATGTTGTGTCATGTTGTTTGTCCCACAGGAATTCATTGGATTGTTTGAGCAACTGATGCATGGGTGCGTTGATTTCGGAGAGGCTCGGGGCAAACTTGGCTAAGTAATTAACCATGCCTAGTACTGTTTCCAGCTCTGCACGGTTCTTCGGCGGCTCCATCTTCTTGATGGCGGAGATTTTCTCTGGATCCGGCTTAATGCCATCAGTTGAGAGGTGATGCCCGAAATAACTGATCTCGGTGAATCCGATTATGCTTTTCTCGGGGTTGAGCCAGATATCTTTCTCCCGTGATCTTTGTAGCATTGCATGGAGGTTCCTGTCATGTTCCTCTCTATTCCTGCCATAGATGAGGATGTCATCTACGATTGCGACTACTCCGTCGAGGCATTCATAGGTTTCGTCGATCTTCCGCTGGAATTCATCCTGAGCTGAGATAAGACCAAATGGTAAACGCAGAAATTGGTAGCATCCAAATGGTGTGTTGAATGTTGTTCGCTTAGATGACTCTTCCGTGAGCTTGATAGTCCAGTACCCTGATCGTGCGTCCATTACACTGAAGTAACGTGCTCCCACTAGCTTGGGTGTGATGTCATCTAGCGTTGGTAGAGGGTAGTGAGGGTGTTTGATAGCCTTGTTCAAATCTCTGGGGTCGAGACAGACTCTGACCTTGCCTGCACATGGTTTCTCAACCACTACTAACGCGTTGATCCACTCTGTCAGTTCTGTTTCCCAGACGATGATTTCTGTATTCTCCATGCTCTGCAGCTCCTCCTTCAGGTGACTACATAGGTCAAGGGGTATCCTTCTTGGTGGGCAAACCACAGGGGTTGCTGCTGGGTCAAGGTGAATAGTGCATTCACCTGGGAATAGTCCGATTCCTTTGAAAACGTCAGCAAACCCTTCCATGACTGTCTGCTCCTCAACTGGTGCTGTCAATGATAGCGCTAGCTTGACAAGGTCCATGTCTAAACATGCCTTTAGACCTAGCACTGGAGGTGCTCGAGTGTCAACAATGTAAAAATCCAGCATCATGTCGCTTTCTTTGTACTTGCATTTCATCACGCATGTGCCTTTTACAATGAGCTGCTCACCCCCATAGCCGGTCAGTCTGCATGGGGTGGGCTGTAGCTCACACTCATCCTTCAAGCTGTGATACTCACTCAGAGGAATTACATTAACCTGAGATCCAGTGTCTAGTTTCAACTTAAGCTCTGTGCCCTGTTTTCCTATCTCAGTATCGGCATAGGCTTGCTCAGTCTCTGAAATCTGTTTTTTCTGTGACACAGACTCAATAAACAGTTCCTCTGTATTTGGCTCTCTATCTGGCATTTGGCTGTCACTCACTGTGTGTACTGGTTTTACGAAAACAGTCCTGCAAACTTTAGCAAAGTGGTTCCGTTTACCACATTTAGCACATTGCCTTCCTTTGGCAGGACATTGCACCTTTTCTCCATGCATCTTGTTTCCACAATATCCACAGTTTTTGAAGTGTTTAATGTCTGTGTCGCCCATTTTTAGAACTCTCTCTGTTCTTTCTGTTCTGAAACACGCTCTCTGGGCAGTGTTCTTTGGTGTGAGTCTATTAACTGCGTGCACTGCCTGGTCACTCGAGCTGCTCGTGGCACCGGTTATGGTTTTCAACTGTGCTTGGGCTATCTCGTGCGATCTAGCTGTGTCCATAGCTTTGTCCAGCGTTAGCCCGGACCCAACATTCAAAAGTTTCTCTCTCACTTTAGCTGAATGTATTCCAAACACGATGTGGTCTCTGACCATCTCATCTTTATCTGCATATTCACAGACTTTTACCAGCAGTTTTAACTCAGTCACGAACTGTTCAAACGACTCACTAGCTCCTTGTACTTTCTTCTGAAACTTGTACCTAGCGAATATCGTATTTGTCTTGGGCATCACATATGCTTCAAAACGGTCAAAATAACTTTTCAGTACCTTTGCTTCATCCGCGGTGAGAGACCATGTGTTAAAAATGTCTCTCCCTTTTTCTCCGATCTACAGGAGTAGGTAGCTGCATCTTTCTTCCTCCCCTTTGCTTTTCAATGGACCCAAGAACATCAATTCCACGTGTTGCTTGAACTTGCGCCATTCTCTAGCTAAGTTCAAAGATTCCCAATTCATTCGAGGTAAGGGAGCTCCAACGATGTCAATTTCAAATCCCTGTTCTGACACCATGTCTTGTTTAGCACACTTTGTACAAAAATAATAAATTGCAGGACAACTGAGTATTACAGTTTAAACTCTTTTATGAAGCATCAGGTCTGTGATCTCAATCATACAGCACAGTGGGGACAAGATGGAGTTAGGATCCCTGGGTCTTCCAAACAATAGCAATCCGTACAGATGCCTGCAGGCCAATGACAACTCAGCATGTGATCACATGTGAATATAATAGGTATTCCTTACAGATGCCTGCGGGCCAATGATAAGTCAATATGCAAATGTTACAGTTTCAATGTTTGACATCACATTAACAGAAACTTTACATGAACATTGCTTAAAACACCCAAGTGCCTACCCTTGTGTGATGTTAGTTGGTATGATTGCACTCAGGTGAGGGTAAGTGTGAGGGGTGGCTAGTGAGATGGGGAAGTGATAATGAAAATAGAGTGGGATGGGTGGAGGTGCAAGGTAAGTTGGTGTGAGTAAGGATGTGCAGGAGTAGGGTAGGGAAGGCAGAGTGAAGGGGATGTGATGAGAGGCACAGCAGGATGAGGTTGAGTGTGGCTTTGTACTAATGTTTCGTGATCTACTGAGATCATTGAAACTCTTGCGGCACTGCACCCAGGTCCTCCTGACCACATCCCTGCATGTGTCCTCCTCTGCAATGTGCAACCAGGCTTTGTTGATCTCCTGGGGAGATCTCATACGCCCATGGGATGGGAAGTGGACCTCCCTGCGTGCTGTGACTCCCTCCATAAGCATGTGGAGGGAGTCATGGGAGAGCTTGGGTGCAGCCCTGCATCTCTGTGCAGTGCTTGTCAGTGTTTTCAACACTTCAATGCTGTTGAACACTGACAGCACAAATGTCAAAATAAATTTGGCCACGGTCCCTTTAAGGAAACTGGCTGATGACGCGTTATCAAATGACATCACCAGACCTGCTTCCTCTAATTGGCTGGCAAACATGCTGGGTGGGCTTAACAAGCCCAATCAAGGGAAATTCATTTTGGACAGCGGGCTGGAGACAGCAGTGGGGTCGGGACCCACCACCAACGTCGCCCGCCATGGACCCACCAAGGTCAGCAAAATCGCGGCCTCGGAATCTCTGAACTACTTCAGAACAATCTGGCTTAGTGGCAGAAGGCAGAGGGTGATGGTGGAAGGTTGTTTTTGTGACTGGAAGCCTGTGTCCAGTGGGGTACCGCAGGGATCGGTGCTGGGTCCCTTGCTGTTTGTGGTCTACATTAATGATTTGGATGTGAATGTAAAAGGTATGATCAGTAAGTTCGCAGATGACACGAAAATTGGTAGGGTGGTAAATAGTGAGGCGGGAAGCCTCAGGCTACAGGACGTTATAGATGGGTTGGTCAGATGGACGGAACAGTGGCAAATGGAATTTAACCCTGAAAAGTGTGAGGTGATGCATTTTGGATGGACTAACAAGGCAAGGGAATACACAATGAATGGTAAGACCCTAGGAAAGACAGAGGATCAGAGGGACCTTGGTGTGCATGTACATAGATCCCTGAAGGCAGCAGAATAGGTGGATAAGGTGGTTAAAAAGGCATATGGGATACTTGCCTTCATTAGCCGAGGCATAGAATATAAGAGCAGGGAGGTTATGATGGAGCTGTACAAAACGCTGGTAAGGCCACAGCTGGAGTACTGTGTGCAGTTCTGGTCGCCACACTATAGGAAGGATGTGATTGCTCTGGAGAGGGTGCAGAGGAGATTTACCAGGATGTTACTTGGGCTGGAGCGCTTCAGCTATGAAGAAAGACTGGACAGGCTGGGGTTGTTTTCCTTGGAGCAGAGAAGGCTGAGGGGGGACCTGATTGAGGTATACAAAATTATGAGGGGCATAGATAGGGTGGATAGAAAGGAACTTTTCCCCTTAGTAGAGGGGTCAATAACAAGGGGGCATAGATTCAAGATAAGGGGCAGGAGGTTTAGAGGGGATTTGAGGAAAAACATTTTCACCCAGAGGGTGGTTGGAATCTGGAACTCACTGCCTGAAAGGGTGGTAGAGGCAGGAACCCTCACAACATTCAAGAAGCATGTGGATGAGCACTTGAAACACCATAGCATACAAGGCTATGGACCAAATGCTGGAAAATGGGATTAGATTAGACAGGGCTTGATGGCTGGTGCAGACGCGATGGGCCGAAGGGCCTCTTTCTGTGCTGTATAACTCTATGACTCTATGACTCTATCATAAGACTATGGTTCACAAAAAAAAGATTGGAGGGTGGTGTGTGGGGCTGGGGGTGGGTGCAGTTGTGGGTGATTTTAACCCTACCCACCTGGTGGAAGCTGGGTGGGTGTGCAGTTAAAATCACTCACCCCACTGGTGCCGCCGGCCGCTGACAGTTTCCAATTTTCACTTGCTCACCTGTGCAGACAAGAAGTACACCTGCCCAAAGAGCTGGGTCCTTTTTTAAATATGCTTATCTGGTCCTGATGACATAATAGGGACCGAATTGCAATTTTTACTAGCAGGCCTGAGAGGAACGAGGCAGTGAGCTGGATTTTACCTGCCGAGATGACTTGGGGGCGGGACTGCTGCATTCCGGGTTCTAGTCCCGCCCCTAGCAACGTGCGATGCACAGGTACTATTTTCCCCTGATTGGCCTTGTTAAGCTCGCCCTGTGGGCTTTCTGGCCAATTGAGGGAAAGCCGGTGTCAGATGACGTCAGTTGATGATGCTTCATCTGCCGGTTTTCTCAAAGGGACATGTAGCATTTATTTTTGACAGATGATTTGTCAGTGTTTGACAGCATTGAGGTGCTGTCAAACATTGACAATTACTGTACAAAGGTGAGCCCTTGTACCAAGGCTCTCCAATGACTCTCTCCTTAGGATAAAACAGATGGCAGCTGCAAGTGAGGTTACAGAAGTGATCTGTCACTTCTTTCAATGAGGTGAGGCCACACAAAAACTTCAAAGCTTGTCACCTACAGAAACATCTAAACACATTAAAAATGACTTTCCCAAATTCTCCTTACCTCTGATGCTCACCAGTGTCCCAGTGGATCCTTCACACCACTTCTGCAGCTGTCATCTATACACAAACATTACAACAGACCCACAGCACACCTCACTTACCCTGGCAGGGTTTCCGGACATCAGGAAGCCCGCAGCAGAAGTCTCAAAATGGGAAAAAGCCTCTTACCTGCCTGTTAACTACCTGTTAACAGGCAGTTAAGTGGTTATAATCCTCTTCCCACTGATAGGAGTCGGGTCCCTGCGCAATTCAGGGACCCGACTCCCGGGAAGGTTGTTTGGAGGCTGGTTGGGGGTGGGTTCGGGACCCGCTCCCATTCTTTTTGATTTTGCCAGCAGTCCCGTCTCCAAACCCGCCTCCTCAGGGCTGGTAAAATCCAGCCCAGTGAGATTCCTGCCAGATCAGCTCAGCAGCAAAGAGGATCGATATCAGAAGAGGTTTATAAAACCAAAGTTTGATTTTTTTTTCTTTCCTTGTGGGGTCAGGGGGAGCAGGAGTCAAACCGCTGCTTACCTGCTGTTGGCAGGCAGCCTCCAGGCCAAACAGTTTTCCACCGCTTCCTGAGGACTTCCCAGCCAGAACAGGTGGGCTGTCGGCTAACATGATTTAAATGAGGCCTGGGAGATAAGATACCCTGGGCCTTATTTTTGAAGGAGCAGATGATTCTCTAACTCATACTGCTGCTCGCCCACCAAAATCTGTCCCACAGTAAAAATCAAGGCCTAGTTCTTTGCGATTTGTTTGTTGCATGTGTGAAGACCTAACACGCGCAACATGAAAGAATATGATGATCCTCTAGCTGATTTTTATTCAATTTTAACACAAAATTGCCTATTTTAAAGCTTCCAATTCTTCCAGTAGAAATAACCAAAGTTGCGCACAAAAATACTAGTGAACTTGATTTGAAGCACAAAATTGTACTGTATCTAACATTATAGAGTCATAAATAATTTGATAAGCTTATCCAAGTTTGATGTGGGTGCATTCAATCATTTTTTGTGAGCCCTTCTGTGATTTGTGTACAGGAGGAATCGATGCAGGCAGTATAAAAATGTAGGTGCTATTCATTTTGGTTCTCCGTCTGTTTTTTGGCCTGTGCAGCTACGGTGACTACTGTTCCGATAGAAATGAGAGATTATGGTCCTTGGGAAAAAAAAATCAAAGCTAGCATTATAAACAATAATTTTAAAAAGTTTAAATTAATACAACTTTACGACATATCTTGGAGGCCAAATATTCCTCTGCCCCCTGCACAAGAAATGCACTGCACCAGAAGGCATTTCAACCCGTCCATGGCTGATCTCTATCCTAACTTCATTTACCCGCCATGGCTCCATATCGCTTAATATCCTTGGCTGGCAAAAATCTATCGATCTCAGATTTAAAATTATTAATTGAGCTAGAATCTACTGCTTTTTGTGGGAGAGAGTTCCACACTTCTACCCCCCTTTGCGGGAATAAATGCTTCCTAACTTCTCTCCTGAATGGCCTGGCTCTGCTTTTAAGGTTATGTTCCCTTATCCTCGACTCATCCAACAGCAGAAAAAGATCCTCTATCTACACTATCAATTCCTTTCAACATCCTGAAAACCTCAATCAAATCACTGCTTAACCTTCTATATTCCAGGGAATATAAATTTAGTTTATATAATCTCTGCTCATAATTTAACCATTGGAGCCCTGGTAACATTCAGGTGAATCTGCGCTGCACTCCTTCCAAGGCCAATATATCCTTTCTTAGAACAACAACAACAACAACTTGTATTTATATAGTGCCTTTAACGTAGTAAAACGTCCCAAGGTGCTTCACAGGAGCGTTACAAGACAAAAAATTTGACACCGATCAACATAAGGATAAATTAGGGCTGGTGACCAAAAGCTTGGTCAAAGAGGTCGGTATTAAGGAGTGTCTTGAAGGAGGAAAGAGGTAGCAAGGCAGAGAGGTTTAGACAGAATTCCAGAGCTTAGGGCCTAAGCAACAGAAGGTACGGCCACCAAAGGTTGAGCGATTATAATCAGGGATCCTCAAGAGGGCAGAATTAGAGGAGTGCAGATATCTCGGGGGGTTGTGGGGCTGAAGGAGATTACAGAGATAGGAAGGGGCAAGGCCATGGAGGGATTTGAAAACAAGGAGATTTCTAAGGTGTGGTGCCCAGAACTGTACACAGTACTCCAGATGTGGTCTAACCAGGGCTTTGTATAGCTATAGCAAAACTTCCTCCCCTTTATATTCTAGCCCTCTAGCTATAAAGGCTAACATTCCATTAGCTTTTTTGATTATTTTTTATACCTGACCACTATATTTTAGCACTCTGGATACATGGACTCCTAAATCTCATTGGACCTTCACTGTTCCTAGCTTTTCACGATTTAAAAAATACTCAAATCTATCCTTTTTTAGTCAAAAATGGATGACCTCACACTTACCTGCATTGAACCCCACCTGCCACAGTTTTGCCCACTCACTGAATCTATTAACATCTCTCTGTAATTTTTATGCTCCTGTCTACACTACTTACTATGTCACCAATCTTTGTGTCATCAGCAAACTTGGATATATGGTGCTTTGTGTTATCTAAGTCATTAGTAAATATGGTGAATAGTTGAGGCCCCAGCACAGATCATTGTGGGACACCACTAATCACTTCCTTTCAATTTGAGTATCCCTACTCTCTGTCTTCTACCGCCTAGCCAATCTCCTAACTAGGTCAATAATTTGACTTCAATTCCATGAGCTTTAATTTTAGCTAACAGTCTCTTATGTGGAACCTTATTGAATGCCTTCTGGAAGTCCATATAAACTACATCCATAGTCATTCCTCTGTCTACTAATTTAGTTACTTCCTCAAAAAATTAAATTAAATTCGTTAGACATCACCTACCCATTACAAATCCATGTTGGCTCTCTCTAATCAGCTCAAATTTTGCTAAGTGCTCAGTTACTCTGTCCTTAATTATAGATTCCAATAACTCCCCCACAGCAGATGTTAGGCTAACAGGGCTATAATTTCCTGCTTTCGCTCCCTCACCTTTCTTAAATAATGGAGTTACTCATGTCATGTTGTTCTGCTGGCTACATTGGCCAACTGTTACCTGCATTTCTACTTATTTAAGTGGATTTTTGTCTGCTGAGCTTGGCACATTTCTTTTCCTTAGGGAAATACATTTCATATGCACCGAGGGAAGAAACTGCAAAATAGATGCACTAAAGGTCTTCATGTAAGTCAAGTGCAGCAGTGAAGTTTCATTCCCCTAGCATGGCTGCAGGGTCTCTAAAGGTACGGCACACAGAGCTTGGCAGGAGATAACCACCATTCAATACCACCAGCATTGTCCAGAAAATGTGACTGTAATGTTGAAAAGAAGTTCAAAACCCTCACTAGGAGAGCCATGGTAGGTGAATGGAATATCCCCTCTTCTCAGTACTCTTTTCAGTTAGAACTGGCATGATCTCCCATCTCCTACCCATGCATGCCTTCACTTTCTCTCTACCTTCCCTTGGGTACCAATGATGTTCCACTGCGTACGTGGCACCAACCCCTCTTGCCCAGCCTCACATTCATCTGCACAGAGATGCCTAGGACAATAGACTGACAAGTCCTTCTGTACCTTGCCCTGTATGCTGTATATTTATGTCTTCACAAGTACCAGTGAGTGTACCCTCATACATGGAGGAAGACACAGTTCCTGACAACATGGCTACCTAACCGATCCCTGCTTTCTCTTTTATAAAAGAAGACAGTGCACCACAGAAGAGAGATACCCATAACAGAAGGGGGCACAGCTGACCTCCGTGAATTGACTCCATTTGAGGAGCGTACCCAGCAGAATTAGGGTTCGAGGCTTGCAGGAGGAGGCAGGAGATGAGGAAGGAAATGAGGAAGCAGGAAACATGGCCCCAGCTCATGATTTGTATGACAACAAGCCTTCATTCACACTCTATCCTAGATACTCACCCTAAGATGCACACACAAGCTGTCACATATCAACAGCACTATGTCAGCTGCTTGGCAAAGTCATCTCTTCAAAAAGTTGCCCTGAGAAAACAATTCCTTTTTTCTATCTCAACAGATATGGCTGAGAAAATGCAGTGGAACCCTCAGACCAGGAGTTACACAGCACCTGACCTGGCATGTTGTCATTCCATTCACCCCAGCAAACACCAGCACAAGGACATCTATTCTGGGGCATTTAGATAACTAAATCAAAGATAGCGCACTAGGTGATGCGCAGAGCACAACTGAGCAAGCGGTGATGGTTGTAGAGCAGCAGGGAGCACCTCTACAGAAAATGAGGTTACTTCCCCTGACAGTTGGAGAATCCAGGATCCTGATCTCCAGGGTCTAATGTTTAAAAGTACGCTTTCTTTGCACAGAGATTATTGGAGTCACTGGGGAGGTGCCAGCTAGTGTGCAGTAGCCTACACACCATGTCTGTGCAGTATTCGTGCAGGGAGCATTGGAGCACGTTGCAGCTCCAGGGCCCTCTACAGTGTACCACTACCACCACCACCACTACCCTTCACAGGAGATAGAACACAGACAGAGCCAGACTGCCATAGCACCAGAAAATATTTCAGCAGCTTGTAGCATGCCCCTCAGAGGGTCGGGCTGACAGAGCAACTCCACAGGCTCCTATCACAGAGATTGCACTGTGAAGAAGCATCAGAATACATAATCAAACATAACACACACCAAAGCTTAAGAAGGGTAGGATCCATGGTACCATTAGGCTCAAAAACACTTCAAATTCTGGAAAACAAATGACATTGTGTGGAAAAGTTGTGGCATATAGACAGTCATAGTTGTGAGGCTAGATCAAGAAACAAAAGAGGAATGTTAATTCTGGAAGAGAAGTAACGGCTACTTTGATTTGTATTTATTGGCCGCGATTTTGCCGGTGCTCAGAGAGCGAGTTTGGAGGCGGGTCCCGAGTTAAAATCAAAATGATTGACGGTGGGTTGCGAACCCGCCGCCATCCCGCATCCACGCAACTTTACAGAGTGTCGGGTCTGCAAGTTCCGATCAGACCCGACACCAAGCGGCGGGAGAGCCACTTAAGGCAGTTAACAGCTTGTTAACTGCCTGGATAATCCTATTTTGAGAGGCTCTTCCTATTTTGCAACATTTTCAGTGTGTTGCATGTCGTGCGACAAATACGCCTGCTGATTGTGCCGGGTTCAGCAATTAGCTCAATACTTGACAGCTGCTCCTGCAGCATAAAAGCTGACCTGTAACATGACTCACTTTCAGATGCCAGAACTTTCTGCTTTGAGGCTTTGGAACACATTTTGCAGGTCTATTGAGGTTGTAAGTGTTTAATCTGAGATCCATATGCACTGTGATCTCCTTGGAATACCCTCTCCCCACACTGACTGAGCGCTTATAACATCTCTTCCTCAACTGAGATATATACCAGCGGGATGGGAACTATTTATATCCTCTCATCCTGGTCCTCAGAATCAGAGGAAGAGCAGCCGGGCAGTAGCAGAGCCAGGCACAACAGCAGCACCAACAATAGGAGCGGCAACCTTCTCCTCAGTCACCTGATGCTGCACAGGGCAGAGGGCATCAGCACAGGGTTGCACTGCGCTGCAGGAGATACCCCCTGACATGAATCAGTCATTCATGAAAGAAAGACTTATGAAATAATACTGAGCAGCCTACGGGTGGCGCTGTCCAGGGAGTGTATAAATACTCGGGCATGGGCCCAGCCTGCGCAGGACATTCTTAACAGGAACTAGTGAAGGACACAACTAGGCCTCCATGTTGTAAAACAGTTGATTAAAGCTTTGTTTAGCGCTTAGACCAAGTGCCTAGTAGTTTTCTTATGTCACGCCCAATACAGGGTTTACAGGCAGAGGATCAGCTTCCTCAACATGACTGAGCAGCAGTGCCAAAGGAGGCTGAGACTTTCACAAGAGTTAGTCTCAGACATCTGCGCAATGCTGTACCAACACCTGGAGCCCAGAGGAATGGGTGGACGCACCTTACCAGTGGCTATCAAAGTCACCACTGCACTCAACTTCTTTGCTTCAGGAGCCTTCCAGGGATCAGCAGCAGACAACAGTGGCATTTAACAGCCAGCCACACACAGTTACATTGCGCAGGTTACGGATGACCTCTTTGCAAAGTCGCACAATTACATCCACTTCTCCACGAATGAAGCAAGTGTTACCGTGCGTGCGGTTGGCTTTGCAAGTATGGCAGGCTTCCCAAGGGTCCAGGGCGTCATAGACTGCAGACATGTGGCCATTAGGGTACCCCATCAGCTGTATTTTTGAACCGCAAGGGCTTCCACTCCCTTAATGTCCAGCTGGTGTGTAACCACAGGCAGTCTACTGTGCCTCAGCTCTTCAATCTGCCAACACAACTTTCCGGATGGCTCCTTGGAGACAAGAGTTAACCCCTGAAGATGTGGCTAATGACACTGATGAGGAGGCGATCAAATGAAGCTGAGGAATAGTACAATATGAGCCACATTTCCACCAGAAGCATCATAGAGCAAACCATCGGCTTGCTCAAAATGCAATTCAAATGCCTGGACAGATCTAGTGGAGCCCTGCAGTATGCACCAGCCAGGGTGTCCAGAATCATTGTGGACTTCTGTGTCCTGCACAACATCACACAGCAGCGTGGCTTACCGCTGCCTGAGGAACAAGTGGCACAGCACTCAGCCTCCTCCTCAGAGGAGGAGTCGAATAAGGTGGCAGATGAGGAAGACCTTGCAGAGGTGGCTGTGCCAGTGCCACCAGCACACAAGCACATTGCTGGGCATGAGGCAAGGGATACACTAATCCATGCCAGATTCGCGTAACTTTTAGCAGCAAACACAAGTGGCTGGCACATGGAAATGAGTGTTTGTACGATCTTCATTACACACCATACAGCATCTTTTTATTTATGTGTTTATGGGATAGGGTGTTGCTGGCAAGGCCAGCATTTATTGCCCATCCCTAATTGCCCTTAAGAAGGTGGTGGTGATCCATCTTCTTGAACTGCTGCAGTCTGTGTTGTGAAGGTAGGGAGTTCCAGGATTTTGACCCAGCGACGATGAAGGATCAGCGATGTACTTCTAAGTCAGGATGGTGTGTGACTTGGAGGTGGTGGTGTTCCCATGTGCCTGCTGCCCTTGTCCTTCTGTACAATAAACTGTGAATTCCTATCCCTCTCCCCACCATTACTACAGATGAAAGGCGCCCTGACCACTCACTGTGCAACTTCCATTTCTGAGGACACATACGCCAATTCTTTGAATCTTTGACATCGAACTTCTTTAATACAATTGAAATAATGATGAGAAACTTAACTTTGTATTATGTCAAAACACCCAAGTGAGTAATCTTGTGACTATTTGTGTGTTAACTTTCTCTTACGCGTGCTTCTACGTGGTGCTTCCCCTGTGGCTTCAGCAGATGTAGAGGCAGCTTGCTCACTTCTCTGCTGTGCCTGCTTAGATGCCTTTGGCAGGTGTCACTGCGTTTGGGAGCTTGGAAGGGCTCCGCAACAGTCTGCTCTTCCTATGGCTCTGCAGGGGCTGAGATGGTCATCTCAGTTGGATGAGAAATCTGGGGCTCTGACCGAGGGCTCCGCAGTGGCATGCGAGTGGGAGCGCTTGGAGAGGAGTCCACACTTCCTTGTTGTTGACCACCAACATCCCTCTCATGGGTCACCCGCATTTCACTGCTAGCAAGTAGCTGGAGAGCACCTTGCTGCACATCAGTGGGGCCATGAGGACCCATTTCTGTGCTGACATTCCTCATAACAAGTATAGTGTATGTGCCTTTAAGAGCCCCCTGTGTACTGTAATGCCGGTAATGGCCACTCGGGCAATATAAGCCTGTATATTGTGTTGTATCAGTTAGTTGCCCTCCAGACTTTGTTCAGTAAACACCTGTGAAACCAACTCCTGTCTTCAGTGTCTCTATTAACACACAGACACAACAGTGGCGACGAATTGGAAACGGACTTACCTGCAATTCGGCAGCACCTCAAGGACATCGATTCCTCTGACGTCCAAAGTCAAAGAAAATCAAGAAAAAGAAAAAGCTGTGGTTTCACCAGCTAGCCGAGCTGGTGGCAGGTACTGCAATAATCCTTCCTGGGTGTCGGGCTGGGGCTCCAGCGGCTGGCTCTGCAGCTAGGCCAAGCAGCGAAGGCGGAGGCAAGCAGTAACAGATGGGGAGGAAGCACTCGGGAGACGGCCGGCGCTGCAAGCAGGTCGGCGTTCAGACCTAGCAGAGAGAGTCTGGCGGGAACGAGCCTCCACCTGTAAATAAATAAATAAAAAGAAGGGAACCCACGGGAAACAGCGTTGTCATCGGCAGCAGCGGCGGGGAAGCGCGGGAAGCGCCATATCTTTTCTGCAGAAAAGAAAGAAAAGCGCGGGAAGCGCCATTTCCTTTCTAGGACACCTAAGTCTGGCAATATTGATGCTTTTGATAACGAGATAGAGGATTGGACCACATATGTGGAAAGAGTGGAGGTATATTGCACCGCAAATGGAATAGAAAATGAAAAAAAAGCGTTGGTACTTCTAAATCTAATGGGCGCAAAGACATACGGGCTGTTACGAAACTTAATCACTCCAGCCAAACCAAAGGACAAGAATTTTAAAGAAATTGTTGATACCCTACAGGAGCACTTAAACCCAACACCGCTGCTGATAGCGGAACGATTCAAATTCTTCAAGAGGAATCAACACAAGAATGAAAGTAACGCTGATTACCTCACCGAATTAAGAAAGCTATCAAAGCACTGCCAATTCGGGGCAGGACTAGCAGATTATCTTCGAGACAAATTCGTCTGCAGTCTCCTAAGTGAAGGAACACAGAAAAGGCTGCTTTCTGAAAAAGATTTAACACTGGACAAGGCTTTCAGTATGGCTGTATCATATGAAGCAGCCGCAAGAGGAGCTGCAGAGATACAACAAAAGACACAAGACTTCGGCACCCATGAAATGACACAGGGTTTCGAGAGATGTTATCGCTGCGGCAGATCCACACATGACCAGAGGGACTGCTGGTTCAAGGACAAATCATGCAGGCAATGCGGAAAGATTGGACACATTGCACGGGTATGCCGCTCTGGACAAAAAAAATCCACGGACAGGAAAAAAAAAAATCAATAAAGAAAAGTACAGAAAGGTACAAATGATGATGGACAGTAGCTCCGAAGACCAGAAGAGCGATAATGACTCCGAAAACAAGAGACTAAGCTGTCTCAAATTACATAATGTAATTGCTAAAGAAGATTACCAGACCATTTGGGTTACCCTCACGATAGCAGGGTCCCCAGTTAAAATGGTGCTAGATACAGGATCAGCTCTGACTGTCATAAATCGATGGGATTACGAGCGTCTATTTCCGCATATACATTTAAAAGACACATCCATTATCTTGAAAACATATACGGGGCAGAAAGTATACCCCAAAGGAAAAATAAGGGTGCCTGTTGTATACAACGGCAAGGAAATACAAAAGTTGTATTTATACGTTCTACAAGATGGTGGTCCACCGCTGTTGGGACGTGAATGGATCAGGAAAATACGTTTAGACTGGCACTCCATTCAGGCACTGACGGTGACCAGTAAGGAAAAAATCAATGATGATGTCATACCTGAACGATTAAAAGACATCTTGGCCAACGCCAAAGAAGTGTTTCAAGAGAAACTAGGAACCTTGAAAGGCATCACCGCCTCAATAAAAGTGGAAGATGCGGGAATTCCCAAGTTTTTTAAGGCAAGACCGGTGCCATACGCAATTCGTCCAGCAGTCGAGGCAGAGCTGGAGAATTTGGAAAAGGCAGGCGTATTATCCAAAATAGATTGGAGCGAGTGGGCAACACCCATCGTCTCAGTCATGAAGAAAGCGTTGAATAATGATAAATCTGAAGAACAGAGAAAAATTCGCATCTGTGGAGACTTCAAGGTGACTGTAAACCCAGTCCTTCACACGGTACAGTATCCTCTTCCGAGGATAGAAGATATTTTCGCCTCACTATCCGGAGGGAAACGTTTCACCAAAATTGACTTGGCACAGGCATATCTACAGATGGAGGTTGATGAGGCCTCTAAAAAGTATCTCACGATAAATACACACAAAGGTCTGTAAAAGTACAATCGACTGGTTTTCGGAGTAGCATCCGCTCCAGCTATCTGGCAAAGAGCTATGGAGCAAGTCCTCCAAGGGATTCCGGGGACTCAGTGCTACCTAGACGACATCCTTGTAACAGGAGAAAACAACAACGAGCACCTTGCCAATTTGGAGCAGGTGCTCACTAGGCTGAGAGAATGGGGCCAACGAGCAAATCGCCCCAAGTGCGAATTTTTCCAGAATCAAATATCATATTGTGGCCACATAATTAATAAGGAAGGGTTGCATAAGTCACCTGAAAAAATTGAAGCGGTCATAAAAGCCCCAGCACCTGAAAATGTTTCACAATTAAGGTCGTTCCTGGGATTAATAAATTACTATCATAAATTTTTACCGAACTTATCAACTCTTCTGCACCCTCTTAATGAACTGCTACAAACAGGAGTAATTTGGAAATGGAGCGAAGACTGTAAACGTGCCTTCCATAAATGCAAAGACTTAATCACGTCCAAAGAAGTTTTGGCTCATTACAACCCATCACTGCCAATCAGACTGGTGTGCGATGCATCCCCTTACGGCGTAGGAGCAGTATTATCGCATAAATTCCCTGATGGCTTGGAACGGCCTATAGCTTTTGCGTCATGCTCATTGAACTCAGCTGAGCGTAATCATGCCCAAATGTGCCTTGTTAGTTGCTGTCATTGCATAACAGTGATAGCGAGTGTGAGGGGTGCATAGTAGAATAGTGAAGTGATTCTGTACATAGAGAGAGAGGGATGGTTAATGGTGCAAGGGATGTAAGGGTAAGTTGGGATGTGCAGGAGTAGGTTGACAATGCAGAGTGCTGGTGATGAGAAGAGATGGGAAGCAGGTTGAAGGTAAGTGTGATGTTATACTCACTTTTGCTGAGCGTAGCAGATATTGAACCTTTTCCTGCACTGGACCCAGGTGCGTGCACACAAAGACCTGGCGCTCACCTCCTCAGCAATTTACAGCCAGGCTGCCTTGGTTTGCTGAGGAGGCTTCCTCCGTCCATTGGAGGGAAACAGAACCTCCTTGTGCCCTCTCACTTCCTCCACAAGAGAATGGAGGGAGTCATCTTCAAATCGGGGAGAAGCCTTGGTTCTTGCAGCTATCATCTCGCAAACAATACCACTGAGGAGCATCATAAAGTGAATAAAACGCAAAGGCTGCATGGGCCCCTTAATTGCAGTTGAATCGAAGGCGCCAGCAGAGGCGAGCAGCAGACCTGGAGCCACTGATTGGGCCGGGTAACGTGTACAGTGGGCTTAATAAGCCCAGTTAAATAAAAATCCTTATCGTAGTGCGGCTGAAACCGGCAGCGGGACCGGAACCCGCCGAACAGCGAACCCAATGCAAACCCACCTCCGCTGGCAAAATCCAGCCCATTGTGTGAGAGGTGATGCAAGTGTTTTTGGCTTGTTCATGAAAACGAATCAATGTCTGCCATGTTTGTCCACCAACTGCTATGTTGCCTTGTGGAGATACTTCCTCAACCTCTCTTAAAGGAGCTCTATTGCAGCTTTCAACTTTAGCTCCACCTTCATTTGCTGGCATGCAGCAAACCATGACAATCAGGGAGACTGGCAGACTGGCACTACATAATACCCTCTGACCTGCCCAGGCACCATGTGTACTGCTTGAGAATGCAAATATCATTTCTTATAATTTCCCTAGTGCAGGGCTGGACATTGTTATCTCTCTGCTCAGCTGCTGTTTCTGGATGACATAGAGGATATTTTTACTTTATCTTGGGCACAGAAATGCTTTGGCTACATGCAGATAGCATTTGCACACAATTTTCAAGCGGAAAATGTGCTCCTTGTGATTTATTTAATTTTATGTACCTTTTACCTCGATAGTTGACTGCACTAGTTAACCAAAAGAAATATATACATAATCCTCAGGAACATTAACAACGCAGTTCTCAAACACCCTGAAATCACCTGCCTGGGGTTTTTGATAAAAACTTGTTAACATTAACATTCATCAGCACCTCATGAAAATGACATAGAGGCCGCTAAATTCAATAGCCCCCGAAAATGGGCGCGGGGTTCGCGATGCGTGATTAACCCGTACCCGTTGATTCCAATGCAGACAGCATGCTAACTGCGTGCTGCCTGCTCTTTTAAATGATTTTAGCGTCCAGCCAGCACCAACTGTGCTGCTCATTGGCTGGATGCTTCGGCAGGGGGCCAATGTCGCAAGAGGCTAGCACCAGTTAAAGCCAGCCTGTATCTCTTGCAGAGGAGCTGCGTTGTGGCTGCAGCAGGTGCTGGAAGTTGTGGTTGATGTGCTTCTGATCTGGGAGCGTGTGAGGAACGGCACAACAGGAGAGCGGCCGAGCTGCATTGGAGGTCATGGTGGAGGAGGTGGAAAGGAGGAGAGATGTCCTGTATCCGCGGCGGGGTGTGTGGGGAGTGGGAAGGAGGCCCTCCAGACACATGATCAGAAGGCCATGGGAGCAGATAGCCGTGAAGGTCAATGCCAGGAGTCATGCCCCAAGGACATGGATGCAGTGCCATAAGATGTTCAAAGACCTCACTTGAGTGGTCAAGGTCAGTGAATGCATCTTCAAATGCCATATCCTACCAACTGCACCACTAGCCTCAGCCACTGCTCAATGCACAACGCCCCCATCACTCACATATCAATCAGGACTGATACCTAACATTCATATGCTTCACCTTACCCTCACACACATAGCACTGCTACAAGCCTCACACCCACATCTCACAGCTTACACACACTGCCAGCTATTCAACCATGACAGCCACATCACCCAAATAGATTGCACAATACTCAGTGACATGCTTTCCTCTCTCTTGCAGGACAAGGTGGCGCATAACTGGAGGCAGCAGGCACTAACCGGAGGGGGGCAGGTGCGCCTGCATGTCCTAACCCCCATGGAGGAGACGGTGCTGACCATTTTTGAGATTGAAATTGTTGAGCCTGTGGCTAGCGATGAGGCTGAATTAATTGTAGATGACAGTATCCTCATACCTAACCCTCCTTCTCAAATCCCACTTCCCCTTCATCCTACAATTTCTTCTCATTTACAAGCTGCAGATGGTGTAAGCATGGACTTCTTACTTTCACCCCTTCCCTCATCACACCCTTACCCTTGGGTCTTTCTCCTTTCAGATACCAAAGAAGTGCAACCTGGCCAGGCAGTGGAGGAACAGCAAGAAGAGAGTGATGATGAAGATGCACCGTCACTCAATTTCACACTCACAGCCATCAGCTCAGATACTGATACTGCGCATAATTTAGAGGATAGCATAGAGGCGGGATTTGCACATAATGAGACACCAGGCACCAGTGGCCTGCAGCAAGGGCAGGGGGCAAGGATAGCTCAGGTGCCATCTCGCCAGAGGGTGAGATCGTACACCAGTTCTTCTGCAGAGGACTCTGATGAGGAAATCAATGGGGTGGCCTACAGAAGAACGTATATGGGTATATTCCCTTACAGGGAACATAAAAACTGACTGTAAAAGCTTTTATAGATATGTGAAGAGAAAAAGATTGGTGAAGTCAAGCGTAGGTCCCTTGCAGTCAGAATCAGGGGAATTTATAATGGGGAACAAAGACATGGCAGACCAATTAAATACATATTTTGGTTCTGTCTTCACAAAGGAGTACACAGATAACCTCCCAGAGATGTCGGGGAATATAGGGTCTGATGAAAGGGAGGAACTGAAAGAAATCAGTATTTGTAGGGAAATGGTGTTCGGGAAATTGACGGGATTGAAGGCCAATAAATCCCCAGGGCCTGATAATCTACATCCTAAGGTACATAAGGAAGTGGCCCTAGAAATAGTCGATGCATTGCTGATCATCTTCCAACCTTCGATGGAATCTGGAATAGTACCGATGGATTGGAGGGTAGCTAATGTTACCCCACTATTCAAAAAGGTGGTAGAGAGAAAACGGGGAATTACAGACCGGTAAGCCTGACATCGGTAGTGGGGAAAATGCTAGAGTCCATTATAAAAGATGTAATAGCAGAGCACTTGGAAAACAGTGACAGGATCGGACAAAGTCAACATGGAGTTACAAAAGGTAAATTGTGCTTGACTAATCTACTGGAATTTTTTGAGGATGTAACTGGTAAAATAGATAAGGGAGAACCAGTAGATGTGGTGTATTTGGACTTTCAAAAGGCTTTCGATAAGGTCCCGCATAAGAGATTAGCGTGTAAAGTTAAGGCACATGGGATTGGGGGCAAGCTATTGACTTGGATAGAGAACTGGTTGGCGGACAGAAAGCAAAGAGTTGGAATAAACGGGGCTTTTTCCGAGTGGCAGGCAGTGACTAGTGGCGTACCGCAGGGATTGGTCCTTGGACCCCAGCTATTCACAATATATATTAATGATCTAGACAAGGGAACTAGATGTAATACCTCCAAGTTTGCAGACGACACAAAGCTGGGTGGGCATGTGTGCTGTGAGGAGGATGCCGAGAAACTCCAGGGTGATTTGGACAGGTTGCATGATTGGGCAGACGCCTGGCAGATGCAATATAATGTGGATAAATGTGAGGTTATCCACTTTGGTGTCAAAAACAGGAAGGCAGATTATTATCTGAATGGCAATAGATTGGGAGAAGGGGAAGTGCAACGAGACCTGGGTGTCCTTGTGCACCAGTCGCTGGAGGTAAGCATGCAGGTGCAGCAGGCGGTTAAGAAGGCAAATGGTATGTTGGCCTTCGTAGCGAGAGGGTTTGAGTACAGGAACAAGGATGTCTTGCTGCAGCTGTACAGGGCCTTGGTGAGTCCACATTTTGAGTATTGTGTGCAGTTTTGGTCACCTTATCTGAGGAAGGATGTTCTTGCCTTGGAGGGAGTTCAGTGAAGATTCACCAGGCTGATACCTGGGATAGCAGGAATGACGTATGAGGAGAGATTGGGTCGATTGGGTTATGCTCGCTGGAGTTTAGAAGAATGAGAGGGGATCTCATTGAAATGTATAAAATTCTGACAGGACTGGACAGACTAGATGCAGGAAGGATGTTCCCGATGGTTGGGGAGTCCAGAACCAGGGGTCACAGTCTAAGGATAAGGGGTAAGCCATTTAGGACAGAAATGAGGAGGAATTTCTTCACCCAGAGAGTGGTGAACCTATGGAATTCTCTAGCACAGAAGGCAGTAGAGGCCAATTCATTAAATATATTCAAGAAGGAGTTGGATATATTTCTTAAGGCTAAAGGGGTCAAGGGATATGGGGAGAAAGCAGGGACAGGGTACTGAGTTTGGATGATCAGCCATGATCACATTGAATGGCGGAGCAGGCTCGAGGGGCCTAATGGCCTACTCCTGCTCCTATCTTCTATGTTTCTATATGCTTCTATGCACAACAAAATGTTTGGTGCACTGGGAAGCCTGCCAGAAATCCTGCGTGCAATGTCAAGGAGCATGGAGGAGTCCGGCACCAATTCGGCACAGGGCTTTGCACATAGCTTGGAGCCCATTCTTTCCAGCATGGAAGTGGTGGCCAACTTCATCAACACACTTGTGGATCCAACCATGATGCTGCATCTGATGGCCGACGTCTTAGCTTCCATTGCAGCACAAGCAGAAGCCTCTGAACATCTGAGTGCTGCAGTGGAAGCTCAGACTGAAGTCATGCAAGGTCAGCTGCATTCATGGCTGTGGATTACAGTGTGCAAAGGGGCTTGCAAGGTATCACAGCAGTCCTGCAATCTGTCCTCCAACAGATTACTCGTGTTGCTAAGACGCCGCCCCGAGGATGTGGCAGTGGCACCATGGAACATGAACCTGCTGTGCTATCTCAGGATGACAGCATTCGTCCTCCCACCAGTACCCATCAGCCAGCCAGCCTGGACTCCCGCCACCCATGCTGAGGTGGAGCAGTCTGTAGTCGGGCCTTTTTGGCCCAGAGCTGCTCGAGGTCATCCTCCAAGGCCATCTGCAGTCTCCTCCACTGAAAGTCAGCAGCCTTCCACCAGCCAAACTGCAGCTACTGGGGTAGTACTGCGTAGGAGCACTAGGACAGGCAAAGGCACATGGAAGACAGGCACTAAGGGAATGCACAAGTGATTAGTTTATGTTTGCATGCAATATGGCATGATTTTATTTATAAATTTGGTTTGCAATGTTTATTTTGTGGTGGCTTTTATTTTTGCATTGTGGCCAAGCGGACGTTGAGTTGGTCAGTGACAGAGGGAAGGTAAGGTATGGGACTGTTGGTGAATGGGGAATTAGGGTTGTGGTTACTGGTATCACACTCACATGAGTTCATCACAGACAGCACAAGCAGAAAGGGGCCATCTAGGTTGCACCCTCTCTTCCTCCTCCTGTTCATGCTCCTCAGCCGGTCGCCGTATAGCTGGTGGCAAGGGCTGTGCCCTCATGATGGCAAGGTTGTGCAGCATGCAGCAGACCAGCACAAATCTTGACACCCGCTCTGCCGAATACTGCTGGACTACTGCAGAGCGGCCCAGGCAGCAGAAGCGTTGTTTCAGCACACCAATGATCTGTTCTCATTTCGTATGGCAGTATAGCTTTCATTGTATACATGCAGCATACGTGTGTGTAGGTTGAGCACTGGAGTCACGAGCCACGTCGTCAATGGATAGCCCTCGTAGCCCAGTGGCCACCCTTTGGTTTGCTGTGGTGGCTCAAATGCAGCTGGCACAGCGGACTGCCACAGAATGAAGGCATCTTGACTGCTGCCAGAATATCAGGCATCGACCTGCATGATTTGTTGCCTATGGGCACACGTCAGCTGGACATTGAGGGAGTGGAATCCCTTTTGGTTGCGGTATACGGCAGTGTTCATATGCGGTGCCTGCAAAGTGATGTGTGTGCAGTCAATGGCACCTTGCACCATGGGGAAGCGTGCAATCCTAGCAAAGCCACGTGCTCGCTCCGCCTGCTGGTTTCTGGCAAGAGAGAATGAAATGTAGTCAGCTCTTTTTGAATAGAGATCCTCAGTGACCTCCCTTACACAACAGTGGATGGCAAACTGCGAGATGTTGCAACTATCTCCAGCTCCAGCCTGGTAGAAGCCTGACACATAAAAGTTCATTGCCACTGTCACCTTCACACCCACTGGCAATGTGGTCCTTGCCCTGCTCTGAGGTTGCAGGTGTGGCTGCAGCAGGTGACAAATTTTGCCATCCTTATTGAAGCACAGCTGTCTCACCTATTGTTCCTCGCTCAGGTTCAGGTAGGAGAATTGTTGCCTGACCACCCTAGGTGGATATCGCCTCCTGCTGAGAGCCCTTTGCCCCCTCCTCTTCCCTCTTCCAGCAGCTTGTCCTCCTCTGTGTGGCCTCTGCTCATTCTCCAAGTCATGTTGTATTCCAAGGGGAATGCCTACTAGTACACCCATGTCTGGCAGAAAGTGGTTTGTCCAGAAGTCTTGGAGTCAACAAAATGTCCTTCAGCACCTGCCACACCACTCCCTGTAGACTTTAGCAACTCTAAACAACTATAGAAAGCACCGAATACTTGTAGAATCATAGCAACAGCTAGTAGAAATAAATCATCAACTAACCTGTAAGTAGTTGATGGTCCCTTTAAGTAGCGCTGGTGGTGGGATCCTTCCTGCTGCTGAACACTTGTTCAGCTGTGCAACATTAAGAGAGAGCGTTAGCTGGAACATTGAACGCTGGCATCAAACAGTGTCGCACGCTGATTGACGTCATGATCTGCCTGCTCTGCATACTTCCGGTGGACGCACACAGCGTGCGTGCTAATGCCCTCACCAACATAGCTTCCAGCATGATTTGCGCCCCCCCCCCAAGTTTGCGTGCGCGCTGTGGATGCCATTTTGGAATCAAAATGGAATTTGTATCACAGAAAAAATGGGCGCTACCGACCCACGTTTGTGCCCGAAAACTCACAATTTCTTATCAAATAATAGATGGCTCAAGAGCAGAATAGCTCGCCAATTACAAATAGATGCAAAGACAGTCCAGTTATAAATATTAACTGATATATTCAGGAATTCTGAAATTTAACTCAGAAGGATATTCATCCACAGCAAAGTTTCCTGTTTACAGCAGCAAGGTTTTACTGGTGATTCTCAACCTGAATTTTCAATATCACGCAGCCTGCTCAATCCTGCCTGAGTAAAAGCTGCATCCGCAGGAATCAGAGTTAGCGGACAAAGTGTACAGAGAGACTGTAATAGTGACCATTTTTATGCATGTTGTGTTCCCATGGTGATGGTTGCAGGAACTGAAAATCTATGGTAGGTTGGCTTCAAAAAGGTTAGGAGGTGTTTAAGTAGCAGGTGTTCTTTCCTAGGATTTGTGCTACCAATTTTGTATCTGAATTCAAAATATCTTTTTTAACGTTACATTCAAAACCGTGGCTCATGATCAAACCAATAAAATAGCATTTTTTTGACAAACTAATTGAGATAAATTACATTTGGGGTTTGTAATGTAATAATATTATAAAATATTTGCTTACATTCAATACAAAATACTTTATAAATGAAGGAAATTTATTACCAATTATCCAGAAAAAAATAATTCTGGAAAAGTGGTAAGTGATATAATAACAAACAAGAATATCATAGAGCTGATAATACACTGTTTGGCACCATTACCTTTTGGGTATTTTATGGCAATTTTCCCACAGAAAAAGATTCAGAAACAAAATAATTACCTTTAATTATGTTGTTTATAAAGCACAGTGCATTCATGCAAGTTATAAAAAAAAGGCCCCGAGATGAAAGGTAGTTAAGATGCTAATGAGTAAGCTTTGATGTTTCCCCATAAACTGTAAATAACAAGCAACTCTTTAGCTTGTTTTGGCAATCGAAAAATCTCTCATACCCATTGTGTTGGAAAGTCTTTGATTTGTTTCTAGCTGTGAACAGTGTGAGATAAAGCACAGAGACAGATACACAGGGACAAAGTCAGGTTTTGAAACATAAAGCTGCGGCAGTCAGGAGCCAGCAAAGACTGAGATGAACCAATTATAAAAGCTGGTGAACAGCTAGAAGACATCTTGTTTAAGTCAAGTAAGATGACCCACTAATGTTGGGAAACATGATATGCACTTTATTTTGTATTGTTACACAACGATACGTTGTACTGATTGAATTAAGTGAATCAGATCACAACTGTACGTGCAACTTACTGTTAAATAAAGCAGCTCATTGATTTGTATCAAGCCTCATCTTGCCCTGTGTTTTCTTGGTCCACGTTCAGAGACACTGAAGAAGCACATTGTGAAAAATACAAGTATCTAGTCTAGATTACAAGGGGATACTATGACTACACCCCTTACACTATCACATAGCTAGATTGGCACACTTCAAACATTAGATGCTCAGACTTTTTACAGGAGTGACCAGCACTGATGCACATAAGAGAATGTTTAGGCCAACATCCTTACCTTGCAACAGGCCCCCATAACATTCATATGTGTTAGGTATTGGCACCCTGTAGTATCACACCCTGAAGCGAGTCATGGTAAATGGTTGTTTTTCAGACTGGAGGATGGTAGACAGTGGTGTTCCCCAAGGGTCAGTGCTAGGACCACTGCTTTTTTTTATATATATATAAATTACTTGGATATTGGAATACAGAGTAAAATTTCAAAATTTGACGATGATACCAAACTTGGAGGTGTGGCAACCAGTGAGGAAGATACCAATCGACTGCAACAGGACATAGAAAGGCTAGCAGAATGGGCAGAAAATTGGCAGATGGAATTTAATACAGAGAAGCCTGAGGTGATGCATTTTGGCAGAAGGGATAGGGAGAGGCAATATAGACTTAATGGCACAGTTCTAAAGAGTGTGCAGGGACAGAGGGACCTGGGGGTACATGTGCATAGATCTTTGAAGGTGGCAGGACATATTGAGAGAGTAGTTAGCAAAACATATGGGATCTTGGGCTTCATAAACAAAAGCAGGGAAGTTAAGCTGAACCTTTATAAAGCTCTGGTTAGGCCACAACTAGAGCGTTGCATCCAGTTCTGGTCACCACACTTTAGGAAGGATGTTAAGATCCTTGAGAGGGCGCAGAGGAGATTTGCCAGAATGGTTCCAGGGATGAGGGATTTTAGCTACAAGGTTAGATTGGAGAAGCTGAGGTTGTTCTCCTTGGAGGTTGACGGGAGATTTGATAGGGGTGTACAAGATTATGACAGGTTTGGATAAGGTAGACAGAGAAAGGCTGTTCCCATTAGCTGATGGTACAAGGACTAGAGGACACAGATTTAAGGTTTTTGGCAAGAGATACAGGGGGGATGTGAGGAAGAACTTTTTTACGCAGCAAGTGGTAATGACCTGGAACTCGCTGCCGATGAGGGTGGTGGAAGTGGAGACGATCAATGATTTCAAAAGGAAATTGTTAGGCACTTGAGGGAAATAAATGTGCAGGGCTACGGAGATAGAGCGGTGGAATGGGACTGTCTGGATTGCTCTACAGAGACCCGGCACGGACTTGACAGGCCGAATGGCCTCCATCTGTGCTATAATATCTCTATGAAGCCTGCTCCATGCCCAGAGTGCATATTGCTATATAATGTGTTCAGGAAGCGTCTGTAACATTGGCAACCAGTGTAGATGTTCACAAGATTCATAAAGGCCCAAATATTTTTAACACCATAGCCTGTGGTCAGTAGGTATGAACAGTGCTCCAGATGCTGAGCTTCCTTTTAAAATGGGCACTGCATGGGTATCAGGGTCACAATGTTGGCTCCTCTCTTTAAAAGTGGACTTATTTTTATTGTACTTGTTGCTCGATGCTGCCTTATTTGTTTGCACTGATTTTAATACTACATTTTTTGTTACTGCTTTGCTCTGTTACTCAGACTCTTAAAGCAGTACTCTACCTGCAATATGTGATTGAGTACTGCCTATATAGGAATTTTGGGCAACCCTCTGGCCATTCTTATCGATATACAGTTTCTGGAAGAAGATCAGAGAATGCATACAAGCCAGGTGCATTTGCACCTTAAGCTCCTTATTGGGACACACCCTTACAATGTCAATTTTCTATATAGGTCAAGGAGTAACCTGGATATATTCTTCCATGCAACACTAGCAGATGTGTGAAACTTTCCGATCTGTAGTACATAACCCAACATGCAGTACATAATTGTGTCATGCTGGTTACAGGTGTACATTTGCCTCACCCAGTGATCTACTAATGAGAAAAAAGCAGCAATATGAACCAGCTGACCCTTTAAACCAAATGTTAGTCATTGTAACAGAGAGTAGTACAGATATATTCAGTGCTTTCTCCCCCAGCCCTTTCCCTTTGTAATAATGTATGGTGTGCATTTTCCACTTTCTAACTATGCTTCTTTGAAGTGATTTTCCAGTGGGTGGAGGAACTGAGGTGAATGGCTTCATGTCAGCGTCTGCCTCTTGGGATGGAGGTGGTCTGCTACCTACTGCTGGGTCAGTAGATAGCCCTGCAACTACAGGGGCTATGGGTATTGCTATGGTGGTTGCCTGCGCTAGTAAGCTATCTGACAGATCTGCAGTTATTTGAGTAGCTTGCCTGGGTACTATGAATGTGGCAATGCCATGAGAGGCATTTCCATCTGTTCCAGCTCCTGCCATTCCCCTACTGCTGGGCACAGCCGCAGCAGCCACATGTGGGAGCAAATTGCCTCACCTGATTCCAGATAAGACAGACTGCTGTAAATTGGAGTCCCAAGATCTCTAGAGCCTCAGACAAAGCATTAGTTATGGAAGCTGTGCTTGAATTTAGGACCTCAGCCAAGAAGGAATCTACTACCGAGGAACCCGGAGTGTAATGATCTCCATGGAGTCTGCAGCTTGGTCAGACACTCATGCAATACTGGCTAGATGCAGGTTGTGGCCTCCTCAATACACTCCCAAACTGTGCAGGCTGCTTGGCGCATACTCAGGTGACTGCATGAACTGAGGCTATTGAGCTATCAAAATGTGTTTGTAGATAAGGGCTATGAGATCCAAGTCCCTGGGCAGAGAAGTTGAAGAAAGCCTCAAGCTGGCACTTCAGACATGCAGGTACTTCCTTCCCCAATTCCAATTGCACTTCTTCCTCTTTATTTTTCCTCACCAAGTGCTCCTTCATGCAATTTATTAACTGACCCCATGGAGAATGTGCATTTGTGATGATAGTTGTGACTGTAGGAAAAGGTGATGCAGGGAGCTGTGGGGTATTCGGTTCTTTTGCCTCATTGGGATTTGCCACCTCGTGCTCTTAGATATTTGCCAGAGCAAAAGATGTTTTGGAATGGTGGTAGTAAGTGACCCCTTGAAATTGAATTTATATGGCAAGATATTCTAGTGTAATATGCTGAAATTTGTGTTGAACCACATCCCAAACTCTAGTATCCTGACTTATACCAAGTCCCATTCATCCATCACCACAGTGTTCACTGACCTGCATTGGCTCCTGGTCCGGCAATGCCTTGATTTTAAAATTCTCATCCTAGTTTTCAAATTCCTACATGGCCTTGCCTCTCCCAATCTCTGTAACCTCCTCCAGTCCTACAACCCTCCTGAGATCTCTGTGCTCCTCCAATCCTGGCTTCTTGTGCATTCCCGATTTTCTTCATTCCACCATTGGCAGCCATAGTAGTTGACTAAGCTCTAAAAGCACTGAAATTCCCTCCCTGGTGAAGAAGAATTTTCTGATATCAGTCCTAAAATATCATATATTAATTATTAACCTATTCCTCTTTCCACACTCCTATAATTTAAAGTGATTTGATGGTTTTACTTTTCCATACCATTTACTGTTTTATATATTTCTAGAAGATCACCTCTTCGATGTCTGCTTTCAAGGCTGAAAAAAAGTTTCTGCCATCTTTCCTCAAATCAGACATCTGACCCTAGTGATCAGCTCATGGATCTTCTCTGCACTGCCTCAGTGGATGAATGTCTCCCTTGTTTCTCAGTGACCAGAATTGGATTTAGTACTCAAGATCTGACTTGCTTAGTATATTATACAGTTTGATCAATTATTTCCTTTGACTTGTATTTTACTGTGTTGACTACAGATTTAAAATTCTATTTGATTTGATGATCTGCATTGGTTGGACATGTTGAGCTTTGAGTCTACTAAGGTTCTTAGTTATGTTTCAACTTCATCACATAGCTATTTCAACAGCATTCATGGACTATTGGTCACCCATTTTTTCCTTCTTCTGTGAAGTACCATACACTAATCTACATTAAGTTTAATTTACCAATTTATCTGCTCACTTAAATACTTTATCAATTGCATTCTGCAGTTGCTGAGCTATCTCCTTTGATTCCAATGCCCCTCTGAGTTTGGGTACTCTCAAATTTATCCAATTCTTGTTGAATTCCTGAATCCAAATCATTGATGTAAATGAGAAATAATAGTGCTCTTAACTCTGATCCCTGGGCCACCACATTCAGTACTTCCCCCATCTCCAAAATAACTCCTCTTACAGGTGCTTGCTGTTTTCTACCCTTCAGCCAATTTCTTTTAGCTTCCTAAGATTTTTCTTGAATCCCCACAACTTTGAGCTTGAATGATAGGCTTTCATGTGGAATGCCAAGGTACAACACATCATAAGAGTCGTACTTTAGATGACCTCCTCCCCATGTGCATGTGCTGCCTCCTGTTATGTGCAGCTTTCTCTGGCAGGCAGATAGAAAATGTTGGAAAGAGATCAGAGGAATGAGTGCCACCCAGGTGTCCTGGCCAGCAGCCACCTTAAGCAAGTACACAGCATACATGTGACTTGAGTTGGCAGTGTGACTGCCTTACGTAATGGGCCACATGGCACACACACTGGCTTGGCAGCAATACATAGCACCTTGATAAAACATAAGTATGCCTAAGCATTTGCAAAGTACATGAACAATGATCATTGTTGTATAATCTCCCTTTGAGATGCTGACGAAACTTAATCTGTAAGATGAAGCAACATGAGCAGAATTCACCTTGGACAAGCTTGCTGAGACAAGCAAATGATTTTCCTCACCTGCTCCCAGGATCAGAGCAAAGTTGAGACAACATTAACTTGTTTCTCTCTCTTAATTCTGGCTGCTTTGGCGTTGCACTTTACTGGTTGCTGGCCCTCAACACTAAAAAGAAACACCCTTCTTTACAGGACCTCTTCTAGCATCACCTCTGATACGGTTTCATTAAGTGGAGCTGGCCCAGCACATGTGCTTGCTGCAGCCACTTCTCCTGCTCTTTAGTAACAGAACAGCTTTAAGGGCAATTGGCAGCCCAAGGTGCAGTGTTCTGCCTCAGGATTACATGATCATCTCCCAACAATAATTACAATAGTAATAGGAATGTCCGAATGCAGTTGCTTTCATACTTTAATGGTGGGATAACTTCAAGGTCCAACCAATTGATAACATTTAAGACTCGCATTTATCATCTTATCGGATCTCTCAGAAACATCTCAAAATACTTCACATGAATTCCTTGAAATGCAGTGACTGTAGGTAGGTAGGCAAATGCAGCAGACATCTTGCACACAGGACGTTCCCACAAACATCAATCTGATGAATGACTAATTAATCTGTGTGTTTTTTCAGTATTGCTCGAGGAAAAATATTGGACAGGAGAATAGATTCTGATCTCCAGTGTTCATCTGAACCACCAAAATATGCAGATAGAGTTAACAACTCATTTGAAGGACAGCATCCCCAACAATACAGTATATTCTCTAAACCACACTGTGACTAAGAATACTATTAAACTGACTATTGTTGGAAAATATAAATAATTAAAACTTTATTTTCACACAAAACATGTGGCTGACAGTAGCAGTGAAAAAAACTGAGAAGTATTTGAAAAATAGCATTCTATGTAAACACAGGATACTTGACTGGACGTCATGCCTCACTGAAAAGGACATTTCCAAGTAATGCCAAGCATTGGTTATTAGCCCAAAGTATGAGATTTGTGGCCTGTATATCACACTGACACTAAAGTGCTCTGATTGACTGCTGATAGCTGTCGTTATTCTGCTAAAGATAAGAATCGAACAAAGGCTGTTTATGTTGATATTTTGAGTGTGCATGTATGTTGGTGGGAAGGGGCTTGAAAGCTTACTGTTACTGTAACGCATGCATGTGTACATTACAGAGCCAATTATATGAAAATGGGACTCAAAAAACATTCTGCTTTAAGAAATGATTCACAAGATGCTTTCGACAATTGCTTTATACAGCTTGCATAAAGATTTGCAGGATGACCTCTACTAGAGTAGAACAGGGCTGCTCTCAATGAGCACTACTGTTATTGTTCAGGATTGTTTGCTAAACATAAAATAACTTCCAAGATTACAATAAAGAGCACAGAACAGCAAGTGTTCTATGCTGGTAATGTTAGTAATGCTGCAGCCTTTATTTGATAGCATATTAACTTGTTCTATTCCCCCCACCCCACCAAAAAATAACATTTTGATAAGAATATTATAAACTATTCCTGTAACCAGCGTGGCCTTATCTGAATCAGTATCTGAACTACAATTGGCTGCATAACATAATAATATTTCCATGACTAAAAGTGGTTATAAATAATACCATAATTTATTCATAAACATAATAAAACTGTAGATTTGTGGTGCTTTTTGATATTGTAAAAGGTTAGCAATGATTTTAGTCAGTACAAAACAATTTTGTAAACAGCAATCCTTCTTCCCTTACACAAACCACTAAATTTACCTATCCTTGAATAACAAGCAATTGCGTCTTGTGGTAAGGCTGTTTAATAGAGCTCCCTCTTCACTACCCCTGCCCAAAAAAAACCCAAAAACGTCTCAAGAAGCTAGAGTGCATGACATCTCAGTTTATTAACCATTATACCAAAATGAAAGGAAAGAAATACTGATGGTGATAATGTTATAGAAACACTACCCAAATATCACTTGGAGGAGGAAGCATGTACGAGACACGAAAGTCAATCTTCCTCTCCAGCAGCTGTCCAGAAGTAATGTGGTTGCAGATCAGTTCTGATCTCATTGTCTGAACTTCCTGTCAGGCCTCATTAAAATATAGTAAGTTTGGGCACTTTGCAGTCACTTCAATCAATGGACTGGGTGAGTTACAACATATAACTGTCCTCCAATCTCCTTTATCCAAGTTCTCCTATTCAAGTTTAGCTGGTTACTGCTGCCAATATTTTCTTACATAAGAACATAAGAACTAGGAGCAGGAGTAGGCCATGTGGCCCCTCGAGCCTACTCCACCATTCAATAAGATCATGGCTGATCTTCTACATCAACTCCACTTTCCCGCCCTATCCCCATATCCCTTGATTCCCTTAATATCCAAAAATCTATCGATTTCAGTCTTGAATATACTCAACGATTCAGCATCCACAGCCCCCTGGGGTAGAGAATTCCAAAGATCACAACCCTCTGAGTGAAGACATTTCTCCCCATCTCAGTCTTAAATGGCCAAATCCTTATCCTGAGACTATGACCCCTAGTTCTAGACTCTCCAGCCAGGGGAAAAATCCTTTCAGTATCTACCTTGTCAAGCCCTCTAAGAATTTTATATGTTTCAATGAGATCACCTTTCATTCTTCTAAACTCCAGAGAATATAAGCCCATTCTACTTAATCTTTCCTCATAGGACAGCCCTCTCACCCCAGGAATCAATCTAGTGAACCTTTGTTGCACCCCCTCTAAGTCAAGTATATCCTTCCTTAGGTAAGGAGAGCAAAACTGTGTACACTACTCCAGGTGTGGCCTCACTAAAGCCCGATATAATTGTAGCAAGACTTCCTTACTCTTATACTCCAACCCCTTGCAATAAAGGCTAACATACCATTTGCCTTCCTAATTGTTTGCTGTACCTGCATCTGACACTGCAGTTTTGTGCCGCATGGCAGGAAAAAAAAAGTTTAAAACATTTTGTGAAGCGTAAAATGTATGGGACTGTGAATTTTAAAAGTTAACTGTTGATGAATTTTGGAGAGTCTTGAAATCCCTTTCAGCCAGCCAGAAGTTATAATTTGCATTTCTGCAGTTCATACATTCATTTAATTTTACCATACTCTGTATGTTGTGCCATGGGTGGAATGGCAGCAGCACCCCAAATAGGATCTGGGCCCTCCTACAGTAAGTCTTGGAGGGAGTTAGTGAAAGGGTTGTATCATGGTGCCAGGCAGTAGGTGGAGTTACAGGGACGACAAGTTTAACTTCAAGGTACAGGGCTATTCTGGAGTAGAATGAGAGCAAAGGATTAGTGACCATTTTTTCTCTGCATTGTGCCTGATTTTCAGGAATTAATGGTGGAGCAGGGCAGAGGAAAATCGTCACTAAGATCTCAATATAACAGTTTGGAGTTCAGAACATTATGGTCTCACTTTCTGCATGAGAGTTAGTTGTATTAGTCAGACCATGGCAAGTTTCATGCAGATAGCCTAAATCTCAGGAAATAAACTTAACTCAGGTAATTTTGATGCAGATGCTGTGAACTGACAGCATTAAAAGAGTCATAGCCAAAGGATTACTTTGTCAGCTGCCAAATGACAAGTAAACTCAAATCATTGGGACTACATTAGTCTGTACTCTCCAGACAAGAGGCTAGTTTGCATAAATTAGTGGCAGAATTTACAACCTAATTCCCAGGGCTGGGTAAAATGTAAAAGTCAGATCATTGGGAAGTAGACAGGAGGGTCCTCAGCAGCAAATAGATGGGAGTTGTGGTGAATGGAAAGATGCGGACTTTTGTCAGAATGCCATTTTGCAGATAAAAGCCAGCCATAGCTAGAACAGAAATGTCAGATGACTGAGCCATTGCACGACCCCTGGGAGTTCATGAGTAAGGAAAGCTGTTGATTACAGCAAGGAAGTGACAGTTTAACTTCACTGCAAATTGAGGAACTGTCTTGCAGAAGCACTGAAGGCGTGATTGCCCTGGGCACAGTTACACCGATCACAAATGATTGTGCAGAACCTGCAACAAGAAACTAATTGAAAGCCCAAGTTTCATTTTTATATCAATTGTTTGATTTAGAAATTAAATTCAATGTGTAAAACAAAAAAGTGACAATATGAACACAAAGTTTAAATAGAACAAATAATGGCAATTATATTACTTAATGCATAGTTTCTTAAATATAAGATCTGTATCTACTACACTGAAAAGTATCCTTAAATTATTTATTAATGTCAATAATACTACACAATGAAAGAGCCCTCAATCACATGACACAAGAATTACTGCTAATGAGGAAACATTTGTCTACATTTTGTATTTCTCAAATTCTAGTACTGTAGTTACAGTTGTGAACTATATGGCAATTGCTAACTGGATGAACTAAAGACTCAATTACCATTGGTGGCAAAAGCCAATTTTCATTGCAAGAGAATAGAGATGAAAATATGAGTGACCAGCACCTTGAGATAGCCAGAGTGGAGGTCACATTCAGAGAAGTCAAAATAGGCTGTTGATCAACTGTTATTATTGCTAACTTCATTGGCTGTAAAGCACTTTGAGATGTCCGGTGGTCGTGAAAGGCACTATATAAATTTAAGTCTTTCTTTCTAACCTTTTACAACATCAATTCACTTGACTGGTGTTGGACGCACAAGTATATGGATGGTCTCAATCCAGTTTCCAAACATTGTAGGTCCATAAACCATAATTCAGCACAAATTACCATTAAATTGCAAGTTTCATTCAGACAGGTCACATTTCTTGTATGGAAAACAGAAATGTCATGCAGATGCAGTGGAGAAGTTTCTTTGAAGATTGAGATTGAAGGGTATTTTTGGGGCAGAGCAGAGAGTTTAACTGTGCAGAAAACCTGCGCTATACCTCACCCGAGAATGCTTGGTTCTGACAGATGCAAAAAGTGCAAAATGTTCGAGTCCCCATCACTGGCATCCTTCATTAAGATGTGCACAAAATACACTCCTGACAAAAAACAATCACAATTCAGTTACAAAACTGAATTCAGGCAACCAGACATATGCAGATACAATGAAGCAATAACAGCTAAGTTTTTACAGAGGTTATCAGACTATTATACCATACCTTGGCATAATTGGGAGCAGTATAGAATTTGCCAAAGAAAGTACTGAATATTGAGATGCATCAAGGTACTAATTATTGTATATAACTAGAAAAGGGATTTACCATATCTTCTGAAACAATAAGCAACATTTTATAGAACAAATGGAATATGGAATAAGTCTCAAACTTTTATGGTTGGTTATTGATTGAGTTGTGTTCAACCTGACTAGATACACAGCTTAGGGGTATCATCTCATTCCCCTTGGGATCAGCAGGCAGGAAACTGGCTAGGATCCTGCTCCTAAATAATATCTAGAAACCTGGCTAGAATTGCACATGTGTAACATTGGGAAAGGGCAAAATTGGGCTTGTGTCCATTGCCTCTGCTGATTAAAAACTGTACCTGCATTCACCGTCAAGGTTCACACATGAAGAATGGACAATTAGGCCAGGTACAAAAGGGTAACAGGCATTCATCAAATCGTGCTCCAACAAGAAGTCAAGACTTTGTGGAGAGGAAGGGAAAGAAAAAAGTTGACAGAGAAAATAATGAGACATAAAAAAATAAAACCCAGAAGTTATTGGGACCCGAGGGCTGGGTTACTGAATTGGAAGAAGTAGATTTCACTATATAACATTTCTTGTTAAAAGAGAAAATGTATCTTCACTAATGCACTCAAATCAGCTCTAAATTATTGCAAAAATGTTATAATGATCAGACAGAATTGCTACAAAAATTAGGTGCCTTCGGCTAGTAAACATCGGCAAGCAAACCTAGAGAATTATGCTTTGTTATTATGTACAGCACATCCACACAATGGTGCCAGATGAAGATAAAAATAATGTTGACAATTTCACATTCCTCAGGGCACAATAACTGCTGATGGTCATGTATAGGAGGAGATAAACAGAGAAAGCAGGAGTCACTGCAGTTTTTGAAAAATTGTAAAAAAAATATTGGCCAACAATCGTTATTAGATTTAATGCAAAAATCTGTCTCTCGAGAGTAACATAATAGATGTGCTTCTCATGGATCAGATCGGAGCAATTTTAACTCTAATGTTTGAGAAATATCTTGAGTGTTAAATATCAGGAGGTCCTAAATATAAAGATAAATAATTTAACTGATGGCCAGTGAAAATATTTATGCAGATATATTTTCAGTGAATTAGTATTATTAGAGCTTACTAAAATCAGCCATAGCATTTAGGAAAAGCAAATAGATACACTGCATAATCAACAGTATAGTGAAGAAGGGAGAACATATCCAAATGCAAACCATAATATTGCACTGCAGATTTATTTTGTATATTGAATTTATGGAGTCAATGTTCTGTTTCCATAGCTGCAATTGAAGATATTCTGACTGAACAAGAGGTAACAGTTTTTTATAACAGCACATCTAATAGGATTTTGATACAGCTTTAGGCAAATAACATGTGATTGTTTCAGTGATTTATTGAATATTAGTGCAAGTCTCCACTATAGGGGAGTGTTTAGAAGTGATTTCCTATATAATTTCTCAAATTTTGAGTGTTAGTGAGCACCTTGCTTCTCTTTTCCATATAGAGTTAAAGCTGAATTATATAGTAAAATATCTACAAAATTTACTTGGAAGTAAAGCAACATCTTTTCAGTTCTTTAAAGAGCCACTTGCCTGCAACCTAAAGACTTACATAAGAACAAAATAAATGGGAGCAGGAGTAGGCCATTAGGCCCATCGAGCCTGTTCCACCATTCAATAAGATCATTGCTGATCGTCAACCTCAACGCCATTATCTCCATATCCCCGAGTGTCCAAAAATCTATCTATCTCAGTTTTGAATATACTCATCAACTGAGCATCCACAGCTCCCTGGGCTAGAGAATTCCAAAGATTTACAACACTCAGTGAAAAAAATTTCCCTCATCTCAGTCCTAAATGGCTGACCCCTTATCTTGAGATTATGACCTCATGGCCTAGAAATTCAGTCGCGTTTGCGCCCACTTATTGGCTATAAAGTGGTTTGCGCCTGAAGTTTTTTATTGCCCGAAATTCAGATGGACCCTAACATCGGCGTTAGCCGGTAGCGCCGCGCCGACACCGATGACGTCATCGGTGTGCGCAGCGCCCCGGTTGCAATGCTATTCCGGCCCGATGGCCAAATTCAGTTGCGGCCGCCTCGCCCGTGGCAGCCGCAAACAGCGTTTGTGAAACAGGGTCTTGCAGCTCCGAAAGGCCGGCGCATAAAGGTGGAGCGGCGGCCGGCCGCTTTCCCGGCGGCCGCCTGCCCGCACCTCCCTCCCCGGACTCCTGCACCACCCCCCCGCGGCATTGATGTCTGAGTCCCGCGAGCCCGGCACTTCTCCGTGGTGCCGGGCTCATTTGCCGGGGGAATCCACCGGTGATCTGACGGCTGCAGGCAGCTCCTCCTTAAGAGAAGGAGGAGGCCTGCAGTACCCCAGCCTGCCGCACCACATCGGGTGCCGCAGCGGGAGCTGGACGCCTGAAAGTGACATTCATCGCCCCTAGCGAGGCGGCCAAACCCTGCAATAGCGCCCGCCGCCGTCTTGGCCCGTCGCAACTGAATTTTAGGCGGGCGCTACGGGAATCCTGGCGGGCGCAAAATTTCGGGCGCAAAAGACCTGGCGGGGCCATACCGAATTTCTAGGCCCAAGTTCTAGACACTGCAGCCAGGGGAAACAACCCCCCGGCATCTACCCTGTCAAGCCCTCTAAGAATTTTATACGTTTCAATTAGATCACCTCCCATTCTTCTAAACTCCAGAGAATAAAGGCCCATTCTACTCAATCTCTCCTCATAGGACAACCCTCTCATCCCAGCAATCAATATAACAATGCTCTGTTGCATCCCCTGTAAGGCAAATATATCCTTCCTTAGATAAGGAGACCAAAACTGTACACAGTACTCCAGGTGTGGTCTCACCATAGCCCTATATAATTGCAGCAAGACTTCCTTACTCTTAGGGCTCGAATTTCACAGGGCCGTTGAGGCGGGAATGGAGGCGTGTGGGGTGTTAAAATTGCAAAAAGTGGCGGGCGGGCCCAACCCCGCCTTCATCCCGCCTCCAAGCAATTTTAAGAAATCGTGTTTATTGCTCCCATCTCCATTCCGCCTCCAAGAGGTGGGATAGGCCCTTAAGGCTCTTAACAAGCACTAAATTGCCTCTATTATCCCATTTTGAAAGGCCTTGGTGATTTTAACCCTTTTCCGACGTGGAGCACGCCTGCTCTGAAACACGATGGTGAAACCTGGTGGGAGCACAATTGGATTGCTGACTATTAGCTGCAGCTCCACCTTTAAATAGGATATTTGATCAGCCATCATTTGCAGGTGGCAGGACTTTGTTGTCTCAGGTCTGGGGGAACTTTTAGAAGGCATAACCACAGCAGTGGAAGTTTGGAGCCTGACACCCATCTCCAGTGTGACGTCCTGGGAAACCCCTCTCGCCACCTTCACTAAGCGCTTCCTCAACTGAGCCATATACCAAGTAATCCTAAGCCCTCAATGTGGAAGTCCCATTAGCAAAATGACACACGCCACAATTGCAGCAGTAGCCATCAGAATTTTTATTTACAGTAACCATCTGATGGCTTTTTAATATTAAACATCAAGTTTCACCCAAGTGACTACCCTTGTGACTATTTGTGCAGTATCTTTCTCTTACGCGTGCTCCTACGTGATGCTTCCCCTGTGGCTTCAGCAGATGTGGAGGCCCCTTGCTCACTTTCTTGCTGCTCCTGTCTCAACACCTTTGGCGGGCGACCTCTGGGGTTGCAAACCTGTGAGGGCTCACCAACAGTCTGCTGCTCCTGCGGCTGTGCAGAGGTTGAGACGCCGATCTCAGTTGGGCGTGGACTCCGGTGGGGCTCTGACCGAGGGCTCTGCAGTGGCATGGAAGTGTGAGCGCTTGGAGAGGAGCCTCCACTTCCTTGATGTTTGCCACCAACTTCCCTCTCATGGGTCAGGTCCCCCTCAGCGCTTGCAAGTGGCTTGACAGCACCTTGCTGCACATCAGAGGGGCCATGGGGACCCGTATCTGCACTGGCAGTCCTACTCAGAAGGATTTCCATGAAGGTCTAGTTTCTCTGTTCAATAGATGACCATCGCTCCTCAAGAGATGTCATTCTATTCAGAACATTCACCATGTTTTCTGCACTCTGGTGACTTATCACCTCCATGGAGGTTGCCATCCTTCCCATGGTGATGCGTTCATGCGCCAATAACTCGAGGGTCGACATGCAGCTGAGCCGAGCTGGCAGAGTCCTGCGCCCTCCGATGAGGACTCTCCACTGCTGTCCCTGTCTCCACCATCTGCTGATGCTCACTTGTGAGCTGTGATATACCAGGTGACAACACTACTCTATCTCGTGAAGGTACCACTGAGGTGTGAGTGTCTGCGCCGGTGCTGGGTGTGCTGAATTCTGTTGACGCTGCACCCTCAGTGGTTACAGCTACCTCTGAGGACTCTTCCTCCTGGCAAGTGGGGACGGGTGTTGTCGATGGTCCTGTGGGGGAGTAAAGGAAAGAGTTAGAGATGTGATGCCAAGGTTACATGCACATTGCACATTGCAGATGATCATAAGTCCATCTGTTAGAGCTTCAGAATCATTATCAGCGACTCATGCAATGTCAATGAGAGAGATGGAAAACTATTCTGTCACCAGCTTGCTGTGATGCACCCATCTGTCCATCTCCCACTTGCGCATTGTCCTCCACTCCCACAATCTCCAGGACCGCCTCCTCCCAGGGGGTGAGCTGGGCTACTCAGCGTGGCCCTCCTCCTGTCCTCGCACTTTCCCTCTTTTTGTGAGCTCTCTTTTCCTGCAATGAGGGAGACAAGTGGAGGTTGAGTGAGAATGAAGGAGTGAGTGTAGAGAATCCATAGTATAGATGCTTAGAAGGAGACAAAGATGGAGTGAGTTGGCAAGACCAAGACCTCCCTGTGTTTTGTAAGTTGTTTTCATCGCATCACAGTGTTAGGGAGTTTGAGGGCTGCATAGTCGAACAGTTAGGTGAATGTAACCATAGAGAGAGAGGTAATGGGTAAGGGTGCATGAATGTCAGTGTCAAGAGGGATGTGCAGGAAGAGATTGCTAAAGCTGAGTGCTGGTGAGGAGAGGCAATAGGGATCAGATTGAGGGTGATGGGAAAGTCATACTCACTTTTCCAGTGCGCAGAAGGTCATGAAACCTCTTCCTGCACTGAAGCCAGGTTCTGCATGTTATCGACAAAGAGTTGACCTCCTGGGCCACCTGGATCCACACAGCCTTGGTCTGCTGGGGAGGCTTCTTCCTCCCTGAAAAAGGGAAGAGCACCTCATTATTGGCTCTTGCTCCCTCCACTAAAGCTTGCAGGGCGACGTCATCAAACCTGGGGGCAGACCTAGGTCTCTCGCTGGTCATTCTGCCTCCAGGTCTCTCTAACATGAAAGGCCAAAAGGTTGGCAGTCTGCAGAAGAAGCAAGGCTTGTTGCAGACCTTAAATGCAGCAGCAATGAACACGTCATCGGAGGCGAGTTTCAGACTGAAAAAACTATTTGGGCCATGGGTTCCCACATGCTGGAACTCAATTGCCCACTTAAGTTAAAATCGCATCATTCTCCCACATCGATTTAGAATCGGGTGGCTAACACGAAAAATGGATTACACGACCCCAGCCCGCCCCAGTAATAAAAATCGAGCCCTTATACTCCAACCCACTGTAAGGTTCACAAAATTTCGGCAGCCCCCGAAGATTATTTGATTAAAGAAAACCTGGTTGGAATGTACTTTAAAAACCCAGGACATCAAAGATGGCTGTAGCCGGCCCCGTGGCAAAAGAGAAAGACAGCCTGTATGAATATGAAAGGGAGGATCTCCCAGCGCTGGCTGATGAAAGGATTGGAAAAAAAACAGCTTCTGAGTACTTGAGTACTTGAAGCTGTCAATCAACTGCGGTTAGGAAGTTTCAACATGGAACAAAAGGACTCTGTTTACACAAGCCCTCAGCAGTGTTGACTCAAGTGCTTAAGTGGCTGCTGTCAATCAAGTTGCGGTTGGACTGTAACCACAAGACAAAGGATTGTTTACACGAGCACTCAAGGATTGTTTACCTAGCACTCAAGAAACCAGCGGGACATTTTCAAACTGGGACAGCTCCATTCACAAACCAGTTAAAAGAATGGGAAACGCATTATAGCCACATTCAAACCCATTATGGTCAATGGGGCCAGATCGGTCCCTTTTGTTTAACCCAGATACGTCCAGATTTGGGCACGAAGATAAGGGCTCCCAATGGGGTATAAAGGTAGCCCCTCAGGAAGCCATTCGCTCTCTACTGCCTCACCTCCGGTGCCCTGCCTTCAAGAGGACAGCCCACCCAAAGAAGTGGAATACCCGCAGTTACGTTTGAATTACTGGGGTATCTCTACTTTGGGCGGTGAAAAAATCCAAGGCAGACTGCAGGGCATGGAGCAGGTGTTTCAACATCGTAGACTGGTGAGCATAAACTTTCCGGCCCATTACAAGGCAACCTAGATAGGTATAAGGGGTGGGAACTAAAGGGGAATTTTGTTAAATTGTCATTTTAGTCAATTTTCCCTCGATGTGTCCATCTTTTCTCCTCCCCGTTAAGTAAAAGTGTGCTGTATTCATAATTATTTTCACTGAATAGCAATTCATTCTTTATTTCAATAAAACATTGGTTTTCTTTGCACCAAACCACTGGTCCCGTTTTGTCTATATCGCTAATGAAATAAGTCCGGCAGTCAGAACCAAAGGGGAAGTGATTCGAACTGCACGGGGCTGGAACAGCTCAGGCACACGGCTGACTGACCAAGCAAAAACCCCAATCCAAAACCACCCTCCTTACAAAATGACGACCGTGGCAGGACTGTCGGCGACAGTATGCGATGTAGCAGACGGTGGTCTGGGTCTGGAGAGAGCAGCAGTTATTGATTTTCTTTTTATCACACCACTGATCTGTTTGTGGTTAGGTACCCACAAGTTTAGGGAAGTTAAAGCAGAGAGTTGGGATAAGGAAATGGAGATTGAAGAATACCAGGCCAAGATAGAACGCCTGGTGGGCCAGTTTAGTGAGGGCAAAAGCCACACGAGGCACGAGTTAGAGTACTTGAAGTGCCTAGTTACAGAGGCCAAGACTAATGAGATGAGGATGTAGGAGGAGTACGCCCGCCTCATACAAGAAGTAAGAGAGCAGGAGGAAAAGGTTAGGGAGGTAAAGGCAGTGTATAAGCTGGCCTGCGACCAAGGGTTCGAGGAAGCAGATCATGGCCCCTGTAGGGAAGAGATAGAAAGCTTGAATATGGCTTTAAAGAGGGCAAATGGGATGATATGTCTTATCAGCCTGAAGATAGGCCAGTCGGACTTTACCAGCAACCCAAATAGAACCGTCCCACAGGCAACACCCAGAACAATGTTGGTTAGGGAATCCGAGGTCCCACGACCGCCACCCATAGCTCCAAGCTTTCAAGAGCTCTGGCAGCAAGGGGGGGTGGAGGATGAGGTGGTAGAGGAAGCACAGCAGGCCTCGCTAGATAGGCCGGGACCAGGACCAGTGTACTCCCTCCAACAATGGAGGTATGGTCCGCCCGTTGATGACGATGACCCAGGGGCCAACCAGAATCAGTTTGTGGTGCCGTATGGCACCCAACAGCTCAGGACCATTGTTAGCCACATCCCCAAGCTCACTAAAAAGGGAGACCCCTCTCTGCATTTCAGGGAGATAGAACAAGCAGCTTGTGTTAATGACTGCGATGACGCAGAGCAAGCTAAAATGCTGCTGTTTTCCCTGGGAGGTGATCTCCTCCAGACCCTATCTGGCGAATGCAAAAGGGGGCAGAAAGAATATGAGGATTTGAAGAACGAGATATTGGAGGCCATGGGACTCAATGATGGTAGTCCATTCGCCCGGGTAGAAAGAACGGTACAGCTCCCAGGGGAGTCCCCGCAGGCGTTCGCAGACAAGCTGTGGCCAATCTACCGGAGCGCATGCCCGGGAATGCCAGGGCGAGCAGCAGTGAACACAGCCCAATTGACTCACTGGCTCCATTGTCTTATGACAAACAGCCTACCCCAGATCCAAGCCCAGGCCGTGGCTTGGTTTAACCCCCGAAACCCCCAGACCACCAAAGAAGCGGTGATCCGCCGGCTCACAGTAGCATTTAGAAACATGAGGGGTACCGAGACGCACCAACCCAAGGGAAAAGTCCATGAGGTTAAATCTGGGGCCCCGAATAAGAAAGATTGACACCAGGAGGGGAACCGTCCCTCCCAGACTAAGTTAAACTGTTATGGGTGCGGGAAGGATGGCCACTGGTGCAAGGATTGTAGAAATCCCTGGGAGGACAATAAAGCAAAGAACCCAACAGCCCCAGCCCAAAAGGCAGAGCCAGTTATCCCTCCCGCTGCGATCGAGCCACTCTTGGAGTCGATACGATCTCTCCTCCTGACGAGCCAGGGGAGATTAGCAGCCACCACCAGTGCTTTGACCCCGTCTGCCCCACCCCACTCCCAGCAATGATTAGAGCCAATGCAGCCTGTCGACCTGTGTCCCCGCGAAAACGCTGAGGGGAGCAGGCCCTATGTTAGGATGGGGGTGAAGACGGTGCAGGGGAGATATTCGGTGGACACTGGAGCTTCCAGCATGGTTGTCCATTCAGAGGACCTGACCAATTCACCCCGGCCTAACAAGGTCTCATTTAGCTTAATCGGACCCACAGGGAATGAGCAGGCTGGGGAAAGGTCAAAACCTTTGGCCATAGGTTTAGGATCCCTCCATACCACATGGGAGGGTAACCAAAAGACCGACGAGGTGGCCAAGCAGGGGGACGGGGAAGGAGAGTTCTGGGACCCCTGTAGAGCAGGCCCGGTAGCAGCAATCCGGGACAAGGGAGGCACACAGGGGATAGCTTTGGCCCCTGACCAAAAGCATGTCCAAGCCCAAGATTCTGCCTTTAAGGCCACCCTGGTAAGGAGAAAGAATTTAGAACAGGGTTACTGGCAGGCTGCTAGTTATATTAAACGATGTAAGTTGTTTAAACCCGAAAAGAAAGAGCAGCCAGTTGGGACGAGGTCTGAGGTTAGAAATCCTAAGCCTGCAGCGGGTACACTCAAACAGACTGCACACGCAGGCACAGTCGCGAGCTTCACGGGAGAAGTTCCCCAGCACTCGGCCCGAGCGATTCCCCCTCTCTTATGGGACTCCGGGGAGGAGCCTGAACCAGGTTTTAAACCTGAAGCGGAAGACTCTCAGCCACCGGCAGCCGGTGGTGAGGGATTGCCCATCCCCAACCCAGGTTTGGAAAGGGAGGGACCCGAGGGAGAAGGTCCCCAGCCAGCAAGGAGTGTGACCCAAGCTAAGGGTCCGCTCGCCGGGGTAACCCCACCAGTGACACTCTCTAGGAGGTCTCTTCGGGTACCCCAGCCCAGGAAAGTATGGTCACCAGCTTCCCAGTAAAAAGGGGCGGTATCCCGAGTCAGGGAGAAGCCAAAAGACAGAGGTCCCCAACCAGCAGCCATAAGCTGTGAGGGACTAGAAGTTGGGATCAGTCCAGCTTCGCTGCAGGCAGTAGCCTGCAACAGTCCTAACAGAGATTAGGCTAGCTGCCCAGAGATGGGTGGCGCTTCTATATAGCTTTGTTTAAGTTTAATAATGTGTACAAGTAAGTTAGAGTGTGTTAATTTTAATTTTATATTGCAATCGGTAGTTTTAAGTATTAAAGTATAAGTTTTAAGTATGGAACCATTCCAGAGTGTTGTCTATGTGAGCCGAGGTCGCGGGACCCGATCACATTCCCCCGAGCCAGGGAACCTGGCTAGATGTTTTTTTTAAAGTCTTTTTCAGAGTTTCGAAAGGTGCGGAGGACCATCATGTCTTTGGATGCTCGGGGAAGGGAGCACCCCTAGCCCACGATGGGAAGGGTCTGCGGGAGGCAGATGCCCTCGAGTGGAGCTGGCCAGGATGACTGGGATCCAATTCAACCCAGTATTCTAGTGAGACCAGCTTCACATATGGGGAGGCCCCCCTCCAGTGCCCGAGAATACGAATCGTCACCCCAAGGAAAAGATGTTTCGGAAATTCTGTAAATTTGACTTTTCGGAGGTCAATATGACCAAATTTTAACTAATCATGAGTGATGGCAGATTCATTTTTTTTTTTAATAAAGTGAAGCTCATTTTCTTCCGTTTGTATTTTTAACAAATATGTTTTGGCTTGGTGTTAATCTCATTAAAGATGTTGTATTGTGATAAAGCTCTATAATGTCACAAGTGGTGCAGGGGTATTGGACCCCCTCCGTGCTTGAATTATTGTAAATAATCATGTTTTTCTATCGATAGATGCCTACCGTGCACTACAATTCTCTCTGAGTAAGGGGGATGGAGGTGTCGAGGGATCAGAGATAGATATAGATACGTATAGGTATATTGCAGAAACATGGCTGCAGGGTGACAATGCCAGTGAATTAAATATAGCAGGTTATTTAACGATCAGAAGGGACAGGCAGGAAGGAAGGGGAGGTGGGGTGGCTAGGTTAATAAAGGAAGGAATCATTGTAATACAGAGAAATGATATTGCGTCAAAAGATCAGGATAATGAAACAGTTTGGGTGGAGGTAAGGAATAATAAGGGGAAAAAAACACGAGTGGGCGTAATCTATAGGCCTCCGAACAGTGGCAACTCTGTTGGACGGAGTATCAATCAGGAAATAGTTGAGGCTTGTAACAAGGGAACAGCTATAATTATGGGGGATTTTAACTATCATATTAATTGGACAAATCAAATTGGGGAGGGCTGCCTTGAGGATGAGTTCATTGAGTGTATTAGTGATGGGTTTCTTGAGCAGTATGTAACTGAACCGACCAGGGGGCAAGCAACCTTAGATCTGGTCCTGTGTAACGAGACAGGATTAATTAAAAATGTCCTAGTAAAGGATCCCCTTGGAATGAGTGACCATAACATGGTTGAATTCCATATTCAATTAGAGGGTGAGAAGGTTGGATCTCAAACAAGCGTGCTAAGCTTGAATAAAGGAGACTATGAAGGTATGAGAGCGGAATTGAGTAGAGTGGATTGGGAAAATAGATTAAAAGGTAAGACGATACATGATCAGTGGTGTACATTTAAGGAGTTATTTTACAACTTGCAAAAAATATATATTCCACTGAGAAGAAAAGGGTGTAAAAGAAAAGACAGCCATCCGTGGCTAAGTAAGGAAATTAAGAATAGTATTCGACTAAAAACAAGGTAGCCAAATCTAGTGGGAGGATAGATTGGGAAAACTTTAAAAGACAGCAAAAAATAACAAAAAGATTGATTAAGAAAGGGAAGATAGATTATGAAAGTAAATTAGCAAAAAATATAAAAACAGATAGTAAGAGTTTTTATAGTTATATAAAAAGAAAAAGGGGGGCTAAAGTAAATGTTGGTCCCTTAGAGGATGAGACCGGGAAATTAATGGTGGGAAATATGGAGATGGCAAAAACACTGAATGAATATTTTATATCAGTCTTTACAGTAGAAGACACTAAGAATATCCCAACACTGGACAAACAGGGGGCTAAAGGGGGGGAGGAGCTAAACACGATCAAAATCACTAAGGAAGTGGTACTCGGTAAAATAATGGGACTCAAGCCGAATAAATCACCTGGACCTGATGGCTTACATCTTAGGGTCTTGAGGGAAGTGGCGGTAGGGATTGTGGATGCATTGGTAATAATTTTCCAAAACTCCCTGGACTCGGCAAAGGTCCCGGCAGACTGGAAAACTGCTAATGTAACACCCTTATTTAAAAAGGGCAGTAGACAGAATGCTGGAAACTATAGACCGGTTAGCCTAACATCTGTGGTAGGTAAAATTTTGGAGTCCATTATTAAGGAGACAGTAACAGGACATTTGGAATCATAATTTAATAGGACAAAGTCAGCATGGTTTTATGAAGGGGAAGTCATGTTTGACAAATTTGCTGGAGTTCTTTGAGGAAGTAACATATAGGGTGGATAAAGGGGAACCAGTGGACGTAGTGTATTTAGACTTCCAAAAGGCATTTGACAAGGTGCCACACAAAAGATTATTGCTTAAGATAAAAAATCACGGGATTGGGGGTAATATTCTGGCATGGATAGAGGATTGGCTATCTAACAGAAGGCAGAGAGTTGGGATAAATGGTTCATTCTCAGACTGGCAATCAGTAACTAGTGGTGTTCCGCAGGGGTCAGTGCTGGGTCCCCAACTCTTTACAATCTATATTAATGATTTGGAGGAGGGGACCGAGTGTAACATATCAAATTTTGCAGATGATACTAAGATGGGAGGGAAAGTAGTGAGTGAGGAGGACATAAAAAACCTACAAGGGGACATAGACAGGCTAAGTAAGTGGGCAGAGATTTGGCAGATGGAATACAATACTGGAAAGTGTAAGGTTATGCACTTTGGCAGGAAAAATCGTAGAGCAATTTATTATCTTAATGGCAAGAAACTGGAAAGTACTAAAGTACAAAGTGATCTGGGGGTCCTGGTGCACGAAACTCAAAAGGTTACTGTGCAGGTGCAGCAAGTGATTAAGAAGGCCAATGGAATGTTGGCTTTCATTGCTAGGGGGATAGAATATAAAAATAGGGAGGTATTGCTTCAGTTGTACAAGGTTTTGGTGAGACCGCACCTGGAATACTGCGTACAGTTTTGGTGTCCATACTTAAGAAAGGACATACTTGCTCTCGAGTCAGTACAAAGAAGATTCACTCGGTTAATCCCGGGGATGAGGGGATGGACATATGAGGAGAGGTTGAGTAGATTGGGACTCTACTCATTGGAGTTCAGAAGAATGAGAGGCGATCTTATTGAAACATGTAAGATTGTGAAGGGGTCGGATCGGGTGGATGCGGGGAAGATGTTCCCGATGATGGGTGAAACTAGAACTAGGGGGCATAGTCTTAGAATAAGGGGCTGCTCTTTCAAAACTGAGATGAGGAGGAACTACTTCACTCAGAGGGTGGTAGTTCCATGGAATATGCTGCCCCAAAAAGCTGTAGAAGCTACATCATTACATAAATTTAAAACAGAAATAGACAGTTTCCTAGAAGCAAAGGGAATTAAGGGTTACGGGGAGCGGGCAGGAATTTGGATATGAGTCTAGGTTCGGATCGGTCATGGCCCTGTCGGTAGCGAAGCGGGCCCAGGGGCCATGTAGCCTGATCCTGCTCCTATTTCGTGTGTCTAATTCTGTTAGATTCAGGAGATGGTTCTGTGATAGTGGATTGGCGGTTAGGATCAGATCAGCCATGATCTTATTGAATGGCGGAGCAGGCTCGAGGGGTCGATTGGCCTACTCCTGCTCCTATTTCTTATGTTCTTATGTTCTTATGTATAAGGGAAGGTTGTTTGTGCGGGGGGTCAGAAATTTTTGCTCACCTTTAATAGGATACTGCAAGCAAGTTTTAGTCTCCAAGGGAGGACTGTGAGGTTCACAAAATGTTGGCAGCCCCCGAAGGTTATTTGATTAAAGAAAACCTGGTTGGAATGTACTTTAAAAACCCAGGACATCAAAGATGGCTGTTGCCGGCCCCGTGGCAAAAGAGAAAGACAGCCTGTATGAATATGAAAGGGAGGATCTCCCAGCACTGGCTGACGAAAGAATTGAAAAAAAAATAGCTTCTGAGTACTTGAGTACTTGAAGCTGTCAATAAACTGCGGTTAGGAAGTTTCAACATGGAACAAAGGACTCTGTTTACACAAGCCCTCAGCAGTGTTGGCTCAAGGGCTTAAGTGGTTGCTATCAATCAAGTTGCGGTTGGGCTGTAACCACAAGACAAAGGATTGTTTACACGAGCACTCAAGGATTGTTTACCTAGCACTCAAGAAACTAGCAGGACATTTCAAACTGGGACAGCTCCATTCACAAACCAGTTAAACGAATGGGAAATGCATTATAGCTGCATTCAAACCCATTACGGTCAATGGGGCCAGATCGGTCCCTTTTGTGTAAGCCAGATACGTCCAGATTTGGGCGCGAAGATATGGGCTCCCAATGGGGTATAAAGGTAGCCCCTCAGGAAGCCATTCGCTCTCTACCGCCTCGCCTCCGGTGCCCTGCCTTCAAGAGGATAGCCCGCCCAAAGAAGTGGAATACCCGCAGTTACTTTTGAATTACTGGGGTATCTCTACTTCGGGTGGTGAAAAAATATAAGGCAGGCCGCAGGGCATGGAGCAGGCGTTTCAACATCGTAAACTGGTGAGCATAAACTTTCTGGCCTATTACGAGGCAACCTAGATAGGTATAAGGGGTGGGAACTAAAGGGGAATTTTGTTAAATTGTCATTTTAGTCAATTTTCCCTCGATGTGTCTGTCTTTTCTCCTCCCCGTTAAGTAAAAGTGTGCTGTATTCATAATTATTTTCACTGAATAGCAATTCATTCTTTATTTCAATAAAACATTGGTTTTCTTTGCACCAAACCACTGGTCTCATTTTGTCTATATCGCTACTGAAATAAGTCCGGCGGTCAGAACCAAAGGGGAAGCAATTCAAACTGCACGGGGCTGGAGCAGCTCAGACACACGGCTGACTGACCAGGCAAAAACCCCAAACCAAAACCACCCCCCTTACACCCCTTGCAATAAAGGCTAACATACTACTTGCCTTCTTAATTGCTTGCTGTGCCTTTATGTTAGCTTTCTTTGAGGCATGTACAAGGACACGCAAATCCATCTGAATACCAATATTTGCTCGGCCCTCACTTTTTAAAACATATTCTGATTTTCTATTCTCCCAACCAAAGTGTATAATTTCACATTTTCCCACAATATACTCCATCTGCCACTTGCCCATTCACTTAACCTATCTATATTCCATTGTAATCTCTTTGTATCCTCCTCACAGCTTACTTTCTCACCAAGCTTTGTATCATCAGCAAACTTGGATACATTATACTCTGTACCCTCATCTAAGTCATTGCTATAGATTGTAAATAGCTGAGGCCCAAGCACTGATCCTTGCGGTATTCCAGTTGTTATACCCCGCTATCCCAAAAATGACCCATTTATTCTGTTTTTTGTCTGTTAACCAATCCTCAATCAATGCTAATATATTACAGCCAAGTCCCTTGTGCCCTAATTTTGTGTAATAACCTCTTTTGTGGCACCTTATCGAATGCCTTCTAAAAGTCCAAATACACTACATCCACTGGTTCCCCCTTATCTACCCTGCTAGTTACACCCTCAAAAAACTCTAATCGATTTGTCAGACACAATGTTGACTCTGCCTAATTATATTGTGATTTTTAAGTACCCTGTTACCACTACCGTAATGATGGATTCTAGCATTTTGTCTATTAATAATGTCAGGCTAACTGGCCTATAGTTCCCTATTTTCTCTCTCCTTTTCTTGAACAACAGTGTTGCATTTGCCACCTTACACTCCACAGGGACCATTCTAGAATCGAGGGAATTCTGGAAGATCAAAACCAATGCATCCACTATTTCTGCAGCCACCTCTTTTAAAACCCTAGCATGTAGGCCATCAGGTCCAGTGGATTTGTCGGTTTTTAGTCCCATTAATTTCTCCTATACTTTTTCTTTACTAATATTAATTACTTTAAGCACCTCACTCTCATTTGATCCTTGGTTCCCCACTGTTTCCGAGATAGAAACATAGAAACATAGAAGATAGGAGCAGGAGTAGGCCATTCGGCCCTTCGAGCCTGCTCCGCCATTCAATGAGATCATGGCTGATCATTCAAATTCAGTACCCTGTCCCTGCCTTCTCCCCATATCCCTTGATCCCTTTAGCCTTAAGAAATATATCCAACTCTTTCTTGAATATATTTAATGAACTGGCCTCCACCGCCCTCTGTGGCAGAGAATTCCACAGGTTCACCACTCTCTGGGTGAAGAAATTCCTCCTCATTTCAGTCCTAAATGGCTTACCCTTATCCTTAGACTATGACCCCTGGTTCTGGACTCCCCGGCCATCAGAAACATCCTTCCTGCATCTAGTCTGTCCAGGCCTGACAGAATTTTATAGGTTTCGATGAAATCCCCTCTCAATCTTCTAAACTCCAGTGAGTATAAGCCCAATTGACACCATCTCTCCTCATACGTCATTCCTGCCATCCCAGGTATCAGCCTGGTGAATCTTTGCTGCGCTCCTTCCATGACAAGAACGTCCTTCCTCAGGTAAGGCGACCAAAACTGCACACAATACTCAAGGTGTGGTCTCACCAAGGCCCTGTACAACTGTAGCAAGACATCCTTGTTCCTGTACTCAAACCCTCTTGCTACGAAGCCCAACATACCATTTGCCTTCTTAACCGCCTTCTGCACCTGCATGCTTTTTGTGTCTTTTACTGTGAGGACAGATAAAAAATATTTGTTTAGCGTCTCTGCCATTTCCTTATTCCATTAAAATTTCTCCTGTCTCTGCCTCTAAGGTACCCACAAACAGATATACTGCTTTGGATACTGATGGGGGGATGGCTTACCAGGGGAAGGCAGCAGCAGCCAACTTCCTGGCACCAGGGGTGGCTCTGCTGAACAGGACGGGAGGAAAAAGAGGGGTAGAGCTACAGTAATAGGGGATTCTATTGTAAGGGGAATAGATAGGCGTTTCTGCGGCCGCAAACGAGACTCCAGGATGGTGTGTTGCCTCCCTGGTGCAAGGGTCAAGGATGTCTCAGAGCGGCTGCAGAACATCTTGGAAGGGGAGGGTGAACAGCCAGTTGTCATGGAGCATATAGGTACCAACGATATAAGTAAAAAATGGGATGAGGTCCTAAAAGCTGAATATAGGGAGTTAGGAGGTAAATTAAAGTATAGGACCTCAAAGGTAGTAACCTCAGGATTGCTACCAGTGCCACGTGCTAGTCAGAGTAGAAATAAAAGAATATTTCAGATGAATACGTGGCTAGAGGAGTGGCGCCAGGGGGAGGGATTCAAATTCCTGGGACATTGGAACCGGTTCTGGGGGAGGCGGGACCAGTTCAATCTGGACGGCTTGCACCTGGGCAGGGCCGGGACCGATGTCCTGGGGGAGTGTTTGCTAGTGCTCTGGGGGAGGGTTTAATCTAAAATGGCAGGGGGTTAGGAACCTGAGCAGGGGGACAGTGGAAAGGGAAACAAGGATAAAAGCAAAAGATAGGAAGGAGAAAAACAAAAGTGGCAGTCAGAGAAATCAACGGCTTAAATCAAACATGGCCACAGTAAATAATAATTCTAATAGGTCTAAGAGCGTTAAAAAAACAAGCCTGAAGGCTTTGTGTCTTAATGCGAGGAGCATTCATAATAAGGTGGATGAATTAGCTGCACAAATAGAGGTAAACAAATATGATTTGATTGGGATTACAGAAACATGGCTCCAGGGTGGCCAAGGCTGGGAACTCAACATTCAGGGGTATTCAATATTCAGGAAAGATAGGCAAAAAGGAAAGGGAGGTGGGGTAGCATTACTGGTTAAAGAAGGGATTAACACAATTGTAAGGAAGGATATTAGCTCTGATGATGTGGAATCTGTATGGGTAGAACTGAGAAATACCAAGGGGCAGAAAACGTGAGTGGGAGTGGTATGTAGACCTCCAAACAGTAATGCGGAGGTTGGGGATGGCATTAACAGGGAAATTAGAGAAGCATGCAAAAAGGGCATGGGTGACTTTAATCTACATATAGATTGGGCTAACCAAATTAGTAACAATACTGTGGAGGAGGAATTGCTGGAGTGTTTACGGGCTGGTTTCCTGGACCAATATGTCGAGGAACCAACCAGAGATCAGGCCATCTTAGACTGGGTATTATGTAATGAGAAAAGATTAATTAGAAATCTTGCTGTACGTGGCCCCTTGGGTCGGAGCGATCATAATATGATCGAATTCTTCATTAAGATGGAGAATGAAGTAATTGACTCAGAGACTAGGGTCCTGAATTTAAATAAAGGAAACTATGATGGTCTGAGGCGCGAATTGGGTAGGATTGATTGGGGAATGACACTCAAAGGTTTAACGGTGGATAGGCAATGGCAAACATTCAAAGACCGCATGGATGAACTACAAAATTTGTTCATCCCAGTTTGGCATGAAAATAAAACAAAAAAGGTGACTCAACCGTGGCTAACGAGGGAAATTAGGGATAGCATAAGATCCAAGGAGAGGACATATAAATTGGCCAGAAAAAGCAGTAATCCAGAGGATTGGGAGCAGTTTAGGAATCAACAAAGGAGGACAAAGGGATTAATTAAGAAAGGGAAAATAGAATATGAGAGTAAGCTTGCAGGGAACATAAAAACTGACTGTAAAGGCTTTTATAGCTATGTGAAGAGAAAAAGATTGGTGAAGTCAAGCGTAGGTCCCTTGCAGTCAGAATCAGGGGAATTTATAATGGGGAACAAAGAAATGGCTGACCAATTAAATACATATTTTGATTCTGTCTTCACAAAGGAGGACAAAAATAACCTCCCAGAAATGTCAGGGAACATAGGGTCTGATGAAAGGGAGGAACTGAAAGAAATCAGTATTTGTAGGGAAATGGTGTTAGGGAAATTGATGGGATTGAAGGCCGATAAATCCCCAGGGCCTGATAATCTACATCCTAGGGTACTTAAGGAATTGGCCCTAGAAATAGTAGATGCATTGCTGATCATCTTCCAACATTCAATGGAACCTGGAACAGTACCCATGGATTGGAGGGTAGCTAATATTACCCCACCGTTCAAAAAAGGTGGTAGAGAGAAAACAGGGAATTATAGACTGGTAAGCCTGACATCGGTAGTGGGGAAAATGCTAGAGTCCATTATAAAAGATGTAATAGCAGAGCACTTGGAAAACAGTGACAGGATCGGACAAAGTCAACTTGGATTTACAAAAGGTAAATCGTGCTTGACTAACCTACTGGAATTTTTTGAGGATGTAACTGGTAAAATAGATAAGGGAGAACCAGTGGATGTGGTGTGTTTGAACTTTCAGAAGGCTTTCGATAAGGTCCCACATAAGAGATTAGCTTGTAAAGTTAAGGTACATGGGATTGGGGGCAAGTTATTGACTTGGATAGAGAACTGGTTGGCAGATAGAAAGCAAAGAGTTGGATTAAACGGGTCTTTTTCCGAGTGGCAGACAGTGACTAGTGGGGTACTGCAGGGATCGGTCCTTGGACCCCAGCTATTCACAATATATATTAATGATCTAGACAAGGGAACTAGATGTAATATCTCCAAATTTGCAGATGACACAAAGCTGGGAGTGCGTGTGTGCTGTGAGGAGGATGCCGAGAAACTCCAGGATGATTTGGACAGTTTGGGTGATTGGGCAGAAGCATGGCAGATGCAATATAATGTGGATAAATGTGAGGTTATCCACTTTGGTGTCAAAAACAGGAAGGCAGATTATTATCTGAATGGCAATAGATTGGGAGAAGGGGAAGTGCAACGAGACCTGGGTGTCCTTGTGCATCAGTCACTGAAGTTAAGCATGCAGGTGCAGCAGGCGGTTAAGAAGGCAAGTGGTATGTTGGCCTTCATAGCGAGAGGGTTTGAGTACAGGAACAAGGATGTCTTGCTGCAGTTGTACAGGGCCATGGTGAGACCACATCTTGAGTATTGTGTTCAGTTTTGGTCGCCTTATCTGAGGAAGGATATTCTTACCGTGGAAGGAGTTCAGCGAAGATTCACCAGGCTGATACCTGGGATGGCAGGAATGACGTATGAGGAGAGATTGGGTCGATTGGGCTTCTACTCGCTGGAGTTTAGAAGAATGAGAGGGGATCTCATTGAAACTTATAAAATTCTGGCAGGACTGGACAGACTAGATGCAGGGAGGATGTTCCCGATGGTCGGGGAATCCAGAACCAGGGGTCACCGTCTAAGGATAAGGGGTAGGCCTTTTAGGACAGAAATGTGGAGGAATTTCTTCACCCAGAGAGTGGTGAACCTGTGGAATTCTCTACCACAGAAGGCAGTGGAGGCCAATTCATTAAATATATTCAAGAAGGAGTTGGATATATTTCTTAAAGCTAAAGGGATCAAGGGGTATGGGGAGAAAGCAGGGACCGGGTACTGAACTTGGATGATCAGCCATGTTCGCATTGAATGGCGGAGCAGGCTCGAGGGGCTGAATGGCCTACTGCTGCTCCTATCTTCTATGTTTCTATGTTTACTTTTGCTACTCTCTTCTTATTTACATACTTGTAGAAGCTCTTACATCTGATTTTATATTTCTTGCTAGATTACTCTTATATTCTTATTTCTCCCTTTTTTCCAATTTATTGATCATCCTTTGTTGATTTCTAAAACTCTCCCAATGCTTAGGCTGACTATAATAAAAACAGAAAATGCTAGAGATACTCAGCAGGTCAGGCAGCATCTGTGAAGAGAGAAACAGAGTTAACATTTCAGGTCGATGACCTTTCGTCAGAACTGGAAAAAAGCAGGAAATGGAACAGATTTTTAAGGCTGGGAAAGGGGGGAGGGGATGAAAGAACAAGAGGGAAGGTCTGTGATAGGATAGAAGGCAGGAGAGATTTTTCTTTCCTTAGACTTACTACTTTTTTGGCAACATTGTAAGCCTTTTCTTTTAATCAGGCTTGGGCTGATAAGTGACAGGTAACACTTGTGCCGCAGAAGTGCCAGGCAATGACTATCTCCAACAAGCGAGAGTCTAACCAGCGCCCCTTGACATTCAACGGCATTACCATCGTCGAATCCCCCACCATCAACATCCTGGGGGTCACCATTGACCAGAAACTTAACTGGACCAGCCACATAAATACAGTGGCAGGTCAGAGGCTAGGTATTCTGTGGCAATTGTCTCACCTCCTGACTCCCCAAAGCCTTTCCACCATCCACAAGGCACAAGTGAGGAGTGTGATGGAATACTCTCCACTTGCCTGGATGAGTGCAGCTCCAACAACACTCGAGAAGCTTGACACCATCCAAGGCAAAGCAGCCTGCTTGATTGGCACTCCATCCACCACCTTAAACATTCACTCCCTTCACCACCGGTGTACTGCAGCTGCAGTGTGTACCAACTATAAGATGAACTGCAGCAACTTGCCAAGGCTTCTTTGGCAGCACCTCCCAAACCCGTGACCTCTTCCACCTAGAAGGACAAGAGCAGCAGGTGCATGGGAACACAACCAGCTCCAAGTTCCCCTCCAAGTCACACACCATCCTGACTTGGAAATATATCGCCAATCCTTCATCGTCGCTGGGCCAAAATCCTGGAAGTCCCTACCAAACAGCACTGTGGGAGTACCTTCACCACACGGACTGCAGCGGTTCAAGAAGGCGGTTCACCACCACCTTCTCAATGGCAATTAAGGATGGGCAATAAATGCTGGCCTTGCCAGCGATGCCCACATCCCATAAATGAATTAAAAAAAAATCTAACGCTAGCCTTAACTTCTCTAGTTAGCCATAGTTGGACCACTTTTCCCAGGGAGATTTTATTCCTCAAGGAAATGTACATTCTTTGAGAATTATGAATTATTTCTTTAAACGTTTGCCATTGCTTATCTACCATCACATCTTTTACATAGCATTACATAGGATATACGGCACAGAAACAGGCCATTCGGCCCAACCAGTCCATGCTGGCGTTTATGCTCCACTTGAGTCTCCTCCCATCTTTCCTCATCTAACTCTATCAGCATAACCCTCTATTCCCTTCTCCCTCATATGCTTATCTAGCCTCCCCTTAAATGCATCTATAATATTTGCCTCAACCACTCCCTGTCGCAGCGAGTTCCACATTCTCACCAATCCCTGGGTAAAGAAGTTTCTTCTGAATTCCCTATTTGATTTCTTGGTGATTATCCTAATTAATGGCCTCTAGTTTTGCTCTTCCCCACAAGTGGGGCAGCACGGTGGCATAGTGGTTAGCACTGTTGCCTCACAGCGCCAGGGACCCGGGTTCAAATCCGGCCTCGGGCAACTGTCTGTGTGGAGTTTGCACATTCTCCCCGTGTTTGCGTGGGTTTACTCCGGGTGCTCCGGTTTCCTCCCACAGTCCAAAGATGTGCAGGTTAGGTTGATTGGCTATGATAAATTGACCCTTAGTGTTAGGGGGATTAAATACGTGGGGTTATGGGGATAGGGTGGGATATGTGTTGGTGTAGGGGTTACGGGGATCGGGTGGGATATGTGTCAGTGCAGGCTCGATGGGCCGAAATGGCCTCTATCTGCACTGTGGGGTTTCTGTGATCTGTGATGACAAGTGGAATCACTCTGGGTTGGATTTTGTCAGCCCCGAGGAGGCGGGTATGGAGGCGGGACTGCCGGTAAATTTGCAGAATTTGGGGGCGAGTGGCAAACCCACCCCCATCCCGCCTCCGTGCCCTCTTGCCAGGAGGTGGGAAGCCATCCTGCCCTGGGTCCCGTCTCCTCAAGGCGGGAAAGGGATTAAATCCTATTAACTGCCTGATAACAGGTAGTTAACAGGCAGAAAATAGAATTAGCCCCATTTTTCCATCTGAAGTGCAGGCTTCCCGACCTTGGGGAACCCCGCTAGGATGTAGGAGATGAGTATGAGGTCTGTGGGGGTCGGAGGGGTCTGAAAGTGCAATGTAGATGTGAGTGATGGGTGCAAGTGTGGAGTGGTAAGTATGTAAGGTGAGTGTAAAGTGTTTGGAAATGTTCACTTACCTTTGTTTCTGCCTACAGCCTTCAGTCGCTGTGGAGCCGATGTCCCGACATCTCTATTGTAGATTTCACAGGCTGGCTGTTGGATCCTCCGAACCAACAGCCAGGTGATTTCTACAAAGCTGAAAGGTTTGATGAGTCCTGAAAACAAGGACTCATCAAACTACACAGAATGTCAGTGTTTGACAGCTTCACAGAATTGTCAAACGCTGACATTTCTTCTTTCAATAAATCTTGACAGATGGCTCGTCTTATGCTGACGTGCTCTGTCACTGACTTCCCCCTAATTGGCCTGCTGTGCCCACTGGGCGGGTTTAACAATGTCAATCAGGGGAAAGTCCCGCTGGTTGGCCAGAAGCTGATGGAGGCAGGATTGAAAGCCAGCAAGCAGCAGTCCTGCCTCCAAAAGTTTCTCATTGACAAACTTCAGCCCTCTTTCTCTATCTACTCTACAAAAGCCTTTCATAATTTTTTAAGACCTCTATTAGGTCACCCCCTTAGCCTTCTTTTTTCAAGTGAAAAGAGACCCAGCCTATTCATCATTTCCTGATAGGTATATCCTTGCATTTCTGGTATCATCCTTGTAAAACTTTTAGGCCTAGAAATTCAGTTTGGGCCCGCCAGCTGGTTTGCGCTCAAAAGTTAGCGCTGAGCGCGGAGCCAGTTGCCCCCGTCAGATATTCGGTTTTTGCGCCCCAAGTCAGAACCGGGCGCTATTCCAGGGTGTGCCCGCCCCCGCTTGGGGCGCTGAAACTGAATTTCAGCGCTGTAGGCGCCGCTGCGCCACCCGATGTGTTGCGGCAGGCTGCGGTACTGCAGGCCTCCTCCTTCTCTTAAGGTGGAGGTGCCTGCAACGGGGAGATTGCCGCTGGATTGTGCCGGCAAATGAGCCCGGCACCACGGAGAAGTGCCGGGCTCGCGGAAAGCAGCCGGCAATGCCGCGGGGGGGGTGGTGGAGGAGGCCGGGGAAGGAGGTGCGGGCAGGCGGCCGCCGAAAAAGCGGCCAGCCGCACCTCCACCTTTATGCGCCCCACTAAGGCTGCAGTAAGGCCCTGGTTTCCGGATGTAAGTAGCGGCCGCCACGGAGGAGGCGGCGGCAACTGAATATGGGATTCGGGCCGGCATCGGGGCGGAACCGGGGCACTGCGCACACCGATGACGTCATTGGTGCCGGCACAGCGCTACCGGCTACCGCCGCCATTACCGCAGCGCTGAATATCAGCGCGAACTCCTCTATTGGCGCAAAAGCCCTCTTTGGGCGAAAACTGGGCGCAAAGCCAACCGAATTTCTAGGCCTTAATCTAATTTCCTAATCCACATTAGCCAACTTGCTGCTCATAGCTGTGCAATTGGCTTTGTTTAAATGTAAGAGCCTAGTTTTGTATTTAACGACATCACTCTCAAGCTTAATATGAAATTCTATCATATTATGATCACTTTTCCCCAGAGGATCCTTTACTATGAGATTACTAATTAACCTTGTCTCATTACACAATGCTAGATTTAAAATAGCCTGTTCCCTAGTTGGTTCCTCGACATATTGGGGACGATTTTCCCACTGGAGGCGGGATGGAGGCGGGTTTCAGTTTGGTTGGGTTCCAAACCCGCCTCCACTGATAGGTTTGAAAAAATTGCGATTTCCCCATAATTGGCCAGTTGATTTCAGAAGTGAGGGTGCCCCTTGATCTATTAGTGTTTTGGGACTGAAACTCGCCACTGCTGATGTCACTTTTCCAGCCTATTTTAAGGGCTGCTTGCTGCATTGGATCATTCCACTGGATTTCTGTCGATGCTGCACCACCTACAACATCTTCTGAGAAACCACTGTGTCAAAAACCAAGGCAAGGGCCCCCCCGAGGCTCTCGGATGAGGCGCTGCAAATGTTGGTTGAGGGTGTGAGAGCTAGCAGGGAGGTGCTCTTCCCCTAATCTGGGAGGAAGAGGCAACCCAAAGAAACCAAGGCTGTATGGGTGCAGCTGGCAAGGGATATAACCTCCGGATCTATGTGCAGATTGGGTGACTGTATATGTGTATTGATGAAATGCCATACATGTTGGAAAGCATTAAAGTGATTTGGTGGCAAAATTTGATGGTGTCATGGCATCTGTTCTTTCGCCTTAATCAGCTCCACACTGTGGGCTCCACGACACTTGCATTGTGAAGTTGGTGGCCAGAGTGAAAGGAGGCCAGAGAGTCATGTCCATTGTCTATGATGTCTTAAGATGGAGCCAACGACATGTGCCAACATGGGCAAATCTGGCCAGGATAAGTGCAGCCCTTGCATCTCGGGCAGCCATGTGCTCGCGTGCTGCCGCTGCTGCTAGTCGGTAGACCGGCGCTTGGTCCTCCTCCTGCTCCTCCTCCTGCTCCACCTCTAGCTCCTCCTCCTCCTCAGCCTCCTCCTCCTCATCCGCATCCTCATCTGAGGAGGCCTGGAACTGAGCCACTTGCTCATCAGGAAGCTGCAAGCCACGACACTGTGCCATGTTGTGCAGTGCACAGCAGACCATAACCATTCTGGAGACCCTTAATGGTGTATATTGCAGGGCTTCACCTGATCGGTCAAGGCATCGGAAGCGCATCTTCAACAACCCAATGGTTTGCTCGATGATGGACCTGGTCGATGTGTGGCTGGTGTTGTAGTGCTCTTCAGCCTCATTCGCTGGCCTCCTGATCAGCGTCATTAGCCACTTCTTCAGGGGGTAGCTTTTGTCACCAAGGAGCCATCCATTAAGGTGGTTTGGTGGATTGAAAAGCGGAGGAACACGAGAGTGTCGCAGGATGAAACAGTCATGGCAACTGTTGAGTCTGTGTCTACAAGTGCAGTTATACTGAATAACAGGACACAGACTACAGAAGTAAGTAAACAGGTCTTTAGTGATTGAGGGTCAGGGCTGAACTGAGATACACTTTGCTCCGCAGGGTTTATATACCAGTATGGTCACCACCAGTACTACAATGTACAGGAGCCATCAAAAAGTAGTCCATCACCTTAGGGTATCCTCTTAAGGTGGTACAGGTTACATACACTACAATTCCTCCCCTTTTAGCTTTACAGTGTACACCCCAAATTAAACATTACATGGATAACATATATACAATTTACACACAAAACTGTTCAAAGATTCAGTCTCTGAGGAGGCCTCCTGATCCGGGCCGGATAACGCCTTTCAGGGGTCTCTGGTTCTCATTGCTGGGGTGACTCATCCACTTGATCTCCTATGGATTGAACATCATCATGTACGTTCGCGTCTGAGGTAGATGCTACAGGCTCAATAAATTCTTCAACTGGTGTCTCTGCCGTAGACATGGGGTCGACCCTTGTTCTCGATTCCACAAGTTGGTCAGCATGACGTCGTATTACGTTCTCTCCAACGTCTACCATGTACATCAAGGGTCCTTGTCGTGCACGAATTGTTCCAGGTTGCCATTTATCATCCCTATAGTCCCTGGCCAACACTGGTTGTCCTATTTCGAAACTACGAGTGGCCTTTTTATTTACATGCTGGAATTGCTTGTTTTCGACTTCCCTTCGCACATTGGGTTTTAACAAATCCAACCGGGACCGCAACCTTCTGTTATAGAACATTATGGCAGGGCTTTGATTTGTCACTGCATGCGTGGTGTTTCGATACGCCATCAGGAAATTGTCCACCTTGTGTTGTAGTGGAATATGGTCTTCACTCATGGCCTTTATCGCCTTTTTGAACGTTTGTACAAATCTCTCGGCCAACCCATTTGTAACCGGATGATATGGGGCAGATGTATAGTGTTTCACCCCATTCTTTTTCATGAATTTCTGGAATTCTTCTGACACGAACTGTGGTCCGTTGTCTGAACATATTTGCTCCGGCAACCCATTCCTTGCAAATATGGTTCTTAGAACTGCGATCGTCTTCTCAGAGGTAGTGGTCGACATCTTAATCACTTCTGGCCATTTAGAATGTGCGTCTACTGCTATCAAAAACATGGAATCCATGAATGGACCTGTAAAGTCGATATGCACACATTGCCATGGGGCTGAAGGCCATTCCCACGGATGCAGCGGTGCAATTGGAGGTGCATTTTGAACTTTTTGGCACCCTGAGCAGCTTTTAGTCAGATCCTCTATTTGTTTGTCGATACCTGGCCACCACACATAAGCCCTAGCAAGGCTTTTCATCTTGACTCCCCCCAGATGACCTTCGTGCAATTCTTTCAGAACTCTCTCTCTTAATTTCGGAGGAATAATCACCCTTGTTCCATACATCAATGTTCCTTGACATACGGACAGCTGTTCTCGTCTGGCTGAGAATGCTGGTAACAATGGTTCGCCATGTGCTGGCCATCCCTTCACTGTCAAGTCGTAGACCCGAGACAGTGTCGGGTCATTTCGGGTCTCTCTCTCAATACCCACATTGGTGACTGGTAAGCATTCGATGAAGGTCGAGTGAAATATCTCGACAGGGTCAACTGCCGGTGCCTCTTCCGCTGTAGGTAGTGGCAGGCGCGACAGCCCATCAGCATTACCATGTTGCTTTGTGCCTTTGAATTCAATATCATATTGATGTGCCCCTAGGAAAAGGGACCATCTCTGAAGCCTCTGCGCCGTCATTACCGGAACACCCTTCTTAGGGTTGAAAATGGAAACCAACGGCTGGTGATCTGTCAGCAGTGTAAACTTTTGGCCTTGCAGGTAATGGTTAAATTTCTTAACTCCCCACACGAGGCTGAGAGCCTCCCTATCTATCTGAGCATAGTTGCGCTCAGCGGAGGTCAATGATCTGGATGCGAAAGCGACTGGCCTTTCCGAGCCATCTGGAAACTTATGTGAGAGCACTGCCCCGATACCATATGGAGAAGCATCACAAGCTAAGCGAATAGGCAGCGTTGGGTTAAAGTGAGCCAACACTTCCTTAGAGGTGATCAGTGCCTTGCTCTTTTGAAAAGTCCGCTTACAATCATCGCTCCACTTCCATGGTATTCCCATTTGCAAAAGAGTGTTTAGCGGGTGTAACACCGTGGATACATTTGGAAGAAACTTGTGGTGATAGTTAACCAACCCGAGGAACGACCTCAACTGGGATACATTTTCCGGTGCAGGAGCTTTTACAACAGCTTCAATCTTGTCAGGTGACTTATGGAGCCCCTCCCGGTCAATGACGTGGCCGCAGTACGAGATTCGCTTTAGAAAGAACTCGCATTTCTGGCGATTAACTCTGAGCCCATATTCTTTCAATCTGATGAGCACCTGCTCCAAATTCGCGAGGTGATCCTTATCGTTATCTCCCGTAATCAGGATGTCATCCAGGTAGCATTTTGTGCCAGGAATTCCCTGCAATACCTGCTCCATGGCCCTTTGCCAAATCGCTGGAGCCGATGCCACTCCAAAAACCAGTCTATTATACCGATATAAGCCCTTATGCATGTTGATCGTGAGATACTGACGTGACGCTTCATCAACTTCCATCTGTAGGTACGCCTGCGCCAGGTCTATCTTAGTGAAGTGTCTCCCGCCAGACAGCGAAGCGAAGATATCTTCAATCCGCGGAAGCGGATATTGCACCGTGTGAAGAACCGGATTAACAGTGACCTTGAAATCGCCACAGATGCGAACCTTTCCAGGTTCCCCCGGCTTGTTGCTCAACGAACGCTTCATGACAGGAACAATGGGTGTAGCCCATTCGCTCCAGTCCACCTTGGACAGTACCCCTGAACGTTCTAGCCCTTCCAGCTCTGCTTCCACAGCAGGTCGTATCGCATAAGGCACTGGTCTGGCTTTGAAAAATTTTGGGTTTGCATGTTCTTCAACCTTGATGGTTGCCGTAATTCTTTTCAGTGTTCCAAGTCCCTGTTGGAACACCTCCTTAGCATTGTCTAAGATTTTGGACAGTCGTTTAGGTTTGACGTCGTCCTCCTTACAGGCATCTACAGTCAGTGCTTGTATGGAATACCAGTCCACATTTATTCTCAGGATCCATTCCCGTCCCAGTAGTGGCGGACCTCCATCAGGTAACACATACAAGTCCATTTTCTGACTTTCTTTCCATTGTAGACCACGTTTACTTTTATCTTTCCTTTGGGGTATACTATTTGCCCCGTGTATGTTTTCAATACAATCTCCGTATCCCTCAGGGGAATGTGTGAGAATAACCTTTTGTAATCTTGCTTATTCATGACCGTTAATGCCGACCCAGTGTCCAATTCCATCTTCACTTGGACTCCTGCTATCCGAAGCATGACCCAGATAGTTTGGTGGTCTGCTGTGTTACCCACATTATGTATTTTCAGACAACCCAGTTGCTTACTGCTGGAGTCTGAATCCGTCTTCTGTTCATCCGAACTGTTCTCTGTCACCTTGTGTACTTTTTTGTACTTCTCCTGCGGTGGCTTTTTGCTGTTGGTCTTCTTTCCTGACCGGCATACTCTCACTATGTGACCAAGTTTGCCACATTGCCTGCATTCTTTGTCTTTGAACCAGCACTGGTTCTGGTCATGCGTTGTCCTTCCACAACGATAGCACTTTACTGTGCCCAATGCCATTTCATTGGTGCTGAATTCCAATGGCCTTTGCTGTATCTCTGCAGCGCCCCGTGCTGCTGCCTCGTGGGATGCTGCAATGCTGAAAGCTTTGTCCAGCGTAAGGTCTTTTTCCTCTAGCAGTCGCTTCTGGGTTCCTTCCCTTAGGAGCCCACACACAAACTTATCTCTCAGTGCGTCTGCTAGTCCTGTTCCGAACTGGCAGTACTTTGATAACTTGAGCAGTTCTGTTAGGAATTCAGCGTTGCTTTCTTCTTTAAGTTGAATTCTTTTGTAGAATTTAAATCGTTCCGCTATCAGCAGCGGCGTGGGGTTTAAATGCTCCTGCAGGATAGTAACAATATCCGCGAAACTCTTCCCTGCCGGTTTGTTTGGTGTTACAAGGTTCCTTAATAACCCGTACATCTTCGCACCCATCGAGTTTAATACGGTTAGTGCTTTCTTATCATCCAGTATCTCATTCGTTGTACAGTAAACTTCGATGCGTTCCACATAAGTGGCCCAATCTTCCACATCGTTATCAAAAGCGGTGATGTTTCCCGTTTTTGGCATCCTTGCTGAGTTTCACCTTTCCCTTCGGATATTATTTTTTTCTTTTTCTTTTTCTCTTTAAGACGGCGGCTGTGGTAAACCACTGTTATACCTGCCTGTGTGTGTGTTTGTATTCCACTGTGTACATGTCTGTACATGCCTCGGCTGACTCCTCCCACGAGTCCAGGTATAAAGGTGACTGCTCCACAGTCCCTCTGTATTCTGGACTGGTCGACCACTCGAGGCACACCTTCATTCTCTTGTTAATAAAAGCCTGTTAGTTACTAGCTTAACCTCAGTCTTTTGAGTAATTGATAGCACATCAGCGGCTTTTCCCGCGCTTGGCAGCTTTTCCTGCGCTTGGCTTCAAACCCCCACCGACTCAAAATGGTGATTCCCGCGCTGTTGCCGTTCACGCCTCCCAGCGGTCCTTTATTTTTCCCTGCGCTGCTGCTCTTGTTCCCCGCCACTCCCGCGGTCCTTGTGGCCATAAACGCTTTCTGGCTGCTGCGCATCTCTGCCCCGATTGCAGCCTGGCCCCTGACACCGGCTGCGGTCGTGTTCTCTGCCCTTTTTGTTGTTTTCCCTCCCATTCTCCCACTAACAACTCGGCCGACTTCCCCCCCGTGCCGCTCGATTGGGCTTACCCGCCGCTGTCGTTGAAGGGATGATCACTGATGTTTGACTTCGTGGCCAGAAACCAACCCGGGTTCCCGATGGCCTCCCGTGCGATGCAGTGCTCAGCAGGATGTTGAGGGCGGATGCCCTTGTTCGACGCCCGTTTCTGAGGACAAAGCTTCTTTTGATGCAAAACTGCCGCTTGGTAAGATCAGACTCGTCGCCGCTGTTGAGTCTGTGTTTTCAATTGCAGTTATACTGAATAACAGGACACAGACTACAGAAGTAAGTAAACAGGTCTTTAGTGATTGAGGGTCAGGGCTGAACTGAGATACACTTTGCTCCGCAGGGTTTATATACCGGTGTGGTCACCACTGGTACTACAATGTACAGGAGCCATCAAAAAGTAGTCCATCACCTTAAGGTATCCTCTTAAGGTGGTACAGGTTACATACACTACAGCAACTACCACAGAACTTGGTGCAAACATGCAAAAACTCCTTCTTGTGGTTACACACCAGCTGTACGTTCAGGGAGTGGAAACCCTTGCAGTTGACAAAGATAGCTGGGTTGTGATGGGGTGCCCTAAGGGCCACATGTGTGCAGTCTATGACACCCTGCACCATTGGCAAGCCTGCCATATTTGCAAAGCCAACTGCACGTGCAGTTATACTTGCTTGATCCCTTGAGAACTGGATGAAATTGTGGGCCTTTGCACAAAGGGCAGCGGTAACCTACTTGATGCAACTGTGGGCGGCCGACTGGGAGATGCCGCTGATGTCTGTTGATGATCACTGGAAGGAGTCTGAGGCAAAAATGTTGAGTGCGGTGGTGACTTGACAGCCACTGGTAAGGGGTGTCCACCCGTTCCTCTGGGCACCAGGTCCTGCTGCAGCAGTCCACAGATTTCTTGGATAACCTCTCGCAAAAGTCTCAGCCTCCTTTGGCACTGTTGCTCACTCATGTTGAGGTAGCTCATCTTTTGTCCGTAAACCCTGAGAGGGGGTTATCTCCTGCGGCGAGGTGCTTCCATGCACTGGTGCCTTCTGCCCTGTGCAGCATCAGGTGGCTGAGCAGGAGGATGGCGCTCCTGCCAGTGTTGCTGCTGAGCAGCCTGGTTCTGCTGCTGTCGTGGCTGCTCCTCATCCGAATCTGAGGCCCATGGTGAAAGGAAATGAATGGTTCCCATGCTACTTGCAGATGGGTCCGTTGGGGAAGCGCTCATTCCAAGCAGGGAGAGGGTCTTCCAAGGAGATCCCACAGATAGGTAGAAGCTGCAGCACCTCTGACTTCGGAAGGCCTGCTAAAAGTGTTGAAAAACCTTTTAAAGCAAAGTTCTGGCACCTGCAACTAATCCCTGATGCAAGCTCCGTTTCAATGGCAGAGCTGCAGCTGTGAGGAAGCCACCCACTTGTCAACCTGCCAGGTTTAGCCGGCGTGGTTTAGTAGGGGCATGAAGCATGCTAGGAATGTCGAAAAATAATGAGGGCCTCTCAAAATAGAATTAGAGCGGCCCTTAACGATCATTTAAGGCCTTTAACAACCTCTCTGGCCTGCTGGAGGCGGGACCGTTTCCTGCCCTGCAAAACCGGCACTGGCAAAATCCCATGGAGGCGGGTTCCGAACCCGCACTCATTTATTACGATTTTCCTGCCTTTCCCGCCTCCAAATCCGCCTCCTTGGGGCTGAGAAAATCTCCCCCACTCTTCCAGAAAACTGTCTCGAATGCAGTCCATGAAATCGTCCTTCAAACTACTTTTGATAATTTGGTTGTCCAGTCTATATGAAGATTAAAGTCCCCCACAATTACTTCATTACCCTTTTTGCATGTTCCTCTAATTTCCTGGCTTATACTCTGAACACTGTAACTAATGTTAGGGGCCTATAAACTGGCCCAACCAGTGTTTTCTGCCCTTTGTTATTTCTTAGTTCCATCCATACTGATTCTACATCCTGATTTTCTGGGCTAAAATCCTTTCTCACTACTGCCTTTATCTCATCCATTATTAACCCTCATGTTAGGGATCGTCTGAAACTTCCCACACTGATCCTAAACGCATGGGGGCAAAAACTCTAGGAGTGCCACTCTTCTGGAATTTGTGGTAAGAATCATTAACATAATCGGGGTGCAAAACCTATGCTTATAAGGGCATATTAGCAGTGCCTGGCCTGATCAGCTGGTGAAAAACAGAGCAACTACAGTTCCTCCACCAGTCCCACTAAAGTACAAAGTTAGTAAATGTTTCTTTACTCCCTAAGGTGTCGGTGGTTTTGCTACTTGCTTTGGCCAGTTGGTTATGTCTCCGGCTGCCTTATCTCTGAGCGGTTCGGATCGCTTACCCCTTAGTTCTGATCCCCGGACTTATTGGCAGATAGCGATATAGACAAACGAGCAGACCAGTGGTTTGGTACAAAGAAAACCAAAATTTATTAACAGAGAAAATAAGATAAAAATACTATACAAAAGGATGATATGAATGCAGTACACTTACACTTAACAGGGGAGGAGAAACGGCACATCGAGGGAAAATGGCTAAAATGACAATTCAGTAATCCCCTTAACTCCCACCCTCTACACCTAGCTAGATTATCTTGCGATGGGTCAGAAGTATAATGCTCACCGGTCTGAGATGTTGAAAGAAAAGCCTTGCCCCTTTGCCCTGTTGCCTGCCGATGTCACGTGGTCCCGTTGTTGCACAGACTTCACCGTCCAGGTAGAGATACCCCAGTAATTAAAAGGTCTCTGACAGGGTATCCTACCTCTCTGGACGGGCTCTCCTTCAATGGTCTTCTTCCTTGGTTGATGGCGAGGCAGGGCCCAGGAGGCGAGGCGAGAGAGAGCGAATGGCTTCTCGAGAGGCTAGTTATACCCCCTCGGTAGCCCTTATCTCTACACTCAATCAGCTCATTCTTTTGTCTGATTTGAGGAGGTTGGAATTAAAGAAAAGGTATCGATCTTGGCCCATCGACTTGGATGGCCGGTAATCGGTTCCTGCCGGTTCTGCAACTGCTCTCCTTTGTCCAACAGGTTCTTTGATGGGGGCCAGCCCAGTCTCGATGGCCCCGCTGATTGTTTTGATTGTTTGAGCAAACACCTCGATGGCCTTTATGCGTAGGTCTGATTGTAATTGGGTTTGTCCCCAATGCATATGCAAAAGTCTTGTCTGGTTTCGTGATCTCCTTGCTGCAGACATTGAAATGCACAAGCTGTTAGCTTGCCAGGGTCCGAATTGAAACTGACAGGCTTTCGGTCATGACGTCTGACCGTAGCCATTTTGTTGTGCCCTGGATTTTAAAACTCAGTCTGACCAGGGTTTCTTTTAAAAACCAAATAAATCTTCGGGGGGGTGGGTGGGTGGGTGGGGGAGATGTATGAAATTTTTGAATCCTTCAGTCCCCCCTAGGATATTGAAACTTGCTTGAAGTGCCCAACCAAGGTGAGCAAAATTTCTGACCCCCCACAAATAACCTTCCGTTGTATTTACCTATCCATAATCCCTCAGCCCACATTTCCCGTACGACAAGCATCTACAGATGGCAAATACGATTCGTTACAAACAATCCAAGCGTGGAGGGTCCAACACCCCTGCACCACTTGGTACATTACAAAATTTTTATTCTGTAGTGTCAAACAGTCACAATCTTTATTAAAATAACACAATGAAATGAAGAAACAATCTTTATTAAAAATAACAAGCAATGACCATCACGTTTAAGTGATGCGATGCAAAACTCAAATGGGTGTCTCTTCTTCCACCCGGGCATAATGTTCCTTCCACACCTTTTTTGTTTTAAACCCTAATCTGGGACCCTTTCTCCTACACTGGATGCACACCAGGTAGAGAACTATCCCTAACTGACACACCACCAGGATGTGGTATGCCATACGGATCCAGGATGGGACCTCTATATTTTCAAAAACGTCCCACCAGGGTGGGGTCGTAATATCTAAAATGTCGGCCCCTATCTGGACAGTCTTCTGTTCCAGGGTATAGAAGTGTTTTTGTGACACTAAAACAGCTTTTAGCAATTTGGTGAGGTGTTCTGGGAGAGGGGGAATCTGATAACCGAAATGCGCAACATATTTCTGCAGGTGGGTGAAATTCTCTTTCACAGTGAGGTGAACAGTGGAGGGTTCAGGAATGGGGACAATTCATAGTTGTGCCACTTGAACTTCTGCCTCGGGTTTGAAACAGAAACTGCTGTCACTCACCGCACACCAGCTATGCTGTCCGTACTGGTAGTGAGGCGCTCTTGTGGTGACACAATATGTCCCATCTCCTATATATGCTACCTGGGGGGGAACATGGCCTTGTGCCATTGCCTCCATGGTGCAATTTATAGGTTTCGCGCCAGCAGCTCTGAACCCGCACTGTGGTTTGGAATAGGCATTCAAGTGCTGGGGACACAGGATTATGTGTGCTCCCGGCTACGGCCCCCGAGAGGTCAGTGCCCGTCATAGCATGCTCCCACTTTATGACATAGGGCGGGACCGCTGTAAAACGAATGTGTGCACCCCCCTGAATGACTCCAGTGTTCTCCATCCTGTACGCCGGCGTGGGTCGGGCCGTCCCACCCATGACCGGCATTCTTACAACTATCCCCATGATGGTGTGGTTGGACCGCCTACAGTCCACTGAGACTGGGTAGGCCTCCGAAGCTAGCTGGAGCTGGCACGGGCTTAATGCATTCTCAAAAGGGTGGAGGGCTGCGAGGTGATTGTTACTGATCCAGGAGGGGAAAAAACCTTGCTTTAAATCCTCCAGATTGCTGCGGCCCTCATCCAGCAACCATGCCCCATACAGCATGCACACTTCATTCTGCGCAGCTTGGTCAGAAGTGTTTCTGTCCTCCCTAATGAGAGCATTAACCATTTTGGCATGTTCCTCCAGCTCCGCTATGATCTCCTTTAAGTGGAGTGCCATGGCCTGGTCGTCATGCAACTCGGAAACCACCACCTTATTCTCATCGATTAATATTTTCTTTAATTGCGTTTTTAAACCATTAATCTGGGTCTGCAGCTCGATGTCATCTAAGCTGTTGATGACAGAAGACCCCGTGTTAAAACCAGTTAAAACATCGTTAAAAGCACCCCTTCTTTTTCTGCCAATCCCGTCCAAAAGCTCGTGGGTGTATAGTCTGGTTCTGTCAACGTCTGAAAAATCAAACTCATAGAATTTATGGAACATATCTTTTAAGAGGGCTTGATACAACTGCGTGGTCTCTGTGGGGCACCACGCGGGTAGGTGTACCTCGGTGAGGTTTAAAATCACGGAGGCTACCGCGTAGTGCACCCCTTGATACAGCACCTGGTTTGTAGGTACTAGCACCAAGCCATTCCCTGGTCCCTTGGTGGTGGTGGGGCATCCCTCTACTATCGTCCGTGACGTCGCGGTCATGGGCAGGGGCTGTCAGGGGCAGGTCACTAGTTCAGTGGCATTAACTGAGATTGGGGAGTATGGGATCGCGCATGCATCCAGGCGAGACTCCAAGTCCATCCCCCTCCCGTTATCTTGCCACTGGCTGCGGAAAATGATGGAAATGTCTGTGGGGCAGGCCTTCTCTGATCCCCACATACAGACATAGATCTCCTGATCCGGTTCCGACCATTTATCCCAGCACACACTTAACCCCCCGTGGGTCCCTGTGATAGTCCGATGAGTGTTGTTCCCCAACTGTTCCCACTCAACTCTGGGGTTCCCCATGCCTTTACTTAGTTTCCTGAGCCACCACCACCTATCCAGGGGAACGTGTCCCTTGCATGTTAAACATATCCTTTTGCCCACAGTGAAGCTAATCCTGGGAGTGACGATCCGTATCCTGGGGCACAGGAGGGAGGCCTCCCCGTAGGTGAACCCGGTCTGACTGGAGTACTGGGACGAATTGGATCCCAGCCACCTCGGCCACGTCCCCTCGTGGAAGTAAGCGGTTGTCTCCTCCGCCTCCCGTACGCCGCTACCGTCGACCGCCACTGGTGCTGTTCCCCGAGCACCTGAAGATGTGGTGGTCCTCGACGTCCCCTTTCCTACCGGTGCTCAGCCCGAGCAAGACGAGCAGGATTACGGCTCCGTACATTCTGAAATTTCCTGTAACAGATATAGAAGCATACAGCCAGGTTCCCTAGAGACTCGCTGGCTCGGGTGACGTATGGTCGGGTCCCGCGACCGCGACTCACATGGACAATATGTTACGGGTGTGGTAGTGGACCCAAGTGCAGACAGACAGCCAGAGACCTGCGATGGAGTAAAACTCAAAAGATGCTTTAGTAGAAGGCTCTTCAAATACAGGACGTACAGAGAATTGTTCAAACTAAAGATCAAAGTAACAATTCCAAGAAACAACAGCGAGTATACAAAACGCAGGGCAAGGACAAGAAACTGACCTGTGACTTGCAGGCATGATAACTCAAGACTGAGCGACTGGGGCCGGAAATAGTCAGCTTAAATAGCAGGCCTGATTACTCTGATGAGACAATTACTCTAATGAGACACAGGTGAGGAGAGAGGTACAGAGACATGGCAGCAGTGTACTGAGGCCTCCTAAACCGCCCTCTGGCGGCCAGCAGAGGAACGAGTAGCTGGGACCCTGACAGTACCCCCGCCCCCCCTAGGGACGGCACCTGACGTACCCACAGTAGCCTCTGGCTGGCGCTGGTGGAACTGCCGGATAAGCCCAGGATCCAGGATGTCCCGAGCCGGAACCCAGGAGCGCTCCTCGGGGCCGTAATCCTCCCAGTCCACCAAATACTGGAGTCCCCCGCAGACCCGGTGGGAGCGAAGGAGACGGCGGACAGTGTAGGCGGGCTGGCCCCCTACTAGTCGAAGGGCTGGAAACGGTCTGGTGGCTGGAGATAGGGGACTGGTCCGCACATGTTTGAGACGGGAGACATGGAAGGATGGATGGATCCTCATGGATCGAGGCAACAGGAGACGGTAGATAACTGGGTTTATCTTCCGGAGTATCTTGAATAAACTACATTACACCCAGGTGATTCAATATGCCCAGGTGATTCATTACACTCAGGTGATTCAATATGCCCAGGAGATTCAATATGCCCAGGAGATTCAATATGCTCAGGAGATTCAATATGCCCAGGAGATTCAATATGCCCAGGAGATTCAATATGCCCAGGAGATTCAATATGCCCAGGTGATTCATTATGCCCAGGAGATTCAATATGCCCAGGTGATTCAATATGCCCAGGAGGTTCAATATGCCCAGGTGATTCAATAAGCCCAGGTGATTCATTACACCCAGTTGATTCAAAATGCCGTGGCGAGAGTATGGAATTCTATGGCATTGTAAGGGGGGCATCTTTTAACTGGTTTATGGTAATTTACCTGGCCAGCAGCCTTTGCCTCTGAGCTCTGACCAATTCCAACCTTTTACCTGGTTTACGGTAATTCACCTGGTCAGCAGGCTTTTGCTGCTGCACTCTAAACCAATTTACAAACAGCAGTTTCAAATCGCTACCCCTCCTTCAGTTCTGAGTGGAGGAACTTATAATTAATGATATTAAAACGGACAAGTGGTTTGGATGAGAGAAAAATCAAGTTTTATTACCTAAATAAACTACAATCAAAAGAATAAACTACACCACACGAACACAGTAATTACAGTAAAACTATATAACAGGGGGTTGCAGACGGTGAAAAGGAGGGATAAAATGGCTCCAATGTTACTTAAACAATCTTAGCAATTCCCTTAAATCACCACCCCAAACTCCTGCTAGGTTGCCTTGTTGAGGAGTCAGAACACTCTGCTCACCTGTGGTCCAGCGAAGTAAAAAGAGAGAGATAGCTTCTCAGCAGCTATCTTTATACCTGGTGAGGTCCTGCCGTTCTGCCCTGCAAGGGCTGTGTGCAAAATTCCCCGCCCAAAGGGTCCAATACACAAGAGAAAGCTGTGATTGGCTAACTCAGAGTGGTTGGACTGGGTTAATGTGTCTTCCGGAGCTCCCTGGGCTGAAACAAAAGGGAAATACAACTGCTCTATTGTCCAGAATGCTAGGTGATTTAGACCCATTCAGTTCTTAAACGTTTCCCATTCAAGGTACGAAAGTCACTTCTGCAGTTTAGATGTATCCACTCGATATACAAACAAATGCTAATAGCATTCAATTGCTTTGTAAACAAAGCATTGTCCTGTGGTAACGTTTTGTCTCCATTGAACCTTACTTCCAGACACAGAAAGCTGCATTCCAAGCCCCTTTGTCTTCGGCCATGTGGTATGACAGCCATTTTTATCCCTGGAAATTTAAAAGCACAACGCCCAGGGATTCTTTAATCCAAAAAATTAATAAATTATTGCGAATTCTTACAGCGTAGTCCGATACACAATGATTCACCTGATGGAGATGGAGCAGTCTATTGGCCGCCTCTCGCCCGCTAACTGGATGGTCGAAGACTCACCTCATTTCCTTGGTGAACATCCGACAGTTGGAGCAGGCAGGGGTTTGTCGCTCCCATATGGCCATGGCCCAAGCGAGGGCTCTCCCGGTGAGCAGGGAGATGATGTAGGCAATCACGAATCTCTCACAGCAGTCGGTCATGCCTCCCGACCGTGGCTCCCTGGCTCATCAGGGCAGAGCGCAGTTGATTAATCTCCTCCCTTGCTTGGCTGGTTTCTGCTGGGTCCATGTTGATGGCTCAGCCTTGCTGTTACGGGTGTGGTAGTGGACCCAAGTGCAGACAGACAGCCAGAGACCTGCGATGGAGTAAAACTCAAAAGATGCTATAGTAGAAGGCTCTTCAAATACAGGATGTACAGAGAATTGTTCAAACTAAAGACCAAAGTAACAATTCCAAGAAACAACAGCGAGTATACAAAATGCAGGGCAAGGACAAGAAACTGACCTGTGATTTGCAGGCAAGAGAGCTCAAGACTGAGCGACTGGGGCTGGAAATATTCAGCTTATATAACAGGCCTGATCACTCTGATGAGACAATTACTCTAATGAGACACAGGTGAGGAGAGAGGTACAGAGACATGGCAGCAGTGTACTGAAGCCTCCTAAACCGCCCTCTGGCGGCCAGCAGAGGAACGAGTAGCTGGGACCCTGACACAATACTCTGAGATGGCTTACTTAATACTAACCATCACCTTAATTAGAATTAAATTAAACACCCTAAACTTAACACTATAGACTTAAACTACTAAAGCTATATACATCTGCCACCCGTTCCCGGGCGGCCAGCCTAATTCCTGCCTGGGCTGTTGCAGGCTGCTCCCTGCGGCGTGGCTGCACTGACCTGCACTTCCGGTCCCTTGCAGTCTGTAGCTGCTAGCTGGGGACCTTTGTCTTCCGACTTCTCTTTAACTCGGAAGGTTGCCCTTTCAAACTGGGGAGCCGGCGACCATGCCTTCCTAGGCTGGGGTGTCCGAGGGGACCTCCTAGGAAGTGCTACTGGTGGGGCTACCCTGGTGAGCGGACCTTTTGCTTGGACCGCATTCCTCGCTAGCTGGGGATATTCTCCCTGGGGTCCCTCCCAAACCTGAACTGGGGACCGGTAATCTCCCGCCGCCGACTGCCGGTGGCTGAGGGTCTCCACCTCCAGGTTCAAAACCTGGGTCGGGGGCGGGGCCATCTGGCTCGGGCTCCTCCTCCTCGGAATCCCAAAGGATGGGGGGAATGGTCTGAACAAGGTGCTGGGGGACTCCTCCCTTGACGCACGCGACTGCACCTGCGTGTGCAGCCTGTGTGTGCGCGCCCACTGCGGGCTGAGGATTTCTAACCTCGGGTTGGATCCCAGCTGCCTGCTTCTTCGCCTCCGGCTTAAACAGCTTACACTGGTTGATATGGAACCATTTGGTGCGCCGGGGCAATTTCACTGCATACACCATGGGGCTGGCTTTATCTACTATGCTATAGGGTCCCATGTACAATGGCTCTAAACTCCCCACTCAGGCATAGTTCCTAACCATTACCTGGTCCCCCATCTCCCATTGGTGACTTTTGTTAGGCTTGAGTAGCAATCGGTTATTCTGATGCTGCTTCCCCATGCTCCCTGCTGCCTGCTCGTAGACCTGCTTTTGGTCCGGGGCCAAAGCTACCCACTGTGTGCCTCCCTTGTCCCGGACTGCTGCTACCGGGCCTGCTCTACAGGGGTCCCAGAACTCTACTTCCCTGTCCCCCTGCTTGGCCAACTCGTCTGTCTTTTGGTTACCCTCCCATGTGGTATGGAGGGATCCTAAATCTATGGCCAAAGGTTTTAACCTTTCCCCAGCCTGCTCATTCCCTGTGGATCCCATTAAGCTAAATGGGACCTTGTTAGACCGGGGTGAATTGGTCAGGTCTTCCGAATGGACCACCATGCTGGAAGCTCCAGTGTCCACCGAATATCTCCCCTGCACCGTCTTCACCCCCATCTTAACATAGGGCCTGCTCCCCTCAGCATTTTTACGGGGACAGAGGTCAACAGGCACCGCTGGTTCTAGTCATTGCTGGGAGTTGGATGGGGCAGGCGGGGTCAAAGCACCGGTGGTGGCTGCTATTTTCCCCTGGCTGGTCAGGAGGCGAGATCGTAGGGACTGTATCGACTCCAGGAGTGGCTCAATCGCAGCGGGAGGTGTCGGATTTGCAAAATTGGACTTTGTATTAATAAGCGTCAAATGGCAGAAGAGGCCATGATTTTAAAGACTGTTTTAAAAGAAGCTCAGAAAAAAGGGGCATACAAAATGGCCACCATACCATGTGACCGGCTTATTGGGACACTTTAAAATGGTTCCTGCGAATCCTCAGACAGCTTTGTGGATTCAACCCACAGTAAGTTCTGGAAGCCGTTTCTGAGAGAACGAAACCAGAGCCACACATCTATATATATAAAAGGATACTTCTGTCTGTCATTCCATCTGTCTGTCTGTCTGTCTGTCTTGAATTAGCTCGAAAGTTATAGAGCGTACCTACACGTGCGTTACGTCAAAAGAAAGCTGACGATTCCAGAACCGTCCTAAGCATATATATGTTTCAGCCGGACAAAGATTACGCCCGCGGTATCCAAAAAACTTTCAACATTCCGCTCATTATCCGTTCATTAGCATCGAGTGACGTCGAGGTCGACCAATCATACGGCGGGTTCCTGGCGCGTGCGGCCGGGCCCTCCTATGGTTGAGTGATGGGACAATTGACCAATCCTACGCTTCGGTGACCTGACGGTCCACCAATCGGTGCCTGTGTGGGCGGGCCTTATAGTTCTGAATCGAGGTGAGTCGCCGCCATCTTGATTCCAAACTTTTCCTTTCTTTTTCCCGCTTTCTGCGTGTTCCTTTTCAAATCTACAATTCCAGCAACAAAAAAAAGCTGCTTTTAAAAGACAAATTGTTTTTTAAAAAAGTTAATTAATTTGTAAATCTTTTGTCGAACCTCTATAATTTTCCTACCTTTCACCGTTTTTCCAGGCCTCAAAGCCTGGGCGTCTGTTGACCAACCACGCCCGAGCTAGGCGCCTCCCGTCACGATCGACAAAAGGCCAGCGATCGCCGCCATCTTTGTGAAGGCTGGAGGGGGCGGGCCTGAGCCGAGCATCAACACCGCCGCCATCTTAGTAAAGGCGGGCGGGGCGGGAGTCAGCGTCCACGTCATCTTCTGCCCGGAGCGCGACTTGAGTTCGGCCGGGCCTCACGCAGTAGGTTGCGCGGCGGCGTCTCTCTGGTCTTGAAGCCGGCTCGGGCGGGGACATCGGGACATCGTGGGGGCGGGACATCGGGAAATCCGGGGGCAGGACATCGGAAGATCGGGGGGCGGGACATCGGGAGATCGGGGGGCGGGACATCGGGAGATCGGGGGGCGGGAGATCGGGGGCGGCACATCGGGAGATCGCGGGGCAGGGCATTGGGAGGCGGGAGATTGGGGGCGGGGCTCGGGGACTCCCCCTCTCCCCTCCTCTCCCCCCTCCCCTCCCCCTCCTCCCCTTCCTCCCCCTCCCATTCCTCCACCCCCCTCCCCCTCCCCTTCCTCCACCTCCCCCCCTTCCTCCCCCCTCCCCCTCCCCTTCCTCCCCCCCTCCCCCGCCCCTTCCTCCCCCCCTCCCCCTCCCCTTCCTCCCCCTCCCCCTCCCCCTCCCCTTCCTCCCCCCTCCACCGCCCCTCCTCCCCCTTCCTCCCCTCCCCCTCCCCTCCCCTCCCCCCTCCCATCCCCTCCCCTCCCCCTCCCTCCCCCCACCCCCTCCCTCCCCCTCCCCTCCTCCCCCCTCCCCCCTCCCCCTCCCTCCCCCTCCCCCCTCCCCCTCCCCCCTCCCTCCCCCCTCCCCCTCCCTCCCTCCCTCCCACCCCTTCCCCCTCCACCCTCCCTCCCCCCTGTCGCTGTCTCTCTTCCCCCCAGTCGCTCTCTCTCTTCCCCCCAGTCGCGCTCTCTCTTCCCCCCCAGTCGCGCGCTCTCTCTCTCTCTTCCAACAACAACATGCCCTCGAAAAAGCCTCAGCTCCGCCGGGCACTCCAGCTAGTATACATATGGATTAGATGCAGATCCAGTCAAGATCGGCCTGGAGACAGAGGCCATCTAACTTTTGACCCAGGCAAAAAGAGACAATTTCATATTCATGCGAACAGCACCAAGGACTAGATAACGAGATCAGCAGGACATTAAAAACAATGAAGGTCATTCCAGACCAGAGATGGGCCTTTACCGGCCATCTAAAACATTTTAAAATATAATAACTACCCCGCTGTGCTCCCAGCCCGCCAAAAGTTAAACAAGGACTAACCTGATTATTGGCGGGAAGTGGAGACTCCTGAAGAAAGGTATAACTGGAGGGGTTGGAGTGGTACGAACACTTGGAAGGCACACTCAGAGGACACTCAGAGGAAGACACGGCGGAGACACACACTCGGAGAGAGACACACGACCGAGTGGCAGTGGGTGAAGAGGAGTCACTTCGGGAGAAGATCAGCAAACTCCTCACCATCGGAGGAGGAAGAAGAATCAAGCCAACATCAAGAAGGCCCTATCGAAGCCGGCGTCCCGCCCCAGGGAAAACATCGGGAGATCATCGACCATCCCCGGGCCGTTGCCGGAACGAGAGGCCATCGACCCAACTTGGGAGAAGAAACAAAAAAATAAAACCCCAAGAGAAGAAACCTTCCAGCCACCCCGGCTCGGGAGAAGAGATAAAAACAAACTGAAGAAGCGATGGAACCAGCCCAAGGCTCCTCTGACCAGGATCGAGCCGACGATCCCCGACCCCGCCGACATCCAGAACCAGCCGGTGTCCAGCCGCCCCCGACCCCCACCTCAGGAGAGGTGTGGCACAGCTCGCTGGGGCTCCACGATCCATGTGGAGACGGAACGCCTGAAAGGATCAAACGCAGACTGGTTCAAAACCTTACACTTCCTAGTGGGATTGGTGAGCATGTTTCTGGCCCTTCACAATCAGATCTAGATAGGTTTAATAAGGGGGTGGATTTAAGGGTACAATTAACATGAGTTGTTGTCCCTCGATATTCCGTGTGTTTCCTTATTTCATGATGATCTTTGTAGAGTATAAGATGCCTGTATTTGCCTTAGTTAGTATTGTGTCGTTATGATTTGCTTGTGCTTTTCCCTCCCATGCACTCTCTTATCTGCTTGCATTTGATTTGATATTTTTCCTTATGCAATAAAGTTTCATTTTGTTTCATCAAGCTTGGTCTACAAGAGTTTTCTCTACATTGTAGTTCCTGCCCCAAAGTCCAGAGTACAGAATCTAAGGGGTGAGTTGGTCGAACCACTCAATGTTTTACTGTGCAAGAGAGAGAGGCCTCTAGAGAGAGAAACCTCAGAGACACCTCTCAAGGAAAACCCCTCACAGAAAATGGCAACCGCAGCAGGACTCTGGCAGCAGGATTGCAATGTAGTAGATCCAAGTTTGAATGGTCGAAATGCAATGGATGAGAGGATAGCGGATTATGTCTTTGGCAAGGTAAATCTCACTAAACAGTGGATTTCCGATCTCTTGCTGGATGGGCGTCCGGTGGACGCAGCCATCAGGTGGACAGAAAGCAAAGAGCATAAGAAGTCAGTCGAGAAGGCAATGTGGCTGATGTGCTACAAGAAGCAGGTCCAGATCTTGGACCGGGTCGTTGCAGCACAGGCATACAAGATCACAACCCAGGCAGCAGAGATAGAGGAAAAGGCCATGGGTGGGGAAAAACTCATCACAGCGCTTCACGCGCTGAATCAGGAATGCCAAGTGGTAGCTAGTGAACATCAGGCTAGTATAGAGTCCCTGGAGTGCCAGGTTACTGAGGCAAAGATTAATGAAACGAGGATACGGGAGAGAAACGCCCGCCTCGCACAACAGCTAAGAGCGCAGGAGGAGAGAGTAGTGGAGGTTAAGGCAGCTTACAAGCTTGCCCTCGAGCACGGGTTTGAGAGCACAGACCACGGCCCCTGCCAAAAGACCATAGAGGACCTAAGAACGGCCCTGGTAAAGGCAAAAGGCATGGTGTGACTCGTCAGCCCGAAAGCTAGTCACGTGGACTTTTTAAAGGAATCAAAACAGCCGATTCCAGCTGAGGTAATCGTGGTACCAGCCACCGAGCCCTCAGCACCGCCGAGCTATAGTGAGACTTGGCCGGAAAAGGAGGGGGTAGTGAATGAGGAGGTAGCCGAGGTGGAGTGTGAGGAAGAACCACTGGTCCCAAAGCCGGGACCGGCACCAATGTGTCCCACTCGGCACCAGAGGTTCGGGCCCAACGCTGCCGACGGCAGTATCGGACCCCACCAGAACCAGCTCGTGGTGCCCTACGCTGGCCCGCAATTAAGGTCCATGGTGAGCCACCTCGCAAGACACACAGCAAAGGGAGATCCCTCGCTTCATTTCAGGGAGATAGAGGAAACAGCAGCCATTAGTGACTGTGATGATCAGGAACAGGTAAAACTGTTGCTTTTCTCCCTGGATTGCACAATCCTTCAGTGCCTCTCAGAGGATAGTAAGAGGGGACGGAAAGGGTATGCGGATCTCAGGGAGGAAGTTTTAGAAGTAATGGGAGTGGACGACGGTAGTCCATTCGACCGTGTAGAAGGGACCGTGCAGCTATCTGGAGAACCCCCACGGGTTTTCGCAGAAAGGCTGTGGCCAGTGTTTCGACGCAGCTGTCCAGGCATGCCTGAATGGGTTGCAATGAACGACGAACAGCGGGTTCATTGGCTCCGTTGCTTGGTTACCAACAGTTTGCCGCAGATACGGGCCCTAGCCAGATCTTGGTTTGATCCCCAAGGTCCCGGTGTCACGGAGGAGACGGTGCTCCGTCAGCTCAATGTGGCGTACAAGAATTGTAGGGGTCAGGAAACACCTCCCCAGAAGGGAAAGGTGCATGAGGCAAAACCCGCAGCCCCAAGCAAGAAGGAGTGGCGTCAGGAGGGGAATCGCCCTGTCCAAGCCAAGCTCAATTGCTATGGGTGTGGGAAGGATGGACATTGGTGCAAGGACTGTAGAAATCCGTGGAAGGATGATAAAGGGAGATTTCCCGCAGCCCAAGCCCAAGTCCAGACCGTCGCCCCAGCACCAGCCCAAACCCAAGCCGTAGCTCCTGCCCCAGCACAAGGAGCTGGTGCAGTTATGGATCCCGCTGCGATTGAATCAATTTTAGAGACAATGCGGTCTCTGATGATTTCGCTGGGGAAAATAGCCGTCACCACTGGTCTTGTCGCTCCCGAAACCCCGACCGCTGTGCCCAAATGACTAGAGCCGGCACAGCCCGTTTACTTGTGTGCGCTGCGATACGATATATGGAGGCGACCCCTCGTGGAGATGGAAGTACAGGAGGTAAAAGGGACCTATTTGTTGGATGCGGGGGCATCGTGCACCATGATCCACACAGACAACCCCACCGCCTCGCCTCTGTCCACCGGGGTTCCATATCTTCTGTCGGGCTTCACAGGCAAGGAACAGGCTGGCGCACATTCCATTCCCCTCTCTATTCCTTTAGGACCACTCCGCACCAAGTGAAGGTGTATACTGATGAAGTGGGAGGTGGAGAATGGGAAAGGGATCCTTGGATCCGATTTCTTGGTCAAACACGGGATCCTCGTGGACCTAAGAAACCATTGTCTTTGGGGAGCGGGTAAGGGTGAGCCGGGCAAGGTAGTCGTCATCCCAGTGGAACGTGAAAGAGGGACCCTGTGTACCGTGAAGCCAAAAGAGGGCTACGACCTCGAGCTCATGGTCTCAGGCGTCCCACAAGATTTGCAGGCATTCGTGTCCGACCACCTGACTACGTTTGCCACTCACAAGCACGATTGCGGGAGGGTCACCGGGTTTGAGGTCAGAGTAGACGGAGACCCCATGGCCCGACCCCAAAAACAGTGCAACTTCCCCCGGGAAGCGGAGCCCGACATGGAGACAGCAATATCTTCACTGGTGCAGCAGGGCGTGTTGAGACTGATAGTCACCCATGTGAACTCTCCGTTATGGCCGGTGAGGAAGCCGGACGATTCCTGGAGCGCCACGGTGGACTACAGAGTCCTCAATAGCAACATCCCAGCCTGCGCGCCGACAGTAGCACCAGTTGCCAACCTGATAGGAAGTATTCCAGCCTCCACGACCACGTTCACGGTGCTGGCTATTTCCAATGGGTTTTGGTCCATCCCTTTAAGAAGGGAGGATCAGTACAAGCTTGCCTTTACGTTTAAAGGGCAACAGTACACCTGGAACTGCTTGCACCAGGGTTTCCACAACAGCCCCAGCATTTTCCATCAATGCATGGCAGGGAGTTTAAAAGAGTTCAGCCAGCCCAATCAGCTGGTGCAGTATGTGGACGACCTGCTCCTGCTCACAGACTCAAGAGAGCAGCATGGCGCACTATTGGCTGAGTTATTGGAGCTGTTAGGAAGGAAGGGTTTCAAAGTAAACCCAAAGAAGGCACGGATCGGCCAGCAGGAAGTGAAATTCCTGGGCCTGACCATCCGCGCCGGTGAGAGAGCCATAGACAAGGCCAGACGGGAATCGGTACAAGATCTATCGATCCCCGCCACCGGAGCCCAGGAGTGGGAAGTAGGAGATAAGGTCATGGTAGGAGACTCTGCCGGAGTGGGGAGTTCAGAACCACTGTACAGGGGACCCTACAAGATTGTAGGCAAAGCCAGCCCCGTGGTATACGCAGTGAAGTTGCGCCGGCGCACTAAATGGTTTCACATCAATCAGTGCAAACTGTTTAAACCGGGTGCAAGAGCATCAGCAACCGAAGCCAGGTCTGAGGGTAAAGATCCTCAGCCTGAGGCGTGCGGTGAGTCACAGACCACACAAGCTGGCGTTGTAGCCTGCTTGGAAGGAGAAAAGGTCCCGCCCACCTGGGGGGAGCTCTCCCCAATGGCCTGGGACTCGGACGAGGAGGGGCCCGAACAACAAGGTCCCGCCCTCGACACGATTCTGGAGGAGGTGGAGTCGGAGGACGGAGATCCCGCCCTCGACTCGAGCGTGGGGGAGGTAGAAATTGGGGGCAGAGATCCTCCACCTGTAGGGACAGGTGAGGAGGAGCCGTCTGCCACAGGCCCAATTCCCGAAGGGGTGGAGCCTAAGGGGAGAGAGCCGAAGCCCACAGTCGTGGAAGAGCCACGGGCTGTGAGAGCTAAAGTCCCACCCGAAGGTCCACTCGCCAAGGGAGCCTGCCCGAATCCCAAAGGGGTGGAGCCTGAGGGAAGGGAGCCGAAGCCCACAGTCGTGGAAGGGCCACGGGCTGTGAGAGCTAAGGTCCCACCCGAAGGTCCACTTGCTAAGGGAGCCACGCCCAAAGTACCTTTTCGCAGGTCGACTCGAACGCCTCAGCCAGTAAAACCTTGGCCCGAGTCCCCCGCTCCCAGTAAATGCCGACCTGAGAAATCCTTGACAAAACACAGTCCCCGATTAACATCAAAAGGCTGTGGGGTACCCAAGCCACAGGTCACTGCAGCCCCGCCACAACGAGCGGCGAGCTGCAGTCCAAACAGGGATTAGGCAAGCCGCCAGGGGATGGGCGGCGCTGTACATAAGTTAAGTTTAGGTTTAAGTTTAAGGTGTGTATATATATTAAGGGGATTAGAGTTTAAGTAGTTTTAAATCTGCCCAGTGTGTGTAGTTTTTGGATCGAGGTCGAAAGACCCGATCATGCCGTCACCAAAGCCAGAATCTCTCGGGAGCCTGGCTATATTGTGTGATTTGTTGCAGGAACCAGGAGAAAGATGAGAGGGATCCTTGTCGCGTTCGTGACGGTTGGGTGGAGCTGGGCCTATCGGGGCCGCACCAAGGACTCTACCATATATGGGTGCTCTGGCAACAGAGGCCCCATCGCGACTGACGGAACCGGCCCACGGGACGCTGAAGACACTGCTGCCTACTTCCATGAAGGAAGATGGCCAGGCTGGCTGGGGTTGAACTCTACTGAATACTCCAGCCAGACAGGGTTTGCATACAGAGAAACGTCTCTGATGTGCCCCAGGGTGCGGATCATTGCACCCAGGATCAGCGTCACCGTGGGCAAGAAGATTTGCTTGAACTGTCTGGGACATGTACCTTTGGAGCATTGGTGGTGGCTGCGCAAGTTGAGCAGCACCATGAAGAACTCCACTGTGGAGTGGGAGAGACTGGGTAACAACACCAATCGGACTATTACGGGGACTCAAGGGGGGTTGAGTGTCTGCTGGGACAAATGGTGGGAACCAGATGAGGGGATCTACATCTGTATGTGGGGTTCAGAACGCGCTTGCCCCACAGGCGTCTCCATCTTTTTCCAAAGACCGTGGCAGGATGCTGGACAAGGAATGAGGTGGGACGTCAGCACACAGGCGTGCGGAGTCCCATACTCTCAGATCCCAGTAAACGCCACTGAGCTCATCACCCGACCCTGCAAGCCCCTGCCCACAATTCCAGTAGCTAAAGCCCTCAAGGAAGGGTGCCCCACCACAACAAAGGGACCCGGGAACGGATTGATATTGGTACCCACAGGTCAGGTGCTGTACCAAGGGGTCCACTCCACGGTGGCTCCGGTGATTTTAAACCTCACCGAGGTGCGGTTGCCAGAGTGGTGCCCAAGAGAAATGGAGCATTTATACCAGGTCCTGTTAACAAACATGTTTAAACAGTTTTACAAATTCGACTTTGCCGATGTCGACAGAGCTGAATTGTGCACCACACCACATGAGGTCTTGGACAGGATAGGGAGGCAAAGAAGGGGTGCAGTAAATGATATTTTCACAGCTTTTAATACAGGAACTTCCGTCATCAACACACTGGATGATGTGGAGCTGCAAACCCAGATCAATGGTTTGAAAACACAGTTAAGAAAGATACTGACTGATGAGAATAAGGTAGTGGGTTCTGAGTTGCATGAAGACCAGGCCATGACACTACACTTAAAGGAGATAATAGCTGAGCTGGAGAAACACGACAAAACGGTAAGTGCTCTCATCAGGGAGGATCGGAATGCGTCCGATCAGGCTGCGCAGAACGAAGCTTGTGTGCTATACGGGGCGTGGTTACTGGGCGAGGGCAGCAGTAACCTGGAGGATTTTGAACAAGGTTTAGTCCCTCCTGGATCAGCAACAAGCACCTCGCAGCCCTCCACCCTTTTGAGAATACATTGAGTCCGTGCCAGCTCACAATAGCTTCAGAGGCCTACCCAGTCCCAGTGGACTGTGGATGGTCTAATCACACCATTATGGGTATAGTGGTAAGAATGCCGGTGATGGGAAAGACAGCTAAACCCGCCCCGGTATACAGCGTGGAGAACATTGGAGTCATTCAGGGGGGTGCGCACATTTGCTACACAGGGGTCCCACCTTACGTCATTCGATGGGAGCATGCAATGACGGGTATCGACCTCTCGGGGTGCTGGAGCCGGGGAGCACACATCATCCTGTGTCCCCAGCACTTGAATGACCATTCAAAACCACAGTGCGGGTTCAGAACTGCTGGCGCGAAGCATATATATTGCACCATGGAGGCAATGGCACAAGGCCATGTGCCCCCGCAGGTGGCATATATAGGAGGTGGGACATACTGTGTCACCACTGCAGCGCCCCACTACCAGCATGGACAGCACAGTTGGTGTCCGGTTAGTGACAGCAGCTTCTGTTTCAAGCCCAGGGCAGAAGTTCAAGTGGCCCAAGAGCGAATTGTCCCCATTCCTGAACCTTCCACTGTTCACATCACTGTGAAAGAGAATTTCACCGATCTCCAGCGATTCGTTGCACATTTTGGATATATCATTCCCCCTCTGCCTGAACACCTCACCAATATATTAAAAGCCATTGTTGTTTCACAGAAACACTTCTACACACTTGAGCAGAAGACTTTAGAGATAGGGGCAGACATATTGGATATAGTGACCCCACCATGGTGGGACCTGTTCACTGATATAGAAGTCCCTTCTTGGATTAGGATAGCCTCCCACGTTCTTGTAGTGTGACAGGTTATCATTGTAGTTTATTTACTGTTTGTACACTGTAAAAAGGTCAAACATTCGCAAAAGTATGAGAATAGAGGGGAATGGAGGGAGCATTATGTGCGGGTAGAAGAAGAGACACCCGTTTAGGTTTTGCTGCTGTGTATAAAGATAAAAATTTTCCCTCCCTCCTCTGTATTATTTTTGATATGTATTCAAGTGTATTTTTGGATTTTTTGTGTATGTACGTTATTTTATTATTGAAGTCTTATTAGATGTGATGTTATTATTAGAAGGTAATGTGTATGCAGTAGGTGATGTAAGGGTATAAGGCACCCCTCCATGCCTGGAAGTAAGTTGTTAGATTTTTAACTCCAAGGTATTGCCATCTATAGATGCTTAATGTCCACTAGATTTTTCTGAAATGGGAAATGCATGTGTCGTGGGGTCATAGATAGGTAAATACTGGGGATGGTTAGATTGTGGAAAGTCAGAAAATTTTGCTCATCCTGAATTATGATACTTCAAGCAAGTTACAGTATCATCAGGGGGGAGTGTAGGATTCGCAAAATTGGACTTTGTATTAATAAGGGTGAAATGGCAGAAGAGGCCACGATTTTAAATACTGTTTTAAAAGAAGCCTGAAAAAAGGGGCATACAAAATGGCCACCATACCATGTGACCGGCTTATTGGGACACTTTAAAATGGTTCCTGCGAATCCTCAGACAGCTTTGTGGATTCAACCCACAGTAAGTTCTGGAAGCCGTTTCTGAGAGAACGAAACCAGACCCACACATATACATATGGATTAGATGCAGATCCAGTCAAGATCGGCCTGGAGACAGAGGCCATCTAAATGTTGACCCAGACAAAAGGGGACAATTTCATATTCATGAGAACAGCACCAAGGACTAGATAACGAGATCAGCAGGACATTAAAAACAATGAAGGTCATTCCAGACCAGAGATGGGACTTTACCAGCCATCTAAATCATAAAAAAATATAATAACTACCCCGCTGTGCTCCCAGCCCACCAAAAGTTAAACAAAGACGAACCTGATTTTGGGCGGGAAGTGGAGACTCCTGAAGAAAGGTATAACTGGAGGAGTTGGAGTGGTACGAACACTTGGAAGGCACACTCAGAGGAAGACATGGCAGAGACACACACTCAGAGAGAGACACACGACCGAGTGGCAGTGGGTGAAGATGAATCGCTTCGGGAGAAGATCAGCAAACTCCTCTCCACCATCGGAGGAGGAAGAAGAATCAAGCCAACATCAAGAATGCCATTTCGAAGCCGGCGTCCCGCCCCGGGGAAAACATCGGGAGATCATCGACCATCCCCGGGCCGTTGCCGGAACGAGAGGCCATCGACCCAACTTGGGAGAAGAAACAATAAAATAAAAGCCCAAGAGAAGAAACCTTCCAGCCACCCCGGCTCGGGAGAAGAGATAAAAACAAACTGAAGAAGCGATGGGAACCAGCCCAAGGCTCCTCTGACCAGGGTCAAGCCAACGATCCCCGACCCCGCCGACATCCAGAACCAGCCGGTGTCCAGCCGCCCCCGACCCCCACCTCAGGAGAGGTGTGGCGCAGCTCGCTGGGCTCCACGATCCACGTGGAGACAGAACGCCTGAAAGGATCAAACGCAGACTGGTTCAAAACCTTGCACTTCCTAGTGGGATTGGTGAGCATGTTTCTGGCCCTTCACAATCAGATCTAGATAGGTTTAATAAGGGGGTGGATTTAAGGGTACAATTAACATGAGTTGTTGTCCCTCGATATTCCGTGTGTTTCCTTATTTCATGATGATCTTTGTAGAGTATAAGATGCCTGTATTTGCCTTAGTTATATTGTGTCGTTATGATTTGCTTGTGTTTTTCCCTCCCAAGTACTCTTTTATCTGCTTGCATTTGATTTGATATTTTTCCTTATGCAATAAAGTTTCATTTTGTTTCATCAAACTTGGTCTACAAGAGTTTTCTCTACATTGTAGTTCCTGCCCCAAACTCCAGAGTATAGAATCTAAGGGGCGAGTGGGTCGAACCACTCAAGGTTTTACTGTGCAAGAGAGAGAGGCCTCTAGAGAGAGAAACCTCAGAGACACCTCTCAAGGAAAACCCCTTACAGAGGGATACCTGGCCCTGCCTTTTGGGCTGGGGCTGGTGAATTCCTCCCCTTATTCTCCTTCCAGGGATTCTTATAATCCTTTCGCCAGTGGCCATCCTTCCTGCACCCGTAACAGTTCAGCTTAGTCTGGGAGGGACGGTTTCCCTCCTGGTGCCACTCTTTCTTATTCTGGCCCCCAGGTTTAACCTCATGGACTTTACCCTTGGGTTGGGGCGTCTCGATACCACTTATATTTTTTAATGCTATCGTGAGCTGGCGGATCACCGTTTCCTCAGTGGTCTGGGGGCTACGGGGGTCAAACCAGGCCGCAGCCTGGGCTCGGATTTGGGGCAGGCAGTTTGTCATTAGACAACGGAGCCAGTGGGCCAATTGGTCTTGGTCCGTCAACATTCGTGCCAGCGTTCCCAGGCACGCCCTCCGGTTGACTGGCCACAGCCTGTCTGCGAACGCCTGCGGGGATTCCCCTGGGAGCTGTACCGTTCTTTCTACACGGGCGAACGGGCTGCCGCCATTCATACCCATGACCTCCAATATCTCATCCCTTAAGTCATCGTATCCCTTCTGCCCCTTCTTACATTCATCTGATAGGGTCTGGAGGAGTTTACCCTCCAGAGAAAACAGCAGCATCTTGGCTTGCTCTGCGTCATCGCAGTCATTAACACAAGCTGCCTGTTCTATCTCTCTAAAATGCAGTGAGGGGTCTCCCTTTGCGGAGAGCTTGGGGATGTGACTAACCATGGCCCTGAGTTGCTGAGTGCCATGCGGTACCACAAACTGGTTTTGGACGGCTCCTTGTTCGTCGTCATCGCCGGGCGGGCCGTACCTCCATTGTCGGAGGGGGTACACCGGTCCCGGTCCCGGCCTATTTAGCAGGGGCTGCTGTACCTCCCCTACCACTTCATCTTCCACCCTGCTATGTTGCCAGACCTCCTGAAAGCTCGGAGCTATGGGTGGTGGCCGTGAAACCTCTGGTTCCCTTGCTGGCTCATCGCTTTGCGCTACCTGTGGGACCATTCTGCTTGGGTTGCTGTTAAAGTCTCACTGGCCTGCCTTTGGGCTGATAAGGCATAACATCCCCTTAGCCCTCGCTAAAGCCATAATCAAGGTTTCTATCTCTTCCCTACAGGGGCCATGATCTGCTTCCTCAAAGCCTCGGTCGCAAGCCAGCCTATATGCTGCCTTTACTTCTTTAACCTTCTCCTCCTGTTCTCTTATCGCTTGGGTTAGGCGGGCAATTGTGTCCTGTAACCTTATCTTACTACCTCTTGCCTCTCTGACCTGGAACTTCAAACACTCCACCTTGTACCATGCGCTACCTTTGACTTCGGCGGTCTGGCATTCCAGGCGCTCTATTTTTGCTCTTGTATTATTCTTAACTTCAGCGACCCGGCTCTGCAGGCGCTCTATTTTGCTTGGTGTTCTTTTGCCGTCTGCACTCTTTCTTGGTTTAGCGCCTGAAGCGCCACTATCAATTTCTCCTTGTCCTGGATTTATAGGGCCGATTTCTTAAGCTTGGCAGCCTGTGCTGCTACAACTCCGTCCAACAGTAGGACCTGTTTCTTGTAGCACATAAGCCACACTGCTTTCTCTATTGACCCCTTATGCTGTTTACTGGCCGTCCACTGGCCGGCTGCATCTATGGGACGCTCAGCCTGTAATAGGGTGAGTATCCACTTCTTGGTGATATTCACCTTTCTTCCATTACGGCTCCTTCGTCTGCACTACTGTCTGCTATATCGCACACTGCTGCCGGGGTCCTGCCGCCGGTCACCATTCTGTAGAGGGTTTTGCTACTTGCTTTGGCCAGTCGGTTATGTCTCCGGCTGCCTTATCTCTGAGCGGTTCGGATCACTTACCCCTTAGTTCTGATCCCTGGACTTATTGGCAAATAGCGATATAGACAAACGAGCAGACCAGTGGTTTGGTACAAAGAAAACCAAAATTTATTAACAGAGAAAATAAGATAACAATACTGTACAAAAGGATGATATGAATGCAGTACACTTACACTTAACAGGGGAGGAGAAATGGCACATCGAGGGAAAATGGCTAAAATGACAATTCAGCAATCCCCTTAAATCCCACCCTCTACACCTAGCTAGATTACCTTGCGATGGGTCAGAAGTATAATGCTCACCGGTCTGAGATGTTGAAAGAAAAGCCTTGCCCCTTTGCCCTGTTGCCTGCCGATGTCACGTGGTCCTGCTGTTGCAGAGGCTTCACCGTCCAGGTAGAGCTACCCCAGTAATTAAAAGGTCTCTGACAGGGTATCCTACCTCTCTGGACGGGCTCTCCTTCAATGGTCTTCTTCCTTGATTGATGGCGAGGCAGGGCCCAGGAGGCAAGGCGAGAGAGAGCGAATGGCTTCTCGAGAGGCTAGTTATACCCCCCTCAGTAGCCCTTATCTCTACACTCAATCAGCTCATTCTTTTGTCTGATTTGAGCGGGCTGGAATTAAACAAAAGGTATCGATCTTGGCCCATCGACTTGGATGGCCGGTAATCGGTTCCTGCCGGTTCTGCAACAGCTCTCCTTTGTCCAACAGGTTCTTTGATGGGGGCCAGCCCAGTCTCGATGGCCCCGCTGATTATTTTGATTGTTTGAGCAAACACCTTGATGGCCTTTATGCGTAGGTCTGATTGTAATTGGGTTTGTCCCCAATGCATATGCAAAAGTCTTGTCTGGTTTTGTGATCTCCTTGCTGCAGACATTGAAATGCACAAGCTGTTAGCTTGCCAGGGTCCAAATTGAAACGGACAGGCTTTCGGTCACGAGGTCTGACCGCAGCCATTTTGTTGTGCCCTGGATTTTAAAACTCAGTCTGACCAGGGTTTCTTTTAAAAACCAAATAAATCTTCGAGGGGGGGGGTGGTGGGGTGATGGGGGAGATGTATGAAATTTTCGAATCCTTCAAAGGGAATTATTAAGTCTTTTAAATAAAGACAATTGATCCCCTTCAGATCAGTCCAATAAGTTCTGGGACTGAAATGCCACCTTCAGAACAGAATATTAATAGTGGGTGTCATTATCTAGGTTTTTCAAATCATACAAGTCATGACAGGGCACTAAAGATATGCAAAGGTACTACAAAAAAATTAAAAGAGCACTCATGCTGATTTGTATAGAGAGTTAAATTAGCTTCTGGAGATGATCCTTTAGGTATAATTACTTCAAAAATGTCTTCAACAGCAGGAACATTTAATTTACACTCCTCTGGAGAAGTGCCTTTCATTTTTCCATCAACAGATACTCCAATGCCTGTCAGCACCTGATATGAATTTAGTCACCTCAATAATCATGTCCTCAGGCACCAATGTCCTCCAAGTTGCTATGCACATTTAAATTCTTTCTTTCTCCTCCACTAAACAAGGAAAGTGGCACCAAATTCTCTGCATAATTAGATCCTGGTTCCCAGGCCAATGCCATTAGGAAATCCCTCAGCTGTGCCTTCTCTTGGCACTAAACCGGCTGCTCAGCCCTTCTCACCCCTTCAGCCTTTGGTGAGCTCCCGTGTTTCAGCCCACAGAGTTTCTCAGGACAGCTTCTGATAACATTTTGAAGAACCCGCTACCCTCCAGGATCAAGAAATGAACTCTCTCCTCCAAGGCGTTGTTCAATACAACATGTTAAATGCTGTAAATGTCTTTCTTTGAGTGAAGAATTCTCACACCGCACTCCATCTCCTCCTACCCCCACAGACTCTAAAGCGGACTTTACTTTTTAAAAATTATGGTACATTACATACTCAATTCCTGTAACATAGATCAAAAATAAACTGACAATCAGGTATGCAGTCTGCCTTCTTACAGAGTGTGGGAACAGATAAGTGATGGTTACAAATTTTGACACTGTGGTCTTCGGCACCCATGTGAGCATAGAAACAGAGAATAGTACAGCACAGAAGGAGGACATTCGGCCCATCGAGTCTGCGCCGGCTCTTTTGAAGAGCAATCCAATTAGCCCCACTCCCCCGCTCTTTCCCCATATCCCTGCAATTTTTTTCTCCTTCAAGTACTTATCCAATTCCCTTTGAAGGCTACTACTGAATCTATATCCATTGTCCAGGATAAAGGACAGGCTCCTGCAATGTGTGGAAAATATTTAAGTTGAAGAATGGAGAAGCTACTACTAAGATAGGTAATCCTTTTCTTTTTCCAAACCATTTACAACTGATTTTCAATTACAAAACATTTGAGACGATCCCTGTAACACAGCACCATCAATACTTACAGAGGTTGATATCCTAATTGCTGTCATAAAACTAACAATTTTAATCATAATGCACATCAGCAAGCAAACATTAAAAGGTACCAGTGATGCACTTAGTGAAATTTATGACCCTACTTAGATTTACTGAACCTTTTTAAGTCATAAACTTTGTATTAACAACTTGAAGCATCCAGTTAATTTGTTATTACCTCCGCACCTTGGGATGGTGGCCATGCAACATCAGCAAGAAAGATGCTGTAAATAAAAGATTATTACATTTTGCATGTTTAAAAAACAAAGTTGACCTAAATTAAATAGAACAGCCAATATAAAACTACCTTGTCCACAGGGAACATATGTTTCCCTCTTTTTGACCACAAAATTGTGTTAATTCACATCATGCAAAATATATCAGTCTGATTAAAATCCAAGTAAACATTATTCAATAGTGATTATTCTTTTAATAACTTGTCTACACTTGCATTTTGTTTGCTAGCTCAATGGTGACCATCAAATCTGCAATGTTGGGTTAAATATCAATGTTTATTGATTTATATAGCATCTTTCACAACCACCAGACATCCCAAAGCACCTTACAGCCAAATACTTTTTAAGTATCGTCACCATTGTAATGTAGGAAATGTGGCAGCCAATTTGTAAACATAAATGTGGTAACTGCCGATTAGTGATGTTGATTGAGGGATAAATAATGGCCAGGACACCAGGAATAACTCCCCTGCTCTTCTTCGAAATAGTGCCATGGGATCTTTTACATCCACCTGAGAGTAGACGGCTTAACGTCTCATCCGAAAGACGGCATCTCTGACCTTGCAACGCTCCCGCAGCACTGCACTGGAGTGTCAGCCTAGCTTTATGTGCTCAAGTCTCTGGAGTGGGACTTGAATTCACAACCATTCTGACTCAAAGTTGAGGGGTGCTACCAACTGAGCCACAGGTGGTGGCACTAAACGGCCTGTTCCCTGACCGGGAATCGATCTCGAGTCGCGGCAGTGCCAAATCCTAACCACTAGACCACCAAGGAAGCACTGATGGGCAGTAAGAATGAGCACTGGCTGCATGTATTTCAAAGCTTTTCTAATAATCGTAAGTGTGAAAAATGTAAACCTCAATTAAGAAATGAAAGACAACATTAGATTTTTTGATCAGTCTGGATTTGTACTAAATAGTAGGGGTTAACCAGGATCCAATTTTAATTGTTGTAAAGGGTGTTGTGTTTAAGTTTAAAAACAAATGAACAGAATTTGTCAATTGCACTGCACTCTGATATAAATCAGAGTGAAATACATCATTGTATCAGTTATACATGACATCATTGTGATGCGTAAATGATTAATACCTCTTTTTGTCTCCAATCAAAAACGGCTTCTCAAACGTTTTTTCATGAAAAAAAAAACCTTCAAAACAATTTGATTTTATTCATTACAATACTAATTTATTCTGTTCAAAATCTGTTTTTCTCTTTCCCATCTCAGAACATCACAAGACATATATTTATTATTTTCCTTTTTAGAACATTAGTCTTGGTAGATAAATCAAATAATGCTATATTCAAATTCATCTTTACCCCGCAGATTACATTTCAATTGGTCTTTCTCATTTGAAACGTCCTTCACATTCCTACAGCTTTTCATGGCTGAGGTAACTAAATTGTTGGTGCAGTCTGGGCTGCTTTGTCAACTGTTGTCTTTCAAGCTGCAGCTTGTCTGTAAACGTCTCAATATTGTTCAACTTCCTCTTTAAAAGGTTAATTTTCCAAAGGCAACTTATTGTATTTTTCTTGATTGTTACATATCCTTGTTTTTACTAACAATACACATTAAACAAAGCATTTGTATCTGAGGTTTAGAATGGTATTGGCTTCTTTAAGTCTGTCATGATACATGAAGGAGGGAGGGAGGAAGAAAGGAAAGAAAGAAACTTTATGTAAATCCTTTCACATCCTCTGAACGTCCCAAAGTTCTTCTCAACAAAATAATTACTTTTGAATTGTAGTAATTATTTGTTGTATACAAACACAACAGGCAATTTGTGCACAGCAAGGTCTTAAAATCAGCTAATCTTTTTTGATGTTGTTGGCTGAAACATAATTTTTTTTTAAATAATTCATTCTCAGGATGTGGGCATCACTGGCAAAGCTGGAATTTATTGCCCATTCCTGGTTGCCCAAGAAAGTGGCATTGGCCTTCTTCTTTGTAGCAGTCTGATACACTGAGTGGCTTGGTAGCCCACTTCAGAGGATAGTTAAGAGTTAAGCACATTGGTGTGGGAATGGAGTCACATATAGATCAGATCGGGTAAGGACGGCGTGTTTCCTTCCCTAAAGGACATTAGTTGGATCTTTATGACAATCCAACAGCTTCATGGTCACTTTTTTACTGATACCAGTTATTCATTTCCAATGAATTCACATCCTCAAACACACATGGTGGGATTTGAACATGCAGGGTGAAAAATCCGGTATCGACTATTTTGGGGTGCTAACATTGCCTGGGCACTAACTTTAGCTCCCGGTGCTAACTTTAGCACGGCGACCGCGAAATTGAGTTTTAGCACCCCAAGAGAGATGTGGAGCGCTAAATCAAGTGCTCCACTTCCTTCTCAGGGCGCTAACATTGGAGAACAGGGTGGAGACTTCAGCAGCGCTGCACACTGGGCCGTGAAGCGCTGCCATGTTCAAAGACTCCTTCCCTCCTTTAAAGTGAAGGGCCATTGCTGCAGGCTCTGCAATTTAAAAGGTACCTACCTGGACCACCAAGGCAGCCGTGATCCCGCGCACTCGGAATGCCGCGCTGATCGATCGCGGGCAGAAACCCGCAAAAAAAGTTAGAACAGGGAAGGTAAGTTTTTTTTTTACTTACCTCAGCCACCTCACCTTTAATTATCACCCCGAAGCGACCGGCCGCCCGATGCATGCCTCCTGCAGCTGTTGGTGTTTTTGACCGGTGCTGCTGCAGGGGGCTGTTGTGTATGTACCTTTAAGAGAATAACTGGTCTCCGACTGCAGTACCGGCAGTGACCACCCCTGTATAAAAGGCGCTAGTGAGCCTCTGTAGTTTCAGTTTCCCGATTGACTTCAATCAGTAAAGACTTGTTTTGTTCAACTCCTGCTGTCCGTGTCTCAATCATTCACGGACATAATACTGGCGACGAGCAGATACAAACTTACCTACAGTCTGCACCACCTCCTGGGATCCATTCCTGCAGCGAAGTGAGCAGAGGTCGAGGCCAGAAGGAAGAAAGAAGCAGTAGAAATGGGCGTCGACCGTGGGCATCCGCCCCAGTGTTAGCGGAGTTGAAGATTGCTGGAGGAGCTGTCGAAAGCAGGGCCTGGTTCCTGTCGATGGTGCTTCAGCTAATCGGGCTGGTGGCAGGTAGTACACTGATCCTTCCTGGGCTGCGGCGGTCGCGAACTTGAGCGGGTGGCTTGCAACGGGGCCGAGCAGCATTGTCGGGAAGAGGAGAGAGAGAGGGTGGAGCACACAGGGCGCGGCCTGTGCTACGAAGCCGGGCTGCGTATAGACCCGAGAAGAGGGAGGCAAGAGTCCCACAGGGTTGTTCCACGATGGGAAAATAATAAAAAAAAGAAATATTAAACGCGCAAGAAACCGCGAGGAGCTGCAGATTGCAACGGGAACTGCGGAAGGCAGCGCTAGCAACAGCGGGGAAGAAGGCAAAGCACGGGAGGTGCCATCTTAATCAGCGGGGAAGAAGGCAAAGCGCGGGAGGCGCCATTTTGTTAAATCGGGGAAGAAGGCAAAGCGCGGGAGGCGCCATTTTAGATTTTCAAGATGCCGAAGGCTGGCTGTATCACTGCCTTTGATAATACAATAGAGGACTGGACCACGTATGTGGAAAGAGTCGAGGTATATTGCGAGGCAGACGAAATAGCCGATGAGAAAAAGGCATCGGTATTGCTAAACTTAATGGGCGCTAGAACGTACGGCCTATTGCGGGACCTGATAACTCCAGCCAAACCGAAGGCGAAGAGTTTTAATGAAATTGTTGCTGTCCAACAGGAACACCTAAACCCTGCACCGCTGTTGATAGCAGAAAGATTTAAATTCCACAGGAGAACTCAGCATAAAGATGAGAGCAATGCTGAGTACCTTATGGAACTACGCAAGCTATCAAAGCACTGCCAGTTCAGAGCAGGACTGGCAGATACCCTACGGGACAAATTTGTCTGTGGACTCCTGAGTGAAGGAACACAGAAGAAGTTACTCTCAGAGAAAGAGCTGACGCTAGATAAGGCTTTCAGCGTGGCAGTATCGTATGAAGCAGCAGCCAGGGGAGCTGCGGAAATTAAACAAAAGCCACAGGAATACGGCACCCACGAAATGACACGGGGATTTGCAAAATGTTATCGCTGCGGCAGAACTAACCATGACCAGAAGGACTGCTGGTCCAAAGACAAAATATGCAGGCAATGCGGAAAGATGGGACACATTGCACGAGTTTGCAGGTCTGGGAAGAAGACCAGCGACAACAAAAAGGCTACTAAGGAACCGTACAAGAAAGTACAAAAGATGACGGACAGTAGTTCCGAAGACCAGATGAGCGATAGTGAATCCGGGAACAGGAGACTAAGCTGTCTCAAACTTCACAATGTAATCGCAAAAGAGGATCACCGAACCATTTGGGTCACCCTCACGATAGCAGGGTCCCAAGTTAAAATGGAATTGGATACAGGATCAGCGCTAACCGTCATGAATCGACGAGACTACGAGCGGCTATTCTCACACATACCCTTGAGAGAGACATCCATCATCTTGACGATGTATACGGGGCAAAAAGTATACCCCAGAGGAAAAATAAGGGTGCCTGTCGAATACAACGGCAAGAAAATACGGACATTGTATCTCTACATACTGCAAAATGGTGGACCACCGTTATTGGGACGTGAATGGATCAGGAAGATAAGCTTAGATTGGCACTCCATTCATGCATTGACGGTGGACGGTAAAAAAGATGACGACGTCACTCCTGGACGATTGTCAACAATCTTAGCTAACGCCAAAGAGGTATTTCAACAAGAACTGGGCACTCTTAAAGGCATAACCGCCTCGATAAAAATAGAAGAGAATGCAATTCCCAAGTTTTTCAAAGCAAGACCGGTACCATATGCAATTCGCCCAGCCGTCGAGACAGAGCTGGAGAATCTGGAGAAGGCAGGCTTGTTGTCTAAGGTCGACTCAAGCGAGTGGGCGACACCCATCGTTCCTGTCATGAAGAAAACGTTAAGCAATAAGTCTGAGGAGCCAAGGAAGATTTGCATCTGTGGGGATTTCAAGGTGACGGTGAATCCAGTCCTTCACACAGTACAATATCCTCTTCCAAGGATAGACTCCATCTTCGCCTCACTGTCTGGAGGGAAGCGTTTTACAAAAATTGACCTAGCACAAGCATATTTGCAGATGGAGGTTGAAGAATCCTCTAGGAAGTATCTCACGAAAAACACTCACAAAGGTCTTTACCAGTATCATCGATTGGTATTCGGAGTAGCATCGGCTCCGGCGATATGGCAAAGAGCGATGGAACAATCCTGCAAGGGATTCCGGGGACTCAGTGTTACTTGGACGACATCCTTGTGACAGGTGAAGATGACAGTGAACACCTTAACAACCTAGAACAGGTGCTCACTAGACTACGGGAACATGGGCTATGAGCCAACTGCCCCAAGTGTGAGTTTTTTAAGAAACAGATATCGTATTGTGGCCACGTGATTGATGAAGAGGGGTTACATAAGTCCCCTGACAAAATCGAAGCGGTTGTTAAGGCCCCAGCACCTGAAAATGTGTCGCAACTGAGGTCATTCCTCGGATTGGTGAATTACTACCATAAGTTTTTGCCGAATTTGTTGACAATTCTGCACCAACTGAACGCCCTGCTACGAACGGGAGTAGGATGGAAATGGAGCAATGACTGTAAGCAGGCCTTTCAGAAGAGTAAGGACTTAATTACTTCAAGAGAAGTATTGGCTCACTACAACCCAGCACTGCCGATCAGACTGGCGTGTGATGCGTCTCCCTACGGCATTGGGGCGGTACTGTCACGTAAATTCCTTGATGGTTTAGAGAGGCCGATAGCTTTTGCGTCACGCTCGTTAACTTCTGCCGAGCGTAACTACGCCCAGATTGACAGAGAGGCCCTCAGCCTAGTGTGGGGGGTGAAGAAGTTCAATCACTACCTGCACGGTCAAAAATTTACTCTACTAACCGATCATCAACCTCTTGTCTCCATTTTCAACCCTCAGAAGGGCGTACCGATAATGACAGCACAACGGCTGCAGAGGTGGTCCCTTTTCCTAGGGGCACACCAATATGACATCGAGTACAAAGGAACTAAACAGCATGGGAATGCTGATGGATTGTCACGCCTACTGTTGCCGACAGTGGAAGAAGAAGACCTTGCAGTGGATCCAATGGAGTTATTCCACTCGACCATAGTCGAATGTCTCCCTGTGACGAATGCAAACATAGAAAAGGAAACACGGAATGACCCGACACTATCACGGGTCTATGATTTAACAGTGAAGGGATGGCCAGCACATGGCGAACCACTGCTGCCAGCATTCTCGCCGAGAAGAGAACAGCTGTCAGTGTGCAGAGGAACCTTGATGTGTGGATCCAGAGTAGTAATTCCACCTAAGTTGACGGATAGAATGCTCAATGAGCTTCATGAGGGTCATCTGGGTGGGGTAAAAATGAAGAACTTAGCCAGAGCGTTTGTGTGGTGGCCGGGAATCGATAGAGAAATCAAAGAGAGGACCAAGAGCTGTGCAGGATGCCAGAAGGTCCAAAACGCCCCACCACAAGCTCCTCTGCATCCATGGGAGTGGCCCTCATCTCCATGGCAAAGGGTGCACATAGGTTTTGCTGGTCCCTTCATGGACTCGATGTTTTTAATTGCGGTGGATGCACATTCAAAGTGGCCAGAGGTAATAAAAATGTCCTCAACCACCACGGAAAAAACTATCACAGTTTTACGAACCATATTCGCCAGGAATGGGCTGCCTGAACAGATTTGCTCTGACAATGGACCACAGTTTGTGTCTGAAGAGTTCCGGAGGTTCTTAAAGAACAATGGTGTTAAGCATTACACATCTGCCCCATATCATCCAGCCACTAATGGATTGGCCGAGAGGTTTGTTCAAACATTCAAGAAGGCTACCAAGGCAATGTGTAATGAAGATATACCCCTACAACACAAGGTGGACAACTTCTTGTTTGCCTACCGGAATGCGACACATGCGGTTACCAACCAAACTCCAGCATGATGTTCTTCAATCGAAGACTACGATGCCACTTGGATTTGGTTAAGCCAAACGTCCGAAGAGATGTGGAGAACAGGCAGTTTCAGAATATGAATGAAAGGCCGACCAGGAGTTTTAAGATAGGTCAACCAGTTTTGGCCCAGGACTACCACACTGAGAAATGGCGGCCAGGAACGATTTGTACACGGCAAGGACCTCTCATGTATACCGTGGACGTTGGAGAGAGCATTGTAAGACGCCATGCTGACCAGATTCTAGAGACACTGGAAAACGTCAACTCCACACCACGATCTGATACACCTGGCAATGAAATCGACGTACCAATTGCAGCTACCGCAGAATCGGTGATATTGGAAGCAGATGAACCAAACAACGACATTGATCCTGACTCAACCTTGCCAGAAGAACCTGATACCCCAAAGAGGCGTTATCCAGACAGAATCGGGAAGCCTCCTCAAAGACTGAACTTATAATTGCTTAAACTTAACCGATGTATCTGGCAACCGTAATTTTGATTGTAATTAGTTATCATTTAGTTGTTAAATGAATGTTATGTACTGTTTATCTAAAAGGGGAGGAATTGTTGTGTATGTACCTTTAAGAGAATAACTGGTCTCAGACTGCAGTACCGGCAGTGACCACCCCTGTATAAAAGGCGCTAGTGAGCCTGTGTAGTTTCAGTTTCCCGATTGACTTCAATCAGTAAAGACTTTTTTTGTTCAACTCCTGCTGTCCGTGTCTCAATCATTCATGGACATAATAGGGGCGGAAGTCAATTTCGGGACCGGGGCACTACACACAGTGATGACATCATGATCTCTGGACAAATGAGATCAGGGCGCAATGCCGTAGCGCCACCTCAAAACTCCCGCCGTAAATAGCGGGAGTCGATGTCAGCGCTGCACCCGGTCGCAAAGCCATTTGCGCCTCCGGGGGGATTAACAGGAGGCACAAAAGCACCCAATTTCACTCCCACATTCTCTAGATTATTAGTCCAGGCCTTTAGATTACTAGTCCAGTAACATAACCATTACATTACTGCATCCCCAAGACACTGGGAGTACTGCTTCCTCTTATTCATAAAAAGTGTCATGGATCTTTTACATTCACCTAATCAGGTAGACAGGTGCTTGGTTTCATGTCTCAACCAAAAGATGGAACCTGCAACAATGTGGCACTCCCTCAATACTATACTGAAGATTCAGCCTAGATTTACATCTTGGAGTGGAGCTTGAACCCACCACTTTCAGAATCAAAGGATAAGTGCACTACCACTGAGCCAAGCTGACACTTAGAAGTTTTCTCTACAACTGTGCACAGAGATACATGTAATCTGGGTGCAAACCAATTATGTGGCTTAACTGATCATGGAATTGTGGGCATAAGTGAGTTCGTGTGTGAGTACAATACGCCCAAGACACCTTGATCTTTTATGCCGTCCACCAAACCCTCCACACAAATGAATCTCCACCCACAAACTGGTCATGCCCTCAACTCTCAAATGGGAGTACCCTGCAACTGCGCTTGGGAGGGTCAAAAGGTCGCTTCACTCTATGGCCAGCATGAGAGAAAGTAATTGTTTTCGTGTTTTGCAATTTTTTGAGCATTGTTTTTAAACTTATCTTCACTGAGACCTCCTCTGTATTTCCTGTTTCTTTTAATCCATTTTTATGACACAATTATAAGCCACTTTAAAAATTGAAAAGCTTCTCCGATTCCAGGTTTTAAAACATAGTGGCCTGGAGTTTACATGAGGTTGTACCGTTCTTTAAGCTAAACTAGCCAGAAATCAGCCAAACCAGCGCAAAAGATCGAGGAATTTCAAGCGCAAACATCGCACTGAAGCCGGCCCCGCCCACAAAGCTGGCCACACCCCCAGATTGAATTAATCACCATGGCGAGTTTCCGCTAATTGCTCCCGTTTGTGGCCCTTCGAGGAGGCTCTTAAAATTAAGCTTTTTTTTATATAAAAGGTGCAAGGGCATATTTTGAAATCTTTTGAAGATTTTTTTTTAAGATTGATTAAAAAACTGACTACTGCACACCAATATAACTAGCAACTGGTTCTGTTTGGTTTTTTTAAGTGATTTCAGTTATTTAAAATTGGGTTACTCACAGACGGTGGACTATACACGCTGATTAAAATAGTTACTTTCTGTGATAAACCCATTTTCAGCTGAATTAATCAAACTGTACCTAGTCACCACATTTAAATATTTTTTAAAGCAACAATTAAAAAAAAATTATGTTCTAGAATGCTGCCCAATTGCGCTGGTTCTTGGCAGATTTTATGTTTGGTGATAGGCAAATGTTTGAGTAGAAAGCTAAGCAGTGCCTCGATTTCAAAATTCTCATCCTTGTTTTCAAATCCCTCCATGGCCTCGCCCCTCCATAGCTGTGTAACCTCCTTCAGTCCCACAACCCCCCCGAAATATCTGCGCTCCTCTAATTCTGCCCTCTTGAGCATCCGTGATTATAATTGCTCAACCATTGGTGGCCGTGCCTTCTGTTGCCTAGGCCCTAAGCTCTGGAATTCCCTGCCTAAACCTCTCTGCCTCCCTTTCCTCCTTTATGCCACTCCTTAAAACCTACCTCTTTGACCAAGCTTTTGGTCACCTGCCCTAATTTATCCTTATGTGGCTCGGTGTCAAACTTTTTGTCTTAAAATACTCATGTTCAGTACCTTGGGACGTTTTATTATGTTAAAGGCGCTATATAAATACAAGTTGTTGTTGTTGCTGTTGAAACTTGAGAAAAAACACTTCTGAAAACCACCAAATTTTGCGCTTGAATCGCTGATTGCACCCAAACTTTACCACACTGCCTGATTAGTTAACATGATGGTTAAATGGGTTGAAACTTAACTTTTCTTATTTAAAGAAGAACTATACGGTGTGGGTTCGGTGCTTTCATTGAGCCCCGATTGTTTACACTGATTTCCTCTGATTTACGCCCATTTAAAGTCCAGGTGTATTTTAATGAGACTGGTAGGATATTTGAGTATAACATGACATCAGCAAAATGGGCACAACATTGGGCTCATTTTCGGGTCTAACGTCTGGGTTAGAGGAAACTCCAGGGCTGTCTATTTAATCTCACTTTATGCTTGTTCTAAGAATTTCTCTTCTTTCTAAAAGTACCATCTGCTGTTCGCTTTATTTACTTCTTATTTTACAGTTTGAAGCAGTAATTATAAAAACAGTATTAGTACAATTATAATCATATAGACCCAAGCATTTTCACACGTCATTTTTTTTTTCCTTTCACTGTTATTGTCCGCCCTCCTCTGCAAGGATTGACTCCTTGCTCAGATTTCATGAATGCTGGTTGCCCTTCCCTACCATATCCAGGTGAGCATTACTCATGCATGAGCCCTTGACAGCGAGAGTCGGTAGGCTATTTAGCTAGAAAGGATATCACAGGTAAACCTGATCCTGTCTTCACGTACTCATCCATACATATCTACTTTCATCAAAAGTCACTGAATCATAAGCTGCAACCCTAGCTGATTTGTTCTCTTTCCCAATCTAGGAGGTGTTGACACCAATTGTAGCAATGCTGCTTCAGGGCCGGCTGCGATAAATACACAGAGCACAGACCAGGATCAGCATGGGGATCTCCTGGAGTGCACGGCTTGTTTTTGACTGAATAAGCAAACTGATCTATTGGGAAAGCTCATGCATCTTATGTTCATTAATATATAGACATTCTTATTATGAACACAGCTAGCTTTTGCTAGTTACTTTATTGAGCACATGTGGACTGGTACAGTATCTGTAGAGGCTTCCATCTTGATTGTTGCCTTGTGGGTAGCCTAGTGCCTCATGGGTAATGTAGTCTTAATATATATACAGCTGGGTAGTGTAGTCTTATATACAGCTCTACACAGCTCTACGGCTCCACCTAGTGTCCACTATAGAATGACATGTTATTGATCGTTACATCCCCCTACTTTGAGGTTTAACAAAATCAATATCAATCAACTTTCAAGAAAACAATAAAGATAATATCAGTAACACTTTTGTTAGTGCTCTATAAACATAAACATTTTCAAAACAGTCAACACATTTTCAAAGCTTTACATTGTACTCAAAGATTAAGTCTATCAGGCTCTTTTACTTCACGTGTGGATCTTCTCAACAGGGGTAAGTCTGATGTGTCTTCATGAGATTGTTCTGGCGGTGAATGACAAGATGCAGTTGCGGCATTGTCATCAATCTGCTCTTGTATAGATCGAGGTCTCCTTGCGATCTTTGCTTGGAGAGGGTTTCAGTGCTCCCTTCACTCTTCATGCCATAACTCTCAATGTAGTCAATGCACTCTCGAAAAACTGCTGGCAGCTGGATCCCATCATACAGCATAGTCCTCTCAGCAGCCTCGGCTAATGGAACACCAAAGATTGGCCTGAGGGAAGAAGGAGTATCCACTGGAACTGCTTCCTGCTCTGGTGCAGGCTTCTTCTTTTTCTTTTTCTCTTTCCACTGCTTAACAACATCTGCTGCGGTTATATCTTTGGACTTTTTCTCCTTGTGTTTTTCCTCTTTGTGCTTTTCTTCCTTTGGCTTCTCTTTGACCTTAAAGTCTTTTTCTTTCTTCTTGGAGAAACTAGGCTTTTTGAAGACATGGATACCCTTTGGCCTTTTCATCCTTGATGGGCTCTCTGCTTCATTACCTGAGTCATCTGGTCTGCTTATGGCACAGTTTATACGGTAGACTCTCTTGACCAGTTCTAAGTCTTCACAAGCTTTGTCACCTAATAGTGAATCAAGTCTTTCAGCCACAACCGAAAACATGAGATGATGCACTTTGTCTTTGACTGTCACTTTAAGTCTGCATACACCTAAGCTATCTATTCTCTGTCTATTATAGCTCTTCAGTAGTACTGACTTTTTCTGTATTTTGGGCTTTTCTTTCATATTTTTTATGTCACTCATACTGATTAAGTTTGCTTTTGCCCCAGTGTCCAGTTTCAATGTAACTAATGCTCCACTTATCTGCAGTGGGATCATCCATTTGTCCACTTTTACTGCATTGACTTTATGTTCAGCATTGTCCATTTCTGAGGGCTGCACATTTTCTGTATCTTTTTTGATATCGTCATATGACACCATTCCTACAAAAAATGTCTCACTTAAATCAGTGTCCTCAATTACATTAACTCGTTGCCCTTTCGTTGTTTTTACTTTTGAAAAGCATTGTTTGGCAAAGTGATTCTTTCCATTACACTTTGTGTACATTTTTCCAAATGCTGGGCATATTTTAACTGGTGTTTGTAACCACAGCATTTACAATTAAAAATGTCATCCTCCGATTGCTTTTCATTTCTGTTCTGCCCACGTTTCTTCCCCTTGTAGGACACAGCACTGACAGCAGCATTATCACTCATTACAATTGCATCATTATTGATTTCACTGAAAGTCTTCGCGTGCTTTCGAGCTAGCTCGCTGGCTTGGCATACTTTCACCGCATTTTCCAAATTTAGTTCGGTTTCTCTCAACAGACGTTCCCTGACTTTTTTATCATGAATACCAAACACAATCTGGTCACGAATCATGGATGCTTTGAGCTCAGAGAAATTACATGTCTGTGCTTTCAGTTTCAGATCAGTTATAAAGCTATCAAAAGTCTCATTTTGCTGCTGTATCCGAGAACAGAAGATGTATCTTTCATAGGTCTCATTCTTTTTGGGAGATCAATGTGCATCAAATTTTTTTAGCACATCTTCTAATTTTTCTCTGTTCTCCTCTGGATTAAATACAAATGTATTAAATACCTCTATCGCCTGTGCGCCTGCAACCGTAAGCAGCAACGCTATCTTCCTTGCGTCTGGCTTCATACCGAATCCGATGGCAGCAATGTAGAGTTTGAATTGTTGTTTAAAAATCCGCCAATTGTAGTCGACATTTCCCTAGAGATTCAAACGCTCTGGTGGCTTCAAATTCTCCATGTCACTTTTCACAATTTTCAGCAGATCTTCACCATCCTGGTACCATCTTATGTTCATTAATATATAGACATTCTTATTATGAACACAGCTAGCTTTTGCTAGTTACTTTATTGAGCACATGTGGACTGGTACAGTACCTGTAGAGGCTTCCATCTTGACTGTTGCCTTGTGGGTAGCCTAGTGCCTCATGGGTAATGTAGTCTTAATATATATACAGCTGTGTAGTGTAGTCTTATATACAGCTCTACACAGCTCTACGGCTCCACCTAGTGTCCACTATAGAATGACATGTTATTGATCGTTACAATGCATTTAAAAAAGAATTTCATGAAGGATACAAATTCAGAGGTTCCAAATGATTGGCAAGCCAACCAGGCCCAGTTATAATATACACCTTAACTTCCAAAAGTAGAAACTCTGGACTGCAAGCTTTTATTTCCTTTTTTGCTCTACACTTGCTGTAACAAATAATACATTATCAGCTCTAATGTACCTATTAGATCAGAATACATCAATAAGCATTTTAAAATTGTTAATGGGGTGATTTTGCCAATGGGAGCGCGTTGGAGGCGGGACTGCTGCTTGTCGGCTTTTAGTCCCGCCTCCATCGACTTGTGGCCAACCCACGCTATTTTCCTTTGATTGACCTTGACCAATGGGTTTAGCAGGCCAATTAAGGGGAAGCCGGTTACAGATAACGTCAGCGTATGATGTTTCATCTGTCAAATATTTTTGACGGATGAATTGTCATCATTTGACAGCATTGAGAAGCTGTCAAACACTGACATTCTCTGCTGTTTGGTGAGTTCTTGAACTCAAGGCTCACCAAACCTATTTCCTGAGCAGAAAGCAGATGGCTGTTGCATCGGAGAATGCAGCAGCCATTCTGTCATCTCTGCCATCGAGATGCCGGAGCCTCCGGATCCCCAATGATTGAAGCCTGCAGGAAGAAACAAAGGTAAGAAAACTTTTTCTAACACTTTTCACTCACCTCACATACTTACCTCTCCACACTTGCACCCATCACTCACCTCCACAATGCACTTTTGGACCCCTCCGACCCCCTCCGACCCACTGCTCACCTCACTGACCCTGGCGGGGTTTCCCGACATTGGGAAGTCCGCACCTCTGCTGGAAAAACGGGGATAATCCTCTTACCTGCCTGTTAACTACCTGTTAACAGGCAGTTAAGTGGTTGTAATCCCTTTCCTGCCTCCAGGAGATGGGACCCGGTGCAGGTCGGGTACCCGCCTCCTGTGAAGATGGCACGGAGGCGGGTTGGGTACCCGCCCCCAGATTCTGCCATTTTCCCAGCAGACCCACCTCCAAAGGGCTGGAAAAATCACCCCCATGAGTCTAAAATAGTTAGCTTTCAAACAATTCTAAATGTCTAGTTGACCTACTGTTACCTCAATAACCTTTGAGCACCATGAGAATGGTTACCTAGCTAAAGCAGGAAAAATGTTGTAAACAATTAATTTATTAAGTGAAAAACTAGGACATTGGGTATTTCAAAGAAATTATAGAGACTACAGATTGCAAACAGTATTAGATTTTATTTTAGTTAAAGAAACTTAGCTCATGACAATCATTAACAAGGTTAGAAATTATTCAATCAAGGAACAAGAAATTACATCTTGCTGTGATGGAGATGATAGCGCCACACTCAATCTTTGGATACTGCAGGAAAGCAGGCAGAAATGAGAAATAATAGCTTTTAAAGCACAAAAGAAGGGCACTTGGCCCATCAGTTCTGCACCAGTAATCACTTTACAACTGGAGCTGACTACTCTATTCTCATTTCCCTGCCTAGCCCTATATCCGTAAATATTCTTTCTTTTCAAATATTTGTCCAATTTCCTTCAAAATTATGTTGCGATCTTTGCCTCAAAAGACCACTTATGGTAGAATATTCCATGCTATAATAATCATGTGAAAACATGTAACTTCAACTCTTCATTTCTCCAGTAATGATCCTGAGACTATGCTCTCTTGTTGCACATTTTCCAAAACCTCATAAAATTAAACACTTTACAAATTGCTCCAAGACAGAAACCGGCAGATGTAGTCTTGGGTTAGTATCTCAGCCAAAAGAAGGCACCTCTGATGATGCAAATAATGGCTTTTTTTTGTGGCAGAAGGCCATCCTCGTGCAAAGGCAGAAGCTTGGAAGGATGTGCTGGGGCAGGGGAATACAATTTCTTGGGTTCGTCAGATCTGGGAGCAAATGTGGAAGAGATTTTCAGGCACCTGCAGAAGTGCACACATGCTGCCTCTTTCTCCACGGAAGGGGTGCCACAGAGGATTTGGGACTCTCCTTCCCTCTCAGGGACACAGGATGAAGACAAAAAGTTTCCCTCCCACACCATTTTTCCATGCATTACATTTGCAATGAGTCACCCTAACATCTTTCACGTAGTACTTGGAAGTTTTGCTCCAATGCAGTATTTCACCACAAAGTAATGGCCCCCTAGAGGTAGGCATAGGAGTGTTGCTTTAGCTCTGAAATTATCTCCTCTATTATACTTCACTGTGTTGTTCTTGTAGGCCAAGTCTGTTCATAACACCCAAGAGAGGACCAAGAAAAGGAAGGAGTTCTGTAACTCTCAAAATCCTCACTTCAGATGAAGGTATGGGCCTTGCCTAGCTTCCCTGGAATCTGGATGGCAGTGGGGATGTCAAGTTTGGTGGCGTGGTGGCACCACTCAATAACTATCCTCCTTTCTTTGATATCTTTCCCAGATTTTCTGGCTTCCTCCTCCACTCAGGTTACAAATGTTAAACAACTTGACCACGTGCAAAATGCCTTCTGTTTGATGTCATTATCTTGCTAATGCATTGCAACTGGATGTCCTTTTTCCTTCCTGCAAGTTCTTTCCAAGATGAGGGCCCAGGACAGAGTTGCCACCACAGTCTATTGTACAGCACCACAGGTAATGTCAAGCACTGCCCTTGCGCCTCGCACTAGCCCGGCCACACGCACACAATTAGTGTGGTTGAGGATGGGGCACTATTCACAAGTGAGGAGAGGCAGGAGAGGAAGAGGGCAGACCACAGAAGGCACCACACATGGGAAAGGGATTGGTATCCTACTCAGTCTGCCTTCAGATGCAAGTCAATGCAAAAGCACAAAACATTAGGTGCAACCTTGGTGTTTGCCATGAATAGTATGCAACACTTGTCAAAGACTCAGCAGAAAATTGCTTAAGTGCTGTGAAGCGATTTCCTCTAATATCCTTATTGTGAGTGGCATCATCATGGTCATCTGCACGGGAATGCCAAAGCAACAAGGGCCCAGGGACAGAACAATGTTCTTTCTCAGTAACTGTCCATTGCATCCTTGCACACTCACTGATAGGACTCCGTCTCTGCTGGATTGGAAAGACTTGGGGGGGGGGGAAATTTGGTAGTGCCTCCTTTGGGGCGATTACTTCGCCGGGGTGCTACTTTTAGCGTCCCAAAAAAGTTAGCGCCTCTGCGCCGTAAATTCAGTGGTAACACCCCAAGCAGGAGGCGGGACGCTACTGGAAGCGCTCCCCCTCCTTCTTGGAGCGCTACCATTGAATATCACCGTGCTATGTGTTTAAAGGGGAGGGGCCTATTGCTGCGTGCACCGGGGCCCTGCTGGACCACCGGGGAGCGGGGTGCCGGGAAAACAGCCCAGCACTCGAGAGGAGTGCCAGGCTGAGCGATCGTGGCTGGCACTCCGCATAAAAAAGCGGAAGGGGGCAGGTGCTGGCAGGCGGCCAAAAAACAAAAATGGCAACCCTTTAAGCCTGCCCTTTAATTTGCACCACCGTGGCTGCAAAACCGCCACCCTGACCCTGTCAGACATATTGTCCGGCGGTAGGTCAGGGGGCACGACCAATGTTTGCGGCCGGGACGCGAGTGGGGCACAGCACACAGCGCTACCGGCTACTGCTGCTGCTAACCTCCTACTGAATTTCACAGGAGGTGTTAGTGGTGCCCTGTGGCGCTAACGGGAGGCGCAAAGCAACCCAATTTTTCCCCCTTGGAAATTGTTTGGAAAGAACAGTGATGGCAGGCTTCACCCATATTGGAGAAACGCTATGGACTGTGCTCTTGTAGCTTGATGGCCCCATATCTGCATCTCCCAGCATCAGCGGTATGCCTGCAGGAAAAGCCAATGTTGTGGCTTTCTCGCAAGGTGACTGCATGTTGGTCCACAGTAGACAGGTCCCACCAAGAAGTCAGCAAGTATCTGAGACACAAATCCTAGTCCTTGTCATGGTCTGCAAGCCGGTAGCAGACAGCACAGCCCTGTTTCTGCATCTGCGATAAAGCAGAGATGTTGAAGATGTGTTTTATTTGACATGCACAGGAAGCAGTGCTGTAAAAGCTTCTATAGATATGTGAACAGAAAAACATTGGTGAAGTCAAGCATAGGTCCCTTGCAGTCAGAATCAGGGGATTTTATAATGGGGAACAAAGAAACGGCAGACCAATTAAATACATATTTTCACAGAAACCCCACAGTGCAGATAGAGGCCATTTCGGCCCATCGAGCCTGCACCGACACATATCCCACCCGATCCCCGTAACCCCTACACATATCCCACCCTATCCCCGTAACCCCACGCATTTAATCCCCCTAACACTAAGGGTCAATTTATCATAGCCAATCATCCTACCCGCACATCTTTGGACTGTGGGAGGAAACCGGAGCACCCGGAGGAAACCCACGCAAACACGGGGAGAATGTGCAAACTCCACACAGACAGTCACCCGAGGCCAGATTCGAACCCGGGTCCCTGGTGTTGTGAGGCAACAGTGCTAACCACTATGCCACCGTGGTTCTGTCTTCACAAAGGAGGACACAAATAACCTCCCAGAGATGTCAGGGAACATAGGGTCTAATGAGAGGGAGGAATTGAATGAAATCAGCATTTGTAGGGAAATGGTGTTAGGGAAATTGACGGGATTGAAGGCCGATAAATCCCCAGGGCCTGATAATCTACATCCTAGGGTACTTAAGGAAGTGGCCCTAGAAATAGTAGATGCATTGCTGATCATCTTCCAAAATTCTATAGACTCTGGAACAGTTCCCATGGATTGGAGGATAGCTAATGTAAACCCACTATTTAAAAAAGGTGGTAGAGAGAAAACAGGGAATTATAGACTGGTAAGCCTGACATCGGTAGTGGGGAAAATACTAGAGTCCATTATAAAAGATGTAATAACACTTGGAAAACAGTGACAGGATCGGACAAAGTCAACATGGATTTAAAAAAAGGAAACTCATGCTTGAGTAATCTACTGGAATTTTTGGAGGATGTAACTGGTAGAATAGATAAGGGAGAACCAGTGGATGTGGTGTATTTGGACTTTTAGAAGGCTTTCGATAAGGTCCCACATAAGAGATTAGCGTGCAAAGTTAAAGCACATGGGATTGGGGGCAAGGTACTGTCTTGGATAGAGAACTGGTTGGCAGACAGGAAGCAAAGAGTTGGAATATACAGGTCTTTTTCCGAGTGGCAGGCAGTGACTAGTGGGGTACTGCAGGGATCGGTGCTGGGACCCCAGCTATTCACAATATATATAAATGATCTAGACGAGGGAACTAGATGTAATATCTCCAAGTTTGCAGATGACACAAAGCTGGGTGGGCATGTGTGCTGTGAGGAGGATGCAGAGAAACTCCAGTATGATTTAGACAGGTTGGGTGATTGGGCAGATGCATGGCAAATGCAGTATAATGTGGATAAATGCGAGGTTATCCACTTTGGTGGCAAAAACAGGAAGGCAGATTATTATCTGAACGGCAATAGATTGGGAAAAGGGGAAGTGCAACGGGACCTGGGTGTCCTTGTGCACCAGTCGCTGAAGGTAAGCATGCAGGTACAGCAGGTGGTTAAGAAGGCAAATGGTATGCTGGCCTTCATAGCAAGAGGATTCGAGTACAGGAGCAAGGATGTCTTGCTGCAGTTGTACAGGGCATTGGTGAGACCACACCTTGAGTATTGTGTGCAGTTTTGGTTGCCTTATCTGAGGAAGGATGTTTTTGCCATGGAGAGAGTGCAGCGAAGATTCACCAGACTGATACCTGGGATGGCAGGAATGATGTATGAGGAGAGATTGGGTCAATTAGGCTTACATTCGCTAGATTTTAGAAGAATGAGAGGGGATCTCATTGAAACTTATAAAATTCTAACAGGACTAGACAAACTAGATGCAGGAAGGATGTTCCCGATGGCGGGGGAATCCAGAACCAGGGCTCACAGTCTATGGATAAGGGATAAGCCATTTAGGACTGAGATGAGGAGGAATTTCTTCACCCAGAGACTGGTGAACCTGTGGAATTCTCTACCACACAAGGCAGTTGAGGCCAATTCATTAAATATATTCAAGAAGGAGTTAGATATATGTCTTAAGGCTAAAGGGTTCAAGGGATATGAGGAGAAAGCAGGGACAGGGTACTGAATTTGGATGATCAGCCATGATCTCATGAAATGGCGGAACAGGCTCAAGGGGCCGAATGGCCTACTCCTGCTCCTATCTTCTATGTTTTTATATGGTCCGTAGACCCAGGTTCTGGGCAAGTGGCAGGTCCACACATATCAGCTGAGGTGTCTTTGTGTCTGCTGATGTTGTCATGAAACTGTTCTCGTCAGCCAAAATGGTGGAGAACAGGAGTTGACAGAGCCAGGCCCATCTTCCCAATTGTCCTAGGTGGCACATGAATAGCAACAGGTACTTTAATTGAAGTCCAACACAGTGCAAAAGACCAGCACCTGGAGCACAAAAACATGGATGTGCAAAAATGATTGCATAACTTTGTAAATGATGGTAGAAAAAACAATTTTATTACACAGTCAATGCTCCAAGCTTTGTGATCCACTAAGTAGTCAACATGGTCTACAACTCCCATTTGCCCAGTTATTAAGGGCGAGGCTAATGTTCTGGGTGGAGTCTCATCTAAACGTGCAAAATTTGGCATTGGAACTAAAATGGCGACTTAAATATTTAAAAGAGACCCATGTATGATGGTAGCTTCGTGTCATTGACGTGTCCCAAAGTACAATTTACAAATATGGTTATGGAAGACATTGGGCATGAGGCCTTGCAAAATTTACCCTTTTGCGTAACTCGTGTGGAGTCAAATTTCAAAACCCAAAAGGTACGTGGGATCTGTACAAAACAGAAGTGATCTATATGGCTTCCACCCAAAGAAGGGTCACCATCATGAATTCCCAGGATAACTGAAAGAGCAAACAAAACATGGCTTTACATTTCACTCCTTTACTTGAATATGGAAGCCAATCAAAGCCATTTTACAAAGGAATAGTGCAATTATCTCATCATATTAAAGTGAATTAAGGGGTATGTTAAACTGAGTCCTGACCCAAGCTACTGTACTATGCTTGACGCTCAACCAGTTGCATTTAACTTTTACAACAAATAATGCTTTGAGATTTTATCCTGCAAATCTGCTCCACCACAATATCCATTTATTAAAATAACATCCATCTTGTTTTGAAGTTTCTATCAGTTGAAGACCATTGTAAGAGTTATTTGAGTTCCTTATGCATTATATTATTCAAGATTAATCAAATAGTTAAAGCGCAAGAGTATCCGCAAGACAGCACTTCATGTCTATCCTTCACTCATGGTGGGCTTCGGGACTTGAAACAAAACAAAAATCTCTAGGTGCCTCAAAAATCAAAGAATTATCGAATCATAAAAATTTATGGCACAGAAGGAGGCCATTCAGCCCATCGTGTCAGTGCCGGCCGAAAAAGAGCTATCCAGCCTAAACCCACTTTCCAGCTCTTGGTCCATAGCCTTGCAGGTTACGGCACTTCAGGTGCCTATCCAAGTACTTTTTAAATGTGATGAAGGTTTCTGCCTCTACCACCCTTTCAGGCAGTGAGTTCCAGACCCCCACCACCCTCTGGGAGAAAAAAGTTCTCCTCAACTCCCCTCTAATCCTTCTACCAATTGCTTTAAATCTATGCCTCCTGGTTAATGACCTCTCTGCTAGGGGAAATAGGTCATCCCTGTCCACTCTATCTAGGCCACTCATAATTTTATACACCTCAATTAAATCTCCCCTCACCCTTCTCTGTTCCAAAAAAAACAACCCCAGCCTATCCAATCTTTCCTCATAGCTACAATTCTCCAATCCTGGCAACATCCTCGTAAATCTCCTCTGTACCCTCTCTAGTGCAATCACATCTTTTCTCTAATGTGGTGACCAGAACTGTACACAGTACTCTAGCTGTGGCCCGATTAGTGTTTTAAACAGTTCTTGCATAACCTTCCTGCTCTTATATTGTACGCCGTAGCTAATAAAGGAAAATATCCCGTATGCCTTCTTAACCACCTTATCTACCTGTCCTGCTACCTTCAGGGATCTGTGGACACGCACTCCAAGGACCCTTTGTTCCTCTACACTTCTCAGTGTCCTACCATTTATTGTGTATTCCCTTGCCTTGTTAGCCCTCCCTAAATGCATTACCTCACACTTCTCTGGATTGAATTTCATTTACCACTTTTCTGCCCACCTGACCAATCCACTGATATCTTCCTGCAGTCTGCAGCTTTCTTCCTCACTGTCAAGCACATGGCAAATTTTTGCATCATCTGCAAACTTCTTAATCATGCCCTCTACATTGAAGTCTAAATCATTGATATATACCACAAAAAGCAAGGGACCTAGTACTGAGCCCTGCGGAGCCCCACTAGAAATAGCCTTCCAGTCACAAAAACACCCGTCACCATTACCCTTTGCTTCCTGCCACTGAGACAATTTTGGATCCAATTTGCTACTTTCCCGCTTGATTGGCACCCCATCCACCACTTTAAACATTCACTCCCTCCACCACCGGCACACCGTGGTTACAGTGTGTACCACAACTCACCAAGGCTTCTTTGACAGCACCTCTCAAACCCGTGACCTCTACCACTTAGAAGGACAAGGGCAGCAGGCACTTGGGAACACCACTACCTGCAAGTTCCCCTCTAAGTCACACACCATCCTGACTTGGAAATATATCGCCGTTCCTTCATTGTCGCTGGATCAAAATCCTGGAACTCCCTCCCTAACAGAACTGTGAGAGTATCTTCACCACATGGACTGCAGCAGTTCAAGAAGGCAGCTCATCACCACCTTCTCAAGGGCAATTAGGAATGGGCAATAAATGCTGGCCTTGCCAGCGACGCCCACATTCTATGGATGAATTAAAAAAATGAATGAGATTGCAAGGTTATGCTGCTTCTTTTTCAGCACAAAGAGTCTGAGTCCCATTTTGTCATGTTCATTGTAGGCGACCTTGGATGGAGCACAGATAACAAACCAGCTACTGAATTCAATGCTACAGTTAATATGTGCATTTCTCTGACAATTAAATTAATTCATACACAGGCATAGTTGCTGGAAGAGGATGAATGAATAGATTTGTCTACATTCATTTTAAATCTGATTGAGCAGGTCAAACAATTAGATTGATTTGATAGGGTCTTTATTTTGAAAAGACATATGTCATTGAGTGACATATAATTGAGATATATGAAAAGAAAAAGTGATTGCTATACTCATTTTCAGCTTGACGTAAACATTTGCTTGACTAATTTTAGATCAGTTGATAACAATATACGTAAGATTGGTAAGAATCAAAGTTACCCACAGTCCTCAACACACTGAGTTCATGATCTTAGCTGCACTATAGCGGCAGAGGTGGAAAACAACACCATCTGGTTCTTCACAAGGTGTGTTAAAGAAAATCAGAGGGAAGGACTCCCAGACTTCATTAGCTCTCCACTTAGCAGTTGTTTGCAGAATGTTAACAACAGTCTCAGATCAGATTCCCTACACAGTCGCTTTACCATGCAGCACAAGTTGCAAAGAGCAAAAAAAATAAATATGGTGAAAAGTAACAAGTGGCGTACGATTGCAAAAGCGTTCAAATGATGCCATAACCCATTGAAAATTCTTATTCTCATTGTAATCTCTGTCACTCCTTTGCTTATGGGTAATCTCTGAATTTAACAATGTTCAGTTTGGACTCATTCCAAGCCAGGGAATGGTGCAGAGCTGGGGCCTGGAGTGGAAGATGGGAACCAGAGCCCAGCAGACCAATGGTGAATTAGAGCATTGTAGGGTAGGACAGCTAGGATTGTAGGGTAGGCCTAATAAACTGCATTGAAGTTGTAATTAGGTGGAGAGAGCAGCACAGGGTGGGAGCAGAACACAGCAAGTGAGCAAGGTATAGAATGCTAAAATAAAAACTATTGGAACTCAAAACAAGTGGAAGTTTGCCTATTTAATAGTGACAGGAACATGGAGAACACTGATGGTAGCTCTTTTGAGAATTTATTTTCCTGGAAAGGCTTCATAAAGAAGTTGCATGTGGAGAAAAAATACTTAATCAATTACAAAATTGAGACGTGTCTTAAAGCACCAGATTTTTTTAAATTATTGACAGAAAGCCTGGCTATTCAGAAAGTGAACCATCAATTCCCATTTGTAAGCTCCACCCTATTTGTCCAATATTGTACTGAATTGGGAAAAGATGGTCAGACTTAAGTACATTTGGGGAACTTTAGTTAATCAGAGTGACACAATGGTACTGGTACTTTCCAGGAGTTATAGAGGCCGAATTTCCTCAGAGCTTCTCCCGCCCAACAACTGCAACTTCTAGTCCCTGGGAAAATTCACCCCCACAGTCCATCACTGTGATGTCTAAATGTGCAACATTGGTGCATTCTGAAAGTCTACTACCTGGATGAGTCTTTTCACTCAGAGACCTGGGAAATGCAGCAAAACTGAAAGTGCAAAGATTTGAGACAGACATGTGTCCAAACAGAAACATTAATGGAAACATTTCAAAAACAGCTCCACAGGCCACATTAATTATATTGTTGTGAATTATGTAATTTGTTAATGTTGAAATGTTCTTTTTAGTACTGCTCCTTCAGTGAAAAAAAATGATGTGAGCCAAAGCAATTTTCAAAAATTATTTTGAGCTACTTCCATGGTTATACCTTCCCTTTGTTTTATTTACTGACTGACAATTATTGATTGGTAGCTTTCATGCCTACTTGCTACTTCTTGACTGGTACATTTTGTACCTGTTCATTTGTGATTTGTTATTGTACAGTAAAGTCTTTCGTATCTGGCACCTACGGGACCGGGATAGTGCCGGTTGATGAAAAATTCTGGATAACAGAGAAATAAGCAATTTTTAACACAAAAAAAAATAAAAACCATGGACTAACTCGGCCACTGTGGGAAACTCGGTCACGGAAAAACAAAAAATGGATGGATTCGGCAAGATTACCAGTTATTTATTTTGCTGGTTATTAAAGACTTTCGGATGATTAAGTGCTGTTTAAACAAGAGTTTACTGTAATATGGAAAGGGCTCCAATGGTTGGGAATCTGGAGGAACACAAGGGTCAGTGGGCAGTCAGAAAGAGAGTTTGGGTCATTGAGAGTGCAGAGCACTGGTGGATTGGAGACGTGGGGCTGAGGTATGGGAGCACTGGGACATACTGGGGTAGAAGCATTGAAGAGTAACTGGGTGGTGGGTATATGAGGGGAAGCAACAGTGAGCACTGAACAGAGAGGGAAATATGGGGATTGCCTTTGTTTAAGATCAGGACACTGGTTTGGGATACAACTTTCTCACCCTCCAACTGAATTTGAAATTCAACCATGCTATGATCACTCTTTCCTAGAGGATCCTTTACTATGAGATCATTTATTAATTCTGTCTCATAACATAGTACCAGATCAAAGATAGCCTGCTCCCTGGTTGGTTCCATTACATACTGTTCTAGGAAAACATCCCGGATGCACTCTATGAACTCCTCCTCCAGGCTACCATGGCAAATTTGATTTGTCCAATCAATATGGAGATTAAAATCATCCATGATTATTACCATTATTTGTTGATTTATACTTTGTCCAACAACATTGCTACTGTTTGGGGGCATGTAGACTATGCCCACCAGAGACTTTTCCCCCCTATTATTTTTTATCTCTGTAAGGCTCGCAAAATTACACAGATTCCCCCAAAGTAAGAAAGAAGAGATATTGGACTGTTTGAATTAATATTGGGCCAAAGGGGCTTAATTTCAAAACCCCAGGAAGATTTGGCTAGTTTTAAAAGGCATGTTCAGGCCTGTGGAAAACTGTGACAAAGGGGAGGTGGGATGGGCTCCCGAAACACAGACAGTTTGAGTATTGGATCATCTGGGAGTGTTCTGGGCCACCCCAACCTTTCTACATAAAGACAATAAAAACTGTTCCTGCCGAAACCCACAGAGCCACCAAGAACATGATAAAACAATATATGCCAACAGTCAACAAAAGCAAACATGGCCCCAGCAGGAAAAGACAATCAAACAGCAGCTTCAAACCAATCAGAAAGGTTTCCAAAATGCTTTACACATTTTAATCTGGTTTCAAGGCAATTGCGAAACCAGTTAAAGGCCAATTAAAGTTAGATGGACCATCCCCGAAGCTCGTTAAAGTTTTAAAACATATTAAAAATAACGAGCCTGCCAAAACTTAACAAAAGAATCAGAGATTTGGTGGTCAGATAAGCCAGGTCTCAAAACAGTATAATTGAGGCCTGCTTGTTCAGTGAAACAGTTCAGTACAGTTCGGCAGAGATCAGAGCACACAGTCAGCACGTCAAGTTCAGTACAGGAGAGAAAGTACGGTTCAGAAAAAGATATCATCATTACCGTACTTAGTCGAAGAATCGGAGACTTGAAGAAAGAAGAAGGAAAAGGAGATCGTGGCAATCAAAGGCCTCAAGAAACCAACAACTACCAATATTACCACCAACCAGGTAATAGTGGGCCACCGCGACCAACAAGAAACCAACCACCGAGAATTCGAAAATCACAAACTTGTTTCCACTCTACAGGCTAGTCTGACTTACCCCTGGGTAAGATTTGACACAAAAGACCCTAAAACCTTTACCTAACCAAAGAAATTTAGGTACTTACCCGATAAATCCAACTACGCAGCTAACCGCATCAGTGGACAAACCAAGACTGAAGACCCAACGCAGGTGCAGTCTTCCACCACGTTCGGGGTATGGTAGGCCCCAACCACCAGAAATAAAGAGAACCCCGAAATTGTGAACCTCTACAGTCTGTCAAGAAAGTCGTTTGGTGAGCATTTCCTGGTCCTCTGGATTTCAACCTAGTTAGGATAGTGGGGTTGGGAGGGTAAGGGATTTTGTCTATTGAAATTCTCCCTCGCATATTCCGAGTGTTCCCCCTTTTAGAGTATAAGTTTTATTGTATTGTATATTCTCCTATCTCAAAATAAATATCTCAGTTCTTTTGACCAACTCAGGTGTCTGTTGCAATTTCATTACAACCCCCAAATAAGTCCAAAGTCTAGAACCAAAGGAGTGGGAGCGATTCAAACCGCTCAGGGAGTCAGAGGTAAAGCTGACCACACACACCACCCCTTACATCTCCACCCAAACCGATTCTACATCTTGATCTTCTGAGCCAATATCACTTCTCACCACTGCACTGATCCCATCTTTTACCAACAAAGCCACCCCACCTCCCTTTCCTTTCTTTCTATCCTTCCGAATGATCATATACCCTGGAATATTCAGTTCCCAGCCTTGGTCGCCTTGCAAGCACGTCTCTGTAATGGCAATCAGATCATACCCATTTGTATCTATTTGTGCCATCAACTCATTTATCTTGTTACGAATGCATTCAGATATAAAGCTTTTAACGTTGTCTTTTTACCATTTTTCCTTGTTATGGCTTTTTTTCTGTTACACTCTTATTTTTAAACATTCTGGCCTAGAAATTCAGTCGCGTTTGCGCCCACTTATTGGCTAAAGAGTGGTTTGTGCCGGAAGTTTTTTAGTGCCCGAAATTCAGTTGGTCCCTAACATCGGCGTTAGCCGGTAGCGCTGCGCCGGCACCGATGACGTCATCGGTGTGCGCAGCGCCCCGGTTCCAATGCAATTCCGTGCCGACTGCCAAATTCAGTTGCGGCCGCCTCGCCCGTAGCGGCCGCAAACAGCGTTTGAAAAACGGGGCCTTGCAGCTCCGAGAGGCCGGCGCATAAAGGTGGAGGGGCGGCCGGCCGCTTTCCCGGCGGCCGATTGGCCGCTCCTTCCTCCCCGGACTCCCACACCACCCCCCCGCGGCATTGGTGTCTGACCCCCGCGAGCCCGGCACTTCTCCGTGGTGCCGGGCTCATTTGCCGGGGGAATCCAGCGGCGATCTCACGGCTGCAGGCAGCTCCTCCTTAAGAGAAGGAGGAGGCCTGCAGTACCCCAGCCTGCCGCACCGCATCGGGTGGCGCAGCGGCAGCTGGACGCCTGAAACTGACTTTCAGCGCTCCAAGCGAGGCGGCCAAACCCTGCAATAGCGCCCGCCTCCGTCTTGGGTCGCTGCAACTGAATTTCAGGCGGGCGCTACGGGAATCCGGGCGAGCGCTAAATTTCGGGCGCTAAAGACCTGGCGCGGCGATAGCGAATTTCTAGGCCTCTGTCCCTTCCTGTCACACTCTGGTTATTATTTCCCCCATCTCTAGCCTGCTCTATTGTTTTCTCATTTCTCATTGACTTTTTATTTTCCTGCTCACCTGGATCCTCCCCCCCCCCCCACTATTTAGTTTAAAGCCCTCTCTACAGCCCTAGTTATTCGATTTGCCAGGACTCTAGCCCTAGCATGGTGCAAGTGAAGCCCGTCCAAACGGAACAGTGCCCTCTTATCCCAGTATTGGTGCCAATGTCCCACAGATCAAAACCCATTTCTCCCACATCAGTCTTTCAGCTACTCGTTCATTTCTCTGATCTTATTTACCCTATGCAAATTCGCTCATGGCTCAGTTAGTAATCCAGGGATTATTACCTTTGTGGTTCTGCTTTTTAATTTAGCCCCTAGCTGCTCATACTCTCTCAGCAGAACCTCTTTCTTTGTCCTACCTATGTCATTGGTACCTACGTGGGCCATGACAACTGGATCTTCCTCCTCCCACTCCAAGTTTCTCTCCAGCCTAGAGGAGATGTCCTTAACCCTGGCACCAGGCAGGCAACATAGCCTTCGGGACTCACGCTCTCGGCTGCAGAGAACAGTATCTATCCCCCTCACTATACTGTCCCCAACCACTACAACATTTCTTTTTGCTCCCCCCACTTGAATGGCTCCCTGTACCATGGTGCTGTGGTCAGTTTGCTCATCCTCCCTGCAGTCCCTGGCGTCGTCCACACAGGGAGCAAGAATTTCATACCTGTTGGACAAGGCCAAGGGCTGAGGCTCCTCCACCACTACCTCCTGGATCCCAATACCTGCCTCGCTTGCAGTCACACCCTCCTGTCCCTGACCAGGGCCAAATTGGAAGTAATTATCCTAGTGGGTGTGACTGCCTCCTGGAATAGAGTGTCCAGGTAATGCTCCCCCTCCCTAATGTGTTGCATTGTACAAGATATTAAGTAAAAATGTAGAAGAATTAATGAGTCAAAATGGCAACCATGGTGGCTCGGCGTGGGAGAAGAAAATAACAGTGAAAACTAAAATAAAGTGTAAATAAATGTAGTAGGCTGGAAAATAATTCAATAACCAGGTGCTGGAAAATAAATGAAATGAACCAGGGGACAAATGAGGCAGCAAAGTGGCAATGGTGGTGGCCTCTGCAGCTGGAGGGGAGAGAAGGGAAGAAAAGAGAAGTAAAATGAAATGCCTGTGAAAGAAATGAATTAGGGACTATATAAAAACATGAAATGCAAATTAATGCAGTAGACTGTAAAAAGAATAGAAATATTGGGCATTTGGAAAAGGAATTAATTGATCAGGTAACAGAGGGTGGATGAGGGCAGTGCAGTTAATGTTGCATATATGGGGGGGCGATTTTCCCAATGGAGGTGGGTTGGAGGTGGGTTTCAGTTTGGATGGGTTCCAAACTCGCCTCCACTGAGAGGTGGAAAAAAATTGCGATTTCCCCTAATTGGCCAGTTGATTTCAGAGGTGTGGGTTCCCCTGGGCCAATTAGTGTTTTGGGACTGAAACTCGCCTCTGTTGACGTCACTTATCCAGCTTAATTTAAGTGCTGTTTGCTGCCTTGGCTCATTCCACTGGATTTTGGTCGATGGTGCACCACCTCCAACATTTTTTCTGCTTCAACAATGACCAACTCCAAGGCAAGGGCCTCCCCGAGGTTCTCAGATGAGGCGCTGGGAATGCTGGTTGAGGGGGCGAGAGCCAGTAGGGAGGTGTTCTTCCCCTCATCTGGGAGGAAGAGGCCTCCCAAAGAAACCAAGGCTGTCTGCATACAGCTGGCAAGGGAGATCTCCTCCAGATCAGTGTGCAGCAGGACATGGTAGCAGTGCCGTAAAAGGTTCAATGAACTTGTAAGATCAGGCAAAGTGAGTATACCTTCAGCTTGACCCTCCTTCTGCTCCCCTTCTCCTCTCATCATCAGCACTCTGCATTGTCAACCTCCTCCTACAAATCCCACTTTACCCTTACAACCCTTGCACCCTTCACCATCCCTCTCACTGTAAGAAACCAATCACTTGACTATTCGACTATGCTGCCCTCACACTCCCTTTCAATGTTATGCAATAACGATGACTAACAATGCACAGGGAGGACCTTTGGACATGGAACCTCACTCCATCTTTGTCTCCTAATCATCTATGCTCTGGACTCCCTGCACACACTCCATCATTCTCACTCCAACTCCACTTGTCTCCCTCACTGCAGGAAAAGAGAGCCCACAATAGAAGGGAAAGGGCGAAGACAGGAGGAGGGCCACCTTCCCTAGCCCACCACACCCAGGCTGAAGAGACGGCCCTGGACATCGCCGGCGCAGAGGTGGAGGTGGAAGTGAGGGACGGACAGACAGGTGAGGCAGAGCAAGCTGGTGACAGAATAGTTTTGCCTCTCTCTCATTTACACTGCTTGAGTGACTGAAATGGCTGCTGGTGTACATTATTAGAATGTCACTTGAGCATCTGCACTATTGCATGTGCATGCCAGACTTCCGTCAAATGTCTAACCCATGCCTTTACTCCCCCATAGGACCATCCACAGAGCCCCCCCCCACCCCAACGGTCAACGAGTGATACATTTTGGTAGGAAGAATGAGGAGAGACAATACAAGCTAAATGGTACAATTTTAAATGAGGTGTAAGAATAGAGAGAACTGGAGGTGTTTGTGCACACATCTTTGAAAGTGGCAGGACAGGTAAATGAAGCAGTTGATAAAACATCCTGGGCTTTATAAATAGAAAAATAGAGTACAAAAGCCAGGAAGTTATGCTAAACTGATATAAAACACTAGTTCGGCTCCAGTTGGAGTAATTAGTCCAATTCTGGTCACCATACTTTAGGAAGCATGTGAAGGCTTTAGAGAGAGTACAGAAGAGATTTACTAGAATGGTTCCACAGATCAGGGATTAGTTACGTGGACAGACTGGAGAAGCTGGGGTCATTGTCCTTAGAGCAGAGGAGGCTAAGAGGAGATTTGATAGAGGTGTTTAAAATCATGAAGGTGTTTAGCTAAGCCAATAAAGAGAAACTGTTTTCAATGGCTGAAGGGTCGATAATGGGAGGCCACAGATTTAAAGTGATTGGCAAAAGAACCGGCACTGACATGAGGAAAAACTTTTTTACACACGATTGGTTAGGATTTGGAATGCACTGCCTGCTAGGGTGGTGGATGTAGATTCAATAGTAGCCTTCAAAAGGAAATTCGATAAATACTTGAAGAAGAAAGAATTGCAGGGATATCGGGAAAGGGCGGGGGACGAACTGGATTGTTCTTTAAAAGAGCTGCCGCAGACTCGATGGGCCGAACAGCCTCCTTCTGTGCTGTACTTTTCTATGATTCTATGAATTAATTGAACAGGGGAATCAAATAGTCAGGAAAGGAGGAATGGCAACAAGTCAGGTAACAGGGTGAAGATAAGGGCAGTGGGGGAAGAGAAAATAGAGACAGAAATGATTTCTTTTTTGCTACTCATTAAGGATAGGGTTATGACATGGACTTCCATCAATGGTGGCAGCTCAGGAAGCTGGGGAAACAGGTAAAGAAAATAAAGTGAAAGTTCAGAAAATAATGAAATATAGTCAGTAGTCTGACAGAATACAATATAGTTAGAACTTGCAAAAGTAATTAAATAGTAGCTTTGGGATTTTTGCTACTTGCTAATGGCAAACAATAGGCTTGTGGCACAGGGTTCTAGAGCAGCAGCGAGATAGTAATTCATATGAAAATATTTTGTTAATTTATATTAAAGATTGGATACATTTCTATTAAAAACGTAGAAAACTGTGCTGAAAAGGAGAGAAAACTTGGAATTGACACTGTCTAATTGAGAATTCATTCATTAAAAACAGTTCTTTGGCTGTTTAGGGGAAATTAAAATGCAAATTAACCAGAAGGAACAAAAATTCAAACTTAAAACATATTGAATAAAATCTCACATACAATTTAAAAATTGTTGAGCTTGTGCAGTCAGTTGAAGGAGATGGAGGGGTAGATTTTCAACTTGCCGCCCAGGCATAAAACTAAAGATGCAGATCAGCTGCCCATTATAGAAACTGTCCAATTTTCATTTCTATTGAAATCAATGGAAAGGAAAAATCAGGTGGTTTGTAGAACAGGCGGCCATTGCGTGACACCAGTTTTAAAGTTAAAAATCTAACCCAGATTTTAAAAGCGTTAAGAGGAACTTGGCCACATGGCCATGGTAGGCCAAACAGAAGTAACAATTTAAAAAAAGCTGTCGAAACCTTCCAAAAGTAGTATTTTTCACCATTAGGGACATGCCGATGATGTGACAAAATCATGAAACAGGATGCAAGTATGACAAACAGAAAGCGTGTGTGAGACGCAAGGCTTTTAATATGTTACTATATCTGGGTCATGGCATAGTTTGATGGGGAAAGTGCGCGCCATGTGGAATTTTTTTTAATTAATTTGCTTAGGACAGCATAACTCAAAAGCAATGTATGGTTCGAGAACTGTTAATCATTTATATATGTGAACAGATGAGTCACGTGATTAAAAGTGTCAGTAAAGCGGCAGAATAAAGAAGAGCGTAATTTTTTGAAAGTATTTTTCTGATTGGGGGTTGGGGGGTGGGAGGAAAAAGATAGGAGATGTTTTCAAGTTACCACTAACGCTCATTAGAATGCAAGTCTGAGTACCGGCTAAAATGTATCTTCAGGTATGTACAGTTGCATCGGGTACAAATCGATTTAGTCAATTGGATAAAGAAGATGATATTTATTGGTTTCTCGAACAGGACAAATGTGGTCGAAAGGGACAGCAGGTCAATATACATTTTTTCTTAAAGTCCTATTCAGTAGAGAACTGTTCAGGATTAAAGTACTTAGTATGTCAATGTGTTGTAAAGAATTTGAGAAATTTACTTTTCAGGCCAGGCTTTGAGATGGGTCATTTGATGTTGAAAATATTGTCTGTATAAAAAAAGCGTATGTTTTTATTGACTGTTATTGTGGAAAAGTTCAGTGTTCAGTCCTTTTATAAGGCTCATGAGTGAAAATGTTATGTAGCGTTGAGTGGTCTCCATGAGCAGATAAGCAGAAAAAACATTTAGGGGGAGAAATACTTACATTTATAGCATGATTGATAGGATCAGTCATACTTGTGCTATGGGGGCCTGAAGTTCAGAATGTGTTGCAGAATAAGAAAATGGCAGGGGATAGTGAGGCCGCTGGCTGGCCTGAAGGACCTGCAGGAATCAAAAAAACCTGTAGCAAATCAGCAAGGCCTCAAGCACCCTCAGGAAGCAACCGGACATATCTGTGCTGTGAAACAAGCAAGCAGAAAAAGGTACAGATGTTTTCCGTGCAAAATGGGGAAAAACAAAGGAGAAATAAAATGGAGGGCGGACATGGGCAACTTGCACCACAGCATCACCAATGGGGCTTGGGGTGGGGGGAGGGGCGGTGCGGACCTGCAACTGCATCATGACAGGCCACTGTTAACATAAAAATTATCAATGTTTGCATAAGAATTCTAATTATAAATGTTTACATGGTAATTTCACATTGTAACTCTTGACATTAAAGTATTCATCAAAAATTCTGACAAGGAGTAAGATTTGTCGACAGGAAGCATGACATATACAAGACTTTTAAAAATATACTAGTCAATCTCTTGTGGCACTGCACAGGGGGAGTCAAGACCTGCACAACCTTCATAAGTATGAGCCAATAGAATACAATGATAGCAGATACAAAAGCAGTGGATGACAGAAACAGGCACCATAATGACATGAAGATTTTAAATTAATGGAATAAAATGATAACAAAACGTGTTATTGGTCTTGTTTGACACTATACAGTCACAGCAAGAAAACACAACTGACAGAATTGTCATGCAGAAGCAATGATTCACAATGATCGAAGGTTACTAATGAACACTGCAGCACAGCATGGTAGCATAGTTATTATGTTACGAAACTAGTAATCCAGAGGCCTAGACTAATAATCTAGAGAACATTGAGTTCAATTCCCACCATGGCAGTTTGAGAATTTGAATTCAGTTTAAAAATAAAAGCTGGTATCAGTAAAAGCAATCATGAAGCTGTTGGATTGTCAAAAAAAAACCTCATTTATTAATGTCCTTTGGGAAAGGAAACCTGCTGTCCTTATCTGGTCTGGACTACATGTGACTCCAGTCCTACATTAACATGGTGACTGTCCTCTGATGTGGCTTAGCAAGCCACTCAATTGTATCAAACTGCTACATTGGAGCAGTTGAAGAAGGTGGTCCAACACCATCTTACCAGGCCAACTAGGGATGGGCATTAAATGCTAGCCTTGCCAGCGACACCCATATCCCAAGAATGGAGAAAAAAAATCATATATCAATGAATTCATAAGTTAGTACAGCACCGTATCTGACTGAATCAATAAACTTATAAAGAATATAGTGACACCAGCAGATTAATACAACAGGATGTGTACGAGTGAACTCATAAATATATTAATAGAACAGCAGTTATAAATTCATACAGCAATGGGCACACAAATGCATCAATGGAGCAATGGGAACCAATGCATTAATGAATAAATATAGTGGCAGCCACCAGTAAATCAATAAATTAATAAAGCACTGTTCACCAACAAATCAATAAATTAAACCAGCAGCAATTAATTAATAACAGAACAGTGGGCACACCAGAAAATTAATTAATTAATTCAGAAGTAGGCACCAGGGAATTAATTATTAATAGAGCATCTGCCACCAGCAAATCAAAAAAGATTGAGAGTGGCAGGCACCAATAAATTAAAAAATTATATAGAAAAACATATTGATTTGCTGTACCTTTAAAAAAATTCATTCCTGGAATGTGGAAGTTGCTGGCAAAGCTGGCATTTAGCGCCCATCCCTAGTAGTGGTGAACTGTTGCTGCAGTTTATCCTTTGTAGCGGACTAATATAACTGAGTGGCTTGCTAGAACTTCAGAGGGCAGTTAAGAGTCAACCGCATTGGTGTGGGACTGGAGCCGCATGTAGGATAGAAAGGGTAAGCTCGGCAGGACATTAGTGAACCAATGGGTTTTTATGATATCAGCTAGCTTCATGGACACTTTTACTGATACCAGCTTTTATTTCCAGATTTTTAAAACAAACTGAATTCAAATTCTCAAACTGCGATGGTGGGATTTGAATTCACATTCTCGGGATCATTAGTCCGGCCCTTCTAGATTACTTGTACAGTAACATAACTACTACACTACTGTACTCATGTTTGTTCCTTGGAGCTATGAAGCAGAAAACAACAGTGGGCCGGGAAATAGAGCTAGAGCAACAAGATCACAACAAGGGTAATGCTTCTTATGAGTTCTGGTATCTGGGTTTGGGGTGTTGAAGGGAAAGGCTGAATTAGGAAATATAAACAGCCCGAATGGTGCATTCAAAGCTTAAAAGCTGCTGTGGAAAATTTAAGAACATTTGAGGACAGGAACAGAAGGTGGAGATCCATGCTTGAACGGATCAAAGGCAGACAGAGCCAGAAGCAGGAGGGTGGCAGAGTGGCAGCTGAGAGCACCAGGATGGGCAGACCAGAGGCAGCCACAGGTGACAATGAGAGTGAACAGGAGATGGAGCTGAAGTAGCAAGGCAGCAAAGAAAAGTTGTGATTTGTGTGAAGCCTGGTATTGGGGTTTGTAACATGGGGGTGATTTTCTCAATGGGGAGCTTTTGGAGGCGAGACTCCCACTTGTCAGTCCCACCTCCATCAACCTCTGGCCAACCCACACTATTTTCCCTTGATTGACCTTGTTAAGCCCGCACAGCGAGCTTAGCAGGCCAATTAAGGGAAAGCTGGTTGCAAAGAACGTCAACAGATGAATTGTCATTGTTTGACAGCTCTGTGAAGCTGTCAAACAATGACATTCTCTGTAGTTTGATGAGGTCTTGAATTCAAGACCTCATCAAACATCTTTCTTTTGCAGAAATTAGATGGTTGTTGCATTGGAGAATACAATGGCCATCTGTCATCTCTACCGCAGAGGTGCGAGACTCTCCGCATACCCACCGACTGAAGCCTGCACTACAGGAAGAAACAAAGGCAAGTACACTTTTTCTAACACTTTGCACTTACCTCAGATACTCACCTCTCCACACTTGCACCCATCACTCACCTCCACAGCACACTTTTGGACCCCTCCGACCCCCTGCAGACCCATTACTTGTCTCGCTGACATGGCGGGTTTTGGAGTCTTTGGGAAGCCCACAATTGTGAGGGCAAAGAGGGGCTAATCCTATTTCCTGCCTGTGAACTACCTGTTAACAGGCAGTTAATTGGCTTTAATCCCTTCCCGCCTCCAAGGAGACGGGACCCGGGGCGGGACGGATACCCGCCTCCTGGCAAGATGGCATGGAGGTGGGTTGGGAGTGGGTTGGACACCCGCCCCCAAATTCTGCCATTTTCCCGGCAGTCCCGCCTCCATACCCGCCTCCTCAGGGCTGGCAAGATCGCGCCCAAAGAGGCGAACCATGATGGACCAGAGTGAGTGCTTTTTCTTTTTAATACTGAATGCTTGCCAGCACCAGATCAAGCAGGTGGAAGATGGTGCTAAATGGTGGAGTGAGTGGGAGTGGAGTGGAGCTACAGCTGCATGGCCATGATGGGAAGTTTTTTTTACTGCAGAGCAAATGGGTAGGAGACAGAGCAGAAGCAACAAGGCCGCAAAGAAAGGGAAGGCCTAACATCAGGGTTCAGAGCATGGCGGGGCCAGGGAGGGGAGGGGGCAGGGCGAGCTGAGCATGGGTAGAGCAGAGGTGGGCAGAGTTTTAAATGAGAGCGTAGCAGTTGAGAGCAGGACAGAGGCAACCAGAGTTGGTAGCAGGGCCAATTTTTATAAGTTACATCATAGGAAAGGCAGGAAGCAGGAAGGGCAGGAAGCAGACCAGAGCAGGAGTATTTGTTTCAATATTATAGGAAAAATAACAATTCACACCATGGAGCCACCCGTGGTGAAAGGCTTGTAACTGCATCATGACAGGTAACTGTTTACATAGGGTTTCTCATTATAAGTGTTTACTTAAGGATTACTATTACAAAATGTTAAAAGTGGATAACTTACATTATGTTCCAATTAAATTTAATGGACAATTCATCTACATAGTCACACTTGGTAAAATCATTAAAACAATCTTTTGGTGCTCAGATGAAGAGGGATCTGTTTTCGAAAGAATTTTGGAAAAATTACCAAACAAACAGTTTGTATAACTTAAGTGAAAAGCCTGACACAGTAGAAGTGAGAACATAAAAAAAAGAACAACGAAGAACTGGGAGAGAGTTTAAAAGTTTTAATCTAATCCAACAGGTTCAGATGATGACAACAAATCTCTAATCTATATATATAAATCGGTCGATCTGTCTGTCTGTCTGTCATTCTGCCATTCTGTCTGTCATTCTGTCTGTCATCGCGTGTGCGTCTGGCGGGCTATGCGCTTGAAAGTTGCAGGGCGTACCTACGGGCGCGTCACCTCCAAAGAAAGCTTACGCTTCCGAGACGGTTTTAAGCGTATTTACGTTTCGGCCGGGCTAAAATCGCGCCCGCGGTATCCCAAAAACCTTCAACATTCCGCTCATTAGCATCTCATTATCCGCTCATTAGCGGCAGAGTGACCTCGAGGTCGACCAATCGTACGGCGGCTTCCTGCCGCGTGCGGCCGGGCCAATCGGTGCGTGTGTGGGCGGTCCTTATCGTTCTGAACCGAGGTGAGTCGCCGCCATCTTGCTTCCATTCTTTATCCTGCTTTCTGCGTCTTTGTTTTCAAATATACATTTACACCAAAATAAAATTGAATTTATTAAATTGTTTTTAAATAAATCACTCATTTGTAAACCTAACCTGAACATTCTTTTTCCTACCTTTCCCTGTTTTTTGCTTAGGCCTCAAAGCCTGCGCCTTTCTTGCCCAGCCAGGCCGAAGCTAGGTGATTGCGCTTCTACTAAGCTCCTCACCACCCCCACCCCCACCCCCGCCGTGTCACGTTACCCAGGGCAACGGTGTCAGCCACGAGGGTTAGGGTGCGCGCGCAGCAGGAGCAGGTGAGACGCGGCGTCTCTGTTCCACGCTCGGCGGGGGGGTGGCGGGGCTCGGCCGCCGGCCGTCTCTCAGAGCCGCAATCGGGCTCGGCCGGTGGGGGGCGTGGCTCGGCCGCTGGCCGTCTCTCAGAGCCGCAATCGGGCTCGGCCGCCGGCCGTCTCTCAGAGCCGCAATCGGGCTCGGCCTGGGGGGGGTCAGGTCTTGGCCACCGGCCGTCTCTCAGAGCCGCAATCGGGCTCGGCCGGGGGGGGCGGGGCTCGGCCGCCGGCCGTCTCTCAGAGTCGCAATCGGGCTCGGCCGGGGGGGTGGGGCGGGGCTCGGAGAGCGGGGCTCTCGGCCTGGGACCCCCCGCCCCCCCTTCCCCTTCCTGTCCCCCCCCGCTGCCCCCCCTTCCCCCCCGCCCCCCTTCCCCTTCCCGCCCCCCTTCCCCTCCCCGCACCCCCCTTTCCCCCCTGCCCCCACCTTCTCCCCACCGCCCCCCCCTTCTCCCCCCGCCCCCTCCCTTCCCCCTCCGCCCACCCTCCCTTCCCCCCCTTCTCCCCCACCCCCGCCCCCCCTTCCCCACCCGCCGCCCCCCCTTCCACCCCCGCACCCCCCTTTCCCCTGCCCCCCTTCCCCTTCCCTTCCCCCCTGCCCCCCTTCCCCTTCCCTTCCCCCCGCCCCCCCTTCCCCTTCCCTTCCCCCCCCGCCCCCCCTTCCCCTTCCCTTCCCCCCCCGCCCCCCCTTCCCCTCCCCCCCGCCCCCCCTTCCCCTCCCCCCCCGCCCCCCCTTCCCCTTCCCTTCCCCCCCGCCCCCCCTTCCCCTTCCCTTCCCCCCCCGCCCCCCCTTCCCCTTCCCTTCCCCCCCCGCCCCCCCTTCCCCTTCCCTTCCCCCGCCCCCCCTTCCCCTTCCCTTCCCCCCCGCCCCCCCTTCCCCTTCCCTTCCCCCCTCCCTTCCCTTCCCCCCCTCCCTTCCCCCCCTCCCTTCCCTTCCCCCCTTCCCTTCCCCCTTCCCTTCCCCCCTCCCTTCACCCCGCCCCTTCCCCCATGCCCTCCCTTCACCCCACCCACTCCCTCTCTTCCCCCCAGTCGCTCTCTCTCTTCCCCCCAATCGCTCTCTCTCTACCCCCCAGTCGCTCTCTCTCTTCCCCCCCAGTCGCGCTCTCTCTCTCTCTTCTCCCCCCCCCCAGTCGCTCTCTCTCTCTCTCTTCCAACAACAACATGCCCTCGAAAAAACCTCGGCACCGCCGGGCACTTCAGCTAGTCTACATATATAAATCGATACTTCTGTCTGTCATTCTGTCATTCTGTCTGTCATCGCGTGTGCGTCTGTCGGGTTATGTACTCGAAAGTTACAGGGCGCACCTACGCGTGCGTTACCTCCAAGGAAAGCTTACGCTTCCGAGACGGTTTTAAGCGTATTTACGTTTCGGCCGGGCTAAAATCGCGCCCGCGGTATCCCAAAAACCTTCAACATTCCGCTCATTAGCATCTTTTTATCCGCTCATTAGCGACAGAGTGACCTCGAGGTCGACCAATCGTACGGCGGCTTCCTGCCGCGTGCGGCCGGGCCAATCGGTGCGTGTGTGGGCGGTCCTTATCGTTCTGAACCGAGGTGAGTCGCCGCCATCTTGCTTCCATTCTTTATCCTGCTTTCTGCGTCTTTGTTTTCAAATATACATTTCCACCAAAATAAAATTGAATTTATTAAATTGTTTTTAAATAAATCACTCATTTGTAAACCTAACCTGAACATTCTTTTTCCTACCTTTCCCTGTTTTTTGCTTAGGCCTCAAAGCCTGCGCCTTTCTTGCCCAGCCAGGCCGAAGCTAGGTGATTGCGCTTCTACTAAGCTCCTCACCCCCCCCCACCCCCGCCGTGTCACGTTACCCAGGGCAACAGTGTCAGCCACGAGGGTCAGGGTGCGCGCGCAGCAGGAGCAGGTGAGACGCGGCGTCTCTGTTCCGCGCTCGGCGAGGGGGTGGCGGGGCTCGGCCGTCGGCCGTCTCTCAGAGCCGCAATCGGGCTCGGCCGCCGGCCGTCTCTCAGAGCCGCAATCGGGCTCGGACGGGGGGTGCGGGGCTTGGCCGCCGGCTGTCTCTCAGAGCCGCAATCGGGCTCGGCCGGCGGGGGGGTGCGGGGCTTGGCCGCCGGCCCGTCTCTCAGAGCCGCAATCGGGCTCGGCCGGGGGGTGGGCGGGACTCGGCCGCCGGCCATCTCTCAGAGCCGCAATCGGGCTCGGCCGGGGCTCGGCTGCCGGCCGTCTCTCACCAGCCGCAATTGGGCTCGGCCGGTGGGGGGCGGGGCTCGGCCGCCGGCCGTCTCTCAGAGCCGCAATCGGGCTCGGCCGCCGGCCGTCTCTCAGAGCCGCAATCGGGCTCGGCCGGGGGGGGGGCGGGGCTCGGCCGCCGGCCGTCTCTCAGAGCCACAATCGGGCTCGGCCGGGGGGTGGGGCGTGGCTCGGAGAGCGGGGCTATCGGCCTGGGCCCCCCCCGCCCCCCCCCTTCCGCCCCCCCCTTCCCCCCCGCCCCTTCCCTTCCCGTCCCCCCCGCTGCCCCCCCTTCCCCCCGCCCCCTTCCACTTTCCGCCCCCCTTCCCCTCCCCGCGCCCCCACTTCCCCCCCCGCCCCCCCTTCTCCCCACCGCCCCCCTTCTCCCCCCGCCCCCTTCCTTCCTCCCCCGCCCACCCTCCCTTCCCCTCCCTTCCCCCCGCCCTTCCCCTCCTTCCCCCCCTCCCTTCCCCCCACCCATTCCCCCCCTTCCGCCACCCCTTCCCCCCTGCCCCCGCCCCCCCCTTCCCCACCCGCTGCCCCCCTTCCCCCCCGCCGCCCCACTTCCACCCCCGCACCCCCCTTTCCCTGTCACCCTTCCCTTCCCCTTCCCTTCCCTTCCCTTCACCCCCGCCCCCCCTTCCCTTCCCCCCTCCCTTCCCCCCCTTCCCTTCACCCCCTCCCTTCCCCCCGCCCCTTTCCCCATGCCCTCCCTTCCCCCCACCCGCTCTCTCTCTTCCCCCCAGTCACTCTCTTTCTTCCCCCCAATCGCTCTCTCTCTACCCCCCAGTCACTCTCTCTCTTCCCCCCCAGTCGCGCTCTCTCTCTCTCTTCTTCCCCCCCCCCAGTCGCTCTCTCTCTCTCTCTTCCAACAACAACATGCCCTCGAAAAAACCTCGGCAACGCCGGGCACTTCAGCTAGTCTATATATATAAATCGATACTTCTGTCTGTCATTCTATCATTCTGTCTGTCATCGCGTGTGCGTCTGTCGGGCTATGTGCTCGAAAGTTACAGGGCGTACCTACGCGCGCGTTACCTCCAAAGAAAGCTTACGCTTCTGAGACGGTTTTAAGTGTATTTACGTTTCGGCCCGGGCTAAAATCGCGCCCGCGGTATCCCAAAAACCTTCAACATTCCGCTCATTAGCATCTCATTATCCGCTCATTAGCGACAGAGTGACCTCGAGCTCGACCAATTGTACGCCGGGTTGCTGGCGTGTGCCGCCGGGCCAATCGGTGCGTGTGTGGCCGGGCCTTATTGTTCTGAACCGAGGTGAGTCGCCGCCATCTTGCTTCCATTCGGATTCCTGCTTTCTGCGTCTTTCTTTTCAAGTATACATTTCCACCAAAATAAAATTCAATTTATTAAATTCTTTTAAAATAAATCACTCATTTGTAAATATTTTATCTAACCTGAACATTCTTTTTCCCACCTTTGCCTGTTTTTTTCTTAGGCCTGAAAGCCTGGGCCTTTCTTGCCCAGCCAGGCACGAGCTAGGTAACTGGGCTGCTGCTAAGCTCCTCACCGCCACCCCCCCGGCTGTGTCACGTTACCCAGGGCAACGGCGTCAGCCACGAGGGTCAGGGTGCGCGCGGAGCAGGAGCAGGTGAGACGCGGCGTCTCTGTTCCGCGCTCGGCGGGGCTCGGCCGTCTCTTAGAGCCGCAATCGGGCTCGGCTGGGGGGGGGCGAGGCTCGGCCGCCGGCCGTCTCTCAGAGCCGCAATCGGGCTCGGCAGGGGGGGGCGGGTCTCGGCCGCCGGCCGTCTCTCAGAGCCGCAATCGGGCTCGGCCGGGGGGGGCGGGGCTCGGCCGCCGGCCGTCTCTCAGAGCCGCAATCGGGCTCGGCCGGGCGGGGGGAAGCGGGGCTTGGAGAGCGGGGCTCTCAGCCGGGGCGGGCGGGGCTCAGAGAGCGGGGCTCTCGGCCTGGGCCCCCACCCGCCCCTGCCCCCCCCCGCCCCCCCCCTTACGCCCCCCCACCCCCCGCACCCCACTTCCCCTTCCCGCCGCCCCCTTCCCCCCCTTCCCCCCTTCTCCTTCCCGCCCCCCCCTTCCCGCCCCCCCTCCCCGCCCCCCTTCTCCCCCCCCGCCCCTTCCACCCCCGTGCCCCCTTCCCCCTCCCCCCTCCCTTCCCCCCCTCCCCCTCCCCCCTCCCTTCCCCCCGTCCCTTCCCCCCTCCCTCCCCCCGTCCCTTCCCCCCCACCCTGCCCCCCCGCCCCTTCACCCTCGCCCCTTTCTCCCCGCCCCTTTCCCCCCCTCCCTTCCCTTCCAACCCGCCCCCCCTTCCCCCCCGCCCCCCCTTCCCCTCCCTACCTTCCCCCCTGCCCCTTTCCCTCCCTTCCCTTCCCCCTCCTTCCCCCCCGCCCTCCCTTCACCCCCCGCCCCTACCCCCCGCCCCCCATTCCCCCGTCCCTTCCCCCGTCCCTTCCCCCTCCCTTCCCCATCCCTTCCCCCCCTGCCTTCCCCCCTCCCTTTCCCCCCCGCCCCTTTCCCCCCCCTCCCTTTCCCCCCTCCTTCCCCCCCATTCCTTCCCCCCCCATTCCTTCCCCCCCTCCCTTCCCCCCGCGCCCCTTCCCCTCAGTCGCTCTCTCTCTTCCCCCCAGTCGCTCTCTCTCTACCCCCCAGTCGCTCTCTCTCTTCCCCCCCAGTCGCGCTCTCTCTCTCTCTTCTCCGCCCCCCCCCGCAGTCGCTCTCTCTCTCTCTCTCTTCCAACAACAACATGCCCTCAGAAAAAGCCTCGGCACCGCCGGGCACTTCAGCTAGTATCTATATATATAAATTGGTCGATCTGTCTGTCTGTCATTCTGTCATTCTATCATTCTGTGATTCTGTCATTCTGTCTGTCATCGCCTGTGCGTCTGGCGGGCTATGCGCTCGAAAGTTACAGGGCGTACCTACGCGCGCGTTACCTCCAAAGAAAGCTTACGCTTCCGAGACGGTTTTAAGCGTATTTACGTTTCGGCCTGGCTAAAATCGCACCCGCGGTATCCCAAAAACCTTCAACATTCCGCTCATTAGCATCTCATTATCCGCTCATTAGCGACAGAGTGACCTCGAGGTCGACCAATCGTACGGCGGCTTGCTGCCGCATTGCGGCCGGGCCAATCGGTGCGTGTGTGGGCGGTCCTTATCGTTCTGAACCGAGGTGAGTCGCCGTCATCTTGCTTCCGTTCTTTTTCCTGCTTTCTGCGTCTTTCTTTTCAAATATACATTTCCACCAAAATAAAATTGAATTTATTAAATTGTTTTTAAATAATTCACTCATTTGTAAACCTAACCTGAACATTCTTTTTCCGACCTTTCCCCGTTTTTTTCTTAGGCCTCAAAGCCTGCGCATTTCTTGCCCAGCCAGGCCCGAGCTAGGTGATTGCACTTCTGCTAAGCTGCTCACCACCCCCCCGCCCCCCCCCGCTGTGTCACGTTACCCAGGGCAACGGCGTCAGCCACGAGGGTCAGGGTGCGCGCGCAGCAGGAGCAGGTGAGACGCGGCGTCTCTGTTCCGCGCTCGGCGGGGGGGGGCGGGGCTCGGCCGCCGGACGTCTCTCAGAGCCGCAATCGGGCTCGGCCGGGGGGGGCGGGGCTCGGCCGCCGGCCGTCTCTCAGAGCCGCAATCGGGCTCGGCCGGGGGGGGGCGGGGCTCGGCCGCCGGCCGTCTCTCAGAGCCGCAATCGGGCTCGGCCAGGAGGGGGGTGGGGCTCGGCCGCCGGCCGTCTCTCAGAGCCGCAATCGGGCCTCAGCCGGGGGGGGCGGGGCTCGGAGAGCGGGGCTCTCGGCCCGGGGAGGCGGGGCTCGGATAGCGGGGCTCTCGGCCTGGGCCGCCCCCCGCCCGTTCCCCCCCCTTCCCCCTTCCCTTCCCCCCCGCCCCCCCTTGTCCCCACATCCCCTTCCCCCCGCCCCCTCCCTTCCCCCCCTCCCTTCCCCCCCTCCCCCCTCCCTTCCCCCCCCGTCCCTTCCCCCCTCCCTCCCCCCCATCCCTTCCCCCCCCAACCTGCCCCCCCGCCCCTTCACCCTCGCCCCTTTCTCACCGCTCCTTTCCCCCTCCTTCCCTTCCAACCCGCCCCCCCTTCCCCCCCGCCCCCCCTTCCCTCCCTACCTTCCCCCCTGCCCCTTTCCCTCCCTTCCCTTCCCCCTCCCTTCCCCCCCGCCCTCCCTTCCCCCCCCGCCCCTTCCCCCCCGCCCCCCATTCCCCCCATTCCCCCCTCCCTTCCCCCGTCCCTTCCCCCTCCCTTCCCCCATCCCTTCCCCCCCTGCCTTCCCCCCTCCCTTCCCCCCATTCCTTCCCCCCTCCCTTACCCCCGCGCCCCTTCCCCCCGCCCTCCCTTCCCCTCAGTCGCTCTCTCTCTTCCCCCCAGTCGCTCTCTCTCTACCCCCCAGTCGCTCTCTCTCTTCCCCCCCAGTCGCGCTCTCTCTCTCTCTTCTCCCCCCCCCCAGTCGCTCTCTCTCTCTCTCTCTTCCAACAACAACATGCCCTCGAAAAAGCCTCGGCACCGCCGGGCACTTCAGCTAGTCTATATATATAAATCGGTACTTCTGTCATTCTGTCATTCTGTCATTCTGTCTGTCATCGCCTGTGTGTCTGGCGGGCTATGCGCTCGAAAGTTACAGGGCGCACCTATGCGTGCGTTACCTCCAAAGAAAGCTTACGCTTCCGAGACGGTTTTAAGCGTGTTTACGTTTCGGCCGGGCTAATATCGCGCCCGTGGTATCCCAAAAACCTTCAACGTTCCGCTCATTAGCATCTCATTATCCGCTCATTAGCGACAGAGTTACCTCGAGGTCGACCAATCGTACGGCGGCTTGCTGCCGCGTGTGGCCGGGCCCTCCTACGGTCGAGTGACGGGATGATTGACCAATCCTACGCTTTGGTGACCTGACGGTCGACCAATCGGTGCGTGTGTGGGCGGGCCTTATCGTTCTGAACCGAAGTGTGTCGCCGCCATCTTGCTTCCATTCTTTTTCCTGCTTTCTGCGTCTTTCTTTTCAAATATACATTTCCACCAAAATAAAATTCAATTTATTAAATTCTTTTAAAATAAATCACTCATTTGTAAATATTTTATCTAACCTGAACATTCTTTTTCCTACCTTTGCCTGTTTTTTTCTTAGGCATGAAAGCCTGGGCCTTTCTTGCCCAGCCAGGCCCGAGCTAGGTAACTGGGCTGCTGCTAAGATCCTCACCCCCCGCCCCCGCCCCGCCGTGTCATGTTACCCAGGGCAACGGCGTCAGGCACGAGGGTCAGGGTGCGCGCGCAGCAGGAGCAGGTGAGACGCGGCGTCTCTGTTCCGCGCTCGGCGGGGGGGGGGCGGGGCTCGGCCGCCGGCCGTCTCTCAGAGCCGCAATTGGGCTCGGTCGGGGGGGGGTGCGGGGCTCGGCCGCCGGCCGTCTCTCAGAGCCGCAATCGGGCTCGGCCGGGGGGGGGGGCGGGGCTCGGCAGCCGGCCGTCTCTCAGAGCCGCAATCGGGCTCGGCCGGGGTGGGGCGGGGCTCGGCCGCCGGCCGTCCCTCAGAGCCGCAATCCGGCTCGGCCGGGGGGGGGGGGTCGGGGCTCGGAGAGAGGGGCTCTCGGCCGGGAGGGGGCGGGGCTAGGAGAGCGGGGCTCTCGGCCTGGGCCCCTTGCCCCCCGCCCCCCCCCTTCCGCCCCCCCGCCCCCCTTCCCCTTCCCGCCCCCCTTCCCCCCCCGCCGCTCCCACTTGCCCCCCGCCCCCCCTCCACTTCCTGCCCCCCTTCCCCCCCGCCTCCCCTTCTCCCCCTGCCCCTGCCCCCCCTGCCCCCCCTTCCCCCCTCCCTTCCACCCCTCCCCCCGCCCCTTTCCCCCTCCCTTTCCCCCCTCCCTTTCCCCCCTCGCTTTCCCCCCTCCCTTCCCCCCCCGCCCTCCCTTCCCCCCCGCTCTCTCTCTACCCCCCAGTCGCTCTCTCTCTTCCCCCCAGTCGCTCTCTCTCTACCCCCCAGTCGCTCTCTCTCTTCCCCCCCAGTCGCGCTCTCTCTCTCTCTTCTCCGCCCCCCCCGCAGTCGCTCTCTCTCTCTCTCTCTTCCAACAACAACATGCCCTCGAAAAAGCCTCGGCACCGCCGGGCACTTCAGCTAGTATCTATATATATAAATTGGTCGATCTGTCTGTCTGTCATTCTGTCATTCTATCATTCTGTGATTCTGTCATTCTGTCTGTCATCGCCTGTGCGTCTGGCGGGCTATGCGCTCGAAAGTTACAGGGCGTACCTACGCGCGCGTTACCTCCAAAGAAAGCTTACGCTTCCGAGACGGTTTTAAGCGTATTTACGTTTCGGCCTGGCTAAAATCGCACCCGCGGTATCCCAAAAACCTTCAACATTCCGCTCATTAGCATCTCATTATCCGCTCATTAGCGACAGAGTGACCTCGAGGTCGACCAATCGTACGGCGGCTTGCTGCCGCGTGCGGCCGGGCCAATCGGTGCGTGTGTGGGCGGTCCTTATCGTTCTGAACCGAGGTGAGTCGCCGTCATCTTGCTTCCGTTCTTTTTCCTGCTTTCTGCGTCTTTCTTTTCAAATATACATTTCCACCAAAATAAAATTGAATTTATTAAATTGTTTTTGAATAATTCACTCATTTGTAAACCTAACCTGAACATTCTTTTTCCGACCTTTCCCCGTTTTTTTCTTAGGCCTCAAAGCCTGCGCATTTCATGCCCAGCCAGGCCCGAGCTAGGTGATTGCACTTCTGCTAAGCTTCTCACCAACCCCCCGCCCCCCCCCCCCGCTGTGTCACATTACCCAGGGCAACGGCGTCAGCCACGAGGGTCAGGGTGCGCGCGCAGCAGGGGCAGGTGAGACGCGGCGTCTCTGTTCCGCGCTCGGCGGGGGGGGCGGGGCTCGGCCGCCGGACGTCTCTCAGAGCCGCAATCGGGCTTGGCCGGGGGGGGCGGGGCTCGGCCGCCGGCCGTCTCTCAGAGCCGCAATCGGGCTCGGCCGGGGGGGGGGGCGGGGCTCGGCCGCCGGCCGTCTCTCAGAGCCGCAATCGGGCTCGGCCGGGGGGGGCGGGGCTCGGCCGCCGGCCGTCTCTCAGAGCCGCAATTGGGCACGGCCAGGAGGGGGGTGGGGCTCGGCCGCTGGCCGTCTCTCAGAGCCGCAATCGGGCTCGGCCGGGGGGGGCGGGGCTCGGAGAGCGGGTCTCTCGGCCGGGGGGGGGCGGGGCTCGGATAGCGGGGCTCTCGGCCTGGGCCGCCCCCCGCCATTTCCCCCCCTTCCCCTTCCCTTCCCCCCCGCCCCCCCTTGTCCCCACATCCCCTTCCCCCCGCCCCCTCCCTTCCCCCCCGCCCCTTCCCCCCTCCCTTCCCCCCCTTTCCCCCCTCCCTTCCCCCCCGCCCCTTCCCCCCCCGCCCGCCCTTCCCCCCGCCCGCCCACCCTTGCCCCCCACCCTCCCTTCCCCTCCCCCTGCCCTCCCTTCCCCACTACCCTCCCCCCCGCCCTCCCTTCCCCCTCTTCCCCTCCCCCCCGCCCTCTCTTCCCCCCACCCGCCCTCTCTTCCCCCCCAGTCACGCTCTCTCTCTCTCTCTCCCCCCCCCAGTCGCTCTCTCTCTCTCTGTTCCAACAACAACATGCCCTCGAAAAAGCCTCGGCACCGCCGGGCACTTCAGCTAGTCTATATATATAAATCGGTACATCTGTCCTTCTGTCTGTCATCGCGTGTGCATCTGGCGGCCTATGCGCTCAAAAGTTACAGGCGTACCTACGTGCGCGTTACCTCCAAAGAAAGCTTACGCTTCCGAGACGTTTTTAAGCATGTTTACGTTTCGGCCGGGCTAAAATTGCGCCCGCGGTATCCGAAAAACCTTCAACATTCCGCTCATTAGCATCTCATTATCCGCTCATTAGCGACAGAGTGACCTCGAGCTTGACCAATCGTACGCCGCGTTGCTGGCGTGTGCCGCCGGGCCAATCGGTGCACGTGTGGGCGGGCCTTATCGTTCTGAACCGAGGTGAGTCGCCGCCATCTTGATTCCAAACTTTTCCTTTCTTTTTCCCGCTTCCTGCGTCTTTAAAAAAAACGTTGCTTTTAAAACACATCGGCCTAGAAATTAGGTTTGCCTCCGCCAGGGCTTTTGCGCCCGAAATTTTGCGCCCACGATAATTGCCGCTGTGCCCGCCAAAAATTCAACTGCCCCGCGCCCAGACGGCTGCGGGCGCTAATGGAGGGTTTCAGCGCCTCGCTATGGGCGCTGAATGCAGGTTTGCGGCGCTAATCCCCCGCTGCGGCACCCGATGCGGTGCGGCAGGCTGGGGTACTGCAGGCCTCCTCTTTCTGTTAAGGAGGAGCTGCCTGCAGCCGACCGCTGACCGGTCGATTCGCCCGACAAATGAGCCCGGCACCTCGGAGAAGTGCCGGGCTCGCGGGCCACACACATCAGTGCCGCGGGGGGGTGGTGGAGGAGTCCGGGGAGGGAGGCGCGGGCAGGCGGCCGCCGGGAAAGTGGCCGGCCACCGCTCCACCTTAATGCGCCGGCACTACATGCTGCAACATCCCGTTGAACAGTCGTTGGTTGCGGCTGCCACGGGCGAGGCGGCCGCAACTGAATTTGGGCGTCCGGCCGCGTTATCACGACAACCGGGACGCTGCGCACACCGATGACGTCATCGGTGCCGGCACAGCGCTACCGGCTAACGCCGATGGTAGGGCCCAACGCAATTTCGATCGCGGCTATAATTCCGGCGCAAGGCCCTCTAACGCCTCTAATTGGGCGCTAACCCCACCGAATTTCTAGGCCATATTGTTTTAAAAAAAAATGATTTAGAAAGTAATTAACTTATCTAATCTCATTAATTTTCCTACCTTTCCCCATTTTTCCAGGAAGGCCTCGAAGCCTCGGCCTCTCCTCCGCACCCACGCCCGAGCTAGGCACCTCCCGGCCCCACTCGAAGGCTGGAGAGGCGGGCCTCAGCCCAGCGCCGCTACCTCACTAAAGGGTGCGCGCGCAGCAGGAGCAGCTGAGACGCGGCGTCTCTCTCTCTGGCTCGGCCTGGGGGCGGGGCTTGGTGAGCGTCAAGCGTTACCCTGGCAACCGGGCCCGCCGGCCGTCTCGCAGAGCCGCAATCTTGAAGCCAGCTCGGGAGGCCGGTGCTCGGAAGATCGCGCCTCTGGAGTTCGGTGCTTGGTTGGTGGGGGGGGGCGAGCCTCTGGGGTGGGGGGGGCGAGTCTCGGGGGGGCCAACCGGGGAGGGGGGAGTCTCGGGGGGGCCTACCAGGGGGCTCGGGAGTTTGGGGGGACGGGGATCAGGGGGCTCGGGGACTCTCCCCCATCCCCTCCCCTCCCCCCTCCCTCCTCTCCCCCCTCCTCTCCTCCCCTCCCCCCTTCCCCTTCCTCCCCCCTCCCTTTCCCCCCTCCCTTCCCCCTTCCCCTTCCCCCCCTTCCCCTTCCCCCCTCCCTTCCCCCTCCCCTCCCTTCCCCCTCCCCTCCCTTCCCCTCCCCCCTTCCCCCTTCCCCCCCCGCCCTTCCTTCCCCCCCTCCCCCCGCCCTTCCCCCCCGCCCGCCCTGCCCCCTCCCTTCCCCCCGCCGCCCTCCCTTCCCCCCCGCCGCCCTCCCCCCCACCACCCTCCCTTCCCCCCCGCCCTCCCTTTCCCCCGCCCTCCCTTCCCCCCCGCCCTCTCTCTCTACCCCCCAGTCGCTCTCTCTCTACCCCCCAGTCGCTCTCTCTCTTCCCCCCCCAATCGCGCTCTCTCTCTCTCTCTTCCAACAACAACATGCCCTCGAAAAAGCCTCGGCACCGCCGGGCACTTCAGCTAGTAATGTATAAAGTATCATCTGAATCACTAAAGAGAGTTGCAACATTGTGATTAGTTGCTAATATATTGAAGTTATCCCCGCAATTTAATTAATAAATTAAAGACTGATGTCATGCAATTGTCAGAATGGTGCAAGCATCTCGGTACTGTATGCTCTGATGTTCATATAAGGGAGTTAACCTTTACCATCACATCAGTGCTAATATTACCAAGAAATAACTTGTAATAGGTGATTCTATATACAAGCTATTTTGCATATAATATTAATATACATTTGAATATCTTTTTAAAACTTTACTATAACCATGTTATGTTCAGTAGAAGGATTTAATCCTCAAAATAAATCTCTTACCATTGGCTTTTCGGTCACATGTTTGCAACAAAATTTGACTGTAAATTGTACAATTGGTTCACCAGTAATTTTATTGTATTTTTTAAAATGATTATAAATTGGATGAAATAGGCCTAGTTACTTTCACCTTGAAGAGTGTGTCGGATTTTGCAATAATTTAAAATTTCCTACCGCTCCGAAGATTAATTTTTGATTAAAGAATCCCTGGGTGATATGCCTTTAAAATTCCAGGGATCAAAATGGCCATCAGACCGCATGGCTGAAGACAAAAGGACTTGGAAAGAGCAGCCTGGGTCTGTGGAAAAGGTTCCAATCTGCCAATCAAAGGGGAGTTCCCACCCCCACTCCCCCCCCGGCAACAGACAATCGATGTGTTTACAGAAACTGATACTATGTTTACAAACCACTTAGGCTGCGGTTTCAGCCTGACCTCAATAACAATGGCTTCTGTTGACACTAGCCTCCCAAGCTGTTTATTCAGCAATCACAGAAAGGCATGTTTTTTTTCAAACCTATCATTGATGAATGGAAATACATTCAAAGCCAATCACAGACAATTGAAGAGACATTTAAACTGAGAAAAGGAACAGTTTAAATGAATGGGTGATTCATCCAAACCCATTGCAAGACAATGGGGCTGTTGGATCCCTTTATGTTTAGCCCAGATACATCCGGATCTGGGCGGGCCCCAAAAGGGAGTATAAAAGATAGCTTCTCAGAAGCCATCTCTCTCTCTGGCCTCGCCTCCGTGCTCTCTACAACGTGGGAGTCTGCCTGAAGAAGTGGAACACCAGCAGTTTACTTTTAAAATACTGGGGTGTTTTTACTTTGGGGCAGTGAAGATCAAAGATTGCAGAGCATGCAGCAGGCATTTCTTCATTGGTGAGCATATATTTGTCTGACCCTTTACAAGGCAACTTAGAATAGGTATAGGGGTAGGAATTTAAGTGGGAATTTTGTTAGAACTGTGATTTAAGTCGATTTTCCCTCATTGTGTCCATTCTCTCCTCCCCTATTTAAGTAAGACAGTGTTGCACTGAGCAGAGAAGTGCTCCAGTGGACACTGAGCAGCTGTATTTAAAATTACTGTATATTTTAATAAAGGAGTGTTGCACTGAGCAGAGAGGTGCTTCAGTGGACACTGGCTGTATTTTAAAGGTGCTGTATTTTATTAAAGAGGGTGTTGCACTAAGCAGAGAAGTGCTTCAGTGAACACTGAAAGTAGCTGTATTAAAAGTGCTGTTTTTAAGTAAAAGCCACTAAGCAAAGGTGCTGTAGTGAGCAAGGTGTTTCTATATTAAAAGTGCTATTAAAGAGGGTGTTGCACTAAGCAGAGAAGTGCTTCAGTGAACACTGAAAGTAGCTGTATTAAAGTGCTGTTTTTAAGTAAAAGCACTAAGCAAGGTGCTGTAGTGAGCAAGGTGTTTCTATATTAAAAGTGCTGTGCTTAAATAAAGGAGTGTTGCACTGAGCAAAGAGCCCTTTAGTGGACACTAAGAGTACTGTGTTAAGCAAAAGTGCTGTACCAGGCATAGGGGTGTTGTATCATTTATTTTAAATTGTTGCTTTCTTTTGTTCAATAAATACTGATCTGTTTTGCACCCAAACCACGAGTCACGTTTTTCTGTCTACATCGCTACCGAATAAGTCCGACGGTCAGAACCAGGAATAGGGGAGCGCTTTGAAACCACACGGGGGTCCCTGGAGCAGCTCAGAGGCTTCTGACTGGCCAGAGACAAATAACCCCAACCCCGCTGTTAATTCCTACAAAATGGCGACCGCGGCAGGACGTTGGCAATGGTGTACAATGTGGCAGACAGTGGTCTGAGTCTGGAAAGAGCAGCAGTTATTGGTTTTCTTTTTATCCCACTGGTTTGTTTGTGGTTAGGTTCCCGCAGGCTTGGGGAGGTTACCCGCAGGCTTAGGAAAGCCAGAGCAGAGAGTTGGGATAGGGAAAGGGAAGTTGAGGAATACCAGGCCAAGGTGGAGCGCCTGGTAGTTCAGTTTAGTGAGGGAAAATGCCACACGAGGCATGAGTCAGAGTACCTGAAGTGCCTAGTTGCAGAGGCCAAGAACAATGAGATGAGGGTGCGGGAGGAGAACGCTCGCCTCATACAAGAATTAAAAGAGCAGGAGGAGAAAGTTAGGGAAGTAGAGGCAGCATATAAGCTGGCCTGTGAGCAAGGGTTTGAGGAAGCAGATCATGGCCCCTGTAGAGCAGAGATAGAAAGCCTGAATATGGCTTTAAAAAGAGCAAAGGGGATGATACGTCTGATCAGCCCGAAGGCAGGTCAGTCGGATTTTACTGGCAACCTAAGTAAAACAGCCCCACAGGCAACACCCAGGGAAAGGTTGGTCAGGGAATCAGAGGTCCCACGACCGCCACCCACGGCTCCGAGCTTTCAGGAGCTCTGGCAGCAAACGGGGGTGGAGGATGGGAAGGTAGAGGAAGCACAGCAGGCCCCGCTAGATAGGCCGGGACCAGGACCAGTGTACCCCCTCCGACAACGGAGATATGGTCCGCCCGTTGATGAAGATGACCCAGGGGATATCCAGAATCAGTTTCTGGTGCCGTATGGCACCCACCAGCTCAGGGACATGGTTAGCCATGTCCCCAAGCTCACTAAAAAGGCAGACCCCTCTCTGCACTTCAGGGAGGTAGAGCAAGCAGCTTGTGTAAATGACTGCGATGAGGCAGAGCAAGCAAAAATGCTGCTGTTTTCCCGGGCAGGTGATCTCCTCCAGTACCTATCTGGCGAGTGCAAAAGGGGGCAGAGGAATTATGAGGGACTCAAGAATGAGGTATTGGAGGCCATGGGACTCAATGATGGTAGCCCGTTCGCTCAGGTGGAAAGAACAGTGCAGCTGCCGGGGAGTCCCCGCAGGCATTCGCAGACAGGCTGTGGCCAGTCTACCGGAGCGCATGCCCGGGAATGCCAGGGCGGGCAGCACTGGACCCAGTCCAATTGACTCACTGGCTCCGGTGTCTCATGACAAACAGCCTACCCCAGATCCAAGCGCAGGTCATGGCTTGGTTTGACCCCTGAAACCCCCAGACCACTGAAGAAGCGGTGATCCACTGGCTCACGGTAGCCTTCAGGAACATGAGGGGTATCGAGGCTCCCCAACCCAAGGGAAGAGTCCATGAGGTTAAACCTGGGAGCCAGAGTAAGAAAGAGTGGCACCAGGAGGGGGACCGGCCCTCTCAGGCTAGGTTAAATTGCTACGGGTGTGGGAAAGACAGTCACTGGAGAAAAGACTGTAAAAATCCTTGGAAGGACAGGGGAAAGGATCCCACAGCCCAGCCCAAAAGGCAGGGCCAGACCTCCCTCCTGCAGCAATTGAGTCGTTTTTGCAGTCCCTATGGTCTCTTCTGACCAACCAGGGAAAAATAGCAGCCACCACTGGTACTTTGACGCCATCTGCCCCACCTCACTCCCAGCAATGACTAGAGCCAGCGCAGCCTGTTGACCTGTGTCCCCGCAAAAATGCTGAGGGGAGCAGGCCCTATGTTGAGATGGGGGAGGACATGGTGCAGGGGAGATATTCGGTGGAGACTGGAGCCTCCAGCGCAGTGGTCCACTGGGAGGACCTGACCCACTCACCCCAGTCTAACAAGGTCCCATTTAGCTTAATGGGACCGACAGGGAAACAGGCGGCTGGGAGTGAACCTGAGAATAGTAATCCCCAGCCCACAGCAGGTCCAAGTTCACAGGCTGCACAGGCAAGCGCTGTGGCTTGCGTTAGGGGAGGAGCTATTCATGATTTTGAACAGGATTACTGGCAGGCAGCCAGCTATATCAAACAATGTGGTTTGTTTAAGCAGGGGGCAGGGGAACAGGCAGCTGGGATGATAGAAGCTCCCCAGCACTTGGCCCGAGCAATCCTCCCTCTCTTGTGGGGCTCCGGGGAGGAGCCTGAACCAGGTTTTAGACCTGAAGGGGAAGGCTCTCAACCACCGGCAGCCGGTGGCAAGGGATTGCCTGTCCCCAGCCCAGGTTTGGGAAGGGAGGGACCCGAAGGAGGAGGTCCCCAGCCAGCAGGGAGTGTGACCCAAGTTAAGGGTCTGCTCACCAGGGTAGCCCCACCGGCGACACTCCCTAGGAGATCTCTTCAGGTACCCCAGCCCAAGAACGTATGGTCACCCACTTTCCAGTGGAGTAGGGCGGTCTCCCGAGTCAGGGAGAGGCCAAAGAGCAGAGGTTCCCAACCAGCAGCCATAAGCTGTGAGGGACTGGAAGCTGGAATCAGTCCAGCCATGCCACAGGGAGCAGCCTGTGGCAGCCCAACCAGGGATTAAGCTGGCCACCCGGAGACGGGCGGCGCTTGTATATAGCTTTGTTAAAGTAGAACGTGTATTAAGGTAGAACATGTTATTAAGGTAGAACGTGTTAACTTTTGTTTTATATTGAAATTAATATTAGTGTATAAGTTTTGAGTGTTGTACGGTTCCAGAATTGTATTGTGGATCAAGGTCATGGGACCTGATTACATTTCCCCGAGCCAGGGGATCTGGCGAGATGTTTTCTTTTGTTTTTCAGAGTTCCGGAAGGCACCGAGGACCAGTGTGTCATGAGACCTGTGGAAGAAAGCATTCCCAGCTCACGAAGAAAAGGGAACCGCGGGAGGCGGATGCCCACAACTTTTAAACTGTTGCTGAAAACACAATTTACAGAATTTTTACTGCTTGTTTGGAGTTAAGGGAACGGATTGCATATGCCTAGGAATTGTTGTGCCTGCAGTTCCATGAATATTTAAAATACATTTCTGGCTGAAGAACAGTGCCATTTAATAAAGTGCCTCATTGTAATAGAAAAGAAAAGGAAGCTCGTTGTCTTCCATCTGTTTTTTTTTGCAGATATGTTGGCTGGGTCACAATTCCTTTAAGGTGTTAAAATTATGTTACAAGCATGCAGGGGCATAGGACCCCCTCCATGCTTGACTTATTATGAATATAAGTGATGCAGGGGCATTGGATCCCCTCCGTGTATTGATTATCTAATTAATTTTGGGTTTTCTGTCAATAGATGCCTGCCATGCTACGATTCTCTCTGGGCAGGGGAGATGGAGGTGTCGGGGATCGGAGATAGATTTAGTTATGTGTAAGGGAAGGTTGTTTGTGGGGGGTCAGAAATTATTGCTCACTTTTGGCAAGGATACTACAAGCAAGTTTTAGTATCCGAGGGCGGACTGTAGGATTTCGCAATAATTTCAAAATTTCCTACAGCTCTGAAGATTAATTTTTGATTGAAGAATCCCTGGGTGATATGCCTTTAAAATTCCAGGGATCAAAATGGCCATCAGACCGCATGGCCGAAGACAAAAGGACTTGGAAAGAGCAGCCTGGGTCTGTGGAAATGGTTCCAATCAGCCAATCAAAGGGGAGTTCCCACCCCCTCGGCAACAGACAATCGATGTGTTTACAGAAACTGATATTATGTTTACAAACCACTTAGGCTGTGGTTTCAGCCTGACCACAAGAACAATGGCTTCTGTTTACACTAGCCTCCCAAGCTGTTTATTCAGCAATCACAGAAAGACAAGTTTTTTTTCAAACCCATCATTGATGAATGGAAATACATTCAAAGCCAATCACAGACAATTGAAGAGACATTTAAACTGAGAAAAGGAACAGTTTAAACAAATGGGTGATTCATCCAAACCCATTTCAAGACAATGGGGCAGTTGGATCCCTTTTTGTTTAGCCCAGATACATCCGGACCTGGGTGGGCCACAAAAGGGGGTATAAAAGATAGCTTCTCAGAAGCCATCTCTCTCTCTGGCCTCGCCTCCATGCTCTCTACAACGTGGGAGTCTGCCTGAAGAAGTGAAACACCAGCAGTTTACTTTTAAAATACTGGGGTGTTTTACTTCGGGGCAGTGAAGATCAAAGATCGCAGAGCACGGAGCAGGCATTTCTTCATTGGTGAGCATATATTTTTCTGGCCCTTTACAAGGCAACTTAGAATATGTATAGGGGTGGGAATTTAAGTGGGAATTTTGTTAGAACTGTGATTTTAGTCGATTTTCCCTCGTTGTGTCCATTCTCTCCTCCCCTATTTAAGTAAGACAGTGTTGCACTGAGCAGAGAAGTGCTCCAGTGGACACTGCGCAGCTGTATTTAAAATTACTGTATATTTTAATAAAGGAGTGTTGCACGGGGCGGAGAGGTGCTTCAGTGGACACTGGCTGTATTTTAAAGATGCTGTATTTTATTAAAGAGGGTGTTGCACTAAGCAGAGAAGTGCTTCAGTGAACACTGAAAGTAGCTGTATTAAAAGTGCTGTTTTTAAGTAAAAGCCACTAAGCAAAGGTGCTGTAGTGAGCAAGGTGTTTCTATATTAAAAGTGCTGTGTTTAAATAAAGGAGTGTTGCACTGAGCAAAGAGCCCTCTCGTGGACACTAAGTGTACTGCGTTAAGCAAAAGTGCTGTACCAGGCATAGGGGTTTTGTATCGTTTATTTTAAATTGTTTCTTTCTTTTGTTTCAATAAATACTGATCTGTTTTGCACCCAAACCACGAGTCACATTTTTCTGTCTACATCGCTACTGAATAAGTCCGACGGTCAGAACCAGGAATAGGGGAGCGCTTCGAAACCGCACGGGGGTCCCTGGAGCAGCTCAGAGGCTTCTGACTGGCCAGAGACAAATAACCCCAACCCCGCTGTTAATTCCTAAAAGTGGCTACCCCAAGACTATCAGCAGTGCTGCAAACAATCTACAGTACAAACAATTTATGAATTAAGAAGCTTGGAAATGTGCTTATATTCTAGGTCTGGTGACGCTGCTAATCCTCTCTTTAAGAGCAGTTCATGAAATATTCAGGAAGTGGAAAAATTGAATGTTTTAATGAAAGAAGTTCAATTCCCAAGTCAGTGGGTAGATAAATCAAAGATGGGACTTTCTAAGCTAAGCTGAAACCTATTGGGAATCACATACCTTTTAAAAGCATACACATTTAGTTTACCAGACTTCAATTGTTGATGCTTCATTGCCAAAATAATTGTAGGCAGTAGAGGAGAACGCTTACACTTGCTAATGTTAATCATTTGGGCATTGATGAATAATAAAACGGAAGCAATGTTTATTTTAGATAATTATTTATCTGAATTGCTGGCATGTGGCAACATTTCTAGAAGATTGTGTTTTGGAAATTTGATATATATTCTTTAGAACTTTATTTCTCACCAAGTTTACTAGTTTTTCTTCCTACCCCAAGGTGCGGACACTGCTGGAATATCATTCCACGAGCATCAGACACTCCAGTAAGTCATCCAAGCGGCCTTTCTTTGAGGCTCTTGTCGCCGGGCCACAATGCTCACATAGTGAGCAGGACAAGCGGCTGATCTTGCACCGCAATACAAGTCCAACTCATGCAAATATACTTTTTGCACTCCTGGCACTTAACACATGACCTGCTTGGAGCACCCAGAGATTGGGGGCGGGATTTCCTGCGCCAGCAACTCTCTTCCCTTTAAGCTGTCCTGCAGGAGACGATCAGAAAATGGCTGGAGGCTGAACAGCTCTATTTAGTGATTATGCTTTAGAGGCAATGCTGCAGTAGTCTTGCAATGAAAGATTAGTTTATTGGGAGGAGGCACACTGTGCAACAAAGAATTGTACCAGAGCCTCAGGGATGGAGGTGACAGAGTGTATAAGTGTAGTTGCATCTGTGCTCTGAACCGGGTAGGGAGTGAGGCACAAATTTGCTGGGCTGTGTATGATTGCAAGCTAAGTGCCCAACATTTGGCTCTATGCATGTTGCCTGCCACAGTGTCACTGTCCAGGTCCAACCCAGCAACTCAAAGCACCATGCATTACCCATTCCAACAGTGGTTAAACCCCAGGAGATATTGTGGCGTACCGATCACAGAAAGGACACAACCCGCTTTCCGGTCCGTAGACTATAAATCAGGCGTCATGCCTTTAAGAAGGATCACACCTTTAAGAAACTCGATCTGCAACATAGTTAAGCCCAGAGCGGGGGAGGAGCAGTTGAAGCTGTGCACTGATGAAAGGCAGTCGTACTTTGTGTAGTCTCTGACTCCATTTTGTGTTCAGCATGCAGCCTCAACAATTAAACCTTTTCTGTTGAACCTCTCCGAGTTCAGTATTTTTTGCTAGGAGTACGTAGACTCCTACAATATAACCATTCTGGGGGAATCAATCAACAAGTTTCAGGACAGAGCTCTGGAAGAATTTGGCATGAGTGAGGAGCAGCAAATGCAGGTGGAATTAAAGGAGACACAATGGGGGGAATTTTGCAGGGGGTCAGCGGGCTCAATTGGTGGTGGGTCGGGGGGTGGGGAATGGCTTTTTGTGTCAGCGGGTTGGGACCCCGCTGTCAACCCGCCACCACGCGCCTTTTCTGGTGGGGACGTTATGTCTCACCATTCACTGCAACTCTCTAAGCCACTTCCAAAGGTGCACACAAATCTGTCCAAGAATGCAAAGTGTTCAAAATTAAGGTTTCAATGTTTGACACCACATTAACAGAAAGTTTACATGAACATTGCATAAAGCACCCAAGTACCTACCCTTGTGTATTTTTTAGTTGTTATGATTGGACTAGGGTGAGGGTGAGTGTGAAGAATGGCTAGTGAGATGGGGAAGTGATAATGTGGATAGAGAGGGGTGGGTGGAGGTGTAAGGTAAGTTGGTGTGAGTAAGGATGTGCAGGAGGAGGGGAGGGAAGGTAGAGTAGTAGGGATGTGATGAGTGGCACAGCAGGATGAGGTTGAGTGTGGCTTTTCAGTAACGATCCATGATCTACTGAGATCATTGAAAGGTTTGCCCAATGCAGCCTGGTCCTCCTGATGACACCCCTGCTTGTGTCCTCCTGTGCAATGTGCAATTAGGCTGTGTTGGTCTCCCGGGGAGGTCTCTTCCGCCCATTGGAAGGGAAGAGAACCTCCCTGCGTGCTGTGACTCCCTGCATAAGCATATGGAGGGAGTCATGGGAGAGCCTGGGTGTAATAGACACCTCTGTGCAGTGCTTGTCAGTGTTTGCAGCACCTCAATGCTGTAGAACACTGACAGCACAAATGTCAAAATAAGTTTGCGCATGGTCACTTTAAAGAAACCGGCTGATGACGTAGCATCAAATGATGTCATCAGACCCACTTCCTTCAATTGGCCGGCAAACATGCTGGGCGGGCTTAACAAACCCAATCTGGGGAAAATCATTTTGGACAGCGGGCTGGAGTCAACAGCGAGGCCAGAACCCGCCACCGATGTTGCCCGCCACGAACCCGTCGAGGTTGCTAAAATCCAGCCAAATGTGTAACCTGGAGTGCAAGTTCAAGGGTTCCTTCTGGTGTTGAGTCTAAGGTTTCGAACCTTACAGGGCCTGCTGACAAATGTAGTTTGGTTGTTCAACACTCATGTTGTCATTTGAGTGTATGGCCTATACAGTTTGGAGTCTGCAACCATTATCCATGCAGTGCTGCATGAAGAATGGCTGCTTCAAGGCCCTATGCGCTGCCGTGTCACTTGGCTGATATCCTAAGCTTAGGCATGGCATCCATCACAAATGCTGTGACTAATGCTCTGGAGACAATGAGCTCCAATCTAAAGCAGTCTTTCTTGTCTGGATTCATCATATTGAGCACCACCTAATGCAGAGTGTTATCAACCTTATTACTGCTCAGCTGTCAGCTCACCGTTCGAACTCAGTCTCTTCTGAGGGAATGTCCATCAGTAGGAGAATGGCAGTAGCTGGCATAGATGAAAGTTTTTTTTTAATGAAATTGACTGGCAGGAAAAGACCAGCTAGTCCATCAAGCCTGCCCCAAACCACAATGATTAAAACACTTCTTCTCTCGCCTGACCTCCCCCCCCACCGTATCCCCACCCACCTCACATCCACCCCCGCAGCCATGTAATCTTCTGGGAAAGGCAAAAATCAGAGAATAAGCCCAGGGCCAATAAGGGCAAAAAATACTCTGCAAAATTCCTCTCCAACCCCCTCAGGCGATCGAAATCAGTCTAGGAAATCACATGGACGAAGTGTTACCTATAAAGACACTTACCTTCTATACAACGCAATCTCTGCCCCAGTCAGGAACTAGTCCAGCTCCCTGTTGAAGGTATACAGTGTGTCAGTACCCACCACACCAGCTGGCAATGTATTCCAGAGACTCACAATTCTCTGGGAAAAGAAGAACCGCCTAACCCCCAGTCTATATGTCTCTCAGGGGCAATAGCAGATCTATAACAGCCAGCTGCTCCGCTCAAATGACTACAGATATGAGAAATCAGGGCCAAGCTCCTGCTGCCTCAACCATCCGAGGAACCATCCTTCCACTCACCCCGTTTCCCAAGTGTGCGTGTGATGACTGAGTTGCACGCAATGAATGCATTATGGCAAGCTGCTGCGTGCTGTGCGTTCATATGCAAAATGTACAGTCGGGCGTTGCAGACCCTCTGAATGTTCAGGTAGTGGACGTCCTTTCTATTCACGTATCTTTGTGGGTTCTGAAGGGGAGCCTTTAACATACGATATATGGTACAGAAACAGGCCATTCGGCCCAACCAGCCCATGCCGGCGTTTATGCTCCACACGAGCCTCCTTCCCTCTTTCCTCATCTAAATCTATCAGCATAACCTTCTATTCCCTTCTCCCTCATATGTTTGTCAAGCCTCCCCTTAAATGCAACTATACTATTTGCCTCAACCACTCCCTGTGGTAGCGAGTTCCACATTCTCACCACTCTCTGGCTAAAGAAGTTTCTTCTGAATTCCCTAGTGGATTTCTTGGTGACTATCTTATGTTGATGGCCTCTAGTTATGCTCTTTCCCACAAGTGGAAACATTCTCTCTGTATCCACTCTATCAATACCTTTCATAATTTTAAGACCTCTATTAGGTCACCTCTCGGCCTTCTTTTTTCAAGAGAAAACAGACACAGCCTGTTCATCCTTTCCTGACATGTATACCCTCGCATTTCTGGTATCATCCTTGTAAATCTTCTCTGCACCCTCTCCAGTGCCTCTATATCCTTTTTATAATATGGCGACCAGAACTGTCGCATTATAAGTGTGGTCTAACCAAGGTTCGATGCAGGTTTAGCATAACTTCCCTACTTTTCAATTCTATACCTTTAGAAATAAACCCGAGTATTTGGTTTGCTTTTTTTCCTAACCTGTGTCATAACCTTTAGGGATTTGTGTATTTGTACTCCTAGATCCTTTTGTTCCTCTACCACACCTAGACTCGCACCCTCCAATTGATAAGTGACCTCCCTATTCTTCCTACCAAAATGTAATACCTCACATTTATCTATGTTGAACTTCATTTGCCAATTATATGCCCATTCTGCAAGTTTATTAATGTCCTCCTATAACTTGTTGCAGTCCTCCTCAGTATTGACTATCCCCTCCCCCCCCAATTTGGTGTCATCCGCAAATTTAGAAATTATATTTTTGATTCCTAAGTCTAAATCGTTAATGTAAATTGTGAACAGCAGTGGTCCCAGCACTGATCCTTGTGGAACACCACCACCCACTTTCTGCCACTGTGAATAGTTACCCTTTACTCCTACTCTCTGCTTTCTGTCCTGAAGCCAGCCAGCAATCCATTCTGCTACTTGTTCCCTGACTCTGCATTCTCTGACCTTGTTTATCAGTCTATTATGGGGTACCTTATCCAGATAAATTACATCTACTGCATTACCATTGTCTACTCTCTCTGTTACCTCTTGAAAAAATTCAAGAAGATTGGTCAAGCAAGACTTTCCCTTTTGAAATCCATGTTGTCTATTCATTATTATATTTTTGGTTTCTAGATGTTCTTCTATTCTCTCCTTTTGTAAGGATTCCATTATTCTTCCTACCACCGATGTTAAGCTGACTAGCCCATAATTCCCTGCACATGTTCTAGCCTCCTTCTTAAATATCGGTATTATGTTAGCTATGCGCCAGTCCTCTGACATTATACCTTTTTCTAATGAATTGTTAAATATGCGTAGTAATGTCTCTGCTATCTCTTCCCTAGATTCTTTTAAAATGCGTGGATGCAATCCATCCGGACCAGGGGTTTTATCCTATTTGTGTTTGATTAATTTATTTAATATATCCCATTTTTTATTTTAAATGTGTTTATCTCATTACTAATCTCAACATCCAATGCCATGCCCACCTGTTCTATCTCCCTGATAAATACTGAAGCAAAATAATTATTTAATATTTCTGCCATCTCTCTATTGTTACCTATGGTATTATCCTGACTATCCCTTAATGGCCCTATTCCCATCCCAACCTTCCTTTTTTTTATTGAGGTGCCTATAAAATATTTTACTGTTTTGTTTTATGGTCCCTGATAATTTAATGTCATAGTTCCTCTTTGCTTCGCTAATTGTTTTTTGACTTTTCTCCCAATCTTTTTATATTCTCTCTTATCATGCACTTCCCTGAGTGCAACATGTGTTCTCTGAGCAAATCCTGTAGAAATCCTGTAGAAACTTAGGCCTAGAAATTCACTTTGGGCCCGCCAGCTGGCGTGCGCCCAAAAGTTAGCGCTGAGCGCGGAGCCAGTTGCGCCCGTCAGATATTCAGTTTTTGCGCCCCAATTCGGAACTGGGTGCTATTCCAGGGTGTGCCCGCCCCCGCTTGGGGCGCTGAAACTGAATTTCAGCACTCTAGGCACCGCTGCGCCACTCGCTGCGGAGTGGCAGGCTGCGGTACTGCAGGCCTCCTCCTTCTCTTAAGGGGGAGGTGCCTGCAACGGGGAGATCGCCGCTGGATAGTGCCGGCAAATGAGCCCGGCACCACGGAGAAGTGCCGGGTTCACGGAAAGCAGCCGGCAATGCCACGGGGGGTTGGTGGAGGAGGCCGGGGAAGGAGGTGCGGGCAGGCGGCCGCTGAAAAAGCGGCCGGCCGCGCATCCGCCTTAACTCGCCCCACTAACGCTACAGTACGGCCCCGTTTTCTGATCGCTGTTTGCAGCCGCTGCGGAAGAGGCGGCCGCAACTAAATATGGGGGTCGGGCCGGTATCGGGGCGGAACCGGGGCACTGCACACACCGATGACGTCATCGGTGCCGGCACAGCGCTAACAGCTACCGCCGCCATTACCGCTGCGCTGAACATCAGCGCAAACTCCTCTATTGGCGCAGAAGCCCTCTTTGGGCGGTAACTGGCTGCAAAGCTGGCGGCGCCTTACTGAATTTCTAGGCCTTAGTGCCTTCTGCTTTTGCTCCACCACGGACATACCAAATCTGATGAACTCCCCAGCCTTACGGAAAAGGGCATCAGTTACCTGCTGTAAGCAGGCCCTCACTGCCCCTTAACTAATCTTGCTCAGGTCCCCCCATGGATGCCTGTAAGAATCCAGACACGAAACAGTTGAGGCCGTGGTGACATTCATTTCTACAATTAACGCCGTGCTGTATATGGACCGGGGCTTTGAGTTATCATGGAGCAAGTCACAGAGTCAGCCAATGGCCTCATTTGTAAAGTGCAGTTGTCACACAGTCAGCTCCTCAGGCATCTCCTGGAACATCAAACAAGGCCTATACACTAATACAATAGCAAAATACTGTGGATGCTGGAAATCTGAAATAACAACAGAAAGTGCTGGAAAATGCCAGGCAGCATCCGTGGAGAGAGAAACAGAGTTAATGTTTTAGGTCTTTGACCCTTCATCAGAACTGGTAAAAGTTGGAGATGTAGCAGGTTTTAAGCAGGTGCAGAGGCAGGGAAAGGGGGTGGGGAGAGGGGAGGAAGGAACTAAAGGGACAGTCTGTGCTAGGATTGAAGGCAGGAGAGATTAAATGTTGCAAAAAGGCCTATACACTCTCTCGGCAGGTACTTGCATATGGGACTTTTTCTTCACTGGTGGTGCTTCACTCTCTGCGCCTCCCCTCTCTGGTTGTCTCTTTCCTCTTCCATGATAAGGGCACGCAGGGGTAGAACCAGCAAAAGATCAATTTTTATGTCTCAAAAAGACTCAAAAAATAGCTGTTTGGATTCATAGGATCAATGCTTCCTGGAGCAACTAATTTGTGCCTGTTTCAAGTGACTACAGGTGCCTGTGCACCTGAAAATCCAGTCATTATTTGAAGAGAGCTGCTGAGCAAGCTCCACTGCAAGAAATTCATACACAAGGCTCTGTAGATTGGGGATATTATTATGAGCCAAGATGCATTGGGACAGTGGGTTCAATAGACAATTGATTTGGGCATATAATAATTATGCATGCAAATCACTTATGCCCAATTTTCCGTGATCTTTTAGGTTGCATATTTGCTTAGCACCCCAATTGCATATATCTCTCAATGAAAATACATAGGGAATCCTAGGCCCTTAACTGCAATCAGTTTTTTAAACTGCTTATGTATGTGGCTTGTTGAAGTGACAGCCACTAAATCAAAACTGGACAAAAATAATTCATATCTGTTACAAATCCTATGACATTAAATAGGATAGATTTTTGATCTATCACAATACGCACCTTAGGGGAAAGGAATAACAGTCGCCGGATAATGACCGAGTCATTGCAGCTGGAGGTAAGCTACATCTTAAGCTAAGCATCTATGATTTTATAATACGGTACACTGAAATGGCAACAACTCCTAATTTGAGACAGCTTTGACTTCAAAACTGATTAGATATCTGGAAACCACTCCACAGAAATTGCCTTTGCTATCTTGGTAGGTTTAAGATTCTACAGGTGACAGGATTATGGACTCATAGTAAATCATTCAGTTACAAACTAAAGCTACTTATGAATCTATCAACCCACTATCTCTAATAACTCTATATAATCCATGTCAATGCAGTTTGATCTTACAGTATCACCTGGATGTCTCTTGGGTTGCAGATACTGAGGCGGAAATTCCTCCGTGCCCATTTTCATCCACTTCTGAAGAATCCTGAGCAAAGCAGGCTCATTCCTATCCAATTTTGTCATAAGCATCTAAAACAGGCATTAGATCTCCTCATTTACAAATGTAAAGAGCTTAATGCCTGTTTTAGACAGCTGCCAGTAACGCTTGAAAAATAACCTGACCCAATCTCAGGTCAGATGTCTTTCAGGCATACTTTGGATGTGAGATGTTGATTCCTGAAGTTGGCCCTTGTGGCAGCCGTTTCACATCTGTTCACATCTTTCACAAGGTCCAATTTCTACCTCACCAGGTTTTATGGAATCATAGGCTGTTTTCTTTACTTCAAGCCAATCTTCTTTCCCAGAACATTACTGGAAAGGTCTTTGAAAAATAATAGAGGATACTCTCAAAGAAATTAAATAGTTGAATCAGGAAAGCTTGAGGCATCCAAAAGGTTGCTTACTCTTAATCACCAGATTACAAAATGCAAGAATTAAGTATTACAGGAATATACATTGTATATTATTGCACTCATCCCCGAGGAAGAAATTCTTGGCACTGTCTAATTATTATACATATAATTTGAGCCTTGTCGAACAAGGTGGTTGTTTGCTTTGCTGCAGGAACACCACCACTTACAGACTGGGGCATTACCACCATTCAATAGGGATGGCTAAGGCAAGAAGGATCAAGGAGACAGTGCTTTGTCAGAGATACTTGCTTGACAAGCTTGTTAAAATGTAGTACTCAATAAGTGGCTAACCAGCTGATAAGAGTGTAACAGATCTGTTGCAGAAATTTCATTTTTTCCCCCATCTGAGAACCTTGGATAGATCGAAGTGATTTTTAATATAGATAGCCAAATATCTAACCCAATGATTTACCAGTAAAGAGCATACCACTGTAAATATGAGAAGCAGAGAAAAATGTTCAGATGACGTTAGACAAGTGAAATTATTGAACCATCAACATGACTTTATATTGATCTTATAAAGCTGAAATGCATCAGAATGAAGGGCACTTGTCTACTTTCACGAATCTATGCACCTGCTGGCTCTGTTTAGTGCAATGCTGCCAAAAATAACGTAGACTCTGAGAGGTATATTAGACTGCACTTAAGTTAAGGCCAAAACAAGAAGCAAATGCTCGATAACAAAAATCTGCTGTTGTGAAAGCCCAGTCAACACTGAAAACAGCTAGTGTTGTTGAAAGCTTCCATGACTGAGTACAGGGCCAGGATAGTAATAGAATTTTATTTTAAAAAGCTTTCCTCAGAAAGATAGAGCTTCTAATTAACAACTACCCACCAATCAGAAATTGGCCTAGAAATTCAGTATAGCCACTTTTGGGGCGGTAAAGTCGGGCGGCCGCTAAAGTTTGCGCCCGGCGCAAAGTCGCGCCCCCTTCGCCAATATTCAGTCGCATCGCCCCAAGAGGTTGCTGCTGCGCTAAAACAGGCGATGCACGACTATCTTTAGGTGCTAAGCCGGCGGTGCTGAGCGATACCCCCGAGGCTGGGCGCAGCGCAGGTGCGGCGAGTTCTTGATTGACGGCAGACACTCTGGCGCCGGTCAGCTCTTAAAGGGGGAGGGTGGATTTGTTTGCCTGCCACGCCCTGCACACTGCAGCCCTCAACCTAGGCCTGACCACTTCAGCTTCACCTGTACAACGCCCAGGACTATGGAGAAGGCCAGGGAGAGAGCGCAGCGCTTCAGCGACGGTGACCTGAGGCTGCTGGTTGGCGGAGTGGAGCGCAGGCGCCATGTTTTGTTCCCAGAAGGTGGCAAGAGGCCGCTGCCCAGCGCCTACCAGAAAGCCTGGAGGGAGGTGTCCAACAGGGTGTCATCCAACAGCGTGGTTGCCAGGACTCCTGTGCAATGCCGGAAGAAGTTCAACGACCTCACTTGGGTTGTCAGGGTGAGTACCCTTTCCAGTGTCCTCCTCATCCTTGCATGTGCACCTCACATTATGGGCAAAGGGACCTGAAAGCCCTAATGGCCAGCCCTCATCCAGCAGCTATGGGACTGGCATGAAAATCAATTGCACATTCAGCACTTTACACACTGTCCAAGCTATTCGACCATGGGAGGCATTGCAGACAAGATCAGGGCTTCACACTGTCCAAGCTATTCGACCATGGGAGGCATTGCAGACAAGATCAGGGCTTCACACTGTACTTAGAGGCCGTCCTTTCTCTTGCAGGCCAAGGTGGCGCACAACCGGTGCAACCGAACTGAGACCAGGGGAGGCCGTCCTGACCTCAAATAGCTCTCCGACCTTGACCAGCATGTGGAGCGCATTATGGTAGGCCGGCTGATTGGCCCCGTCGCCAGTGGAGATGCCGACCCTGTTCTGGGCACCAATGGTAAGGGCATCACCTTTTGGACCTCTCTCGTTCCACTTGCGCATCAGATCAGCATCCTTTGCCACTGTCCGACCAATGCAGTGAATGGCACCACTCATGCCTCCCTTGCTGCCGCCCTGTCCTCACTCTAAAGCTACTCTTGTGCCTTCCTGCTTTCAGATGGTGAATCACCAGGTGAGGAGGCGGGCCCTCAAGCTGCCACTGTCAGCCCTTCGGAAGACGAGGAGGAGGAAGAGGAAGCCGGCCCATCAGTGCCACCCTCAGCCGCGCCAGCCCATGGCGATGTAGGGGACACGTCTTCCCTGGAGGGGAGCCGGGGGGAAGGGTCGGAGGAGAGTGAAGCTCCGGGGCCCAGCGGCCTGCAGCAACGCGGGAGGGGTGGGGAAGCTCGGCGGACTTCTCCCCAGAGGGTGAGTGCGGCCTCCAGTCCTGCAACGGTGAGCGCAGAGGAGGTGCGCCTCCTAGAGGAAATGGCCATACAGGCTGAGCGCAGGCACACTGAGCTCATGGCTGCAGTGGCAAGGATGCCTGACTCCATAGAGTCTCTGTCAAGGAGTGTGCAGCAATTCAGAGCAGCACAGGCCAGGAGTCTGCAACAATTCGGAGCAGCACAGGCCAGGAGTCTGGAACTATTCAGTGCAGCACAGGTCAGGAGTCTGCAGGACTTCGCGGCAGCACAGTCGGCTTCTAGCCAAGTGCTCAGTCGTGCCGTCCATTCACTGGCTGGTGTCATGCGGACACAGACCAGGGCCACACGGGCACTAACTGCTGCCACCCTCATTGGATCAGCCAGGCATCGCCAGGGCACTTGCCGCGCAGCAGCAGCCCAGCAGTCTGTTCTTCAGCTGTTTGCTGCGCATGCTGCAGTGCTGGCCCGTGCGAGTGCAAATGTCTCAGGCGACCAGCGAGCACCTGCGATCTGCCAGGTTGCCACCATTCCTGCAGCCGACACTGCCACTCCGCCATTGCAGCTGCCACGAGCTGCTGGACAGACTGCTGCCGCCCAGCCAGAGTTGGAGCAGTAAGCAGCCGGCCACTCCAAGGCCAGAGCTGCTGCAGGCCGACCCCCAAGGGCATCTGCCGTCTCGCCATCTGCCCCTCAGCAGCCTTCCCCCAGCCTTGCTGCAACCACTGGGCTCCCATTGAGGAGGAGCAGCAGGGCGGGCAGGGGCCAGGCAAGGATGCGCAAGGCATCGCCCTCGCAGGGCAAAAAGTAGAGGTATGCACAAATGCCTGGTGCTTGTTGTAAGGCCGACACTGGTGCAGTTGTTTTTGTGTAAGGCCGAGACTGGTGTCTTTCTTTCTTTTTGTAAGGCCGAGACTGGTGTTTCTTTCTTTTTGTAAGGCCGAGACTGGTAGTTTTGTGTTTTTGGAGGTGGCTTCTCCACATGAGCATGTAATGTGGGAAGGGCAGAGGTTTTCAATAAATTATTGCTGTTAAATTGCAGTGTGCATGGTTTTTTGGTGAAGTCCTGGTTGCCCTGCTCGGCTGAGGGCTTGTGGAGCGGCTACATTCATCTGCTGACATTGGCACAAGCCAGTCCCTGAGAGGGGGCCTAGAACCGACGTTCAATAAGCCGGCGACGGGCGGCCCCTGCACTTTCTGCCTCCCTCCTGTGCAGGTCCTCCTCCTCCTCCTCCTCCTCCTCCTCCTAAGGTGGTCCTCCAATCTCTGGTGGCAGTGGCTGAGTCCTGTGGATAGCCAGGTTGTGCAGCATGCAGCAAACGACCACGAAATGGGAGACTCGCTCTGGTGAATACTGTAGGGCTCCACCGGAACGATCCAGACAGCGGAACCGTTGCTTCAGGATGCCGATTGTTTGTTCGATGATGTTCCTGGTCACTTGATGGCTCTCGTTGTATCCCTCTTCAGCAGGGGTGCTGGGCGCACGGAACGGGGTCATCAGCCACGTACACAAAGGATAGCCTTTGTCCCCGATAAGCCATCCTCGTGGGTGAGGCTGTGCCTGGAACATGTCTGCCACAGAAGTCTGGCGCAGGATGAAGGCATCGTGGCTGCTGCCTGGAAAGCGGGCATTGACAGCTAGGATGAGCTGCCTGTGGTCACACACCAGCTGGACGTTCAGCGAATGGTAGCCCTTCCGGTTGCGGTAATCCTCGGCATTCTCCAGAGCTGCCCGCAAAGCCACATGCGTGCAGTCAATGGCGCCCTGCACCATGGGGAAGCCCGCGAATGCTGCAAAGCCCATTGCACGCTGTTGCTGCTTGGCAAGGGCCATGGAGAAGGAGATGAACTGACGTCTCCTTTTGAAAAGGGCATTGGTCACCTGGCGGATGCAGCAATGCACGGCGAACTGGGAGATGTTGGCAATGTCCCCAGTAGCGGATTGGAAGGAGCCGGTGGCATAGAAGTTGAGAGCCACCGTCACCTTCACTGCCACCGACAGAGATGTCCTGCGCATCAGCTGTGGCTGCAGATCACCACCAAGCAGCTGGCAGATCTCTGTGACCACGTCCCTTCTGAATCGCAGCCTCCGAACACACTGCTCCTCAGACATGTTGAGATAGGAGAACTGCTGGCGGTATACCCTGGGTGGGTAAGGCCTCCTTTGCCGACGCCTGTTGCCCCCTCTCCGTCTAGCCAGGGCTGCCACTCTCTCACGGCGTCTGTGAGCCCTTTGGATGTAATTGAGAAAGCCAGCGTTGACACCCATTGCAGCCCCCATAATATGCTGGCAAACAATGAGATGTCAATGAAGGCAAAGACTAGTGGAAAGCTGTGGCCTGAAGCCAAAAGTACCTGTCCGAGTGTTGGGCCAAAGCAGAAAGCTATCTACCTTGGGCTTTCTCCAAAGATCCGTTTCTCAAGAAGGAGTGCTGCGAAATGGCAGCCTTTTATATTGCAGGAGGAGTGCCCTTTAATTTGCACCCCCCGCGCCCCACATCGGCTGAGCACCGTTCCACTCTAACAGCCGCTAGGGGCGCCAGGCGCACAATGGGGTGTCGCCACTGAATTTCCGGTTGGGGGCGCACAAAGGGCGTTGCACGAGGAAATGACGTCATGATCTGCGCGCACAGCTGAGTGCACGCAAAGACTTTGCGCCGCCACTAAATCTCTAGTGAAGTTGGGGTGAGGCGCAGTTCGCGCTGCGCCCGGGCGCTAGCCGCCTAGCGCCCGACATCTACTCCTCCTAAGGCGCTAACGGCTGGCGCAACCAACTGAATTTCTAGGCCATTGTGTTCAAGTCACATACCAATGAAAAGTAATATATTGTGGCGGAGCCACTAAGGGACTCCGATCGAATGTATATAATTCCCTTTAACAATATGTTCACTACAGCCTGAGTCTGTATCTTTGTATATACTGTTTGCATGTACAGAGCACGGTCCCTTTAAGAGCGCGGGCAAATGCGATGATGTCACGCCGTTCATCACGTGATCCCCCACCGGCGGGAAAAACGTGATGACATCATGACGCCAGCCACGGGACCGCCCAAGCAGTCCTCGTGGAGCCTCCGAACTGACTAGACCTGTATTCGTAGTGTTCTTGCATCTGTTTGTTAAACTCAATTAGTTTTACATTAAACATCGTTTGTTTGATCACCTGAGTCAACCTCAGTCTCTTGATAGGAACTAGACATTCCTACAATATTCTGTTTGAGTAAACAAGAGTACTGTTTTTTTGGTTTTCAAAGGAAAATGGCTGGACGTGTAGTGTGTGGCCCCAAAAGTATTTGGTAAAAATCCTGGAATCCCATGAAAAAAGTGTAACTTATTCAATTACCACAAACTAGTGGTCATAAATGCAACCCCCAGGAAGGGGAAGATTAAGGGGTAAAGTAGTGTAACGGTTATGGTACTGGACCAGCAACCCAGAGGGACAGAACTTGCAACTGTCGAGCATTCCGAGTTCGAGAAATTAAATTCAATAAATCTGGTAATTTGTCGGCTGGCACCGGAACAAATTACCATGAAAGTGGTCATAAAAATCCAATCTGCCAACTCTACCTGGTCTGGCCAACTTGTAAATACAGTTGACGCAAGGCTCTCAAATCAACTAGGGATGGACAATAAATGCTGCCTTACCAGCATCTGCAGAATATATAATGGAGGAAATGAGGGCAAGGAGTGAGCAACTGGTCCCCAGAAGCTGTACATGCATCCCCAAGGCCACAATGAAGCAGACCTGGATAGAGGAGGCTGAAAGAGTCAGTGCCACCAGCATCATGCCCAGCACCTGAGTTCAATGCAGAAAGAGGTTCAATTATCTTACAAGAGCAAGTGTGAGTACAGTTCTTCTTCTCTCCAGCTCTCTCAAAAGCATCTGACAAAATACCTTACCCCCTTCCCCAACCACTCCCAACAATTCCCTCCTGTCCAGTGTGGAGGAGCTCGCTACCAGCCTGTGTTTTGTCATCTCGCATGTCATGACTACTCTATCGTGGAGAGTGTAGTCACCGCCAGTCTATCACAACAGGAGCCATATTTGTATGCTTTGCAGCTTTCGTGGAAGCTCAAACAGCTGCCATGTAGGCTCTGGGCTCTAGTTTAGTGAAACAGATATTCACTTTGGACAGATTCATGGACCAAATGGCTAGGAACATTCAAGGAGTCATATCTGCAGTCGGCTCTCCCGCAGATCAGTGAACGTGATGAGCCCCAGTCTCACAGGAATGGCAGTGGTACAATGGGACTGGTAAGTGTTGTCCTCTCTCAGCAATTCTGCTCCTTTATGCCATCCTCAAACAATACCCTCCATAGTGGCAGAAAGTCAGCTGGGCCAGTCTTCACAGCCTCGAACACCCAGAGGTCACCGGCTAGGAGCATCTCAAGGGTCCCAAGATGAGGAATCACAGCCTTCCATCACCTTTGATGAAAGCACTCAGGGATTATTTTGTAGAGGTAGGAGAGGTAGTAAACCTTTGACAAAATGCATTATGGTTAGATCACGGGTGGCAAATTAATGGAAGGCAATTACTATATTTGGCATTAAATTGAACACCTTGCTCACATTTGGCACTTTGGTCTGCAGTGTGGTATAACAGCAGCTTCTAAGTCTGCATTGTTAGTATGTCAGCAGACACTGCTGCCAGGCATTTAAAGGAAGGAGAGACAGACACCAAAAGACAAACAGTTTGATTTTTGGAAATAGGACTGCACAGGCAGGTGGCCAACAAAAGGCTTCAAAATACCATAGATTGCAAAGAGATGAGATTCTGGACTAGAACTGTCAGACAAAATGCAATGTTAAATAAGACGACCTACCAATGATCACCATTCATTGTTATGCAAAGCCAAGTTATATTGATTGAATGAAGTGATGCTAATCATACCTATTGCTCCATATAGCTTATGATTTGAACCAATCTTTGCCTCAGCTAGTGTTAATTCAGTCTACCTTCAGTGAATTCATCTTCAAATACCATATCCCACCATCTGAGCCACTGGGCTCACATACTGCTCAATGCACTACACCCCCATACTCACCTACCAACAATCTCTATCAAACACGACTCATACCTCACATTCATAGCTTCACCTCACCCTCACCTGCGTACCACTGTTGCAAGTCTCAGACCCACATCTCACAGCTTGCACACAATGTCAGCTATTCAGCCATGAAAGGCACATCACCCAAACACATTGCATCACAATCACTGACACACTTCCCTCTCTCTTGCAGGACAAGGTGGCTCATAACGGGAGGCAGCAGGGGCTACCCGCAGGGAGAGCGCGTCTGCATGACCTAACCCCCATGGAGGAGACGGTGCTGGAGGTAATTGGAGCGGCCATCACTGAGCCCGTGGCCAGCAGCGGAGCTGAAAAAATACATGACGGTATCCTCATACCTAATCTTTCTTCTCACCTCCCACTTCCCCCTCATCCCACACTCTCTTCTGATTTACAAGCTACAGATGGTGTAAGCATGCACCTTTTGCTTTCCCCACTCCCCTCACCGCAACCTTTCTCTAGTGCCTTTCTCCTTTCAAATAGCCAAGAACTGTAACCTGGCCAGGCAGTGGTGAAGAAAGTAGTGCAAGAGGAAGAAGGCAGTGAGGCTGAAGACGCACCGTCGCTCGATTTCACACTTGGAGCCAGCAGCTCAGATACTGACACTCCACGTACTTTAGAGGATAGGTTAGACGCGGGATCTGCACATGGTGAGACACCGAACTTGAGTGGCCTGAAGCCAGGGCAGGGGGAAAGGTTTGCACAGGTGCCAGCTCCCCAGAGGGTAAGGTCGCACACGAGTTATGCTGCAAAGGACTCAGATGGAGACTTTGATGTGGTGGTCTACAGAAGAAGGCAGATGGACAATGAAATGTTTGGTGCATTGGCAGACCTGCCAGAAAGCCTGAGTGCAATGTCAAGGAGCATGAAGGAATCTGGCACCAAACTTGCACAGGGCTTTGTGCAGAGCTTGGAGCCCATCCTTTCCAGCATCAAAGTCATAGGTAACTTCATTAGCATACTTTTGGACCCAACCATGATGCAACGTCTGATGGCCGATGTCTCAGCTTCCATTGCAGCACAAGCAGAATCCACCCAACATCTGAGTGCTGCAGTGGAAGCTCAGACTGAAGTCATGCAAGCTCAGTTTATTGCCATGAAAGCACAGACTGCTGCCATCATGGCTGCAATTACCAGTGTTGAAAGGGGCTGAAAGGGTCTCACAGCAGTCCAGCTATCTATCCTCCAACAGATTACTAGGATTGCTGAGGCGCCGCCCCATGGGAGTGGCAGTGACTCCATGGAGCACAAACCTGCTGTCAATTCTCAGGCCGACAGCATTTGTCCCCCCACCACTATCACTCCGCTAGAGCCCTTGCTGTTGCTTGTCAGCCAGCCCAAGCTGCTGCATCTCATGTCTAGGTGGTGCAGTCTAAAGCCAGGCCTTCTAGGCCCAAAGCTGCTCGAGGTCATCCTACAAGGACCTCCGAAGTCCCCTCCACTGAAAGTCAGCAGCCTTCCACCAGCCATGTTGCAGCCACTAGAGTAGCGCTTCATAGGAACACTAGGACAGGAAAAGGCACACTGAAGACAGACACTAAGGGAATGCATAAGGGTGATTGGTTGACTGTTATGTAATATTGGATGAATTGATGTATAAATTTGGTTTGGAATGTTTATTTTGTGGTGGCTTTTATTGTAGCATTGTGACCAAGAGGACAGTGTGATGATCTGTAACAGGGGGAAGGCAAGGTGTGGGACTGTGGGTGAATGGAGAATTCAGTTTGCGATCACTGGTACCACAGTCTGATCAGTTGATCATGGGCAGCCCGGCCAGAAAGGGGCAGTCATCTCCGTCTCCTCCGCTGCCGCCGTTTCCTCCGTTGCCATCTCCTCCATCTCCGGATCCTCCGTCCCGCCTCGTGGCAAGGGCTGTGCCCTCATAATGGCAAGGTTGTGGAGCATGCAGCAGATTACCATGAATCTTGAGATGCACTCTGGCGAGCAGTGCAGGGCACCTCCAGAGCAGTCCAGGCAACGGAAACGTTGTTGAAGGACCCCAAAGGTCTGCTCGATCAAATTCCATGTGGCACCATGGCTTTCAATATATGCATGCTGCCCACATGTGTTTGGGTTGCGCACAGGAGTCGTGAGCAAGGTGATCAGTGGATAGCCCTTGTCGCCCAGTAGCCACCCTCTGGTTTGTCATGGTGGCTGAATAGTGGATGGTACAGTGGACTGGCACAGAATGACAGCACCATGGCTGCTGCCAGGATACCGAGCATTGACCTGCATGATGCACTAAGTATGGTTGCACACCAGCTGGACATTTCAGCTGGACATTGAGGGAGTGGAATCCCTTCTGGTTGCGAGTTCACATGCGGCGCCCACCAAGCAACGAGGATGCAGTCAATGGCACCCTGAACCAAGGGGAAGCCTGCTATCCCTGTGAAGCCCCATGCTCGCTCTGCCTGCTTCTCTGGGGCAAGAGGGGATGAAATGTATTCAGCTCTCTTTGCATACAGAGCATCACTGACCTCCCTTAAGCAACGCTGAACAGCGAACTGTTAGATGTTGCAAATGCCACCTGCTCCAGCCTGGAAGGAGCCCGACGCATAAAAATTCATGGCCAATCTCACCTTCACAGCCACTGGAAATGCTGTCCTCGCCCTGCTCTGAGGCTGCAGTTCTACCTGCAGTAGGTGGCAGATTTCAGTGAGCCCCTCTTTACTGAAGCGGAGATGTTGCATACACTGTTCCTCGCTATTGCTCCCTGAAGTCCCTGCATGGCAATGGCCTCCTGCTGTGAGCCATTCTCCCCATCCTCCCTCTTCAGGCAGCTTGTCCTTCTCTGTGTCGTCTCTGCTCATTCTCGCTGAAATGCTGCAGGATAAGGGGGATACAAATGACTGCACCCATGTCTGGGGGAAATTTTATTTATTTATTCATTACTGGCATGTGGGCATTGCTGGCAAGGCAAGGTGGTGAGCCACCTTCTTGAACTGCTGCAGTCCGTGTGGTGAAGGTACTCCCACAGTGTTGTTAGGGAGTGAGTTCCAGGAATAAGCGGGTCGTTTTCCGAGTGGCAGGTGTTGTGTATGTACCTTTAAGAGAAGAACTCATTCTATACTGCAGTACCAGCAGTGACCACCCCTGTATATAAAGCCATAGCAGGCTTCTGTACTTCAGTCTTGAATTACTCTCTGTTCAGTAAATACCTGTTTTATTGTTCTCCTGCAGTCTGAGTATTATTGATCCTCGGACACTACACTGGCGACGGGCAGGTTTGAACTCACCTGCAGTACTGCATCACCTCACGGGGAACTTTTCCCTGAAGAGAAGCTTCTTGGAGGTCGAAGTCAGAACGGCGGGCGTCGACCGTGGGCAACCGCCCAGGGATCCATCGGAGAGTTGCAGGGGAGGCTGTGGAGAGCTGCGCCTGGCTCCCCAGTCGAGGTGTTCCAGCAAGTCGTGCTGGTAGCAGGTAGTGCGCTGACCCTTCCGGAATGCGGTGGGCTCGGGCTCGATCGAGCGGCTCTGCAAAGGGGCCGTGCAGCGTTGTCGGGAGGAAGAGAGAGAGAGAGGGTGGAGCGCACAGGGCGCGGTCGGTGCTCAAGAACCGGGCAGCGTGGAGAGGATAGAACACGGGGAAGGAAAAGTGAGACACGCCGAAGCCGCGGGTCGCTGCCATTACCCTGTAGAATGCTAGGAGCAGCGTGGCAGCAAGGGGAAGAAGGAAAAGCGCGGGAGGCGCCATTTTATTCCATTGGGGAAGAAGGAAAAGCGCGGGAGGCGCCATTTTAAATCACCCAAGATGCCGAAGAGTGGCAGCATCACTGCTTTCGACAATGAGGTAGAAGACTGGACCACGTATGTGGAAAGAATTGAAGTGTACTGCAATGCCAATGAGGTGGCCAATGGAAAGAAGGCTTCGGTATTATTAAATTTGATGGGCGCGAGAACGTACGGCCTATTGCGGAATTTAATTACCCCAGCTAAACCAATGGAGAAAAGTTTTGAAGAGATTGATAATATCTTAGAGCAACACCTAAACCCTACACCGCTGCTGATAGCAGAAAGATTCAAGTTCCATAAAAGAAACCAGCACAAAGATGAGAACAATGCTGACTATCTTACGGAACTATGCAAGTTATCGAAGCACTGCCAGTTCGGAGCAGGACTGGCAGACACCTTACGGGATAAGTTTGTCTGCGGGTTCCAGAGTGAAGGAACCCAGAAACGACTACTTTCGGAAAAGGACCTGACGTTAGAACAGGCTTTCAGCATGGCAGTATCCTACAAAGCAGCAGCGCGGGGAGCTGCGGAAATACAACAGAAACCACAAGAATACAGCGCTAACGAAATGGCGTATGGAGCAGAAAAGTGCTATAGCTGTGGCAGAACAACCCATGATCAGAAGGACTGCTGGTTTAAGGACAAAGTATGCAGGCAATGCGGGAAAATGGGACATATAGCAAGAGTCTGCAGGTTGGGAAAGAAAACCAACACTACAAGAACTACTAAGGAAAAGTACAAGAAAGTAAAAAAAAATGACAGACAGTAGTTCGGAAGATCAGGAGAGTGATAAGGAATCCGGGAGCAGGAGAATAAGTTGTCTAAAGTTGCACAACGTGATCGCAAAGGAGGATCACCGAACCATTTGGGTCACCCTCATGATCGCAGGGTCCCAAGTAAAGGTGGAATTGGATACAGGATCAGCCCTAACTGTCATGAATCGACGAGACTATGAGCGGCTATTCTCACACATAACCTTGAAGGACACGCCCATTGTATTGAAGACATACACGGGGCAAAAAGTCTACCTCAGAGGAAAAATAAGGGTGCCAGTTGAATACAACGGCAAGGAAACACAGAAACTGCACGTATATATACTACTGGATGGAGGACCACCACTATTGGGACGTGAATGGATCCGAAAAATACAATTGGATTGGCATTCCATTCAGGCGCTAACTGTGACTGATAAAAAGGATGATGATGTCACACCTGGGCGACTGTCAAAAATTCTAACTGATGCGAAAGAGGTGTTCCAACAAGGACTTGGGACTCTAAAAGGAGTAACGGCAATGATAAAAATCGAAGATAACGCAAACCCAAAATTTTTTAAGGCCAGACCGGTACCTTACGCAATCCGCCCAGCCGTTGAAGCAGAGCTGGAGAGTCTGGAGCGTTCGGGTGTGCTGTCCAAGGTGGACTGGAGCGAGTGGGCCACACCCATCGTTCCTGTAATGAAGAAATCATTGAGCAGCACGCCTGGGGAACCGAAGAAGGTTCGCATCTGTGGGGACTTCAGGGTAACTGTGAGCCCAGTCCTGCACACAGTACAATATCCACTTCCACGGATAGAAGATATTTTCGCCTCACTATCTGGAGGGGAACATTTTACAAAGATTGATCTGGCCCAAGCGTATCTACAAATGGAGGTGGAACAAGCATCTTGGAAATACCTCACGATAAACACTCACAAAGGCCTTTACCAGTACAATCGACTGGTATTCGGCGTAGCATCAGCCCCGGCTATTTGGCAGAGGGCAATGGAACAAGTCCTGCAAGGGATCCCGGGGACCCAGTGTTATTTGGACGACATCCTGGTTACGGGCGAAAATGACAGTGAACACCTTGCCAACCTGGAGCAGGTGCTCACGAGATTACAGGAATATGGGCTACGAGCCAACCGCCCCAAATGCGAGTTCTTCAGGAGACAAATCTCGTATTGTGGCCACATGATTGATGAGGTAGGGTTGCATAAGTCGCCGGACAAGATTGAGGCTGTAGTCAAGGCTCCATCACCGGAAAATGTGTCGCAACTGAGGTCGTTCCTCGGGTTGGTGAACTACTACCATAAGTTCTTGCCGAATGTATCTACAATTCTGCACCCACTGAACGCCCTGCTGCAAACTGGGGTAACATGGAAATGGAGTGATGAGTGTAAGCGTGCCTTTCAGAAATGTAAATGCCTAATCACTTCAAAAGAAGCATTGGCCCACTAGAATCCAACACTATCGATTCGGTTAGCATGTGATGCGTCTCCCTACGGCATCGGAGCGGTGCTGTCAAACAAATTCCTTGACGGTTCAGAGAGGCCAATAGCCTTTGCGTCGCGCTCGCTAACCTCAGCCGAGCGTAACTACGCCCAGATTGACAGGGAGGCCCTCAGCCTGGTGTGGGGGGTGAAGAAGTTCAATCACTATCTGCACGGGCAGAAATTCACCCTACTGACTGATCATCAGCCCCTGGTCTCCATTTTTAACCCAAAGAAGGGCGTTCCGGTGATGACGGCGCAACGGCTGCAAAGATGGTCACTTTTTCTAGGGGCACATCAGTACGACATAGAATACAAGGGTACGAAACAGCATGGAAACACTGATGGGCTGTCGCGCCTACCGTTGCCTACGGTAGAGGAAGCACCTGCAGTGGACCCTGTTGAGATATTCCATGCGACCATAGTCGAATGTCTACCTGTTACAAACTCAAGTATAGAGAAGGAAACCCGAAATGACCCGACACTCTCTCGGGTCTATGATTTGACGGTGAAGGGATAGCCAGCACATGGCGACTCACTGTTGCCAGCATTCTCGCCAAGGAGAGAACAGCTGTCAGTGTGCCGGGGGACCTTGATGTGTGGATCCCGAGTGGTAATTCCACCCAAGTTGAGAGATAGAGTGCTCAATGAGCTTCATGAGGGTCATCTGGGAGGGGTAAAAATGAAGAGCCTAGCCAGGGCATTTGTGTGTTGGCCGGGAATCGATAAAGAAATTGAGGATATGACCAAGAGATGCACAGGATGCCAGAAGGTCCAAAACTCTCCACCACAGGCCCCGCTACATCCATGGGAGTGGCCCTCATCTCCATGGCAATGGGTACACATTGATTTTGCTGGTCCATTTATGGACTCAATGTTCCTAATCGCTGTGGATGCCCATTCAAAATGGCCAGAGGTCATTAAAATGTCCTCCACCACCACGGAGAAAACTATTGCAGTCCTACAGACCATCTTCGCCAGGAATGGCTTGCCAGAACAGGTTTGCTCCGACAATGGGCCACAATTTGTGTCCGAGGATTTCCGGAGGTCTCTGAGGAATAATGGGGTGAAACATTACACATCTGCCCCATATCATCCAGCCACAATTGGATTGGCTGAGAGGTTTGTTCAGATCTTTAAAAAGGCAATAAACGCAATGCATAATGATGACATACCACTACAACACAAGATGGATAATTTCTTGTTTGCTTACCGGAATGCGACACATGCAGTCACCAACCAAACTCCAGCCATAATGTTCTTCAACCAAAGGCTAAGATGTCGCCTGGATTTGCTCAAACCAAACATAAGACGAGATGTTGAGGATAAGCAATTCCAGCACTTAAATGAGAAGCCAACCAGGAGCTTCAAGATAGGGCAACCAGTCTTGACCCGCGACTACCGAACAGAAAAATGGCATCCAGGAACGATATGCACACAGCAGGGACCACTAATGTACACAGTGGACATTGGAGAGAGCATCGTGAGACGCCATGCTGACCAGATTCTAGAGCCACAGGAACAAGCCAAACCCATACCACGAGCAGGTGCACCTGGTAATCAACCCGAAGTACAGTTTGCGTCTGCCTCCGAAGCAATGGTATTGGAAGCTGATGAACCAACCAATGACAATGAGCCAGAATCAACTCCGCCGCAAGAACAGGATACTCGAGAAAGGCGTTATCCAGTCAGGATCAGGAAGCCTCCTCAAAGACTGAACTTATAAATGATTATTTCAGTTGATGTATATAGTACAGAGAAAATTGTAATTGTAATTAGTTATTATTTAGTTGTTAAATGAATGTTATGTACTGTTTATCTAAAAGGGGAGGAATTGTTGTGTATGTACCTTTAAGAGAATAACTGATTCTATACTGCAGTACCGGCAGTGACCACCCCTGTATATAAAGCCATAGCAGGCTTCTGTACTTCAGTCTTGAATTACTCTATGTTCAGTAAATACCTGTTTTATTGTTCTCCTGCAGTCTGAGTATTATTGATCCTCGGACACTACAGCAGGCAGTGACTAGTGGGGTACCACAAGGATCGGTCCTAGGGCCCCAGCTTTTCACAATATATATTAATGATCTGGACGAGGGAATTGGATGTAATATCTCCAAATTTGCAGACGACACAAAGCTGGGTGGGAGGGTATGCTGTGAGGAGGATGTCGTGAAACTCCAGTATGCTTTGGACAGGTTGGGTGATTGGGCAGAAACATGGCAAATGCACTATAATGTGGATAAAGGTGAGGTTATCCACTTTGGTGGCAAAATCAGGAAAACAGATTATTATTTGAATTGCAATATATTGGGAGAAGGGGAAGTGCAAAGAGACCTGGGTGTTCTTGTGCACCAGTCGCTGAAGGTAAGCATGCAGGTGCAGCAGGCGGTTAAGAAGGCAAATGGTATGTTGGCCTTCGTAGCAAGAGGGTTCGAGTACAGGAACAAGGATGTCTTGCTACAGTTGTACAAGGCCTTGGTGAGACCGCACCTTGAGTATTGTGTGCAGTTTTGGTCGCCTTACATGAGGAAGGATGTTCTTGCCATGGAAGGAGTGCAGCGAAGATTCACCAGGCTGATACCTGGGATGGCAGGAATGATGTATGAGGAGAGATTGTGTCGATTGGGCTTATACTCACTGGAGTTTAGAAGATTGAGAGGGGATCTCATCGAAACCTATAAAAGTCTGTCAGGCCTGGACAGACTAGATGCAGGAAGGATGTTTCTGATGGCCGGGGAGTCCAGAACCAGGGGTCATAGTCTAAGGATAAGGGGTAAGCCATTTAGGACTGAAATGAGGAGGGATTTCTTCACCCAGAGAGTGGTGAACCTGTGGAATTCTCTGCCACAGAGGGCGGTGGAGGCCAGTTCATTAAATATATTCAAGAAAGAGTTGGATATATTTCTTAAGGCTAAAGGGATCAAGGGATATGGAGAGAAGGCAGGGACAGGGTACTGAATTTCGATGATCAGCCATGATCTCATTGAATGATGGAGCAGGCTCGAAGGGCCGAATGGCCTACTCCTTCTCCTATCTTCTATGTTTCTATTTTGACCCAGCAATGATGAAGGAATGGCAATATATTTCCAATTAGGATGGTGTGTGGCTTGGAGGGGAGCTTGGAGGTGGTGGTGTTCCCATGCACCTGCTGCCCTTGTCCTTCTAGGTGGAAGAGGTCGCAGGTTTGGGATCTGCTGACAAAGAAGCCTTGGCAAGTTGCTGCAATGCATCTTGTGAATGGTGCACACTGCAGCCATGGTACGCCGGTGGTGGAAGGAGTGAATGTTTAAGGTGTTGGAGGGAGTGAATGTTTAATGTGTTGGATGGGGTGCCCATCAAGCGGGCTGCTTTGTTCTGGATGGTGTCCAGCTTCTTGAGTGTTGTTGGAGCTGCACTCATCCAGGCATGTGGAGATTATTCCATCACGCTCCTGGCTTCTGCCTTGTAGATGGTGGAAAGGCTTTGGGGAGTCAGAAGGTGAGACACTCGCTGCAGAATACCCAGCCTCTGACCTGCTCTTGTTGCCACAGTACTTATGTGGCAGGTCCAGTTAAGTTTCTGATCAATGGTGACCCCTAGGTTATTGATGGTGGGGGATTCGGCAATGGTAATGTCGTTGAATGTTAAGGGGAGGTGGTTAGACTCTCGCTTGTTGGAGATAGCCATTGCCTGGCACTTGTGTGGCGCGAATGCTACTTGCCAATTATCAGCCCAAGCCTGAACATCGTCCATTCTTGCTGTATACGGGCATGGACTGCTTCATTATCTGAAGAGTTGTGAATGGCACTGAACACTGTGCAATCATCAGCGAACATCCCCACTTCTGACCTTATGATGGAGGGAAGGTCATTGCTGAAGCAGCTGAAGATGGTTGGGCTTAGGATGCTGCCCTGAGGAACTCCTGCAACAATGTCCAGGGGCTGAGATGATTGACCTCCAGCAACCACAACCACCTTCCCTTGTGCTAGGTATGACTCTAGCCAGTGGAGAGTTTTCCCCCGATTCCCATTGACTTCAGTTTTACTGGGGCTCCTTGATGCCACACTCGGTCAAATGCTGCCTTGATGTCAAGGGCAGTCACTCTCACCTGACCTCTGGAATTCAGCTCTTTTGTCCATGTTTGGACCAAGGCTATAATGAGGTCTGGAGCCGAGTGGTCTTGGCGGATCCCAAGCTGAGCAATGGTGAGCAGGTTATTGGTGAGTATGTGACACTTGATAGCACTGTCGATGACACTTTCCGTCACTTTGCTGGTAATTGAGAGTAAACTGATGGGGCAGTAATTGGCTGGATTTTATTTGTCCTGCTTTTTGTGGACAGGACATACCTGGGCAGTTTTCCACATTGTCGGATAGATGTCAGCATTGTAGCTGTACTGGAACAGCTTGGCTAGAGGCGCAGCTAGTTCTGGAGCACAAGTCTTCAGCATGATAGCCGGGATATTGTCGGGGCCCATAGCCTTTGCTGTATCCAGTGTGCTCAGCCATTTCTTGATATCATGTGGAGTGAATCGAATTGGCTGAAGACTGGTTTCTGTGATGCTGGGGACCCCTGGAGGAGACTGAAAAGGATCATCCACTCGGCACTTCTGGCTGAAGATGGTTGCAAACACTTCAGTCTTGTCTTTTGCACTCGCATGCTGGGCTCCTCCATCATTGAGGATGGGTATGTTCATGGAGCCTCCTCCTCCCGTTGGTTGTTTAATGGTCCACTGCCATTCATGACTGGATGTGGCAGAACTGCAGATCTTTGATCTGATCCGTTGGTTATGAGATCGCTTAGCTCTGTCTATAGCATGCTGCTTCCGCTGTTTAGCATGCACGTAGTCCTGTGTTGCAGCTTCCCCAGGTTGGCATCTTATTTTTAGGTATGCCTGGTGCTGCTCCTGGCATGATCTTCTATACTTCTTATTGAACCAGTGTTGCCCCCCTGGCTTGATGGTAATGGTAGAATGAGGTTACAGATTGTGGTGGAATACAACTCTGCTGCTGCTGATGGCCCACAGAGCCTAATGGATGCCTAGTTTTGGGCTGCTAGATCTGTTCTGAATCTATCCCATTTAATATGGTGGTAGCGCCACACAGCACAATATAGGGTGTCCTCAGTGTGAAGATGAGACTTTGTCTCCTCAATGACTGTGCGGTGGTTATTGCTACCAATGTTGTCATGGACAGATGCATCTGCGACAGGTAGATTGGTGAGGGCGAGGTCTAGTAGGTTTTTCCCTCGTGTTGGCTCTCTCACCACCTGCTGCAGGCCCAGACTGGCAGCAATGTCCTTCAGGACTGATCCAGCTCAGTCAGTAGTGGTGCTACCAAGCCACTCTTGGTGATGGACATTGAAGTCCCCCACCCAGAGTACATTCTGTGCCCTTGCTACCCTCAGTGCTTCTTCCAAGAGGTGTTCAACATGGAGGAGTAATGATTCATCAGCTGAGGGAGGGCAGTAGGTGGTAAGTAGCAGGAGGTTTCCTTGCTCATGCTTGATCTGTAGCCATGAGACTTCATGGGGTCCGGAGTCAATGTTGAGGACACCCACGGCCACTCCTTCCCGACTGTATACCACAGTGCCGCCACCTCTGGTGAGTCTGTCCTGCCTGTGGGACAGGACATACCCGGGGATGGTGATGGAGGATTATGGGACATTGGCTGAAAGGTATGATTCTGTGAGTATAACTATGTCAGGCTGTTGCTTGACTAGTCTGTGGGACAGCTCTCCCAATTTTGGCACAAGTCCTCAGATGTTAGTGAGGAGGACTTTGCAGGGTCGACTGGGCTGGGTGTGCCATTGTCGTGTCCATAGTCGGTGCTGAGTTTGATGCCACATGGTCCATCCGGTTTTATTCTTATTATTGTTTTTCATAGCGGTTGTAACAACTGAGTGGCTTGCTAGGCCATTTCAGAGGGCAGTTAAGAGTCAACCACATCGCTGTGAGTCTGGAGTCACATATAGGCCAGACCAGGTACAGACAACAGATTTCCAGATGGGTTTTTACAACAATCCAGTAGTTTCATGGTCACCATTACTGATACTAGCTTTTAATTCCAGGTTTATTTAATTAACTAATTTGAACTCACGTCTTTGGATTATTAGTCCATGCCTCTGGATTACTAGTCCAGTAACATAATCACTATGCTACTGTACCCTATTGGTCTGAGCAGAAGCCTTGAAGTAACCTGCCACACCGCTCCCTGGAGACTTCAGCAACTTCAAATAAGACACCAAACCAACAAACACTTCTACAAACTCACCAAGAGCCAGTAGAAATCAATTAGCAACTAACCTGCAAGTTGGCGATGATCGCTTTAAATAGCGTTGGTGGGGGCGAGGTCCTCCCTGCTGCTAGACACATGTTCAGCTTTGCGTGTTTAAGAGCGGGCATTAGCTGCAGTGTTGAGATTAAAAATGGCAGCGCTGGCATCAAATTAGCATTGCATGCTGGTTGATGTCTCGATCTGTGTACTCTGCATACTTCCGGCGTACGCACCCAGCCCGCGCGAGCAACTTCACCAAAATGGCGTCCGGCGCAGCCCGCACCAGACATGTGCGAGTGATGCAGATGCCATTTTAGTCATAAAACAGCATCTGTAGCACCGAAAAACTGGCAGTACAGAGCCGAATTTCACGGCTATATACCAGTTACAGGAGTGACAGACTAAACCTGATGAGATATCCACAGCAGACTCGAAATCATGACAGCTGTCTAACTCACAATCTGCTTTCTTTGCTATGTTCTGTGATTACAACTGCAGACTAATATACAGCATGGGCTTTTATTACATGATACTGAAATAAATATTTAATAACTCTTTGGAAGTAAAAACACAACTCATTTTTTTTAAAATATTCAACCTCCAAGTCAGTGAAAGTCATTGAAAAATGGTCTTGAAATGACACACACAACGAAATCAGATGAACTAGGCTGTTCAGTAAACCCTTCAGAAACCCAATCTTTCAGAACAATGCAGCAGAGGGCAATTTAAAATATCACACTCAATGATGATATTTAATAAATAATAGACCACGAAATTGATCTCAGTTCACAGACTAAATGTCAGAATTCCAAAACTAAGTGAAACAAGTAACAACTAATATTGAAAATGTCTTTTTTCAATCTGATTTTCTCTGCATGAATATAAATTACTTTAGGAACATTTATGTTTTGAGAAAACTGCGCAAATCCTTTTATAAAAATGGAGTGCTTTAATGGTTAAATGCTTTGCATATTTATTCAATGGAGTATAAGAAATCAGCAATTACGCAATTTAATTTTTTATGTTGGAGCTATTATTTACACAAGATTAAAGTATGCAATTATGTTGCCACTAGCAACAGAGATGAAACTTCTTCAAGTAGATTTTTTTTTAATTATGGAAAGTTTTTAAAGACATGTTTATGCTGCATTTATACAAAGAAATGTGATGTTATTTGTAATATATTTAAGAGTTTATTTGATAAATGATCCGTAATATTAAAATCAACAGATGCATTAAATGATCATGATGATAATGATTGTAATGATGTCCATTAAAATAAAGCTACATAACTTATGTTGCAATCAGAAGCATTTTAAATTGATGTCTTATTCCATTTTTTTCAGATTAACTGTTCACACAGAATGGAACACTGTAAGGGTGAATTTTCCAACACAGGAACACAAAGGCAAGACAAGATCAAAGAGCTTAATCCTCATTCGCCAATATTGCTGAGTTAATCTCGTCGGACTTCCCAAGTCTGTTGCCGTGATAAGGTAGCACAACACTGAACCCTCTGTGTGATGGCTGAAGTGGAGGAGCTGCTGCATGGAGTGGGTAGGAGTAGATGTAAGCAGGGTGCTTATTCTAGAGAATAGCAATTCAACATGTCGAGCAGAAGGCGGCTGCCAGGGTCAACACTGTAGACTACATGCATGACCCGAGAACAGATGCAGAAAAAGATGGCACACCTAAGGAAACTGTAACGGTAAGACTATCAACAGTACCATTTATATCGTAGATGGCCTCAGTAAACAAGTTACAAAAGTGTTGCCTGTCAACCTGTTCCATATTTACTGCTGGCACATGCCAAGCCCTCACAGAACCTTTCAGCTTTTGCACTGCTCAACAAGCACGGCCATACTCCTGCAGGACAAACAATCAATTTGGAACTTACAACCAATATCATTGGTGCATACACATCTTCAAAGTGCTTTGGGTCTAAAATTATAAGAACATAAGAACATAAGAAATAGGAGCAGGAGTAGGCCAATTGGCCCCTCGAGCCTGCTCCGCCATTCAATAAGATCATGGCTGATCTGATCCTAACCGCCAATCCACTATCACAGAACCATCTCCTGAATCTAACAGAATTAGACACACGAAATAGGAGCAGGATCAGGCTACACGGCCCCTGGGCCCGCTCCGCTACCCACAGGGCCATGACCGATCCGAACCCAGACTCATGTCCAAATTCCTGCCCGCTCCCTGTAACCCTTAATTCCCTTTACTTCTAGGAATCTGTCTATTTCTGTTTTAAATTTATGTAATGATGTAGCTTCTACAGCTTTTTGGGGCAGCATATTCCATGGACCTACCACCCTCTGAGTGAAGTAGTTCCTCCTCATCTCAGTTTTGAAAGAGCAGCCCCTTATTCTAAGACTATGCCCCCTAGTTCTAGTTTCACCCATCATCGGGAACATCTTCCCCGCATCCACCCGATCTGACCCCTTCACAATCTTAAATGTTTCAATAAGATCGCCTCTCATTCTTCTGAACTCCAATGAGTAGAGTCCCAATCTACTCAACCTCTCCTCATATGTCCATCCCCTCATCCCCGGGATTAACCGAGTGAACCTTCTTTGTACTGACTCGAGAGCAAATATGTCCTTTCTTAAGTATGGACACCAAAACTGTACGCAGTATTCCAGGTGCGGCCTCACCAATACCTTGTACAACTGAAGCAATACCTCCCTATTTTTATATTCTATCCCCCTAGCAATGAAAGCTAACATTCCATTGGCCTTCTTAATCACTTGCTGCACCTGCATACTAACCTTTTGAGTTTCGTGCACCAGGACCCCCAGATCCCTTTGTACTTCAGTACTTTCGAGTTTCTTGCCATTAAGATAATAACTTGCTCTACGATTTTTCCTGCCAAAGTGCATAACCTCACACTTTCCAGTATTGTATTCCATCTGCCAAATCTCTGCCTACTTACTTAGCCTGTCGATGTCCCCTTGCAGGTTTTTTATGTCCTTCTCACTCACTACTTTCCCTCCCATCTTAGTACCATCTGCAAACTTTGATATGTTACACTCGGTCCCCTCCTCCAAATCGTTAATATAGATTGTAAAGAGTTGGGGACCCAGCACTGACCCCTGCGGAACACCACTAGTTACTGATTGCCAGTCTGAGAATGAACCATTTATCCCAACTCTCTGCCTTCTGTTAGATAGCCAATCCTCTATCCATGCCAGAATATTACCCCCAATCCCGTGATTTTTTTATCTTAAGCAATAATCTTTTGTGTGGCACCTTGTCAAATGCCTTTTGGAAGTCTAAATACACTACGTCCACTGGTTCCCCTTTATCCACCCTATACGTTACTTCCTCAAAGAACTCCAGCAAATTTGTCAAACATGACTTCCCCTTCATAAAACCATGCTGACTTTGTCCTATTAAATTATGATTATCCAAATGTCCTGTTACTGTCTCCTTAATAATGGACTCCAAAATTTTACCTGCCACAGATGTTAGGCTAACCGGTCTATAGTTTCCAGCCTTCTGTCTACTGCCCTTTTTAAATAAGGGTGTTACATGAGCAGTTTTCCAGTCTGCCGGGACCTTTGCCGAGTCCAGGGAGTTTTGGAAAATTATTACCAATGCATCCACAATCCCTACCGCCACTTCCCTCAAGACCCTAGGATGTAAGCCATCAGGTCCAGGTGATTTATCCGCCTTGAGTCCCATTATTTTACCGAGTACCACTTCCTTAGTGATTTTGATCATGTTTAGCTCCTCCCCCCCTATAGCCCCCTGTTTGTCCAGTGTTGGGATATTCTTAGTGTCTTCTACTGTAAAGACTGATATAAAATATTCATTCAGTGTTTTTGCCATCTCCATATTTCCCACCATTAATTTCCCGGTCTCATCCTCTAAGGGACCAACATTTACTTTAGCCACCCTTTTTCTTTTTATATAACTATAAAAACTCTTACTATCTGTTTTTATATTTTTTGCTAATTTACTTTCATAATCTATCTTCCCTTTCTTAATCAATCTTTTTGTTATTTTTTGCTGTCTTTTAAAGTTTTCCCAATCCTCTATCCTCCCACTAGATTTGGCTACCTTATATACCCTTGTTTTTAGTCGAATACGATCCTTAATTTCTTTACTTAGCCACGGATGGCTGTCTTTTCTTTTACACCCTTTTCTTCTCAGAAATTATTCAGCTGCACGGGTAGTTATAATGCATCAGTAACTGACCATGCAGCTAATTGATTATTGGTCACTTAGTGACATGAAGGACTATCTGCAAGATGACCACATGACTGCCAATGCTCTTTCCACTTTGGGAAAAGTAGCAGTGGGTGACATCTGGCTTGTCAATCTGCTGTCGCTACTCAGTGTGAAACGAGATGAAACATGCTGGTCTTGATAACCTATGCGTCAGTCACCTATATGTTACATCAGCCAATATTACAGATGATCCCTGTGCTAACCCGGAAGGAGGAGAGACAAGTAAGGATGAAGGTGACCTTGACTGCCACTGAAAATGCTAGCCCTATAGTGCAGATGTTCTTGCAGCTATTGGTGCTGATCTTCAGCTGATTGTGTGTGGATCCAGGGCTTGTAATGTCAGTTTTATGATTGTAGTGAAGTAGACCAGCATGCAGACACAATTGATGGCATAATTGCAGCTACTGGCAGTGCAGCTCTGGTGCCTGTTGATATCCCCAACATGCCTTCTTTCATCTTGTGCCAATTCATCCTTAAATATTGTATTCCTAGTACTTCAAATCAAACCCTCGTATTTATTTTAATGACTTGCCGACCAGTAAAGGATCTTCAATTGCATGCCTTGTTGGTCTCGGAGGCCTCATGAAAGTTTGCATTTTAAAAGCTGTTTTTTCATGCCTAATTTTTTCAGCTCTTCCTGATCTGCTGAAATCTTGTAAATGCTTCAATTATGGTTGACTTTCCCTTGAAATTAGAAGACACTTTGACTATTCCACATAAATGTCACATACCATAAGGGGAATTCTTTTCATAAAATCTGATCATAAAGGCAACAAAAAACAACAAAAATAGTGCTCAAACATTATGTAAAACAGGAAAATAAAAAATGGTTAAAAACCCTTGATGAGCTCCACTATCCACAGAACTTCCCTCAAGCCTACAGCAGATGGGTAAAGTGCAATCCCATTCTAGATTTAATTTAAGTGCATTATAATATTTAAATAGCGCTGTGGCTCGTTTTTCTAAAGGACCTTCTCAAAAATCGTGCACAGCACTAAATTGACATAGATCTAGTTATATGAATCTAAGCCAGATTTTAGAACCCTGCAGCATCTGTCCCCACTCCTTTGCCACCTGTAATGGTGACTGGAAAACATAACCTTTAGTGAATTCAGTAAGGTCATAATGTATCCCCATTATGTAACATCAAATAGCCACGTGATATTAAAATGAGCATTATCTATAAACAGTTGTATGGTTGAAACAACACTAGAAAATAAAAAGAATAATATAATATCCAGTGCAGTACAATATTACAGGAAGGGACAGAGAATTTAATGGTAGCAGTGCAGCAGAGAATAAGGTCAAAGCAGGGGATAATGGTAAAATAAATAAATTAAAGGCTCTTTATCTGAATGCACAAAGCATTTGTAACAAGATAGATGAACTAGTGGCACAAATAGAGATAAATGGGTTTGATCTAATAGCCATTACCGAAACATAGCTGCAAGATGGCCAAGGTTGGAAACTGAATGTTCCAGGGTACTTGATGTTTCGAAGAGACAGGCAGAATGGAAAAGGAGGGGGAGTATCCCTGATAATAAAGGATGGCATAAGGACAGTAGCGAGAAAGGATCTCAGCTCAGAAGATCAGTAAGTAGAATCAGCATGGGAGGAGATAAGGGATAACAAGGGGCAGAAAACACTGGTAGGTGTAGTATATAGGTCCCCTAAAAGTAGCTATACCGTTGGACAGAATATTAATCAAGAAATAGTAGGAGATTGCAACAAAGGTAATCTTGGGGACTTTAATCTTCATATAGACTGGACAAATCAAATTGGCAAAGGTAGTCTGGAGGACGAGTTCATTGAATGTATTTGGAACAGTTTCCTAGAACAATATGTAGGGGGTGGCATGTGTGCCTAGTCAGCTTCCCCTCTGACTGTCATTGAGCAGTTCAAATCGTTCCCACACCCCTGGGTTCTAGACACCGGACTTAGGTACAGGCGGCGATACAGAAAATCGAGTAGATGAGTGGTTTGGTGCAAGAAAACCAAAATTTTATTAAAACAGAATAAAACACAATCTTAAGAGAATTACTGGTATGAATACAGGCATAAACAATTACACTCATATGGGAATGGGGAACACACGGCACATCGAAGGAAAACAACTACATTAAAATCCCCTTATCCTTATCCCACCCTTTATACCTAACTAGATTAAGTTATGAGGGGCCAGGAATTCATGCTCACCAATCCAAAACCTGTTGCATTAAATGGGTTGGTTTTGAGGTCCGCTCTTGCTGTCCTTTGGGGTATCCCGTTGCCACGTGGTCTCAGGGCGCGGTGCTGGAGTTGTTGATGCGAAGCACCCTCCTTTTCCTCAGCTACCATTGTCGTCCAGTTGCGATGGGTTTTCTTCTTCTCCCTCGGGCGGTCGTCGGCGGTAATGTTATGGTTGGGGGTCGGTTGGCAGTCTTTACCGTCTAAATGATTTTACTACCCATGCTTCGAACGCCAGTTTATTCATCACGGGCGCTGCTATCCATTCTTTGAATGCCAGCTTATTCTTTAAAACGGGGTTTTACTGTCCATGCATGCAACGCCAACTTATTCACCAAACGCCAGCTTATAATTAGGCGTTTGGTTTTCCCCAATGCGTCTTTCGCTGCCCTTCTCTGCTCTTATCAGTTTACCGTAATTCTTCGTCTCATCTCATCTCGTCTGCCTGTTTGTGGCCTGTGTGCCCTGTGTGGTTTTGAACTCGGGTCTCGTTTCTCCTCCCGCGTTTGGCCCCGGTGTAATGGACGTCCTTGGTTGTTGAGCAGCGCGGGGAGCGAGAAGAGAGCCCACCACGAGGCCAGGGCACGAGTCAAGAAAGATAAAAGAGCGATTGCTACTGATGGGCCTACAATTATACCCATTCTTCAACTCCTTATCTGCGCGCCAAATCGGGTCAGTCCTTTGTCTAACTTTTGGCGGGCTCATTTAAACTGATTACAGCCATTTACTTTAACGACTTCTAGAGTGGTTGTCTCCGGGTCTAATGGCCCCGATGTCCTGGTTGTTTGTCATGGATGAAACTTAATTGTCCCCATCCTGACTTGATGGCTACTGTGAGCAGTTACCGATTAAATATGCAGAAACCTAATGGCCTCGATTTTAGGCCCATTCTAGCTTGATCTGTTTCAAGTCGAATGAATGCATATTCTGTGTTTACTTTGGCTGTTTGTCTCCACAGAGTCCTTTTCACAGATTCCTGCATTTTAAGTTTCGTCTCTGGGCCTGCCTGTCTGCAGAGCCCTGCTTTAAAAATCTTGTCGGATTTGGTCAGGAGGTGTAAGGGTCGCAAAATCCCCTCAGCCCCCGAAGATCAGGAAATATTAATCCACATCGTGGACGAAGACTTGTGGGATTTAAATTGTCTCTGGGTTGGACAATGTTTTAAAACATACCCAGAACTGCAAAAAGGCTACATTAAAAAGCTTGTGGGCTGGGCAGCGCTTGGACACTGGAATCAAAGAACTTTGTGAAAATCGCACACTTTAAGATTGTACATTTTATTAAAGGATGTACTCTTGAGTTTTGAACGGTTTAAATTGCCCAGGAATAAAAATGGCTGTCCTACCACATGGCCAAGGACAAAGGACTTGGAAGCAGCTCGTGTGTGTCTGTGAAAAGGGGAGGATCAAAGATGGCTGACTAAACTGCCAATCAAAGGCAGTTCGGGAGTCCCCTCCCTGCAGAGGAAATCGATGCTTGTTTACATAAACTGTTACTTTGTGTACACAAAGGATTATCCACTTCAGACTGCGGTTTCAACCGACCACAAGACAATGGGTTTCTGTTTACACTCCTCCCAAGCTGTTTAAACTGCAGCTTTACATTCAAGGCTCAGCACAGACATTTGAAAAGAGACACTTAAACTGAGAAAAGGAACAGTTTAAAATTGAATAGGTTTGGATGAATCACCCATTACTGGACAATAGGGCAGTTGGATCCCTTTTGTTTTAGCCCAGAAACCTCCGGATCTGGGCGGGAACATTTCAGCCCCAAAATTGGGGTATAAGAGATAGCTTCTCAGAAGCAACTCTCTCTCTCTCTGGCCTGCCTCCATGTGCCTCTACAGCGTGGGAGTCTGCCTGAAGAAGTAAGAACACCAGCAGTTTACTTTTAAAACACTGGGGTGTTTCTTTACATCGGGGCAGTGAAGATCTAAGTTTTGCAGGGCATGGAGCTGGCATTGCAGTGGTGAGCATATATTTTTCTGGCCTGCCACAAGGCAACTTAGGATAGGCATAAGGGTGGGAGTAAAGTGGGAATTTCATTAGAAATTGTGATTTTAGTCATTTTCCCTCATTGTGTCCGTTTTTCCTCCCCTATTCAAGCAATTTTACCGTGATTACTTTGATTGTGTGGTGTAGTTTCTTGAGTTTTAATAAAATTTGACTTTCTTGCATCCAGACCATTTGTCCTTTTTAATATATCATTAATTATAAGTTCCTCCAGTCAGAAATGGGAGGAGGGGTTTAGCGATTCGAAACCGCTGATTGGAATTGGTCACAGTGCAGTGGCAAAAGGCTGCCTGACCAGGTAAATTACCGTAAACCAGAAAAAGGATGCCCCCCTGCAAATTGTGGACTGCAGCAGGACTGGAGGCAGTTTTTGATATGATAGGTGGTCTTGATCTGGAGAAAGCATCAGCTCTTGCTTTTCTTGCTTTCAGTCTGTGGGTAGCCCTGCAGAAGTTAGCGGCAGCTTGTAAGCTGACCTACTATGGTATAATGTAAGAAATAACACAAAACCAGGTTATAGTCCAACAACTTTATTTGAAATCGCAAGCTTTCGGAGCACTACTCCTTCGTCAGGTGAAGTGGAGAGATGCATAAAAACACAGCTTATATAGTCAGAGAATAATGTCAGATGTTTACAGGTAATCTTTCTAACTGCCATTTATCACACCTTGGCAGAGAGATAATCACAACAATCAAAGGTGTAAATGGTGTCCAAACAGGTCAGTCAGGAAAACATTACATCAAAGAACAATGAGGTGGGGCCACAAGGGGTCAAATGTTGCAGATGCTGGGGTCTGTATGAAAAACAAAAAAAAGACAAAAAACATGTATTTTGCTGGAAATCACAGCAGATCCGGCCGCATCTGTGTGGAGAGAACAAGCCAACGACGACTCAAGTCTGGATGACACTACGTCAGGTGGGGTTACATGTAGCGTGACATGAACCCAAGATCTCGGTTGAGGCCGTCCTCATGGGTGCGGAACTTGGCTATCAGTTTCTGCTCGACTATTTTGCGTTGTCGTGTGACTCGAAGGCCGCCTTGGAGAATGCTTACCCGAAGATCGGAGGCTGAATGTCCTTGACTGCTGACGTGTTCCCCGACTGGGAGGGAACACTCCTGCCTGGCGATTGTTGCGCGGTGTCCGTTCATCCATTGTCGCAGTGTCTGCATGGTCTCGCCGATGTACCATGCTCCGGGGCATCCTTTCCTGCAACGTATGAGGTAGACAACGTTGGCCGAGTCACATGAGTATGCACCATGTACCTGGTGGGTGGTGTCCTCACGTGTGATGATGGTATCTGTGTTGATGATCTGGCATGTCTTGCAGAGGTTGCTGTGGCAGGGTTGTGTGGTGTCGTGGTCGCTGTTCTCCTGAAGTCTGGGTAATTTGCTGCGAATGATGGTCTGTTTGAGGTTAGGCGGCTGTTTGAAGGTGAGTAGTGGAGGCGTGGGGATGGCCTTAGCGAGGTGTTCATCATCATCAATGACATGTTGAAGGCTGCGAAGAACATGGCGTAGTTTCTCCACTCCGGACGACGAAGGGTACTCTGTTGGTTGTGTCCCGTGTTTGTCTTCTGAGGAGGCCTATGCGATTCTTCGCTGTGGCCCGTCGGAACTGTCGATCGACGAGTCGAGCATCATATCCCGTTCTTACGAGGGCGTCTTTCAGCGTCTGTAGGTGTCCATCGCGTTCCTCCTCGTCTGAGCAGATCCTGTGTATTCGCAGGGCTTGTCCATAGGGGATGGCTTCTTTAAAGTGCTCCACTTTAACGTGCTCCACTTTTCCAGCTTCCACCCTAACCACGTTAAAGAAGCCATCCCCTATGGCCAAGCCCTGCGAATACACAGGATCTGCTCAGACGAGGAGGAACGCGATGGACACCTACAGACACTGAAAGGCGCCCTCGTAAGAACGGGATATGACGCTCGACTCGTCGATCGACACTTCCGACGGGCCACAGCGAAAAATCGCATAGACCTCCTCAGAAGACAAACACGGGACACAACCAACAGATTACCCTTCGTCGTCCAGTACTTCTCCGGAGTGGAGAAACTACGCCATGTTCTTCGCAGCCTTCAACATGTCATCGATGATGATGAACACCTCGCTAAGGCCATCCCCACGCCTCCACTACTCGCCTTCAAACAGCCGCCTAACCTCAAACAGACCATCATTCGCAGCAAATTACCCAGCCTTCAGGAGGACAGCGACCACGACACCACACAGCCCTGCCACAGCAACCTCTGCAAGACATGCCAGATCATCAACACAGATACCATCATCACACGTGAGGACACCACCCACCAGGTACATGGTACATACTCATGTGACTCGGCCAACGTTGTCTACCTCATACGTTGCAGGAAAGGATGCCCCGGAGCATGGTACATCGGCGAGACCACGCAGACACTGCGACAATGGATGAATGGACACCGTGCAACAATCGCCAGGCAGGAGTGTTCCCTCCCAGTCGGGGAACACGTCAGCAGTCAAGGACATTCAGCCTCCGATCTTCGGGTAAGCATTCTCCAAGGCGGCCTTCGAGACACACGACAACGCAAAATCGTCGAGCAGAAACTGATAGCCAAGTTCCGCACCCATGAGGACGGCCTCAACCGAGATCTTGGGTTCATGTCACGCTACATGTAACCCCACCTGACGTAGGGTCATCCAGACTCGAGTTGTTGTTGGCTTGTTCTCTCCACACAGATGCGGCCGGACCTGCTGTGATTTCCAGCAAAAAAAATGTTTTTTGTCTGTTTTTTTGTTTTTCATACAGACCCCAGCATCTGCAACATTTGACCCCTTGTGACCCCACCTCATTGTTCTTTGATGTAATGTTTTCCTGACTGACCTGTTTGGACACCATTTACACCTTTGATTGTTGTGATTATCTCTCTGCCGAGGTGTGATAAATGGCAGTTAGAAAGATTACCTGTAAACATCTGACATTATTCTCTGACTATATAAGCTGTGTTTTTATGCATCTCTCCACTTCACCTGACGAAGGAGCAGTGCTCCGAAAGCTTGTGATTTCAAATAAAGCTGTTGGACTATAACCTGGTGTTGTGTGATTTCTTACATTTGTCCACCCCCATCCAACACCGGCATCTCCACACCATGGCTATTATGGTATAGGTGGCTGGGTTAAGAAGGGCGAGATGAAGGTGCGGGAGGAGGTTACAGAGGCCAAGAATCGGGAGTCAGAGTTTGAAAAATGTCAGGTGGAGGTAGAATGCCTCATAAGAGAGGTGAATGAGGTCAGAGATAGTGGGATGAGGGTGCGGGAAGAAAATGCACGCCTCAAACTAGAGGTCACGAAATGCCAGGCAGGGATAGAGTGCCTTGTGCAGGAAGTCACAGAGGCTAGGGACAGTGAGATGAGGCTACAGGAGGAAAACACACACCTCACCCAAGAAGCTAGCGAGGGCAAAAGCCACACGAGGCACAAGATAGAGCTCCTAAAGTGCCAAATTACAGAAGCAAAGAGTAATGAGATGAGACTGTGGGAAGAGAATGCCCGCCTCACCTCAGAAGTAACAGAGCAGGAGGAAAAGGTTAGGGAGGTAAAGGCAGCTTATAAGCTGGCCTGCGACCAAAGGTTTAGTGGAGCAGTTCATACCCCATGTAACAGAAAGATAGAGAGTTTGGGTATGGAGTTAAGAAGGACTAAAGGGATGGTATATCTCATAAGTCTGAAGGGAAGTCCGTCGGACAGTACCAGCAGCCCAAAGCAAACCGCCCCACGGGCAGCACCCAGAACAGAGCTGGCTAGGGAATTAGAGATCCCAAGACCGCAGCCCACAGCTCCGAGTTTTGAGGAGCTCTGGCAGCAAGAAGGGCTGGACAATGGGGTGGTAGGAGAATGCCAGCAGGTCCCGCTAGGCAGGCGGGGACCAGGACCAGTGTACCCCCTCCGACAACGGAGGTACGGTCCACCCATGAACGATAATGACCCAGGGGTTGTTCAGCGTACCTATCTGGTACCCTATGATACCCAACAGCTCAGGTGCCTGGTGAAACATATTCCCCTGCTCTCCGAAAAGGGAGACCCCTCAACGCACACCAAGAGATAGAACAGGCAGCCTGTGTTAACGGCTGTGATGACGAAGAGAAAGCCAAAATGTTGCTTTTCTCTGTAGACAGTAAGGTCTATCAGACCCTTTCAGAAGAGACTAAGAGAGGGCAGGAGGGTTTTGAGGACCTAAAGGAGGAAATACTGGAAGCCATGGGTGCGAACGACGGCAGTCCGTTCGATCGCATAGGGAAAACACTGCAGAAGGAAGGGGCGACCACACAGGCATTTGCAGACAGGCTGTGGCCAGTCTACAACAGCACATGTACAGGGGGACAAGATAGGGCACACCTGAACCAGCGGCAGCAGACCCAATGGCTTCGTTGCCTGGTGTCCAATTGCCTGCCCCAGATTAAAGCAAAGGCTGATACTTGGTTTGACCACCGAGACCCCCTAGCAACTGAAGAGACTGTAATCCGGCAGCTCACGGTAGCATATAGGAATGGTAGAAATAGTGGGACCACCCCCAGCAAAAGGGTAAGGTCCACGAGGTTAAACCTGGGGCTCAGTACAAAAAAGAGTGGCGCCAGGAGGGGAGCCGTCCCTCCCAGAACAAGGTCACTTGTTACAGGTGCGGGGAGGGTGGCCACTGGCGCAGGGATTGTGAAAAGCCTGGGATAGACGATAAAGCCAGGACCCCCGCAGTCCCAACTCAGAAGGCAGAGACAGAAACTCCTCCCGATACAGTCGAGTCCGTCATGGAGTTGATGAAATCTTTCCTCAGAGCCAATCAGGGAAAGGTAGCAGCCATCAGTGGTGCTGCAGCCACCTCGCCCACCTCTGCCTCCCCACAATGACTGGAGCCCGCGCAGCCTGTCCATCCGTGTAATCTCCGGTACGATGAATGGAAGAGACTGCTCGTACCGATGGAGGTAGAGAAGATTACAGGGACTTATCTATTGGATACGGGGGCATCATGCACCGTGATCCATACGGATAATCCCACCACCTCACCTCTGTCTAATGGGGTTCCATACATACTATCGGGATTCACCGGTCAGGAGCAGGCATGGATAAGAATTTACAGGCAGGCAGCAGACAGCATGGGGAAGCAGCAGCGGAATAATCGGCTGCTGCTCGAGCCTAGCAAGAGCCACCAGTGGGAGATAGGAGACCTAGTGATGGTAAGAAACTATGCCCGGGTGGGAAGTTTAGAGCCACTCTACATGGGACCCTATAGTATAGTTGATAGGGTCAGCCCCATGGTCTATGCGGTATAACTACCCTGGTGCACAAAGTGGTCCCACGCCAACCAATGTAAATTGTATAAATCCGACCATACAAGTTCAAGTTCACAGGCTGTAAAGACAGGCGCTGTGGCTTGTTTCAAGGGAAAAGTTGTCCGGCTCACCAATTGGGACACTTCCCTGCCCCAGTGGGACCTAAGTTTTGGACAAAGTTTAAATTTGAACCAGTTATTTAGTTCAGGAACAGAGAAACAGCAGCCTGAGAGTGGAAATCTGCAGGCTGCTGCGAGTTCATTCACAGAAAATCACTTGGGGGGCTCCAGGGAGGAGCCGCCTTTGGAAGAGACTGCCTGCGCAGGCGCAGTCGCGCGCCTGAGGGGAGAGGTTTCCCAACACTGGGTTCGCGCAGGCGCAGTTCCATAGCCCGTGACCCCAGCGGCTCCTCTTTAGTTTTCCCGCGCAGGCGCAGTCGCCTGTTTGAATACAGAGGTTTCACAGCCTCTGCCGTGGGACTCCGGGGAGGAGGTTCGTGCAGGCGCAGTTCCCCAGCCCGTGACCCCAGCAGCTCCTCTTCAGTTTTCCCACGCAGGCGCAGTCGCCTGTTTGAATACAGAGGTTTCACAGCCTCTGCCGTGGGACTCCGGGGAGGAGGTTCGCGCAGGTGCAGTTCCCCAGCCCGTGACCCCAGCGGCTCCTCTTCAGTTTTCCCGCGCAGGTGCAGTCGCCTGTTTGAATACAGAGGTTTCACAGCCTCTGCCGTGGGACTCCGGGGAGGAGGTTCGTGCAGGCACAGTTCCCCAACCCGTGATCCCAGCGGCTCCTCTTCAGTTTTCCCGCGCAGGCGCAGTCGCCTGTTTGAATACAGAGGTTTCACAGCCTCTGCCGTGGGACTCCGGGGAGGAGGTTCACGCAGGCGCAGTTCCCCAGCCCGTGACCTCAGCGGCTCCTCTTCAGTTTTCCCGCGCAGGTGCAGTCACCTGTTTGAATACAGAGGTTTCACAGCCTCTGCCGTGGGACTCCGGGGAAGAGGTTCGCGCAGGCGCAGTCACCTGCTTAAAGGGATAAGCTTCCCAGCCCGCTTCTAGAGTGGTTCCCCCTATGGTGTGGGAGTCTGTGGAGGAAGGGATAGCAATTCCTCTTGCAGGGGCCATATGTAAGGAGCCGGTACCAGGTTTTGGACCTGGGGAGGAAGATTTTCAGCCACCAGCAGCGGGTGGTGAGGGGATACCTGCCCCGAGTACAGGAGTGGGTAGGGAAAAGGAGACAAACCCGGATTACTGGCAGGCTGCCAGGTATATTAAACAGTGCGTGCTGTTGGCATCAGGGGGAGAAGGTTCCCAGCCATCTAGGGCTGTGACCCAGGCTCAGGGTCCGTCAGCCAAAGTTTCCCCCACAGAGACGCCCCTCAGAAGGTCTCAGCGGGTCCGCAAGCCCAAGATAAGATGGTCACCAGGGTATCTGCCACAAAGAGCATTCTCCCGAGCCTGGGAGGAAACAGATCACAGAGGTCCCCAACTAGTTTAGGGGTTCACAAAATTCCCTTATTTTCCCTGAAGATCGGGAAATATTGGTCCACATCGTGGATGACAAATTATGTGTTTTGAATTGCCTCTGGGTTGGATCAATGTTTTTAAAGCATACTCAGAGCCACAAAAGACTGCTCTGAGATGGACAGCACATAGACAACACCAGAATCGATGAGTTCTGTGGAAAAATTCGCACACCTGAATGACAGTTCATTTTTATTAATAAAATTGTTCCCTGGAGTTTGGTCAATCACAAAGGTTTTAAAATGGCTGTCAGAGAAAGCATTGGTCAAGAACAGTGGGGCTTGGAAAAGCAGCTTGTACAGCTTGTCGTGTGTCTGTGTGAAAGACCTGTCAATCAAACCAGGGAGGTTCCCTTGGTGGAGAGGCAAGGTTTGTTTACACGAAACTGCAGGATGTTTATTTACTTAAGGGATTAACCCACTTGTGACTAACTGCAGAACAATCGGCTCTGTTTACACAGAAATCCAAACCCATTCAAACTCCCTACACACACAATGAGGCACATTGAAGCTGTGGAAAGGACTTTTGATAGGCAACAGTTTAGGAATGGATGGGTTTGAATCACCCATCACTCAGACAATACGGCAGTTGGATTCCTTTTGTTCAGCCCAGGGAACTCCGGATGTGGGCGGGTACATTCCGGCCCCAGAGTGTAGACACATTAAATCACTCCAACCACTTTGAATCAGCCAATCACAGCCTTTCTTTTGTGTATTGGAACTTTTGGGCGTGAGTTTTGCACACAGACCTTTTTTCAGCGCCAAACAGGAGTTGGCAGGATATAAAAGATAGCTCCTGAGAAGCTATCTCTCTCTTACTTCGCCGGACCCCGGTGAGCAGGTTTTCTGACTCCTCAGTAGGGCAACCTAGTAAGGAGTTAGGGGGTGGTAATTAAGGGGAAATGGCTAAGATTGTTTAATTAACATTGTAGACATTAATCCCTCATTTTTGCCATCTGCCTTCCCCCATTTAAGCAATTTTACTGTAATTACTGTGTTCATGTGGTATAGTTTAAAATTTGATTATAGTTTCTTTAGTTTAATAAAGTTTGACTTTCTCACACCCAGACCAGTTGTCCGTTTTAATATATCATTAATTATAAGTCCTTCAGTCAGAACTGGAAGGTGGGGTAGCGATTCAAAACCGCTGTTTAAATTGGTTTACAGTCTAGCAGCAAAAGGCTGCCTGACCAGGTGAATTACCATAAACCAGGTAAAAGGTTGGAATTGGTCAGAGTGCAGGCAAAGGCTGCTGACCAGGTGAATTACCGTAAACCAGTTAAAAGATACCCCCCTACAGTAGCAGCCATAAGCTGCCAGGGACCAGAAGCAGGAGGCAGTCCAGCTTCGATGCAGGCAGCAGTAATCTGCAACAGTGACACCAGAGATTAGCCTGGCCATCCGGAGGCGGGCGGCATTTGTATTATAGCTTTGTGTTAAGTTACATTGTATATAGCTTGCTTTTAAGGTGCTTAAATTTTAAGTTTAGGATGTAACTAGCAGTTTTGAGTTTAAGTTTAAAGTTTAAGTTTATAAGTGTGCCAAATGCTTGTAATTTGGTCCGAGGTCGAGGGACCCGACCATGTCTCCACCTAAGGCAGCAGGTCAGTGAGAGACCTGGCTGCATGCCTTTTAAGTTATTTTGCAGGAGAGTGGACAAAGGATCAGCCCTGTTCACCCAGCCTGAGCTGGGCATCGAATGAAGATATGGAAACAGAATGTTGGGGATCACCTCGCCACTGGACAAATCCAGGAGGAGACCCCGCAGCGACCTTCGGGAGAAACTGCACAGGGTCCGGAGGAACCTGCCTACTCATCCTACGTGGAAGAAATGGCCCCAGCTGGGCCCCACCCCAGTACTATCCTTATGGAATTTCACTTGCGCGAGACCTCGCTATTGAGGAGTCATGGTGGGGAAGAGCGGGCGCCTTGTCAGATAGGGACGTGTTCCCCGGGAGTGGGTGGTGATGGCCCGGGAAAGATTGTAAAGGGGAGGGGGAGACCCAAGAGTCACGTGGGTGCGTTCGGGGAAGGGAGGAACTCACTCGGGGCCCACAGGCAAAGTTAGAGTGTAAGTGTGGCTGGGAAGGATGAGTGGGTGGCTGGATCTGGGATCCAAGTTTGAGTGTGGGGCCAGTGAGAGCCGCCACACAGGCACCCATCATTTTCTGCAGCCAGTTGTGGGAAGACGGGAGGGGGAGGGACTGGGAGTCGCGATCCCATACTCCCCGGTCTCGTCTGTGAAATATGAGGGGTACCCCGCCTCCACAAAGGGACAAGGGAACGGCTCGGGGCTGGCGGAGCAGACTGTTCTGTAAAATCCATTCTGTATGTTTTAAAAGTTTAAGACCATTAAAGGGGGGGCTGGAAGGAACATTTATTGCCCGGGTGGGAGGAGCAATACCCACTCGAATTTTGTGACCCATCATTAGCACGTGATGGTCGGGGTTTATTTCAGCATTTTGTTTCAAATGTTTCAGCATTTTCTTTCAAATGTTTAATGAAGATTTTTGTATTTTGTTTTACAGTTCCAAGCGGTGCAGAGGCGTAGGGCCCTCTCCATGCTTGGGATCATTTTGATTACATTGTATAACCAAGATTGCAACATTTTGTAATATGTTATAATGTAACAAGTGGTGCAGGGGTATGAGCCCCTTATTGTAACATTTTGTAATTGATGTATCTGTAGATGCCTACCATACCATGGTTTTTCTCGGATTTGAGGGGAATAGACGGGTCGGGGGATCAGTGATAGGTAGCTGTAGGTAAATACAGGGGATAGTTGTTTGTCGGGGGTCAGAAAATTTTGCTCACTTCTTCAAGAGGATACTACAAGCAAGTTGGAAGTATCCAAGGGAGGAATGTAGGAGTCACAAAATCCCCTCAGCCCCCAAAGATCGGGAAATATTAATCCACATCGTGGACGAAGACTTGTGGGATTTAAATTGTCTCTGGGTTGGACAATGTTTTAAAACATACCCAGAACCGCAAAAAGGCTACATTAAAAAGCTCGTGGGCTGGGCAGTGCTTGGACACTGGAATCAAAGAACTTTGTGAAAATCGCACACTTTAAGATTGTACATTTTATTAAAGGATGTACTCTTGAGTTTTGAACGGTTTAAATTGCCCAGGAATAAAAATGGCCGTCCTACCGCATGGCCAAGGACAAAGGACTTGGAAGCAACTTGTGTGTGTCTGTGAAAATGGGAGGATCAAAGATGGCTGACTAAACTGCCAATCAAAGGCAGTTCGGGAGTTCCCTCCCTGCAGAGGAAATCGATGCTTGTTTACAGAAACTGCTACTTTGTGTATACAAAGGATTATCCACTTCAGACTGCGGTTTCAACCGACCACAAGACAATGGGTTTCTGTTTACACTCCTCCCAAGCTGTTTAAACTGCAGCTTTACATTCAAGGCTCAGCACAGACATTTGAAAAGAGACAGTTAAACTGAGAAAAGGAACAGTTTACAATTGAATGGGTTTGGATGAATCACCCATTACTGGACAATAGGGCAGTTGGACCCCTTTTGTTTTAGCCCAGAAACCTCCGGATCTGGGCGGGAACATTTCTGCCCCAAAATTGGGGTATAAGAGATAGCTTCTCAGAAGCATCTTTCTCTCTCTCTGGCCTGCCTCCATGTGCCTCTACAGTGTGGGAGTCTGTCTGAAGAAGTAAGAACAACAGCAGTTTGCTTTTAAAACACTGGGGTGTTTCTTTACATCGGGGCAGTGAAGATCTAAGTTTTGCAGGGCATGGAGCTGGCATTGCAGTGGTGAGCATATATTTTTCTGGCCTTCCACAAGGCAACTTAGGATAGGCATAAGGGTGGGAGTAAAGTGGGAATTTCGTTAGAAATTGTGATTTTAGTCGTTTTCCCTCATTGTGTCCGTTTCTCCTCCCCTATTCAAGCAATTTTACCATGAGTACTTTGATCGTGTGGTGCAGTTTCTTTAGTTTTAATAAAATTTGACTTTCTTGCATCCAGACCATTTGTCCGTTTTAATATATCATTAATTATAAGTTCCTCCAGTCAGAACTGGAAGGAGGGGTTTAGCAATTCGAAACGCTGATTGGAATTGGTCACAGTGCAGTGGCAAAAGGCTGCCTGACCAGGTAAATTACCGTAAACCAGATAAAGGATGCCTCCCTACAGAGGTTACAGAAGCCATTTTGGGTACCCTGTTTTTAATAACTTGTCCAAACAGGGTCCCTTGATCCATAATTTGGGGAGTGCGGGAATTTTGAAAACCCCGCACTTACACTCCTCCCTGTTGATACTAAACTCGCTTTAAGTATCATCCTGATGAGGTGAGCAAAATTTCCGACCCTCCATAGTCAACCTTCCCCTGTAATTACCTATCTAAGATACACACGACACATGCATTGCCCATTCTGTAAAAATGTAGTGTACATAAGCATACATAGAATAATTACAGTCTTTTACACACATCCAAGCATGGAGGAGGTCCAACACCCCTGCACCACTTGGTACACATATACCTTTATTAAAACAACATGTCGAAGATCTTTATTAAAACAACAAAAGAACAAAAAAAAACAATCTTTAATCAAAATACAAAATAAAAGATTCAAACAGGTGTATCTCTCTCCACCTTCTCATAATGTACTTTCCAGGTCCTCTGGTTTCAGAATTCTAGTATTTGACCCTTTCCCTTGCACTGAGTGCATACTAGGTACACTACTATCCCCAGCTGGCACACCACGAGGATGTGGGAAGCCAGCCTGATCCACGAATGGACCGCCCTATTATTGAAAATGTCCCACCAAGGTGGAACTACAATGTCCAATATCCTAGCCCCTATCTCTACCGTCTTCTGCTCTAGCGTGTAGAAATGTTTCTGCGAGACTATGACTGCTTTGAGTATCTTGGTAAGGTGTTCTGGGAGAGGAGGAATTTCATTGCCGAAATGCGCTATGTACTTTTGCAAGTTGGTAAAATTCTCCTTTACAGTGAGGTGAACAGTGGAGGGTTCAGGGATGGGGACAATTCATTCCTGGGCCACTTGAACTTCTGCCTCAGGTTTAAAGCAGAAACTGCTGTCACTTACCGGACACCAGCTATGCTATCCATGCTGGTAGTGGGGCGCACCTGTGGTGACACAATATGCCCCACCTCCTATATATGCTACCTGTGGGGGAACATGGCCTTGTGTCATTGCCTCCATGTTACAATTTATAGGTTTTGCGCCAGCAGCTCTAAGCCCACACTGTGGTTTTGAATAGACATTCAAGTGCTGGGGACACAGGATTATGTGTGCTCCCCGGCTCCGGCACCCCGAGAGGTCAGTAGCTGTCATAGTGTGCTCCCGCTTTATGACGTAAGGTGGGACCGCTGTGAAACGAATGTGTGCACTCCCTTGAATGACTCCAATGTTCTCTATCCTGTATACCGGTGCGGGTCAGGCTGTCCTACCCATGACCAGCATTCTCACTACTATCCCCATGATGGTGTGGTTGGACCGCCCAAAATCCACTGGGACCGGGTAGGTTTCGGAAGCTAGCTGGAGTTGGCACGGGCTTAATGCATTCGCAAATGGGTGGAGGGCTGCGAGGTTCTTGTTGCTGATCCAGGAGGGGACTAAACCCTGTTTTAAATCCTCCAGGTTACTGCAGCCCTCGCCCAGCAACCACACCCCGTTCAGCACGCACACCTCGTTCTGCGCAGCCTGGTCAGAAGCATTTCTGTCCTCCCTTATGAGGGCATTTACAGTCTTTGCGTGCTTCTCCAGCTTGGCTATAATTTCTTTTAAATAGACCGTCATGGCCTGGTCCTCATGTAACTCCGTGCCCACTACCTTATTCTCGTCCATTAATATCTTCCTTAACTGTGTTTTTAGACCATTTATCTGGGTCTGCAGCTCTATGTCATCCAGACTGTTGATGACAGAGGGCCCTGTGTTAAATGCAGTAAAAACTTCATTCCATACCCCCGTTCTTTGTCTCCCTGTATTACCAAAGTACTCGCGGTGTGTGGTGTACAGTTCGGTTTTGTCTACATTAGCGAAATCGAACTCATAAAACTTCTTAAACATGTCCTTTAACAGGGCCTGGTACAGCTGCTCTGTCTCTTTGGGACACCACTCCGGTAAGTGTACCTCGGTGAGGTTTAAAATCATGGAGGCTACCACGTAGTGTACCCCCTGGTATAGTACCTGATCCATAGGCACCAATACCAGCCCATTCCCTGGTCCCTTGGTGGTGGTGGGGCACCCCTCCCTGTGTGTCCTTGCTGCCTGAGTCATGGGCAAGGGCTTCCGGGCGCGTGCCACTAGCTCAGTGGCTTTAACTGGGGCTGGGTAACGTGGGACTATGCAGGTGTGTAGGTGGGAATCCCATTCCACCCCCTTCCCCTTATCCTACCATAATGCGGAGAAGATGATAGATATGCCTGAGGGGCAGGCGCTTTTTGACCCCCACATACAGACATAGATTCCCTGTTCCGACTCCCACCACTTATCCCAATATACGCCAGTCCCTTCTTGGGTCCTGGTGACCGTCCGGTGGGTGTCGTTCCCCATTTGTTCCCAGTCAGCTGTACGGTCCCCCATGTCTGCACTCAGCTTTCTGAGCCACCACCACCTTCCCAGGGGAATCTGTCCTTTGCAAGTCAGGCACACGCGTTTCCCCTCAGTGACCCCGACCCGTGAGGCCACAACCTGTACGCTGGGGCAGGGGAGGGAGGCCTCCCTGTAGGTGAACCCAGCCTGGCTGGAGTACCGGGTGGAGTTGGATCCCAACCACCCGTGCCATGTTCCCTCATGGGCATAGATGGCAGGCTCCTCTGCGCCTTGTTTGCTGCTCCCAGCAGTCACCACCGGAGCCTTTTCTCCCGAGCACCCGTAGATGTGAGAGTCCTCCATGTCCCCTCCCTTTCCAACGCTCATCCCTAGCAGGGCGAGTAGGAGCATGCCCCCCTTCATTCTGAAATCCTCTTTCTCCAAAAAGACACAAGAGCATATAGCCAGGTCCTGAGGAGATTCTCTGGCTTGGGTGAAGCATAGTCGAGTCTTGCGAACCTCGACTCAATATAAACATTCTTAAAACAACTACTACTCTATTAAGACTACCCATCACCTTAATTAAACTTAAACGAAACACCCAAACTTAGCCATATAAACTTACGTTACCTAAGCTATGTACATTCGCCGCCCGTCTCCGGGCGGCCAGGCTAATCTCTGTTTGGACTGCGGCAGGCCACTTCCTTCGGCGTGGCCGCACTGTCCTGTACTTTCGGTCCCTCGTAGCCTGTGGCTGCTGGCTGGGGACCCCTGTCCTTAGACTTCCCCCTAACTCGGGCGGCTGTCCCTTTAAAATGGGGAGCTGGTGACCATGGTTTCCTTGGCTGGGGCGTCCGTGGGGACCTTCTGAGGACTCTGGCGGGTGGGGTTTTCTGGCTGGTGGGACTTTAACCCGAACCACTGTCCCCTCCAGTGCGGTCTGTGGGCTCACCACTGCCACTGGCTGGGGATCTTCTTCCTCAGGCTTTACCTCTCCCGAACCTGGGCTAGGGGCAGGTAACTCTTCGCAGCCTGGTGCTGCAGGCTGAGAGTCTCCGCCCCCTGGTCCCAAATCTGGGTCCGGGGCAGGGTTTTCGACCTCAGGTCCCTCCTCCTCTAAACCTGGGTTAGGGGCGGGGTTTTCGACCTCAGGTCCCTCCTCCTCTAAACCTGGGTTAGGGGCGAGGTTTTCGCCCTCGGGTCCCTCCTCATCTGGAGCCCAGAAGAGTGGGGGTGTGTCCCAATCGGTGGGCGGGATGGCCCTTCCCCTTAAGCCAGCCACAGCGCCTGCCTGTGCAGTCTGTGAACTCGCTCCCGCTGCAGGCTGAGGATTTCTATCCTCAGACCCTACCCCAACTGGCTGTTTTCTCTTTTCGGGTTTAAACAGTTTACACTGATTAATATGGAACCATTTGGTGCGCCAAGGCATCATAACGGTGTATATCATGGGGCTCGTCTTGTCTACAATGCTGTAGGGCCCCATGTATAATGGTTCCAGACTCCCTATCCGAGCATAGTTCCTCACCATGACCTGATCTCCTTCCTCCCACTCGTGGTGTTTTCAGGGTTCGAGCAGCAATCGGTTGCTCCGATGCTGCTTTCCCATGTTCCCAGCCGTCTGCCCGTGGACCTGTTTAAGGTGCTCGAAGAGGTTTCGGGCGAACCTGTCCCGGTTTACATATCTGAGCTGACCTTCTGTGAGCGCCGGGGCTAGTACATGCGTGGGGGTCCGCATAACCCTGCCAGTCATCACCTCGTATGGGGAGTACCCCGTGCTTTTTGACTGGCTGGCCCGGATCCCCATCTGAACCAACGGTAGGACCTCAGCCCATTTTCGGGGCGAGCCCACCATCTCCTTCCTCAGCCTTTCCTTTAGGGTCCTATTCATCCTCTCCACAATCCCTGATGACTGTGGGTTTTGGGCCATGTGCCACTTCCCCTCGATGCCTAGCAGCATAAGGGTATTCTGCATTACCTGCCCGGTAAAGTGACTCCCTTGGTCGGACTCCACATACTGTAGTAACCCCCACTGCGAGAACACCTCCCGGACCAGGATCCTGGCAGTACCCAGAGCTGTGGATGTTCTGCAAGGGAAGGCCTCTACCCATTTCGTGAACACATCTACCAGGACTAGGCAGTACTTATAGCCTCCCTGGGCGGAGGGCAGGGGCCTGATGTAGTCGACCTGTATCGACTGCCATGGTCCCTCTACCCTCCTGATGTGTTCCATAGGTACTTTCCTTTTGTGGGGGTCAGGGTTATTAGCAGCGCGCACCAGACAGCCAGCGCAGAACTCGCGGACATCGTCCCTGAGTCCTGGCCACCATCCCACCTGTTCCACCCGTTGCCAGGTGGCCTCAGGCCCGGGATGCCCTGCTCCTGGACCCTCATGGGCCAGTTGAAGGAATTCCTTCCAGTGTTGCTGTGGCACAACCCATTGTTCCCCCCGGAACAGCATGCCTTCTTTGACAGAGAGGGTTGCTGTGCCGTAAGGACCCGCTACCCTTTTTCCTTCAGTTACTGCACTGAGGACTGCGTTGAGGACGGGGTCTTGGGCTTGGACCGTCTTAAGATCCAGGGCTAAATCTACCCCTGCACTCCCTTTGGTCCCGTCCCTACCTCTGACTGCTGCCATGGGTCTGGACCCATATGGGTCCCAGAAAATGCTGGTGCGGGCACCCTCCTTGGCGAGCATGTCAGCCTGCTGGTTGCCTTGACTGCGGGGTTCTGTGGAGAAATGGGCTTTCACCTTATGGATGAAAACCTCCCCTTCCTACCCCACTGCTGCCAGGATCTTTTCCAGCAGGGGTTTTACTGTGAGGGGTCTCCCGTCGGCGGAGGTGTACCCATGGCGGGACCAAATAGCCAGGTACTCCGTACATGAATTGCACGTAAACATGCTGTCCGAGCAAATCGTGTATGGGATGGGGAAGATTTCGGGGTGTGTAATGAAGTACACTACCGCGGACAGTTCAGCCTGCTGGGCGCTCATGGTGCTGGGGAGCTTAATTGCCAGGGCAATGTTTGCCGCTGGGTCGTAAACTCCATACCCCGTGAGACGCTTGCCAGCAGATACCGTGCTGGAGCTGTCCACATAGATCTCGCGGCCTGTGGGGTGTATCCCGGCCTGCAAGCCTATGTCCACTTCCCAAACCCCCTCTTTGGAACACCGGTGGGCTGTTCCAGGATATACAAGGTTGGCTGCGAGCTTTGGCTCAGAGATCCTTCACCTTGAGGTCCATCTGTGAGAGGAGCAGGGTCCAGTGAGCAATGCGGGCACTGGTCACTGTTCCACCCTTGATCCTCCCATCCAGAAGCATCTGGGTGGGTGTGTGATGGGTGAGGAGGGTGATGGGAGAGGTGCCTGTGAAGATCAGTGATCTTTTCACAGCCCAATGTGTGGCCAAGAGGTGCCACTCACAGTTGGAGTAGCTCCTCTCCACATCCGTGAGTATCCTGGAGGAGTAGACCACCGGCCTTAGCCTGCCGTGCCGCTCTTGGAGCAGCACAGCACTCAGGCTATCCCCGCTGGCTGCTACCTCCAGGAAAAACTCTTTCCCCCCATCTATGGCCCCTAGAGCTGGTGCGGTCTGCATGTCCTCCTTGAGCCTGACAAATGCTGCCTGGCAACACCCATCCCAAGCCCACTCCACTCTCTTGTGTAGGAGTCGGAGCAGAGGGGCTGCTGTGGCTGCATCGTCTTCAATGAAGTCTCTGCAGTACCCGGTTATCCCTAGAAATGACCTCACACCCGTGACTGTGTTGGGGACCGGTAGTTCTTGTACCGCTTCTCTCCTAGCCTTATCTATGGCCCTTTCTCCAGCGCGTACGGTCAGGCCTAGGAATTTCGCCTCCTGCTGGCCGATCTGCACTTTCTTCGAGTTTACTTTAAAACCCTTCTGCCCGAGCAGCTCCAGCAGTTAAGCCAATAGTGGGCCATGCTCCTCTCTCGAATCAGTGAACAGGAGCAGGTCATCCACATATTGTACCAACTGTCTGGGCTGACTGAAATCCTTTAAACTGTTTGCCATGCACTGATGGAAAATGCTGGGGCTGTTATGGAAGCCCTGAGGCAAGCAGTTCCACGTGTACTGTTGCCCTTTAAACGTAAAGGCAAACTTGTACTGATCCTCCCTCCTTAAAGGAATGGACCAAAACCCGTTGGAAATATCCAGCATCGTGAAAGTGGTCGCGGATGCTGGGATACTTCCTATCAGGCCGGCAACTGCTGCTACCGTGGGTACACAGGCTGGGATGCTACTGTTGAGCACTCGATAGTCCACCGTGGCCCTCCAGGAATTGTCCAGCTTTCAATGAAGTCTCTGCAGTACCTGGTTAGCCCTAGAAACGACCTCACACCCGTGACTGTGTTGGGGACGGGTAACTCCTGCGCCGCCTCCCTCCTAGCCTTATCTATGGCCCTTTCTCCAGCGTGTACGGTCAGGCCTAGGAATTTCACCTCCTGCTGGCCGATCTGCGCTTTCTTGGAGTTTACTTTAAAACTCTTCTGCCCGAGCAGCTCCAGCAGTTCGGCCAATAGTGGAGAGTTTACATGGGTGACTATCGGTCTCAGAACCCCCTGCTGTACTAAGGAGGACATGGCTGTTTCCATGTCTGGCTCCACTTCCCTGGGGAAGTTATACTTCTTCTGTTGTCGGGCCATGGGGTCCCCATCTACGCTGACCTCTAACCCGTTGATCCTCCTGCAGTCATGCTTGTGTGTGGCAAATGTGGCCAGGTGGGCCTGCACAAATGCCTGGAACTCCTTTGGGGTGTTATGGACCATGAGCTCGAGGTTATAACCCTCTTTGGGCTTCATGGTGCATAGGGTCCCCTTCCCTTCTTTCCCTGGGATAACTACTACCTCGCCGTCCTTTCCTGTACTTGCCCCCCATAGGCAATGATTTCTCAAATCCACCAGAATCCCGTGGCCTACAATAAAGTCGGCTCCCAGGATCCCTCTTCCACCCTCCACTTCTCATTTCATCAGGGCACAGGTCCATTTAGAGCGGAGCGGTCCTAAACGAATGGCGAGCGGGATGGAAAACGAGCCGACCTGTTCCCTGCCTGTGAATCCCGACAGGCTGTATGGGACCCCGTTAGATAGAGGTGAGGTGGTGGGGTTAGCTGAATGGACCACGGTGCATGATACCCCCGTGTCCAACAGATAGGTCCCCTTCACCTTTTTTACTCCATCTCCACGAGGGGTCTTTTCCATGCATCGTACCGAAGGGAACACAGGTAAACAGGCTGCGCTGGCTCTAGTCAGGGCTGTGGGTTGGATGGGGCTGATGGGGTCAGAGCACCAGTAGCGGCGGCTACTCACCTATGGCAGTCAATAAGGACCTCATGGTGTCCAAAAATGACTCGACCGCGGCAGGAGGGATTCCCGCCTCTACTTTTTAGGCTGGGGCTGTGGAATTCTTTCCCTTGTTGTCTTTCCAAGGGTTTTTGCACTTCTTCTTCCAGTGACCACCCTTCCCACACCCGTAACAATTTGTCTTTGTGTTGGGGGGGATATTCACTTCCTGATACCACTCTTTCCTACCCTGTCCGGGTTTTACCTCATGCACCTTCCCCTTGGGTGGGTGTGCATCAGTTCCCCTACCGTTCTTCTAGGCTAGGGTCAACTGTCTGATCACCGTAAGTTCAGTGGTCTGGGGATTCTTGGGGTCGAACCAGACTTACGCCTTGGCCCAGACCTGCGGCAAGCTGTTTGCCACCAGGCACCAGAGCCAGTGGGCCAGTGGATCCCCGTTCAGGAACGCCCGTTAGGTGCCCCTGGACAGACACTCCGGTACACCGGCCATAACCTGTCCACGAACGCTTGCGGGGTTTCCCCTGCGAGCTGCACCGTCTTCTCCACACGGGTGAAAGGACTTCCATCATTCATCCCCATGACCTCCAGAACTTCGTCCCTGAGTGTAGTGTATGTGCCTTTAAGAGCCCCTGTGTACTGTAATGCCGGTAATGGCCACTCGGGCTATATAAGCCTGTATATTGTGTTGTATCAGTTAGTTCACCTCCAGACTTTGTTCAGTAAACACCTGCGAAACCAACTCCTGCCTTCAGTGTCTCTATTAACACACGGACACAAAAGTGGCGACGAATTGGAAACGGACTTACCTGCAATTCAGCAGCACCTCAAGGACATCGATTCCTCAGACGTCCAAAGTCGAAGAAAAGCAAGAAAGAAAAAAAAAGCTGTGGTTTCACCAGCTAGCCGAGCTGGTGGCAGGTACTGCAATAATCCTTCCTAGGCGGCGGGCTGGGGTTCCATCAGCTGGCTCTGCAGCGAGGCCAGCAGTCGAGGCAGAGCTGGAGAATTTGGAAAAGGCAGGCGTATTATCCAAGATAGATTGGAGCGAGTGGGCAACACCCATCATCCCGGTCATGAAGAAAACGTTGAATAATGATAAATCTGAAGAACAGAGAAAAATTTGCATCTGTGGGGACTTCAAGGTGACTGTAAACCCGGTCCTTCACATGGTACAGTATCCTCTTCCGAGGATAGAAGATATTTTTGCCTCACTATCCGGAGGGAAACGTTTCACCAAAATTGACTTGGCACAGGCATATCTACAGATGGAGGTTGAAGAGGCCTCTAAAAAGTATCTCACGATAAATACACACAAAGGCCTGTACCAGTACAATCGACTGGTTTTCGGAGTAGCATCAGCTCCAGCTATCTGGCAAGGAGCTAGGGAGCAAGTCCTCCAAGGGATTCCGGGGACTCAATGCTCAGCTGAGTTCAATGAGCGTGACGCAAAAGCTATCGGCCATTCTGAGCCATCAGTGAATCTATGCGATAATACTGCTCCTACGCCGTAACGGGATGCATCGCACGCCAGTCTGATTGGCAGTGATGGGTTGTAATGAGCCAAAACTTCCTTGGACGTGATTAAGTCTTTGCATTTATGGAAGGCACATTTACAGTCTTCGCTCCATTTCCAAATTACTCCTGTTTGTAGCAGTTCATTAAGAGGGTGCAGAAGAGTTGATAAGTTCGGTAAAAATTTATGATAGTAATTTATCAATCCCAGGAACGACCTTAATTGTGAAACATTTTCAGGTGCTGGGGCTTTTATGAACGCTTCAATTTTTTCAGGTGACTTATGCAACCCTTCCTTATTAATTATGTGGCCACAATATGATATTTGTTTCTGGAAAAATTCGCACTTGGGGCGATTTGCTCGTAGGCCCCGTTCTCTCAGCCTAGTGAGCACCTGCTCCAAATTGGCAAGGTGCTCGTTGTCGTTTTCTCCTGTTACAAGGATGTCGTCTAGGTAGCATTGACAGAGCCTTGTCCTGGATCTCCAGGGCTGACTCCTTTAACTCGGCTGCCTGTGCTGCAACGAGCCTGTCCAAAAGCTGGACCTGCATTTTGAAACACATCAGCCGGACTGCCTTCTCTAAGGACTTCTTGTGCTCCCTCCCCTCTGTCCACTTGTCTGCTGCATCCATTTGGCTGCTGCATCTACCGGACGCCCAGCCCTTAACAGAGTGCTGATCCACTTCTTCGTGATATTCACCTTGCTAAACACATAATCAGAAATCCTTTCCTCCATCATGGTTTGCTCATCCGAACCATTGTCTACTGTATCGCACCCCTGTTACCGGAGTCCTGCCGTGGTCGCCATTTCTGTAGGGGGTGGCATGTGCTCCCAGTCAGCTTCGCCTCTGATTGTCTTTGAGTGGTTCAAATCACTCCCACACCCCTGGGTTCTAGACACCAGACTTAGGTACAGGCGGCGATACAGAAAATCGAGTAGATGCGTGGTTTGGTGCAAGAAAACCAAAATTTTATTAAAACAGAATAAAACACAATCTTAAGAGAATTACTGGTATGAATGCAGGCATAAACAATTACACTCATATGGGAATGGGGAACACACGGCACATCGAGGGAAAACAACTACATTAAAATCCCCTTATCCTTATCCCACCCCCTATACCTAACTAGATTAAGCTATGAGGGGCCAGGAATTCATGCTCACCAATCCAAAACCTGTTGCATTAATTGGGTTGGTTTTGAGGGCCACTCTTTCTGTCCATTGGGGTATCCCGTCGCCACATGGTCTCAGGGCACGGTGCTGGAGTTGTTGATGCGAAGCACCCTCCTTTTCCTCAGCTACCATTGTCATCGAGTCGCTATGGGTTTTCTTCTTCTTCTCCCTCGGGCGGTCAGCGGCGGTAATGTTATGGTTGGGGGTCGGTTGGTGGTCTTTACCATCTAAATGATTTTACTACCCATGCTTCGAACGCCAGTTTATTCGTCACGGGCGCTGCTATCCATTCTTTGAACGCCAGCTTATTCTTCAAAACGGGGTTTTACTGTCCATACATACAACTCCAACAGATTCACCAAACGCCAACTTATAACTAGGCATTTGGTTTTCCCCAATGCGTCTTTCGCTGCCCTTCTCTGCTCTTATCGGTTTACCGTAATTCTTCATCTCGTCTCGTCTGCCCATTTGTGGCCTGTGTGTCCTGTGTGGTTTTGAATTCGGGTCTCGTTTCTCCTCCCGCATTTGGCCCCGGTGTAATAAGAACATAAGAACATAAGAAATAGGAGCAGGAGTAGGCCAATCGGCCCCTCGAGCCTGCTCCACCATTCAATAAGATCATGGCTGATCTGATCCTAACCTCAATTCTTCTATCACTCTGCATCCACCCGAACCCATGTGATCTCCCGGGAGAGGCGAAAAACCAGATAAAGACCCAATGGCCAATTTGGGAGAAAAAAATCTGGGAAATTCCTCTCCGACCCATCTAGGCGATCGAAATTCTTCCAGGAGATCACTCTGTCCCTATATTTTCTACAGTTATTACCTTCTGTAAAGGCGATCTCCACCCCAGCCAGGAACAGGAATAAAACCATCTCCTGAAATCTAACAGAATTAGAACACAGTAGGAGCAGAACAAGGCTACACGGCCCCTGGGCCCGCTCCACTACCCACAGGGCCATGACCATTCCGAACCCAGACTCATGTCCAATTTCCTGCCCGCTCCCCGTAACCCTTTATTCCCTTTACTTCTAGGAAACTATCTATTTCTGTTTTAAATTTATTTAATGATGTAGCTTCCACAGCTTTCTGGGGCAGCAAATTCCACAAACCTACCACCCTCTGAGTGAAGAAGTTTCTCCTCATCTCAGTTTTGAATGAGCAGCCCCTTATTTTAAGATTATGCCCCCTAGTTCTAGTTTCACCCATCATTGGGAACATCCTCACCGCATCCACCCGATCAAGCCCCTTCACAATCTTATATGTTTCAATAAGATCGCCTCTCATTCTTCTGAACTCCAATGAGTAGAGTCCCAATCTACTCAACCTCTCCTCATATGACCACCCCCTCATCCCGGGATTAACCGAGTGAACCTTCTTTGTACTGACTCGAGAGCAAGTATGTCTTTTCTTAAGTATGGACACCAAAACTGTATGCAGTATTCCAGGTGCGGCCTCACCAATACCTTGTACAACTGCAGCAATACCTCCCTGTTTTTATATTCCAACCCCCTAGCAATAAAAGCCAACATTCCATTGGCCTTCTTGATCACTTGCTGCACCTGCATACTAACTTTTTCAGTTTCGTGCACCAGGACCCCCAGATCCCTTTGTACTACAGTACTTTCCAGTTTCTTGCCATTAAGATAATAACTTGCTCTATGATTTTTCCTGCCAAAGTGCATAACTTCACACTTTCCAGTATTGTATTCCATCTGCCAAATCTCTGCCCACTTACTTAGCCTGTCTATGTCCCTTTGCAGGTTTTTTATGTCCTCCTCACTCACTACTTTCCGTCCCATCTTTGTATCATCTGCAAACTTTGATATGTTACACTCGGTCCCCTCCTCCAAATCGTTAATATAGATTGTAAAGAGTTGGGGACCCAGCACTGACCCCTGCGGAACACCACTAGTTACTGGTTGCCAATCTGAGAACGAACCATTTATCCCAACTCTCTGCCTTCTGTTAGATAGCCAATCCTCCACCCATGCCAGAATATTACCCCCAATCCCGTGATTTTTTATCTTGAGCAATAATCTTTTGTGTGGCACCTTGTCAAATGCCTTTTGGAAGTCTAAATACACTACGTCCACTGGTTCCCCTTTATCCACCCTGTATGTTACTTCCTCAAAAAACTCAAGCAAATTTGTTAAACATGACTTCCCCTTCATGAAACCATGCTGAGTTTGCCCTATTAAATTGTGTTTATCCAAATGTCCCGTTACTGTCTCCTTAATAATGGACTCTAACATTTTACCAACCACAGATGTTAGGCTAACAGGTCTATAGTTTCCAGCCTTCTGCCTACTACCCTTTTTAAATAAGGGTGTTACATTAGCAGTTTTCCAATCTGCCAGGACCTTTGCTGAGTCCAGTGAGTTTTGGAAAATTATTACCAATGCATCCACAATCCCTACCACAATCCAATGGGCATCCTTGGTTGTTTGAGTGGCACGGGGAGCGAGAAGAGAGCCCACCACGAGGCCAGGGCACGAGTCAAGAAAGATAAAAGAGCGATTGCTACTGATGGGCCTACAATTATACCCATTCTTCAACTCCTTATCTGCGCGCCAAATCAGGTCAGTCCTTTGTCTAACTTTTGGCGGTCTTGTTTAAACTGATTACAGCCATTTACTTTAATGACTTCCAGAGTGGTTGTCTCCGGGTCTAATGGCCCCGATGTCCTGGTTGTTTGTCATGGATGAAACTTAATTGTCCCCATCCTGACTTGATGGCTACTGTGAGCTGTGACCGATTAAATATGCAGGAACCTAATGGCCTCGATTTTAGGCCCATTCTAGCTTGATCTGTTTCAAGTCGAATGAATGCATATTCTGTGTTTACTTTGGCTATCTCCACAGAGTCCTTTTCACAGATTCCTGCATTTTAAGTTTCGTCTCCGGGCCTGCATGTCTGCAGAGCCCTGCTTTAAAAATCTTGTCGGTTTTGGTCACGAGGCTACAGAAGCCATTTTGGGTACCCTGTTTTTAATAACTTGTCGAAACAGGGTCCCTTGATCCATAATTTGGGGAGTATGGGAATTTTGAGAACCCTGCACTTACAAATACGTCATGGAACCAAACAGGGAACAGGTTATTTTAGATCTTGTATTGCGTAATGAGACAGGGTTGATTAGCAACCTCATAGTAAAGGATTCCTCTGGGGCAGAGTGATCATAATATGATAGAATTTTACATTAATTTTGAGAGTGACTTGCCTAAGTCCAAAACTAGAGTCTTGGGGCTTGATTTTGCCAGGCCCGAGGAGGCGGGATTGGAGGCGTGTGAGGTGATAAAATTACAATAAATGGTGGGCGGGCCCGATCCCACCTCCATCCCGCCTCTGAGCAATTTCCCCAAATGCATGTTTTCTGACCCCGTTTCCATCCCGCCTCCAAGAGGCGGGACAGGCCCTTAAGGCCCTTAACAACCAGTTAAGTGCCTCTATAATCCCATTTTGAGAGGCCTTTCTGATTTTACCACTTTTCCCCCATCCTGCACATCTCCTCTGGAACACGTCAGTGAATCCTGGTGGCCTCACAAGTGGACTGCTTGCTAACAACTGCAGCTCCACCATTAAAAAGGAGTTATCAGCAATCATTTGCAGGTGGCAGAACTTTGTTGTCTCAGGTCTGGGGGAACTTTTAGCAGGCATACCCATTGTTGTGAAAGTTTGGAGCCTGACACCCATCTCCAGTGTGACCTCCTGAGAAACCCCTCTCGCCACCTTGACTGAGCTCTTCCTCAACTGAGGCATATACCAGAAGCATGGGAACCATTTATTTCCTTTCCTCCTGGACATCAGATTTGGATGAAGACCAGCCGTGGCAGCAGCAGAACCATGAACAACAGCACCACCAATAGCAGCAGCAACAACAGGAGCGCCAAGCTGCTGCTCACCCACCTGAAGCTGCACAGGCCAGAAGGCCCCAGCACGCGACCACATTGCTGCCCGGGATGCAAGGGAGGCACTCATCTTGTCCAGACGAGCCTGCACAATCAAACAATTTTGCCTCGCACCTTCTTATCAGACCATTGACAATGGCCAAGAACCTACAGATTCCTATCATTCTGACCACCATACTGACAATTGCAAGTCGCCCTAAGCCCTCAATGTGGAAGTCCCATTAGCGAAATGACACACGCCACAACTGCACCGTTTAGCCATCAGAATTTTTTATGACATTAAGCAACTGATGGCTTTTCAAAATTAAACACAGCATTACACCCAAGTGACTACGGTAACCAGCCTTACCATAGATGTAGCCAGCCTTACCATGGAGGTAGCCATCCTTTCCAAGGAGGTTGCCATCCTTTCCGTGGTGATGCGTTCATGCGCCAACACCTCCACAAAGGCTCTGCTCATGTTAGCGATGGACTCCTCCATTCGCTCCACACTCGCAGCGACTCTGAAGACAAAACCTGCCAGAGACTCCTACACCTGTCCCTGGAGTTCCAGCACCATTCTCCTTCTGGAAGGACCCAGAGGCACAGGGTCGACATGCAGCGGAGCCGAGCTGTGAGCTTCCTCTCCACTGCGACCAGGACTCTCCACTGCTGTCCCCATCTCCACCATCGGCTGATACTCACTTGTGAGATGTGATACACCAGGTGACAACTCTACTCTATGTCCTGAAGGTCCCACCAAGGTGTGAGTGTCTGTGCTGGTGCAAGGTGCGCTTATTTCTGCTGACGGAGTGCCCTCAGAGGTTGCAGCTTCCTCTGAGGAGTCTGGAAGCTCAGGCTCTTCCGCCTGGACAGTGGGGATGGGGGCTCTCGATGGTCCTGTGGGGGAATAAAGGAAAGAGTTAGAGATGTGAGGTAAAGGTTGCATGCACATTGAATTGTTAATCTGTTAGAGCATCAGAATCATTATCAGTCACTCATGCAATGTCAATGAGAGAGATGCCAAACTATTCTGTCACCAGCTTGCTATGATGCGCGCCGCGTGTCCGTTCCCCACTTGGGAATTGTCCTCGATCCCGGTAATTTCCAAGGCCAACTCCTCCGAGGTGGTGAGCTGGGCTACTGAGGGTGGCCCTCCTCCTGTCCTCGCTCTTTCCCTCTTATTGTGAGCTCTCTTTTCCTGCACTGAGGGACACAAGTGGAGTTTGAGTGAGAATGAAGAGTGAGTGTAGAGAATCCATATCATTGATGGATAGAAGGAGACAAAGATGGAGTGAGGTGGCAAGACCAAGGGCTCTCCCTGTGTGTTGTAAGATGTTTCATAGCATCACAGTGATAGGGAGTGACATGAATCTTGTCATTCATGTGGAAATGACTTATGAAGTAATACTGGGCGGTCTGCTGGTGGCACTGTCCAGGGAGAGTATAAATACTCGGGCATGGGCCCAGCTTGCTCAGGACATTCTTTAACAGGAACTAGTGAAGGACTAGATCTCCATGTTGAAAAACAGTTGATTAAAGCCTTGTTTAATACTCAGACCAAGTGCCTAGTAGTTTTCTTACATCAGGGAGTGTGAGGGCTGCATAGTTGAATAGTTAGGTGAATGTGACCATAGAGAGAGAGTGAATGGGTAAGGGTGCAGGAATGTCAGTGTCAAGTGGGATGTGGAGGAAGAGGTTGCCAAAGCTGAGTGCTGGTGAGGAGAGGAGATGGGGATCAGATTGAGGGTGATGGGAAAGTCATACTCACTTTTCCAGTGCGCAGAAGGTCATGAAATGTCTTCCTGCACTGCAGCCAGTTTCTGTGGCACATAGACATTGAATTGACCTCCTGGGCCACTTGCATCCACACAGCTTTAGTCTGCTGAGGAGGCTTTTTCCTCCCTGAGGAAGGGAAGAGCACCTCCTTATTGGATCTGGCTCCCTCCACCAGAGCTTGCAGGACGGCTTCATCAAAGTGTGGATCAGACTTTGGCCCACTGCTGGACATCGTGGCTGGAATAAGGGCTTACAGCAATGGGCATGTAGTTTGTAGTCTCCAGAAGAAGCAAGGCTGCTTGCAGGCCTTAAATTCAGCAGCATTGATGACATAATCGGAGGCGACTTTCAGGATAGAAAGCCTAATTTGGCCAGGGCTTCCCACACGCTGGGAATCAATTGGCCAATTAGGTGAAAATCGCATTTTTCCCACACATCAAAGTGGAGTTGGGTGGATAACACGAAAAGCGGCTGATACACCCCCAGCCCGCCCCAATGACAAAATCGAGCCCTTTAACTTTAATAAAGCCAATTACATCGGTATGAGGGGCGAGTTGGCAAAGGTAGATTGGAAAAATAGATTAAAAGGTATGGTGGTAGATAAGCAGTGTCTATCATTTAAAGAAATATTTCATAATTCTCAACAAAAATACATTCCATTGAGAGATAAAACCTCCATGGGAAAAGTGATCCAACCGTGGCTAACTAAAGAAGTTAAGGATAGCATTAGATTGAAAGAAGAAGCTTATAATGTTGCAAAGAATAATAGTAAGCCTGAGGATTGGGAGAGTTTCAGAAACAAGCAAAGGTTGACCAAAAAATTGATAAAAAGGGAAAAAATAGAATATGAGAGAAAACTAGCAAGAAATATAAAAGCAGATTGTAAGAGTTTTTACAAGTATGTAAAAAGGAAGAGAGTAGCAAAAGTAAACATTGGTCCCTTAGAAGCTGAGACAGGAGAAACTATTATGGGGAATAAGGAAATGGCAGAAACATTAAACAAATATTTTGTATCTGTCTTCACAGTAGAAGACACAAAAAGCATAGCAAAAATGGTGGGGAACCAAGGGTCAAATGAGGGTGAGGAACTTAACGTAATGAATATAAGTAGAGAAAAAGTACTAGTGAAACTAATGGGACTAAAAGCCGACAAATCCCCTGGACCTGACAGCCTACATCCTAAGGTTCTAAAAGAGGTGGCTGAAGAGATAGTGGATGCAATGGTTTTGATCTTCCAAAATTCCCTAGATCCTGGAATGGTCCCAGCGGATTGGAAGGTCGCAAATGTAGCACCGTTATTCAAGAAAGGAGGGAGAGAAAAAACACGGAACTACAGGCCAGTTAGGCTGACAGCAGTTGTGGGAAAATGCTGGAATCCATTGTTAAGGAAGTGGTATCAAGTCACTTAGAAAATCATAACATGATTAGGCAGAGTCAACATGGTTTTATGAAAGGGAAATCATGTTTGACAAATTTATTCGAGTTTTTTGAGGATGTAACTAGCAGGGTTGGGGAACCAGTGGATGCAGTATATCTGGATTTCCAAAAGGTATTCAATAAGGTGCCATATAAAAGGTTATTACACAAGATTAGGGCTCACGGGATTGGGGGTAATATAACAGCATGAATAGAGGATTGGTTAATGGACAGAAAACAGAGAGTAGGGATAAATGGATCTCTTTCAGGTTGGCAGGCGGTAACTAGTGGGGTGCCGCAAGGATCAGTGTTGGGACCTCAGCTATTTACAATCTATATTAATGACCTAGATGAAGGGACCGAGTGTAATGTATGCTGATGATACAAAGCTACGTGGGACAGTAAGCTGTGAGGAGAACACAAAGGGGTCGATTTTCCTGGAGCCGTCAGGTGGGGTTTCAGGCGTGTGGGGGGGGGGAAATCCTGAATTCGGGGGTCCCGACACCATCCCGCCCAAAACCCCGCTCCACGCAAGTTTCAGAGGCAGCGGGTACCCGCCCCGCACTGGGACCCGCCGACCCGAGGCGGGAAGGGATTAGTGCCAATTAACTGCCTGCTAACAGGTAGTTAACAGGCAGTTTTTAGCCTAATCCCTATTTTGAGGGGTGTCCTGTGGGATTCCCGACAGCTCCAAACCACCCCAGGTTAGAGCAGGCGGGCCGTCGGGTTGAAGGACTTGGAGGGGTCGCGATGTCGGTGTTCAGGTGAGTGATGGGTGCATGAGTGGAAAGGTAAGTGTGTTTGTTGCGTCTAAAGTGTGTAAAGCACTTTTACTTACCTGTACTTACCTTAACAGCCTTTCTTCCTGTAGGCGTCGGGAGCACATCACTCAGCCAGCACTTAAAGCTGAATGACTGTGATCTGTGAAAAGTGACAGCCTTCAGCTTTGAGTGCTGCTGAGAGTTCTAACTGAGTCTATGCTGAAGGACTCATGTTAGAACTCAGACTGTCAGTGTTTGGCAGCTTCAAACAGCTGTGAAACACTGATATTTCATCTGTCAAGAACTCTTGACTGATGAAATTTCAGTCTGTGACGTCACCTGTTGCTGGGTGGCCCTTAATTGGCCTGCTGAGCCCGCTGGGCAGGCTCAACAAGGTCAATCAAGGGAAAATCGCGCGGATTGGCTGGACGTCAGTGTAGGCGGGTCTAAAACCCGAACGTCGTAGTCCCGCCTTCTTCCCGACAGCTTCGGGAAAATCAACCCCAAAGAGTCTGCAAAGGGATATAGATAGACTAAGTGAGTGGGCAGTAAGGTGGCAGATGGAGTATAATGTGGGGAAATGTGAGGTTATTCACTTTGGTAGGAAGAATAGAAAAACAGAATATTTTTTAAATGGTGAGAAACTTTCAAATGTTAGTATTCAGAGAGATTTGGGTGTCCTCGTGCAAGAAACACAGAAAGCTAGCATGCAGGGACAGCAAGCAATAAGGAAGACAAATGGCATGTTGGCCTTTATTGCAAGGGGGTTGGAGTATAAGAGTAAGGAAGTCTTGCTACAATTGTACAGGACATTGGTGAGACCACACCTAGAGTACTGTGCACAGTTTTGGTCTCCTTATCTAAGGAAGGATATACTTGCCTTGGAGGCGGTGCAACAAAGGTTCACTAGATTGACTCTTGGGGTGAGAGGACTGTCCTACGATGAGAGATTGTGTAGAATGGGCCTATACTCTCTGGAGTTTAGAAGAATGAGAGGTGATCTCATTGAAACATACAAGATTCTGAAGGGGATTGACAGGGTAAATGCTGAGAGGTTGTTTCCCCTGGCTGGAGTGTCTAGAACTAGGGGGCATAGTCTCAGGATAAGGGGTAGGCCATTTAAGACCAAGATGAGGAGGAATTTCTTCACTCAGAGGGTTGTGAATCTCTGCCCTAGAGGGCTGAGTCTTTGAGCATATTCAAGGCTGAGATAGATAGATTTTTGGACTCTAGGGGCATCAAGGGATATGGAGATCAGGCCGGAAAGTGGAGTTGAGGTCGATGATCAGCCATGATCTTATTGAATGGTGGAGCAGGCTCGAGGGGCCATATGGGCTACTCCTGCTCTTACTTCTTATGTTTTTATTATCTACTTTTTTAATTGATATATAAAATAAAGAAGCAACCAATCTGAGATGTAGAGCTGCACAAGTGCAACAAAGGAGTCAATTAATTGAGTGCTTTGAAGCAATGAAAAAGGCTCCCTATTCTTCTTCATGCAACAGAATTGCAAATAGAGTCCATTTGTAGTTACACAATCCTTCCACATTATCAATCCTTTTAAAGCTGGATCACTAAAGGTGGTCCATTGTTTAACAGGTGAGTGCTCATAAAAGTATTCCCCAGGAATTAGTCCGAGACAGCATTTTCACTCCAGATTTCTGCTTGTAGTTTATACCAACAAGAAAAACCAAGTAGGGGATTTAGTACTGGCATAGCTCTCAGAACCACAGCTCACAAGGTGGCAGAGGAATCAACAGAAATCACAATTTCATAACATTAGAACATGCAATCAAACGGGCTTATATTCTTACTACGTAGCATGAGTCGACCTTTCTTTGGCCAGCAAATTCATGCTAGTAAATAGACTGAACATTTATTGTGTGGCCAGCTGAAAGGAATTAAACATACTGGCCTAGAAATTCAGTGCCCTTAGCGCCGATTTTGCGGCGCTAGAGGGCCTAGCGCTGCAATTGGCGCCGGCGCCGAAATTGCCTGGGGCCCTTCCGCCGCGGTAGACCGGTAGCGCTGCGCCGGCACCGATGACGTCATTGGTGTGCGCAGCGTCCCGGTTGCCATGCCGACGGGCCCCAGCGCCGAAATTCAGTTGCGGCCGCCTCGCCTGTGGCAGCCGCAACTAAGACTCTGGCAACAGAGTCTTACATGACTTTGCGCCGGCGCATTAAAGGCCCCGCGGCGGCCGGCCGCTTTCCCGCCGGCCGCCTGGCCGCAGCTCCCTCCCCGGACTTCCCCCCCACCCCCCCCCGGAACAGAAGCAAGCCCGGCACTTGTCCGAGGTGCCGGGCTCATTTTTACAATGATTTTCGCGGGCCGCGGCCGGGTGCAGGCAGCTCCTCCTTAAGGGAAGGAGGAGGCCTGCACTTCCCGAACCTGCCGCACCGCAGCGGGCGCCGCAGCGCCGGAATAGCGCCGATATTCAGCGTGTAGCGCCAGTTTTCAGGCGCAAACAGCTCTCAGCAGCGCCGGCAGCCGTTTGGGCGCAGAACTATTGAATTTTTGGCCCGCCCAGCGTGACTTAGCTCCGGCACTAACTTCCGGCGCTAAAGCCGTCGCTGCGCCAAAACCCAATTTCTAGGCCACAGGATGTGCCTTTTTCCCTCCAAAATTCTGTGTACTCACTGCATGTGTTTTATTATCTATTTATTTCGAGTATTGGAAGAATTTGAGTTTTACTGACTACAGCTAGCCTAATTGATACTTGTAAGGGAATTGTTTTGCCATACTCCATTTATCGCAGAACTACGAACATACAACCTTGCATCCAAAAGCCCTTTGCAGCCAAAGAAGTACGTTTGCTGAGTAGTCACTGTTGTAATATAGGGAAGTGCAGCAGCCAATTTATGCACAGCAAAGTTCCACAAATAACAATACGATAAATGGTCAGATAATGAAATTCAGGTCGGAGGCTTCCCGCGATTTAAACAATAATTTAAATTTTTGAAAAAATTAATTACAGTTTCTAACGAGGCTAAAAATAAACGTACCTTTCTTTAAAGTATTTACAAATAATAAACCTGTGGAAAAAATGTTTTAATTTTACTTAATTCACCACTTACCTTGTTAAAAACATGCCTTGCGACTGCTTTTTAGAAGCGTAGCTGCTGGAGACTTACAGTCACAGAGAAACCTGCAAAAAAAACGGAAGTTCCAGGTGTATGCGCTGCCTCTCCGGTGCATGCGTTCGACCTGTGAACCCCTTCCTTTAAGGGAACGGAAGTTCCGGTTTCCCGCGCATGCGCAGTGCATGCACGAAACTGCCACATTCGTTGGGCCTACGCATGAGTACCCAGCACGTACTCACCCGTGGGGACCCAAAGTTCTGGCCCATATATATAATCTGTTTCACTGATATTGGCTGAGGGATACATTTTGGCTAGGACACCGGGCAAACCCCCTGCTCTTCTTTGAATAGTGCCATGGAATCTTTTATATCCATCTGGTTTAGTGTCTCATCTGAAAGATAGCACACCTGACAGTGCAGCACTCCCTCAGTACTGCACTGAAATATCAGCCTAGATTACGTGCTCAAGTCTCTGGATTGGGGCTCGACCCCACAATCTTCAGACACTGAGCCAAGGCTGACAAGGTGAGATTCATACTTAGCCTTTTTATATTTTATCAAAACATACTATCCTATCACATTTGGACAACAAGAAGCCTTTGTCAGTAGAAATATCAATTACCATCTCCAGAGGAACAGGATAATATAGGAATTTGCTGTTGAAATCTAAGAATAAAACTGATCCATTTAAAATCAGTTGGCTGCCATTTCTTACTTGTCTGAATTGCAATAAATTGCACCAAGCACTAAAGAAATAATTGACACCTTTCATTGATTCCATGAGGTGAATTTTATACTTTTTATATCCTAATTTGAAATTTACAGACTGGCATCAGGCACATTGAATCAATACAAAATGGTAAGCCGTCTTTATTGTATAACATTGACATTTCAATTTCTGTTAAGTGTCAGCCTTGGCTTAGTGTTAGTGCTCTCACCTTTGTATCAGAAATTTGTGGGTTTGAACTCACCACAGAGCACATAAGCTAGGCTGACATTTCAGTGCAGTACTGAGGGAGTATTGCATGAATGTGGAGGTGCTGTAGTTCAGATGAGAACTTAAACTGAGGGCCCGTCTGCCTTCTCAGGTGAACACAATAGATCTTAAAATACTATTTGAAGATGAGCAGAGGAGTTTCCCAGTGTCCTGGCTAATACTTAATCCATAACCAACATCATTAAAACAAAATAGATTACCTGGTCATTTATCTCATTGCTGTTTGTGGGACCGTGCTGAGCACAAATTGGCTGCCATGTTTCTTTACATTAGAGCAGTGACTACACTTCAAAGTTTACTTCATTGGCTCTGAAGCACTTTGGAAGGTCCTGAGGTTGTGAAAGGTGTTATAGAAACGCAGATGCTTTCTTTCAAATCTTTGTCATGTTCAAATCCCTCCATGGCTTCGCCCCTCACTATCTCTGTGACCTACTCCAGCCTCCAACAACTCTGCATTCCTCCAACTCCTGCCTCTTGTCCATCTCCCACTTCCTATACCTCACTATTGGCGGCTGTGCCTTTAACCGTATAGGCCCTAAGTTCTGGAAATCCCTTCCTAAACCTCTCCACCTCATCCTCCTCATTTAAGATGCTCCTTAAAACCTACCTCTTTGACTAAGCTTTTGGTCACCTGTACCAATACCCCTTCTAAGGCTCGGTGTCAATTTTTGTCTCGTTATGCTCCTGTGAAGCACCGTCGGACATATTACTACTTTAAAGGGGCTATATAAATGCAAGCTGTTGCTGTTTCAGTACCTATTATTTACCCTCATCTAGCATGAAAGAATAAAAAAAGTGAAATGGCAAGCCTGTGCACAAGTACAGCAACTTACCAGAACAGGTATTTCATTTTCTTCTTATTGATTGAGCATTAGTTATTTTACGAGAATGTTTTTCACAAACCTCTTTTCCTATCAAATATCTTCGAATCATCAGCAATGCTAACAATGTAGGTGCACACCAGCATAACAATGTACTTTATTTTCTTCATTATAGTAGCACAGAATGAATTTCTTGCTTGTGGCATGGATGATGCAGACCACTGGCATTTTTAAAAATGGAATTGTATGCTGATTGTGGCCTAGTGGTGTACATGAGGCACATATACAATCTGAGGTCGCTGGGGCAAAATTCTTATTCCTGAGAAATGCAATAAATTGTTACATTTAGTTAAAATTAATGATATACTATTAAAACTGTGGGAACACACAAAATTGGTGTGTCTGATTGCTGAGAACGCAATTTCATTAGCAGTAGCAAGAAACACTAGCCAATTATGACACATTGAATGTGCTCTTCAATGCATCTCAAACAGCTAGCAAGCCACTTCACCAAGGTAAATGTAAAGCCGAAATTAAAATGATGGTTTTTGGAATGATTTTGCAAAGGTGGAGAGGCAGGGGAGTTCAGGGAGAGAGTAGAGCCGAGGTGGCTGAATGCTCTGCCACCAGTGGTGGGATGAAGAACAGGGCTGCACAAAAAACCAAAGGGCACAACAGGAGATTTTGGGGGAGAAATTGGGTATCTTTGTGCCTCCCATTATCCTTACCGCCCGGGCGCAGCGAGAATATTGCCTCTCGCTAAATTCGGCGGGAGCTTTGCGGCAACGGTATGACGTTACGCCCCGATCTCCTTCACCTGGAGATCATGATGTCATCACCGTGCACATCACCTCGGTAGCAGCCTGGACCCGAACTTTGGTTCCGCCCCCTGCAGCATTGCTGGGCGAAAACACCGGCAGCTGCAGGAGGCGTTCCTTAGGAGGCCAGGCACTTCGGGGGTGAAAGTAAAAGGGGAGGTTGCCGAGCTAAGTCCCTAAATGTTTGAAATGTTTCTGGTCACTTTTTTTCCTTCTCCTGGGCCGTGATCGATCAGTCCGGCACTCTGCTGGAGTGCATAGGGCTGATCGAGCCGAATCGCAGCTGCCATTGGGGACCAGCTAACTGATCCCAATGCAGAGCCTGCAGTGATGGCCCTTCCCTTTAAGGCAGGGAAGGAGACTCAGAACACGCTAGCGCTGCACAACCAACGCCCCGCCTGCGTCCTTTAGCGCTCCAGGAAGAAGTGGAGTGCTTGATTTAATGCTCCACTTCCTTCCTGGAATGCTAAACCCAATTTTGTGAAAGCAGGGAATCATTAGCGCCTGGTACTAAGTTTTCCAGCTTTCAAAGGTTACTGCCCCCAAAGGGGGTAATAATGAATTTCTCCCCCTATAAGCCTAGAGAAAGTTGAAATAAGTTGCAGTGAAGCTATTGAGGGATTTGAAGACAAGCATGAGGATTTTGAAGTTAGCTAGCATATCCACCATGGTTCTGTTAATGGTGAATCAGTGCAACATATAACCTGATTTTTTTTTCTTTTATTTGTTTTTGGGATTTAGACAACACTGGCAAGGTAATATTTATTGCCCTTCCCCGGTTGCCCCGAGGGCATTAAATGTCAAACAGGTCATGTGGAAATGAAGTCATATGTAAGTCAAACTGGGTAGGGAACCAGTTGGGTTTTTACAACAATCCCGATTTATTGAATTCAATTTCAAAACTTTGACTCACAAACCTTTGGGTTGCTAGTCCAGTACCATAACTATTAGGCTAATTTATATACAGGTATATATAGCGAGAGAGAGAGAGAGAGAGAGAGAGAAACCTGAGCAATGATCTGTAGTGCAAGAAATTAAGAATTCTTGTTGTAAATTGAAGTAAACATTTTGTTGAAAAGAATTGTCTGCAGCTTGCAAAAAAATTTGTATGAACCTCCCTGGGCAGCAATATAATCCAATGGCACGATGTTTTGGATTTATCTACAATTATTTAATTGCAGTATAATTGAGTTAATTTTAATTTGTAGATAATAGTTTTGATTTCAGACAGTCAACTGGAGGAGAGCTGGAGGTCAAAGAGAAGTGAGTTAAGCATGGGAAGTCACAAGCTTGCGAAACAGAAATTAAAGGTTTGGAGGCCAGCAACAGCATGCTGAAGTCAATGATTATTGGTGTTATGTAGGGACCAGGTCAATAATTAGATCAACATTAAAATTGCTTTAAGCATACCACCTACTGGCAAGAATCTCTACAAGATTATTTTTAATGGAACAGGTGACCCACTGGTTATTGGACGGGTAGGTGAAAAGTGTAAGCGGTGGTATGTGGGTGTTTGGTCAGCTTCACCTCTGACTCCTTTGAGCGGTTCGAATCACTCCCACTCCCTTTTGTTCTAGACTTTGGACTTATTTGGGGGTTGCAATGAACTTGCAACAGACACCTGGGTTGGTCAAAAGAATTGAGATCTTTATTTTGAGACAGGAAAATATACAATACAATAAAACATATACTGTAAAAGGTGGGGGAACACTCAGAATATGCGAGGGAGAATTACAATGGACAAAATCCCTTACCCTCCCAACCCCACTATCCTAACTAGGTTGAAATCCAGGGGACCAGGAAATGATCACCAAACGACTTTCTTGACAGATTGTAGAGGTTCGCGATTTCGGGGTTCTCCTTAGTTGTGGCGGTTGGGACTTGCCGTACCCCGGACGTGGTAGAAGACTGCACCTGCGTTGGGTCTTCAGTTTGGGTTTGTCCGCTGATGCGGTTAGCTGCATAGTTGGATGTATCGGGTAAGTACCCAATTTTCTTTCGTTAGGCTAAGTTTTAGGGTCTTTTGTGTCAAAATCTTACCCAGGGGTAAGTCAGACTAGCCTGTAGAGTGGAAACAAGTCTTTGATTTTTGAATTTTCAGTGGTTGGTTTCTTGTTGGTCGCAGTGGCCCAGTATTACCTGGTTGGTGGTAATATTGGTAGTTGTTGGTTTCTTGAGGCCTTCGGTTGCCGCGATCTCCTTTCCTCTTCTTTACTTCAAGTCTCCAATTCTGATGATGATCCGTTGAACTGTACTGTGCTCTCGCTGACTGTGCTGAACTGTTTCACTGAAAAAGCAGGCCTCAATTATACTGGTTTGAGACCTGGCTTATCTGACCGCCAAATCTCTGGTTTCTTTGTTAAGTTTTGGCGGGCTCATTATTTTTAATATGTTTTAAAACTTTAACGAGCTTCGGGGATGGCCCATCTGACTTAATGAGCTTTTAACTGGTATCCAGACGGCCCAATATCCAAACTCGGGGGCCCACCCCACCTTCCCTGTGTCACAGCCTTTCGCAAGCCTGAACATGCCTTTTAAACCAGCCAAATCTTCCTGGGGTTTTGATTTTTAAATCCCTTTGGCCCAATATTTCCTTCAAACAGTCCAATATCTCTTCTTTTCTTCCTTTGGGGAAACTTGTGTAATTTTGCGAGCCTTACAAAAGGTCGAAGAAATAAGGCAAGAGTTTATTGACTGTATAAGCAGCTACTAATAGTCAACTATTAGAAGTAGTGGTGAAGGAGTAGTCCAAGGTGAGAAAAATAAAAAATGCATGGAATCAAGGCCAGAGGCACACAGACATTTATGGAAGTCAGAGGATGGCTTCTGTTTTTGCCAGCATTAGACTGGTATCATACTGGCAGGACCAGGATTGGCCAGTGGCGTGCACTGGAATTGACTGTCCAAGCAGAGGAAGGCAAGCTACTGGGAGATGGTGTAACGCTCGCATTGAAACAGCTTTGAGCAGAGCCAGGAGTGCCATGAAGATGGACTGCAGAAATGTTGGAGGGAATTAATTAACAATGAAATCAGCATCTCCATTTATTAACTTATAACTTGAGCGGCGTTATTATGAACATACACATTTTGTACTTGAGCAGCAACATGTGAGATAAACTTATTAAATAAAGCCCAGCCGAGACATTGTGACAATAACTAGAATACAATTCCCTGGAGTTGCTCCACCGCCAAGCATGTGCAAATCTCCAGCAGACAACCTATGAAAAATGCCATGGAAATGTTGTTAGTATTTTTTAAATAAATTTCACACCATATCAAATTTGTGATCATATTTAGAAATTTAATGACAGTTGTTTCTGGATTTACATTGCCCAAGCATTTAGAAATAGTGTTTGGTCTTCACATGGGAATTAATTTAATACTACAGATCCTTGTCCTCCCAACACATGTCATATGAGCCTGCTGTAGTGATACTTCAAAATCATTACATTCTTAAATCCACGTAATGCCAACTCTCACCTAGAGTGAAATATTCACTTTGATTTGATTGTGCAGCTGCAAAAGGCAGCACAACTTCTTCATTAATAATATTAACAAAGCCTTAACAAGCAAACATCTTACTGACACTTCACTAAGGTTCATTAATCCTTCTTGAAGGAGTAGGACTTGTCACAGCAGTGTTAAATATGGCCAAATAGATCAAAATCACTTTCTATCTCATATACAGAAAAATTGAGGTCAGCTTTCCTCTGTTTTGTGCCAAGAATATGCTGAAAGAAATAGGCTGAAAGCCCCTGGTGCTGGGTCCCAAACCCCAATCCATTTGTTTTGCTCTTGTACATCGAGGGATTCCCTGCTGAGTAGGGTGGGTGGGGAGGGGATGCGTGCAAGACTTGTCCATGGAGTAAGCACAAGTATGGTAATTGTTGTATCTATGCTTTAATGTGTTCAATCAAGCATGTAGATTCGTCGAATTAAATCAGAGTCAGGCAGACAGGTTTATAACTACGATATTCACTTTATTACGTAAAATGGCCAACTCCGTTTTCCCGGGTAATTCCCATAATGCAATGCACATTACATTACCATATTGACTGGTGTCAAACTTGCAATCAATACACGACATCCCCCTTTTCCTTGGCAACAAACTTGCAGTTTACAAACAGTTGCTTACAATAACACTGCATAATTTATTTGGTTTATAAACTTTTTACAAACTTGTGTCTTACCACACAACTAAATAATTCCCAGGTTTAAACATTTAACATCACCCATGCAGTTCTCGCACAGTTTATGTTGTGACATAATCAGACAGTCTTTGGGGTTTTCTTTTAACCCTTTGAGATCTGGCTGTATTGGGTATGTCTGACATGTTGGTGTCAGTGGGTATTGCCTGTGTCACAGTGATATGTGTGTCAGGGTCTACTATACTGTCCTCAGTCCCTTGCGTTTCCTCCTGCTCATGGAGTGTCTCCTTTGGTCCATTGGTTCTGTATTTCTTCACAAACGTAGTGTTTCTCGAGTAGCGTGCTCCGTCTGGAGATTCTACTACTACCTGATTCCCTGTTTTACTCAAAACTTTGTGGGGTGTGGCATTAAAAGGAGTGGTGAACTTGTCCACTTTGTCCTGCCGTACCAGCACCGTGTCGCCAACTTCCACCTCTGAGCATTGTGTTCTCCGCTGTTCATCTGCGTACAGTTTGGACTTGCCTTTTTGTTCTGCGTCCCGGTCACGTACTTCCATGTCTGCGCGCGACTCTGTGATGTCCGGCAGCTTTCCTCTCATTTTCCGTTTAAAGAGCAGCTCTGCCGGGCTCTTTCCTGTCTTGGCATGGTCAATGCTCCTGTACACAGTCACATATTTTCTAAGTTCACGTTTCCAATCTAGTCCTTCTGACTGAGCAATTCTGATTCTCTTCATCAGCGATGCATTCTGGCGCTCGACCTCTTCATTAGCCTGAGCCCATTTTGCTATCGTTTTCAGGTGTTTGATCCCATTGTTTTCACAGTATTCTTTGAATAATTCAGATCTGAATTGGGGACCATTATCAGATTTGCAGGTGATTGGCAAACCATGATGGCTGAAGATTGACTCTAAACTATCAATAACCTTCTCTGTTGTTGTGGAGGTCATGATGTCATATTCATAGTAGCGACTATAATAATCAACTACCACAAGAATGGAGTGGTTGGATGGCAAGGGTCCCAGTAAGTCTATAGCTATATCCTGCCAGGAGCCCTCCGGTAATGGTGTTGGTCTCAACGGTTCAGGTGGGACGGGTCTGGCTACTATCTGACAGCCGTGGCACGCTTTACAGTGTTTTTCAGCTGCCTTGTCCCTGCCAGGTCGCCAAACCTTGGTTCTGAGATGTTGCTTTGTTCCAACTATTCCCAAGTGTCCTTCATGTGCTAACACCAGGGCTCATGCGTGTAACACTGTGGGTAGCACGATGCGTGTTTCCGAAGAACTAGGTACCCCACTACGCACAGCTCATTTGCAATTGCTGCATAAGCTTTACAGTTCTCAAAATGTCCATTTGTGATTGCCTTCCGTACCTCAATCAGCTCTGGGTCGGTAGCAGAGGCTTCCTCCACCTCTCTAGTAGTGAGTGCTTTTGGTGTCGCACTCACAGCTACAAATCTCACGTATTCATCTGAGCCATGAGAATGTCTCTCCTGTTTTGCTGTCTCCCCCCAGCAATCGTGACAGTGGGTCTGCAATGTTTTGCTTGCCTGGAATGTGTATCACCTTAAAATCGTACGGCAGTAATCTAAGTACCCATCTCTATGTACGGGCACAGGGTTTAGTGTGTGGGCCGTATATCACTTGTAATGGCTTATGGTCAGTTACCAAATTAAATTTTCGGCCATACACATATGGATGCAGCCTCTCACAAGCCCTTACAAGAGCTAAGGCCTCTCTCTCTGTTTGAGAGTATTTCCTCTCCCAGTCTGTTAAACTATGACTTACATAGCATATTGGCACCTCTTGTCCCTGTTGGTCCTGAACTAGTACTGCGCCTAAACCTACAGGACTGGCATCTGCTATCACCTTGGTTGGTGCATCCTTATCAAAATATGCTAAAGTGCCGGCTCTGGCCAACTCTTTCTTGAGTGCACTGAATGACTGTCTCTGTTGTGATCCAAATTTAAATGGTGTGTCTTTTCTCGTCAGGCGTCGCAGTGGCTCTGGTAGTGTTGCAAACTGCAGGATGAATCTGCTACTGTACCCAACGAGTCCCAAGAAACTCCTCACCTCTGTAGCATTCTCTGGTTCCCGAGCTTCTGCCACCGCTCGCACTCTCTCTGCTGTTGGTCCGATGCCCTTTTCAGACAACAGGATTCCCATGAAAATCAATTAGTCCATGTTGAATTGGCACTTCTCTGAGTTTAATGTCAGTCCACTTTCCATTAGTCTGGTCATGACAGCGTGCAGGCGTCTGTCGTGCGTTTCCTGGTCATGTGCATGCACAATAATGTCGTCTGAGATGTTTTCAACACCCTCTATTCCAACTAAAGCATTAGCTATCTCGTGCTGATATTGCTCACTAGCTGAAGATACACCAAATATCAGCCTCTTGTACCTGTATACTCCGTTATGTACTGCAAACGTTGTGATTTCTCGTGACTCAGGGGTCAGTTCTAGCTGGTGATAACCCCATTTCAGGTCTAGCTTACTAAACACCGTCGAGACGTTCATACCTTGGAGTATCTCATCAACGGTGGGGATTGGATATCGTTCCCTCACTATTGCCTGGTTTGCTCGTCTCATGTCTAGGCATAACCTTACATCCTTATCCGCTTTTCGTACAATAACCACAGGGTTTACCCATGGGGTGGGACCAGTTACAGGTTCAATAATGTCCATGTCCCTCAATTGTTTTATTTTGGCCTCTACTGCCCGCCTTAAGTTGAATGGTATACGCCTGAGTGGCTGGGCCACAGGCTTCACTTGTGGGTCGATATACAAACTAATCTGTTTTGTGTTCAGCCTTCCTACTCCCTGGAACACCTTTGGATACCATTGTTCTAGTAGCTGTCTTACATCTACCACAGCTGAGACATCTGCGCCTATTTTTAAAACTCCCAGTTTCATGGCTGTCTCCCTTCCTAACAATGGTTCTCCATGGCCTTTAACCACAATGAACTCCACCTGCTCATTTCTCTTAACTATTGTAATCCCACATGTGAATACACCTTTAACTGACAGTGGTCGGCTAGAAGCATAAGAGAATAACTTTCTCTCTGTCTTAGGGACATGCGACTGACACTTAATGTGTTCTGACTTTAATCCTTCCCATGTATACTCATCTATCACATTACTAGTTGCACCCGAATCAATTAACATTCTCAGGTTTACTCCCCTCACACAAAAGGTAAGTCTCTCTGTCACGTTATTTCCAGTAACAGCAAATGCAAAGTCACTTTGTTCCTCTACATTGTTCACACTGTGTTTCTTTGTACCCTTTGATCGGTATACTTTGGAGAAATTATCCTTTCCCTTGCACTTATGACACATTTGTCCGCTTGCTGGGCATTTCGGATCCCTGCCCATGTGCTCTGTGTGTCCACATCTGTAACATTTCCTTTCGTTCCTATTGCCATTTCCCTTTGGTTTCTCTGTCGAGCTTTTCGCATAATACCCTCTTTTCTGTGTAACACGACGAACAGTATCTGTTTCCCCTTCTCTGTACATGACATGGCTGACATCTGCTCCTTGACGTTTTCACATTGTGAGGCCAATTGTAACGTGCGGGCGAGCGTTAGACCTTGCCCTTCCTCTAGCAATTTCCTTCGCACATAGGCTGACGTGCACCTACTCAGGATAGCGTCTCTTACTTGATTATCCGCATCCCCCCAAAAGCACAGTCTTTAGCAGCCTGCCGCAAGCGAGTAGCAAATTGTTGCACAGTCTCACCTGTCTTCTGGGACAGCTTATGAAAAGTCTGTCTAGCAAATGCTGCGTTGACCTGGGGCACGAAGTAGTGATTCAAAGCACTAACCGCCGCCGTGTAGTCTGCTGGCTCTCCTGTGTCTGGTAGAGTCGAAAAGATGTTCTGGACATCTGCTCCTGCTAGGTGTAGAAGTAGAGCTCTTCTCCTCTGCTTTGTGGCACCTGTAGAGGTATCGTCGATAATGAGTCCTTTGCCGTCGGCATAAAGCTCAAAAGACGTTAACCACCTCATCCATCTTAGGCCAAACGTGGCTGGCTTTGCGAAGCATGCAAAATTTTGAATGCCGGTCTTCTCCATCCTAGCTAACTAAAACTTGGGCAACTACCTATCAAAAATGATTCCGTTCGTTATCCTTGCCGCCAATGTTGTATCTATGCTTTAATGCGTTCAATCAAGCATGTAGATACGTCGAATTAAATCAGAGACAGGCAGACAGGTTTATAACTGCGATGCTCACTTTATTGCGTAAAATGCCCGACTCCATTTTCCAGGGTAATTCCCATAATGCAAGTCACATTACATTACCATATTGACTGGTGTCAAACTCGCAATAAATACACGACATGATAATATGGAAGAAGCCATTCATCCCACAACCTGCCTCATGTTTTCTGCATCTCCAGCTGGTGAAGGCTCAAACAGAGCAGCACCCGCTGATAGTGGTCAAACTACACTCGCCCAACCCCCGCAAACAGGGCAGCACCCGCTGTTAGTGGTCAAACTACACTCGCCCAACCCCCGCAAACAGGGCAGCACCCGATGTTAGTGGTCAAACTACACTCGCCCAACCCCCGCAAACAGGGCAGCACCCGCTGTTAGTGGTCAAACTACACTCGCCCAAACCCCCCAAACAGGGCAGCACCCGCTGTTAGTGGACAAACTACACACACCCCCTCAAACAGGGCAGCACCCGCTGTTAGTGGTCAAACTACACTCGCCCAACCCCCGCAAACAGGGCAGCACCCGCTGTTAGTGGTCAAACTAGACTCGCCCAACCCCCTCAAACAGAGCAGCACCCGCTGTTAGTGGTCAAACTACACTCGCCCAACCCCCTCAAACAGAGCAGCACCCGCTGTTAGTGGTCAAACTACACTCGCCCAACCCCCGCAAACAGGGCAGCACCCGCTGTTAGTGGTCAAACTAGACTCGCCCAACCTCCTCAAACAGAGCAGCACCCGCTGTTAGTGGTCAAACTACACTCGCCCAACCCCCTCAAACAGAGCAGCACCCGCTGTTAGTGGTCAAACTACACTCGCCCAACCCCCGCAAACAGGGCAGCACCCGCTGTTAGTGGTCAAACTAGACTCGCCCAACCTCCTCAAACAGGGCAGCACCCGCTGTTAGTGGACAAACTACACTCGCCCAACCCCCTCAAACAGGGCAGCACCCGCTGTTAGTGGACAAACTACAGTCGCCCAACCCCCTCAAACAGGGCAGCACCTACTGTTAGTGGACAAACTACACTCGCCCAACCCCCGCAAACAGGGCAGCACCCGCTGTTAGTGGTCAAACTAGACTCGCCCAACCCCCGCAAACAGGGCAGCACCCGCTGTTAGTGGACAAACTACACTCGCCCAACCCCCGCAAACAGGGCAGCACCCGCTGTTAGTGGACAAACTACACTCACCCCCTCAAACAGGGCAACACCCGCTGTTAGTGGACAAACTACACTCGCCCAACCCCCTCAAACAGGGCAACACCCGCTGTTAGTGGACAAACTACACTCGCCCAACCCCCGCAAACAGGGCAGCACCCGCTGTTAGTGGTCAAACTACACTCACCCAACCCCGTCAAACAGGGCAGCACCCGCTGTTAGTGGTCAAACTACACTCGCCCAACCCCTGCAAACAGGGCAGCACCCGCTGTTAGTGGTGAAACTGCACTCGCCCAAACCCCCCAAACAGGGCAGCACCCGCTGTTAGTGGACAAACTACACTCGCTCAACCCCCGCAAACAGGGCAGCGCCCGCTGTTAGTGGACAAACTACACTCGCCCAACCCCCGCAAACAGGGCAGCACCCGCTGTTAGTGGACAAACTACACTCGCCCAACCCCCTCAAACAGGGCAGCGCCCACTGTTAGTGGACAAACTACACTCGCCCAACCCCCGCAAACAGGGCAGCACCCGCTGTTAGTGGACAAACTACACTCGCCCAACCCCCGCAAACAGGGCAGCACCCGCTGTTAGTGGACAAACTACACTCACCCAACCCCCGCAAACAGGGCAGCACCCGCTGTTAGTGTCAAACTATACTCGCCCAACCCCCGCAAACAGGGCAGCACCCGCTGTTAGTGTCAAACTATACTCGCCCAACCCCCGCAAACAGGGCAGCACCCGCTGTTAGTGGACAAACTACACTCACCCAACCCCGTCAAACAGGGCAGCACCCGCTGTTAGTGGACAAACTACACTTGCCCAAACCCCCCAAACAGGGCAGCCCGCTGTTGTGGACAAACTACACTCGCCCAACCCCCTCAAACAGGGCAGCAACCGCTGTTACTAGACAAATTACACTCACCCCTCAAACAGGGCAGCAGCCGCTGTTGTGGACAAACTACACTCGCCCAACACCCTCAAACAGGGCAGCTCCCGCTGTTAGTGGACAAACTACACTCACCCATCCCCCTCAATCAGGGCAACACCCGCTGTTAGTGGACAAACTACACTCACCCCCTCAAACAGGGCAACACCCGCTGTTAGTGGACAAACTACACTCACCCCCTCAAACAGGGCAACACCCGCTGTTAGTGGACAAACTACACTCGCCCAACCCCCTCAAACAGGGCAGCACCCGCTGTTAGTGGACAAACTACACTCGCCCAACCCCCTCAAACAGAGCAGCACCCGCTGTTAGTGGACAAACTACACTCGCCAAATCCCCTCAAACAGGGCAGCTCCCGCTGTTAGTGGATAAACAACACTCGCCCAACCCCGTCAAACAGGGCAGCACCCGCTGTTAGTGGATAAACTAGACTCACCTATCTCCCTCAAACAGGGCACCACCCGCTGTCAGTAGACAAACTACATTCACTCAATCCCCTCAAACAGGGCAGCACCTGCTGTTAGAGGACAAACTACACTCGCCCCCTCAAATAGGGCAGCACCCGCTGTTATTGGACAAACTGCAACCAACCCCCTCAAACAGGGCAGCACCCGCTGTTAGTGGACAAACTACACTCACCCCCTGAAACAGGGCAGCACCCGCTGTTAGGGGACAGACTACACTCGCCCCCTCAAACAGGGCTGCACTCGCTGTTAGTGGACAAACTACAGTCACCCAACCCCCTCAAACAGGGCAGCACCCACTGTTAGTGGATAAACTGCAATTGTAAGGGGTTTTCGATCGCAGAGGTTTCTCTCTCTAGAGGCCTCTCTCTCTTGCACAGTAAAACCTTGAGTGGTTCGACCCACTCGCCCCTTAGATTCTATACTCTGGACTTTGGGGCAGGAACTACAATGTAGAGAAAACTCTTGTAGACCAAGTTTGATGAAACAAAATGAAATTTTATTGCATAAGGAAAAATAAATCAAATGCAAGCAGATAAGAGAGTACATGGGAGGGAAAAACACAGACAAATCATAACGACACAATACTAACAAAGACAAATACAGGCATCTTATACTCTACAAAAATCATCATGAAATAAGGAAACACACGGAATATCGAGGGACAACAACTCATGTTAATTTTACCCTTAAATCCACCCCCTTAAACCTATCTAGGTCTGATTGTGAAGGGCCAGAAGCATGTTCACCAATCCAACTAGGAAGTACCAGGTTTTGAAAGCAAGTCTGTGTTTTGATCCCTTCAGGCGCCCCGTCTCCACGTGGATCGTGGAACCCCTGTGAGCTGCGCCACACCTCTCTCCCGAGGTGGGGGTGGGGGCGGCTGGACACCGGCGGGCCTGGATGTCGGCGGGGTCGAGGATCGTCGGCTCGCCCCTGGTCAGAGGAGCCTTGGGCTGGTCTTCATATAGGTTCCTTCAGTTTAATTTTTGTCTCTTCCCGAGCCGGAGTGGCTGGAAGGTTTCTTCTCTCGGGGTTTTTATTATTTTTGTCTCTTCTCCCAAGTTGGGTCGATGGCCTCTCGTTTCGGCAACGGCCCGGGGATGGTCGATGATCTCCCAATGTTTTTCCCCGGGGCGGGACGCCGGCTTCGAACGGCCTTCTTGATGTTGGCTTAATTCTTCTTCCTCCTCCGATGGTGGAGAGGAGTTCATTGATCTTCTCCCAAAACCAACTCCTCTCGTTCCACTGCCACTCGGTCGTGTGTCTCTCCTCGAGTGTGTGTCTCCGCCGTGTCTTCTGAGTGTCCGTACCACTCCAACCCCTCCAATTATACCTTTTCTTCAGGAGCCTCCACTTCCCGCCCAAAATCAGGTTAGTCTTTGTTTAACTTTTGGCGGGCTGGAAGCACAGCGCGGTAGTTATTATATTTTAAAATGTTTTAGATGGCCGGTAAAGGCCCATCTCTGGTCTGGAATAACCTTCATTGTTTTTACTGTCCTGCTGATCTCGTTATCTAGTCCTTGGTGCTGTTCTCATGAATATGAAATTGTCCCCTTTTGTCTGGGTCAACGTTTAGATGGACTCTGTCTCCAGGCCGATCTTGACTGGATCTGCATCTAATCCATATGTATATGCGTGGGTCTGGTTTCGTTCTCTCAGAAACGGCTTCCAGAACTTACTGTGGGTTGAATCCACAAAGCTGTCTGAGGATTCGCAGGAACCATTTTAAAATGTCCCAATAAGCCGGTCACATGGTATGGCGGCCATTTTGTATGCCCCTTTTTCCTGGGCTTCTTTTAAAAGTCTTTAAAATCATGGCCTCTTCTGCCATTTGACGCTTATTAATACAAAGTCCAATTTTGCGAATCCTACACTCCCCCCTGATGATACTGTAACTTGCTTGAAGTATCATAATTCTGGTTGAGCAAAATTTTCTGACCTTCCACAATCTAACCATCCCCAGTATTTACCTAGCTATGACCCTACGACACATACATTTCCCATTTCAGAAAAACCTAGTGTACATTAAGCATCTATAGATGGCTATACCCTGGAGTTAAAAATTTAACAACTTACTTCCAGGCATGGAGGGGGTCCTTATACCCCTACATCACCTAGTGCATACACATTACCCTTTTAATAATAACAACACATCTAATAAGGCTTCAATAATAAAATAAAGCACACACACGAAAATTCCGAAAATGCACATGAATACATATCAAAAATAATACAGAGGAGGGAGGGAAAGTTTAACTTTATACACAGCAGCAAAAATCTAAATGGGTGTCTCTTCTTCTACCCGCACATAATGCTCCCTCCATTCCCCTCTATTCTCATACTGTTGCGAATGTTTGACCCTTTTACAGTGTACAAACAGTAAATAAGTTACAATGAAAACCTGGCACACTACAAGAATGTGGGAGTCTATCCTAATCCAAGAAGAAACTTCTATATTAGTGAACAGGTCCCACCATGGTGGGGTCACTATATCCAATATGTCTGCCCCCATCTCTAAATTCTTCTGCTCCAGTGTGTAGAAGTGTTTTTGTGAAACAACAACGGCTTTTAATATCTTGGTGAGGTGTTCAGGGAGAGGGGGAATGATATATCCAAAATGTGCAATGAATCGCTACAGATCGGTGAAATTCTCTTTCACAGTGATGTGAACAGTGGAAGGTTCAGGAATGGGGACAATTCGCACTTGGGCCAATTGAACTTCTGCCCTGGGCTTGAAACAGAAGCTGCTGTCACTAACCGGACACCAACCGTGCTGTCCATGCTGGTAGTGGGGCGCTGCTGTGGTGACACAGTATGTCCCACCTCCTATATATGCCACCTGTGGGGGCACATGGCCTTGTGCCATTGCCTCCATGGTGCAATTTATAGGCTTCGCGCCAGCAGTTCTGAACCCGCACTGTGGTTTTAAATGGGCATTCAAGTTCTGGGGACACAGGATGATGTGTGCTACCCGGCTCCGGCACTCCGAGAGGTTGGTACCCATCATTGCATGCTCCCATCGAATGACGTAAGGTGGGACCCCTGTGTAGCGAATGTGTGCACCCCCCTGAATGACTCCAATGTTCTTCACCCTGTATACCGGGGCGGGTTTAGCTGTCTTTCCCATCACCGGCATTCTTACCACTGTACCCATAATGGTGTGATTAGACCGTCCACAGTCCACTGGGACTGGGTAGGCCTCTGAGGCTAGTCTGAGCTGGCACGGACTCAATGTATTCTCAAAAGGGTGGAGGGCTGCGAGGTGCTTGTTGCTGATCCAGGAGGGGACCAATCCTTGCTTTAAATCCTCCAGATTACTGCGGCCCTCGCCCAGTAACCACGTCCCGTATAGCACACAAGCTTCGTTCTGCGCAGCGTGATCGGACGCATTCCGATCCTCCCTGATGAGAGCATTTACCGTTTTGAGGTGTTTCTCCAGCTCAGCTATTATCTCTTTTAAGTGTAGTGTCATGGCCTGGTCCTCATGTAACTCAGAACCCACTACCTTATTCTCGTCAGTTATTATCTTTCTCAACTGTGTTTTCAATCCATTGATCTGGGTTTGCAGCTCCACATCATCCAGTGTGTTGATGACGGAAGTTCCTGTATTAAAAGCTGTGAAAATATAATTTACTGCACCCCTTCTTTGTCTCCCTACTCTGTCCAAGACCTCATGTGGTGTGGTGTACAATTCGGCTCTGTCGACTTCGGCAAAGTCGAATTCGTAAAACTGTTTAAACATGTATGTCAACAGGACCTGGTATAATTGCTTCGTTTCCCTGGGACATCACTCTGGCAATCGTACCTCGGTGAGGTTTAAAATCACCGAAGCCACCACGTAGTGTACCCCTTGGTACAGCACCTGACCTGTGGGTACCAATACCAATCCGTTCCCGGGTCCCTTTGTTGTGGTGGGGCACCCTTCCTTGAGGGCTTTAGCTACTGGAATTGTGGGCGGGGCTTGCGGGATCGGGTGATGAGCTCAGTGGCGTTTACTGCGATCTGAGAGTATGGGACTCCCCACGCCCGTGTGCTGACGTCCCACCTCATTCCTTGTCCAGCATCCTGCCACGGTCTTTGGAAAAAGATGGAGACGCCTGTGGGGCAAGCGCGTTCTGAACCCCACATACATATGTAGATCCCCTCATCTGGTTCCCACCATTTGTCCCAACAGACACTCAACCCCCCATGAGTTCCCGTAATTGTCCGATGGGTGTTGTTACCCAGTCTCTCCCACTCCACAGTGGAGTTCTTCATGCTGCTGCTCAACTTGCGCAGCCACCACCAACGATCCAAAGGTACATGTCCTTGACAGTTCAAGCAAATCTTCTTTCCCACGGTGACGTTGATCCTGGGTGCAATGATCCGCACCCTGGGGCACATCAGAGACGTTCCTCTGTATGCGAACCCCATCTGGCTGGAATATTCAGCAGAGTTCGACCCCAGCCAGCCTGGCCACCTTCCTTCATGGAAGTAGACAGCAGTCCCTTCAGCGTCCCGTGGGCCGGTTCCATCAGTCGCGACGGGGCCTCTGTTGCCAGAGCACCCGTAAATGGTGGAGTCCTTAGTGCGGCCCCGATAGGTCAGGCTCCACCCGATTGTCACGAACGCGACGAGGACCCCTCTCATCTTTCTCCTGGTTCCTGCAACAAATCACACAATATAGCCAGGCTCCCGAGAGATTCTGGCTTAGGTGACGGTATGATCGGGTCTTTCGACCTCGATCCCAAAACTACACACATACTGGGCAGATTTCAAACTACTCAAACTCTAATCATTTTAATATTTACACACCTTAAACTTAAACTCAACTTATGTACAGCGCCGCCCGTCCCCGGGCGGCTTGCCTAATCCCTGATTGGACTGCAGCTCGCCGCTCCCTGTGGCGGGGCTGCAGTGACCTGTGGCTTGGGTTCCCCGCAGCCTTTTGCAGTTAATCGGGGACTGCGTTTTGTCAAGGATTTCTCAGGTTGGCGTTTACTGGGAGCAGGGGACTCGGGCCAAGGATTTACTGGCTGAGGCATTCGAGTCGACCTGCGAGAAGGTACTTTGGGCGTGGCTCCCTTAGCGAGAGGACCTTCGGGTGGGACCTTAGCTCTCACAGTCCGTGGCTCTTCCACGACTGTGGACTTCGGCTCCCTCCCCTCAGGCTCCGCCCCTTCAGGATTTGGGTCTGTGGCAGACGACTCCTCCTCACCTGTCCCTACAGGTGGAGGATCTCCGCCTCCAATTTCTACCTCCCCCACGCTCGAGCCGAGGGCGGGACCTCTGTCCTCCGACTCCACCTCCTCCAGAATCGTGTCGAGGGCGGGACCTTGTTGTTCGGGCCCCTCCTCGTCCGAGTCCCAGGCCATCGGGGAAAGCTCCCCCCAGGTGGGCGGGACAGCTTCTCCTTCCAAGAAGGCTACAACGCCAGCTTGTGTGGTCTGTGACTCATCGTGCGCCTCAGGCTGAGGATCTTTACCCTCAGACCTGGCTTTGGTTGCTGATGCTCTTGCACCCGGTTTAAACAGTTTGCACTGATTGATGTGAAACCATTTAGTGCGCCGGGGCAACTTCACTGTGTATACCATGGGGCTGGCCTTGTCTAGAATGCTGTAGGGCCCCATGTACAGTGGTTCTAAACTCCCTACTCGGGCATAGTTTCTCACCATGACCTGATCTCCAACTTCCCACTCGATTATCTTTCGGGGTTCAAGCAGCAATCGGTTGCCCTGATGCTGCCTCCCCAAGTTCCCAGCCGCCTGCCCATAGATCTGTTTCAGGCGCTCAAAGAGGTTCCAGCCAAACTTGTCCCGATTCACCTCTCGGAGCTTCCCCTCAGTAAGCACCGGGGCTAGTACATGGGTGGGGGTTCGCATGACTCTTCCAGTCATTAATTCGTGCGGTGAGTACCCCGTACTTTTAGACTGGCTAGCCCGGATCCCCATGAGGACTAGAGGCAAGACCTCCGCCCATTTCTGGGGCGAGTCCCTCATCTCCTTCCTCAGCTTTTCCTTTAAGGTGCGGTTCATGCGTTCCACAATCCCAGATGACTGCGGGTTGTGGGCCATGTGCCACTTCCCTTCAATGCCGAAGAGCATAAGGGTGTCCTGCATCACTTGGCCAGTGAAATGAGCCCCTTGGTCAGACTGCACAAATCGTGGTAGTCCCCACCGCGAGAACACTTCCCTGACCAAGATCCTGGCAGTACTAAGTGCCGTGGCTGTTCGGCATGGGAAGGCTTCCACCCACTTAGTGAACACATCCACCAGGACAAGGCAGTACTTATAGCCTCCCTGGGTGGTGGGCAGGGGCCCGATGTAGTTGACCTGTGTCGACTGCCATGGTCCCTCTACTCGCCTGATGTGTCCCATGGGCACCTTCCTTTTCTGGGGGTCTGGGTTGTTTGCAGCGTACACTAGGCAATTGGTGCAGAACTCGCGGACATCGTCCTGAAGTCCCGGCCACCACCCCGCCTGTTCCACCCGTTGCCAGGTGACCTCAGGCCCGGGGTGTCCTGCTCCTGGACCCTCGTGGGCCAGTTGAAGAAATTCCCTCCGGTGCTGCTGTGGCACAACCCACAGTTCCTCTCGGAACAGCATGCCTTCCTTGATGGAGAGGGCTGCTGTACCGTATGGACCCTTTACTTCCTTGCCCTCAGTGATGGCCTTGAGGACTGTTTTTAGGGCGGGATCCACGGTTTGGACGGTCTTGAGGTCTGGGGGCAGTGTTACCCCTGTGGTTCCCTAAGTCCCAGCCCTGCCTTGGATCACTGCCACGGGTTTGGACCCATAGGGATCCCAAAAGATACCGGTGCGGGCACCCTCCCTGGCTAGCGTATCCGCTTGCTGATTACCCTCACCGCGGGGTTCTGTGGAGGAATGGGCCTTTACCTTGTGGATAAAGACTTCCCCTTTCTCTCCCACCGCAGCTAAGATCTTTTCTAACAGGGGCTTCGCGGTTAAGGGTCGGCCGTCCGCAGAGGTATATCTGCGGCGGAACCAGATAGCTAGGTACTCCGTACACGAGTTGCATGTGAACATGCTGTCCGAGCAAGTCGTGTATAGGGTGGGGAAGATCTCGGGGTGTATAACGACGTACACTACCGCAGCCAGTTCAGCCTGCTGGGTGCTCATGGTGCTGGGGAGCTTGATCGTCAGGGCAATGTTTGCCACGGGGTCATAAACTCCACACCCTGTGAGTCGTTCGCCAGCTGATACCGTGCTGGAACCGTCTACGTAGATCTCGCGGCCCGTGGGATGTATCCTGGCCCGTAAACCTACGTCCACCTCCCATACCCCTTCTACGGAACACCGATGGGCTGTTCTGGGATATACCATGTTAGCCGCGAGCTTGGGCTCGCAGAGACCCTTCACCTTCAGCTCCATCTGTGAAAGGAGGAGGGTCCAGCGCGCAATGCGTGCACTGCTTACTGTCCCATCTTTAATCTTTCCATCTAGAAGCATTCGGGTAGGTGTGTGATGGGTGAGGGGAGTGATGGGAGAGGTGCCTGTGAAGATCAGAGATCTTTTCACAGCCCAATGTGTGGCCAGGAGATGCTGCTCGCAATTGGAAAAGCTCCTTTCCACATCAGTGAGCACCGTGGAGGAATAGACCACTGGCCTCAGCTCGCCGTGTCGCTCTTGAAGCAGTACAGCGCTCAAGCTATCCCCGCTAGCCGCTACCTCCAGGAAAAACTCCTCTCCCCCATCTATAGCCCCCAGGGCTGGCACGGTCTGCAAGTCTCTCTTGAGGTTTTCAAATGCTGCCTGGCAACCCTCGGCCCAGGACCACTCCACTCCCTTGTGTAGGAGTCGGAGCAGCGGGGCTGCTGTGGCTGCATAGTCCTCAATAAAGTCTCTGCAGTACCCGGTCAGTCCCAGAAAGGACCTAACACCCGTTACGGTGTTGGGGATTGGTAGACCTTGCACCTATTCCCGTCTGGCCTTATCTATGGCTCTCTCACCGGCACGGATGGTCAGACCCAGGAATTTCACTTCCTGCTGGCCGATCCGTGCTTTCTTTGGGTTCACTTTGAAACCCTTTCTACCTAACAGCTCCAATAACTCGGCCAATAGTGGGCCATGCTCCTCTCTTGAGTCTGTGAACAGGAGCAGGTCGTCCACATACTGCACTAGCTGATTAGGCTGGCTGAACTCTTTTAAACTCCCTGCCATGTGCAGTGTATGTAACTGTTCTACCTTTAAGAGAACTATTGTATGTAACCGTCCACCTTTAAGAGAACTATTTTAGGTGTGGCACTACTTTATCCTGGCTGCTGTATACTGTAATACCGACAGTGACCACACCGGTATATAAGTGCTGTGGCAGAACTTATTGGGCAGATTCGCCCTGACCTTCGAATAGTAAAGTCCTGTTTAAGTTACTCTTGTAGTCTGTGTATTACTTCGCTATACAACCCACAGGCTTTACAGTGGCGACGAGTTCGATCTTACCCTGCGGCAACAATACTTCTGAAGAAGTAAACGAGCGTCGAGAAGAGGCACCCGCCCTCGTCGTTTTGCTGAGAGAAAACTCGAGTCTGCAGACAAAGAAAGGAGGAAGATTTCAAACACGAAGTCTTCCATCAGCAACAGGCACGGATTGTCCCTTCTGCCACGGTGGTGAGTGAGCCGATCAACACGAGAAGCAAGTCGGCCACGGTGACTGTGAGTAAAGGGAAAATAGAAACAAATAAACGGAGGATAAGGGCGGTGCACTCGACCACGGTCGAGGGGGAAAGGAGCCGGACAGAAGTCGGGCCCAGAGGCGCTGAGACTGGGGCAGCGTGGAGCAGAAGCCGCGGTACAAGCGGGCTGGGGAGCGTCGTGAGACGACTAGACCGCGACGGCGAAAAAGGCAGGACAAATACCGCGACCACGAGGCGCTGCGACCGGGATCGTAAGGCGCGGGAAGATATAAACATAAATAAGCCACGGAGAACTTAGCCGCAGCCGGGGAGGAAAGCACCGGACTGCGAGAGGGCTGGGAGGCGCGATTGGAGCGAAAAAGGCTGGGCACCTACCGAGACCGCGAGGCGCTGCGACCGGGAACATAAGGCGCGGAGGCAATAAATAAATAAATAACTAAATAACCCGCGAAGAATCAGCCGCAGCCGGGGAGGAAAGGACCGGACTGCGGGAGGTCTGGGAGAGGCGTTTAAAGCCGCTGAGGGAGAGCCACGCGAGCGGGAGAGACAGAGCCCGAGAGAGAGAGCGAGCGAGAGCCGAGCGAGCGGGAGAGACAGAGCCCGAGAGAGAGCGAGCGAGAGCCGCGCGAGCGGGAGAGACAGAGCCCGAGAGAGAGACCGAGCGAGGTTCCGGCCAGCGGCTTGCAGCAGCTGCCGTGAAGGACCAGGAGCTGGATCTGTCCGACGCCAACTGGTTGTCCCCAGCGCCGGTTGCCCCTGCCGAAAAGAAGAAGGGGGGGGGGAACAAGGAACGCGATCGGCTTTTCTAGCGCGCGCTTCAGAATAAACTGAAGCCGGCGCACAGGCTACAAACCCCGTAAACCAGCGGTCGTCGCCCGAGGGCAAAGCTTACCCCTCCCGCCAGAGGAAGAAGTCAGGAGCGGGAAACTGCCATTTTGCCAGTAGGCGGGGAAGAAGACAAGCGCGGGAAACCGCCATTTTTGGGAAAAAAAAAGAAAAAGTTAAAAAGTTAAAGAGAAATCCTGTTGTTTCGCAGAAAGATAGTGAGAGATAGTGAAGATGCCTCAGCATGGTAACATCAACAACTTCGATGCCGAGGTGGAAGATTGGGCCACGTACGTAGAACGTATCGAGATATATTGTGAGGCCAATAAAATAGAAGATGATGATAAAGCTATAACCTTGCTAAACTCGATGGGCGCGAAGACATATGGGTTATTGAAGCATCTTCTATCACCAGCTAAACCGGCGGATCAGACCTTCGCTAATATTGTTGCTGTTCTGAAGGATCACTTGAACCCCACACCGCTGATGTTGGCGGAACGATTCAAATTTTATGCGAGAACGCAACGGAAAGAGGAAAGCAACGCGGAATACTTGGTCGAACTGCGTAGATTAGCGAAATACTGCCAGTTTGGAGGAAATCTGACAGAGGCATTGCGAGACAAGTTCGTGTGCGGGTGGTCGAAGGAAGGAACGCAAAAGCGACTGCTCGAAGAGAACGACCTTACACTTGATAGGGCTGTCCTTATTGCAGCATCACACGAAGCCGCAGCGAAAGGAACTGCGGAAATGCAGCTAAAGGCAGCGGTACTCAGTGTGGATCAAATTACTTCGGGTACAACGAAATGTTATCGTTATGGGAAGACAACACATGACCAGAACCAATGCTGGTTTAAAAACCAGGAATGTCGAAAATGTGGCAAACTGGGGCACATAGCTAAAGTATGCCGGTCAGGAAAGAAGACCAACAACAAAAAAAGCCATCACCGGAAAAGTACAACAAAGTACACAAGGTGGCTGAGAAGAGTTCAGACGAACAGAATTCGGATTCAGACCCAAACGGCCAGGAACTGGGTAGTCTGAGAATTCACAATGTGAGTAAGAAAGCTGACCTACAAACTATCTGGGTCATGCTAAAAATAGCCGGAGTCCAAGTGAAAATGGAGTTGGACACTGGATCAGCCCTATCAGTCATAAATCGAAGGGATTACAACCGGCTATTCTCACATATACCCTTGAGAGATACCAAGTTCGTATTGCAGACATACATGGGGCATAAAGTATACCCCATGGGGAAGATAAGAGTCAAGGTGAGAGACAGGGGCAAAGAACACCCAGGAATGGACTTATATGTACTACCTGAGGGAGGACCACCACTTCTAGGACGGGAGTGGATCAAGAAAATTGACATGGAATGGCACTACCTAAAAGCAATAACGAGTGAGGACTCGGTGCAGACAATCAGCTCAGACTCTGAAACGGATGACGATGAGACCAGCCCAAGTATGAAAGACAAGTCTAAAATGAACTTGCTGACTGAGGTTGGAAAAACGAAGGCGTGCATAAAGGCTTATGCTCCAGAGGAGAACAAAGTTTCAGAACAGAATTCCACTGAACAACAACAACATAGTTTGACAGAGAATTCTGAGTCTGTCCAGTTTACAGACATATACATTACTGAGGAACACCGAGCTCAAACTCAACTTTATTTCAAATTACAACAGCAATTAGAACAATTGAGTTGCCGTCTTGAGCAAGAGACAACAGCAATGAAAAAGTTCTTGGACACAGAGTGGGAGAATCTGGAAAGACAACAGAAGCAGCTGGGGGAGAAAATGGAGCAGGAGCACACAAACCGTCTGCGCGAGGAGGCCAAACGAATCAAAGCTGATTCGGTCTCTGAAGGTGCGTGCTCTAATCTGGTGGAGCAAGATGTTCAGCAACTGAAGGCGCTTGTTAGCAGGTTGCAGGCAGAAAAGGCTGATTTGGTCGCCATGAATTCCGAGCTCCTACTGAAGTCGGGTGCAGCATCACCGGACGATTCATTTGTGGAAATTCGAATGGTGGAGGCTGCGGATGATGGCAAAGTAGAAGCAGCAAAGGGACCCCAGTGCAAGGTTCTAAACAGTCCTGCAGCTAATGGGAAATGGATGATGGCAGAAGAGTTAACAGTCAGCCAACTCCTCCAGGGCAAGGTTATAAACAGCCCTGTAGTTAATGGAAAAGGGATGATGGCAGAAGAGTTAACAGTCAGCCAACTCATTCATATGCTGAGGGATAAAACTCTAAAATGGGAAAAACTTAAATACGAGCCTCAATCTTCAAAGGGAAGGGAGCTCTCAAAAGTCATTGGAAGAGCTGAGGTGGCAACCCAGACTGAGAAGTCTGCAGCAGAACAGCCCTTGGATGCCAAAAGTACGCTGACGCACGGCAATGTAGAACAACAGAATACTGAAACAGCTACTTCAGTAGAGGGATTGAATAGTCCGATCAATCAATCTCCGAATGAAGTTGAAGTATTGAAATCACAAATGAGGTCATTAGTAAAAGACTTGCAGGAAGCCCAGAAAAAGCGGGATGAATCTGAACGCATGATGAAGTCTCTTCAGGACAGATCTCAGGATTTGGAACAAAAGTCGGCTAACGTCCAGCTGGGTAAGGAGGAAATAGAAGACCCTCTCGCTGGCCTAGCTCAGGACGACACCGAATATTACCATGATCTGTTGAGTGACACTGAATATTACGAGGACCTGGTCTGCCCAGCTTGTGCCGAGAACTCCCAAAGTGCCGAAATCAGGATGAATCACTGAAAGTCTAAGGAACATAGGGAGATGGTGGCGTTACAGCTGGCAGCTGACAATGGAGCTCCGAGAGTCTCCAAGAAGCAAAAAAGGAAAAGACGAAGCAGAAGATGATAACCATCTGAACCATTATTACCTCTACCCGATCACACACGTGGTCCCCCGAACGGAGCCAAATCAGTTGGAAGGTAGGAAAATTTCCCAAGGCAATCCAACTGTTTTTTTTTGTTGTTTTAAAAAGTCAGCAATGCTGGTTCAGAAGTGATGGAAGTAAAGCTGTTAAGTCTAGGGAAGGACTATGGGATGAGTCCCTCTAGCAAGGTGACCCGACTACACCACGGAGGCGTGGTCCGGACCGAGTCAAGAAGATCAGAGACTGAATCTGTGAACTGTTTCCCGCAGAGACTGAATCTGTGAACTGTTTCCGCAGAGACTACCTCTGTGAACTGTTGTAACATGAAGTTGGATATGTTATGATGTTATGTTAATGGGGAATAAGTATGTTGTAAGCTAAAAAGGGAGGATTGTAGTGTATGTAACTGTTCTACCTTTAAGAGAACTATTGTATGTAACCGTCCACCTTTAAGAGAACTATTTTAGGTGTGGCACTACTTTATCCTGGCTGCTGTATACTGTAATACCGACGGTGACCACACCGGTATATAAGTGCTGTGGCAGAATTTATTGGGCAGATTCGCCCTGACCTTCGAATAGTAAAGTCCTGTTTAAGTTACTCTTGTAGTCTGTGTATTACTTCGCTCTACAACCCACAGACTTTACACCATGCATTGATGGAAAATGCTGGGGCTGTTGTGGAAACCCTGTGGCAAGCAGTTCCAGGTGTACTGTTGCCCTTTAAACGTAAAGGCAAACTTGTACTGATCCTCCCTCCTTAAAGGGATGGACCAAAACCCATTAGAAATATCCAGCACCGTGAACGTGGTCGCGGAGGCTGGAATACTTCCTATCAGGTCGGCAACTGCTGCTACTGTCGGCGCGCAGGCTAGGATGTTGCTATTGAGGACTCTGTAGTCCACCGTGGCTCTCCAGGAATCGTCCGGCTTCCTCACCGGCCATAACGGAGAGTTCACATGGGTGACTATCGGTCTCAACACGCCCAGCTGCACCACTGAAGATATTGCAGTCTCCATGTCGGGCTCCGCTTCCCGGGGGAAGTTGTACTGTTTTTGGGGTCGGGCCATGGGGTCACCGTCTACTCTGACCTCAAACCCGGTGACCCTCCCGCAATCGTGCTTGTGAGTGGCAAACATAGTCAGGTGGTCGGACACGAATGCCTGCAAATCTTGTGGGACGCCTGCGACCATGAGCTCGAGGTCGTAGCCCTCTTTTGGCTTCACGGTACACAGGGTCCCTCTTTCTCCTTCCCCTGGGATGACGACTACCTTGCCCGGCTCACCCTTACCCGCTCCCCAAAGACAATGGTCTCTTAGGTCCATGAGGATCCTGTGTTCGGCCAAGAAATCGGACCCGAGGATCCCTTTCCCATTCTCCACCTCCCATTTCATCAGTATACACCTCCACTTGGCGCGGAGTGGTCCTAAATGAATGGAGAGGGGAATGGAATGTGCGCCAGCCTGTTCCTTGCCTGTGAAGCCCGACAGAATATATGGAACCCCGGTGGACAGAGGCGAGGCGGTGGGGTTATCTGTATGGATCACAGTGCACGATGCCCCCGTATCCAACAAATAGGTCCCTTTTACCTCCTGCACTTCCATCTCCATGAGGGGTCGCCTCCATATATCATATCGCAGCGCACACAAGTAAACAGGCTGCGCCGGCTCTATTCATTTGGGCACAGCGGTCGGGGTTTCGGGAGCGACAAGACCAGTGGTGACAGCTATTTTCCCCTGTGAAATCATCAGAGACCACATTGTCTCTAAAATTGATTCAATCGCAGCAGGATCCATAACTGCACCAGCTCCTTGTGCTGGGGCAGGAGCTACGACTTGGGTTTGGGCTGGTGCTGGGGCGGCGGTCTGGGCTTGGGCTTGGGCTGTGGGAAATCTCCCTTTAATTTCCTTCCACGGATTTCTACAGTCCTTGCGCCAATGTCCATCCTTCCCACACCCGTAGCAATTGAGCTTGGCTTGGACAGGGCGATTCCCCTCCTGACGCCACTCCTTCTTGCTTGGGGCTGCGGGTTTTGCCTCATGCACCTTTCCCTTCTGGGGAGGTGTTTCCTGACATCTACAATTCTTGTACGCAACATTGAGCTGACGGAGCACCGTCTCCTCCATGACACCGGGACCTTGGGGATCAAACCAAGATCTGGCTAGGGCCCGTATCTCTGGCAAGCTGTTGGTAACCAAGCAATGGAGCCAATGAACCCGCTGTTCATCGCTCATTGCAGCCCATTCAGGCATACCCGGACAGCTGCGTCGATACACTGGCCACAGCCTTTCTGCAAAATCCCGTGGGGGTTCTCCAGATAGTTGCACGGTCCCTTCCACACAGTCGAACGGACTACCGTCGTCCACTCCCATTACTTCTAAAACTTCCTCCCTGAGATCTGTATACCCTTTCCATCCCCTCTTACTATCCTCTGAGAGGCACTGAAGGATTGTGCAATCCAGGGAGAAAAGCAACAGCTTTACCTGTTCCTGATCATCACAGTCATTAATGGCTGCTGTTTCCTCTATCTCCCTGAAATGAATCGAGGGATATCCCTTTACAGTGAGTCGTGCGAGGTGGCTCACCATGGACCTTAATTGCGGACCAGCGTAGGGCACCATGAGCTGGTTCTGGTGGGGTCCGATACCGCCATCGGCAGCGTTGGGACCGAACCTCTGGTGCCGAGCGGGACACATTGGTGCCGGTCCCGGCTTTGCTACCAGTGGTTCTTCCTCACACTCCACCTCGGCTACCTCCTTTTTCACTACCCCGTCCTTTTCCGGCCAAGTCTCACTATAGCTCGGCGGTGCTGAGGGCTCGGTGGCTGGTACCACAATTACCTCAGCTGGAATCAGCTGTTTTGATTCCTTTAAAAAGTCCATGTGACTAGCTTTCGGGCTGACGAGACACACCATGTCTTTTGCCTTTACCAGGGCCGTTCTTAGGTCCTCTATGGTCTTTTGGCAGGGGCCGTGGTCTGTGCTCTCAAACCCGTGCTCGAGGGCTAGCTTGTAAGCTGCCTTAACCTCCAATACTCTCTCCTCATGCGTTCTTAGCTGTTGTGCGAGGCGGGCATTTCTCTCCCGTATCCTCATTTCATTCATCTTTGCCTCAGTAACCTGGCACTCCAGGTACTCTATCCTAGCCTGATGTTGACTAGCTACCACTTGGCGTTCCTGATTCAGCAATTGAAGCGCTGTGATGAGTTTTTCCCCTCCCATGGCCTTTTCCTCTATCTCTGCTGCCTGGGTTGTGATCCTGGCTGCCTGTGCTGCAATGACCCGGTCCAAAATCTGGACCTGCTTCTTGTAACACATCAGCCACATTGCCTTCTCCACTGACTTCTTATGCTCTTTGCTCTCTGTCAACCTGATGGCTGCGTCCACCGGACGCACATCCAGAAAGAGATCAGAAATCCACTGCTTAGTGAGATTTACCTTGCCAAAGACATAATCCGCTATCCTCTCATCCATTGCATTTCGACCATTCAAACTTGGATCTACTACATTGCAATCCTGCTGTCAGAGTCCTGCCGCGGTCGCCATTTCCTGTAAGGGGTTTTCGATCGCAGAGGTTTCTCTCTCTAGAGGCCTCTCTCTCTTGCACAGTAAAACCTTGAGTGGTTCGACCCACTCGCCCCTTAGATTCTATAATCTGGACTTTGGGGCAGGAACTACAATGTAGAGAAAATTCTTGTAGACCAAGTTTGATGAAACAAAATGAAATTTTATTGCACAAGGAAAAATAAATCAAATGCAAGCAGATAAGAGAGTACATGGGAGGGAAAAACACAGACAAATCATAACAACACAATACTAAGGCAAATACAGGCATCTTATACTCTACAAAAATCATCATGAAATAAGGAAACACACGGAATATCGAGGGACAACAACTCATGTTAATTGTACCCTTAAATCCACCCCCTTAAACCTATCTAGACCTGATTGTGAAGGGCCAGAAGCATGCTCACCAATCCAACTAGGAAGTACCAGGTTTTGAAAGCAAGTCTGTGTTTTGATCCCTTCAGGCGCGCCGTCTCCTCGTGGATCGTGGAACCCCTGTGAGCTGCGCCACACCTCTCTCCTGAGGTGGGGGTGGGGGCGGCTGGACACCGGCGGGCCTGGATGTCGGCGGGGTCGAGGATCGTCGGCTCAACCCTGGTCAGAGGAGCCTTGAGCTGGTCTTCATATAGGTTCCTTCAGTTTACTTTTCGTCTCTTCCCGAGCCGGAGTGGCTGGAAGGTTTCTTCTCTCGGGGTTTTATTTTTTTTGTCTCTTCTCCCAAGTTGGGTCGATGGCCTCTCATTTCGGCAACGGCCCAGGGATGGTCGATGATCTCCCGATGTTTTTCCCCGGGCCGGGACGCCGGTTTTGAACAGCCTTCTTGATGTTGGCTTAATTCTTCTTCCTCCTCCGATGGTGGAGAGGAGTTCGTTGATCTTCTCCCAAACCAACTCCTCTCGTTCCACTGCCACTCGGTCGTGTGTCTTTCCCCGAGTGTGTGTCTCCGCCATATCTTCTGAGTGTCCGTACCACTCCAACCCCTCCAATTATACCTTTTCTTCAGGAGCCTCCACTTCCCGCCCAAAATCAGGTTAGTCTTTGTTTAACTTTTGGCGGGCTGGGAGCACAGCGTGGTAGTTATTATATTTTAAAATGTTTTAGATGGCCGGTAAAGGCCCATCTCTGGTCTGGAATGACCTTCATTGTTTTTATTGTCCTGCTGATCTCGTTATCTAGTCCTTGGTGCTGTTCTCATGAATATGAAATTGTCCCCTTTTGTCTGGGTCAACATTTAGATGGCCTCTGTCTCCAGGCCGATCTTGACTGGATCTGCATCTAATCCATATGTGTAGTGTCCGTGTGTTGATAAAGACACTGAAGACAGCAGTTGGTTCTTAGGTGTTTACTAAGCAAAGTCTGCAGGGGGGTTCTAACGGATATACACAATATACAGGCTTATATAGCCCGAGTAGCCATTACCGGCATTACAGCACACCTGGGGCTCTTAAAGGCGCATACACTACAATTCCTCCCCTTTTAGCTAACCAGTACATCATATTTTAAGTAATTATTAATTACATGTTATAAGAAAAATAATATACACATTGCTGTAGGTAATTAATTATAAGTCAGTCTCTCAGGAGGCTTCCTGACTCAGTCCGGATAACGCCTCGGGGGTGTAGTAGTTTCTGGTGGTGTAGTAGGTTCTTTTGGCAAGGCTGATTTGGCTTGAATGCCAGTGTCGGTTTCATCGGGTTCCAGTATCACTGGATCGGAGGTAGATATGGGTATCTCTACTTCATCGTTAGACGTATAGAGTTGTGGTGTAGGTTGTCCCTTTTTGGATGACTTTATGATTTGGTCAGCATGGCGCCTTATTATGCTTTCTCCGATGTCCACGGTATACATCAATGGTCCTAGTCGTGTGCAGATAGTTCCAGGCTGCCATTTCTCGGTCCGGTAGTCCCGGGCCAAATCTTGTTGACCTATCTGGAAGTTTCTAGTTGGCCTTTCATTCATGCCTTGAAACTGCCGGTTCTCCACGTCCCTTCTGATGTTGGGCTTGACCAAATCCAGCCGACATCTTAGGCTTCTATTGAAGAACATCATGGCGGGAGTTTGGTTGGTAACCATATGTGTTGCATTCCTCTATGCGAATAAGAAGTTATCCACCTTGTGCTGAAGTTTTATGTCTTCATTACCCATGGCCTTTATGGCCTTCTTGAAGGTCTGGACAAACCTTTCAGCCAATCCATTGGTGGCGGGATGGTATGGGGCGGACATGTAGTGCTTAACCCCATAGTTTTTTAAGAACTTTCTGAATTCTTCGGACACAAATGCGGTCCATTATCAGAACATACCTGTTCCGGCAGCCAGTTCCTGGCAAATATGGTCCTTAATACTGTGATGGTTTTTTCCGTGGTGGTGGAGGACATCTTTATTACCTCCGGCCACTTGGAGTGTGCATCAACCGCGATTAAGAACATTGAGTCCATAAATGGACCAGCAAAGTCGATGTGCACCCTTTGCCAGGGAGATGAGGGCCACTCCCATGGATGCAGAGGGGCTTGTGGTGGAGCATTTTGGACCTTCTGGCATCCTAGGCAGCTCTTGGTCATTTCTTCGATGTCTCCATCGATACCTGGCCACCATACAAATGCCCTAGCTAGGTTCTTCATTTTCACTCCACCCAGATGCCCCTCGTGAAGCTCCTTTAGCACTTTATCCTGGAGTTTGGGTGGAATCACCACTCTGGATCCACACATCAAGGTTCCTCGGCACACTGACAGCTGTTCTCTTCTTTGCGAGAATGCTGGCAACAATGGTTCGCCATGTGCTGGCCATCCCTTCACTGTTAAATCGTAGACCCGTGAGAGAGTCGGGTCATTTCTCGTCTCCCTTTCAATGGCAGAATTTGTTACTGGTAGACTTTCCTCTATGGTAGAGTGGAACATCTCTACTGCGTCGACTGTAGATGCCTCTTCTACCGTTGGCAACGGTAGGCGCGATAAACCGTCAGCATTCCCATGCTGTTTTGATCCTTTGTATTCTATGTTGTATTGGTGTGCCCCTAGAAAAAGGGACCACCTCTGTAGCCTTTGCGCTGTCATAATGGGAACACCCTTTTTAGGGTTGAATATGGAGATGAGGGGTTGATGGTCAGTCAACAAGGTAAATTTTTGGTTGAATTTCTTCACTCCCCATACCAGGCTGAGTGCTTCCCTGTCGATTTGGGCACAGTTACGCTCAGCTGAGTTTAATGAGCGTGACACAAAAGCTATCGGCCGTTCTGAGCCATCAGGGAATTTATGGGATAATACTGCTCCTATGCCGTAAGGGGATGCATCGCACGTCAGTCTGATTGGCAGTGATGGGTTGTAATGAGCCTAAACTTCTTTGGATGTGATTAAGTCTTTGCATTTATGGAAGGCACGTTTACAGTCTTCGTTCCATTTCCAAATCACTCCTGTTTGTAAAAGTTCATTAAGAATGTGTTGAAGAGTTGATAAGTTCGGTAAAAATTTATGATAGTAATTTATTAATCCCAGGAACTACCTTAATTGTGAAACATTTTCAGGTGCTGGGGCTTTTATGACCGCTTCAATTTTTTCAGGTGACTTATGCAACCCTTCCTTATTAATTATGTGGTCACAATATGATATCTGATTTTGGAAAAATTCGCACTTGGGGCAATTTGCTCGTAGGCCCCGTTCTTTCAGCCTAGTGAGCACCTGCTCCAAATTGGCAAGGTGTTCGTTGTCGTTTTCTCCTGTTATAAGGATGTCATCTAGGTAGCATTGAGTCCCCGGAATCCCTTGCAGGACTTGCTCCATAGCTCTTTGCCAGACAGCTGGAGCTGATGCTACGCCAAAAACCAGTCGATTGTACTGGTACAGGCCTTTGTGTGTGTTTATCGTGAGATACTTTTTAGAGGTCTCCTCAACCTCCATTTGTAGATATGCCTGTGCCAAGTCAATTTTGGTGAAACGTTTCCCTCCGGATAGTGAGGCGAAAATATCTTCTATCCTCGGAAGAGGATACTGTACTGTGTGAAGGACCGGGTTTACAGTCACCTTGAAGTCTCCACAGATGCGAATTTTTCTCTATTCTTCAGATTTATCATTATTCAATGCTTTTTTCATGACTGGAACGATGGGTGTTGCCCACTCGCTCCAATCTATTTTGGATAATATACCTGCCTTTTCCAAATTCTCCAGCTCTGCCTCGACTGCTGGACGAATTGCGTATGGCACCGGTCTTGCCTTAAAAAAGTTGGGAATTGCTGCATCTTCCACTTTTATTGAGGCGGTGATGCCTTTCAAGGTTCCTAGTTTCTCTTGAAACACTTCTTTGGCGTTGGCCAAGATGTCTTTTAATCGTTCAGGTATGATGTCATCATTGTTTATTTTCTTACTGGTCACCGTCAGTGCCTGAATGGAGTGCCAGTCTAAACGTATCTTTCTGATCCATTCACATCCCAACAACGATGGACCCCCACCTTGTAGAATGTATAAATACAACTTTTGTATTTCTTTGCCGTTGTATACAACAGGCACCCTTATTTTTCCTTTGGGGTATACTTTCTGCCCCGTATATGTTTTTAAGATAATGGATGTGTTTTTCAGAGGTATATGCGAAAATAGCCTCTCGTAATCCCGTCGATTTATTACGGTTAGAGCTGATCCTATAACTAGCTCCATTTTAACAGGGGACCCAGCTATCGTGAGGGTAACCCAAATGGTTTGGTAATCATAGAAACATAGAAACATAGAAGATAGGAGCAGGAGTAGGCCATTCGGCCCTTTGAGCCTGCTCCGCCATTCAACAAGATCATGGCTGATCATCCAAACCCTAGCACCCGGTCGCTACACCGACAGCCATCCCACCCAAGCCCTATCCCCGTAACCCCACGTATTTAATCCCCCCTAACACTAAGGGTCAATTTTATCATGGCCAATCAACCTAACCCGCACATCTTTGGCAAGTACATTATGTAATTTGAGACAGCTTAGTCTCTTGTTTTCGGAGTCGCTATCACTCTTCTGTTCTTCGGAGCTACTGTCCGTCATCATTTGTACCTTCCTGTACTTTCCTTTATTGATTTTTTTTTTTCTGTCTGTGGATTTATTTTGTCCAGATCGGCATACCCGTGCAATGTGTCCAATCTTTCCGCATTGCCTGCATGCTTTGTCCTTGAACCAGCAGTCCTTCTGGTTATGGGTGGATCTGCCGCAGCGATAACATCTTTCGAAACCCTGTGTCATTTCATGGATGCCGAAGTCCTGTGTCTTTTGCTGTATCTCTGCAGCTCCTCTTGCTGCTGCTTCGTATGATACAGCCACACTGAAAGCTTTGTCCAATGTTAAATCTTTTTCAGAAAGCAGCCTTTTTTGTGTTCCTTCACTTACGAGACCGCAAACGAATTTGTCTCGAAGATAATCTGCTAGTCCTGCCCCGAATTGGCAGTGCTTTGATAGCTTTCTTAATTCGGTTAGGTAATCAGCGTTACTTTCATTCTTGTGTTGATTTCTCTTGAAGAATTTGAATCGTTCCGCTATCAGCAGCGGTGTTGTGTTTAAGTGCTCCTGCAGGGTATCAACAATTTCTTTAAAATTCTTGTCCTTTGGTTTGGCTGGAGTGATTAAATTTTGTAACAGCCCGTATGCCTTTGCGCCCATTAGGTTCAGCAGTACTGAAGCTTTTTTTTCATCTTCTATTCCATTTGCAGTGCAATATACCTCTACTTGTTCCATGTATGTGGTCCAATCCTCTATTTCGCTATCAAAAGCATCAATATTGCCAGACTTAGACATTTCAGAAAAGATATGGCGCTTCCCGCGCTTTTCTGCTGCTGCTGCCGATGACAACGCTGTTTCCCGCGGTTTCTGTTCTTTGTTTTTTAAAAATTTTTATTTGCTTACAGTTGGAGACTCGTTCCCGCCGAACTTTCTCTGCAGGTCTGAACGCTGACCTGCTTGCCGCGCCGGCCGTCTCCCGAGTGCTCCCTCCCAGTCCGTTATTGCTTGCCTCCGATTTCGCTGCCTGTCTCAGCTGTAGAGCCAGCCGCTGGAGCCCCAGCCTGACGCCCAGGAAGCATTAGCGCAGTACCTGCCACCAGCTTGGCCAGCTGGTGAAACCACAGCTTCTCTCACTTTCTTGAGTCTTCTGGATGCCCGAGGAATCGATGTCCTTGAGGTGCTGCTGAATTGCAGGTAAGTCCGTTTCCACTTCGTCGCCACTGTAGTGTCCGTGTGTTGATAAAGACATTGAAGACAGGAGTTGGTTCATAGGCGTTTACTAAGCAAAGTCTGGGGGGGGTGTTCTAACGGATATACACAATATACAGGCTTATATAGCCTGAGTGGCCATTACCGGCATTACAGCACACCTGGGGCTCTTAAAGGCACATACACTACAATATGTATATGCGTGGGTCTGGTTTCGTTCTCTCAGAAACGGCTTCCAGAACTTACTGTGGGTTGAATCCACAAAGTTGTCTAAGGATTCACAGGGACCATTTTAAAATGTCCCAATAAGCTGGTCACATGGTATCGTGGCCATTTTGTATGCCCCTTCTTCCTGGGCTTCTTTTAAAACAGTCTTTAAAATCATGGCCTCTTCTGCCATTTGACCCTTATTAATACAAAGTCCAATTTTGCGAATCCTACACAATCACCCAACTCCCTCAAACAGGGCAGCACCCGCTGTTAGTGGACAAACTGCACTCGCCCTACCCCCTCAAACAGGGCATCACCCACTGTTAGTGGACAAACTACACTCGCCCAACCCCCTCAAACAGGGCAGCACCTGCTGTTAGTGGACAAACTACACTCGCCCAACCCCCTCAAACAGGGCAGCACCCGCTGGTAGTGGACAAACTACACTCGCCCAACCCCCTCAACAGGGCAGCACCCGCTGTTAGTGGACAAACTACACTCGCCCAACTCCCTCAAACTGGAGGGTCTGAGAGGAGCAGGCAATAGGCAGATTCGTGTCATAAAAATATAAGTACCTTTTTTTCTCAAGCTCCTGAAGTTAATTCAGGCTTGAGGCCTTCTGACTGCTTTTCAACAGCGAGGAGATTCTAAAGCTGGCAGCCTCTGAGGCCCACAGCAGCGCTTGACTTACCTCCCTCCCCTGCTTCTTGGCACACAGTGCCCTGCCAAGGGGAGGGCCTGCATTCGGGAAATATCGAGACAGGCAGCGTGCACTTCAGATGGGCTACGCCAGACCTGCGCTCATGTATGGGGAGCGGGGCGGAGGGGTGAAACCAACTAGAATCGGCCCATTTACATACATCTACTGTTTCTACTAAAATGAGCAAAGACAGGAATTTCTGCCTTTTTTAGTTAGATTATAATAAAAATACCTTATTCACAATAAGGCATTCATATTGGGGCAGTAATTCCTTCCCAAACGCGTGAGTACGGAAGGGGTACTCACGCGTCTGGCCGGAGGAAATGCCAGTTTTCAGCATGTACAGCGCATTCGCTGAAAACCAGCATTTCCTCTCCTCTAACCCAAGAGTTGAAGAGGCTAGTGTGTGCGCTGTAGGGGGCAGCGCGTGCGTCTTGGATTTCCTCTGTTTTGGGGGATTTGCGCATGTGTAAAGGCCTCCGGTCTTTACGCTTGTAAAAAGCACACGTAAGTATTTATTTTTACAGGTAAGTGGTGTTTTAGTGCAATTTAGAAATTTTTTTTCCACAGGTTTATTATTTTAAAGAATCTACAATAAGGTAAGTTTAGTTTTAGACCCTTTTTATTAAAAATTTATTTTTTTCAAAAAAAAAAATTATTGTTTAAATTATTTTTTTAACTTATTTATACTTAATTTAATGATTGGGATGTTTTTTAAAATTTTATTTAAAGTTTAAGTATTGTTTTGGGGTGCAGTACTTCTCATGAGTTTGACAGTTCTTACTTTCAAACTTATGAATGAAGTTTCCCCTCCCCTGATTGGCTGAACAGTGCTCACCTGATCCCAGCCAGCACATCGCACTAACTACGCCGCTGGATCAGGTAAGCACTGCGCGCCGACATCAGAACCTGGCCACTGAAAGGAAATTCACTGCGGGCCAGGTTTCAGATGTCGGCGCGCAGGGTGAGTGCACATCGGGGGCTTGCACGCGCGGCAAGCCCCCAACACCAAGTTCTGGGCCGATGTTTATTAGTATATTTAATTGCTGTTTTTTCTTTCATTTTCACATTGGGAGGAGACAGCATTTAATGTTTACTTTAAGTAATCACATGTTCTGTGATCACATGTTTTTCCGAGTGCACTTCCAACACAAGGTGGATAATTAAATGAAATATCATCAAATAAAATATGTTTTCAGCAATGTGGTGCTGAAAGTCATGACTAGTGGCAGTGTTAGCGCTAAGGTTGATTTTAGCATCAAGAAATGTAATCCTACCATTATGTTGGGATCTACTGTAGGCGCCATATACAGAAACTACATTAAAATAAAAAAAGTGAGGAAATAGTATTGTTACATTATGGAATGCTTAATTTTTCCCCTATTAATAAATGTAACATTACTAAACATTAAGAGCATGATAAGGAGATTAAAGACAAGTCTAAGCAACCTTATGATAAATTACATAAGGAAAGATGTTTTTTCAGTAAAAGTTATATAACAATCTTCAAATTTTGTAAAATGGAAAAGCAATGAACTTATAGAAAACAACCGGATAAAACATTATGGTTGATGACAGTATATTGAACCCATGGTCACTCAAGCAATCACAACATATAAAATGTATCAGGTGACTATCTTATATATGCAAATCAAACACAACTTTAAAATTTTAAGGATAATACATTTTGCACAATCCATTTGCAAAATGTACAGCACAATAGTAACATTTATGATAATGCAATATTTTCAACAGCACACCTCTCAGATTAATATGGAAAGCTGTCAAAGTTATTTTACTTCATTCCAGTTTGGTTGGCTTTCATACTGCTTCATAGTAGACTGTTATACTTAACACATATTACAAACTGGCCCCATATATGACAACTTCACACAAAAGACATGCAATGGCTGGTGTGGAAAAGTCCAAAATGACACATTTATGCATCAAGGAATTATTTTCTGAAGCTGTGTTGAGGCACATTGTTGGGGCAGAGTAGAGGGAGCTTGACTCTGAATTTTACAGTGTCAAACTGGATTTGGCAGCCCTTGATTCTGGCATTGGGTGTTTAAAATGGGAAAGTATTTCATTTCCTATGACTAACATCTGTTACCTTGATAAGCACAAAATCCTCTAAAAAGTCATAGGGCTAGAAATACATCAACTTACCGCCACTCCGTAGTGCCATGAAATAGTGAAAAAATAGCGGCTGCCACTCGTTTGCCAGCTGGTGACAGGTCCCATGGCGGCCATCATTTTTTTTCTTGACTTTGCGCTGCCAGTAACTGGTAGCGCCCTGGAAAAAAAATGCTGGCATGGTGCCATCAATCGCCATGCAACACCGACTTAACGTCACCACTCCGAACTTCGACTCCAGCGCTGAATTCAGCGCGGGGACCTAAGAACGGAAGGTAAACCTGGTGTGCAAGCAGGCTGTCAGTGGCGATGTCAGCACCTCTTAAAGGGACACATACATCTTGCAGGTAAGTTTGGATTTAAGCTTTTGAACTTGTTTTTTTGATTTTATTGAAGTAGTGGCTAACTGCAATAGATGTTAAAAGTTTTTTAAGTGTGTAGGGAATGCTGCTGGACACTTGCAAGGCCTCGGTTGGTAAAGGGAGGCCTCTGAGAAGACAGAAAATACTGCAAATACTCAGCAGGTATGTAACATCCATGGAGAGAGAAAGAGTTTATGTTTCAGGTTGAGATACTGCCTGACCAGCTGAGTATTTCCAGCATTTTATACTGTCATTTCAGATTTACAGCATTTGCTCGCAGAATGAAGGTATGGCCGGTGCCAACATCAGTGGGTGCATGTGCCTGAAGGATTTTTGGAATTTTAAAATGGATATGTACCCTTTTAAAATGGAGAGGTGCTTGGGCTGCATTTCAAAATGGAGTTTGTACTTTTGGACTTTCAAAAAAAGGACTGTTTTTGGTTTCTGTGAAGATAGCAGGAACTGTCTGTCTTTTGGGTTGCTATGGGACCAGTCTCAACGCTGACATCATGAAAGGCAGGGGCCTTCTCATTTTGAACTTGTGTGATTTGTGGAAAAAATCCTTTTGTCCATGGAGCCAGGATGTCTGGGTGGACAATGAGGTTTGCAGGCCAAAAGTAACACCTCTGGACTCTTTCAATGAAGGAGCAGTCAAGAACTTAACAAACAGCTATCACTTCATTCCAGTTTGGTTGGCTTTCATACTGCATAATGTTGGAAAGTGTGAGGTTATGCACTTTGGCAGAAAAAATCAAAGAGCAAGTTATTATCTATATGGAAAGAAACTGCAAAGTGCTACAGTACAAAGGGATCTGGGGGTCCTGGTGCATGAAACACAGAAGGTTAGTATGCAGGCACAGCAGGTGATCAGGAAGGCCAATGGAATCTTGGCTTTTATTGCAAGGGGGATGGAGTATAAAAACAGGGAAGTCTTGCTGCAGTTATACGGGGTACTGGTGAGGTCACACCTGGAATACTGCGTACAGTTTTGGTTTCCATATTTAAGAAAAGATATACTTGCTCTTGAGGCAGTTTAGAGAAGGTTCACTCGGTTGATTCCGGAGATGAGGGGGTTGACTTATGAGGAAAGGTTGAGTAGGTTGGGCCTCTACTCATTGGAATTCAGAAGAATGAGAAGCGATCTTATCGAAACATGTAAGATTGTGAGAGGGGCTTGATCGGGTGGATGCAGGGAGGATATTTCCACTGATGGGTGAGACTAGAACTAGGGGGCATAATCTTAGAATAAGGGGCTGCCATTTCAAAACAGAGATGAGGAGAAACTTCTTCACTCAGAGGGTAGTAAATCTATGGAATTTGTTACCTCAGAGAGCTGTGGAAGCTGCGACATTAAATAAATTTAAAACGGAGATAGACAGTTTCCTAGCTGATAAGGGAATTAAGGGTTACGGGGAGTGGGCAGGGAAGTGGACGTGAGTCTAGGTTCAGATCAGCCATGATCCTATTGAATGGCGGAGCAGGCCCGAGGGGCCGTATGGCCTACTCCTGCTCCTACTTCTTATGTTCTTATGTTCTTATGAATCAATGACAAGGGCTGGTAATTATATCCAGCATACGCCTCTAGAAATCCCCAGGACCACCTGTGTGTTTGGCTGCTGAGGAACTGCAAGTGTCCAAGACACAGGCTAACACATATGTGTGTGTGAGGAGGCTTCCAAATGTGGGTTCTGACCAAACCAGGAGAGGGGTTTAGTTAGAAGGGTTTTTCCATTATCTAGGCTTAGATTCTGGGAAGGGGTTGGTTCGGCGTAACCAACAGAGTGAGTATTTTAGTCTAAGGTTATAAGCTAGTCTCCATGGTCACCTACTCATTATGCCGTAAGCGAGAGGAGTAGGGGTTGTCATTTTGTGAGTGTAATAAAAGGAATCGATCTTTGACCAATGAAATAAAGAGTAGCTTGCCTTTCAAAAGCTAGGCTTTATTAACCTTAAAAAACCAGCAGTACATGTTAAGCACCCAGTCTCAACCAAGCTGTAGAGAACGGAATTTAAGATGGCCACCACAGGTCACATGGAATCAACTAACCAATAAGTTTACAGCATATATCTCAAGGCAGGAAAACAGGCAACCAATTACAATGCTTCTTATAAAACAAGAATAATCACCACATTCACCCCTCCTTTTAAAATATACTTCAACCTAGGTAGCCTTTACAGTTTACAATTAGTTATTTATGACTAGAGCAATACATGTATAATGCCTTCAACAATTTTAAAATTTTACTATTAAATTATTAATTATTTTAAAAGTCCATTTTTAATCGGTCGACTGGATATCTTGTTCGTGTCGACCTTCTTAGCCTTGGTGGAGTTCCTTGCCCTCCCACACCAGGAGACACAGAAATATCTTCTGCAGGGAGGCTATCAATATCCCGATTATCAACGGTTTCCGGATTGGAAGTCCCATTAGAAGGTAGACTGGGAGGGTCATGACCATCCATCGGGGGCAGACTGAGAGAATTGTAAGTGTCTGCAATAGGATTGGAAATGTTCGTAGTATCTGTGACGACATCAACATTATCTGAATTATGGCTATTGTTAATGTCCTCAGGAGAGGGCTGGCCACCACAAGGAGCTAAGTCTTTAACTGAAACCGTACTTTCTTTCCCATCTTGGAATCGAATATGAGCATATTGGGAATTTGCCTCCAATAGCTCCACCTCCTCCACTAAAGGATCATACTTTGACAGTCTAACATGGCGTCGGAGCAGCACAGGTCCCTGCATAGTAAGCCATGAAGGTACCGAATATCCCGTAGAGGATCTCCGCGGATAGTTGAAGAGCCTTTCATGGGGGGTCACATTAGTAGCCGTTGAAAGCAATGATCTAATGGAATGCAGGGCATCAGGCAGTACCATTTCCCACTGTGTATTCTTAAGGTTCCGGGATGTCAAAGCCAACATAACTGCCTTCCAGATCACCCCATTGTATCGTTCGCACTGTCCATTACCCTGGGGATTATACGGGGTAGTTCTGCTAGTAGAAATTCCCCGACTCTGGAGGTATTCCTTCAACTGGGAAGACATAAAAGAACTTCCCTGATCCGAATGGATATACGCAGGCATCCCAAAGATGACAAAAAGTTGAGTCAGACATTTAATAACTGTAGCAGCTGATACATCTGCACAAGGAAAAGCAAAAGGGACCTTGAAAACTCATCCACAATAGTAAATATATATCGATTCTGAGTCGTTGAAGGAAGAGGCCCCTTAAAATCAACGCTCAGGCGTTCAAAGGGAGAAGTAGCCTTTATAAGATGAGCTCGTTGAGGCTTAAAGAAATTCGTTTACACCGGGTGCAGACAGAGCATGACAAAGTCACCCGCTTGACGTCCTCAACTGAAAAGGGCAAATTCTTACTGCGTACGAAGTGTATCATCCTCGTAACACCAGGATGGCACAAAGCATTATGAAGATTAATAAGCGTATCTCCATGAAGCACAGAACAATAAGCCCTCGACAGCGCATCAGCGGCAACATTATCCTTCCCCGGACGATAGACTATATCAAAATGATAGCATGCCAACTCGATCCTCCACCTCATTATTTTATCATTCTTAATCTTTCCGAAATGTTTGACATCAAACATGAAGGACACAGATTTTTGGTCAGTTACTAACGTAAAATGTCGCCCAGATAAATAATGTCTCCATTTACGCAGTGCTTCTACTATTGCGTATGCCTCTTTCTCTATTGATGAATGTCTCTGCTCACTATTGCTCAGAGTACGTGAGAAAAAGGCCACAGGTCTTCCATTTTGGTTCAGGGTAGCCCTAATTGCAAAATCGGAAGCGTCCGTCTCAATCACAAAGGGAACCTGCTCATCAATAGAATGCACAACTGCTCCAAGGATATCCTTTTTAAGATTATCAAAACACATCCTGGCCTCCCATGATAGAGGATATGTCATAACCCGAATAAGGGGCCGGATCTTCTGCGAGAAGTTTGCAATCCAATTAGAATAATAAGAAAACAGTCCAACAACTCGTTGCAAGGCCTTAGAATTAGCAGGGCAAGGTAACTCAATCAGTGGTCGCAGCCGTTCTGGATCTGGTTTAATCTTGTTTCCCGAGATAATATACCCCAGTAAATTTACCTCGGTGGTCGAAAAGATACACTTCTCTTTATTGAAAGTTAAGCCAACTTTTTCCGCAACTTGAAGGAATCTTTCTAGATTAAAATCGTGCTCCACCCTTGATTTGCCACACACCATGATGTCATCTAAATATGAGAAGGTGTCAGAGAGAGAGTTATCACTTATAAAAGCATCCATTGCCCGTTGAAAACAGGCGACACCGTTAGTGACACCGAATGGTACTCGGCAAAACTGGTACAGCTTTCCGCCAGCTTCAAAGGCCGTATATGGTTTGTCCCTCTTAGCGATAGGAATCTGATGATAAGCACTCTTTAGGTCAATAGTGCTAAAAACCTTATATTGAGATACTTTATTGATAAGCTCATCAATCTTAGGCAGGGGGTACGCATCTAATTGAGTATACCTGTTAATAGTTTGAGAGTAGTCTATCACCATTCGCTTCTTATGTCTCTCATTAGTGGTGACAACTACCTGTGCCCGCCAGGGCGAAAAACTAGGTTCAATGATTCCTTCCGATAAAAGACGTTGAACTTCAGAATTAATAAATTCTTTATCCTGACTGCTATACCTTCTTGACTTGGTAGCAATTGGCTTACAGTCCGGCATCAAATTGGAAAAAAGTGATAATGGAGAAATGAATAAAGAAGTTAATCCACAAATAGACAAAGGTGGCTTAGTTCCTCCGAAAGAAAGACTGAGGGACTCATGTAATTGAAGCACATCATGACCAATCAAAATGTCCGCACAGAGATTAGGCAGAATGGATAGGTGTATATCAGTATACGTATTACCTAGGAGAATTAATTTCACAAGGCAACAACCAGCTACTTGTGAGGTGAGAGTCGTCTGAGCCATACACACCTGATAGGAAGCAGGCGAAATTTTCAAACACTTCTCCCTCACAAACTGAAGACTTATAAAGCTCTCAGTACTGCCCGTATCTATAAGGGCCTTCACTTCTAACCCATTAACTTGGGCCATAACTATAGCTTTGTTTAGGCCATGGGAAAAGGCGGCAGAAACTGATGCAATAAACGCCCTATCTAAAGGTTGAATGGTCGCAGAGGAGGCAACCGATTTGCAAACACGTGCATAATGACCTCCCTTGCCGCATTTACTACACACAGCCTCCCGGGCAGGGCACTTCAGACGGGGGTGCCGGGCGTTCCCGCAAAAATAACACTTCTGAATCCTAGAGGCAACAGCTGCCGAAGTAGAAACTGTTTCGGAATCTGGTAAACCACTCCTATTAAATCCACGTGACTCCCTTTCATCCGGAACTGCCGAAACCACGGTCACAGGCCGATCAAAAAGAGCATAAGAATCCAAACTTCTCTGAGCCAAATCCAATGTAGAGGCTTGCTCAAAAGCACTCTTAAGATCCAAGGTCTTATTTTCTAATATCCGCTGACGAATTGATCTAGACAGTAATCCATTAATAAATGCATCCCGTACCGACTCTTCCTTATGTTCTTCTGCAGACACGGCCTTATAATTACAGTTAGCACCAAGGCGCCGGAGTGCTTGTAAATAAGCATCCAAGGATTCTCCCGCCTGCTGCCTACGGGCAGATAAAAGGTGATGTGCAAATACCTCATTTTTGGGTTTAACAAATTTTTTTTCCAACGTAGCAATAGCCAATTCATAAGTTTCACAGTCCAAAATATATTTATACACATCCGGAGCAATGTAGTTGATTAGTATATCCAACTTATTCAGAGATTGCTGATCCAACACGCCCAAAAAGTTTTTAAATGTACGATACCAATGTTTCAATTGATCATCCACTCCTGCAGAATTAGGGTCAGCATTAAATTGTTCCGGTCGAAGATATCGTTCCATTATAGCAAAAGGTTAATAAATTGAAATAAAGAGTAGCTTGCCTTTCAAAAGCTAGGCTTTATTAACCTTAAAAAACCAGCAGTACATGTTAAGCACCCAGTCTCAACCAAGCTGTAGAGAACTGAATTTAAGATGGCCACCACAGGTCACATGGAATCAACTAACCAATAAGTTTACAGCATATATCTCAAGGCAGGAAAACAGGCAACCAATTACAATGCTTCTTATAAAACAAGAATAATCACCACAACCAACCTGAACAGTTTCATTTCATCTGAGTCAATTATAATCTATCCATAGTAACTCCTTGGGTCCGAACTTGGGGGCTGTGGGGCTTGGGGTTTGCGGTATAATTTGGAAGACCAACCGGGTGGCATCCGGTCATGGCCGGGTTACACAGTAATCCCGCTGGGGACACTGTGCACCGGGCATAGGGGAAGACCTATTTGGCCTTGGTCTCTCTCTGTGTGTGGGATTACCCACTAATTGATGGGCTAGGCAGGGACTATTGGCAAAAGCTCCTGCCGTCCAAGGGAAACAACACAAACCGGGGAGTTTTTAATGCACGGGTCGACTCAAGGGAGAGTCATAGAAGCACGGGGCATGCAAAAACACCCTACAAAGGATACAACCCAGGCAGCTGCTTTCTGGCCAGGATATCTGGGATGGAAACATTGGCCTGCGGTACCAGTGACCACAACCCCAATTCCCCTTTCAACATTTGTCCAACACCTTACCTTCCCTCTGTTACTGACCATTACAATGTCCTCTTGGCCACAATGCTGAAATAAAAGCCACCACAAATCAAACCTTCCAATCCAACTTTATACATCTATCCATCTAATATGACATCAAGAAATCAACTCATCACCCTTAAGCATTCGCTTTGTGACTGTCTTGTGCGTGCATTTGCCTGTCATGCAGTGCTACCCCAGTGGCTGCAGCATGTCTGGTGGAAGGCTGCTGACTTTCAATGGGGGACACTGCAAATGGCCTTGCTGGTCGACCTTGAGGAGCTGATGGCTGGGAGTGTGAAATCAAGGTATGGTGTTTCTTCTTCTTCTTCTTCACTTTTCTCTCCGTCTTCTTGGTCAACCACCTCCTGGGCAGGCTGCATTTCTTGGGTGTGTGAAACGAGGAAGGTACAAGGGTGAAGTTGTGGTAACAAGAGGGCGGGAAATGAACATAGGAACAGGAGTCGGCCATTCAGCCCCTCGAGCCTGTTCCACCATTCAATGAGATCACGGCCAATCTGCAACCTAACTCCATATACCCGCCTTTGGCCCATATCCCTTAATGGCCCAGAAATTCAGGTCGGCGGCTTCCCGCGGGTGCAAGCCTCCAACCTGTACTTACCTAGCGCGCCGGCCGTTCAGCAGTGGGCCCGCATGGTATTCCGATCCTGGGCCTCCTTCAACTGCCGGCGCGCAGTGCTTGCGTATCCCAGGGGCGCAGTTAATTTGATGCATCCCCTGGGATCACATGGGCCATGGAGAGCCAATGGTAGCAGGGAATGCTTCATTCATACGTTTGACAGGAAGAGCTGTCAAACCGAAAGGGGGAAAAATTCGGTATCGCCCCATATGGGGTGCCATTACTGGCGGTGCGCAAAGTTTAGCGCCTGGCGCTAATTATCGCCTCCGACAGCAAACTTGGCTTTTATCGCCCCTGGAGGTGATTGGAGCACTAAATCAGGCGCTACACAACTCTCTTAAGGTGCTGAGCCCGAGGAGCAAGGCGTTACCTCGGAGGGCGGGCACAGCGCAGGTGCTGTCAGTTAGCGATTGAACACAGACACTCATCCAACACCTATGGCCCTTTCATCAAACACACACGCACATTCCAAATTTTGCATACAGTAAGGGCTATTCAACCATGGGAGGCATTTCAGGCAAGATCATGGCTGCATATTTACTCAGATGCCGTCCTTTTTCTTGTAGGCCAAGCTGTCTCATAATAGGAGACAGCAGCAATGGACCAGTGGAGGGCGGCCTCAGCTTCAACCCCTCAGCGATCTTGAGGATCCACAGGATTGTGGCAAGCCGGGCGATTGGTCCCGTCGCCACTGGAGACGCCGACCCCGTTCTGGACAGCAATGGTAAGGTCATTAGCTTTATGTCCTCTCTCCTTCCACTTGTTCCTCACAACAGCAGCCTTTGACACTTTCAATCCAAATCACTAAATCGCTGCACTCATGCCTCCCTTGCTGCCACCCTGTCCTCACGCTAAAGCCACTCTTGTACCTCCCTGCTTTCAGATGGTGATTCACCAGGTGAGGAGGCGGGCCCTCAAGCTGCCAGTGAGAGTGAAGCTGAAGGCGAGGAGGGAAGCCGGACCATCAGCGCCACCCTCTACCGAGGCAGCCCATGCCCATACTGGGGACACGCCTTCCCTGGAGGGGAGCTGGGGGGAATGGTCTGATGAGGGTGAAGCTCCAGGACCAGCAGGCTGCAGAAACGCGAGGGGGGTAGGGAAGCTCGGGGGCCTTCTCCCCGGAGGGAGAGTATGGCCTCGAGTCCTGCTGCACTGGATGCAGACGAGGAGAGGGTCCTCGCTGAAATGAGCACCCAGGCGGAGCAAAGGCACACTGAGCTCATGGCTGCAGTGGCAAGGCTGCCCGAATCCAATAAATCACTGGCAAGGAGTGTGGAGCACTTCGCTGTAGCACAGGCGGCTGCCATGCAAATGCTAAGTGCTGCAATGCAGTCAGTGGCTGGTCGCATGCAGACGCAGATTGAGGCCACGCGAGCACTGACTGCTGCCACCCTCGCTGGATCGGGCAGGTTTCCCCGAGGCTCTCACCGCGCCGCAGCAGGCCAGCAATCTGTGCTCCATCAGATTGCTCCGGATGCTGAAGTGCTGCCCTGTGGGAGTGCCAGTGTGTTGGTCGAGCAGGGAGTTGCTGTCCTCTCTCAAGATGACAGCATTCCTGCTGCCACCACTGGCACTTCTCCACTGCAGTTGCCACCACCTGTAGGACAGACTGCTGCCGCCCATGCAGAGTTGGTGCAGTCAGCAGCTGGGCCCTCCAGGCCCAGAGCTGGTCCAGGCTGTCCCTCAAGGGTATCTGCAGTCTCAGTTTCTGATACTCAGCAGCCTTCCCCCAGCCTTGCTCCAGCCACTGGGGTCCCATTGCGGAGGAGCTGCAAGGTGGGAAGGGGGGAATTTCGCAAGGGAAGCAGATCACCCTCGAAGGGCAAAAAGTAGGAGGTGTGGCAAAATGTTTTTCATTGTTTTATTGAAGGCCGAGGTTCGTGGTCAAATTTTTGTTACTGTTTTGGACATTGCCTCCAGGTTGTGAGAGCCAGTTATGTGAATGACTGCTTTTTTTTGTGATTCTTTCTATTACTTTGTCATGCAGAAATGAGACACACAGAGTTTGTGAAATAAAGAAGTGTCTGTATTCAAAATGTACATGTTTGGTCTTTGCACTCATTGTTGCCATGACCGGCTTAGGAGTTGCGGGATGGTTTCATTCAGCTTGTTTGAATGGCAGAAGCCATTCCCTCAGAGGGGGCCTAGAAGCGACTTGCTATGAGCTTTTGACGGACGGCCCTTCCACTTTGTGCCTCCCTCCCGCCTTGGTGATGCTAATGATAATCCTCCTCATCTTCCTCCTCCTCCTCCTCCTCTGCTGGTGCTCCAATGTCTGGTGGCATTGGCTGGGTCCTGATGATTGCAAGGTTATGCAGCATGCAGCACACAACAACGAAGTGGGAGACTCACTCAGGCGAGTACTGCAGGGCTCCTCCAGAATGGTCCAGACAGCGGAACCATTGCTTGAGCACACCGATTGTCTGCTCAACGATGTTCCTGGTAGCTTGATGGCTCTCATTGTATCGTAGCTCAGCAGGGGTGCTGGGCGAATGGAGCGGTGTCATCAGCCAGGTGCACAGAGGATATCCCTTGTCCCCGAGAAGCCAACCTCCTAGGTGATGCGGTGCCTGGAAAAGGTCTGCCACAGAAGTCTGGTGCAGGATGAAGGCATCGTGGCTGCTGCCTGGAAAGTGGGCATTGACAGCGAGTATCAGCTGTCTGTGGTCACAGACCAACTGGACGTTTAAGGAATGGAAGACCTTTTGGTTGCTGAAATCCTCGTCATTCTCTTGCGGAGCCCGCAAAGCCACATGCATGCAGTCACTGGTGCCCTGCACCATGGGGAAGCCCGCTATCATCGCAAAGCCCGTTGCGCATTCTTGCTGCTTGTCCAGGGTCATGGGGAAAGAGATGTATTCTCGTCTCCTTTTAAAGAGGGCATTTGTTACCTGACAGATGCAGCAATGCACCACGAACTGGGAGATATTGGCGATGTCCCCAGTAGCTGATTGAAATGAACCGGTGGCATAAAAGTTGAGAGCCACTGTTATCTTCACTGCCACTGACAGAGACGTCCTGCTCCTCAGTTGAGGCTGCAGATCTGGCTGAAGCAGGTGGCAGAGCTCAGTGACCACCTCCTTGCTGAATCACAGCCTTCGCAAACACTGCTCCTCAGACATATTAATGTAGGAGAACTGTTGGCGAAAAACCCTGGGAGGGTAAGGTCTCCTGTACCGAGGCCTATTGGCCCTCCTCCGTCTGGCCATGATTGCCACTCTCTCTCTGCATCACTGTGCCCTCCGAATGTGATGGAGAAGGACAACGTTCCCATCCATTGCAGCCCCCATAGTATCTAGGCAATCAAAATTATGAAGGTCAAAAAGCAAAGTACCTGCAAAGTTATGGTCAGAAGACAAAACTACCTCAGACAGCATTGACTCAATGCAGAAGTCTTTCTTTCTTTCTTTGTCTCTCTCCAAATCTCTCTCTCTCTCAGAGCGAGTGGTGCAAAAATGGCTACCACTCAAAAGCCAGGAAAAGGCCCCCTTTAAATAGCGCCCCCCCCAGCCCCACAGCGACTGGGAAGCGTTCCAGTCAACCTGTTGTTGATAGCGCCAGGCAGAAAGGACGGGGGGCGCTACTGAATTTCCGGTCCGGGGCGCTCCAAGGGCGTCGCACTCTCGAATGATGTCAAGATCTGTGTGCGCAGGAGATCGGGCGGTATTGTTTAGCGCCACCACAAAATGTCCGGTCAATTTCGCGAGAGGCGCAGATATCGCCATGCCCGGGCGCTAGTTGGTTTGTGCCCCACTTAGCGCCCTCTTAAGGAGCTAACGGGTGGCGCTACCAACTGAATTTTTCCCTCACAAATACTATAAGCCCCAAAACATCACTAAAACTTCAAATACATTTTTTTTTTAAATCACATTTTTAAAATAACTATAAATTACATGAAATAACTATTTTAAACAATAATTTAAATTTTTGAAAAATGTAATTACATTTTCTAACGGGGCTAAAAATAAACTTACCTTTCTTTAACGTATTTAAAAATAATAAACCTGTGGAAAAAATGTTTTAATTTTAAGTAATTCACCACTTACCTTGTTAAAAGCAGGCCTTGTGCCTGCTTTTTAAAAGTGTAACTGCTGGAGATTTATCCTCCCGGAGAAACCTGCAAAAAAAACGTAAGTTCGATGCACACGCGCTGCCTCTCTGGCGCACGTGTTCCACCTGTCAACCCCTTCTTTCAGGGGAATGGAAGTGCCGGTTTCCCGCGCATGCGTAGTGCATGCACAAAACTGGCACTTTCATTGGGCCTATGCGTGAGTACCCCATGCGTACTCATGCGTTGGTCCCGAATTTCTGGGCCAATACCTTTGGTTAACAAAAAGCTATCAATCTCAGATTAAAAATTAACAATTGATCCAGCATCAATTACCATTAGCGGAAGAGAGTAGCAAACTTTTATCACCCTTTGTGTGTAGAAGTGTTTCCTAATATCACTCCTGAAAGGTCAGGCTCTAAATTTTAGACTTTGCCCCCTAGTCCTAGAATCCCCAAGCAGCAGAAATACTTTCTCTCTATCTACCCTATCTGTTCGCCTTAATAGCTTGAAAACTTTGATCAGATCACCCTTTAACCATCTAAATTCTAGGGAATACAACCCTAATTTGTTAATCTCTCCTCGTAACTTAACCCTTGAAGTCTGGCTATCATTCTGGTAAACCTACGCTGCACTCCCTCCAAGGCCAATATATCCTTCCTAAGGTGTGGTTCCCAGAACTGCTCACATTACTACAGGTATAATCTAACCAGGGTTTTGTATAGCTGCAACACAATTTCTGCCCCCTTGTACTCTAGTCCTCTGGATATAAATGCCAGGATTCCATTAGTTATGTGATTATTTTCTGTACCTGTTCATGACATTGTAATGATCTGTGTAACTGAACCCCCAAGTCTCTTTGGACACCCACTGTATTTAGCTTTTCACCATTTAGAAAGTACCCTGTTCTATCCAAAGTGGATGACCTCACATTTGTTTACATTGAAATCCATTTGCCACAGTTTTGCCCATTCACTTAATCTATCGACATCCCTTTGTAATTTTATGCTTTCATCTACACTGCCTACAATTCCACCTATCGTTGTGTCATCGTCAAATTTGGATATATGACTTTCTATGCCATCATCTAAGTCGTTAATAAATACTGTGAATAGTTGAGGCCCCAACACAGATCCCTGCGGGACACCACTATTCACCTCCTATCAATTTGAGTACCTATCCATTATCCCTACTGCCTGTCTCCTGCCGCACAGCCAATTTCCTAACCAGGTCAATAATTTGCCCTCAATTCTGTGGGCTTCTACCTTAGTTAACAGTCTCTTATGTCGGACTTTATCAAATGCCTTTTGAAAGTCCATATTAATAACAACCATAGACATTCCCCTGTCCACTGCTTTAGTCACCTCCTCAAAAACTTCAATCAGGTTTGTCAGGCATGACCTACCTTTCACAAATCCATGCTGGCTCTCTCTGATCAACTGAATATTTGAGATGTTCAGTCACCCTATCCTTAATTAGAGGCTCCCGACAACAGATGTTAGGCTAACTGCTCTATAATTCCATGGTTTCCCTCTCTCTCCATTTTTAAATAGCGGAGTGACATGCACAATTTTCCAATCTAAAAGAATGTTTCCTGAATCGAGAGAACTTTGGAAGATTATAGTTAGGGCATCTGCAATGTGCCCATCTACTTCCTTTAAAACGCTGGGATGGAAACCATCTGGTCCTGGGGATTTGTCACTCTTTAGTGCCATTATTTTCTTCATTACTGTTATTTTAATTACGTTAATTTTATTGAGTCCCTATCCCCTATTAAATATTAGTTTCCTTGGGATTTCTGGCATGCTATCCTCGTCTTCTACTGTAAATACTGACGCAAAACAATTATTCAACATGTCCATCATTTCCTTATTATCATTGACAGAATCGCTGCTTTCAGTTTTTAAGGGGCCCACATTACTCCTGACTATCCTCTTTTACCTAATATAATTGTAAAATTCTTCATATTGATTTTGATATCCCTTGCAAGTTTCTTTTCATACTCCCTTTTTGTAGCTCTTAATCTTAGGGTTTTGTGACCCTTTGCTGTTCTTTGTATCTTTCCCATTCACCGGGACCTGCTATTTTTTGCATTTTTGTATGCTTTTCCTTTGAGTTTTATGCTGTCCCTTATCTCATTCGTCATCCATGGCTGTTTTTTTTGGCATGTAGAGATCTTGCCCCTCAGTGATATAAATTGGTTCTGTATCACATTAAATTCTTTTTTAAATATCTCCCACTGATCTGTTGTTTTACCCACTAACAAATTTGCCCAATTTACTGTGGACAGTCTCTGCCTCATCTCATTGAAGTTGGCTTTACCTAAATCTAAAATCTTAGTAGCTGTTTCGCGTTTCTCCCTTTCAAACGCTACATTGAAATCGATCAGGTTATGATCGCTATTGGATAGATGTTCACGCACAGTTAGGTTGTTAACTAAATCTGGTTCATTACTCAGTATTAAATCTAATATGGCATGCCCCCTTGTTGCCTCTCGGACATAATGTTGTAGAAAACTATCCCGGACACACTCAAGAAATTCACTACCTTTCTGACAGGTGCTAGTCAGCTTATCCCAGTCTATATGAGACTTAAAATCCCCCATTAAACCACTCTGCCTTTACTACATGCTTGTCTAATCTCTGCATTTATACAACCTAGCACTTCACAGCTGCTACCAGGGGGCCTATACACAACTCCCACTACAGTCTTAAATCCTTTCCTATGTCTTAATTTTACCCATAAAGCCTACAATGCCTGCTTACCTCTCATTATATCCTCCCTTATCATTGAAGTGATTTCATCCTTAATCAATAAGGCTACTCCTCCGCCTCTGCCTTTTTCCCTATCTTTCCTGTAGACCTTATAACCTGGTACATTTAGTTCCCAGTCCTGACTGTCATGCAGCCATGTCTCAGTAATGGCTACCATGTCATACCCTCCAATTTGAATTAGCACCTGCAGTTCATGCAATTTACTCTTTATACACCATGCGTTTGTATAAAGAACGCTTATTTGGGCCACACACCCTAGCCTGTCCATCAGCTCTAATGTTTTACGCACATCTTTCTTATTTCTTTCTCCTGTAGGGTTCTCAAAATTCCCACATTCCCCAAAAGTTATGGATAAAGGGACCCTGTATGGGCAAGTTGTTAAAAAGGGTACCCAAAATGGCTTCTGCAACCTCGTGACCAAAAGTACAGGATTTTAAAAGCAAGGCCCTGCAAAAAGGCAAGCACTTTTCAAAGCCTGAAACAAAACCTAAAGTGCATGAATCTGTGAAAAGACTTTGTGGAGCCAGACAGCTCAGCAAACACAGAATATGCATTCATTCACCTTGGAACAGATCAGGTCAGAATGGGCCTAATCGAGGCCATTAGGTTTCTGCATATATAATCGGTAACAGCTCACAGTAGCCATCAAGCCAGGATGAGGACAATTAAATTTCATAAAAAACAAACAGCCAGGACATCGAAGCCATTAAGCACAGAGACAACCACCCCAGAAGTCATTAAAGTAAATGGCTGTAATCATTTTAAACAAGCCTGCCAAAAGTTAGACAAAGGACTGACCTGATTTGGCGTGCAGATAAGGGATGAAGAACCGGGTATAATTGTAGGCCCACCGGTGGCCAAGGTAGCTGGACACTCTCTCTCTCTTGCCCCTCCGGCTTGCTTCTCGACTCTTGTGCCCTGGCCTCATGGCAGGCTCTCTTCTCGCTCCCCACGCCGCTCAACACCAAGGACGCCCATTACTACACCGAGGGCCAAACGCAGGAGGAGAACGGGACCCGAATTCGAAAACACACAGGACACACGGGCCACAAACGGGCAGACGAGACGAGACAAGACGAAGAAAAACGGTAAACCGGTAAAGGCAAATAAGGGCAGCGGAAAGACGTGTTGGGGGACAAACGCCTAGTTATAAGCTGGCGTTTGATGAATAAGTTGGCGTTCGAAGCATGGATAGCAGCGTCCATGACGAATAAGTTGGTGTTCAAAGCATGGGTAGAAAAATCAGTTTGACAGTATAAACCGCCAACCGAGCCCCAACCGTTTTAAAAACCCGTCAGCGACTAAACCGCCTGAGGAAGAAGAAGAAGACCCATCGCGACTCGACAATGACATTAGCTGAGGAAAAGGAGTGTGTTTCACATAAACAACTCCATCACCGCGCCCTGTGACCACATGGCGACGATATATCCCAAAGGACAGCAAGAACGGACCCCAAACTCACAACCGTTAATAGTCAACAGGTTTTGAATTGGTGAGCATAAATCCCTGGCCCCTCATAGCTTAATCTAGTTAGGTATAGGGGGCGGGATAAGGATAAAGGGATTTTAATGTGTTTGTTCCGTCGATGTGCCGTGTGTTCCCCATTGCCAAATAAGTGTATTATTTTTATATGCCTGTAATCATCTTAGTAATTCTCAGTATTGTGATTTTGTTTTGCCTTTAATAAAAATTACAGTTTTCTTGCACTGAACCACTTGTCTACTCATTTTTCTGTAACGCCGCCTGTACCTAAGTCTGGTGTCTAGAACCCAGGGGTGTGGGAGCGATTCGAACCGCTCAGAGACAGTCAGGGGCAGAGCTGACTGGGCACACGCCAAAAACCCCCTACACTTCTGGCTTAGATGTAAACAAGAGCTACATGCCAGAAGAAGGATAACGTTTGAGGATACCAGCATCCTTTCAGCCCAGCCGTTGGCAAAGGGCTCATCCGTGCCCCTGCCAAGAAGGGCCTGCACCATCTCCTTCAAGAGGATGTTGTAAGACTAGGAATGGGAGATGTACTTCATGATTGGTGCAGATTCTTGGTAGGTGAGTGATGGGGGGACGGGGGGAGTCGTGCAATGAGCAGTGTGTGAAGCTAGTGGTGTAGTTGGTAGGAGATGGCTTTTGAGGTGCATTCACTGACCTTGGCCAGTGGTCTGAGGTCATGAAGCTTCTTTGTGCACTGGAACCAGGTGGTGGGGGTGACACTGCTGGCAGTGACGGCCTCGAAGATGTGGTCACACATCCTTCTTTCTGGCGGCCTCCTGGCCCCTGTGGGTAGAGAACCTGTCTTGCAGTGTTGATCCCCTGCCCAAAGCTGGAGTGCTGCGTGTGAGACCCTGGGTGCCCCTTCCTTGGCTTGCTGAGCCATTTGTGTTAGTCCTGAAGCAGTTTTCCTATTTTTAAGGATCGGAAGGGAATTCAGCTTTCACATTTGGGACTTCTTTTTAATGTTAATTTTTTTTTTGAAAGGCAGCAAGGGCTGAAAACTGCATTTTTCACTGCATTTTAATTTGTATTAGCTGAGTGCATGACCCCTTTAATTCATAGCCCTTTTAATTGCCCACAATTCCTTGCAAACTCCACAGCCTCACTCCCAGAGGCTGTGCAAAGCTTGAACGCCACTTCAGGATGGGAACTTCGCCTCGGAGGTCTCCACTAATGCCACCAGGAGGGCGTTGCATGGAAGGTTAGCGCTGCGCCACCAGTCTCCAGCACCCCCAGACAAATTTATTCTCCACAGCATTGCCGCTATTTTCAGCAGCCATTAACTCTCCGGCAACTTTTGTGACGAACACAAATTTCAAGGCCATGTCTTTTCTGACTACTTTAGAAAAACAACTCAAGTGTTTTATAGTTTACACATATTTAACTGCAGGTTTCCAGTTTAAAGGCTTGTAAAATGTTCATAGGCTACAACTATTTGCAAGGAACTGGATATGTAAGTTGGATTTCCTATGCCACCCATATCATGATTTTAATTACTTTCCAGAGGTGCTCAGCATCATCCTAAAATCAACTACTCTATATTTAAAAAATCCAAACAACTGAATAATATAAAAGCTAAGAAAAAGCCAATGATAATCTTCAAGCTAGCTGATGCTCAATTCTGATTGCCTGCATGTCCCATTTTGCTTGTTTCCAAGTATCAAGTTTTCAATTAAAAAAAAAAAATAGTTTATGGGGTGTGGGCATCGCTGGCAGGGCCAGCATTTATTACCCATCCCTAATTGCCCTTGAGAAGGTGGTGGTGAGCCACCTTCTTGAACCACTGCAGTCCGTGTGGTGAAGGTACTCCCACAGTGTTGTTAGTGAGGGAGTTCCAGGGTTTTGACCCAGCGATGATGAAGGAATGGTGATATACTTCTAAGTCATGAAGGCCTAACTGGCATAATGAATTAATATGTTTTTCAAGATTAATAAAAGTGGGGCTTATAGGGGTGAGGTTGGGAGAGGATTTTTTTAATGCACTTTATGTAACAAAATTATAAACTCATTTATACAGAACAGGTTTACAATTTTGTTACACATATCAGAGAAAATCTTCCCTCCATGGCTTGAGATAAATCAAAAATTCTGTCCTGTAATCAACCTAATTTACAGATGTAAATGTAATTAGCATTTTCACTTGTGTTCTTTCAGCAAACATAGTTTGAATTATAGAGAGAATCCATTTTCTAATTAACAGAATTTGTAAACGCAAATTGACACTTATTTGTATATCATGGTCATATATTCTACTTGATAAAGTAACTTAAAGCTGGAAATTACAGTACAGTTGGTAATATCAATGAATATTTAATGTATTCATACCACATTCCCCAGCTGCTTTAATGAAGATGATATCCCATTTTAAAACAATGGGTTAATGCCTCCATTAAAATAGAGAATTATCGCGCCAACTTGTCAAGCATTGTCCACTAGTATTGACAACAGACATTTGTAGCCTTTTGCCATTTTTGTTAAACTAGGGAGACATTGGAACTATTTATGAATCTGCAGCAAGACTTCTGTCAGCAATCCCAACACCACTTCCTCTTTGGCATTCCTCTACTTTGTCCCATTACATAGTCAGAACATGCATATTTATCTAATTGATCGACTAACATTTTAGGAAGAATGGGTCGTATTTTGCGACCCCTATGGGTGCATATGAGGTCCGTACGTGCCCATGAGGGCCGCATAAGTTCCGGGTTTAGGCATGCGCTGCGCATGTGCTAAAATCCACAACTTGCAATCTGTCAAGAATCTTCTTGACAGATCCAACGCAGCTCCGGGAAAAGGGCATCCACGGGCGGAGAGTTGGGCTATTTGCCCCACTTCTGCCCAGCAAATGCCCGTGAAATTTTTACGTCTGGTAAATGCAGGTGTAAGGCTGAGAGTGATGGTCGAAGGTTGTTTTTGTGACTGGAAGCCTGTGTCCAGTGGTGTACTGCAGGAATCGCTGCTGGGTCCTTTGCTGTTTGAAGTGTACATTAATGATTTAGATATGAATGTAGGAGGTATGATCAGTAAGTTCGCAGATGACACGAAAATTGGTGGAGTGGTAAATAGCGAGGAGGGAAGCCTCAGGCTACAGGATTATATAGATGGGTTTGTCAGATGGGCAGAACAGGGGCAAATAGAATTTAACCCTGAAAAGTGTGAGGTGATGCATTTTGGGAGGACTAACAAGGCAAGGGAATACACAATGAATGGTAGGACCCTAGGGAGGACAGAGGATCAGAGGGACCTTGGTGTGCATGTACATAGATCCCTGAAGGCAGCAGGACAGATAGATAAGGTGGTTAAAAAGGCATACGAGATACTTGCCTTCATTAGCCGAGGCATAGGATATAAGAGCAGGGAGGTTATGATGGAGCTGTACAAAATGTTAGCTAGGCCACAGCTGGAATACTGTGTGCAGTTCTGGTCGCCACACTATAGGAGGGATGTGATTGCATTGGAGAGGGTGCAGAGGAGAATCACCAGGATGTTACCTGGGCTGGAGCGCTCCAGCTATGAAGCGAGACTGGACAGGCTGGGGTTGTTTTCCTTAGAGCATAGAAGGCTGAGGGGGGACCTGATTGAGGTGTACAAAATTATGAGGGGCATAGTAGGGTAGATAGAAAGGAACTTTTCCCCTTAGTAGAGGGGTCAATAACCAGGGGGCATAGTTTCAAGGTAAGGGGCAGGAGGTTTAGAGGGGATATGCGGAAAAACATTTTCACCCAGAGGGTGGTTGGAATCTGGAACTCACTGCCTGAAAGGGTGGTAGAGACTGGAACCCTCACAACATTCAAGAAGCATTTAGATGAGCACTTGAAACGCCATAGCATACAAGGCTACGGACCAAGTGCTGGAAAATGGGATTAGAATAGATAGGGCTAGATGGCCAGCGTGGACACAATGGGCCGAAGGGCCTCTTTCTGTGTTGTATAAATCTATGACTCGAAAAAAAACAGAAAAATAAAATTTTATCAATAATTTATACATTAAAAAACCTGTATCCCCTTTAAAACATGGAAATTTATTTTTCAAATAAATTAAATTTTTGTTTTAAATATTTAATTCAATGCCATTTTAACTAATTTTAAATATGTGATTTTTTAAGTTTATTTATTTGATGTCTAGTTGTATTTTTTTGGGTATTCCCATTCATACTTATGAGGTTTCCGTAAATACGGAACCTCCATAAGAATGAATGGGGATTCCCTTCTGTCATTCATTGTGCTGGCCACACGTGATCCCAGGGGCGCTTGCGAACCACATGCGCCCCAGAGATACATGGCCCTCTGCTCACGGGTACCCAGGGAGGCCCAGGGCCGCGAGTCTCCGTGGATCCCGAGGCCCCAGGCATTTTATTTGCGGATCAGAGGCATTTCCCCACGGGAAGCCTCTGACGGCAAATTCAGGGCCATTATGTACCAGTTAAATTCAAAAGTAGAAAAATGATAAAACACCACCAAATCCTGATTGCCATCTCATAATTTTTAACAAATATTTCTTACTTTGAACCAAAATATGACACTCCAATCTATTCAATAGGTACAGATTATGTGAAATATGTGAACACAATGTAAATAGTTCAAAAATTGCAGAAAAGATTAGTAGATTGGAGTTTTCATGTTTGAATCCCTCCAATCAGGTTTCTGCCCTTGCCACAGTACTGAAACGGCTCTCATCAAAGTCACAAATAACATCCTTTGTGACTGTGAGAAAGGTAAACTATCCCTCCTCATCCTTCTTGACTTATCTGCAGTCTTTGACACGGTTGACCACTCCATCCTTCTCCAACGCCTCTCCACTGTCGTCCAGCTGGGTGGGACTGCACTCGCCTGGTTCCATTCTTATCTATCTAATCGTAGCTAAAGAATCACCGGCAACGGCTTCTCTTCCTGCTCCCACACCATTACCACTGGTGTCCCCCAAGGATCTATCCTTGGCCAATTCCTATTTCTCATCTACATGTTGCCCCTTGGCAACATCATCCGAAAACACAGTGTCAGTTTCCACATGTACGCTGACGACAACCAGCTCTACCTCACTACCTCTTCTCTCGACCCCTCCACAGTTTCTAAATTGTCAGACTACTTGTTCGACATCCAGTTCTGGATGAGCAGAAATTTTCTCCAATTAAATATCGGGAAGACCGAAGCCATTGTTTTCGGTCCCCTCCACAAACTCCATTCCCAAGCCACTGACCCCATCCCTCTGAGGTTGAACCACACTGTTCACAATCTTGGTGTCATATTTGACCCTGAAATGAGCTTCCGACCACATATCCAAAGCATAACCAAGACTGCCTATTTCCACCTCCATAACATCTCCCATCTCCGCCCTTGCCTCAGCTCATCTGCTGCTGAAACCCTCATCCATGCCTTTGTTATCTCTAGACTTGACTATTCCAACACATTCCTGGCTGGCCTCCCACATTCTACTCTTCATAAACTAGAGGTGATCCAAAACTCGGCTGCCTGTGTCCTAACTCGCACCAAGTCCCGTTCAAACATTACCCCTGTGCTCGCTGACCTACATTGGCTCCCCATTAAGCAGCGCCTCGATTTCAAAATTCTCATCCTTGTTTTCAAATCACTCCATAGCCTCGCCCCTCCCTATCTCTGTAATCTCCTTCAGCCCCACAACCCCCCCAAACTATCTGTGCTCTTCTAATTCTGCCCTCTTGAGCATCCGTGATTAAAATCGCTCAACCATTGGTGGCTGTACCTTCTGTTGCCTAGGCCCTAAGCTCTGGAACTCCTTCCCTAAACCTCTCCACCACTCTACCTCTCTTTCCTCCTTTAAGACGCTCCTTAAAACCTTCCTCTTTGACCAAGCGTTTGGTCACCTGCCCTAATTTCTCCTTATGTGGCTCGGTGTCAATTTCTTTTGTCTTTTGAAGTGCCTTGGGATGTTTTACTACATTAAAGGTGCTATATAAATGCAAGTTGTTGTTGTTTTCACTTGACTATTATTTTTAGTAATATCTTCATTGAACTCTCTTTTTGAACAGTTTTTGTGAAAGCTCTAGTTTTTTTTAAAATGTAGCTTTCTAGACCTTGGCACAGACTCAGTGCAGCACTGAATGGTGAAGGTTTCTGCACTCCATTGTCTCTCTAGCTTTATTTGAAAATAATTTGCAGTATATTAAAATAGATATATGTGGAATAACATTTTCAAAAGGGAAAATTTGTCAGCGGCCAACAGGGGTTCAGATGGGAGGTTTTGTTCACCATGAGGTCATTGTATAAATGGCAATAAGATTTTATCATGGAGGTTGTTAAACATGTTTTAGTTTATGTTACACTTAAATCACCAGCCGAGCATACAGGCTCTGACTGTAACTTGAATATCTCTTAATGTCTCTTAACCTCTCCTGCCTTCTATCCTATCACAGACCTTCCCTTTTGTTCTTTCATCCCCTCCCCCCTTTCCCAGCTCCCACATTTGCTTAAAAATCTGTTCCATTTCCTGCTTTTTTCCAGTTCTGACAAAGTCATCGACCTGAAACATTAATTCTGTTTCTCTCTTCAGAGATGCTGCCTGAACTGCTGAGTATCTCCAGCATTTTCTGTTTTTATTTCTGACTGTAACTTATTCTTTCCCCGAACCTCAAAACTGTACAGCTCGTTCCTCCCTTCAAAAGTCTTTTAAAACCTCTTCACTCCTTCCTGAATCACCTTGCTCTGTGTTCTACTCTTTTCATTGTTGGTGGTGTCCAGCACTTTGATCTTCCTCCTTTGTTTTGGTTTCTTAATTTTAAAAAAAAGGTGAAATCTTAGTTAATTTTTTGTTATTAATTTCTAACCATAAATCCAGTATCATCACCAATAAAATTTCCAATAAATACAGTGGAGGTAAATGTGTCAGTTTGCCAATCCTCACCTGCGGTGAGGTCCCTGACCCACAATGATTATTGATCAGAAAATTGAAGGCAGTGTACCTGCAATTTTCCAATTGACAATCACAACTGCCAGGTACCTCACCGCAGGCGAGAACATGGAAAATCTATCCTTGAGTCTCATTATCTTTTGATGTTTCTCATTTGTATTCAGGTGTTAGTTGCTCACCATTCGCAGGGCTTTTCACTGAATTCAATTATGCGATAAGTCAACTGTTTTATTGCTAATGCATTTTGGTTTATTTGTAAAAGCATTCCAATTTCCAACCTGTCCTACAAGCTTGCGCCAGTGATTTTTTTCCTTACCAGTTCATTTGTGGAAACTGCACCCATCTAATATAATGTGATTTGACAGTTAATTGTAAAGGAATTATTGCTGTTGTTGTTTTAATTGTAGGAACTCCATCCACTCAGTTTACAATAGGTAACTGGCACAAAAATCAAACACCGTAAGCCTGTTACCTATTTCTGTTTGTTTGTGGAGTAATTAACTTTCATTGCTCTTACACCAGCCAGGCTTTAGGGATGGTAGGATGTAGGCTCATGCTTGTAATGCAGCACCGACTCTGTACCCCAACTTGGCTGTGGAGTGGAGGAAGGTATAATGTGAAAACCAGTTGGGGAGAGTAGGGCAATTATACAGTACGTTATATCAACCTATGGTTTTTTGTTGTGTATGTGCCTTTAAGATAAGAACTGATTCTATACTGCAGCACCGGCAGAGACCACCCCTGTATATAAAGCCATAGCAGGCTTCTGTATTTCAGTCTTGAATTACTCTCTGTTCAGTAAATACCTGTTTTATTGTTCTCCTGCAGTCTGAGTATTATTGATCCTCGGACACTACACTGGCGACGGGCAGGTTTGAACTCACCTGCAGTACTGCATCACCTCACGGGGATCTTTTCCCTGAAGAGAAGCTTCTTGGAGGTCGAAGTCAGAACGGCGGGCGTCGACCGCGGGCAACCGCCCAGGGATCCATCGGAGAGTTGCAGGGGAGGCTGTGGAGAGCTGGGCCTGGCTCCCCAGTCGAGGTGTTCCAGCAAGTCGTGCTGGTAGCAGGTAGTGCGCTGACCCTTCCGGACTGTAGCGGTCTCGGGCTCGATCGAGCGGCTCTGCAAAGGGGCCGTGCAGCGTCATCGGGAGGAAAAGAGAGAGAGAGAGGGTGGAGCGCACAGGGTGCGGTCGGTGCTCAAGAACAGGGCAGCGTGGAGAGGATAGAACGCGGGGAAAGAAAAGTGAGACGCGCCGAAGCCGCGGGTCGCCGCCATTACCCTGTAGAATGCTAGGAGCAGCGTGGCAGCAAGGGGAAGAAGGAAAGGCATGGGAGGCGCCATTTCATTCCATTGGGGGAGAAGGAAAAGCATGGGAGGCACCATTTTAATTCATTGGTGAAGAAGAAAAAGCGCGGGAGGCGCCATTTTAAATCACCCAAGATGCCGAAAAGTGGCAGTATCACTGCTTTCGACAACGAGGTAGAAGACTGGACCACGTATGTGGAAAGAATTGAAGTGTACTGCGAGGCAAATGAGGTGGCCGATGGAAAGAAGGTGTCGTTATTATTAAATTTGAAGGGCGCGAGAATGTACAGCCTATTGCGGAATTTAATTACCCCAGCTAAACCAATGGAGAAAAGTTTTGAGGAGATTGTTAATATCTTACAGGAAAACCTAAACCCTACACTGCTGCTGATAGCAGAAAGATTCAAGTTCCATAAAAGAAACCAGCACAAAGATGAGAGCAATGCTGACTATCTTACGGAACTACGCAAGTTATCGAAGCACTGCCAGTTCGGAGCAGGACTGGCAGACACCTTGCGGGATAAGTTTGTCTGCGGGCTCCAGAGTGAAGGAACCCAGAAACGACTACTTTCGGAAAAGGACCTGACGCTAGAACAGGCTTTCAGCGTGGCAGTATCCTACGAAGCAGCAGCACGGGGAGCTGCGGAAATACAACAGAAACCACAGGAATACAGCGCTAACGAAATGACGTATGGAGCAGAAACGTGCTATCGCTGCGGCAGAACAACCCATGATCAGAAGGACTGCTGGGTTAAGGACAAAGTATGTAGGCAATGTGGGAAAATGGGACACATAGCAAGAGTCTGCAGGTCGGGAAAGAAAACCAACACTACAAGAACTACTAAGGAAAAGTACAAGAAAGTAAAGAAATTGACAGACAGTAGTTCAGAAGATCAGGAGAGTGATAAGGACTCCGGGAGCAGGAGACTAAGTTGTCTAAAGTTACACAACGTGATCGCAAAGGAGGATCACCGAACCATTTGGGTCACCCTCATGATAGCAGGGTCCCCAGCAAAGATGGAATTGGACACAGGATCAGCCCTAACTGTCATGAATCGACGAGACTATGAGCGGCTATTCTCACACATACCCTTGAAGGACACGTCCATTGTATTGAGGACATACACAGGGCAAAAAGTCTACCCCAGGGGAAAAATAAGGGTGCCAGTTGAATACAACGGCAAGGAAACACAGAAACTCTATCTATATATACTACCAGATGGAGGACCACCATTATTGGGACGTGAATGGATCCGAAAAATACAATTGGATTGGCATTCCATTCAGGTGCTAACTGTGACTGATAAAAAGGATGATGACGTCACACCTGGACGACTGTCAAAAATTCTAACTGACGCGAAAGAGGTTTTCCAACAAGGACTTGGGACTCTAAAAGGAGTAACGGCAATGATAAAAATCAAAGATAACGCAAACCCAAAATTTTTTAAGGTCAGACCGGTACCTTACGCGATCCGCCCAGCCGTTGAAGCAGAGCTGGAGAGTCTGGAGCATTCAGGTGTGCTGTCCAAGGTGGACTGGAGCGAGTGGGCCACACCCATCGTTGAGCAGCATGCCTGGGGTACCGAAGAAGGTTCGCATCTGTGGGGACTTGAAGGTAAATGTGAACCCAGTCCTGCACACAGTACAATATCCATTTCCACGGATAGAAGATATTTTCGCCTCACTATCTGGAGGGAAACGCTTTACAAAGATTGATCTGGCCCAAGCGTATCTACAAATGGAGGTGGAAGAAGCGTCTAGGAAATACCTCACGATAAACACTCACAAAGGCCTTTACCAGTACAATCGACTGGTATTCGGGGTAGCATCATCCCCGGCTATTTGGCAGAGGGCGATGGAACAAGTCCTGCAAGGGATCCCGGGGACCCAGTGTTATTTGGACAACATCCTGGTTACAGGCAAAAATGACAGTGAACACCTTGCCAACCTGGAGCAGGTGCTCACGAGATTACAGGAATATGGGCTACGAGCCAACCGCCCCAAATGCGAGTTCTTCAGGAGACAAATCTCGTATTGTGGCCACATGATTGATGAGGAAGGGTTGCATAAGTCGCCGGACAAGATTGAGGCTGTAGTCAAGGCTCCAGCACCGGAAAATGTGTCGCAACTGAGGTTGTTCCTTGGGTTGGTGAACTACTACCATAAGTTCTTGCCGAATTTATCTACAATTCTGCACCCATTGAATGCCCTGCTGCTGTAAAGTCCGCGCCTCAATAATACACGGACTTCGGGAGAACAATTAAACAGGTATTTTACTGAACAGAGGGTACTCTTTTAGTTTGGACCCAAAAAAAACCCAAATTGGACTGTAAATGAACAAAAGTTCAACTAAAACTTAACAAATCAAATTAAAATTTGGTTTTCCGGGTTGATGATGCACTCCAGTCCCCGTGCCGGACGTTAGCTCAGGACAGGCGCCGCACCAGCTCCTTCGGCGCCATCCAGCCCGCTCCTCCGCCATCGAGCAGGTCCCCGACTCTGGTCACCTTGCCAGGCACAGCCCTGCCCTCCGCCAGCCCCCCGAACCCGCGGTCGTGGAGGTGCGGATTCCAGAGCAGCGGCTCCCGAAGGACAGCCGCCATTCCTGATGGGGGAGAGCTCCGCCTGGAAGTGACGTAGTTCCAAACCCATAGTAGTTCCTGGTAGAAGACAGGCAGCTCCCCCAAGCCAGCACGCCTGCCGCCCACTTTCACAAACAGGAGCTGCGTGTCGTAATTGAGGCCGTGCAGCTGGCGGAAGAAATACGTCGCCAGCGCATACCATCTCGGAGGATTCTCGACGTACAGGTATCTCTGCAGCATCTGAAGATGGAAAGTCGCAGCCTGGGTGCGAAGGCACACCAGCGCCTGACCGCCCTCCCTAAGCGGGAGACTCAGAACCGCGGCAGAGACCCAGTGCTTCCTTTTGTCCCAGAAGAAGTCGATGAGTTTCTTCTGCATTTTGGTGACAAAGGCAGGGGGAGGGATCAAAGTGACCAACCGGTACCACAACATGGCGGCCACCAGCTGGTTTATGACCAGCACTTGACCCCTGTAGGACAACACTCGGAGCAGTCCTGTCCAGCGTCCTAGGCAAGCGGTGACTTTGGCCTCCAGCTCTTGCCAGTTCGCCGGCCAGGCGTCCTCGGCAGGGCTAAGGTAGACTCCCAAATAGAGGAGGTGCGTGGTGCTCCAGGCGAAATCCCTGAACTCCTCCGGCAGGGAGTCCACCCGCCACTGACCCACCAGGAGTCCGGAACATTTCTCCCAGTTGACCTTGGCGGAGGATGCGTCCGAGTAAATCTGCTGGCACTCCTGCATCCTCCGCAAGTCAACGGGATCCGTGACCGTGAGGAGCACATCATCGGCGTAAGCCGAGAGGACCACCTCCACGCCCGGCCCTTGCAGAGCCAGCCCTGTCAACCTCTTCCGCAAGAGGCGCAGGAAAGGCTCCACGCAAATGGCGTATAACTGACCGGACATGGGGCATCCCTGACGCATCCCCCTCCCGAAGTGAAGGGGCGCCGTCAAGGACCCGTTAACTTTAATCAGACACTCCACGGCGGCGAACAGAAGTCGGATCCAGGCGACGAAATGCGTCCCGAACCCGAATGCGCGCAGAGTCCCGAAGAGATACTCGTGATCCACCCTGTCGAACGCCTTCTCCTGATCCAGGGAAAGGAAGGCGACCGACAGACTAGCCCTCTGGGAGTGGTGGACCAGGTCCCGGACCAGATGGATGTTATCGTGGATGGTCCGACCCGGGACCGTGGAGGACTGGTTGGGGTGGATCATGTGGGCCAGCACGGTGCCAAGGCGAGCAGACATGGCCCTGGCAAAGATTTTATAGTCCGTGCTGAGGAGGGAGACCGGGCGCCAGTTCTTAAGGAGGTGGAGATCACCCTTCATAGGCAGCAGGACAATGACCGCCCTGCGCCAAGAGCGGGGCATCTCCCCGGTCGCCAAACTTTCCCCCAGGACCCATGCGTAGTCACCCCCCAAGACGTCCCAGAACACCCTGTGGAACTCCACGGTCAGCCCGTCCAGCCCCGGGGACTTTCCCCTGGAGAGCTGGCGGAGGGCGCCGGTCAGCTCCGCCAGGCTTAGCGGAGCGTCCAAATTTTTGGCGCCCTCCGGGCTGACCTTCGACAGGTCCTCCCACAAAACTCTGCGCGCTTCCTTGCTGGATGGATCCGGAGAGAACAGAGCCCCGTAATAGGCGCGGGTCTCCGCGCTGATTCCCTCCTGATCCGAGACCAGAGATCCATCGTCAGCCAACAGCCCCAAAAGCTGCTTACGGACCCCCCGTCTTTATTCCAGCGAATAGAAGAAGGGGGAGCAGCGATCCAGGTCCCGCAGGAGCTGGATCCACGACCTCACGTACGCACCTCGGGACCCGACGAGCTGCAGGTCCTTCAGCGCGCCCTTCTTCTCTTCGTACACCTTCCGCAGGGCTGGGTCCTCGAGGACCTGACCGAGAGGGGACTCCAGGTCGAGCACCTCCTTCTCCAACCGCCCGACCTGGGCCTCCCGCCTCTTGGTCGATACCTTCGCGTACTCCTGACAGAAGAGACGGACGTGAGCCTTGCCCAAGTCCCACCACAGCCTCAAGGAGGGGAAGCCCCCCCACTTCCTACTCCAGTCGGCCCAGAACCGATGAAACGAATCCCGGAACCGCGCGTCCTCCAGCAGCGGGTTGTTAAAATGCCAGTACGCAGACCCCCCCCGCGCGCACAGCGGAGGGAGCTCCGCCCACACCAGGTGGTGGTCCGTGCACGGCACCGGCCGCATGGAAGCCGCCGGAATGCAGGAGACGTACGCCCCGGAAATGTAGAGGCGGTCGATTCTGGACCTTCCTCCCCCAGACCTCACGCTAGTGAAGGCGCTGGAGTCGGGGTGGAGATTTCGCCAGACGTCCACCAAGTCGAAGGACCAGACCAGGTCCCTCAACTTCTCCATCGCTGCCGGGCTTCACGGGGGACACGAACGGTCCCTCGCCTCGAGGGAGCAGTTAAAATCCTCCCTGAGGATGACGCACACGCCCGCATCGACGGAGCCCAAAAGAGCGGACACTTCTTCGACGAAGCGCACTTGCTGCGCACCGGTCTGAGGGGCGTACACGTTCACTAGATGGAGCGGCACGCCCCCCAGGCGAACAGTGACCTGGAGCAAGCGGCCCGGCACGTGCTCCTTGACCCCCAAAATCTCCGGCTGAAAATGCGGGGCCAGCAAGGTAGCCACCCCGCTGGAATTGTTGGAGAGGTGACTCATGCTGACCCCTCCTTGCCACTCCAGGAGCCACGTGGCTTTGTCTCCCGGAACGGTGTGGGTTTCTTGCAGGAAGCCCACCGCATACTTCCCGTCCCAAAGGACCGAGAAGTTATTGAATCTGCGGCGCGCCTCCCTGCTGCCGTTGATGTTGAGGCTGGCTATGGTTATCTTCATGTCAGAAGCATAGTGCAACCTCTACCTACACCTAACAGGGTAGGGAGCGCAGCTGCTGGTCAGCCGCCACTTCCTCTGCAGCCCAGTGAGGAATGTTCTGAGCTGACGCAGCTCGAGCGGGTTCACGGCCTCGTCCGCGCCCATGATTTTAACGGCGGCGCAGACGGACACGATGAGCAGCTCCAGCTCCGACCACCTGTCGAGGGCCAGCCGGATCTTATTGTGCCGACCCAGGCACGTGGCCATAAAGTCCCGGAGTTCCCTTACGGGAATGAGGGGAGACTCGGCGAGGGGCACGAGGTCATCCAGTGCCTCATCGGCGCTGGAGTCCAAATCGTCCTCCATGCCCATCACCGAGTCCCCATCCTCCTCCAGGGGGTCGTCACCAGCGGCCGACCCGTCCGTCGCGCAGTGCGCAGCGAACGGCTCGGCCGCACCAGCCGGCCCTGCCTCAGTCCGGATCCCACCCCCAGGATCGGCGGCAGAGGATTCCTCCCTGGGCTCCTCTAGGGGCGCCGGGCCAGAAGACGGCGGCGGTTTGGAGTCCCCCCCTGCCCCAGATGCCAGAATGACCGGAGAAACCGGGGAGAGAACAATTCCCAGCTCCTCCATTACGTCCGGCACCAGAGACGCAGCCAGGGGGCCATCCTCCTCCCCGCCACCAACCTCCGACCCAGCGGATGGGGTGTTTTGAATTAAAACCTCTACCAGGTCGAGCAGCCCCTGGGAGATGCCTGGGTCGCACTGGGTGAGTTCATTGTCCTTGAGCTCGCCCGACCCAGACCCCAGGCCGCCCGACCCGGCGAGGGGTAATGGTACTGATAAAATGTCAATAACCGCCGCGGGTTGTTCCGCAACACCCCCCACGGGCAGGGTCTCCTCCCCATCCCCGGGAGGCACATGCCGGACAGATACACCTGCCTCAGCCTCCCGAGGGACAGGCGACCCCTGCCGATCGCTGGTGATGATGACAGCGGGGGGGGGCGCCCATTACCCGCAGCGGGCGACGACTCCCCCTGCTCGGAGGGCCCTTCGTCCTCCCGGTCCTCCTCCTCTTCCAGGGGGTCGCGCCTTCTTTTTAGCACGGAGGGAGAGAGGGAGACCTCCATCTCTCTAGAGGCCTCCTCCTCTGCTCCCTCCAGTGGAGCAGGTTTGTCGGGTTCCTCGGGCCCGAGCCCGGCCGCAGGTATTGGCATTTCCGCTACGGCAGTTGCGGCCACAGGCTCGGGCATGAGGCCCCTCCCACTCGTGTCTGCCCCGATTAACTCCGCGAGGAGCGCGGGTGTAATGGGTTTAAGGGGCAAGGGCTGGCCCTCCACGGGGGGACCCGCGCTAAGGTGTTTAGTTTTTTTCCACGCCCTCTTTACGGCCGGACGCGCTCCCTCCCCCCCGCCGGAGGCCTTGGTGGCATCGGCCCCCGACGTCGACCGCGCATCAGATGTTCCCGACGCGCGGGCAGATCCGGAGGGGCGAGCAACGGTGGCGCCAGCATCGGCCGCACCAGACGATCTGGCGGCCTTGGAGGCGGGGCAGTTTTTCCGAATGTGCCCCACCTCCTTGCAGGCGTGGCACCGCACACCGTCCGATGTCCAGAAGACTCGATAGGCAGTCCCCTCGTGGTGGACGACGAACGCCCCGTCGGTGTCCTCCTCCCGCGCCAGCTGGATAAACAGCTGGCGCCGGAAGGAGAAGACGTGGCGAAGGCTGGCTTCCCGGAAGCCGAGCAGGATGGGCGTGATCCCCGACCTCACCTCCCCAAGTTGGCATAAATGGGGGAGGAGGAGCGCACCAGGAACATAGGGTGGGACATTCGCGATTAAGATCCTCTGTGCGGAGGCCTCAAGAGGATCCACCGGCAGGAATGTCCTGCCCACGGTGAGCCCCTTGGCGACGGCCAGGGACACCGCCCGCTCCGACCCAAGGAAGAATACAGCCTTCCCGTACATTTTTGAGGCCGCGACGATGGCTGAGGGGCCGACAACCCCAGCCATGGCTTTAACGCAGGCCTCAATGGTCATAGTTGGGTGAGTGTAGCTCTTCACCCCAAGCTTTTTTGTCATGAGTTTAAAAGGTGATGGGGCAGCAGAAGCAGCGGGAGCAGCTGTGGCTGTGGCTGCCACTCCCGCATAAGTCCTGGCTGGCCCCGCCACCGGCGAAGATGCAGTCGCCATTATGGGGTGTTTCTATAAAGGCTACACTCACCCCAAGTCACAGGCCTGAAGGTGTTAATGGCCTCAGGTATTTATTGGTCCTCTATTGAGCAGAGGGAGCTGTTTAAAATGAAAGCACACCTCTCCCCTTATTGATTGAAATTGGGAGAGGGGCCTTCTCCCCTCTGCTCAATAGGCAATTAATAAATAGAGATGAAATTGAGGTGCCTGAGAGAAAGAGGCAGAGAGAGACAAAGAGAGAGAGAGAGGGGGGTGGGAAGGAGGGAGGCCGCAAGAGCGGGGTTGCCAATCAGGATGGTGGGTGGGTGGGTGTTGGCAGGGGTGCACTCTCCGATAGAAATTTGAAGTCTTTGATGGTGGTGGTCTTCTGGCAGGGGGAGAAGATGTATTCACCTGGGAAAGCTGGAGATGCCCCAGGCTCAGTCCCACACCAGGTCTTAACGATGTAATAAATTAAATTGGACTTCACCTAGGCAGCTCCAGCTGTCCCAGGTCAGGCAAAAGAAGGGGTGCTTAATAGTGGTGTGTGTGGCCTAGATTTTAACAAGAGCCACACACACACACAGACACCCCTTGATGATCCGGCCTTGTTTCTTCTTTTCTCCCCCCACCTAAAATACAAAGGCCGAGAAATTCATTATAGCCACTTTTGGGGCGGTAAAGTCGGGTGGCCGCTAAAGTTTGCGCCCGGCGCAAATTCGAGGCCACTTCGCCGATATTCATTAGCTTCGCCCTAAGAGTTTGCTCGAGCGCTAAAACTGGCGATGCACGGCTCTCTTTAGGCACTAAGCCGGAGGTGCTGAGCGATACCGCCGAGGCCGGGCGCAGCGCAGGTGCGGCCATTTCTTGATTGACAGCAGACACCCTGGCGCCGGCCAGCTCTTAAGGGGGAAGGGTCGAGTTGGTCTGCTGCCCGCCCTGGACACTGCAGCCCTCCAGCTAGGCCTGAACACTGCTGCTGGACCCAAATAGCGCCTGAAAGGATGGAGAAGGCCTGTGGACGAGTGCAGCGCTTCTCAGAGCATGATCTGAGGGTGCTGGTTGGCGCTGCGGAGAAGAGACGCCATATTTTGTTTCCGGACAATGGGAGGAAGCCGGCGGCCCGCGTCTACCGGAAAGCCTGGAGGCATGTCGCCACCAGGGTGACATCCAACAGTGAGGTCCCCAGGAGCGCTGTACAATGCCGCAAAAAGCTAAATGACCTCACCAGGATTGTCAGGGTGAGTACCCTTTCCAGTGTCCTCCTCATCCTTGCATGTGCACCTCACATTATGGGCAAAGGGACCTGAAAGCCCTAATGGCCAGCCCTCATGCAGCAGCTATGGGACAGTCATGAACATCAATTGCACATTGTGCACTTAACACACTGGCCAGGCTATTCCACCATGGGAAGCAGTGCACACAAGATCAGGGCTACACAGTGGCCAGGCTATTCCACCATGGGAGGCAGTGCACACAAGATCAGGGCTACGCACTGTACTTAGAGGCCATCCTTTCTCTTGCAGGCCAAACTGGCCAATAATAAGAGGAGCCGGACTGAGACCAGGGGAGGCGGACCCCAGATCCAGCAGCTCACCGAGCTGCAACAGCGCGTGGAGTGCATCATGGGTGCCCGGGTGATTTGCCCCGTTGCATCTGGAGATGCCGACCCTGTTCTGGGCACCAATGGTAAGGACATCACCTTTTGGACCTCTCTCGTCCCACTTGCGCATCAGATCTACATCCTTTGCCACTGTCCGACCAATGCGCTGAATGCCACCACTCATGCATCCCTCGCTGACGCCCTCTCCTCACTCTAAAGCTATTCTTGTGCCTTCCTGCTTTCAGATGGCGAGGAGGAGGTCCCTGAAGTTGCCAGTGACAGCCCCTCAAAAGAGGAGGAGGAGGAGGAGCAAGAGGAAGGCGGCCCATCAGGGGAACCCTCAGCCGCGGCAAGCCATGCCAATGTAGGGGACACGTCTTCCCTGGAGGGGAGCGTAGGGGAAGTGTCGGAGGGGAGTGTAGCTCCTGGGACCAGCGGCCTGCAGAAATGCGGGAGGGGGGTGGAAGCTCAGCGGCCTTCTCCCCATACGGGGGAAGGGTCGGAGGGGAGTCCAATTGCTGGGCCCAGCGGCGTCCAGCAACGCAGGAAGGGTCGGCCAGCTCGGCGGCCTTCTCCCCAGAGGGAGAGTCCGGCCTCCAGTCCGGAGACGGTCAATGCCGAGGAGATGTGCCGCCTCGAGGACATGTCCGCGGACTCGGAGCGCCGGCACACGGAGCTCATGGGGGTAGTGGCATGGATGCCTGAGGCCATCGAGTCCCTGTCTCGGAGTGTGACCGAATTCGGGGCCTCACAGGCCACCAGTTTGGTGGAATTCGGGGCAGCTCAGGCAGCGACTGGCCAGGTAATCAGTGGTGCCGTGCAGTCACTGGCTGCTCTGATGCGGTCACAGAACAGGGCAACACGGGCATTCACTGCTGCCACACTCGCTGTGTCAGCCAGGCATCGCCAGGGCACCCGGCGCGCTGCAGCAGCACAGCGGTCTGTCCCTCGGCAGATTGCTGCGCACGCTGCAGTGCTGGCCCGGGCGTGTGCCAGTGTCTCAGGCGACCAGCGAGCACCTGCCATCCGCCAGCTTGCCCCCATTCCTCCAGCCGCCACTGCCACTCCCCCAGTGGAGCTGCCACGAGCTGCTGCAGTGACTGATGCTGCCCAGCTACAGCTGCAGCATTCACCAGCTGGCCCCTCGACGGCCAGACCTCGTCTAGGCCGACCCCCAAGGGCATCTGCCGTCACGACATGTGCCCCTCAGGAGCCGTCCCCCAGCCTTGCAGCAGCCACTGGCCTCACTTTGAGGAGGAGCAGCAGGGCGTGCAGGGGCCGGCAAAGTTTGCAGAAGGCATCGCCCTCGCGGGCCACAAAGTAGAGGGTGTGTCCAAATGTTTTGTTTTTTGGAATGGGTGTTTTGTGAATGCCGAGGATGAAGGCCATTTTTGTTTACATCTTTTGTTAATCCTCCCCAGGTTGTGGGAGTGAGTCATGTGTGTGAGTGTTTTTTGGGGGTTTCGTGTGTTTTTGGTTTTCATGTGGGAAGGGCCCTGAGTTTGTACAATAAACAATTTTATTTATTCACATTGTCCATGTTTGATCTTTGAAGTGTTTTTTGCCTTAACCGGCTGAGGGCTTGCGGAGCGGCTGCAATCATGTTCTTTCATTGGCACAAGCCATTCCCTGACAGGGGGCCTAGAAGTGACGTTCAATAAGCCGCCGACGGGCGGCCCTTGGACCTTCTGCCTCCCTCCTGGGCTGGAACTCCTCCTCCTCCTCCTCCTCATGCTCCTCCTGCTCCTCCTCCTGAGGTGGTGGTCCAACGTGAGGTGGCATTGCCTGAGCCCTGCGGATAGCCAGGTTGTGCAGCATGCAGCAAACGACGACAAATTGGGAGACTCGCTCCTGCGAATACTGGAGGGCTCCCCCGGAGCGATCCAGACAGCGGAACCGTTGCTTCAGGACGCCGATTGTTTGTTCGATGAGGTTCCTGGTCGCTTGATGGCTCTCGTTGTATGCCTCTTCAGCAGGGGTCGTGGGCGCGCGGAGCGGGTTCATGAGCCAGGTACACAAAGGATAGCCTTTGTCCCTGAAAAGCCATCCTCTTGGGGGAGGCTGTGCCTGGAACATGTCAGCCACAGTTGTCTGTCGCAGGATAAAGGCATCGTGGCTGCTGCCTGGAAAGCGGGCATTGACAGCTAGGATGCGCTGCCTGTGGTCACACACCAGCTGTACATTGAGGGAATGGTAGCCCTTCCGGTTGCGGTAATCCTCGGCATGCTCCAGAGGTGCCCGCAAAGCCACATGCGTGCAGTCAATGGCGCCCTGCACCATGGGGAAGCCCGCTATTCTTGCAAATCCCACTGCACGCTGCTGCTGCTTGTCCAGGGTCATGGGGAAGGAGATGAATTGACGTCTCCTTCTGAAAAGGGCATTGGTCACCTGGCGGATGCAGCAATGCACGGCGAACTGGGAGATGTTAGCGATGTCCCCAGCAGCGGATTGGAAGGAGCCGGTGGCATAGAAGTTGAGAGCCACTGTCACCTTCACTGCCACCGACAGAGACGTCCTGCGCATCAGCTGTGGATGCAGATCTCTGTGAAGCAGCTGGCAGATGTCTGCAACCACCTCCATTCTGAATCGCAGCCTCCTAACACACTGCGCGGCAGACATGTTGAGATAGGAGAACTGCTGGCGGTATACCCTGGGTGGGTAAGGCCTCACTTGGTGACGCCTGTTGCCCCCTCTGCATCTAGCCAGGGCTGCCACTCTCTCACGGCATCTGTAAGCCCTTCCAACATAAGGCTGAAACTCAGCGTTGGCACCCAATGCAGCCCCCATAATATGCTGGCAAACACTGAGATCTCAATGAAGGCAAAGATAATTGCAAAGCTCTGGCCTGAAGCCAAAAATACCTGTCCTAGTGTTGGGCCAAAGCAGTAAGCTCTCTTCCTTGGTCTCTCTCCAAAAATCCGTTGCACAAGAGTGAATGCTGCAAAATGGCTGCCCATAATAGTGCAGGGTAAGTGCCCTTTAATTTGCGCTCCCTGCGGCCCGCCTCGGCTGTGTACCGTTCCACGCAACAGTCGTTAGGGCTGCCCGGCGCACAATGGGGTGGCGCGAGTGAAGTTCCGGTTCCGTGCGCACAAAGGGCGTTGCACGACGAAATGACGTCATGATCTGCGCGCGCAGATGAACGCGTGCAAAGACTTTGCGCCGGGGCTAAATGTCTACTGAAGTTGGGGCGAGGCGCAGATCGAGCTAAGCCCGGGCGCTAAGCGCCTAGCGCTCGAGATCTGCTCCTCCTAAGGCGCTAACGGCTGGCGCAGCCAACTGAATTTCTAGGCCCAAGTCTTTGGGAGAGTGCCCCAAATAACACCCACCTGTAGATGTTCTGAAAGATGATATTCCTCCCTCCTTCCGAACAGTTGGTGTTGGTTGATGGTGGTTTCTCTCCCCTCTCTGCATCTCCTGAAGTGGAGGCCAATTTGGGGAGGCAGTGATAGGAAAGGCCTCTCCCCTGGTTGATGTTGTTGCTGGCCTCCTTTCTCCTTCTCCTCCTCTGTCCTCTCTCTCCAGGCACCTCTGTTGTTGTGATGATGATGGTGGAGGTGGAGGTGGTGGTGACCTATCGTTGTCCTCCTCTTCCTGGTCAGGAGACCACCACTTTCCACTCTCCACTCTCCTGGTTTGGCTGCTCCTTCTCCTCCTGCTGACTAAGGCAGCTGCACAGCCAGCAATGCTGAGAATGAGGTCTGAACAGGAGGGAACTCTTTTATTCTGAACCAAAAAAAAAAACAAATTGGACTGTAAACAAAAGTTCAACTAAAACTTAACAAATCAAATTAAAATTTGGTTTTCCGGGTTGATGATGCACTCCAGTCCCCGCGGCGCCCACCGGTCGCGGAAATACTCAAGCACACCGGCGGACACCGCGTGCTCCATCTCCAGGGCCATCTGGGTGCGAACATGGCCTCGGAAGAGAGGCAGGCAATCTGGCTGGACGACCCCCCCGACCGCCCGCTGCCTGGACCAATTGATGGCTCTCTTGGCCAGGCCCAGGAGCAGTCCCACGAGGAGGTCCTCCAACCTGCCCGCTCCCCTCCGCACCGGGTGACCGTAGATCAAGAGCGTGGGACTGAAGTGCAACCAAAAATCAAGGAGCAGCCCCTTCAAGTAGTGAAAGAGGGGCTGCAACCTCCCACACTCGATATAAACGTGAAACACGGACTCCTCCAGGCCGCAAAAAATGCAGGCGGCGTGGGAGTCCGTGAACCTATTTAAAACCTTATTGCACGGGACCGCTCCGTGCAACACCCTCCAGGCCAAGTCCCCGATGGAACAAGGGAGGACTCCTGCATAGCGAGCCCTCCATTGGGGACCTGCGCCTCCGCCGGTCAGCAAGACACCACGCCAAGGCATGTCCGGACGGCAGACGAAGATGTCAAAGTGGAGAGTGTGCAGGAGCAGCCCGTACAGGAAACCCCTCCGCGCAGAATGAAAAGGCACGGAGGATATTTCCTCGAGACGGCTCAAGTTGTGAGGCGCTGGTTCCCGAGGGGAGTTTCGGGGCCGGGCGCCGATGAGGAATTCCGTCCGAACGGGGGTAAGCTCGGACGGGATCCCCCCATGTGCTTGAGCCGCCTCGATACATCTAGTGGAGTCGGGGCCCAGTGCCACTTTCACCGACTCGATGGCTTCGACAGCGATCCGGACATTGGCCCAGGACAGGTGCCGCGCCTGCTTCTCCGGCGCCATCCAGCCCGCTCTTCCGCCATCAAGCAGGTCCCCGACTCTGGTCACATTACCGGGCACAGCCCTGCCCTCCGCCAGCCGCCCGAACCCGCGGTCGTGGAGGTGCGGATTCCTGAGCAGTGGCTCCCGAAGGAAAGCCGCCGCTCCTGACGGGGGAGAGCTCCGCCTGGAAGCGATGTAGTTCCAAACCCATAGCAGTTCCTGGTAGAAGACAGGCAGCTCCCGCAGGTCGGCACGCCTGCCGCCCACTTTCACAAACAGGAGCTGCGTGTCGTAATTGAGGCCGTGCAGCTGGCGGATGAAATACGTCGCCAGCACACACCATCTCGGAGGATTCTCGACGTACAGGTATCTCTGCAGTGTCTGAAAATGGAAAGTCGCAGCCTGGCTGTGAAGGCACACCAGCGCCTGTCCGCCCTCCCTAAGCGGGAGAAACAGAACCGCGGCAGAGACCCAGTGCTTCCTTTTGTCCCAGAAGAAGTCGATGAGCTTCTTCAGCATCTTGGCGACAAATGCAGGGGGAGGGATCAAAGTGACCAACCAGTACCACAACATGGCGGCCACCAGCTGGTTTATGACCAGCGCTCGACCCCTATAGGACAACCCTCAGAGCAGTCCTGTCCAGCGTCCTAGGCGAGCGGTGCCTTTGGCCTCCAGCTCTTGCCAGTTCGCCGGCCAGGCATTCTCGGCAGGGCTAAGGTAGACTCCCAAATAGAGGAGGTGCGTGGTGCTCCAGGCGAAAGGCCTGAACTCCTCCGGCAGGGAGTCCACCCGCCACTGACCCACCAGGAGTCCGGAACATTTCTCCCAGTTGATCTTGGCGGAGGGTGCGTCCGAGTAAATCTGCTGGCATTCCCGCATCCTCCGCAAGTCAGCGGGATCCGTGACCGTGAGGAGCACGTCATCGGCATAAGCCGAGAGGACCACCTTCACACCCAGCCCTTGCAGAGCCAGTCCCGTCAACCTCTTCCGCAAGAGGCGCAGGAAAGGCTCCACGCAAATGGCGTATAACTGACCGGACATGGGGCATCCCTGACGCATCCCCCTCCCGAAGCGAAGGGGCGCCATCAAGGAACCGTTAACATTAATCAGACACTCCGCGGCGGCGTACAGAAGTCGGATCCGGGCGACGAAAAGCGTCTCGAACCCGAATGCGCGCAGAGTCCCGAAGAGATACTCGTGATCCACCCTGTCGAATGCCTTCTCCTGATCCAGGGAAAGGAAGGCGACCGACAGACCAGCCCTCTGGGAGTGGTGGACCAGGTCCCGGACCAGATGGATGTTATCGTGGATGGTCCGGCCCGAGACCGTGTAGGACTGGTTGGGGTGGATCATGTGGGCCAGCACGGTGCCAAGGCAAGCAGACATGGCCCTGGCAAAGATTTTATAGTCCGTGCTGAGGAGGGAGACCGGGCGCCAGTTCTTAAGGAGGCGGAGATCGCCCTTCTTAGGCAGCAGGACAATGACCACCCTGCGCCAAGAGAGGGGCATCTCCCCGGTCGCCAAACTATCCCCCAGGACCCAGAACGCCCTGTGGAACTCCACGGTCAGCCCGTCCAGCCCCGCGGACTTCCCCTTGGAGAGCTGGTGGAGGGCGCAGGTCAGTTCCGCCAGGCTTAACGGAGCGTCCAATTTTTCAGCGCCCTCCGGCTGACCTTCGACAGATCCTCCCACAAAACTCTGCGCGCATCCTCGCTGGACGGATCCGGAGAGAACAGAGCCCCGTAATAGGTGCGAGTCACCGCGCTGATTCCCTCCGGATTCGAGACCAGAGATCCGTCATCGGCTAGCAGCCCCAAGAGCTGCTTACGGACCCCCTGTCTTTTTTCCAGTGAGTAGAAGAAGGGGGAGCCGCGGTCCAGGTCCCGCAGGAGCTGGATCTGCGACCTCTCGTACGCGCCTCAGGACCCGACGAGCTGCAGGTCCTTCAGCGCGCCCTTCTTCTCTTCATACACCTTCCGCAGGGCTGGGTCCTCGACGACCTGACCGAGACGGGACTCCAGGTCGAGCACCTCCTTCTCCAACCGCCCGACCCGGGCCTCCCGCCTCTTGGTCGACCCCTTCGCGTACTCCTGACAGAAGAGACAGACGTGAGCCTTGCCCACGTCCCACCATAGCCTCAAGGAGGGGAAGCCACCCCGCTTCCTTCTCCAGTCGGCCCAGAACCGACGAAACGAATCCCGGAACCGCGCGTCCTCCAGCAGCAGGTTGTTAAAATGCCAGTACGCGGACCCCACCCGTGCGTGCAGCGGAGCGAGCTCCGCCCACACCAGGTGGTGATCCGTGCACGGCACCGGCCGCATGGAAGCCGCCAGAACGCAGGAGACGTATGCCCGGGAAATGTAGAGGCGGTCGATTCTGGACCTTCCTCCCCCAGACCTCACGTTGGTGAAGGCGCTGGAGTCAGGGTGGAGATTTCGCCAGACGTCCACCAAGTCGAAGGACCCGACCAGGTCCCTCAACTTCTCCATCACCGGTGGGCTTCGCGGGGGACCCGAACGGTCCCTCGCCTCGAGGGTGCAGTTAAAATCCCCCCCGAGGATGACACACTCGCCCATGTCGACGGAGCCCAAAAGAGCGGACACTTCTTCGAAGAAGCGCACTTGCTGCACACCGGTCTGAGGGGCGTACACATTCACTAGATGGAGCGGCACGCCCCCCAGGCCATCAGTGACCTGGAGCAAGCGGCCCGGCATGTGCTCCTTGACCCCCAAGATATCCGGCTGAAAATGCGGGGCCAGCAAGATAGCCACCCCGCTGGAATTGTTGGAGAGGTGACTCATGCTGACCACTCCTTGCCACTCCAGGAGCCACGTGGCTTCGTCTCCCGGAACGGTGTGGGTTTCTTGCAGGAAGCACACCGCATACTTCCCGTCCCGAAGGACTGAGAAGTTATTGAATCTGCGGCGCGCCTGCCTGCTGCCGTTGATGTTGATGCTGGCTATGGTTATCTTCATGTCAGAAGCATAGTGCAACCTCTACCTACACCTAACGGGGCGAGGGAGCGCAGCTGCTGGTCAGCCGCCACTTCCTCATCAGCCCAGTGAGGAACGTTCTGAACTGACGCAGCTCGAGCGGGTTCACGCCCTCGTCCGCGGCGCGGACGGACACGATGAGCAGCGCCAGCTCCGACCACATGTCGAGGGCCAGCCGGATCTTATTGTGCCGACCCAGGCACGTGGCCATAAAGTCCCGGAGTTCCCTTACGGGAATGAGGGGAGACTCGGCGAGGGGTACGAGGTCATCCATCGCCTCGTCGGCGCTGGAGTCCAAATCGTCCTCCATGCCCATCACCGAGTCCCCATCCTCCTCCAGTGGGTTGTCACCAGCGGCCGACCCGTCCGTCGCGCAGTGCACAGCGAACGGCTCGGCCGCACCAGCCAGCCCCACCTCCGCCCGGATCCCACCCCCAGGATCGGCGGCAAAGGATTCTTCCCTGGGCTCCTCTAGGGGTGCCGGGCCAGAAGACGGCGGCGGTTCAGAGCTCCCCTCCGCCCCAGATGCCGGAACGACCGGAGAAACCGGGGAGAGAACAATTCCCAGCTCCTCCAGGCCGTCCGGCACCAGAGACACAGTCAGGGGGCCTTCCTCCTCCTCACCACCAGTCTCCGACCCAGACCCCAGGCCGCCCGACCCGGCGAGGGGTAATGGTATGCATAAAATATCTATTTCCACCGCGGGTTGTTCCCCGACCCCCCCAACGGGTAGGGTCTCGTCCCCATCCCCGGGAGGCACGTGCTGGACAGACACGTCTGCCTCAGCCTCCCGAGGGACAGGCGACCCCTGCCGATCGCTGGTGATGGTGACAGCAAGGGGGGGGCGCAGGACCCGCAGCGGCCGACGACTCCCCCTGCCCAGAGGGACCTTCCTCCTCCTGGTCCTCCTCCTCTTCCAGGGGGTCGCACCTTCTTTTTAGCGCGGAGGGAGCGAGGGAGACCTCCATGTCTGCAGGGGCCTCCTCGTCCGCTCCCTCCGGCGGAGCAGGTTGGTCGAGTTCCTCGGGTAGGAGCCCGGCCGCAGGTATTGGTGCTTCCGCTATGGCGGTTGCAGCCACAGGCTCGGGCACGAGGCCCCTCCCGCTCTCGTCTAGCCGACCAACTCCGCGAGGAGCGCGGGTGTCAGGGGCTCTAGGTTTAAGGGCCGGCCCTCCACGGGGGGACCCGCCCTGAGGTGTTTCATTTAACGACGCGCCTTCTTTCCGGCCGGACATGCTCCCTCCCCCCCGCCGGAGGCCTTGGTGGCATCGGCCCCCGACGTCGACCGCACATCGGTTATATCGGACGCGCGGCCAGACCCGGGGGAGGAGCAGCGGCGGCGCTAGCCTCGGCCGCACTAGATGACCTGGCGGCCTTGGAGGCGGGGCAGTTTTTCCTTATGTGCCCCACCTCCTTGCAGGAATGGCACCGCACACCATCCGCCGTCCAAAAGGCGCGATAGGCGGTCCCCTCGTGGAGGATGTTGAAAGCCTCGTCGGTGTCCTCCTCCCGCGCCTGCTGATTAAAGAGCTGGCGCCGGAAGGAGAAGACGTGCCGAAGGCTGGCTTCCCGGCAGCCGAGCGGGATAGGCGTGATCCCCGACCTCACCTCCCCAAGATGGCGTAAGTGGGGGAGGAGGAGCTCACCAGGAACAAAGGGCGGGTCGTTGGAAATTACCACACTCTGCGCGGTGGCCTCGAGGGGGTCCACTGGCAGGAAGGTCCTGCCCACGGTGAGCCCCTTGGCGACGGCCAGGGACACCGCCCGCTCTGACCTCAGGAAGAACACAGCCTTCCTGTACATTTTTGAGGCAGCGAGGATGGCTGAAGGGCCGACAACCCCAGCCACAGCCTTTACACACGCCTCAATTGTCATTGTGGGGTGGGTGTAGCTCTTCACCCCAAGCTTTTTGGTTATTAATGAGAACGGTGACAGGGCAGCAGAAGCAGCGGGAGCAGCTGTGGCTGTGGCTGCCACCGCTGCATATGACCTAGCTGGCCCCGCCACTGGCGATGAAGCAGACGCCATTATGGGGTGGTTTTTGAAAAAAAAAGAGCTACACTCACCCCAAGTCACAGGCCTGAAGGTGTTAATGGCCTCGGGTTATTTTAAAGTCCTCCCTTGAGCAGAGGGAGCTGTTAAATTGAAGGCACTCCTCTCTCCTTATTGATTGGAATTGGGAGAGGGGCCTTCTCCCCTCTGCTCAAGTGGCAATCAACAAAAAGGTTAATAGAGGTGCCTCTTGAGAGAGAGAGCAGAGAGAGACAAAGAGAGAGAGAGAGGGGGGTGGGAAGGAGGGAGGCCGCAAGGGCAGGCTCACCACTCAGGATGGTGGGTGGGTGGGTGTCGGCAGGGGTGCACTCTCCGATGGAAAAAACAAAGTCTCTGTTGGTGGTCTTCTGGCAGGGGGAGAAGATGTCTTCACCTGGGAAAGCTGGAGATGCCCCAGGCTCAGTCCTGCACCAGGTCTTAACGATGTATTAATTGGGCTGTTCACCTAGGCAGCTCCAACTATCCCAGGCCAGGCAATAGGATGGGGTGCTTATTAGTGGTGGGTGTGGCCTAGTGTTTTACAAGAGCCACACACACACCCCTTGATGATCCGGCCCTTTTTTCTTCTTTTCTCCCCCCACCTAAAATACAAAGTCTTTGGGAGAGTGCACCAAATAACACCCACCTGTAGATGTTCTGAAAGATGATGTTGTTCTTCCCTCCTTCCAAACAGTTGGTGTTGGTTGATGGTTGTTTCTCTCCCCTCTCTCCCTCTCCTGAAGTGGAGGCCAATTTGGGGAGGCAGTAAAGGAAAGGCCTCTCCCCTGGTTGGTGTTGTTGCTGGCCTCCTTTCTCCTTCTCCTCCTCTGTCCTCTCTCTCCAGGCACCTCAGTTGCTGTGATGATGGTGGAGGTGGCGGTGGTGGTGGTCTATCATTCTCCTCCTCTTCCTGGTCAGGAGACCACCACTTTCCACTCTCCACTCTCCTGGTTTGGCTGCTCCTTCTCCTCCTGCTGACTGAGGCAGCTGCACAGCCAGCAATGCTGAGAATGAGGTCTGAAACAGAGGGTAACGTCAGACTGAAGTACAGAAGCCTGCTAGGGCCTTTTATACAGGGGTGGTCACTGCCGGTACTGCAGTATAAAATCAGTTCTTCTCTTAAAGGTACATACACAACAACTGCAACCTGGAGTAACATGGAAATGGAGTGATGAGAGTAAGCGTGCCTTTCAGAAATGTAAATGCCTAATCACTTCAAAAGAAGTATTGGCCCACTACAATCCAACACTACCGATTTGGTTAGCATGTGATGCGTCTCCCTACGGCATCAGAGCGGTGCTGTCACACAAATTCCCTGATGGTTCAGAGAGGCCAATAGACTTTGCGTCGCACTTGTTAACCTCAGCCGAGCGTAACTACGCCCAGATTGACAAGGAGGCCCCCAGCCTGGTGTGGGGGGTGAAGAAGTTCAATCACTATCTGCATGGGCAGAAATTCACCCTACTGACTGATCATCAGCCCCTGGTCTCCATTTTTAACCCAAAGAAGGGCGTTCCGGTGATGACAGCGCAACGGCTGCAAAGTTTTCACTTTTTCTAGGGGCACATCAGTACACCATAGAGTACAAGGGTACGAAACAGCATGGAAACGCTGATGGGCTGTCGCGCCTACCATTGCCTACAGTAGAGGAAGCACCTGCAGTGGACCCTGTTGAGATATTCCATGCAACCATAGTCGAATGTCTACCTGTTACAAACTCAAGTATAGAAAAGGAAACCCAAAATGACCCAACACTCTCTCGGGTCTATGATGTGATGGTGAAGGGATGGCCAGCACATGGCGACTCACTGTTGCCAGCATTCTCGCCAAGGGGAGAACAGCTGTCAGTGTGCCGGGGGACCTTGATGTGTGGATCCCGAGTGGTAATTCCACCCAAGTTGAGAGATAGCGTGCTCAATGAGCTTCATGAGGGTCATCTGGGAGGGGTAAAAATGAAGACCCTAGCCAGGGCATTTGTGTGGTGGCCGGGAATCGATAAAGAAATCGAGGATATGACCAAGAGATGCACAGGATGCCAGAAGGTCCAAAACGCTCCACCACAGGCCCCGTTACATCCATGGGAGTGGCCCTCATCTCCATGGCAACGGGTACATATTGATTTTGCTGGTCCATTTATGGACTCAATGTTCCTAATCGCTGTGGACGCCCATTCGAAATGGCCAGAGGTCATCAAAATGTCCTCCACCACCACGGAGAAAACTATTGCAGTCCTACGGACCATCTTCACCAGGAATGGCTTGCCAGAACAGATTTGCTCCGACAATGGGCCACAGTTTGTGTCAGAGGATTTCCGGAGGTTTCTGAGGAATAATGGGGTGAAGCATTACACATCTGCCCCATATCATCCAGCCACAAATGGATTGGCTGAGAGGTTTGTTCAGACCTTTATAAAGGCCATAAAGGCAATGCATAATGACGACATACCACTACAACACAAGGTGGATAATTTCTTGTTTGCTTACCGGAATGCGACACATGCAGTCACCAACCAAGCTCCAGCCATAATGTTCTTCAACCGAAGGCTAAGATGTCGCCTGGATTTGCTCAAACCAAACATAAGACGAGATGTTGAGGATAAGCAATTCCAGCACATAAATGAGAAGCCAACCGGGAGCTTCAAGATAGGGCAACCAGTCTTGGCCCGCGACTACCGAACAGAAAAATGGCAGCCAGGAACGATATGCACACAGCAGGGACCACTAATGTACACAGTGGACGTTGGAGAGAGCATCGTGAGACGCCATGCTGACCAGATTCTAGAGTCACAGGAACAAGCCAAACCCATACCATGAGCAGGTGCACCTGGTAATCAACCCGAAGTACAGATTGCGTCTACCTCAGAAGCAGTGGTATTGGAAGCTGACGAACCAACCAATGACAATGAGCCAGAATCAACTCCGCCGCAAGAACAGGATACTCGAGAAAGGCGCTATCCAGTCAGGATCAGGAAGCCTCCTCAAAGACTGAACTTATAAATGATTATTTCAGTTGATGTATATAGTACAGATAAAATTGTAATTGTAATTAGTTATTATTTAGCTGTTAAATGAATGTTATGTACTGTTTATCTAAAAGGGGAGGAATTGTTGTGTATGTGCCTTTAAGAGAAGAACTGATTCTATACTGCAGTACCGGCAGTGACCACCCCTGTGTATAAAGCCATAGCAGGCTTCTGTATTTCAGTCTTGAATTACTCCCTGTTCAGTAAATACCTGTTTTATTGTTCTCCTGTTGTCTGAGTATTATTGATCCTTGGACACTACAGTTTTTTGCATCTGGGGACCTAAAATAGGTCATGGGTAACTTCTTAGCCATGAAGGTAAGCAGGTGACCTGTGTCCAGGCATCTGAGAATACTGCCCTGTGTTTACTAGAATGTTTTTTCAGTAAGGTCTGAAATAATTAGCCTAATAATGTTACATCACTCCCAGAAAGAAACCACATAGCCTTCCACAATAGTACATTTGAGTAAGGGAAGCCAACAAGTAGGGAATTGTGAATGAGAATATGGGGGAGAATTTTGCCAGCCCTGGGGAGGCGGGTTTGGAGACGGGACTGCTGGGAAACTGGGAGCAGGTACCGAACCCACTCCCAATCCGCCTCCGTGCCATCTTCCCAGGAAGCGGGTCCCCGACTCGCGCAGAGACCCATCTCCTCGGGGCGGGAAGGGGATTACAGCCACTTAACTGCCTGTTAACAGGTAGTTAACAGGCAGTTAAGAGACTTATCCCCATTTTACCAACACAAGTGCGGGCTTCCCGACATCGGGAGACCCCGCCAGGGTCAGCAAGGCAGGTTTGTGGGGGTGAGAGGGGTCGAAAAGTGCGCTGTGGAGGTGAGTGATTGGTGCAAGTGTGGAGAGGTAAGTGAGGTGAGTGAAAAGTATTAGAAAATGTTTCCTTACCTTTGTTTCTTCCTGCAGGCTTCACCCCTTGGGGATCCGGAGGCTTCTCATCTTCATGGCAGAGATGACAGAATTCTCCGATGCAACAGCCATCTGATTTCTGCTCAGGAAAGTGGTTAGGTGAGTCTTGAGTACAAGAACTCACCAAAGAACAGAGAATGTCAGTGTTTGACAGCTTCTCAAAGCTGTCAAACGATGACAATTCATCTGTCAAAAATTTTTGACAGATGAAACATCATATGCTGACGTTCTCTGTCACCGGCTTTCCCTTAATTGGCCTTAACCGGGCGGTCAATCAAGGGAAAATAGCATGGGTTGGCCGGACATCGTTGGGGGTGGGACTGAAACCCAACAAGCAGCAGTCCTGCCCCCAACGCGCCCCCATTGATAAAATGCCCCCCTACAGTCTACTCTTAATTTAAAGTTGCTTAATTAAAATGATCTGCTAATTTCAATTAATTAAAATCTTGCAAATTAAAAAAAAATGACTGCTTATGCTGTTTTATTCAAATTGCTGACTATTTGACAATTTCAATTTTATTTGATCAAAAAACAACTTTGAATTAACAAGAGTAGACTGTACAGCCCAAGAACATATGTTCTAAAATTGTGATCTATCAGATGGTGAAACATGAAACAGTGGTGTTTATTTTAGTTTTCTGTACTGTGTTGCAGGAGTGCAGCATTACCATTCTCCCTATTTACATCTGTTTAAAATTGCCTATATTTAGAATGCGTTGTGCCTAAACAGCCATAGGATACATGGGACCGCAACACTATGTGGGTTTTCTGATTTCCATAAAAACTTCATGAAGCCCTTCCAGCTGTTCAATTAATAGTTCATTATTGACCAGAATTAATTGTCTATGAAAAGTACTGCAAATTACAACTCTTTTTCAAAACTACTTTATGTAGTTAACCCTACTTTTACCCTGAGCTGCAAAAGCAGAGATTAAGGGGGCAAAGTTAGCCCCCATAATGGTAGGGGGAGGGGTAAATTTAAAAAAAATGGAAAACCCGACCCTTATCCGCCACAAACGCACCTACTTCCGGTTTAACTGATAGTGAGTAACCTGCTCTTGGGAGACGGTTCAGGTATTATAATATTTAAATGATGCAGTGTGCCTCAGATTTTAGAAGCCATGAAGATTTAACAGCTGTGGGCTGAGTTTCCCAGGGCTCAGGAAATTCGGCAGTTGAAGGGAGCCGAGAACTTCCGGATCCATCAGGTAAGTGCTTTTCCAGCACTGATTGTAGGCCAGGAGGAGCAAGAGAGCTTCCCCTGCCTCCCTCCCCATGATCCAATCTTTAGCCCCCTCATGATCTCGTGCCCCCACAATCGCTTTTGCTCCCCCAGCAATCTCTTTTTCCTTCCCACAGCCTTTTTCCTTTACCCCGCAACAATCTCTTCTTGTAACCCCCTCCCACGATCTCATCTCCCTCCTCCCCCCCGCAACACCTCTCCCCCCACTCTTGTGCTCTTCCTTTCCCCCCACCCCTGTGATCTCTTCCTCCTCCCCCCACCCCGTGATCTCTTACTCCTCCCCCCACCCGTGATCTCTTCCTCCTCCCCCCACCCCATGATCATTTCCTCCTCCCCCGTGAACTCTTCCTCCTCCCCCACCCCTGTGATCTCTTCCTCCTCCCCCCACCCTGTGAACTCTTCCTCCTCCCCTGCCACCCGTGATCTCTTCCTCCTCCCCCACCCCCTGTGATCTCTTCCTCCTCCCCCACCCCGTGATCTCTTCCTCCTCCCCCACCTGTGATCTCTTCCTCCTCCCCCACCCCTGTGATCTCTTCCTCCTCCCCTGCCACCCGTGATCTCTTCCTCCTCCCCCACCTGTGATCTCTTCCTCCTCCCCCACCCTGTGATCTCTTCCTCCTCCCCCACCCCTGTGATCTCTTCCTCCTCCCCCACCCCTGAGATCTCTTCCTCCTTCCCCACCCCTGTGATCTCTTCCTCCTCCCCCACCCCTGAGATCTCTTCCTCCTTCCCCACCCCTGTGATCTCTTCCTCCTCCTCCACCCCTGTGACCTCTTCCTCCTCCCCCACCCCTGTGATCTCTTCCTCCTCCCCCCACCCCTGTGACCTCTTCCTCCTCCTCCACCCCTGTGACCTCCTCCTCCTCCCCCACCCCTGTGATCTCTTCCTCCTCCTCCACCCCTGTGACCTCTTCCTCCTCCTCCACCCCTGTGATCTCCTCCTCCTCCCCCACCCGTGATCTCTTCCTCCTCCTCCACCCCTGTGACCTCTTCCTCCTCCCCCCACCCTGTGATCTCTTCCTCCTCCCCCACCCCTGAGATCTCTTCCTCCTTCCCCACCCCTGTGACCTCTTCCTCCTCCCCCACCCCTGTGACCTCTTCCTCCTCCCCCACCCCTGTGATCTCCTCCTCCTCCCCCACCCGTGATCTCTTCCTCCTCCTCCACCCCTGTGACCTCTTCCTCCTCCCCCACCCCGTGATCTCTTCCTCCTCCTCCACCCCTGTGACCTCTTCCTCCTCCCCCACCCCATGATCTCTTCCTCCTCCCCCACCCCATGATCTCTTCCTCCTCCCCCACCCCTGTGATCTCTTCCTCCTCCCCCACCCGTGATCTCTTCCTCCTCCCCCACCCCGTGATCTCTTCCTCCTCCCCCACCTCATGATCTCTTCCTCCTCCCCCACCCCTGTGATCTCTTCCTCCTCCCCCACCCGTGATCTCTTCCTCCTCCCCCACCCCTGTGATCTCTTCCTCCTCCCCCACCCCTGTGATCGCCTCCTCCTCCCCCACCCGTGATCTCTTCCTCCTCCTCCACCCCTGTGACCTCTTCCTCCTCCCCCACCCCGTGATCTCTTCCTCCTCCCCCACCCCTGTGATCTCTTCCTCCTCCCCCACCCGTGATCTCTTCCTCCTCCTCCACCCATGATCTCTTCCTCCTCCCGCACCCCGTGATCTCTTCCTCCTCCCCCACCCCGTGATCTCTTCCTCCTCCCCCACCCCTGTGATCTCTTCCTCCTCCCCCACCCCGTGATCTCTTCCTCCTCCTCCAACCCTGTGATCTCTTCCTCCCCCGCCACCCCGTGATCTCTTCCTCCTCCCCCACCCCCGTGATCTCTTCCTCCTCCCCAACCCCTGTGATCTCTTCCTCCTCCCCCGCCGCCCCCGTGGTCTCTTCCTCCTCCCCCACCCCGTGATCTCTTCCTCCTCCCCACCACCCCTGTGATCTCTTCCTCCTCCCCACTCCCTGTGATCTCTTCCTCCTCCCCATCCCTTGTGATCTCTTCCTCCTCCCCCGCCACCCCCTGTGATCTCTTCCTCCTCCCCCGCCATCCCGTGATCTCTTCCTCCTCCCCCGCCACCCCGTGATCTCTTCCTCCTCCCCGCCATCCCGTGATCTCTTCCTCCTCCCCCGCCACCCCGTGATCTCTTCCTCCTCCCCCGCCACCCCGTGATCTCTTCCTCCTCCCCCATCCCTTGTGATCTCTTCCTCCTCCCCCGCCACCCCCTGTGATCTCTTCCTCCTCCCCCGCCACCCCCTGTGATCTCTTCCTCCTCCCCCGCCATCCCGTGATCTCTTCCTCCTCCCCCGCCACCCCGTGATCTCTTCCTCCTCCCCCGCCATCCCGTGATCTCTTCCTCCTCCCCCGCCATCCCGTGATCTCTTCCTCCTCCCCCACCACCCCGTGATCTCTTCCTCCTCCCCCGCCACCCCTGTGATCTTTTCCTCCTCCCCCGCCACCCCGTGATCTCTTCCTCCTCCCCTGCCACCCCGTGATCTCTTCCTCCTCCCCCGCCACCCCGTGATCTCTTCTTCCTCCCCCATCCCCTGTGATCTCTTCCTCCTCCTCCCCCCACCCGTGATCTCTTCCTCCTCCTCCCCCCACCCTGTGATCTCTTCCTCCTCCCCCGCCACCCCCTGTGATCTCTTCTTCCTCCCCATCCCCTGTGATCTCTTCCTCCTCCTCCCCCCGCCCCGTGATCTCTTCCTCCTCCTCCACCCCCCGTGATCTCTTCCACCTTCCCCGCCACCCCGTGATCTCTTCCTCCTCCCCCCACCCCTGTGATCTCTTCCACCTTCCCCGCCACCCCCTGTGATCTCTTCCTCCTTCTCCCCCATCCCCTGTGATATCTTCCTCCTCCCCACCCCTGTGATCTCTTCCTCCTCCCCCACCCCCTGTGAGTGATCTCTTCCCCCTCCCTCCCCTGTGATTACTCGGGTCCCCGGCTGCGGCCTTCTATAGCAGACCTTCCTGCAGGCAACCCTCTCAATCTGGTCAGCTGCCAGGCAGGAAGCTGAGAAAAAAAATTCAAATGAGGTTATGCTGATAAATTTGGCAGGACCTCGGTGTTCCCTATATTACCAGTTTTCTTGGCCACTAGAATTTTCAAATGTGTTTTTAGGAACTCCATAAACACAGAAGATAAGTGAGACAAGTATCCTTGGAACTAGAGACCAGTTAGTTTGGTTTTCACAGTGGGGAAAATACTCAGCTGCATCTTGTTAGACACTATTGATGTTAATTTATAAAGCAGAAACTGAAAGGAGCATCTAGTTGTGGGAACAATTGCTAGAATTCTTTGAGTAAATAAAATAGTAAACAAGGACTATCCATGTCTCTATTAAAAGGATTCAGCCAGAAGGCAAATCAAAATAAATTCAGAAATGTCCCTATTGTTTTCACATATTGCCAGCACTGACCCAACTATCTGGTTAAGCATCTTAACTAAGAAATAAAACTAATCCAGTATTTTCTCCTAGATCAGCTAGGATTGTGCTTTATTTTGTAGCAGGACCAATGGGCTCGATTTTAATAATGGAGACGGGTTGAGGGCGGGTCCGCTGCTCGGCAGCTTTCGGACCCGCACCTGGCTGCCGCCTCCCAGCACTTCTGATTTTGGCTTTGTTGGTCTCGTTACAGCCGATGTGCAGGTCCCTCCAGGCAATAGCTTGGAGGAAGTTAGCTCCTCGCTTCTGATGACCCGTTGGTTGTATGGAAATTTAAAGGGGCCATGTCCCCTTTGCATACAAATGTCATTGGGATGGCTTGGTGCTTTATTATCTTGAAAGGGGAGTTGACAGCATCTGTTCTGAGCAAAATGTAACAAATGATATTGCTGGTCATATTATTCCAGACAGAGAATCATGATTTTTTGATATATGACTTCATTATCTGACTATGAAATAAAAAAGGTGCCAGATATGTTCAAAATATTTGCTTAGTAATATCAATGTTTTTTTCTCTTAAAGGTGCTGGGGGCTGCCATTCCTGCAGCCCCAAAAACTAAGGCTGCACCCAGGTTCAATGAGGGCTCTCTCCATGCTCTTGTTGAGGGAGTTAGAGGACGTCAGGAGATCCTCTTCCCTGGAAACGGAAGGAGGAGGCCTCCTCAGCAAACCAAGGCAGCTTGGCTGAAAATTGCTGAGGACGTGAGCTCGAGATCTGTGTGCAGACACACATGGGTTTAGTGTCAAAAAAGGTTTAATGATCTGCTGAGATCACCTAAAGTGTGGCCTCTGTGTTCTGGGAAATGGAAGTTCAAGAGTGAGGGCTCAGGGTGATTTCCATGTAGAATGATGGTGGTGACACTGAGTGCAAATCACCGTTTATTGGACAGATGATGCCTGGGGTTTGAGACTGTCAGACTTAGATTCATCTCCATGTGCCAGCCACCTGTGGTTGAAGCGTTAGCTTACGCAAATCTGGTATGGGTGAGTGCATCCCTTGCCTGACGACCATCAATGTGGTCGCCTGCTGCTGGATTGGCCACATCCAGTCCCGCAAGGCGTCAAACCCCGTCCTCCTCCCCATCCTCCTCCTCGTCATCTTCCTCTTCCTCCAAGGAGGCTGTGTGCTGAGCCACTTGTTCATCCCGCAGCACTAGGCCGCGCTGCTCTTCCTCCGAATCTGACGACCAGGATGAGAGGATGTAAATGGTATCCATCCCGTTTTATAAATTTCAGTTGAGGCAAGAAGCTTGCAAGCGCACACTCAAAGTGGCCTGAAATTATTCCAATCAGTTCAAACAGCAGATGTGTGTCAACTTGACCAGGCACAAGGTCAGTAGATTTGCAAAATCTTATCCCAAACCTCCAACAACAAAGTTGTTGCATTTGAATGCCAGCCATGTTACAGGAGCGTGTTTAAAGTGCTGCACCAATAATGACTACAGATCATGTCCTCCACCAACTCGTCTCCTTGCAGCAGGATTGTTTCTGACAAGACGGGAAACAGGAGCCAGAGGCACGAAAATGGGAAACCTCCATCAAAATAGGATTTTCAAGGCAGTTAACAGGCTCTTAACTGCCTTAACTACCTGTCCCACCGGTTCAGTCAGGTCAGTTTGGGAGTGGCTGACCCGACACTCACGAAAATCATGTGGGGACGGGATGGAGGCGGGTTGGCAGTCTGAAGCCATTTTTTCTGATTTTCGCAGCTGACCCGCCTCCAAACCCACCTCCTCAGGGCTGGTAAAATCGAGCCCAAGGTCTCTGTGAAGCCAACTCATGCAGATGTTTCAATATTGTTTCTGATCAAAATGTTTCAAAAACTAAGCATTATTCACAATAAGCCATATATAAATCAATGCTATTAAAACTGGACTTTGACAGACTGGATGAAGTAGCAAGGCAGTATGTTGACGGAGCAATACACTGTGCAATAGAATAATAACGCATGGATTTGTATCCACTCCCATCAGTGTAATGCCTTGACCTGACCATCAGAGGTTTGTGCAAAAGGCATTTTCTAATTTGAATCAAGTCAATTCAGATCATTCTTAACAATTTGATCAAAAAGAATAGCCCAGGACTAATTCATCAATTTGCCCTTTCAGCTCAAGAATGGTGCACAGTGTGTCATATGGAAAGATAGAGGGTGTACTTTTAAAATGGGGATATGTATTTGAATACATTGGATTTTGCACAGTAGGGGCAACCTGATAAGTAACATTGCACGTGTCAGCATTATGTTGTGTCCAAGTTTCTATCACTGCTATGGGAAGGGATAATTGGTCCCAGTGCATCATACTGGAGGAATAAAGGCACAGAAACTAATGGCAAAACAAACAAATCACTTTAAACCATCAGCCAGTCACACAACACTTGTTTACTATTCAATAATCCATAAAGGAAGCACTATGTATGTTCCAAATAAGGGAGTGAATCCTCATTCACAGATGGAAGTTATTCCATTTCTGCTCCATTACCTAGACTAGTGGTTCTCAAACTGGGGTCCACAGAGACTTCCAGGGGGTCCACAAACTAAACCGCTTCTGCCACAGGTTTCATTGATTTAAGGATATAAAAAACAAACAATGATGATGGAGAGCGAGCCGGTACAAAGCAGCTGATGAACGGGGTGGTGAATGGTTACCATGGCGGCAGCAGCGGCAGTGCGCTGCAGGAAGAGGAGGAGGAGGAGGAGAACGAGGGAGGGACAAAGACAGCGGGCCAGCCACGGCTGTAACGCCACCGCCAGCAACAGGAGTCGGAGGCAGAAAACCGTAGAGCCAGCTGTTCGGAGAGGAACCGACCATCTGTAAACAAAGATCCTGTCCCGACTACCAGCCAGCTGCAGCAGTGCTGGGATACGGCCAAAAAGAACAGGCCCCGTAAGTCAGACATACATTACATTAGATCAGTCTGTCCATGGTCAAGGGCTGGCCAAGGAGCAAATCTGACATAATATGCTGTGGCCAGCACTTGAATATACTGAATAACCAATGCATTTGTAATTTAAAAAGAAATCAATTCTTTAAAATCACTATCATTTTATACAAAGATACTTGAGGGATTCCCATTTTGTAAATGTCACCACAACTATATTGCAATTGATTGTCAGAAGATCCTGGCAGTATCAATGCAAGTGTCTGGTACTGTATCAATGCAAGGGGGCAATACAACCATATTCAAAGTGAGTGACAACATATAGGAACAAAATTGAGATATGGTAAACTAGACATCACACTTTGCAGTGAGAAACAGGTATATCCACCTCACTGATATCTGTAAGTAAATACCTGTTCTCTTAAAAGCATTATTAAAACAGTCTTTACATGCAGCACTTTCATATTATGAGTATTAGATAGTGTTATAATTTAGATTGGGGGGTGGCTCCGTGATTACTAATCCATTTGAAAAGGATTAGTAAAACCAAAAAAGTTTGAGAAGCACCACCTAGACAATAGAGAATTCTAAGATTCCCTTGGTTCAAAATAATGATTATCTCACAAGAGTCCCCAACTAGTTTGTGTAGTATAAGAGTCTAAACCTCCAGTTATAGAAGCTATTCAATACCTTTGAATCTTTGCCTCTATTTCTTGACAAATAATAATTCCCTCTTGTTCAAGCTAACAGTTATTTTGTAAATAGTCTCTAAGGACTAAACAGGGAATTCAAAAATGCCTAACTAGCGGGCCATGGTTACAATAAAAGCTACCGAGGTGACTGTTGAAAGTTGAAAATGGAATCAGAAGTCATTTTAAATGTAATCATTTCGAATAACTATATATTTGCATTTTCCTTTTTACTCTGTTGAGAATTCTTAGTTTCATACCTGGAAAATGGAGTTTCTCGAACAGAGACCTCATTGGTGAATGGATTCTATTGCAGTGGCCACTTGGGTTCAGGAGTGATTTATTATTGGTTGATTGAAGTCAAATTCCCTTTAACAAAGAAGAGTGGTAATTCAGAGGAAGGCTCGCTCGCTGACAATATGCTGAGGACTGCTGCTGAAGTGTGTTTGAGAAAAAATTAGGGGAAAATCATCATCACAAAGCAATTAAGTGGTGAAGCTCATGAATAAAACTCCTTGTATATGTTGAAGGTCAATCAGAAAAAAAGCACTTCAGTACTTAAGTTCTAAAATGATTTTTTTTCAGTGGTGATGAAGTGAAATCGCTCTTGCTGTTTAATTCTGCTGTCCACTTTTGGCTTACAATTTCTGTACAAGGGAAATGTTAAAAAGAAAGACATACTGATCCTCTCTAAGGTTGTTAAGGTTATTGGGCAGTAAATGCAACATAATTAACTGCAATTACTGGTTACACACAAACACAATTTATTGCTTTTTCTCGCCTTACCTTTCCACCTGCAGTAAATTAAGTTTTTGTAAAGGAAAATTTAACCGTAATCTTACTAATTGAACAGTTCAACAAGATGACATAGATGACTTGTTTTTGGTAATGAGTCAGACTTTATTTTGCAGTAATCAAAGCAAAATAATATGCAGAAAAAAAGGCTTAAGCCACATTTCAGAAGATGTATATAAAACATGAGGCCAAAAGGGAATGAAAATTCTTGGACAAAAATTGTCCAAAATAAATCCCATAGAATGAAGGACACAAAGGACAGCAGTAAGCACCTCATGTCCTTAAATAGATGGCCAAGTCAAAGGTGGCCAAGAGAAAGCATTGCAAAAGAAGCACAATTGCAATTCCCCCAAAAATACTTCTGCTGATAGAAACAAAATTATTCCACATGATGAGTGTTGCTTTTACTTCTCTTGTTCCAGCATTTTTTTTACATTATATACTCCATTAAAGTCATTTCTCAGAAATATTTTATGGAGGCAAAAAAAAACATATTGCAGACCATTCTAAACATAATTATTCATTTTCATCTGCATTTCAAACAGTTTTGAAAACAAAACATTTCAATAGCTTATTATTTAGAATATCAAAACATCTCCTCAGAAAGCATATTTTCATATTTACCGAGATGATTCATCCAAATCTAATATGGCTTAAACCTCTGAAGAAATCACTATTGTAATATCTAAGGCGCAAGATGAAAATGGAAAAAGAAGAGAGGGATACTGGCGGCATGGTGGTTGTGATTAAAGAACAGAAGTCATAAGCTATTGGCAGCATTGGTTTAGAAGCAATAGAGCTCATGGCTCACAATTCATTTGCAGTTTTTTGAGGAAGTAACTAACTAAAAGAAGGTTATTAAAGTTTACTTAAATTTTCAGAAAGCATTTAATATTTCCATATGTGAGGTTACAAGGATGGTTAATATATCACACTAGCGAATAGATGCCAGGCACCGTCCAACATTGCAGAAAGATACAAGGTCACAAAAGTAAAAGCATTTGGAAAATCTAAGTACTGCCTGGACAAAGATGCAGATTGTAAGTCACAGGTGAACCATTTGCTCAGGAAAGTGGATAGCCATGTGTGTTATGAGGACAATATCTTCAGGTTGGTGAGCTGCGTGCCTGGAGCTAGAGCAGTGCATATTGAAGAAAGTAGAAGGGATTCTGAGGAGGACAATTGGAGACCAAGGGCTGGATTTTACTCACTGAGACACATTGGGGGCGGGACTGCTGCCTTCCTGGTTCTAGTCCCGCCTCCAGCGACATCTGACAAACAAACGCTATTTTGGCCTGATTGGCCTGGTTAAGCCTGCCCTGTGGGCTTGCCGACAATCAAGGGAAAGCCGATGTCAGATGATGTCAGTTGATGACGCTTCATCTGCCGGTTTTCTTAAAGGCATATGCACCACACTTGTTTGACAGATGACTTGACAGTGTTTGACAGCATTGAGGTGCTGTCAAACACTGACAATCACTGTCCAAAGGTGAGCCCTTGCACCCAAACTCTCCAATTACTCTCTCCTTAGGATAAAACAGATGGCAGCTGCAGCTGAAATTGCAGAAGCCATCTGTCACTTCTCCTGATGAGATGAGGCTACACAAACACGTCACAGCATGTCACCTGCAGAAACATCTAACCACATTAAAAATTACTTTCACAACATGTCCTTACCTCTGATACTAACCGGTGTTCCATTGCATCCTTCGCACCACTTCTGCAGCTGTCACCCAAACACCAACATAACAACTAACATAACAACTAACTAGTGGGGGGGAGGTTTCGAGAGAACAAATAATAAAAATGACAACAGAGAAGGTCATAGACTTAGGTAGCAGTGGGGAAATGAAAAACCAGAGCGTGTCAGGAAGGGGCAGAAGGTATGGAGTAAAAGGTAAAGTAATAAAAAGGGCAAAAGCAGGAACTAAGTGTCAAAAAACACATTTGAAAGTTCTCTATCTGAATGCACGTAGCATTCGTAACAAAATAGATGAGTTAATGGCACAAATAGCTACATATGGGTATGATCTTGTGGCCATTACAGAAACATGGCTGCAGGGTGACAATGCCTGGGAATTAAACATACCAGGTTATTTAATGATCAGGAAGGACAGGCAGGAAGGAAGGGGAGGTGGGGTGGCTATGATAATAAAGGAAGGAATCACTGTAATACAGAGAAATGATACTGGGTCAAAAGATCAGGATAATGAAACAGTTTGGGTGGAGATAAGGAATAATAAGGGGAAAAAAACACTAGTGGGCGTAGTCTATAGGCCTCCGAACAGTTGCAACTCGGTTGGACGGAGTATCAATCAGGAAATAGTTGAGGCTTGTAATAAGGGAACATCTATAATTATGGGGGATTTTAACTATCATATTAACTGGACAAATCAAATTGGGCAGGGCTGCCTTGAGGATGAGTTCATTGAGTGTATTAGGGATGGGTTTCTTGAGCAGTATGTAACTGAACCGACCAGGGGGCAAGCAACCTTAGATCTGGTCCTGTGTAACGAGACAGGATTAATTAAAAATGTCCTAGTAAAGGGTCCCCTTGGAATGAGTGACCATAACATGGTTGAATTCCATGTTCAATTAGAGGGTGAGGAGGTTGTATCTCAAACAAGCGTGCTAAGCTTGAATAAAGGAAACTATGAAGGTATGAGAGCAGAATTGAGCAAAGTGGATTGGGAAAATAGATTAAAGGGTAAGACGATAAATGATCAGTGGTGTACATTTAAGGAGTTATTTTACAACTTCCAAAAAAAGTATATTCCACTGAGAAGAAAAGGGTGTAAAAGAAAAGACAGCCATCCGTGGCTAAGTAAAGAAATTAAGGATAGTATTCGACTAAAAACAAGGGCATATAAGGTAGCCAAATCTAGTGGGAGGATAGAGGATTGGGAAAACTTTAAAAGACAGCAAAAAATAACAAAAAGATTGATTAGGAAAGGGAAGATAGATTATGAAAGTAAATTAGCAAAAAATATAAAAACAGATAGTAAGAGTCTTTATAGTTATATCAAAAGAAAAAGGGTGGCTAAAGTAAATGTTGGTCCCTTAGAGGATGAGACTGGGAAATAAATGGTGGGAAATATGGAGATGGCAAAAACACTGAATGAATATTTTGTATCAGTCTTTACAGTAGAAGACACCAAGAATATCCCAACACTGGACAAGCAGGGGGCTATAGGGGGGGAGGAGATAAACACGATCAAAATCACTAAGGAAGTGGTACTCAGTAAAATAATGGGACTCAAGGCTGATAAATCGCCTGGACCTGATGGCTTACATCCAAGGGTCTTGAGGGAAGTGGCAGTAGGGATTGTGGATGCATTGGTAATAATCTTCCAAAACTCCCTGGACTCAGCAAAGGTCCCAGCAGACTGGAAAACTGCTAATATAACACCCTTATTTAAAAAGGGCAGTAGACAGAAGGCTGGAAACTATAGACCGGTTAGCCTAACATCTGTGGTAGGTAAAATTTTGGAGTCCATTATTAAGGAGACAGTAACAGGACATTTGGATAATCATAGTTTAATAAGACAAAGTCAGCATGGTTTTATGAAGGGGAAGTCATGTTTGACAAATTTGTTGGAGTTCTTTGAGGAAGTAACATACAGGGTGGATAAAGGTGAACCAGTGGACGTAGTGTATTTAGACTTCCAAAAGGCATTTGACAAAGTGCCCCACAAAAGATTATTGCTTAAGATAAAAAATCACGGGATTGGGGGTAATATTCTGGCATGGATAGAGGATTGGCTATCTAACAGAAGGCAGAGAGTTGGGATAAATGGTTCATTCTCAGACTGGCAATCAGTAACCAGTGGTGTTCCGCAGGGGTCAGTGCTGGGTCCCCAACTCTTTACAATCTATATTAACGATTTGGAGGAGGGGACCTAGTGTAACATATCAAAGTTTGCAGATGATACTAAGATGGGAGGGAAAGTAGTGAGAGAGGAGGACATAAAAAACCTGCAAGGGGACATAGACAGGCTAAGTAAGTGGGCAGAGACTTGGCAGATGGAATACAATACTGGAAAGTGTGAGGTTATGCACTTTGGCAGGAAAAATCGTAGAGCAAGTTATTATCTTAATGGCAAGAAACTGGAAAGTACTGAAGTACAAAGGGATCTGGGGGTCCTCGTGCATGAAACTCAAAAGGTTAGTATGCAGGTGCAGCAAGTGATTAAGAAGGCCAATGGAATGTTGGCTTTCATTGCTAGGGGGATAGAATATAAAAATAGGGAGGCATTGCTTCAGTTGTACAAGGTATTGGTGAGACCGCACCTGGAATACTGCATACAGTTTTGGTGTCCATACTTAAGAAAAGACATACTTGCTCTCGAGTCAGTACAAAGAAGGTTCACTCGGTTAATCCCGGGGATGAGGGGATGGACATATGAGGAGAGGTTGAGTAGATTGGGACTCTACTCATTGGAGTTCAGAAGAATGAGAGGCGATCTTATTGAAACATATAAGATTGTGAAGGGGTTGGATCGGGTGGATGCGGGGAGGATGTTCCAGATGATGGGTGAAACTAGAACTAGGGGGCATAGTCTTAGAATAAGGGGCTGCTCTTTCAAAACTGAGATGAGGAGGAACTACTTCACTCAGAGGGTGGTAGGTCCATGGAATATGCTGCCCCAAAAAGCTGTCGAAGCTACATCATTACATAAATTTAAAACAGAAATAGACAGTTTCCTAGAAGAAAAGGCAATTAAGGGTTACGGGGAGCGGGCAGGAATTTGGACATGAGTTTAGGTGCGGATCGGTCATGGCCCTGTGGGTAGCGGAGCGGGCCCAGGGGCCGTGTAGCCTGATCCTGCTCCTGTTTTGTGTGTCTAATTCTGTTAGATTCAGGAGATAGTCCTGTCATAGTGGATTGGCGGTTAGGATCAGATCAGCCATGATCTTATTGAATGGCGGAGCAGGCTCGAGGGGCCAATTGGCCTACTCCTGCTCCTATTTCTTATGTTCTTATGTTCTTATGTTCTTATGTTAACAGACCCACAGCACGCCTCAATTACCCTGGCAGGGTTCCCCAATGTCGAGAAGCCTGCAGCAGCAGCCGAAAATGTGGAAAAAGCCTCTTTACTGCCTGTTAACTACCTGTTAACAGGCAGGTAAGTGTCTATAATCCTCTTCCCGCTGCTAGGAGTCGGGTCCCTGCGCAAATCGGGGACCCGACTCCCGGGAAGATTGGTTGGAGGTGGGTTGGGAGCAGGTTTGGGACCCACTCCCATTTTTGGGGATTTTCCCAGCATTGCCACCTCCAAACCCGCCTCCTCAGGGCTGGTAAAATCCAGCCCCCAGTGTTAGTAATCCATGCAAGAGTAAATGACATAGAGGGAAATAATATAGCGGCCTTAAAAGCCACATTTCTGAGAACTGGTTCAAAACTCAAAGATAGAAGACGGAAAGAAATGTTTTCTGGTATATAAAAGAGAAAAGTTCACCAAAAGAATTGAAGAGATAAATGAGTGGGAAGCAGCATGGTGGGAGAATAACAATGCTATCTTCATAAATAACCAGAATCCTTCCAGAATAATAAAGACTAGTACAGGAGCGAGGGGCTATACATTACCTGGGTAAGGGCAAAGAGACGTGCAAGAAACATTGAGACAGAAAATGATTTAAACTAAAGAAGTGGGGGTTGGGGGGGGTGGTGCGGTAGGACAAGGAGAAATCAGGATCCCTGATGAAACAGACCATGGAGGGGAAGACAGTCAATAGGTAAGTATGCACACAGATAGAGAAAGAAAGACACACACACATGAACCAGAAACTAGGAACATACAGACAAGGGGGAACATGGAAGGGAGCAAATCTAAAATAATTTGTATTTTCTGGGTCATCACCAGATCAAGATAAGCATTTTCGTGGCTTTGTTGACTTCCAGATCATGTTAAACCTTATCATTCTATGTTTGTTCTACCTCAGAATTCCTATGACTTCCATTTCCTGAACTTTGACTGGCTCATATGATACAACAAACATAGAATGATAAGGTTTAACACGATCTAGGAGGCAGGTATATAATTCTAAAACGGCGAACTTCAATGAAATTTGGGGAAAAAAGGAGCAATCTAGAGTAAAAATACTTAATTGGAGGAGGGCCAATTTCTGTGAGTTGAGAACGGATCTGGCCCAGGTAGATTGGAATGAAAGATTGGCAAGCAAAACTGTTATCGAACAATGCGCTGCCTTTAAAGAGGATATGGTTCAGGTGCAGTCAAGGTACATTCCCACAAGGGGAAAAGGTAGGGCAACATAAGCCAGAGCTCCCTAGATGACGAAAGAGATAGTAAGATGAAGCAGAAAAAGGGGGCGTATGACAGATGTCAGGTTGTAAGGGGGGTGGCGGGTGTGGCACGTGCGCCCAGTCAGTTATGCCCCTGACTGTTTGTGAGCGGTTTGAATCGCTCCCACGCCCCTTGGGTTCTAGACAGCGGACTTAGGTACAGGCGGCGATACAGAAAGACGCGAGTAGACAGATGGTTTGGATGTAAGAAAACCAGGATTTTATTCAAACAGAAATTAACACAGTCTTACGAGAAATTATTAGCATAAAATACAGGCAAATACAAAATAACTATACTTATACAGAGAATGGGGAACACACGGCACATCGAGGGAAAACAAACGATGTTAACAATCCCCTTATCCTTATCCCACCCCCTATATCTAACTAGATTAAGCTATGAGGGGCCAGAATTCATGCTTAGCAATCCAAAGCAAAGCCAACTGTTAGCGAAATGCAGATTTTGAGGTTTGGTTCTCTGTCTTCTTAGGTACTCCGTCGCTCAAATTCGTCTCGCCCCTTTTTACGGCCTGGGTGTCCCAGATGACGAGGGACTCGGGTCTTGTTCCCCTCCCCGGCTGTTGGTATGGTGTCTTTTACTGCTGAAATCTCACCGCGGGGAGCGCGGAGAGACCTGCCACGAGGCCAGGGCACGAGTGAGACAAGAACCAAGAGCGAGGGCCAAGCGTAAGAGAGAGCAGAGAGAGAGATTGCTACCGGGGCCTGCAGTTATACCCGTTGTTTCATCCCCTATCTGCGCGCCAAATCAGGTTAGTTCATTGTTCCAATTTTGGCGGGCTGTTTTAAATAATTATAGCAATCTAAACTAACTGTTTCTAGATGGCCGTTTATCGCACCTAATGGCCTGATGTCCGAGCTGTATTGTTATTAATGCATTCTAATCAGCCTGTCCAGCCTCGATGGCTTCCTTAAGCTGTTTCCAATTATTTATGCAGACAACTTGATGGCTGAAGTATAGGCCTAACTAGTTCTGATCTATCTACGATCTGGCTTAATGCATATTCAATGTTTGCTGTCTGCTTTTCCAAAACACAAAGTCCTTTTCACAGAAACTGCATTTTAGGTTTCGATTTCCCCAAAAGCTGCTTGTGCTGCTACAGAGTCCAAGCTTTAAAATCTTGCAGGCTGTTGGTCATGAGGTGCGGACGCCATCTTTTGGGTACCCTTTTTAAAAAAGTGTCCATGCAGGGTTCCTTTTATTAATGACTTTGGTGGAATGTGGAAATTTTGCAAATCTTACACTCCCCCCTGTGATACTAAAACTTGCTTGAAGTATCATCCTTACAAGGTGAGCAAAATTTTCTGACCCTCCATAGTCAACCTTCCCCTGTAATTACCTATCTAACATACGCACGACACATGCACTTCCCATTCCGCGAAAATGTAGTGTACATAAGCAGACATAGGATAAATTACAGACTTTTTACACACATCCAAGCATGGAGGGGTCCAACACCCCTGCACCACTTGGTACATATACATCTTTATTAAACACATCGCAAAAAGAAAAAAATCTTTATTAAAAACAACAAACACACAAAAAAACAAAAATCTTTAATCAAAAATGCAAGGAAAAACTCAAACAGGTGTATCTCCCTCCATCTTCACATAATGTTCCTTCCAGATCTTCTGGTTTCGGAACTCTAACAACTAACCTTTTCCCTTGCACTGGATGCAAACTAGATACAACACTATCCCTAACTGGCAAACCATGAGAATGTGGGAAGCCAGCCTGATCCACGAAGGGACATCTATGTTATTGAAAATGTCCCACCAGGGTGGAATTACAATATCCAATATCTTAGTCCGTATCTCTACTGTTTTCTGCTCTAGAGTGTAAAAATGTTTCTGCGAAACTATAACGGCCTTAAGATTTTGGTAAGGTGTTCAGGGAGAGGGGGAATTTCAGAGCCAAAGTGCGCTACGCACTTTTGCAAATCCGTAAAATTCTCCTTCACAGTGAGGTGAACAGTGGAGGGTTCAGGAATGGGGACAATTCGCTCCTGGGCCACTTGAACTTCTGCCTCGGGTTTAAAACAGAAACTGCTGTCACAAACCGGACACCAGCTATGCTGTCCATGCTGGTAGTGGGACGCACCAGTGATGACACAATATGTCCCATCCCCTATATATGCTACCTGTGGGGGAACATGGTCTTGTGCCATTGCCTCCATGGTACAATTTATAGGCTTTGCGCCAGCAGCTCTGAACCCACACTGTGGTTTTGAATCGGCATTCAAGTGCTGGGGACACAGGATTATGTGTGCTCCCCGGCTCCGGCACCCTGAGAGGTCAGTACCTGTCATAGCGTGCTCCCACTTTATGACGTAAGGTGGGACCGCTGTGAAACGAATGTGTGCACCCCCTTGAGTGACTTCAATGTTCTCAACCCTGTATACCGGCGCAGGTCGGGCTGTCCTACCCATGACCGGCATCCTAACTACTACTCCCATGATTGTGTGGTTGGACCGTCCACAATCCACTGGGACTGGGTAGGCTTCGGAAGCTAGCCGGAGTTGGCATGGGCTTAATGCATTTGCAAATGGGTGGAGGGCTGCGAGGTGCTTTTTGCTGATCCAGGAGGGGACTAAACCCTGTTTTAAATCCTCCTGATTACTGCGGCCCTCGCCCAGTAACCACGCCCCGTATAGCACGCACACCTCATTCTGCGCAGCCTGGTCAGAAGCATTTCTGTCCTCCCTCATGAGGGCATTTACAGTCTTTGCGTGCTTCTCCAACTCTGCTATGATCTCCTTTAAAGGGACCGTCATGGCCTGGTCCTCATGCAACTCCGAGCCCACTACTTTATTCTCATCCGTTAATATCTTCTTTAGCTGTGCTTTTAAACCATTTATCTTGGTCTGCAGCTTTATGTCATTCAAACTGTTGATGACAGAGGACCCAGTGTTAAACGCAGTAAAAACATCATTCCATACTCCCCTTCTTTGCCTCCCTGCATTACCCAAAAACTCTCAGTGTGTGGTGTACAGTTCGGTTTTGTCCACATGGGTGAAATCAAACTCATAAAACTTCCTGAACATGTCCTTCAATAGGGCCTGGTATAGCTGCTCTGTTTCTTTGGGGCACCACTCCGGTAAATGTACCTCGGTGAGATTTAAAATCACGGAGGCTATCGCGTAGTGCACCCCCTGGTACAGCACCTGATCGGTAGGTACTAGTACCAAACCATTCCCTGGTCCCTTGGTGGTGGTGGGGGTCCCCTCTCTGTGCATCCTCGCTGCTGGCGCCGTGGGCGGGGGCTTACGGGGGTGGGTCACAAGCTCAGTGGCATTGACTGGGATCAGGGAGAATGGGACTGCGCACGACTTCAGGCTGGTATCCCACTTCATCCCCTCCCCAGCGTCTTGCCACTGCCAGTGGAAAATGATGGATATGCCTGTGGGGCAGACCTCCTCTGACCCCCACATACAGATATAAATCCCTTGGTCCGGTTCCCACCACTTGTCCCAACACACACCTAATCCTCCATGAGTCCCTGTAATCGTCCGGTGGCTATTGCTCCCCAACTGTTCCCACTCGACTTCAGGGTTCCTCATATCTTTGCTCAGCTTCCTGAGCCACCACCACCTATCCAGAGGAATGTGGCCCTTACACGTTAAACATATACGCTTTCCAACGGTGACGCTGACCCTCGTGGTAACGACCCATACCCTGGGGCACAGGAGGGAGGCCTCCCCATACGTGAATCCGGTTTGGCTGGAGTACTGAGATGAATTGGACCCCAGCCATCCTGGCCACCTTCCCTCGTGGACGTAGACGGCGGTCTCCTCCATCTCCCGTTCACTGCTTCCGTCGGTTGCTATGGGCGCCCTGTCTCCCGAGCACCCGTAGATGTGGGAATCTTGCAATTCGCCTTGCCTTCCGACGCTCATCCCAATCAGGGCGAATAGGATTACGGTCCCCTTCATCCTGAAAGCCTTTCTGCAAAAAGATACAAAAACATGCAGCCAGGTCCCCAAGAGATTCTCTGGCTTGGTGAAGCATGGTCGGGTCTCGTGACCTCAACCCAAAATATACACTCTTAGCAGATTACTTTTTAATTAAAACTACCCATCACCTTATTTAACTTAAGCTAAATACCTAACTTAACACTGTAAACTTACATTACCTAACCTATATACATCCGCCGCCTGTCTCCGGGCGGCCAGGCTAATCCCTGGTCGGACTACAGCTCGCCACTACCCCCGGCATGGCCGCACCTTCCTGCACTGTTGGTCCCTCGCAGCCCGTGGCTGCTGGCTGAGGACCTCTGTCCTTGGACCTCCCCCTGACTCGAGGGGCGGCCCTTGGTAACTGGGGAGCTGGTGACCATGGCTTTCTCGGCTGGGGCATCCATGGGGGCCTTCTGGGGGCCTTGGCGGGTGGGGCTTTCTTGGCCGATGGGCCTTTAACCCAGACTGCTGCTCCCTCAGGCTTGACCTCTCCCGAACCTGGGCTAGGGGCAGGTAAATCTTCGCAGCCTGTTACTGCGAGCTGAGATGTCCCGCCTCCAGGTCCCATGGCTGGGTCCGGGGTGGGGTTTTCGACCTCAGGTCCCTCCCTCTCTACACCTGGGTTAGGGGCGGGGTTTTCACCCTCAAGTTCCTCCCCCTCGTCTGGATCCCAGAAGAGCGGGGGAGTATCCCAATCGATGGGCGGGATGGCCCCTCCCTTTAAGCAAGCCACAGCGCCTGCCTGTGCAGTCTGTGAACTCGCTCCTGCTGCAGGCTGAGGATCTCTATCCTCAGACCTCACCCCAACTGGCTGCTTTCCCCTTTCGGGGTGAAACAGCTTGCACTGGTTGATATGGAACCATTTGTTACGCCGGGGCGTATACCATGGGGCTAGCTTTATCTACAATACTGTAGGGCCCCATGTACAATGGTTTCAAACTTCCTACTCGGGCATAGTTTCTTACCATAACCTGATCTCCTACCTCCCACTCGTGGTGCTTTCTGGGTTCGAGCAGCAATCGGTTACTCTGATGCTGTCTTCCCATGTTCCCAGCCGCCTGCTCATGGACCTGCTTCAGGTGCTCAAAGAGGTTTCGGGCGAACCTGTCCCGGTTTACCTCTCTGAGCTGACCCTCCATGAGCCCGGGGCTACTACATGGGTGGGGGTCCGCATAACCCTGCCAGTCATTAGCTCGTACGGGGAGGACCCCGTGCTTTTAGACTGGCTGGCCCGGATCCACATCAAAACCAATGGTAGGACCTCGGCCCATTTACGGGGCGAGTCCACCGTCTCCTTCCTCAACCTTTCCTTCAGGGTCCTGTTCATACGTTCTACAATCCCTGATGACTGGGGGTTGTGGGCCACGTGCAATTTCCCCTCAATGCCGAGCAGCATAAAGGTATTCTGCATCACCTGTCCGGTGAAGTGACTCCTGTAGTGTATATACCTTTAAGGGGGGGAACTAATTTTTACAGCTCATGTATACCGTAGTACTGGCAGTGACCACACCTGTATATAGCACTGAGTAGTAATCTGTCCAGTCAGTTCAACTGTGAGCCACGTTGAGTAAACACCTGTTGTACCGTTTCTGCTGCAGTCTGTATCTTATTATACACGGACGTAACATTGGCGACGAGGCAGGTTCGAAACTACCTGCAACTCTGCATCACCTCTCGAGGATTCGTTCCTGGAGATCAGTGGAGTGGAGGTCAAGGCCAGAGACTCGGGCGTCGACCACGGGAAACCGCCCAGTCATCCAGCAGAGACTCGAGAATTGCGGGGGAGGCTGTCGAGAGCCAGGCTTGGCTTTCCAGTCGAGGTGGTCCAGCGAACGGGCTGGCAACAGGTAGTGCGCAGACCCTTTCCGGACAGCGGCGGGCTAGAGCCCGACCGAGCGGCAGAGCAAAGGGCCGAGCAGCGTCGACGGGGGAGAGAGAGAGAGAGGGCAGAGCGCACAGGGTGCAGCCGGTGTTCAGGGGCCGAGCAGCATTGGAGAGAGGGAGAGAGAGACGCGCAGAAACCCGCGAGGCGCTGCCATTGCCACGAGGACCGCTGAGAGCGGTGTTGGCAGCAGCGCAGGAGAAGCGCGCGAAACCTACAGGGCGCCGCCATTGCCACGAGAACCGCCGGGAGCGGGGGAGGAAGGAAAGTGCGGGAGACGCCATTTTAAGCCATTGGGAGACGCCATTTTAAACCACACCCAAAATGCCGAAGACTGGCAGTATCACCGCATTTGAAAATGAAGTCGAAGATTGGACTCCATATGTCGAACGAATAGAGGTGTACTGCAAGGCAAATGAGGTGTTAGATGACAAGAAAGCGTCGGTATTGTTAAATTTAATGGGTGCAAAAACGTATGGTTTATTACGAAATCTAGTAACCCCAACGAAGCCAATGGAAAAGAGTTTTGAAGACATAGTAACGATGCTAAAGGAACATTTAAACCCCACACCGCTGCTGATAGCAGAAAGATTCAAGTTTCACAAATGGAACCAGCATAAGGATGACAGCAATGCTGATTATTTAACAGAACTGCGCAAACTATCGAAACACTGCCGGTTTGGAGCGGGACTGGCAGATACCTTAAGGGACAAGTTTGTGTGTGGGCTTCAAAGTGAAGGAACCCAGAAACGGCTTTTATCTGAAAAGGACCTTACGCTGGAAAAGGTTTTCAGCATTTTGGTATCATATGAAGCAGCAGCACGGGGCGCTGCAGAGATACAACAAAGACCGCAAGAATATGGCACAAACGAAATGTCATATGGAACAGAGAAGTGCTATCGCTGCGGCAGAACAACACACGACCAGAATGATTGCTGGTTCAAAGACAAAGTGTGCAGACAGTGTGGAAAAGTAGGACACATAGCACGAGTCTGCAGGTCGGGAAAGAAAACCAGCAATAAGAAACATACCAAAGGAAAGTACAAGAAGGTACATAAGATGACGGAGAATAGTTCAGACGAACAAAAGAGTGATAACGACTCCGAAAGCAGGGAACTGAGTTGTCTGAAACTACATAATGTGATCACAACGGAGGATCACCGAACCATTTGGGTCACTCTCAAGATAGCAGGAGTCCAGGTAAAGATGGAATTGGACACAGGATCAGCCCTAATAGTCATAAACCGACGGGACTACGAGTGGCTATTCTCATACATACCCTTGAGAGACAGAAATTATTTTGAAGACGTACACGGGGCAAAAAGTCTACCCCAAAGGAAAAATAAGGGTGACCGTTTTATATAACGGTAAGGAAACACCAATACTAGACCTGTATGTATTGCAAGATGGAGGACCACCATTACTGGGACGTGAATGGATCCGGAAAATACAACTGGATTGGCATTCCATACAGGCACTGACTGTGGCTGACAAAAGGATGACGACGTCACACCTGGGCGACAGTCAAAGATCCTAACTGACGCGAAAGAAGTGTTCCAGCAAGGACTCGGAACACTAAAAGGCATGACAGCGACGATTAAAATTGAAGAAAATGCAAGCCCCAAATTTTTTAAGGCCAGACCGGTACCTTATGCGATCTGCCCAGCCGTCGAAGCAGAGCTGGAGAGTCTGGAACGTTCAGGTGTACTGTCCAAGGTAGACTGGAGCAAGTGGGCTACACCCATCGTCCCTGTGATGAAAAAGTCGTTGAGCAGCACGCTTGGGGAACCAAGGAAGGTTTGCATCTGTGGGGACTTTAAGGTAACAGTGAACCCGGTCCTTCACACCGTACAATATCCACTTCCGCGGATTGAAGATATTTTCGCCTCGCTATCTGAAGGGAAACGCTTTACTAAGATTGATCTGGCCCAGGCGTATCTGCAAATGGAGGTAGAAGAAGCATCAAAAAAATACCTCACAATCAACACCCATAAAGGTCTCTACCAATACAACCGGCTGGTGTTCGGGGTAGCATCAGCTCCGGCTATTTGGCAGAGGGCAATGGAACAAGTCCTGCAAGGGATCCCAGGGACCCAGTGTTATTTGGACGACATCCTGGTCACGGGCGAAAATGACAGTGATCACCTTGCCAACCTGGAGCAGGTGCTCACTAGATTGCAGGAATATGGGCTCCAAGCTAACAGCACCAAATGCGAGTTTTTTAGAAAACAGATCTCGTATTGTGGCCACGTTATCGATAAAGAGGGGTTACATAAGTCCCCAGAGAAGATTGAGGCAGTAGTCAAGGCTCCAGCACCGGAAAATGTGTCACAACTGAGGTCGTTCCTCGGGCTGGTAAACTACTACCATAAGTTCTTGCCAAATTTGTCTACAATACTACACCCACTGAACACCCTACTGCAAACTGGGGTGCCATGGAAGTGGAGTGACGGATGTAGACAAGCTTTCCAGAAGAGCAAAACACTAATCACATCGAAAGAGGTATTGGCCCATTACAACCCAGCATTACCAATTCGGTTGGCATGTGATGTGTCACCCTATGGCATTGGAGCGGTGCTGTCGCACAAATTATCGGACGGCTCAGAGAGGCCAATAGCCTTTGTGTCACGATCACTAACCTCAGCCGAGCGTAACTACACCCAGATTGACAGGGAGACCCTCAGCCTAGTGTGGGGAGTGAAAAATTTCAATCACTATCTGCATGGGCAGAAATTCACCTTGCTGACTGATCACCAGCCTCTTGTCTCCATTTTTAATCCGAAGAAGTGCGTTCCGGTGATGACTGCGCAACGACTACAAAGATGGTCACTTTTTCTAGGGGCATACCACTATGAGATTGAATATAAGGGCACGAAACAGCATGGAAATACTGATGGGCTATCACGCCTGCCACTGCCTACTGCGGAGGAAGCACCAGCAGTGGATCCTGTCGAAATATTCCATTCGACTATAGTTGAATACCTACCGGTAACTAACGCTTGTATCGAAAAGGAAACCCGAAATGACCCGACACTGTCTCGGGTATATGATTTGACGGTGAAGGGATGGCCAGCACATGGCGACTCACTGTTGCCAGCATTCTCGACAAGGAGAGAACAGCTGTCAGTGTGCCAGGGGACCTTGATGTGTGGATCCCGAGTGGTAATTCCACCCAAGTTAAGGGATAGAGTGCTCAATGAGCTTCATGAGGGTCATCTGGGAGGGGTAAAAATGAAAAGCCTAGCCAGGGCTTATGTGTGGTGGCCGGGAATCGATAAGCAAATCGAGGACCTGACCAAGAGCTGCTCAGGATGCCAGAAAGTCCAAATTGCACCACCACAGGCCCCTTTACACCCATGGGAGTGGCCCTCATCTCCATGGCAATGGGTGCATATTGATTTTGCTGGTCCATTCATGGACTCAATGTTTTTAATAGCCATGGATGCGCACTCGAAATGGCCTGAGGTCATCAAAATTTCCTCCACCACCATGGAGAAAACTATTGCAGTCCTACGGACCATTTTTGCCAGGAATGGCTTGCCAGAACAGATTTGCTCCGACAACGGACCACAGTTTGTGTCCGAAGAGTTCCGGATGCTCTTGAAAAAGAATGGGGTAAGGCATTACACATCCGCCCCGTATCATCCAGCCACAAATGGATTGGCTGAGCGGTTCGTACAAACCTTTAAGAAGGCAATAAAGGCTATGTACAATGACAACATTCCGCTGCAGCACAAGGTGGACAATTTCCTGTTCGCTTACCGGAATGCGACACATGCAGTCACCAACCAGGCCACAGCCATGATGTTCTTTAACCGAAGGTTAAGATCTCGCCTGGATTTGCTCAGACCAAATGTACGAAGAGATGTTGAAAGTAAACAATTCCAGCACATCCATGAGAAGCCAACAAGGAGCTTCAATGTAGGGCAACCAGTCTTGGCCCGCGACTACCGAACAGAAAAATGGCAGCCAGGAATGATATGCACATGGAGGGCCCACTAATGTACACAGTGGACATTGGGGAGAGCATCGTGAGACGCCATGCTGACCAGATCCTAGAGTCACAGGAACAAGTCAACCCCATGCCTCGCCCATACGTACCTGGTGATGAACCCGACGTACAGGCCGCAACTACCCCAGAAACAGTAGCATCGGAAGCTGATGAACCAACCGATGACAGGGGGCCAGAATCGCCTCCGCACCAAGAGCAAGACACTCGGGAAAGGCGCTATCCACAAAGGATCAGGAGGCCTCCCCACAGACTGAATATATAAATAGACTATTTTCAGCTAATGTTGCATGTTAAAAGTGTTCATTGTAATTAGTTTGATATTTAATTGTTAAATGAGTGTTATGGTACTGTTAATCTAAAAGGGGAGGAATTGTAATGTATATACCTTTAAGGGGGGGAATTACTTTTTACAGCTCATGTATACTGTAGTACCGGCAGTGACCACACCTGTATATAGCACTGAGTAGTAATCTGTCCAGTCAGTTCAACTGTGAGCCACGTTGAGTAAACACCTGTTGTACCGTTTCTGCTGCAGTCTGTATCTTATTATACACGGACGTAACAACTCCCTTGGTCGGACTCCACATACTGTGGTAGTCCCCACCTTGAGTACACTTCCCGGACCAGGATCCTGGCAGTACCCAGAGCTGTGGCTGCCTGCAGGGGAAGGCCTCTACCCATTTCGTGAACACGTCCACCAGGACTAGGCAGTATTATAGCCTCCCTGGGCGGTGGGCAGGGGCCCGATGTAGTCGACCTGTATCGACTGCCATGGTCCCTCTACCCTCCTGACGTGTCCCATTGGTACCTTCCTTTTTTGGGGGTCGGGGTTATTTGCAGCGCACACCAGACAGCCTGCACAGAACTCGTGGACATCCTCCCTGAGTCCCGGCCACCATCTCGCCTGTTCCACCCGCTGCCAGGTGGTCTCAGGCCCGGGGTGTCCCACTCCTGGACCCTTATGAGCCAGTTGAAGGAATTCCCTCCAGTGCTGCTGCAGCACAACGCACTGTTCCCCCCCGGAACAGCATGCCCTCTTTTACGGAGAGGGTTGCTGTGCCGTACGGACCCTCTACCCTTTTTCCCTCAGTTACTGCACTGAGGACTGCTTTGAGGATGGGGTCTTGGGATTGGACCGTCTTAAGGTCCGGGGCTAACGCTACCCCTACACTCCCTTGGGCCCCGTCACTACCTCTGACCGCCGCCATGGGTCTGGACCTGTGCAGGCACCCTCCTTGGCGAGCAAGTCAGCCTGCTGGTTGCCTTGACCGCGGGGTTCTGTGGAGGAATGGACCTTCACCTTGTGGATGAAAACCTCCCCTTCCTCCCCCACTGCTGCTAGGATCTTTTCCAGCAGGGGTTTTACTGTGAGGGGTCTCCCGTCGACGGAGGTATATCCGCGGCGGGACCAGATGGCCAGGTACTCCATACACGAATTGCACGTAAACATGCTGTCCGAGCAAATCGTGTAGGGGTTGGGGAATATTTCGGGGTGTGTAACGACATACACTACCGCGGACAGTTCAACCTGCTGGGTGCTCATGGTGCTGGGGAGCTTAATCGCCAGGGCAATGTTTGCCGCTGGGTCATAAACTCCACACCCCGTGAGACGCTCGCCAGCAGACACCATGCTGGAACCGTCTACACAGATCTCGCGGCCTGTGGGATGTATCCCGGCCCGTAAACCTATGTTTACTTCCCAAACCCCTTAGATGGAACACCGGTGGGCTGTTCCAGGATATACCAGGTAGGCTGCGAGCTTTGGCTCACAGAGACCCTTCACCTTCAGATCCATCTGTGAGAGGAGCAAGGTCCAGCGGGCAATGCGGGCAGTGCTCACTGTTCCATCCTTGATCCTCCCATCCAGAAGCATCTGGTGGGTGTGTGATGGGTGAGGAGGATGATGGGAGAGGTGTCTGTGAAGATCAGTGATCTCTTCACAGCCCAATGTGTGGCCAAGAGGTGCCACTCACAGTTGGAGTAGCTCTTCTCCACACCTGTGAGTATCCGGGAGGAGTAGACCACCGGCCTCAGCCGGCCGTGCCGCCCTTGGAACAGCACAGCACTCAGGCTATCCCCGCTGGCTGCTACCTCCAGGAAAAACTCTTTCCCCCCATCTATGACCCCTAGAGCTGGTGTGGTCTGCAAGTCTTTCTTGAGCCTGACAAATGTTGCCTGGCAACCCTCATCCCAAAGCCACTCCACTCCCTTGTGTAGGAGTCGGAGCAAAGGGGCTGTGGTGGCTGCATCGTCCTCAATAATGTCTCTGCAGTACCCGGTTAGCCCTAGAAACGACCTCACACCCGTTATTGTGTTGGGGACCGGTAGCTCTTGTACCGCCTCCCTCCTAGCCTTATCTATGGCCCTTTCTCCAGTGCGCACAGTCAGACCTAGGAATTTTACCTCCTGCTGGCCAATCTGCGCTTTCTTGGGGTTTACCTTGAAACCCTTCTGCCCTAGCAGCTCCAGCAGCTTGGCCAATAGCGGGCCATGCACCTCTTTCGAATCAGTGAACAGGAGCAGGTCATCCACATATTGGACCAACTGTCTGGGCTGGCTAAAACCCTTTAAACTGTTTGCCATGCACTGATGGAAAATGCTGGGGCTGTTGTGGAAGCCCTGAGGCAAGCAGTTCCACGTATACTGTTGCTCTTTAAACGTAAAGGCAAACTTGTACTGATCCTCCCTCCTTAAAGGGATGGACCAAAACCTGTTGGAAATATCCAGCACCGTGAAAGTGGTCGCGGATGCTGGAATACTTCCTATCAGGTCGGCAACTGCTGCTACTGTGGGTGCACAGGCTGGGATGTTACTATTGAGCACCCGGTAGTCCACAATGGCCCTCCAGGAATTGTCTGCCTTTGTGACCGGCCATAATGGAGAATTCACGTGGGTAGCTATCGGTCTCAGAACTCCCTGCTGTACTAACGAGAACATGGCTGCTTCCATGTCTGGCTCTGCTTCCCTGGGGAAGTTATACTGTTTCTGTGGTTGAGCCATGGGGTCCCCATCTACACTGACCTCAAACCCATTGACCGTCCCGCAGTCGTGCTTGTGAGTGGCAAATGTGGCCAGGTGGGTGCGCACAAATGTCTGGAACTCTGGTGGGGTATTGCTGACCATAAGCTTGAGGTTATAATCCTCTTTGGGCTTCATGGTGCAGAGGGTCCCCTTCCCTTCCTTTCCTGGGATTACTACTACCTCACCTTTCTTTACTTTCCCTGCCCGCCATTGGCAATGATTTCTCAAATCCACTAGGATCCCGTGGCCTACAATAAAGTCGGCTCCCAGGACTCCTCTTCCACCCTCCACTTCCCTTTTCATCAGGACACAGGTCCACTTGGAGCAGAGCGGTCCTAACCGAATGGCGAGCGGGATGGAAAACGAGCCAGCCTGTTCTTTACCCGTGAACCCTGACAGACTGTATGGGACCCCGTTAGAGAGAGGCAAGGTGGTGGGGTTAGCTGAATAAACCACGGTGCATGATGCCCCCATGTCCAACAGATAGGTCCCTGTCACCTTTTCTACCTCCATCTCCAAAAGGGGTCTTTTTCTTTCATCATACCGGAGAGAACACAGGTAAACAGGTTGCACTGGCTCTAGTCAGGGCTGTGGGTTGGATGGGGCTGACGGGGCGAGAGCACTGGTGGCGGCTGCTACTCTCCCATGGCCAGTCAATAAGGACCTCATGGTGTCCAAAAGTGACTCGAGCTCTGCGGAAGGGATTCCTGCCCCTGCCTTTTGGGCTGGTGCCGTGGAATTCTTTCCCTAGTTATCTGTCCAAGGGTTTTTGCACTCCTTCCACCAGTGACCATCCTTCCCACACCCATAACAATTCGTCTTTGTGTTGGGGGGGTTACTCCCTTCCTGGTGCCACTCTTTCCTACCCGGTCTGGGTTTTACCTCATGCACCTTTCCCTTGGGTGGGTCTGCATCGGCTCCCCTACCATTTTTGTAGGCCAGAGTTAGCTGCTTGATCACCGTAAGCTCGGTGATCTGGGGATTTTTGGGGTTGAACCAGACTTCTGCCTTGGCCCGGACCTATGGCAAGCTGTTCGCCACCAGGCAATGGAGCCAATGGGCCAGGAGATCCCCGTTCAGGAACGCCCGGTCCGGCGTCCCCGGACAGGCCCTCCGGTGCACCGGCCACTGCCAGTCCGCAAAAGCCTGTGGGGTTTCCCCTGGGAGCTGGATCGTCTTCTCCACATGGGAGAAAGGACTTCCCTCATTCATCCCCATGGCCTCCAGAACTGCATCTCTAGGCTCCTCGTACCCGCTCTGCCCCCTTTTACACTCATCAGAGAGGGATTGGAGGAGACTACTCTCCAGGGAGAATAGCAGCATCTTGGTTTTCTCAGCACCATCGCAGTCGTTGACGCTGGCTGCCTGCTCTACTTCCCTGAAGTGGATCGAGGGGTCTCCCTTTTCGGAGAGCTTCGGGATATGGTTGACCATAGCCCTAAGCTGTTGGGTGTTAAAGGGTAATACGAACTGGTTTTGGAGGGGTCCCTCATTGTTGCCATTGGCAGTTGGGCCGAAACTCCGATGCCGCGCCGAGCACTTCGGTCCTGGCTCCGACCTCTCTGGCGGGGCTTGCTCCACCTCCGCCTCCACCTCTGGCTCCAACCCCCCTTGCTGCCAAACCTCGCTGAAACTTGGCGCTACGGGTGGTGGCTGTGAGATCTCCTCTCTCTCAACCGGGTCATCCCTGGGCACTACCGGTGACGTTGGAACTGTCCTCCCCTCATTCCCCGTAAAATCTGCCTGGCCTGCCTTTGGGCTTATGAGGCATACCATGCCTTTTGCCTTCCAGAGGGCCCGGCTCAGATTTTCTATCCTCTCTTTACAGGGGCCGTGGTCTGCCTCCTCAAACCCCTGCTCACTTGCTAGCTTTGTTGAAATTAAGGCGGGGTGGTATTGGGGTTATTGTCTCTGGCCAGTCAGAAGTATCTGAGCTGCTCCAGAGCCCCGTGCGGTTTCAAATCGCTCCCCTTTTCTGGTTCTGACTGCCAGACTTATTCAGTAGCGATGTAGACAAAACGAGACTCGTGGTTGGGTGCAAGGAAGACCAGTATTTATTGAAAAAAAAAATTGAAAATAATCAATACAGCACACCTATGCTTACTGCAGCACACCTTTGCTTAGTATAGCACTCTTACTTAATACAGCACTTTTATTTAATACAGCACACCTTTGCTTAATAGGGGAGGAGAAAACAGACACATCGAGGGAAAATTGACTAAAATTACAATTTAACAAAAATTCCCCTTAACTCCCACCCCTTATATCTATATAGGTTGCCTTGTAATGGGCCAGAAAACCTATGCTCACCAGTGAATGCCTGCTCCATGCTCCTGCAATCATATTCTTCACCGCACCGAAGTAGAATCCGAAGAAGAAGAATCCGAAGAAGAATCCGAGGAAGAAGAATCCGAAGAAGAAGAATCCGAAGATTCTCCACAGCCCCGAGACCGGAGACCAGAGAAGCAGCGGTCCTGCGCGGGAGCAGCCCGAGGCGTCGGAGTATAAGAGGGAGCAGTCAGAGGCACTGAGGCCCACAGCCCCGAGACCGGAGAAGCAGCGGACCTGCGCGGGAGCAGCCCGAGGCATCGGAGTATAAGAGGGAGCAGTCAGAGGCACCGAGGCCCACAGCCCCGAGACCGGAGAAGAAGCGGACCTGCGCGGGAGCAGCCCGAGGCGTCGGAGTATAAGAGGGAGCAGTCAGAGGCACCGAGGCCCACAGCCCCGAGACTGGAGAAGCAGCGGACCTGCGCGGGAGCAGCCCGAGGCGTCGGAGTATAAGAGGGAGCAGTCAGAGGCACCGAGGCCCACAGCCCCGAGACCGAAGAAGCAGCGGACCTGCGCGGGAGCAGCCCAAGGCGTCGGAGTATAAGAGGGAGCAGTCAGAGGCACCGAGGCCCACAGCCCCGAGACCGGAGAAGCAGCGGACCTGCGCGGGAGCAGCCCGAGGCGTCGGAGTATAAGAGGGAGCAGTCAGAGGCATACCAATCCAGGTTCCGGGAGAGAGGCAAAAAGTAATCCAAGTGTGACGTCACCAGGGAGCAGGTAAGTGATTGGTTGGTGAGTATTTCTCTCTTTTCAATACAAGCTTGAATTCTGTGGTGTTAAATTTCTAGGGTCTCTGTGGTGTAGTGGGGACAGTTGGTAAAAAATGCGCCCTAGAGTATACCTGTAATGGGGTATTGAATAAATTTTTTAATTAATTAAAGGAGTAAGTCATGGCAGGAGAGTTCAGACCCGTGTTCTGCTCCTCTTGCTCTATGTGTGAAGTCAGGGACGCTGCCAGTGTCCCTGATGACCATGTGTGCGGGAAATGCATCCAGCTGCAGCTACTTGTAGACCGCATTGCGGCGCTCAAGCTGCGGGTGGATGAATTTTGGAGCATGCGCGATGCTGAGAGGGTCGTGGATAGCACGTTTGGCGAGTTGTTCATGCCTCAGGGTAGGGCTGCACAGGCAGAAAGAAAGTGGGTGACCATCAGGCGGAGCAACAGAGGCAGGCAGGAAGTGCAGGGAACCCCTGCGGACATCCCCCTTTCAAACAGGTATACCAAGTTGGATACTGTTGAGGGGGATGACTCACCAGGGGAAGGCAGCAGCAGCCAGCTTCCTGGCACCAGGGACGCTTCTGCTGCTCAGGAAGGGAGGAAAAAGAGTGGGAGAGCAATAGTGGTAGGGGATTCTATCGTAAGGGGAACAGATAGGCGTTTCTGTGGCCGCAAACGTGACTCCAGGATGGTTTGTTGCCTCCCTGGGGCCAGGGTCAGGGATGTCACTGAGCGGCTACAGGGCATTCTTAAGGGGGAGGGTGAGCAGGCAGAGGTCGTGGTCCACATTGGGACCAACGACATAGGTAGGAAGGGGGATGAGGTCCTGCATCAAGAATTTAGGGAGCTAGGTAACAGATTAAAGAACAGGACCTCAAAGGTTGTAATCTCTGGATTACTCCCAGTGCCACGTGCTAGTGAGTATAGGAATGGGAGGATAGAGCAGATGAATGCGTGGCTAAAGAGTTGGTGTAGGGGGGAGGGTTTTACTTTCCTGGATCACTGGGCCTGCTTCTGGGAAAGGTGGGACTTGTACAAGTCGGACGGGTTGCACCTGAACCAGAGTGGGACAAATATCCTTGCGGGGAGGTTTGCTAGCACTGTTGGGGGGGGTTTAAACTAACTTGGCAGGGGGATGGGATACAGAGGGGAGCTGAAATAGGGGGTGATGTGCTGCCAATTATAGAGAAAAAAACAAGTCAGCTTGGTAGACAGGGCAAATATATAAGGGCAAGGCTGGATGGCATCTATTTTAATGCAAGGAGTCTTGCAAATAAGGTGGATGAACTGAAGGTGTTGATAAACATATGGGAGTATGATATTGTTGCTATCACGGAGACATGGTTGAGGGAGGGGCAAGACTGGCAGCTCAATATTCCGGGGTACAGAATCTTCAGGCGAGACAGAGGGGGAGGTATAAGAGGAGGGGGTGTCGCAATATTAATTAAGGAGTCAATTACTGCAGTAAGGAGGGATGATATATTAGCAGGTTCCTCTAATGAGGCCATATGGGTGGAGCTTAAAAACAAAAAGGGGGCAAGCACTTTGCTGGGAGTGCACTATAGGCCTCCAAACAGTCAGGGGGAGATAGAGGAACAGATATGTAGGCAAACCTCAGAGAAATGTGCAAATAATAGGGTAATAATAATGGGGGATTTCAACTTCCCCAATATTAACTGGGATAGTCAGAATGTGAAAGGCTCAGAGGGTGTAGAATTCTTAAAGTGCATCCAGGAGAGCTTTTTGAGCCAGCATGTAGAAAGTCCTACAAGAGAGGGGGCGGTACTGGACCTAATTCTAGGGAATGTGGCCGGCCAAGTGAAAAAAGTGCTAGTAGGTGAGCACTTTGGTGACAGTGACCATAATATGGTGAGATTTAAGGTGGTCATGGAAAAGGACAGGGATGGGCCGGAAATAAAGGTTCTAAATTGGGGGAAGGCCGATTTTAATAGGATAAGGCAGGATCTGGCCAAAATGGACTGGGATCAGCTACTTGTAGGAAAATCCGCATCGGAGCACTGGGAGGCTTTCAGAAGGGAGATTGAGATCATACAATGGCAACATGTTCCCGTAAAGGTCAAAGGTGGTTCCAAAAACCACAGGGAACCTTGGATGTCAGGGGATATACAAGAATGGATTAGAAAAAAAAGGAGGGCTTTTGGCAGATACAAAAGGCTAAAGACGGAGGAAGCCCTAGAGGAGTACAAAAAGTGCAGGGGGATACTTAAAAAAGAAATTAGGAGATCAAGGAGGGGCCATGAAATAACACTGGCGAGCAAAATAAAGGAAAATCCTGAGATGTTTTATAAGTATATTAAGGGTAAGAGGATAACTAGGGAAAAAATAGGGCCCACTAGGGACAAAAGTGGCAATCTGTGTGTGGAGCCGGAAGATGTAGGAGGGGTTCTAAATGAATTTTTTGCATCTGTTTTCACTATGGAGAAGGACGATGTAGACATAGAAATAGGGCGGGGGGACTGTGATATGCTCGAACATATTAACATCGAGAGGGAGGAGGTATTGGCGGTTTTAGCTGGCCTAAAAATGGATAAATCCCCAGGCCCGGATGAAATGTATCCCAGGCTGCTGTGTGAGGCAAAGGAAGTGATTGCGGGGGCTCTAACACATATATTCAGGACCTCTCTGGCCACAGGGGATGTGCCAGAGGACTGGAGAACCGCTAATGTAGTACCATTATTCAAGAAGGGAAGTAGGGAAAAACCGGGGAACTACAGGCCAGTGAGCCTAACATCAGTGGTAGGAAAATTATTGGAAAAAATTCTGAGGGACAAAATTTGTCTCCACTTGGAGAGGTAAGGATTAATCAGGGATAGTCAACATGGCTTTGTCAAGGGAAGATCATGTCTGACTAATTTGATTGAATTTTTTGAGGGGGTGACTAGGTGTGTGGATGAGGGTAATGCAGTGGATGTGGTATACATGGATTTCAGTAAGGCCTTCGATAAAGTCCCGCACAGGAGACTGGTCAAGAAGGTAAGAGCCCATGGAATCCAGGGTGCCTTGGCACATTGGATACAAAACTGGCTTAGTGGCAGAAGGCAGAGGGTGGTGGTCGAAGGTTGTTTTTGTGACTGGAAGCCTGTGGCCAGTGGGGTACCACAGGGATCGGTGCTGGGTCCCTTGCTGTTTGTGGTCTACATTAATGACTTGGATATGAATGTAAAAGGTATGATCAGTAAGTTCGCGGATGATACAAAAATTGGTAGGGTGGTAAATAGCGAGGAGGGTAGCCTCAGTCTGCAGGACGATATAGATGGGTTGGTCATGTGGGCGGAACAGTGGCAAATGGAATTTAACCCGGAAAAGTGCTAGGTGATGCACTTTGGGGGGACTAACAAGGCAAGGGAATACACAATGAATGGTAAGACCCTAGGCAAGACGGAGAGTCAGAGGGATCTGGGTGTGCAAGTACACAGATCCCTGAAGGCGGCGGAACAGGTGGATAAGGTGGTAAAAAAGGCATATGGTATACTTGCCTTCATTAGCCGAGGCATTGAATATAAGAGCAAGGAGGTTATGATGGAGCTGTATAAAACACTGGTTAGGCCACAGCTGGAATACTGTGTGCAGTTCTGGTCGCCACACTATAGGAAGGATGTGATCGCGTTGGAAAGGGTGCAGAGGAGGTTCACCAGGATGTTACCAGGGCTGGAGCGCTTCAGCTATGAAGAGAGACTGGGCAGATTGGGTTTGTTTTCCTTGGTGCAGAGGAGGCTGAGGGGGGACATGATTGAGGTGTACAAAATTATGAGGGGCATAGATAGGATGGATGCTGAGGAGCTTTTTCCCTTAGTATAGGGGTCAATAACTAGGGGGCATAGATTCAAGGTAAAGGGCGGGAGGTTTAGAGGGGATTTGAGAAAGAACTTTTTCACCCAGAGGGTGGTTGGAGTCTGGAACTCACTGCCTGAAAGGGTTGTGGAGGCAGGAACCCTCACAGCATTTAAGAAGCATTTGGATGAGCACTTGAAATGCCATAGCATACAAGGCTACGGACCAAATGCTGGAATATGGGATTAGATTAGACAGGGCTTGATGGCCGGCGCGGACACGATGGGCCGAAGGACCTCTATCCGTGCTGTATAACTCTATGACTCTATGAGAGATACCCCAGTATTTAAAAGTAACTGCTGGTATTCCACTTCTTTGGGCGGGCTATTGAGTTGTTCTTCTTGCAGGCAGAGCACGGAGACGAGGCGGCAGAGAGAGAGAGATGGCTTCCTGAGAGATTATTTAATACCCATTGGGAGCCATAATCTTCGCGCCCAAATCCGGATGTATCTGGGCTATACAAAAGGGGTCAAACTGTCCCCATTGACTGCAATGGGTTTGAATGTATTACCCCATTCATTTGACTGGTATTCGCTCAGTTTAAATGTCTTACTGAATTTCAGTCAACAGCACTCAAATGGTTTGTAAACAAACCCATTGTCCTGTGGTCAGCCCAACCGCAATTGATTGACAGTTTTAAGTACTTAATCCTTTGTGTCAACATTGTAGAGAGTTCTATAAACAAACAACCCCTTTGTCCTGCAGTTTGAAACTTCCTAAACTGCAGTTGATTGACAGTTTCAAGTACTTCATGCATTTCGCACAGGCTGGTTTTTTTGTCAAATCCTTTGCAGATACACAAGCAGGCTGTCTTTTGTTTCCTGCCACGAGGTCTGACAGCCATTTTTTGATGCCCTGGATTTTAAAGGTATATTCCACCCAGGTTTTCTTTAATCAAAAAAATAATCTTCGGAGCTGTAGAAATTTTTGAAATTCTTGCGAAACCTTACAGCTTGTAAGCGGCATTTACCTCCTGTACTTTCTCTTCCTGTTCCCTAACCTGCCTTGCCAAGCGGGCATTCTTCTCCTGCAACCGTAACTCATTTCCCTTGGCCTCGGTGACTTGGCACCATAGGTATTCCAACTGGGCCTTGTGTTCTCCCATTAAATGCACTCTCTCTTGATTCAAGGCCTGCAAAGCTACTAATATCTTCTCCCCTGCTGGAGCCTTATCCTGGATCTCCAGGCTGACTCCCTTAACTCGACTGCCTGTGCTGCAACGAGCTTGTCCAAAAGCTGGACCTAATTTTTAAAACACATCGGCCAAACTGTCTTCTCTAAGGACTTCTTGTTTTCCTTTCCCTCTGTCCACTTAGCTGCTGCATCTACCGGATGCCCAGCCTTTAACAGAGTGGCGATCCACTTCTTTGTGATCTTCACCTTGCTAAACACATAATCAGAAAACCTTTCCTGCATCGTGGTTTGCTCATCCGAACCACTGTCTACTGTATCGCAACCCTGTTGCCGGTGTCCTGTCGCGGTCGCCATCCTGTAAGGGGGGTGGTGGGTGTGGCGCGTGCGCCCAGTCAGTTATGCCCCTGACTGTGAGCGGTTCGAATCGCTCCCATGCCCCTTGGGTTCTAGACACCGGACTTAGGTACAGGTGGCGATACAGAAAGATGCGAGTAGACAGGTGGTTTGGATGTAAGAAAACCAGGATTTTATTAAAACAGAAATTAACACAGTCTTTCAAGAAATTACTAGCATAAAATACAGGCAAATACAAAATAACTATACTTATACAGGGAATGGGGAACACACGGCACATCGAGGGAAAACAAACTATGTTAATAATCCCCTTATCCATATCCCACCCCCTATACCTAACTAGATTAAGCTATGAGGGGCCAGAATTCATGCTCACCAATCCAAAGCAAAGCCAACTGTTAACGAAATGCAGGTTTTGAGGTTTGGTTCTCAGTCCTCTTAGGTACCCCATCACCATGTGGTCTTCAGGGGCGCGGTGCTGGAGCTGCTACTGTGACACACCTTCTTCTCCTCCGCTACCGTCGTCGTCTCGTCTCGACGGGTTCTCCTCTTCTTCTCCCTTGAGCAGTGGTCGGCGGTATCGTTATGTTTATCGGACAGTTAGCAGTCTTTGCCATTTAGATTTTGCTACCCATGCGTCAAACACCACTATATTCGTTGTGGCGTAGACACCTGCATTATCACAGTGTTCAACAAGATGTTCGTCTTCCCAAGCGCCAGCTTATAACTAGGCACATTATCGATACGTTTTTCGCTGCCCTGCTCTGCTCTTATCGAGTTGTTATCGTCTTCTTCGTCTCTACTCGTCTCGTCTTGCTGGACTATTATTCAAGTCCTGGGCTGCCTGCTCAAATTTGTCTCGCCCCTTTTTGCGGCCTGGGCATCCCAGATGACGAGGGACTCGGGTTTAATTCCCCTCCCCGGCTGTTGGTATGGTGTCTTTTACTGCTGAAATCTCACCGCGGGGAGTGAGGAGAGACCCGCCACGAGGCCAGGGCATGAGCGAGCCAAGAACCAAGAGCGAGGGTCAAGCGCAAGAGAGAGCAGAGAGAGAGATTGCTACCCGGGGCCTGCAGTTATACCCATTGTTTCATCCCCTATCTGCGCGCCAAATCAGGTTAGTTCATTGTTCCAATTTTGGCAGGCTGTTTTAAATAATTATAGCAATCTAAGTAACTGTTTTTAGATGGCCGTTTATCGCACCTAATGGCCTGATGCCCGAGCTGTATTGTTATTAATGCATTCTAATCAGCCTGTCCAGCCTCGATGGCTTCCTTAAGCTGTTTCCAATTATATATGCAGACAACTTGATGGCCTCAAGTATAGGCCTAACTAGCTCTGATCTGTCTATGATCTGGCTTAATGCATATTCAATGTTTTCTGTCTGCTTTTCCAAAACACAAAGTCCTTTTCACAGAAACTGCATTTTAGGTTTCGATTTCCCCAAAAGCTGCTTGTGCTGCTACAGAGTCCAATCTTTAAAATCTTGCAGGCTTTTGGTCACGAGGTGCGGACGCCATCTTTTGGGTAACCTTTTTTTAAAAGTGTCCATGCAGGGTCCCTTTTATTAATGACTTTGGGGGAATGTGGAAATTTTGCGAATCTTACAGGTTGAGAATACAAGTGAGAACCAGGATGAATATAGAAAGTTCAGAGGGGAAGTGAAAAAGGAAATAAGAGGGGCAGAGAGAGAGTATGAGAATAGACTGGCAGCTAACATAAAAGGGAATCCAAAAGTCTTCTATAGACATATGAATAATAAACGGGTAGTAAGAGGAGGGGTGGGGTTGATTAGAGACCAAAAAGGAGACCAACGTATGGAGGCAGAGGGCATGTCTGAGGAACTAAATGAGTACCTTGCATCTGTTTTTACCAAGGAAGAAAATGCTGCCCAAGCCATAGTACCAAAGGCAACACGAGGAAAAACTTTTTTACGCAGCGAGTGGTTATGATCTGGAATGTACTGCCTGAAATGATGGTAGAGGCAGATTCAATCATGGCTTTCAAAAGGGAATTGGATAAGTACCTGAAGGAAAAAAATTCACTGGGCTATGGAGAACGGGTGGGGGAGTGGGACTAGCTGAAGTGCTCTTGCAGAGAGCCGGTATGAGCTCGACGAGCCGAATGGCCTCCTTCTGCGCTGTAACCATTTTATGATTCTGACAACTAAAGAAAATAGATTGGGGAAGGTTGTTCAACACACTTCAGTAGAAGGTAATTGGAACTGTTTTAAAAGTATAATGCTGGGCACATAGGGTTTATGCACTCTCAAAATTAACAAGGTCAGACTAAACAAATGTAACCTGAATGAATCAACCAAAAAGTTAAAAGTGAGATAAAGAGGAAAAATAGCACGTACAAATCCTGCAGGGAGAAAAGAAAATGGGCTCACTGAAATAAATACAAGAGCTTGCAGTAACATGTTATAAAGGTGATCAGAGCAGCAAAGAATGACCTGGAGAAAAGCATAAACAAACTGGATTCAGAAACTCAATGCAAAGCAATCAAATTTGCAGATGGTACCAAACTGCGCGAGGCAGTGGAACCGGAACAAACGGCTCAGAAATTACAGAATGAATTACACAAGATATGTAAGTGGGCAGAACAATAGCAGATTACATTTAATGCAGAAAAATATGAAGTGTTTCAGATAGGACACAGGGGATGTAATTCAACTTCCGAGAGGACGCAAAATGGGCAGTAGTGGATCGGCGTCGGTTATACACCCCGCCCGGTTTTCCTTTTCATTAACTTCAATGCAATTACATTGAACAATCCTCATCAAGTCTAACTTAAAGTTACCTATAGTTTTACCATATAATCAGTAGTCAATATTTTTTGAACATAAAATACAATGGCCCAGATATTCCGATCCCTACGGGTGGGTACGTGCTGTGTACCCACCCGTAGGGACATTGGAAATGCTGGTTTCAGGCATGCACAGTGCATGTGCTGAAAACCGGCATTTCCAATCTGTCAAGAATGGTCTTGACAGATCCTTCAGCTGCCCAAGAGTAGGGCCGCTGTGGGCGGATAGTTCCACTTTTTGGAGACCCTCTGCCCGCAGAAAACCCTTACAATTCTTACGCCTGGTAAAAGCAGGCGTAAGGCTTGCTTTTACCAGGATAAGAGTTGAAAAAAAGTTTTTAAAAAAATTTCACTGATTTATCATTTAAAAATTCTTTTAAAAAGGTAGTTTATTTTTAGCCCCATAAAAAACTATAATTATTTTTTTCAAAAATTTTAATTTAATGTAATTTCAAGTCATTTTAAAAATGTGATTTTTTTAAAAATTTACTTAAAAGTTTTACTATGTTTTTTCATTGATCTCCATTCATATATTTGACAGGTCTTCCTGTCAAATGTATGAAGGAAGATTCCCTTCTGTGATTGGCTCCCCATGGCCCACGTGATCCCAGGGATGCTGTGAACTACATGCGCCCCTGGGATACGTGGGCCCTGCACACTTCAAGTTTGGTGAGGCCCAGGAGCGGAAGCGTGTGCGTCCCAGGAGCCCTCAGGTAAGGGCGCAGATTTTTCCAGATCACAGGCCTCCACCCATGGGAGGCCTGCGATTGGAAAATATGGGCCTTTGTATGACCTCCATAAAGTGAACATAATGCTCAACATAGTTGTGTGAGTAGATCTCTCTGGAATTCCCTAAGTAGACCTCATTAACCATTCATAAAGAGTGCACCCTCATGTTGTCATAAAAGATATTTTACAAAATATGTCTGACCTTGGGCAGGTTTTAAGGATAAAACCAGGAAGTAAGAAATGACCAAGATTGAATATTATCCGCCCTTATTACAATTAAGATTATGGAGCAATTTAATAATAATTTCCGCTCTCCATTGAGTGAATGTAACTAGTTTTCAAAAGTCTTGCATTTGAAAATTCCCAATCTTCTCTGCATTGTATTTTTTAATGAATTATAATATTTCTACAAATCAAAGCCATTTCCTACATAGCAGAATATACAGGCACATTTGTGCACTAAATGTTTCTCTTATAAAGATGAGAAATGAAACCTAACCAAACATAATTCATCTACATGTTCAGCATTCCAAAATGCGATACAAAATTAATTGATTTATTTTAATCTATACCACCGTGAATTATTGATATAATCAGTACAACTCTTAATTATTGGATTAATTCATACTTTTCAACTTGGGACTTACTGCCAGATTCACAGTACAAAAAAAATCACTTAACAACAACAATGTCCTCAATAAGTTTATTGTTCAAAGAACAATTTTCTACTGACCACAAAGATTATAAAATCATGAACAATGACAAGATTATTCTCCTGTAAAACTTTTGTAATCTGGTTGTGGTTGTGTTAGGTTGTATGAAAGAGGATGTAGAGGAGACATGAATACTAATTCAAGGAGTATTCTTATTATATACAATGTACAATGGTTGTGGGGACTGTCTTTAAGCACAATATTTAAAAAAAAATTTAAATCACCACCCCACCTATCCAACACTCCTATTTGAATGCTGGAATCATTATTTTACATAATACATATAATCACTGTGCAGAAGAGGTGTCTGCAGTCCAAATGATGATATCTAAGTACAGGGTTAAGAAGGGAAGGCAAAGTGGCACATGGTCGGATATGCTTTAATCCTTATATTTTCGCCATTCAATCAGAGTTACTGATTGCAGTTGTGTTAAAAGTGATGCATTGAGCAGAAATTAGATTCTATGGAGGGAGAGAAGAATAACTGTTTGACAGTGCCCATAGACTGCTCCATATACATGCCTTCCAGCAGTCAAGGATGGATAACCATGTGCATTGTCATGGGAGAAGGACAGCTGATTGCCCTTTCAACTGAGAAGTGAAAAAATGGGAACCTGGGAACAGGAAAAAGGAGCAGTTTTTCTTTTGAAAGAGTGTAAAATTTATAGGAATAGAAAACTTTTTTGGCGTAGTAACACCGCACACAGATATTTCCTTTGGGATACCAATGATTAGGTGCAAAGATTCATCCAGATACCAGCTAAATGTGTTTTCCCAGAGATGTGAGTTCTTGTAATTATAGTGCCCCATATGCCTGACTGTTTGCCAGGTTGTTCTGTGCTTTGGTAGTTCATTCTTAATTACATTTCCATTTTTATGAGCAAGTAGTATGAAGTTGTAAGGTTATCTAGGTTACAGGGCAGTATTAAAGCATGTTAGGCTAGTTCAGAGATTGCAAAAGTAGAGGGAGGTGCCTCCTCTAGGAAAATAGACCAAGGCCGAGAAATTCCTTGGCACTGCTCTTGCCCCGCTGACGTTACTTTGTATGTGTAAATGGGGTTGCCACCGCACTTCCGAGGAATTTCCTGGCCATGGTGTTGCGTGGGCAGTGGAACATCTTGGTGCTATTAAAAACTCACTTGTTTTTTACTCTGAGTCAGATTAAATACCATACAGTGGCAACTGGTATTCTCTTATACTACAGAAAAGTGAGAGGGATCAGAATATGTATGTAAAAGCCCTATGAACAAAATCGAGCCTGCGCTGGAGTAGAATCATTTCTGCACTCAGGAAGTGATTATGAAGCAAAGACAGAAAACCCAGGGAACTTTAATTTCAAAAAGAGTAAGTATTGAGCCAACTTCATTCAAAAATTAGAGCAGGACAGAAGAGCTTCCAGATTATGCAAAAAACATGAAAAGATTCAAAGTCTGTTCATTGATATCAGTGAGTGTGGAAATGCAGAAGGTATACTCTCCTCATTTAAAGAGCAAGTGATTTGGGAAAAAAATAAGTTATTTTGTGATGCACAGAAATATTGTCAAGACAGCAACATTTATTCAAAGAAAACAAGAAATGGAATCTGTAGACAATTTTGTCACAGCCTTGCATCACTTAGCAAACCACTGAGAATATGATTACATTGTATCTGGTCTGCAAAATGAAAGACTGCTGGAAAGGTTTCAGCTTAGCCCTGACCATACACTTGAGAGGGCAAGACAACAGGCAAGACAGATTGAAGCTGTTAAACAGCAACAGGGAGTATTTAGAAGCCAGCTTGATGGGAAAGCAAATGTAAATTGACAGAAGGCACAAGGAAAATATCAGCAGTCTACAGAGTGTCCTTGCTAAATTATTCCCTGAAGTTATACTACAACTGGAGAGAGGAACTCACTGAATAAACAAGTGCCTGTGACTGGGGACGGAATTCATCACTGCACCCCAGAAAAAAATATATTACTCGAGACATGGTGCCATATGTGTGAGAAGAGGTATTCCTCGGCAGCATGCTGGAAACAGGAAGGAATCATCACTTGTGGAGAGGCACTTCATGTTCTAATCACTCTCTGGGTGAAAAGACTTCTACCTTCCCCCTTTCTTTTTCTCATGATAATGCAAAGCCGATGCCGCCTTGGTATCAATTTGCCAATTGGTGTAACCAATTTTTCACTGTTACAAAATCCCCCTTAATGTTCTCTGTTAGAATGAAAAAAATCCCCAATTACTCAAGCCTTTCTTCAAACCTATCGCCTTTTATTCCTGGTATCGTTCTTGTGAATCATTCTCCATACCTCTGCTTAATTCTAATATCCTTCTCATAATTGCAGAGAGGGGGCAGGGGATGATGGAGGTGGGAGAGAATTATATATAATACTCAAACTGTGACCAAACTAATGTCTTGCAGATTAAACATCACCTTTTTGCTTTTATATTTAGTGCCTCTATCTATAAAACCCAGAATCCCATTTTATTTTTAAATGGCATTTTCCACCTGCACTCTCATCTATAAAGAGCTGGGGGGGGGTGGGTGGGGGAGATTTTAATTCACTCTGCCTAAGGAAAAAGGGGCAGAAGTGGAGTGAAAATGAATGTTGTGGACCTAATCCCCCCTCCACCCACCAGCTCCCGTTTGTCCTCCGCTGCCTTTTTTTGTCTGGGCCCTGTGAGAACCAATTTGCCTGCCTGGATCAGGCAGGAACCTCAACATCTGTGCAAATCAGGGTTCCACAATGTACACAAGATTCCAATGCCAATTTAACTGTCTACTGGACAGAGTGTCAGCAATGGAGGCTCCTCTCAGTAAAACCTGGTGATACAACAGAAGATGCCTGAAAAGGTAAGTGACATTATTTTTGTGGGCCAGGAGGTGTGGGAGTGTTCCTTTGGGCTCCACAAGAACAATGTGGGCCATTGCGCCACCACCACCCCCCACCCGCCACCCCCCATCTCCATCCCACTCCTGGGGCTGGATTTTCATTGAGGAGTCGGGTAGGAGGCGGGGCTACAACTTTCGGGGTTGTAGTCCCACCTCCATGGAGTTCTAGCCAACCCACGCGATTTTGACTTGATTGACCTTGTTGAGCCCGCCCAGCGGGCTCAGCAGGCCAATTAAGAGCCACCCAGCAACAGGTGATGTCACAGATTGATATTTCATCTGTCAAGAGCTTTTGACAGATGAAATATCAGTGTTTCACAGCTGTTTGAAGCTGTCAAACACTGACAATCTGTATTCTAAGTTAATTCCTTCCTCTCAGGATGATTTAGAGATCTCCCTAGAACAGAAAGCTGAATGCTGCAATTTTTGACAGCTCGCAGCCATTCTGCTTTCTGTGCCGATGAGATGAGGGACTCCCGAGACCTGAAGGAAGGAAGGCTGTAAAGGTAAGTAAAGGTATGTAAAACTTCTTTAAACACTTTACACACACCAAACACACTTACCTTTGCTCTCATGCACCCATCACTCACCTGAACACCAGACATCTCGACCCCCTCCAAGTCCTTCATCCCAACGGTCCGCCTCCTCTAACTTGGCCTGGTTTGGAGCCGTCGGGAATCCCACACTTCAACATTAAAAATAAGGATTAGGCTAAAAACTGCCTGTTAACTACCTGTTAACAGACAGTTAATTGGCACTAATCCCCTTCCCGCCTCATGGAGGCGGGTCCCAGTGCAGGGCGGGTATCCGCCTCCTTTGAAACTGGCACGGAGGTGGGTTGGGGCGGGATGCGTTCGTGCCCCCCGATTTTGGGATTTTAACCCCCCACATGCCTCCAATCCCGCCTCCACGGCCTAATGAAAATCCTGCCCATGGTCTCTCCCCTCCGCAATTACAACCACTTTAATGACCTAATTTTTTGGGGCCGTTGCACTGGCCTGCAGCCAGCAAGCTCCATCAGGATATTGATTTATGGCATGAAGCTCATCGCATTTATCTCAGTGAGGCCCGGTCCTCAGGATGGACCAGGACTCCAATTGACACTATCGGGCGGTTGGTCTGCATGATATGTCAGGCGGCTACCATTTGAAGGATACTTTCTTTCACTGTTCATTTCCCAAAACATACTGGCCTAGAAATTCAGTATAGCCACTTTTGGGGCGGTAAAGTCGGGCGGCTGCTAAAGTTTGCGCCCGGCGCAAAGTCGAGCCCCCTTCGCCGATATTCAGTTGCATCGCCCTAAGAGGTTGCTGCTGCGCTAAAACAGGCGATGCACGACTATCATTAGGCGCTAAGCCAGCAGCCTGGGGCGCTAACACCGGAAGTTGGGCGCAGGGCAGGTGCGGCGAGCTGCTGATTGCCGGCAGACACTCTGGCTCCGGTGAGCTCTTAAAGGGGGAGGGTGGATTTGTTTTTTTGACAGGCCGAGACTAGTGTATTTGTGTTTTTGGGGAGGGCTTCTCTCCATCAGTTTGTTATGTGGTACCGGTCTTCTTCTTCTCCTCCTCCTCCCAAAGAAGGAGTGTTGCAAAATGGCTGCCTTTTCTACTGCAGGAGTGCCCTTTAATTTGCGCTCCCCGCGGCCCGCATCGGCTGAGCACCGTTCGACTCAACAGTCGCTAGGGCCGCCAGGCGCACAATGGGGCGGCGCGAGTGAAGTTCCGGTTCCGGGCGCACAAAGGGCGTTGCACGACGAAATGACGTCATGATCTGCGCGCGCAGATGAGCGCGCGCAATGACTTTGCGCTGGCGCTAAATGTCTACTGAAGTTGGGGCGAGGCGCAGATCGCGCTGCGCCCGGGCGCTAAGCGCCTAGCGCTCGAGATCTACTCCTCCTAAGGCGCTAACGGCTGGCGCAGCCAACTGAATTTCTAGGCCACTATGTTGAATCATAGAATCATAGAATGGTTACAGCACAGAAGGAGGCCATTTGGCCCATCGAGCCCATACCGGTTCTCTGCAAGAGCACTTCAGCTCGTCCCACTCCCCCGCCCTTTCCCCGTAGTCCTGCAATTTTTTTTTCCTTCAGGTACTTATCCAATTCCCTTTTGAAAGCCGTAATTGAATCTGCCTCCACCACTCTTTCAGACAGTGCATTCCAGATCCTAAACACTCGCTGCGTAAAAAAGTTTTTCCTCATGTCGCCATTGGTTCTTTTGCCAGTCACTTAAATCTGTGTCCTCTGGTTCTCGACCCTTCTGGCAATGGGAACATTTTCTCTCTATCTACTCTGTCTAGACCCCTCATGATTTTGAACACCTCTATTAAATTTCCTCTCAACCTTCTCTGCTCTAAGGAGAACAACCCCAGCTTCTCCAGTCTATCCACAAAACTGAAGTCCCTCATCTCTGGAACCACTCTCATAAATCTTTTCTAAGGCCTTCCCATCCTTCCTAAAGTGTAGTGCCCAGAATTGGACACAATACTCCAGTATCCCTGGTTCAATAAGGAGTGGAGAAGAGCATGCCAGGACCAGCACCAGGCATACCTAAAAATGTGGTGCCAACCTGGGGAAGCTGCAACACAGGACTAAAACATAGAAACATAGAAACATAGAAACTAGGAGCAGGAGTAGGCCATTCGGCCCTTCGAGCCTGCTCCGCCATTCAATGAGATCATGGCTGATCATCCAAACCCTAGCACCCGGTCCCTACACCGACAGCCATCCCACCGAAGCCCTATCCCCATAACCCCACGTATTTAATCCCCCCTAACACTAAGGGCCAATTTTGTATCATGGCCAATCAACCTAACTACATGCGTGCTAAAAAGTGGAAGCAGCATGCTATAGACAGAGATAAGTGATCCCACAATCAACAGATCAGATCAAAGTTCTGCAGTCCTGCCACATCCATTAAACAACTAACAGGAGGAGGAGGCTCCATGAATATCCCCATTCTCAATGATGGTGGAGCCTAGCACGTGAGTACAAAAGACAAAGCTGAAGTATTTGCAACCATCTTCAGCCAGACGTGCCAAGTGGATGATCCATATCGGCCTCCTCCTGAGGTCCCCACCACCACAGTAGCCAGTCTTCAGCCAATTCGATTGACTCCACATGATATCAAGAAACGGCTAAGTGCACTGGATACAGCAAAGGCTGTGGACCCCTGACAACATCCCGGCTGTTGTGCTGAAGACTTGTGTTCCAAAACTAGCTGCACCTCTAGCCAAGCTGTTCCAGTACAGCTATAACACTGGCATCTATTTGACAATGTGGAAAACTGCCAAGGTATGTCCTGTCCACAAAAAGCAGGACCAATCCAATCTGTCTAATTACCGCCCCATCAGTCTACTCTCAATCATCAGCAAAGTGATGGAAGGTGTCATCGAGAGTGCTGTCAAGCAGAACTTAATCACCAATAACCTGCTCACTGATGCCCAGTTTGGGTTCCGCCTGGACCACTCGGCGCCAGACCTCATTACAGCCTTGGTCCAAACATGGACAAAAGAGCTAAATTACAGAGGTGAGATGAGAGTGACTGCCCTTGACATCAAGGCGGCATTTGATGAGTGTGTCATCAAGGAGTCCTAGTAAAACTGAAGTCAATGGGAATCAGGGGGAAAACTCTCCACTGGCTGGCGTCATACCTAGCACAAAGGAAGATGGTTGTGGTGGTTGGAGGTCAATCATCACAGCCCCAGGACATCGCTGTAGGAGTTCATCAGGGCAGTGTCCTAGGCCCAACCATCTTCAGCTGCTTCATCCCTCCATCATAAGGACAGAAGTGGAGATGTTCGCTGATAACTGCACAGTGTTCAGTGCCATTCGAAACTCCTCAGATAATGAAGCAGTCAATACTTGCATGCAGCAAGACCTGGATGACATTCAGGCTTGGGCTGATAAGTGGCAGGTAACATTCGCACCGCAGAAGTGCCAGGCAATGACTATCTCCAACAAGTGAGTGTCTAACCACCGCCCCTTGACATTTAACCACATTACCATCGCCAAATCCCCCATCCGCCACCTTAAACTTTCACCCCCTCCACCACCGGTATACTGTGGCTGCAGTGTGTACCCGCTACAAGATGCACTGCAGCAACTTGCCAAGGCTTCTTCGGCAACACCTCCCAAACTCACGGCCTTTACCACCTAGAAGGACAAGGGCAGCAGGCACATGGGAACACCACCACCTCTCCTCCAAGTAACACACCATCCTGACTTGGAAGTATATTGCCATTCCTTCATCGGCGCTAGGTCAAAATCCTGGAACTCCCTCCCTAACAGCACTGTGGAAGTACCTTCACCACATGGACTGCAGCAGTTTAAGAAGGCAGCTCACCATCACCTTCTCAAGGGCAATTAGGGATGGTCAATAAATGCTGGCCTTGCCAGCGACGCCCACATACCATGAACAAATTAAAAAAAAAGTTGATGCCGAACCAGTGTTTTATAAATGTTCATCATAACTTCCTTGCTTTTGTACTCTGTGCCTCTATTTATGAAGCCCAGGATCCCATATGCATTTTTAACCACTGCACTGCCACCTTCAACAATTTGTGCACCCATGTGTCTCTGTTCATGCACCCCCTTTAGGATTGTGCCCTTTAGTTTACATTACCTCTCCTCGTTCTTCCTACCAAAACGTACCACTTTGCACTTTTCTGCATTAAATTTCATCTGCCAGGTGTCCGCCCATTTCCCCAGCCTGTCTATGTCCTCTTGAGTTCTATCACTATCCTCCTCACTGGTCACTATACTTCCAAGTTTTGCATCATCTGCAAATTTTGAAATTGTGCCCTGTACACCCAAGTCTATGTCATTAATATATATCAGGAAAAGCAGTGGTCCTAGTACTGACCCCTGGGGAACACCACTGTATACCTTCCTCCGGTCCGAAAAACAACCGTTCACCACTACTCTCTGTTTCCTGTCTCTTAGCCAATTTCGTATCCATGCTGCCACTGTCCCTTTTATTCCACGGGCTTCAACTTTGCTGGTAAGCCTATTATGTGGCACTTTATCAAACGCCTTTTGGAAATCCATATACACCACATCAACTGCATTGCCCTCATCAATCCTCTCTGTTACCTCATCAAAAAACTCGATCAAGTTAGTTAAACATGATTTGCCTTTAACAAATTGATGCTGGATTTCCTTAATTAATCTACTGTTGTCCTAGTGACTGTTAACTTTGTCCCTGATTATCTTTCTGAAAGCTTCCCCACTACCGAGGTTAAACTAATTGGCCTGTAGTTGCTGGATTTATCTTTACACCCTTTTTTGAACAAGGGTGTAACATTTGCAATTGTCCAGCCCTCTGGCACCAACCCCATATCGAAGGAGGATTGAAAGATTATGGGCAATACCTCTGCGATTTCCTCCTTAACCTCCCATCCGATCCTGGTGATTTATCAACTTTTTTGTATAGACAGCCTTTCTAGTTCCTCCACTTTATCAATTTTTAATCTCATCCTGTATTTCCACTACCTCCTCTTTCACTATGACTTTGACAGCATCTTCTTCCTTGGTGAAGACAGACGCAATGTACTCATTTAGTACCTCAACCATGCCCTCTGCTTCTCTGCATAGGTCCCCTTTTTGGTCCCTAATCGGCCCCACCCCTCCTCTTACTACCCGTTTATTGTTTATATATGCCTATAGAAGACTTTTGGATTCCCTTTTATTTTAGCTGCCAGTCTATTCTCATACTTTCTCTTTGCCCCTCTTATTATCTTTTTCACTTCCCCTCTAAACTTTTTATATTCAGCCTGAGTCTCACTTGTATTCTCAACCTGACATCTGTCATATGCGCTCTTTTTCTACATCATCTTACTCTCTATCTCTTTCGTCATCCAAGGACCTGTGGCTTTTGTTGCCATACCTTTCCCCCTTGTGGCCATGTACCTCGACTGTACCCAAACCATCTCCTCTTTAAAGGCAGCCAATTGTTTGATTACAGTTTTGCCTACCAATCATTGATTCCAATTTACCCGGGACAGATTGATGCACTATCAATTGCTACAAAAGACTGGAGATTGAGAAAGTAATAAACAGGCTTTTATTACCAAAGAACAGAGCATGCCTCTTGTGGTTGCCTGGTATCCAAAAGGGCTGGAGGCTTCTGAGCAGCGACCTTTATACCCAGCCATGAGGGTGGAGCCAGGGGCGGAGTCAGCTGAGGCATGCACAGACAAGTACAACAATATGCAAGAGTGAACAACAGTACTAACAGTGAACAACAATACTAACAACAGTGGTTTACCACACAGATCTGTTCTCAACCCACTGAAATTTGCCTCCTATTTGCCCACTTTGCTAACCTGTCTCTGTCCTGCAATTTCCAGCATTCTTTCTTATAGTTTGGCAAATTATTCAAATTAGATGATCACTGAAAATAAGCTGGAATCAATGAAGGGACGAGCAGTATTGTTACCTTGACAACTCTGGTAGGCCATTGAACTTCTTTCAGCATTGCAGCTATGTCCTAGGAGCTAAGCTCCTGGCATTCACTAGCTCAGACACCTCCTCCCATTAGCAGCACAGATGTTGCCTGGAGAGCTTTTTGCCCCCGCATGGGGGGGCGAGGTGCGGGGGGGTATGAGTGGCGGGGGGTTGGAAAGAAGATCTCCCTCCTGCTGTCCACCACCTGCACCAGGGCCTCCAAGGCAGCATCACAGATTCTGGGTGCTCGATCAATGCTTCTTGCAGCCATCTGTTTGTTGTGGTGTTCCTACTTCTCTGTAGGAACTCTGTAGAGTACACTTCCCCCTTAAGAGGTGCTAGCTACCTTTAAGTGGCTGATTTCTGCACTCCCGCATCCCCCCCCACCCCCCAACCACCAAACAGGCGTGCAGCCAATGAATAGCGCGGGTAGCGGCTACACATCTGCCACATTATAATAAAGTCCCAGCACCAATTTGATGTGCTGGCTGGGACCAGGCAAAGAGGACCGTGAAACATGAACCCGCTCCAAATTTCTATGCCTAGTTCTCACATTTCACAGAGGTTGGGCAGCTGATTTGCACCACATCATGAGATATCATGAGACATCTGAAATTGATATTTGTGTATCATGGGAATTTCAGACAGTGGAACACAATGGCCTCGATTTTTCCTGGAGCCGTCAGGCGGGGTTTCAGGTGTGCGGGGGTTGAAAATCGCAGAAATAGGGGGTCACGACGCCCCCCCCCGCCCGATTCCCCGCCCCATCCGACTTTCGCCCTGGTGTTTCAAAGCGACCCGAATCTGTCCCGCCCGCGGCAGGCAGGACTGGTCGTCGGGAACCTAATCAGCAATAATTGGCATCTGTAATCCAATTTTAAGGGGCCCTTGCAATTTTCAGCCTTTCCCCACGTAAACCACGCCTGGTGGGAACACCGCTGATGCAACCTGGCGTGAACAATGTCGGCTTGCTTACTTTCACCTGCAGGTCAATCAGGAATGAAGAGATTTAATTAGACAGCATTTGTAGGTGGCAGGACCTTGTTGCTCCAGGCTTGGGGCAACTTGTTCAAGGCTTAGGCACAGCTGTGGAAGGTTGGAGCCTCACACACTTCTCCAGTGTGAGCTCCTGGGAAGCCCCTCTCAGCACCCTAACTCAGCGCCTCCTCAATGGAGGCATCTGCCAGAAGCATGGGAGGCCTTTTGTTCCTTCCCTTCTTGGCATTGGAGGATCTCCAACAGCAGAGGAGGCTGCAGCAGATCCAGCAACAACAGCAGCACCAGCAACAGCAGTACCAGCAACAGCAGCACCAGCAGGAGCGACAGGCTGCGGCTAAGCCACCTGAGGTAGCACAGGCCCGAAGGGGCCAGTGCATGGAAGGCCGTCGGCGCAGGAGATACCCCCAAACAGGGTCTACAGACACAGGGTGAGCTACCTCAACATGACTGAGCAGAATGCCAAAGGCGGCTCCGGCTTTCGCGAGAGGTAGTAACAGACATCTGCGCAATGCTACAGCAAGACCTGGAGCCCAGAGCACCAGGTCGACACTCCTTACCAGTGGCCATCAAAGTCACCACCGCACTCAACTTTTATGCCTCATGCTCCTTCCAGGGATCAGCAGCAGACATCAGCAGCATCTCCCAGGCGGCCGCACACACTTGCATCAAACTGGTCACCGATGCCCTCTTTGCCCTCGCACACAATCACATCCATTTCACCCGGGATCGCGCAAGTGTGAGGGCGCGAGCGCTTGGATTAGCTCAGCTGGCAGACTTTCCAAGGGTGCAAGGCGTCATTGACTGCACACATTTAGCCCTTAGGGCACCCCATCGCAATCCAGGAGTTTTTGTCAACCGCAAGGGCTTCCACTCCCTTAACGTTCAGCTGGTGTGTGACCACAAGAAGGTGATTTTGCATGTTTGTGCCAAGTACCCTGGCAGCTGCCATGACTCCCTCATACTGCGCCAGTCTACTCTGCCTCCACTATTCAGTTCACCAAACGAACTTCAGGGATGGCTACTTGGAGACAAGGGATATCCCCTGCGGACTTGGCTAATGACGCCGTTGAGGAGACCAGCCAACGAAGCTGAGGAGCGCTACAACTCCAACCACATTTCCACCAGATGCATTATCGAGCAAGCCATCGGATTGCTAAAGATGCACTTCAGATGCCTTGATAGATCAGGTGGAGCCCTACAGTACTCAGCAGCCAGGGTCTCCAAAATCGTCGTGGTATGCTGTGTGCTTCACAGCATGGCACAGCTTCGTGGCTTGCCGATTCCGCAAGACCAAGAGGCACCTCACAGAGGCGCCTCAGATGAGGATGCTGCTGAGGATGATGCTGAGGAGGAGGAGGAGGAGGAGGAAGAGGAGGAGGACAGAAATGAGCATCCTGCAGAGACCCGTCAACCAGCGGCACCAGTGCGCGAGAACATTGCTGGGCGGAATGCAAGGAACGCACTCACCCTGGCCAGATTTGCGTAGCCTGGTACATCAAACACTGTAGCCTCGCTGCTTCTTAACTGACCATGGACAGTGGCCCATCCCTGCGCATTTCTACCTATTTGACCAGCTTGCTGACATCTGCAAGTAATCCTAAGGCCGCAATGTGAAATCCCCATTCTGCAAATGACAGACGCCACAACTGCAGCAGTTGCCACCAGATTTTTATGTACAGGAAACTGATGGCATTAAAACTATATACAAGACTTTTCACCCAAGTGACTACCCTTGTGATTAGTGGTGCTTTATTTTTATCTTACACGTGCTCCTATGTAGTGGTACCCCTGTGGCTTCAGCAGATGTGGAGGCCCCTTGCTCACTTTCCTGCTGCTCCTGTCTCGACACCTTTGGCGGGCATCCTCTGGGGTGGCAAGCCTGTGAGGGCTCACCAGCAGTCTGCTGCTCCTGCGGCTGTGTAGGGGTTGAGACTCCTATCTCACTTGGGTGTGGACTCCAGCGGGGCTCTGACCGAGGGCTCTGAAGTGGCATGGAACTGTGAGCGCGTGGAGAGAAGCCCCCACTTCCTTGAGGTGTGCCAAAAACCTCCCTCTCATGGGTCAGCTCCCCCTCAGCGCCTGCAAGTGGCTGGAGAGCACCTTGCTGCACATCAGGGGGGCCATGAGGACCCGTATCTGCACTGGAAGTCCTGCTCAGAGGGACTTCCATGAAGGTCTGGTTTCGGTGCTCAATAGATGCCCATCGCTCCTCAAGAGATATCATTCTATTCTGAGCACTCACCATGTTTTCGATACCCTGGCGACTAAGCTCCTCCATGGCCATAGCCCTCCTCTCCTCGGCCGCAGCCCTCCTCTCCTCAGCCGCAGCCCTCCTCTCCTCGGCCACAGCCCTCTTCTCCTCGGTGGTAGCCAGCCTTACCACGGAGGTAGCCATCCTTTCCGTGGTGATGCTTTCATGCACCAATGACTCCAATAAGGCTCTGCTCATGGTCGCCATGGACTCCTCCATTCGCTCCACACTCGCAGCGACCCTGGAGACAAAACCTGCCAGAGACTCCTGCATCTGTGCATGGAGATTCATCACCTCCTCTCTTGCAGATGGACCCAGAGGCATAGGGTCGACATGCAGCTGAGCTGAGCTGGCAGAGGCCTGCGCCCTCCGACGAGGACTCTCCACTGCTGTCCCTGTCTCCACAATCTGCTGATGCTCACTTGTGAGCTGTGAATCACCAGGAGACAACACTACTCTATGTCCCGAAGGTCCCCCCGAGGTGTGAGTGTCTGCGCTGGTGCTGGGTGCGCTTACTTCTGCTGACGCTGCGCCCTCAGAGGCTGGAGCTTCCTCTGAGGAGTCTGGCTGCACAACCTCTTCCTCCTCGACAGTGGGGACGGGGGCTCTGGATGATCCTGTGGGGGAGTAAAGGAAAAAGTTAGAGATCTGATGCCAAGACTACTTGCACATTGGATTTGGCAGATGCTCATAAGTCCAAATGATGTAGCTTCAGAATCATATCAGCGACTCATGCTATGTCAATGAGAGAGATGGGAAACTATTCTGTTACCAGCTTGCGGGCTTGCTCCTGTCTCTCCTTCCCCAGCTTCCGCAGCCACGTCAGCCCCAACAATCTCCATTACTCCTTCCTCCCAGGGGGTCAGGTGGGCGATTGAGGGTGGTCCTCCTCCAGTCCTCGCTCGCTCTCTCCTATTGTGAGCTCTCTTTTCCTGCAATGAGGGAGATAATTGAAATTTGAGTGAGAGTGCAGGAGTGAGTGTAGAGATTGCCTAGCATAGATACTTAGAAGGAGACAAAGATGGTGTGAGGCTGCAAGACCAAGGGCCCTCCCTGTGTGTTGTCAGTTGTGTTCCAAGCATCAGAGTGAGAGACAGTGTGAGGGCTGCATGGTGGAATAGTTATGTGAATGTGAGCATAGAGAGAGAGGGAATGGGTAAGGGTGCATGCATGTGGCTGTGAAGTGGGATGTGGAGGGAGAGAGTGCTGAAGCTGAGTGCTGTTGGGGAAAGGCAATGGGGATCAGGTTGAGGGTGATGGAAACTTCATATTTACTTTTCCTGTATGGTGAAGGTCATGGAAGCGCTTCCTGCACTGCATCCAGGTCTGTCGGGTGACTCCCTGAGAGTTCACCTCTGCAGCCACCTCCATCCAAGCAGCCCTGGTCTCTCTGGGAGGCCTCTCCGTTCCTGAGCTAGGGAAGAGGACCTCCCTGTGGGCCCTAAACCCCATCCACCAATGTCTGCAGTGACGTTTCATCAAATTTGGTGGCAGCTCGGGCTCTGCCGCTGGCAGCAGCTGGTGTAGGCTCCTCTGCCATTCTGTATGACTAGTTGGGAAGCCTACAGAGGCTGAAAAGCTTGCTGGAGACTTTAAAAGCGCCACGAATGATGACATCATACTGTGGGGCTTTCTGACTGGAAATGGACAATTAGCAAGGGTGCCCCCACATGCTAGAAATTAATTGGCCAATTGAGGGAAAATTGCGTCCAGCTGCCAGACCCATTTAGATTCGTGTCAGAACCCGACATTCGGGGAACCCGACAATTCCCCGCACCTGCGGGAAAATCGGCCCCAATGTTCAGTTCTGAACTTTGATACATTTGTAAAACAATATCGATTTACTCAGATTACAAGCAACCCCAGGTACACACAAGGTACAGTACAATAAAATAATACAGTGCATATTATAAAGAACCGGAGAGGTTCATATTTAGATCTCCTAAAGAACTCTGGTACTCCATTGGCAAATAATTACACCTCTGCAGAACTGTTAATGGGCAGGCAGTAAGAACAACCCTCATATCCTGCAATTTTCTGCATACTTCCTTCCAGTTTCTGGCAATCCTCAATGGGAAATGGCGCTGCGTGATCAGCTTCAGAGAAATGGAGGGGTGATGGGTCATTAGCCACCATATTCGGGGGTGTTACCACTCCGGTCCTGCCAGACAGGAAGCTTAAAATTTCATCAAATGTTTCAATCAGATTAAAATACCTACAACCATAGAAGCAGAGCTGTAGCCATAGCAGCAGCAGTAGTATTTTCAATAAGAGGCATGGATGGATTGTTGTTTCAATCATAAAAAAGTAACAGGGATGACAGGAGTTAAACCGAGATCTTTCATCCAGTTGTAAGGGGTTTTAGATCGCAGAGGTTTCTCTCTCTAGAGGCCTCTTTCTCTTGCACAGTAAAACCTTGAGTGGTTCGACCCACTCGCCCCTTAGATTCTGTACTCTGGACTTTGGGGCAGGAACTACAATGTAGAGAAAACTCTTGTAGACCAAGTTTGATGAAACAAAATGAAATTTTATTGCAAAAGGAAACACAAATCAAATGCAAGCAAATAAGAGAGTACATGGGAGGGAAAAACACCAACAAATCATAACGACACAATACTAACTAAGGCAAATACAGGCATATTATACTCTACAAAAATCATCATGAAATAGGGAAATACATGGAACATCGAGGGATAACAACTCATGTTAATTATACCCTTAAATATCCACCCCCTTAAACCTATCTAGATCTGATTATGGAGGGCCAGAAACATGCTCACCAATCCAACTAGGAAGTGCAAGGGTTTGAACCAGTCTGTGTTTGGTCCTTTCAGGCGTCCCATCTCCACATGGATCGTGGAGCCCCTGCGAGCTGCGCCACACCTCTCTCCTGAGGTGGGGGTCGGGGGCGGCTGGAAACCGGCTGGCCTGGATGTCGGCGGGGTCGGGGATCGTCGGCTCGACCCCAATCAGAGGAGCCTTGGGCTGGCCCCCATCGTTTCTTCAGTTTTATTTTATCTCTTCACCCGAGCCTGGAGAGGGCCTCTCGTTTCGTCAACAGCTTGGGGTTGGTCGATGGTCTCCCGATGTCTTTCCCCGGGGCGGGACGCCGGCTCGAACGGTCTTCTTGATGGCGGTTTGGTCTTCTTCTCCTTCCTCTCCATCGATGGAGAGGAGTCCCGCTGATCTTCTCCCGAAGCGACTCCTCTTTACCCAGCTCAAAAGCTGGACAGGCCTGCAAGCTGGAAAGCTGATGAACGTGTCTCCATCTCCTTCTGTCCTGTTTCTTCCTACCCAGGTGTTCTCACAATAATACTTCTTTTCCAGAAGCCCTTATCTCGCGCCAAATCAGGTTAATCTTTGTTTAACTTTTGGCGGGCTTGTTGCACAACGGGGCAGTTATTATATTTTATACTGTTCTTGGATGGCCGGTAATGGCCCATCTCTGGTCTGGAATGACCTTCATTGTTTTTAATGTCCTGGTGATGTCCTTAACGGGCCCTTGATGCTCTTCTCATGAATATGAAACTGTTCCCTTTTGTCTGGGTCAACATCTAGATGGCCTTTATCTAAAGGCCGATCTTGACTGGATCTGTATCCAATCTATATGTATATGTGGGAGTCTGGTTTCGTTCTCTCAGAAACGGCTTCCAGAGCTTACTTTGGGCTGAATCCACAAAGCTGTCTGAGGATTTGCAGGAACCATTTTAAAGTGTCCCAATAAGTTGATCACAGGGTCTGGTGGCCATTTTGAATGCCCCTTTTTCTGGGCTTCTTTTAAAATAGTCTTTAAAATCATGGCCTCTTCTGCCATTCAACCCTTTATAATATAAAGTTCAATTTTGCGAATCCTACACAGTTTTGAACAATTCAAAATCACTATAAGGATTAAGTCAATAGAGAGTTCTACTTCTTCTTATCAAGTTAACCAATTCTTATTTTTTAATATCAGACCCAGTTGTCGTATTGTTTGAAGGACTAATAGGAGGTAGTTTTATATTGATGTTGGTGGTGTGTATATGTTGTCAGAATGGGCATTACTGTCCTTTATAATACGAATGCAGGTGTCTGGAGACAGCTGTTGTCAATGACACTGCCGGCATTGTTAATGTTGGAGAGGGTAAAAGTGCCCGGTGTGCTACTGGCATCTTCCAGAACAGCACCAAAAACATAATTACCGGATGTTGTAGTTCAATCAAGTATAAAAGGTACATTAACACAGTTTGGGGTATATTACTATTGATAGAACTGTGCCAGTCCCTGAACTGCCTACTCTTTTCCTAAAATGAAAGTAAAAGAAAACCTTTCATGACCTCAGGACGTTCCAAAGCACTTTATGGCCAGTACTTTGGAAGTGTAGGCACTGTTGTAATGTAGGAAACATGGCAGCCTCATGCACTCAGCAAGGTTCCACAATCAGCAACCTGTTTTAGTGATGTTGGCTGAGGGCTAAATTTTGGCTAGGATACCGAGGAAGAATTCCCCTGCTCTCTTTGAAATTGTGCCATGTGAAATTTTATATCCACCTGTCAGGGCAGACGGTTTAATTTCTCATCTGAATGTTGGCACCTCCAACACTGCAGCACTCTCTCAGTACTGCACTGAAGTGTCAGCTTAGATTTTGTGCTCAAGTCTCATGAAGTGGGATTTGAACCCACAACCTGCATGCCTCAGAGGCAAAAGTGCTACCCACTGAGCCACGGCTGACAGATTCGACTGACAAGGCTGACTAATGGCTGATTGGATCATTTTGTATATTGAACAGACACCTCCATGAAATGTTCCTGTATTTGTTTCCTAAGGTACAATCACATGCTGTATTAATTGAAAGTCAGTGTCTTGCTTTTAATACTAAACAGATGCCTAGGTAATCTTAAATTTTGGGGATAAATACATGTATCTATCACAAAATAGTTATTGATATAAGAGTATAATAAAAGCCTATGAGTCAGGATTTAATGACCACATGCACCATTTTGTGCTTTTTTTGAATCTGTGGGAAGTAACTTGCTTGGCAGAAACCAGTTTCTAATCGTGTTTCAGTCTCTGGCACGTGTGCTGTCAAATTATTTGTTCTGTAAAAGCCACTAAATAACTTCCATATTTCTTGTGCTAAATAATCCAACATCTAATATCTTTAAACAGAACTTAAGAAGCCACTCGACTAAAGTGTGGTGGAGGTGTTAAAAAGATTGAAAGCATTTTCAGTGTGATACCCGTGAACTAAATGTTAAGATGCTTATTCTGAGCTGAGTAATTTCTGTTTTTTCTTTATTTGCTTTTGAAAATATTTGCGGAAATACAAAAACACAAAATAGGTCTCAAATTGGTGAAAGACATGCGGTGACTAACTGTAGCCAGAACTAGTCAGATAAACAGAGGTGTCTGTTTTTATGTGTAGAAATTAAACTAAAACTAAAATTGGATCCAGTATGGGAGTATGAGCCAGTATGGACCTGTTTTCCCTCGCAGCATTACAAGTGTCTGAGCTCTGCTGGTGTTTTAGAGAATATCCATTTCTAATTCCAGCAGATATAGAGGTGAGGATCTGTACTGTGTGTGCAACTATGTGTGGGAATGAGGAGTTTGAGGAGACCAAGGATTCATTAATGTCGTCTAGGGAGACTTGAAAAGAAGTTAGGAGAATTATATCTTAGGAGTCAGCATCATTAATATGCAAACACTGGACTTCTGAAACTAAAATTATAAATAAAACTAGACTCTCACAATGAATGCCTTCACGCTAGCATTGCCTTGCAATATACTTTAATACCATAGGGACTCTACTTTCAATTTAGAGAGCCAGATTGCAGCTAGAGTGTGTTTGAAGACTGCCCCAATTTATGAACATTTTCTGACAGAATTTTCTACGCAAAATATATATGGAAATTAAGTAACTTTCTTAGAAGTTTTGCATGTATTATTCACCTAGAATGACACGTATTCATTATGTTCAAATAAAGCTTTTGTAGCTCAAAATAGAGCACGCCTCCCTTTTGTTAGTTTTATATGTATTGCTGTCAAATGGATGATGGAATTCAACAATTAAAGTGAAGATAAAAGACAACTACAAAGCTAAAGATAAAGAAGTTAAGAACACAATGATCTTCACTTTAGAAAATAGTTTCACTGCAGAAAATAAAGTTTATCTATTTATTGCAGCATTTAAGTACAATTTACAATGAGGGTAGAGTAATATAAAAGGGGGATGGGAAGAGGCTGAGGACAGGCACTCAAGCTGGCAGAACATAGAAGATAGGAGCAGGAGTAGGCCATTCGGCCCCTCGAGCCTGCTCCGCCATTCAATGCGATCATGGCTGATCATCCAAATTCAGTACCCGGTCACTTGGAAAAAGACCCGTTTATTCCAACTCTTTGCTTTCTGTCTGCCAACCAGTTCTCTATCCAAGTCAATACCTTGCCCCCAATCCCATGTGCCTTAACTTTACAATCTAATCTCTTATACAAGACCTTATCGAAAGCCATCTCAAAGTCCAAATACACCACATCCACTGGTTCTCCCTTATCTATTTTACCAGTTACATCCTCAAAAAATTCCAGTAGATTAGTCAAGCACGATTTACCTTTTGTAAATCCATGGTGACTTTGTCCGATCCTGTCACTGTTTTCCAAGTGCTCTGCTATTACATCTTTTATAATGGACTCCAGCATTTTCCCCACTACCAATGTCAGGCTTACCGGTCTGTTTTTCCCCATTTTCTCTCTACCACCTTTTTTGAATAGTGGGGTAACATTAGCTACCCTCCAATCCACGGGTACTGTTCCAGATTCCATCAAATGCTGGAAGATGATCAGCATAGCATCAACTATTTCTAAGGCCACTTCCTTAAGTACCCTTTGATGTAGATTATCAGGCCCTGGGGATTAATCAGCCTTCAATCCCATCAATTTCCCTAACACCACTTCCCTTCAAATACTGATTTCTTTCAGTTCCTCCCTTTCATCAGACCCTATGTTCCCCGACATCTCTGGGAGGTTATTTGTGTCCTCCTTTGTGAAGACAGAACCAAAATATGTATTTAATTGGTAGCCATTTCTTTGTTCCCCATTATAAATTCCCCTGATTCGGACTGCAAGGGACCTACGCTTGACTTCACCAATCTTTTTCTCTTCACATATCTATAAAAGATGTTACAGTCAGTTTTTATGTTTCCTGAAAGCTTACTCTCATATTCTATTTTCCCTTTCTTAATTAATCCCTTTGTCCTCCTTTGTTGAATCCTAAACTGCTCCCAATTCTCAGGTTTACTGCTTTTTCTGGCCAATTTATATGACCTCTCCTTGGATCTTATGCTATCCCTAATTTCCCTTGTTATCCACGGTTGGGTCACCTTTTTTGTTTTATTTTTATGCCAAACTGGGATGAACAAATTCTGTAGTTCATCCATGCGGTCTTTGAATGTTTGCCATTGCCTATCCACCATCAACCCTTTGAGTGACATTCCCCAATCAATCCTACCCAACTTGCGCCTTTACCATCCTAGTTTCCTTTATTTAAATTTAGGACCCTAGTCTCTGAGTCGACTACTTCATTCTCCATCTTAATGAAGAATTCGATCATATTATGATCGCTCCAACCCAAGGGGCCTCATACAACATGATTGCTAATTAATCCTTTCTCGTTAAATAATACTCAGTCTAAGATGGCTTGTTCTCTGGTTGGTTCCTCAACAGATTGGTCCAGGAAACCATCCCTTAAACACTCCAGGAATTCCTCCTCCACAGTATTGTTACTAATTTGGTTAGCCCAATCTATATGTAAATTTAAGTCACCCATGATGACTGCTGTGCCCTTATTGCACGCTTCTCTAATTTCCATTTTAATGCCATCCCCAACCTCCGCATTACTGTTTAGAGGTCTATATACCACTCCCACTAACGTTTTCTGCCCCTTGGTATTTCTCAGTTCTACTCATACAGATTCCACATCATCAGAGCTAATATCCTTCCTTACAATTGTGTTAATCCCTTCTTTAACCAGCAATGCTACCTCACCTCCCTTTCCTTTTTGCCTATCTTTCCTGAATATTGAATACCCCTGGATGTTGAGTTCCCAGCCTTGGCCACCCTGGAGCCATGTTTCCGTAATCCCAATCAAATCATATTCGTTTACCTCTATTTGTGCAGCTAATTAATCCACCTTATTACAAAAGCTCCTCGCATTAAGACACAAAACCTTCAGGCTTGTTTTTTTAACGCTCTTAGACCTATTAGAATTATTATTTACTGTGGCCATGTTTGATTTAAACCATTGATTTCTCTGACTGCCACTTTTGTTTTTCTCCTTCCTATCTTTTGCTTTTATCCTTGTTTCCCTTTCCTCTGTCCCCCTGTTCAGTTTCCCAATTAAAATGGATAAAGGGACCCTGTATGGACAAGTTGATAAAAAGTGTACCCAAAATGGCTTCTGCAACCTCGTGACAAAAAGTACAGGATCTTATGTTATCCCTAATTTCCCTTGTTAGCCACGGTTGAGTCACCTTTTTTGTTTGATTTTTATGCCAAACTGGGAACAACTGAATGCAAGGCAAAAATTAGCAACAGAACTGTGTAGGGTTCTCAAAATTCCCACATTCCCCAAAAGTTATGGAAAAAGGGACCCTGTATGGACAAGTTGTTAAAAAGGGTACCCAAAATGGCTTCTGCAACCTCGTGACCAAAAGTACAGGATTTTAAAAGCAAGGCCCTGCAAAAAGGCAGGCTCTTTTCAAAACCTGAAACGAAACCTAAAATGCATGAATGTGTGAAAAGACTTTGTGGAGCCAGACAGCTAAGCAAACACAGAATATGCATTCATTCACCTTGGAACAGATCAGGTCAGAATGGGCCTAATTGAGGCCATTAGTTTTCTGCATATATATAATCGATAACAGCTCACAGTAGCCATCAAGCCAGGATGAGGACAATTAAATGTCATAAATAATAAACAGCCAGGACATCGAAGCCATTAAGCACAGAGACAACCACCCCAGAAGTCGTTAAAGTAAATGGCTGTAATCATTTTAAACAAGCCCACCAAAAGTTAGACAAAGGACTGAACTGATCTGGCGCGCAGATAAGGGATGAAGAACCGGGTATAATTGTAGGCCCATTGGTAGTGATCTCTCTCTTGCTCTTGCCTCTTATCACTTGGCCCTTGGTCTCCTGCCCTGGCCTCGTGGCGGGCTCTCTTCTCGCTCCCCGCGCCGCTCAACACCAAGGACGCCCATTACTATACCGAGGGCCGAACGCAGGAGGAGAACGAGACCCGAATTGGAAAACACATAGGACAAACAGGCCACAAATGGGCAGACGAGACGAGACGAGACGAAGAAAACGGTAAACCGGTAAAGGCAGTGAAGGACAGCGGAAAGACGCATTGGGGGACAAACGCCTAGTTATAAGCTGGCGTTTGATGAATAAACTGGCATTCGAAGCATGGATAGCAGCATCCATGATGAATAAACTGGTGTTCGATGCATGGGTAGTAAAATCAGTTTAACAATATAAACCGCCAACCGAGCCCCAACCGTTTTTAAAACCCGTCAGCGACTAAACCGCCCGATAAGAAGAAGAAGACATATCGTGACTCGACGAAGACACTACTTGACGACGACATTAGCTGAGGAAAAGGAGTGTGATTCGCATAAACAACACCATCGCCGCGCCCTGTGACCGCGTGGCGACGAAGGACCCCAAAGGACAGCAAGAACGGACCCCAAAACTCACAACCATTAAAAGCCAACAGGTTTCGAATTGGTGAGCATATATCCCTGGCCCCTCCTAGCTTAATCTAGTTAGGTATAGCGGGTGGGATAAGGATAAGGGGATTTTAATGTGTTTGTTCCCTCGATGTGACATGTGTTCCCCATTCCCAAATAAGTGTATTGTTTTTATTTGCCTGTAATTATCTTAGTAATTCTCAGTATTGTGATCTTGTCTTCCCTTTAATAAAAATTACGGTTTCTTGCACCGAACCACTTGTCTACTCGTTTTTCTGCATCGCCGCCTGTACCTAAGTCCGGAGTCTAGAACCCAGGGGGTGTGGAGCGATTCGAACCACTCAGAGACAGTCAGGGGCAGAGCTGACTGGGCACACGCCAAAAAACCCCTACAACTGAGAAATTTATATCTGTGACAGTGGGTTCTGTGGAAATTTTGCTTTAAATTAACCTACGCCATGAACCTCCAGTGACAAGACAGATATGCTAACATAACACACTATTTTATTTTTATGTACAGATGTTTTAAAATATATTTGCAATATAACTTCTAATTTGATGAATAGCAGTGTTTACATAAACATATCACCCATGCATAGTTTATCATCAGTGGTGGGGTTTGAAGAAAGATTAGAGATTGCTTACTCGATCTCTGCCCAGAACTTGCTGCCAAATACCTTCAGGTTGGTGGACCCTGCGGGCAGAAGGTCTCTCCAAAAACTGACAAAGGTTTCATTAAAATATTACAATGAAATGAAAATCCATGCAAATTATGCACACACAATTTCCCATGATTCACATTGGGAATGTGACATGTGTGGCGGAGCCACCAGAGGATTACGGACAATTGTATATAATTCCTTTTACAGCAATGTAGTACAGCTGGGGGCTGCACCTTTAATGTATCTGTTAACTGTACTAGGGCTTCTTTCCTGTACTCCGCGTGATGATGTCATGCCGTCCGTCACGTGATCTCTCAACGGCGGGAAGAACGTGATGATGTCATGACGTCAGAGCTCGGAACCTTCTAGCAGTAGAGCTCGGAACCTGCTAGCAGTTGAGCTCGGAACCTGCTAGCAGTTGAGCTTGGAACCTGCTAGCAGTTGAGCTCGGAACCTTCTAGCAGTTCCAGAGAGGCTTTCAAGCAGACCAGACCTATTTGCATTGTAGCCTACAGTTTCCTGTACAGCTTCGTTTGTTCATTAAATTTTATTGTTTTTGATTTTCTGAGTCGATCTCAATTCTTCGGCTAGGAACCCCAGTTCCTACATTGGTGACCCCGATTTCTTCGAACAATTTTTGTTGAAGTTACATCATGGACACGAACACTGTCACCCTAAAACTGCCGCAATTTTGGGAGCAACAACTGGCCGCATGGTTTTTCCAGGCGGAAGCCCAATTTGCAATCCGGGGAGTAGCAGCGGATTTGACCTGTTATTATTACGTGTTCTCCGCCCTCGACAGCGCCACAGCCTCGCGGGTCATCAGCCTGCTCGAGAGTCCACCGAACGATGGCAAGTACGAAGCTTTAAAAGCACGTTTACTGCAGATTTTCGGTCTGTCCAAGTCGGAGCGCGCTCGCAGACTTATCTCCATGCCCGGCCTCGGGGACTCAAAACCCTCAGAGCTCATGAGCCAAATGCTCATGCTTTTGGGCTCAGAATCGCAATGGTTTCTGTTACACAAGCTATTTCTCTGTCAACTACCAGAGCCAGTACAGACGGCCTTGGCCAATTCTGCAATCACGGATTGTGCTGAACTCGCCGTGGAAGCGGATAAAATATTCATCGTCTCACAACAGTCTTGCACAGCCACGAGGCGCCAAAACTATGCTGAACTCACCGCAGAGGCAGATAAAATATGCTCCTGCACACAGCCATGTTGTGCAACCACGAGGCACCCATCCCCCACAAGAGCAAATCCTCCTCCTCCTCCTGCAGGCTGGTGTGCATACCACGCTCGTTTCGGCGCGAAGGCCAGAAATTGCCGTCCGCCCTGCAGTTTCTCACCAAAAAAAAAACCCACCTCAAACCAGTGGCTTCTGAGAAGATCAATAAGGCCTAAGGGACGCGCCAGAGTTGCGATGGCCGTCGGATCCGCAGGGAAAGTCCTATACATTACAGACTCCCTGTCAGGGCAATGTTTTCTCTGTGATACTGGCTCCCAGTGCAGTATCCTACCAGCGTCGAAGCTAGATCTTCAATCCGGTGGTCAAGTTCCCCCCCTCGAGGCAGCCAAATGGTGCGGCCATTCGCACGTTCAGAAAGCATAGGGTTCAGTTGAGTTTTGGCGGCCAACGTTTTGTTTGGGAGTTCATCACGGCGAAAGTCTCACAGGCCATCCTGGGGGCAGATTTCTTCTGCGCAAATGGGTTTCTCGTCGACGTCCGACACTGCCGGCTAATCAGTGCCTCCACTTTTCACTCGGTCCCCTGCCACCGAAGCACCGCGATGTCTTGGTCAGTTGCCTGTGCAGTCCCATCTCCAAATGAGTTCTCTCGTCTTCTCAGTGAGTTCCCTGAGCTCACCAGGCCCACATTTTCTTCTTCAGTCGCGAGGCATGGTGTGGCGCACCACATTACCACGACAGGATTCCCTGTTTATGCCAGAGCTCGAAGACTGGAACCTGGTAAACTTGCGGCCGCCAAGGCGGAGTTCCATACAATGGAATGCCTGGGTATTATTCGACGTTCGAATAGTCCTTGGTCCTCGCCATTACACATTGTTGCTAAGCAGGGCGGCGGATGGCGACCATGCGGCGACTACAGACGCCTGAATGAGGCTACCACACCGGATCAGTACCCAATTCCTCACATTCAGGATTTTTCGGCCCATCTGGCAGGGAATTCCATCTTTTCCAAAGTAGACCTCGTCCGAGTCTATCATCAAGTGCCCGTGCATCCTCAGGATGTCCCCAAAACTGCCATCATCACACCTTTCGGGCTCTTTGAGTTCCTTCGTATGCCATTAGGGCTGAAGAATGCAACACAAGCCTTCCAACGTCTCATGGATTCCGTGTTGCGCGATCTGCCGTTCATCTTCGTCTACCTAGACGACATCCTTATTGCCAGTAACAGCAGGAAAGAACACATTACGCACTTGCGTACCCTTTTTTCTCGTCTCAGCCAACATGGCCTTATTATCAACCCGGCCAAGTGCCAGTTTGGGTTGCACAGCATTGATTTCCTGGGACACAGAATCACCTCAGAAGGCGCCGTCCCGCTGGCCACGAAGGTGGAAGCAGTCACCTCGTTCCCTCTTCCTCAGACCGTCAGGGCCCTCCAGGAATTTCTGGGAATGGTCAATTTTTATCATCGGTTCGTCCCCAAAGCGGCATTGTTGATGCAAACTTTGTACGAGGCCCTCAGAGGTAAATCGGGCAAAGACCCGATCGATTGGACACCCCAGATGGACCAGGCTTTTCTCGACACTAAGAACGCTTTGGCTGCTGCGACCATGTTGGCACATCCCCTTCTGGGCGCAACCATTGCCCTTACCACTGACAAATCTGATTATGCCATCAGGGCAGTAAAGGAGCAGTGGGTCGATGGAACATGGCAGCCACTGGCTTTCTTCAGCCGCCAATTGCGGAAGAACGAACGCAAGTATAGTACTTTTGATAGGGAGTTGTTGGCATTGTTTCTGGCCATCCGCCATTTTCGCTTCCTACTGGAAGGACGGCCATTCACGGCTTTTGTAGACCACAAGCCACTTACTTTTGCGATGGCCAAGACAGCGGAACCATGGTCGGCACGGCAACAACGTCATCTTACGTACATATCTGAATTTACAACCGACATACAACATGTCTCGGGCAAAGACAACCTGGTGGCGGATTGTCTCTCCCGCGCGCAGCTCCACGCAGTACACCTGGGAGTCGACTATGTTGGTTTGGCAAAAGAACAGAAGGCAGACCCTGAAGTGCAGGCATACCGGACCGCACCTTCCAGTTTACAAGTGGCTGCTGTCAGTTTCCAAGCCGTAGGGACCACACTCCTGTGTGACATCTCGATGGGCGTCCCACGTCCAATCATTCCAGTCGAATGGCACAGGAGAATTTTCGACACTATCCATGGGTTGTCACACCCTGGCATGAGAGTGTCACGCTGACTCATGACAAAGAAATTCATCTGGAAGGGCATGCATCTCGACGTCCGTGACTGGACCAATACCTGCGTGAGTTGCCAGAAGTACAAGATACAACGCCATGTTAAGGCTCCAGTCGCCACTTTTCCGGTTCCGGAGCGTCGATTCAACCATGTGCACATGGACCTGGTTGGTCCTCTCCCTTCCTCTCGCGGGTACACTCACCTCCTCACCGTGGTAGACCGCACCACCAGGTGGCCAGAGGCAATTCCTTTGGTTGCCACCACAGCAGCAGACGTCTCCAGAGCCTTCAGCTCATCGTGGGTAGCTCGGTTCGGGGTACCGGCTGACATCTCCTCTGACCGGGGGCCTCAATTTACCTCTGAGGTTTGGAACGCTGTAGCTCAAGGTTTGGGCACCAAGCTTCATCGTACCACCGCCTACCATCCACAGGTGAACGGTCTGTGTGAAAGATTCCACAGGTCCCTTAAAGCCGCACTGCGTGCTAGTCTCCGTGGGCCTAGTTGAGTGGACAGGCTCCCTTGGGTGCTGCTAGGTCTTCGCACGGCGCCCAAGGACGACCTGCATTCTTCTTCAGCAGAGCTGGTTTACGGCCAACCACTCAGAGTGCCTGGCGATTTTCTTCCTCCTCACAGAGAACCCTGGTCCCCAGCTCAGCAGCTCGTCAGCCACCAGGAAGCAGCTAGGAATTTCACCCCAGTGCTTACGTCGCATCATGACCTGCAGCGCTCCCATGTCCCGGTGGATCTTAAGAGCGCAGAATACGTGTTCATTCGGCAGGGAGCTCGCAAAAACCCGCTCAAACCGCCTTACACAGGTCTGTTCCGCGTCATCTCGTCAGGTGACAAGTTCTTCACAGTCGACGTCGGCGGTAAGCCTGACCACATCTCCATCGACCGGTTGAAACCGTCGCATCTGGATCTGAGCGAACTAGTCGTCACCGCTCAGCTGCCTCGTCGTGGTCATCCACCGTCGGCTGCCGGTCCAGTAAAGCCACAGTCATCCGCCGAGTCGCCAGTGCCCGCCTCACCGGGTCGACCACAGCCGGCCTAGAAACATAGAAGCATAGAAGATAGGAGCAGGAGTAGGCCATTCAGCCCTTCGAGCCTGCTCCGCCATTCAATGAGATCATGGTTGATCATCCAAATTCAGTACCCTGTCCCTGCCTTCTCCCCATATCCCTTGATCCCTTTAGCCTCAAGAAATATATCCAACTCTTTCTTGAATATATTTAATGAACTGGCCTCCACCACCCTCTGTGGCAGAGAATTCCACAGGTTCACCACTCTCTGGGTGAAGAAATTCCTCCTCATTTCAGCCCTAAATGGCTTACCCCTTATCCTTAGACTATGACCCTGGGTTCTGGACTCCCCAGCCATCAGAAACATCCTTTCTGCATCTAGTCTGTCCAGACCTGACAGAATTTTATAGGTTTCAATGAGATCCTCTCTCAATCTTCTAAACTCCAGTGAATATAAGCCCAATTGACACAATCTCTACTCGTACGTCATTCCTGCCATCCCAGGTATCAGCCTGGTGAATCTTCGCTGCTCTCCCTCCATGGCAAGAATGTCCTTCCTCAGGTAAGGTGAACAAAACTGCACACAATACTCAAGGTGCGGTCTCACCAAGGCCCTGTACAACTGCAGCAAGACATCCTTGTTCTTGTACTCGAACCCTCTTGCTACGAAGGCCAACATACCATTTGCCTTCTTAACCGCCTGCTGCACCTGCATGCTTACCTTCAGCGACTGGTGCACAAGACCACCCAGGTCTCTTTGCACTTCCCCTTCTCCCAATCTATTGCCATTCAAATAATAATCTGCCTTCCTGTTTTTGCCACCAAAGTGGATAACCTCACATTTATCCAGATTATAGTGCATTTGCCATGTTTCTGCCCAATCACCCTACCTGTCCAAATCGTCACAGCATACCCTCCCACCCAGCTTTGTATCATCTGCAAATTTGGAGATATTACATCCAATTACCTCGTACAGATCATTAATATATATTGTGAACAGCTGGGGTCCTAGGACCGATCCTTGCGGTACCCCACTAGTCACTGCCTGCCACTCGGAAAATGGCCCGTTTATTCCAACTCTTTGCTTTCTGTCCGCCAACCAGTTCTCTATCCAAGTCAATACCTTGCCCCCAATCCCATGTGCCTTAATTTTGCACGCTAACCTCTTATGCGGGACCTTATCGAAAGCATTCTGAAAGTCCAATAGCACCACATCCACTGGTTCTCCCTTATCTATTTTACCAGTTACATCCTCAAAAAATTCCAGTAGATTAGTCAAGCATGATTTACCTTTTGTAAATCCATGTTGACTTTGTCCGATCCTGTCACTGCTTTCCAAGTGCTCTGCTATTACATCTTTTATAATAGACTCTAGCATTTTCCCCACTACCGATGTCAGGCTTACCGGTCTATAATTCCCCGCTTTTTCTCTGCCACCTTTTTTGAATAGTGGGCTAACATTAGCTCCCCTCTAATCCATGGGGACTGTTCCAGAGTCTATCGAGTTCTGGAAGATGACCAGCAATGCATCTACTATTTCTAGGGCCACTTCCTTAAGTACCCTGGGATGTAGATTATCAGGCCCTGGGGATTTATCGGCCTTCAGTCCCATCAATTTTCCTAACACCATTTCCCTACAAATACTGATTTCTTTCAGTTCCATCCTTTCATCAGACCCTATGTTCCGCGGTATTTCTGGGAGGTTATTTATGTCCTCCTTTGTGAAGACAGAACCAAAATATGTATTTAGTTGGTCTGCCATTTCTTTGCTCCCCATTATAAATTCCCCCGACTCTGACAGCAAAGGACCTACGCTTGACTTCACCAATCTTTTTCTCTTTACATATCTATAAAAGCTTTTACAGTCAGTTTTTATGTTCCCTGCAAGCTTACTCTCATATTCTATTTTCCCTTTCTTAATTAATCCCTTTGTCCTCCTTTGTTGAATACTAAACTGCTCCCAATCCTCAGGATTATTGCTTTTTCTGGCCAATTTGTATGTCCTCTCCTTGGATCTTATGCTATCCCTAATTTCCCTTGTTAGCCACAGTTGAGTCACCTTTTTTGTTTTATTTTTATGCCAAACTGGGATGAACAACTTCTGTAGTTCATCCCTTTGGTCTTTGAATGTTTGCCATTGCCGATCCACCGTCATCCCTTTGAGTGCCATTCCCCAATCAATCCTACCCAACTCGCTCCTCAGACCATCGTAGTTTCCTTTATTTAAATTGAGGGCCCTAGTTTCTGAGTCAACTACTTCATTCTCCATCTTAATGAAGAATTCGATCATATTATGATTGCTCCGACCCAAGGGGCCTTGTACAACAAGATTGCTAATTAATCCTTTCTCGTTACATAATACCCAGTCTAAGATGGCCTGATCTCTGGTTGGTTCCTCGACATATTGGTCCAGGAAACCATCCCGTAAACACTCCAGGAATTCCTCCTCCACAGTATTGTTACTAATTTGGTTAGCCCAATCTATATGTAGATTAAAGTCACCCATGCTGTGCACTTATTGCACGCTTCTTTAATTTCCCTTTTAATGCCATCCCCAACCTCCGCCTTACTGTTTGGAGGTCTATATACCACTCCCACTAATATTTTTTTCCCCTTAGTATTTCTCAATTCTACCCATACAGATTCCATCTCATCAGAGCTAATATCCTTCATTACAATTGTGTTAATCCCTTCTTTAACCAGTAATGCTACCCCTCCTCCCTTTCCTTTTTGCCTATCTTTCCTGAATATCGAATACCCCTGGATGTTGAGTTCCCAGTCTTGGCCGTCCTTGAGCCACGTTTCCGTAATCCCAACCAAATCATATTCGTTTACCTCTATTTGTGCAGCCAATTCATCCACCTTATTACAAATGCTCCTCACATTAAGACACAAAGCCTTCAGGCTTGTTTTTATAACGCTCTTAGACCTATTAGAATTATTATTTACTGTGGCCACGTTTGATTTAAACTGTTGATTCCTCTGACTGCCACTTTTGTTTTTCTCCTTCCTATCTTTTGCTTTTATCCTTGTTTCCCTTTCCTCTGCCTCCCTGCTCAGGTTCCCAACCCCCTTCCATTTTAGTTTAAACCCTCCCCCACAGCACTAGCAAACACTCCACCTAGGACATCGGTTCCAGCCCTGCCCAGGTGCAGACCATTCGGTTTGAACTGGTCCCACCTCCCCCAGAACCGGTTCCAATGTCCCAGGAACTTGAATCCCTCCCCCTGGCACCATTCCTCTAGCCACATATTCTTCTGAAGTATCCTTCTATTTCTACTCTGACTAGCACGTGGCACTGGTAGCAATCCTGAGATTACTACCTTTGAGGTCCTGTTTTTAAATTTACCTCCTAACTTCCTATATTCCGCTTTTAGGACCTCATCCCGCTTTTTACCTATATCGTTGGTGCCTATATGCACCACGACAACTGGCTGTTCACCCTCCCCTTCCAAGATGTTCTGCAGCCGCTCGGAGACATCCATGACCCTTGCACCAGGGAGGCAACACACCATCCTGGAGTCTCGTTTGCGGCCTCAGAAACGCCTATCTATTCCCCTTACAATTGAATCCCCTATTACTTTAGCTCTACCACTCTTTTTCCTCCGATTCTGTGCAGCAGAGCCACCCTTGGTGCCAGGAAGTTGGCTGCTGCTGCCTTCCTCTGATAAGCCATCCCCCCCAACAGTACTCAAAGTGGTATAGCTGTTGGAGAGGGGGATGGCCACAGGGGACCCCTGCACTACCTGCCTGCGCCTAGTACTCTGCCTGTTGTTCACCCATTCCCTTTCTTCCTGTCCAACCTCTACCTGCGGTGTGTCCAACTCTGTAAACGTGCTATTCACGATGTCCCGAGCATCGTGAATGCTCCAGTATGCATCCAATCGCAGCTCCAGTGCCGCAATGCAGTCTGTCAGTAGCTGCAGCTGGGTGCACTTCCTGCACACGTAGTTGTCAGGGACACAGGAAGTGTCCCTGAGTTCCCACATAGCGCAGGAGGAGCATATCACGTGGCCGGGCTGTCCTGCCATGACTTACCCTTTAACTAATTGAGTTTAAATTAAATCAATCAATCCCACTAATTACACTACAGTTAAATAGTTTACCAACAGTCCCCGCTACACCAGAGAGTCTTTAGAAAGTATAAAACAGAGTTAAAGTTTAAAAAAGGAGAGAAATACTCACCAACCAATCACTTACCTGCTTCCTGCTGACGTCACACTTGGATTACCTTTTACCTCTCTCCCGGAACCTGGATTGGTACGCCTCTGGTGCTCCCTCGCAGTTCCGCTGCCTCTCCAGTCTCGGGGCTCTGGGCCTCGCTGCCTCGGGCTGCTCTTTAAGTAGCTCCGCCACCTCTGGTGCTCCCTCGCAGGTCCGCTGCCTCTCTGGTCTCGGGGCTCTGGGCCTCGCTGCCTTGGGCTGCTCTTTAAGTAGCTGCGCCGCCTCTGGTGCTCCCTCACAGGTCCGCTGCCTCTCCGGTCTCGGGGCTCTGGGCCTCTTCTTCTCCTCCGCCTGCGGCATCATCCCAACCACAGCCAACGGCCAGTTCGTCTTCTAGCGCTCCGTTCCAGCTGCCGGGGTATCGCAATCAGTTGGACAGACTCGTCAGACCCCCTTCTCGCCTTACCTTCTCTGTTAAAAGCAATTCTGGGGGGGCGCATGTGACGGAACCACCAGAGGATTACGGGCAATTGTATATAATTCCTTTTACAGCAATGCAGTACAGCTGGGGGCTGCACCGTTAATGTATCTGTTAACTGTACTAGGGCTTCTTTCCTGTGCTCCACGTGATGACGTCATGCCGTCCATCACGTGATCTCTCAACGGCGGGAAGAATGTGATGACGTCATGAAGTCAGAGCTCGGAACCTTCTAGCAGTAGAGCTCGGAACCTGCTCGCAGTTGAGCTCGGAACCTGCTAGCAGTTGAGCTCGGAACCTGCTAGCAGTTGAGCTCGGAACTTTCTAGCAGTTCCAGAGAGGCTTTCAAGCAGACCAGACCTATTTGCATTGTATCCTACAGTTTCCTGCACAGCTTCGTTTGTTCATTAAATGTTATTGTTTTTTATTTTCTGAGTCGATCTCAATTCTTCGGCTAGGAACCCCAGTTCCTACACATGCATCAATATGGCCATGCGCTAACAGGAAGTCAGCATTTAAAGAGAAGCTGACCTCTTTTTTTCAATTGGACTTTTGGAGCCTGCAGAACAATATTATAGGTATGGAAATTCTTTTGGTCTCAATTATTTTTCTAGTGTTTGTGTCAAGAATTTTTCACTGCCGTTATGAACTAGTGCAATTTAAATTTGGATCATGGACATTGAGAGTAACATTATTTCACAGAATCACAGAATCACACAGAAACCCCACAGTGCAGATAGAGGCCATTTCGGCCCATCGAGCCTGCACCGACACATATCCCACCCGATCCCCGTAACCCCTACATCAACACATATTCCACCCTATCCCCGTAACCCCACATATTTAATCCCCCTAACACTAAGGGTCAATTTATCATAGCCAATCAACCTAACCCGCACATCTTTGGACTGTGGGAGGAAACCGGAGCACCCGGAGGAAACCCACGCAAACACGGGGAGAATGTGCAAACTCCACACAGACAGTCACCCGAGGCCGGATTCGAACCCGGGTCCCTGGCGCTGTGAGGCAACAGTGCTAACCACTATGCCACCATGGAGAAATAACAGGAATAAAAGAGGTACAGCAGGCAGGTGAGGTTAGGGTTAGGGTTAGACTGAGTTGGACTGTATTCATCTGCTGTTACACTAGAATCTGAACATCCAAGTGGAGGTGCACTTACCTGAAATTGTCCAAGGAACCCTGTCATCATAGACTGTTATGTATGAAAGAAACTGTGATAAGAGTTCTGTTACATGCTGGAACCTGACCCCCTGAGCCAAACCTCACCACAGGCACATATTGTCAGTGGCTGGAGCGGTTGCCAAAACTTTAATGTCTCAGACTTAATTTAGGATGCCATGGGGATTTTATCAATGTTAGTCAACTTGTAGTACACAGATACATCAACTGATGCTGATGACTGATGGCATGTTTTCAGACTAACATAGGAAATTATGAGATCATGGGGTTGGGGGTAATATATTAGCATGAATAGAGGATTGGCTAACTAACAGCTCGGGATAAATGGGTAATTTTCCAGTGGGCAAATTGTAACTAGTGGGGTGCCACAGCGATCAGTGCTGGGGCCTCAACCAATTACAATCGATATTAATGACTTGGATGAAGGGGCCGAGTGTAATGTAGCCAAATTTGCTGATGATACAAAGATAGGTGGGAAAGCAAGTTGTAAAGAGGACACAAAGGCCGCGATTTTATCAATGAGGGCGGGTTGGATGCGGGTCAGGTGGTTTCCGGCTTCCAGTCCCGCCCCCCTCTGCATCCGGCCCACAGAAGTGATTTTACGTTGATTGGCCTTGTTAAGCCCGCCCTGCGGGCTTGCCAGCCAATTAAGAGGAAGCCGGTCAGATGATGTCATTTGATGACGCATCATCTGCCGGTTTGCTTAAAGGGACCACACACAATTTTTTTGGGACTGTTGATTTCTCAGTGTTTGACAGCATTGCAGTGCTGCAAACACTGACAATCACTGCACAAAGGTCACCTCTTGCACCCAGGCTCTCCAATGACTCCCTCCATAGGCTGGAATAGTTGGCAGCTGCAGGTGAGGTGACAGGAGCGATCTGTCACTGGTGAGAGAGGTTCTCCCAATGAGGTGGCACTGGACATGGATTTCAAACTTGTAACCTAAAGAAATGTGTAAATGTATGAAAAATGCATTTCTCAACATTTTCTTACCTCTGAGACACACCAGTGCAACATTGGATCCTTCACACCACTTCTGCAGCTGTTATCAATCCAGAAACATTACAGCAGACTCACAACACACCACAATTACCTGGCGTGGCGTCTGGACATTGGGAAACCCGAGGCAGAAGCAGCAAAATTCAAAAATAGCCTATCAGCTACTAGCAACTACCGATTAATAGGCAGGTAATTGCCTTTAATCCTCTTCCCACCGCTAGGTGTCAGGTCCATGTGCAAATCGGGGACCCGACACTTGGGAAAATTGTTTGGAGGTGGGTTGACAGCAAGATCGCAACCCGCCGTCAATCAAAACTACTTTACCCTTTGACCCGCCTCCAAACCCGCCCTCTGAGCACTGGCAAAATCGCGGCCAAAGAATCTGCAAAGGGATATAGACAGGCTAAGTGAGTGGGAAAACATTTGGCAGATGGAGTATAATGTGAGGTTATCCACTTTGGTAGGAAAAATAAAAAAGCAAATTATTATTTAAATGGAGAGAGATTACAAAATGCTGCAGTACAGAGGGACCTGGGGTCTTTGTACATGAAACACAAAAAGTTAGCATGCAAGCACAGCAAGTAATTAGGAAGGCAAATGGAATATTGGCCTTTATTGCAAGGGGGAATGGAGTATAAAGGTAGGGAAGTCCTGCTACAACTGTACAGGGCATTGCTGAGACCACACCTGGAGTACTGCATACAGTTTTGGTCACCTTATTTAAGGAGCGTTATACTTGCACTGGAGGCAGTTCAGAGAAGGTTCACTGGGTTGATTTCTGAGATGAAGGGGTTGTCTTATGAAGAAAGGTTGAGCAGATTGGGCCTATATTCATTGGAGTTTAGAAGAATGAGAGCTGATCTTATAGAAACATATAAAAGATGCTGAGGGGGCTTGACAGGTGTGGGGGTGGTGTGTGCCCAGTCAGCTTCACCTCTGACTGTCCTTTGAGCGGTTCAAATCACTCCCACACCCCTTGGTTCTAGACACCGGACTTAGGTACAGGCGGCGACACAGAAAATGGAGCAGACAAGTGGTTTGGTGCAAGAAAACCAAAATTTTATTAAAAGCAGAATAAAACAATCTTATGAAAATTACTGGTATGAAAAATACAGGTGTAAACAATTACACTTATATGGGAATCGGGAACACACGGCACATAGAGGGAAAACACCTAAATTAAACAATCCCCTTATCCTTATCCCACCCCCTATACCTAACTAGATTAAGCTATGAGGGGCCAGGAATTCATGCTCACCGATCAATTACCTGTTGCTTAAACTGTTGTGAGTTTTGAGGTCTGCTCCCGCTGTCCTTTGGGGTACCCCATTGCCACGTGGTCTCAGGGCGTGGCGCTAAAGTTGTTGATGCGAAGCACCCTCCCTTTTCCTCAGCTACCGTTGTCATCTCGTCACGATGGGTTTTCTTCTTCTTCTCCCTCGGGTGGTCGTCGGCGGTAATCTTATGGTCGGGGGTCAATTGGCGGTCTTTATCGTCTAAAGATTTTACTACCCATGCTTCGAACACTAGTTTATTCATCACAGGCGCTGCCACCCACTCTTCGAATGCCAGCTTATTCGTACTGTCCACGCATGCAATGCCAACTTATTCACCAAACGCCAGCTTATAACTAGGCGTTTGGTTTTTCCCAATGCATTTTTCACTGCCCTTCTCTGCTTTTAAAGGTTTACCTTCTTCTTCGTCTCATCTTGTCTCATCTGCCCGTTTGTGGCCTGTGTGTCCTGTGTGGTTTTGAACTCGGGTCTCATTCTTCTCCCGCATTTGGCCCCAGTGTAATGGACGTCCTTGGTTGTTGAGCGGCACGGGGAGCGAGAAGAGAGCCCGCCATGAGGCCAGGGCACGAGTACGAGTGGCAGCAGGCCAAAAGCCAAACAATGAGAGGCCAGAGCAAGAGAGCTAAGCACCCAATTACCACTGATGGGCCTACAATTATACCCGTTCTTCAACTCCTTATATGCGCGGCAAATCAGGTCAGTCCATTGTTTAACTTTTGGCGGGCTTGTTTAAATGATTACAGCCATTTACTTTAACGACTTTTGGAGTGGTTGTCTCCGGGTCTAATGGCTCGATGTCCTGGTTGTTTGTCGTGGATAAGACTTAATTGTTCCCACCCTGACTTGATGGCTACTGTGAGCTGTTACCGATTAAATATGCAGAAACCTAATGGACTCGATTCTAGGCCCATTCTAGCTTGATGTATTTCAAGTCGAATGAATGCGTATTCTGTGTTTACTTTGTCTGGCTGGCTCCAGAGAGTCCTTTTTCACAGATTCCTGCATTTTAAGTTTCGTCTCCGGGCTTGCCTGTCTGCAGAGCCCTGCTTTAAAAATCCTGTCAGTTTTGGTCACGAGGTTACAGAAGCCATTTTGGGTACCCTGCTTTTAATAATTTGTGCAAACAGGGTCCCTTGATCCATAATTTCAGGGAATGTGGGAATTTTGAGAACCCTACACTCCCCTCTGTTGATACTAAGCTTGCTTTAAGTATCATCCTGATAAGGTGAGCAAAATTTCCGACCCTCCATAGTCAACCTTCCCCTGTAATTACCTATCTAAGATACCCACAACACATGCATTTCCCATTCTGTAAAAATGTAGTGTACATAAGCATACATAGAATAATTACAGTCATTTACACACATCCAAGCATGGAAGGGGTCTGACACCCCTGCACCACTTGGTACATATCATCTTTATTACAAACAACACGCTGAACGTCTTTATTAAAAACAATAACAGAACATAAAAAACAACAATCTTTAATCAACGATACAAACAGCAAATTCAAACTGGTGTATCTTCCTCCACCTTAACATAATGTTCCTTCCAGGTCCTTTGGTTTCGGAATTCTAGTATTTGACCCTTTCCCTTGCACTGAGTGCATACTAGGTACAATACTATCCCCAGCTGGCAAACCACGAGAATGTGGGAAGCCAGTCTGACCAACGAAGGGACCTCTATATTATTGAAAATGTCCCACCAGGGTGGAACTACAATGTCCAATATCTTAGCCCCTATCTCTACTGTTTTCTGCTCTGGAGTGTAAAAATATTTCTGTGAAACTATAACTGCTTTCAGTATTTTGGTAAGATGTTCTGGGAGAGGGGGAATTTCATAGCCAAAATGCGCTACATACTTTTGCAGGTTGGTAAAATTCTCTTTTACAGTGAGGTGAACAGTGGAGGGTTCAGGAATGGGGACAATTCGTTCCTGGGCCACTTGAACTTCTGCCTCGGGTTTACAGCAGAAACTGCTGTCACTAACCAGACACCAGCTAGGCTGTCCATGCTGGTAGTGGGGTGCTCCTGTGGTGACACAATATGTCCCACCTCCTATATATGCTACCTGCGAGGGAACATGGCCTTGTGCCATTTCCTCCATGGTAAAATTTATAGGTTTTGCGCCAACAGCTCTGAACCCACACTATGGTTTTGCATAGGCATTCAAGTGCTGTGGACACAGGATTATGTGTACTCCCTGGCTCTGGCACCCTGAGAGGTCAGTACCTGTCATAGCGTGCTCCCACTTTATGACATAAGGTGGGACCACTGTGAAACGAATGTGTGCACCCCCTTGAATGACTCCGATGTTCTCAACCCTGTATACCGGCGCAGGTCGGGCTGTCCTACCCATGACCGGCATCCTATCTACTATGCCCATAATGGTGTGGTTAGACCGTCCACAATCCACTGGGACCGGGTAGGCTTCGGAAGCTAGCCGGAGTTGGCACGGGCTTAATGCATTCTCAAACGATGCAGGGCTGCGAGGTGTTTGTTGCTGATCCAGGAGGGGACTAAACCTTGTTTTAAATCCTTCAGGTTACTGCGGCCCTCGCCCAGCAACCATGCCCCATACAGCACGCACACCTTGTTCTGCGCAGCCTGGTCAGAAACATTTCTGTCCTCTCTTATGAGGGCATTTACAGTCTTTGCGTGCTTCTCCAACTCCGCTGTAATTTCCTTTAAAAGGACCATCATGGCCTAGCCCTCATGCAACTCTGAGCCCACTACTTTGTTCTCATCCATTAATATCTTCCTTAACTGAGTTTTTAAACCGTTTATCTGGGTCTGTAATTCTATGTCATCCAAACTGTTGATGACAGAGGACCCGGTGTTAAACACAGTAAAAACATCATTCCATGCTCCCCTTCTTTGTATCCCTGTATTACCCAAAAACTCATGGGGTGTGGTGTACAGTTCAGTTTTGTCGACATTGGCGAAATCGAACTCATAAAATTTTCTGAACATCTCCTTTAATAGGGCTTGGTATAGCTGCTCTGTTTCTTTGGGGCACCACTCCGGTAAGTGTACCTCGATGAGATTTAAAATCACGGAGGCTACCGCGTAGTGTACCCCCTGGCATAGTACCTGATCCATAGGCACTAGTACCAGCCCATTCCCTGGTCCCTCGGTGGTGGCGGGGCACCCTTCCCTGTGTGTCCTCGCTGCCTGGGTCGTGGGCAGGGGCTTTCGGGGGTGGGTTACAAGCTCAGTGGCATTGACTGGGATCGGGGAGTATGGGACCGTGCATGCCTTCAGGCTGCTTTCCCACTTCATCCCCTCCCCGGAGTCTTGCCACTGCCGGTGGAAAATGATGGATATGCCTGCGGGGCAGACCCTCTCTGACCCCCACATACAGATGTAATTCCCTTGATCCGGTTCCCACCACTTGTCCCAACACACACTTACACACACATAATCCCCCGTGAGTCCCTGTAATCATCCGATAGGTATTGTTCCCCAACCGTTCCCACTCGACTGCAGGGTTTCTTATATCTTTGCTCAGCTTGTCTGACTGGAGTACTGAGATGAATTGGACCCCAGCCACCCTGGCCACCTTCCCTCGTTGACGTAGATGGCGGTCTCCTCCACATCCCGTTCGCCGCTTCCGTTGGTCACTATAGGTGCTCTCTCTCCTGAGCACCCATAGATGTGGGACTCCTCCACGTCACCTCACTTTCCAAGGCTCAGTCCTATCAGGGCGAGTAGGATTATGCCCCCCTTCATCCTGAAAGTCCTTCTGCAACAGATATAAAAACATACAGCCATGTCCTCAAGAGATTCTCTGGCTTGGGTGAAGCATAGTCGGGTCTCGCGACCTCGACTCAAATACACCCACTCTTAGCAGATTATTTTTACTTATTTAAAACTACCCAATACCTTATTTAACTTAAGCTAAACACCCAAACTTAACAATAACCAAAACTTAAATTGCCTAAACTTAAATTACCTAAACTATGTACATCCGCCGCCCGTCTCCGGGCGGCCAGCCTAATCCTTGTTAGGGCTGTGGCACACCGCTCCCTTCGGTGTGGCCACACTGTCCTGCATTTCCAGTCCCTCGCAGCCTGTGGCTGCTGGCTGGGGACCTCTGTCTTTGGACTTACCCCTGACTCGGGAGGCTGCCCCTGTAAAATAGGGAGCCGGTGACCAGGGTTTCCTTGGCTGGGGCGTCCGTGGGGACCTTCTAGGGACTTTGGCGTGTGGGGTTTTCTTGGCTGGTGGGCCTTTAACCCGAACCATTGTCCCCTCCGATGCGGTCTGTGGGCTTACCACTGCCGCTGGCCGGAGATCTTCTTCCTCGGGCTTTACCTCTCCCGAACCTGGGCTAGGGGCAGGTAACTCTTCGCAGCCTGTTGCTGCAGGCTGAGAGTCTCCACCCCAGGTCCCAAACCTGGGTCCGCGGGGGCGGGGTCTTCGCCCTTGGGTCCCTCCTCCTCTAAACCTGGGTCAGGGGCGGGGTCTTCGCCTTTGGGTCCCTCCTCAGCTGGAGCCCAGAAGAGTGGGGGAGTGTCCCAATCGAGGGGCGGGATGGCCCCTCCCCTTAAGCAAGCCACAGCGCCTGCCTGTGCAGTCTGTGAACTCGCTCCCGCTGCTGGCTGAGGATTTCTATCCTCAGACCCTACACCAACTGGCTGTTTTCTCTTTTTGGGTTTAAACAGTTTACACTGATTAATGTGAAACCATTTGGTGTGCAGAGGCAACTTAACGATGTATACCATGGGGCTGGCTTTGTCTACACTGCTGTAGGGCCCCATGTATAATGGTTCCAGACTCCCTACTTGAGCATAGTTCCTCACCATGACCTGATCTCCCACCTCCCACTCGTGGTGCTTTCGGGGGTCTACCAGCAATCGGTTACTCTGATGCTGCTTCCCCATATTCCGAGCCACCTGCTCGTGGACCTGTTTAAGGTGCTCGAAGAGGTTTCGGGAGAACCTGTCCCAGTTTACCTCTCTGAGCTGACCTTCTGTGAGCACCGTGGCTAGTACCTGGGTGGGGGTCCGCATAACTCTGCCAGTCATCAGCTCGTACGGGGAGTACCCCATGCTTTTTGACTGGCTGGCCCGGATCCCCATCAGAACCAATGCTACGACCTCGGCCCATTTATGGGGCGAGTCCACCTTCTCCTTCCTCAACCTTTCCTTTAGGGTCCTATTCATTCTCTCCACAATCCCTGATGACTGTGGGTTGTGGGCCATGTGCCACTTCCCCTTGATGCCTAGCTGCATAAGGGTATTCTGCATCACCTGACCGGTGAAGTGACTCCCTTGGTCGGACTCCATATAATGTGGTAGCCCCCACCGCGAGAACAACTCCCAGACCAGGATCCTGGCAGTACCCAGAGCTGTGGCTGTTCTACAAGGGAAGGCCTCTACCATGCATTTCGTGAACACATCTACCAGGACTAGGCAGTACATATAGCCACCCTGGGTGATGGGCAGGGGCCCGATGTAGTCGACCTGTATCAACTGTCATGGTCCCTCTACCCTCCTGATGTGCCCCATGGGCACCTTCCTTTTGTGGGGGTCAGGGTTATTAGCAGCGCACACCAGACAGCCGGTGCAGAACTCGCGGACATCTTCTCTGAGACCTGGCCACCATTCCACCTGTTCCACCCGCTGCCATGTGGTCTCAGGCCCGGGATGTCCTGCTCCTGGACCCTCATGGGCCAGTTGAAGGAATTCCCTCCGATGTTGCTGCGGCACAACCCACTGCTCCCTCCGGAACAGCATGCCCTCTTTGACGGAGAGGGTTGCTGTGCTGTAAGGACCCTCTACCCTTTTTCCCTCAGTCACCACACTGAGGACTGCTTTGAGGATGGGGTCTTGGGCTTGAACCGTCTTAAGGTCTGGGGTGTAAGGATTTTGCAATAATTTCAAAATTTCCTACAGTTCTGAAAATTGAATTTTGATTCAAGAATACCTGGGTAATATACCTTTAAAATCCATGGATCAAAATGGCCGTCAGGCCTCGTGGCAGAAAACAAAAGACATTGAAAAGGCAGCTTGTGTGTGTCTGTGAAAAATGGTAATCAAAGATGGCTGCCCGGCCTCATGTCAGGACACAGACTGTGGACATATGAAAAGGGAAGATCAAAGATGGCTGACTAAACTGCCAATCAAAGGCAGTTCAGGGAGTTCCCCTCCCTGCAGAGACAATTGACAGAAACTGATACTATGTTTACACAAAGGATTAACCACTTGAGACTGCGGTTTCAGTTTGACCACAGGACAATGACTTTTGTTTACACTAACTTCCAAAGCTGTTTACTCAGCAATTATAGAAAGACATTTTTTTTTCAAACTAAGACAGCTCCATTCAAACTCAGTACGATGAATGGGAATACATTCACAAACCCATCACGATAAATGGGTAATTCATCCAAACCCATCACAGACAATGGGGACAGTTTGGATCCCTTTTGTTCAGCCCAGATGCACCTGGATCTGGGCGGGAAGGTTTCGGCCCCAATGGGGTATAAAATAGCTTCTCAAGAAGCCATCACTCTCTCTCTCTCTGCCGCCTCGCCTCCGTGCTCTGCCTACAGAAGAACAGCTCAGAAGCCTGCCTAAAGGAATGGAATACCAGCAGTTTACTTTTAAATACTGGGGTATTTTCTACTTCGGGGCAGTGAAGATCATAGACCGCAGGGGGCACGGAGCAGGCATTTTCATTGGTGAGCATACCTTTTCTGGCCCATTACAAGGCAACTTAGAATAGGTATGGGGTGGGAATTAAGGGGAATTTTATTAGAACTGTAATTTTAGTCGATTTTCCCTCGTTGTGTCCATTCTCTCCTCCCCTATTTAAGTAATAGTGTTGCACTAGCAGAGAAGTGCTGTAGTGAACACTCAGTTCTGTATTAAAAGTGCTGTATTTAAATAAAAGTGTTGCACTAAGCACGGAAGTGCTGTAGTGAACATTAAGTGATTTGTAAGAAGTAAAGTGCTGTATTTAAATAAAAGTGTTGCACTAAGCAGGGAAGTACTGTAGTGAACATTAAGTGATTTGTAAGAAGTAAAGTGCTGTATTTGAGTAACAGTGTTGCGCTAAGCAGAAAGGTGCTTCAGTGGACACTAAGCAGCTGTATTAAAGTGCTGTATTTAAGTAAAAGCCACTAAGCAGATGTGCTGTAGTGAGCAAAGTGTACTGTATTAAAGGTGTGTTGCACTAGTTAAAGGTGCTTTATTTAAGTAAAGCCACTAAGCAAAAAGAGTGCTGCAGTAAATGATAATTGAACTGTGTTAAGCAAAAGTGCTGTATCAGGCATAGGTGTGTTGTATCAATTATTTTTAAGATTGTTTCTTTCTTTTGTTTCAATAAATACTGGTCTGTTTTGCACCCGAACCACGAGTCATGTTTTTCTGTCTACATCGCTACCGAATAAGTCCGGCGGTCAGAACCAGGAATAGGGGAGCGCTTCGAAACCGCACAGGGGTCCCTGGGGCAGCTCAGAGGCTTCTGACTGGCCAGAGACAATAACCATAACCCCAACCCCGCTTTTGTTAATTCCTACAAAATGGTGACCATGGCAGGACCGTCGGCAATGGTGTGCGATGGTGGCAGACAGTGGTTTGGATCTGGAACGAGCAGCAGTTATTGGGTTTCTTTTTATCCCACTGGTTTGTTTGTGGTTAGGTTCCCGCAGGCTTGGGGAAGTCACCCACAGGCTTAGGGAAGCCAGAGCAGAGAGTTGGGATAGGGAAAGGGAGGTTGAAGAATACCAGGCCAAAATAGAGTGCCTGGTGGTTCAGTTTAGTGAGGGCAAAAGCCACACGAGGCACGAGTCAGAGCACCTGAAATGCCTAGTTGCAGAGGCCAAGAACAATGAGATGAGGGTGCTGGAGGAGAATGCTCGCCTCATACAAGAAATAAAATAGCAGGAGGAAAAGGTTAGGGAGGTAAAGGCAGCATATATGCTGGCCTGCGAGCAAGGGTTTGAGGAAGCAGATCATGGCCACTGTAGAGCAGAGGTAGAAAGCTTGAATATGGCTTTAAAAAGAGCAAAGGGGATGATATGTCTGATCAGCCTGACGGCAGGTCAGTCGGATTTTACTGGCAGCCCAAGTAAAACCGTCCCACAGGCAACACCCAGGGAAAGGTTGGTCAGGGAATCAGGGGTCCCACGACTGCCACCAACAGCTCCGAGAAACAGGAGGGGTATCGAGACGCCCCAACCCAAGGGAAAAGTCCATGAGGTTAAACCTGGGAGCCAGAGTAAGAAAGAGTGGCACCAGGAGGGGAACCGTCCCTCCCAGGCTAGGTTAAATTGCTATGGGTGCGGGAAAGATGGTCACTGGAGAAAAGACTGTAAAAATCCTTGGAAGGACAAGGGAAAGGATCCCACAGCCCCAGCCCAAAAGGAATGGCCAGACTTCCCTCCCGCAGCAATTGAGTCATTTTTAGTCCCTACGGTCTCTTCTGACTGACCAGGGTAGAGTAGCAGCCACCATCGGTGCTTTGACCCCATCTGCCCCACCTCACTCCCAGCAATGACTAGAGCCAGCGCAGCCTGTTGACCTGTGTCCCCGTGAAAATGCTGAGGGGAGCAGGCCCTATGTTGAGATGGGGGTGAAGATGGTGCAGGGGAGATATTCGGTGGACACTGGAGCCTCCAGCACGGTGGTCCACTCGGAAGACCTGACCAATTCACCCCGGTCTAACGAGGTCCCATCCAGCTTAATGGGACCCACAGGGAAACAGGCAGCTGGGAGTGAACCTGAGGACAGAAATCCTCAGCCCACAGCAGGTACAAGCTCACAGGCTGCACAGGCAGGCGCTGTGGCTTGTGTTAGGGGAGGAGCCATTCATGACCAGAGTAAGTTATTCAAGCAGGGGAACAGGGAAGGAGAGTTCTGAGACCCCTGTAAAGCAGGTCCGGTAGCAGTAATCCAGGACAAGGGAGGCACACAGGGGATAGTTTTGTCCCCGGACCAAAAGCAAGTCCAAGCCCCCAAACTCCACCTTTAAGGCTGCCCTGGTAAGAGAAATGGAATCTGAACAGGATTACTGGCAGGCAGCCAGTTATATCAAACAATGCGGTTTGTTTAAGCAAGGGGCAGGGAAACAGGCAGCTGGGATTGTACCTGAGGTTAGAAACCCCCAGCCTGCAGTGAGTATGCACACACAGACTGCACACGCAGGCGCAGTCGGGTGTATGAGAGGAGAAGTCCCCCAGCACTTGGCCCGAGCGATTCCCCCTCTCTTGTGGGACTCTGGGGAGGAGCTTGAACTAGGTATTAGACCTGAAGGGGAAGGCTCTCAGACACCGGCAGCTGGTGGCAAGGGATTGCCTGTCCCCAGCACAGGTTTGGGAAGGGCGGGACCTGAAGGAGGAGGTCCCCAGCCAGCAGTGAGTGTGACCTGAGCTAAGGGTCTGCTCACCAGGGTAGCCCCACCGGCGACACTCCCTAGGAGATCTCTTTGGGTACCCCAGCCCAAGAAAGTATGGTCACCCACTTTCCAGTGGAGTAGGGCGGTCTCCCGAGGCAGGGAGAGGCCAAAGGCAGAGGTCCCCAACCAGCAGCCATAAGCTGCGAGGGACCTAAAGCTGGAATCAGTCCAGCCACGCCACAGGGAGCAGCCTGTGGCAGCCCAACCAGGGATTAGGCTGGCCGCCCGGAGACGGGTGGCGCTTGTATATAGCTTTGTCCAAGTAGTGTGTATAAGGATTAAGGTAGAACATGTTAATTTAAATTTTTTGAATTATAATTCAGTAGTGATATTATTAATGTATAAGTTTTAAGTATGGTACCGTTCCAGACTTGTATTGTGAATCGATTACAACCCCTCGAGCCAGGGGACCTGGCGAGATGATTTTTTAGTCTTTTTCAGAGTTCCGGAAGGCACAGAGGACCAGCGTGTCGATGAGTGCTCAAGGAAAGATCACTCCCAGCCCGCGAAGGAAGGGGCCTGCAGGAGGCGGATGCCCACAACATTTAAACTGTTACTGGAAATTCAATTTAAGATTAAGACAGGAAATTCAATTTAAGACTAAGAATTTACAAAACTTGTTAATTATTTTACTGCTTGTTTGGAGTTAAGGGAACGAATTGCATATGCCTATGAATTGTTATCTTTGCATTGTGAAAATTTAAAATACATTTATGGCTGAAAAATAGTGCCATTTAATAAAGTGCCAGGCAATTGCATTGTAATAAAAAAAAAGGGAAGCTCGTTGTCTTCCATGTGTATTTTTAGCAGATATGTTGGCTGGGTGACAAGCCCATTAAAGCTGTTGGCCTAGAAATTCAGTGCCCTTAGCGCCGATTTTGCGGCGCTAGAGGGCCTAGCGCTGCAATTGGCGCCGGCGCCGAAATTGCCTGGGGCCCTTCCGCCGCGGTAGACCGGTAGCGCTGCGCCGGCACCGATGACGTCATCGGTGTGCGCAGCGTCCCGGTTGCCATGCCGACGGGCCCCAGCGCCGAAATTCAGTTGCGGCCGCCTCGCCCGTGGCAGCCGCAACTAAGACTCTGGCAACAGAGTCTTACATGACTTTGCGCCGGCGCATTAAAGGCCCCGCGGCGGCCGGCCGCTTTCCCGCCGGCCGCCTGGCCGCAGCTCCCTCCCCGGACTTCCCCCCCCCCCCCGGAACAGAAGCAAGCCCGGCACTTGTCCGAGGTGCCGGGCTCATTTTTAAAAAGATTTTCGCGGGCCGCGGCCGGGTGCAGGCAGCTCCTCCTTAAGGGAAGGAGGAGGCCTGCACTTCCTGAACCTGCCGCACCGCAGCGGGCGCCGCAGCGCCGGAATAGCGCCGATATTCAGCGCGTAGCACCAGTTTTCAGGCGCAAACAGCTCTCAGCAGCGCCAGCAGCCTTTTGGGCGCAGAACTATTGAATTTTGGGCCCGACCAGCGTGACTTAGCTCCGGCACTAACTTCCGGTGCTAAAGCCCTGGCTGCGCCAAAACTCAATTTCTAGGCCGTTGTATCATGTTAAAATTATGTTGCAAGTGGTGCAGGGGCGTCGGACCCCTCCATGCTTGACTTATTGTGAATATAAGTGGTGCAGGGGAATTGGTACACCCTCCGTGTATTGATTATTTAATTAATCTTGTTTTCTGTCGATAGATGCCTACCGTACTGCAATTCTCTCTGGGCAGGGGAGATTGAGGTGTTGGGGGATCATAGATAGATTTAGATAAATATTAAGGGAAGGTTGTTTGTAGGGGGTCAGAAATTATTGCTCACCTTTGGCCAGGATTCTACAAGCAAGTTTTAGAATCCGATGGGGGACTGTAAGGGTTTCGCAATAATTTTGAAATGTCCTACAGTTCCGGAGATTGAATTTTGATTAAAGAATACCTGGGTACGATACCTTTAAAATCCATGGATCAAAATGGCCGTCAGACCTCGTGGCAGAAGACAAAAGACATTGAAAAGGCAGCTTGTGTGTGTCTGTGAAAAAGGGGTAATCAAAGATGGCTGCCTGACCTCATGTCAGGACACAGACTGTGGACATATGAAAAGGGAAGATCAAAGATGGCTGACTAAACTGCCAATCAAAGGCAGTTCAGGGAGCTCCCCTCTCTGCAGAGACAATCGACAGAAACTGATACTATGTTTACACAAAGGATTAACCACTTGAGACTGTGGTTTCAGTTTGACCACAGGACAATGGCCTAGAAATTCAGTTTGGGGCGCCCAGCTCGCCTGGGCGCCGGAATTACCGCTGCGCGCGGAGCCACCTGCGCCAGCGGGATATTCAGTTTCAGCACCCCAAGTGGAAGCTGGCCGCTAAACAAGGGTTTCAGCGCCACCCGCTGTGGCACGGCAGCCTGCGGTACTGCAGGCCCTCCTCCCACTCTTAAGGGGGAGCTGCCTGCAACAGCGCAATCCCCGCTCGCGAGTGCCGGCAAATGAGCCCAGCACCAAGGAGAAGTGCCGGGCTCTCGGGAAACAGCCGGCAATACCGCGGCGGGGGGGGTGTAGGAGGCCGGGGACGGAGGTGCGGGCAGGCGGCCGCTGAAAAAGTGGCCGGCCGCACCTCCACCTTAACTCGCCCCACTACTGCCACAGGTAGGCCCCTGTGTACCGGTCGCTGTTTGCGGCCGGCGCGGAGGAGGCGGCAGCGACCAAATATGGCCAGCGGGGCGATAGCGGGGCGCTGCGCACACCGATGACGTCATCGGTGGCAGAGCAGCGCTACAGGCTAACGCTGCCATTAGCGCCCCGCTAAATATCGCAGCGGTTGTGGCCAGAGGCACAAAAGCCCTCTTTGGGCGCAAACTGGTGGCGCAGGCCACTGAATTTCTAGGCCAATGACTTTTGTTTACACTAACTTCCAAAGCTGTTTACTCAGCAATTATAGAAAGACATTTTTTTTTCAAACCAAGACAGCTCCATTCAAACTCAGTACGATGAATGGGAATACATTCACAAACCCATCACGATAAATGGGTAATTCATCCAAACCCATCACAGACAATGGGGACAGTTTGGATCCCTTTTGTTCAGCCCAGATGCACCTGGATCTGGGCGGGAAGGTTTTGGCCCCAATGGGGTATAATATAGCTTCTCAAGAAGCCATCTCTCTCTCTCTCTCTGCCACCTCGCCTCTGTGCTCTGCCTACAGAAGAACAGCTCAGAAGCCTGCCTAAAGGAATGGAATACCAGCAGTTTACTTTTAAATACTGGGGTATTTTCTACTTCGGGGCAGTGAAGATCATAGACCATAGGGGGCACGGAGCAGGCATTTTCATTGGTGAGCATACCTTTTCTGGCCCATTACAAGGCAACTTAGAATAGGTATAGTGGTGGGAATTAAGGGGAATTTTGTTAGAACTGTAATTTTAGTCAATTTTCCGTCGTTGTGTCCGTTCTCTCCTCCCATATTTAAGTAACAGTGTTGCACTAGCAGAGAAGTGCTGTAGTGAACACTGAGTTCTGCATTAAAAGTGCTGTATTTAAATAAAAGTGTTGCACTAAGCACGGAAGTGCTGTAGTGAACATTAAGTGATTTGTAAGAAGTAAAGTGCTGTATTTGAGTAACAGTGTTGCGCTAAGCAGAAAGGTGCTTCAGTGGACACTAGGCAGCTGTATTAAAGTGCTGTGTTTAAGTAAAAGCCACTAAGCAGAGGTTGTAACGGGTTCTTAGATCGCAGAGGTCTCTCCCTCTCTCTCCAGAGGCCTCTCTCTCTTGCACAGTAAGCTTTTGAGTGGTTCGACCCACTCCCCCTTAGATTCGATACCCTGGACTTTGAGGCAGGAACTACAATGCAGAGAATACTCGATAGACCAGGTTTAATGAAAAACTAAATGAAACTTTATTGCATAAAGGAACAAATCGAACTGCAAGCCAATAAGGTACATGGGAGGGAAAAACAAATCATAATACAGTACTGGCTAAGATATATACAGGCACATTATACTTTACAAAAGTCATCACGAAATGGGGAAACACATGGAACATCGAGGGACAACAACTCATTGTTAAAGTTACCCGTTAAATGCCCACCCCCTAAGCCTCAGATTATGAGGGGCCAGAAACATGCTCACCAATCCAGTTGGAAAGTATACAGTTTTGAAAAAGGTCTGCATTTTGATCCTTTCAGGCGTCCTGTCTCCACGTGGTCAGTGGAACGCAGCGGGCTGCGACACACCTTCTTCTCCCTCGAGGTGAAGATCACGGACAGGCTGGATGTCAGCAGGCCTGGGAGTCAGTGCGGGGAGAAATCAACTGTTTTACCATTTTCGCATGGGTTTCGTCACACAGCCCAGTTGGTTCACCGTTTTCATATAGGTTTCACCTATCTTTGTCAGCGTCCCGGGGTTGGTCGATGATCTCCCGACAGTAACCCTGGGGCTAGATGCTGACTTGATCTCCCATCTCGAACCTCAATCCTCCGTCGTCTCCACTTGAACTCCGTACCGATACCGAAAAGTGCTGCGTTTTTCGATGGCTCTCGATCTAAAGATGATGAAGCCCAAGATCCTCAGAACGTGATTCTCTCGATCGCTACCCCGGGTCCCCAGGTATACTTCTCAAAAGAGGCCTTTATCTCCCGCCAGATAAAGGTTAGTCTTTGTTTAACTTTTGGCGGGCTTGTAGCACTGTGGGTAGTTATTATGTTTTAAACTACTTTGGGATGGCCGGAAAGGCCATCTCTGGTCTGGAATGACACTGTATTGTTTTTAATGTCCTCTTGATGTCTTTAACGGTTCTTGATGTTCCCCCTATGAATTTGAAACTGTTTTCCTTTGTCTGGGTAAACATCCAGATGGCCTTTATCTACAGGCCGATCTGACTGGATCTGCATCCAATCCATATGTATGTGGTTCTGTCTGGTTTCGTTTTCTTCGAAATGGCCTTCCAGAACTTACTGTGGGCTGAATCCACAAAGGCTGTCTGGGGACTGCAGGAACCATTTTAAAGTGTCCCAAAAAGCTGGTCACGGGGCCTGGTGGCCATTTTGTATGCCCCTTTTTCTGGGCTTCTTTTAAAACAGTCTTTAAAATTAAGGCCTCTTCTGCCAATAGACCCTTATAGGACAATGTACAAATTTTGCGAATCTTACAGTACCCCCTGATGATACTATAACTTGCTTGAAGTATCATAATTCTGGGTGAGCAAAATTTTCTGACTCTCCACAATCAAACCATCCCCTGTATTTACCTATCCATGACCCCACAACACATGCATTTCCCATTTCAGAAAACCCGCAGTGTACATTAAGCATCTATAGATGGCAATACATTGGAATTGAAATCTGACACACACATTTCCAGGCATGGAGGGGGGCCTAATACCCTTACACCACCTGGTTCATACATATTCTCTTTTATTAATAGCAACACATATAATAAAACTGTGGGAGGCTATCCTAATCCAAGAAGGGACTTCTATATTAGTGAAAAGGTCCCACCACTGTGGGGTCATTATATATAATATGTCTGTCCCTATTTCTAATGTCTTCTGCTCCAACATGTAAAAATGTTTCTGTGAAACGGCAACAGCTTTTAGTATCTTGGTGAGGTGTTCAGGGAGCGGGGGAATGATATTGCCAAAATGTGCAACGAATCGTTGCAGATTGGTGAAATTTTCTTTGAGAGTGAGGTGAACAGTGGAAGGTTCAGGAATGGGGACAATTCGCTCTTGGGCCACTTGAACTTCTGCATTGGGTTTGAAGCAGAAACTGCTGTCACTCACCGGACACCAGCCGTGCTGTCCATGTTGGTAGTGGGGCACTGCAGTGGTGACACAGTATGTCGCACCTCCTATATATGCCACCTGCGGGGGCACATGGCCTTGTGCCATTGCCTCCATGGTGCAATTTATAGGCTTCGCGCCAGCAGTTCTGAACCCGCACTGTGGTTTCGAATAGGCATTCAAGTGCTGGGGACACAGGATGATGTGTGCTCCCCGGCTCCGGCACCCTGAGAGGTCGGTACCCGTCATTGCATGCTCCCATCGAATGACGTACGGTGGGACCGCTGTGTAGCGAATGTGTGCACCCCCTTGAATGACTCCAATGTTCTCCACCCTGTATACCGGGGCGGGTTTAGCTGTCTTTCCCATCACCGGCATTCTTACCACTATATCCATAATGGTGTGATTAGACCATCCACAGTCCATTGGGACTGGGTTGGCCTCTGAAGCTAGTCTGAGCTGGCACAGACTCAATGCGTTCTCAAAAGGGTGGAAGGCTACGAGGTGCTTGTTGCTGATCCAGGAGGGGACTAAACCTTGTTTTAAACCCTCCAGATTACTGCGGCCCTCACCCAGTAACCACGCCCCATACAGCATGCACACCTCGTTTTGCGCAGCCTGATCTGACGCATTCCGATCCTCCCTGATGAGAGCATTTACCGTTTTAGCGTGTTTCTCTAGCTCAGCAATGATTTCTTTTAAGTGCAGTGTCATGGCCTGGTCCTCATGTAACTCAGAACCCACTACCTTATTCTCATCCGGCAATATCTTTCTTAACTGTGTTTTCAAACCATTGATCTGGGTCTGCAGCTCCACGTCATCCAGAGTGTTGATGACGGAAGTCCCTGTGTTAAAAGCTGTAAAAATATCATTTACTGTACCCCTTCTTTCTCTCCCTACCCTGTCCAAAACCGCATGTGGTGTGGTGTACAATCCGGTTCTGTCTACATCAGCAAAGTCGAATTCATAAAACTGTCTGAACATGTTTGTTAACAGGACCTGGTACAATTGCTCCGTTTCCTTGGGGCACCACTCTGGCAATCGTACCTCGGTGAGGTTTAAAATCACCGAAGCCACCAGGTAGTGCACCAATTGGTACAGCACCTGACCTGTGGGCACTAATACCAATCCGTTCCCGGGTCCTTTGGTAGTGGTGGGGCACCCTTCCTTGCGGGCTTGGGCTACCGGAATCGTGGGCAGGTGCTTGCGGGTGATGAGCTCAGTGGCGTTTACTGGGATCTGAGAATATGGGACTCCGCACGCCCGTGTGCTGACGTCCCACCTCATTCCTTTCCCAGCATCCTGCCACTGCCTTTGGAAAAAAATGGAGACGCCTGTGGGGCAGGCGCATTCTGAACCCCACATGCAGATGCAAATCCCCTCATTTGGTCCCCACCATTTGTCCCAACAGACACTCAATCCCCCATGAGTCCCCGTAATAGTCCGATAGGTATTGTTACCCAGTCTCTCCCACTCGACCGTGGAGTTCTTCATGGTTTTGCTCAACTTGCGCAACCACCACCATCGGTTCAAAGGAACATGTCCCGTACATTGCAAACAAATCCTTTTCCCGACGGTAACGCTGACTCTGGGTGCGATGATCCTCACTCCGAGACACATTGGAGCAGTCTCTCTGTACTTAAAACCGAACTGGCTGGAGTATTCTGTAGAGTTCGACCCCAGCCATCCTGGCCACCTCCCTTCGTGGAAATAGTTGGCTGTCTCCTCAACGCCCCGCGCGCCCGACCCATCGGTCGCGATGGGGGATGTGTCTCCAGAGCACCCGTAAATCGTGGAGTCCTTGGTGTGGCCCCGATAGGCCCCGCTACACCCGATCACTGAGAATGCGACGAGAATTCCTCTCATTATCTCTTTGGTTCCTGTAACAAATTAAACAATACAGCCAGGCGCTCGAGAGATTCTGGCCTAGGTGAAGGCATGATCGGGTCTTTCGACCTCCATCCAAAACAACACACATGCTGGGCAGATTCCAAAACTATTACTTATCACACTATCATCTTAAAATTACACACCTTAAACTTAACTAAACTTATGTACAACGCCGCCCGTCCCCGGGCGGCCTGCCTAATCCCTGTTCGGACTGCAGCTCACCGCTCCCTGTGGCGGGGCTGCACTGACCTGCAGCTTGGGCCCCTCGCAGCCTTTTGCTGCCAATATGGAACTGCGTTTTTCCAGGGATCTCCCAAGTCAGTGTCGGCTGGGGTAGGGGGAATCTGGCCAGAGTTTACTTGGCTGAGGCGTCCGAGCCGACCTGCGAGGGGGTACCTTTGGTGAGGCTTCCTTAGCGAGTGGACCTTTGGGTGGGACTTTAGCCCTCACAGCCCGTGGCTCCACCACGACTGCCGGCTTCGGCTCCCTTTCCTCAGGCTCCGCCCCTTTGGGATTTGGGTCTGTGGCAGACGACTTCTCCCTACCTGTCCCTACAGGTGGAGAATCTCCGCCCCCAAATTCTACCTCCCCCAAACTTGAGTCGAGGGCGGGATCTCCGTCCTCTGGCTCCACCTCCTCCAGAACCGTGTCAGGGGTGGGGCCTGGCTGTTCGGGCTCCCCCCCGATGGCGTTCGGATCAGGAGGTGGGCCTTGGTCTTCAAGCTCCTCCTCGTCCGAGTCCCAGGCCATTGGGGAAGCCTCCCAGGTGGGTGGGACAGCTTCTCCCTTCAAGCAGGCTGCGGTTCCAGCCTGTGTGGTCTGTGACTTATTGCACGTCTCAGGCTGAGGATCTTTACCCTCAGACCTGGCCTCGGTTGTTGGCTCTTTTGCACCCGGCTTAACCAGTTTGCACTGATTGATGTGAAACCATTTAGTGCGTCGGGGCAACTTCACCACGCTGGTGGCGGGGACCGGTGGGTCTTGCACCGACTCCCGTCTAGCCTCTTCTATGGCTCTCTCCCCAGTGCGGATGGTCAGACCTAGGAATTTAATTTCCTGCCGACCGACCCGTGCCTTCTTTGGTTTCACCTTGAAACCCTCTTTTCCTTCCTCTCCTGTACTCGCTCCCCAGAGAAAATGATTTCTTAGATCCACGAGGATCCCGTGCGCTACCAAGAAATCAGACCCAAGGACCCCCTTTCCAGCCCCCGTCTCCCACTTCATTAGGGTACACTTCCACATGGTGCGCAGTGATCCTAGACGAATGGAGAGGGGAATGGAAAATGCGCCAGCCTGTTCTTCGCCTGTGAAGTCCGATAGCATATATGGAACCCCGGTGGACAGAGGTGAGGTGGTAGGGTTATCTGAGTGGATCACGGTGCACGATGCCCCCGTATCCAATAGATAGGTCCCCTGCACCTCCTCCACCTCCATCTCCATGATTGGTCTTTTCCATACATCGTATTGCAGCGCGCACAGGTAGACGGGCTGCGCCGGCTCTAGTCATTTGGGTGCAGCAATCGGGGCTGTGGGAACAACAGGACCGGTGGCGACGGCTATCCTCCCCTGCTCTATCTTAAGAGACCGCATTGTCTCTAAAATTGACTCTATCGCAGCGGGATCCATAGCTGCACCGGTTCCTCTTTCAGGGGCAGGGGCTGCGTCTTGGACCTGGACTTGTGCTGGGGCAGCGGTCTGGGCTTGGGCTTGGGCTGCGGGAGCTTTTCCCTTATTATCCTTCCACGGATTTTTACAGTCCCTGCGCCAATGTCCACCCTTCCCACACCCGTAGCAATTGAGCTTGGCTTGGGCAGGGCGATTCCCCTCCTGATGCCACTCCTTCTTGCTTGGGGCTGCGGGTTTTGCCTCATGCACTTTTCCCTTAGAGGGAGGTGTCTCCTGACTTCTACAATTCTTGTAAGCAATGTTAAGCTGTCGGAGCACGGTCTCCTCCGTGATACCGGGACCTTGGGGGTCAGACCAAGATTTGGCTAGGGTCCGTATCTTGGGCAAGCTGTTAGCAACCAGACAACGGAACCAATGAACCCGCTGTTAGGCGGTCATTGTGGCCCGTTCCGGCATGCCCGGACAACTGCGCCGATACACTGGCCTCAGCCTTTCTGCAAAAACCCGCGGGGGTTCTCCAGTTAGCTGCACAGTCCCTTCCACGCGGAGGAACGGATTACCATCGTCCACTCCCAGAACCTCCAAGACCTCGTCTCTGAGTTCCACATACCCTGTCCATCCCCCCTTATTCCCGTCTGAGAGGCAGTGAAGGATTGTGCTATCCAGGGAGAAGAGCAGCATCTTTGCCTGTTCAAGATCATCACAATCATTGATGGCAGCTGTTTCCTCTACCTCCCTGAAATGGACTGAGGGATCTCCCTTCTTGGAGAGTTTTGGGAGGTGGCTTATCATTGCTCTGAGTTGTTGGGCACCATGGGGCACCACGACCTGGTTCATGTGGGGTCCCACATCGCCTTTTGCGGTGGTGGCACCGAACCTCTGGTGCCGAGTAGGACACATTGGTGCCGGCTCTGGCTTTACTACCAGGGGCTGTTCTTCCTCCCGTTCCACCTCGGCTACCTCCTCTTCTACCACCCCCCCTTTTTCGGGCCAAGCCTTGCTATAGCTCGGCGGTGCTGAGGGCTCAATGGCTGGTGCCACAACTACTCCGTGTGGAATTGTTTTTTTTGATTCCTTTTTAAAAGTCCATGGGACTGGCTTTTGGGCTTACGAGGCATACCATGCCTTTTGCCTTAACCAAAGCCATTCTCAGGTCTTCTATGGTCTTTTGGCAGGGGCCATGGTCTGTGCTCTCAAACCCGTGCTCGAGAGTCAGCTTGTAAGCTGCCTTAACTTCCACTACTCTCTCCTCCTGCGCTCTTAGCTGTTGTGCGAGGCGGGCGTTTTTCTCCCGTATTCTCACTTCATGGATCTTTGCCTCAGTAACCTGGCATTCCAGGTACTCTATCCTAGCCTGGTGTTGGCTGGCTACAACTTGGTGTTCCGGATTCAACGCGTGAAGCGCTGTGATGAGTTTTTCCCCACCCATGGCCTTTCCCTCCATCTCTGCTGCCTGGGTTGTGATCTTGGCTGCCTCTGCTGCAACGATTCTGTCCAAAATCTGGACTTGTTTCTTGTAACACATCAGCCACACTGCCTTTACCACTGACTTCTTATGCGCTTTGCTCTCCATCCGCCTGATGGCTGCGTCTACCAGACGCCCATCCAGTAAGAGATCGGAAATCCACTGCTTAGTGAGATTTACCTTACCAAAAACATAATCCACTATCCTCTCATCCATAACATTTCGTCCATTCAAACCTGGGTCTAATACATTGCAATCCTGCTGCCAGTGTCCTGCTGCGGTCGCCATTTTCTGTAAGGGGTTCTCCTCTTTGAATTGCAGAGGTTTCTCTCTCTAGAGGCCTCTCTCTCCCTCTTGCACAGTAAAACCTTGAGTGGTTCAACCCACTCACCCCTTAGGTTCTAGACACTGGACTTAGATGCAGGAACTACAATGCAGAGAATACTCTTATAGACCAAGTTTAATGAAACAAAATGAAATGTTATTGCATAAGGAAAAACAAATCAAATGCAAGCAAATAAGAGGGTACATGGGAGGGAAAACAAATCAAGATACAATACTGACTAAAATAGATACAGGCATATTATACTTTACAAACATCATCATGAAATGGGGAAACACACGGAACATCGAGGGACAACAACTCATGTTAATTATACCCAAAATGCCCATCCCCTTAAACCTATCTAGATCCAATTATGAAGGGCCAGAAACATGCTCACCAATCCAGTTGGAAAATTATAGAGTTTTGAAACAAGTCTGCGTTTTGATCCCCTCAGGCGTCCTGTTTCCGCGTGGTCAGTGGAGCCACAGCGAGCTGCGCTACACTTCTCTCTCTCTCTCTCTCTCTCTCGAGGTGAAGATCATGGGCAGGCTGGACACTGGCAGGCCTGGACGTCGGCGGGGATGGAGACCATCTGTTTGACCACAGTTGGAGAGGTCTCTAGCTGGTTACCATTTTCATATGGGCTTCCTCTGTAGGACTGCTGCGCTTTTGTCTCGTCAGCGGCCCGGGGTTTGTCGACAATCTCCCGATGGTTACCCCGGGGCGGGACGCAGACTCGAATACCCTTCTTGGTCGATGTTTCTCCACGGCTCTCACAAGGACAAGCTCAAAAGCGTGTCTGGCTGATCGCTTCTTCTCTCATCGCTCTCGATGGCTACCCCGGGACCCCAAATATACTTCTCAAAAGAGGCCTTTATCTCCCGCCAGATCAAGGTTAGTCTTTGTTTAACTTTTGGCGGGCTTGTAGCACAGCGGGGTAGTTATTATATTTAAACTGCTTTCGGGATGGCCGGTGATGGCCATCTCTGGTCTGGAATGACCCTGCATTGTTTTGAATGTCTTCTTGATGTCTTTAATGGGCCTTTGATGCTCCCCTTATGAATATAAAACTGTTTCCCTTTGTCTGGGTAAACATTTAGATGGCCTTTATCTACAGGCCGATCTGACTGGATCTGCATCCAATCCATATGTATGTGTTTGTGTCTGGTTTCATTTTCTCAGAAACGGCTTCCAGAACTTACTGTGGGTTGAATCCACAAAGGCTGTCTGGGGACTGCAGAAACCATTTTAAAGTGTCCAAAGAGCTAGTCACGTGGTCTGGCGGCCATTTTGTATGCCCCTTTTTCCTGGGCTTCTTTTAAAACAGTCTTTAAAACAAGGCCCCTTCTGCCAATAGACCCTTATAATACAATGTTCAATTTTGCGGATCTTACAACACATTAGAGAAGTCTCTCTGTATGCAAATCCGGACTGGCTGGAGTATTCTGTAGAGTTCGGCCCCAGCCATCCTGGCCATCTCCCTTCATGGAAGTAGGTGGCTGTCTCCTCAACATCACGCGCGCCCGACCCATCCGTCGCGATGGGGGCTGTGTCCCCGGAACACCCATAAACTATGGAGTCCTTGGTGTAGCCCCAATAGGCTCAGCTACACCCGATCACCGCGAGCGCGATGAGAATCTTTTCCATGGTACTTTTGGTTCCTGCAACAGATTAAACGATACAACCAGGCTCCCGAGAGATTCTGGCCTAGGTGAAGGCATGATCGGGTCTTTCAACCTCGATCCGAAATAAATACACATGCTGGGCAGATTCCAAAACTACTACTTAAACATACTATCGCCTTAAAATTACACACCTTAAACTTAAACTTAACCAAACTTAGACTTAACTAAACTTATGTACAGTGCCGCCCGTCCACGGGCGGCTTGCCTAATCCCTGTTTGGACTGCAGCTCACTGCTCCCTGTGGCGGGGCCGCACTGACCTGAAGCTTGGGCCCCCGCAGCCTTTTGCTGCCAATTGGGGACTGCGTTTTTCCAGGGGTTTCCCAAGTCGGTGTCTGCTGACGTAGGGGAGATCTGGCCAGGTTTTCCTTGGCTGAGGCGTCCGAGACGACCTGCGAAGGGGTATCTTGGGCGAGGCTCCCTTAGCGAGTGGACCTGTGGTTGGGACTTTAGCCCTCACAGCCCGTGGCTCCACCACGACTGCTGGCTTCGGCTCCCTTCCCTCAGGCTCCGCCCCTTTGGGATTTGGGTCTGTGGCAGACGACTTCTCCCTACCTGTCCCTACAGGTGGAGAATCTCCACCCCCAAGTTCTACCTCCCCTAAGCTTGAGCCGAGGGCGGGACCTCCATCCTCCGACTCCACCTCCTCTAGAATCGTGTCAGGGGCGGGGCCTAGCTGTTCGGGCTCCCCCCCGATGGCGTTCGGATCAGGAGGAGGGCCCTGGTCTTCGGGCTCTTCCCCGTCCGAGTCCCAGGCCACTGGGGAAACCTCCCAGGTGGGCAGGATAGCTTCTCCCCTCAAGCAGGCTGTGGATCCAGCCTGTGTGGTCTGCGACTCATCGCGCGCCTCAGGCTGAGGATTTTTACCCTCAGACCTGGCTTCAGTTGTTGGCTCTTTTGCACCCGGCTTAAACAGTTTGCACTGATTGATGTGAAACCATTTAGTGCGTCGGGGCAACTCCACTACGCTGGTGGCGGGGGCCGGTGGGCCTTGCACCAATTCCCGTCTAGCCTCTTCTATGGCTCTCTCCCCAGCGCGGATGGTCAGACCTAGGAATTTTATTTCCTGCCGACCGACCCGTGACTTCTTTGGTTTCACCTTGAAACCCCCTTTACCTTTCTCCCCCGTACTTGCTCCCCAGAGACAATGATTTCTAAGATCCACGAGAATCCCGTGTTCTGCTAGGAAATCAGACCCAAGGACCCCCTTTCCACCCCCTGCCTCCCACTTCATTAGGGTACACTTCCACATGGTGCGGAGTGGTCCTAAATGAATGGAGAGGGGAATGGAAAATGAGCCAGCCTGTTCTTCACCTGTGAAGCCCGATAGCATATATGAAACCCCGGTGGACAGAGGTGAGGTGGTAGGGTTATCTGAGTGGATCACGGTGCACGATGCCCCCGTATCCAATAGATAGGTCCCCTTCACCTCCTCTACCTCCATCTCTATGATGGGTCTTTTCCATACATCATATCGCAGCGGACATAGGAAGACAGGCTGCGCGGGCGCTAGTCATTTGGGTGCAGCGGTCGGGGCTGCAGGAACGGCAGGACCGGTGGCGACGGCTATCCTCCCTTGCGCGACCATAAGAGACCACATTGTCTCTAAAATTGACTCTATTGCAGCGGGATCCATAGCTGCACCGGTTCCCTTTTCTGGGGCGGCGGTCTGAGCTTGGGCTTGGGCTGTGGGAGATTTTCCCTTATTATCCTTCCACGGATTTTTACAGTCCTTGCGCCAATGTCCATCCTTCCCACACCCGTAGCAATTGAGCTTGGCCTGGGGAGGGCGATTCCCTTCCTGATGCCACTCCTTTTTACTTGGGGCTGCGGGTTTTGCCTCATGCACTTTTCCCTTAGAGGGAGGTGTCTCCTGACTCCTACAATTCTTGTATGCAATGGTGAGCTGTCGGAGCACCGTCTCCTCCGTGACACCGGGACCTTGGGGGTCAAACCAAGATTTGGCTTGGGCCTTCATCTGCGACAGGCTGTTGGCAACCAGACAATGGAGCCAATGAACCTGCTGAACGTCGTTCTTTGCAGCCCGTTCAGGCATGCCCGGACAGCTGCGCCGATACACTGGCCACAGCCTTTCTGCGAAAACCCGTGGGGGTTCTCCAGTTAGCTGCACAGTCCCTTCCACACGGAGGAATGGATTACCTTCATCCACTCCCAGAACCTCCAGGACCTCATCCCTGAGTTCCACATACCCTTTCTGTCCCCTCTTGCTCCCTGCTGAGAGGCACTGAAGGATTGTGCTATCCAGGGAGAATAGCAACTTCTTCGCCTGCTCAAGATCATCACAATCACTGACAGTGGCTGTCTCTTCTACCTCCCTGAAATGAACTGAGGGATCTCCCTTCTCGGTGAGTTTTGGAAGGTGGCTCACCATCGCCCTGAGTTGTTGGGCACCGTGGGGCAGCACGATCTGGTTCATGTGGGGTCCGTCCGCGCCATTGGCGGTGGTGGGACCATACCTCTGGTGCCGAGTGGGACACGTTGGTGCCGGCTCCGGCTGTACTACCAGGGGTTGTTCCTCCTCCTGTTCCACCTCGGCTTCCTTTTCTTCCACCACCCCTCCTTCGGGCCAAACCTCACTATAGCTCGGCGGTGCTGCGGGCTCAGTGGCTGGCGCCACAACTACTTTGCATGGAATCGGGGTTTTGGATTCCTTCAAAAAGTCTATTTGATTTGCTTTTGTGCTTACGAGGCATACCATGCCTTTTGCATTAACCAAGGCCGTTCTTAGGTCTTCTATCGTCTTTTGGCAGGGGCCATGGTCTGCGCTCTCAAACCCATGCTCGACGGCCAGCTTGTAAGCTGCCTTAACCTCTACTATTCTCTCCTCCTGCGCTCTTAGCTGTTGTGCAAGGCGGGCGTTTTTCTCCCATATCCTCGCTTCATGAATCTTTGCCTCAGTAACCTGGCATTCCAGGTATTCTATTCTAGCCTGATGTTGGCTGGCTACAACTTGGCGTTCCTGATTCAGCACTTGAAGCGCTGTGATGAGTTTTTCCCCACCCATGGCCTTTTCCTCTATCTCTGAAGCCTGGGTTTTGATCTTGGCTGCCTGCGCTGCAACGACTTTGTCCAAAATCTGGACTTGTCTTTTGTAGCACATCAGCCACACTGCCTTCTCGACTGACTTCTTATGTTCTTTGCTCTCTGTCCACCTGATGGCTGCGTCTACCGAACGCCCATCCTGTAACAGATCGGAAATCCACTGCTAAGTGAGATTTACCTTTCCAAAGACATAATCCGCTATCCACCCATCCATAACATTTCGTCCATTCAAACCTGGGTCTAATACATTGCAAGCCTGCTGCCAGTGTCCTGTCGCGGTCGCCATTTTCTGTAAGGGGTTCTTAGATCGCAGAGGTCTCTCTCTCTCTCCAGAAGCCTCTCTCTCTTGCACAGTAAGCTTTTGAGTGGTTCGACCCACTCCCCCTTCGATTCGATACCCTGGACTTTGAGGCAGGAACTACAATGCAGAGAATACTCTATAGACCAGGTCATAGTTAATATGTTTTAAACTACTTTGGGATGGCCGGCAACGGCCATCTCTGGTCTGGAATGACCCTGTATTGTTTTTAATGTCCTCTTGATGTCTTTAACTGTTCTTGATGTTCCCCCTATGAATTTGAAACTGTTTTCCTTTGGGTAAACATCCAGATGGCATTTATCTACAGGCCGATCTGACTGGATCTGCATCCAATCCATATCGATGTGGTTCTGCCTGGTTTCGTTTTCTCCGAAATGGCCTTCCAGAACTTACTGTGGGCTGAATCCACAAAGGCTGTCTGGGGACTGCAGGAACCATTTTAAAGTGTCCCAAAAAGCTGGTCACGGGGTCTGGTGGCCATTTTGTATGCCCCTTTTTCTGGGCTTCTTTTAAAACAGTCTTTAAAATTAAGGCCTCTTCTGCCAATAGACCCTTATAGGACAATGTTCAAATTTTGCGAATCTTACAAGGTGCTGTATTGAGCAAAGTGCACTGTATTAAAGGTGTGTTACACTAGTTAAAGGTGCTGTATTGAAGTAAAACCACTAAGCAAAAAGAGTGCTGCAGTAAACGATAAATGAACTGTGTTAAGCAAAAGTGCTGTACCAGGCATAGGTGTGTTGTATCGATTATTTTTAAGATTGTTTCTTTCTTTTGTTTCAATAAATACTGGTCTGTTTTGCACCCGAACCACGAGTCACATTTTTCTGTCTACATCGTTACCGAATAAGTCCGGCGGTCAGAACCAGGAATAGGGGAGCGCTTCGAAACCGCACGGGGGTCCCTGGAGCAGCTCAGAGGCTTCTGACTGGCCAGAGACAATAACCATAACCCCAACCCCGCTTGTGTTAATTCCTACAGGGGCTAAAGCTACCCCTGCACTCCCTTGGGTCCTGACCCTACCTCTGACTGCTGCCGTGGGTCTGGACCCATATGGGTCCCAGAAAGTGCCTGCGCGGGCACCCTCCTTGGCGAGCATGTCCGACTGCTGTTTGCCTTGACTGCGGGGTTCTGTGGAGGAATGGGCCTTCACCTTGTGAATGAAAACCTCCCCTTCCTCCCCCACTGCTGCCGGGATTTTCTCCAGCAGGGGTTTTACTGTGAGGGGTCTCCCATCGGCAGAGGTGTATCCGCGGCGGGACCAGATGGCCAGGTACTCTTTACACGAATTGCACATAAACATGCTGTCCGAGCAAATCGTGTATGGGGTAGGGAAGATTTCGGGGTGTGTAACGACGTACACTACCGCGGACAGTTCAGCCTGCTGGGCGCTCATGGTGCTGGGGAGCTTAATTGCCAGGGCAATGTTTGCCGCTGGGTCGTAAACTCCATACCCCGTGAGACGCTTGCCAGCAGATACCGTGCTGGACCCCTTTAATGGAACACCGGTGGGCTGTTCCAGGATATACCAGGTTGGCTGTGAGCTTTGGCTCACAGGGCCCTTCAACTTAAGATCCATCTGTGAGAGGAGCAGGGTCCAGTGGGCAATGCGGGCACTGCTCACTGTTCCATCCTTGATCCTCCCATCCAGAAGCATCTGGGTGGGTGTGTGATGGGTGAGGAGTGTGATGAGAGAGGTGCCTGTGAAGATCTGTGATCTCTTCACAGCCCAATGTGTGGCCAAGAGGTGCCGCTTACAGTTGGAGTAGCTCCTATCCACATCCGTGCGTATCCTGAAGGAGTAGACCACTGGCCTTAGCCTGCCATGCCGCTCTTGGAGCAGCACAGCACTCAGGCTTTCCCCGCTGGCTGCTACCTCCAGGAAAAACTCTTTCCCCTATCTATGGCCCCTGGAGCTTGTGCGGACTGCAAGTCCTTCTTGAGCCTGACAAATGCTGCCTGGCAGCCCTCATCCCAAACCCATTCCACTCCCTTGTGTAGGAGTCGGAGCAGAGGGGCTGCTGTGGCTGCATAATCTTCAATGAAGTCTCTGCAGTACCCGGTTAGCCCTAAAAATGACCTCACACCCGTGACCGTGTTGAGGACTGGTAACTCTTGTACCGCTTCTCTCCTAGCCTTATCTATGGCCCTTTCTTCAGCGCGTACGGTCAGGCCTAGGAATTTCACCTCCTGCTGGCCGATCTGCGCTTTCTTGGGGTTTATCTTAAAACCCTTTTGCCCGAGCAGCTCCAGCAGTTCGGCAAATAGTGGGCCATGCTCCTCTCGAATCGGTGAACAGAAGCAGGTCATCCACATAATGTACCAACTGTCTGGGCTGACTGAAATCCTTTAAACTGTTTGCCATGCACTGATGGAAAATGCTGGGGCTGTTATGAAAGCCCTGAGGCAAACAGTTCCACGTGTACTGTTGCCCTTTAAATATAAAGGCAAACTTGTACTGATCCTCCCTCCTTAAAGGGCAGGACCAAAACCTGTTGGAAATATCCAGCACCGTGAAAGTGGTCGCAGATACTGAGATACTTCCACATACCGTGGGTGCACAGGCTGGGATGTTACTGTTGAGCACTCGATAGTCCACCGTGGCCCTCCAGGAATTGTTCCGCTTTCTAACCGGCCACAGTGGAGAGTTTACGTAGGTGGCTATCGGTCTCAGAACCCCCTGCTGTCCAAAGAAGGACATGGCTGCTTCCACGTCTGGCTCTGCTTCCCTGGGGAAGTTGTACTGTTTCTGTGGTCGGGCCATGGGGCCCCCATCAACGCTGACCTCAAACCCGTTGACCCTCCCGCAGTCGTGTTTGTGTGTGGCAAATGTGGCTAGGTGGGCTTGCACAAATGCCTGGAACTCCTTTGGGGTATTACTGACCATGAGCTTGAGGTTATAACCGTCTTTGGGCTTCATGGTGCACAGGGCCCCTTCCCTTCCTTTCCCTGGGATTATTACTACCTCGCCGTCCTTTCCTGTACTTGCCCCCCATAGGCAATGATTTCTTAAATCGACCAGGATCCCGTGGCCTACAATAAAGTCAGCTCCCAGGACCCCTCTTCCACCTTCCACTTCCCATTTCATCAGGACACAGGTCCACTTAGAGTGGAGCGGTCCTAAACGAATGGAGAGCGGGATAGAAAAGGAACCGGCCTGTTCTTTGCCTGTGAATCCCGACAGACTGTATGGGACGCCGTTAGATAGAGGTGAGGTGGTAGGGTTAGCTGAATGGACTACGGTGCAAGATGCCCCTGTGTCCAACAGATAGGTCCCCTTCACCTTTTCCACCTCCATCTCCACGAGGGGTCTTTTCCAGTCATCGTATCGAAGGGAACACAGGTAAACAGGCTGCACTGGCTCTAGTCATGGCTGTGGATTGGATGGGGCTGATGGGGTCAGAGCACCGGTAGCGGCTGCTACTCTCCCGTGGCCAGTCAATAAGGATCTCATGGTGTCCAAGAATGACTTGACCGCTGCGGGAGGGATTCCCGCCTCCGGCTTTTGGGCTGGGGCTGTGGAATTCTTTCCCTTGTTGTCTTTCCAAGGGTTTTTGCACTCCTTCCGCCAATGACCATCCTTCCCACACCCGTAACAATTTGTCTTTGTGTTGGCGGGCTGGGAGCACAACGGGGTAGTTATTATATTTTAAACTGTTCTTGGATGGCCGGTAATGGGCCATCTCTGGTCTGGAATGACCTTCATTGTTTCTAATGTCCTGGTGATGTCATTAACGGGTCCTTGATGCTCTTCTCATGAATATGAAACTGTTCCCTTTTGTCTGGGTAAGCATTTAGATGGCCTTTATCTGCAGGCCGATCTTGACTGGATCTGCATCCAATCTATATGTATATGTGGGTGTCCGGTTTCGTTCTCTCAAAAACGGCTTCCAGAACTTACTGTGGGCTGAACCCACAAAGCTGTCTGAGGACTGCAGGAACCATTTTAAAGTGTCCCAATAAGTTGGTCACGGGGTCTGGCAGGCATTTTGAATGCCCCTTTTTCCTGGGCTTCTTTTAAAACAGTCTTTAAAATCATGGCCTCTTCTGCCATTCGACCCTTTATAATATAAAGTTCAATTTTGCGAATCCTACACTCCCCCCTGATGATACTGTAACTTGCTTGAAGTATCATAATTCTGGGTGAGCAACATTTTCTGACTTTCCATAATCAAACCATCCCCAGTATTTACCTATCTTTGACCCCACGACACATGCACTTCCCATTTCAGAAAAACCTAGAGTACATTAAGCATCTATAGATGGCAATACTTCAGATGTGAAATTTGACATACTCACTTCCAGGCGTGGAGGGGGGCCTAATATCCTTACATCACCTGGTGCATACACACTATCTTTTAATAATAACACATCTAATAAACTTCAAGAATAAAAATAAAGTACCCGCACAAAAAATCAAATACACATGAATACATATCAAAATAATACAGAGGAGGGAGGGAAAACTTTAACTTTATACAGAGCAGCAAAAATCTAAACGGGTGTCTCTTCTTCTACCCGCACATAATGCTCTCTCCATTCCCCTCTGTTCTCATACTTTTGCGAATGTTTGACCTTTTTACAGTGTACAAACAGTAAATAAACTACAATGATAACCTGGCACACTACAAGAATGTGGGAGGCTATCCTAATCCAAGAAGGGACTTCTATATTAGTGAACAGCTCCCACCACGGTGGAGTCACTATATCCAATATGCCTGCCCCTATCTCTAAAGTCTTCTGCTCCAGTGTATAGAAATGTTTCTGTGAAACAACAACGGCTTTTAATATCTTGGTGAGGTGTTCAGGGAGAGGGGGAATGAGATATCCAAAATGTGCAACGAATCACGATAGATCGGTGAAATTCTCTTTAACAGTGATGTGAACAGTGGAAGGTTCAGGAATGGGGACAATTCGCTCTTGGGCCACTTGAACTTCTGCCCTGGGCTTGAAACAGAAGCTGCTGTCATTAACCGGACACCAACCATGCTGTCCATGTTGGTAGTGGGGCGCTGCAGTGGTGACACAGTATGTCCCACCTCCTATATATGCCACCTGCGGGGGCACATGATCTTGTGCCATTGCCTCCATGGTGCAATTTATAGGCTTCGCGCCAGCAGTTCTGAACCCGCACTGTGGTTTTGAATGGTCATTCAAGTGCTGGGGACACAGGATGATGTGTGATCCCCGGCTCCGGCACCGCGAGAGGTCGGTACCCGTCATTGCATGATCCCATCGAATGACGTAAGGTGGGACCCCTGTGTAGCGAATGTGCGCAACCCCTGAATGACTCCAATGTTCTCCACCCTGTATACCGGGGTCGGTTTAGCTTTCTTTCCCATCACCGGCATTCTTACCACTATACCCATAATGGTGTAGTTAGACCGTCCACAGTCCACTGGGACTGGGTAGGCTTCTGAAGCTAGTCTGAGCTGGCACGGGCTCAATGCATTCTCAAAAGGGTGGAGGGCTGGGAGGTGCTTGTTGCTGATCCAGGAGGGGACTAAACCTTGTTTCAAATCCTCCAGGTTACTGCGGCCCTCGCCCAGTAACCACGCCCCGTATAGCACACAAGCTTCGTTCTGCGCAGCCTGATCGGATGCATTCCGATCCTCCCTGATGAGAGCATTTACCATTCTGGCGTGTTTCTCCAGCTCAGCTATAATTTCTTTTAAGTGTAGTGTCATGGCCTGGTCCTCATGTAACTCAGCACCCACTATCTTATTCTCATCCATCAGTATCTTTCTTAACTGTGTTTTCAAACCATTGATTTGGGTTTGCAGCTCCATATCATCCAGTGTGTTGATGACGGAAGTTTCTGTATTAAAAGCTGTGAAAATATCATTTACTGCACCCCTTCTTTGCCTCCCTATCCTGTCCAAGACCTCATGTGGTGTGGTGTGGTGTACAATTCGGCTCTGTCGACATCGGCAAAGTCGAATTCATAAAACTGTCTGAACATGTTTGTTAACAGGACCTGGTACAATTTTTCCGTTTCCTTGGGGCACCACTCAGGTAAGCGCACCTCGGTGAGGTTTAAAATCACTGAAGCCACCGCGTAGTGTATCCCTTGGTACAGCACCTGACCTGTGGGTAATAATACCAATTCGTTCCTGGGTCCCTTGGTAGTGGTGGGGCACCCTTCCTTGCGGGCTTTGGCTACCGGAATCGTGGGCAGGGGTTTGCGGGGGCAGGTGATGAGTTCAGTGGTGTTTACTGGGATCTCAGAGTATGGGACTCCGCACACCCATGAACTGACGTCCCACCTCATTCCTCTCCCAGCACCTTGCCACTGCCTTTGGAAAAAGATGGAGACGCCTGTGGGGCAAGCGCGTTCTGAACCCCACATACAGATGTAGATCCCCTCATCTGGTTCCCACCATTTGTCCCAGCAGACACTCAACCCCCCATGAGTCCTCGTAATAGTCCGATGGGTGTTGTTACCCAATCTCTCCCACTCGACCGTGGAGTTCTTCATGGTGCTGCTCAACTTGCACAGCCACCACCAGCGATTCAAAGGTACATGTCCATTGCAAACCAGGCAAATCTTCTTCCCGACGGTCACACTTATTCTGGGTGCAATGATCCGCACCCCGGGGCACATCAGAGATGTCTCTCTGTATGCAAACCCCGTCTGGCTGGAGTATTCAGTAGAGTTCGACCACAGCCAGCCTGGCCATTTTCCTTCATGGAAGTAGGCAGCAGTCTCTTCAGCGTCCCGCGGGTCGGTTCCGTCGATCGCGATGGAGCCTCTGTTGCCAGAGCACTCATAGATCGTGGAGTCCTTGGTGCGGCCCCGATAGGCCCAGCTCCACCCGATTACCATGACCACGATGAGAATTCCTCTCGTCATCTTTTTGGTTCCTGTAACAAAATTAAACGATACAGCCAGGCTCCCGAGAGATTCTGGCTGAGGTGAAGGCATGATCGGGTCTTTCAACCTCAATCCAAAACAACACACATACTGGGCAGATTCCAAAACTACTTAACACTACTCACTTTAATATTTACACAACTTAAACTTAAAACTTAAACTTATGTACAGCGCCGCCCGTCCCCGGGCGGCTTGCCTAATCCCTGATTGGACTGCAGCTTGCCACTCCCTGTGGTGGGGCTGCAGTGACCTGTGGCTTGGGTTCCTCGCAGCCTTTTGCTGTCAACTGGGGACTGCGTTCTGCCAGGGGTTTCCCTAGCCTGCATTTGCTGACGGTGGGGGAATCGGGCCAGGGCTTCCTTGGCTGGGGCGCCCGAGGCGACCTGCGAGGGGGTGCCTTTGGTGAGGCTCCCATAGTGAGTGGACCTTTGGGTGGGACCTTGGCTCTCACAGACCGTGGCTCCTCCACGACTGCCGGCTTCGGCTCCCTTCCCTCAGGCTCTGCCCCTTTGGGATTTGGGTCTGTGGCAGACAACTCCTCCTCACCTGTCCCTACAGGTGGAGGATCTCTTCCCCCAATTTCTACCTCCCGCAAACTTGAGTCGAGGACGGGATCTCCGTCTTCTGACTCCACCTCCTCCAGAATCGTATCAAGGGTGTGGCCCAGCTGTTCGGGCTCCTCGGCTCTGATAGCGTTCGGATCAGGGGGAGGGCCTTGATCTTCGGGCTCCTCCTCGTCCGAGTCCCAGGCCATTGGGGAAACCTTCCACGTGGGCGGGACAGTTTCTCCCCTCAAGCAGGCTGCTGTTCCAGCTTGTGTGGCCTGTGACTCATCGCACGCCTCAGGCTGAGGATCTTTACCCTCAGACAGGCTTCGGTTGCTGGCTCTTTTGCACCCGGCTTAAACAGTTTGCACTGACTGATGAGAAACCATTTCTTGCGCCGGGGTGTTTTTACTGTGCGAGTGGCGGGGACCAGTGAGCCTTGCACTGATTCCTGTCCACCCCGGTCTATGGTTCCCTCTCCAGCGCGGATGGTCAGACCCAAGAATTTTACTTCTCGCCGGCTGACCCGTGCTTTCGGTGGGTTCGCCTTGACTTCCCCTACTCCTTGTTCCCCCATACCCGCTCCCCAGAGACAGTGATTTCTCAGATCCACGAGGATCCCGTGTGCTACCAAAAAATCGGCCCCAAGGACCCCTATTCCACTTCCCACCTCCCACTTCATTAGCGTACACTTCCACATGGTGCGAAGTGGTCCTAAACGAATGGAGAGGGGAATGGAATATGCGCCAGCCTGTTCTTCGCCTGTGAAGCCTGATAGAAGATAGGGAACCCCGGTGGACAGAGGTGAGGTGACAGGGTCATCTGTATGGATCACGGTGCACGATGCCCCCGTATCCAACAGATAGAGCCCCTTTACCTCCTCCACTTCCATCTCCACGAGGGGTCGCCTCCATACATCATATCGCAGAGCACACAAGTAGACAGGCTGCGCCGGCTCTAGTCATTTGGGCACAGCCGTCAGGGTTTCGGGAATGACAAGACCAGTAGCGACGGCTATCTTCCCCTGCGCGATCATCAGAGACCGCATTGTCTCTATGATTGATTCTATTGCAGCGGGATCCATAGCCGCACCAGCTCCCTTAGCTGAGACAGGAGCTATGGCTTGGGTTTGGGCTGGTGCTGGGGCGGCGGTCTGGGCTTGGGCTTGGGCTGCGGGAAATTTTCCCTTATTATCCTTCCACGGATTTCTACAGTCCTTGCCCCAATGTCCATCCTTCCCACACCCGTAGCAATTGAGCTTGGCTTGGGCAGGGCGATTCCCCTCCTGACGCCACTCCTTCTTTCTTGGGGCTGCGGGTTTTGCCTCATGCACCTTTCCCTTCTGGGGAGGTGTTTCCTGACCTCTACAATTCTTATACGCAACGTTGAGCTGGCGGAGCACCGTCTCCTCCGTGACACCGGGACCTTGGGGATCAAACCAAGATCTGGCTAGGGTCCGTATCTGCGGCAAGCTGTTGTTAACCAAGCAATGGAGCCAATGAACCCACTGTTCGCCGCTCATTGCAACCCGTTCAGGCACACCCGGACAACTGCGTCGATACACTGGCCACAGCCTTTCTGCGAAAACCCGTGGGGGTTCTCCAGATAGCTGCACGGTCCCTTCCGCACGGTCGAACGGACTACCGTCATCCACTCCCATTACTTCTAAAACTTCCTCCCTGAGACCCACATACCCTTTCCGTCCCCTCTTACTCTCATCTGAGAGGCACTGAAGGATTGTGCAATCCAGGGAGAAGAGCAACATTTTCGCCTTGTCTTGATCGTCACAGTCATTAATGGCGGCTGTCTCCTCTATCTCCCTGAAATGAACTGAGGGATCTCCCTTTACTGTGAGTCTTGGGAGGTGGGCCACCATGGATCTTATTTGTTGGGCACTGTAGGGCACCACGAGCTGGTTCAGGTGGGGTCCGTCATCGCCGTTTGCGGCGTTGGGACCGAACCTCTGGTGCTGAGCAGGACACATTGGTGCCGATCCCAGCTTTGCTACCAGTGGCTGTTCTTCCTCACATTCCACCTCGGCTACCTCCTCTTTTACCACCCCCGTGTTTTTCCGGCCAAGCCTCACTATAGCTCGGCGGTGCTGAGGGCTCGGTGGCTGGTGCCACAATTACTTCGGCTGGAAACGGCTGTTTCGATTCCTTTAAAAACTCTATGTGACTGGCATTTGGGCTGATGAGATACACCATGCCTTTTGCCTTAACCAGGGCCGTTCTTAGGTCCTCTATGGTCTTTTGGCAGAGGCCGTGGTCTATGGTCTCAAACCTGTGCTCGAGGGCTAGCTTTTAAGCTGCCTTATCCTCCACTACTCTCTCCTCCTGCGCTCTTAGCTGTTGTGCGAGGCGGGCGTTTTTCTCCCGTATCCTCATTTCATTGATCTTTGCCTCAGTAACCTGGCACTCCAGGTACTCTATCCTAGCCTGATGTTGACTAGCTACCACTTGGCGTTCCTGATTCAGCGCGTGAAGTGCTGTGATGAGTTTTTCCCCACCCATGGCCTTTTCCTCTATCTCTGCTGCCTGGGTTGTGATCCTGGCTGCCTGTGCTGCAACGACTCTGTCCAAAATCTGGACCTGTTTCTTGTAGCACGTCAGCCACACTGCCTTCTCCACTGACTTCTTATGCTCTTTGCTCTCTGTCCATCTGTTGGCTGCGTCCACCGGACGCCCATCCAGTAAGAGATTGGAAATCCACTGCTTAGTGAGATTTACCTTGCCAAAGGCATAATCCGCTATCCTCTCATCCATACCATTTCGTCGATTCAAACTTGGATCTAGTACATTGCAATCCTGCTGCCAGAGTCCTGCCGCGGTCGTCATTTTCTGTAAGGGGTTTTAGATCGCAGAGGTTTCTCTCTCTAGAGGCCTCTTTCTCTTGCACAGTAAAACCGTGAGTGGTTCGACCCACTCGCCCCTTAGATCCTGTACTCTGGACTTTGGGGCAGGAACTACAATGTAGAGAAAACTCTTATAGACCAAGTTTGATGAAACAAAATGGAATTTTATTGCATAATGTAAAACAAATCAAATGCAAGCAAATAAGAGGGTACATGGGAGGGAAAAACACAAACAAATCATAACAACACAATACTAACTAAGGCAAATACAGGCATATTGTACTCTACAAAGATCATCATGAAATGGGGAAACACACGGAACATCGAGGGACAACAACTCATGTTAATTATACCCAAAAATGACCACCCCCTTTAACCTATCTAGATCCGATTATGAAGGGCCAGAAACATGCTCACCAGTCCAATGGGAAAAGTATAGAGTTTTGAAGTCTTGTGTTTTGATCCTTTCAGGCGTCCTGTCTCCACGTGGTTAGTGGAGCCCCAGCGAGCTGTGCCACATCCCTCTCCTGAGGTGGGGGTCGGGGACAGCTGGACACCGGCTGGCCTGGATGTCAGCGGGGTCGGGGATCATCTGCTCGACCCCGGTCAGAGGAGCCTCGGGCCGGCCCCCATAGTTTCTTCAGTTTTTTGTTGTCTCTTCTCCCGAGCCGGAGTGGGTTGATGGCCTCCCGTTTCGTCAACAGCCCAGGGTTGGTCGATGATCTCCCGATGTTTTACCCCGAGGCGGGACGCCGGCTCGAACCGTCTTCTTCTCCTTCTTCTAGTGATGACGCCACTGATATGATGGTAACACCACTGTTACTGCCGAATTGGAGCCTGAACGGACCCAGTGATATACAGGGTCGACGTATACCCAACTTCGACTTATAGAGCAATAAACTCAGACGACTGCGGACCTTGCTGGAATGTGCGAGTACACTTTTATTTACAGAGCACTCTGGGAGAAGTGCTATACACCCCCTTGGTGCAATCACCAGCTTCTCAGCTTTACAATAGCAGCCGCGCTCCTTTTATACAATTTAAAAACAGGAAAGATACCATATTACATTAATTCCTTGGCCAATCTGGTACTTTAGCATCCTTTAACTTTGGCCAATCTGATACCTTAGCAACCCTTAATCACATTCTGTCAAAAACAAGTTGATTATATTATTATACCGTTAGCAAACAACTTAATTATATTACTGTTCTGTACAAGTGACATCACACGTTTGGTGTAAGCAGATCAAGTCAGCTGTCTGTTATGCCAGTGTCCGCAAAATGTCAATGAATGTCAAGTATTTCAGCAGGCACTACGGTGCCATTTTAAAATTTCCTCCAACAGCCCCTCCTTTTGGTCCTGGAGCACGATCCTCTTGCTCCCAGATGACCATCGTTCTTCGTTTCTTCACAGGGTTGGTTTACAACCACTGACTCATCTCATGAGAACCGGCTGTTCTGGCCACGTCATCATACGTTACGGGGTTACGGGGATAGGGCTTGGGTGGGATGGCTGTCGGTGTAGGGACCGGGTGCTAGGGTTTGGATGATCAGCCATGATCTCGTTGAATGGCGGAGCAGGCTCGAAGGGCCGAATGGCCTACTCCTGCTCCTATCTTCTATGTTTCTATGTTTCTTCTTCACCCATATTTCTGGGCAGGAGGTCGGTGTTTTCTTCGACAGAAGCTACTGGCAGCACAGCTTTCACAGCAGTTTGACAGCACATTTTAATGATACTCAATGCACAGCACAGCAGTATACATATCACAACCATGATCAATATCATTTGCACTAGCCAAGCACCCCAGCCTGATCCTCCCAGTAACCAATCAAACCATCCGCCTCCAATATTGGATTGATGGAGCAAAGCTACTTGTTTTTGAATATGGTCCGCTAGGTTGGTAATATTTTCAGAACTGTCTGGGATGTATGTACAGCATTCTGCTCCGATCATGGCACGTGTACCTCCCTGTGCAGCTAGTAGGTAATCTAGTGCCATTCTATTTTGTAGGGTGACAGTTCTTAGGGCTACCATTTCGGCACTCATCTCTCTCAGGGATTCAGCCATGTCATTGGCTACTCCCTCAATTATGGTTGCCAATAACCATATTTCTTGAGAAGTAAACACTATTCCAGCCGTGGGGAACATAGCTCCTAGTACCACCTGCCAGGTGGGAAGTTCTCTTTTAGTACGACTATGCTTGTGGTGGTCTTTCAATTCCTTTATGTGGTGTATATATGGTACTACATACCCCAAATAGCATGATCCTGCCCAATTCTCTGGTAGCCAGGGGTATGCTCTATGACCGCATATGAAGTATGTCCCATTATAGGCTGTCATTATCTGTCCCGGTTGTTCGGGGTTTATGTTGGCGCGGAAGACGGTAAAACCCATCTGGTTGTCAGTATTTGTTTGCCTGGTCCCATTCCATGGTTTATTATTGGTCAAATTCATCAAATTGGTGGTATTGAACCACCAGCTTTCCATGGAATTTCCTGCATTATATGTGGTAAAATTTTGTATACAATGACTTTTCCCCACATCAATTCTGATCCCTTCAGTCTGTTCTGTACTGCGCTCCCAACATATCTCCCCAATCGGCTGGCCCTTTCCTGACGTATTGGTAAGAACTAAAAAGGGGGGTTCTTTCGTATAATTAAATGTTGGCTTATACCATTCTTTAAAATTTTCTAACGAATATCCTCCCCCCCGGAACTCATTCCTTAGGCTAGTCCATTTCTGTTCCCAAGTTTTTCCGAAGGTGGATAAAGTGGTATTTTTCTGTTTTGTATGATTTCTATTAATTATCCATTCTGCCATATCTGTGAGGTTCAAGGGTATTGGTCGCAAGGGTATCCCTCCTTTCGCATGAGTGGGAGTATGGCTACATACCCAACAGGCATCTATCACACTCCGTTTGGCATACTTATATGACATATATAAAAACGTATTTACATGCAATCCCCGTTTTCTATGCGGTCCTGTCGCCGCATCTCCCGTGACAATACGTATCAACGCAACTATACACAGTAACTTATACATGTTTTTGATGCAATATTCTTCTTCCAGTTATTGCCGAAGGGGTCTCCCTTTTTTCTCTGTGGAACAGATTCAGAACAGTGGGGGTAATTATTCACATTCATGTCCTTTATATAACTTCAACTGAGTCCAATGTTTCCATATGCCCTATCCCCTTATGTCCAGACAGGCACAGGTGTCCCCACTGATTATGATCTCATAGGGTCCGCTCCATTTTGGCGCGAACCCCGGTTTGCCAGGTAGATTTCTTACCATGACCCGCGCTCTGGCGGGGGGAACATCCGGGAGCGTGTTAAGTTCTAGCTCCTTGTCCCTTTCCCGCTGTTGGTCACGGATATTTTTATGCATCTCCTTTAATTGAGTGCTGAGTTCCAAAACGTATCGTTTTAATTTATCTTTTAGGGGACCTACATCGGCCCCACCTGTTATGATGCCTTCGGGTAATTGCATCGCCCTTCCTGTCATTAGTTCATAAGGGGTAAGGCCAGTCGTTCGGTTTGTAGTGGCCCGAAGTTTCATCAGGATGATGGGCAGCACTTCAGTCCATGTTTTTCCCGATGTTTGCATCGCCTTGGCCAATGCATTTTTAAGGGTACGGTTTTTATGACACTACCAGTAAAGTAAGTGCCTTGATCGGAGTCGATTTGAAGGGGCACTCCCCATCGGGGAATTACTTCTTCTGCTAGGATTCTGGCAACCGTCAGGGCGGTGCAGTTCCGTGTTGGAAAAGCCTCCACCCATCGAGTGAATTGGTCTATGATTACCAGGCAGTATGTTTTACCATGGGACGGGGGTAGAGGGCCGGTAAAATCAATTTGCAAATGTTCCCATGGGCCTCGCGGCCTGGGTTGATGTCCCATATTAACCTTTATTGGCCTGCCTGGATTGTACTGTGCACACATAACACACCGGTGGCAGTGTTTAGCAATATCTCTTCCCATCCCTTTCCACCACCATTCTGTACCGAGACTTCCTGTCATTGCCTCTCATCCTGAGTGAGAGAGCCCGTGGTGAATTTCCAACAGAGTGTTTTGTATGCACTCTGGGGCCATCACCTTATCATCCTTTCGCCAGATATTATCGCTTCCTCGTATAGCACCTTGTTTCTCCCACGTACCTTTCTCAACATCTGGTGTGTCCTCGTGCAGTTCTTCAATACTTATCTCATCTCCTGGGTTACTTATGCTAGCCACTGGTGTGTCGCTAATCTCCTCTTGTTCTAACACGAATTGTGCAGCTTTGTCCACTGCTTGGTTCCCCTTTCACTAGCCGCTGTATGGGTTCTGCTATTTTAGCGAACCCTGGGATAAAATTTCTACGATAATTAAAGAGGCCGAATACCTTCCTTACTCCCCTCACTGTTACGGGCCTGGGCATACTCTGGACAGCGTCCTTTCTGTCCGGTGGAATTTATTTAAGTCCCTGGGAGATAAGGTGTCCCAGATACAATACCTGGGTTTTTCCTATCTGTGCCTTTTTGGGGCTCACCTTTAGGCCAGCCATCTCCAATGTTTTTAATACTAGGTACAGGGTCGTCTGGTGCCCTTCTTTCGTTTCCGAAGCTATAAGTATGTCATCAATGTTGTGTATGTACCTTTAAGGGAATAACTGGTCTCAGACTGCAGTACCGGCAGTGACCACCCCTGTATAAAAGACCCTAGCAGGCTTCTGTAGTTTCAGTTTCCAGGTTGTCTCCATTCAGTTAAGACTATTTATAATCAATTCCTGCAGTACGTGTCTCAATTATACACGGACATAATACTGGCAACGAGTAAGAAACGAATTTGCCTGCAACTCGGCAGCACCTCAGACGACGTTATTGAAGGTCGAAGCCAGAGGAAAGAAAAAATAATAATCCAAAGAAACTCGAGAAACGGGCGTCGACCGTGGGCAACCGCCCTCCAAATCATCGAATTGAAAAGTGCAGGAGAGACTGTCGAGAGCCAGGCTTGGTCTCCAGTCTGTGGTATCCCAGCTAATCGGGCTGGTGGCAGGTAGTGCACTGATCCTTCCTGGGCTGCGGCGGGCTAGAGCTCGATCGGGTGGCTCTGCAACGGGGCCGGGCAGCGAGTCGGGAAGCAAAGAGAGAGAGAGAGGGTGGAGCACACAGGGCGTGGCTGGTGCTTCGCAGCCGGGCAGCGTTCGGACCTAAAAAGAGGAAGGGAAGTGTCCCAGAGGGTCTGCTCCATGACGGGAATGGTTCTTCAATTAACGGAGCAAATATTGAAGCGCGATAGAAAAATAAAAATACCGTGGAAAGTGGCGTTGGCAGCGGCGGGAAAGCACGGGAGGCGCCATCTTAACTTGGCGGGGAAGAAGTAAAAGTGGGGAGGCGTAATTTTGATCCATTGGGGACGAAGGCAAAGCGCGGGAGGCGCCATCATAGATTTTCAAGATGCCAAAGACTGGCGATATCACTGCCTTCGATAATGCAATAGAAGACTGGACCACGTATGTGGAAAGAGTCGAGGTATATTGCGAGGCAAACGAAATAGCCGATGAGAAAAAGGCATCGGTATTGCTAAATTTAATGGGCGCAAGAACGTACGGCCTATTGCGGGACCTGATTACTCCAGCCAAACCGAAGGCGAAGAGTTTTAACGAAATTGTTGCTATCCTACAGGAACACCTAAATCCTACACTGCTGCTGATAGCAGAAAGATTTAAATTCCACAGGAGAAATCAGCATAAAAATGAGAGCAATGCTGATTACCTTACGGAACTACGCAAGCTATCAAAGCACTGCCAGTTCGGAGCAGGACTGGCAGATACCTTACGGGACAAATTTGTCTGTGGACTCCTGAGTGAAGGAACCCAGAAGAGGTTACTCTCAGAGAAAAAGCTGACGCTAGATAAGGCTTTCAGCATGGCAGTATCGTACGAAGCAGCAGCAAGGGGAGCTGCGGAAATACAACAAAAGCCACAGGAATACGGCACCCACGAAATGACACGGGGATTTGCAAAATGTTATCGCTGCGGCAGAACAAACCATGACCAGAAGGACTGCTGGTCCAAGGACAAAATATGCAGGCAATGCGGAAAGATGGGACACATTGCATGAGTTTGCAGGTCTGGGAAGAAGACCAACGACAACAAAAAGGCTACTAAGGAACCGTACAGGAAAGTACAAAAGATGACGGACAGTAGTTCCGAAGACCAGATGAGCGATAGTGAATCCGGGAACAAGAGACTAAGCTGTCTCAAACTTCACAACGTAATCGCAAAAGAGGATCACCGAACCATTTGGGTCACCCTCACGACAGCAGGGTCCCAAGTCAAAATGGAATTGGATACAGGATCAACTCTAACCATCATGAATCGACGAGACTACGAGCGGCTATTCTCACACATACCCTTGGCAGAGACATCCACTGTCTTGAGGATGTATACGGGGCAAAAAGTATACCCCAGAGGAAAAATAAGGGTGCCTGTCGAATACAACGGCAAGAAAATACGGAAATTGTATCTCTACATTCTGCAAGATGGTGGACCACCGTTATTGGGACGTGAATGCATCAGAAAGATAAGTTTAGGCTGGCACTCCATTCAGGCACTGACGGTGGCTATAAAAAGGATGACGACGTCACTCCTGGACGATTGTCAACAATCTTAGCTGGCGCCAAAGAGGTATTTCAACAAGAACTGGGCACTCTTAAAGGCGCAACCGCCTCGATAAAAATAGAGGAGAATGCAATTCCCAAGTTTTTCAAAGCAAGACCGGTACCATATGCAATTCGCCCAGCCGTCGAGGCAGAGCTGGAGAATCTGGAGAAGGCAGGCGTGTTATCTAAGGTAGACTGGAGTGAGTGGGCGACACCCATCGTTCCTGTCATGAAGAAAACGTTAAACAATAAGTCTGAGGAGCCAAGGAAGGTTCGCATCTGTGGGGACTTCAAGGTGATGGTGAACCCAGTCCTTCACAAAGTACAATATCCTCTTCCAAGGATAGAAGATATCTTCGCATCACTATCTGGAGGGAAGCGTTTTACAAAAATTAACCTAGTACAAGCATATTTGCAGATGGAGGTTGAAGAATCCTCTAGGAAGTATCTCACGATAAACACTCACAAAGGTCTTTACCAGTATAATCGACTGGTATTCGGAGTAGCGTCAGCTCCGGCGATATGGCAAAGAGCGATGGAACAAGTCCTGCAAGGGATTCCGGGGACTCAGTGATACTTGGACGACATCCTAGTGACAGGTGAAGATGACAGTGAACACCTTGCCAACCTAGAGCAGGTGCTCAGTAGACTACATGAACATGGGCTACGAGCCAATCGCCCTAAGTGCGAGTTTTTTAAGAAACAGATATCGTATTGTGGCCACGTGATTGATGAAGAGGGGTTGCATAAGTCCCCTGACAAAATTGAAGTGGTAGTTAAGGCTCCAGCGCCTGAAAATGTGTCACAACTGAGGTCATTCCTCAGACTGGTGAATTACTACCATAAGTTTTTGCTGAATTTGTCCACAATTCTGCATCCACTGAACGCCCTACTACGAACGGGAGTAGCATGGAAATGGAGCGATGAATGTAAGTGGGCCTTTCAGAAGAGTAAGAACCTAATCTCTTCAAGAGAAGTATTGGCTCAATACAACCCATCACTACCAATAAGACTGGCGTGTGATTCGTCTCCCTACGGTGTTGGGGCGGTACTGTCACATAAATTCCTTGATGGTTCAGAGAGGCCAATAGCTTTTGCGTCACGCTCGTTAACTTCAGCCGAGCATAACTGCGCCCAGATTGACAGAGAGGCCCTCAGCCTGGTGTGGGGGGTGAAGAAGTTCAATCACTACCTGCACGGTCAGAAATTTACTCTACTAACTGATCATCAACCTCTCGTCTCCATTTTCAACCCTCAGAAGGGCGTACTGATAATGACGGCACAACGGCTACAGAGGTGGTCCCTTTTCCTAGGGGCACACCAATATGACATCGAGTACAAAGGAACTAAACAGCATGGGAATGCTGATGGATTGTCGCGCCTACCGTTGCCGACAGTGGAAGAAGAACTGGCAGTGGATCCAGTGGAGATATTCCACTCGACTATAGTCGAATGTCTCCCTGTGACGAATGCAAACATAGAAAAGGAAACACGAAATGACCCGACACTCTCCTGGGTCTATGATTTAATGGTGAAGGGATGGCCCGCACATGGCGAACCATTGCTGCCAGCATTCTCGCCGAGAAGAGAACAGCTGTCAGTGTGCAGAGGAACCTTGATGTGTGGATCCAGAGTAGTAATTCCATCCAAATTGAAGGATAGAGTGCTCAATGAGCTTCATGAGGGTCATCTGGGAGGGGTAAAAATGAAGAACTTAGCCAGAGCGTTTGTGTGGTGGCCGGGAATCGATAGAGAAATCGAAGAGATGACCAAGAGCTGTACAGGATGCCAGAAGGTCCAAAACGCCCCACCACAAGCCCCTCTACATCCATGGGAGTGGCCCTCATCTCCATGGCAAAGAGTGCACATTGATTTTGCTGGTCCCTTTATGGACTCGATGTTTTTAATTGCGGTGGATGCACATTCAATGTGGCTAGAGGTAATAAAAATGTCCTCAACCACCACAGAAAAAACTATCACAGTCTTACGAACCATATTCGCCAAGAATGGGCTGCCTGAACAGATTTGCTCTGACAATGGACCACAGTTTGTGTCTGAAGAGTTCCGGAGGTTCTTAAAGAACAATGGTGTTAAGCATTACACATCCGCCCCATATCATCCAGCCACTAATGGATTGGCCGAGAGGTTTGTTCAAACATTCAAGAAGGCTATCAAGGCAATGTGTAATGAAGATATACCCCTACAACACAAGGTGGATAACTTCTTGTTTGCCTACCAGAATGCGACACATGCGGTTACCAACCAAACTCCAGCCATGATGTTCTTCAATCGAAGACTACGATGCCGCTTGGATTTGGTTAAGCCAAACGTCAGAAGAGATGTGGAGAACAGGCAGTTTCAGAATATGAATGAAAGGCCGACCAGGAGTTTTAAGATAGGTCAGCCAGTTTTGGCCCGGGACTACCGCACAGAGAAATGGCAGCCAGGAACGATCTGTACACGGCAAGGACCTCTAATGTATACTGTGGACGTTGGAGAGAGCATTGTAAGACGCCATGCTGACCAGATTCTAGAGTCACTGGAAAACGTCAACTCCACACCACGATCTGATACACCTGGCGATGAAACCGAAGTACCAATTGCATCTACCGCAGAATCGGTGATATTGGAAACAGACGAACCAAACAACGACATTGATCCCGACGCAACCTTGCCAGAAGAACCTGATATCCCAAAGAGGCGTTATCCAGACAGAATCAGGAAGCCTCCTCAAAGACTGAACTTATAATTGCTTAACTTCAACTAATGTATCAAGCAACCGTAATTGTAATTAGTTATTATTTAGTTGTTAAATGAATGTTATGTACTGTTTATCTAAAAGGGGAGGAATTGTTGTGTATGTACCTTTAAGGGAATAACTGGTCTCAGACTGCAGTACCGGCAGTGACCACCCCTGTATAAAAGGCCCTAGCAGGCTTCTGTAGTTTCAGTTTCCAGGTTGTCTCCATTCAGTAAAGACTTGTTATAATCAACTCCTGCAGTCCGTGTCTCAATTATACACGGACATAATACTCAACATACTGGAGAATCGTACTCCCGCTGGGCAGTTCTACCCTTTTTAAGATGTTGCTCATGACTCGTTGAAAGATAGCCGGGCTATTGTGAAACCCCTGTGGGAGCCGGGTCCAGGTATACTGTTTGTCCCCTACCGTAAACGCAAATTTTTCCTGTGATTCTGGGTCCAAGGGTATGGCCCAGAATCCGTTGGCTATGTCCAGGACCGTGAAGATTTGGTGTTCTGGGGCTAGACCGTTTAAGATGGTTGAGGGGCTGGCGATGATAGGGTATAACCTAGGGGTGACCTTGTTGAGGGCAGTGTAATCTATAGTTAACCTATAGCTTCCGTCAGATTTTCCTACTGGCCATGTAGGGGAATTGATGGTACTTGTTGTTTCTCTCAGGATGCCTTTCTCTACAAGTCCTTTTACTATGTCTATGACTGCCTTTCTTGCCTCGGTTTTTATGGGGTACTGGCGGTCTGCCTTATGTTCTGGTCCAGGGATCTTGATAGGGTCAATACCAGCTTTTCCTGTGTCTAGTTTTGTTTCTGCCCAAACTCCAGGGACGGAGGCGCAAATGGCCCCGTAATCACCTGTATCTAATTGTCAGTTTCTTTTGGTTACTGTGGCTACTCCAATCGTGCCGGTATTATTTGCGAGTCATCCTACCTTTGCTATGTGGCCGTCTGCTTTTGGCCACATTAGTTTTCCCTTGCCACAATCGATTAATATTTCGTATTCTTTCATAAGATCATTACCCATTATTGTGCCCTCGTTATTTTTACATACGTAGAATCTTATCGGGATGTAAAGATTGTCTATTTCTACCATTTGGGTGGTACTTAGGAAGGCGGGCACCTTGGTGCCACCGATCCCAGTTAAATATATCATCTTACTGGTTGTAGGGAGGGGAAGGTCGGTTACGGATATTGACGCTCCCGTGTCCACTAGCATTTCACACTGTTGGCCCCCTACTAGTGCAGACACAGAAATCCTACCCTCCTTTTTGCTTTTTACGGGGGCCGCTGGATGTCACTTATTCTGTTGCTGTTGTTTATACTCCTGCCACTCCCTGTAGTCTTCGGTGGACATTGTATTTTGCCCGCTAGTTGGCCGGCCATGTTTGCTATAACAAGTGGCTTCCAAGTGTCCCCTTTTTCCACAATAGTTACATTGTCTCTCATTCTTTTTGCCCTTGCATTCTTTTGCAAAGTGACCCATCTTTCCACAATTATGGCATGGTCCCTTTTTAGGTCTTGCTCCAGTTTCCAATTGGCCGACCGCTGCTATTTTTTCTTGTTTAACTTTTGTCACTATCTCATCCTTCATCCCGTTTCCGTCTATTTCACATGCCCATTCTACCAGGTCATTATAATTTCTTGCGGTCACTACTCCCATTTTTATGATTGTTTGGTGTGCCGGTGATAAGTCATCCTTAAATGCTTGTATAAATGCCGGATCTGTCCTGACTGCGTTTGGTTGGCCCGAACTTTCCTGGTAAACACTAAATAGTCGCTCGCCATATTCTGAGGCCCCTTCTCCCTTTTGTTGTTTAGTCACTGTAATTTTACTCCAATTAGTGGGGGAGTCACCTAAAACCCGTTGGACTTCAGTTTTAAAGAGAACAAAGGGTGCCTGTTGGGCGTCTACTTTGGCAGTGAGGGCTATTGCATGTGTCCAGCGTCCCCCACTGTAATCCCTTGCGGCTGCGGCGGTGCCCGCACCGGGATTGCCCGCCACAAGTCGCCACCTGTCCGCCGGACAGGCTGCCCGAACTAACTGATGGATGTCTCTTAGATGTAACTGATGCCCCACCCAAACGGTGTTGAGTTCTGCCCAAAACTTTGCGTTCAGGCTACGGGTCTGGAGTTTTCCCAGGACTGTCATGATTTGTTGTCTCTCCCTGGGGGTAAAGGGTTTATAACTCCCTGTTGGTGCAGCAGCGGTTCCACCCTGGGTTACTGGGGCCATGTCGACACTTTCGACCTTTTCCTCAAACATGGGAGCCGTTGGATCTAGTGTCTCGTATGGGGGAAGGGAAGTAGTATCCGTCCAACCATTCATTCGTCCGCCCTCACATGTAGCCCTCTTTTCTAAATCCTTAATTACCTTATCTTGGCAAGTTATCTTTGTTTCGAGAGTTTTAATGTCCTGTGTTTTATCTTTAACAATTTTCTTAATTACATTTACTTGTTCTATCAGTCCTGACAATTGGTGTACTAGTTACACGCCTGCCTTTTTAGTTTTATCCTTTTTCTGTTTACTCAGCCAATTTCTCTGAAGTTCTAATGTCTGTGATACGTCCCATCCGTCCTTCTGCATTTTTTAAATTAGTGAATGCCTGTCTGTCATATAAGAATCGATGAGGGAGCCCGGGGGCCCCCTCTTAATCTCCTTAACTGACATCAGTAGTCCACCGACCTTTCGTCTTTGTCTGGAGTCACGTTTTTGAAAGCCCCCTATCCTTTTCTTCTAAGAATACCCGGGCGTTTTAACGTACTCGAAACGGCGTTCTCAGAGGTCTGGGTTTCTCTGTCTTTCAAGAGTGCCCGGACGTGTAACGTTTTACCCCGCTCCACAAGTTCCAAACATCAGTCTGTTAGTCCCGAATAAGACCTGAGGATTAAAATTTTGTCAATACAGATACGAGTATAAGTTCATCACAGACAAATCTCAAGTGTAGTCCCACACTCCACTAGTCCACTTACTTATTCTTTGATCACTCAGCGTCCTTATACTTGATCAGAGTACTAAAACACCGGTGACCCTGCTCGCAGCGCCAATTTGTTACCGCCGAATTGGAGCCTGAACGGACCCAGTGATATACAGGGTCGACGTATACCCAACTTCGACTTATAGAGCAATAAACTCAGACTACTGCGGACCTTGCTGGAATGTGCGAGTGCACTTTTATTTACAGAGCGCTCTGGGAGAAGTGCTATTACACCCCCTTGGTGCAATCGCCAGCTTCTCAGCTTTACAATAGCAGCCGCGCTCCTTTTATACAATTTAAAAACAGGAAAGATACCATATTACATTAATTCCTTGGCCAATCTGGTACTTTAGCATCCTTTAACTTTGGCCAATCTGATACCTTAGCAACCCTTAATCACATTCTGTCAAAAACAAGTTGATTATATTATTATACCGTTAGCAAACAACTTAATTATATTACTGTTCTGTACAAGTGACATCACACGTTTGGTGTAAGCAGATCAAGTCAGCTGTCTGTTATGCCAGTGTCCGCAAAATGTCAGTGAATGTCAAGTATTTCAGCAGGCACTACGGTGCCATTTTAAAATTTCCTCCAACACCACGATGACTGCTTTTTCTTTCTGCCCCTGGGTTCCCACATATACTTCTCATCAGAAGCCCTTATCTCGCGCCAAATCAGGTTAGTCTTTTGTTTTAATTTTGGTGGGCTGGGAGCACAACGGGGTAGTTAGTATATTTTAAACTGTTCTTGGATGGCCAGCAATGGGCCATCTCTGGTCTGGAATGACCTTCATTGTTTCTAATGTCCTGGTGATGTCCTTAACGGGTCCTTGATGCTCTTCTCATCAATATGAAACTGTTCCCTTTTGTCTGGGTAAACATTTAGATGGCCTTTATCTGCAGGCTGATCGTGACTGGATCTGCATCCAATCTATATGCATATGTGGGTGTCTGGTTTCGTTCTCTCAGAAACGGCTTCCAGAACTTACTGTGGGCTGAATCCACAAAGCTGTCTGAGGACTGCAGGAACCATTTTAAAGTGTCCCAATAAGTTGGTCACGGGGTCTGGCAGCCATTTTGAATGCCCCTTTTTCCTGGGCTTCTTTTAAAACAGTCTTTAAAATCATGGCCTCTTCTGCCATTCGACCCTTTATAATATAAAGTTCAATTTTGTGAATCCTACATCCCTTCCTGATGCCACTCTTTCCTACCTTGTCCGGTTTTACCTCATGCACCTTCCCCTTGGGTGGGTGTGCATCGGTTCCCCTACCGTTCTTATAGGCTAGGGTCAACTGTCTGATCACCGTAAGTTCGGTGGTCTGGGGAATCTTGGGGTCGAACCAGACTTCCGCCTTGGCCCGGACCTGTGGCATGCTGTTTGCCACCAGGCAACGGAGCCAGTGGGCCAGTGGATCCCCGTTCAGGAATGCCCAGTTGGGTGCCCCCGGACAGGCACTCCGGTACTCCGGCCATAACCTGTCCGCGAAGGCTTGCGGGGTTTCCCCTGCAAGCTGCAACGTCTTCCCCACACGGGAGAAAGGACTTCCCTCATTCAACCCCATGGCCTCCAGAACTTCATCCCTGAGCTCCTCATACCTGCACTGCCCCTGCTTACACTCCCCAGAGAGGGATTGGAGGAGCCTACTCTCCAGGGAGAATAGAAGCATTTTGGCCTGCTCAGCGCCATCGCAGTCATTGACGCTGGCTGCCTGCTCTAATTCCCTGAAGTGGATCAAGGGGTCCCCTTTTTCGGAGAGCTTTGGGATATGGCTCACCATAGCATTAAGCTGTTGGGTGCTATAGGGTAATATGAATTGGTTTTGGAGGGGTTCCTCATCATCGCCATTGACGGGTGGGCTGAAACTCCGATGCCGGGCTGGGCACATCGGTCCCGGCTCCGGCCTCTCTGCCAGGGGTTGCTCCACCTCCGCTCCCACCTCGGGCTCCACCCCCCCTTGCTGCCAGACCTCGCTGAAACCTGGCGCTACGGGTGGTGGTCGTGAGACCTCCTGGTCCTCAACTGGGTCGTCCCTAGGCACTACCAGTGATGTTTGAACTGTCCTCCCCTCGTTCCCCATAAAATCCACCTGGCCTGCCTTCGGGCTTATGAGGCACACCATGCCTTTTGCCTTCCTCAAGGCCAGGCTCAGATTTTCTATCTGCTCCTTGCAGGGGCCATGATCTGCATCTTCAAACCCATGTTCACTCGCTAGCTTGTAAGCTGCCTATACCTCTTTCACTTTCCCCTCCTGCTCTCTAACTTGCCTTGCTAGGCGGGCGTTCTTTTCCCGCAACATTAACTCATTACCCTTGGCTTCGGTGACTTGGCACTGTAGGTATTCCAACTGGGCCTTGTGTTCTCCCATTAAAAGCAACCTCTCCTGATTCAGGGCCTGCAATGCTACCAGTAACTTTTCCCCTGCTAGAGCCTTATCCTGGATCTCCAGGGCTGACTCCTTTAACCTGGCTGCCTGTGCTGCAACGAGCCTGTCCAAAAGCTGGACCTGCTTTTTGAAATTCCATCAGCCAGACTGTCTTCTCTAAGGACATCTTGTGTTCCCTCCCCTCTGTCCACTTAGCTGCCGCATCTACCGGACGCCCAGCCCTTAACAGAGTGGTGATCCGCTTCTTTGTGATATTCACCTTGCTAAACACATAATCAGAAATCCTTTCCTCCATCATGGTTTGCTCATCCGAACCATTGTCTGCTGTATCGTACCCCTGTTGCCGGAGTCCTGCCATGGTTGCCATTTCTGTAGGGGGTGGTGTGTGCCCAGTCAGCTTTGCCTCTGACTCTCCTTTGAGCAGTTCGAATCGCTCCCACACCCCTTGGTTCTAGACACCGGACTTAGGTACAGGCGGCGATACAGAAAAACGAGTAGACAAGTGGTTTGGTGTAAGAAAACCAAAATTTTATTAAAAGCAGAATAAAATAATCTTATGAAAATTACTGGTATGAAAAATACAGACGTAAAAAATTACACTTATATGGGAATGGGGAACACATGGCACATTGAGGGAAAACAACTACATTAAACAATCTGCTTATCCTTATCCCACCCCCTATACCATACTAGATTAAGCTATGCAGGGCCAGGAATTCATGCTCACCGATCCAAAACCTGTTGCTTAAACGGTTGTGAGTTTTGAGGTCCGCTCCCGCTGTCCTTTGGGATACCCCGTCACCACATGGTCTCAGGGCGCGGCGCTGAAGTTGTTGATGTGAAGCACCCTCCCTTTTCCTCAGCTACCGTCGTCGTCTCATCGCGATGGGTTTTCTTCTTCTTCTCCCTCGGGTGGTCGTCGGCGGTAATGTTACGGTTGGGGGTCGATTGGCGGTCTTTATCGTCTAAAAGGTTTTACTACCCATGCTTGGAATGCTAGTTTATTCATCACAGGCGCTGCCACCCACTCTTCGAACGCCAGCTTATTCGTACTGTCCACGCATGCAACGCCAACTTATTCACCAAACGCCAGCTTATAACTAGGCGTTTGGTTTTTCCCAATGCGTCTTTCGCTGCCCTTCTCTGCTTTTAACGGTTTACCTTCTTCTTCATCTCATCTCGTCTCGTCTGCCCGTTTATGGCCTGTGTGTCCTGTGTGGTTTTGAACTCGGGTCTCGTTCTCCTCCCGCGCTTGGCCCCGGTGTAATGGGCGTGCTTGGTTGTTCAGCGGCGCGGGGAGCGAGAAGAGAGCCCGCCACGAGGCCAGAGCGCGAGTACGAGCGGCAGCAGGCCAAAAGCCAAACAATGAGAGGCCAGAGCAAGAGAGCTAAGCGCCCGATTACCACTGATGGGCCTACAATTATACCCATTCTTCAACTCCTTATCTGCGTGCCAAATCAGGTCAGTCCATTGTTTAACTTTTGGCGGGCTTGTTTAAATGAATGCAGCCATTTACTTTAACGACTTTTGGAATGGTTGTCTCCGGGTCTAATGGCCCTGATGTCCTGGTTGTTTGTCCCCATCCTGACTTGATGGCTACTGTGAGCTGTTACCGATTAAATATGCAGAAACCTAATGGCCTCGATTCTAGGCCCATTCTAGCTTGAACTATTTCAAGTGGAATGAATGCGTATTCTGTGTTTACTTTGCCTGGCTGGCTCCAGCGAGTCCTTTTTCACAGGTTCCTGCATATTAAGTTTTGTCTCTGGGCCTGCCTGTCTGCAGAACCCTGCTTTAAAAATCCTGTCGGTTTTGGTCACGAGGTTACAGAAGCCATTTTGGGTACCCTGTTTTTAATAATTTGTCCAAACAGGGTCCCCTGATCCATAATTTCGGGGAATGTAGGAATTTTGAGAACCCTACACAGGGTAGATGCAGAGAGGATGTTTCCCTTTGTTGTCGAATCTAGAACTAGCGAGCATAGTTTCAGAATAAGGTGTTGCCCATTTAAAACGGAGGTGAGGAGGAATTTCTTCTCTCAGGGGGTCATGAATCTGTGGAATTCTCTGCCTCAGAGGACTGTGGAGGCTGGGTCATTGAATATATTTAAGGTGGTGATAGACTGATTTTTGAACAATAAGGGAGTCAAGGGTTCTGGGGAGCGGGCAGGGAAGTGGAGTTGAGGCCAAGATCAGATCAGCCATGATCTTATTGAATGGCGAAGAAGGCTCGAGGGGCCAAATGGCCTACTCCTGCTCCTAGTTCTTATGTTGTTATGAAATAGTGGTCCTATAGAATCATAAGAAATAGGCTTCTCTAGTTAAGTGAAATTCTTCAGCAGTCTGCCTGAGCTGATACAGAATAATTCTAATCATGTTTGATACGGGTTTTCACAATGGCTCGTTATGAGGCCAAGGACGTAACGTAGAAACAGGCCTTTGTGTAGGCATGACTGGGCCTGATAAGAGGTTGGGGAAGGAGCCTCATGATCTGCATATCTAAAACAAACTGTCTGGGAGAAGGCAGCAAGATGTCCATACAAGAGGTAAGCGAAGGACTAATCTTACAGGACTGGTTCCTAGGTTAGGATGGATCTGCCTTGGGTATCTATTCCCCTATAATTGAACAATGGAATGGGTAAATGTAATTAAACGAATGATTAACATGAGGTATCCACCAGCCACTAAAATAACGTATATAAACGAGTAGTCGAGAAGGGAAGAAAGGGACAGACGACAGAGAGCTCCCCGAGGTGGAACTATGCTAACTTCGGCTTAACACCTCAGCCAGCTTGAGAGACGACCGAAGAAGAAGAGATCATTACCGCAGGCTGCAAAGATCAAGTCACCCTGCCTCATCTGTCTGTCTGTCCGATCTGGGCCCGGTAAATCGTTCTCACCTGTTACCGGTCTTATGTTGACGGGTGTCTATCCTGATTATGTGTTGTATTTGAACTGACACTCCTCAATAAACCGCTTGTGATTCCTCGGCCCTTTTGGGTAATCTGTGACCCTTGACTTACACTAAGCAACTGCAACACATGCCTCATGAACAAATTGCAACAACATGAGAGGGCACTGCAATTTTTCCAAATGACAGGATTCCCCAAAGTATAGAGTGTAATTGACTGCACTCATATGGCCACATGGGCTCTTGCACACAAGAGCTGCACATTTGGAAATTAGAAGGATTACCAATTCAGCAATATTCAGTTAACCTATGACCATCAGCACAGGACAATGCAGGTCAATGTTTGTTTCACAGACAGCAATCATGATGCCTTTATTTTAACCATCATACACCAATTATTTGACCAGCAAAACAGAGTGCAAGGTGGTTCCTAAGAGAACAGATAGCCTTTTGAACCCTAGCTCATGACTCCATTTACAGTTGCTGAGCACAGATACAATGAGGTGCATGCAGCTACCAGATTGATTATTGAATCAGATGCCATTAGCATCTTGAAGCAGTGCTTTAGGTTCCTCGACAGGAAGAGATGTTCTACAATATGGCCTGATCAAAGTCTTCAGGATCATCATGACTGCTGCATCTTCCACAACCTTGTGATTTAATTGGCATAACTATGGAGAACCCAGAGGAGGATGACTACTAACCTCAGCAAGACCAAGTTAAACAGGAAGCAGCTCCTCAAGTTGAAGCCCACAAGCAGGCTGCGAGAGCTGCACAGCAAGGCCTCATTGACACCTTTCCTAAACCCTTCAACTACCCATTACAGCAACAGTACTAACTCCAACTTCATCATGCCATGACCAAGTAAATTTGCACATATATTGCCTTTGGTTCCAATGCAACTTCCAAGGATTTCATTCTTGTCAACTGCTAATTTATTATCCAACACCATAGCAATAACACTGGACACATTTGAACTTCAATGCAATCAAATTTTTATGCACTAAAAGTGATGTCTGTGGGCTTAGTGTTTATCACTCTGTTGCTTTCCTTTAGTGACACTGTACGGCATATATATCCTAACTCATTGCTACTTCAAGGTGTTTTACTGAGGCTGGAGTGAGAGAAGTAGCTGGGTGTTATGTGTCAGTAAGACTCTCTTGGAGTGACGTGGCCAAAATACATTCTTGAGCTAGCCCAGCTACTGACACCACTGCAATTGTAGCTGTGGGGGCTGTTTGGCCCTGCACATTTTCTGTCACATCTGGACATTTGAGTGGGGTGGCATGAGGGGCTGAATGTGTTATTGTCCAGAGAGACAGCACCTTGATCTGTGTCAAACCCAACTATACCCTTAATACTTAGCATTTCCTCATTATGCATACTATTCTTCAAGACTGCAGTCATGATGGCACTCATAAGATCTGTGAAGATCTAATATGACTTGATTAATGGCTCTCTGAGTGTAATCCCCAAGTGTGTAAAAACCAGGACAGAGCTCATTCCATAATGCAGCTCTAGGCCTCTATAGCAGCAGTCAGACTATTCACAAGAGGTGCTACGACCAGCATTAGGGCCTCTGCTGCTGGGAGTTCTACTGCAGATGTCTGTGGAGTTGTCACAGATTCCATGGTGGCCTTCAGTTCTGCAAATCTGTCCATGTTCTATGATCCAATCACATCCTATCCTCTGCTTATTGTGGTGTCCTGAAGAACGTAAATGGTATTAGTCATTTGGCAACTTTTCTCTGGATTATACCTATCCCACAAACAATAACAATTTTTAAATATGTATATTATATTTGTACAGAAAATATGTTCAGTTAATTTTGACCATTGTAAGCAGTCACATTTACATGGGATAACCCTTTCACCCACAAACATGTGGTAAAGTTATGTATGGGAGGTCAAAATTTATATTTTTGTAGATCATTTTATGTGGATGCTCCATTATTAAGATGGCAGTGCCATTCCTTTACAAAGAAAAACATGTTACCCACTCTTCCTTTTGTAATATCTCTGATTTTGACTAAATAAGGACATTTAACATGACATTACATAATGGTGTAAGTGTAACTGCGCTTTTCACTTTTGGTTTTACAATTATAATTTAGCACTTAATTCTATATACAAAAGAAACTCCTTTAAAGAATGAATGGTAGCAATTCCAGTGAAAGACCTAGGTAAACTGTATTGGAATGAACAATCTTTAATAAATGTTTCTTCCGCAAATTTTCTTCAAATTGTAACATTTTTCAAAATTAAGGAACAAAGCTTAGCATCACAGACTATTTTTCTGTTGGGAATATTAAGGTCATTCAGCCCCTCAAGCCCGTTTTGCCATTCAATGAGATCATAGCTGATCTGTATCCTAACTCCATCCACCCGTCTTGGCTCCATATTCGTTAATACCCTTGGATAGCAAAAATCTAGCGATCTCAGTTTTAAAATTATTAATTGAGCTAGCATCTACTGCTTTTTGTGGGAGAGAGTTCCACACTTCTACCATCCTTTATATGAAGAAGTGTTTCCTAATTTCTCTCCTGAATGGCCTGGCTCTGATTTTTGGTCATGTCCCCTTGTCCTAGACTCCCCCACCAGATGAAAAAGTTTCTCCCAATCTACCTTGCGAATTCCTTTCATAGAAACATAGAAGATAGGAGCAGGAGTAGGCCATTCAGCCCCTCGAGCCTGCTCCGCCATTCAACGCGATCATGGCTGCTCATTCAAGTTCAGTACCCGGTCCCTGCTTTCTCCCCATACCCCTTGATCCCCCGAGCCTTAAGAAATATATCCAACTCCTTCTTGAATACATTTAATGTATTGGCCTCTACTGCCTTCTGAGGGAGAGAATTCCACAGGTTCACCACTCTCTGGGTGAAGAAATACCTCCTCATTTCTGTCCTAAAAGGCCTACCCCTTATCCTTAGACTGTGACCCCTGGTTCTGGACTCCCCGACCATCGGGAACATCCTTCCAGCATCTAGTCTCTCTAGTCCTGTTAGAATGTTATAAGTTTCAATGAGATCCCCTCTCATTCTTGTAAACTCCAGCGAGTACAAGCCCAATCGACCCAATCTCTCCTCATACGTCATTCCTGCCATCCCAGGTATCAGCCTGGTGAATCTTCGCTGAACTCCTTCCATGGCAAGAATATCCTTCCTCAGATAAGGCAAACAAAACTGCACACAATACTCAAGATGTGGTCTCACCAAGGCCCTGTACAACTGCAGTAAGACATCCTTGTTCCTGTACTCGAACCCTCTCGCTACGAAGGCCAACATGCCATTTGCCTTCTTAACCGCCTACTGCACCTGCATGCTTACCTTCAGCGACTGGTGCACAAGGACACCCAGGTCTCGTTGCACTTCCCCTTCTCCCAATCTATTGCCATTCAGATAATAATCTGCCTTCCTGTTTTTGCCACCAAAGTGGATAACCTCACATTTATCCACGTTATATTGCATCTGCCATGCTTCTGCCCAATCACCCAACCTGTCCAAATCATCCTGTAGTTTCTTGGCATCCTCCTCACAGCACACACGCCCACCCAGCTTTGTGTCGTCTGCAAATTTGGAGATATTACTTCTAGTTCCCTTTTCTAGATCATTAATATATATTGTGAATAGCTGGGGTCCAAGGACTGATCCCTGCGGTACCCCACTAGTCACTGCCTGCCACTCAGAAAAAGACCCATTTATTTCAACTCTTTGCTTTCTATCTGCCAACCAGTTCTCTATCCAAGTCAATACCTTGCTCCCAATCCCATGTGCCTTAACTTTACATGCTAATCTCTTATGCGGGACCTTATCAAAAGCCTTCTGAAAGTCCAAATACACCACATCCACTGGTTCTCCCTTATCTATTTTACTAGTTACATCCTCAAAAAATTCCAGTAGATTAGTCAAGCATGATTTACCTTTTGTAAATCCATGGTGACTTTGTCCGATCCTGTCACTGTTTTCCAAGTGCTCTGCTATTACATCTTTTATAATGGACTCTAGCATTTCCCCACTACTGATGTAAGGCTTACCGGTCTGTAATTCCCCGTTTTCTCTCTATCACCTTTTTTGAATAGTGGGGTAACATTAGCTACCCTCCAATCCATGGGTACTGTTCCAGATTCCATCGAATGTTGGAAGATGATAAGCAATGCATCTACTATTTCTAGGGCTACTTCCTTAAGTACCCTAGGATGTAGATTATCAGGCCCTGGGGATTTATCGGCTTTCAATCCCATCAATTTCCCTAACACCATTTCCCTACAAATACTGATTTCTTTCCGTTCCTCCCTTTCATCAGACCCTATGTTCCCTGACATCTCTGGGAGGTTATTTGTGTCCTCCTTTGTGAAGACAGAACCAAAATATGTATTTAATTGGTCAGCCATTTCTTTGTTCCCCATTATAAATTCCCCTGATTCTGACTGCAAGGGACCTACACTTGACTTCATCAATCTTTTTCTCTTCACATACCTATAAAAGCTTTTACAGTCAGTTTTTATGGTCCCTGCAAGCTTATTCTCATATTCTATTTTCCCTTTTTTAATTAATCCCTTTTTCCTCCTTTGTTGATTCCTAAACTGCTCCCAATCCTCTGGATTGCTGCTTTTTCTGGCCAATTTATATGCCCTCTCCTTGGATCTTATGCTATCCCTAATTTCAAAATCCAAAGGCCTAGAAATTCAGTTGTTTGCGCCAGCTGCTAGCGTCTTAGGAGGAGGAGAAGTGGGGCGCTAAGCGGCTAGCGCCCGGGCACGGCGCGATCTGCGCCTCTCAGGAACTTCACTTAAGATTTGGCGGCGGCGCAAAACCTTTGCGCGTGCTCAGCTGCGTGCGCAGATCCTGACGTCATTTCATGGTGCAACGCCCTTTGTGCGCCCCGAACCGGAAATTCAGTGGTGCCGGCCTATTGTGCGCCTGGCGCCCCTAGCGACTGGTAAAAGGGAACAGTTCCCAGTTGCTGCGGGGTGTGGGGGGTGCTAATTAAAGGGGACTCCTCCTGCAGTATAAATGGCAGCCATTTTGCACCACTCCTTCTTTGTGAGAGACGGATCTTTGGAGAGAGACAAATGTAGAGAGCTTTCTGGTTTGGCTCAACACTCGCACAGGTACTTGTGGCTTCAGGCCACAGCTTTGCACTTGTCTTTAACTTCAGTGTCATAGCATTGATTAGAAACATATAATGGGGGCTACAATGGATGAAAATGTTGGGTTTCTCCATTGCATTCAAAGGGCTCAGAGACGCCGTGAGAGAGTGCCAGTCATGGCCAGACGGAGTAGGGCCAACAGGCGTCGGCAAAGGAGGCCTTACCCACCCAGGGTATACCGCCAGCAGTTCTCATATCTGAACATGTCTGAGGAGCAGTGTGTTCGGAGGCTGCGATTCAGAAGGGCGGTGGTCACTGAGATCTGCCACCTGCTTCACGGAGATCTGCAGCCACAGCTGAGGAGCAGGATGTCTCTGTCGGTGGCAGTGAAGGTGACGGTGGCTCTCAACTTCTATGCCACCGGCTCCTTCCAATCCGCTACTGGGGACATTTCCAATATCTCCCAGTTTGCGGTACATTGCTGCATCCGGCAGGTGACCAATGCCCTTTTCAGAAGGAGACGTCAGTTCATCTCCTTCCCCATGACCGTTGACAAGCAGTAAGAGCGCGCAATGGGCTTTGCAGCATTAGCAGGCTTCCCCATGGTGCAGGGTGCCATTGACTGCACGCATGTGGCTTTGCGGGCACCTCTAGAGAATGCCGAGGATTACCGCAACTGGAAGGGCTACCATTCGCTCAACATGCAGTTGGTGTGTGACCACAGGCAGCACATCCTAGCTGTCAATGCCCACTTTCCAGGCAGCAGCCACGATGCCTTCATCCTGCACCAGACTTCTGTGGCAGACATGTTCGAGGCCCAGCCTCGCCCACGAGGATGGCTTCTCGGGGACAAAGGCTATCCTTTGTGCACCTGGCTGATGACCCCGCTCCGTGCGCCTAGCACCCCTGCTGAAGAAGGATACAATGACAGCCATCAAGCAACTAGGGACATCATTGAGCAAACAATCGGTGTGCTGAAGCAACAGTTCCGCTATCTGGATTGTTCCGGGGGAACCCTACAGTACTCGCCTGAGCGAATCTCCCATTTCGTTGTTGTGTGCTGCATGCTGCACAACCTGGCTATCCGCAGGACTCAGCCACTGCCAGCAGACATTGGAGGACCACCAGAGGAGGAGGAGGAGGAGGACCAGCACAGGGGGGAGGCAGAAAGTCGGCGGCTTATTGCAAGCCGGTTCTAAGCCCCCTCTCAGTGAATGGCTTGTGCCAATGGCAGAAGATGAATGTAGCCACTCCACAAGCCCTCAGCCGAGCAGGGCAACCAGGACTTCCAAAAGAAAGCATGGACAGTGCGATTTAAGAACATTTTTTACTGTGATACCTCTGTGCCCTTCCCACATGACAATCTAATGGAGAGAAACCCCCCCCCATAAACAAAAATACACCAGTCTCGGCATTTACAAGTAAAACAAATATACCAGTCTCGGCCTTTAAATATGAAACAAATACAGCAGTCTCGGCCTTTATAAGTAAAACAAATATACCCGTCTCGGCCTTTAAATATGAGACAAATACAGCAGTCTCGGCCTTTATAAGTAAAACAAATATACCAGTCTCGGCCTTTAAATATGAGACAAATACAGCAGTCTCGGCCTTTATATATGGAACAAATACACCAGTCTCGGCCTTTATATATAAAACAAAACATTTGGCCACACCCTCTACTTTTTCCCCTGCGAGGGTGATCCATTTCGCTTCCGTGACTGGCCCCTACCCACCCTGCAGCTCCTCCTCAATGGGACCCCAGTGGCTGCAGCAAGGCTGGGAGAAGGCTGCTGAGGGTCAGATGGTGAGACGGCAGATGCCCTTGGGGGTCGGCCTGGACCAGCCCTGGGCCTGGAGGGGCCTGCTGCTGACTGCTCCAACTCTGCTTGGGCGGCAGCAGTCTGTCCAACAGCTGGTGGCAGCTGCAATGGAAGAGTGACAGTGTTGGCTGCAGGAATGCTGCCAACCTGACAGATCACAGGCACTCCCTGGTCGGCTAATACATTGGCATGCGCACGGGCCAGCACTGCAGCATGCGCAGCAATCTGCTGAGGCACAGACTGCTGGGCTGCTGTGGCACGGCGAGTGCCCCGGCGATGCCTGGCTGATCCAGTGAGTGTGGCAGCAGTTAGTGCCCGTGTGGCCCTGGTCTGTGTCTGCATGACAGCAGCCAGTGAATGCATTGCACGACTGAGCACTTGGCTAGAAGCCGCCTGTGAAGCAGCGAAGTCCTGCTGACTCCTAGCCTGTGCTGTCGCGACGTCCTGCAGACTCCTGGCCTGTGCTGCACTGAATTGTTGCAGACTCCTGGCCTGTGCGGCACTGAATTGTTGCAGACTCCTGGCCTGTGCTGCCGCTACGTCCTGCAGACTCCTGGCCTGTGCTGCCCCGAATTCCTGCACACTCCTTGCCAGTGACTCTATGGAGTCAGGCATCCTTGCCACTGCAGCCATGAGCTCAGTGTGCCTGCACTCAGCCTGGGCGCCCATTTCCGCTAGGAGCCGCACCTCCTCTGCGCTCACCGTAGCAGGACTGGAGGCCGCACTCACCCTCCGGGTAGAAGGCCGCTGAGCTTCCCCACCCCTCCCGCGTTGCTGCAGCCCGCTGGTCCCCGGAGCTTCACTATCCTCTGACCCTTCCCCCCTGCTCCCCTCCAGGGAAGATGTGTCACCATCATGGCCATGGGCTGCCTCGGCTGAGGGTGTCCCTGATGGGCTGGCTTCCTCTTCCTCCTCCTCTATGTTTGACTCGGACACAGTGCCAGCTTGAGGGGCCGCCTCCTCACCTGGCGAGTCACCATCTGAAAGCAGGGAGGCACAAGAGTTGCTTTAGAGTGAGGGCAGGGCGGCAGCAAGGGAGGCATGAGTGCTGCTGTGCACTGCATTGGTTCGATAGTGGCAAAGGATGCTGGTGTAAGGCGCAAGTGGAAAGGGAGAGGTCAAAAGGTGATGACCTTACCATTGGTGCCCAGAACAGGGTCAGCATCTCCAGTGGTGACGGGGCCACTCAGCCGGCCTGCCATGATCCGCTCCACTCATTGCTCGAGGTCGCTCAGCTGTTTCAGGTCAGGACGGCCTCCCCCGGTCTGTCGCTGCTGTCTTCTGTTATGTGCCAGCTTGGCCTGCAAGAGAAAGGACAGCCTCTAAGTACAGTGTCAAGCCCTGATCTTGCCCGCACTGCCTCCCATGGTCGATTAGCCCTGACAGTGTCAAGCCCTGATCTTGCCCGCACTGCCTCCCATGGTCGAATAGCCCTGACAGTGTCTAAAGTCCTGAATGCACAAGTGCTTTTCATGACAGTCCCATAGCTGCTGGATGAGGGCTGGCCATTAGGGCTTTCAGACCCGTTTGGCCATAAAGTGAGGTGCACATGCAGGGATGAGGAGGATACTGGAAAGGGTACTCACCCTGACAACCCGAGTGAGGTCGTTGAATTTTTCCCGGCATTGGGTTGGTGTCCTGCCAACCACGCTGTTGGATGTGACCCTGTTCGTCACATCCCTCCATGCTTTCTGATATTCGGCGGGCAGCGGCCTCCTGCCACCCTCAGGGAAGAGGATATGGCGCCTGCGGTCCACTGCGCCAACCAGCAGCCTCAGGTCACCCTCGCCAAAGCGCTGCGCTCTCTCCCTGGCCTTCTCCTTTCTCCTGGGCATGGAGCTGTTCCAGAAGCAGTGTTCAGGCCTTGACTTAGGGCTGCAGTGTGCAGGGCGTGGCAGCCAAGCAATTCCACCCTCCCCCTTTAAGTGCTGACTGTCTGCCCTCAATGAGCAACTTGCCGCACCTGCGCTGCGCCCGCCTTCGGTGTTTGCGCGCCGGATCGCCGGCTTAGCGCCTAATGATAGTCATGCATCGCCTGCTTTAGCGCAGCAGCAACCTCTTGGGGCGATGCAACTGAATATCGGCGAAGGTGGCGCTAAGTTGCGCCGGGCACAAAAGTTAGCGAACGCCATGCTGTAGCGCCCCAAACGTGGCTATACTGAATTTCTAGTCCAAAAAGCCTTAATTAAATCAACCCTTTACCTTCTGTATTCCAGGAATGCAAGCCTAATTTATGCAACCTTTCCTCATAATTTAACCCTTGGTGCCCTAGTAATATTCTGGTGAATGCCAATATATGCTTTCGAAAGTGTCAGTCCAGAACTGTACACAATGCTCCAAATGTGGTCTAACCAAGGCTTTGTATGGCTGTAGCAAAACTTCCTCTCCTTTATATTCTAGTCCTCTTGATATAAAGGTTAACATTCCATTAGCCTTTTTGATTATTTTTTATACCTGACCACTAGGTTTTAGCGATCTGGATACATGGACCCCTAAATCTCTTTGGACCTCCACTGTTCCTAGTTTTTCACTATTTAAAAAATTCTCAGATCTATCTTATTTGGTCCAAAATGGATAACCTCACACTTACCTGCGTTCAAATCCATCTGCCACAGTTTTGCCCATTCATTGACTCCATCAATGTCTCTGTAATTTTTGCTCCCGTCTACACTACTTATTATGTCACCAATCTTTGTGTAATCGGCAAACTTGGACACGTGGCTCTCTATTGTGTAATCTGTCATTGATAAATATAGTGAATAATTGAGTACCCCAGGACAGATCATTGTGGGACACCACTAGTCACTTCCTTCCAATTCGAGTACGTACCCATTATCCCTGTCTTCGACCGCCTAACCAATCACCTAACCACGTCAATAATTTGCCCTCAATTCTATGAGTTTTCATTTTAGCTAACAGTCTCTTATTGGAATTTTATCGAATGCGAGTATTAATTGAATTAATGAAGACTCTCCTTATTTGCATACAGGAATTCATCGCAATTCTGTTTTTGTTTTATTGAGTGGACAATGACATAAATGTTCACACTATTGTTTTATGAAATTGAAGTCATCATAGTGAAACTCTTAAGTGCATGGGACTAGAGTTCTACCATTTGTGATTTGGAAAAATTATGTTCCAACTCCCCATTGAAACTTTATTTTCAAGAAAGTTTTTTCTATAATTGAATAGAGCTGGGGTTCATTTCCTGGCAGGCTGCAATCCACAATGCTAAATTTAAGTGAAGTAGAATAAAATCCTCACTTTTCAAACCATCTTAGAGCTGGTACATTAAACTCTGTGACAAACAATGAAATTATAGTAAAAATATAATATTACTAGAGGTGGTGAAGGGTGGCAGAGGCCTCAATTGTGGCTTTCAAAAGGGAATTGGATAAGTACCTGAAGGAAAAACATTTGCAGGGCTATGGGGAAAGGTCAGGGGAGTGGGACTAGCTGAAGTGCTCTTGCAGCAAACTGGTGAATGGCCTCCTTCTGTGCTGTAATGATTCTACGATTCTATGATAGAGCTGTATGTGTTCTTAAGGTTTTACTTTGTTCTCTGCTAAGTGAATTGTCAAGATCGTCAACTGTAGACAGAAGTGAGAGTTAGTTAACACGACAGCAATAACATTAAAGAATTTTAGACCTTGAAATATGTTCTTTTATAATTCATCTTAAAAAGTAAGTTAAAGTTGTCACCGAAATTATTTCCTAAAATATATAAGAAAGAGTGGTGAGAGAGGGAAACCAGGGAATTATAGACCATTTAGCCTAACATCTGTTGTCAGAAAATTACTATAGTCTATCATTAAGTATAGAGTGACTGAACACCTGGAAAAAATTTCAGCTGATCAGAAAGGGCCAGCATGGATTTGTAAAGGGTAAAATAATTAAAGTTTTTTACAGGGCTAAAATTAAACACCTTTTTTAAAAGTATTTTTACATTATAAATGGGTGAAAAATTTTTTTTTTTTACTTTTTTAAACTCTTATGCTGGTAAGATTTTTAAGTGATTGCAGCGGGCGGAGATTCTGCAGAAAGCGGAACTCTCCACCCGCAGAGGCCCTTCTCCAGGGCAGGCGTGCGACCTGTCAAGAGGATTCTTGACAGATCAGAAGTGCTGGTTTTCAGCACATGCACTTCGCATGCCTGAAACCGGCACTTGCGAGGTCCCTACGGGTGTGTATACAGCTCGTACACACCCGTAGGCATCGGAAAATACTGGCCAGAGAGTGAGGATAATGGGCAGGATGTGATGAGTTGTGTCCTGCAAGGATCTGTGATGGGGCCTCAACTATTCACTGTATCTATTAATGACTTAGATGACAGGATAGAGAGCCACATATCCAAGTTTGCCAATGACACAAAGATAGGCGGCGTTGTAAGCAGTAGAGATGGAAGCATAAAATTACAAAGAGATAATAATAGATTAAGTGAATGGGCAAAACTGACAAATGGGTTTCAATATAGGCAAATATGAGGTCAGCAGTGGAGTTCTAAAGAGACTTAGGGGTCCACATGTCATAGACAGGTACAAAAACTAATCAAAAAAGCTAATGAATTGTTAGCCATTATATCTAGAGGACTAGAGTACAAGGGTTTAGAAGTCATGCTATAGCTATACAAAGCCCTGGTTATACCACACCTGAGTACTGTGTTCAGTTCTGGGCACCACACCATAGGAAGGATATATTGGCCGTGGAGGGAGTGCAGTGTAGATTTAGTAGACTGATAACCTGGACTCCAAGGGTTAAATTACGAGTAGAGATTACACAAACTAGGGTTATATTCCCTGGAATTTAGAAGATTAAGTGGTGATTTGATCAAAGTTTTCAAGATATTAAGGGGAACAGAAAGGGTAGATAGAGAGAAACTATTTCCGCTGGTTAGGGATTCTAAGACTAGGGGGGCATAGTCTAAAAATTAGAGCCAGACCTTTCAGGAGTGAAATTAAGAAACACTTCTACACACAAAGGGTGGGAGAAGTTTGGAACACTCTTGGGCAAACAGCAATTGATGTGAGATCAATTGTTAACTTTAAAGCTGAGATTGATAGATTTCTGTTAACCAGAGGTATTAAGGGATAGGGGGCAAAGGCGGGTCTATGGAGTTAGGTCACAGATCAGCCATGAACTCATTGGATGGCGGAGCAGGCTCGAGGGGCTAAATGGCCTACTCCTGTTCCTATGTTCCTAAGTGCTATAAAAGTAGTGTGTCATTTCCAGACAAGAAATTATTTAAATTCGATGCATGACACTGCTCTTAAGTCACTTGTGGCTTTGCTGCTTTTGAGGTATTCAGTTAGCATTCCTTGTGGAATATAAATCATATCCATATTTCATGGCGGGCCATGATACATCCTTTATCCAAGTGCATGTAATTTTTTGGTCCTAGTATATTTGGAAAGCTTGCTACATAGTAGCATTCTTGTTCGACTCAGCTTGCTGTGTATCTGCCTGTGAGAAGCTGTTAAACTGGGATTTTCTGCAAAATGCTACAATTTTGGTCATAAATGGTTGGTTAATTCTGATTGTATCAGTGATCTGTATTTGAATCATTTCTCCGGAAAAAAAATTAAAGCAGCTAATTCATCCGGAAGTAGTTTAATAGGAAAATGTCAGTGATTTTTAAATTCTAAGTATTCTGTCAATAAATCAGCAATTTCTAAAATTAATGGATCTTAAACAAAAATACTCTGGAATTGACACCTGCATTTTTGGATATTATCAGTGCACAACAGGCATCAACACAATCTACATAAAGCTGCTTAGACTTGGCTGCTTTTAAGGAGTTCTTGAAAAGTAGTGGTTTGTTGATTTGTTCGTCAAATAGTTTAGCTGTCTTTGCTATTCACTTCACTCCTCAGTAGTCATCAACTAGGTGGTCTCTCAACCATTAAATCTATTTCAAGAGAGACAGCAGGCCTATCCCACCATTATTATTTCCCCTAACAATACAGCAGTGGTCAATAATATACAGGTCAACTGGGATATACAGGAGAATTTAAGTTGTCAGTAAGGAACGTAATATTTCATTAAGCATGGATAGTGTCTCACTGTGGATTTGTGTCTGATTTCTATTGACTTCAAGCCTTTTCTTACAAATAGAAAAGTTTCAGTTTCAAGTCCATGCATACAGATTATTCATAGCCCACATCTCTTGTGCAAAGATAGTTAGTTCCCTAGACTGTAAGCTATCCAGGGCAATAGACTTTGCTGCTATTATCTTTACAAGGCAGAGTAAGCACTCACAAATAAATATTCCTCTCTTCATTCCATGAATCTTCCTAATGCTTCTTTTACATATCCCCAAAGTCATCTTCAAGCACTAAGACTGACTGACAGGTCTCTCAGTGGATTTGAAGTGGTAAGTGACGGCCTATTTCTCTTTGATGCATTCAGCATCCCTCAGCCCAGACTGAAGTAACACTAACAATTGCTTATTGTCTCCTCAAATGAGGTCCATGCCAGAATAGATTCATATCTCTCCAGAGGTCCATGGATTAGAGCAGAATTATCCCACTGCTGTAGTTAACTCCATTTTCCTCTACACTGTGTCAATTCCTGTCAAAGTAGGTTCTTATCGATGCATCCTGGATATATTGGCGAATAACTTTTAACTTTTGCATCCCATCCATTGTGATATATCGGGCTGTAACCCTAGTGGGGAAAAAATGGGAAGAAATTCAGTGACTTGCTTATATTGGCCCTGAATTTCTGATCGGAGGCTTCTTGCGGGAGGAATGATTCAAACACAGATCACTGATACAATTCATATTTTTGACAGGTCTGTACACACAGAACTGTCAAAAGTATGAATGGGGATCACATTTAAAAACACACTAAAACATTAAATACATTTTTTTTAAACATTACGGGCTAGATTTTCAGTATAGACAGTTTTGGGGCGCTAACCTTAGCGCCCGCCCGAAGTTAGCGCCCGCCCCAAAGTAGCGCCCCGTTGCCGGAAATTCAGTGGCTTCGCCCTAAGAGATTGGTGGAGCGCTAAAAGAGGCGTTCCACTCCTATCTTTAGGCGCTAAGCCGGCGGTCCAGAGGGATAGCGCCCAGGCGGGGCGCAGCGCGGGTGCGGTCATTTTTGGACTGACAGCAGACCCCGTGGCGCTGACCAGCTCTTAAAGGGGGAAGGGACGAATTGGTCTGCTGCCACGCCCTGCACACTGCAGCCTTGCAAAGAGGCCTCAACACTGCTGCTCAGCCCCAGGGAGTCATGGCAACGCCAGAGAAGGCCCGTCAGCGTGCCCTGCGCTTCTCAGAGGGTGATCTGGACATAATGGTCACAGCTCTGGAGGTGAGGCGCAAGATCTTGTTCCCAGAGAGTGGGAGGAAGCCAACCCACCACGACTACACCAAAGCCTGGAAGCAGATCGCCCAGAGGGTGACGTTCACCGGCGATGCCCCCAGGACCCACAAACAATGTCGTAAAAAATACAACGATCTGACCAGGATTGTGAAGGTGAGTAGCCTTTCCAGTCTCCTCCTCATTCTTGCATGTACACCTGACATGATGGGCAAAGGGAGCTGAAAGTCCTATTGGCCAGCCCTCAGCCAGCAGCATTGGGACAGTCATGAGCATCACACGGCCATTCGGCACTCTACACTTTGTCCAAGCTATTCCACCATGGGAGGCAGTGCACACTACATCAGGGCTTCACTCTGTCCACGCTATTCCACCATGGGAGGCAGTGCACACTACATCAGGGCTTCACTCTGTCCACGCTATTTCACCATGGGAGGCAGTGCACACTACATCAGGGCTTCACTCTGTCCACGCTATTCCACCATGGGAGGCAGTGCACACTACATCAGGGCTTCACTGCGCACTTACAGCCCGTCCTTTCTCTTGCAGGCTAAAGTAGCGTTTAATCGCCAGGCGCGTGCCAGGGGTGGCCGCGCCAAGCTGCAGAAGCTCACTCGGCTGGAGGAGCGCGTGCGTGTGCTCATGGGAGCCCGTGTGATTGTCCCCACAGCGTGCGGAGTATCCGACCCTCCACTGCCCGGCAATGGTAAGGACCTCGCCTTTTGGCCCTCTCGCGTCGCACTGGCCCATCCGAGCTACCTCCTTTGCCACTGTCCCACCAATGCGCTGAATGCCACCAGTCCTAACTCCCTCGCTGACGCCGTCTCCTCACTCTGAAGCTACTCTTGTGCATTCCTGCTTTCAGCTGGTGACGACCAGGACCCTGAAGCTACCAGTGACAGCACCTCCGACCAGGAGGAGGAGGAGGAGCAAGCCGGACCTTCGGGGGAACAGTCACGTCCAGCAGGAGAGGAGGAAATGCTTGACAACTCCTCACTGGACGAGTGCCTGGAGGAACTGTCGCAGGGCAATGCAGCTTCTGGGACCAGTGGCGTCCAGCCACCCAGGAGCCATGCGCGTGGCCCGCGGCCTTCCCCCCAAAGGGGGGAAGGATCAGAGGGGAGTGCTGCTGTTCGGCACACTCACCGCCACCAACGCGGCAAGGGTCCCCTAGTTCGGCCCCCTCCTCCCCAGCGGGAGAGTCGCGACTCCAGTCCGGACACCTTCACCTCGGAGGAGGTGCGGAAGCTGGATAAGATGGCCGAGGATTCGGACCGGCGCCACACGGAGCTCATGAGCGTGGTGGGGCGCATGCCTGAGGCCATCGAGTCGCTGGCGACCAGTGTGCACGAGTTCGGGGCAGCAACTGCCGCGAGTGGCCGCATGCTGACTGATGCCGTCAAGGCCCTGGCGGCTGTGATGCGCGCGCACAGCAGGACCACAGGGGCACTCACTGCTGCCACACGCGCTGTCTCAGGCAGGCATCGCCAGGGCAGCCGCCGCGCTGGACCATCCCAGCAAGCCGCCCCTCGGCTGATTGTTGCGGATCCTGCAGTGCGGGCCCGGCCGAGTGCCACCGCGCCACAGCACCAGCCAGCGCATCCCAGACGCCAGCTGGCCCACATTGCGCCATCCGTCGCCGCCATTCCCCCACTGGGGCGTCAAGGGCAAGCGGCTGCAGCTGATGGTGGCCAGGCTCAGGTGCGCCACTCAGCAGACGGCCCCTCGAGGCCCAAACGCCGTGTAGGCCGCCCCCCAGCGGCATCTGGCGGAAGGGCATCTGAGCCTCAGGCGCCTTCCCCCAGCCTCGCAGCAGCCACTGGGCAGAGCTTGCGAAGGAGCAGCAGGCCGGGCAGGGGAGGCAAAAGGCTGGGCAAGGTCTCGCCCTCGCAGGCCACTCAGTAAAGGGTGTGGGCAGCTTTCCTTTTATATGGCGGTGGCCATCTTTATTTTGCCCATGGTTGTGTTGTTGGAGGGCTTATTTTTTGTGTTAGGCCGTCGTTGAGGCCCGGTTTGAAGAAAGGTGGAGTGACTCCTCCCCAGTTTGTGGGAGTGAGTCATTTGTTGGGCTTTTTGTGGGGCCCGTTTATTGTTTTTGGGGATTCATGTGGGAAGGGCTTTTCATTTTTGTGCAATAAAAAATTATCTTTATTCATGCAGTCTCCATGGTTGTTCTTCTTAGTGTTTGTTAGCTTCGCCGGCTGAGGGCTTGCGGAGCGGCTGCATTCATCTTCCCTCATGGCCCCTGGCCATTCCCTGACAGGGGGCTTAGAAGTACCGTGCAATAAGGTGGCGTCGTGCGGCCCTTGGCCCTGGTCGCTCCCTCCTGGGAACGTACTCCTGCTCCTCCTCCTCCTCCTCCTCATGCTCCTCCTGCTCCTCCTCCTGAGGTGCTGGTCCAACGTCAGGTGGCAGTGCCTGAGTCCTGCGGATAGCCAGGTTGTGTAGCATGCAGCAAACCACCACAAATTGGGAGACCCGGTCCGGCGAATACTGGAGAGCTCCTCCGGAGCGATCAAGGCAGCGGAACCGCTGCTTGAGGACCCCAATAGTTAGCTCGATGGTGTTGCGGGTGGTTTGATGGCTCTCGTTGTAGGCCTGGGCGCGCGGAGCGGGGTCATGAGCCAGGTGCACAAAGGATAGCCTTTGTCCCCGAGTAGCCATCCTCTTGGGGGAGGCTGTGCCTGTAACATGTCATGCACAGTACTCTGCCGCAGGATAAAGGCATCGTGGCTGCTGCCTGGGAAGCTGGCATTGACTGCCATGATGCGCTGCTTGTGGTCACACACCAGCTGCACATTCAGAGAATGGTAGCCCTTCCTGTTGCGATACTGCTCGCCATGCTCCAGAGGGGCCCGCAAAGCCACATGCGTACAGTCAATGGCGCCCTGCACCAAGGGGAATTCCCCGAGCCTGGAAAATCCCAATGCGCACTGATGCTGGCTCTCCAGGGCCATGGGGAAGGAGATGAATTGGCTTCTCCTTCTGAACAGTGCTTCAGTCACCTGGCGGATGCAGCGATGCGCGCCGTACTGGGAGATGTTTGCTATGTCCCCAGCAGCGTATTGGAAGGAGCCGGTGGCATAGAAGTTCAATGCCACCGTCACCTTCACTTCCACCGACAGAGACGTCCTGCACCTGAGCTTTGGCCGCAGATCTCGGCGAAGCAGGTGGCAGATCTCTGCAATCACCTCCTTTCGGAATCGGAGCCTTCTCACACATCGCGCGGCACTCATGTTTAGGTAGGAGCGCTGCTGGCGGTATAGCCTGACTGGGTAAGGCCTACGTGGCCGACGCCTGTAGCCCCCTCTGCCTCTAGCCAGGGCTGCCCCTCTCACAATGCGTCTGCGAGCCCTACGGACATGGAGCTGCAGCTCCGCGTTGGCACCCCATGCAACCCCCATCAAATCCTGGCAAACACGCTAATTTCCAAAAGGCCACTTGCAGCGCTCTGGCCTGATTCCAAAAATACCTGGCTCTTGCTGCTTGAAACCAGTTAGCTATCCTCCTTGTTGTGTCTCCAGAAATGCGTTGCACAAGAGTGTTTTCTGCAAAAAGGCTGGCCTTTATACTGGAGAGTACGTCCCCTTTAATTTGCGCCCCCCGGGGCCCGCGCTGGTTGTGTTGCGTTCCTTTTTCCAAACGCTCCGGCCGCCAGCCGCACAATGGGGCGGTCCGACTGAAGTTTGGAATCGGGGCGCACAAAGGGCGTTGCACGAGGATGTGACGTCATTTTCTGCGCGCGCATCTGGGCGGGCGCTAAACTTTGCGCCGGCGCTAACGGGCAACTTAATTTGGGGCGGGGCGCAAACTGTGCTGCGCACGGGCGCTACACGCATAGCGCCCGAAAATCACTTCTCTTAAGGCGCTAACTGCTGGCGCAAGCGACTGAAAATCTAGCCCTACATATTTAAAATTCATTAAAATGACATTTAATTCAATATTTTAAACAAAAGTAAAACATTTTGAAAAAAAAATTAAATGTCTGTACGGGGCTAAAAATAAATTTACCTTTTTGAAAAGTATTTTTAATTTATAAATGAATAATCAAATTTCATTTTTCTATTTTTTAAAACTCATAGCTGTTAAAAGCAGGCCTTACACCTGCTTTCACCAGACGTAAGAATTTGACAGTCATTCAGCAGGCGGAAGTTGTGCAAAAAGCACAGCTCTCCACCCGCAGAGGCCCTTCTCTTGTGCAGATGGATGATCTGTCAAGAGAATTTTTAACAGATTGCAAGTGCCGGGTTTCAGCGCATGTGCTTTGCATGCCTGAAACCGGCACTTGCGCGGCCCCTACGGGTGTGTACGCACCTCGTACGCATCCGTAGGAGTCGCAAAATTCGGCCCAATTTATATTTCCAAGATTTTGGTAAAGGGTCTTTCAAGTCATAAATTATTACATATTTGAGGGTTGCAATTCTATTCTGGTGTGCCCAGATGTGACCTACTCCCTACCTTTGGGATTGAAGAACTCCTAGAAACTTTCGGCTCTGAATCCTGTCTTTGTTTATTTCTATCTGAGACTAAACTAGTTTCCTTTTTGTACTCTTCTTCTAAGCAAACAGTAAGCACCAGCCACCTTTAGGAAATTGGCTGATAAATTACTCACAAAGGAAAACTGGGAGGTGATTTGCTTTTCTGTTATAATTTTTCTATTAACAATTAATTAAGAGAGGAATAAAGGAACATTCTGCAACAAATCAACAGTTCCACTGCTGAAACTTTATTGTGCTTCAAGTATATTGAAAGGGTTTTAGCACAGAGGCTAGTCCTGCAGTCTCGGAATATAATGGACTATAATGATTGAGGTAAGTCCCACTAATCGGGCAATCATCTATCCCAAACATAGTGGAAAATTTCCTCCGATCACTATAACCTTTCCATTTTATGCTTTTATTGCACATTGCATTCAGAGGAAATCTTCCCCATTATTTGCCACCTATTGTAGCCTGTCCACTACGGCCTGGATTTTCTTTGCTGAATCCGCCTGTTTTTGGTCTGGAAAATAAATTGGGGTGGAGAGGCCTTCTGTCACAACCCTGCCCCAAAGAATAGCCTCCACCATTCCCCTCCCATGCCCCTGCCATAATGCTGAGCTGCCCGCTGGAAGTCCACCCTGATATATGTAGATGAAGGCAGAGGACGTGGCTTAGCCATTCTTAGGATTTTCATGATTTTCTGCTGATTCTTCCAGAGGCAAACATGAGTCAGAAAGGTCAAACATTGAATGCGGTAATTAATCAACTGCACTATTTTGGCAAGCCGTAACTTCCAATATATAATGACTGCAAAATCTCCATACCGAAAGGTATTTTATGAATTTTGTAGGCAATTTAAAGAGAGTCCGTTTTAGGGAAATAATGGATTCCCCTATGCAGATTCTGTGGTTCCTGTGTTTCGTGAAGAGGATCATGAGGACATGGAGGAGGCATGGATGAAAGACAGGAGAGTAGGACAGCATTCATGCAGGCAACCACTGGCCTGCATTCACAGCATTGGATCTACAGACTAAGGAAGTCCTACCTAGATTTTTTTTACAAGCAGTGTCTCAGAAGGCTGTATTTTCCCCCCAGATACAGTAAGTGAAATAGACAACCTGTTGGAACTTGCCATGCCGCCCCTTTCTATCAGGAGTAGCAATCTGTTATATCTTCAACATAGAGATATGTTCATCCAAGTTCGTGAAAACCTTTCAAAAGTGTGTGCATACTCCATACGGGTAAGGCATGGAAAAATAATGAGACTTGTGACCACTGCAAATTATAAATGATATCACATCAGATACAAAACCTCTGTCACATATTGGCCCAGAACTTGGTGTCGGGGGCTTGCCGCGCGTGCAAGCCCCCGATCTGCACTCACCCTGCGCGCTGACATCTGAAGCCCGGACCTGCTTGCATTTCCTGTCACAGGCCCGGTTCAGATGTCAGCGCGCAGTGCTTACCTGATCCAGCGGCGTAGTTAGTGCGATGTGCCGGCTGGGATCAGGTGAGCACTGTACAACCAATCAGGGGAGGGGAAGGTTCATTCATGAGTTTGAGAGTAAGAACTGTCAAACTCATGAAAACTACAGGGGCCCAAAACACTATTTAAACTTTAAATAAAAATTTAAAAAACATCCCAATCATTAAATTAAGTATAAATAAGTTTAAAAAAATAATTTAAACAACAATTTTTTTTGTTGAAAAAAATACATTTTAAATAAAAAAGGTCTAAAACTAAACTTACCTTATTGTAGATTCTTTAAAATAATAAACCTCTGGGAAAAAAAATTCTAAATTACACTAAAACACCACTTACCTGTAAAAGTAAATACTTACGTGTGCTTTTTACAAGCGTAAAGACCGGAGGCCTTTAGACATGCGCAAATCCCCCAAAACAGAGGAAATCCAAGATGCACGCGCTGCCCCCTACAGCGCACGCACTAGCCTCTTCACCTCTTGGGTTAGAGGAGAGGAAATGCCGGTTTTCAGCGCATGCGCTGTGCATGCTGAAAACCGGCATTTCCTCCGGCCAGACGCGTGAGTACCCCTTCCGTACTCACGCGTTTGGGGAGGAATTACTGCCCCAGTGTTATTAATAATGGCTTGTCTCTCACGCGACTTCATACTTGACAGGGCAGGTGATGTGAGGTTGGGGAACCTTCACGCTCTTAGCATTTTTGTTGAATTTCAAAACAGCAAGTGGGTATAATAACAAGTTTTCTTTAGTAAATCTATGCTTTGCCAAGCAGTTGAGCAAGCTGGTGAAAGTGGAATTACACATTGAAAATCGATTTATCATACATAAAGGATAATTTTGCAACTTTATGATCGTGGCAGGGAGCCTTGTCAGCAGGAAGCACAAATTGGAAATTCAGACATGCTAATAATTGCAAACCATTTAAATTAATAAATAGAAAATCATGTGGCATGTCTGCCTACATTTTCCATTCTGTGCTCCTGGTGCACAAGGGTTCCTATTGGGAGTATGAAGCTGGAAAATTACCCAAGAAGCTTTTCTTCACAGATATGTATACTAAGTTATGCAAATGATTAAAGTTCTGAGATGTTTATTATTTTGAGACGGGTTTAAACTACTGGCGAGGAAACAGTCAATCTCTAATTGTAATCCAGTGAAACTATGTTTGATCTTTCTTCTATTTAATGTTATATTTTGATAAGCATGATTGAAATACAAGTGTAGACTTCACCAATTCACACTCCTGGCACAGTGCTATCCAGCCATTAATTTTAATAGACAGAAAATCCTGCAGGCCTCTGCACGTAACTTTTTGATAATCACTCCTGGACATGTGAAGCGCTGTGTCAGGAATATGAATTCATAAAGAAAGATTTTTTTAAAAGACTTGAATTTCTATAGTGCCTTTCACGACCTCAGGACATCCCAAAGTGTTCTAAAACCAATCAATTACTTTTGAGGTGTAGTCACTATTGTATTGTAGGAAATGCAGCAGCCAATTTGCACACAACACGGTCCCATGACCAGCAGTTAGATAATAAACAGGTAATCTGTTGGTTGAGGGATATATATTGGCCAGGATATCAGGGAGAACTGCTCTGCATTTCTTTGAATAGTGTCATGGGATCATTACGTGCACCTGAGAGGGCAGTGTAACGTCTCTTCTGAAAGACAGCATCTCCGACACTGCAGTATTCCCTCAGTACTGCACTGAAGTATCAGTCAAAATTATGTGCACTAGTCTCTGGAGTGTGACTTGAATGAACAATCTTTGGACACAGAGACGAGAGTGCTCCCACTGAGCTGAGGCTGACTATCTACTCTATATAGTGGGGGGGGGGAGGGTTCAGGTGAGCAGGAATTTAAAAAGTCAATGAGAAATGAGGAAACAATAGAGCAAGATGGACATGGGGGAAATAATAACCAGAGTGTGACAGTAAGGGACAGAATGTTTAAAAATAAGAGTGCAACAGAAAATGAGGCCAAAACAAGGAGAAATGGTAAAAAGACAAAGTTAAAAGCTCTATATCTGAATGCACGCATTCGTAACAAGATAGATGAGTTGATGGCACAAATAGATAGAGAAAGAAAGATTTTAAGAGAAGGGAACACTATCCGTGGCTAACTAAGGACGTAAAGGATGGTATCAAATTGAAAACGAAGGCATACAATGTTGCCAGCTTGGTGGGAGACCAGGAGATTGGGAAATATTTAAAAACCAGCAAAGGATGACTAAAAAAATAATAAAGAGAGAGAAGATGAATTATGAGAGTAAACTGACAAGAAACATTAAAACAGATAGCAAGAGCTTCTACAGGTATTTAAAAAGGAAGAGTGTAGCTAAAGTAAATGTTGGTCCCTTAGAGGATGAGACTGGGGAATTAATAATGAGGAACGGGGAAATGGCAGGGACTCTGAACAAATATTTTGTATCTGTCTTCACGGTAGAAGACACTAACAACATCCTAATAATGGATAATCAAGGGGCCACAGGGAGGGGGATCTAAAGACAATCACTATCACTAAGGAATTAGTACTTGGTAAAATAATGGGACTAAATGATGACAAGTCCCCTGGACCAGATGGCCTGCATCCCAGGGTCTTAAAAGAAGTGGTTGCAGAGATAGTGGATGCATTGGTTGCAATATACCAAAATTCCCTGGACTCTGGAGAGGTCTCAGCAGATTGGAAAACCGTAAAAGTAACACCCCTATTTAAGAAAGGAGGGAGACAGAAAGCAGGCAACTATAGACCAGTTAGCCTAACATCTGTCATTGGGAAAATGCAGGAGTCCTTCATTAAGGAAGCAATAGCAGGGCATTTGGAAAATCATAATGTAGTCAAGCAGAATCAGCATGGTTTTATGAAAGGGAAATCATGTTTAACAAACTTGCTGGAGTTCTTTGAGGAGGTAACGAGCAGGGAGAACAAAGGTGAACCAGTGGATGTGGTGTATTTAGATATCCAGAGGCATTTGATAAGGTGCCACATAAAAGGTTATTGCATAAGATAAGAGCTCACGGAATTGGGGGTTATATATTAGCATGGATAGAGAATTGTCTAACTAACAGAAAGCAGAGAGTCTGGGTAAATGGTACATTTTCCGGTTGGCAAACGGTAACTAGTGGGGTGCCACAAGGATCGGTGCTGGGGCCTCAATGATTTACAATCTACATTAATGACTTGGATGAAGGGACCGAGTGTAATGTAGCCAAGATTGCGGATGATACAAAGATGGGTGGGAAAGCAAGTTGTGTAGAGGACTCAAAGAGCCTGCAAAGGGATATAGACAGGTTAAGTGAGTGGGCAAACATTTGGCAGATGGAGTATAATGTGGGAAAGTGCGAGGTTATACACTTTTGCAGGAAAAATAAAAAAGCAAATTATTATTTTAATGAAGAGAGATTACAAAATGATATAGTTCAAAGGAACCTGGGGGTCATTGTGCATGAAACACAAAAAGTTAGCATGCAAGTACAGCAAGTAATCAAAAAGGCAAATGGAATGTTGGCCTTTATTTCAAAGGGGTTGGAGTATAAAAGCAGGGAAGTCCTGCTACAACTGTACAGGGTATTGGTGAGACCACACCTTGAGTACTGCATACAGTTTTGGTCTCCTTATTTAAGGAAGGATATATTTGCATTGGAGGCAGTTCAGAGACGATTCACTAGGTTAATTCCAGAGATGAAGGGGTTGACTTATGAGGAAAGGTTGAGCAGGCTAGGCCAATACTCATTGGAATTTAGAAGAATGAGAGGTGATCTTATTGAAACATATAAGATACTGAGGGGGGACGACAAGGTAAATGTAGAGAGGATGTTTCCCCTCATGGGGAAATCTAGAACGCGGGGCCACAGTTTTAGAATAAAGGGTCGCCCTTTAAGAACTGAGATGAGGAGGAATTTCTTCACTCAGAGGGTCGTAAATCTGTGGAATTCTCTGCCCCAGGGAGCCGTGGAGGCTGGGACATTAAATACATTTAAGGTGGAGATAGACAGATTTTTACAAGATAAGTGAGTGAAGAGTTATGGGGAGCGGGCAGGGAAGTGGCTTTGAGCCTAAGATCAGCCATGATCTTGTTGAATGGTGGAGCAGGCTCGAGGGGCTAAGTGGCCTATTCCTGCTCCTATTTCTTATGTTCTTATGTTCTTATATTATTAGTGTTATATGTCTGTGAGTCAGAGGTACTGTTTCCAGTTTACAAATGGGTTTATTGTTTGCTTGAGGTGTGCTGTTTCCAAATTATTTCATGTATAATGGCACATTTCGGTGAATAGGTAGTGTGGGCTTGCCTGTGGCGGTTGTCCCTTGCACTGGGCACAAGTACAGGTATCTGAAGTTCTAGTAAATTGTTTAAGGCAGCAGCGGGCAAAATATGGCCTGTGGCTGTATCTGGCCCACCAACGGATTCTATCCGGCCCGCCAATGGATTCTACCCGGCCCGCCAACGGATTCTACCCGGCCCGCCAACAGATTCTATCTGGCCCGCCAATGGATTCTACCCGGCCCAGCAATGGATTCTACCCGGCCCGCCAATGGATTCTACCTGGCCAGCCAAGGGATTCTACCTGGCCAGCCAATGGATTCTACCCGGCCAGCCAATGGATTCTACCCAGCTCGCCAATGGATTCTACCCGGCCCAACAATGGATTCTACCCGGCCCACCAATGGATTCTACCCGGCCAGCCAATGGATTCTACCCGGCCAGCCAATGGATTCTACCCAGCCCGCCAATGGATTCTACCCAGCCCGCCAATGGATTCTACCCGGCCCAGCAATGGATTCTACCCGGCCCGCCATTGGATTCTACCTGGCCAGCCAATGGATTCTACCCGGCCCACCAATGGATTCTACCCGGCCCAACAATGGATTCTACCCGGCCCAGCAATGGATTCTACCTGGCCCGCCAATGGATTCTACCCAGCCTGCCAATGGATTCTACCTGGCCAGCCAATGGATTCTACCTGGCCAGCCAATGGATTCTACCCGGCCCGCCATTGGATTCTACCTGGCCCACCAATGGATTCTACCTGGCCAGCCAATGGATTCTACCCGGCCCGCCATTGGATTCTAACCGGCCAGCCAATGGATTCTACCCGGCCCGCCATTGGATTCTACCCGGCCAGCCAATGGATTCTACCCGGCCCGCCAATGGATTCTACCCGGCCCGCCAATGGATTCTACCTGGCCAGCCAATGGATTCTACCTGGCCAGCCAATGGATTCTACCCAGCCCGCCAATGGATTCTACCCAGCCCGCCAATGGATTCTACCCAGCCCGCCAATGGATTCTACCCGGCCCACCAATGGATTCTACCCGGCCCGCCAATGGATTCTACCCAGCCCGCCAATGGATTCTACCCGGCCCGCCATTGGATTCTACCTGGCCCGCCAATGGATTCTACCCAGCCCGCCAATGGATTCTACCCGGCCAGCCAATGGATTCTACCCGGCCAGCCAATGGATTCTACCTGGCCAGCCAATGGATTCTACCTGGCCAGCCAATGGATTCTACCCAGCCCGCCATTGGAATCTACCCGGCCCGCCAATGGATTCTACCCAGCCCGCCAATGGATTCTACCCGGCCCGCCATTGGATTCTACCCAGCCCACCAATGGATTCTACCCGGCCAGCCAATGGATTCTACCCAGCCCGCCATTGGATTCTACCCGGCCCGCCAATGGATTCTACCCAGCCCGCCAATGGATTCTACCCGGCCCGCCAATGGATTCTACCCGGCCAGCCAATGGATTCTACCTGGCCAGCCAATGGATTCTACCTGGCCAGCCAATGGATTCTACCCAGCCCGCCAATGGATTCTACCCAGCCTGCCAATTGATTCTACCCGGCCCAACAATGGATTCTACCCAGCCCGCCAATGGATTCTACCCAGCCAGCCAATGGATCCTACCCGGCCCACCAATGGATTCTACCCGGCCCGCCAATGGATTCTACCCGGCCAGCCAATGGATTCTACCCAGCCCGCCAATGGATTCTACCCAGCCTGCCAATGGATTCTACCCGGCCAGCCAATGGATTCTACCCGGCCAGCCAATGGATTCTACCCAGCCCGCCAATGGATTCTACCCGGCCCGCCAATGGATTCTACCCGGCCCGCCAATGGATTCTACCCGGCCCGCCAATGGATTCTACCCGGCCCGCCAATGGATTCTACCCGGCCAGCCAATGGATTCTACCCGGCCCACCAATGGATTCTACCCGGCCAGCCAATGGATTCTACCCGGCCAGCCAATGGATTCTACCCGGCCAGCCAATGGATTCTACCCAGCCCGCCAATGGATTCTACCTGGCCAGCCAATGGATTCTACCCGGCCAGCCAATGGATTCTACCCAGCCCGCCAATGGATTCTACCCGGCCCGCCAATGGATTCTACCCGGCCCGCCAATGGATTCTACCCGGCCCGCCAATGGATTCTACCCGGCCCGCCAATGGATTCTACCCGGCCAGCCAATGGATTCTACCCGGCCCACCAATGGATTCTACCCGGCCAGCCAATGGATTCTACCCGGCCAGCCAATGGATTCTACCCGGCCCGCCAATGGATTCTACCCGGCCCACCAATGGATTCTACCCGGCCCACCATTGGATTCTACCCGGCCAGCCAATGGATTCTACCCGGCCAGCCAATGGATTCTACCCAGCCTGCCAATGGATTCTACCTGGCCCGCCAATGGATTCTACCCGGCCCGCCAATGGATTCTACCCGGCCCACCAATGGATTCTACCCGGCCCACCAATGGATTCTACCCGGCCAGCCAATGGATTCTACCCGGCCAGCCAATGGATTCTACCCAGCCTGCCAATGGATTCTACCCGGCCAGCCAATGGATTCTACCCGGCCCACCAATGGATTCTACCCGGCCAGCCAATGGATTCTACCCGGCCAGCCAATGGATTCTACCCGGCCCACCAATGGATTCTCGAACTAAACAGCAAAAACTCATGATTTTTGATTTTGCTGTCTTCATCTTTTGCTGTTGCTGGGTCACGTGCATCCTGAACTGGGGATCTGGGGATCCGGGGATCTGCAGCCCCATAGGGGTCTGCAAGTCTGGTTTCTTCCATCAGTAGTCTCCCAAGAGTAGATTTTGCCATCAGAAGTCTCCCTTGCTCCCCTGTGTATTTGAGACTATTGGAATTCAGCTTGATTGCGCCTGTCATTAGCACCTCCGAGGGGCGCTAATGGGGCGTAAATGACTTATCACCCGAGGGGGGGGGCGGAAAAAACGCCTCCCAAGAAATTCGGCGTGCTTTGCTGAGGTACTACCCAATAGCGCCGCGCCCCTTGGGGTAGCGCCCCGGGCTGCTGCGCCTCCGGCGATGACATCATCAGCATGCGCCGCAACCCCTTAGCTCCCCTTACTGCCCCATGGCAAAAATTTAGCTGCACTCTGCAAGGCTGCTGCTCGCAATGTCAGCGCCAGCCTCGAGGCTCGTGAACCGGGCCGACCTCCGCTCATGGGGCAGTATTTAAAGGGGAGGTGCAGCCGCGACCCGTACCGACATTTTCTTTTTTTGGCCGACCTCAAGGTTGGCCCTCTGTAGTGGGCCGTGTCATGGCCCTGGCCACCATCGTGCAGCCCGGCACCGCGTCTCGGCGGCGGGCTGCAGCCGCGGCGCCACGCTGCCCTGGTGGCCTAGTGTGGGTCATCAGAGGCCCTACAGTGTGCACAGCGGCCCTCCCCTTTAACTGAAAGGGTGGGGCGTTGAAATGCGGTAGTGTTTTGCAGAGCCTGCGCGGAGCGCTGGTGATCGCGCCCTGACATCGCCTCGGGTACTGCCCCACCAGGAAGTGGAGCACCCGACATTGCGCTCCACTTCCTGAGCGGGGCAGTAAGCCTAATTTAGCGGCCAGGGCAGTACACCCGCGCCGGGCACTAAATGTTCGGCCTTAACTCGGTTACCGCCCCCAAACGGGGCATAACCGAATTTAGCACCTAAAGACCGTGCATGCGCAATGTTGAACTCTGTTTGCAATGTGTGTTGGGTGAGTTCACTGCTGGAGGAGATTATCTTGGTAAGTTTTTTTTGATTGTCACACATTGAAACCTGAGGGCCGGGTGGGAAAATCACTGTACCTCCCTTTATTCATCCTGGTGCCATGATTTTCAGAGCTTGGGGCCCGGCTGTTTTAATAAATCCTTACAAGATCTGGCTCTCTGACCGGGGTCTGTCTCCTCCTGGGATTGACATATTTTATACTTTCCTGGGAAGTGCAACCGGGAGGGAGAGGTCTGAGCACCTGGAGAGACTGGTCCAAAGTTTCATAATTTGTGGAGAGTCTCGGCCAGAGTTGACGGAGATAGATGGCGACCGGGTTCTTTTCCATTTTCGCCGGGAATGGCAGTCTGGAGCGGGCGGGGAACTGCGTTGGTGTCGGCGGCCTCGGGTTTTGGGTCTTCTTGGAAGCAGCAGCCAACGGCTGCTCGACTCCTCGCAGTGCGGCGAACAGGATCGGACTGGCGCCATCTGCTCCGGTAATTTGTACGTGGCCTTTAAGGAGCAGGTGAAGGGGAGTGAAAGAAAGAGACTTGGCAGTCTCTGGGCCTGCAGCAAGCATTCGCCTCCTCCCGGGTTTATTCCGGTGGCCTCGTTTGTGGCGTAAACATACAGGAATTGGCTCAGCAGTGATTCCTGTCAACCCTTGCGAAGAATAGCCACTTGGGTAATGTATCGGAGGGACAGAACTGGATCCCAGTACCCTTGGGAGAAGGGCGTGAGAAATCTGATCTCTGGTATCTCTTTTGTAACACTGCAATACTTTTGTGTGTCCACAATAATTTATAAACTGTTTTTACTGAGACTTTAGCGATTTGGGTCTCGCTGGGGTTCGTCGATTTTGTTGTGACTACGTTAAAATATTGCCCAGTCCGACCAGAAAAAAACACTCGAACCCTAACCACAATTCGGAAATTAGCTCATCAAAGAGAAAGGTAGGCGCTGAATGCTGAACAAAGAATGGACTTCCTGTTCTAAATATTTTTTTACCGATGCAGGTGGAAAAGTTGTGTGCTTAATTTGCAAAGAAAGTGTGGCTTGCTCAAAGAATACAATGTGAATCAGCATTTTGAGAGTAAACATGCATCCAAATATAAAAACTTGTCCGCCGAAGAAAAATCAAAGAAATCTGATGACATGGTTGCTTTTATGCAAAAAGACCAAAGCTTTTTCACAAAACTATCAGTGGCACAGGATGGAATTACGAGAACGAGCTACGTTATTGCACACAAAATTGCCAAGTACAGCAAACCAATCTCTGAAGGAGAATTTATTAAGGAATGTATGGTTTGAATCTGCTGCAATTTTGTACCCAGACTAGAAAAAGCAGCTTGAGAACATTTGCTTGTCGAGGCGAACTATTGTGAGACGTGTCGAGGATATCTCTGAGAACCTGGACCTGCAGTTGAAAAGTGAGGTAAATAATTGCTCCTGTTTTGCATTGGCACTCGATGAGAGTTGTGATGTCAAAGACACAGCCCAGTTGTTGCCTTTCATTCAAGGTATCACCGAAAATTTTGAACTCACAGAAGAATTGGCATCAATGCAGTCAATGAATGTGACAAAAGGAAAAACATTATTGGAGGCTGTGGGGGAAAAATTCAGTATCGCCCCATTTGGGGCGCAATTAATGGCCGGGCGCAAAGATTAGCACCTGGCGCTAATTATTGCCTCCGACTACAAACTTGGCTTTTATCGCCCCTGGAGGTGATTGGAGCACTAAATCAAGTGCTTCACAACTGCCTTAAGGCGCAAAGGCCGAGGAGCGAGGCGCTACCTCAGAGCGCTGGCGAAGCTCATGTGATGTCAGTCAGCAATGGAACACAGACACACTGGCGCCGGCCAGTTCTTAAAGGGGAGGGTTGATCTTGTTCTCCATCCACATCCTGCTCATTGCAGCCTTGATTCTCGGCCTGGAAAGACCTGTACATCAAATCTGCTGGAAAGAACAATGAAGAGAACCAGGGAAAGAGCTCAGAGTGCATCCCCCACAGTCTCTTCTAAATTGATACAAGGAAGGGCAAATCAAAATGAACCTGCAAAGTGCTGCTCAGTACCCAAAACTCCTTCACACAGCATTGAATCTCTCCAGAAGTCTCTCTTTCTTGCTCTCACAATGCGTGGTGCAAAAATGTCACCAACAAAAAAAGGCAGGAAGCATTCACCTTTAAATAGCGCTCCCCCAGTCCCTTTCTGACTGCAAAACGCTCCCCTCAACCTGTCATTGCTAGCAGCAGGCAGTAAGGCAGGTGGAGCCACTCAATATCCGGTCCGGGGCGCTACCGGGGTGCTGCACACTCAACTGACTTCACGATCTGCTGGCGCAGGAGATCGTGGTGGTAGTGTTTAGCACCGCCGCAAAATGTCTAGTTAATTTTGTGAGCGGTATAAACACCGTCGCGCCCGGGTGCTAGTTGCTTTGCACCCAATTAGCGCCCTCTTAAGGCGCTAATGGGAGGCGCAAACCAATTGAATTTTTTCCCCTGTAAATCAGTGCATGTCAAAATTAGGAGCGGAGTGGAAACTATTGGTGAGTTTGATCACCGATGAAAGCCCAAATCTGACAGGCAAACATGTTGGATTACTGAAAAGAATTCAAGGCCAAGTCAGAGAAACAAATCCAGAACAGAAAATTATTTTTCTACATTGCATCCATTATCAAGAAGTAAAAGTGTTCTAAAACTAAGCAATGTCATGGACACAGTTACTTAAGTGTCAACTATATTTGAGCAAAAGGATTAAATCACAGGTAATTTGTAACTTTGCTTGAGGAATCTGAATCCGAGCTCACAGATCTTCTGTATCATATCAACATAAGATGCCTTAGTCTGGGTAAATCTTAGAAAAGAGTGTGGGGACTGAGAGCCGAGATTAGTTTGTTTTTGAAAATGAAAGAAAAAGATTTGCATTATCCACAATTGAACGAAACAGATTGGCTCTCTGATTTTGCATTCGCTGTTGATATCATGGGCCACATGAACACTGAATTTAAAGCTGCAAGGGAAGGGGCTTTTTGCTCATGATTTGCAGTTCAGTGTCAAGTCGTTCATGACAAAGTTACTCCTTTTCTCCCGTCAGATAGAAAACCAGCAGTTCTGCCATTTTCCCACTTTGCGACAGATTACTGTTTGAAAAAGTACACGTCGTCACTACTCGACTTGCTTGCTGAAATTTCTCGCTGATTCCAGGATTTTAGAATGATAGAAAATGACCGGTCTCTGGTATCCTCGCCGTTCACATTTGACGTTGACAACGCTCCATGTGACCTCTGACTCGAGCTCATCGACCTGCAATGTGGCGCATTGCTTGCGGAGCAATTCAAATCGGTGCCGCTTCCTGGGTTTTCCGCCTCTCTCAATGAACAGAGCTTTCCAAAGACCAAGGCTCATACCCGGAAGATGCTCGTGCTGTTTGGATCAACATACATATGCGAGCTGACATTTTCTGTGATGAAATTCAATAAATCAAGACATAGATCTTCGAAGAGCGATGACAACCTTGCAGTAGTGCTCAGCATTGCAACAATGGAGATGATGCCTGACTTCTAGTCTCTTGTTAACGCACATTGGAGGCTTCATTCTTCCCATTGAGTGAGTTTATTTGGTTTTCTTTAACCCGATTTTCAATAAAAGAAACTAAGACTATATTTTGTGCTGTTATGCAATCGCTTCTATACTCAATACTCAAAAAAAATCAGGACAAAATTATCTTTTGCAATAAAATTTAAATATTTTATAGTAGCTGTTTTACTAGTATATGATTTGTTTCTTCTCTACAATTGTTAAAATGATATCTTCTGCAAGTTTCTAAGTGCTTAAAGTTTTTCTCTTTTTTAACAAAATTTTGCAGCAGTTGTCGAGTAATTATGGCATAATAATATCAATGGCTAAGGTAAGTTTTGGGTAAACCTGTATCATGTTCGTTAGCATGTTAATAAGTGTTGTTATGTTTATTAAGTGTGGAAACAACATGACGGGTTCTTTATACAATAAATGCCATAACAAATCTTAATGGTAGCTGTTAACGCAATTCATTTTATGTGTGCGGCCCTCAATAGCTCACCAAAACTTGTTAAGTGGCCCTCCAGCCCAAATAATTCCACACCCCAGTTTAAGGCACGTAGTTACTTCCCAACAGGCCCCTGCAAACATCTGTGCTCCATATCAGCTTTGTCGCCATGACAGAAATAAACACAAAGCCTGAAGGGACTGTCTGAATAGATGTAATGTATGGCGACAAATGCTCACAGACAATATATCCAACAAAATATCATGTGCAGACCAACTGAACATCATGCAATTTGCAAATTGTATGTCACAAAAAATTCACTAATTCTATACTTCCCAGACAATGACTACTACAGGGTTGTACAGCCTCTGATGGGTGTGGGCTCTATGTCCAAGGCAAGCAGATGGATCAACATTTGTATTTCATGGATTGCAGATTGGTTAACGGACAGAAAACAGAGTAGGAATAAACGGGTCATTTTCGGGATGGTAGGGTGTAACTAGTGGAGTGCCGGAAGGATCAGTGCTTGGGCCTCAGCTATTTACAATCTGTATCAATGACCTAGATGAAGGGACCGAGTGCAATGTAACCAAGTTTGCTGACGATACAAATCTAGGTGGGAAAGTAAGCTGTGAGAAAGATGCAAAGAGGCTACAAAGGGATATAGACAGGTTAAGTGATTGGGCATGAAGGTGGCAGATGGAGTACAATGTGGAGAAGTGTGAAATTATCCACTTTGGCAAGAAGAATGGAAAAGCAGAATATTTTTTAAAAGTTGAGAAACTTGTAAATGTTGGTATTTAGACGGATTTGAGGGTCCTTGTACATGAATCATAGAAAGTTAACAAGCAGGTACAGCAAGCAATTAGGAAGGCAAATGGTATGTTAGCCTTTATTTCAAGGAGGTTGGAGTATAAGAGTAAGGAAGTCTTGCTACAATTATATAAGGATTTGGTGAGACCATACCTGGAGTAGTGTGCGCAGTTTTGGTCTCCTTACCTAAGGAAGGATATACTTGCCTTGGAAGGGATGCAATGACAGTTCACTTGATTGATTCCTGGGATGAGAAGGCTGTCCTATGAGGAGAGATTGAGTAGAATGAGCCTATATTCTCCTGAGTTTAGTAAAATGAGAGGTGATCTCATTGAAACATATAAAATTCTTAGAGGGTTTGACAGGGTCGATGCTGAGAGGCTGTTTTCCCTGACTGGAAAGTCTAGATCTAGGGGTCATAGTCTCAGGACAAGGGGTTGGATATTTAGGACTTAGATGAGGAGAAATCTCTTCACTCGGAGGGTTGTGAATCTTTTGAATTCTCGACCCCAGTGGGCTGTATATTCTCAGTCGATGAGTATATTCAAGACTGAGATTGATAGATTTTTGGGCACGAAGGGAATCAAGGGATTTGGGAATAGGCCGGGATAGTGGAGTTGATATAGAAGTTTAGCCATGATGTTATTGAATGGCGAAGCAAGATTGATGGGCAGTTTGGCCTACTCACACTCCTATTTCTTATGCCTCATGTGGGATCTGCAGCCTTCTCAAGCATGGGCAAGTCATAAGGTTCAGGCCAGACTTCCTGGGGATGTGGTCGTGGAGCTGTGAGTGATAGATGCTGCCAATGGTGCGTGATGAGCCCAGTGTTCTGAAAGAGCTTTTCCTCATCCTCCTTTTGTTTCTTGATATAATAGAAAAAAAGGGAATGCATAAGGGAAAGGCTACGTTCTCATATCGTGAATAGATTCAGAACATTAAAGTGTAGAGGGTGACTTTCGCCAGATACCTTAGGCTCTAAAGAGGTAAAGAGGTGGCCAGGGTGGAGTCTCAAGCTGAAACGCCGGTTCATCCCGCATTTAGCGCAAGGCGCCATCTTGCTAAAGGAGTTGAATGAAGCCAGCGCTAGGAATGGCCACCCGGAGGCTTGTTAAACATCTGATTGCCACTTAAAATGCCTGCTAGTGCTCATTGAAGAGGTTGCACGTCATTTTGGTGGCTATCACTTCAACTAATGCTCTCTCCTAACAGCGACCAGCTGTTTGGGAGTAAACATGGCATTGATGTCGATCTCAAGGGCTACTTAAAGGGATACTCACCACTTAAAGGGATACTCGCCATTTCATGGTCATTGCTGCTGGAGCCATCAAGAGGACCTCTGAAACACATCTGTAGACTTTCTGGGACATTTTGTCAAAACTTCACCCACACTCGAGCAACATTTATTTGGGAAATTCTCTGAGGACTTCACCTAAAAAGAGTGAGTGATGTGTACTCCACTTTATTGGACACCTTATAGGAGTCACCAGGAGCAAGGGAGTGCTTGGTCATGGGCATCTTGCGAGGGGTCCCCCTTGGTCTGGATGAGGAATGGGAGGAGGACATGAGGCCAGGCAGAGCAGCATCAGCTGCTGCAGGAGAGAGGGACAGGAGGGCAAGGTAGTGTACTTCCCCCTGGCGGGTACAGGACATCCCTTCTCCTCTGGACCTCCTCCACAAGGACCTCCAGTGTCGCATCTGAGAACCTGTGCGCCCTCTCCCTCGGTCCCTGAGGTATCTTGCAATGTGCCGCTGTGTGTCAGCCAGCCAGAGCACTCCACACCTTCGGTGGAAGTGGGTGCATGGAGCCCACATATACTGCTCCACGAAAATTGTGTTTATTCAGCACTTGAGTGCTAAACCTGCAAGTTTCTGGTTAGCATCTCCAGGCAAGTTCAAATTATGGTAATAAGCAATTAGGACGAAAATTGTTTGCTAAATCCAGACGTTCAAACTGGCGTGTCTTATTAGCACAGCACAGCCTGTTTACACCCTGTGGCCAAAATAACCCCCGAAGTATGTAGCCCCAGAAGCAATACTGAATCTATTAGCAAGGTTGAAGTGAAAAAGATAACAAAAAACAAGTATTGAGCGGAACTGTTTTAACAGTCAAAAATCTTCAGAAGGGGGCCTAGAACTACATTTCTGCCTGGCTACTGCTGCTTAGCAACCAGCAACACTGCTTTTATACAGGCATTGATTTTTTGAAGTGGGCCACAGACAATATGGTAAGGAAATCCAGCGTTGCACATCACTATCTAATTTCACTTCAACTTGCATGTGGCGGGAAGGATTGTGGCGGGGGATGTGGGCCCAAGAAACTGAATGGGATTTTTGACTGGTGGGCAATTGGTACTCGGACTCCCCAGCCCATTTTCCTCCACTATTCAGCTGAAATCCGCCACAAAATAGGAAGTATACGGAGGAAAGTCCAAGCCCAGTACTCTTCTTCATACGGTTGAGTATTATAGTTGTTAATGAAAGTGAACAACTGTAGCTAACCATGTTGATCAAATAACAAAACATACAAACATATTAATGCAAGGCTTAATGTAAAGACAAATGCAGATTAAAAATGTATTTTAAAGAAATGAATGTAGATTTTATTCTAGTTATCAGTGAAAAATGGTTTGTTCTGTTACTTGTATTTGATGCATTGCATTTAGTTTTTCCAGTTTGTGATGTTCTGCTAACCTAATTATGAGCACAGCACTGCTGTTGGATACAGTGCGAATCACAATTACTGCCATGTTCCGTGGCACAATTATTATTTTATTACTCACTTAAGAGGTGCTACCATGTTGATTTCTATGCTATGATTATCACTACTTTCCAGGAGTGTTAATCACTCTGAAAACCCATTTATTGAAGAAGCCATTTCAACTTCCAAAATGGTTGATGTCTGTGTCGGATTTGCAGTGATTGGTTTTATACGCACACAGGGTGAGATTTTCACTGGCTCCACCAGATGGAACCGAAAATTGCGGGGGATAACATAGAAAGATAGAAACATAGAAGATAGGAGCAGGAGTAGGCCATTCGGCCCTTCGAGCCTGCTCCGCCATTCAATGAGATCATGGCTGATCATCCAAATTCAGTACCCTGTCCATGCCTTCTCCCCATATCCCTTGATCCCTTTAGCCTTAAGAAATATATCCAACTCTCTCTTGAATATATTTAATGAACTGGCCTCCACCGCCCTCTGTGGCAGAGAATTCCACAGGTTCACCACTCTCTGGGTGAAGAAATTCCTCCTCATTTCAGTCCTAAATGGCTTACCCCTTATCCTTAGACTATGACCCCTGGTTCTGGACTCCCCGGCCATCAGAAACATCCTTCCTGCTTCTAGCCTGTCCAGGCCTGACAGAATTTTATTGGTTTCGATGAGATCCCCTCTCAATCTTCTAAACTCCAGTGAGTATAAGCCCAATCGACACAATCTCTCCTCATACGTCATTCCTGCCATCCCAGGTATCAGCCTGGTGAATCTTCGATGCACGCCTTCCATGGCAAGAACATCCTTCCTCAGGTAAGGTGACCAAAACTGCACACAATACCCAAGGTGTGGTCTCACCAAGCCTCTGTACAACTGTAGCAAGACATCCTTGTTCCTGTACTCGAACCCTCTTGCTACGAAGGCTAACATACCATTTGCCTTCTTAACCGCCTGCTGCACCTGCATGCTTACCTTCAGCGACTGGTGCACAAGAACACCCAGGTCTCTTTGCACTTCCCCTTCTCCCAATCTATTGCCATTCAAATAATAATCTGCCTTCTTGTTTTTGTCACCAAAGTGGATAACCTCACATTTATCCACATTATAGTGCATTTGCCATGTTTCTGCCCAATCACCCAACCTGTCCAAATCGTACTGGAGTTTCACGACATCCTCCTCACAACTTACCCTCCCACCCAGCTTTGTGTCATCTGCAAATTTGGAGATATTACATCCAATTCCCTCGTCCAGATCATTAATATATATTGTGAACAGCTGAGGTTCTAGGACTGATCCTTGCGGTACCTGTTGTGTATGTACCTTTAAGGGACTAACTGGTCTCAGACTGCAGTACCGCAGTGACCACCCCTGTATAAAAGGCCCTAGCAGGCTTCTGTAGTTTCAGTTTCCAGGTTGTCTCCATTCAGTAAAGACTTGTTATAATCAACTCCTGCAGTCCGTGTCTCAATTATACACGGACATAATACTGGCGACGAGTAAGAAACGAACTTACCTGCAACTCGGCAGCACCTCAGATGACGTTATTGAAAGTCGAAGCCAGAAGAAAGAAAAAAAAAATAATCCAAAGAAACTCGAGAAACGGGCGTCGACCGTGGGCAACCGCCCTCCAAATCATCGAATTGAAAAGTGCAGGAGAGACTGTCGAGAGCCAGGCTTGGTCTCCATTCTGTGGTTTCCCAGCTAATCGGGCTGGTGGCAGGTAGTGCACTGATCCTTCCTGGGCTGCGGCGGGCTAGAGCTCGATCGGGTGGCTCTGCAACGGGGCCGGGCAGCGAGTCGGGAAGCAAAGAGAGAGAGAGAGGGTGGAGCACACAGGGCGCGGCCAGTGCTTCGCAGCCGGGCAGCGTTCGGAAGTAAGAAGAGGGAGGGAAGTGTCCCAGAGGGTCCGCTCCACGACAGGAACGGTTCTTCAAATAACGGAGCAAATATTGAAGCGCGATAGAAAAATAAAAATACCGCGGAGAGCGGCGTTGGCAGCAGCGATCGGGGAGGCACGAAGACCATAGGGCGTCACCATTACAGGATAGTAAAATAAATATAATCGCCAGCAACAGCGTTGGCAGCAGCGGCAGCGGCGGGACAGCGCAGGAGGCGCCATCTTAACTCGGCGGGGAAGAAGTAAAAGCGCGGCAGGCGCCATTTTAATCCATCGGGGACAAAGGCAAAGCACGGGAGGCGCCATCTTAGATTTTCAAGATACCAAAGACTGGCGATATCACTGCCTTCGATACTGCAATAGAAGACTGGACCACGTATGTGGAAAGAGTCGAGATATATTGCGAGGCAAACGAAATAGCCAATGAGAAAAAGGCATCGGTATTGCTAAATTTAATGGGCGCAAGAACGTACGGCCTATTGCGGGACCTGATTACTCCAGCCAAACCGAAGGCGAAGAGTTTTAACGAAATTGTTGCTATCCTACAGGAACACCTAAATCCTACACCGCTGCTGATAGCAGAAAGATTTAAGTTCCACAGGAGAAATCAGCATAAAAATGAGAGCAATGCTGATTACCTTACGGAACTACATAAGCTATCAAAGCACTGCCAGTTCGGAGCAGGACTGGCAGATACCTTACGGGACGAATTTGTCTGTGGACTCCTGAGTGAAGGAACCCAGAAGAGGTTACTCTCAGAGAAAGAGCTGATGCTAGATAAGGCTTTCAGCGTGGCAGTATCGTACGAAGCAGCAGCAAGGGGAGCTGTGGAAATACAACAAAAGCCACAGGAATACGGCACCCCCGAAATGACACGGAGATTTGCAAAATGTTATCGCTGCAGCAGAATAAACCATGACCAGAAGGACTGCTGGTCCAAGGAGAAAAAATGCAGGCAACGCAGAAAGATGGGACACATTGCACGAGTTTGCAGGTCTGGGAAGAAGACCAATGACAACAAAAAGGCTACTAAGGAACCGTACAGGAAAGTACAAAAGATGACGGACAGTAGTTCCGAAGACCAGATGAGCGATAGTGAATCCGGGAACAAGAGACTAAGCTGTCTCAAACTTCACAACGTAATCGCAAAAGAGGATCACCGAACCATTTGGGTCACCCTCACGATAGCAGGGTCCCAAGTCAAAATGGAATTGGATACAGGATCAACTCTAACCGTCATGAATCGACGAGACTACGAGCGGCTATTCTCACACATACATTTGAGAGAGACATCCATTGTCTTGAGGACGTATACAGGGCAAAAAGTATACCCCAGAGGAAAAATAAGGGTGCCTGTCGAATACAACGGCAAGAAAATACGGAAATTGTATCTCTACATTCTGCAAGATGGTGGACCACCGTTATTGGGATGTGAATGGATCAGAAAGATAAGTTTACACTGGCACTCCATTCAGGCACTGACGGTGGCTGGTAAAAAGGATGATGACGTCACTCCTGGACGATTGTCAACAAGCTTAGCTGACGCCAAAGAGGTATTTCAACAAGAACTGGGCACTCTTAAAGGCGTAACCGCCTCGATAAAAATAGAGGAGAATGCAATTCTCAAGTTTTTCAAAGCAAGACCGGTACCATATGCAATTCGCCCAGCCGTCGAGGCAGAGCTGGAGAATCTGGAGAAGGCAGGCGTGTTATCTAAGGTAGACTGGAGCGAGTGGGCGACACCCATCATTCCTGTCATGAAAAAAACGTTAAACAATAAGTCTGAGGTGCCAAGGAAGGTTCGCATCTGTGGGGACTTCAGGGTGACGGTGAACCCAATCCTTCACACAGTACAATATCCTCTTCCAAGGATAGAAGATATCTTCGCCTCACTATCTGGAGGGAAGCGTTTTACAAAAATTAACCTAGTACAAGCATATTTGCAGATGGAGGTTGAAGAATCCTCTAGGAAGTATCTCACGATAAACACTCACAAAGGTCTTTACCAGTATAATCGACTGGTATTCGGAGTAGCATCAGCTCCGGCGATATGGCAAAGAATGATGGAACAAGTCCTGCAAGGGATTCCGGGGACTCAGTGTTACTTGGACGACATCCTAGTGACAGGTGAAGATGACAGTGAACACCTTGCCAACCTAGAGCAGGTGCTCACTAGACTATGTGAACATGGGCTACGAGCCAACCGCCCTAAGTGCGAGTTTTATAAGAAACAGATATCGTATTGTGGCCACGTGATTGATGAAGAGGGGTTGCATAAGTCCCCTGACAAAATTGAAGCGGTAGTTAAGGCTCCAGCGCCTGAAAATGTGTCGCAACTGAGGTCATTCCTCGGATTGGTGAATTACTACCATAAGTTTTTGCCGAATTTGTCCACAATTCTGCATCCACTGAAAGCCCTACTACGAACGGGAGCAGCATGGAAATGGAGTGATGAATGTAAGCGGGCCTTTCAGAAGATTAAGGACCTAATCACTTCAAGAGAAGTATTGGCTCACTACAACCCATCACTACCGATAAGACTGGCGTGTGATGCGTCTCCCTACGGTGTTGGGGCGGTACTGTCACATAAATTCCTTGATGGTTCAGAGAGGCCGATAGCTTTTGCGTCACGCTCGTTAACTTCAGCCGAGCGTAACTACGCCCAGATTGACAGAGAGGCCCTCAGCCTGGTGTGGGGGGTGAAGAAGTTCAATCACTACCTGCACGGTCAGAAATTTACTCTACTAACTGATCATCAACCTCTCGTCTTCATTTTCAACCCTCAGAAGGGCGTACCGATAATGACAGCACAACGGCTACAGAGGTGGTCCCTTTTCCTAGGGGCACACCAATATGACATCGAGTACAAAGGAACTAAACAGCATGGGAATGCTGATGGATTGTCACACCTACCATTGCCGACGGTGGAAGAAGAACTGGCAGTGGATCCAGTGGAGTTATTCCACTCGACTATAGTCGAATGTCTCCCTGTGACGAATGCAAACATAGAAAAGGAAACACGAAATGACCCGACACTCTCCTGGGTCTATGATTTAACGGTGAAGGGATGGCCTGCACATGGCGAACCACTGCTGCCAGCATTCTCGCCGAGAAGAGAACAGCTGTCAGTGTGCAGAGGAACCTTGATGTGTGGATCCAGATTAGTAATTCCACCCAAATTGAAGGATAGAGTGCTCAATGAGCTTCATGAGGGTCATCTGGGAGGGGTAAAAATGAAGAACTTAGCCAGAGCGTTTGTGTGGTGGCCGGGAATCGATAGAGAAATCGAAGAGATGACCAAGAGCTGTACAGGATGCCAGAAGGTCCAAAACGCCCCACCACAAGCCCCTCTACATCCATGGGAGTGGCCCTCATCTCCATGGCAAAGGGTGCACATTGATTTTGCTGGTCCCTTTATGGACTCGATGTTTTTAATTGCGGTGGATGCACATTCAAAGTGGCCAGAGGTAATAAAAATGTCCTCAACCACCACAGAAAAAACTATCACAGTCTTACGAACCATATTCGCCAGGAATGGGCTGCCTGAACAGATTTGCTCTGACAATGGACCACAGTTTGTGTCTGAAGAGTTCCGGAGGTTCTTAAAGAACAATGGTGTTAAGCATTACACATCCGCCCCATATTATCCAGCCACTAATGGATTGGCCGAGAGGTTTGTTCAAACATTCAAGAAGGCTATCAAGGCAATGTGTAATGAAGATATACCCCTACAACACAAGATGGATAACTTCTTGTTTGCCTACCAGAATGCGACACATGCGGTTACCAACCAAACTCCAGCCATGATGTTCTTCAATCGAAGACTACGATGCCGCTTGGATTTGGTTAAGCCAAACGTCAGAAGAGATGTGGAGAACAGGCAGTTTCAGAATATGAATGAAAGGCCGACCAGGAGTTTTAAGATAGGTCAACCAGTTTTGGCCCGGGACTACCGCACAGAGAAATGGCAGCCAGGAACGATCTGTACACGGCAAGGACCTCTAATGTATACTGTGGACGTTGGAGAGAGCATTGTAAGACGCCATGCTGACCAGATTCTAGAGTCACTGGAAAACGTCAACTCCACACCACGATCTGATACACCTGGCGATGGAACCGAAGTACCAATTGCATCTACCGCAGAATCGGTGATATTGGAAACAGACGAACCAAACAACGACATTGATCCCGACGCAACCTTGCCAGAAGAACCTAATATCCCAAAGAGGCGTTATCCAGACAAAATCAGGAAGCCTCCTCAAAGACTGAACTTATAATTGCTTAACTTCAACCAATGTATCTAGCAATCGTAATTGTAATTGTAATTAGTTATTATTTAGTTGTTAAGTGAATGTTATGTACTGTTTATCTAAAAGGGGAGGAATTGTTGTGTATGTACCTTTAAGGGAATAACTGTCTCAGACTGCAGTACCGGCAGTGACCACCCCTGTATAAAAGGCCCTAGCAGGCTTCTGTAGTTTCAGTTTCCAGGTTGTCTCCATTCAGTAAAGACTTGTTATAATCAACTCCTGCAGTCCGTGTCTCAATTATACACGGACATAATAGTACCCCACTAGTCACTGCCTGCCACTTGGAAAACGACCCATTTATTCCAACTCTTCGCTACTTCCCGCTCCCAATCTGGTTGACTTCATCCTGAAAGGGGCCTGCTGCTGGGCGGCCAGACCACCCACCTGCATCAATTGATAGGCTGCCATCCAGTCACTGCCACCTTCAAAGGGATTTACAGCTGGGTGGCCATAGCGACCACCTGTTTCAAGGGCTAGACCCTTTTATTATGCAAATCAGGGTCCTATGATGTATCAGTTTAGATAGACATGGTAGACTATTTCCCAGGTTGTCTGTTCCACTCAGGAGGATATCTCCAGCATATCACTGATACATGTTCTCTCATCCCCAAACAGCAGGTGAAAACCAAATAGTGCCTTTTTTTTAGCCATTATGAGCTTTCCTAATGTACTGCACTATGGCTGTGCACATACTGGAAATAGGCATTTACTAAAATAGGAAATAATTCTAATCAGTGGCTGTGCAGGCAATGTGTGGAGTCAAACATAACAATGTAGCATTCCTGGATTCAGTCATGAGTATTCATTCCTCCACAATCAGGCTATGCAGAAGTATTACGTTGCCGTGCTGTGGGCTTGCTATTCATTAAATACTAATCAAGATAAATGTCTCTGTGGTCTGAACGTTTATTGTCACTCTTTCATTTACAGTTGACAGAGGCTCAAGCCTAAAGCTATGATTCATGACTCAAGTATAATCCCCAAAATCCGAGCATAGCAGAAAAATAAAGAGACATCAATATTTGCTGGTTATTAAGAAAGCACAGAGGACCTGGAATTAAAAAAAAATTCCATCATTTAGATTTCAGGGTGTTTCTGCAGGGTGTTTGAGGTAAGTCCTAATGGTCAGCTAATTCTTCATCAGCTGTTGTAATCTTCACAACATGGAAATTCTTCACAAGGTTCTATGGTAGAGTTGCCACAGAGCAATGCCAATCCAGGGAATAGGAGAGGAAATTGATTCGTTTTTAACTTGGGCAGCTCAGCATAAACAGAGCGGCAGCTGCCCGAAAAAAGCTTACTGTCCAATTTGCACTGGCATCCGGCCGCTGCGACCTTCAAAGGAGTCTACAGCTGGGTGGCCAGAGCGCCCACCTGTTTCCGGCAGTAGACCCTGTGTATATGTATATATGTCCTATGGCATACAAAGGACCTGACGAACTGGATAGAGCATGCACTGTGCACACAGAGCCCAGAGGTAAGTTTTTATTTGATTTGGTGGGGCCAGGAGGAACAGGTGTGTACAGCAGAAAAATAAATACAGAGCAGATTTGCTTCTCCAGGTTGCACAAAAAATATCCTGGACTGTTGCTACACTGGACATAACATCTAGTTGGGTCAGTAGTCGAGGTTCCTGGTGGGCAGAATCTGTCACTTCCACGAGGATCAAAGGGCCTTGGATATTCAGGTTCTCTATATGTATTAGCTTCCATAAAAGACAGATATTGATGGCATTATGAAGAGCATTATTGCTAATGTAATGAAGAACATAAGAACATAAGAAATAGGAGCAGGAATGGGCCATTTGGCCCCTCGAGCCTGCTCCGCCATTCAATAAGATCATGGCTAATCTTCTACCTCATCTCCACTTTCCTGCACTATCCCCATATCCCTTGATTCCCTTAATATCCAAATATCTATCGATCTCTGTCTTGAATATACTCAACGATTGAGCCTCCACAGCCCTCTGGGGTAGAGAATTCCAAAGATTCACCACTCTCTGAGTGAAGAAATATCTCCTCATCTCAGTCCTAAATGGCCGACTGCTTAGTCTGAGATTATGACCCCTGGTGACCCCATGACTTCCCAGCCAGGGGAAACATCCTTCCTGCATCTACCCTGTCAAGTCCTGTAAGAATTTTGTATGTTTCAATGAAATCACCTCTCATTCTTCTAAACTCTCGAGAATATAGGTCTAGTCTACTCAGTTTCTCCTCATAGGTCAATCCCCCCATCCCAGGAATCAGTCTGATGTACCTTTGTTGCACTCCCTCTATGGCAAGTATATCCTTCCTTCGGTAAGGAGACCAAATCTGTACACAGTACTCCAGGTGTGGTCTCACCAGGGCCCTATATAATTGCAGTAAAGTGTCTTTTAATCTTATACTCAAATCCTCTTGTAATAAAGGCTAACATACCATTTGCTTTCCTAATTGCTTGCTGTATCTGCATGTTAACTTTCAGTGATTCTTGTGCAAGGACACCCAGGTCCCTCTTAACACCAACATTTCCCAGTCTCTCACCATTTCAAAAATACTCTGCTTTTCTATTTTTCCTACCAAAGTGGATAACTTCACATTTCTCCACAATATATTCCATTTGCCATGTTCTTGCCCACTCACTTAGCTTGTCTCTATCCTCTTGAAGTCTCTTCACATCCTCCTCACAACTTACATTTGGCCCCCTCATCCAAATCATTGATATATATTGGCCCAGAAATTGGTGTTGGGGGCTTCCCGTGGGTGCAAGCCCCTGACCTACACTTACCTAGCGTGCCGACAGTTGAGGCCTGGCCCTGCGTGGATTTCCTGTCAGTGGCCCGGTTCAGCTCCCGGCACGCTGTGCTTGCGTGATCCAGCGACGTAGTTAGTTCGATGAGCCGGCTGGGATCACGTGAGCACTGAGCAACCAATCGGAGGTTGCAAAAGTTCATTCATGAGTTTGATAGTAAGAACTGTCAAACTCATGAAAACTCCGGGCGCCCAAAACAGTACTTAAACTTCAAATAAAAGTTTTAAAAATCCCACTAATTAAATGAACTATTAATAACTGTAAAAAAACTAATTTAAACAATTCATCAAATTTTTGAAAAAAATAATTTTTTTATAAATCGGGTCTAAAAATACACTTACCTTACTGTAAAGTCTTTAAAAATAATAAAACTGTGGAAAAACATTTCTAACTTTAATTAATAGACCACTTACCTTTTAAAACTAAGTACTTACGTCTGCTTTTTTCTCGCGTAAAAACTGGAGGCCTTATCGCACGGGCAACCCTGTAAAAAAAAAGGAATTTCAGCGCGCACGCGCAGACTCCTGCGTGCACGCATTCTACCTCTGAACCCCTTGGTTCAGAGGAAAGGAAATGCCGGTTTTCCGCGCATGCGCTGTGCATGCTGAAAACCGGCAATTCCATCGGGCCCACGCGTGAGTACACGGTGTGTACTCACGTGTTGGGACCCGAATTACTGGGCCATTGTGAATAGCTGAGGCCCAAGCACTCATCCTTGCATTACCCCACTAGTTAAAGCCAGACAGCCCGAAAATGACCCATTTATTCCTACTCTCTGTTTTCTGTCCGTTAACCAATTGTCAATCCATGCTAGTATATTACCCCAATCCCATGAGCCCTAATTTTGTTTAATAACCTCTTGTGTGGCACCTTATCGAATGCCTTCTGAAAATCCAAATACACGATATCCACTGGTTCCCCCTTATCTATTCTGCTAGTTACAACCTCAAAAAACTCGAACAGATTCGTCAAACATGATTTCCCTTTCATAAATCCGTGTTGACTCTGCCCAATCCTATAATTATTTCCTAAGTGCCCTGTTACCACGTCCTTAATAATAGATTCTAGCATTTTCCCTACTACTGATGTCAGGCTAACTGGTCTGTAGTTCCCCGTTTTCTCTCTCCCTCCTTTGTTAAATAGTAGGATTACATTTGCCACCTTCCAATCCACGGGAACCATTCTAGAACCTATGGAATTTTGGATAATGACAACCAATGCATCCACTATCTCTATAGCCACCTCTTTCAACCCCCTAGGATGTAGGTCATCACGTCCACGGGATTTATCAGCTTTCAGTCCCATTAATTTCTCCAGTACTATTTGTTTACTAACACTAATTTCTTTCAGTTCCTCATTCTAGCTAGACCCTTGGTTCTCCACAATTTCCAGGAAGTTTTTTGCATCTTCATCCATGAATACAGACAGTGAGCCCGAGTTAAAATTAAAATGATTGATGGTGGGTTGCGAACCCGCTGCCATCCTGCCTCCATGCAACTTTACAAAGTATGGGGTCTATGAGTTCCGATCAGACCCGACACCAAGCAGCGGGAGAACCACTTAAGGCAGTAAACAGCTTGGTAACTGCCCGGATAAGCCTATTTTAAGAGGCTCTTCCCATTTTGCAACATTTTCAGCGTGTTGCATGTCGTGTGACAAACACGCCAGCTGATTGTGCCGGGTATACTTTATGCCCCGTGTATGTCTGCAATACTATCTCCGTATCCCGTAGGGGAATATGTTTGAATAACTTTTTGTAATCTTGTTTATTCATGACCGTCAACGCTGATCCGGTGTCCACTTCCATCTTCACTTGGACTTTTGCAATCTGCAGTGTGACCCAGATAGTTTGTCGGTCAGCTTCTTTACTCACATTGTGAATCTTCAGACTACCCAGTTCCTTGCTGTTGGGGTCTGAATCCGAATTCAGTTCATCTGGACTCTTCACAGTCACGTTATGTACCTTTCTGTACTTCTTCTGCGGTGACTTATTGTTGCTGGTCTTCTTTCCTGACCGGCATACATTAGCTATGTGACCAAGTTTGCCACATTTTCTACATTCCTGGTTTTTAAACCAGCATTGGTTCTGGTCGTGTGTTGTCTTCCCACAACGGTAACATTTCGTTGTACCCGAAGTCATTTGATCCACACTGAGTACCGCTGTCTTCAGCTGCATTTCCGCCGTGCCTCTCGCTGCGGCTTCGTGCGATGCTGCAATAAGGACAGCCTTATCAAGTGTAAGATCGTTCTCTTCGAGCAGTCGCTTTTGTGTTCCTTCCTTCGACATCCCGCACACGAACTTGTCTCTCAGTGCCTCTGTCAGATTTACCCCAAACTGACAGTATTTTGCTAGCCTATGCAGTTCAACCAGGTACTCCGCGTTGCATTCCTCCTTTAGTTGCGTTCTCCCGTAAAATTTAGCTCGTTCCGCTAACATCAGCGGTGTGGGGTTCACGTGATCCTTCAGGACAGCAACAATATTAGCGAAAGACTGATCCGCCGGTTTAGCTGGTGATAGAAGATGCTTCAATAACACGTATGTCTTCGCACCCATTGAGTTTAGTAAGGTTAGAGCTTTATAATAATTTGCTATCTTATTGACCTTACAATATATCCCGATGCGTTCTACATACGTGGTCCAATCTTCCACATCAGAATCGAATTCGTTGATGTTGCCACGCTTAGGCATCTTCACAATCTTCCTGAGAAACAACAACGAAATTTTTCTTTAACTTTTTTTTTCCAAAAATGGCGGTTTCCCGCGCTTGTCTTCTTCCCCGTCCACTTTCAAAATGGCGGTTTCCCGCTCCTGTCTTCTTCTCCGCCTACTGGCGGGAGGGGTAAGCTTTTCCCTCGGGCGACGACCGCTGGCTTTCGGGGTTCGCAGCCTGCGCGCCGGCTTCAGTGCGTTCTTTGTTCCCTTTTCTCGGCAGGGCAACCGGCGCTGGGGACAACCCGTTGACGGCGAACAGTTCCAGCCGCTGGCTGAATCTCCTCGGTCTCCCTCGCTCGGCTCTGTCTCTCCCGCTCGCTCGGGCTATGTCTCTCCCTCAGCGGCTTCCAATCGCACCTCCCAGCCCTCTCGCAGTCCGGTCCTTTCCTCCCCCGGCTGCGGCTGAGTTCTCCGCGGTTTCTTATTTTTATTTCTTCCCGCGCCTTACGATCCCGGTCGCAGCACCTCGCGGCCTCGGTAGCTGCCCGGCCTTACACCGGTCGCGGTCAAGCTGTCTCACGACGCTGTTGCGCCTCCCAGCCCACTTGTAGCCCCGTCTCTCACACCGGCTGCGTTCCCGCTGGTAGCCCGGTCTCTCACAACGGCTGCGTTCCCGCTTGCACCGCGGCTTCCGTGCCCCACGCTGCCCCAGTCTCAGCGCCTCTGGGCCCGACTTCTGTCCGGCTCCTTTCCCCCCCGACCGTGGTCGAGTTCACCGCCCTTCCTCCGTTCTTTTTTTTATTTATTTTCCCCCTACTCACAGTCAACGTGGCCGACTTGCTTCTCGTGGCTGATCGGCTCACTCACCACCGTGGCAGAAGGGACGATCACAGCCTGTTGCTGATGGAAGGCTTCGTGTCTGAATTCTTCCTTCTTCCTTGCTCTGCAGACTCGAGTCTTCTCTCAGCAGAATGACGAGGGCGGGTGCCTCCTCTCGACGCTCGTTAACTGCTTCGGATGTATCGCTGCCGCAGGGTAAGATCGAACTCGTCGCCACTGTAAAGTCTGTGGGTTATATGGTGAATGAATACACAGACTACAAGAGTAGCTTTAGCAGGACTTTACTATTTGAAGGTCAGGGCGAATCTGCCCAATAAATCCTTACACAGCACTTATATACCGGTGTGGTCACCACCGGTATTACAGTATACAGTAGCCAAGATAAAGCAGTGCAACCCTTAAAATAGCTCTCTTAAAGGTGGAACGTTACATACACTACAATAGTTATAGTGTTATATGCCTGTAATTGTTTCTCTACCAGCAATTTTCTCATAAGACTGTGTTTTCGTTTTCTGTTTTAATAAAATCTTGGTTTTCTTACACCAAACCACTTGTCTACTCGAGTCTTTCTGTATCGCCGCCTGTACCTAAGTCCGGTGTCTAGAACCCAGGGGCGTGGGAGCGATTTGAACCACTCGCAGGCAGTCAGGGCCATAACTGGCTAGGCGCACGCGCCACCCGCCACCCCCTACAGATAGGAGGCGGGTCAAAGGTTAAAATCTTTTTGATTGATGGCGGGTTGTGATCCCACCGTCAACCCACCTCCAAACAGCATTCCCAAGTGTAGGTACCCCAATTTGCAAATGGACCCGACACCTAGCGGCGGGAAGTGGATTAAAGGCAATTACTTGCCCATTAACAGGTACTTGCCAGTAGTTTTCAGGTTATTTTTGAATTTTGCTGCTTTTGGCTCAGGTTACCCGATGCCCGGACACCACACCAGGTAAGTGTGGCATGTTGTGAGTCTGCTGTAATGTTTCTGGATTGATGACAGCTGCAGAAGTGGTGTGAAGGATCCAGTGTTGCACATGGTGAGTCTCAGAGGAAAGAAAATGTTGGGAACTGCATTTTTAATATATTTACACTTTTATTTAGATTATAAGGCCTAGAAATTGAGTATAGCCCCGCTTGAGGCGTTAGAACTGGTGCTGCGCAAAGTTTATAGCCAGACGAAACTTATCGTTGCCTGGCAAGATATTGGGTTGCATCGCCCCCAAAGGGGATTGAGGCGCGAACTCAGATGTTGCACGGGGCTCCTAAGGCACAAAAGTTCAGGCGCTACCCAATATCGGCGCGGACGGGCGCAGCGCAGGTGATCTCAATTACCGGAAACCACGAGACTTCCAGGCGCCGGTCGGCTCTAAAAGGGGTGGGTCAGTCAGCCTGAGCTGTCACACTCAACGCCCTGTAGGCCTCAGAATCGGCGCTCGCCCTTCTCTGGCGCAAGAAACTTTTTATAAATCGGGTCTAAAAATACACTTACCTTACTGTAAAGTCTTTAAAAATAATAAACCTGTGGAAAAACATTTCTAACTTTAATTAATAGACCACTTACCTTTTAAAACTAATACTTACGTCTGCTTTTTTCTCGCGTAAAAACTGGAGGCCTTATCGCACGGGCAACCCTGAAAAAAAAAAGGAATTTCAGCACGCACGCGCAGACTCCTGCGTGCACGCATTCTACCTCTGAACCCCTTGGTTCAGAGGAAAGGAAATGCCGGTTTTCCGCGCATGCGCTGTGCATGCTGAAAACCGGCAATTCCATCGGGCCCACGCGTGAGTACACGGTGTGTACTCACGCGTTGGGACCCGAATTACTGGGCCATTGTGAATAGCTGAGGCCCAAGCACTCATCCTTGCATTACCCCACTAGTTAAAGCCAGACAGCCCGAAAATGACCCATTTATTCCTACTCTCTGTTTTCTGTCCGTTAACCAATTGTCAATCCATGCTAGTATATTACCCCAATCCCATGAGCCCTAATTTTGTTTAATAACCTCTTGTGTGGCACCTTATCGAATGCCTTCTGAAAATCCAAATACACGATATCCACTGGTTCCCCCTTATCTATTCTGCTAGTTACAACCTCAAAAAACTCGAACAGATTCGTCAAACATGATTTCCCTTTCATAAATCCGTGTTGACTCTGCCCAATCCTATAATTATTTCCTAAGTGCCCTGTTACCACGTCCTTAATAATAGATTCTAGCATTTTCCCTACTACTGATGTCAGGCTAACTGGTCTGTAGTTCCCCGTTTTCTCTCTCCCTCCTTTGTTAAATAGTAGGATTACATTTGCCACCTTCCAATCCACGGGAACCATTCTAGAATCTATGGAATTTTGGATAATGACAACCAATGCATCCACTATCTCTATAGCCACCTCTTTCAACCCCCTAGGATGTAGGTTATCACGTCCACGGGATTTATCAGCTTTCAGTCCCATTAATTTCTCCAGTACTATTTGTTTACTTACACTAATTTCTTTCAGTTCCTCATTCTAGCTAGACCCTTGGTTCTCCACAATTTCCAGGAAGTTTTTTGCATCTTCATCCATGAATACAGACAGTGAGCCCGAGTTAAAATTAAAATGATTGATGGTGGGTTGCGAACCCGCTGCCATCTTGCCTCCATGCAACTTTACAAAGTATGGGGTCTACGAGTTCCGATCAGACCCGACACCAAGCAGCGGGAGAACCACTTAAGGCAGTAAACAGCTTGGTAACTGCCCGGATAAGCCTATTTTAAGAGGCTCTTCCCATTTTGCAACATTTTCAGCGTGTTGCATGTCGTGTGACAAACACGCCAGCTGATTGTGCCGGGTTCAGCAACTATGTGAATTCTTGACAGCTGCCCCTGCAGCATAAAAGTGGACATGCAACATAAGTTCACTTTCAGATGCCAGAACTTTCTGTTTTGAGGTTTTGGAACACATTTTGCAGGTCTATTGAGGTTGTAAGGCTGCGATTTTGCCGGCGCTCAGAGGGTGGGTTTTGTAGGATTCACAAAATTTCCACATTTCCCCAAGGTTATTATTAAAAGGGGCCCTATGGACAATTTGAAAAGGGTACCCAAAGATGGCGTCCGCACCTCGTGACCAAAAGCCTGTAAGATTTTAAAAGCCTGAACTCTGCAGCACAGAACAAGCAGCTTTGGGAAATCAAAACTTAAAATGCATTTCTGTGAAAAGGACTTTTGTGTTTGAAGGGCCAGACATCTAAGCAAACATTTGAATATGCATTTTTGTCAAATTGGAACAGATCAACCCAGTTAGGCCTAAACATGAGGCCATTAGTTTGTCCGCATAAATAATCAGAAACAGCTTAAGGAAGCCATCAAGGCTGGACAGGCCGTTTAAAATGCATTAATGACAATACAGCCCGGACATCAGGCCATTAGGTGCGGTAAACGGCCATCTAAAACTAGTTATTTTAAATTGGCACAATCATTTAAAACAGCCCGCCAAAATTGAAACAATGGACTAACCTGATTTGGCGCACAGATAAGGGGCCATCGAAAGGAGTATAACTGTAGGCCCTTAGTAGCAATCTCGCTCTGCTGGCTCTCTCCTCCTGACTCTGAACTCTCATCTGGTCTTGGGCTACCGCCGCTCGCACTCACACCCTGGCCTCGTGGCGGGATCTCTTCTCGCTCCCCGTATTGTGCAAGCAACCAAGGACATCCATACCAAACGCGGGAGAGGGGAACGAGACCTGAGTCCAAAGTCACCCAGGACACCCGGGCCATGAGAGAGGGCAGAGGAAATGAGGTAAGATGAAGCGAGACGAAGAGTAAGGTAAACCCGACAAAGAGCAGAGAAGGGCAGCAAAAGACGTATTAATTAAGACCGCGCGCTGAGTTATAAGCTGACGCTCGGGGAAGAGAATATCCGAGGACAGTGAGACTAAGTTGGCTGGGCGAACACTGCAAATAAGCTGGCGCTTGGGGGTGAAGAATCTTGTTGAACAATGCGAATAAACGCAGGTGTCCATGCCATAACGAAGATGTTGGCGTTCTAAGAATGGGTAGGAAAATCTAAGCAGTGATGACTGCTAATCGCCTCATCGACGCAACGTTACCGCCGACGACCGCCCGAGGGAGAAGAAGAAGAGAACCCATCTGAGGAGAAGAAAGGTGTGTTGCAGCAGCAGCTGCAGCACCGCGCCCTGAGACCACATGGTGATGGAGAACCCCAAAGGACAGCAGCCCAGACCTCAAAACTCACGATTGCTAAAACAACAGGTTTTGCTTTGGATTGGTGAGCATGAATTCCTGGCCCCTCATAGCTTAATCTAGTTAGGTATAGGGGTAGGATAAGGATAAGGGGATTGTTGAAGTAGTTGTTTTTCCCTCGATGTGCTGTGTGTTCCCCATTCCCTGTATAAATATATTAGTTATAGTGTTATATGCCTGTAATTGTTTCTCTACCAGCAATTTTCTCATAAGACTGTGTTTTCGTTTTCTGTTTTAATAAAATCTTGGTTTTCTTACACCAAACCACTTGTCTACTCGAGTCTTTCTGTATCGCCGCCTGTACCTAAGTCCGGTGTCTAGAACCCAGGGGCGTGGGAGCGATTTGAACCACTCACAGGCAGTCAGGGCCATAACTGGCTAGGCGCACGCGCCACCCGCCACCCCCTACAGATAGGAGGCGGGTCAAAGGTTAAAATCTTTTTGATTGATGGCGGGTTGTGATCCCACCGTCAACCCGCCTCCAAACAGCACTCCCAAGTGTAGGTACCCCAATTTGCAAATGGACCCGACACCTAGCGGCGGGAAGTGGATTAAAGGCAATTACTTGCCCATTAACAGGTACTTGCCAGTAGTTTTCAGGCTATTTTTGAATTTTGCTGCTTTTGGCTCAGGTTACCCGATGCCCGGACACCACACCAGGTAAGTGTGGCATGTTGTGAGTCTGCTGTAATGTTTCTGGATTGATGACAGCTGCAGAAGTGGTGTGATGGATCCAGTGTTGCACATGGTGAGTCTCAGAGGAAAGAAAATGTTGGGAACTGCATTTTTAATACATTTACACTTTTATTTAGATTATAAGGCCTAGAAATTGGGTATAGCCCCGCTTGAGGCGTTAGAACTGGCGCTGCGCAAAGTTTATAGCCAGACGAAACCTATCGTTGCCTGGCGAGATATTGGGTTGCATCGCCCCCAAAGGGGATTGAGGCGCGAACTCAGATGTTGCACGGGGCTCCTAAGCCACAAAAGTTCAGGCGCTACCCAATATCGGCGCGGACGGGCGCAGCGCAGGTGATCTCAATTACCGGAAACCACGAGACTTCCAGGCGCCGGTCGGCTCTAAAAGGGGTGGGTCAGTCAGCCTGAGCTGTCACACTCAACGCCCTGTAGGCCTCAGAATCGGCGCTCGCCCTTCTCTGGCGCAAGAAACTTGTTCAGGTTGGAGAAGGTGAGACAGAGAGCAGAGTGCTTCAGCACTGAGGCTCTGGACCATTTGGTGTCTGCAGTTGAGCGCCGTCGAGATGTTCTGCATCCTGACAATGGTAAGAGGCCGAATCAAAAGGCTTACCGGCAATCTTGGAGGGAGGTTTCTCTGAGGGTCAACTCCAGCAGCATGGCGACCAGGACCCCTGTTCAGTGCAGGAAGAAATTCAACGACCTCACTCGGGTCGTTAGGGTGAGTGTTGTTTATGCAAACTTCTGATTCCCTCCATCTGCACCTGACTTCGAGCACCCTGTTGCCATGATGCCCCAATGGCCATCTGTCAGCAAGCACCCATGGCCCTTTCTGGGCACACACATGGACATTTCACTCAAGGCCACATGTAAGGGCCCTTGCACCATGGGGGGCATGCGATGATCTCTCAAGGCCTCATGTAAGGGCTCTTGCACCATGGGGGGCATGCGATGATCTCTCAAGGCCTCATGTAAGGGCTCTTGCACCATGTGGGGCATGAGATGATCTCTCAAGGCATCATGTTACAGAACTTCCCCTTCTTTCCCCTGCAGTCCAAGCTGGCAGCGAGGCGAAAGGAGCAGACTCGAACCGGTGGCGGGCCTCCACAAGTCGTCACTCGGACGGATCTCGAGGAGAGAGTGCACCAGATTCTTGGAGGACATCTGTCTGGTCCTGTTACCACTGCAGCTGCCGACCCCATTTCCGACAGCGAGGGTAAGGCTCTTTCCTTTTTCAGCTGTTTCCTTCCACTTGGTCCCCCCGCCAGCATGCTTCCTCAGTGTGCAGCCATGTCAGAGCCTTGCCGCAATCTGGCATGCCTTTCCGCCAACCTGTCCTTTTGCTAAAGCCACTCTTCCACCTCCCTGCTTTCAGATGATGCATCACCAACTCGGGCTCAATGCCCTGAAGCTGCCAGTGCCAGTGCCTCCGGAGGCGAGGATATGGAGGAAGCCGGACCATCCGTTCCAATCTCAGGGGAGCATACACATCTACAGACTGGGGATAGTAGTTCCCTGGAGGGGAGGGGGGGGCTCTGAGGATCAGCCAGTTGCCAGAACAAGTGGCATGCAGCAACGCAAGGGGGGTAGGCAAGTTCGGCCACCGTCTCCCCGGAGGGCAAGGCAGGTAGTGATGACTGCTGCACAGAGTGCAGAGGAGGTGCGTCGCCTGGCTGAAATGAGCACCCAGGCCCAGCTCAGGCACACTGAGCTGATGGCTGCAGTGGGGAGGATGCCTCAGTCAATAGATACACTGGCAAAGAGTGTGTTGGACTTCGGGGCAACAATGGAGAGGACTCTCCAGGGCTTCGGGCCAACAATGGAGAGGAACCTCGAGGGCTTCGGGGCAACAATGGAGAGGACTGTCCAGGGCTTCAGGCCAACAATGGAGAGGACTGTCCAGGGCTTCGAGGCCGCTATGGAAAGGACTGTTCAGGGCTTTGGACAATCCCTGGAATGGTCTGTCCAGGGCTTGTCCGAGGCAGTGGAGCGGTCGGCACCGGCCTTGTCCGAAGCAATGGAAAGAACTGTCCAGGGCTTCTCCAAAGCACTGGCACCTGGCTCACAGGTCCTCACTGCTGCCACGCAGTCACTTGCCGGCCTCGTCCACAACCAGATTGAGGCAACGCGAACTCTCACTGCAGCCACCCTATCTGCATCAGCTAGGATCACCCCGGGCCCTTCCAGTCCCATACAAGGCCAGGAATCAGTGGAGCATGCGATTGTGGCGGATGAGCCAAGCCAGTCCCCTCAGAGAGCCAGTGTGTCATCCGACCATGGTGCAGGTGTCCTCTCTCAGCAGGTGACCATTTCACATGCCAGCGCTGGTACGTCTGCAGTGCAGCTGCCACCACCTGCAGGGAACACTGCTTCCAGCCATGCTCAGATCAAGCATCCTGCGTCCGCACCCTCCAAGCCCAGAGGTCGGCCAGGCCGTCCCTCAGGGGCTTCTGCGCTTCCACACAGTCAGCAGGCGTCCCCCAGCCTTCACCCCGCCACTGGGGTTCAATTACGTAGGAGCAGCAGGGAGGGAAGGGGCCGTCCGCGAAAGAGAAGTCGTTCTCCATCAAGGGGCCAGCAGTAGAGGGAGGTGCTGAGACGTTTCCTTGGCCAAATTCAAGGACACCCTCACCTGTTGTAATTGCTGGAAATGGTTTGTTTAGTTTTGCGGCTTTGCCGAAGAGTTAACTGTTATTTTGTTAGTTATGGTTTCTGTTGACATGACGTTGTTTTGCTGTAATGAAAGACTTTTGTGACAATAAAGAGAAGTTTTAATGTGCTATGGTGCACATGACTAATTACAGTGATGCTGGCCTTCAGAAGCTTTCAAACATCCAAAGTGCGCAGGAGTAAAGACACTCATCATTCCGCGAGAGGGGCCTCGAAATGAGTCCTCATGAGCCTCTGACGGATGGCCCTTCCACTTTCAGGAGCCCTTCCATGTTCCTCCTCCTCCTCCTCCTCCTCCTCCTCGTCCGCATGCTCCTCCTCCTCCTCCTCCTCCGTCTGCTCTTCCTCCTCCTCCTCCTCCTCGACCGCCTGCTCTGCTGGTCATTGAGGGACAGCTGGAATTGGGTGGGTGCGTCAAATCGCCAAGTTGTGGAGCATGCAGCAGACGACGACAATGTGACCCACTTGCTCCGGTGAGTACTGCAGGGCTCCCCCCGAATGGTCAAGACATCGGAAATGCTTTTTGAGCACGCCAATAGTGTGCTCTACAATGTTCCTGGTCGCCTGATGGCTGCTGTTGAACAGCTCTTCTGCTGGGGTGGCGGACACACGGAGTGGTGTGATCAGCCATGGGCAGGGAGGATAGCCCTTGTCCCCAATAAGGCAGCCTCGTGGTCAAGCCGGCCCCTCAAAAAGGTAACAAACTGAGGTCTACCGCAGGATAAAGGCATCGTGGCTGCTCCCTGGGAATTGGGTGTTGACTGCCATGATGATTTGGCGGTGGTCACAGACCAGCTGCACTTTGAGGGAGTGGAAGCCCTTGCTGCTGCGGAAGTCCTCAGGATTCTGGAATGGCGCCCTCAAAGCCACGTGTGTACAGTCAATCGCCCCCTGCGCCATGGGGAAGTCCGCAATAGCAGCGAAGCCCTGCGCGCACTCCGTCTGCTTCTCCAGGGTCAGAGGGAAGGTGATGAATTGACGCCTTCGCCTATAAAGGGCAGCTTTAACTTGCCGGATGCAACAGTGGACTGCAACCTGAGAGATATTCGCAATGTCCCCAATGGCTGACTGAAAGGATCCGTTGCCATAAAAATTGAGGGCAACAGTCAGTTTAACGGCCACCGACAGAGAGGTCCTGCACCGTAGACGCGGCTGCAGATTCTCAGCAAGCAGGTGGCACAGCTCAGTAACAACGTCCCTCCCGATTCGGAGCCTTCGCACACACTGCTCCTCCGACATGTCAAGGTATGACACCTGCTGCCTAAAGACTCTCGCAGCATACCCTCGGATTGGCCAACCTCCATTGCCCCTCCTCCTTCTGGCCAATCCCGGCCCTCTCTCCCGCCGTCTCTCTGCCCCTAGTGTTCGGCCATGAGGCGGTCGCTCTCCAAAGCATCTCCCATTCCGATGCCAGTTGGTCAAAAGGCTGTTAGGTCTAGTGCTCCAACTGCTCCGGACAGGTTTGAAGGTCCCAAGTACTGTAATGCTAAATTCCAAAAACCCTGCTCCACAGTAGCTCACCAACTCTCTCCACCAATGATCGCAATGAACAGGCCAAGTGGCTGAAGCTTCTATACTAGAGCTGTCCCCTTTAAATAGTGCCCCCCCGACTCCGAGAAGGGCCTGCTAATGCTTCTTCGAACTGTCACTAATAGCGCTAGGCGTAAAGGCTCCGGGCGCCACCCAATATCCGCTCAGGCGCCCCTAAAAGGCATTGCACACTGAAATGACATCATGATCTGCTTGCGCTCATGGGCGCGCGCAAACACTTAGCGCAGGCGTTAAATGTATAGTCAATATGGGAGTTGTCGCTATCTTCATTGCGCCCGCCCCAACATTGGGTAACGCCCCAATTCTCGGTCTCTTTAGGCGCTAACCACTGGCGCAAACAACCGAATTTCTAGGCCTAAGTTTTTAAATTCATGCCCAGTGCCACCTCATTGGGAGAACCTCTCTCACCAGTGACAGATCACTTCTGTTACCTCACCTGCAGCTGCCATCTATTCCAGCCTATGGAGGGAGCCATTGGAGAGCCTAGATGCAAGAGGTCACCTCTGTGCATATTTGTCAGTGTTTGCAGCACCTTAATGCTGCCAAACACTGAAGTATCAACTGTCAAAATAAAATTGTGCGTGGTCCCTTTAGGGAAACTGGCAGATGACACGTCATCAAATGATGTCAGCTGACCCGCTTCCTGTTAATTGGCTGGCAAGCTCGCAGGGCGGGCTTAACAAGGTCAATCAAGGCAAAATCACATCTGTGGGCCGGATGCAGCTGGGGGTGGGACTGGAAGCCGGAAACCACCTGACCCGCAACGAACTCGCCTCCATTAATAAAATCGCAGTCTACGTGTTTAAGCTGAGATCCATATGCAGAATGATCTCCTTGGAAAACCCTCTCCCCACATTGACTGAGCACTTATAACATCTCTTCTTCAACTGAGATTCAGATGCCTCGACAGATCTGGTGGAGCCCTACAGTACGCACCAGACAGGGTCTCCAGAATCATTATAGTCTGCTATACCTTGCACAACATCACACAGCAGCATGGCTTACTGTTGCCTGAGGAAAAAGTGACACAGCACACAGCCTCCTCAGAAGAGGAGGAGGAGGAGGAGGCAGCAGATGAAGAAGACCTTGCGGAGGTGGATGTGCCTGTTCCACCAGCATGCAAGCAAATTGCTGGCCTTGAGGCAAGGGATACACTAATTCATGCCAGATTCGCATAAGTTTACACAGCAAACTCATGTGGCTGGCACATGGAAATAGTGTCTGCCTGACCTTCTTAACATACCATATAGCATCTGTATAATAAACTATGGTTTCCTATCACTCTCACCAACATCATTACAGATGAAAGGCGCCATGACCCCTCACTGTGCAACTTCCATTTCTGAACACACATAGGCCAACTCTTTGAATCTTTGACATTGCATTTCTTTAATACAATTGAAATAACAATGAGAAACGTAACTTTGCATTAGATCCAAACACCCAGGTGACTACCTTTGTGACCATTTGTGAGTTAACTTTCTCTTACGCGTGCTTCTACGTGGTGCACCCCCTGTGGCTTCAGCAGATGTAGAGGCACCTTGCTCATTTCTATGCTGTGCCTATTTAGATGCCTTTAGTGGGTGTCCTCTGGGTTTGGGAGCCTGGGAGTGTTCTGCAACAGTCTGCTCCTCCTGCGGCTGTGCAGGGGCTGAGCGGGCCATCTCAGTTGTGTGAGGAATCGAGGGCTCTGACCGAGGGCTCCGCAGTGGCATGGGAGTGTGAGCGCTTGGAAAGGAGCCCACACTTCCTTGTTGTTGACCACCAACATTCCTCTCAATTTCCAAAATTTTGGAATAGATTATGGAATAGTTCCTGCAGATTGGAGGGTGGCAAATGCAACCCCACTATTTAAAAAAGGAGAGAGAGAGAAAACAGGGAACTACAGACCGGTTAGCCTAACATCAGTAGTAGGGAAAATGTAAAGTCTATTATAAAGGATGTGATAACAGGACACTTAGAAAATATCAACGGGATTAGACAAAGTCAACATGAATTTATGAAAGGGAAATCATGTTTGACAAACCTACTGGAATTTTTTGAGGATGTAACTGGTAGAATAGATAAGGGAGAACCAGTGGATGTTATGTATTTGGATTTTCAGAAGGCCTTTGATAAAGTCCCACATAAGAGGTTAGTGTGCAAAATTAAAGCACATGGGATTGGAGGTAATATATTGGCATGGACTGAAAATTGGTTAACAGACAGGAAACAGAGAGTAGGAATAAATGGGTCTTTTTTGGGGTGGCAGGCAGTGACTAGTGGGGTACCGCAGGGATCAGTGCTTGGGCCCCAGCTATTCACAATATATATCAATGATTTTGATGGGGGAACCAAATGTAATATTTCCAAGTTTGCTGACGACACAAAACTAGGTGAGATTGTGAGTTGTGAGGAGGATGCAGAAGCTTCAAGGTGATTTAGACAAGTTAAGTGAGTGGGCAAATATATGGCAGATGCAGTATAACGTGGATAAATGTGAAGTTATCCACTTCGGTAGGAAAAACTAAAAGGTAGAGTATTATTTAAATGGTGATAGATTGGGAAATGCTGATGTACAAAGGGACCTGGGTGTCCTTGTACACCAGTCACTGAAAGCAAACATGCAGGTGCAGCAAGCAGTTAGGAAGGCAAATGGTATGTTGGCCTTCATTGCAAGAGGATTTGAGTACAGGAGCAAGGATGGCTCACTACAGGTGTATAGGGCTTTGGTGAGACCACACCTGGAGTACTGTGTGCAGTTTTGGTCTCCTTACCTAAGAAAGGATATACTTGCCATAGAGGGAGTGCAGCAAAGGTTCACCAGACTGATTCCTGGGATGGCAGGATTGTCGTATGAGGAGAGATTGGGTCGACTAGGCCTGTATTCACTAGAGTTTAGAAGAATGAGAGGGGATCTCATTGAAATGTATAAAATTCTGACAGGGCTAGACAGATTGGATGGAGGGAGGATGTTTCCCCTGGCTGGAGTGGCTAGAATGAGGGGTCACAGTCTCAGGATACGGATTAGGACATTTAGGACTGAGATGAGGAGAAATTTCTTCACTCAGAGGTGATGAACCTTTGGAATTCTCTACCACTGAAGGCTGTGGAGGCCAAGTCATTGAATATATTTAAGAAGGAGGTAGATAGATTTCTAGACACAAAAAGCATCAAGGGGTATGGGGAGCGAGCGGGAATATGGTATTGAGATAGAGAATCAGCCATTGTCATATTGAATGGCAGAGCAGGCTCGAAAGGCCGAATGGCCTACTCCTGCTCCTATTTTTCTATGTTTCTATGTTTCATGGGTCACCCGCACTTCACTCTAGCAAGTAGCTGGAGATCACATTGCTGCACATCAGTGGGGCCATGAGGAACCATCTCTGTACTGACAGTCCTTATAACGGGAACGTCCATATACCTCTAGTTCCTCTCCCATCTATCCTCCATAGCAGAACATCTATTTGGAAGAGTCACCATGTTCATTTGAGTCTGGCGATTTATGTCCTCCATGGAGGTTGCCATCCTTTCCAAGGCGGCACCTACATTCACCATTGCATGCACCACAGCATTGCTTATGTTTGAGATGGACGCCTGCATTCTCTGCACACTCGCAGTTACCATGGTTGCAAACCCTATCAGATACTCCTGCACTTGTTCCTGAAGTTCCAGCACCACCTTCTTTCTGGATGGTCCCAGAGACACAGCGTCCACATGCAGCTGAGCAGAGCTGGGAGTGTCCAGTGCCCTCCGACGAGGACTCTCCTCTACTGTCCCTGTCTTCACCATCTGCTGATGCTCACTTGTGAGCTGTGATACACCAGGTAACAACACTAATCTATCTTGCGAATGACCCACCGAGGTGCGCGTCCCTGCGCTGGTGCTGGGTGCGCTCATTTCCGCTGACGTTGCTCCCTCAGAGGCTGCAGGTTCCTCTGAGGAGTCATCCTGCTCTTCCTCCAAGACAGTGGGGAGGGGGGCTCTCGATGGTCCTGTGGGGGAGTAAAGACATGAGTTAGACATGTGATATTAACATAGCAGACACATCCCATTGTGCAGATGATCAGAACTCCATCTGTATGAACATCAGATGCCATATCTGTCACTCATGAAATCTAAATGATAGGGTTGCAAATCTATCCTGTCACCAGCTTGCTCTACTGCACCCATTTCTCCGTCCCCTACTTCCAGCTCCTCTGCGGTGGTTAAATGTGCCATGGAAGGTGGGCCTCCTCCTGTCCTCCCCCTCTCCCTCTTATTGTGGGCTCTCTTTTCCTGAAATGAGGGACACAAGTGGAGTTTGATTGAGAATGTTGGAGTGAGTGTAGAGAACCCATAGCATAGATGCTTAGAGGGAGGCAAAGATGGAGTGAGGTGCCAATACCAAGGTGCCTCCCTGTGCGTTGTTCGTTATTGTCATTGCATAACAGTGATAGCGCGTGTGAGAGGTGCATAGTAGAATAGTGAAGTAATTCTGTACATAGAGAGAGAGGGATGTTTAAGGGAGCAAGGGATGTAAGGGTAAATTGGGATGTGCAGGAATAGGTTGACAATACAGAGTGCTGGTGATGATAACGTGGATAACTGTGAGGTTGTCCTCTTTGGTGGCAAAAACAGGAAGGCAGATTGTTATCTAAATGACAATAGATTGAGAGAAGTGGCAGTGTAACGAGACCTGGGTGTGCTTGTGCACCAGTCGCTGAAGGTAAGCATGCAGGTGCAGCAGGCGGTTAAGAAGGCAAATGGTATGTTGGCCTTCGTAGCGAGAGGATTTGAGTACAGGAAGAAGGATGTCTTGCTGCAGTTGCACAGGGCCTTGGTGAGACCACATCTTGAGTATTGTGTACAGTTTTGGTCGCCTTATCTGAGGAAGGATGTTCTTGCCATGGAAGGAGTTCAGCGAAGATTCACCAGGCTGATACCTGGGATGGCAGGAATGACGTATGAGGAGAGAGTGGGTCGATTGGGCTTGTACTCACTGGAGTTTAGAAGAGTGAGAGGTGATCTCATTGAAACTTATAAAATTCTGACAGGACTGGACTGATTAGATGCAGGAAGGATGTTCCCGATGGTCGGGGAGTCCAGAACCAGGGGACACAGTCTAAGGATAAAGGGTAAGCCATTTAGGACAGAAATGAGGAGGAATTTCTTCACCCAGAGAGTGGTGAACCTGTGGAACTCTCTACCACAGAAGGCGGTGGAGGCCAGTTCATTAAATATATTCAAGAAGGAGTTGGATATATTTCTTAAGGCTAAAGGGATCAAGGGGTATGGGGAGAAAGCAGGGACCGGGTACTGAATTTGGATGATCAGCCATGATTGCATTGAATGGCGGAGCAGGCTCAAGGGGCTGAATGGCCTACTCCTGCTCCTATCTTCTATGTTTCTATGTTAAGAGACAGAGAGCAGATTGAAGGTAAGTGTGATGTTATATTCACTTTTGCTGAGCGTAGCAGATCATTGAACCTTTTCCTGCACTGAACCCAGGTGTGTGCACACAAACACCTGGCGCTAACCTCCTCAGCAATTTACAGCCAGGCTGCCTTGGTTTGCTGAGGAGCCTTCCTATGTCCATTAGAGGGAAACAGAACATTATTGCGCCCTCTTACTCCCTCCGCAAGAGCATGGAGGGAGTCGTCATCAAATTGGGGAGAAGCCTTTGCTCTTGAAGCAGTCATCCCGCTATTAGTAACACTGAGAAACTTCAGAATGTGAATGAAACACCCAGGTTGCTTGGGCCCCTTAAATGCAGCTGAATTGAAGACATCAGCAGAGGTGAGCAGCAGACCCGAACCCACTGATCGGGCCGTGTAATGCGCATGCTGGGCTTAATAAACCCAGTTAAGTCAAAATCATTATTTCGGTGTGGCTGAAACTGGCAATGGGACCAGAACCCGCTGAGCAGCCAACCCGACACGAACCCGCCTTCGATGGCAAAATCGCGGCCAAAGTATTTGTTTAATTTCTCTGCCATTTCCTTATTCCCCATTTTAATTTCTCCTGTCTCAGCCTGTAAGGGATCCACATTTACTTTCACTAATCTTTTCCTTTTTACATACTTATAGAAGTTTTTGCAATCTGTTTTTATGTTTCTTGCTAGTTTACTCTCATATTCTATTTTTCCTTTCTTTATTAATTTCTTCGTCTGCAAAGAGTATAATGAAGAGCATGTGGCTCAGAAGGCTTTCCAAGGGGTGGGGGAATGAGCAAAATAGAAGTGTAGTAGTGATAGGGAATTCTATAATTAGAAGGATAGATAGCATCCTCTGCAGCCACAAACAAGAATGCCGGGTAAGGGATATCTGGAGGCAGCTGGAGAGGAATTTGGAAAGGAAGGTGGAAAATCCAGATGTCATGGTCCATGTCGGAATAAACGACATAGGTAGGAACAGGATGGAGGTCCCGCTGAGGGAGTATCAGGAATTAGTGTGAAATTATAATCTCTGGATTATTGCCCAAGCCACGTGCAAATTGGCATAGAAACATTCAGATGAGGAGAATTAAAACATGGCTAAAGATCTGGTGTGGAAAAGAGGGGTTCCTTTTCATGAGACACTTGCACCAGTACTGTGACAGGAAGGAGCTGTACCAATGGGACAGGCTCCACCTGAACCGGGATGGGATCCATGTCCCAGCAGAAAATAGGGAGGTGGCTGTAATGATCAGTAACCTGTCATTCTGGAATGGTACACTAGGTGGTGCTGTATGTATATAAGAGTGGGCTACCCACAATGCACGAGGCTACCCACAAGGCAGCAGTCAAGATGGATGTCTCTACAGATACTGTACCTAGTCCACATGTGCTCAATAAAGTGTCTAGCAAAAGCTAGCTGTTCTTAATAAAAACGACAAGTTATTAATGAACATAACATGGTACCAGGATTGGTAAGATCTGCTGAATATTGTGCAATGTGACATGGAGAATTTGAAGCCACCAGAGCGTTTGAACCTCAAAGGAAATGTCGACTACAATTGGCAGACATTTAAACAACAATTCGAACTCTACATTGCTGCCATCGGGTATGGTGCGAAGCCAGACGTAAGGAAAATAGCATTGCTGCTCACGGTTGCAGGCCCACAGGTGATAGAGGTATTTAATACATTTGTATTTAATCCAGAGGAGAACAGAGAAAAATTAGACGATGTGATAAAGAAGTTTGATACACATTGTGCTCCCAAAAAAGAATGAAACCTATGAGAGGTACATCTTCCGTTCTCAGACACAGCAGCAAAATGAGACTTTTGATAGCTTTTTGACTGATCTGAAACTGAAAGCACAGACATGTAATTTCTCTGAGCTGAAAGCATCCATGATTTGTGCCCAGATTGTGTTTGGTATTCATGATAAAATAGTCAGGGAACGTCTGTTGAGAGAAACCGAACGAACATTGGAAATTGCTGTGAAAATATGCCAAGCCAGCAAGCTAGCTCGAAAGCACGCGAAGACTTTCAGTGAAATCAATAATGATGCGATTGTAATGAGTGACAATGCTGCTGTCGGTGCTGTGTCCTACAAGGGGAAGAAACATGGGCAGAACGGAAATGAAAAGCAATCAGAGGATGAAATTTTTAATTGTAAACGCTGTGGTTACAAACATCAGTTAAGACAATGCCCAGCATTTGGAAAAATGTGCACAAAGTGTAATGGAAAGAATCACTTTGCCAAACAATGCTTTTCAAAAGTAAAAACAAAGAAAGGGCAACGAGTTATGTGATTGAGGACACTGATTTAAGTGAGACATTTTTTGTAGGAATGGTGTCATGTGACAATGTCAAAAATGATACAGAAAATGTGCAGCACTCAGGAATTAACAATGCTGAACATAAAGTTAATGCAGTAAAAGAGGACAAATAGATGATCCCACTGCAGGTAAATGGAGCATTAGTTACATTGAAACTAGACACTGGGGCAAAAGCAAATTTAATCAGTATGAGTGACATTAACAATATGAAAGAAAAGCCCAAAATACAGAAAAAGTCAATACTACTGAAGGACTATAATGGACAGAAAATAGATAGCTTAGGTGTATGCAGACTTAAAGTGACAGTCAAAGACAAAGTGCAACGTCTCATGTTTTCTGTTGTGGCTGAAGGACTTGATTCACTACTGGGTGACAAAGCTTGTGAGGACTTAGAATTGGTCAAGAGAGTCTACCGTATAAATTGTGCCATAAGCAGACTAGATGACTCGGTGGATTCTGTAGTGAATAATTTCCAGGACGTGTTCAAAGGATTTGGAGTTCTACCATTCACTTACAAGATCCAGCTAAAGGAGAATGCTCAGCCAGTGGTACATGCTCCATGAAGAGTTCCAGCACCCCTGCGTGACCGGCTCAAGAATGAACTCGACAGAATGACCACACTAGGAGTCATCAGGAAAGTCGAAGAGCCAACAGACTGGGTTAACTCCATGGTATGTGTAAAGAAAAAGAACAATGATCTAAGAATATGCATGGATCCAAAGGACTTAAATGCAAACATAAAACGTGAACACTACCAGATTCCCAAGCGAGAAGAAATCACCAGTGAAATGTCAGGTGCCAGATACTTTACAAATCTCGATGCCTCACAAGGATTTTGGCAACTAAAGCTGGATGAAGAGAGCACCAAATACTGTACCTTCAACACACCATTTGGCAGGTATTGTTTCCTCAGAATGCCTTTTGGAATAATATCTGCATCTGAAATCTTTCATAGAGCAATGGAATACATAATTGAAGGTCTGGAAGGAGTTCGGGTCTATGTTGATGACATCATCATCTGGGGCTCCACACTGAAAGAACACAATGAGAGACTGACTAAAGTGCTACAGAGCATACGCCGGAATGGACTGAAGCTCAACAAAGCCAAGTGTCAGTTTGGCGTCCAGGAAGTCACTTTCCTAGGAGATAATCTATCTGGTAAACGAATAGAGCCAGATATGGAAAAAGTAAATGCCATACTCAAAATGCCCTGACCCACTGACAAAAAAGGAGTGCTACGCATCATGGGGATGATAAACTTCATTGGAAAGTTCATTCCTAACTTGTCAGCCAAGACAGCCTCTCTGCGAGACCTGCTATGTAAAACAAATGAGTTTGCATGGACAGTAAGACATGAACAAGAGTGGATAAACCTCAAAACAGTGCTGACAACCACACCTGTACTCACCTTCTTTGACCCAACAAAAAGAATCAAAGTGTCAACGGATGCATCAAAAGATGGCCTAGGTGCGGTCTTGCTACAAGCAGAGTGTGAAGATTGGAAGCCTGTTGCCTATGTCTCCAGGTCTATGACTGATACTGAGTGTTGATACGCCCAGATTGAAAAGGAATGTCTAGGCTTGGTAGTTGGACTAGAAAAGTTTCATGGCTACATATATGGACTTCCCACCTTCACAGTTGAGACAGACCACAGCCCACTGATTGCCATCATAAAAAAGAACCTGAATGAGGTGTCTCCAAGGATTCAACGACTCATGATGAAGCTGCAAAGATATGACGTTGAACTGATCTACACACCAGGCAAATACATAGTGTTAGCAGATGCACTATCCCGAGCACCCACAATGAGTCATGTGAGCTCTACTGAAGAAGACGTGGATGTTCATGTGAGTATGGTCACCGCTGCGCTGCCTGTGTGAGACACAAAATCAAAGCAAATAGCAGAAGAAACAGTAAAAGATACAGTATTACAAACAGTAATAGAGAACATTCATCATGGTTGGCCAAAAGGTTCCTGTCCAAAATATTTTCACATAAGGTCAGAATTGAGTGTCGCAAGTGGACTACTAAAACAGAACAGAATAGGCTCTACGTCAAGACATGCTCAAAAGGATTCATGAGGGAAACCTCGGAATTGATAAATTCAAACGGAGAGCAAGAGACACTGTTTATTGGCCTGGCATAAATAAGGACATTGAGAACATGATAGGCAAATGTGAGACATGTCAGAAACACCAAAACAAACAAGCAAAGGAACCAATGATAGTAGCTGACATACCAACAGCACCATGGCCAAAGGTTGGTATGGACCTTTTTCATTTAAATGGTAAAGACTATCTAATAGTGATTGACTACTATTCTAACTATCCTGAGATGGCGCTGCTCTCAAGCACCACAGCAAGCAGTGTCATAATGCATGTGAAATCCATCTTCGCCAGACATGGAATTCCCAGGATTGCCATTAGCGACAATGGTCCGTGCTTCAACTATAAGGAGTGGCAACAGTTTGCAGCACATTATGACTTTCAACACATCACATCCAGTCCTTTGTATGCTCAGTCGAATGGTAAGGCAGAGAAAGGTGTTCAAGTTCTCAAGCAGCTACTGAAGAAAGCGACAGAAAGCAAGTCTGATCCTTATCTCGCCCTGCTGAGCTACAGAACCTCACCTTTAGACTTTGGTTCTTCACCTGCTGAACTCCTAATGGGTCGCAAGTTGCGTACCACGCTTCCCTGCTGTGCAAAAGAAAAGCAGAGTAAGGAACTGAGACAGAGACTTCAACTGTTAAAGCTGAAACAGAAATCATACTATGACTCTTTTTTTTTTTTTTTTTTTTTGTCCGATCGCAGCCCTGCCTTCGATCTAGTTCCTTTTCTCTCCAGTTTTGAAGAAGGGTCAAACCCGAAACGTCAACTCAAATTTCTCTCCACGGATGTTGCCTGACTTGCTGAGTTTTTCCAGCATTTTCTGTTGTTATTTCGGATTTCCAACATCTGCAGTATTTTGCTATCATACAAGCCATCCAAAACCCTGAAGCCATTGACAAGGAATGATGTTGTCAGGATTGAGGATCCAGATGCATGGAACAGGAAAGCTACAGTTCTTGAGGAAGTAGGACCAAGGTCATACACTGTTAGAACTGAGGAAGGACAGATTCTCAGGAGGAACCGCCGTTCCCTCCTAAAATCACAAGAGACTATCGAAGAGCAAATCGATGACAATGCCGCAACTGAATCTTGTCACTCACCACCAGAACAATCTAACACAAATACACATACAGGTTCTCATGAAAACACATCAGACTTACCTGTGCTGAGAAGATCCACACGTGAAGTAAAAAAGCCTGATAGACTTAATCTTTGAGTACAAAGAAAACTACATTGAAAATGTATTGACTGTTGAAGATGTTTATGTTGTTATTGATTGATATTGATTGATACTGATTTTGTTTAACCTCAAAGAAAGGGGGATGTAATGATCAGTAACCTGTCATTCTGGAATGGTACACTCGGTGGTACTGTATGTATATAAGAGTGGGCTACCCATGATGCATGAGGCTACCCACAAGGCAGCAGTCAAGATAGATGCCTCTACAGATACTGTACCTAGTCCACATGTGCTCAATAAAGTGTCTAGCAAAAGCTAGCTGTTCTTAATAAAAATGACTAGTTATTAATGAACATAACAGTGGCAAAGGCTTTAAATGAGTAAGATGGGGGAGGGATCTACAAGAAATGAAATCAGCCTAAATATAAACAAAACAGGAAAGGAGAGCGTAAGAAAGGATAAAGTAAGGGAGGACATTGATGGCCAGGGAATAAATAGAGTTATAGAACAGGAGTGTAAAAAGATGGTTAACAATAAAGTGAGAGGAACTGCGGTTAAAAATGAGTTAATCTGTCTGTACAGCAATGCACTCAGTGTCTGTAATAAAACAGGTGAACTGAAGGCCATAATATGTTGTGAGGAACCAGACATAGTAGGGATTACTGAGACATGGTGACAGAAAAATCAGCACTGGGAATTAAACATTGCATGGTATAACATATTTAGAAAAGATAGAGAGGGTAAAAGGGGAAATGGAGCAGCTGTACTTATTAGGGATAACATAATGGCAGTAGAAAAAAATGGTGCAGCTATCAACAAGACCAAAATAGAATCGATGTGGGTAGAGATAAAAGATAATAAAGAATCTTTACGGGTAGACTACAGGCCACCTAATAGTGGAAAGGAGGTGGAGGAAGAAATATGCAAACAAATTAGGGAAATGAGTAAAAAACATAGAATAATAATCATGGGGGATTTCAACGACCTCGATATTAATTGGCCAGAAGAGGTAGGTAAAGGTGACAAGGGAGTGGAGTTACTACAATGTATACAGGACACCTTTCTAACCTAATATGTAAGAAGCTCAATGAGGGGGCCGTTCTGGACTTAGTTTTAGGGAATGAAGCTGGGGAGGTGGAAGGTGTATCAGTGGGAGAGCATTTTGGTGCTAGTGATCATAATTCAGTTAGATTTAGGGTAGTTATAGAAAAGGACAAAGATAGACCAGGAAAAGGGTGGGACTAACAAATCTAGAGCCCCCTGGATGTCAAGGGACATACTAGGTAGGATAAAGAAAAAAAGGGAGGCTTATGACAGATACCGAGGGCTCAATACTGCAGAAACTCTAGAGGAGTATAGAAAGTGCAGGGGTGCAATTAAAAAAGGAAATTAGGAAAGCAAAGAGAGAGCATGAAAACATTTTGGCAAGTAAAATCCTTGCGTGATCCAGTGACGTAGTTAGTTCGATGAGCCGGCTGGAATCACGTGAGCACTGGGCAACCAATCGGAGGTTGCAAAAGTTCATTCATGAGTTTGATAGTGAGAACTGTCAAACTCATGAAAACTCCGGGTGCCCAAAATTAAAATGGATAACAATATTGGGAAAACTTATGTAGAACAGCAGTGGGAAATATTTAAAACAGTGTTCAACAGAGTTCGGGAAAAATATATTCTGCTAAAAAACAAGCTAAACATTAATCAAACACCATGCATGAATAAAGACATAAGGGAAAAATTGAAGGTAAGGAAAGAGGCATACACTAACTACATGGACAGCAGGGGCGAGTATGACGAGAGAATACGAAGAGAAGTCAAAAAAATTAGAAAGGCAAAAAGGGACCATGAAATTAAATTATCAAGGAACATAAAACAAAATAGTAAAATATTTTACAGGCACATAAATTAAACAAAAAGGAAAATCGGGATGGGAATAGGGCCACTAAGGGATGGACAGGATAATATCAGAGGCAGCGATAGAGAGATGGCAGAAATATTAAATAATTACTTTGCATCAGTATTTACCAGGGAGACAGAACAGGTGGGCCTGGCATTGGATGATCAGATTAGAAATGAGATAACTCCATTTAAAATAAAAAGAGGAAAAATATTAAATAAACTAATCAAACTCAAAGAGGATAAAACCCCATGTTACATCCACGCATTTTAAAAGAATCTAGAGAAGAGATAGCAGAGGCATTACTACACATATTTAATAATTCATTTGAACAAGGTATAGTGCCAGAGGACTGGCAGATAGCTAAAGTAATACTTATATTTAAGAAGGGAGATAGAACATGTCCAGGAAACTATAGACCAGTCAGCTAAATATCAGTGGTAGGAAAAATAATGGAATCCCTACTAAAGGAGAAAATAGAAGAACATCTAGAAACCAAAAATATAATAATGAATAGTCAGCATGGATTTCAAAAAGGAAAGTCTTGCTTGACCAGCCTCATTGAATTTTTTGAAGAGGTAACAGAGAGAGTACACAAGGGTAATGTAGTAGATGTAATTTATCTAGATTGTCAAAAGGTCTTTTATAAGGTACTACATAATAGACTAATGAATAAGGTCAGAGAATGCTGAATCAGGGGACAAGTATCAGAATGGATAACTAGCTGGCTTCAAGACAGAAAGCAAAGAGTAGAGGTAAAGGGTAGCTATTCAGAGTGACAGAGGGTGCGAAGTGATGTTCCACAAGGATCAATGCTGGGACCACTGTTGTTCACAATTTATATTAATGATTTAGACTTTGGAATCAAAAACACAATTTCTAAATTTACAGATGACACCAAATTGGTGGGGGGGGGTGGTTGGTAGTCAATACTGAGGAGGACTGCAACAAATTACAAGAAGACATTAATAAACTTGCAGAATCGGCATATAATTGGCAAATGAAATTCAACACAGATATATTTTGGTAAGAAAAGTAGCGAGGTCACATATTACTTGGAAAATAAAAATTTTAATGGGGTAGAAGAGCAAAGGGACCTCTGAGTACAAACACACAAATCACTAAAAGTAGCAACACAGATTAGCAAGGCCATAAAAAGCAAACCTAGCACTAGGGTTTATTTCTATCAGGAGTGAATTGAAAAGTAGAAAAGTTATGCTAAACTTGTATCGAACCTCGGTTAAACCACACTTGGCATGTCAGCTGTGGCTTAGGCAGTAGCACACCCACCTCTGAGTCAGGAGGTTGTGGGTTCATAGTCCCACTCCAGGGACTTGAGCACATAAAGCTAGCTGACACACCAGTGCAATGCTGAGGGAGTGCTGTATTGTTAGAGGTGCCATCTTTCGGTTGAGACATTAAACTGAGGCCCTGTCTGCTCTCTCAGGCAGACGTAAAAGATCCCATGGCACTATTTCGAAGAAGAGTAAGGGAGTTATCCCCGGTGTCCTGGCCAATATTTGTCCCTCAACCAACATAACAGAAACAGATTATCTGGTCATTATCACATTGCTGTTTGTGGGACCTTGCTGTGCGCAAATTGGCAGCCGCGTTTCCCACATTACAACAGTGACCACACTCCAAAAGTACTTCATTGGCTGTAAAGTGCTTTGAGACATCCTCTGGCTGTGAAAGGTGCTAAAGAAATGCAAGTCTTTTGTTTCTTTTACAATTCTGGTCGACATATTATTAAAAGGATATAGAGGCACTGGAGAGGGTGTAGAGAAGATTTACAAGGATGATGTTAGATCCGTGATTCTGAGAGTATGATGTTTTCCAATAACTACACGGATGCTGTAACTTAACAATCAACTGGTGTTTACTGGAGTAGGGTAGTCTCAAGACTGGGAGTACAGAGGCATGCTCAAGGCTTATATACAGGTGTGGTCACTGCCGGTACTACAGTATACAGGAGCTGTAAAAGTAGTTCTCTCTTAAAGGTACATACACTACAATTCCTCCCCTTTTAGATTAGCAGTACCCATAATATTCAAATAACAATTAACACTTTAACATGCACATTAAACAGAAATAGTCCATTTATAGATTCAGTCTTTGGGGCGGCTTCCTGATCCTTTCTGGATAGCGCCTTTCCTGAGGTTCTTGTTCTTGGTGCGGACACGATTCTGGCCCCCTTTCGTCGGTTAGTTCATCAGTTTCCACTGCTACTGTTTCTGTCGGGTTCATCCCCAGGTACGCGAGACATGGGGTTGACTCGTTCCTGTGACGCTAAGATCTGATCGACGTGGCGTCTCACAATGTTCTCCCCGACATCCACTGTGTACATTAATGGCCCCTGCCTTGTGCATATCGTTCCGGGTTGCCATTTCTCTGTTCGGTAGTCACGGGCCAAGACTGGTTGTCCTACATTGAAGCTCCTTGTCGGCTTCTCATTGATGTGCTGGAATTGTTTATCCTCAACATTTCTTCGCACATTTGGTCTGAGCAAATCCAGACGAGATCTCAACCTTCGGTTAAAGAACATCATGGCCGGGGTCTGGTTGGTAACTGCATGTGTCGCATTTCTGTAGGCTAACAGGAAATTGTCCACCTTATGCTGTAGTGGAATTTCATCATCGCACATGGCCTTTATCGCCTTTTTAAAGGTTTGTACGAACCTCTCAGCCAATCCATTTGTGGCTGGATGATACGGGGCGGATGTATAATGCCTTACCCCATTCCTTCTCATAAATTTCCAAAACTCTTTGGACACAAACTGTGGTCCATTATCAGAGCAAATCTGCTCTGGCAAGCCGTTCTTGGCAAATATGGTCCGTAGGACTGCAATCGTTTTCTCTGTAGTGGTTGAGGACATTTTTTATCACCTCAGGCCATTTCGAGTGAGCATCCACTGCTATTAAGAACATTGAGTCCATGAATGGACCAGCAAAATCAATATGCACCCGTTGCCATGGAGAGGAGGGCCACTCCCATGGGTGTAGAGGGGCATGTGGTGGTGCATTTTGGACCTTCTGGCATCCTGAGCAGCTCTTGGTTAGGTCCTCGATTTGTTGATCGATCCCCGGCCACCACACATAAGCCCTAGCAAGGCTTTTCATTTTCACCCTCCCAGATGACTTCATGAAGCTCATTTAGCACTCTCTCCCTTAACTTGGGTGGAATCACCACTCGGGATCCACACATCACTGTCCCCTGACATACTGACAGCTGTTCTCTTCTGGATGAGAATGCTGGCAACAGTGAGTCGCCAATTGTGGTGTATGTGCCTTTAAGAGCCCCCTGTGTACTGTAATGCCGGTAATGGCCACTCGGGCTATATAAGCCTGTATATTGTCTTGTATCTGTTAGTTCAACTCCAGACTTTGTTCAGTAAACACCTGTGAAACCAACTCCTGCCTTCCGTGTCTCTTTTAACACACGGATACAACAGTGGCGACGAGTTGGAAACGGACTTACCTGCAATTCGGCAGCACCTCAAGGAGATCGATTCCTCAGACGAAAGTCGAAGAAAAGCAAGAAAGAAAAAAAAAACTGTAGTTTCACCAGCAAGCCAAGCTGGTGGCAGGTACTGCAATAATCCTTCCTGGGCGGCGGGCTGGGGCTCCATCGGCTGGCTCTGCAGCGGGGCCTAGCAGCGAAGGCGGAGGCAAACAAAGACAGAGGGGGGGAGCACTCGGGAGACGGCCGGCGCTGCAAAGCAGGTCGGCGTTCGGACCAAGCAGAGGGGGGAAAAGTCCCAGAGAGTCCAGCGGGAACGAGTCTCCACCTGTAAATAAAAACCGCGGAAAACAGCGTTGTCAGCAGCAGCAGCGGCGGGAAAACGCGGGAAGCACCATTTTTTTTCTGCAGGGAAGAAAGGAAAGTGCGGGAAGCGCCATTTTTTTTCAGGATGCCTAAGGCTGGCAATATTAATGCTTTCGATAACGATATAGAGGATTGGACCACATATGTGGAAAGAGTGGAGGTATATTGCACAGCAAATGGAATAGATAATGATTAAAAGGCATCAGTACTTCTAAATCTAATGGACACAAAAAATCCACGGACAGGAAAAAAATCAATAAGGAAAAGAACAGAAAGGTACAAATGATGACGGTCAGTAGCTCCGAAGACCAGAAGAGCGATAGCGACTCCGGAAACAAGAGACTAAGCTGTCTCAAATTACATAATATAATTGCCAAAGAAGATTACCAGACCATTTGGGTTACCCTCACGATAGCGGGGTCCCCAGTTAAAATGGAGCTAGATACAGGATCAGCTCTGACCGTCATATATCGACGGGATTACGAGCGGCTATTTCCGCATATACCTTTTAAAGACACATCCATTATCTTGAAAACATATACGGGGCAGAAAGTATACCCCAAAGGGAAAATAAGGGTGCCTGTTGTATACAACGGCAAGGAAATACAGAAGTTGTATTTGTACGTTCTGCAAGATGGTGGTCCACCGCTGTTGGGATGTGAATGGATCAGGAAGATACGTTTAGACTGGCACTCCATTCAGGCACTGACGGTGACCAGTAAGAAAAAAAATGATGATGATGTCATACCTGAACGATTAAAAGGCATCTTGGCCAACGCCAAGGAAGTGTTTCAACAGAAACTAGGAACCTTGAAAGGCATCACCGCCTCAACAAAAATGGAAGATGCGGCAATTCCCAAGTTTTTTAAGGCAAGACCGGTGCCATACGCAATTCGTCCAGCAGTCGAGGCAGAGCTGGAGAATTTGGAAAAGGCAGGCGTATTATCCAAGATAGATTGGAGCAAGTGGGCAACACCCATTGTCCCGGTCATGAAGAAAACATTGAATAATGATAAATCTGAAGAACAGAGAAAAATTCGCATCTGTGGGAACTTCAAGGTGACTGTAAACCCGGACCTTCACACGGTACAGTATCCTCTTCCGAGGATAGAAGATATTTTCGCCTCACTATCCGGAGGGAAACGTTTCACCAAAATTGACTTGGCACAGGCATATCTACAGATGGAGGTTGAAGAGGCCTCTAAAAGTATCTCACGATAAATACACACAAAGGCCTGTACCAGTACAATCGACTGGTTTTCGGATTAGCATCAGCTCCAGCTATCTGGCAAAGAGCTATGGAGCAAGTCCTCCAAGGGATTCCGGGGACTCAATGCTACCTAGATGACATCCTTGTAACAGGAGAAAACGACAACGAGCACCTTGCCAATTTGGAGCAGGTGCTCACTAGGCTGAGAGAACGGGGCCTACGAGCAAATCGCCTCAAGTGCGAATTTTTCCAGAAACAAATATCATATTTGGGCCACATAATTAATGAGGAAGGGTTGCATAAGTCACCTGAAAAAATTGAAGCGGTCATAAAAGCCCCAGCACCTGAAAATGTCTCACAATTAAGGTCGTTCCTAGGATTGATAAATTACTATCATAAATTTTTACCGAACTTATCAACTCTTCTGCACCCTTCTAATGAACTGATACAAACGGGAGTAATTTGGAAATGGAGCGAAGACTGTAAACGTGCCTTCCATAAATGCAAAGGCTTGATCACGTCCAAGGAAGTTTTGACTCATTACAACCCATCACTGCCAATCAGACTGGCGTGCGATGCACCCCCTTACGGTGTAGGAGCAGTATTATCGCATAGATTCCCTGATGGCTCGGAGCGGCCGATAGCTTTTGCGTCACGCTCATTGAACTCAGCTGAGCGTAACTATGCCCAGATCGACAGGGAAGCACTCAGCCTGGTATGGGGAGTGAAGAAATTCAACCATTACCTACACGGACAAAAATTTACCTTATTGACTGACCATCAACCCCTCGTCTCCATATTCAACCCTAAAAAGGGTGTTCCCATTATGACAGCGCAAAGGCTACGGAGGTGGTCCCTTTTCCTAGGGGCACACCAATATGACATAGAATACAAAGGATCAAAACAGCATGGGAATGCTGACGGTTTATCGCGCCTACCGTCGCCAACGGTAGAAGAGGCACCTACAGTAGACCCAGTGGAGATGTTCCACTCAACCATAGTGGAATGTCTACCAGTAACAAATTCTGCCATTGAAAAGGAAACGAGAAATGACCCGACTCTCTCACGAGTCTACGATTTAACGGTGAAGGGATGGCCAGCACATGGCGAACCACTGTTGCCAGCATTCTCGCAAAGAAGAGAACAGCTGTCAGTGTGCCGAGGAACCTTGATGTGTGGATCCAGAGTGGTGATTCCACCCAAACTCCAGGATAAAGTGCTAAAGGAGCTTCACGAGCGGCATCTGGGTGGAGTGAAAATGAAGAACCTAGCCAGAGCGTTTGTGTGGTGGCCAGGTATCGATGGAGACATCGAAGAAATGACCAAGAGCTGCCTAGGATGCCAGAAGGTCCAAAACGCCCCACCACAAGCCCCTCTACATCCATGGGAGTGGCCCTCATCTCCATGGCAAAGGGTACACATCGACTTTCCTGGTCCATTTATGGACTCAATGTTCTTAATCGCGGTTGATGCACACTCCAAGTGGCCGGAGGTAATAAACATATCCTCCACCACCATGGAAAAAACCATCACAGTATTAACGACCATATTTGCCAGGAATGGGCTGCCTGAACAGATCTGTTCTGATAATGGACCGCAATTTGTGTCCGAAGAATTCAGGAAGTTCTTAAAAAACAACGGGGTTAAGCACTACACGTCCGCCCCATACCATCCCGCCACCAATGGATTGGCTGAAAGGTTTGTCCAGACCTTCAAGAAGGCCATAAAGGCCATGGGTAATGAAGACATAAAACTTCAGCATAAGGTAGATAACTTCTTGTTTGCATATAGGAATGCAACACGTGGTTACAAACCAAACTCCCGCCATGATGTTCTTCAATAGAAGCCTAAGATGCCGGCTGGATTTGATCAAGCCAAACATCAGAAGGGACATGGAGAACCGGCAATTTCAAGGCATGAATGAAAGGCCAACTAGAACCTTCCAGATAGGTCAACAAGTTTTGGCCTGGGACTGCCGTACCGAGAAATGGCAGCCTGGAACTATTTGCACACGACTAAGACCGCTGATGTATACCGTGGACATTGGAGAAAGCATAATAAGGCTCCATGCTGACCAGATCATAGAGTCATCTGAAAAGGGACAACCTACACCACAACTCTATACGCCTAATGATGAAGTAGAGATACCCATAGTATCTACCTCCGATCCGGTGATACTGGAACCAGAGGAACCCGACACTGGCATTCAAGCCGAATCAGCCTTGCCAAAAGAACCTACTACACCACCAGAAACTACTACACCACAGAGGCGTTATCCGGACCGAGTCAGGAAGCCTCCAGAGAGACTGACTTATAATTGATTAACTGCAGCAATGTGTAGATTATTGTTCTTGTAACATGTTAATTAATGATAACTTAAAATATTATGTACTGGTTGTCTAAAAAGGGAGGAATTGTGGTGTATGTGCCTTTAAGAGCCCCCTGTGTACTGTAATGCAGGTAATGGCCACTCGGGCTATATAAGCCTGTATGTTGTCTTGTATCTGTTAGTTCACCTCCAGACTTTGTTCAGTAAACACCTGTGAAACCAACTCCTGCCTTCCGTGTCTCTATTTACACACGGATACAGCACCATGTGTTGGCCATCCCCTCACCATCAAATCATATACCCGAGACAGTGTCGGATCATTGCGGGTCTCCTTCTCTATATCCGCGTTAGTTACTGGCAATCGTTCAATTATTGACGAATAAAATACCTCGATAGGGTCCACTGCTGGTGCTTCCTCCACAGTAGGCAGTGGCAGGCGTGATAGCCCATCAGCGTTTCCATGCTGTTTCGTGCCTTTATATTCTATTTCATATTGGTTCGCCCCTAGAAAAAGGGACCATCTTTGTAACCATTGTGCAGTCATCACCGGAACGCCCTTCTTTGGATTAAAGATGGAGACAAGTGGTTGGTGGTCAGTCAGCAAGGTGAACTTCTGCCCATGCAGATAGTGGTTGAATTGTTTTACTCCCCATACTAGGCTGAGGGCCTCCCTGTCAATCTGGGCGTAGTTGCGCTCGGCTGAGGTTAGTGACCGAGAAGCAAAGGCTACTGGCCTCTCCAACCCGTCTGGGAATTTGTGCGACAGCGCCGCTCCAATACCATAGGGTGATGCATCACATGCCAAACGAATTGGTAGTGCTGGGTTGAAATGGGCCAACACCTCTTTTGATGTGATCAATTCTTTGCACTTCTGGAAAGCTCGTTTACGTTCGTCATTCCACTTCCATGGTACCCCCGTTTGCAGTAGGGTGTTCAGTGGGTGTAATTCTGTAGACAAATTTGGTAAGAACTTATGGTAGTAGTTCACCAGCCCGAGGAACGACCTCAGTTGTGACACATTTTCCGGTGCTGGAGCCTTGACTACTGCCTCAATCTTTTCAGGGGACTTATGTAACCCCTCTTCATCAATAACGTGGCCACAATACGAGATCTGCTTCTGGAAAAACTCGCACTTGTGGCGATTAGCTCGTAGCCCATATTCCTTTAATCTAGTGAGCACCTTCTCCAGGTTGGCGAGGTGATCACTGTCATTTTCGCCCGTGACCAGGATGTCGTCCAAATAACACTGGGTCCCTGGAATCCCTTGCAGGACTTGATCTATCGCCCTTTGCCAAATAGCCGGAGCCAATGCTACCCTGAATACCAGCCGGTTGTATTGATAGAGAGCTTTATGAGTGTTGATCGTGAGGTATTGTTCCGAGGCTTCTTCTACCTCCATTTGCAAGTACGCCTGGGCTGGATCAATTTTGGTGAAGTGTTTACCTCCAGATAGCGAGGCAAAAATATCCTCAATTCGTGGAAGCAGATATTGTACCGTGTGAAGGAGTGGGTCACTGTCACCTTAAAATCCCCACAGATGTGGACCTTCTTTGATTCCCCAGGCGTATTACTCAACGACCTCTTCATTACAGGAACGATGGGTGTAGCCCACTCACTCCAGTCTACTTTGGACAGTACTCCTGAACGTTCCAACCCTTCCAGCTCTGCTTTGATGGCTGGTCGGATCGCATAAGGCACTGGTCTGGCCTTAAGGAACTTTGGGCTTGCATTTCCCTCTATTTTAATCATTGCTGTTATGCCTTTTAGTGTTCCTAGTCCCTCCTGGAACACTTCTTTTGTGTCAGTTAGCATTTTTGACAGTCGTCCAGGTGTGACGTCGTCATCCTTTTTGGCCTCAACCTTCAGTGCCTGTATGGAATGCCAATCTAATTGTATCTTCCGGATCCATTCACGTCCTAGCAGTGGTGGTCCTCCATCTGGCAATACATATATATCCATTTTAGGTATTTCCTGGCCTTTATATATTACTTTCACCCTTATTTTTCCTTTGGGGTAGACTTTTTGCCCCGTGTACGTCTTCAAGACAATATCTGTAGCTTTCAAGGGTATATGTGAAAATAGCCGCTTGTAGTCCCTTTGGTTTATGACTGTTAGGGCTGATCCTGTGTCCAAATCCATTTCCACTTGGACTCCGTCTATCTTGAGTGTGACCCAGATAGTCTGGTGATCCTCCATTTTGGTTACCTTATGTAGTTTCAGACAACCCAGCTCCTTGCTTCCGGAGTCTATCACTTTTCTGTTCATCTGAACTACTGTCCATCACCTTTTGTACCTTTTTGTACTTCTCCTGTGGAGATTTCTTGCTGTTGGTTTTCTTCCCTGACCTGCAGACTCTTGCTATATGTCCTGCTTTCCCACACTGTCTGCACACTTGGTCCTTGAACCAACAATCCTTCTGGTCGTGTGTTGTTCTGCCGCAGCGATAACACTTCCCTGTTCCATATGACATTTCATTGGTGCCATATTCTTTCGGTCTCCGTTGTATCTCTGCAGCACCCCTTGCGGCTGCTTCATGTGATACTGCCATGCTGAAAGCCTTGTCCAGAGTCAGATCCTTTTCTGATAGAAGCCATTTCTGGTTTCCTTCACTTTGAAGCCCACACACAAACTTGTCCCTTAACGTATCTGCTAGTCCCAATCCAAACTGGCAGTGTTTCGATAGCTTGCGCAGTTCCGTTAAGTACTCAGCATTACTTTTATCTTTATGCTGGTTCTTTTTGTGGAACTTAAATCTTTCTGCTATCAGCAGCGGTGTGGGGTTTAAGTGGTCCTGTTGGATTTCTACTATGCTTTCGAAATTCTTATCCACGGGCTTCTCTGGGGTTGTTAGGTTTCGCAGTAAGCCATAAGTTTTTGCACCCATGGAATTTAACAAAACCAGTGCTTTCCTAGCATCTGGCACTTCATTCGCCCTGCAGTACACCTCAATGCGTTCCACATATGTCGCCCAATCTTCGACTTCATTGTCGAACGTAGAGATACTGCCACTCTTCGGCATCCCTGGGTATGATTTAACTGTCAAAAATGGCATCTCCCACGCTCTCCCTTCTTCTCCGCTGGCACAAAATGGCGCTTTCCTTTCTTCCCGAGCTCGCCCTTCTTCTCCGCTGCGGCTTCTAAAAATGGCATCTCCCGCGCTCTTCCTTCTTCTCCGCGGCTCAATGGCATCTTCCGCGCTCTCCCTTCTTCTCCCCGTGGACACTGTTCAGCCCTTGAGCCCTGGCTGTGCTCTGCGCATTTTCCTGTGCGCCTTTCCCGTTTCTGCCGCTCGGTCCTGAACCCGGCTGCTGCTTTACCCTCTCTCTCTCTTACCCCGTCGACGCTGCTCGGCTTTTTCTCTGCCGTCGTTCGGCTCCAGCCGCCGCTGTCCGGGAAGAGTCTGCGCTGTACCTGTTGCCAGTCTGTTGCTGGATCGTCGTGGCTGGTGAACCAAGCCCGGCTCTCAACAGCCTCCCCTGTGATGTTCACTCTCTGCTGGATGACTGGGCGGTTGCTCGTGGTCGACGCCCGTGCTTCTGGCCTCGACTTTCTTCCACCGCCCTCCCGGAGCGAATCCTTGAAGGGAAATGCAGAGTTGCAGGTAGATTCGAATCGACACTCGTCGCCACTGTTAGATCTGTGATTCTGAGAGTATGATATTTTCCAATAACTACATGGATGCTGTAACTTAACAATCAACAGGTGTTTACTGGAGTAGGGTAGTTTCAAGACTGGGAGTACAGAGGCATGCTCAAGGCTTCTATACAGGTGTGGTCACTGCCGGTACTACAGTATACAGGAGCTGTAAAAGTAGTTCTCTCTTAAAGGTACATACACTACAGATGATACCAGAAATGCGAGGGTATACCTATCAGGGAGGGATGAACAGGCTGGTTCTCTTTTCTCTTGAAAAGAGAAGGCTGAGGAGTGACCTAATAGAGGTCTTTAAAATTATGAAAGGTTTTGATAGAGTAGACACAGAAAGAATATTTCCACTTGTGGGAAAGCGCAAAACTAGAGGTCATCAAATAGTCACCAAGAAATCCAATAGGGAATTCAGAAGGCACTTCTTTACCCAGAGACTGGTGAGAATGTGGAACTCGCTGCGACAGGGAGTGGTTGAAGCGAATATTTTAGATGCATTTAAGAGAGCAAGGAATGGAGGGTTATGTTGATAGAGTTAGATGATGAAGGATAAAAGGAGGCTCAGGTGCAGCATAAATGCCGGCATGGACTGGTTGGGTCAAATGGCCTGTTCCTGTGTTGTATATCCTATGTAAGTTACTAACATCAATGATCTAGCAAATTATGCATTTTTTTCACATTTTATAATTGTTGAACGTTTTCAGTGTTCCATCAATGTTCTAATCTGCTGAGATTACCAGCTGGGTTAGTTAATGATGTACATTGCTGTTACTAGTTGGGGGCTTTGCATGTTTGGAATATTCACTGTTATGTTTGTGTTGTCCAACTAATTTCCCACAACCCCAGTTACCTTTTATATTGCTAGGGAAAGCAAATTAGGTTATTCGGTACTAAAGTACAAGTGGACAAGAATTCAAGAAAAAGATGAGTAAGTAAAAACATTGAATTAAAAAATGTGTGAGAGAGAAAGAAAGAATTTTAAATCAATACTATTCATTCATGACTTTCCCGTGTGACATCCTTGCCCCAAGCCAAATGGGATTGCATTGAACTGGAAATCGAACTCAAATAAGAGATCATAAAATTAGACATGTGTACAATATATTGTCTCACTTCCTTGAATGACGAAACCGTAGCACTTAATACTGCAGAAAGAGATTAGCTTGACTGATGTTCATACTGGGACTTCTCAGAGGGTGAATTTGTGGTTTCAGTTTGGTAATGGGCAGAATTCCAGGAAAAGTGACAATGATGCTATCGAGTCTCGACTGTAAGTTTTACTAGGAGGCCTGAGTGGGAAACATCAGTGAGTTAGCTGCCAGGGCAACCCAGCCTGGTCAAAGATCTACCCCATGGAGTTGGGTTGGCACTGAATGCTCTGGCCATCTCTTGCCATTGTTGTTGTGCTGCTGTCCCTATAAGATGCTGTTTCTTACTGTTGGTTCTGCTGACATGTCAAACATCTTCTTCTTAAGAGATTAAAGAGCTGCTGAAAATATTTGGTTTTAATATTATGCCCCTTTAAACTGCTGCAGGCCTTTAAATCCTTTTAATAACTTTTCTCCCCATAATGGCAAGTTCCCATTCTTGCCTCAGAACTTCTGGCTGGTCAGCCACTTCTTACTAGGCAAGCATAAAATCTAGGCTGGTGAGTTCAACCTCCACCTAGGTCTGTTCTAAAACATCTGTGGAGTACACATTGTTATTTCCCATATGCAATATATTTGTATATATTGACAACTGATCAGCACAGATGAAAATTTAGGGGCTTATGATAGCAGGCTTGCCTAGCAGCTTTTCTGGCCATCCCCTGGACAGCAGGAGGGCCAGGAACCAAGCCCTAACTTCCTCTGGGACAGAAAATAAAAGATGAAACATGTACTGAGAGGTCAGTCAGTCAAACCTGGCAAAGGCTGCAAAGCCAGTTGGTACCCACTCTGCCAATTCACAAATTTGCAATCTGAGCATGTAGGAACTCATTTAAAAAAGGGAATGGAGAATGTTTTCTTTTACAGATTGGTATATTCTCTTACAAAAATAAAATACACACTCCAGTGGACTGAATATGCGGTTAGTTAGATTACCTTGAAAAAATGAGGCTGAAAAAAATTGTCCTTTTTCTTAAAAAAAAGCTATCTTTCCTTCTGTTTTTCAGGTTCCCAGTTCTACAATATCTGCCATTCCTGAACTGAAAGATTATGAAGCCAATCTCTCCAGGCTTCTGCCAATGCTGTCCTTGAGCTGGCCACCAGGAAGTGGGTCAAATATCCCACTGCATTTCATACCAGCGTGACTCACGTTGTTTATTTTATCTCTGTGAGGAACACCTTGCATGGGCTCCAATCTGCACCTCTCCAGATGGCATGCCTGAGGCTGAGAAGTCAACATACATTAAACTGCATCCGATCACTTAATGGCACAGCATATTGGAGCACAACCATACTGCTTCTCTATGCCACCTGAGTTTAGCTTTTTGACTTCATACACACAGTGAATGCACTTCAGCAATACACATTTCAAGGGAATAGATTGTGTTTATAAAGCAATTGTAGTGCCATGAATTTATCCATGGTCTATATAAAAATGGAATGGAGAGTTCTGCTGCCCTTCTTTCGGATGAGACGTTAAACCGAGGCCCCGTCTGCTCTCTCAGGTGGATGTAAAAGATCCCATGGCACGATTTCAAAGAAGAGCAGGGGAGTTATCCCCGATGTCCTGGCCAATATTAATCCCTCAATCAACATAACAAAAACAGATTATCTGGTCATTATCACATTGTTGTCCATGGGAGCTTGCTGTATGCAATTTGGTTGCCGCGTTTGCCACATGACAACAGTGACTACACTCAAAATGTACTCCATTGGCTGTAAAGCACTTTGAGGCGTCTGGTGGTCATGAAGGGCGCTATATAAATGCAAGCCTTTCTTTCTATGCTCAATGAAGGGCGAGAAACAGAACTTCAAATAATTTAAAAGTAATAAATATTGAATTGTTAGCTATACATGTAGAGCATCAGATGGCAGTAATGATTGACAATGAAACTACTGAATGTGAATTACAAATAAAATTATCCGTGACAATGATAACTCATGAAAAAAAATTCAGTTTTTAATATATCTATCTATATATATATATATATATATATATATAAAGTGGTCGATCTGTCTGTCTGTCTGTCCTTCTGTCTGTCTGTCCTCGGGTGTGCGTCTGTCCGGCTATGCGCTCGAAAGTTATACGGCGTACCTATGCGCGCGTTACCTCCGAAGAAAGCTTACGCTTCCGGGACGCTGGTAAGCGTATTTACTTTTCGGTTGGACAAAAATTGTTCGCGCCTTATGCAAAAAACCTTCAAAATTAAACTCATTATCTGCTAGCATTGATTGACTGACGTCAAGGTTCGACCAATCCTGTGCCGTCACGATTGACCAATCCTACAGTACCGTCCCCTGATGGTTGGCCAATCGGTGTGTGTGTGTGTGGGCGGGACTAATCGTTTTCATCTCGGGGATCTGGCAGCCATTGTTTCAGTGCTTGCAGCTTCCAGCTCAAACTACTTTGAAAGTTAGTATCTCTTAAAAATAACATAAGATTTACCAAAAATGTTTTATAAGTACTTTCACTTTCATCTTTCAAGGTATTAAGTGTGTGTGTGGGCGGGACTAATCGTTTTCATCTCAGGGATCTGCCAGCCATTCTTTCACTGCTTGCAGCTCAAACTACTTTCCTTATCCAGCTTTGAAAAAGTTAGTTTCTTTTTTTTAAATAACATAAGATTTACCAAAAATGTTTTATAAGTACTTTCACTTTCATCTTTCAAGGTATTAAAAGGTAGAAATGTTGCCCGCCAGCAGATTCACAGAGGGACACAGACAGGGCCCAAAGCCTGGCACTCGATTTAAACCGCCCAGCCCAAAACAGCCCTGGCAAAGCCGGGCTCCCCCCAGCTAGTTTGTAATAAATCGCCCTACAGATTTTGTAAGTAAAAAGGAAGTATTATTTCTAATTATTTTTAGCCAAAACAGCATCACCAACAAGTTCAAAAATTAGATGAATTATCTGTTGTATGGAATCTAGCCGAGACAAAGAGCAAAGTTTCAAAAAGAAGTTGCTGGTATCTTAAAATTTCAAATATTTTTGATTTTTCAAATTAAAATATCCTGCAACCTATCAATTGTCTTGTTTGTTTTTGGAATGTTGCTCTTGCCATATATCCAAGAGCAACATAAATCTTACAATGTAAATTTCCACTTAGAATGGTAATAGGAGCAACACACAGCAATAGCATCTTTAGTAGGCAGAGCTACAAAATAATCACAACCTAAACTGATTCTGTGCATTGAAGTGATTTCATATATGCCACTTGAACATTGATCACAATTCTAAAATGAACCTTGACAACGAACAACCACTATATCCCTAATCTCATCCAAAGAATTTATTGTTTTGTAGTAGAATACAATCAATTGTTCAAAAAAAATACAATTAAAGTACAAAAAATGGCAAAGAAAACCACAGTTACTGTTTCAAATGATTGGAGTTGAATTCAAGTTCTTATAAGGGAGGTTCAGTGACTGGGTAGAACAGTTCTTGTTGACATGCTAATCTATATATATATAAACGGATCGTTCTGTCTGTCTATCTGTCTGTCCTCACGTGTGCGTCTGTCCGGCTATGCGCTCGAAAGTTATAGAGCATACCTACGCGCGCGTTACCTCCGAAGAAAGCTTACGCTTCCGGGACGCTCGTAAGTATATTTACTTTTCGGTCGGACAAAAATTGTTCGCGCCTTATGCAAAAAACCTTCAAAATTAAACTCATTATCTGCTACTTAGCATTGATTGACTGACGTCAAGGTTCGACCAATCCTGTGCCGTCCCGATTGACCAATCCTACAGTACGGTCCCCTGATGGTTGGCCAATCGGTGTGTGTGTGTGGGCGGGACTAATCGTTTTCATCTCAGGGATCTGGCAGCCATTGTTTCACTGCCATTACTTCAGCTTCCAGCTCAAACTACTTTGATCATCCAGCTTTGAAAAAGTTAGTATCTCTTTTAAAAATAACATAAGATTTACCAAAAACGTTTTATAAGTACTTTCACTTTCATCTTTCAAGGTATTAAAAGGTAGAAATGTTGCCCGGCAGCAGATTCACAAAGGGACACAGACAGGGCCCAAAAGCTTGGGACTCGATTTAAAATGTTGCCCGGCACCAGATTCACAGAGGGAAACAGAGAGGCCCCAAAGCCTGGCACTCGATTTAAACCGCCCGGCCCAAAACAGCCCTGGCAAAGCCGGGCTCCCCCCAGCTAGTATAAAATAAATGAACATTGAGAAGAAAGTTAAATTTGTCACCGTCAGGTATTGGGGTAAAATAAAGCTTGATTAAACACTGGGGTGTTATTTTCATTTCTGTATGTTCATAGGAACAGGAGTAGGCCATTCAGCCCCTCTAGCCTGTTCCACCATTTAATTCAATCATGACTGATCTGTAACTTAACTCTATTAACCTGCCTTGGTTCCATATCCCTTAATACCCTTGCCTGACAAAAATCTATCAAGCTCAGTTTTGAAATTTTCAATTGACCTAGCTTCAACAGCTTCTAAGGGAGAAAGTTCCAGATTTCCACTACCCTTTATGTGAAGAAGTGCTTTCTGTCATCACCCCTGAATGGCCTAGCTCAAATTTTAAGGTTATGCCCTTTGTTCTGGACACTCCCACCAGAGGAAATAGTTTCTCTCTGTCTACCCTATCAAATGTTTTAATCATCTTAAACACCTCAATTATATCACCCCTTAATCTTGTGTACTCGAAGGAACACAAGCCTAGTCTGTACAACCTGTCCTCATAATTTAACCATTTTAGCCCTGAGAATCGACACTGCACTCCCTCCAAGGCCAATATATCCTTCCTGAGGTGCGGTGCCCAGAACTGAATATAGTGCTCCAGATGCAGTCTAACCAGAGCTTTATACATCTGTAGTATAACTTCCATCCCTTTGTATTCCAGCTCCCTTGAGATGAAGACTAACATTCCTATTCCATTAGCCTTTTTAATTATTTTTTGTACCTATTCACTAGTTCTAAGGTGATTTCTGTACATGGACCCCAACATCGCTCTGCTTTTTCACAGTTCATAGCTTCTCAAACTTTAGAAAATACTCTGATCTATCTTTTTTAGGTCCAAAGTGGATGATCTCTACTTCCCCATATTGAACTCCATCTGCCATAGTTTTGCCCACTCACTTAATATATCAATGTCCCATTGTAACTTCTGCTCCCATCTACACTACTTGCAGTTCCATCTAAGTTAGTGTCATCAGCAAACTTGAATATATGACTCTCTATTTCTTCATCTAAGTCACTTACAAATATAGTGAAAAGCCGAGGCCCCAGTACAGATCCTTGGGGGACACCACTAGCCACATCCTGCCAATTGGAGTACATACCCATTATCCCTACTCTCTGTCTCCTACCTCCTAACCAATTCACCGCCCATGTCAAAAGGCTGCCTCCAATTCCATGTGCTTCCATTTGTCCAAACTCTCTCTTCTGTGTAATCTTATCTTCTGGTAGTCCACATAAATAGCATTTATAGACACTCCTTTATCTACTCCGTTAGTGACTTTCACCAAAAATTAAACTAGGTTAGTTAGGCATGAATTAGCTTTTACAAATCATACAGGCTTTCTCTGATCAGATCATATTTGTTCAAGTGCTCAGTCACTCTATCCTTAATACCATATTTTATTAACTTCCCACAACAGGCTTTAGACATTGTCAGTAAATATTGGATGTTTGCCATAATGTGTTTTGGATATTCTATTCCACAGCTCAGTGTCCTGAGTCAAGGATTTTTTTGTAGTTAATTAATGATAATATTTAGATGAAGTACAAGAAAGATTTAATTGCATTAAAATTAGCCTTGAGACAGAAGCTCAGAAAATATAATTCAAATACAAAACAGCAAAGTCAGGAAACAAGTTCAATAGCAACACGCATTAGTATTTCAGTGGAGGAAAAATCATTAATTAAGACTTGCCTGTTGTAAAGTAGTTGAAGAACAAAGGAAAGTTATTTCATACTCACAACTGGTCTCTCAAAGTAAGTGCCATATCAAAAATATAAATGCAAACCACTTAAATAAAAGGAAGGATAATTACCAAAGGGCATGCTAGAATTATCTGAAGTAGAATTAAAAGATGTTGGAGTGCATGAAATGTAGGTTGGCATAAACTTGTAGGATCACAGTACCTCCATCCAGGATTTGAGTATAAGAGTAAAGATGTCTTACTGCAATTATATAGGGCCCTGGTGAGACCACACTTAGAGTATTGTGTACGGTTTTGGTCTCCTTACCGAAGGAAGGATATACTTGCCATAGAGGGAGTGCAACAAAGGTTCACCAAACTGGTTCCTGGGATGGGGTGTTTGTCCTATGAGGAGAGATTGAGTAGACTAGACCTATATTCTCTAGAGTTTAGAAGAATGAGAGGTGATCTCATTGAAACATACAAAATTCTTACAGAACTTGACAGGGTAGATGCAGGGAGGATGTTTCCGCTGGCTGGGGAGCCTAGAACCAGGGGTCACAGTCTCCGAATAAGGGGTTGGCCATTTAAGACTGAGATGAGGAGAAATTTCTTCACTCAGAGGCTGGTGAATCTTTGGAATTTTCTACCCCAGAGGGCTGTGGAGGCTCAGTTGTTGAGTATATTCAAGACAGAGATCGATAGATTTTTGAATATTGAGGGAATCAAGGGACATGGGGATAGTGCAGGAAAGTGGAGATGAGGTAGAAGATCAGCCATGATCTTATTGAATGGCAGAGCAGGCTTGAAGGGCCAAATGGCCTAATCCTGCTCCTATTTCTTATGTTCTTATGTCATTGGGAAAGATCAGGGCCATTGTCTTTTTGCACAAGCTAGTTGACCCCAAGCTTTTTAATGACAATGGGAACATAAGTATCTATCCATCCATTTCCACTGCCAACTGGTATGTCTGTCATGTCAATAGGGGTAACAGAATATGCAACCAAAGTTGAAGACAGCACCATAATAACACCAACTTCTCCAACAGCACAGGAGATTCAAGGTCCAAGTAAATAGTTCATGCATTTCAAATATCCTGTTTAAATGTTGGAGTCAGTACAGCCTATAGACATGAATGTGCTGTCACTTTGCAATGTGCATCATATTTTAATTTCTGTCACTTCATATTCCGCAAGCTCATTACTACAGCCTTCGGACAGTCAGCAGCTTTTGATGCCAGTGGTACCATACTGCCAATCTGAAGACTTCTCCAATTCACCACCAGATGGCTGTGTTCTTGCCAGGCACATGATGCGCATTATTGTTCGAAGGAATGTTTGAAAGGTACCAGCAGTACTACAACCCGCTGTCACTGTCTTCAGAAGAGCGTAAATGGCACGAGTTTGATTCTACACTTATTCTTAAATCATTGCACGTATCATTCCATATTTCCTTATTGAATTGAAATCTATGAAAAGCCTTTTTCAGACAGGCCAATAAAGCTGATATAGTGTGTGAATCCTTTCCTGAACTCTACAATCACAAGTCTATCAAAAACTATCAGCTATTTTGAAACATTTTCCCCAAAAGGCCAAAGAGACAGCTATTCTACATTATCATTTAATCCACTATACAGTAAAACTGACGCAGAAATTATACTTTAAAACATGTCATAAACAGACTCACAAATTGTGTCAAAATGCCCATTTTTGCACCAGTTTGACACAGCTTTTATATCATGTTAACATAGAATCTGTAGTAAAACTTCAGTTTATCTCAAAATCTGAGTATGAGTCGATCAGAAGCATGGCAAGACCACATCAAACACCTAAGCTCTGATTTTAACCCTGCCCTACAATCGTAACAGGGCAGGCAGGTGGTTAAATCAGAGATACTTAGAGTACTTACCACTGCATTCCTGGCAAGCTCCCGCCCACCACTATTTTAACCGTGTACTGTATGAAGTCAGCCGAGGTGCCCGCCAGGGGCAGGCGGTGGGCCTCATTAATACATGTAAATAAGGGTCCTATGATGCAATTAAGACATAATTTTAATTACAAATCGCAGAAGTCCCACCCAATGCCCCACATGCCAGTAAAACCTGGCAGGATTAGTCTCTCAGAGCCACTGGCTCTGTATTTAAAGGATCACGCCCCTGCAGCTAATTGAATCACAGGATCTTTGTGCTATTTGGATTGCCAGGAGACTGGCCAGCTTCCACATTGCCTCTTTTTCACTATTTTTGCCTTATTACCCTTGGGAAGCTTTATTTGCTTCCAGTGGGTGCTTTAATTGCTAGTTTCATTTGTATGGAGGAACACTTGGAGGAAGAGAAGCACCAACAGCAACGACAGCCTTAGCAACCAGCACAATCAGCAGTTGGGCCAGTAGGAAGACAGCTGATGAGGAGGTGCTGCTCATAGATGGCCTTACCCAGCCCACAGGGTGTACAGGCCAAGAGTCACATTCTTGGATCTCTCTGAGGAGCAGTGCATCAGGAAGCTGCACTTCTCCAGGTAGGCTGTTGCAGACCTCTGTAGCCTCGTGCAACAGGACCTGCTACCTACTGGAACGGGGTGGGGGTGGGGATGGGGGGGGTGGGGGGTGGCGGTCATGCTGTCAAATTCACCACAGCCCTTAAATTCTTTGTCATTGGCTTCTTCCAGTCTGCTGCAGGGAACATTCACTGCATCTTGCAGTCTGCAGTATACAGCAGGGCTAAAGATTACATCACCTTCCCTATTGACTTCAACAGTCAACATGCGAGAGCACGGGGCTTTACAGCAGTGGCTGGCTTGTACGGGGCATCACTGACTACACACGTTGCCATCAAAGCATCAGAACACCAACCAGCAGCATTTGTTCATCGGAAAAGCTACCACTTTATTAATATCCAGGTAGTGTCCAATCACAGAAACAGGAGCATGGAAGTTTGTGCACGATACCTAGACAGCTGTCACAATGCATTATCCTATGAAAGTCTATCATTTCCCCTCAATATTCAACACTCCCAGAAATATTGTAGGCTGGCAGCTGGGGAACAAGAGTTCCCTCCTCCTTATGTGGGCCATGATACCCATCCACAACCCCACAATGTCTGAGCAACACAGATATAATCAAAGCAAGGGGACTGCGAGGATTATTACTGAGCACACCATAGGGAAGTTGAAGCAGAGGTTCCGGTGTCCTGTTTTAGAAACTAGGGGTGCCTAAAATTGTATATGGCTACACGAATTATACTGTGTTTAAATGATAAGTTTTGTTTTCTTGGAAAGCTTGCATTTGAATTTGACATGGGGGAGAAATTGGGTATGTAGCGCCACCTATTAGTGCCTGAAGAGGACAATCAGTGGCTGTAGCGCCACTGGCCGCGCCTCCCGCGATATTCAGCGGGGGCGCTAATGGTGGCGTTAGCCTGTTGCGCTGCACCGCCACCGATGACGTCATCGGTGTGCACAGTGCCCCATTAGCGCCCCGATCACGATATTTGGTAGCGAACGCCGCTGTAGCGGCATTCGCTACCTGCGCCCGGTTCACGGGGCCTTGCTGTGCCGGCAGTGGCACAAGTTAAGGTGGAGGTGCGGGGTGGCCGCCTTTTTCGGTAGCCGCCTGCCACCACCTCCGTCCCCAGCCTCCTGACCCCCACCACGGCATTGCCGGCTGTTTCCCGAGAGCCCGGCACTTCTCCTCGGTGCCGGGCTCTTTTGCCGGCACTCGTGATCGGGGATCACGCTGTTGCAGGCCCCTCCCCCTTAACAATGGGAGGAAGTCCTGCAGTACCGCAGCGTGCCGTGTGCAGCGTGTGGCGCTGCGGCACGTTGCGCTGCGATATTCAGTTTCAGCACCCTAAGAGGGACGCGGAGCGCCTCGAGCCTCGCCCCATCTCCCTCTAGGGGCGCTGAAACTGAATTTCTGACGTTTGTTAATGCTCCAAACGCTGCACAAACATCAGCACCCAGGCGAACTTGGCGCCACTTTGGCGCCTCAACCCAATTTCTAGGCCATAGTCTTTTTAATCTGTTAGATTAGGTGAAACATAAACATTCCACACAGGGGCCCAGAGGATGGCCCTGCCAGGCTAGTTATCTGCTGTTTGTAAGTTAGAGTTTTGTCTTTGTTAATGTATCTTTAATTTGGCCAGTGAAGGCCCAACATATGTTTCTTCCATTATTACTAATAACCATATTATAATCCCTACAGATAGAATTTGGAGTTTGTTTAGCAGAACTGCTTGCAAAGATAATTAAAAGTTAGTTAGGAAAAGATATATAATGAAAGGAATTTGAGGAGGCTAAGGTATCCATCTTAGAATGGGCCATTTGCTAGATGAAGGTGAGTTAGTGACTGGCTAACGTGCGACAGCTCTGGCTAAGGCCATGATTAAGAGGGACAGGACCGGGCCTTGTACTTGCTGAGTCAAGGAGGATAGAGTCAAAAGCGATAAGACAAATTCCAATGGAGGAACCTTCAAAATGTAAAAACACGAAAGATAAATTGGATAAGATAATGAGACCCCCATTTGTGGAGGGCTTTCACCCAAGAATTGAGACAAAGAACTCGACGGCCCATTGGTTGATGAGGTTTTAGAGGAACCTCTACAGGTTAAAGGGTTTTGTCAATAATTTGGCCTCAGGCCCATCCCTAAAAAGAGAACAAAAGTGACACCCGAGTGCTTGCCCACACAGACGGTGGAGGGGCGAGCCGAACAGAAGTTGCAAAGAGAAGTTGGGCTGGTTGAACGCTCTTTTGAGAGTGATCCCACGCTCACCATTGGAGGTTCTGGAGAGAGAGAGAGAGAGAGAGAGAGAGAGAGAGAGAGGCCAAAAGCCAGAGAACTGTCCACGCACACCAGCCATCTGTCCGATCGGGTCCGGTATCGGCTGTTTGTCACGGTCGTATGTTTTTGCCATATTGCTAGTGTAATGTCCGAGTATAAATAATACACGGACTGCAGGAGAACAATAAAACAGGTATTTACTTGAACAGAGGGTACTCTTTTATTTGGACCCAAAAAAAACCAATTCGACTGTAAATAAACAAAAGTTCAACTAAAGCTTAACAAATCAAATTAAAATTTGGTTTTCCGTGTTGATGATGCACTCCAGTCCCCGCGGCGCCCACCGGTCGCGGAAATACTCAAGCGCACCGGCGGACACCGCGTGCTCCATCTCCAGGGCCACCCGGGCGCGAACATGGCCGCGGAAGAGATGCAGGCAATCCGGCTGGACGACCCCCTCGACCGCCCGCTGCCTGGACCAATTGATGGCTCTTTTAGCCAGGCCCAGGAGCAGGCCCACAAGGAGGTCCTCCAACCTGTCCGCTCCCCTCCGCACCGGGTGACCGTAGATCAAGAGCATGGGACTGAAGTGCAACCAAAAATCGAGGAGCAGCCCCTTCAAGTAGTGAAAGAGGGGCTGCAACCTCTCACAATCCATATAAACGTGAAACACGGACTCCTCCAGGCCGCAAAAAATGCAGGCGGCCTGGGAGTCCGTGAACCTACTTAAAACGTTATTGCACGGGACCGCTCCGTGCAACACCCTCCAGGCCAAGTCCCCGATGGAACAAGGGAGGACTCCCGCATAGAGAGCCCTCCATTGGGGACCTCCGCTACCGCCGGTCGGCAAAACGCCACGCCAAGGCGTGTCCGGACGGTAGACGAAGATGGCAAAGTGGAGAGTGTGCAGGAGCAGCCCGTACAGGAAACCCCTCCACGCGGAATGAAAAGGCACGGAGGGTATTTCCTCGAGACGGCTCAAGTTGTGAGGCGCCGGTTCCCGAGGGGAGTTTCGGGGCCGGGCGCCGATGTGGAATTCCGTCCGAACGGGGGTAAGCTCGGACGGGATCGCCCCACGTGCTTGAGCCGCCTCAATACACCTAGTGGAGTCGGGGCCCAGTGCCGCTTTTACCGATTCGATGGTTTCGACCACGAGCTGGACGTTGGCCCAGGACAGGCGCCGTGCCAGCTCCTCCGGCGCCATCCAGCCCGCTCCTCCGCCATCGAGCAGGTCCCCGACTCTGGTCACCTTGCCAGCCACAGCCCTACCCTCCGCCAGCCGCCCGAACCCGTGTTCGTGGAGGTGCGGATTCCTGAGCAGCGGCTCCCGAAGGAGAGCCGCCGCTCCTGACGGGGGAGAGCTCCGCCTGGAAGCGACGTAGTTCCAAACCCATAGTAGTTCCTGGTAGAAGACAGGCAGCTCCCGCAGGCCGGCACGCCTGCTGCCCACTTTCGCAAACAGGAGCTGCGTGTCGTAATCAGCCAGTTGTCGTGGTACATGTAGGTACCAACGATGTAGGTAAAAAGAGGGAGGAGGTCCTACAAGCTGAATTTAGGGAGTTAGGAGCTAAATTGAAAAGTAGGACCTCAAAGGTAGTAATCTCTGGATTGCTACCAGTGCCACGAGCTAATAAGTTTAGAGAGAGTAAGATAGATAAGCTAAATACGTGGCTTGAGCAGTGGTGCAAGGGAGAGGGATTTAAATTCTTGAGGCATTGGAACCAGTTCTTGGGGAGGAGTGACCTGTACCAAGGGGACGGTCTACACCTGAACTGTGAGGGAGCCGATGTCCTCGGGGTAATATTTTCTAGGGCGGTTCGGGAGGATTTAAACTAATTTGGCAGGGGGATGGGAACCTAGGTAGTGGAAAAGAGGGAAGTCATATGAAGTTAGAAATAGATGGTAGAAAGGTGAGAAGCAATAAGCAAAGGAGAGAAACACAAAGGGCCAAACTAATTCATAATGAGAGTGTGAAAAAAGCAAGCCTGAAGGCTTTGTATCTTAATGCTAGAAGCATTAGGAACAAGGTGGATGAATTAGTTGTGGAAATAGAGGTAAACAAGTATGATTTGATTGGGATTACAGAAACGTGGCTGCAGGGTGGGCAAGGCTGGGAACTTAACATCCAGGGATATACAATATTTAGGAAGGATCGGCAAAAAGGTAGGGGAGGTGGGGTAGCATTGCTGGTAAAGGAGGGGATTAATGCAATGGAAAGGAAGGATATTAACTCGGATGAAACGGAATCTGTATGGGTAGAAATGAGAAATAGCAAGGGGAGGAAAACGTTAGTGGGTGTGATATATAGGCCTCCAAATAGTAATATGGAGGTGAGGGAAGGCATAAAAAGGGAAATTAGAGAAGCGTGCGATAAGAGCACAGCTGTCATCATGGGTGACTTTAATTTACATATTGATTGGACTACCCAAATTAGTAAAAATTCTGAGGAGGAGGAATTCCTGGAATGTTTTCGGGACGGTTATCTGGACCAATATGTCGAGGAGCCGACTCGAGATCAGGCCATTTTAGACTGGGTATTGTGCAATGAGAAGGGACTTATCAGCAATCTTCTTGTACGAGGCCCCTTGGGTCAGAGCGATCATAATATGATCGAGCTCTCAGTCGAGATGGAGAGTGAGGAAATTGAATCAGAGACTAAGGTCCAGAACTTAAATAAAGGGAATTACGAGGGTATGAGACGGGAATTGGGTAAGATTGATTGGGTGGTGTTTCTGGGGGGATTGACAGTGGATAGACAATGGCAAGCATTCAAAGATAGAATGGAAGAATTCCAGAACATGTTTATACCGGTTTGGCATAAAAATAAACCTAAAAAGGTGACTCAACCGTGGATAACGAGGGAAATTAGGGACAGCATAAAATCAAAAAAAAGGGCATATCAACTGGCAAAAAAAAGCACCAGACCGGAAGATTGGGGGCAGTACAGGATACAGCAAAAGAGGACAAAGGGATTAATCAGGAAGGGGAAAATAGAATACGAAAGTAAACTTGCAGCAAACATAAAGACAGACTGCAAAAGCTTTTATCGGTATATCAGGAGGAAAAGACTGGTAAAATCCCAAGTCGGTCCCTTGCAGTCCGATTCGGGAGAATATATAATGGAGAATAAGGAAATGGCAGACCAATTAAACTCATACTTTGGTTCTGTATTCACAAAGGAGGACACAAATAACCTCCCAGGAATATCGACAAACATAGGGACTAATGAGAGGGAGGAGCTGACAGAAATTAGTATCTCTAGGGATATGGTGTTGGGTAAGTTGAGGGGACTGAAGGCCGACAAATCCCCGGGGCCTGATAAACTACATCCTAGGGTACTTAAGGAGGTGGCCCTGGAGATAGCAGATGCTCTAAGGATCATCTTCCGGAACTCCATTGACTCGGGAACAGTACCCGTGGATTGGAGGGTAGCTAATGTTACCCCAATATTTAAAAAGGGGGGTAGAGAGAAAGCAGGGAATTATAGACCAGTAAGCCTTACATCGGTTGTGGGCAAAATGCTAGAGTCCATTATTAAGGATAAAATAGCGGAGCACTTGACAAATGGGGAAAGGATCGGACAGAGTCAACATGGATTTACAAAGGGTAAATCGTGTTTGACTAATCTGCTGGAATTTTTTGAGGAAGTAACTGGTAAAATAGATGGGGGAGAGCCAGTGGATGTGGTGTACCTTGACTTCCAGAAAGCCTTCGATAAGGTTCCACACAAAAGATTATCATGCAAAATTAAGGCTCATGGGATTGGGGGCAAAGTATTAACGTGGATAGAGAACTGGCTGGCGGATAGAAAACAGAGAGTTGGAATAAACGGCTCATTTTCGGAGTGGCAGGCAGTGACCAGCGGGGTGCCGCAAGGATCTGTCCTGGGACCCCAGCTGTTCACAATATATATAAATGATCTGGATCAGGGAATTGGATGCAATATTTCCAAATTCGCTGACGACACTAAACTAGGAGGAGGGGTGGGCTCTGATGAGGATGTCAGGAGGCTACAGTGCGATTTGGACAGGTTGGGGGAATGGGCGGATACGTGGCAGATGCACTATAATGTGGATAAATGCGAGGTTATCCACTTTGGGGGTAAAAACAGGAGGGTGGATTATTATCTAAATGGCAATAGATTGGGAGATGGGGAAGTGCAGAGGGACCTGGGTGTTCTTGTGCAGCAGTCACTGAAGGAGAGCATGCAGGTGCAACAGGCGATTAAGAAGGCAAATGGTATGTTGGCCTTCATATCAAGGGGGTTCGAGTATAGGAATAGGGATACCTTACTACAGCTGTACAAGGTGCTGGTGAGACCGCATCTGGAGTATTGTGTACAGTTTTGGTCGCCCCATCTGCGGAAGGATGTTCTTGCCATGGAAAGAGTGCAGCGGCGATTCACCAGGCTGATACCTGGAATGGCGGGAATGACCTACGAGGAGAGATTGAATAGTTTGGGCTTGTACTCACTGGAGTTTAGAAGATTGAGAGGGGATCTCATCGAAACATATAAAATTATGGCAGGCCTGGACAGGCTGAATTCAGAGAGAATGTTTCCAATGGCAGGGGAGCACAGAACCAGGGGCCACAGTCTAAAAATAGCGGGCAAATCATTTAAAACAGAGATGAGGAAGAATTTCTTCACTCAAAGAGTGGTGAGCCTGTGGAATTCCCTGCCACAGAGGGCTGTGAAGGCTAATTCAATAAATATTTTCAAGAGAGAATTGGATATATTTCTGAAGGCTAAGGGGATTAAGGGTTACGGAGAAAAGGCGGGGACGGGGTACTGAACTGGTAAGATCAGCTATGATCTCAGACGAAGATCAGCCATGATCTCATTGAATGGCGGAGCAGGCTCGAAGGGCCGAATGGTCTACTCCTGTTCCTATCTCTATGTTTCTATGTTTCTATGTAATTGAGGCCATGCAGCTGGCGGAAGAAAAACGTCGCCAGCGCACACCATCTCGGAGGATTCTCGACGTACAGGTATCTCTGCAGCGTCTGAAGACGGAAAGTCGCAGCCTGGGTGCGAAGGCACACCAGCGCCTGACTGCCCTCCCTAAGCGGGAGACACAGAACCGCAGCAGAGACCCAGTGCTTCCTTTTGTCCCAGAAGAAGTCGATGAGCTTTTTCTGAATCTTGGCGACAAACGCAGGGGGAGGGATCAAAGTGACCAACCGGTACCACAACATGGCGGCCACCAGCTGGTTTATGACCAGCGCTCGACCCCTGTAGGACAACACTCGGAGTAGTCCTGTCCAGCGTCCTAGGCGAGCGGTGACTTTGGCCTCCAGCTCTTGCCAGTTCGCCGGCCAAGCGTCCTCGGCAGGGCTAAGGTAGACTCCCAAATAGAGGAGGTGCGTGGTGCTCCAGGCGAAAGGCCTGAACTCCTCCGGCAGGGAGTCCACCCGCCACTGACCCACCAGGAGTCCGGAACATTTCTCCCAGTTGATCTTGGCGGAGGATGCGTCCGAGTAAATCTGCTGGCATTCCCGCATCCTCCGCAAGTCAGCGGGATCTGTGACCGTGAGGAGCACGTCATCGGCGTAAGCCGAGAGGACCACCTCCACGCCCGGCCCTTGCAGAGCCAGTCCCGTCAACCTCTTCCGCAAGAGGCGCAGGAAAGGCTCCATGCAAATGGCATATAACTGACCGGACATGGGGCATCCCTGACGCACCCACCTCCCGAAGCGAAGGGGCGCCGTCAAGGACCCGTTAACTTTAATCAGACACTCCGCGGCGGCGTACAGAAGTCGGATCCGGGCGACGAAATGCGTCCCGAACCCGAATGCGCGCAGAGTCCCGAAGAGATACTCGTGATCCACCCTGTCGAACGCCTTCTCCTGATCCAGGGAAAGGAAGGCGACCGACAGACCAGCCCTCTGGGAGTGGTGGACCAGGTCCCGGACCAGATGGATGTTATCGTGGATGGTCCGGCCCGGGACCGTGTAGGACTGGTCGGGGTGGATCATGTGGGCCAGCACGGTGCCAAGGCGAGCAGACATGGCCCTGGCAAAGATTTTATAGTCCGTGCTGAGGAGGGAGACCGGGCGCCAGTTCTTAAGGAGGCGGAGATCGCCCTTCTTAGTCAGCAGAACAATGACCGCCCTGCGCCAAGAGAGGGGCATCTCCCCGGTCGCCAAACTTTCCCCCAGGACCCGCGCGTAGTCGCCCCCCAAGACGTCCCAGAACGCCCTGTGGAACTCCACGGTCAGCCCGTCCAGCCCCGGGGACTTTCCCCTAGAGAGCTGGCGGAGGGCGCCGGTCAGCTCCACCAGACTTAGCGGAGCGTCCAATTTCTTGGCGCCCTCCGGGCCAACCTTCGTCAGGTCCTCCCACAGAACTCTGCGCGCATCCTCGCTGGACGGATCCGGAGAGAACAGAGCCCCGTAATAGGCGCGGGTCTCCGCGCTGATTCCCTCCGGATCCGAGACCAGAGACCCGTCGTCGGCCAGCAGCCCCAAGAGCTGCTTACGGACCCCCCGTCTTTTTTCCAGCGAGTAGAAGAAGGGGGAGCCGCGGTCCAGGTCCCGCAGGAGCTGGATCCACGACCTCACGTACGCGCCTCGGGACCCGACGAGCTGCAGGTCCTTCAGCGCGCCCTTCTTCTCTTCGTACACCTTCCGCAGGGCCGGGTCCTCGACGACCTGACCGAGACGGGACTCCAGGTCGAGCACCTCCTTCTCCAACCGCCCGACCCGGGCCTCCCGCCTCTTGGTCGACCCCTTCGCGTACTCCTGACAGAAGAGACGGATGTGAGCCTTGCCCACATCCCACCATAGCCTCAAGGAGGGGAAGCCCCCCTGCTTCCTTCTCCAGTCGGCCCAGAATCGACGAAATGAATCCCGGAACTGTGCGTCCTCCAGCAGCAGGTTGTTAAAATGCCAGTACACGGACCCCCCCCGCGCGCGCAGCGGAGCGAGCTCCGCCCACACCAGGTGGCGGTCCGTGCACGGCACCGGCCGCATGGAAGCTGCCGGAACGCAGGAGACGTACGCCCGGGAAATGTAGAGGCGGTCGATTCTGGACCTTCCTCCCCCAGACCTCACGCTAGTGAAGGCGCTGGAGTCGGGGTGGAGATTTCGCCAGACGTCCACCAAGTCGAAGGACCCAACCAGGTCCCTCAACTTCTCCATCGCTGCCGGGCTTCGCGGGGGACCCGAACGGTCCCTCGCCTCGAGGGTGCAGTTAAAATCCCCCCCGAGGATGACGCACTCGCCCACGTCGATGGAGCCCAAGAGAGCGGACACATCTTCGAAGAAGCGCACTTGCTGCGCACTGGTCTGAGGGGCGTACACGTTCACTAGATGGAGCGGCACGCCCCCCAGGCGAACAGTGACATGGAGCAAGCGGCCCGGCACGTGCTCCTTGACCCCCAAGATCTCCGGCTGAAAATGCGGGGCCAGCAAGATAGCCACCCCGCTGGAATTGTTGGAGAGGTGACTCATGCTGACCCCTCCTTGCCACTCCAGGAGCCACGTGGCTTCGTCTCCCGGAACGGTGTGGGTTTCTTGCAGGAAGCACACCGCATACTTCCCGTCCCGAAGGATCGAGAAGTTATTGAATCTGCGGCGCGCCTCCCTGCTGCCGTTGATGTTGAGGCTGGCTATGGTTATCTTCATGTCAGAAGCAGAGTGCAACCTCTACCTACACCTAACGGGGCGAGGAAGCGCAGCCGCTGGTCCGCCGCCACTTCCTCAGCAGCCCAGTGAGAAACGTTGTGAGCCGACGCAGCTCGAGCAGGTTCACACCCTCGTCCGCGCCCAAGATCTTAACGGCGGCGCGGACGGAATCGATGAGCAGCGCCAGCTCCGACCACCTGTCGAGGGCCAGCCGGACCTTATTGCGCTGACCAAGGCACGTGGCCATAAAATCCCAGAGTTCCCTTACGGAAATGAGGGGAGACTTGGCAAGGGGCACGAGGTCATCCATCGCCACGTCGGCGCTGGAGTCCGAATCGTCCTCCGTGCCCATCACCGAGTCCCCATCCTCCTCCAGGGGGTCGTCACCAGCGGCCGACCCGTCCGCCGCGCAGTGCGAAGTGAACGACTCGGCCGCGCCAGCCAGCCCCGCCTCCGCCCGGATCCCACCCCCAGGATCGGCGGCAGAGGATTTCTCCCTGGGCTCCTCTAGGGGTGCCGGGCCAGAAGACGGCGGCGGTTCAGAGCTCCCCTCCGCCTCAGACGCCGGAACGACCGGAGAAACCGGGGAGAGAACAATTTCCAGCTCCTCCAGTACGTCCGGCACCAGAGACGCAGCCAGGGGGCAATCCTCCTCCCCGCCACCAACCTCCGACCCAGCGGACGGGGGGTTTTGAATTAAAAGCTCTACCAGGACGAGCATCCCCTGGGAGACGTCCGGGTCGCATTGGGCGAGCTCATTATCCTCGAGCTCGCCCGACCCAGCCCCCAGGCTGCCCGACCCGGCGAGGGGTAACGACACCGATAAAAGGTCAACTTCAATTACTGCCGCGGGTTGTTCCGCAACCCCCCCCACGGGCAGGGTCTCATCCCCATCCCCGGGAGGCACGTGCTGGACAGACACATCTGCCTCAGCCTCCCGAGGGACAGGCGACCCCTGCCGATCGCTGGTGATGACGACAGCGCTGGGGGGGGGGGGGGCGCAGTACCCGCGGCAGGCGACGACTCCCCCTGCTCGGAGGGACCTTCCTCCTCCCGGTCCTCCTCCTCATCCAGGGGGTCGCGCCTTCTTTTTAGCACGGAGGGAGCGAGGGACACCTCCATGTCTGCAAAGGCCTCCTCCTCGACTCCCTCCGGCGGAGCAGGTTTGTCGGGTTCCTCGGGCCCGAGCCCAGCCGCAGGTATTGGCATTACCGCTGCGGCGGTTGCGGCCACAGGCTCGGGCACGGGGCCCCTCCCGCTCACATCTGCCCTGATCAACTCCGCGAGGAGCGCGGGTGTAAGGGGCTCAAGGGGCAAGGGCTCACCATCCACGGGGGGGCCTGCCCTAAGGTGCTTCTTTTTTCCCCGCGCCTTCTTTCCGGCCGGACACGCTCCCTCCCCCCCGCCGGAGGCCTTGGTGGCATCGGCCCCCGACGTCAACCGCGCATCAGACGTACTTGACGCGCGGGCAGATCCGGGGGGAAGGGCGGCGGCGGCGGCGCCAGCCTCGGCCGCGCGAGATGATCCGGCGGCCTTGGAGGCAGGGCAGTTCCTCCTGATGTGCCCCACCTCCCTGCAGGCATGGCACCTCACACCGTCCGACGTCCAAAAGGCGCGGTAGGCGGTCCCGTCGTGGAGGACGACGAACGCCCCTTCAGTGTCCTCCTCCCGCGCCAGCTGGATAAACAGCTGGCGCCGGAAGGAGAAGACGTGGCGAAGGCTGGCCTCCCGGAAGCCGAGCAGGATGGGCGTGATCCCCGACCTCACCTCCCCAAGTTGTCGCAAATGGGGAAGGAGGAGCTCACCAGGAACATAGGGCGGGACGTTGGAAATAATGATCCTCTGCGCGGTGGCCTCGAGAGGATCCACCGGCAGGAAGGTCCCGCCCACGGTGAGCCCCTTGGCGACAGCCAGGGACACCGCCCGCTCCGACCCCAGGAAGAACACAGCCTTCCCATACATTTTCGAGGCCGCGACGATGGCTGAGGGGCCGACAACCCCAGCCATGGCCTTGACGCAGGCCTCGATGGTCATAGTGGGGTGAGTGTAGCTCTTCACCCCAAGCTTTTTTGTTATTAATCGAAAAGGTGACGGGGCAGCAGGAACAGCGGGAGCAGCTGTGGCTGTGGCTACCACTCTCGCATAGGTCCCGGCTGGCCCCGCCACCGGCGAAGATGCAGTCGCCATTCTGGGGTGCTTTTTTTAAGGGCTACACTCACCCCAAGTCACAGGCCTGAAGGTGTTAATGGCCTCGGTGTATATATATATATTTTTTGTCCTCTATTGAGCAGAGGGAGCTGATTAAAATGAGGACACACCTCTCTCCTTATTGATTTAAATTGGGAGAGGAGCCCTCGCCCCTCTGCTCAATTGGCAATTAATAAAATAGATGAAACTAAGGTGCCTTAGAAAGACAGGCAGAGAGAGACAAAGAGAGAGAGAGAGGTGGGGGGGTGGGAAGGAGGGAGGCCGCAAAGGGCAGTGTTGCCACTCAGGATGGTGGGTGGGTGTAGGCAGGGTTGCACTCTCCGATGGAAAAAGTCTTTGGTGATGGTGGTCTTCTGGCAGGGGGAGAAGACGTCTTCACCTGGAAAAGCTGGAGAAGCCCAGGCTTAGTCTTGCAACAGGTCTTAACGATGTAATTAAATTAAATTAAGGACTTCACCTTGGGCAGCTCCAAGCTCTCCCAGGGCAGGCAATAGAAGGGATGCTAATTAGTGGTGTGTGTGGCCTAGCTTTTAACAAGAGCACACACACTACACCCCTTGATGATCCGGCCTTGCTTCTTCTTTTCTCCCCCCACCTAAAATACAAAGTCTTGGGAGAGTGCCCCAAATAACACCCACCTGTAGATGTTCCGGATGAAGTTTTCTTCCCTCCTTTTAAGCAGTTGGTTTCTCTCCCCTCTCTCCCTCTCCTAAAGTGGAGGCCAATTTGGGGAGGCAGTGATAGAAAAGGCCTCTCCCCTGGTTGATGTTGATGTCGGCCTCCTTTCTCCTTCTCCTCCTCTGTCCTCTCTCTCCAGGCACCTCAGTTGATGTAATGATGGTGGAGTTGGTGGTGGTGGTGGTCCAACGTTCTCCTCCTCTTCCTGGTCAGGGGACCACCACTTTAATCCACTCTCCAAAGTCTGGCTGCTCCCTCTGCTCGTGCTTGCAGCTGAACAGAGGGTAACTTAAGACTGAAGTACAGAAGCCTGCTAGGGCTTTATATACAGGGGTGGTCACTGCCGGTACTGCAGTATAGAATAAGTTCTTCTCTTAAAGGCACATACACAACAATTCCTCCCCTTTTAGATAAACAGTACATAACATTCATTTAACAACTAAATAATAACTAATTACAATTACAATTTTATCTGTACTATATACATCAACTGAAATAATCATTTATTAGTTCAGTCTTTGAGGAGGCTTCCTGATGCTGACTGGATAGCGCCTTTCTCGAGTATCCTGTTCTTGCGGCGGAGTTGATTCTGGCTCATTGTCATTGGTTGGTTCGTCAGCTTCCAATACCACTGCTTCTGAGGTAGACGCAATCTGTACTTCGGGTTGATTACCAGGTGCGCCTGCTCGTGGTATGGGTTTGGCTTGTTCCTGTGACTCTAGAATCTGGTCAGCATGGCGTCTCACGATGCTCTCTCCAACGTCCACTGTGTACATTAGTGGTCCCTGCTGTGTGCATATCGTTCCTGGCTGCCATTTTTCTGTTCGGTAGTCGCGGGCCAAGACTGGTTGCCCTATCTTGAAGCTCCTGGTTGGCTTCTCATTTATGTGCTGGAATTGCTTATCCTCAACTTCTCATCTTCTGTTTGGTTTGAGCAAATCCAGGCGACATCTTAGCCTTCGGTTGAAGAACATTATGGCTGGAGCTTGGTTGGTGACTGCATGTGTCGCATTCCGGTAAGCAAACAAGAAATTATCCACCTTGTGTTGTAGTGGTATGTCGTCATTATGCATTGCCTTTATGGCCTTTTTAAAGGTCTGAACAAAACTCTCAGCCAATCCATTTGTGGCTGGATGATATGGGGCAGATGTGTAATGCTTCACCCCATTATTCCTCAGAAACCTCCGGAAATCCTCTGACACAAACTGTGGCCCATTGTCGGAGCAAATCTGTTCTGGCAAGCCATTCCTGGTGAAGATGGTCCGTAGGACTGCAATAGTTTTGTCCGTAGTGGTCGAGGACATTTTGATGACCTCTGGCCATTTCGAATGGGCGTCCACAGCGATTAGGAACATTGAGTCCATAAATGGACTAGCAAAATCAATGTGTACCCGTTGCCATGGAGATGAGGGCCACTCCCATGGATATAGCGAGGCCTGTGGTGGAGCGTTTTGGACCTTCTGGCATCCTGTGCATCTCTTGGTCATATCCTCGATTTCTTTATCGATTCCCGGCCACCACACAAACGCCCTGGCTAGGTTCTTCATTTTTACCCCTCCCAGATGACCCTCATGAAGCTCATTGAGCACTCTATCTCTCAACTTGGGTGGAATTACCACTCGGGATCCACACATCAAGGTCCTCCAGCACACTGACAGCTGTTCTCTCCTTGGCGAGAATGCTGGCAACAGTGAGTCGCCATGTGCTGGCCATCCCTTCACCGTCAAATCGTAGACCCAAGAGAGTGTCGGGTCATTTTGGGTTTCCTTCTCCATACTTGAGTTTGTAACAGGTAGACATTTGACTATGGTCGCATGGAATATCACAACAGGGTCCACTGCAGGTGCTTCCTCTACTGTAGGCAACGGTAGGCGCGACAGCCCATCAGCGTTTCCATGCTGTTTCGTACCCTTGTACTCTATGTCGTACTGATGTGCCCCTAGAAAAAGTGACCATCTTTGCAGCCGTTGCACCGTCATCACCGGAACGCCCTTCTTTGGGTTAAAAATGGAGACCAGGGGCTGATGATCAGTTAGTAGGGTGAATTTCTGCCCGTGCAGATAGTGATTGAACTTCTTCACCCCCCACACCAGGCTGAGGGCCTCCCTGTCAATCTGGGCGTAGTTCCGCTCGGCTGAGGTTAACGAGCGTGATGCGAAGGTTATTGGCCTCTCTGAGCTGTCAGGGAATTTGTGTGACAGCACCGCTCCGATGCCGTAGGGAGACGCATCACATGCTAACCGAATCGGTAGTGTTGGATTGTAGTCGGCCAATACTTCTTTTGAAGTGATTAGGCATTTACATTTCTGAAAGGCACGCTTACACTCATCACTCCATTTCCATGTTACTCCAGTTTGCAGTAGGGCGTTCAGTGGGTGCAGAATTGTGGATAAATTCGGCAAGAACTTATGGTAGTAGTTCACCAACCCGAGGAACGACCTCAGTTGCGACACATTTTCCGGTGCTGGAGCCTTGACTACAGCCTCAATCTTGTCCGGCGACTTATGCAACCCTTCCTCATCAATCATGTGGCCACAATACGAGATTTGTCTCCTGAAGAACTCGCATTTGGGGCGGTTGGCTCGTAGCCCATATTCCTGTAATCTTGTGAGCACCTGCTCCAGGTTGGCAAGGTGTTCAGTGTCATTTTCGCCCGTAACCAGGATGTCATCCAAATAACACTGGGTCCCTGGGATCCCTTGCAGGACTTGTTCCATCACCCTCTGCCAAATAGCCGGGGCTGATGCTACCCCGAATACCAGTCGATTGTACTGGTAAAGGCCTTTTTGAGTGTTTATCGTGAGGTATTTCCAAGACACTTCTTCCACCTCCATTTGTAGATACGCTTGGGCCAGATGAATCTTTGTAAAGCGTTTCCCTCCAGATAGTGAGGCGAAAATATCTTCTATCCGTGGAAGTGGATATTGTACTGTGTGCAGGACTGGGTTCACAGTTACCTTGAAGTCCCCACAGATGCGAACCTTCTTCGGTTCCCCAGGCGTGCTGCTCAATGATTTCTTCATTACAGGAATGATGGTTGTGGCCCACTCGCTCCAGTCCACCTTGGACAGCACACCTGAACGCTCCAGACTCTCCAGCTCTGCTTCAACGGCTGGGCGGATCGCATAAGGTCTGGCCTTAAAAAATTTTTGGGTTTGCGTTATCTTCAATTTTTATCATTGCCGTTACTCCTTTTAGAGTTCCAAGTCCTTGTTGGAACACCTCTTTCGCGTCAGTTAGAATTTTTGACAGTCGACCAGGTGTGACGTCTTCATCCTTTTTATCAGTCACAGTTAGCGCCTGAATGGAATGCCAATCCAATTGTATTTTTTGGATCCATTCACATCCCAATAATGGTGGTCCTCCATCTGGTAGTATATATAAATACAGTTTCTGTGTTTCCTTGCCGTTGTATTCAACTGGCACCCTTATTTTTCCTCTGGGGTAGACTTTTTGCCCCGTGTATGTCTTCAATACAATGGACGTGTCCTTCAAGGGTATGTGTGAGAATAGCCTCTCATAGTCTCGTCGATTCATGACAGTTAGGGCTGATCCTGTGTCCAATTCCATCTTTACTGGGGACCCTGCTATCATGAGTGTGACCCAAATGGTTCGGTGATCCTCCTTTGCGATCACGTTGTGTAACTTTAGACAACTTAGTCTCCTGCTCCCGGAGTCCTTATCACTCTCCTGATCTTCCGAACTACTGTCTGTCAATTTCTTTACTTTCTTGTACTTTTCCTTAGTAGTTTTTGTGGTGTTGGTTTGCTTTCCCGACCTGCAGACTCTTGCTATGTGTCCCATTTTCCCACATTGCCTGCATACTTTGTCCTTAACCCAGCAGTCCTTCTGATCATGGGCTGTTCTGCCGCAGCGATAGCACTTTTCTGCTCCATACGCCATTTCGTTAGCGCTGTATTCCTGTGGTTTCTGTTGTATTTCCGCAGCTCCCCGTGCTGCTGCTTCGTAGGATACTGCCATGCTGAAAGCCTGTTCTAGCGTCAGGTCCTTTTCCGAAAGTAGTCGTTTCTGGGTTCCTTCACTCTGGAGCCCGCAGACAAACTTATCCCACAAGGTGTCTGCCAGACCTGCTCCAAACTGGCAGTGCTTCGATAACTTGCGTAGTTCCGTAAGATAGTCAGCATTGCTCTCATCTTTGTGCTGGTTTCTTTTATGGAACTTGAATCTTTCTGCTATCAGCAGCGGTGTAGGGTTTAGGTGTTCCTGTAAGATATTAACAAACTATTCAAAACTTTTCTCCATTGGTTTAGCTGGGGTAATTAAATTCCGCAATAGGCCGTACGTTCTCGCGTCCATCAAATTTAATAATACCGACGCCTTCTTTCCATCGGGCACCTCATTTGCCTTGCAGTGCACTTCAATTCTTTCCACATACGTGGTCCTGTCTTCTACCTCGTTGTCGAAAGCAGTGATACTGCCACTCTTTGGCATCTTGAGTGATTTTAATTGGCGCCTCCCGCGCTTTATCTTCTTCCCCAATAGAATAAAATGGCGCCTCCCGCGCTTTTCCTTCTTCCCCAATGTAATAAAATGGCGCCTCCCGCGCTTTTCTTTCTTCCCCAATGAAATAAAATGGCTCCTCCCGCGCTTTTCCTACTTCCCCTTGATGCCACGCTGCTCCTAGCATTCTACAGGGTAATGGCGGCGACCCGCGGCTTCGGCGCATATGGTTTTTCCTTCCCAGCGTTCTTTCCTCTCCACGCTGCCCTGTTCTTGAGCACCGACCGTGCCCTGTGCGCTCCACCCTCTCTCTCTCTCTTCCTCCCGACAACGCTGCACGGCCCCTTTGCCGAGCCGCTCGATCGAGCCCGAGCCCGCCGCAGTCCGGAAGGGTCAGCGCACTACCTGCTACTAGCATGACTTGCTGGAACACCTTGACTGGGGAGACAGGCCCAGCTCTCCACAGCCTCCCCTGCAACTCTCTGATGGATCCCTGGGCGGTTGCCCACGGTCGACGCCCGCCGTTCTGACTTCGACCTCCAAGAAGCTTCTCTTCAGGGAAAAGATCCCCGTGAGGTGATGCAGTACTGCAGGTGAGTTCGAACCTGCCCTTCGCCAGTGTAATGTCCGAGTATAAATAATACACGGACTGCAGGAGAATAATAAAAGAGGTATTTACTTGAACAGAGGGTACTCTTTTTGTTTGGACCCAAAAGAAACCCAATTGGACTGTAAATAAACAAAAGTTCAACTAAAACTTAACAAATCAAATTAAAATCTGGTTTTCCGGGTTGATAATGCACTCCAGTCCCCGCGGCGCCCACCGGTCGCGGAAATACTCAAGCGTGCCGGCGGACACCGCGTGCTCCATCTCCAGGGCCACCCGGGCGCGGACATGGCCGCGGAAGAGAGGCAGGCAATCCGGCTGGACGACCCCCTCAACCGCCCGCTGCCTGGACCAATTGATGGCTCTTTTAGCCAGGCCCAGGAGCAGGCCCACAAGGAGGTCCTCCAACCTGTCCGCTCCCCTCTGCACCGGGTGACCATAGATCAAGAGCGTGGGACTGAAGTGCAACCAAAAATCGAGGAGCAGCCCCTTCAAGTAGTGAAATAGGGGCTGCAACCTCTCACACTCCATATAAACGTGAAACACGGACTCCTCCAGGCAGCAAAAAATGCAGGCGGCCTGGGAGTCCGTGAACCTACTTAAAACCTTATTGCATGGGACTGCTCCGTGCAACACCCTCCAGGCCAAGTCCCCGATGGAACAAGGGAGGACTCCCGCGTAGAGAGCCCTCCATTGGGAACCTCCACCACCGCCAGTTGGCAAGACGCCACGCCAAGGCGTGTCCGGACGGTAGACGAAGATGGCAAAGTGGAGAGTGTGCAGGAGCAGCCCATACAGGAAACCCCTCCGTGCAGAATGAAAAGGCACGGAGGGTATTTCCTCGAGATGGCTCAAGTTGTGAGGCGCCGGTTCCCGAGGGGAGTTTCGGGGCCGGGCGCCGATGAGGAATTCCGTCCGAACGGGGGTAAGCTCAGACGGGATCGCCCCACGTGCTTGAGCCGCCTCGATACACCTAGTGGAGTCGGGGCCCAGTGCCACTTTCACCGATTCGATGGCTTCGACCGCGAGCAGGACGTTGGCCCAGGACAGGCGCTGTGCCAGCTCCTCCGGCGCCAGCCAGCCCGCTCCTCCGCCATCGAGCAGGTCCCCGACTCTGGTCACTTTGCCACGCACAGCCCTGCCCTCCGCCAGCCGCCCGAAACTGCGTTCGTGGAGGTGCGGATTCCTGAGCAGCGGCTCCCGAAGGAGAGCCGCCGCTCCTGACGGGGGAGAGCTCCGCCTGGAAGCGACGTAGTTCCAAACCCATAGCAGTTCCTGGTAGAAGACAGGCAGCTCCCGCAGGCCGGCACGCCTGCCGCCCACTTTTGCGAACAGGAGCTGCGTGTCGTAATTGAGGCCGTGCAGCTGGCGGAAGAAAAACGTCGCCAGCGCACACCATCTCGGAGGATTCTCGACGTATAGGTATCTCTGCAGCATCTGAAGACGGAAAGTCGCAGCCTGGGTGCGAAGGCACACCAGCGCCTGACCGCCCTCCCTAAGCGGGAGACACAGAACCACGGCAGAGACCCAATGCTTCCTTTTGTTCCAGAAGAAGTCGATGAGCTTCTTCTGCATCTTGGCGACAAACGCAGGGGGAGGGATCAAAGTGACCAACCGGTACCACAACATGGCGGCCACCAGTTGGTTTATTACAGTGCTCGACCCCTGTAGGACAACACTCGGAGCAGTCCTGTCCAGCGTCCTAGGCGAGCAGTGACTTTGGCCTCCAGCTCTTGCCAGTTCACCGGCCAGGCATCCTCGGCAGGGCTAAGGTAGACTCCCAAATAGAGGAGGTGCGTGGTGCTCCAGGCGAAAGGCCTGAACTCCTCTGGCAGGGAGTCCACCCGCCACTGACCCACCAGGAGTCTGGAACATTTCTCCCAGTTGATCTTGGCGGAGGATGCGTCCGAGTAAATCTGCTGGCATTCCCGCATCCTCCGCAAGTCAGCGGGATCCGTGACCGTGAGGAGCACGTCATCGGCGTAAGGCAAGAGTACCACCTCCACGCCCAGCCCTTGCAGAGCCAGTCCCGTCAACCTCTTCCGCAAGAGGCGCAGGAAAGGCTCCACGCAAATGGCGTATAACTGACCGGACATGGGGCATCCCTGACGCACCCCACTCCTGAAGCGAAGGGGCGCCGTCAAGGACCCCTTAACTTTAATCAGATACTCCGCGGTGGCGTACAGAAGTCGGATCCGGGTGACGAAATGCGTCCCTAACCCGAATGCGCGCAGAATTCCGAAGAGATACTTGTGATCCACCCTGTCGAACGCCTTCTCCTGATCCAGGGAAAGGAAGGAGACCGACAGACCAGCCCTCTGGGAGTGGTGGACCAGGTCCCGGACCAGTTGGATGTTATCGTGGATTATCTGGCCCGCGACCGTGTAGGGCTGGTCGGGGTGGATCATGTGGGCCAGCACGGTGCCAAGGCGAGCAGACATGGCCCTGGCAAAGATTTTATAGTCCGTGCTGAGGAGGGAGACCGGGCACCAGCTCTTAAGCAGGCGGAGATCGCCCTTCTTAGGCGGCAGGACAATGACCGCCCAGCGCCAAGAGAGGGGCATCTCCCCGGTCGCCAAACTTTCCCCCAGGACCCGCGCGTAGTCGCCCCCCAAGATGTCCCAGAACGCCCTGTGGAACTCCACGGTCAGCCCGTCCAGCCCCGCGGACTTTCCCCTAGAGAGCTGGCGGAGGGCGCCGGTCAGCTCCGCCAGGCTTAGCGGAGCGTCCAATTTTTCGGCGCCCTCCGGGCTGACCTTCGGCAGGTCCTCCCACAAAACTCTGCGCGCATCCTCGCTGGACGGATCCGGAGAGAACAGAGCCCCGTAATAGGCGTGGGTCTCCGCGCTGATTCCCTCCGGATCTGAGCCCAGTGATCCGTCATCGGCCAGCAGCCCCAAGAGCTGCTTACGTATTTTTTCCAGCGAATAGAAGAAGGGGGAGCCGCGGTCCAGGTCCCGCAGGAGCTGGATCCGCGACCTCACGTACACGCCTCGGGACCCGATGAGCTGCAGGTCCTTCAGCGCGCCCTTCTTCTCGTCGTACACCTTCCGCAGGGCCGGGTCCTCGACGACCTGACCGAGACGGGACTCCAGGTCGAGCACCTCCTTCTCCAACCGCCCGACCCGGGCCTCCCGCCTCTTGTCGACCCCTTCGCGTACTCCTGACAGAAGAGACGGATGTGAGCCTTGCCCACGTCCCACCAAAGCCTCAAGGAGGGGAAGCCCCCCACTTCCGTCTCCAGTCGGCCCAGAACCGACAAAACGAATCACGGAACCGCGCGTCCTCCAGCAGCAGGTTGTTAAAATGCCAGTATGCGGACACCCCCCGCGCGCGCAGCGGAGTGAGCTCCACCCACACCAGGTGGTGGTCCATGCACGGCACCGGCCGCATGGACGCCGCTGGAACGCAGGGGACGTACGCCCGGGAAATGTAGAGGCGGTCGATTCTGGACCTTCATCCCCCAGACCTCACGCTAGTGAAGGCGCTGGAGTCGGGGTGGAGATTCCGCCAGACGTCCACCAAGTCGAAGGACCCGACCAGGTCCCTCAACTTCTCCATCGCCGCCGGGCTTTGCGGGGGACCCAAACGGTCCCTCGCCTCAAGGGTGCAGTTAAAATCCCCCCCGAGGATGACGCACTCGCACGCGTCGACGGAGCCCAAAAGAGCGGACACTTCTTCGAAGAAACGCACTTGCTGCGCACCGGTCTGAGGGGCATACACGTTCACTAGATGGAGAGGCACCCCCCCCAGGCGAACAGTGACCTGGAGCAAGCGTCCCGGCATGTGCTCCTTGACCCCCAAGATCTCCGGCTGAAAATGCGGGGCCAGCAAGATAGCCATCCCGCTAGAATTGTTGGAGAGGTGACTCATGCTGACCCCTCCTTGCAACTCCAGGAGCCACGTGGCTTTGTCTCCCGGAATGGTGTGGGTTTCTTGCAGGAAACACATCGCACACTTCCCTTCCCGAAGGACCGAGAAGTTGTTGAATCTGCGGCGCACCTCCCTGCTGCCGTTGATGTTGAAGCTGGCTGTGGTTATCTTCATGTCAGAAGCATAGTGCAACCTCTACCTACACCTAATGGGGGGAGGGAGCGCAGCCGCTGGTAAGCCGCCACTTCCTCAGCAGCCCAGTGAGAAACGTTCTGAGCCGACGCAGCTCGAGCGGGTCCATGCCCTCGTCCGCGCCCATGATTTTAACGGCGGCGTGGACGGACACAATGAGCAGCGCCAGCTCCGACCACCTGTCAAGGGCCAGCCAGATCTTATTTTGCCGACCCCGGCACGTGGCCATAAAGTCCCGGAGTTCCCTTACAGGAATGAGGAGAGATTCGGCAAGGGGCATGAGGTCATCCAGCGCCTCGTGGACGGTGGAGTCCAAATCGTCCTCCGTGCCCATCACCGAGTCCCCATCCTCCTCCAGGGGGTCGTCACCAGCGGCCGCAGTGCGCAGCGAACGGCTCGGCCGCACCAGCCGGCCCCAAATCCGCCCGGATCCCACCCCCAGGATCGGCGGCAGAGGGTTCCTCCCTGGGCTCCTCTGTGGCGCCGGGCCAGAAGACGGCGGCGGTTCGGAGTCCCCGCCCGCCTCAGACGCCAGAATGACCAGAGAAACCGGGGAGAGAACAATTCCCAGCTCCTCCAGTACGTCCGGCACCAGAGACGCAGCCAGGGGGCTATCCTCCTCCCCGCCACCAGCCTCCGACCCAGCGGATGGGGTGTTTTCAATTAAAACCTCCACTGGGACGAGCAGCTCCTGGGAGATGTCCGGGTCGCATTGGGTGAGCTCATTTTCCTCGAGCTCACCCGACCCAGACCCCAGGCCGCCCGACCCGGCGAGCAGTAACGGCACCGATAAAATGTCAATAGCCGCGGGTTGTTCCGCGACCACCCCCCCCCACGGGCAGGGTCTCGTCCCCATCCCCGGGAGTCATGTGCCGGACAGACACAACTGCCTCAGCCTCCCGAGGGATAGGCGAGCCCTGCCGATCACTGGTGATGACGACAGCGGGGGGGGGGGGGGGGCGCGCAGTACCTGCGGCAGGCGACGACTCCCCCTGCTCGGAGGGACCTTCCTCCTACCGGTCCTCCTCCTCTTCCAGGGGGTCGCGCCTTCTTTTTAGCACGGAGGGTGCGAGGGAGACCTCCATGTCTGCAGAGGCCTCCTCCTCTGCTCCCTCCGGCGGAGCAGGTTTGTCGGGTTCCTCGGGCCCGAGCCCAGCCGCAGGTATTGGCATTACCGCTGCAGCGGTTGTGGCCACAGGCTCGGGCACGAGGCCCCTCCCACTCGCGTCTGCCCCGATTAACTCCGCGAGGAGCGCGGGTGTAAGGGGCGCAAGGGGCAAGGGCTGGCCATCCATGTGGGGACCCGACCTAAGGTGTTTATTTTTTCGCCGCGCCTTCTTTCCGGCCGGACGCGCTCCCTCCCCCCCCGCCGGAGGCCTTGGTGGCATCGGCCCCCGACGTCGACCGCGGATCAGAAGTTCCCGACGCGCGGGCAGATCCGGGGGGAGGAGCGGCGGCGGCGCCAGCCTCGGCCGCACGAGATGATCCGGCGGCCTTGGAGGCGGGGCAGTTTTTCCGGATGTGCCCCACCTCCTTGCAGGCGTGGCACCGCACACCGTCCGACGTCCAGAAGATGCGATAGGCAGTCCCCTCGTGGTGGACGACGAACGCTCCGTCGGTGTCCTCCTCCCGCACCAGCTGGATAAACAGCTGGCGCCGGAAGGAGAAGACGTGGCGAAGGCTGGCTTCACGGAAGCCGAGCGGGATGGGTGTAATCCCCGACCTCACCTCCCCAAGTTGGCATAAATGGGGGAGGAGGAGCTCACCAGGAACATAGGGCGGGACGTTCGAGATGACGATCCTCTTCGCGGTGGCCTCGAGACGATCCACCGGCAGGAAGGTCCCGCCCACGGTGAGCCCCTTGGCGACGGCCTGGGACACCGCCCGCTCTGACCCCAGGAAGAACACAGCCTTCCCGTACATTTTTGAGGCCGCGACGATGGCTGAGGGGCCGACCACCCCAGCCATGGCTTTAACGCAGGCCTCAATGGTCATAGTGGGGTGAGTGTAGCTCTTCACCCCAAGCTTTTTTGTCATAAGTTTAAAAGGTGACGGGGCAGCAGAAGCAGTGGGAGCAGCTGTGGCTGTGGCTGCCACTCCCGCATTAGTCCTGGCTGGCCCCGCCACCGGCGAAGATGCAGTCGCCATTATGGGGTGTTTTTATAAGGGCTACACTCACCCCAAGTCACAGGCCTGAAGGTGTTAATGGCCTCAGGTATTTTTTGGTCCTCTATTGAGCAGAGGGAGCTGTTTAAAATGAAGACACACCTCTCCCCTTATTGATTGAAATTGGGAGAGGGGCCTTCTCCCCTCTGCTCAATAGGCAATTAATAAAAAGAGATTAAATTGAGGTGCCTCAGAGAAATAGGCAGAGAGAGACAAAGAGAGAGAGGGGGGGGAGGAGGGAGGCCGCAAGGGCAGGGTTGCCACTCAGGATGGTGGGTGGGTGGGTGTTGGCAGGGGTGCACTCTCCGATGGGAATTTAAAGTCCTTGAAGGTGGTCTTCTGGCAGGGGGAGAAGATGTCTTCACCTGGGAAAGCCGGAGATGCCCCAGGCTCAGTCGCACACCAGGTCTTAACGATGTAATTGGACTTCACCTAGGCAGCTCCAGCTCTCCCAGGTCAGGCAATTGTAGGGGTGCTTATTAGTGGTGTGTGTGGCCTAGTTTTTAACAAGAGCCACACACACACACAGACACCCTTTGATGATCCGACCTTGTTTCTTCTTTTCTCCCCCCACCTAAAATACAACATCTTTGGGAGAGTGCACCAAATAACACCCACCTGAAAGATGATGTTGTTCTTCCCTCCTTCCAAACAGTTGGTGGTTGTTGGTTGTTTCTCTCCCCTCTCTCCCTCTCCTGAAGTGGAGGCCAATTTGAGGAGGCAGTAATGGAAAGGCCTCTCCCCTGGTTGGTGTTGTTGCTGGCCTCCCTTCTCCTTCTCCTCCTCTGTCCTCTCTCTCCAGGCACCTCAGTTGCTGTGATGATGGTGGAGGTGGAGGTGGTGGTGGTCTATCGATATCCTCCTCTTCCTGGTCAGGAGACCACCACTTTCCACTCTCTTGGTTTGGCTGCTCCTTCTCCTCCTGCTGACTGAGGCAGCTGCACAGCCAGAAATGCTGGAACAGAGGGTAACTTAAGACTGAAATACAGAAGCCTGCTTTGGCTTTATATGCAGGGGTGGTCACTGCCGGTACTGCAGCATAGAATCAGTTCTTCTCTTAAAGGCACGTACACAACAGCTAGTGTGTTATATTCCATCCTAAACTCTGATTAAACACAATATACCCACCATATTGGTTTGCACTCGATCCTGTTTACCAGAGATACATGAATCTCTACACCTGATGGACCTGAGGTGTCCCTACAATATGCCCCATGAAGAGACTCCTGCAGCATAGTGATGTGCTACGTACTACATAACCTTGTAATATTTCAAGGTGTAACTAGCAGCGTAGATAAAGAGGAACCAGTGGATGTAGTATATTTGGATATTCAAAAGGCATGCGATAAGATGCCACACAAGAGGTTGTTACACAAGATTAAGACTCATAAGATTGGGGGTAATATATTAGCATGGATTGAAGATTTGTTAACAGACAGAAAACAGAAAGTAGGAATAAACGGGTCATTTTTGGGTTGGCAAAATTCGTGCTGACTGCTCATTTACACGATTGTAGTGCTGACCTCAGCGCTAAAGGCGCTGCTGATTGGCTTCCTGCTCAACAGGTGGGCCAATATCGGGTGCAGTCTAATGGCCAGTAATGTTTGGCCTCATCTTTCTCCACTACTTAAAGGGGAGGTGCTTTGATACAGCAGCACCTCATTGCCATTGGAGTTGGAGCTGGAATTGGAATTGCAGCTGCAGTTGGAACACACGGCTGAGAACCAGCAAAGAGAATGAGCCAGAAGGTTCTCCAATGTGGCTCCAGTGGCATTGGTACTGGCCGTGGAGAGGAGGCGGGCTGTCCTGATCCCTTAGTGTGGCAGGAAGCCTTCAGCCCATACATTGCGAAGGCTTTGGCAAGAGATAGCTGGGCACGTGACAGCCAACATTGTGGTGCCGAGAACATGGATCCAGTGCTGCAAGAATTTTAATGACCTCACACGGCAGGTCAAGTTGAGTGAAGGCTTCAGCAAATACCATATCCCACTATCTGCACCACATGCCTCCCACACTGCTCAATGCACCACACCCCCATCACTCATCTACCAACAATCTCTACCAATCACCATTCATACCTCACAATCATAGCTTCACTTCACCCTCACAACCTTTCCAAAGCTACAACACTCACCCACACACATCCCACACCTTGCACACACTGCAAGCTATTCAACTATGGCAGGCACATCACCCAAACACATTGCACCAAACTCACTGACACACTTTCCTTTCTCTTGCAGGCCAAGATGGCTCACAATCGCCACAAACAACAGCAGACTGGAGGCAGCCAAGCCACTTTACAGGCCTTGAGCCAACTGGTGGAGACGGTGCTCGACATAATTGGAGGAGAAGTCACCGTGGCCATGGCAACGGGCAAAGTTGAAGCCCTTGGGGACAATACGATACGCTCATTCCTAATCCTTCTTCTCACATCCCACTTCCCCCTCATCCCACAATCTCTTCCCACTTACAAGTGGCTGATGCTGAATGCATCAATATCTTGCTTTCCTCATTCCCTTCACCATAACCCAACACTTGTGCCTTTCTGCTTTCAGGTGGGCAAGATTTTCCACCCACACAACCTGTTCCTGATGTAATTGAGGAGAATGAGGGAGAAGAAGAAGGCACACTATCACTGCATCTGACTCTCGCAGACACCAGCTCAGATAGAGGCGGGACCTGCACATGGTGAGGCACTGGGCACGAGTGAGCTGCAGCAAGGCTGGGGGAAAGGGTAGCTCAAGGGCCAACTCCCCGGTGGGCGAGTTCTGCTGCACACGACTCAGATGATGACTTTGATGGGTTGGCTTTCAGAAGAAGGGTGACAGGCAGCCACACGGAAATGCTAGGTGCAATGGTAAGCCTGCCAGATAGTCTCTTGGCAATGTCAAGGAACATGGAGAAGCCCGGCTCCAACATTGGCGTGGCTTTGTGCAGAGCTTGGAGCCGCTGATTTCCAGGCTGGAAATGGTGGACAGCTTCAGGAGAGACCTTGTCGACCCAGCCATGATGCTGCATGTGATGGGCGATGTCACGGCTTATATTGCAGCACAAGCGGAAGCAGCCCAATGTTGTAGGGGGTTTCTCTTGCTCTTTCTGGTCTCCTGCCAGGCTTCGTGCAATAATTACCCTTGAGTGGTTCGACCCACTCCCCCCTACGGTTCTAGACCTTGGACTTAGGTGCAGAGAACAGTAGTGCAGAGAAAGAACTCAATAGACCAGGTTGAATAGCACGAAATGGATGCTTTTATTTTTAAACAGTTTGAAGCATTACAAAATACATGTCATAGGCACAGATTAAAGTTACTACAATCATGCACAAATTTATGAACTTGACTCTATGGAAATGGGGAACACACGGCACATCGAAAAAGGGGAAACACATTACGATTTCCCTTAACTCCCTCCCCTATACCTAAACTAAGTTTCGACCTGGGGAACTTGGGATCATGCTCACCACTCTCGAAATCGCGAGAAAGGGGGTTCGCAGCCTTTTTGGCACCGCTTTCCATCGTCACGTGGATTTGGAAACTTCTGGCGCAGTCGATATTCTCTCCTCCCTCGAGGCGGTGGGGTAGACCCAGCCTCGATGAGCGCTCGTTAAGGTTGAGATCCACTAGGTCGATTTGGGTTCATGGAGCAGACCCAGATGCAGGCTATGCACTTGGGAAAATCTTGTGGCATCGATCGCCGGTTCTCCAGAGGGTTTCTTCTCCGTCGGCCTGGGTCGTCGATGATCTCCCGACCCCAGTACCCGGGCCACCCTCGTCGTCTTCTCGTCGTGGCCGAGCCTTGTTTGGCTGAACACCGACCACATTGTCCTTTTACCGAAACCGTCCGTCTTTAAAAAAAAAACGAAAACGTTTTCATCGATCTGCCGAAGTGGAAGAGGCGCCGATCCGGGCACCGTCCGCCCTTCGTTCGTTCCTCGTAGAAGAAAGTTCTTGAAGAAATGGAAGCCTGAAGTCGCCCAACAAGAAGCCGTGACAGTGAAGAAGAAGTTGTTCAAGTAACCCGGAGTCCGAAGTCCTTAGATGGACTTTCAATCCATAGTTATACTCTTTTGGGACAGTCTTATCTCCCGCCAAATCATAGTCCTGTCTTTGTATTAATTTTGGCGGGCAGAAATCTCTGCAGGGGCGCTTTGTCTTGTAACGGAGCCGGTGATAACTTAAACTGGCCTTCCTGGCCGATAATGTCTTTCAATGTCTTTTGCATTGTCACCGTGGCTCGGTTCGCATATTGATCGGTCCGGACATTTTCCTTGATGGCTGCTAAACGGTTTTTCCTTTGTACGATAAATGGGTATAAGTGTTTTTACATTGTCCGCCCATATCTTGATGGGCCCCATCCTGTACTTATAATCCATTGAATATGTATGCTGTTGCTCTGAGTTTCGGTTCCCAGAGACTGGCTTTCGTGGGCTCACTGTCTTCAATCCACAAGCCTGTCTGGCTTGCAGTAACAGAAATAAAATGGTTCATAAACTGATCACGGGGCCTGGCGGCCATTTTGTATGCCCTTTTATCAAAGGTTTTTCTGTGCAAGCTTACTTTGGTCAATAAACAGTCTTATTTTATCCAGTTTTCTTGCGTGATTTTTGCTGAAAATTGCGAATCTTACAATGTCGCAGTGCTACAATGGAAGTGCAGACTGCTCTCCTGCAGTCTCAGCTTGCTGCCACCCAAGCTCAGACTGCTGCCACCGTGGCTGGGTTTACCAGTGTCAAAAGGGGCTTGCAGGGTGTCACAGCAGCCCAGCAAACTGTTCTCCAACATATTGCTAGGAATGCTGAGGCACCACCACGGGGAAGTGGCGTGGCAGTGGGTCTGTGGAGCAGGACCCTGCTGTCTGCTCTCAGGATGACAGCATTCATCCTCCCACCACTGCTGCTCTGCCATTGTCCTTGCCGCTGCCTATCAGTCAGCCAGCCTGCCTAGACTGCTGCCGTCCATGCCGGGGTGGTGCAGTCTACAGCAGGGCCTTCTAGGTCCACAGCTGGTCGAGGTCATCCTGCAAGGCCTTCTGAAGTCTCCCCCATGGAAACTCAGTAGCCTTCCACCAGCTACTGGGGGGAGCACTGCATAGGAGCACCAGAGTAGGAAAGGGCACACGAACAACAGGCATTAAGGGATCGCACAAGGGTGATTAGTTGATAGCAAAATACTGCAGATGTTGGAAATCCGAAATAACAACAGAAAATGCTGGAAAAACTCAGCAGGCCAGGCAACATCCGTGGAGAGAAAATAGAGTCAAGACTGAAGGCCAGGCTGGGAGAGAACAAAAGAGAAGTGAAGAGACATTAAGAGGTATTCAAAACGAGATGAGATGGTGATAGGACTAGTGGAGACAAAAGACGGCTCTAGATTAGGTGTGAAATGCGCTGGCAGAATGGGAGAGAGCTGCCATGTAGGAGAGAAAAAAAAGGGGGGGAAGGGCCAAACAAAGGTGTGGATAAAAAATAAGTAAAAATGTAATGGGGGCCGAGGTTCTGATCTGAAATTGTTGAACTCGATATTGAGTCCGGAAGGCTGTAAAGTGCCTAATCGGAAGATGAGGTGCTGTTCCTCGAGTTTACGCTGAGCTTCCATGGAACAATGCAAGAACCCGAGTACAGTGAGGTCTGAATGGGAATGGGGCAGTGAATTAAAATGACAGGCGACCGGTGTTGTGTCGGTACCTTTCTACCGAGACACAATTTAGGACTCAGAACTCAGAGATTCAAACATGAAGTGCTTTATTGGAAGGAAAGGAAGTTCTGGAAAGTTCCGAACAAAGAGAGCTAAAACTTAACAGAGAACACCCAACCATTTATCTCCTGTGACAGCGCCACCACAGGTGGGAGGAGAACACACAATAGAACACACAATACATAACATTTCCTCCCCTCTTAAATGGAAGGTGCACATTATTCCTCAACAGGTAAGTTACTTTCAATGCACTCAACAAACCTAGGGTAGAGGTAGACTGCCTCAAACCCTGACTTTACCCTGGGGTTTATTCTGCCCCAGTCTTGTGGGTAAGTCACTAAGCCTACAGATCCAAGCGTCTTGGAGGCCGCAGCTCTCTGACAGGATACCAGCGGTCATCGCTGGCTTCCACAGCAGTAGGCATTGACACAGGCCTGGATGGAGAAGGTGCCTGTGTCAGTTGAAAGTCAGGAGTTTGCACAGGTGGAACAGTCTCTTTGACTTCCTGTGTTGGAGAAGAGCACTGTGGCAAAGGATGCTGGTTTGCGGTATCATTCGGAAACAGTTCAGGCCAACCAGCCGTTGGAGCCTCTATGGCTGTCTCTGCTCCTAGCAACAGTTGATCTGTGTGTCTTCTCCAGATGATGTCCTCAGCAGTCTCAACCGTGTAAGACACAGGGCCCGTCTGCGCGATCACCGTAGCAGGAACCCATTTCGGTCCAGTGTTGTAGTTTCGAGCTAGGACGTGCTCTCCCGGATGAAACCGTCTCTCCTTGGCTCTTTTCTCTCTCTTTTCAACTTGAGCTTGTTGTTGACAATGGACAACCTGTTCTGCCCTTGGAGGTTTGAGGAAGTCAAAACTTGTCCGCAACTGCCTCTTCATCATGAGCGAAGCGGGGGAAGGTTTTGGTTGTGGCATGCGGCTCTTTCCTGTAGGACAACAGGAAGCTGTTCAGACGTTGGTGCATTGAGCCCTGACCTTGCGATGCCTTCAAGGCGTGCTTCAAAGTTTGCACAAACCTTTCGGCCTGGCCGTTAGTAGAGGGATGATAGGGCGCAGACCTGATGTGTTGGACACCATTCACATGCAGGAAGGTTGCAAACTCCTGTGATACAAATTGTGGACCGTTGTCACTTACGAGTTGTTCTGGTGAGCCATAACGGCTGAACATCTCACCAAGTTTCTCAGTTGTTTTCTCTGCCGTGGTAGACCTCATCACAGCGACCTCCGGCCACTTGCTACGAGCATCCACAACCACCATAAACATCTTCCCTTCGAAAGGACCAGCGAAGTCCACATGTACTCGCTGCCACACTTCTGCAGGCCAATCCCAGGGGTGTAGGGTTGCCAGCTGTGGAACATTCCGGACCCTTTGACATGGGGAACATGTTTTGGCTTTCTCCTCAATATTCCCATCGAGACCTGGCCACCAGAAGTAGCTTCTTGCCATTTCCTTCATCCGAACCACCCCACTGTGGACTGTATGAAGTTGTTGCAGTATAGGTTCCCTCAGAGGTGGCGGAATGATGACACGGCGTCCCCAAAGAAGACAACCTGCCTGGACGGAGAGCTCATTTCTTTTTGAAACGTAAGGTTTCAAACTAGGAGAATCTCCTATCGCTCTCCCTCGAATGACATCATCCATTACCTCAGACAGGACTGGATCATTGCGGGTGTACCTTCGCACCTGAACTGCAGTGACAGGTGCTCCCTCCACTTGTCTAAAGTAGAAGATGTCTATCTGACGAGGCTCTGGGGGAGTAACAGGCAAGGGTAGCCTCGAGAGACCGTCTGCATTGCCGTGCAAGTCTGATTTGCGATATTTGATGTCGTATGTGTGTCCTGACAACAGTAAAGCCCACCTTTGCATCCTGCTTGCAGCGAGAGACGGAATTCCGGTGTGGGGCCCGAAGATTGAAGTCAATGGACGGTGGTCCGTCAGGAGTGTGAACCTTCTCCCAAACAGGTACTGATGAAATTTTCGAATTCCAAAAACGATTCCCAAGGCCTCGCGCTCGATCTGCGCATAGTTACTCTCGGCCTTGTTCAAGGTGCGTGGTGCAAAGGCGATCGGTTTCTCTTCACCCGAAGGCATGATGTGGGATATGACTGCTCCCACACCATATGGTGATGCATCACATGCTAGCTGCACGGGTAGCTTTGGGTCGAAGTGTGTCAGGACCTCTGAATTCAGCAATGCTTTCTTTGCTTGGGCAAAAGCTTCGTTGCACAGTTCAGTCCATTTCCATGTTTTGCCTTGACATAGCAACTGATGTAACGGCTTCAGCAATGTTGCTAAGTCTGGAATAAACTTCCCATAGTAGTTAAGTAGCCCCAGAAATAATTGGCTCACATTCTGGGGTGCTGGGGCCTCCACGATCGCCTTGGCCTTTGACGGCGCCTTATGCAGGCCAGTAGCGTCAATCACATGCCCCAGGTACTCAACTGAAGACTGAAAGAATTCACATTTGTCTTTACAAACTCTGAGTCCGTACTCTTTCAGTCGTTGTAGTGTCGCATCCAAGTTCAGAAGATGATCCTCCTCATTTGTCCCAGTGACAAGGATGTCGTCCAGGTAGCACTGCACTCCTGGCAGTCCACTCAATATCTGACCCATTGCCCTTTGGAATAGAACAGGGGCTGACGTAATTCCAAACGGAAGGCGGCATTACCTGTATAGCCCCTTGTGTGTCACAATTGTCAGCAGCTCCTTTGATTTGTCATCGACATGCATTTGTAGATAAGCCTGGCATAAGTCTATTTTGCTGAACTTTTGCCCTCCGGCCAGGCCCGTAAAAAGATCATCAATGAGGGGAAGAGGGTACTGTTCCACAGACAGCACCGGGTTAATAGTCACTTTAAAATCCCCGCAGATTCGAACAGATCCATCCTTTTTCAGGACAGGAACAATGGGTGTGGCCCATTTGCTCACGCTCACAGGCTCCAGGACTCCATTCTCGACTAAGGCCTCCAAGTTAGCCTCAACTTTTGGCCTAATTGCATAGGGTACAGGTCGGGCTTTGTGAAACTTCGGCTTGCTGTCAGGTTTAATGTCCAGTCTCACGCTGAACTTTTTCATGCTCCCAAGTTCCCCATTGAAGAGTTCTGCATGTTTGTTTAACACTGCAGTCAGACCTGACTCCCCTTTTGACATCATGCGGACTGCAGGCCAGTCCTGCGTGATTCTCTCCAGCTATGCACATCCCAGTAGCGATGGGTAATTTCCCTTTACCACATATAGTGGCAGTTTTGCAGTCTGTCCGTTCAATTTAACTGTCACCTCAATGACGCCTCTCATGGCCACAGGTTTGCCGGTATACGTCTTTAGCACAATGTTTGTTGGCTGAAGGGTAAGATGCTTTAGCATTTTGTTGTAGACAGTGTCTGAAACAAGGGACACAGCCGCGCCTGTGTTCACCTCCATCCGCACTGATTGTCCCTCCACCGTGGTGACACCCAGTAGCCATTTGAACCACCTGCAACCGTCAGTATGTGCACCTCTTCCTCCTCAGAGGTGTCGCTCCCCTCTGTTTTGCTTGTTCCATCATACTACACTGAATGAACACTCTTTTTCCTCTCTTGTCCAAATACAGACATTTTGCTTCCATGCTTCCCAGCTCTGTCTGTTCTTTTTTTACCTCTATAGGCGCGTTCAATGTGACCCTTTTTGCCACAATTTCGGCATTCCAGCTTCGTACACCAGCAGTCATTAGCGTGATGGCCCGTTTTCCCACAACGGTAACATGTGCCGTTCCGCGCACCTTTAGGCTCAGACGACACCTTGTCAACTCTCCCTGTTGAACTCAACTGGTGAGCCTCCTTCTCCGCCATCTCCATGGAGATACTAACTTCAATGGCCTTTTCAAGAGTAAGGTTGTCCTCAGTAAGAAGTCGCTTCTGTGTGGCTGCATTTTGCAGACCACACACAAGTCTGTCTCTAATGGTGTCATTCAGCACCTCCTTGAACTGGCAGTGTTCCGACAACTTTTTAAAGCAGCAATAAACATCGTCACTGATTCCCCCTCCTCTTGATTCCGTTTGTGAAATCTAAATCTCTCAGCAATAACCAGAGGTTTTGGTGAAAAATGTGCTCCAAGAATTTCCACTAGTTGCTTATATGTTTTAGTTCCTGGCTTATCTGGCTGCACGAGGCTGCGAAGTAAATTGAAAGTCTTCGGCCCGATTACACTCAAAAAGGTAGGCACGACCTTTTCATTTGCCACCGCATTCGCCAATACAAAATAGTCAAAACATTCCGTATATGAGCTCCATTGCTCCACATTTTCATCAAAATCACCGATGTTTCCTTATATAGTAGCCATCTCACGTTGCAAATTAAATTTTCTGTTTACTCACTGCACCCGTAACGTATGCAGATTCATCCGCTCCTCATTGCCACTTGTTATGCTGGTACCTTTCTACCTAGACACAATTTAGGACTCAGAACTCAGAGATTCAAACATGAAGTGCTTTATTGGAAGGAAAGGAAGTTCTGGAAAGTTCCGAAGAAAGAGAGCTAAAAATTAACAGAGAACACCCAACCATTTATCTCCCGTGACAGCGCCACCACAGGTGGGAGGAGAACACACAATAGAACACACAATACATAACAACTGGAAGCTCGGAGTCATCCTTACGGACTGAACGGAGGTGTTCTGCAAAGCGGTCACCCAATCTGCATTTGGTCTCCCTAATGTAGAGGAGACCACATCGTGAGCAGCGAATACAGTATACTAGATTGCAAGAAGTACAAGTAAATCACTGTTTTACCTGGAAGGGGTGTTTGGGGCCCTGGACAGTGGGAAGGGGGGAGGTATAAGGGCAGGTGTTGCATCGCCTGCACTTGCACGGGAAGATGCCGGACGAAGGGGAAGGGGTGCTGTGGGTGATAGAGGAGTGGACTAGGGTGTCTCGGAGGGAGTGGTCCCTGCAGAATGCTGAAAGGGAGGGAAGGGGAAGATACGTTTAGTGGTGGGATCACTTTGGAGGTGGCGGAAATAGCGGAGGATGATCCGTTGAATGTGGAGGCTGGTGGGGTGAAAGGTGAGGACAAGGGGTACCCTATCGTGGTTACGGGAGGGAGGGGCAGGGGTGAAGGCAGAAGTGCGGGAGATAGAACGGACACGGTCAAGGGCCGTGTCAACCACGGTAGAGGGGAATCCTCGGTTGAGGAAAAAGGAAGACATGTCGGAAGCACTAGTGTGGAAGGTGGCATCGCCGGAGCAGATGCGGCCGAGACGGAGAAACTGGGAGAATGAAATAGAGTCAAATTGTCTGGTTCACTTTGCCTCCAAGTTCCACCCTTCCCTCACCTTCACATGGTCCATCTTCGACTCTTCCCTTCCCTTCCTCGACTACTCCGTCTCCATCTCTGGGGATAGGTTATTGACCAACATTCACTACAAGCCCACTGACTCCCACAACTACCTGGACTACACTTTCTCCCACCCCGCCTCCTGTAAGGACTCTATTCCATACTCCCAGTTTCTCCGTCTCCGCCGCATCTACTCCAACGATGCTACCTTCCACACCAGTGCTTCCAACATGTCTTCCTTTTTCCTCAACCGAGGATTCCCCTCTACCATGGTTGATATGGCCCTTGACCGTGTCCATTCTATCTCCCGCACTTCTGCCCTCACCCCTGCCCCTCCCTCCCGTAACCACGATAGGGTTCCCCTTGTCCTCACCTTTCACCCCACCAGCCTCCACATTCAACGGATCATCCTCCACCATTTCTGCCACCTCCAAAGTGATCCCACCACTAAACTCATCTTCCCCTCCCCTCCCCTTTCAGCATTCCGCAGGGACCGCTCCCTCCGAGACACCCTAGTCCACTCCTCTATTACCACCAGCACCCCTTCCCCTTCGCCCGGCACCTTCCCGTGCAAGCGCAGGCGATGCAACACCTGCCCTTATACGTCCCCCCTTCCCACTGTCCAGGGCCCCAAACACCCCTTCCAGGTGAAACAGCGATATACTTGTACTTCTTGCAAACTAGTATGCTGTATTCACTGCTCACGATGTGGTCTCCTCTACATTGGGGAGACCAAACGCAGATTGGGTGACTGCTTTGCTGAACACCTCCGTTCAGTCCGTAAGGATGACTCCCAGTTTCCGGTTGCCTGTCATTTTAATTCACCGCCCCATTCCCATTCAGACCTCACTGTACTCGGGCTCTTGCATTGTTCCACGGAAGCTCAGCGTAAACTCGAGGAACAGCACCTCATCTTCCGATTAGGCACTTTACAGCCTTCCGGACTCAATATCAAGTTCAACAATTTCAGATCATAACCTCGGCCCCCATTACATTTTTACTTATTTTTTATCCACTCCTTTGTTTTGGCCCTTTCCCCCCCCCCTTTTTATTCTCTCCTACATGGCAGCTCTCTCCCATTCTGCCAGTGCATTTCACACCTAATCTAGAGCCGTCTTTTGTCTCCACTAGTTCTATCACCATCTCATCTTGTTTTGAATACCTCTTAATGTCTCTTCACTTCTCTTTTGTTCTCTCCCAGCCTGGCCTTCAGTCTTGACAAAGGGTTTGACCCGAAACGTTGACTCTATATTCTCTCCACGGATGTTGCCTGGCCTGCTGAGTTTTTCCAGCATTTTCTGTTGTTATTTTGGTGATTAGTTGATATTGTAATGTAAATTGAATAGTTATAAATGTATTAATTTTGTTTGGAATGTTTGTTTTGTGGTGGCTCTCATTTCAGCTTTGTGCTCAGGAGGACGCTCTGATATTCCATGACAGAAGGATGGTATGATGGGGCTGTGATTGATGGGGATGTGGTTAGCCACAGAAATCTGGGGTTTCATTCACTGGTATCAGAGTCTAATGAGGCATTCGCAGACAGCCCGTGCAGAAGGGAGATTTGCTGACTGCCTCCTCCCTTCTTCCTCATCCTCCTCTTCCTCTTCCTCTTACTCCTCTTCCTCTTCCTCTTCCTCCTCCTCTCCCTCGTCCTCTTCCTGAGGTGGTCCCACAATCCCTGGTGGCAAGGGCTGGGCCTTCATGATGGCCAAGTTGTGAAGCATGCAGCAGACCACCACAAAATGGGACAGCTGCTCTGTCGGGTACTGGAGGGCTCCTCCCGAGTGGTCAAGGCAGCATAACTGTTGCTTCAGCAGCCCAATGGTCTGTTCAATGATGTTCCTGATGGAAGCATGGTTTCCATAATGAGTGCTGTGCACAAGTGTTGTGGTAGTGGAGGGGAGTCATGAGCCAGGTGCAGAGCAGATAGCCCTTGTCTCCGAGCAGCCACCTTCGGGTTTGGCGTGGTGGCTGGAAGATTGCTGGCACACTGGACTGGCGCAGGTTGAATGCATCATGACTGCTGCTAGAATAGCAGGCATTGACCATCAGGATGCACTGGGTGAGGTCACACACCAACTGCACATTAAGTGAGTGGTAGCCTTTGCGGTTACAGAAGATCTTCAGGATTGTAATGGGGCACCCGCAAAGCCATGTGGGTGCAGCCAATGGCGCCCTGCACCATGGGGAAGCCCCCTATCCTGGCAAAGCCACATGCGTGCTCCTCCTGTTTCGCTCTGTTCAGAGAGAAGACAATGAAGTCCCTTCTCATGGTGTAGAGAGCCTCTGTGACCTCCCGGATGCAGCAATAGATGGTGAACTGGGAGATGTTAGCTACATCTTCTGCTGCAGACTGGAAGGATCCACTGGTTAAGAAATTGAGAGCCACGGTGACCTTCACTGCCACTGGGAGAGCCGTGGTCACCCTGCTCTGAGGCTGCAGGTCTGGTTGCAGGATGTGGCAGAGTTCTGTGACCACCACCTTGTTGAAGCGGGGCCTCCTAATACACTGCTCCTCACTTAAGTGGATATAAGAGAGGTGCCTTCTGAAGACCTTAGGTGGGTAAAGCCTCCTGTTGAGAGCCCTCCTGGCCCTCCTCCTCCTCCCTCTGCACGCACCTTCTCCTCTTCTTCGCTGCTTCTGCTCTCTCTCCTGAAGATACTCAAGCACGGCGGGGACTGCAAATAGAGCCCCCATGACTGTGAGCACGTGTTGTGAGCAGAAGTCTTTAAATAAAAATGAAGTTGTTCTCCACTTGCTCCAGCACGCCCTGTCACCTTAGAACCTTGAAAGAAGTTTATAAAATTGCTGGAGTTGCAGAAAGTTGCACAGAGCCAGTCAAACTGAGCAAACATGTCAGCTGCAAGTTGTTGCTGATGGTCCCTTTAAATAGCAGTGCTGGAGGCTCCTTCCTGCTTGTGAATGCTTAGTATGCTGGTCGTAATTAACACAGTAAGTTGAGCAATGCATTTCAAAATGGCAGATCGGGAGTCAGGTGAGTGTTACACACTCACTGACGTCAAGATCTGCATACTTTACATATCGCTATCAAGCGCGGACATCGGCAGCGATGCCACCCAGCTGAAAATGGCAGCAGTCACAGGACAGCCAGCACTAAACCCTCCAATTTCTAGGCCATAAAATTCTTAGATGGCTTGACAGGGTAGATGCTGAGAGGTTAGTTCCCCTGGCTGGAGAGTCTAGAACTAGGGGCATAGTCTCAGGATAAGGGGTTGGCCATTTAGGACTGAGATGAGGAGAAATGTCTTCACTCAGAAGGTTGAAAGCCTTTGGAAACTGTGGATGCTCAGTCTTTTAGTATATTCAAGACTGAGATCAATAGATTTTTGTAAACTAAGGGTATCAAAGGGTATGGGGATAGGGCAGGAATGTGGAGTTGATGTAGAATATCAGCCATTACCTTATTGAATGGTGGAGCAGGCTTAAGGGGCTAGATGGCCTTCTCCTAGTCTTATTTCTTATGTTCTTTGGGGAGGGAATTGTTGAGAGTAGTGCAACTACATTGCAGAATGTTTTGTAGTATCAGGAGACCTGTGATTTGAAGTATGTCACCCTGCTAGTTGAGTCTCCAATAATTGTCTGCAGTGTCACGTCAAGATATCACCACTCAGAATATCATGGAGTCAGCTAATACAGCTGATCTGCCTCCCCACCCTGAACCTATCCCTCAGAGTCATCTCCTCAGACAGTGACATCTGAAATCTTAAAATAATGTAAATAGTTTAGAGAAATGTGATATCATAATGTTATTTATCAACCTCTAAAAACATAAGAAAGCATGAAACAAGCAGAGCAGAGTTACTCCTTCCACAAACCACACATAATATACCCCATCATAAACTTAATTAATTTCCTGAAGAAAACTTGTGCATAATTTCTCCTTCATCAATGGTAAACAATGAAACACCATCCTCATATCTCCATTATTCAATTCTGGCTGGTTGTTTTCCACAATGATATTTCCAGCACCAAAGAAACAATCCTGTTCCATGGAATATTTCAGGAAATCTCTCTATGCTTATTGTAATGTATGTACCTTTAAGAGAGGAACTATCTTTTACAGCCCCTGTATACTGCAGTACCAGTAGTGACCACACCTGTATATAACACCGTGTAGTAATTTGTACAGTTAGTTCCAGCATACCCTCTGTTCAGTAAACACCTGTTATTACCGTTCTCCTGCAGTCCGTGTGGTATTTATACGCGGGCACTACAGTGGCGATGAGCAGGTCCAAACTCACCTGCAGTACTGCATCACCTCACGGGGATCCATCCCTGAAAAGAAGCTTCTTGGAGGTCGAAGCCAGAGCAACGGGCGTCGACCGCGGGCAACTGCCCAGTGATCCATCGGAGTTCAGAGAATCGCAGGGGAGGCTGTGGAGAGCTGGGCTTGGCTCTCCAGTCAAGGTGTTCCAGCAAATCGGGCTGGTAGCAGGTAGTGCGCTGACCCTTCCCAGACTGCGGCGGGCTAGAGCTCGATCGAGCGGCTCTGCAAGGGGGCCGAGCAGCGTCGTCGGGAAGAAAAAGAGAAAGAGAGGGTGGAGCGCACAGGGTGCGGCCGGTGCTCAAGAGCCGGGCAGCGTTAAAGAAAATAAAAAAGGGGGAAGGAAAAGAGATGCGCAGTGGACAGTGTCGAAGAAGAATAAAACTAAGAAAATTAATTAACAAAAGAGAGACGCGCAGAAAGCCGCGGGGCGCCGCCATTACTATTTAGAACGCTAGGAGCAGCATTGGCAGCAGCGGGGGAAGAAGGAAAAGCGTGGGAGGCGCCATTTTAATCAATTGGGGAAGAAGGAAAAGCGCGGGAGGTGCCATTTTAATCCATTGGGGAAGAAGGAAAAGCACGGGAGGCGCCATTTTAAACCACCCAAGATGCCGAAGAGTGGCAGCATCACTGCTTTCGACAATGAAATAGAAGACTGGACCACGTATGTGGAAAGAATTGAAGTGTACTGCAAGGCAAATGAGGTGGCCAATGAAAAGAAGGCATCGGTATTATTGAATTTGATGGGCGCGAGAACGTACGGCCTATTGCGGAATTTAATTACCCCAGCTAAACCAATGGAGAAAAGCTTTGAAGAGATTGTCAATATCTTACAGGAGCATCTAAACCCTACACCGCTGCTGATAGCAGAAAGATTCAAGTTCCATAAAAGAAACCAGCACAAAGACGAAAGTAATGCTGACTATCTTACGGAACTACGCAAGTTATCGAAACACTGCCAGTTCGGAGCAGGACTGGCAGATACCTTAAGGGATCAGTTTGTCTGCGGGCTCCAGAGCGAAGGAACCCAGAAACGACTACTTTCGGAAAAGGACCTTACGCTAGAAAAGGCTTTCAGCATTGCAGTATCCTATGAAGCAGCAGCACGGGGAGCTGCGGAAATACAACAGAAACCGCAAGAATATAGCACCAATGAAATGGCATATGGAGCAGAAAAGTGCTATCGCTGCGGCAGAACAACCCATGACCAGAAGGATTGCTGGTTTAAGGACAGAGTACGCAGGCAATGTGGAAAAGTGGGACACATAGCACGAGTCTGCAGGTCGGGAAAGAAAACCAACACTAAAAGAACTACTAAGGAAAAGTACAAGAAAGTACAAAAGATGACGGACAGTAGTTCAGAAGATCAGAAGAATGATAATGACTCCGGGAGTAGGAGACTAAGTTGTCTAAAGTTACACAACGTGATCGCAAAGGAGGATCACCGAACCATTTGGGTCACCCTCATGATAGCAGGGTCCCAAGTAAAGATGAAATTGGACACAGGATCAGCCCTAACAGCCATGAATCGATGAGACTACGAGCGGCTATTCTCACACATACCCTTGAAGGACACGTCCATTGTCTTGAAGACATATACGGGGCGAAAAGTCTATCCCAGAGGAAAAATAAGGGTGCCCATTAAATACAACGGCAAGGAAACAAAGGAACTGTATCTATATATACTACAAGATGGAGGACCACCATTATTGGGACGTGAATGGATCCGAGAAATACAATTGGATTGGCATTCCATTCAGGCACTAACTGTGGCTGACAAAAAGGATGACGACGTCACACCTGGACGACTGTCAAAAATTCTAACTGACGCGAAAGAGGTGTTCCAGCAAGGACTTGGGACTCTAAAAGGCGTAACGGCAATGATAAAAATTGAAGATAACGCAAACCCAAAATTTTTTAAGGCCAGACCAGTACCGTATGCGATCCGCCCAGCCGTCGAAGCAGAGCTGGAGAGTCTGGAGCATTCGGGTGTGCTGTCCAAGGTGGACTGGAGCGAGTGGGCCACACCCATCGTTCCTGTAATGAAGAAATCATTGAGCAGCACGCCTGGGGAGCCGAAGAAGGTTCGCATCTGTGGGGACTTTAAGGTAACTGTCAACCCAGTCCTTCACACAGTACAATATCAACTTCCGCGGATAGAAGATATTTTCGCCTCACTATCTGGAGGAAAACACTTTACGAAGATTGATCTGGCCCAAGCGTATCTACAAATGGAGGTAGAAGAAGCATCTAGAAAATACCTCACGATAAACACTCACAAAGGTCTTTACCAGTACAACTGACTGGTGTTCGGGGTAACATCAGCTCCGGCTATTTGGCAGAGGGTGATGGAACAAGTCCTGCAAGGGATCCCGGGGACCCAGTGTTATTTGGACGACATCCTGGTTACGGGCGAAAATGACAGTGAACACCTTGCCAACCTGGAGCAGGTGCTCACTAGATTACAAGAATATGGGCTATGAGCCAACCACCCCAAATGCGAGTTTTTCAGGAAACAAATCTCGTACTGTGGCCACGTGATTGATGAAGAGGGGTTACACAAGTCCCCAGACAAGATTGATGCAGTAGTCAAGGCTCCAGCACCGGAAAATGTGTCACAACTGAGGTCGTTCCTCGGGTTGGTGAACTACTACCATAAGTTCTTGCCAAATTTGTCTACAATTCTGCACCCACTGAACGCTCTGCTGCAAACTGGAGTAGCATGGAAATGGAGTGATGAGTGTAAGCGTGCCTTTCAGAAATGTAAATGCCTAATCACTTCAAAAGAAGTATTGGTCCACTACAATCCAACACTACCGATTCGGTTGGCATGTGATGCGTCTCCCTACGGCATTGGAGCGGTGCTGTCACACAAATTCCTTGACGGTTCAGAGAGGCCAATAGCCTTTGCGTCATGCTCGTTAACCTCAGCTGAGCGTAACTACGCCCAGATTGACAGGGAGGCCCTCAGCCTGGTGTGGGGGGTGAAGAAGTTCAATCACTATCTGCACGGGCAGAAATTCACCTTACTGACTGATCACCAGCCTCTTGTCTCCATTTTTACCCAAAGAAGGGCGTTCCGGTGATGACGGCGCAACGGCTGCAAAGATGGTCCCTTTTTCTAGGGGCACATCAATACGAAATAGAGTATAAGAGCACGAAACAGCATGGAAACGCTGATGGGCTGTTGCGCCTACCGTTGCCTACGGTAGAGGAAGCACCTGCAGTGGACCCTGTTGAGATATTCCATGCGACCATAGTCGAATGTCTACCTGTTACAAACTCAAGTATAGAGAAGGAAACCCGAAATGACCCGACACTCTCTCTGGTCTATGATTTGACGGTGAATGGATGGCCAGCACATGGCGACTCACTGTTGCCAGCATTCTCGCCAAGGAGAGAACAGCTGTCAGTGTGCCGGGGGACCTTGATGTGTGGATCCCGAGTGGTAATTCCACCCAAGTTGAGAGATAGAGTGCTCAATGAGCTTCATGAGGGTCATCTGGGAGGGGTAAAAATGAAGAGCCTAGCCAGGGCGTTGGTGTGGTGGCCGGGAATCGATAAAGAAATCGAGGAAATGACCAAGAGCTGCACAGGATGCCAGAAAGTCCAAAACGCTCCACCACAGGCCCTGCTACGCCCATGGGAGTGGCCCTCATCTCCATGGCAATGGGTTCACATTGATTTTGCTGGTCCATTTATGGACTCAATGTTTTTAATCGCCGTGGATGCACATTCGAAATGGCCAGAGGTCATCAAAATGTCCTCCACCACCACGGAGAAAACTATTGCAGTCCTACGGACCACCTTCACCAGGAAAGGCTTGCCAGAACAGATTTGCTCCGACAATGGACCACAGCTTGTGTCCGAGGATTTCCGGAGGTTTTTGAGGAATAATGTGGTAAAGCATTACACATCCGCCCCATATCATCCAGCCACAAATGGATTGGCTGAGAGGTTTGTTCAAACCTTTAAAAAAGCAATAAAGGCGATGTATAATGACAACATACCACTGCAACACAAGGTGGATAATTTCTTGTTTTCTTACCGGAATGCGACACATGCAGTCACCAACCAGCTCCAGCCATGATGTTCTTTAACCGAAGGTTAAGATGTCGCCTGGATTTGCTCAAACCAAACAGAAGACGAGATGTTGAGAATAAGCAATTCCAGCACATCAACGAGAAGCCAACCAGGAGCTTCAAGGTAGGGCAAGCAGTCTTGGCCCACGACTACCGAACAGAAAAATGGCAGCCAGGAACGATATGCACACGGCAGGGACCACTAATGTACACAGTGGACTTTGGAGAGAGTATCATGAGACGCCATGCTGACCAGATTCTAGAGTCGCAGGAACAAGTCAAACCCATGCCACGATCATACGCACCTGGTGATGAACCCGAAGTACAGATTGCGTCTACCTCAGAATCAGTGGTATTGGAAGCTGACGAACCAACCAATGACAATGAGCCAGAATCAACTCCTCCACAAGAACAGGATACTCGAGAAAGGCGCTATCCAGACAGGATCAGGAAGCCTCCTCAAAGACTGAATTTATAAATGATTACTTTCAGCTGATGTATATAGTACAAAGAAAATTGTAATTGTAATTAGTTATTATTTAATTGTTAAATGAATGTTATGTACTGTTTATCTAAAATGGGAGGAATTGTAATGTATGTACCTTTAAGAGAGGAACTATCTTTTACAGCCCCTGTATACTGCAGTACCATTAGTGACCACACCTGTATATAACACCATGTAGTAATTTGGACAGTTAGTTCCAGCATACCCTCTGTTCAGTAAACACCTGTTATTACCATTCTCCTGCAGTCCGTGTGTTATTTATACGCGGACACTACACTTATCCCTATTATCTTTTCCCCAATTGCTAATCAAATATATATCCAGCTATTCTCGAGGGAAGTAATCAATACTTTCAATAGGGCTCAATGGATATTGACCTGACCTGGGAACCATGCCTCCTCCCTAATCTGAGGAATCTGAGCCCCATTGTATTGCCCAAGTTGCATTTCATCTGAAATCAGCCAACTCAGGACAGAACCTTAGAGCATCTGGTCTTTGCATCTTCCTTGCTGTTTTAAACCTGGTCTCGAGTAGCTAATTTGCTCAGTTGTAGAAGGGGAACTGGCTAAATTGGCAGATTTTGATGCTCTACAGAAAATTTACTAGCTAAATAAACAGAAGATGAATGACTGGAACTAGTGAAGAATTAGTCAGAATTCAGAAGTCTGACCAAAATCAAAAATGAAATAATCATACTTTACTGATGGCTCTCAAAATGGTAAACAATAAATAACCTAGTGAAGCAAAGTCAGTACAGTGAAGGAATTAAATTTTCTTTCATTTATTCTTTTGATAAATTCAAGTATTCAAACCTTATACTTATAAGTATGATGCAGAAATCCTGCTGAGTTCGCAAGGGGTTAAGAAAGACACTTTCATAGATTATAAAAATACTTTTAGTCAATGTATTAGACAGGCAGAGATGTGCAATATCTTTGAAGTTCTGTGACCTCTTTTTGAAGGTGGCTGTTTTTATTCTGCTGATCCTGCAAGATAGGAAATTTACATTGAATTTTCCGCAGGCCTTTGCACGTATATTTCTATAAAAGCCATGCATTAAGAATGGAGATTGTAAATGTCTTCAGCACTATATTATGTTTTCAGTAACTGCTTTTACCGTAGTTTAAATACTTTTGCATTGAAACTTATGATCATATAATTTTGTTTATTCATTCAAAAAATAAAAATGAATTCTGAGTAATGGAAATACACCCAAGAAAAAGAATGAAAGACATGTAGCGCCTTTCACGACCTCAGGGTGTCCAAAAGCGGTTTACAGCCAGTAAAGTAATTTTGAAGTGTAGTCACTGTTGTAATATAGGAAACACGGCAGCCAATTTGCGCACAGCAAGGTCTCACAAACAGCGATGAGATAATGACCAGAAAATCTGTTCTTAGTGATTTTGTTTAAGGAATATTTATTGGCCAGGACACCGGGAAGAACTCCCCTGCTCCTCTTTGAAATAGTGCCATGGGATCTTTTACATCCACCTGAGAGAGCAGACAGGGCCTTGGTTTAACGTCTCATCCAAAAGGCGGCACCTCCGACAGCGCAGCACTCCCTCAACACTGCACTGGAAAAGAGCAACATTTTACATTTTAAAGGTGTATGAATGCCACTAGAAGCTTATACTTCATTGTAGGTATAAAAGTGTATTTTGCTGTCGGGTTGTCTATATTTTCTGAACTGATTTAGCCAGGTGTTCAGACATCACTATATACAAATGACTCACACAGATTCCAATGCATTGAATAATAAAATAAAATTCAATTTCACAGAATACTTAGAGCTAGTCTTTTTAAGCATGCACAAAGAAATTCGGTCTACAAGTGGTGTGCAATAATATTCTTAACCAGTTCAAAATCATAACCCAAATATTTCTGTAGTTAGAAACCTCCCCCAGGAAATGAAGTTCTGCTGATAATGCAGAATTGCAAACTGCATTCAAAATAGTTTTTCAATCATCACATTAAAGTAGTTATTTAATAGCTATTGCTACATTTAGCTCTCGTTATTTTGTTCAATATAAACAATTTGACTTGCAAGCAGGGTGGCTGTTAACAAAGAATAAAGCTGTATTGAAAAATATGCCATGAATGTACAATTAAGTAGAAATTCAGTTACAATGTAACTGAATACTAATGGGCGACAACTGAAGAAAATGTAAGCCATAGTCAAATTGTACATCATAATTATTTATATAAATAAATCAACTACACCTGAACGTTATATTGGTAAGCATTGATCCAAGGGTTAGAGTACCTATAGCATATGCTGTAATGCCAAAAGTGGAGGCCATTTAACAGGAACGGTAGATTAGTAGTAATGCCACTGCGCTAGTAATCCAGAGGCCTGGAGTAATGATCCACAGACCTGAACTAATGATCCCACCATGACAGCTGGGAAATTTAAATTCAATTAATTAAATACATCTGAATTTAAAAAGCTAGTATCAATAATGGTAACCATGAAATTATTGGATTGTTGTAAAAACCCATCTGGTTCACTAATATAAACATAGAAAGATAGGAGCATGGCTAGGCCATTCTGCCCCTCGAGCCTGCTCCGCCATTTAATGAGATCATGGCTGATCATCCAAACTCAGTACCCTGTCCCTGCTTTCTCCCCATATCCCTTAATCCCTTTAGCCTTCAGAAAAATATCTAACTCCTTCTTGAATATATATAATGAATTGGCCTCAATTGCCTTCTGTGGTAGAGAATTCCACAGGTTCACCACTCTCTGGGTGAAGAAATTCCTCCTCAACTCTGTCCCAAATTGGCTTACCCCTTATCCTTAGACTGTGACCTTTGGTTCTGGACTCCCCCGCCATCGGGAACATCCTTTTGTCTGTCTAGTCCTGTTAGAATTTTATAAATTTCAATGAGATCCCCTCTCATTCTTCTAAACTCCAGTGAATATAAGCCCAATTGAACCAATCTCTCCTCATACGTCATTCCTGCCATCCCAGGTATCAGTCTGGTGAATCTTCGCTGCACTCCCTCCATGGCAAGAACATCCTTCCTCAGATAAGGTGACCAAAACTGCACACAATACTCAAGGTGTGGTCTTATCAAGGCCCTGTACAACTGCAGCAAGACATCCTTGCTCCTGTACTCGAATCCTCTCACTATGAAGGCCAACATACCATTTGCCTTCTTAACCGCCTGCTGCACCTGCATGCTTACCTTCGGCGACTGGTGCACAAGGACACCCAGGTCTCGTTGCACTTCCCCTTCTCCCAGTCTACTGCCGTTCAGATAATAATCTGCCTTCCTGTTTTTGCCACCAAAGTGGAAACCTCGCATTTATCCACATTATACTGCATCTGCCATGCATCTGCCCAATCACCCAACCTGTCCAAATCATATTGGAGTTTCTCTGCATCCTCCTCACAGCACACACGCCCACCCAGCTTTGTGTCATCTGCAAACTTGGAGATATTACATCCAGTTCCCTCGTCTAGATCATTAATATATATTGTGAATAGCTGGAGTCCTAGCACCGATCCCTGCGGTACCCCACTAGTCACTGCCTGCCACTCGGAAAAAGACCCGTTTATTCCAACTCTTTGCTTCCTGTCTGCCAACCAATTCTCTATCCAAGTCAGTACCTTGCCCCCAATCCCATGTGCTTTAACTTTGCATGCTAATCTCTTATGCGGGACCTTATCGAAAGCCTTCTGAAAGTCCAAATACACCACATCCACTGGATCTCCGTTATCTATTCTAGCAGTTACATTCTCAAAAAATTCCAGTAGATTAGTCAAGCATGATTTACCTTTTGTAAATCCATGTTGACTTTGTCCGATCCTGTCACTGTTTTCCAAGTGCTCTGCTATTACATCTTTTATAATGGACTCTAGCATTTTCCCAACTACTGATGTCAGGCTTACCGGTCTGTAATTCCCCGTTTTCTCTCTACCACCTTTTTCAAATAGTGGGGTTACATTAGCTACCCTCCAATCCATGGGAACTGTTGCAGAATTTTGGAAGATGACCAGCAATGCATCTACTATTTCTAGGGCCACTTCCTTAAGTACCCTAGGATGTAGATTATCAGGCCTTGGGGATTTATCGGCCTTCAATTCCATCAATTTCCTGAACACCATTTCCCTACAAATACTGATTTCATTCAATTCCTCCCTCTCATTAGACCCTCTGTTCCCCGGCATCTCTCGGAGGTTATTTGTGTCCTCCTTTGTGAAGACAGAACCAAAGCATGTATTTAATTGGTCAGCCATTTCTTTGTTCCCCATTATAAATTCCCCTGATTCTGACTGCAAGGGACCTATGCTTGATTTCACCAACCTTTTTCTCTTCACATATCCATAGAAGCTTTTACAGTCAGTGTTTATGTTCCCTGCAAGCTTACCCTCATACTCTATTTTCTCCTTGTTAATTAAACCTTTTGTCCTCCTTTGCTGAATCCTAAACTGCTCCCAATCCTCAGATTTGCTTCTTTTTCTGGCCAATTTATATGTCCTTCGCTTGGAACTTATGCTATCCCTAATACCCCTCGTTAGCCATGGTTGCGCCACCTTTTTTGTGTTATTTTTATGCCAGACAAGGATGAACAAATTCTGTAGTTCATCCATGCGCCCTTTAAATGTTTGCCATTGCCTATCCACCGTCAACCCTTTAAGTAACGTTCCCCAATCCACCCTAGCCAACTCGCCCCTCATACCATCATAGTTTCCATTATTTAAATTCAGGACCCTAGTCTCTGAGTCAACTACTTCACTCTCCATCTTAATGAAGAATTCTATCATATTATGATTGCTCCTCCCCAAGGGGCCTCACACAACAAAATTGTTAATCAATCCTTTCTCATTACATAATACCCAGTCTAAGATGGCCTGATCTCTAGTTGGTTCTTCAACATATTGGTCCAGGAAACCATCCCGTATACACGCTGGGAATTTCTCTTCCATATTATTGTTACTAATTTGGTTAGCCCAATCTATATGTAGTTTAAAGGCACCCATGATAACTGCTGTGCCCTTATTGCACGCATTTCTAATTTCCCACTTAATGCCATCCCCAAACTCAGCATTACTGTTTTGGGGTCTGTATACAACTCCCACTAATGTTTTCTGCCCTTGGTATTTCTCAGCTCTACCCATACAGATTCCACATCATCAGAGCTAATATCCTTCCTTACTATTGTGTTAATTTCCTCTTTAACCAGCAATGCTACCCCACCTGCTTTTCCATTTTGCCTGTCCTTCCTGAATATTGAATACACCTCAAAGTTGAACTCCCAGTCTTGGTCACCCTGGAGCCATGTCTCCGTAATCCCAATTATGTCATATCCGTTTACATCGATTTGTGCATCTAATTCATCCACCTTGTTATAAATCTCATCATCATAAAGAAACTACTCATGAAATAATGCTGGACGGCCAGCTGGTTGCACCGTTCAAGGAGTATAAATACTCGGGCATGGGCCCAGCTTGCCCAGGGACATTTTGTAAGACAGGAACTAGTGAAGTGCAACTAGCCCTCCATGTTCTGAAACAAGTTGATTAAAGCCTTGCTTTATACTCAAACCAAGTGCGTAGTGAGTTTTATTACGTCAATTTAATCAGCTTGATATCAACTCCATGCTTTGGGTGATTTCGGGAACAGCCAGCTACGACTCGAACCATAGAAGGGAACTTAGACAAGTCTCGACCTGGACCCGAATTCACTTACAGCTGCTAAGTTATGGAAACACTGGTATCGTACCTTTAGCAACTTCCTTGAGGAATGTGGTGAGAATGTTCCTAATAAGTTACGAATGGTTGCTAATTATATATCCCCTCATGTGTTTGATTATATCGAAGACTGTGTATACTATGATACCGCTATCCAAATAATACAGGAGCTATATGTCAAGTCCCCAAACAAAATTTTTGCTTGGCATCTACTGGCCACAACTCGACAACAACCCACGGAATCACTTGAAAATTCCTTCAGAAACTTCGCAGGCTCAGCAAGGATTGTAATCTAAAAGCTGATACAGCTGAGCAGTACCAGGAGGAGTTAATTCGTGATTCCTTTATTAATGGGATTGTGTCTCCCTTCATACGTCAGCATCTGTTGAAGATTAAAACCCTCAAGTTACAGGCTGCCTATGACCAGGCATGTTCTCTGGACTTAGCAAAGAGGAATGCAGATACCTATCTTTCATCATGTGCACGGGCTGCTGCTATCACTTTTAGTGGCTCCTTCGATAGGCCTCGGGCAGAAGCCCTCATGGATGATGACTCCAACCTGGCTGATGACATCTAGGACCTACCCTAGAAACATACACTTATGATGACCCTGCCCTAGTGGCATCTTGGCAATCTGGAAGGAAATGTTTCTTCTGTGGAGGTGCGTTACATTATAGGAAATGTTGTCCTGCTCGTAAAGCAAATTGCAATCATTGCAGCAAGAAAGGTCACTTTACTAAGGTATGCTGGTCAAGAGCCGCTGTTAGTAAGAAAGGCCACTTTTCTAAGGTATACCGGTTGAGAGCTCCTGCTAGTTTTGCAGCTACTATCTATAAAACTGCTCCTCCCCCAAGAGCCACTACTAAGGTTACAGCTGCTATCTATGAAACTGCTCCTCCCCCAAGAACCACTACTAAGGTTACAGCTGTCAAGGGTAAAACTGCCCCTCCTCCTATCACAGCTGTTTTCCCCAAAGTCTGTCCCATGCAGCCACGAAGATTTTGGTAAATGGACACATTTTAAGCGCACTAATCGACTCATACAGCTCTGACAGCTTCATTAGTGAGCGGGCTGTCAGTAAATTAAAGCTGCGTATTTACCCCTCGGACAGCGAAATTGCAATGGCTCTGACGACACTGACCACCAATTCTTCTGGCTCTTGTCTTGTCGACCTTATTCTCAATGCTGCACTTATTTCTCCACCCGGCTCAGGGTGCTCAAAAACTTATGCAGTGATGTGTTCCTGGGGCAGGATTTCCAGAAACAACACAAAAGAGTCACTTTCGAGTTTGGAGGGTCAAATCCGGAGCTTACTATTTCCAAAGTACCATTTTGTGCGCTTTTGGCGGCTTCGCTCGACGAGCCCTCCTTGTTTGCCAATCTTTCCCCCCAATCTAAGCCCACAGTCACTAAATCATGACGTTTCAGCCAATGTGATCGATCCTTTATCGAGGCAGAAATATCTCGCCTTCTAGCTGACGGTATCATTGAGCCACGTTCGCCTTCCTGGCGGGCTCAAGTCGTCGTTGTTATAAATCCTCTGAAGCAACACAAGAAACATCTTTGCATTGATTACTCGCAAACTATTAACCAGTATACCGACCTGGATACCTACCCACTACCACGCATCGATGACACGGTCAATAACCTTGCCAACTACAAGGTATTTTCAACTTTTGATTTAAAGAGCGCATATCATCAAGTACCGTTAAAGGACACTGACAAAAAGTATACGGTCTTTGAGGCCAATGGTCGGCTTTACCAATTTTGTCGCCTTCCATTTGGGGTCACCAATAGGGTGGCCGTCTTTCAACGGGCAATGGATAGCCTATTCAAACAGGAGAACTTAATGGACACTTTTCCATATCTGGATAATATCACCATTGCTGGTCATGACCAGAAGGAGCATGATGCCAATCTCCAGAAATTTTTTGATGGTCTCCGTCGTCGCAACTTAACATTAAATGAGTCCAAATCTGTGAAATCAGTACCATCAGTCAACATCCTTGGCTACTGGGTGGACAACGGTGTCATCAAACTGGGTCCGGAGTGACTTTGTCCGCTTCAGGAGCTCCTTCCCCCTACGAATCTCGGCTCTCTTCATCGGGCACTCGGCATGTTCGCCTATTGAGCGAATTGGATACCCCACTTCTCCGACAAGATCCAGCCCCTGCTTCACACAAAGTCATGTCCATTGGAGGCAATGGCTATTTCAGCTTTCAACCTCCTCAAGCGACAACTGGAAAAGCCATACTTCGTTCCATTGATGAAAATCTTCCTTTCGTGGTCGAGTACGAAGCATCGGATGTGGCAATCTCTGCCACCTTGAATCAAAGTGGTCGACCCATTGCATTTCTGTCCAGAACTTTGCAGGGTAGCGAGCTCCATTATCCTCCTGTCGAGAAGGAGGCTACGGCCATCATCGAAGCTGTATGTAAATGGAGTCATTTTCTCGCTCATCGCTATTTCACACTTATAACCGATCAGCGCTCCATGGCCTTTATGTTGGATAACTGGAAACGCACTAAGATCAAGAATAACAAAATACAACACTGGAGGATGGAATTGGCCACCTTTGGATACACCATACGTTATCGACCCAGCAAAGAAAATGATGTGGCCCCGGATACACTCACGTGGGCATTCTGCTCTTCTATGTCAACTTCGATCTTCATACTGACTTATGCCATCCTGGCGTTACCCGTATGTTGCACTTTGTGCAAGCTAAAAATCTCCCATTTTCTACAGAAGATGTGAAAAGAACATGTTCCTCCTGTAGAATTTGTGCGGAATTAAAACCGCAATTCTTCCGTCCATCGGATGGCTCGCTCATACACACTATGCAGCCTATGCAGCGACTCAGCATTGACTTTAAAGGGCCATTGCCTTCCTCAACACGATACACCTACTTACTTACTATGGTGGATGAATATTCACGCTTTCCCTTTGCTTTCCCCTGTCTCAATATGCTTACTTCCACAGTGATCAAATGCCTTGAGCAAGTCTTTTCCCTTTGCGGTACGGCCAATTTCATCCACTCTGATCAGGGTCCCTCCTTAATGTCAAGCGAACTCAAAAGTTATCTCTCCCAATGGGGAATCGCCACAAGTAAAATGACACCATACCATCCCATTGGTAACGGACAGGTTGAGAGATGCAACGCTATCATTTGGAACGCTGTTCGTCTTGCGCTGAGGTCACGCAACCTACCAGACCAGCAGTGGAAAACTATGCTCCCTGACGTGTTGCATTCCATCAGGTCTCTTCTTTCTATGTCTACCAATGTCACACCTCACGAGCAATTCTTCAACTTCCAGCATCGCTCCAACCATGGGACATCTCTACCGTCAGGGTTGGCAGCTCCTGGCCCCGTGCTGCTCCGAGGATTCGTCCGATCTTCTAAAAATGATCCCCTCATCGACAAGGTAGAACTCACGGACGTCAATCCCACGTACGTGCATATGCGGTACCCTGATGGCCGGGAGTCCACCGTTTCACTCCGGGACCTGGCTCCCTGTCCAGTCGGTTACATGGACCCAACTGATAGAGGGACCCACGGTGATGATGTCGACACTCTGCGCTCCCCCGAAGATGACCCCCTACCTGGGACATCGAGTGATCTGCCGGCTGCCCCACCGGATACACTTGGGGAGCCGAGCGCACCCCGTGGGATGGCCACCCGAGGCCAGGACGCTGGTCAATCCCCGGCTATCAAACAGGATGAAGCCAGCTCTGCGCCTGTGGGGACCCACATCCGGAATCACGATCTCCCCAGCCTCCCTCAGGTCGATCAGGGCAACACGGGCCCTGTCAATCCACCGGTACAGATCAAGCAGCCCAGGGACCAAGGCACGGTCCGGGGAGATGTGCCTTCTAGCCATAAACAAAGATCTAAAAGACTGCGGCTATTCGTGGTCCGCCTAATCCGTTAAGAGGAAGTTGTTGGACTTCCAAATCTTTTAAGCAGGAAGAATGTTATAAATCTCATCATCATAAAGGAACAACTCATGAAATAATGCTGGACGGCCAGCTGGTGGCGCCACCCAAGGAGTATAAATACTCGGGCGTGGGCCCAGCTTGCCCAGGGACATTTTGTAAGACAGAAACTAGTGAAATACAACTAGACCTCCATGTTCTGAAACAAGTTGATTAAAGTCTTGCTTTATACTCAAACCAAGTACGTAGTGAGTTTTATTATGTCACACCTTATTACGAATGCTCCTTGCATTAAGACACAAACCCTTCAGGCTTGTTTTTTTAACACTCTTAGTCCTTTTGGAATTATTATTTACTGTGGCCCTATTTGATTTACACCCTTGATTTCTCTGCCTTCCACTTTTGCTTTTCTCCTTCCTATCTTTTGCTTCTATCCTTGCTTCCCTTTCCTTTGTTTCCCTGCATAGGTTCCCAACCCCCTGCCATTTTAGTTTAAACCCTCCCCAACAGCACTAGCAAACACTCCCCCTAGGACATCTGTCCTGGTCCTGCCCAGGGGCAAACCGTCCAGTTTGTACTGGCCCCACCTCCCCCAGAACCAGTTCCAATGTCCCAGGAATTTGAATCCCTCCCCCTTGCACCATTCCTCTAGCCACGTATTCATCTGAAATATCCTTCTATTTCTACTCTGACTAGCACTTGGCACTGGTAGCAATCCTGAGATTACTACCTTTGATGTCCTATTTTTTAATTTATCTCCTAACTCCCTATATTCAGCTTTTAGGACCTCATCCCATTTTTTATCTATATCGTTGATACCTGTATGCACCACAACAGCTGGCTGTTCACCCTCCCCCTCCAGAATGCCCTGCAGCCACTCCAAAACATCCTTGACCCTTGCACCAGGGAGGCAACATACCATCCTGGAGTCTCGTTTGCGGCCGCAGAAACGCCCATCTATTCCGCTTACAATAGAATCCCTTATCACTATTGCTCTCCTGCTCTTTTTCCTCCTGTCCTGTGCAGCAGAACCACCCACGGTGCCAGGAAGTTGGCTGCTGCTGTCTTCCTCCGATAAGCCATCTCCCTCCACAATATCCAAAGCAGTATATCTGTTTGAGAGGGGGATGGCCACAGGGGATCCCTGCACTACCTTCCTGCGCCTACTACTCTGCCTGGTGGTCACCCATTCCCTTCCTGCCTGTGCAGCCTTTACCTCCAGTGTGACCAAATCCCTATATGTGCTATCCACAATGTCATCAGCATCGCGAATGCTCCAGTATGTATCCATTCGCAGCTCCAGCACCGCAATGCGGTCCGCCAGTAGCTGTAGCTGGATACACTTCCTGCACACTTGGTCGTCAGGGACACAGGAAGTGTCCCTGATTTCCCACATAGTGCAGGAGGAGCATGCCACGGGGCCGAGCTGTGCTGCCATGACTTACCCTTTAATTAATTAAAATTAAATTAAATCAAATCAATACCAATAATTACACTACAATTAAATGAAATACTCAAGGGCCCTTGTTTACTAGCACTCCTCGCTACACAACAGAGACCTCAGAAACTATAAACCACAAAAATTAATTTTGGAAAAAAGCGAGAAAGAGAGAAATACTCACCAACCAATCACTTACCTGCTTTCTGGTGGTGTCACACTTCGATTACTTTTGACTTCTTTGCATTCACCGGTCTGTTGTAGCCCCGGCTCACCTTTAAATCTCCCGAGGTTTGGCGCTCTCCAGCCACTCTCGCTCACCTTTGAAATCACCTGAGGTTTGGCGCTCTCCAGCCGCTCTCGCTAACCTTAGGGAAGGAAATCTTCCTTACCTGGTCTGGTGTAACTCCAGACTCCAGACCCACAGCAATGTGGTTGACTTTTAATTGCCCTCTGAAATGGCCTAGCAAGTTGGTCAGTTGTAACAAACTATGACGAAACAAAATAATAAAAATGAAACTGGACGAACCACCCGGAATCGACCTCAGCACTGGCTATGGATACGGCAATGGCGCACCCAGCCCAGTCAACCCTGCAACGTCCTCCTCACCAACATATGGGGACTTGTGCCAAAATTGGGAGAGCTGTCCACAGACTAGTCAAGCAACAGCCTGACATAGTCATACTCACAGAATCATACCTTTCTCAAACTCCTCCATCACCATCCCTGGGTATGTCCTGACAGACCCACCAGGGATGGCGGCACAGTGGTATACAGTTGGGAAGGAGTGGCCACCGGAGTCCTCAACATTGAATCCGGACCCCATGAAGTCTCATGGCTTCAGGTCAAGCATGGGCAAGGAAACCTCCTGCTTATTACCACCTACCTCCCTCCCTCAGCTGATGAATCAGTATTCTGCCATGTTGAACACCACTTGGAAGAAGCACTGAAAGTAACAATGGCACATAATGTACTCTGGGTGGGGGACTTCAATGTCCATCACCAAGAGTGGCTTGGTAGCACCACTACTGACTGAGCTGGCCGAGTCCTGAAGGACATAGCTGCCAGTCTGGACCTGCCCAGACAGGTGATGAGAGAACCAACATGAGGGAAAAACCTACTTGACCTTGTTCTCATCAATCTACCTGTTGCAGGTGCATCTGTCCATTACAATATTGGTAGCTGTGACCACCGCACAGTCATTGTGGAGATGAAGTCCCTTCTTTACACTGAGGACACACTCCATTGTGTTGTGTGGCACTACCACCGTGCTAAATGGGATAGATTCAGAACAGATCTAGCAGCTCCAAACTGGGCATCCATGAGGCACTGTAAGCCATCAGCAATAGCAGAATTGTATTCCACCACAATCTGTAACCTCATGGCCAGGCATATCCCTCAATCTACCATTACAATCAAGCCAGGGGGCCAACTCTGGTTCACTAAGGAGTGTAGAAGAGCATGCGAGGAGCAGCACCAGGCATACCTAAAAATGAGGTGCCAACCTGGGGAAGCGGCAACACAGGACTACAAGCATGCTAAAAAGTGGAAGCAGCATGCTATAGACAGGGCTAAGCGATCCCACAATCAACAGATCAGATCAAAGTTCTGCAGTCCTGCCACATCCAGTCATGAACGGTGGTGGACTATTAAACAACGAACGGCAGGAGGAGGCTCCATGAATATCCCCATCCTCAATTATGGTGGAGCCCAGCACGTGAGTGCAAAAAACAAGGTTGAAGCATTTGCAACCATCTTCAGCCAGAAGTGCCGAGTGGATGATCCATATCGGCCTCCTACTAAGGTCCCCACCATCACAGAAAATAGTCTTCAGCCAATTTGATTCACTCCACATGATATCAAGAAACAGGTGAGCGCACTGGATACAGCAAAGGCTATGGGCCCTGACAACATCCCGGCTATTGTGCTGAAGACTTGTGCTCCAGAACTAGCCGCGCCTCTAGCCAAACTGTTCCAGTACAGCTACAACACTGGCATCTATCCGACAATGTGCTAGTAAGTATAGGAATAGGAAGATAGAACAGATGAATGCGTGGCTAAAGGGATGGTGCAGAGGGGAGGGCTTTAGTTTCCTGGATCACTGGGTCTGCTTCTGGGAAAGGTGGGACTTGTACAAGTCGGACGGTTTACACCTGAACCAGAGGGGAACCAATATCCTTGCGGGGAGGTTTGCTAGCACTGCTGGGGGGGGGTTTAAACTAACTTGGCAGGGGGATGGGGTACAGAGTGGAGCTATAGTAGGGGGTGATTTACAGCCAAATACAGAGGGAAAAACTAGTCAGCTGGGAAGGCAAAGCAAATATGTGAAGGCAAAAGAGAATATGGCAGGGCTGGAAGGCATTTATTTTAATGCAAGGAGTCTTGCAAATAAGGTGGATGAACTGAAGTTGTTGTTGAACACATGGGAGTACGATATTGTTGCTATCACGGAGACATGGTTGAGGGAGGGTCAGGACTGGCAGCTCAATATTCCGGGGTATAGAATCTTCAGGCGAGACAGAGGGGGGTGTAAAAGGGGAGGGGGTGTTGCAATATTAATTAAGAAGTCAATTACTGCTGTAAGGAGGGATGATATATTAGCGGGTTCCTCTAATGAGGCCATATGGGTAGAACTTAAAATCAAAAAGGGGGCAAGCACTTTGCTGGGAGTGTACTATAGGCCCCCAAACAGTCAGGGGGAGATAGTGGAACAGATATGTAGGCAAATCTCAGAAAAGTGCGAAAATAATAGGGTAATAATAGTGGGGGATTTCAACTTCCCCAATATAAATTGGGATAGTCAGAGTGTGAAAGGCTTAGAGGGTGCAGAATTCTTAAAGTGCAACCAGGAGAGCTTTTTGAGCCAACATGTAGAAAGTCCTACAAGAGAGGGGGCGATACTGGACCTAATTCTGGGGAATGTAGCCGGGCAAGTGGTGGAAGTGTCAGTAGGAGAGCATTTTGGCGATAGTGACCACAATTCGGTGAGATTTAAGGTGGTCATGGAAAAAGACAAAGACGGCCCGGAAATAAGGGTTCTAAATTGGGGGAAGGCCGATTTTAATATGATAAGGCAGGATCTGGCCAAATTGGACTGGGAGCAGCTACTTATAGGAAAATCCGCATCAAAACAGTGGGAGACTTTCAGAAGGGAAATAGAGAGAGTACAACGCCAACATGTTCCTGTAAAGGTCAAGGGTGGGACCAACAAGCAAAGGGAACCTTGGATGACAAGGGATATACAAAAATGCATTAGAAATAAAAGGGGGGCTTTTGGCAGTTACAAAAGACTAAAGACGGAAGAAGCCCTAGAGGAGTATAAAAAATGCAGGGGCATACTTAAAAAAGAAATTAGGAGGGCGAGGAGGGGCCATGAAATAACACTGGCGAGCAAAATAAAGGAAAATCCTAAGATGTTTTATAAGTATATTAAGGGCAAGAGGATAACCAGGGAAAGGGTAGGGCCCATTAGGGACCAAAGTGGCAATCTGTGTGTAGAGCCAGATGATGTAGGCGGGGTTTTAAATGAATTTTTTGCATCTGTGTTCACTATGGAGAAAGACGATGCAGACATAGAAATCGGGCAAGGGGGCTGTGACATACTTGAACATATTAGCATCGAGAGGGAGGAGGTGCTAGCGGTTTTAGCAGGCCAAAAAGTGGATAAATCCCCAGGCCCGGACGAGATGTATCCCAGGCTGCTGTGGGAGGCAAAGGAGGAGATTGCAGGGGCTCTGACACAAATTTTCAGAACCTCTCTGGCCACAGGGGATGTACCAGAGGACTGGAGAACAGCTAACGTAGTACCATTATTCAAGAAGGGTAGCAGGGATAAACCAGGGAATTACAGGCCAGTGAGCCTAACATCTGTGGTAGGGAAATTATTGGAAAAAATTCTGAGGGACAAAATTAGTCTCCACTTGGAGAGGCAAGGATTAATCGGGGATAGTCAGCATGGCTTTGTCAAGGGTAAATTATGTCTGACAAATCTGATTGAATTTTTCGAGGGGGTGACTAGGGGGGTGGATGAGGGAAATGCTGTGGATGTGGTTTACATGGACTTCAGTAAAGCTTTTGACAAAGTCCCGCATAGGAGACTGGTCAAGAAGGTAAGAGCCCATGGGATCCAGGGTGCCTTGGCGTGTTGGATCCTAAACTGGCTGAGTGGCAGGAGGCAGAGGGTGATGGTCGAAGGTTGCTTTTGTGACTGGAAGCCTGTGTCCAGTGGGGTACCTCAGGGGTCGGTGCTGGGTCCCTTGTTGTTTGTGATCTACATAAATGATTTGGATGAGAATGTAAAAGGTATGATCAGTAAGTTCGCAGATGACACGAAAATTGGTGGGGTGGTAAATTGTGAGGAGGAAAGCCTCAGGCTACAGGACGATATAAACGGGTTGGTCAGATGGGCGGAAAAGTGGCAAATGGAATTTAACCCTGAAAAGTGCGAGGTGATGCATTTTGGACGGACAAATAAGGCAAGGGAATACACAATGAGTGGTAGGACCCTAGGAAGTACAGAGGGTCAGAGGGACCTTGGTGTACATGTACATAGGTCCCTGAAGGCAGCGGAACAGGTAGATAAGGTGGTTAAAAAGGCATATGGGATACTTGCCTTCATTAGCCGAGGCATAGAATATAAGAGCAGGGAGGTTATGATGGAGCTGTACAAAACGCTGGTGAGGCCACGGCTGGAGTACTGTGTGCAGTTCTGGTCGCCTCACTATAGGAAGGGTGTGATTGCTTTGGAGAGGGTGCAGAGAAGATTCACCAGGATGTTACCTGGGATGGAGCGCCTCAGCTATGAAGAGAGGCTGGACAGGCTGGGGTTGTTTTCCTTGGAGCAAAGAAGGCTGAGGGGGGACCTGATTGAGGTGTACAAAATGATGAGGGGCATAGATAGGGTAGATAAAGAGGAACTTTTCCCCTTAGTAGGGGGGTCAATAACAAGGGGGCATAGATTCAGGGTAAGGGGCAGGAGATTTAGAGGGGATTTGAGGAGGAACTTTTTCACCCAGAGGGTGGTTGGAATGTGGAACTCAATGCCTGAAAGGGTGGTAGAGGCAGGAACCCTCACAACATTCAAGAAGCATTTGGATGAGCACTTGAAATGCCATTGCATACAAGGCTATGGACCAAATGCTGGAAAATGGGATTAGACTGGACAGGGATGGATGGGCGGCGCAGACACGATGGGCCGAAGGGCCTCTTTCTGTGCTGTAAAACTCTATGACTCTATGACTCTAATGTAGAAAACTGCCCAGGTATGTTCTGTCCACAAAAAGCAGGACAAATCCAATCCGGCCAATTACCGCCCCATCAGTATACTCTCAATAATCAGCAAAGTGATGGAAGGTGTATTCATAGATACATAGATACATAGAAGATAGGAGCAGGAGTAGGCCATTCGGCCCTTCGAGCCTGCTCCGCCATTCAATGAGATCATGGCTGATCATCCAAATTCAGTACCCGGTCCCTGCCTTCTCCCCATATCCCTTGATCCCTTTAGCTTTAAGAAATATATCCAACTCTTTCTTGAATATACTTAATGAACTGGCCTCCACCGCCCTCTGTGGCAGAGAATTCCACAGGTTCACCACTCTCTGGGTGAAGAAATTCCTCCTCATTTCAGTCCTAAATGGCTTATCCCTTATCCTTAGACTATGACCCCTGGTTCTGGACTCCCCAGCCATCAGAAACATCCTTCCTGCATCTGGTCTGTCCAGGCCTGACAGAATTTTATAGGTTTCGATGAGATCCCCTCTCAATCTTCTAAACTCCAGTGAGTATAAGCCCAATCGACACAATCTCTCCTCATACGTCATTCCTGCCATCCCAGGTATCAGCCTGGTGAATCTTCGCTGCACTCCTTCCATGGCAAGAACGTCCTTCCTCAGGTAAGACGACCAAAACTGCACACAATACTCAAGGTGTGGTCTCACCAAGGCCCTGTACAACTGCAGCAAGACATCCTTGTTCTTGTACTCGAACCCTCTTGCTACGAAGGCCAACATACCATTTGCCTTCTTAACCGCCTGCTGCACCTGCATGCTTACCTTCAGCGACTGGTGTACAAGAACACCCAGGTCTCTTTGCACTTCCCCTTCTCCCAATCTATTACCATTCAGACAGTGCTATCAAGCGGCACTTACTCACCAATAACCTGCACACTGATGCTCAGTTTGGGATCCACCAAGATCAATTGGCTGCCGACCTCATTACAGTCTTGGCCCAAACACGGACAAAGGAGTTGAATTCCAGAGGAGAAGTGAGAGTGACTGCCCTTGACATCAAGGCAGCATTTGACCGAGTGTGGCATCAAGGAGCCATAGTAAAACTGAAGCCAATGGGAATCGGGGGGAAAACTCTCCACTGGCTGGAGTCATACCTAGCACAAAGGAAGATGGTTGTGGTGATTGAAGTTCAATCATCATAGCCCCAGGACATCAATGCAAGAGTTCCTCAGGGCAGTGTCCTAGGCCCAACCATCTTCAGCTGCTTCATCAATGACCTTCCCTCCAACATAAGGTCAGAAATGGGAATGTTCGCTGATGACTGCGCAGTGTTCAGTGTCATTCACAACTCCTCAGATAATGAAGCAGTCCATGCCCACATGCAACAAGACGTGGATGACGTTCATGTTTGGTGATAAGTGGCAGGTAACATTCACGCAACAGAAGTGCCAGGCAATGACTATCTCCAACAAGCGAAATTCTAACCACCACCCCTTGACATTCAATGGCATTACCATCGCCGAATCCCCCACCATCAATATCCTGGGGGTCACCATTGACCAGAAACTTAATTGGACCAGCCACATAAATACTGTGCCAACAAGAGCATGTCAGAGGCTAGGTATTCTGCAGCGAGTGACTCACCTCCTGACTCCCCAAAGCCTTTCTACCACCTACAAGGCACAAGTAAGGAGTATGATGGAATACTTTCCACTTACCTGGATGAGTGCAGCTCCAACAACACTCAAGAAGCTTGACACCATCCAGGACAAATCAGCCCACTTGATTGGCACCTCATCTACCACTTTAAACATTCACTCCCTCCACCACCGGCGTACCATGGCTGCAGTGTGTACCATCTACAAGAAACTGCAGCAACTCGCCAAGGCTTCTTCAGCAGCACCTCCCAAACCCGTGACCTCTTCCACCTAGAAGGACATGGTCAGCAGGCGCATGGGAACACCATGACCTCCAAGTTCCCCTCCAAGTCATACACCATCCTGACTTAGAAGTATATCGCTTTTCCTTCATTGTCACTGGATCAAAATCCTGGAACTCCCTACCTAACAGCACTGTGGGAGTACCATCACCACACGGTTTGCAGCGATTCAAGAAGGCGGCCCACCACCACCTTCTCAAGGGTAATTAGGGATGGGCAATAAATGCTGGCCTTGCCAGAGACGCCCACATCCCATAAACAAAAACAAAGTTCAAGGCCGGTTCTGTGACCTGAAAAGCAATAGTAGACTACTAAAGCCCTCAGTCCTGTTGCTATTTTGTATATCATTAAACTGGATTTATCTTTCTGAAACTGGAAGATATTTTAACCTGTTTTGCATAGGCTAGATCTATGTTCTGAGGCACTAATATCATGTAGTCTCTGTTACATTACCTAATGATCCCACTTGGAGAAGGCTCCTGCTCTCAGACATTAATCAACAGCCAGTAGTGAAAACTAATTTTCTAACATAGGATGGCTCTTCAGTTAATCACGTGTAATGTTACAGTCCAAGCATGTAATATATTCATTTATGACAAGAAAAGGAAAGCACAAAAGTGCTTAAATCAGTACAGTAATATGCCAAGCTATTGACTTCATTACTTATGAATTAAATGTCATCTTGGCTCAGCACTCTTGCCTTTGAGTCAGTAGGTTGTGTGTTCAAGCTCCACGATGAACTTGAGCACATAATCTAGGCTGACACTTTGGTGCATTAGTAAGGGAATACTGCACCATCAAAGATTCTGTCATGAGACATCAAACCTAGACTCCCACATTCCTGCTTAAGTCGACGTAAAAGATCTCACAGCACAATTTTATGAACAGTGAGTTCTCCTCATTTTCTGGCCAACATTCCTCCCTCAATTAGCATTTCAAATAGCAGTTTGGGCAAAAAATGAGGCTCTGTAGTGCCCGTTTTTTCAGCGCTACAGGTGGCGTTTTGTGACAAAAATAGCATCCGTGCCACGCTGGACCCCAGCTTGGTGAGGGCGATAGAATTGAAGCTGGGCGCGTGCGTGAGAAGTATGTCGAGTAGGCAGATCATGACGCCAAGTTTGTGGAAGTGTTTGGCGCTTTCCAGAGTTGTTTAAAGTTGGTGAGGCGACAGGGAGTGGTGCTGCAAGTGGAGAAGGCTTTGGTTCTGACTTCAAGGGTTCTGGTCAGACCACTTGTTCCCAGCCATGGGTGGTCCAGTTGTCATCCCCCTTGGCCTGCAGCATGACAAGGAAATGGAGCAGAGGCAGCAAAGAAGAGGAGAAGCTGCTCGCAGCGTGAGGAGGAGGAGGGGGAGAAGGGTTCTCAGCAGGAGGCTTTACCCACCTAGGGTCTTCCGAGAGCAATTCTCTTAGCTCAGCCTGAGCCAGGAGTAGTATGTGAGCTCGCCTGTGCTTTACGAAGGAGGTGCTCACAGAATTATGCCACCTCTTGCAGACCTGCAGCCTCACACCAGGGCAAGGACAGTGCTGCCAGTGGCTGTGAAGGTGACCGTGGCCCTGAATTTCTTTGCATTGGGGTTTTTCCAGGCTGGAGCAGGTGACATCTGTAACCTCTTCCAGTTCGCTGTCCACTGCTGCATAAGAGAGGTGACAAAAGCTCTTTATGCCAGGAGAGGGGACATCATTTTTTTCTCTCTAACCACAGAGTAGCAGGCAAAGCATGCACGTGGCTTTGCCAGGATAGTGGGCAGCCCCATGGAGCAGGGTGACATCGACTGCACACATGTGGCTTTGTGGGCACCGCATCTAAATGCTGAAATGTACCACAACTGCAAACGTTATCACTCGCTGAATGAGCATGCTCAGCCCATCATGATGGTGAATGCCCGGTTTCCTGGCAGTGGTCATGAGGTTTTATTCTGTGCCAGCCTGCTCTTCCGTCAGTCTTTGTGCCACCAAGGCAAACCTATCAGCATTCTTCTGTTGGTCACCTCATCGAAGTCCTCATCTGAGTCCTCTGCAGCAGAACTCATGTGCAGCCTCAACCTCCGGGGAGCTGGCACCTGCGCTACCCTTGCCCTGGCTGCAGCCCATTCATGCCCGGTGAATCACTACGTGCAGATCCCACCTCTAAGCTACCCTCTAATGTCCGCGCAGTGCCAAAATCTGAGCTGGTGGCTGCAAGTGTCAGATCGAATGACAGTGTTTCTTCTTCATCATCGCTCTCTTCTCCCTCTTCTTCCTGCACCACTGGCTGGGCAGATTGAATTTCCTGGGTCTCTGAAATGAGAAAGGCACAAGGTTAGGGTTGTGGTGAAGGTGGGGCCACCTCCTGTCATTTTAATTCTCTGCTGCACTCCCACTCTGATCTCTCCATCCTCGGCCTTTTATACTGCTCCAACGAAGCTCAACATAAGCTCGAGGAACAGCACCTCATCTTTCGATTTGGCACTTTAGAGCCTTCTGGACTCAACATTGAGTTCAACAATTTCAGACTATAACTTCATCCCCTATTTATCTTTTATTATTTTTTACTTTCTTCTTTTTTTTCTCTTGCAGCTGGTGATGATTCTGCCAGTGCCATTTGCACTTCATCTAGAGTCATCTTTTGTTTCTTAACTTGTCCCATTACCATCTCCTTTTGCCTTGCACCATCATCCCTCTTGCTGTTATAGGGGAAAAATTGGGTTGATTTGCGCTTCTCGTTAGCGCCCCCCAGGGGCTGCTAACAGGGCGCAAACCCCCTAGCGCCCAGGCGTGGCGCCGCTAACGCCTCCTGCAAAATTCAATGGGAGGTTAGCGGCGGCAGTAGCTGGTAGCACCCCGAGGCGCTGCGCCTTGGCTGCAAACTTCGCTTGCACCCCCTGACCTATCGCTGGACGATATGTCTGACTGGGTCAGGGAGGCGTTTTTGCAGCGGCAGCGGCGCAATGAAAGAGGTGTCTGCTTGTGGTGCTGTTAATAAATTTCGGGCGGAGGGGCGCTAACTTTTTCGGCCGTTACAATTAGCGCCCCGGCGACGGTAACGCCTCAAAAGGCGCACCACCCAATTTTTTCTCCTTAATCTCTCCTGCCTTCCATCCTATCACAGACCTTCTCTTTTGTTCTTTCCTCCCCTCCTCCCTTTCCTTGCCCCGACACTTGCTTAAAAATCTATTACATCTCTAACTTTTTCCAGTTCTGACAAAGAGTCATCGACCTGAAACGTTAATTCTGTTTCTCTCTCCACAGATGCTGCCTCACCTACTGAGTATATCCAGCATTTTCTGTTCTTATTTCAGATTTCCAGCATCCGCAGTATTTTACTATACTATTAGCTTTAAGTGGTGCTAGTCTCGCACGAACTTGGGCCCCTGGCTGAACGCTGCAATCGTGGAAATGAGCATTCCTCTGAACGGGTGTGGGTTGATTATGCATTGTAATCTCCACGCCCGTTTTTGGGGGCAAACCAATTGCTCAGCCATTGGGGGAGAAATTTGGTTGGTCGCGCCAGTGATTAGCGCCTAAAGAGGCCGAGAAGTGCGGCGCTAACCCACTAGCGCCCGGGCACAGCGAACCCTGTGCCTCTTGCCATATTGAGTGGGCTTTTAGCGCCGGCGCTAAATCTTAGCGCCCGCTTGCGGGCGCAGGCAGATCATAACATCATTTCAGTATGCAATGCCTTTTTGGCGCCCTGGACCGGAAATTCAGTGGTGCCCCCCTCCGTTCCGCCTGGCGCTAATAAGGACTGCTTACCTGGAACGTTCCCCAGTCGCTCTCGGGCTGGGGGGGGCGCTCTTTAAAGGGGACTGCACTGGTATAAAAGTGGCAGCCATTTTGGGAGCACAACTTCCTCGAGACTTTCACAGAGTTGCTGAGCTGCACTCTGAGAGCCATTGCACCAGTGAGCCAGCGCTGGCCAGAGGAACTTCAGCCTTCTGACCATCACCTTGTTGCTGGTGAGCATTTACAACGTTAACAATTCCTTGTGCGCTATTATTATGGGGGCTGCATTGGAGGGGAACGTCCTGCTGCTGAACCATCTGGAAAGGGCACAGAGACGCAGGGAAAGAGGGGCAGGAATGGCCAGATGGAGGAGGGACAACTGACGTCGCCACACCAGATCTTACGCTGCCAGGGTTTTCCGACAGCAGTTCTCTTACTTGAACAATCCAGGTTCCAGGAGAGAGGTAAAAAGTAATCCAAGTGTGACGTCAGCAGGAAGCAGGTAAGTGATTGGTTGGTGAGTATTTCTCTCTTTTCAATACAAGCTTGAATTCTGTGGTGTTAAATTTCTAGGGTCTCTGTGGTGTAGTGGGGACAGTTGGTAAATAAAGCGCCCTAGAGTGTACCTGTAACTGGGGTATTGAATAAATTTTAAAATTAATTAAAGGAGTAAGTCATGGCAGGAGAGTTCAGACCCATGTTCTGCTCCTCTTGCTCCATGTGGGAAGTCAGGGACGCTGCCAGTGTCCCTGACAACCATGTGTGCGGGAAATGCATCCAGCTGCAGCTACTTGTAGACCGCATTGTGGCGCTCGAGCTGCGGGTGGATGAATTTTGGAGCATGCGCGATGCCGAGAGGGCCGTGGATAGCACGGTTAGCGAGTTGTTCACGCCTCAGGGTAGGGCTGCACAGGGGGTGACCATCAGGTGGAGCAACAGAGGCAGGCAGGAAGTGCAGGGAACCCCTGCGGACATCCCCCTTTCAAACAGGTATACCAAGTTGGATACTGTTGAGGGGGATGACTCACCAGGGGAAGGCAGCAGCAGCCAGCTTCCTGGCACCAGGGACGCTTCTGCTGCTCAGAAAGGGAGGAAAAAGAGTGGGAGAGCAATAGTGATAGGGGATTCTATCGTAAGGGGAACAGATAGGCGTTTCTGTGGCCGCAAACGTGACTCCAGGATGGTTTGTTGCCTCCCTGGGGCCAGGGTCATGGATGTCACTGTGCGGCTACAGGGCATTCTTAAGGGGGAGGGTGAGCAGGCAGAGGTCGTGGTCCACATTGGGACCAACGACATAGGTAGGAAGGGGGATGAGGTACTGCATCAAGAATTTAGGGAGCTAGGTAACAGATTAAAGAGCAGGACCTCAAAGGTTGCAATCTCTGGATTACTCCCAGTGCCACGTGCTAGTGAGTATAGGAATGGGAGGATAGAGCAGATGAATGTGTGGCTAAAGAGTTGGTGTAGGGGGGAGGGTTTTACTTTCCTGGATCACTGGGCCTGCTTCTGGGAAAGGTGGGACTTGTACAAGTCGGACGGGTTGCACCTGAACCAGAGCGGGACAAATATCCTTGCGGGGAGGTTTGCTAGCACGGTTGGGGGGGGTTTAAACTAACTTGGCAGGGGGATGGGATACAGAGGGGAGCTGAAATAGGGGGTGATGTGCTGCCAATTATAGAGAAAAAAACAAGTCAGCTTGGTAGACAGGGCAAACATATAAGGGCAAGGCTGGATGGCATCTATTTTAATGCAAGGAGTCTTGCAAATAAGGTGGATGAACTGAAGGTGTTGATAAACACATGGGAGTATGATATTGTTGCTATCACGGAGACATGGTTGAGAGAGGGGCAAGACTGGCAGCTCAATATTCTGGGGTACAGAATCTTCAGGCGAGACAGAGGGGGAGGTATAAGAGGAGGGGGTGTCGCAATATTAATTAAGGAGTCAATTACTGCAGTAAGGAGGGATGATATATTAGCAGGTTCCTCTAATGAGGCCATATGGGTGGAGCTTAAAAACAAAAAGGGGGCAAGCACTTTGCTGGGAGTGTACTATAGGCCTCCAAACAGTCAGGGGGAGATAGAGGAACAGATATGTAGGCAAATCTCAGAGAAATGTGCAAATAATAGGGTAATAATAATGGGGGATTTCAACTTCCCCAATATTAACTGGGATAGTCAGAGTGTGAAAGGCTCAGAGGGTGTAGAATTCTTAAAGTGCATCCAGGAGAGCTTTTTGAACCAGCATGTAGAAAGTCCTACAAGAGAGGGGGCGGTACTGGACCTAATTCTAGGGATGTGGCCGGCCAAGTGGAAAAAGTGCTAGTAGGTGAGCACTTTGGTGACAGTGACCATAATATGGTAAGATTTAAGGTGGTCATGGAAACGGACAGGGATGGGCCGTAAATAAAGGTTCTAAATTGGGGGAAGGCTGATTTTAATAGGATAAGGCAGGATCTGGCCAAAATGGACTGGGATCAGCTACTTGTAGGAAAATCCGCATCGGAGCAATGGGAGGCTTTCAGAAGGGAGATTGAGATCATACAATGGCAACATGTTCCCGTAAAGGTCAAGGGTGGTTCCAAAAACCACAGGGAACCTTGGATGTCAGGGGATATACGAGAATGGATTAGGAAAAAAAGGAGGGCTTTTGGCAGATACAAAAGGCTAAAGACGGAGGAAGCCCTAGAGGAGTACAAAAAGTGCAGGGGGATACTTAAAAAAGAAATTAGGAGATCAAGGAGGGGCCATGAAATAACACTGGTGAGCAAAATAAAGGAAAGTCCTAAGATGTTTTATAAGTATATTAAGGGTAAGAGGATAACTAGGGAAAAAATAGGGCCCATTAGGGACAAAAGTGGCAATCTGTGTGTGGAGCCAGAAGATGTAGGAGGGGTTCTAAATGAATTTTTTGCATCTGTTTTCACTATGGAGAAGGACGATGTAGACATCGAAATAGGGCGGGGGGACTGTGATATGCTCGAACATACTAACATCGAGAGGGAGGAGGTATTGACGGTTTTCGCTGGCCTAAAAATGGATAAATCCCCAGGCCCGGATGAAATGTATCCCAGGCTGCTGTGTGAGGCAAAGGAAGAGATTGCGGGGGCTCTAACACATATATTCAGGACCTCTCTGGCCACAGGGGATGTGCCAGAGGACTGGAGAGCCGCTAATGTAGTACCATTATTCAAGAAGGGAAGTAGGGAAAAACCGGGGAACTACAGGCCAGTGAGCCTAACATCAGTGGTAGGAAAATTATTGGAAAAAATTGTGAGGGACAAAATTTGTCTCCACTTGGAGAGGCAAGGATTAATCAGGGATAGTCAACACGGCTTTGTCAAGGGAAGATCATGTCTGACTAATTTGATTGAATTTTTTGAGGGGGTGACTAGGTGTGTGGATGAGGGTAACGCAGTGGATGTGGTATACATGGATTTCAGTAAGGCCTTCGATAAAGCCCCGCACAGGAGACTGGTCAAGAAGGTAAGAGCCCATGGAATCCAGGGTGCCTTGGCACATTGGATACAAAACTGGCTTAGTGGCAGAAGGCAGAGGGTAATGGTTGAACATTGTTTTTGTGACTGGAAGCCTGTGGCCAGTGGGGTACCACAGGGATCGGTGCTGGGTCCCTTGCTGTATGTGGTCTACATTAATGACTTGGATATGAATGTAAAAGGTATGATCAGTAAGTTCGCGGATGATACAAAAATTGGTAGGGTGGTAAATAGCAAGGAGGGTAGCCTCAGTCCGCAGGACGATATAGATGGGTTGGTCAGATGGGCGGAACAGTGGCAAATGGAATTTAACCCGGAAAAGTGCGAGGTGATGCACTTTGGGGGGACTAACAAGGCAAGGGAATACACAATGAATGGTAAGACCCTAGGCAAGACGGAGGGTCAGAGGGATCTGGGTGTGCAAGTACACAGATCCCTGAAGGCGGCGGAACAGGTGGATAAGGTGGTAAAAAAGGCATATGGGATACTTGCCTTCATTAGCCGAGGCATTGAATATAAGAGCAAGGAGGTTATGATGGAGCTGTATAAAACACTGGTTAGGCCACAGCTGGAATACTGTGTGCAGTTCTGGTCGCCACACTACAGGAAGGATGTGATCGCGTTGGAGAGGGTGCAGAGGAGGTTCACCAGGATGTTACCAGGGCTGGAGCGCTTCAGCTATGAAGAGAGACTGGGCAGATTGGATTTGTTTTCCTTGGAGCAGAGGAGGCTGAGGGGTGACATGATTGAGGTGTACAAAATTATGAGGGGCATAGATAGGATGGATGCTGAGGAGCTTTTTCCCTTAGTAGAAGGGTCAATAACTAGGAGGCATAGATTCAAGGTAAAGGGCGGGAGGTTTAGAGGGGATTTGAGAAAGAACTTTTTCACCCAGAGGGTGGTTGGAGTCTGGAACTCACTGCCTGAAAGGGTTGTGGAGGCAGGAACCCTCACAACATTTAAGAAGCATTTGGATGAGCACTTGAAATGCCATAGCATACAAGGCTACGGACCAAATGCTGGAATATGGGATTAGATTAGACAGGGCTTGATGGCCGGCGCGGACACGATGGGCCGAAGGGCCTCTATCCATGCTGTATAACTCTATGACTCTATGACTCTAACATGTCAGAGGAGCAGTGTCTTAGAAGGCTGCGATTCAGAAAGTAGGTGGTGACTGTAGTGTATGTACTTTGCAGAAGGAACTATATTCTGCAGCCCCTGTATACTGCAGTACCAGTAGTGACCACCCCTGTATATAAGCCTGTGTAGTAACTTTGCAGAGTAGTTCCAGTTTTGTCTCCACTCAGTAAACACCAGTTGTAACCAACTCCTGCAGTCCGTGTCTCAATTACACATGGACATAATACTGGCAACGAGCAGATCCGAACTTACCTACAGTTCTGCAGCACCTCATGGGGATCCATCCCTGAAGCGAAGTTGTTAGAGGTCGAGGCCATAAGGAAGAAAGAAAAAAACAAAAACAAACAGAAGAAATGGGCGTCGACCGTGGGCAACCACCTCTGGTTCATCGGATTTGAAGATTTGCAGGAGAGGCTGTCGAGAGCGGGGCTTGGTTATCCTGTCTATGGTGCTCCAGCTAATCGGGCTGGTGGCAGGTAGTACACTGATCCTTTCTGGGCTGCGGCGGGCTAGAGCTCGATCGGGTGGCTTTTCAACGGGGCCGAGCAGCGTTGTCGGGAAGAGGAGAGAGAGAGAGAGAGTGGAGCACACAGGGCGCGGCCGGTGCTATGAAGCCGGGCAGCGTACAGACCCGAGAAGAGGGAGGAAAGTGTCCCGTAGGGTTTGCCCTGACGACGGGAAAATAAAAGAAATTAGAAGCGCAGAAAGCCGCGAGGAGCTGCAGTTGCCACGGGGACCGCGGAGAGCGGCGTTAGCAGCAGCGCGGGGGGAAGTGCGCGAAGACCATAGTGCATCACCATCAAGGCATTAAAAACGCCAGCAACAGCGCTAGCAGCAGCGGAGAAAACAGAAAGCGCGGGAGGCACCATCTTAATCCAGCGGGGAAGAAGGCAAAGCGTGGGAGGCGCCATTTTGTTCAATCGGGGAAGAAGGCAAAGCACGGGAGGTGCCATCTTAGATTTCCAAGATGCCGAAGACTGGCAATATCACTGCCTTCGATAATGCAATAGAAGACTGGACCACGTATGTGGAAAGAGTCGAAGTATATTGCAAGGCAAACGAAGTAGCCGATGAGAAAAAGGCATCGGCACTGCTAAACTTAATGGGCGCAATAACGTACAGCCTATTGCGGAACCTGATCACTCCAGCCAAACCGATGGCGAAGAGTTTTAACGAAATTGTTGATATCCTGCAGGAACACTTAAATCCTACACTGCTGCTGATAGCAGAAAGATTTAAATTCCACAAGAGAAATCAGCATAAAGGTTGGAGAGATATGCTGATTACCTTACGGAACTACGCAAGCTATCAAAGCACTGCCAGTTCGGAGCAGGACTGGCAGATACCCTACGGGGCAAATTTGTCTGTGGACTCCTGAGTGAAGGAACCCAGAAGAGGTTACTCTCAGAGAAAGAGCTGACGCTAGATAAGGCTTTCAGCGTGGCAGTATCGTACGAAGCAGCAGCAAGGGGAGCTGCAGAAATACAACAAAAGCCACAGGAATACGGCACCCATGAAATGACATGGGGATTTGAAAAATGTTATCGCTGCGGCAGAACAACCCATGACCAGAAGGACTGCTGGTCCAAGGACAAAATATGCAGGCAATGCGGAAAGATGGGATACTTTGCATGAGTTTGCAGGTCTGGGAAGAAGACTAACAACAACAAAAAGGCTACTAAGGAACAGTACAGGAAAGTACAAAAGATGACGGACAGTAGTTCCAAAGACCAGAAGAGCAATAGTGAATCCGGGAACAAGAGACTAAGCTGTCTCAAACTTCACAACGTAATCGCAAAAGAGGATCACCAAACCATTTGGGTCACCCTCACGACAGCAGGGTCCCAAGTCAAAATGGAATTGGATACAGGATCTGCCCTGACCGTCATGAATCGACGAGACTACGAGCGGCTATTCTCACACATACCCTTGAAAGAGACATCCATTGTCTTGAAGATGTATACAGGGCAGAAAGTATACCCCAGAGGGAAAATAAGGGTGCATGTCGAATACAACGGCAAAGAAATACAGAAATTGTATCTGTACATACTGCAAGATGGTGGACCACCGTTATTGGGACGTGAATGGATCAGAAAGATAAGTTTAGACTGGCACTCCATTCAGGCATTGACTGTGGCTGGTAAAAAGGATGACGACGTCACACCTGGACGATTGTCAAAAATCTTAGCTAATGCTAAAGAGGTATTTCAACAAGAACTGGGAACTCTTAAAGGCGTAACCGCCTCGATAAAAATAGAAGAGAATGCAATTCCCAAGTTTTTCAAAGCAAGACTGGTACCGTGTGCAATTCGCCCAGCTGTCGAGGCAGAGCTGGAGAATCTGGAGAATGCAGGCGTGTTATCTAAGGTAGACTGGAGTGAGTGGGCGACACCCATTGTTCCTGTCATGAAAAAAATGTTAAACAATATGTCTGAGGAGCCAAGGAAGGTTCGCATCTGTGGGGACTTCAAGGTGACTGTGAACCCAGTCCTTCACACAGTACAGTATCCTCTCCCGAGGATAGAAGATATTTTCGCCTCACTATCTGGAGGGAAGCGCTTTACAAAAATTGACCTAGCACAAGCATATTTGCAGGTAGAGGTTGAAGAATCCTCTGGGAAGTATCTCACGATAAACACTCACAAAGGTCTTTACCAGTATAATCGACTGGTATTCGGAGTAGCATCAGCTCCGGCGATATGGCAAAGAGCGATGGAACAAGTCCTGCAAGGGATTCCGAGGACTCAGTGTTACTTGGACGACATCCTAGTGACAGGTGAAGATGACAGTGAACACCTTGCCAACCTAGAGCAGGTGCTCACTGGACTAAGAGAACATGGGCTACAAGCCAATCGCCCCAAGTGCGAGTTTTTAAAGAAACAGATATCGTATTGTGGCCACGTGATTGATGAAGAGGGGTTACATAAGTCCCCTGACAAAATTGAAGCGGTAGTTAAGGCTCCAGCGCCTGAAAATGTGTCGCAACTGAGGTCATTCCTCGGATTGGTGAATTACTACCATAAGTTTTTGCCGAATTTGTCCACAATTCTGCACCCACTGAATGCCCTACTACAAACTGGAGTAGCATGGAAATGGAGCGATGAATGTAAGCGGGCCTTTCAGAAGAGTAAAGACCTAATCACTTCAAGAGAAGTATTGGCTCACTACAACCCATCACTACCGATAAGACTGGCGTGTGATGCGTCTCCCTACGGCATTGGAGCAGTACTGTCACATAAATTCCTTGATGGTTCAGAGAGGCCGATAGCTTTTGCGTCACGCTCGTTAACTTCAGCCGAGTGTAACTACGCCCAGATTGACAGAGAGGCCCTCAGCCTGGTGTGGGGGGTGAAGAAGTTCAATCACTACCCGCACGGTCAGAAATTTACTCTACTAACTGATCATCAACCTCTTGTCTCCATTTTCAACCCTCAGAAGGGCGTCCCGATAATGGCAGCACAACGGCTGCAGAGGTGGTCCCTTTTCCTGGGGGCACACCAATATGACATCGAGTACAAAGGAACTAAACAGCATGGGAATGCTGATCGATTGTCGCGCCTACTGTTGCCGACAGTGGAATGAGCACCTGCAGTGGATCCTGTGGAGATATTCCACTCGACCATAGTCGAATGTCTACCTGTGACGAATGTAAACATAGAAAAGGAATCACAAAATGACCCGAAACTCTCCAGGGTCTATGATTTAACGGTGAAGGGATGGCCAGCACATGGTGAACCACTGTTGCCAGCATTCTCGCCGAGAAGAGAACAGCTGTCAGTGTGCAGAGGAACCTTGATGTGTGGATCCAGAGTAGTAATTCCATCCAAATTGAAGGATAGAGTGCTCAATGAGCTTCATGAGGGTCATCTGGGAGGGGTAAAAATGAAGAACTTAGCCAGAGCGTTTGTGTGGTGGCCGGGATTCGATAGAGAAATCAAAGAGATGACCAAGAGCTGTACAGGATGCCAGAAGGTCCAAAACGCCCCACCACAAGCCCCTCTACATCCATGGGAGTTGCCCTCATCTCCATGGCAAAGGGTGCACATTGATTTTGCTGGTCCATTTATGGACTCGATGTTTTTAATTGCGGTGGATGCACATTCAAAGTGGCCAGAGGTAATAAAAATGTCCTCAACCACCACAGAAAGAACTATCACAGTCTTACGAACAATATTCGCCAGAAATGGGCTGCCTGAACAGATTTACTCCGACAATGGACCACAGTTTGTGTCTGAAGAGTTCCGGAGGTTCTTAAAGAACAATGGTGTTAAGCATTACACCTCCGCCCCATATCATCCAGCCACCAATGGATTGGCTGAGAGGTTCGTTCAAACATTCAAGAAGGCTATCAAGGCAATGTGTAATGAAGACATACCCCTACAACACAAGGTGGATAACTTCTTGTTTGCCTACCGGAATGCGACACATGCGGTTACCAACCAAACTCCAGCCATGATGTTCTTCAATCGAAGACTACGATGCCGCTTGGATTTGGTTAAGCCAAACATCAGAAGAGATGTGGAGAACAGGCAGTTTCAGAATATGAATGAAAGGCCGACCAGGAGCTTTAAGATAGGTCAACCAGTTTTGGCCCAGGACTACCGCACAGAGAAATGGCAGCCAGGAACTATCTGCACACGGCAAGGACCTCTAATGTATACCGTGGACGTTGGAGAGAGCATTGTACGATGCCATGCTGACCAGATTCTAGAGTCACTGGAAAACGTCAAATCCACACCACGATCCGATACACCTGGTGATGAAACCGAAGTACCAATTGCATCTACCTCAGAATCGGTGATATTGGAAGCAGACGAACCAAACAATGACGTTGATCCCGAATCAACTTTGCCAGAAGAACCTGATACCCCAAAGAGGCGTTATCCAGACAGAATCAGGAAGCCTCCTCAAAGACTGAACTTATAATTGCTTAACTTCAGCTAATGTATATAGCAACTGTAATTGTAAATATGTTATTTAATTTTTAATCGAATGTTATGTACTGTTTAGCTAAAAGGGGAGGAATTGTAGTGTATGTACTTTGCAGAAGGAACTATATTCTGCAGCCCCTGTATACTGCAGTACCAGTAGTGACAACCCCTGTATATAAGCCTGAGTAGTAACTTTGCATAGTCGTTCCAGTTTTGTCTCCACTCAGTAAACACCTGTTGTAACCAACTCCTGCAGTCCGTGTCTCAATTACACACGGACATAATAGTGACTGAGCTGTGCCACCTGCTTCAGCCAGATCTGCAGCCTCAGATAAGGTGCAGGACCTCTCTGTCGGTGGCTGTCAAGATGACTGTTGCCCTGAATTTCTATGTGAGCGGCTCCTTTCAGGCCGCAACTGGGGACATCGCCAACATATCGCAGTTTGCGGTGCATTGCTGCATCCATCAAGTAACAGATGCCCTATTTAAAAGGAGGCGGCAGTGCATCTCCTTCCCTATGACACTGGAGAAGCAGCGGGAGCGCGCAGAGGGCTTCGCAGCATTAGCGGACTTCCCCATGGTGCAGGGCGCCATTGACTGCACGCACGTGGCTTTGCGGGTGCCTGTTTTGAATCTGGAGGAGTTCCGCAACCGCAACGGGTTCCATTTCTTGAATGTTCAGCTGCTCTGTGACCACCGACAGCTGATCCTCGCAGTCAATGCGCAGTTCCCTGGCAGCAGCCACGACACCTTCATCCTGTGCCAGACTTCAGTTGCAGACCTATTCGAGACCCCGGCTCACCCAGGAGGCTGGCGTCTCGGTGACAAGGGCTATCCTCTGTGCCCATGGCTGATGACCCCGCTCGGTTCGCCCAGCACCCCTGCTGAAGAGCGCTACAATGCGAGCCATCAGGCGATGAGGAACATTGTGGCGCACACAATCGGTGTGCTGAAGCAGCGGTTCCGCTGTCTGGACCATTCCGGAGGCGCCTTGCAGTACTCACCAGAGCGAGTCTCCCACTTCATGGTTGTCTGTTGCATGCTGCATAACCTCGCCATCCTACGCACCCAGCCAATGCCACCAGACATTGAAGCACCAGCGGTGGAGGAGGAGGAGGAGGAGGAGGAGGAGGAGGAGGAGGAGGACCCAGACGGGAGGGAGGTACAAACTGGAAGGGCCGTACATCAGAGGCTGATAACAAGCCGCTTCTAGGCCCCTCTGACGGAATGCTTGGTGCCATTCGAAGAGCAGGAATGGAACCGTTCGGATAACCCAAAGCCAATGAAGGGCAGTATGAATATAAATAGCAGACATGGCCAAATTAAATAAAAAAAGTTGTGTATTTTGCAAAATGTGCTTTCTTCCAACATGACAAAGCAATGGCTATAGAAAGCAAAAGTAACACACTAACGCATAAGTATCTCGCACACCCGGGAGTCTATCCAAAACATTACTAACATTCAGACCAGCATCCACGGCCTTGATTTCTACAAATAAGACGTCTCAGCAGCACCTTCTACTCTTTCCCCCTTGATGGTGATCTACTTCTCTTGCGAGATCGGCCCCTTCCCTCCCTGCAGCTCCTCTGTAATGGGACCCCAGTGGCTGCATCAAGGCTGGGGGAGGCCTGCTGGCTGTCCGAAAGCGCAGATGCCCCTGAGGGACGTCCTGGACGACCTCTGGCCTTGGAGGGCCCAGATGTTGACTGCTCCAACTGTGCATGGGTGGAAGCAGTCTGTCCTGCAGGTGGTGGCAGCTGCAGTGGAGACGTGCCAGCGGTGGCATCAGGAATGCTGACATCCTGAGAGCGGACAGCAGCTCCCTGGTCGGCCGACACACTGGCACTCTGACGGGGCAGCACCGCAGCATGCGCACCAATCGGCTGGTCCACAGATTGATGCCCTGCTGTGGTGCTGCAAGGGCCCTGGGTAATCCCGCCTGATCCAGCGAGGGTGGCAGCAGTCATTGGTTGCGTGGCCTCAATATGCGTCTGCATGAGACCAGCGAGTGACTGCGTGGCAGGACTCAGCACTTGCGTGGCAGGTGCCAGTGCTTCGGTGAAGCCCTGGACAGTCCTTTCCAGTGCTTCGCTGAAGGCCGGGACAGTCCTTTCCACTGCTTCGGTGAAGCCTTGGACAGTCCTTTCTAGTGATGACCCGATGCCCTGGACAGTCTTTTCCAGTGCTGCCCTGAAGCCGTGGATAGTCCTTTCCAGTGCTGCCCCAAAGTCCTGCGCACTCCTTGCCTGTGCTGCCCCGAAGTCCTGGGCACTCCTTACCTGTGCTGCCCCGAAGTCTTGGACACTCCTTGCCAGTGTCTCGATGGATTCAGGCATCCTTGCCACTGCAGCCATGAGCTCAGTGTGCCTGAGCCGAGCCTGGGTACTCATTTCTGCGAGGGAACGCACCTCTTCTGCGCTCTGTGCAGCAGTACTCGCGGCCTGACTCGCCCTCCGGGGAGATGGCCCCCGAGCTTCCCTACCCCCCTTGCGTTGCTGCAGCCCGCTGGTTCCTGGAACTGGTTCCTCCTCAGAGCATTACCCCCCGCTCCCCTCCAGGGAAGTAGTCTCCCCAGTCTGCAGAGGGGCTGGCTCGCCTGAGGGTGGCAGGGATGGTCCGGCTTCCTCCTGCTCATCGCCTCTGGAGTCAGTGGCAGTGGCAGCTTGAGGGCCCGGCTCTCGAGCTGGTGATGCAACATCTGAAAGCAGGGAGGTTGAAGAGTGGCTTTAGCGAAAGGACAGGGGGCAGCAAGGGATGCATGAGTGCTGCAATGCTCTGACATGGGTCCAGAGTGAAAAAGTATGCTGGTGGGGGGAACAAGTGGAAGGAGAGAGTTCAAAAAGGTGATGACCTTACCATCGCTGTGCACAGTGGTGACAGGACCAATCATCTGGCCTCCAACAATCTGGTGGACTCGTTCCTCCAGGTCCGTCAGTGTCTGCAGCTGAGGAGGGTCTCCTCTGGTATGAAGCTGCTCCCTCTAGTTCCTGGCCAGCTTGGCCTGCAGGAGAAAGGACGGGAAGTGATGAAACATGCTGGCCTGAGCTGACATCACATGCCCCCCATGGTAGAATAGCCCTTACATTATGCATTGAGCTGACATCACATGCCCCCCATGGTAGAATAGCCCTTACATTATGCATTGAGCTGACATCACATGCCCCCCATGATAGAATAGCCCTTACATTATGCGTTGAGCTGAATGTGCGTGTGTGTTTCCAGAAAGGGCCATGGGTGCTGGCTGACAGATGGCCATTGGGGCTTCGCGCACCCTCTGGCCATAATGTCAGGTGCAGATGGAGGGATGAAGAAGATTGCGAAAAAGGCACTCACCCTAATGACCCGAGTGAGGTCGTTGAACTTCTTTCTGCATTGCACAGGAGTCCTGGGCACCACGCTGCTTGAGGTGACTCTTTGACAAACTTCCCTCCAAGCCCTGAGGTACTCGCTCTGATGAGGCCTCCTGCCATTGTTGGGGTACAGCACAGCTCGCCGGCACTCCACTTCGCCAACCAAAGCATCCAATGCCCCACCAGTAAAGCGCTCCACTCTCTGCCTCACCCTCTCCATATGTTCAAAGTTTGGAATGCCACAGAAAGCACAGCGCCGATTTTGAGGCCTACAAGGCGCAGAGTGTGGCTGCTGATCCTAATTGACCCGCCCCTTTAAGAGCTGGCCGGCACCAGCATGTCTCGGGGTAATCGATTATTGACAGCACCTGCGCTGCGCCCGGCCACCGACATATTGAGTAGCGCCGCTGGGTTAGCGTCTTAAGACTCCCGTGCAGTGCCTGAATCAATGCTGCAATCACCTTTAGGGGCGCAGCAACCCAATATCGCTCGAGGTGGCGATAAGTTGCGCCTGGCGATAAAATTTGCACAGCGCCAATTCTAGCGCCCCAAATGGGGCTATACCCAATTTCTCCCCATTATCTTCTCATTCATTCATTTGCTATTTGTGAGACCTCATTGTGCAAAAACTGACTGCTGTATTTGCCTACATAACAACGGTCATTGTACTTCAAAAGAATTGGTCATGAAGCAGTTTGGGGCAACCTGTGGACTTGGTAAGATGTTAAAAGTTTACGATCTTCCCTTAAATATTCTCTCAGGTAGAGCAGTTCTAATCTCACCTTTAGTGATCTGAGAATCTTATATTTAGTGGTATGCCTATACTATCCAGTATCTAACTATACAAGAGTGTATCTCAGGGTGTAACAATGGAATTCCCTTCTATTCTCAATTGGATATTTATATATTTTCCATGTGTACTTCTTCAATCTAAGGCCAGCTATGAATGCTTAAGCTGTTTTATTTCACAGTAAATGAACATACAGCACAACAGTTCTGATCAGACTCAATCAGTATAAGTTGTCTTTGTGCAGTAATTCAAAATAATGAACACACCATACATCCCCACATGCTTCCCCAATGGGTTATCTTACTCGACAGACAAAATCATTCCTAATTAACCTCCTGTGTCTGGCCAATGCTTGTCTTGTAGCTTTCTGTTTTGAAAATCTGACTAACTGTATGCTGGCAGCATGCTAGTGAGGCCTGGCCCTCAAAATGCACCAGGCCTGCCCAATAATTAAAATCACCCCAGTGGGTTTTTTTCAAAACTGTGTGCATGCCGACATTTAATGCAAGTATTTTTTTCAAAATCCTTCCCGTGGAAATGTGATCAAACATCCTTAAATGTAACAGTGCTATATAAATGTGTTCTGATGAAGGGTCATCGACCTGAAACGTTAACACTGTTTCTCTCTCCACAGATGCTGCCTGACATGCTAGGTATTGCCAGCATTTTCTGTTTTTATTTTAGTGCTATATAAATCCTTTCTTATAGAGCACTATTTATTCAATGATCTACTATTGATAGCAAAAATGGCTGAAATTCAAAGTAAGACTAACTCATAGAAACATAAAATAGATAGAATGCTCAAGTATAATGGCTGTGATATAATGACAGGGGTCAGCAACATTATTTTACACATTTTGTTGAATGATGTGACAATCATCTACCAGTTGGTGGAAATACGGAAGCACTTAAATAAACAAATTAAATTAGCAACAGTTTCTCTGGCTTATCAACAATAACCAAAGTTGTGTGTTTTAAGATTGATTCACTGTCATATTTCTGGAAATAAGCTGAAGGTGAATAACCTCCAAAGAATACTTTTCATATCAACAACTCTTAATGCTTTTTTGTGTTAGACTTACGTTTTACAGAGCAGCCCAATTCCGTTAATAAGTTCCACACTCACAAACTAGTTTTGCTTTAGCTGGGAATTGTGTTACCCCATATTTGCTGCAAATGTAATGAAAATTGCTTATTGGCCATTATGCCAAAATTAGGCTTTTTGCCTCATTTCATTTTCTGCAGAAGAAAATTGCATTTTGATTATCATACTTCTATGTCATTTTTAGTAGATCATTCCCTTCATTATCATTCTGTGCTATTGGTATTTCAATTATCCTGGTGCCCTACTGATGTACTGCAATAAAACTAATTCAACACTGAGCTTGCCTGAAGGTCCCCTTAGATATACATACTTTAAAGGATATCTGGGTGACATTGTAAAGATATGATTCACTGCTGGTAATGGCACTTGGGCCCAGTAAATCTGTATAAATCACATCTTTGATGTGGAGAATTTCTTTTGATAATTAGATAAAAAGCAAACTAGAATACCGGGTTGAAAATATGATTACAGGAATGCAATAGACTGAAACGTGAATTTATGCTGAGAACGAGTTAATGCTTCTCTTTGTAATATGATCATTATTCTGCAATCCTGCTGCATGTAATAGGTCAAGAATGACAAAAATATCGCATACAAAATGACTGCCTATACACCATTACTATATAAAAAGCAAACTTATGAAGTGGTCACAATTTAACATATCAATAAATTGCAATGAATATATTACACAGTGGGACATTTCCACTATAAATTATTTACCACATTTCATTATATAAAAGGCCAGTTAATCAAACATTACTTATGGTCTATTGAAATGTAGAAAGCAGCAAATTCAACTGTAGTACAGTAGCTTGCTGCATCAAGTATTGATTCAAAGGGGGATTTAATGGGGTTGATTTTTGATTCTGGCATAGATCAGGTGGGTGGTGGCTCTACCGTATCCTTCTGATGATGTTGGTTTGAATGATGTTGTGGTCAGGTATCATTTAAATATGAGTAGCGAGCTTCCAGTGCTAATCATGCTGCTTATTGGCAGGTCGCCATTTCAGAGCCTTTGAAATCTGGCCACTCCTTAAAGCCAGCAGGCACCTCTTAAAGGGGCAGTGCAGTTTTCATTGTTGGTCGGCAGAAACTGTGACCCCGGTATGGGGAGCAGTTATGGACGGGAAACCTAAAAGTGCGGGTTTCCCGAATGATGTCTTTTAAATATTTTCTCCAGTTTCCCCGCCCAACAGCCAGTCTGATTGACAGGCTGGTTGCCTATCGAGCAGGAAAGCCTGCAGCAGAAGGACAGAGTGGAGCAGCAGGTCGGGAGAGATCGCTGTTGGGGTTCTAGTGGGGGGTGGGAGAGATCACAGCGGTGGGGGTGGGGGGGGGAGATGGTGATCGTGGGGGTGAGCGAGATCATGGTGGAAGGCGTCCGATCACAGTGGGGTGGCAGACAGATCATGGGGGGCTGGAGATGGTGGTCAGGGGGGTCAGATTGCCTGGGTGGGGTGTGTGGTGGTGGGAGTTTACAGATAAGCTTGCTGGGCCTGGAAGAAACAGGCCTGCTCCTCCTGGCCCACAAGGAGTGCTGTAAAGCCACTTATCTTATGGATGCTTCCCTTCTCACCTCCTTTTACCTGCCGGGTTTCCCGAGGTCTGAGAGACCCAGCTGACTGTGGTTAAAAATAGAAAAACTGTTAAAATTAAAGCACAGTGCCTCCTTAAAAGGTTTCAATGCCCGACCTGCCTCCTGTGAGCGATTGGTCAGCTACCCCTCGTTCCACCTCCATTAAAACTGGAAGTGGGCGAGTTGGGTTCCTGTTTCAGAATTTTAACTTTTTAACCTCCCACTTGAACCAAGCTGTTTAATGGGGGTTAAAATGACCTCCTGCATTTCTGGGGCAGCAGATACAATGCCAATGGCCAGGACACCCCAATTTTCAGATAATAAAATGAAGGTGCTTATTGAACAATGCAGGGCAGGAAGGAGGTCCTGTTGTCCTCACATGGCAGATGGTCGCCATCAGAGATAAGTCAGCATGCATAGAGTGAGGTGGTTGAGCTGGTCAATGCCAGCCGCATCACTCCCAGGAACTGTCTGCAGTGAAGGAAAAGCTTTAATGATCTTATCCGAACTGGCAAGGTATGTCTCCTCTTCACATCTCCTTTATTTCCCCTCTGAATACAGTCCTACAACACCACACTTTCCCCAGCACAGTCAATCCTTTTCCTTCCCACCCACCTTCCACTGATCAAAACTCACCTCCAATTACAACAGAACACTTCACACACCTCCATCTGCTTACAGTCACACACTAAACACTTGCTCCTGCCCTCAAAACTGGCACAAACAACATTTTGCTTTTATTTTGTTTGGACTTGGATTAATTCTCAAATTTCTGTTAAATTCTTTGACACATGAACTTTATTTCTTTCAACAATTTCCCCCTTCTTGTACACATTTGCTGCTTCTTCCTCTCAGCATGTGTACCTTGCTAAGCTGCCTTAGACGCCTTCACAACCCTTTCACATGCCATATATTAACCCACTCCCACTCTTCTTGCAGGACAAACGAATGACATCAGGGACCCTGACTTGCATGCATTCAAGAGGCATCTCTGGCCACCTAAAGAAAGTGTGCGGGAAAAAAATGGCTGCCCAGCATCTGCCTTTTAATTTGCGCGGCCGCGGTCACAAAAACGCCACCCTAACCCTGTCAGACATATCGTCCGGTGGTAGGTCAGGGGGTGCAACTGAAGTTTGTGGCTGGGGCGCGAGCGAGGTGCTGCGCACAGCGATGATGTCATCGCCGGAGGCGCAGCACTACGGGGCGCTACCGGCTACTGCTTCCGCTAACCTTCCGCTGAATTTCACAGTGTGATGAAATATTCCATTCATCACTGCCTGTGACTGTGGTTGGTTTCAGTTTCATTTCCCTTACCTCTGTTCCGTTTCCTCACCATTGTATTGTACTATGTGTAGGGCTCCGCCCATACCTGGCCCATTGTATTGTACTATGTGTAGGGCTCCGCCCATACCTGGCCCCTATGTAAGCTGGCCCAGCCTGCAGCACATCCAGTACGGCAGAGCTCTGGATGGAAGATAGCTCTCTCCTGTGTGTTACCTTCTAAGTCAATAAAAGCCTTGTTTTGTTTCGCTAACATCGAGTCTCGGATTTATTGAGGCACATCAATTTTATTGACTTAATTTTTAACACAATGGATCAACTCTTGAAACCTGAACGTTTGGATTTGGACCAGCATGCTTCGGACGCATCGGCACGCTTCGGACACTGGTTTATGTGTATGGAATTCTTCCTGGACAATTCCGCAGCCGTCAGAGGCGCTACGGACGCTGCGAGTATGAAACTCGGAATTCTGCGGAATTGGGTAAGCCACCGGGTTTACCCCCTCATCCAAGGCGCCGACACGTACCCGGCCGCCTGCGACATCTTAAAGGCGCATTACCAGCAGCCTACGAATGAGGTGTATGCTAGGCATCTGCTCGCTACTCGCGCACAGCGACCTGGGGAATCGGTGGAGGAGTTCCTAGGCACCCTGAAAACGCTTGGCAAAGACTGCAAGTGCCAAGATGTAAAAGCCGCAGTGTACACTGACGAGCTTGTTCGCGATGCCTTTATCACAGGCCTCAGCTCCACTTACATCCGGCAGAGACTGCTGGAAAAAACGGGATTGGACCTGAAACAGGCTGCGGACACAGCGCAATCCCTGGATGTGGCCCAGAGAAACTCGGACGCCTACTCTTCAGCCCGCGCCGTCCACGCCGCCACGTGCGCACCAAGGGCGCCGCCATCTTGGAAGGCATCTTCCCCGCCCGGCAGCCCGACACCGTCGGGGCCCTGCTCTCCCCCCAGAAGCCCTACAACAGCCGCGACGCGTCGGGGACCCAACTGCTACTTCTGCGGGCAGCCGAAGCACACCAGAAACCTGTGCCCGGCGAAAGGCACCACCTGCTTTAAGTGCGGTAAGAAGGGGCACTTCGGGAAGATGTGCAGAGGGAACCCCGCCGGAAAACCCGCCACCGCCGCGTGTGCGCCGTGGGAGCGGCCATCTTGGACGCCACCTTGCCCGACCTCGTGGGGTCCGCCATCTTATGAGCAGACAGCGTGGACGCCATCTTGTCTCGATCAGGGCCCTACAGTGGCATCGGTCACAGTGGACCAGACTCGCAATCCAAATCAATGGTGGACATCGAGGTAAACGGGTGCGGGGTTAAATGTTTAATTGACAGTGGAAGCACGGAGAGTTTTATCCACCCTGAACTGGCACAACAACTCTCCCTAAAGGTGGTCCCTACTCGGGGTACCATCTCTATGGCTGATAAAAGCCAGACATCGACCATCATGGGTTACTGCACGGTACAATTGTCCGTTAACGGAACTGTATACGATAATTTTAAAGTATTAATCATGAAGAATCTATGTGCGAGCGTGATCTTGGGCCTAGATTTCCAGTGCAACCACCAAAGCATCACGCTCAAGTACGGTGGGTCCCAGCCGCCCCTCACAGTGTGCGGTCTGGCTACCCTGAAGGTAAAGCCGCCTTCGCTATTCGCGAACCTTACCCCTAACTGCCGGCCAATAGCGACCAAAAGCAGGAGGTACAGCTGGGAGGACAGGCGGTTTATCGCGACCGAGGTAGACAGGCTCCTGAAAGAGCGCATTATTGAACGCAGCAGCAGCCCGTGGCGCGCCCAAGTGGTAGTGGTAAGGGGTAGCGAGAAGAAACGGATGGTGATCGACTATAGCCAAACGATCAACAGGTACACCCAACTAGACGTCTACCCGCTACCCCGCATATCAGAAATGGTGAACCAAATCGCCCAATACCGGGTGTTCTCCACCATCGACCTCAAGTCAGCGTACCACCAGCTCCCTATCAGACCAGAGGACCACCCATACACCGCCTTCGAGGCGAACGGACGCCTCTACCAATTCCTCAGAGTCCCCTTTGGGGTGACGAATGGGGTCTCGGTCTTCCAGAGGGAGATGGACCGCATGGTCGATGACCACCACTTGCAGGCAACCTTCCCCTACCTCGACAACGTCACCGTCTGTGGTCACAACCAGCAGGATCACGACTCGAACCTCGAGAGGTTCCTGAAAACCGCACAAAAACTCAACCTCACCTACAACGCGGACAAGTGCGTTTTCAACACCACGCGCCTCTGCATACTAGGCAGCGTGGTGGAGAATGGGGAAATCGGACCAGACCCCGACCGATTGCGCCCCCTACGGGAGCTGCCCCTGCCCAACACTCCCAAAGCCCTGAAAAGGTGCCTGGGGTTATTTTCTTATTATTCCCAATGGGTCCCCAACTACTCCGACAAAGCCCGCCCCCTCTTGAAAGCATCCTCTTTTCCGCTCTCTGCTGAGGCCCACGCCGCCTTCAAAAGCATTAAGCAGGATATTGAGCGGGCCACACCACAGGCAGTGGACGAGAACACTCCATTTCAAGTGGAAAGTGATGCGTCTGACTTTGCCTTGGCGGCCACCCTCAACCAGGCGGGGCGGCCCGTAGCTTTCTTATCGAGGACCCTCCAAGGGGCCGAGATCAGACACTCCTCCGTGGAAAAGGAGGCCCAAGCCATCGTGGAGGCAGTGCGCCACTGGCGCCACTACCTAGCCGGCAAACGCTTCACCCTACTTACCGACCAGCGGTCGGTAGCGTTTATGTTCAATAATAAACAGAGGGGGAAGATCAAAAATGATAAGATTCTTAGGTGGCGGATCGAGCTCTCCACCTTCGAGTATGACATCATTTACCGGCCAGGGGCCCTTAACGAATCCCCTGACGCCCTCTCACGAGGGATGTGTGCCAGCGCCACCGGGGATCGGCTACAGACCCTCCACAACGACCTCTGCCACCCAGGGGTCACGCGGCTGTTCCACTTCATAAAGTCCCGCAACTTACCCTACTCGATTGAGGAAGTTCGGTCTCTGACCAGGAACTGCCGCACTTGCGCTGAGTGCAAGCCTCGGTTCTACCGCCCAGATAGAGCCCACTTAATCAAAGCTACACGGCCCTTTGAGCGGCTCAGCTTAGATTTCAAGGGCCCCCTCCCGTCCGTCGACCGCAATGTTTACTTCCTGAACATTGTGGACAAATACTCCCGGTTCCCATTCGCCTTCCCCTGCCCAGACATGACCAGCGCCACAGTCATTAAATGCCTCAACAGCCTGTTCTGCCTGTTCGGTATGCCGAGCTACATCCATACGGATAGGGGGGCGTCCTTCATGAGTGAAGACCTACGCCAGTACATGCTGTCCAGGGGGATCGCCACGAGCCGTACCACCAGCTACAACCCCCGGGGTAATGGTCAAGTGGAGCGAGAGAACGGGACAGTATGGAAAGCAGTCACTCTCGCTCTAAGGACCAAGGGCCTCCCTATCTCCCGCTGGCAGGAAGTCCTCCCAGATGTGCTCCATTCGATACGGTCGCTATTGTGTACTGCCACTAATGCCACGCCTCATGAACGAATGTTTGTCTTTCCCCGGAAATCCACCTCAGGCGTATCCATGCCGTCATGGCTCTCCACCCCAGGTCCAGTATTCGTGCGAAGGCATGTGAGGGGCCACAAGACGGACCCTCTCATGGAGCCAGTGCACCTACTCCACGCCAACCCCCAATACGCGTATGTCCGGCACGCCGACGGAAGGGAGGACACCGTGTCCATAAAAGACGTCGCCCCAGCCGGTAACGACAACAACCACGACAATAGCAGCAACAACGATCACAGCAACTCTTACCCACCCACTACTCTTTCATCACCCCCGGAAGAACATCGACCAACGGCACCCCAACAACTACCCCTTCAACAACCCTGGCGGCACCCCCGGCAGAGACCCAGGAGGCCACCGGGGACACCCAGCTGACACCCGCGGCACCACAACAGCCACGTCGGTCGCAGAGGACTATCAAACCCCCGAACAGACTAAATCTATAGAAGGGGTGAATGTGATGAAATATTCCATTCATCACTGCCTGTGACTGTGGTTGGTTTCAGTTTCATTTCCCTGACCTCTGTTCCGTTTCCTCACCATTGTATTGTACTATGTGTAGGGCTCCGCCCATACCTGGCCCCTATGTAAGCTGGCCCAGCCTGCAGCACATCCAGTACGGCAGAGCTCTGGATGGAAGATAGCTCTCTCCTGTGTGTTACCTTCTAAGTCAATAAAAGCCTTGTTTTGTTTCGCTAACATCGAGTCTCGGATTTATTGAGGCACATCACACAGGATGCATTAGCAGCGCCGCGCCCAGGCGCTAGGGGCTTTGCGCCCCAGGGCGGTAATGGGAAGCGCAAAGTAACCCAATTTTTCCCCCCTTATCTGTTGATTCCACAACGCAAATTTTCCACATCAGTTTATGGACCTCGGTCAAATTTGGGAGACATCTTTCCATGTACTCTGTTATGCCATCCAATGCACAAAAAATACACACAAATCAGCACACACCACACAGTTGGGCATCTGAAAGTAAAATATGGCTGTGACTAGAAGATTTATTTTTACAATTATTACCATTGGCAAGTAAATGTGAGATTTGACAGTCTCAGTAGAGATTTTAGTTAGTTAGTAAACTGACAAAACAACTGATGTTCTTACAATCACCAAAAAATAATAATAAAACAACTGTAGAAAAATGTTCATTACAATTCTGTTGGCTACAGCACTAATGGGTATCCTCAGTTGCAAGCAAGTGTCTCAACAGGCACTTACCTGTCTCGTCATTTAATAGATAACTTGTTTTACAATCATTTTTGCAGTCACAACATCAACAAGTTACACTTAATAATGGCAGATTTTGAAAAAGAAAATCCAGTGTCTTTGTAGAATTTAATTTGAATACTATTAACTTTATTTCTGTCTGAGCCTCTTGTGCGAGGCTTGTAACTACATCAGGTTCAGTAAGCAACAACATAGGCACAAATGTTGGTGTGCTCAATAAGCAAATAATGACTGTAAAGATGTTGAAACAAGTGTTTAGAGCATACTTATTGGTAAACCGCAGAAAGTGACGTTAAATTTCTAGCAAAGTACAGCACAAAATAATGTTTATCACCCTCACTTAGTAAAAAAGGGCAGTTTGTTTCTCTATATGTGTAATCTGTTTTAGCACAACACTATGCAAAGGCCTGAATTGGAACACATTTACCTCAATCGTCTCACTTCAGATCACACAGAATTGTGACTTTGGGTTTGCTGCTCATCTCCAGGTAAATGTAGCGTGTCAAATCATCCCCATCTCCAGCAAGAATCCAATGAGCACAGACTTGTTCAGACTTCCTGTACAGAAAAAGTCTTACTCTGACAGTGAATAAGTGAATAAGTGTATTTTGTTTATGGGATAATCTTAATTCTCCTGCCTGTCACTCAGCATTTTAGACTGATGCAGTAGATGTGCTCACTGCAAATGAAGAAACACCCATTTTTTAAAGTTGTGCCTATTTATTTTTTAAATAATTTTTTCCTTAAAATTGCGAACTATACATCAAGTGATACAAGTTCCTTTTCTGTTTGAGTGCATGTCTACAAAAAAGAATCCGAAACCTCTTACTGAATCTCCAATAACAACAACAACTTGTATTTATATAGCACCTTTAACATAGTAAACCATCCCAAGGCACTTCACAACAGTATTTTAAGACAAAAATTTGATACTGAACCACATAAGGAGAAATTAGGGCAGATGACCAAAAGCTTGGTCAAAGAGGTAGGTTTTAAGAAGCGTCTTAAAGGAGGAAAGAGAGGTAGTGAGGCGGAGAGGTTTAGGGAGGGAATTCCAGAACTTAGGGCCTAGGCAACAGAAGGCATAGCCACCAATGGTTGAGCGATTATAATCAGGGATGTTCAAGAAGACAGAATTAGAGAAGCGCAGATATCTCAGGGGGTTGTGGGGCTGGAGCAGATTACAGAGATAGGGAGAGGCGAGGCCATGAAGGGATGTGAAAACAAGGATGAGAATTTTGATATCAAGGCGCTGCTTAACTGGGAGCCAATGTAGGTCAGCGAGAGCAGGGGTGATGGGTGAACGGGATTTGGTGCAAGTTAGGACACGGGCAGCCGAGTTTTGGATCACCTCAAGTTTACGTAGGGTAGAATGTGGGAGGCCAGTCAGGAATGCGATGGAATAGTCAAGTCTAGAGGTAACAAAGACATGAATGAAGGTTCCAGCAGCGGATGAGCTGAGGCAGGGGCGGAGGCAGGCAATGTTACGGAGGTGGAAATAGGCACTCTTAGTTATGCTGCGGATATGTGGTCGGAAGCATATTTCATGGTCAAATATGACACCAAGGTTTTGAACAGTGTGGTTCAGCCTCAGACAGATTGGAGGAATTTAAACATGGAGTTGCGTGCAAGATGGGCATGGATTTGGGAGGCGACAACACGTTCAAGGACTTTGGAGAGGAAAGGGAGGTTGGAGATGGGGCGGTAGTTTGCAAGGTCAGAGGAGCCAAGGGTTGTTTTTTGAGGCGAGGGGTGGTGACGGCAGATGTGATTGACAGGGGACAGTACCCGAGGAAAGAGAACAGTTAACAATGTCAGCTAACAGGGGAGCCAGAAAAGGAAGTTGGGTGGTCAGCAGTTTAGTGGGAATAGGGCTGAGGGAGCAGGAAGTGGGTCTCATGGACAAGATGAGCACGGAGAGGTCATGAGGGGAGATTGGAGAGAAACTGGAGAAAGATGTGAGTTCAGGGTTTGGGCAGGAGTAACCTTAGAGGAAGTTTGGCCTAGTGGGCTAGGGGAATGAAGGGCAGTGGCAGAGGAACTGAACGGATGGTCTCAATCTTAGAGGCAAAGATGTCCATGAGCTCCTCACACTTGTTGTCGGAGGTGAGGGTGGAGGAGACAGGCGAGAGGAGTTTAAGAAGACGGTTAGCAGTAGAGAATAGAAGCTGGGATTTATCTTTGCATTCCAGAATGATTCTGGAATAGTGAGCAGTTTTGGCAGACGAGAGCAGGACCTGATAATGCTTTATGTGGTGCAGCCAGATCTGGCGGTGAATGGCTAAACCAGTTGTTCGCCATATCCGTTCAAGTCTGCGTCCCTTAGACTTAAGGGAGTGAAGATGAAGGCTATACCAAGGAGAACGGCCAGGGTGAGAGAGAGTAATTGTTTTAATAAGGACTACGGCATCAAAGGTAGTGGTGAGGATGTGGCTGAGCAGATCGGTAGCTGCAGAAATGTCATAGTGAATGGAGGGCCAAAGGCTGGACAGTTGGGATTTTGTAAGTGCAGTCGTAAGAGAGTTGGGAGAGAGTTTTTTCCAGTGGTGGACACATAAGAAAATAGGGTTGGGGGAAGGGAGATGTGGGGGGAGAGCGATACGAGGAAGTAGTCAGAGATGGCCTTATCTGCGATTGACACGTGGGAGTAGCGAGGCCACAAGAGTTGTCAAGGTCGATTTGCATTTATATAAAATGGTGACAATGATTTTGCATGTAACTAGATTCCACAAACGTCACTGAGACCAATAATCAATTAACCTGTTTTTGGTACTGATGGTTGCTAAAGGAATGTTAGACTAAGAGAGCTCTCCGCTCTTCAATTAGTGCCAAGGGATGTTTACTGTCCACCTGAGCCATTGGAACTGGCAGATGTGCCTTGGTGTAACATCTCATTAAAGAATAGCACCTCTGACAATGCAGCACATCTTTTCTGTGAAGACTAGATTTTGTACTGAACCCTTAGCCTTCTGACTCAGGTACGAATGCTCCCAAATGAACCAAGCTGACCATCAGTTTTTTTTTTGTAATTTAAGCTGCTAGGAAAAATATGTAGGTATAATAAAAAAAAGCTTCCTTCAAACCCCCACCTGTTTAGGTCTCAGGTGATGATGATTCGCAAATCAAACCACTCATTGTCATTTGAGAACACTAGAGACAGTGCTATGTAAACAAAAGGTTGTGGTTCTTGTTGGATCCGTGGTTCAGTGGATATGCTGTTATTAAATAATCACACGGATGCTGTACATTAACAATAAACAGCTCTTTACTGGAGGAGGGTAGTCTCAAGACTGGGGGTACAGAGACATGCACAAAGCTTATATACAGATGTGGTCACTGCCAGTACTACAGTATACAGGAGCTGTAAAAGTAGTTCTGACTTAAAGGCACATACACTACAATTCCTCCCCTTTTAGATTAGTAGTACCCCTAATATTCAAATAACAATTAACATTTCAACATGTACATTAAACAACAAAAGTCCATTTATAGATTCAGTCGTTGGGGCAGCTTCCTGACCCTTTTGGGATAGCGCCTTTCCAGAGGTTCTTGTTCTTGGTGCAGAGGCGATTCTGACCCCTTTTCATCGGGTAGTTCATTGGGTTCCACTGCTACTGGGTCTGAGGTAGATGCTACCGGTATGTCGGGTTCATCCCCAGGTACTCGCGACATGGGGTTGACGCATTCCTGTGTCGCTAAGATCTGATCGACGTGGTCTCACAATGTTCTCCCCAACATCCACTGTGTACATTAATGGCCCCTGCCTTGTACATATCGTTCCGGGTTGCCATTTCTCTGTTCGATAGTCACGGGCCAAGACTGGTTGCCCTACATTGAAGCTCCTTGTCGGCTTCTCATTGATGTGCTGGAATTGTTTGTCCTCAACATTTCTTCGCCCATTTGGTCTGAGCAAGTCCAGACGAGATCTCAACCTTCGGTTAAAGAACATCATGGCCGGGGTCTGGTTGGTAACTGCATGTGTCGCGTTTCGGTAGGCTAATAAGAAATTGCCCATCTTATGCTGTAGTGGAATTTCATCGTCACACATGGCCTTTATCGCCTTCTTAAAGGTTTGTACAAACCTCTCAGCCAATCCATTTGTGGCTGGATGATACGGGGTGGATGTGTAATGCCTTACCCCATTCCTTCTCATAAATATTTTGGAACTCGTCGGACACAAACTGTGGTCCATTATCAGAGCAAATCTGCTCTGGCAAACCTTTTCTGGCAAATATGGTCCGTAGGACTGCAATCGTTTTCTCTGTAGTGGTTGAAGACATTTATATCACCTCAGGCCACTTTGAATGAGCATCCACTGCTATTAAGAACATTCAGTCCATGAATGGACCAGCGAAATCAATATGCACCCATTGCCATGGAGAGGAGGGCCACACCCATGGGTGTGGAGGGGCATGTGGTGGTGCATTTTGGACCTTCTGGCATCCTAAGCAGCTCTTAGTTAGGTCTTCGATTTGTTGATCGATTCCCGGCCACCACACATAAGCCTTAGCAAGGCTTTTCAGTTTCACTCCCCCCAGATGATCTTCATGTAGCTCATTTAGCAATCTCTCCCTTAACTTGGGTGGAATCACCACTCTGGATCCACACATCACTGTCCCCTGGCATACTGACAGCTGTTCTCTTCTGGATGAGAATGCTGGCAACAGTGAGTCGCCATGAGTTGGCCATCCCCTCACCGTCAATTCATATACCCGAGACAGCGTCGGATCATTGCGGGTCTCCTTCTCTATATCCGCGTTCGTTACTGGCAATCGTTCAACTATTGACGAATAAAATATCTCGATAGGGTCCACTGCTGGTGCTTCCTCCACAGTAGGCAGTGGCAGGCGCGATAGCCCATCAGCATTCCCATGCTGTTTCGTGCCTTTATATTCTATTTCATATTGATTCGCCCCTAGAAACAGGGACCATCTTTGTAACTGCTGTGCAGTCATCACTGGAACACCCTTCTTAGGATTAAAGATGGAGACAAGTGGTTGGTGGTCAGTCAGCAAGGTGAACTTCTGCCCATGCAGATAGTGGTTGAATTTTTTTACTCCCCATAGTAGGCTGAGAGCCTCCCTGTCAATCTGGGCGTAGTTGCGCTCGGCTGAGGTTAGTGACCGAGACGCAAAGGCTACTGGCCTCTCCAACCCGTCAGGGAATTTGTGTGACAGCACCGCTCCAATACCGTAGGGTGATGCATCACATGCCAAATGAATTGGTAGTGCTGGGTTGAAATGGGCCAACACCTCTTTTGATGTGATCAATTCTTTACACTTCTGGAAAGCTCGTCTACGTTCGTCATCGCACTTCCATGGTACCCCTGTTTGCAGTAGGGTGTTCAGTGGGTGTAATACCGTAGACAAATTTGGTAAGAACTTGTGGTAGTAGTTTACCAGCCCGAGGAACGACCTCAGTTGTGACACATTTTCCGGTGCTGGAGCCTTGACTACTGCCTCAATCTTGTCAGGGGACTTATGTAACCCCTCTTCATCGATGACGTGGCCACAATACGAGATCTGTTTCTGAAAAAATTCGCACTTGTGGCGATTAGCTCGTAGCCCATACTCCTTTAATCTGGTGAGCACCTTCTCCAAGTTGGCGAGGTGATCACCATCATTTTCGCCCGTGACCAAGATGTCGTCCAAATAACACTGGGTCCCTGGAATCCCTTGCAGGACCTGATCCATCGCCCTTTTCCAGATAGACGGAGCCGAGGCTACTCCAAACACCAGCCAGTTGTATTGATAGAGACCTTTATGAGTGTTGATCGTAAGGTATTGTTTCGAAGCTTCTTCTACCTCCATTTGCAAGTACGCCTGGGCTAGATCAATTTTGGTGAAGCGTTTAACTCCAGATAGCGAGGCGAAAATATCCTCAATTCGTGGAAACAGATATTGTACCGTGTGAAGGACTGGGTTCACTGTCACCTTAAAATCCCCACAGATGCGGACCTTCTTTGGTTCCCCAGCCGTATTACTCAACGACCTCTTCATTACAGGAACGATGGGCGTAGCCCACTCGCTCCAGTCCACTTTGGACAGTACTCCTGAATGTTCCAACCCTTCCAGCTCTGCTTCAACAGCTGGTCTGATCGCATAAGGCACTGGTCTGGCCTTCAGAAACTCTGGGCTTGCATTTTCCTCTATTTTAATCGTTGCTGTTATTCCTTTTAGTGTTCCTAGTCCCTCCTGGAACACTTCTTTTGCGTCAGTTAGCATTTTTGACAGGTGTGACATCATCATCCTTTTTGGCCTCAACCTTCAGTGCCTGTATGGAATGCCAATCTAATTGTATCTTCCGGATCCATTCATGTCCTAGCAGTGGTGGTCCTCCATCTGGCAATACATATATATCCATTTTAGGTATTTCCTGACCTTTATATGTCACTTTCACCCTTATTTTTCCTTTGAGGTAGACTTTTTGCCCCGTATACATCTTCAAGACAATCTCTGTAGCTTTCAAGGGTATGTGTGAAAATAGCCGCTTGTCGGCTCTTTGATTTATGACTGTTAGCGCTGACCCTGTGTCCAATTCCATTTTCACTTGGACTCCGTCTATCTTGAGTGTATCCCAGATAGTCTGGTGATTCTCCATTTCTGTTACCTTATGTAGTTTCAGACATCCCAGCTCCTTGATTCCGGAGTCTGTGTCACTTTTCTGTTTGTCTGAACCACTGTCCATCACCTGGTGTACCTTTTTGTACTTCTCCTGTGGAGATTTCTTACTGTTGGTTTTCTTCCCAGACCTGCAGACTCTTGCTATGTGTCCTGCTTTCCCACACTGTCTGCACACTTGGGGCTAAAAATTCGGTATCGCCGCGCCAGGTCTTTAGTGGCCGAAATTTTGCGCTCGCCCGGATTCCCGTAGCGCCCGCCTGAAATTCAGTTGCGCCGCCCCAAGACGGAGGCGGGTGCTATTGCAGGGTTTGGCCGCCTCGTTTGGGGCGATGAAAGTCAGTTTCAGGCGTCCAGCTGCCGCTGCAGCACCCGATGCGGTGCGGCAGGCTGGGGTACTGCAGGCCTCCTCCTTCTCTTAAGGAGGAGCTGCCTGCAGCCGTGAGATCGCCGCTGGATTCCCCCAGCAAATGAGCCCGGCACCACGGAGAAGTGCCGGGCTCGCGGGAGTCAGACACCAATGCCGCAGGGGGGTGGTGCAGGAGTCCGGGGAGGGAGGTGCGGCCAGGCGGCCGCTGGGAAAGCGGCCGGCCGCCCCTCCACCTTTATGCGCCGGCCTCTCGGAGCTGCAAGGCACCGTTTTTCATACGCTGTTTGCGGCCGCTACGGGCGAGGCGGCCGCAACTGAATTTGGCCATCGGCACGGAATAGCATTGGAACCGGGGCGCTGCGCACACCGATGACATCATCGGTGCCGGCGCAGCGCTACCGGCTAACGCCAATGTTAGGGACCAACTGAATTTCGAGCGCTAAAAAACTTCCGGCGCAAACCACTCTATAGCCAATAAGTGGGCGCAAACGCGACTGAATTTCTAGGCCTTGGTCCTTGAACCAACAATCTTTCTGGTCATGTGTTGTTCTGCCGCAGCGATAGCACTTCCCTGTTCCATAGGACATTTCATTGGTGCCATATTCTTGCGGTCTCCGTTGTATCTCTGCAGCGCCCCTTGCGGCTGCTTCGTGTGATACTGCCATACTGAAAGCTTTGTCCAGCGTAAAGTCCTTTTCTGATAGAAGCCATTTCTGGGTTCCTTCACATTGTAGCCCATACACAAACTTGTCCCTTAACGTATCTGCTAGTCCCGCTCCAAACTGGTAGTGTTTCGATAGCTTGCGCAGTTCCGTTAGGTACTCAGCATTGCTTTCGTCTTTGTGTTGGTTCCTTTTATGGAACTTAAATCGTTCTGCTATCAGCAGCGGTGTGGGGTTTAAGTGGTCCTGTAGGATTTCTACTATGCTTTCAAAATTCTTGTTTACCGGCTTCTCTGGGGTTATTAGATTTCGCAGTAACCCAAAAGTTTTTGCACCCATGGAATTTAACAGAACCAGTGCTTTATTAGCATCTGGCACTTCATTTGCCCTGCAGTACACCTCAATACGTTCCACATATGTCGCCCAATCTTCGACTTCATTGTCGAACGTAGAGATACTGCCACTCTTCGGCATCCTTGGGTGTGAGTTAACTGTCAAAAATGGCACCTCCCGCGCTTCCCCTTCTTCTCCGCTGGCACAAAATGGTGTCTCCCGCACTTTCATTCCTTCCCGCGCTCGCCCTTCTTCTCCGCTGCGGCTTCTAAAAATGGCATCTCCCGCGCTCTTCCTTCTTCTCCGCAGCTCAATGGCGTCTCCTGCGCTCCCCTTTCTTCGCCCCGCGGACCCTGTTCAGCCCGTGAGCCCTGGCTGTGCTCTGTGCGTTCTTCTTTTTATATTTTTCGATGCCGCTCAGTCTAGAACCCGGCTGTTTCTCTACCCTCTCTCTCTCCGGTTTGTTTTCTTTTTCTCGACGCCGCTCGGTGTTCAACCCCCGGCTGCGCCCTGCGCTCTTCACCCTCTGTCTTACCCCGTCGACGTTGCTCGGCTCTCTCTCCGCCGTCGGTCGGCTCCAGCCGCCGCTGCTCGGGAAGGGTCTGCGCTGGACCTGTCGTCAGTCTCTTGCTGCTCGTCCTGGCTGGGGAACCAAGCCCGGCTCTCCACAGCCTCCCCTGCGAAGTTCAATCTCTGCCTGACTGCTGGGCGGTTGCTTGTGGTCGACGCCCGTGTTCATGGCCTCGACTATTTTTTTAATTTTTTATGTTGCAGGTAGATTCGAATCGACACTTGTCGCCACTGTTGGATCCGTGGTTCAGTGGATATGCTGTTATTAAATAATCACACGGATGTTGTACATTAACAATAAACAGGTCTTTACTGGAGGAGGGTAGTCTCAAGACTGGGGGTACAGAGGCATGCGCAAAGCTTATATACAGGTGTGGTCACTGCTGGTACTACAGTATACAGGAGTTGTAAAAGTAGTTCTGACTTAAAGGCACATACACTACAGTTCTTAAAAATAGTATTATAGCATTACTACTTCTTTCAGTTGCATTTTATTAAACTACTCAAATGGACTCACTAATAAGTCCTCTTGTTTTTACTGTGATTTGAACCTTTATCTCTTCCTGACAATCAACATCTACCGCAGAGACTAGTTATGTTGTTATGTGTGAAGGGAATTGCCATAAGATCAGAGGATAGTTGAAGTGTTTTTAAACACGAATGCTTAGGAAAGGAGCATCAGAAATCAGAGTCATGGGAATAGGAACCAGGGGATTCAAAGGTTTGGGAGTCAGAAGCTTTAAGATTGGAACCTTCATTTATCACTAAGCCTAGCACTGATTTATTTCATTGCTTTCTCTCCCCATTGCACACTTGTACTTTTCCACAGTATTTAAAAATGTTTGGATTGCATATGGGTCGATACCTTAAATCTCTTGAGGATTGTGGATATGTTTGTAGATGTGGATGTCTTACTGTTTCTGGGGACTATGGGGGAGAAATTTGTTTTAGCCAGGAAAGTTGCCAGTGTCACCGGCAACTGGAGATAACGGCCACTGAAAATGGCCGCAATGCCAATGGAGCAAAATTCATCTGGGGAAATGGAGATTGTTGGCGCAGTGCTGACTTGCCATGCAACGCCATCCTGGTGGTGTTGCTGGAGGCATCCGAGGCAAAGTTTGTGTGCAGGTGTGGCGTTGCTACTTCCCACAGTCTCTGGAAGCAAGGCTGTGGTGCTCGCAAGGAATTCTGGGCAATGAAGCGGTCTGAGAATTAAAGGGCCCATGCACACTGAAGCAATACAAATTAAAAGGAAGTGAAACATTGCAGTTTTCAGCCCTTACTGCCTTTTAAAAAAAATTAACATTAAAAAGAAGTCCCAAATGTGAATATTCAGCTCTTAAAGCTGAATTCCCTTGCTAACCTCAAAAAATGGGAAAAATGCATCAGCACAAATGGCTCAGCAGGCCAGGGAAGGGGCAGCCAGGGTCTCACATGCAGCACTGCAGTTTTGCGCTGGGGGTGGACACTGCAAGACAGGCCTTCTCCCCACAGGGGCCAGGAGGCCCTCCAGTAAGAACGATCTGGGACCACATCACAGAGGCTGTCACTTCCAGCAGTGTTGCCCTCTCGACCTGGCTCCAGTGACTAAAGAAGCTTCATGACCTCAGACCACTGGTCAAGCTCAGTGAATGCATCTTCAAATGCTGTCTCCTACCAGCTGCACCACTGCCCTCACACACTGCTCAATGCATGACCCCCCAATCACTCACCTACCAACAATCTGCACCAATCACAAGGCACATCTCCCATTCCTAGCTTCACCTCACCCCCTTGGAGGAGACGGTGCTGGCCATTCTTGGCAGGGGCATGGCTGAGCCCTTGGTCAGTAGCAGGGCTGAAAGGATAAAAGTTGCAGGTATCCTCATACATTATCCCTCGTCTGGCACGCACCTCTTGCATTCCCGCTGTCCTGTCACCACAACTCCACCCTTATGCCTACCTCATTTCACACATCCAAGAAATCCAGCCTGCCCACCTAGTGGGTGGCCTGTGTGGCTCAAGGATGGCCAAGGCTGGGAACTCAACATCCAGGGGTATTCAATATTCAGGAAAGATAGGCAAAAAGGAAAGGGAGGTGGGGTAGCATTACTGGTTAAAGAAGGGATTAACACAATTGTAAGGAAGGATAGTAGCTCTGATGATTGGAATCTGTATGGGTAGAATTGAGAAATACTAAGTCTGAAGCCTTGGACAGAACACAATGGTATACCCTGTTCAGGTGTTTTAAAGTATACTTTGTAAACAAACACAGAAAATTAAAGAAACAAATGCCTTCGTAAAAGTAACATCAAATGAAACACGGAGACCTGAGTCTGTGTTACAACCAGTTGAGGTAACTAAGAAGACAATGGTGCACCCGGTTGAGGTGTTTTTAATTTACATTTCGGAAAGAGACACAAACAGAAGACTTTGGTAAAAATTACGTCAAATAGATGCATCTGCTCCACACCATTTTTTATGAAAAGCTTTGAACACCTAAAGGTAGAGACATGAGTCTGTAATGCTACCAGCTGATCTAACTGTAAAGATTGCAGGGGTCAACAGAAAAATGACTAGAGATAATTAGCTTACACCGGCAGAAAACTTCAAAGGAAATACCACTGAGAAAGGGCATAAAAATTGAACTTTCAAGTGGGAAGACAGATTCGCTGTAAAGGGGCAAAGCGATTCTTGGCTTCAGAGGCAAGCTCTGTAAGTCTACAACTCTTTGAGTCTCGGGGATCAAAAAGGTGCTGTATTTGATTTTGGTGGATATCCTGGAATAAGACTAAGAAATGTAAAAATGTAACAAAGTTAAGATTTGAGAATAAGGATATCTGATAATAAGATTGTAAAATCTTTTTGTATTTGGAACTGTTAATGTTGCGATTGAAATACTTACTGTAATTACATGTCGGCTCTTTAATAAATCTATATATTTTTAGAATTGTCTCACATAGTACTTCTGTATCAAACTCGCAAACTCAATCTCTGTACACTCTTTGGTGAGGAGTTGCAGAATTCTGGGGGAGTTTTCCAGACCCTCATAATATCTGGAACATTACAGTCTAGCTAAACTTATTAAAAGTGCTATCTGGAGGATAATAACATCTTCAGGTTGTTCCTTTCCTTTAGGGAGAGATAGTCTGGACCTTTAGACCCAATTAAGCGTCTTTAGGATTCGGCTACCTCTAACTTTCGTTGAAGGTGAATGTCTGGGGAATACGCCTGATCCGGGGTAGCCCTAAAGGGGCTAGGACTAGCAATTATCCCTTCAAGGTAAGCACAAAAATTGCAGCCGCTGTGGGACCCACCACCAGCTGATGAAAGAGGGCAGCCAGCTTTTTAGTGCCATTAAGTGGCGCTGAGGGGAGCAATTTCTAGCCCTATGTATGTTGGGTGGACCTCAGTTCTGATTATGTATTCCTGACACCGGGGGTGGGAGGGGAGCAACTGTACAGCAAGACTATATGTATAAATGCAGTTTTTCTTTTGTTTAAAATTCGTATTTTCTGGTGTTTTCTCTGGAATTCCTTAAAGAGTTATCTCAAATGTACATTTCGAAAATTACCTCAAAAGTATGCTGTTCAGAGTTACCCTGACGGATTATAAATAGCCTCAAAGCACATTTATTATTTTCTCCCATGGTGGGCATGGTTCCATAGACTTCTCCAGTACCTTGTCTAAGTGACTATTATTCATGCACAAGCCTGACAATGAGTATTAGAAGCCAACCCCAATTGATCCACACCGGCAGCCATACAAGTTCATTTTCAGCACGGATGGCTGAATAATGATCAAGAGCTGAATGGACAATTTTCCCCTAACTACCCCTGGTGCACTAAAGCCAACTTCTATGTAACTGAATTCTTTTGCCAAGCAACGCACGGATGCATAAAGCAGGTGACAAATGCTTTGCTTGCCAGGGCTAATTCTTTCATTACTTTTCCCGTGGAAAGAAGTCAGCAGCTTGACAGAGCACTGCACTATTACCATGTGGCAGGCTTCCCCAGTGCAAGGCTTTATTGATGGCAAGCATTTGGCCAGCAGCCTCAGGTTCCTGCTCCTCCTTTGGCACCTGCACTTGTAGGGTTCTCAAAATTCCCACATTCCCCAAAAGTTATGGATAAAGGGACCTTGCATGGACAAGTTATTAAAAAAAGGGTACCCAAAATGGCTTCTGTAACCTCGTGACCAAAAGTGCAGGATTTTAAAAGCAAGGCCCTGCAAAAGGCAGGCACTTTAAAAAACCTGAAGCGAAACCTAACATGCATGAATCTGTGAAAGACTTTGTGAAGCCAGACAGCTAGGTAAACACAGAATATGCATTCTTCATCTTGGAACAGATCAAGCCAGAATGGGCCTAATCGTGAGGCCATTAAGTTTCTGCATACATAATCGGTAACAGCTCACAGTAGCCATCAAGCCAGGATAAGGACAATTAAATTTCATAAATAACAAACAGCCAGGATATCGGAGCCATTAAACCAGGAGACAACCGCCCCAAAAGCCGTTAATGTAGATGACCGTAATCACTTTGGACGAGACTGCCAAAAGTTAGACAAAGGACTGACCTGATTTGGCGTGCAGATAAGGGATGAAGAACCGGGTATAATTGTCGGCCCACCGATAGCCAAGCTCTCTCTCTCTCTTGCCGCTCTTGATCCTTGACTCTCTTGCCCTGGCCTCATCGCGGGCTCTATTCTCACTCCCCGCGCTGCTCAACACCAAGGATGCCCATTACTACACTGAGGGCCGAACGCGGGAGGAAAACGAGGCCCGATTCGAACAAGCACAGGACATACGGGGCCACAAACGGGCAGATGAGACAAGAAGAAAACGGTAAACCAGTAAAGGCAGAGAAGGGCAGCAGAAAGATGCGTTGGGGGACAAACGGCCTAGTTATAAGCTGGCGTTTGATGAATAAACTGGCGTTCAAAGCATGGGTTGTAAAAGCATATTGACAATATAAACCGCCAACTGAGCCCCAACTGTAATAAAACCGTCGGCGACCAAACCGCCAGAAGAAGAAGACCCATCGCGAAAAAGTACCCAATGAAGACGTTAACAGAGGAAAAGGAGGGTGCTTCGCACAAACAACTCCATCGCCGCGCCCTGTGACCACGTGGCAACAACGCACCCCAAAGGACAGCAAGAATGAACCTCAAAACTCACAACCAGTTAAAATCAACAGGTTTTGAAATTGGCGAGCATGAATCCCTGGCCCCTCATTGCTTAATCTAGTTAGGTATTGGGGGTGGGATAAGGATAAGGGGATTTTAATGTGTTTGTTCCCTCGATGTGCCATGTGTTCCCCATTCCCAAATAAGTGTATTGTTTTTATATGCCTGTAATTATCCTAGTAATTCTCAGTATTGTGAATTTGTTTTGCCTTTAATAAAATTTACGGTTTTCTTGCACCGAACCAGTTGTCTACTCGTTTTCTGTATCGTTGCCTGTACCTAAGTCCGGTGTCTAGAACCCAGGGGTGTGGGAGCGATTCGAACCGCTCAGGGACAGTCAGGGGCAGAGCTGACTGGGCACACGCCACTCCCTACACACTGGTTCCTGCTCACCTGTACCTAATGGCCCATCCAGCACTATCTTGTGAAGCTCACTAACTGCATCCTCTGGACTACTACTGGCTGTTCTACAAATAAAAGAAAGAACAGGAAAGACAGAAAAAAAGCAGTCTTGCATTCATATAGCACTTTATCACATCCTCAGGAAACCCCTGGAAAACCTCTGGAAGACAAAACAGTGTTGTTACCTTGAGCCTGTTGATCATCTTAAACAGCTACTTTCTGAATCTCTTATAAGGGAACTGCCAACTGGTGGAGAAAGTGATGAATACATAGAAACATTACATAAACAAAGGTACACTGCTCACAAAACCACTGCAGCGCAAACTGGGCACAGGAAATGTTCCCTGTGCCAGAACGGGTATGTCTGAGGTACACTTGGTATTGGGTCTCAGGCCTCACCTGCTATGGTAACATGTACTGCAGGATGCGAGACAAATGCCATTTGAGCTGCCACATTATATTGCTTCTGGGGCAAGGAATAAGGTGCCATGAAATACTCCAAAGGGCATTGCGTAGCGGTTCGTGTAGATCGCCACTAAATAAGAGAGTTTGACTTCGACGAACTATTAACAAGTTGTTTATTTACAGGAACAGACTAATTACATCAGGTAAGATGGCAGGTAAGATGGCTGACTGTAGGAGTACCGTGGTATAGGTCTTGTCCCAGCGGGGACTCCACGAGGACTGAGTTCGCAGTCCTGTGGAGAGCGTGATGACGTCATCGCGTTTGAGTTGTGATGTCATCACCTTGTTCGCATTTCCCGCGCTTAGGGCATCACATGATGCGCGTCATTGCGTCGCTGGCCGTTGAGGCCGAAGTCGCGAGCGTGGGAGCGGGAGCTGGAGGCCAGGCTGAGCCGCTGCTTGCCGCGGGAGCGGAAGATCGCATCGCTCCCGTCAGCTGGCTGATGTGGCCGAAGACGCTAGGCCGGGCTGTGCCTGCGGCCGTCCTGGAAGGCCGAGTCGGGCCGGCAGCCGCCGCACGCACGTCACGTCGTACGTGACGTGACGTCAGCGCGCTAGGGCACGTCTTAAAGGGGCAATGGCCCCAACAGGTAAGTTAAAAGGGCAAAGGCCCCGAAAGGTAAGTTAAACATACAGTAAGGTAAGTTAAAGGGAATTATGTGTCTTTATGTAAGGTACAATCGGTGGTACCGCCACATGGGCCCCCCCAGAATTCGCTTTAACGAAAGTCCAAGGATGAGATGGTCTGATGCTGGTGGTCTCGGCGGTCGTGCTGTCTCAGCTTGGCGAGCGAGTTCCGAAGATACTGCTCGTGAGGGGATCCATACACGCGTCGTGGCGAATAAAGTGTATCCGGCAGGCGAAGGACCGTGGAGACGAGCGAAACACCAGGCCTTGTCAGAGTGACGGGCAGGTTGGGCGGACGCGTGCAATGACTCTGTTGATGTTGGAACAAGTCCTTGTTATCCAGGAACATCAAACAAATGTTCCAGAAGGACTTGACAGGCGAGGTGAGTGAACTCGCTGACAGATGAGCGAAACCTTCAGGAGGCTGGAACACGCAGAACGGTGCGTGCCATAGTGCTACGACGTTAACACAACAGAGGGTGAAGAGTTACTGCGTTAACCTGTGATCGGTGAGGCTAGCAACTTTCACGTGGCTGATCGCGGCCGCAGGATGCCCGTTGGACCCGTCCTCGATGTGTGCAGCTTCAGTAGACGTTTGCGTTTGTCAAAGGGAAAACTGGAGAAAGGGCGGCAATGGTCCAGGTTGTTGTTGCTTTCAGGAGGGGTTAACTCTGCCTGGAGGGCGGCAACACTTGTAACAGTTGTAGATTTAGGAGAAAACAGCCGGGAGGGCGGCACGCCTTTTGCTCACGCCGAATCATGTAGTAGGTAACACAACCAGCAGGTTGAAGGGCTGGTGCGTCGTCGGCGGAGAAGAAGTCGTCGTTTTTCACGAGGGATGGGTCCTCGTGGTTCGCAAGAGATGGGTCCTCGTGCGCGAGGAGTGGGTCCTCGTGTTTCGCAGGGGTGATTCCTCGTGGTATCCCCACAGGGCGCGCTCCGATTTTGTGGGCCCGAACATGCTGTACCCCGCGCTTGGAGAGATGTACACTTGCTGTTGCTTTGGACGTAGAGGTGGACGATCCGCGTGGCAGTAGGAAAGACGAGTACGGGGACCGTAAGCAAGTGCGTGGTCGGTGCAGCATCGATGTTCTCGTCAAACGGGGCTTCTACCTTTATAAAGCACGAGGGAGACTGTGGCTCCCTGGATTGCGGTAGCGACAGCAAAACGGCTGGTGCTTCCATGGCATGCTTCTTTTGTGAAAATTGTTCACAAAAAAACGGGGTCCGGTTGAGTTTTGTCCGTGTCAAACGGGATCTGCTCCAGACTGTGCTTACCTTGCGAATATGTTCGCAAAGACGGGGTCGCCTTTGGAGGAATCGGTGTTAGGCGGTTGCTGTTCCGTGGTTTTTCGTCGGTTGTGCGTCGGTTGTCTTGTGGGAAGACGAGGTTCAGGCGCACGTTGCTACCGTGAAAATCGTTCACGGATACGGGTTCACCAATTGTAGTGTTGGGATTGATGAGCTCCCGTACTCAAGTCGTTGGGTCACCAATGTAGCGGTTCATGTAGATCACCACTAAATAAGAGAGTTTGACTTCGACGAACTATTAACAAGTTGTTTATTTACAGGAACAGACTAATTACATCAGGTAAGATGGCAGGTAAGATGGCTGACTGTAGGAGCACCGTGGTATAGGCCTTGTCCCAGCGGGGACTCCACGAGGACTGAGTTCGCAGTCCTGTGGAGAGCGTGATGACATCATCGCATTTGAGTTGTGACGTCTTCACGTTGTTCGCGTTTCCCGCGCTTAGGGCATCACGTGATGTGCGTCGTTGCGTCGCTGGCCGTTGAGGCCGAAGTCACGAGCACGGGAGTGGGAGCTGGAGGCCAGGCTGAGCTGGTGCTTGCCGCGGGAGCGGAAGATCGCGTAGCACCCGTCGGCTGGCCGATGCGGCTGAAGACGCTAGGCCGGGCTGTGCCGGCGGCCGTCCTGGAAGGCCGAGTCGGGCCGGCAGCCGCCGTACGCACATCACGTCGTACGTGACGTGACATCAGTGTGCTAGGGCGTGTCTTAAAGGGGCAATGGCCCCAACAGGTAAGTTAAAAGGGCAACGGCCCCAAAAGGTAAGTTAAACATACAGTAAGGTAAGTTAAAGGGAATTATGTGTCTTTATGTAAGGTACAACTGGTGGTACCGCAACAATTGCTTGAATATTAGGTCTGGGAATATCCTTAGATAAGTACATGAGGGAGAAAGGAAACGAAGGATATTGTTGATAGGGTGAGATGATGTAAGGTGGAGGGAGGCTCGTGTGGAGCATAAACACTGGCACAGACCTATTGGGCTGCTTGGCCTGTTTCCATGCTGTACATACTATGCAATCCAATGTAATGCAATACTATGTCATGTAATATCCATTTGCCTCTCTGTGTTTCACTAAACTGTCCTGTCATTCAGCTGACAATACACTTACTTTTGCTGACCTTGTTACTTCTTTCTGTAAGAGATCCTTGGGGTTACAGAGGTGGCACTTACACCGACAGCCACCTCCTTCCACGTGAGCTATGCTGCAGCATTTCAGAGCTTCTTCCCAGCTATTTCAATAATTGCTTCCCTGCTTTCTCAGAGTTCTGATAGCAGGACTTCAACATCAGCCTCTGAAAAGCTAGATGCTCACCTTTTCTCTCCTTTTGCAGCTCCCATTGTATTCCCTCGACCAAAGTCTACTCGCGCAGTTAAACTGATGCCCTTTAAAAGAGGAAGCTGTGCCTTTGCTTAGCTCCCTTCCTGAATTTTCCACACTTCGTCCCCCAGTGTATCTGAGCTACTGCTGGTGGTACTCAGAATCTTGTCCTGCCCAGCATTATTAACTGACCCCAGGAGTCAGCATTCTAGGATGTTGGCAACTGGAAATCCCACTCTGCCAGACTTCCACCACTGCATCAGGAATCCAGGAATTTCAAAGCCTAAAAATTAATGTCACCCTTTGTGAAAGGAGAGCAACAGTAAATAACATTTAAATAGTGGTTTTAATGTAGAAAAGAAATCCAAAGGAACTTCAGAGGCAAAAGAAAAATGGAAGCTGAATCAAAGGGACGGGATTAGGAGCGGTAACAAAAAGCTGGGTCAAAGAGGTGGGATTTAAGGAGGTTCTAGAAGGAGAAAAGAGAAGTAGGGAAATAGAGGGGTTTAGGGAGGAAATTCCAGAGAGTGGTACCTAGGCAGCTGAAAACCCAGCTGTCAATGGTGCAGCAAAGGGAGAGGGTGATGCATACAAGAGTCAGAAGAATGGAGATTTCAGGGGATGTTGCGGAGCAAGTGCAGGTTCCAGAGATATGGAGAGGTAGGGCCATAGAAGGATTACATAAGATGGACAAGAATTTTAACTTTGAGATGATTGGGGACCACCAGCCCATGTAGGCCAATGAGGATAGGGTGGTGATGAAGGCATGGGACTTGATACAGGATAGAATACAGGCAGCAGAGTTTTGATTAGCTGAAGTTTATGGAAAGCTGGTACGGAAAGCATTAGAGTAGTTGAGTCTAGGGATGATGAAGGCATGTGTGAAGGTTTCAGCAGCAGTTGGCTGAGATTGGGGCAGAGGCAGGAGATGTTACAGAGTTGAAGTAGGTGGTCTTTGTAATGGAAAGGATGTGGAGTCATAATTCAGTGTGGAATTGAAGAGGATGCCAAGGTAATGAAAAACTTGGTTCAGCATGAGACCGTGGCCAGGGAGAGAATCAGTGGCAAGAGAACGGGGTTTGTGGTAGAGAACGAAGATGATGGGCTCGATTTTAATGGAACTCAGAGGGTGGGTTTGGAGGTGGGTTGGCAGCGAAAATCGGAAAAATAGCCGGTTTGCTGCGAACCTGCCCCCACACTACTTTCATAAGTGTTGGGTCAGCCGCTCCGAACTGACCCGACACCAAACGGCAGTACAGGCAGTTAAGGCAGTTAACAGCTTCTTCACTGCCTTGCTAACCCTATTTTAATCTGCGATTCCGATTTTGGTGCTTTTGGCTCCTGTTTGCCGTCTTCCGAGAAACACGCCAGCTGCAATGAGTCGGGTTTCTCGAGGACATGATTTGTTGTCATTTGCTGCAGCCGCTTAAAAGTGCTCCTGCAAAATGGCTGACATTCAAATGCCACAACTTTGTTGTTGGAGGTTTGGGATAAGATTTAGCAACTCTACTGACCTTGTGACTGTTCAAGCTGACAGCCATCTGCAGTGTGACCTGATTGGAATAATCTCAGGCCACTTTGACTGTGTGCTTGCAAGATTCTTGCCTCAACTGAAATCTATAGCAATGGTATGGGAACCATTTATACCCTCTCATCCTGGTCGTCAGATTCAGAGGAAGAGCAGCCGCAACAGCAGCACAATCAGCTACAACAGCAGCACCAGCACCAGAAGCGCCAACCTCCTCCTTCTCAACCACCTGCTGCTGCACAGGGCAGAGGGCCTCAGTGCAGGGCTGCACCTCACCGCAAGAGATACCCCCAACACAGGGTTTACAGGCAGAGGATCAGATTCCTCAGCATGACTGAGCAGCAGTGTCAAAGGAGGCTGAGACTTTCGAGAGACATAGTCGCTGACATCTGCACAATGCTGCACCAACACCTGGAGCCCAGAGGAGCGGGTGGACACTCCTTACCAGTGGCTGTCAAAGTCACCACCACACTCAACTTGTTTACTTCGGGCTCCTTCCAGGGATTAGCTGCAGATATCAGCGGCATCTCCCAGTCGGCCACACACACCTGCATCACGCAGGTCACCGATGCCCTCTTTGCAAAGGCGCACAATTACATCCACTTTTCCACAGATGGCCCAAGTGTGATGGCGCGTGTGGTTGGCTTTGCCAATATGGCAGGATTGTCAATGGTGCAGGGCGTCATTGACTGCACACATGCAGCCATTAGGGCCCCCTATCACAACCCAGCTGTATTTGTCAATCGCAAGGGATTCCACTCCCTGAACGTCCAGCTGGTGTGTAACCACAGGAAGATCATCATGCATGTTTGCGTTAAGTACCCTGGCAGTTGCCATGACTCTTTCATCCTGTGCCAGCCTACTGTGCCTTGACTCTTCCATCCGCCAAGCCAACTTTCCGGATGGCTTCTTGGCGACAAGAGCTATTCCCTGAAAAAATGGCTTATGACACTGATGAGGCGGCTATCAAACGAGGCTGAGGAGCGTTACAAGGAGAGCGACTTATCCACCAGAAGCATCATTGAGCAAACCATCAGCTTGCTCAAAATGCGCTTCCGATGCCTGGACAGATCTGGTGGAGCCCGGGAGTATGCATCAGCCAGGGTGTCCAGAACCATTGTGGTCTGCTGTGCCCTGCACAACATCACACAGCAGCACGGCTTAGTGCTCCTGGACGAACAAATGGCTCAGCACACACAATCCTTGGAAGAAGACGAGGAGGAGGAGGACAGGGAGCCACACGTTGCGGGGCCGGGTATGGCTAATGCAGCCTCACGCGACCTCATTGCTGGCCGCCTGACAAGGGAAGCACTCATCCATGCCAGATTCGCTTAAGCTTATGCTTCAATCACAGGCGGCTGACAGATGGAGATGAATATAAGGCCGACATTCTCAAAACCTCATGCATTATCTGTCCAATAAACAGTGCTTTCTTATCACTCCCACCACTATCATTATAAATGGAATTAGCACTGAGCCCTCACTCTTGAACTTACATTTCCCAGAACATATAGGCCAGAACCTCAACTCTTTGCCATCACTTTTGTTTAATTACATCCCAAAACGATAACACTCGATATTTAACAACACTATAAAACACCCAAGTGACTACCCTTGTGACTATTTGTGTGTTAACTTCCTCTTACACGTGCTCCTATGTGGGGCTTCCCCTGTGGCTTCAGCAGGTGTAGAGGCACCTTGCTCATTTGGTGCTGCGCCTGCTTAGATGCCTTTGGCAGGCGTCCCCTGGGTTTGGGAGCCTGTGAGGGCTCTTCCACCGTCTGCTCTTCCTGTGGCTGTGCAGGGTCTGAGACGGCCATCTCAGTTGGGTGAGGAACGTGGGGCTCTGACTGAGAGCTCCGCAGTGCCATGGTCGTGTGAGCGCTTGGAGAGGAGCCCACACTTCCTTGTTGTCTGCCACCAACATCCCTCTCGTGGGTCACCTGTACTTCACTGCTAGCAAGTGGCTGGAGAGCAACCTGCTGCACTTCAGTGGGGCCATGAGGACCCATCTCAGTACTGACAGTCCTCTTAATGGGGACATCCATGTATCTCTGGTACTACTCCTCAATAGATACCCATCTATCCTCCATAGCAGGCCATCTATTTAGAAGAGTCACCATGCTCTGTTGAGTGTGGCGACTTATGCCCTCCAAGGAGGTTGCCACCCTTTCCATGGCGGCACGTTCATGCGCCATTGCCTCCACAAAGGCAGTGATCATGTTAGAGATGGACTCCTCCATTCTCTCCACACTCGCAGTTACCCTGGATACAAACCCTGTCAGAGACTCCTGCACGTGTTCCTGGAGTTCCAGCACCACTCTCTTTCTGGATGGCCCCAGAGGCACAGCGTCTGCATGCAGCTGAGCTGAGCTGAGCTAGGAGAGTCCTGCGGCCTCCAACGAGGACTCTCCACTGCTGTCGCTGTCTCCAGCATCTGCTGATGCTCACTTGTGAGCTGTGATATACCAGGTAACAACACTACTCTATGTCGCAAAGGAACCCACCCCGCCCACCGAGGTGTGCGTATCTGCGCTCGTGCTGGGTGCGCTGAGTCCTGGTGACGCTGCTCCTTCAGAGGTTCCAGGTTCCTCTGAGTATTCGTCTGGCTCTTCCTCCTGGACAGTGGGGAGGGGGTGCTCTCGATTGTCATGTGGGAGAGTAAAAGCATGAGTTAGACATCAGATTTGTAGGTAGCAGACACATCCTATTGTGCAGATGATCAGAAGTCAATCTCTATGAGCAACATTGCAGTCAATCATGAAGTGTAAATGAGAGGGATGAAAATACATTCTGTCACCAGATTCCTCTAGTGCGCCTGTCTCTCCGTCCCCCACTTCCAGCTCCTTGCCACCTCCCATGATGTCGCGAGCTGCCTCCTCAGCGTGACTTAATTTGTCGAGTGATGGTGTGCTGTAGGATTCGCAAAATTGAACTTTATATTATAAAGGGTCGAATGGCAGAAGAGGCCATGATTTTAAAGACTGTTTTAAAAGAAGCCTAGGAAAAAGGGGCATTCAAAATGGCCGCCAGACACCGTGACCAACTTATTGGGACACTTTAAAATGGTTCCTGCAGTCCTCAGACAGCTTTGTGGATTCAGCCCACAGTAAGTTCTGGAAGCCGTTTCTGAGAGAACGAAACCAGACACCCACATATACATATAGATTGGATGCAGATCCAGTCAAGATCGGCCTGTAGATAAAGGCCATCTATGTGTTTACCCAGACAAAAGGGAACAGCTTCATATTCATGAGGAGAGCATCAAGGACCCGTTAAGGACATCACCAGGACATTAAAAACAATGAAGGTCATTCCAGACCAGAGCTGGCCCGTTACAGGCCATCCAAGAACAGTTTAAAATATAATAACTACCCCGTTGTGCTCCCGCCCTGCCAAAATTAAAACAAAAGACTAACCTGATTTGGCGCGAGATAAGGGCTTCTGATGAGAAGTATATCTGGGAACCCAGGGGTAGGAAGAAAAAGAAGCCATCGTGGAGCTACCATTGTATCGGTAGCATCATCGCTAGAAGAAGTAGAAGAAGACGGTTCGAGCCGGCATCCTGCCCCGGGGTAAAACATCAGGAGATCATTGAACAACCCCGGGCCGTTGACGAAACAAGAGGCCATCGACCCGCTCCGGCTCGGGAGAAGAGACAAAGAAGAAACTACAGAAAAAACGATGGGGCCCAGCCCGAGGCTCCTCTGACCGGGGTCGAGCAAACAATCCCCGACTCCGCCGACATCCAGACCAGCCGGTGTCCAGCCGTCCCCGACCCCCACCTCAGGAGAGAGGTGTGGCACAGCTCGCTGAGGTTCCAAAAACCACGCAGAGACGGGACGTCTGAAAGGATCAAACACAGACCTGTTTCAAAACCTTACACTTCCTAGTTGGATTGGTGAGCATGTTTCTGGCCCTTCATAATCAGATCTAGATAGGTTTAAGGGGGTGCACATTTAAGGGTATAATTAACATGAGTTGTTGTCCCTCGATGTTCCGTGTGTTTTCCCCATTTCATGATGATTTTTGTAGAGTATAATATGCCTGTATTTGCCTTAGTTAGTATTGTGTCATTATGATTTGTTTGTGTTTTCCCCTCCCATGTACCCTCTTATTTGCTTGCATTTTGATTTGTTTTACATTATGCAATAAAATTCCATTTTGTTTCATCAAACTTGGTCTATAAGAGTTTTCTCTACATTGTAGTTCCTGCCCCAAAGTCCAGAGTACAGAATCTAAGGGGCAAGTGGGTCGCACCACTCACGGTTTTCCTGTGCAAGTGAAAGAGGCCTCCAGAGAGAGAAACCTGTGTGATCTAAAACCCCTTACAGAAAATGGCGACTGCGGCAGGACTCGGGCAGCAGGATTTCAATGTAGTAGATCCAAGTTTGAATGACCGAATTGCAATGGATGAGAGGATAGCAGATTATGTCTTTCACAGAAATCACAGAAACCCCACAGTGCAGATAGAGGCCATTTCGGCCCATCGAGCCTGCACCGACACATATCTCACCCGATCCCCGTAACCCCTACACCAACACATATCCCACCCTATCCCCGTAACCCCACGTATTTAATCCCCCTAACACTAAGGGTCAATTTATCATAGCCAATCATCCTAGCCCGCACATCTTTGGACTGTGGGAGGAAACCGGAGCACCCGGAGGAAACCCACGCAAACACGGGGAGAATGTGCAAACTCCACACAGACAGTCACCTGAGGCCGGATTCGAACCCGGGTCCCTGGCGCTGTGAGGCAACAGTGCTAACCACTATGCCACCGTGCTGCCCTTTGGGAAGGTAAATCTCACTAAGCAGTGGATTTCCGATCTCTTGCTGGATGGGCGTCCGGTGGACGCAGCCATCAGGTGGACAGAGAGCAAAGAGCATAAGAAGTCAGTGGAGAAGGCAGTGTGGCTGATGTGTTACAAGAAGCAAGTCCAGATCTTGGACCGAGTCGTTGCAGCACAGGCAGCCAGGATCACAACCCAGGCAGCAGAGATAGAGGAAAAGGCCATGGGTGGGGAAAAGCTCATCACAGCGCTTCACGCGCTGAATCAGGAACGCCAAGTGGTAGCTAGTCAACATCAGGCTAGAATAGAATACCTGGAGTGCCAGGTTACTGAGGCAAAGATCAATGAAACGAGGATACGGGAGAAAAACGCCCGCCTCGCACAACAGCTAAGAGCGCAGGAGGAGAGAGTAGTGGAGGTTAAGGCAGCTTACAAGCTAGCCCTTGAGCACAGGTTCGAGAGCACAGACCATGGCCCCTGCCAAAAGACCATAGAGGACCTGAGAACGGCTCTGGTTAAGGCAAAAGGCATGGTGTGTCTCGTCAGCCCGAAAGCCAGTCACATGGACTTTTTAAAGGAATCGAAACAGCCGATTCCAGCCAAAGTAGTTGTGGTACCAGCCACCGAGCCCTCAGCACCGCCGAGCTATAGTGAGGATTGGTCGGAAAAACAGGGGGTGGTTAAAGAGGAGGTAGCCGAGGTGGAATGTGAGGAGGAACAGCCACTGGTAGCAAAGCCGGGACCGGCACCGATGTGTCCTGCTCGGCACCAGAGGTTCGGTCCCAATGCCGCAAACGGCGATGCCGGACCCCACCAGAACCAGATCGTGGTGCCCTATGCTGCCCAGCAATTAAGGTCCATGGTGAGCCACCTCACAAGACTCACAGTAAAGGGAGATCCCTTGATTCATTTCAGGGAGATAGAGGAGACAGCAGCCATTAATGACTGTGACGATCAGGAACAGGCGAAAATGTTGCTTTTCACCCTGGATTGCACAATCCTTCAGTGCCTCTCAGATGAGAGTAAGAGGGGATGGAGAGGGTATGTGGATCTCAGGGAGGAAGTTTTAGAATTAATGGGAGTGGACGACGGTAGTCCATTCGACCGTGTGGAAGGGACTGTGCAGCTATCTGGAGAACCCCCACGGCTTTTCGCAGAAAGGCTGTGGCCAGTGTATCGACGCAGCTGTCCAGGCATGCCTGACCGGGCTGCAATGAACGATGAACAGCGGGTTCATTGGCTCCGTTGCTTGGTTACCAACAGCTTGCCGCAGATACGGGCCCTAGCCAGATCTTGGTTTGATTCCCAAGGTCCTGGTGTCACGAAGGAGACGGTGCTCCGCCAGCTCAACGTTGCGTATAAGAATTGTAAAGGTCAGGAAACACCTCCCCAGAAGGGAAAGGTGCATGAGGCAAAACCCGCAGCCCCAAGCAAGAAGGAGTGGCGTCAGGAGGGGACTCGCCTTGCCCAAGCCAAGCTCAATTGCTACGGGTGTGGGAAGGATGGACATTGGTGCAAGGACTGTAGAAATCCGTGGATGGATAATAAGGGAAAATTTCCCACAGCCCAAGCCCAAGCCCAGACCGTCGCCCCAGCATCAGCCCAAACCCAAGCCGTAGCTCCTGCCCCAGCACAAGGAATTGGTGCGGCTATGGATCCCGCTGCGATTGAATCAATCATAGAGACAATGCGGTCTCTGATGATCACGCAGGGGAAGATAGCCGTCGCCACTGGTCTTGTCGTTCCCGAAACCCCAACCGCTGTGCCCAAATGACTAGAGCCGGCGCAGCCCACTTACTTGTGTGCGCTGCGATATGATGTATGGAGGCGACCCCTCGTGGAATCGGAGGTGGGGGAGGTGAAGGGGCTCTATCTGTTGGATACGGGGGCATCGTGCCCCGTGATCCATACAGATGACACTGTCAACTCACCTCTGTCCACCGGGGTGCCCTATCTTCTATCGGGCTTCACAGGCGAAGAACAGGCTGGCGCATATTCCATTCCCCTCTCCATTCGTTTAGGACCACTTCGCACCACGTGGATGTGTACGATAATGAAGTGGGAGGTGGGAGGTGGAACAGGGGTCCTTGGGGCCGATTTCTTGGTCGCACACGGGATCCTCATGGATCTGAGAAATCACTGTCTCTGGGGAGAGGGTATGGGGGAACAAGGAGTAGGGGGAGCCAAGGCGAACCCACCGAAAGCACGGGTCGGCCGGCGGGAAGTCAAATTCCTGGGTCTGACCCTCCGCGCTGGCGAGAAAGGCACAGACCAGGATAGACAGGAATCGGTGCAAGATCCACTGGTCCCCGCCAGTCACGCAGTGAAGTTGCCCCGGCGCACTAAATGGTTTCACATCAATCAGTGCAAACTGTTTAAGCCAGGTGCAAGAGTACCAGCAACGGAAGCCAGGTCTGAGGGTAACGATCCTCGGCCTGAAGCATGCGATGAGCCACAGACCACACAAGCTGTTGTTGTAGCCTGCTTGGAAGGAGAAGCTGTCCCGCCCACCTGGGGGGAGGCTTCCCCTATGGCCTGGGACTCGGACGAGGAGGAGCCCGAAGATCAAGGCCCTCCCCCTGATCCGAACGCTATCGGAGCCGAGGAGCCCGAACAGCTGGGCCACACCCTTGATACGATTCTGGAGCAGGTGGAGTCGGAGGACGGAGATCCCGCCCTCGGCTCAAGTTTGGGGGAGGTAGAAATTGGGGCGGAGATCCTCCACCTGTAGGGACAGGTAAGGAGGAGTTGCCTGCCACAGACCCAAATCCCAAAGGGGCGGAGACTGAGGGAAGGGAGCTGAAGCCGGCAGTCATGGAGGAGCCACAGGCTGTGAGAGCCAAGGTCCTACCCAAAGGTCCACTCGCTACAGGAGCCTCACCAAAGGCACCCCCTCGCAGGTCGCCTTGAGCGCCCCAGCCAAGGAAGCCCTGGCCCGATTCCCCCACCTTCAGTAAACGCAGACTTGGGAAACCCCTGACAGAACGCAGTCCCCAGTTGACAGCAAAAGGCTGTGAGGAACCCAAGCCATAGGTCACTGCAGCCCCGCCACAGGGAGCGGCAAGCTGCAGTCCAATCAGGGATTAGGCAAGCCGCCCGGGGACGGGCGGCGCTGTACATAAGTTTAGGTTTTAAGTTTAAGTGTAACTTGTGTAAATATTAAAGTGATTAGTGCTAGGTAGTTTTGGAATCTGCCCAGTACGTGTGTTTGTTTGGATCGAGGTCGGAAGACCCAATCATGCCTTCACCTAAGCCAGAATCTCTCGGGAGCCTGGCGGCATTGTTTAATTTGTTGCAGGAACCAGGAGAAAGATGAGCAGGATCCTTGTCGTGGCCATGATGATCGGGTACAGTGTGGCCTATCGGGGCCGCACTAAGGACTCCACAGTGTACGGGTGCTCTGGCAACAGAGGCCCCATCGCGACTGACGGAACCGGCCCGCAGGACGCTGAAGAGACTGCTGCCTACTTCCACGAAGGAAGATGGCAAGGCTGGCTGGGATCAAACTCTACTGAATACTCCAGCCAGATGGGGTTTGCATACAGAGAGACATCTCTGATATGCCCCAGGGTGCGGATGATAGCACCCAGAGACAGCGTCACCGTTGGGAAGAAGATTTGCCTGGTCTGCAAGGGACATCTACCTTTGAATCACTGGTTGTGGCTGCGCAAGTTGAGCAGCACCATGAAGAACTCCACAGTCGAGTGGGAGAGATTGGGTAACAACACCCATCGGACTATTGCGGGGACTCATGGGGGGTTGAGTGTCTGTTGGGACAAATGGTGGGAACCAGATGAAGGGATCTACATCTGTATGTGGGGTTCAGAACACGCTTGCCCCACAGGCGTCTCCATCTTTTTCCAAAGGCAGTGGCATGATGCTGGGAGAGGAATGAGGTGGGACGTCAGCACAAGGGCGTATGGAGTCCCGTACTCCCAGATCCCAGTAAACGCCACTGAGCTCATCACCCGCCCCCGCAAGCCCCTGCCCACGATTCCGGTAGCCAAAGCCCGCAAGGAAGGGTGCCCCGCCACTACCAAGCGACCCGGGAACGGATTGGTCTTAGTACCCACAGGTCAGGTGCTGTACCAAGGGGTACACTACGCGGTGGCTTCGGTGATTTTAAACCTCACCGAGGTGCGCTTGCCCGAGTGGTGCCCCAAGGAAACGGAACAATTGTACCTGGTCCTGTTAACAAACATGTTTAAACAGTTTTACGAATTCGACTTTGCCGATGTCGACAGAGCCGAATTGTACACCACACCACATGAGGTCTTGGACAGGATAGGTAGGCAAAGAAGGGGTGCAGTAAATGATATTTTCACAGCTTTTAATACAGGAACTTCCGTCATCAACACACTGGATGATGTGGAGCTGCAAACCCAAATCAATGGTTTGAAAACACAGTTAAGAAAGTTACTGACTGACGAGAACAAGGTAGTGGGTTCTGAGTTACATGAGGATCAGGCCATGACACTACACTTAAAAGAGATAATAGCTGAGCTGGAGAAACACGCCAGAACGGTAAATGCTCTCATCAGGGAGGGTCGGAATGCGTCTGATCAGGCTGCACAGAACGAAGCTTGTGTGCTATACGGGGCGTGGTTACCGGGCGAGGGCCGCAGAAACCTGGAGGATTTGAAACAAGGTTTAGTCCCCTCCTGGATCAGCAACAAGCACCTCACAGCCCTCTACCCTTTTGCGAATGCATTGAGTCCGTGCCAGCTCACACTAGCTTCAGAAGCCTACCCAGTCCCAGTGGACTGTAGACGGTCTAATCAAACCATTATGGGTATAGTGGTAAGAATGCCGGTGATGGGAAAGACAGCTAAACCCGCCCCGGTATACAGGGTGGAGAACATTGGAGTCATTCAGGGGGGTGCGCACATTCGCTACAGAGTGGTCCCACCTTACGTCATTTGATGGGAGCATGCAATGACAGGTACCGACCTCTCGGGGTGCCAGAGCCGGGGAGCACACATCATCCTGTGTCCCCATCAATTGAATGCCCATTGAAAACCACAGTGTGGGTTCAGAACTGCTGGCGCGGAGCCTATAAATTGCACCATGGAGGCAATGGCACAAGGCCATGTGCCCCCGCAGGTGGCATATATAGGAGGTGGGACATACTGTGTCACCACTACAGCGCCCACTACCAACATGGACAGCCCGGTTGGTGTCCGGTTAGTGACAGCAGCTTCTATTTCAAGCCCAGGGCAGAAGTTGAAGTGGCCCAAGAGCGAATTGCCCCATTCCTGAACCTTCCACTGTTCACATCACTGTTAAAGAGAATTTCACCGATCTGCAGTGATTCGTTGCACATTTTGGATATATCATTCCCCCTCTCCCTGAACACCTCACCAAGATATTAAAAGCCATTGTTGTTTCACAGAAACATTTCTATACACTGGAGCAGAAGACTTTAGAGATAGGGGCAGACATATTGGATACAGTGACCCCACCATGGTAGGGCCTGTTCGCTAATATAGAAGTCCCTTCTTGGGTTAGAATTGCCTCCCACTTTCTTGTAGTGTGCCAGGTTATCATTGTAATTTATTTACTGTTTGTACACTGTAAAAAGGTCAAACATTCACAGAAGTATGAGAACAGAGGGGAGTGGAGGGAGCATTATGTGCGGGTAGAAGAAGAGACACCCGTTTAGATTTTGCTGCTCTGTATAAACTTAAAGTTTTCCCTCCCTCCTCTGTATTATTTTGATATGTATTCATGTGCATTCAATTTTTTGTGTGTGTACTTTATTTTTTTCTTGAAGTTTATTAGATGTGTTGTTATTATTAAAAGATAGTATGTGTGCACCAGGTGATGTAAGGGTATTAGGCCCCCCTCCACACCTGGAAGTGAGTATGTCAAATTTCACATCTGAAGTATTGCCATCCATAGATGCTTAATGCACACTAGGTTTTACTGAAATGGGAAATGCATGTGTCGTGGGGTCATAGATAGGTAAATACTGGGGATGGTTTGATTATGGAAAGTCAGAAAATTTTGCTCACCCAGAATTATGATACTTCAAGCAAGTTACAGTATCATCAGGGGGGAGTGTAGGATTTGCAAAATTGAACTTCATATTATAAAGGGTCGAATGGCAGAAGAGGCCATGATTTTAAAGACTGTTTTAAAAGAAGCCTAGGAAAAAGGGGCATTCAAAATGGCCGCCAGACCCCGTGACCAACTTATTGGGACACTTTAAAATGGTTCCTGCAGTCCTCAGACAGCTTTGTGGATTCAGCCCACAGTAAGTTCTGGAAGCCGTTTCTGTGAGAACGAAAACAGACACCCACATATACATATAGATTGGATGCAGATCCAGTCAAGATCGGCCTGTAGATAAAGGGCATCTACGTGTTTAGCCAGACAAAAGGGAACAGTTTCATATTCATGAGAAGAGCATCAAGGACCCGTTAAGGACATCACCAGGACATTAAAAACAATGAAGGTCATTCCAGACCATAGATGGCCCGTTACCGTCCATCCAAGAACAGTTTAAAATATAATAACTACCCTGTTGTGCTCCCGGCCCGCCAAAATTAAAACAAAAGACTAACCTGATTTGGCGCGAGATAAGGACTTCTGATGAGAAGTATAGAAACATAGAAGATAGGAGCAGGAGTAGGCCATTCAGCCCTTCGAGCCTGCTCCGCCATTCAATGAGATCATGGCTGATCATCCAAATTCAGTACCCTGTCCCTGCCTTCTCCCCATATCCCTTGATCCCTTTAGCCTTAAGAAATATATCCAACTCTTTCTTGAATATACTTAATGAACTGGCCTCCACCGCCCTCTGTGGCAGAGAATTCCACAGGTTCACCACTCTCTGGGTGAAGAAATTCCTCCTCATTTCAGTCCTAATTGGCTTACCCCTTATCCTTAGACTATGACCCCTGTTTCTGGACTCCCCGGCCATCAGAAACATCCTTCCTGCATCTAGTCTGTCCAGGCCTGACAGAATTTTATAGGTTTCGATGAGATCCCCTCTCAATCTTCTAAACTCCAGTGAGTATAAGCCCAATCGACACAATCCCTCCTCATACGTCATTCCTGCCATCCCAGGTATCAGCCTGGTGAATCTTCGCTGCACTCCTTCCATGGCAAGAACGTCCTTCCTCAGGTAAGGCGACCATAACTGCACACAATACACAATGTGTGGTCTCACCAAGGCCCTGTACAACTGCAGCAAGACAACCTTGTTCTTGTACTCGAACCCTCTCGCTACGAAGGCCAACATACCATATGCCTTCTTTACCGCCTGCTGCACCTGCATGCTTACCTTCAGTGACTGGTGTACAAGAACACCCAGGTCCCTTTGCACTTCCCCTTCTCCCAATCTATTGCCATTCAAATAATAATCTGCCTTACTGTTTTTGCCACCAAAGTGGATAACCTCACATTTATCCACATTATAGTGCATTTGCCATGTTTCTGCCCAATCACCCAACCTGTCCAAATCGTGCTGGAGTTTCACGACATCCTCCTCACAGCATACCCTCCCACCTAGCTTTGTGTCGTCTGCAAATTTGGAGATATTACATCCAATTCCCTCGTCCAGATCATTAATATATATTGTGAACAGCTGGGGTCCTAGGACCGATCCTTGCGGTACCCCACTAGTCACTGCCTGCCACTCAGAAAATGACCCGTTTATTCCAACTCTTTGCTTTCTGTCCGCCAACCAGTTCTCTATCCAAGTCAATACCTTGCCCCCAATCCCATGTGCCTTAATTTTGCACGCTAATCTCTTATGCGGGACCTTATTGAAAGCCTTCTGAAAGTCCAAATACACCACATCCACTGGTTCTCCCTTATCTATTTCACCAGTTACATCCTCAAAAAATTCCAGTAGATTAGTCAAGCATGATTTACGTTTTGTAAATCCATGTTGACTTTGTCCGATCCAGTCACTGCTTTCCAAGTGCTCTGCTATTACATCTTTTATAATGGACTCTAGCATTTTCCCCACTACCGATGTCAAGCTTACCGGTCTATAATTCCCCACCTTTTCTCTACCACCTTTTTTGAATAGTGGGGTAACATTAGCTTCCCGCCAATCCATGGGTACCGTTCCAGAGTCTATCGAGTTCTGGAAGATGACCAGCAATGCATCTACTATTTCTAGGGCCACTTCCTTAAGTACCCTGGGATGTAGATTATCAGGCCCTGGGGATTTATCGGCCTTCAGTCCCATCAATTTTCCTAACACCATTTCCCTACAAATACTGATTTCTTTCAGTTCCACACTTTCATCAGAACCTATGTTCCCCGGCATCTCTGGGAGGTTATTTGTGTCCTTTGTGAAGACAGAACCAAAATATGTATTTAGTTGGTCTGCCATTTCCTTATATTTGGGAACCCAGGGGTAGGAAGAAAAAGAAGCCATCGTGGTGCTACCATCGTATCGGTAGCATCATCGCTAGAAGAAGGAGATGAAGATGGTTTGAGCCGGCGTCCCGCCCCGGGGTAAAACATCAGGAGATCATCGACCAACCCTGGGCCATTGACGAAACGAAAGGCCATCAACCCGCTCTGGCTCGGGAGAAGAGACAAAGAAGCAACTGCAGAAAAAACGATGGGGCTCAGCCCGAGGCTCCTCTGACTGGGGCCGAGCAAACGATCCCTGACCCCGCCAACATCCAGACTAGCCGGTGTCCAGCCGTCCCCGACCCCCACCTCAGGAGAGAGGTGTGGCGCAGCTCGCTGGGGTTCCAACAACCACGTGGAGACGGGACGCCTGAAAGGATCAAACGCAGACCTGTTTCAAAACCTTACACTTCCTAGTTGGATTAGTGTGCATGTTTCTGGCCCTTCATAATCAGATCTAGATAGGTTTAAGGGGGTAGACATTTAAGGGTATAATTAACATGAGTTGTTGTCCCTCGATGTTCCGTGTGTTTTCCCATTTCATGATGATCTATGTAGAGTATAATATGCCTGTATTTGCCTTAGTTAGTATTGTGTCATTATGATTTGTTTGTGTTTTTCCCTCCCATGTACCCTCTTATTTGCTAACATTTTGTTTTGTTTTACATTATGCAACAAAATTCCATTTCGTTTCATCAAACTTGGTCTATAAGAGTTTTCTCTACATTGTAGTTCCTGCCCTAAATTCCAGAGTACAGAATCTAAGGGGCGAGTGGGTCGAACCACTCACGGTTTTCCTGTGCAAGAGAGAGAGGCCTCTCGAGAGAGAAACCTCTGTGATCTAAAACCCTTTACAGTGTCTCCCTCTGCCTTGGCTCTCTCCCTCTTATTGTGGGCTACCTTTTCCTGCAAGAAGGGACACAAGTGGAGTTTCAGTGAGAGTGATGGAGTGAGTGTGAAGAATCCATAAGTTAGAATCTTAGAGGGAAGCCAGGAAGGAGTGAGGTGGCAAGAGGAAGGAGCCTCCCTATGCATTGTTAGTTGTTGTCATTGCATAACAGTGACAGCGAGTGTGAGGCTGTATAGCAGGATGGTGAAGTGAATCAGTAGAGACAGAGATAGAAAGGTAAGGGTGCAAGGGAAGTAAGGGTAAGATGGGATGTGGAGGAGCAGGCTGACAATGCAGAGTGCTGGTGATGAGAAGAGAAGGGAAACAGAGTGAAGGTAAGTGTGATGTGAAACTCACTTTTGATGTTCGGACAAGATCATTGAAGGGTGTAAGATTTGCAAAATTTCTACATTTCCCCAAAGGTTGTTATTAATAAAAGGGACCCTGCGTGGACATTTTAAATCAAAAAGGGTACCCAAGATGGCATCCGTGCCTCGTGGCAGAAAGCCTGTGAGATTTTAAAACTTGGACTCTGCAACGCAGGCAGCTTGTGGAGAAGTCAAATCCAAAGCTGCAGTTTCTGTGAAGAGAGACTGTGGCCTAGAAATTGAGTTGACGCCGTGCCAGGGCTTTAGCGCCGGAAATTTAGCGCCGGCGCTAATTCCCTTGCGCACACCAAAAATTCAGTAGCGCTGCGCCCAGACGGCTGCCAGCGCTACTGGCGGGCGTGAGTGCCTCCCAATGGGCACTGAGTGCCGCATTGCGGCGCTAATCCGGCGCTGCGGCACCCGATGCGGTGCGGCAGGCTGGGGAAGTGCAGGCCTCCTCCTCCCGTTAAGGAGGCGCTGCCTTCACCCGATCGCTGGCCGTTTGATTTTTTCAAAAATGAGCCCGGCACCTCGGACAAGTGCCGGGCTTGCAGGCCAGACGCATCTGTTCCGCGGGGGGGTGGTGGAGGAGTCCGGGGAGGGAGGTGTGGGCAGGCGGCCGGCGGGAAAGCGGCCGGCCGCCGCGCGACCTTAATGCGCCGGCGCTAACTTGTGTAAGACTCGGTTGCCAGAGTCTTAGTTGCGGCTGCCACGGGCGAGGCGGCCGCAACTGAATTTCGGCGTTCGGGCGCGTTGCCACGGCAACCGGGACGCTGCGCACACCGATGACGTCATCGGTGCCGGCGCAGCGCAACCGGCTAACGCTGATGGCAGCGCCGAAGTGAATTTCAGAAACGGCTATCATTGCGGCGCTAGGCCCTCTAGCGCCGCAAAATGGGCGCTAACCCTACTGAATTTTCAGCCCTTTGTATTTTGAAACCAGACAGGACTTTGAATTATGTATTAGAACGGATTGGAGACAAATCTAAATTCAGTTAGGCCTATAGTTAAGGCCATCAAGCAGTTTACATAAATAAATGGAAACAGATTAAGAAAGCCATCGAGGCTGGAAAGGCCCTTCAAGGAACATTCATGACAAAACAAGTCAATTATCGGGCCGGTAGATGCAATTACCGGCCATCTAAAAACAATTAGTATAGATCGCTACCATTATTTAAAATAGCCTGCCAAGATTAAGACAAAGAACTAACCTGATATGGCACACAGATAAGGGTTTTCGAAAAGAGTATAATTGAAGGCCCCGGGTAGCAAGTTCTCTCTCTCTGCTCGGCTCTTCTGCCCCTCGCCCTCATGGCTGTCGCTCTTTCTCTGTCCCGCACTTACCCCCTGGCCTTTGCCCGTGCCTTTCCCCACTCCATCTGGAAATCGCCCAGGCACTGCATCGGGCGGACACGGACAATTCAGGCCAGGCGAGACGGGACGCGGCGAGGGGAGGAGGAAGACCAACTGAGGAAGACCAGCTGAGGAGACAAATTGAGGAGACGAACTGAGGAGATGGACTGAGGGTAGGCTTCGAATCATCGGGCCTTCAGCCTCAGCCAACCTGCGACTATCTTCATACAAACTCAAACTGTACGCCGAAGAAGAGGAATCATCTCTGCAAGGTAACGTACCCAAACAGAGACTTTAACTTTGGGGTACTCGAACCTGGACAACGCCCTTGCAGCACCCGGAGACCACGTGACGACGGCAGGCTCCAGAGAGCACCAAGAACGAACCCCGAGCCCCACCGCTGTTTTGAGTTCAGCAAACCCTTTTGATTGGTGAGCATAAATTCTGGCCCCTCATAGCTTAATCTAGTTAGGTTTAGGGGGTGGGATAAGGATAAGGGTATTGTTAAGATAGTTGTTTTCCCTCGATGTGCCGTGTGTTCCCCATTCCCTGTATAAGTATAGTTATTTGTATTTGCCTGTAATTTTTATATACTGATAACTTCTCATAAGACTGTGTTAATTTTCTGTTTAATAAAATCTTGAGTTTTGCTTACATTCAAATGACCTGTCTACTCGAGTCTTTTCTGTATTGCTACCTGTACCTAGGTCCGGTGTCGAGAATCTCAGGGGTGTGGGAGCGATTCGAACCGCTCACGGGCAGTCAGAGGCATAACTGACTGGGCTCACATGCCACCCCCTACAGAATATCGACCGCGGCAGGACGCCGGCAACAGGGTTGCGTTACAGTAGACAATGGTTCGGATGAGCAAACCATGATGGAGGAAATGATTTCTGATTATGTGTTTAGCAAGGTGAATATTACTAAGAAGTTGATCACCACTCTGATAATGGCTGGGCGTCCGGTAGATGCAGCAGCTAAGTGGACAGAGGGAAAGGAACACAAGAAGTCCTTAGAGAAGGCAGTTTGGCTGATGTGCTTTAAAAAGCAGGTGCAGCTTTTGGACAGGCTCGTTGCAGCACAGGCAGTCGAGTTAAGGGAGTCGGCCCTGGCGATCTCGCAGGGGAGAAGTTATTAGTAGCTTTGCAGGCTTTGAACCAAGAAAGAGTGCACTTAGTGGGAGAACACAAGGCCCAGTTGGAATACCTACGGTGCCAAGTCACCGAGGCCAAGGGAAACGAGTTAAGTTTGCAGGAGAAAAACGGCCGCTTGGCAAGGCAGATTAGAGAACATGAAGAGAAAGTGCAGGAAGTAAAAGCCGCTTACAAGCTAGCAAGTGAACAGAGGTTTGAGGAGGCAGACCACAGCCCCTGTAGGGAAAGGATAGAAAATCTGAGCCGGGCCCTCCAGAAGGCAAAAGGCATGGTATGCCTCATAAGCCCAAAGGCAGGCAGATTTTATGGGGAACGAGGGGAGGACAGTTCCAACGTCACCGGTAGTGCCCTCGGACGACCCGGTTGAGAGAGAGGAGACCTCACAACCCCCACCCGTTGCACCAAGTTTCAGTGAGGTTTGGCAGCAAGGGGGGGGGAACCGGGGGTGGAACCCGAAGTGGAGCCAGAGGTGGAGGTGGAGGTAGAACAAACCCCGCCCGAGATCTCGGAGCCAGGACCGATGTGCCCAGCGCGGCATTAGAGGTTCGGCCCACCCGCCAATGGCGACAATGAGGGACCCCTCCAAAATCAGTTTGTGTTACCCTTTAACACCCAACAGCTCAGGGTTATGGTCAACCATATCCCGAAGCTTTCCGCAAAGGGAGACCCCTCGATCCACTTCAGGGAAATAGAGCAGACCGCCAGCATCAATGACTGCGATGATGCTGAGAAGGACAAGATGCTGCTATTCTCCCTGGAGAGTAATCTCCTCCAATCCCTCTCTGATGAGTGTAAAAGGGGGCAGAGCAGGTACGAGGAGCTTAGAGATGCGGTTCTGGAGGCCATGGGGGTGGATGAGGGAAGTCCTTTCTCCCGCGTGGAGAAGATGATCCAGCTCTCTGGGGAAACCCTGCAGGCTTTTGCGGACCGGCTGTGGCTGGTGTACCAGAAGGCTTGCCCGGGGACGCCGGGCCGGGCGATCCTGAACGGGGATTCCCTGACGCATTAGCTCCGTTGTCTGGTGGCGAACAGCTTGCCACAGGTCCGGGCCAAGGCAGAAGCCTGGTTTGACCCCAAAGATCCCCAGACCACAGAACTCACGGTAATTAGGCAGCTCACTCTGGCTTACAAAAACGGTGGGGGAGCCGATCCACACCCACCCAAGGGGAAGGTGCATGAGGTAAAACCCTGACCGGGTAGGAAAGAGTGGCACCAGGAAGGGAGTAACCCCCCCAACACAAATACCAATTGTTACGGGTGTGGGAAGGATGGTCACTGGCAGAAGGATTGCAAAAACCCTTGGAAGGATAACAAGGGAAAGCATCCCACAGCCCCAGCCTAAAAGGCGGGGGCTGGGACCCCTTCCGCAGAGGTCGAGTCACTTTTGGATGCCATGAGGTCCTTACTGACTGGCCAGGGGAGAGTAGCAGCCACTACCGGTGCTCTCACCCCGTCAGCCCCATCCAACCCACAGCCGTGACTAGAGCCAGCACAGCCTGTTTATCTGTGTTCTCTCTGATATGATGAGTGGAAAAGATCCCTTTTGGGGATGGAGGTGGAAAAGGTAACAAGGACCTACCTGTTTGACACAGGGGCATCATGCACCGTGGTCTACTCAGCTAACCCCACCACCTCGCCTCTCTCCAGCGGGGTCCCATACAGTCTATCGGGGTTCATGGGTAGGGAACAGGCGGCTCGTTTTCTATCCCGCTCGCCATTCGGATAGGACCGCTCCGCTCCAAGTGGACCTGTGTCCTGATGAAATGGGACGTGGAAGGTGGAAGAGGGGTCCTGGGAGCCGACTTTATCGTAGGTCATGGGATCCTAGTGGATTTGAGGAATCACTGCCTTTGGGGGGCAGGTAGAGTAAGGAACGGAGAAGTCGTAGTGATCCCGGGAAAGGAAGGGAAGGGGACCCTCTGCAACATGAAGCCCAAAGAGGATTATAACCTCGGGCTCATGGTTAGCAACACCTCGCCAGAGTTCCAGGAACTTGTGCATGCCCACCTGGCCACATTTGCCACTCACAAGCATGACTGCGGGAGGGTCACAGGGTTTGAGGTCAGCATAGACGGGGATCCCATGGCCCGACCACAGAAACAGTATAACTTCCCCAGGGAAGCAGAGCCAGACTTGGAAGCAGTCATGTCCTCGTTCGTGCAGCAGGGAGCTCTGAGACCGATAACTACCCACGTGAATTCTCCATTATGGCCGGTCAGAAAGCCGGACAATTCCTGGAGGGCCACGGTGGACTATCGAGTGCTCAATAGTAACATCCCAGCCTGCGCACCCACAGTAGCAGCAGTTGCCGACCTCATCGGGAGTATTCCAGCATCCGCGACCACTTTCACAGTGCTGGATATTTCAAATGTGTTTTGGCCCATCCCTGTAAGGAGGGAGGATCAGTACAAGTTTGCCTTTACGTTTAAAGGGCAACAGTACACGTGGAACTGTTTGCCACAGGGCTTCCACAACAGCCCCAGCATTTTCCATCAATGCATGGCCGACAGTTTGAAGGATTTTAGCCAGCCCAGACAGTTGGCTCAATATGTGGATGACCTGCTCTTGTTCACTGATTCGAAAGAGGAGTATGGCCCGCTATTGGCTGAACTGCTGGAGCTGCTAGGACAGAAGGGTTTCAAGGTAAATCCCAGGAAAGCGCAGATCGGCCAGCAGGAGGTGAAATTCCTCGGTCTGACCATGCGCACTGGAGAAAGGGCCATAGATAAGGCTAGGAGGGAGGCGGTACAAGAACTACCGCTCCCTAACACAGTAACAGGTGTGAGGTCGTTTCTAGGGCTAACCGGATACTGTAGGGACTTTATTGAGGACTATGCAGCCACCGCAGCCCCTCTGCTCCGACTCCTACACAAGGGAATGGAGTGGCTTTGGGATGAGGGTTGCCAGGCAGCATTTGTCAGGCTCAAGAAAGACTTGCAGACCACGCCAGCTTTAGGGGCCATAGATGGGGGGAAAGAGTTTTTCCTGGAGGTAACAGCCACTGGGGACAGCCTGAGTGCTGTGCTGCTCCAAGAGCGGCACGGCCGGCTGCGGCCGGTGGTCTACTCCTCCAGGATACTCACAGATGTGGAAAGGAGCTATTCCAATTGTGAGCGGCACCTTTTGGCCACACATTGGGCTGTGAAAAGATCATTGATCTTCACAGGCACTTCTCCCATCACCCTCCTCACCCATCACACACCCACCCAGATGTTTCTGGACGGGAGGATCAAGGATGGAACAGTGAGCAGTGCCCGCATTGCCCGCTGGACCTTGCTCCTCTCACAGATGGATCGGAAGGTGAAGGGCCTCTGTGAGCCAAAGCTCTCAGCCAACATGGTATATCCTGGAACAGCCCATCGGCATTCCATTGAAGGGGTTTGGGAAATAAACATAGGTTTACGGGCCGGGATACATCCCACAGGCCGCGAAATCTATGTAGACGGTTCCAGCACGGTATTTGCTGGCGAGCGTCTCACAGGGTGTGAAGTTTACAACCCAGCGGCAAACATTGCTCTGGCGATTAAGCTCCCCAGCACCATGTGCGCCCAGCAGGCTGAACTGTCCACAGTGGTGTACGTTGTTACACACCCCAAAATCTTCCCCATCCCCTACACGATTTGCTCTGACAGCATGTTCACGTGCAATTCGTGTACCTGGCCATCTGGTCCCGCTGCGGGTATACCTCCGCTGACGGGAGACCCCTCACAGTAAAGCCCCTGCTGGAAAAGATCCTGGCAGCAGTGGGGGAGGAAGGGGAGGTTTTCATCCACAAGATGAAGGCCCATTCCTCCACAGAACCCCGCGGCCAAGGCAACCAGCAGGCTGACTTGCTCGCCAAAGAGGGTGCCTGCGCAGGCACTTTCTGGGACCCATTTGGGTCCAGACTCTGGTGGCGGTCAGAGGCAGGGACGGGACCTAAGGGAGTATAGGGGTAGCGTTAGCCCCGGACCTTAAGACAGTCCAAGCCCAAGACCCCATCATCAAAGCAGTCCTCAGCGCCGTAGCTGAGGGAAAGGGAGTAGAAGGTCCGTACGGCACAGCGACCCTCTCCGTTAAAGAGGGCATGCTGTTCCGGGGGGAACAGTGGGTTGTGCCGCAGCAGCACCGGAAGGAATTCCTTCAACTGGCCCATGAGGGTCCAGGAGTGGGACAACCCAGGCATGAGACCACCTGGCAATGGGTGGAACAGGCGGGATGGTGGCTGGGACTCAGGGACGATGTCCGCGAGTTCTGAGCAGGCTGTCTTGTGTACGCTGCGAACAACCCTGACCCCCACAAAAGGAAGGTCCCTATGGGACACGTCAGGAGGGTAGAGGGACCATGGCAGTCGATACAAGTCGATTACATCGGGCCCCTGCCCACCGCCCAGGGAGGCTATAAGTACTGCCTAGTCCTGGTAGACGTGTTTACCAAATGTGTAGACGCCTTTCGCTGCAGAAGAGCCACAGCTCTGGGTACTGCCAGGATCCTGGTCCGGGAAGTGTTCTCGAGGTGGGGTCTACCACAATTTGTGGAGTCCGACCAAGGGAGCCACTTCACCGGACAGGTGATGCAGAACACCCTGATGCTGCTAGGCATCAAGGGGCAATGGCAGATGGCCCACAACCCCCAGTCATCCGGGATTGTAGAACGCATGAATCGGACCCTCAAAGAAAGGTTAAGAAAGGAAACGGTGGACTCACCCCGTAAATGGGCCGAGGTCCAACCGTTGGTTTTGATGGGGATCCGGGCCAGCCAGTCTAAAAGCACGGGGTATTCCCCGTACGAGCTAATGACTGGCAGGGTTATGCGGACCCCCACCCATGTACTAGTCCCGGTGCTCACGGAGGGTCAGCTCAGGGAGGTGAACCGGGACAGGTTTGCCCGAAACCTCTTTGAGCACCTGAAGCAGGTCCATGAGCAGACGGCTGGGAACATAGGAAGGCAGCATCAGAGTAACCGATTGCTGCTTGAACCGAGAAAGCACCACGAGTGGGAGGTAGGAGATCAGGTTATGGTAAGGAACTATGCCCGAGTAGGTAGTTTGGAGCCATTGTACATGGGGCCCTACAGTATTGTAGATAAAGCCAGCCCCATGATATACGCCGTGAAGATGCCCCGGCGTACAAAATGGTTCCATATCAACCAGTGTAAGCTGTTTACACCTGAAAGGGGAAAGCAGCCAGTTGGGGAAAGGTCTGAGGATAAAGATCCTCAGCCTGCAGCAGGAGCGAGTTCACAGACTGCACAGGCAGGTGCTGTGGCTTGCTTGAAGGGAGGGGCCATCCCGCCCATCGATTGGGACACTCCCCCACTCTTCTGGGATCCAGACGAGGGGGAGGGACCTGAGGGTGAAAACCCCGCCCCTAACCCTGGTGTAGAGAGGGAGGGGCCTGAGGTTGAAAACCCCACCCCGGACCCAGCCATGGGACCTGGGGGCGGAGACTCTCAGCTCGCAGCAGCAGGCTGCGAAAAGTTACCTGCCCCCAGCCCGGGTTCGGGAGGGGTCAAGCCTGGGGGAGCAGCGGTTCGGGTTAAAGGTCCATCGACCAAGAAAGCCCCACCCGTCAAAGCCCCTAGAAGGTCCCCATGGACGCCCCAGCTGAGAAAGCCATGGTCACCAGTCCTCCAGTTACCAAGGGCCACCCCTCGAGTCAGGGAGAGGTCCAAGGACACAGGTCCTCAGCCAGCAGCCACGGGCTGCGAGGGACCAACAGGGAGGGATGGTGCGGTCACGCCGGGGGTAGCGGCGAGCCGCAGTCTGACCGGGGATTAGCCTGGCCGCCCGGAAATGGGTGGTGGATGTATATAGTTTTAGTTTAAGTAAAGTGTAATTATTTAGCTTAAGTTTGGGTGTTTTTGATTTAAGTTAAATAAGGTGATGGGTAGTTTTAAGTTAAGTAATCTGTTAAGAGTGTGTATTTGGGTCGAGGTCGCGGGACCCGACCATGCTTCACCAAGCCAGAGAATCTTTTGGGGACCTGGCTGCATGTTCTTTTACATCTTTTTGCAGAAAGACTTTCGGGATGGAAGGGATCGTGATCCTATTCGCCCTGATTGGGATGAGCATGGAGAGATGGGGCGACGTCCAAGACTCCCACATCTATGGGTGTTCGGGAGACAGAGCGCCCCTGGTGATTGATGGGAGCGGTGAACGGGATGCGGAGGAAACCGTCGTTTACTTCCACGAGGGAAGGTGGCCAGGAAGGCTGGGGTCCAATTCGTCTCAGTACTCCAGCCAAACCGGATTCACGTTCGGGGAGGCCTCCCTCCTGTGCCCCAGGGTGCGAGTCGTTACCACAAGGGTCAGTGTCACCGTTGGAAAGCGAATATGTTTGACGTGTAAAAGACACATTCCACTGGATAGGTGGTGGTGGCTCAGAAAGTTGAGCAAGGACATGAGGAACTCTGAAGTCGAGTGGGAACGGTTGGGGAACAACACCCATCGGACGATTACCAGGACTCATGGAGGACTAAGCGTGTGTTGGGACAAGTGGTGGGAACTGGATCAAGGGATTTATATCTGTATGTGGGGATCAGAGACGGTCTGCCCCGCAGGCATATCCATTGTTTTCCATCGGCAGTGGCACGACACTGGGGAGGGGATGAAGTTGGATACCAGCCTGAAGGTGTGTGCGGTCCCATACACCCCGATCCCAATCAATGCCACTGAGCTTGTGCCCCGCCCACGGCTCAGGTGGCGAGGTTATCCAGGGAAGGGTGCCCCACCACCACCAAGGGACCAGGGAATGGGTTGGTACTAGTCCCCACCGATCAGATTGTAGGGGGTTTCTCTTGCGTGCTCTGGTCTCCTGCCAGGCTTCTTGTAATAATTACCCGTGAGTGGTTCGGCCCACTCGCCCCTACGGTTCTAGACCTTGGACTTAGGTACGGGGAGCTGTAGTGCAGAAAAACTCAATAGACCAGGTCGAATAGCATGAAATGGATGCCTTTATTGAACAGTTTGCAGCATTATAAAATACATGTCATATGCACAGATTAAAGAAACTACAAGCGTGCACACATCTATAAACTTAACTCTATAGAAATGGGGAACACACGGCACATCATGAAAGGGGTAACACATTACAATTACCCTTAACCCCCTCCCCCAAACCTAACTAAGTTTCGATTTGAGGGACTCGGGATCATGCTCACCACTTTAAGAATTGCGAAAAAAGGCTTTGCAGCCTTTCGACACAGCTTTCCGTCGTCACGTGGGTTTGGAAGCTTCTGGCGCAGCTTGTTTTCCTCTTGGTTCTCCTGCGATGAGCGCTTGCCGATGTGATGTTGGAGAACTGGAGTACCGGGCCCTGAGTGTCTTCTTCTCCGGCCTGGGTCGTCGATGATCTCCCGACAAAAGTACCCGGGCCTCCCTCGTCGTCTTTCCGTCGTGGCCGGGCCTTGCCTGGCTGAGCTGGCTTCCAAGCCGAATTCTTCTCGTCGTCTTCTCGTCATGGCCGGGCCTTGCCTGGCCGAACACTGAACACGTTCCGAACCGAAGTTTCAATGCTCCGAACCGAAGTGCTGTACCGAAGAGTCTGTCCCCAAGCGTACCGATGGAGAACTCACTGATGGACTTTACTCAATCCACAGTTATACCTTTTGGAACATGCTTATCTCCCGCCAAATCATAGTCCTGTCTTTGTAATAATTTTGGTGGGCAGAACTCTCTGCAGGGGTGTTTTGTCTTCATAACGGGAGTCGGTGATAGCTTAACTGGCCTTCCTGGGCCGATAATGTCTTTGCTTTGTTACCGTAACTTGGTTTGTATATTGATCGGTCTGGAGATTGCCCTGGATGGCTGTTAAACGGCTTCTCTTTGTACAGTGTAATGGGCTAAAGCTTTCGTTCAATTGTCCGCCCATTTCTTGATGGGTCTCATCCTGCCACCCAAATCTGTCCTGTACTTATAATCTAATCAATATGTATGCTCAGTTCCATGAGTTTCGGCTTCCCGAAACTGGTTTCCGCGGGCTTTGAATGTCCTTAATCCACAAGCCTGTCTGGCTTGCAGTAACAGAAAATTCAAATGGTCCCAGAAGCTGGTCACGAGGTCTGGTGGCCATTTTGTGTGCCCTTTTATCAAAGGTTTCTCTGTATAAGCTTCTTTTGGTCAATAAAGCTGTTTTATTAGCCCTATTTTCCTACGTGATTATTTAATGAAAATTTCGCGAATCTTACAGTCCCTCCTGTGATACTGATAGCTTGCTTAAAGTATCAATAACCCTTGGTGAGCAAATTTTCCTTGATTCCCCACATCCAAACATTCCTGGTAATTAACTATCTATGACCCCCACGACGCATGCAGTTCCCATTTCAGAAAAATTACATTGTGTACAGTTGGACAACCATAGGCAGTACTACCTCAAACTAAAACACATTCATCTTTCAGATGTGAAAGGGGCCGATACCCCTTATACCACCTGCATACACATTTTGTTAATCAAAAATAGAAAACTGATCAACTGTTATAACACAACAGTATTCATACACTTAAATCATATAGTAACCAAAACCAAGAGTAGAGGGACGCTTTATCCTTTAATACATAGCGGCCTAAGCAGGGGTCTCTTCACTCACTCGTACATAGCGTTCTCTCCATTCTCCTGTATTCTCGTGCCTCTGGAGGCGTTTGCCTCTCTTGCAATGCACGAACAGTAGATATATTACAATCAAAACCTGACACACTACTAGGATGTGGGATGCTATTCTAATCCAGGGCGGGATCTCTATATTAGTGAACAGGTCCCACCATGGTGGGGTGACTATGTCTAATATGTCTTTCCCTATCTCCAATGTCTTCTGCTCTAGTGTGTAAAAATGCTTCTGTGAGACTATTACGGCTTTTAAAATCTTGGTGAGGTGTTCGGGGAGAGGGGGAATGACATAACCAAAATGCGCAATGAATCACTGCAAATCCGTGAAATTCTCTTTTACAGTGAGGTGAACAGTGGAAGGTACAGGAATGGGGACAATTCGCTGTTGTGCCACTTGAACTTCAGCCCCGGATTTGAAACAGAAACTGCTGTCACTGACCGGACACCACCCGTGCTGTCCGTGGTGGTAGTGAGGCGCTGCAGTGGTAACACAGTATGTTCCACCTCCGATATATGCCACCTGCGGGGGCACATGGTCTTTTGCCATTGCCTCCATGGTGCAATTTACCGGCTTCGCGCTAGCGGCTCTGAACCCGCACTGTGGTTTTAAAAAGGCATTCAAGTGCTGGGGACACAGGATGATGTGTGCTCCCCGGCTTCGACACCCCGAGAGGTCGGTGCCTGTCATCGTACGCTCCCATCTGATGACATAAGGCGGGACCACTGCGTAACGAATGTGCGCACCCCCCTGAATGACTCCAATGTTCTCCACCCTGTATACCGGGGCGGGTTTTGCTGTGGGACCCAACATCGGCATCCTCACCACTATTCCCATGATAGTGTGATTCGAGCGTCCGCAGTCCACTGGGACTGGCTACGCCTCTGCAGCTAGTCTGAGCTGGCACGGACTTAATGCGTTCTCAAAAGGGTGGAGCGCTTGCAAGTGCTTATTGCTGATCCAGGACGGGACCAAACCTTGTTTTAAATCCTCCAGATTACTGCGGCCCTCGCCCAGTAACCACGCCCCGTATAGCACACAAGCCTCGTTCTGTGCAGCCTGATCGGACGCATTCCGATCCTCCCTAATGAGTGCATTTACCGTTCTAGCGTGTTTCTCCAGCTCAGCGATTATTTCTTTTAAGTGTAGTGTCATGGCCTGGTCCTCATTTAGCTCAGAACCCACTACCTTATTTTCGTTTGTCAGGATGTTCCTTAACTGGGCCTTTAGACCATTAATCTGTGTCTGCAGCTCCACGTTGTCTAGAGCGTTGACAACAGACGTCCCGGTACTAAAAGCAGTGAAGATGTCAATTACAGTACCCCTTCTTTGCCTCCCTACCCGATCCAAAACTTCCTGTGGTGTGGTGTACAATTCGGCTTTGTCGATGTCGGCAAAGTCAAACTCATAAAATTGTCTGAACATCCTGGTTAACAGGACCTGGTACAATTGCTCCGTTTCCTTGGGACACCACTCCGGCAATCGTACCTCAGTGAGGTTTAAAATCACTGAGGCCACCGCGTAGTGTACCCCTTGGTACAGCATCTGACCGGTGGGTACCAATACTAAACCGTTCCCGGGTCCCTTTGTGGTGGTGGGGCACCCTTCCTTCTGGGCTAGTGCTACCGGAATCGTGGGCAGGAGCTTGTGTGGGCGGGTGATGAGTTCAGTGGCGTTTACCGGAATCGGGGAGAAATGGACTCCGCACGCCCGGGTGCTGACATCCCACCTCATCCCTTTCCCTTCATCCTGCCACTGCCTCTGGAAAAAGATGGATATGCCTTTGGGGCAAACATACTTCGAACCCCACATGCAGACATATATCCCTTCATCTGGTTCCCACCATTTGTCCCAACACACACGTAATTGTCCGTGAGTCCCCGTAATTGTCCGATGTGTAAGGATTCCGGGGGCTTCTTTTAAACTGGTTTAAGGTAATCTACCTGGCCAGCAGTCTTTTTGCTGCTGCACTCTAAACCAATTTCGCTACCCCTCCTTTAGTTCTGAGTGGAGGAACTTATAATTAATGATATTAAAACGGAACACGTGGTTTGGATGAGAGAAAATTATCAAGCTTTATTAACTAAAAGAAACTACAATCACAATATCAAACTATCCCACACGAACACAGTAAAATTGTAAAACTATATATCAAGGGGGTACACACGGCAAAAACGAGGGGTACAATGGCTACAATGTTATTTAAACAATCTTAGCAATTCCCTTAAATTACCATCCCCCCTTAACTCCTGCTAGGTTGCCTTGTTGAGAGTCAGAAAATCTCTGCTCACATGGCCCAGCGAAGAGAGAGAGAGAGAGAGAGAGAGAGAGCTCACCTTATCGTCCCAGGAAGTCAAGAGAACGAGCTGGCTTCAGCACCTATCTTTATACCTGGTGAGCCCCCCTGCCGTTCTGCCTTGCAAGGGCTGTGTGCAAAATTAACCCCAAAGCTGTGATAGGCTAACTCAAAGTGGTTAGATTGAGTTAATGTGATTTTCAGAGCTCCCTTTGCTGAAACAAAAGGGAGATACATCTGCTCCATTGTTCAGTACTGGGTGTCTTAAAAATCCTTTCAAATGTTAACGCTTCCCATTTAAGATACAAAAAGTCACTTCTGCAGTTTAGATGTCCTTTGGATCCACTCGACATACAAACAAATGCTAATAGCATTCAATTGCTTTGTAAACAAAGCATTGTCCTTTGTCTTCATTGAACCTTACTTCCAGACACAGAAAGCTGCATTCCAAACCTCTTTTGTCCTTCGGCCATGTGGTGTGACAGCCATTTTATCTTTGGAAACTTAAAAGCACCTCGCTCAGGGATCCTTTAATCAAAAAAATGAATCTTCATAACTGTAAATTATTGCGAATTCTTACAGTCCGCCCTTGGATACTTCCAGCTTGCTTGTAGTATCCTCTTGAAGAAATGAGCAATAATTTCTGACCCCCCACAAACAACCATCCCCTGTATTTACCTAATAGCTATCTGCCACTGATCCCCGTCCCATCTATTCCCCTTAAATTCAAGAAAAAAACCATGGTACGGTAGGCATCTTACAGATACTTCAGTTTTCACTAAGGGGTCTCATACCCCTACACGCTTGTAAAATTATACAGTGTAAACCAAATTTACAATCACCTTTTTTTTTACATCATAAGTTATTACAAAATGTTGCAATCTTAGTTACACAATGTACTCAAAAATTATCGCAAGCACGGTGAGGGTCCTACGCCTCTGCTCAACTTGGAGTTGTCACAAACTGGTCCCAAGCACGGAGAGGACCTCACGCCTCTGCTCAACTTGGGGCTGCAACACAAAATACAAAAAATCATTAAACAACATGCTTAAATGAACCCCGATCATCACGTGCCGATGATGGGTCACGAAATTCGAGTGGGTATTGTTCCTCCCACTCGGGCAGTAAAAGTACCTTCCACCCCCCTATGATCAGCTTAAACTTTAAAACAGGCAGAATGGATTTACCGACCAGCCTGTTCCGCCAGCCCCGAGCCGTTCCCTTGTCCTTTTGTGGAGGCGGGGTATCCCTCATGTTTAAAATTACCTTCCACAGACCGAGACCGGGGAGTATGGGATCTCATGACTCCCAGTCCCTCCCCCTCCCGTCTTCCCTCGACTGGCTGCAGAAAATGATGTGTGCCTGTGTGGCGGCACTCCCTGGCCCCACACTGATCCGGCCACCCACTCATCCTTCCCAGCCACAACTTACCTTCTTTGCCCGTGGGCCCCCGGGTGAGTTCCTCCCTCCCCCGACCGCACCCACGCGACTCTTGGGTCTCCCCCCTCCTCTATACAATCATTCCCGGGCCATCACCACCCACCCCCGGGGAACGCGTCCCTATGACCAGGCGCCCGCGCTTCCCCATCGTGACTCCTCAACAGCGAGGTCTCCCGCACGTGAACTTCGGTCAGGATGGTGCTGGGTTGGGGGCCATGCCCCACCCAGCTGGGGCCATCTCCTCCCCGTAGGAGGAGTAGGCAAGTTCCTCCGGACTCGGTCCGGCTTTTCCCCGAAGGTCACTGCGGGGTCTCCTGGATTCGTCCAGTGGCGCGGTGATCCCCAACATTCCGTATCTTCATTCGATGTCCAGCTCGGGCTGGGCGAACATGGCTGCTTCATTTTCCAATCTCCTGTAAAATTTAAAAGGGACATGCAGCCAGGTCTCACTGACCTGCTGCCTTAGGTGGAGACATGGTCGGGTCCCTCGACCTCGGACCAAAATACAAACATTTGGCACACATGTAAATTTAAACTCTTTTTGCTTGCTTAAAACTAGTTAAATCACACAATACTTAAAATACACCTTAAAGCAAGCTATATACACACATAGCTATAATACAAATGCCGCCCGTCTCCGGACGGCCAGTCTAATCTCTGGCACTGTCGCAGATTGCTGCTGGCTGCAGCGAAGCTGGACTGCCTCCTGTCTCTGGTCCCTCGCAGCTTATGGCTGTTGAGTGGGGGCCTCTGTTCTCTGGCTTTTCCCTGGCTCAGGAGACCGCCCTACTCCACTGTAAAGTGGGTGACCATGCTTTCTTAGGCTGGGGCACCCGCTGAGACCTTCTGAGGGGTGTCTCTACGGGGGAAACTTTGGCTGGCGGACCCTGAGCTTGGGTCACAGCCCCAGCTGGCTGGGAACCTGCTCCCCCATGTCCAAATAGCCCGCACTGTATAATGTACCTGGCAGCCTGCCGATGCAATTCTCTCTCTGGGTTTGTCTGCTCTTTCCTGCCCACTCCTGTGCTGGGGGCAGGTATACTCTCACCACCCGCTGCTGGTGGCTGGAAATTTTCCTCCCCATGTTTAAAACCTGGTGTCAGCTCCCTCCCTATGTCTCCTGCAAGAGGGATTGCTATCCCTGCCCCCGCAGGGTCCCACATCATGGGGGGGACCCCTCTAGAAGCGGGCTGGGAAGCTGGCTCCTTTAAATAGGCCACAGTGCCTGTCTTTACAGGTGGTGAACTTGAACTTGCCTTGTACAATTTGTCTGAATTTCTCTGTGCCCCATCCCTGCCTGTAATCACTGCCACTGGCCCGGACCCATATGGGTCCCAGAAAGTGCCTGCACGTGCACTCTCTTTGACCAGCATACCGGCCAGTCATTGTGGGGAGGCAGAGGTGGGCGAGGGGGTTGCAGCACCACTGATGGCTGCTACCTTTCCCTGGTTGATCAGGAGAGACCGCATTGCTTCCAGTAGCGACTCGACTGAGGCGGGGGAGATTCCTGTCTCTACTCTTTGGGCTGGGGCTGGGGGATTCTTTCCCTTGCTATTCTTCCAGGAATTCTTACAGTCTTTTCTCCAGTGACCGTCTTTCCCACACCCATAGCAATTTAACCGAGCCTGGGAGGGACTGTTCCCCTCCTGGTGCCACTCTTTCTTATACTGAGCCCCAGGTTCAACCTCGTGGACTTTACCCTTCTGCTGGGGGCTCTCTCCATTCCTCCCATTCCTAAATGTCACCATGAGCTGCCGGATTACAGTCTCTTCGTTACTAGGGGGTCTCGGGGGTCAAACCATGCGTTGGCCTTTGCTCTTATCTGGGGCAGGCAATTGTACACCAGGCAACGAAGCCATTGGGTCTGCTGCTGCTGGTTCAGCTGTGCCCTATCTTGTCCCCCTGTACATGCACGGTTGTAGACTGGCCACAGCCTGTCTGCAAAATGCCTGTGGAGTCTCCCCTTCCTGCTGCAGGGTTCTCCCTACGCGATCGAACGGATTGCCGTCGTTCGCACCCATGGCTTCCAGTATTTCCTCCTTCAGGTCCTCAAAACCCTTCTCTCCTCTCTTGGCCTCAGCCGAAAGGGTCTGATAGAGCTTACTATCCACAGAGAAAAGCAACATTCTGGCTTTCTCTTCATCATCACAGCCGTTAACACCAGCTGCCTGGTCTACTTGTTGGAAGTGCATTGAGGGGTCTCCCTTTTCAGAGAGCATGGGAATATGGTTCACCATACCCTTGAGCTGTGGGGTATCATAAGGGACCAGATAGGTATTCTGAACAGCCCCTGGGTCATTATTATTCACGGGCTGACCGTACCTCCGTTGTCGGAGGGGGTACACTGGTCCTGGTCCCCGCCTGCCTAGCGGGACCTGCTGGCGTCCTCCTACCACCCCATTGTCCACCCCTCCTTGCTGCCAGAGCTCCTCAAAACCCGGAGCTGTGGGCTGCTGACTTGGGATCTCTAATTCCCTAGCCAGCCTTTCCCTGGGTGTTGCCTGTGGGGCGGTTTGATTTGGGCTGCCAGTAAAATCCAGCTGAGCTGCCTTCGGGCTGATCATGCAAATCATTCCCCTTGCTGCCTTTAAAGCCACGTTAAGACTTTCTATCTCTGCCCTATAGGGGCCATGATCTGCTTCACCAAACCTGGCATTCTCTTCCCGCAGTCTCATCTCACTGTCCCTCGCCTCTGTGACTTCCTGCACAAGGCGCTCTATAAATGCCTGGCATTTCGTGACCTCTAGTGTGAGGCGTGCATTCTCTTCCCGCACCCTCATACCACTAGCTCTGGCCTCTTTAAACTCCTCCTGCTCTCCCATCACACCCTTCCTAACCCAGCCACCTATACCCCGATAGGTGAGCCTACACGCTGCTGCTAACATTCGCAGGGCTACCCACATACTGAAAACAAGAGAAACAAGAGCTGATGCTTTCACCAGATCCAGACCACTTATTAAATCAAAAACTGCCTCCACTCCTACCTGGCTCGCCATTGTAAGGATTCCGGGGGCTTCTTTTAAACTGGTTTAAGGTAATCTACCTGGCCAGCAGTCTTTTTGCTGCTGCACTCTAAACCAATTTCGCTACCCCTCCTTTAGTTCTGAGTGGAGGAACTTATAATTAATGATATTAAAACGGAACACGTGGTTTGGATGAGAGAAAATTATCAAGCTTTATTAACTAAAAGAAACTACAATCACAATATCAAACTATCCCACACGAACACAGTAAAATTGTAAAACTATATATCAAGGGGGTACACACGGCAAAAACGAGGGGTACAATGGCTACAATGTTATTTAAACAATCTTAGCAATTCCCTTAAATCACCATCCCGCCTTAACTCCTGCTAGGTTGCCTTGTTGAGAGTCAGAAAATCTCTGCTCACATGGTCCAGCGAAGAGAGAGCGAGAGAGAGAGAGAGAGAGAAAGCTCACCTTATCGTCCCAGGAAGTCAAGAGAAAGAGCTGGCTTCAGCACCTATCTTTATACCTGGTGAGCCCCCCTGCCGTTCTGCCTTGCAAGGGCTGTGTGCAAAATTAACCCCAAAGCTGTGATAGGCTAACTCAAAGTGGTTAGATTGAGTTAATGTGATTTTCAGAGCTCCCTTTGCTGAAACAAAAGGGAGATACATCTGCTCCATTGTCCAGTACTGGGTGTCTTAAAAATCCTTTCAAATGTTAACGCTTCCCATTTAAGATACAAAAAGTCACTTCTGCAGTTTAGATGTCCTTTGGATCCACTCGACATACAAACAAATGCTAATAGCATTCAATTGCTTTGTAAACAAAGCATTGTCCTTTGTCTTCATTGAACCTTACTTCCAGACACAGAAAGCTGCATTCCAAACCTCTTTTGTCCTTCGGCCATGTGGTGTGACAGCCATTTTATCTTTGGAAACTTAAAAGCACCTCGCTCAGGGATCCTTTAATCAAAAAAATGAATCTTCATAACTGTAAATTATTGCGAATTCTTACAGTTGGGTATTGTTACCCAGTCGCTCCCACTCGATTGTAGAGTTCTTCATGTCCTTCCCCAGCTTTCGAAGCCACCACCATCTACTTAGTGGTACGTTCCCATTACACACCAAACAGATCCTCTTTCCCATGGTAACGCTGACTCTGGGTGCAATGATCCTCACCCGAGGGCACAGTAACGAAGTCTCTTGGTAGGCAAACCCGGATTTGCTGGAGTATTCTGTAGAATTCGACCCCAACCATCCTGGCCATCTCCCTTGGTGGAAGTAGGTGGCGGTTTCCTCAACCTCTCGCTTCCCCGTCCCATCCGTCGCGATGGGGGCTGTGTCCCCGGAGCATCCGAACACGACGACGTCCTTGGTGCGGCCTCGGTAGGCCAGCCTGCACCCGATCGCCGTGAGCGCCACGAGAATCCTCTCCATTGTATTCCTGGTTTCTGTAACCGATAAGATGATGTAGCCAGGCTCCCAATAGGCGCTGGCCTAATTAAACGGATGCTTGGGTCCCTTTGACCCCGCTTCCAAACAAACACACATACTGGGCAGACTTCGAAAACTACCTTTTAAAACATCCCCACCATCTTAAACTTTACATGCCTTAAACTAACATTAAAATTACTTAACTTAACTTATCATTACCTAAACTTAACATACCTAAACTTATGTACAGCGCCGCCCTCCTTCGGGCGGCCTACCTAATTCCTGTGAGGGCTGCAGCGTGCTGCTCCCTGTGGCGGGGCTGCACTGACCTTCGGCTTTGATCCCCCACAGCCTGTCGCTGCTGAACGGGAATCGTGTCTTTCCTGGGCTACCCTGGATCGATGTTGGGGGAAGTAAGGAGGATCTGACCAAAACTTTCTGGGCTGAGGCGTCCGAGCCGACCTACGAGGGGGCACCTTGGGCGAGGCTCCCAGGGCTAACGGACCGGGGATCGGGACCTTCACCGTCGCAGCCTGTGGTCCCACCACAGCTGCCGGCTCCGGCTCCCTTCCCTCAGGCTCCGCCCCCCCTGGGGCTGGGATCCGTGGCATCCGACTCCACCCCACCTGTCCCCACAGGTGGTGAGTCTCCACCCCCAATCCGTACCTCCCCTAAGCTCGAGTCGGGGGCGAGACCTTCGTCCTCCGACTCCTCCTCCTCCGTGATTGGGTCAGGGGCGGGGTCGAGCTGTTCGGGCTCTTCCTCGTCCGAATCCCAAACTAACGGGGAGACCTCCCACTCTGATGGGATGACTCCTCCCCTCACGCAGGCTACAGTTCCAGCCTGTGTGGTCTGTGACCCTGTCTCAGGCTGAGGATCTCTGTTCTCAGACCTGGCCCCTGTTGTTGGCCCTTGTGCACCCGACTTAAACAGTTTACACTGGTTAATGTGAAACCATTTAGTACGTCGGGGCACCTTCACTGCGCATACCATGGGGCTGGCCTTGTCTACAATGCTGTAGGGCCCCATGTACAGTGGTTCTAGACTCCCTACTCGGGCATAGTTCCTAACCATGACCTGGTCTCCGACTTCCCACTCTTGCTTCTTACGGGGTTCCAGCAACAGTCGATTGCCCTGATGCTGTCTCCCCATGTTCCCAGCCGCTTGCTCATAAACCTGTTTCAGGCGCTCCAAAAGGGTTTGGACGAACTTGTCCCGATTCACCTCTTGGAGCTGGCCCTCAGTGAGCACCGGAGCTAGTACATGGGTGGGTGTTCGCATGATCCTCTCAGTCATTAACTCGTGCGGGGAGTGCCCCGTACTTTTGGACTGGCTGGCCCGGATCCTCATGAGGACTAGAGGCAGGATCTCCGCCCACTTCTGGGGCGAGCCCATTGCCTCTTTCCTCAGCTTTTCCTTGAGGGTCCGGTTCATGCGTTCAACAATCCCGGATGACTGGGGATTGTGCGCTACGTGCCACTTCCCTTCAATGCCCAAGAGCATGAGGGTGTTCTGCATCACTTGGCCGGTGAAATGACTCCCTCGGTCGGACTCAACAAACCGGGGGAGCCCCCACCGTGAGAACACTTCTTGGACCAAGATCTTGGCAGTACCCAGCGCCGTAGCTGTTCTACACGGGAAGGCTTCTACCCACTTGGTAAACACATCCACCAGGACCAGGCAGTACTTATAGCCTCCCTGGGCGGTGGGCAGGGGCCCTATGTAGTCGACCTGTATCGACTGCCATGGTCCCTCTACCCTCCTGATGTGCCCCATGGGCACCTTCCTTTTTAACAGGAGCTGCAGGCCTCACCTCATGCACCTTTCCCTTCGGGGGAGGCACTTCCTTACTCCTGCTGTTCCTGTAACCTATCGTGCGCTGATCAAGTACTTATTGGGGTCAAACCATGTTTTGGCCTGCTCCCTCACCTGTGGCAAGCAATTGGTGACCAGGCACCGGAGCCAATGAACCCTTTGACCAGCGTCCAGCCTGTCCCGGGCCGGCCCGCCCGGGCAGCTGCGCCGATACACTGGCCACAACCTTCCGGCGAAAACCCGTGGGGGCTCTACCTCTAGCTGTACCGTCCTACCCAATCGGAGGAACGGACTTCCGTCACCTTCCCCCATAACCTCCAGGACCTCGTCCCGTAAAACCTCATACTCCCTGTGCCCTCTCTTGCTCTCATCAGAGAGACACTGGAGGATCGAGCTGTCCAGGGAGAACAGCAGCATTCTGGACTGCTCTCCCCCGTCGCAGTCATTAACTGCTGCGGTCTGCTCCACGTCCCTAAAATGGACGGAGGGATCTCCTGACTCGGAGAGTTTTGGGATGTGGCTTATCATTGCCCTTAGCTGTTGTGCGCTGTGGGGCATTACAATCTGATTCATGAGGGGTCCGTCATCGCCATTGGCTTCGTCCGGACCGAGCCCCCGGTGTCGAGTGGGACACATCGGTGCCGGCTTCGACCCTACTACCTGGGGTTGCTCTACCTCAGGAATCTCTTCGTCTAACTCCACCGTTTCCTTCCCCTCAACCCAAGACTCATCATAGCTGGGAGGTGCCGAGGGCTCGGTGGTTGGTACCCCAACTGCCTCTCGCGGAATTGGTCTTTTGGATTCCCTGGCTAACTGTAGATGGCTCGCTGGTGGGCTTATGAGACACACCAAGCCGTTTGCCTTCGCTAGGGCCGTTCTCAGGTCCTCTAGCTCCCTTTGGCAAGCGCTATGGTCGGCGTTCTCAGACCTATCCTCGATGGCCATCTTGTACGCTGCTCTAGCTCCCAGAATACTCTCCTCCTGTGCCTTTTCCTGCTGAGCTAGGCGGACACACCTGTCTCTTATTCTTCCTTCACTGGACTTGGCCTCAGTGACCTGACACACCGATATACAGGGTGGAGATCATTGGAGTCATTCAAGGGGGTGCACACATTCGTTTCACAGCGGTCCTGCCTTACGACATTAAGTGGGAGCACGCTATGACAGGTACTGACCTCTCAGGGTGCCGGAGCCGAGGAGCACACATAATCCTGTGTCCCCAGCACTTGAATGCCTATTCGAAACCGCAGTGTGGGTTCAGAGCTGCTGGCGCGAAGCCTATAAATTGTACCATGGAGGCAATGGCACAAGGCCATGTTCCCCCGCAGGTAGCATATATAGGAAGTGGGACATATTGTGTCACCACCGGCGCATCCCACTACCAGCATAGACAGCATAGCTGGTGTCCGGTTAGTGACAGCAGTTTCTGTTTTAAACCCGAGGCAGAAGTTCAAGTGGCCCAGGAGCGAATTGTCCCCATTCCTGAACCCTCCACTGTTCACCTCACTGTGAAGGAGAATTTTATGAATTTGCAAAAGTATGTAGCGCACTTTGGCTACGAAATTCCCCCTCTCCCTGAATACCTTACCAAAATATTCAAAGCCGTTATAGTTTCGCAGAAACATTTTTACACTCTCGAACAGCAAACAGTAGAGATAGGGACTAAGATATTGGATATTGTGATTCCACCCTGGTGGAACTTTTTCAATAACATAGAGGTCCCTTCGTGGATCAGACTGGCATCCCACATTCTCGTGGTTTGCCAGTTAGGGATAGTGTTGTATTTAGTTTGTATTCAGTGTAAGGGAAAAGGTCGGTGGTCAGAATTCCGAAACCAGAGGATCTGGAAGGAACATTATGTAAAGGTGGAGGGAGATAAGCCGGTTTAAGTCTTTTTCCCTGTATTTTGATTAAAGGATTATTTCTTTGTGTTTGTTATTTTTAATAAAGGTTTTTCTTTTGTTTTTTTTGCGACGCGGTTTAATAAAAATATATGTACCAAGTGGTGCAGGGGTGTTGGACCCCTCCATGCTTGGATGTGTGTGTAAAGTCTGTAATTTTATCCTATGTATGCTTATGTATAATACATTTTCGCGGAATGGGAAGTGCATGTGTCGTGGGTATATTAGGTAGGTAATTACAGGGGAAGGTTGACTATGGAGGGTCAGAAAAATTTTGCTCACTTAAAAGTATGATACTTCAAGCAAGTTTTAGTATGACAGGGGGGCGTGTAAGATTTGCAAAAGTTCTACATTTCCCCAAAGGTTGTTATTAATAAAAGGGACTCTGCGTGGACATTTTAAATCAAAAAGGGTACCCAAGATGGCGTCCGTGCCTTGTGGCAGAAAGCCTGTGAGATTTTAAAACTTGGACTTTGCAACGCAGGCAGCTTGTGGAGAAATTGAAACCAAAGCTACAGTTTCTGTGAAGAGAGACTTTGTAATTTGAAACCAGACAGGACTTTGAATTATGTATTAGAACGGATTGGAGAAAATCTAAATTCAGTTAGGCCTATAGTTAAGGCCATCAAGCAGTTTACATATATAATCGGAAACAGATTAAGAAAGCCATCGAGGCTGGACAGGCCCATCAAGGAACATTCATGACAAAACAAGTCAATTATCGGGCCGGTAGATGCGATTACCGGCCATCTAAAAACAGTTAGTATAGATCGCTACCATTATTTAAAATAGCCCGCCAAGATTAAAACAAAGAACTAACCTGATTTGTCGTGCAGATAAGGGTTTTCGAAAGGAGTATAATTGAAGGCCCCGGGTAGTAAGCTCTCCCTCTTTCTGCTCGGCTCTTCTGCCCCTCGCCCTCATGGCTGTCGCTCTTTCCCCGTCCCGCACTTACCCCCTGGCCTTTGCCCGTGCCTTTCCCCACTCCATCTGGGAAATCGCCCAGGCACTGCATCGGGCGGACACAGACAATTCAGGCCAGGCGAGGCGAGACGCGACGAGGGGAGGAGGAAAACCAACTGAGGAAGACCAACTGAGTAGACAAACTGAGGAGACGAACTGAGGAGACAGACTGAGGGTAGGCTTCGAATCATTGGGCCTTCAGCCTCAGCCAACCTGCGACTATCTTCATACAAACTCAAACTGTCGGCCGAAGAAGAGGAATCATCCCTTCAAGGTAAAGTATCCAAACAGAGACTTTAACTTTGGGGTACTCGAACCTGGACAACGCCCTTGCAGCACCCGGAGACCACGTGATGATGGCAGGCTCCAGAGAGCACGAAGAGCGAACCCCGAACCCTACCGCTGTTTTGAGTTCAGCAAACCCTTTTGATTGGAGAGCATAAATTCTGGACCCTCATAGCTTAATCTAGTTAGGTTTAGGAGGTGGGATAAGGATAAGGGAATTGTTAAGATAGTTGTTTTCCCTCGATGTGCCATGTGTTCCCCATTCCCTGTATAAATGTAAGAAGTCACACAACACCAGGTTATAGTCCAACAGCTTTATTTGAAGTCACAAGCTTTCGGAGCGCTGCTCCTTCGTCAGGTGAAGTCACCTGACAAAGGAGCAGTGCTCCGAAAGCTTGTGACTTCAAATAAAGCTGTTGGACTATAACCTGGAGTTGTGTGACTTCTTACATTTGTCCACCCCAGTCCAACTCCGGCATCTCCACACCATTCCCTGTATAAATATAGTTATTTGTATTTGCCTGTAATTTTTATATACTGGTAACTTCTCATAAGACTGTGCTAATTTTCTGTTTAATAAAATCTTGAGTTTTACTTACATCCAAACCACCTGTCTACTCGAGTCTTTTCTGTATCGCTACCTGTACCTAAGTCCGGCGTCGAGAATCTCAGGGGTGTGGGAGCAATTCGAACTGCTCACGGGCAGTCAGAGGCATAACTGACTGGGCTCATGTGCCACCCGCTACAAGGTTTTGCGACACTGGAGCCAGGTGTATCCACACAATGACCTTGCGCTGGCCTCCTCAGCTACCTCCAGCCAGGCTGCCTTCGTCTGTTGAGAAGGCTTCCTGCGGCCATTGGCAGGGAACAGAATGTCCCTGCGCCCTCTTACTCCCTCTACAAGAGCTTGCAGGGAGTCAGCATTGAATCTAGGAGCAGCCTTTTTGCCTGTGGCAGCACTCATGATGATCCTGGCCCTTTCCAGCAGCAGCAGCAATGAGAAATGAGAGGCTGAGGCTACATGGAGCCCTTAAAAACAAGTGCAGCAAAGACCTCATCAGTGCAGACCAACAGACCCGCTCCAACTCATTGCAGCAGGCAGCGCATACGATGGGACTAATTGGACCAATTAAATCAAAATGGGACACCGGGGGTGGCTGAAACTGGCAGCGGGTCCGAAACCCACTCACCAGGCAACCCGACTCCATCCCGCCTCCTCCTAAAAATCGAGGCCGATGGCGTCAGTGATCCCAATGTTAGCTGGCAGAAGCTGCAAAGTAGATGCATCCCTTTAAATTTTCCCAATAGCCGAATAAGGCTGTTCCCTGTAATTAATTGTGCTCCCTGTATCTAGGCACAGGGCTGGATTTTGTCAATGGGGACGTGATGGAGGCGGGACTCCCACTTTTTGGGTTGTGGTCCCGCATCCATCGACTTGTGGCCAACCCATGCTATTTTCCCTTGATTGACCTTGTTAAGCCCACCCAGCGGGCTCAGCAGGCCAATTAAGGGATACCTGGTTACTGGTGATGTCAGTGATTGACATTTCATCTGTCAAGAGCTTTTGACAGATGAAAAATCAGCGTTTGACAGCTCTGTGAAGCTGTCAAACACTGACAATCTGTCTTCTAACTTGAGTCCTTCTACTCAGACTCAGTTAGAGATCTCTCCAGACCAGAAAGCTGAATGCTGCAGCTTTTGACATTTCAGCGGCCATTCTGCTTTCTGTGCCGGTAAACTGAGGGACTCCCGAGAACTGAAGGAAGGAAGCCTGCAGGAGAAAGTAAAGCTAAGTAAAACTTATTAAAACACTTTACACTTACCTCACACAATTACCTCTGCACATATGCACACATCACTCACCTGCACAACGGACATCTCGACCCCTCCAACCTCTTCAGACCGACGGTCCACCTCGCTAACTTGGCGTGGTTCGGAGCCGTCGGGAAGCCCACACTTTAGGGCTAAAAATAGGGATTAGGCAAAAAACTGCCTGTTAACTACCTGTTAATAGGCAGTTAATTGGCACTAATCCCCTTCCCGCCTCGGGGAGGCGGCTCCCAGCACAGGTCGGGTACCCGCCTCCTGGGACATTGGCACGGAGGCGGGTTGGGGGTGGGATGGGTTCCTGCCCCCCGATTCTGCAATTTTCCCACCACTCCCGCCTCCAAACCTGCCTCCACGGGGCTTGGAAATTTGAGCCCCGAATTTCAGCAGGGGCATATTGCATTTATTTAAATGTGCTGCCCTTATATCAACTAAAATGAGATCAGCTGTCCATGATGTGATGCTTTCCTGGTGGCATTGTAACAGAACTAAATTATTAGTCCCATATTTTTTAGTTTTGTGTTGTTGCTGCTGACTTTTCCAGTTCAAACACGGGATATATAATTTCCTCCATTTGCTATTTATAAAGAATTGGTTAACACATTCAGATAAAATCCCACTCTACATTTTTTTATTTTAACCAGGTTAAGAACGCCATAAAAAATAAAGGAACTTCTGCAGCCCAGTGAACGAATCTCTAGTCCGTCATCACTTTGAAAATGTAAAAAGCCAGGCATTAGAACCACAAATTAAACAACAAAGTCATCCATTTCCAGTTGTTGCATAAATGGAGCCCCATAAGTAATTTGCCTTCAATTTGTTTTACTTCTTGCTATTATACCACACAACTAAAATCTAGTCAAATTTGCAGTTGCTTGGAATGTGCATGTGACCCATTCAGTAATATCTAAAAGCAAAGATCATATAATAAAATATTGGTTAGCAGTCTACTGAAATGAAGTGAGACTTGATGCAAATAGTTTCAGAAGAATATGTTGACAGATCTCAGTAACAGTTTATATTAATTTTGTTTTCATCAAATGAATTCATCACTGGCAGCTTATAAAACATGTTAGTGACCTTATATTTCAAACATAATTTTGTTTGCATGCTGTAATATCAGAACATAAGCTTCAACTGACAGAAATGTGATGCAAATAGGAAGATAGCTGCAAATGAGCCTACTCACCAATTATTCAGTGATAGTTTGACATAATCTGACAGCATTGTTGACAATGTTTATTTTTACTTTTCAAATTCTTATTTGGAAGAATCTCAAATAAGACTTTCTAAAATTGAAATACGTAACACATAACAGTTCTCAGTAGCTTCACAGGACAGTGCTTTCTGCTGCAGGATACCAGGAACCAACTGAACAAAGATTTTATAATTCAATACCACTCAATTAATATTCTTGTTCAGACAAGTATTGGGAGATTTTCAGGATGTAAAAGTTACAAATGTACTGACAACAAATACGATTGAGGAGATGAGAATACAGGACAGAAAAATAATTTTTAGCAATGTGAAATTATTTTGAAAACTGAGTGATTAAAGGGATACATTTAAATCAATACAGTAAATACAATTACTGTTGATTACAATTAATATCTCACTACCAGTAATGCAATTATTGCTGACTTTCAAATATAGACTGAACCATTATGATGTGTACAGAGAAGAGAGCAGGCTGCCCCTGGAGCTACAAGGTTACAATAAAATTATCTATAATGAAAAAGATGATCTCTAATTTTTCAGATTTACTGGGGCAGATTACATGGTTCCGGCACAGTGCCCCCATGAACTGATCTCTCTGAGATAATGCGAGGGCTGTTCCTTTAGATATGTTTGTGGCATTCCACGGGTGTGGCATGTGATGATAATGGCTTATATTTTCTGCCCCCCACGGGTGTGTATGAGGTGTTGTAAGGGGTTTTCCTCGAGAGATTTCCCTGAGGTTTCTCTCTCTAGAGGCCTCTCTCTCTCGCAAAGTAAACCTTGAGTGGTTCGACCCACTTGCCCCTTAGATTCTGTATTCTGGACTTAGGCGCAGGAACTACAATGTAGAGAAAACTCTTGTAGACCAAGTTTGATGAAACAAAATGAAATTTTATTGCATAAGGAAAAATATCAAATCAAATGCAAGCAGATAAGGGAGTACTTGGGAGGGAAAAGCACAAACAAATCATAACGACACAGTACTAACTAAAGCAACTACAGACATCTTATGCTCTACAAAGATCATCATGAAATAAGGAAACACACAGAACATCGAGGGTCAACAACTCATGTTAATTGTACCCTTAAATCCACCCCCTTATTAAACCTATCTAGATCTGATTGTGAAGGGCCAGAAACATGCTCACCAATCCCACTAGGAAGTGCAAGGTTTTGAAATCGAGTCTGTGTTTGGTCCTTTCAGGCGTTTCGTCTCCACGTGGATCGTAGAGCCCCTGCGAGCTGTGCCACACCTCTCTCCTGAGGTGGGGGTCGGGGGCGGCTTGACACCAGCGGGCCTGGATGTCGGCAGGGTCAAGGATCGTCGGCTTGACCCTGGTTAGAGGAGCCTTGGGCTGGCTCCCATCGCTTCTTCAGGTTTCTTTTCTCTCTTCTCCCGAGCCGGGGTGGCTGGAAGGTTTCTTCTTTTGGGACCTTATTTTTTTTGTTTCTTCTCCCAAGCTGTGTCGATGGCCTCTCGTTCCGGCAACGGCCCGGGGATGGTCGATGATCTCCTGATGTGCTTCCCCGGGGCGGAACGTCGGTTTCGAGATGGCCTTCTCGATGTTGGCTTTCTTCTTCCTCCTGCAATTGCCTGCTTCTTCTTCTGGGTGTCCGGATTCAAGCTGTGTGTCTGAGCTCAAGCTGCAGGCTTGCAACTGTCTGTGTTCCAACTCGCTCTCTTTCTTTTCAACTGCCGAAAAGTCTCTCCAGATATACCTTTCTTCCAGAGGCTTTACTTCCCGCCCAAAATCAGGTTAGTCTTTGTTTTAATTTTGGCGGGCTGGGAGCACAGTGGGGTAGTCATTATATTTTAAAATGTCTTAAACGGCTGGTAACAGGCCCATCTCTGGTCTGGAATTACCTTCATTGTTTTTAATGTCCTGCTGATCTCGTTATCTAGTCCTGGGTGCTGTTCTCATGAATATGAAATTGTCCCCTTTTGTCTGGGTCAACATTTTGATGGCCTCTGTCTCCAGGCCGATCTTGACTAGATCTGCATCTAATCCATATGTATACGTGTGGGTCTGGTTTCGTTCTCTCAGAAACGGCTTCCAGAACTTACTGTGGGTTGAATCCACAAATCTGTCTGAGGTTGCGCAGGGACCATTTTAAAATGTCCCAATAAGCTGGTCACATGGTATGGTGGCCATTTTGTATGCCCCTTTTTCTGGGTTTCTTTTAAAACAGTCTTTAAAATCATGGCCTCTTCTGCCGTTTGACCCTTATTAATATAAAGTCCAATTTTGCGAATCCTACACTGTGTACGCGCCCATAGGGGCCGCGCAAGTTCTGGGTTTAGGCATACGAAGCGCATGCACTGAAACCTGGAACTTGCGATCTGTCAAGGATTCTCTTAACAGATCCAACGCATACCCAACAAAAGTGCCTCTGCTAATGGAGAGTTGCGCTATTTGATCAACTTCCGCCCACTGAAAGGCCATAAAATTCTTACGCCTGGTAAAAGCAGGCATAAGGCCTGCTTTTACCAGCATAAGAGTTTATAAAAATAGAAAAATAAAATTTTATCACTCATTTATAAATTAAAAACCCTATCCAATAAGGTAAGTTTATATTAAGCCCCGTTAAAACAGATAAAAAAAATTCAAAAAATTAAATTTTGTTTAACATATTTAATTAATTGCCATTTCAATTAATTTTATATATGTAATGGTTTTACTTTATTTATTTCAGTGTGTTGGTGCATTTTTGCAGTCATCCCCATTCATACTTTTGACAGTTCTGTGCGTACGGACCTGTCAAAAGTATAAAGGGGGATTCCCTTCTTCCATTGGTTGTGCTGGCCCACGTGATCCCAGGAGAGCTTGCGAACCGCATGTGCCCCTGGGATGCATGGGCCTCTGTGCATTTCCAAGAGGAGAGGCCCAGGATCGGAAGACACCGTGGCCTAGAAATTCATTATAGCCACTTTTGGGGCGGTAAAGTCGGGCGGCCGCTAAAGTTTGCGGCCGGCGCAAAATCGAGGCCACTTCACCGATATTCATTAGCTTCGCCCTAAGAGCTTGCTCGAGCGCTAAAACTGGTGATGCACGGCTCTCTTTAGGCGCTAAGCCGGAGGTGCTGAGCGATACCGCCGAGGCCGGGCGCAGCGCAGGTGCAGCCATTTCTTGATTGACAGCAGACACCCTGGCGCCGGCCAGCTCTTAAGGGGGAAGGGTCGAGTTGGTCTGCTGCCACGCCCTGGACACTGCAGCCCTCCAGCTAGGCCTGAACACTGCTGTTGGACCCAAATAGCGCCTGAAAGGATGGAGAAGGCCCGTGAACGAGCGCAGCGCTTCTCAGAGCATGATCTGAGGGTGCTGGTTGGCGCTGTGGAGAAGAGACGCCATATTTTGTTTCCGGAAAATGGGAAGAAGCCGGCGGCCCGCGTCTACCGGAAAGCCTGGAGGCATGTCGCCACCAGGGTGACATCCAACAGTGAGATCCCCAGGAGCGCTGTACAATGCCGCAAAAAGCTAAATGACCTCGCCAGGATTGTCAGGGTGAGTACCCTTTCCAGTGTCCTCCTCATCCTTGCATGTGCACCTCACATTATGGGCAAAGGGACCTGAAAGCCCTAATGGCCAGCCCTCATGCAGCAGCTATGGGACAGTCATGAACATCAATTGCACATTGTGCACTTAACACACTGGCCAGGCTATTCCACCATGGGAGGCAGTGCACACAAGATCAGGGCTACACAGTGGCCAGGCTATTCCACCATGGTAGGCAGTGCACACAAGTTCAGGGCTACATACTGTACTTAGAGGCCGTCCTTTCTCTTGCAGGCCAAGCTGGCCAATAATAAGAGGAGCCGGACTGAGACCGGGGGAGGCGGACCCCAGATCCAGCAGCTCACCGAGCTGCAACAGCGCGTGGAGCGCATCATGGGTGCCCGGGTGATTGGCCCCGTTGCATCTGGAGATGCCGACCCTGTTCTGGGCACCAATGGTAAGGACATCACCTTTTGGACCCCTCTCGTCCCACTTGCGCATCAGATCTACATCCTTTGCCACTGTCCGACCAATGCGCTGAATGCCACCACTCATGCATCCCTCGCTGATGCCCTCTCCTCACTCTAAAGCTACTCTTGTGCCTTCCTGCTTTCAGATGGTGAGGAGGAGGTCCCTGAAGTTGCCAGTGACAGCCCCTCAGAAGAGGAGGAGGAGGAGGAGCAAGAGGAAGGCAGCCCATCAGGGGAACCCTCAGCCGCGGCAAGCCATGCCAATGTAGGGGACACGTCTTCCCTGGAGGGGAGCGTGGGGGAAGTGTCGGAGGGGAGTGTAGCTCCTGGGACCAGCGGCCTGCAGAAACGTGGGAGGGGGGTGGAAGCTCAGTGGCCTTCTCCCCAGAGGGGGGAAGGGTCGGAGGGGAGTCCAATTGCTGGGCCCAGCGGCGTCCAGCAACGCAGGAAGGGTCGGCCAGCTCGGCGGCCTTCTCCCCAGAGGGAGAGTCCGGCCTCCAGTCCGGAGACGGTCAACGCCGAGGAGATGCGCCGCCTCGAGGACATGTCCGCGGACTTGGAGCGCCGGCACACGGAGCTCATGGGGGTAGTGGCACGGATGCCTGAGGCCATCAAGTCCCTGTCTCGGAGTGTGACCAAATTCTGGGCCTCACAGGCCACCAGTTTGGCGGAATTCGGGGCAGCTCAGGCAGCGACTGGCCAGGTGATCAGTGGTGCCGTGCAGTCACTGGCTGCTCTGATGCGGTCACAGAACAGGGCAACACGGGCACTCACTGCTGCCACACTCGCTGTGTCAGCCAGGCATCGGCAGGGCACTCGGCGCGCTGCAGCAGCACAGCGGTCTGCCCCTCAGCAGATTGCTGCGCATGCTGCAGTGCTGGCCCGGGCGAGTGCCAGTGTCTCATGCACCCAGCGAGCGCCTGCCATCCGCCAGCTTGCCCCCATTCCTCCAGCCGCCACTGCCACTCCCCCAATGGAGCTGCCACGAGCTGCTGCAGCGACTGATGCTGCCCAGCCACAGCTGCAGCATTCACCAGCCGGCCCCTCGACGGCCAGACCTCGTCTAGGCCGACCCCCAAGGCCATCTGCTGTCACGACATGTGCCCCTCAGGAGCCTTCCCCCAGCCTTGCAGCAGCCACTGGCCTCAATTTGAGGAGGAGCAGCAGGGCGTGCAGGGGCCACCAAAGTTTGCAGAAGGCATCGCCCTCGCGGGCCACAAAGTAGAGGGTGTGTCCAAATGTTTTGTTTTTTGGAATGGGTGTTTTGTGAAGGCCGAGGATGAAGGCCATTTTTGTTTACATCTTTTGTTAATCCTCCCCAGGTTGTGGGAGTGAGTCATGTGTGTGAGTGTTTTTTGGGGGTTTCGTGTGTTTTTGGTTTTCATGTGGGAAGGGCCCTGAGTTTGTACAATAAACAATTTTATTTATTCACATTGTCCATGTTTGATCTTTGAAGTGTTTTTTGCCTTAACCGGCTGAGGGCTTGCGGAGCGGCTGCAATCATGTTCTTTCATTGGCACAAGCCATTCCCTGACAGGGGGCCTAGAAGTGACGTTCAATAAGCCGCCGATGGGTGGCCCTTGGACCTTCTGCCTCCCTCCTGGGCTGGTACTCCTCCTCCTCCTCCTCCTCATGCTCCTCCTGCTCCTCCTCCTGAGGTGGTGGTCCAACGTGAGGTGGCAGTGCCTGAGTCCTGCGGATAGCCAGGTTGTGCAGCATGCAGCAAACGACGACGAATTGGGAGACTCGCTCCTGCGAATACTGGAGGGCTCCCCCGGAGCGATCCAGACAGCGGAACCGTTGCTTCAGGATGCTGATTGTTTGTTCGATGAGGTTCCTGGTCGCTTGATGGCTCTCGTTGTATGCCTCTTCAGCAGGGGTCGTGGGCGCGCGGAGTGGGGTCATGAGCCAGGTACACAAAGGATAGCCTTTGTCCCCGATAAGCCATCCTCTTGGGTGAGGCTGTGCCTGGAACATGTCAGCCACAGTTGTCTGTCGCAGGATAAAGGCATCGTGGCTGCTGCCTGGAAAGCGGGCATTGACAGCTAGGATGCGCTGCCTGTGGTCACACACCAGCTGTACATTGAGGGAATGGTAGCCCTTCCGGTTGCGGTAATCCTCGGCATGCTCCAGAGGTGCCCGCAAAGCCACATGCGTGCAGTCAATGGCGCCCTGCACCATGGGGAAGCCCGCTATTCTTGCAAATCCCACAGCACGCTGCTGCTGCTTGTCCAGGGTCATGGGGAAGGAGATGAATTGACGTCTCCTTCTGAAAAGGGCATTGGTCACCTGGTGGATGCAGCAATGCACGGCGAACTGGGAGATGTTAGCGATGTCCCCAGCAGCGGATTGGAAGGAGCCGGTGGCATAGAAGTTGAGAGCCACCGTCACCTTCACTGCCACCGACAGAGACGTCCTGCGCATCAGCTGTGGACGCAGATCTCTGTGAAGCAGCTGGCAGATGTCTGCAACCACCTCCCTTCTGAATCGCAGCCTCCTAACACACTGCGCGGCAGACATGTTGAGATAGGAGAACTGCTGGCGGTATACCCTGGGTGGGTAAGGCCTCACTTGGCGACGCCTGTTGCCCCCTCTGCGTCTAGCCAGGGCTGCCACTCTCTCACGGCGTCTGTAAGCCCTTCCGACATAAGGCTGAAACTCAGCGTTGGCACCCAATGCAGCCCCCATAATATGCTGGCAAACACTGAGATCTCAATGAAGGCAAAGATAATTGCAAAGCTCTGGCCTGAAGCCAAAAATACCTGCCCTAGTGTTGGGCCAAAGCAGTAAGCTCTCTTCCTTGGTCTCTCTCCAAAAATCCGTTGCACAAGAGTGAATGCTGCAAAATGGCTGCCCTTTATAGTGCAGGGTAAGTGCCCTTTAATTTGCGCTCCCCACGGCCCGCCTCGGCTGTGTACCGTTCCACTCAACAGTCGTTAGGGCCGCCCGGCGCACAATAGGGCGGCGCGAGTGAAGTTCCGGTTCCGGGCGCACAAAGGGCGTTGCACGACGAAATGACGTCATGATCTGCGCGCGCAGATGAGCGCGCGCAAAAACTTTGCGCCGGCGCTAAATGTCTACTGAAGTTGGGGCGAGGCGCAGATCGCGCTGCGCCCGGGTGCTAAGCGCCTAGCGCTCAAGATCTGCTCCTCCTAAGGCGCTAACGGCTGGCGCAGCCAACTGAATTTCTAGGCCCGTATCTCTGGGACCAGCAGGTAGGTTCGTAGATTTTTTGCTGATAGGAGGCGTCCGACCGCAGGAAGGTTCCGATCGGAAATTCAGGGCCAATATGTTTCATGGGAAGGGGAGAAATAATGTTTTCCCTTGTGTACAATGAACTTCTGCATATTGTATCTGGTAGTGCCCTGTTACAACATGGTGTGTGGATGCTTATGAGAGATACTCATACTGTGCATGTCACTGCTGTGTTGCCAATTCCTCAATGGCAGATTACAGTCCAGATAATGGGAGGGAAATTGAACCTCGATGCCCCCATTTTCTGAGCATTAAACGGGGGCAACGAGGACCAATTTCCGGTGCAACAACCCATACCCAATCTGCACCTGGGGTAAGGGCGCTGCCATATTGGTTAAAGTGGCTTCCCAGGCATGTGTAGTGTCTGCCTGAAACAGGCGATAGGTCCCTTATATATACAACTCAGCAGCTTAATGCCTGTTTCAGCTCCCTTCCTGGAAATTGCTCAAAAACTAGGCAGAGCATGTATGTGCAGAGTAAGGGAAACCCAGGTAAGAAAGGGAACGAGAAACTGATCCTATCCAACAGGTACAATGTTCTTGCTACCTGTGAGGATAAGGATAAAGACTGTTGGAAGGACAGCCAGAATGTGGACCATGGCACTTTGGAGCAGGAGGTTGTCCTAAGGGGGGAGAAGGAGAAGAGGAAGCGTAATGTGATAGTTGTAGGGGATTCTATAATTAGGGGGACAGATAGCATTCGCTGTAAGCAAGATCGAGAGCCCCACATGGTATGTTGCCTACCTGGGACCAGGGTGAGGGACATCTCAAACCAGTTTGAAAGGATATTGGAGAGGGTGGGGGAGGATCCAGTCGTTGTGGTCCATGTTAGGACCAACAAAATAGGGAAGAGTAGGCAAGAGGTCCTTTTTGGGGAGTACCAGGAACTAGGAGTTAAATTAAAGAATAGGACCGAAAGAGTTTAGGGGGGAAAAATTCAGTTGGTTTGCGTCTCACGTTAGCATCTTAAGAGGGTGCTAATGGGGCGCAAAGCAACTAGCGCCCGGGTGCAGTGATATCTGCGCCTCTCGTGAAATTGACTGGACATTTTGCGGCGGCACTAAACAATACCGCCCCGATCTCCTGTGCCCACAGATCTTGGCATCGTTCGAGCGTGTAACGCCGTTGTGGCGCCCCGGAACGGAAATTGAGTGGCGCCCCCCTCCTTTCCACCTGGCACAACCAACGACAGGTAGACTGGACTGCTTCCCAGTCGCTGTGGGGCTGGAGGGGTGCTATTTAAAGGGGGTCTCTTCCTGGCTTTTTGTGTGGTAGACATTTTTGCACCACTTGTTCTGAGAGAGAGAGAGAGATTTTGAGAGAGAGAAAGAGAGACTTCTGCATTGAGTCAACGCTGTGTGAAGTAGTTTTGGCTTCTGACCATAACTTTGCAGGTACTTTGGTTTCTGACCTTCATTACTTTGATTGCCAAGAGACTGTGGGGGCTGCACTAATTGGGGGCATCATCCTGCGCCAGCAGATTTGGAGGCCACAGAGACGCAGAGAGAGAGTGGCAATCATGGCCAGACGGAGGAGGGTCAACAGGCCTCTGTACAGGAGACCTTACCCTCCCAGGGTATTTCGCCAACAATTCTCATACATTAATATGTCTGAGGAGCAGTGTTTGTGAAGGCTGCATTTCAGCAAGGAGGTGGTCACTGAGCTCTGCCCCCTGCTACAGCCAGATCTGCAGCCTCAACTGAGGAGCAGGACGTTTCTGTCAGTGGCAGTGAAGATAACAGTGGCTCTCAACTTTTATGCCACCGGCTCATTTCAATCAGCTACAGGGGACATTGCCAATATCTCCCAATTCACGGTCCATTGCTGCATCCATCAGGTGACAAATGCCCTCTATAAAAGGAGACAAGAGTACATCTCTTTCCCATAAACCCAGCCAAGCAGCATGAATGCGCTATGGGCTTTGCAAGGATAGTGGGCTTCCCCATGGTGCAGGGTGCCATTGACTGCACGCATGTGGCTTTGCGTGCTCCGCATGTGAATACAGAGGATTTCCGCAACCGAAAGAGGTTCCATTCCTGAAACGTGCAGTTGGTCTGTGACCACAAACAGCTGATTCTCGCTGTCAATGCCTGCTATCCTGGCAGCAGCCACGATACATACATCCTGCGCCAGGCTACTGTGGCAGAACTTTTCCAGGCACCGCATTACCCAGGTGGTTGGCTTCTCGGGGACAAGGGATATCCACTGTGCACCTGGCTGATGACACCGCTCCGTATGCCCAACACCCCTGCTGAGCTGCTGTACAACGAGAGCCATCAAGCTACCAGGAACATCGTTGAGCAGACAATCGACGTGCTCAAGCAACGGTTCCGCTGTCTGGACCATTCTGGAGGAGCCCTGCAGAACTCGCCTGAGCGAATCTCCCACTCCGTTGTTGTGTGCTGCATGCTGCATAACCTTGCAATCCTCAGGACCCAGCCAATGCCACCAGGCCTTGGTGCACCACCAGAGGAGGAGGAGGAAGAGGAGGAGGAAGAGGACGAGGATGATCATCAGCAGCACCAAGGCGGGACGGAGGCCCACAATGTAGAAACTGGAAGGGCCATCCGTCAACGGCTGATAGTAAGCCGCTTCTAGGCCCCTGCTGAGGAAATTGCTTCTGCCATTGAGAACAACATGAATGAAATCATCCCGCAACCCCTAAGCCGGCCAAGACAGCAATGATTGCAAAGACCAAACATGTACATTTTGAATACAAAAACTTATTTATTTTACAAACTCTGTGTGTGTCATTTCCTCCTGACAAACTAATAGAAAGAAACACAAAAAAACAGTCATTAACATAACTGGTTCTCACAACCTGGAGATAATGTCCAAAACACTAAACAAAAGTTTGAACTTCCGCCTTTAATAAAAAAATGAACAACATTTTGTCACACCTCCTACTTTTTGCCCTTCGAGGGTGATCTCCTTCCCTTGCGCATTTCTCCCCTTCCCACCCTACTGTTCCTCCGTAATGGGACTCCAGTGGCTGCAGAAAGGTTTGTGGAAGGCTGCTAATTGTCAGAACCTGAGACTGCAGATGCCCTTGAAGGACGGCCTCGACCAGCTCTGGGCCTGGAGGGCCCGGCTGCAGACTGCACCAACTCTGCCTGGGCGGCAGCAGTCTGTCCTACAGGCGGTGGCAAGTGCAGTGGAGAAGTGACAGTGTTGGCAGCAGGAATGCTGTCATCTTGAGAGAGGACAGCAACTCCCTGCTCGACCGACACACTGGCACTCCCACGGGGCAGCACTTCAGCATCCGGAGCAATCCGCTGGAGCACAGATTGCTGGCCTGCTGCAGTGCGGTGAGAACCCCAGGGAAATGTGTCCGAACCAGCGAGGATGGCAGCAGTCTGTGCTTGCATAGCCTCAATCTGAGTCTGCATGAGAACAGTCAGAGATGGGGTCATGGCAGCCAGTGACTGAATTGCAGCACTAAACATTTGCGTGGCAGCCGCCTGTGCTACAGCGAAGTGCTCCACACTCCTTGCCAGTGATTCAATGCATTTGGGCACCCTTCCCACTGCACCCATGAGCTCAGTGTGCATGTCTACCGCCTGGGTGTTCATTTCAGTGGTCAGTCGCTCCTCCTCTGCGTCCAGTGCAGCAGGACTCGCTGGCCTACTCTCCCTCCGGGGAGAAGGCCCTCGAGCTTCCCTATCCACATCATGTTGCTGCAGCCCACTGGGTCCTGGAGCTTCACCCGCATCAGATCCTTCCCCCCTGCTCCCCTCCAGGGAAGGCGTGTTCCCAGTGTGGGCATGGGCTTCCTCAGGAGAGGGTGCTGCTTGTAATGATCAATAACATGTCATTCTATAGTGGACACTAGGTGCAGCCGTAGAGCTGTGTAGAGCTGTATATAAGACTACACTACCCAGCTGTATGTATATTAAGACTACATTACCCATGAGGCACTAGGCTACCCACAAGGCAGCAGTCAAGATGGAAGCCTCTACAGATACTGTACCTAGTCCACATGTGCTCAATAAAAGTGTCTAGCAAAAGCTAGCTGTGTTCATAATAAGAATGTCTATTTATTAATGAACATAAGATGGTACCAGGATGGTGAAGATGTGCTGAAAATTGTGAAAAGCGACATGGAGAATTTGAAGCCACCAGAGCGTTTGAAACTCACAGGAAAAATCTACTACAATTGGCAGACTTTTAAACAACAATTCGAACTCTACATTGCAGCCATCGGATTCGGTACGAAGCCAGACAAAAGGAAGGTAGCGTTGCTGCTTACAGTTGCAGGCCCACAGGCGATAGAGGTATTTAATACATTTGTATTTAATCCAGCGGAGAACAGAGGAAAATTAGACGATGTGCTACAGAAATTTGATGCACATTGTTCTCCCAAAAAGAATGAGACCTATGAAAGATACATGTTCTGTTCTCGGTCACAGCAGCAAAATGAGACTTTTGATAGCTTTATAACTGATCTGAAACTGAAAGCACAGACATGTAATTTCTCTGAGCTGAAATCATCCATGATTCGTGACCAGATTGTGTTTGGTACTCATGATAGAAAAGTCAGGGAATGTCTGTTGAGAGAAACCGAACTAAATTTGGAAAATGCAGTGAAAATATGCAAAGCCAGTGAGTTAGCTCGAAAGCACGCGAAGACTTTCAGTGAAATCAATAATGATGCGATTGTAATGAGTGATAATGCTGCTGTCGGTGCTGTGTCCTACAAGGGGAAGAAACGTGGGCAGAACAGAAATGAAAAGCAATCGGAGGATGACATTTTTAATTGCAAACGCTGTGGTTACAAACACCAGTTAAGACAATGCCCAGCGTTTGGAAAAATGTGCAGAAAGTGTAATGGAAAGAATCACTTTGCCAAGCAATGCTTTTCAAAAGTAAAAACTAAGAAAGGGCAGTGAGTTAATGTAATTGAGGACACTGATTTAAGTGAGACATTTTTTGTAGGAATGGTGTCATGTGACAATATCAAAAAGGATACAGAAAATGTGCAGCCCTCAGAAATGGACAATGCTGAACATAAAGTTAATGCAGTAAAAGAGGACAAATGAATGATCCCACTGCAGGTAAATGGAGCATTAGTTACCTTGAAACTAGACACTGGGGCAAAAGCAAACTTAATCAGTACGAGTGACATTAACAATATGAAAGAAAAGCCCAAAATACAGAAAAAGTCAGTACTACTGAAGGACTATAATGGACAGAAAATAGATAGCTTAGGTGTATGCAGACTTAAAGTGACAGTCAAAGATAAAGTGCATCATCTCATGTTTTCTGTTGTGGCTGAAAGACTTGATTCACTATTGGGTGACAAAGCTTGTGAGGACTTAGAACTGGTCAAGAGAGTCTACCGTATAAACTGTGCCATAAGCAGACCAGATGACTCGTTGGATTCTGTAGTGAATAATTTCCAGGATGTGTTCAAAGGATTTGGAGTTCTACCATTCACTTACAAGATCCAGCTGAAGGTGGATGCTCAGCCAGTGGTACATGCTCCACGAAGAGTTCCAGCACCCCTGCGTGACCGGCTCAAGAATGAACTGGACAGAATGACCACACTAGGAGTCATCAGGAAAGCTGAAGAGCCAACAGACTGGGTTAACTCCATGGTATGTGTAAAGAAAAAGAACAATGATCTAAGAATATGCATGGATCCAAAGGACTTAAATGCAAACATAAAACGTGAACACTACCAGATTCCCAAGCGAGAAGAAATCACCAGTGAAATGTCAGGTGCCAGATACTTTACAAAGCTCGATGCCTCACAAGGATTTTGGCAACTAAAGCTGGATGAAGAGAGCACCAAATACTGTACCTTCAACACACCATTTGGCAGGTATTGTTTCCTCAGAATGCCTTTCGGGATAATATCTGCATCTGAAATCTTTCATAGAACGATGGAACACATAATTGAAGGTCTGGAAGGAGTTCGGGTCTATGTTGATGACATCATCATCTGGGGCTCCACACTGAAAGAACACAATGAGAGACTGACTAAAGTGCTACAGAGCATACGCCGGAATGGACTGAAGCTCAACAAAGCCAAGTGTCAGTTTGGCGTCCAGGAAGTCACTTTCCTAGGAGATAATCTATCTGGTAAAAGAATAGAGCCAGATATGGAAAAAGTAATCGCCATACTCAAAATGCCCCGACCCACTTACAAAAAAGGAGTGCTACGCATCATGGGGATGATAAACTTCATTGGAAAGTTCATTCCTAACTTGTCTGCCAAGACAGCCTGTCTGCGAGACCTGCTACATAAAACAAATGAGTTCGCATGGACAGGAAGACATGAACAAGAGTGGATAAACCTCAAAACAGTGCTGCCAACCACACCTCTACTCACCTTCTTTGACCCAACAAAAAGAATCAAAGTGTCAACGGATGCATCAAAAGATGGTCTAGGTGCGGTCTTGCTACAAGCAGAGGGTTTAGATTGGAAGCCTGTTGCCTATGCCTCCAGGTCTATGACTGATACTGAGTGTTGATACGCCCAGATTGAAAAGGAATGTCTAGGCTTGGTATTTGGACTAGAAAAGTTTCATGGCTACATATATGGACTTCCCACCTTTACAGTTGAGACAGACCACAGCCCTCTGGTTGCCATCATAAAAAAAAACCTGAATGAGATGTCTCCAAGGATTCAACGACTCATGATGAAGCTGCAAAGGTATGAATTTGAACTGATCTACACACCAGGCAAATACATAGTGTTAGCAGATGCACTATCCCGAGCACCCACAATGAGTCATATGAGCTCTACTGAAGAAGACGTGGATGTTCATGTGAGTATGGTCACTGCTGCGCTGCCCGTGTCAGACACAAAATCAAAGTAAATAGCAGAAGAAACAGTAAAAGATACAGTATTACAAACAGTAATAGAGAACATTCATCATGGTTGGCCAAAAGGTTCCTGTCCAAAATATTTTCACATGAGGTCAGAATTGAGTGTCGCAAGTGGACTATTACTAAAACAGAACAGAATAGTCATTCCACAGGCTCTACATCAAGACATGCTCAAAAGGATTAATGAGGGACACCTCGGAATTGAAAAATGCAAAAGGAGGGCAAGAGACACTGTTTATTGACCTGGCATAAATAAGGACATTGAGAACATGATAGGCAAATGTGAGACATGTCAGAAACACCAAAACAAACAAGCAAAGGAACCAATGATAGTAGCTGACATATCAACAGCACCATGGCAAAAGGTTGGTATGGACCTTTTTCATTTAAATGGTAAAGACTATCTATTAGTGATTGACTACTATTCTAACTATCCTGAGATGGCGCTGCTCTCAAGCACCACAGCAAGCAGTGTCATAATGCATGTGAAATCCATCTTCGCCAGACATGGAATTCCCAGGATTGCCGTTAGCAACAATGGTCCGTGCTTCAACTGTAAGGAGTGGCAACAGTTTGCAGCACATTATGACTTTCAGCACATCACATCCTGTATGCTCAGTCAAATGGTAAGGCAGAGAAAGGTGTTCAAGTTCTCAAGCAGCTACTGAAGAAAGCGAGAGAAACAAGTCTGATCCTTATCTCGCCCTGCTGAGCTACCGAGCCTCACCTTTAGACTGTGGTTCTTCACCTGCTGAACTACTAATGGGTCACAAGTTGCGCACCACGCTACCCTGCTGTGCAAAAGAACAGCAAAGTGAGGAACTGAGACAGAGACTTCAACTGTTAAAGCTGAAACAGAAATCATACTATGACAAGTCATCCAAAACTCTAAAACCATTGACAAGGGATGATGTTGTCAGGATTGAGGATCCAGATGCATGGAACATGAAAGCTACAGTTCTTGAGGAAGTAGGACCAAGGTCATACACTGTTAGAACTGAGGAAGGACAGATTCTCAGGAGGAACCGCCGTTCCCTCCTAAAAACACAAGAGACTATTCAAGACCAGATTGATGACAATGCCGCAACTGCATCTTGTCATTCACCACCAGAACAATCTCATGAAGACACATCAGACTTACCCGTGTTGAGATGATCCACACGTGAAGTAAAAAAGCCTGATAGACTTAATCTTTGAGTACAATGTAAAGCTTTGAAAATGTGTTGACTGTTTTGAAAATGTTTATGTTTATAGAGCACTAACAAAAGTGTTACTGATATTATCTTTATTGTTTTCTTGAAAGTTGATTGATATTGATTTTGTTAAACCTCAAAGAAAGGAGGATGTAATGATCAATAACATGTCATTCTATAGTGGACACTATGTGGAGCCGTAGAGCTGTGTAGAGCTGTATATAAGACTACACTACCCAGCTGTATGTATATTAAGACTACATTACCCATGAGGCACTAGGCTACCCACAAGGCAACAGTCAAGATGGAAGCCTCTACAGATACTGTACCTAGTCCACATGTGCTCAATAAAAGTGTCTAGCAAAAGCTAGCTGTGTTCATAATAAGAATGTCTATTTATTAATGAACATAAGAGTACTAATGCTTCGGTTTCATCTTCCTCCTTGCCTGCAGCTTCACTCCCACTGGCAGCTTGAGGGCCCGTCTCCTCAGCTGGTGAATCACCATCTGAAAGCAGGGAGGTACAAGATTGGTTTTTGCGTGAGGACAGGGTGGCAGTAAGGGAGGAATGAGTGCAGCAATTTAGTAAGTTGGATTGAAAGTGTCAAAGGCTGGTGTTCTGAGGGACAAGTGGAAGGAGAGAGGCCAAAAAGGTGATGACCTTACCATTGCTGTCCAGAACAGGGTCGGCCTGTCCATTGGCGATCACCCGGCTTCCCACAATTCTGTGGATGTGCTCCTCAAGATCGTTGAGGGTTTGCAGCTGAGGCCGCCCTCCTTCCATCCGTTGCTGTTGTCTCCTATTATGAGATAGCTTGGCCTGCAAGAAAAAGGACGGTGTCAGAGTAAATATACAGCCATGGTCTTGCCTGATGTGCCTCCCATAGGTGAATAGCCCTTACTGTATGCAGCCATGGTCTTGCCTGATGTGCCTCCCAAAGGTGAATAGCCCTTACTGTATGCAGCCATGGTCTTGCCTGATGTGCCTCCCATAGGTGAATAGCCCTTACTGTATGTAGCCATGGTCTTGCCTGATGTGCCTCCCATAGGTGAATAGCCCTTACTGTATGTAGCCATGGCCTTGCCTGATGTGCCTCCCATAGATGAATAGCCCTTAATGTATGCAGCCATGGTCTTGCCTGATGTGCCTCCCATAGCTAATAGCCCTTACTGTATGCAAACTGTGGAATGTGCGTGTGTGTTTCATGAGAGGGCCATAGGTGTTGGATGAGTGTTGTAATTGGGGTTTTAAGACCCTCTGGCCATAGAGTGAGGTTGAAATGGAGGGATGGAGAGGCATTGAAAAAAAGCCACTCACCCTGACGACCCGAGTGAGGTCGTTGAACTTTTTTCTACATTGTATATGGGTCCTGGGCACCATGCTCCTGGAGGAGACGCTCTGTGCCACCTCTCTCCACACTCTTCTGTAATCGCATGGCAAAGGCCTCCTGCCACTCTCTGGGTACATTATTGATCTTCTGCGCTGCAGCGCGCCAACCAGAACCTCCAAGGCCTGCTCGCTGAAGCGCTGTGCTTGCTCCCTGTCCTCTCCATAATCCTTGGCTGCAAGATTTTGGCACAGGTCTCTCCAGGCTGCGATTCAAGGCTCCAATGAACAGGGTGTGGCTGGAGAGCAAGATTGACCCTCCCCTTTAAGAACTGTCCAGCGCCAGTGTGTCTGTGTTCTATGGCTAACTGACAGCACCTGCGCTGCGCCCACGCTCTGAATTAGCGCCTCACTCCTCGGCCTTTGCACCTTAAGAGAGGTGTGTAGCGCCTGATTTAGCGTTCCAATCATCTCCAGGGGTGATAAAAGCCAAGTTTGCCATCGGAGGCGATAATTAGCGCCAGACGCTAAACTTTGCGCATGGCCGATAATCGCACCCCAAACGGGGCGATACTGAATTTTTGTGATGTGTAAACTCTGGATTATTTTCGGAGCCATGTGCAAATTGGTGTAGAGATAAACTGATTGGGGAAGTGAACACGTGGCTAAAGGAGTGGTGTGGGAAAGAGGGGTTCCATTTCATGGGGCACTGGCACCAGTAGTGAGACAGGAAGGAACTGTACCGTTGGGACAGGCTCCACCTGAACCGGTCTGGGACAAGGGTCCTAGCAGAAAGGATAATTAGGGCGGTCACAAGGACTTTAAACTCGTAAATGGGGGGAGGGCTCAGGTGGAAATTGTAGTACAAATAATAGGTCAATAACAAATGAAAGGGAAGAGAGTAGAGTACCAGTCAGAAATTGTGCTTTAGGCACTACAGGTAAAGGGAAAACTAAAAGATGTAAAGTGATTAAACCAGGAGAGAGAAATAAGAAACAAGTGAGTAAAACATTAGAGCTGAAGGACAGGCTAGGGTTTGTGGCCCAAGGAAGTGTTCTTTATACAAACGCATGGAGTATAAGGAATAAATTGAATGAACTACAGGTGTAAATTCAAATTGGAGGGTATGACATAATAGCAATTACTGAAACATGGTTGCAAGAGGGTCAGGACTGGGAACTAAGTTGAATTATTATTATTATTACTATTAATAAATATACCAGGTTATAAAGTCTACAAGAAAGATAGGGAAAATGGCAGAGTGGGAGGAGTAGCCTTCGTGATTAAGGATGAAATCACTTCAATTATAAGAGAGGATATAACGAGAGGTAAGCAGGCAGTGGAGACTTTATAGGTAGAATTAAAAAATAGGAAAGGATTTAAGACTGTAGTGGGAGTTGTGTATAGGCCCCCTGGTAGCAGCTGTGAAGTGCTAGATTGTATAAATGCAGAGATTAGACAAGCATGTAGCAAAAGCAGAGTGGTTTTAATGGGGGTTTTAAGTTTCATATAGACTGGGATAAGCAGACTAGCACCTGTCAGAAAGGTAGGGAATTTCTTGAGTGTGTCCAGGATAGTTTTCTACAACATTATGTCCTAGAGGCAACAAGGGGGCTTGCCATGTTAGATTTAATGTTGAGTAATGAACCAGATTTAGTTAACAGCCAAACTGTGCGTGAACATTATCCAATAGCGGTCATAACATGATCGAGTTCAACGTAACGTTTGAAAGGGAGAAACGCGAAACAGCTACTAAGAGTCTAGGGGCTAGATTTTCAGTATAGACAGTTTTGGGGCGCTAACCTTAGCGCCCGCCCGAAGTTAGCGCCCGCCCCAAAGTAGCGCCCCGTTGCCGGAAATTCAGTGGCTTCGCCCTAAGAGGTTGGTGGAGCACTAAAAGAGGCGTTCCACTACTATCTTTAGGCGCTAAGCCGGCGGTGCAGAGCGCTGCGCCCGAGCTCGGGCGCAGCGCACGGCAGACACTCTGGTGCCAGTGAGCTCTTAAAGGGGAAGGGTGCATGTGTTTTTTGCAAAGGCAGAGTCTGGGGGGGAAAAGACGAAGAAGAGGAGGAGGAGGAGGAGGAGGAGGAGGAGGAGGAGGAGGAGGAGGTGGTGGTGGTGGTGGCCGGAAACATAAATACACCATTCACAACACACTGGTTCCTTCCATTATAGTGCAGGAGGAGGGCCCTTTAATTTGCGCTCCCCAGGGTGTGTTGCGTTCCATTTTACAAACGCTCTGGACGCCAGCCGCACAATCGGGCGGTCCGACTGAAGTTTGTATTCGGGGCGGCCAAAGGGCGTTGCACGAGGATGTGACGTCATTTTCTGCGCGCGCATCCGGGCGGCCGCTAAACTTTGCGCCGGCGCTAACGGGCAACTTAATTTGGGGCGGGGCGCAAACTGCGCTGCGCCCGGGCGCTACACGCATAGCGCCCGAAAATCACTTCTCTTAAGGCGCTAACTGTTGGCGCAAGCAACTGAAAATCTAGCCCTAGATTTGGGTAAGGCCGACTTCAACGTGATGAGACAGAAACTGTCCACAGTAAACTGGGCAAATCTATTAATGGATAAAATGACAGAAGATCAGTGGGAGCTGTTCAAAAAAGAATTTAATGTGATACAGAACCAGTTTATACCCCTGAGGGGCAAGAGCTCTACTTGCTAAAAAAAACAGCCATGGGCCACTAAAGAGGTAAGGGACAACATAAAACTAAAAGGAAAAACATACAAAATTGCAAAAAATAGCACAGATTCTGGCGAATGGGAAAGATACAAAGAACAGCAAAGGGTCACAAAACAGATAGTAAGAGCTACAAAAAGGGAATATGAAAAGAAACTTGCAAGGGATATCAAAATCAACACAAAGAATTTTTACAATTATATTAGGAAAAAGAGGATAGTCAGGAGTAATGTTGGCCCCTTAAAAACTGAAAGCAGTGATATTGTCAATGATGGCGAACATGTTGAATAATTACTTTGCGTCAGTATTTACAGTAGATAGCATACCGGAAATCCCAAGGAAACTAATATTGAATCAGGGACAGGGACTCAATAGAATGAATGTAAGTAAAATAACAGTAATCAAGAAAATAATGGCACTAAAGAGTGACAAATCCCCAGGACCTGATGGTTTCCATCCCAGGGTTTTAAAGGAAGTAGGTGAGCACATTGCAGATGCCCTAACTATAATCTTCCAAAGTTCTCTCGATTCAAGAACCATTCCTTTAGATTGGAAAATTTTGCATGTCACTCCGCTATTTAAAAATAGTGAGAGAGGGAAACCAGGGAATTATAGACCAGATAGCCTAACATCTGTTGTGGGGAAATTGCTAGAGTCTATAATTAAGAAAAGGGTGGCTGAACACCTTGAACATTTTCAGTTGATCAGAGAGAGCCAACATTTGTGAAAGGTAGGTCATGCCTGACAAACCTGATTGAAGTTTTTGAGGAGGTGACTAAAGTAATGGATAGGGGAATGTCTATGGATGTTATTTATATGGACTTCCAGAAGGCATTTGATAAAGTCCCACATAAGAGACTGTTAACTGAGGTAGAAGCCCATGGAATTGAGGGCAAATTATTGGCCTGGTTAGGAAATTGGCTGAGCGGCAGGAGACAGGGAGTACGGTTAATGGGTAGGTACTCAAATTGGCAGGATGTGACCAGTGGTGTCCTGCAGGGATCTGTGTTGGGGCCTCAACTATTCACAGTATTTATTAATGACTTAGTTGATAGCATAGAAAGTCATATATCCAGATTTGCCTTTGACACAAAGATAGGCGACATTGTAGGCAGTGTAGATGAAAGCATAAAACTAAAAAGTGATATCGACAGATTAAGTGAATGCGCAAATCTGTGGCAAATGGATTTCAATGTAAGCAAATGTGAGGTCATCCACTTTGGACCTAAAAAGGATAGAACAGGGTACTTTTGAAATGGTGAAAAGCTAAGAACAGTGGATGCCCAAAGAGACTTGGTGGTGTAGGGGGATGGCGTGTGCCCAGTCAGCTTCGCCTCTGACTGTCTCTGAGCGGTTCGAATCGCTCCCACAACACTGGGTTCTCGGCACCGGACTTAGGTACAGGTGGCGATACAGAAAAATGAGTAGACAAGTGGTTCAGTGCAAGCAAACCGTAATTTTTATTAAAGACAGAATAAAACACAATGCTGAGAATTACTAAGCTGATTACAGGCATATAAAATAATAATACACTTATATGGGAATGGGGAACGCATGGCACATCGAGGGAAACAAATACATTAAAATCCCCTTATCCTTATCCCACCCCTACACCTAACTAGATTAAGCTATGAGTGGCCAGGGATTTATGCTCACCAATTCAAAACCTGTTGACTTTTAACGGTTGTGAATTTGGGGTCCGCTCTTGCTGTCCTTTGGGGTATCTCGTCGCCACATGGTCACAGGGCATGGTGGTGGAGTTGTTCATGCGAATCACCCTCCTTTTCCTCAGCTAATATCGTCGCCGAGTCGCGCCTTCGTCTTCTTCTTCTTCCTCGGCCGGTTTAGTCGCTGACGAGTTTTTAAAACGGTTGGGGGTCGGTTGGTGGTTTAAATTGTTAAACTGATTTTACTACCCATGCTACGAACACCAGTTTATTCATCATGGATGCTGCTGTCCATGCTTGAAATGCCAGTTTATTCGTCAAACGCCAGCTTAAATCTAGGCGTATGGACCCAATGCATCTTTTCGCTGCACTTCTCTACCTTTATCGGTTTACCGTATTCTTCATCTCGTCTCGTCTCGTCTGCCCCTTTTGTGGCCTGTGTGTCCTGTGTGTTTTTGAACTCGGGCCTCGTTCTCCTCCCGCGTTGGGCCCTCGGGATAGTAATGGGCGTCCTTCGTGTTGAGCAGCGCGGGGAGCGAGAAGAGAGCCCACCACGAGGCCAGGGCACGAGAACGAGAGGCAGCAGGCCAAAAGCCAAACGATAAGAGGCAAGAGCAAGAGCGCGATCACTACAGATGGGCCTACAATTATACCCGATTCTTCATTCCTTACCTGCGCGCCAAATCAGGTCAGTCCTTTGTCTAACTTTTGGCGGGCTCGTTTAAAATGATTACAGCCATTTACTTTAATGACTTCTGGAGTGGTTGTCTCCGTGTTTAATGTTTTCGATGTCCTGGCTGTTTGTCATTTATGAAACTTAATTGTCCTCATCCTGGCTTGATGGCTACTGTGAGCTGTTACCGATTAAATATGCAGAAATCGAATGGCCTCGATTTAGGCCCATTCTGACCTGATCTGTTTCAAGGTGAATGAATGCATATTCTGTGTTTGCTTTAGCTGTCTGGCTCCACAAAGTCTCTTCACAGATTTATGCATTTTAGGTTTCGTTTCAGGCTATTGAAAAAGTGCCTGCTTTTTTCTGCAGGGCCTTGCTTTTAAAATCCTGTGCTTTTGATCACGAGGTTGCAGAAGCCATTTTGGGTACCCTTTTTAACAACTTGTCCATGCAGGGTCCCTTTATCCATAACTTTCGGGGAATGTGGGAATTTTGAGAACCCTACACTCCCCCGTGTTGATACTAAACTCGCTTTAAGTATCATCCTGACAAGGTGAGCAAAATTCCCGACCCTCCATAGTCAACCTTCCCCTGTAATTACCTATCTATGATCCCACGACACATGCATTTCCCATTCTGTAAAAATGTAGTGTACATAAGCATACATAGACAGATTACAGGCATTTACACAATTCCAAGCATGGAGGGGTCCAACACCCCTGCACCACTCGGTACACATCATCTTTATTAACATCAAATCGAAAAAATCTTTAATAAAAATAACAAAAGAACATAAAAAAACAACAATCTTTAATCAGTAATACAAACAACAAATTCACGCAGGAGTATCTCCCTCCACCTTAACATAATGGCCTAGAAATTCAGTGGGCTGCGCCACCAGTTAGCGCCTAAAGAGGGCACTCAGTGGCTTTAGCGCCACTGGCCACGCCTCCCGCGATATTTAGCGGGGCGCTAATGGTGGCGTTAGCCTGTAGCGCTTCGCCGCCACCGATGACGTCATCGGTGTGCGCAGCGCCACGCTACCACCCCAATCGTGATATTTGGTAACGCCCGCTTCTGTAACGCTGTTCGCAAATCGCGCCCGGTTCATAGGGCCAACCTGCGGTGGTAGTGGCGCAAATTAAGGTGGAGGTGCGGGGCGGCCATTTTTTTCAGTGGCCGCCTGCCAGCACCTCCGTCCCCGGCCTCCTGATCCCCCCTCCCCAGGCAGTGCCGGCTGTGTCCCGAGAGCCTGGCACTTCTCCTCGGTGCCGGGCTCTTTTGCCGGCACTCGCGATCGGTCATCGTGCTGGTGCAGGCCCCTCCCCCTTAAGAAGGGGAGGAAGGCCTGCAGTACCGCAGCGCGCTGTGCCGCAGCGTGTGGCGCTGCAGCACGTTGTGCAGCGATATTCAGTTTCAGCGCCCCAAGAGGTACGCGGGGCGCCTCGAGCAGTACCCCGCGTCCTTCTTGGGATGCTCAAGCTGAATTTCCGGCGGGCGGAACGGCTCCGATCGCAGCAGTAATTCCAGCGCCAGGATCAGTGTACCCCCTCCAACAACAGAGGTACGTTCCGCCCGTGAGGAGTGAGCCTGAGAATAGGAATCCTCAGCCCACAACAAGTTCGAGTTCACAGGCAGGCACTGTGGCTTGTGTGGGGGGCGGAGCCATTCATGTTCAGAGTAAGCTGTTTAAGCCAGGGAACAGGGAAGGAGAGTTCTGGGACCCCTGTAGAGCAGGTCCAGTAGCAGAAATCCGGGACAAGGGAGGCACACAGGGGAAAGTTTTGGCCCCAGACGAAAGGCAGGCCCAAAATTCTCCATTTAAAGCCACCTGGGTGAGGGAACATGAGTTTGCTGTCCATGCAAGTTCAAGTTCACAGCCTACAAAGACAGGCAATGTGGCTTGCTTCCAGGGACAGGTTGTCCTGCCCACAAATTGGAACACTTCCCTACCCCAGTGGGACCCTAGTTTTGCCCAAAGTTCAAATTTAAAAGGATTATGCGGCTCAGAAATGGAGAAACAGCAGCCTGGGATTAGAAATCAGCAGGCTGCTGCCCATTCATTCACAAAAGATCGCTTGGAGACTGCCCGCGCATGCGCAGGCGCTGGTCTGGAGACAGGAATCCCCCAGTCTTCTGAACAGCAGATTCACGCAGGTGCAGTGGCCTGTTTAAAGGGACTAGCTTCTCAGCCAGCTTCTAGAGTGGTCCCCCCCATGATGTGGGACCCTGGGGGGGGCAGGGATAGCAATCCCTCTTGCAGGAGACATAGGGAGGGAGCTAACACCAGGTTTTAAACATGGGGAGGAAAATTTCCAGCCACCAGCAGCGGGTAGTGAGAGTATACCTGCCCCCAGCACAGGAGTGGGCAGGGAAGAGCAGACAAACCCAGAGAGAGATTTGCACCGGCAGGCTGCCAGGTACATTATACAGTGCGGGCTATTAGGACATGGGGGAGAAGGTTCCCAGCCAGCTGGGGCTGTGACCCAAGCTCAGGGTCCGCCAGCCAAAGTTTCCCCCATAGAGACACCCCTCAGAAGGCCTCAGCGGGTGCCCCAGCCTAAGAAAGCATGGTCACCCACTTTACAGTGGAGTAGGGCGGGCTCTCGAACCAGGGAGAAGCCAAAGAACAGGGGTCCCCACTCAACAGCCATAAGCTGTGGGGGACCAGAGACAGGAGGCAGTCCAGCTTCGCTGCAGCCAGCAGCAATCTGCGACAGTGCCAGAGATTAGCCTGGCCGTCCGGAGATGGGCGGCATTTGTATTATAGCTTTGGTTTGCATATAGCGTGCTTTTAAGGTGTATTTTAAGTTTTGTTAACATAGCTAGTTTTAAATTTAAGTTTAAAGAGTCAGGGCTAGATTTTCAGTTGCTTGCGCCAGCAGTTAGCGCCTTAAGAGAAGTGATTTCCGGGCGCTATGCGTGTAGCGCCCGGGCGCAGCGCAGTTTGCGCCCCGCCCCAAATTAAGTTGCCCGTTAGTGCCGGCGCAAAGTTTAGCGCCCGCCCGGATGCGCGCGCAGAAAATGACGTCACATCCTCGTGCAACGCCCTTTGGCCGCCCCGATTGCAAACTTCAGTCGGACCGCCCCATTGTGCGGCGGGCGGCCGGAGCGTTTGGAAAAAGGAACGCAACACAACCAGCGCGGGCCCCGGGGGGCGCTAATTAAAGGGAACGTCCTCTCCAGTATAAAGGCCATCCATTATTTCAGAAAACAGTCTTGTGCAACGCATTTCTGGAGACACAACAAGGAGGATAGCTAACTGGTTTCAAGCAGCAAGAGCCAGGTATTTTTGGACTCAGGCAACAGCGCTGCAAGTGGCCATTTGGAAATTAGAGTGTTTGCCAGGATTTGATGGGGGTTGCATGGGGTGCCAACGCGGAGCTGCAGCTCCATGTCCGTAGGGCTCGCAGACGCATTGTGAGAGGGGCAGCCCTGGCTAGAGGCAGAGGGGGCTACAGGCGTCGGCCACGTAGGCCTTACCCAGTCAGGCTATACCGCCAGCAGCGCTCCTACCTAAACATGAGTGCCGCGCGATGTGTTAAAAGGCTCCGATTCCGGAAGGGGGTGATTGCAGAGATCTGCCACCTGCTTCGCCGAGATCTGCGGCCAAAGCTCAGGTGCAGGACGTCTCTGTCGGTGGAAGTGAAGGTGACAGTGGCATTGAACTTCTATGCCACCGGCTCCTTCCAATACGCTGCTGGGGACATAGCAAACATCTCCCAGTACGGCGCGCATCGCTGCATCCGCCAGGTGACCGAAGCACTGTTCAGAAGGAGAAGCCAATTCATCTCCTTCCCCATGGCCCTGGAGAGCCAGCATCAGCGCGCATTGGGATTTTCCAGACTCGGGGAATTCCCCTTGGTGCAGGGCGCCATTGACTGTACGCATGTGGCTTTGCGGGCCCCTCTGGAGCATGGCGAGCAGTATCGCAACAGGAAGGGCTACCATTCTCTGAATGTGCAGCTGGTCTGTGACCACAAGCAGCGCATCATGGCAGTCAATGCCAGCTTCCCAGGCAGCAGCCACGATGCCTTTATCCTGCGGCAGAGTACTGTGCATGACATGTTCCAGGCACAGCCTCCCCCAAGAGGATGGCTACTCGGGGACAAAGGCTATCCTTTGTGCACCTGGCTCATGACCCCGCTCCGCGCGCCCAGGACCGCTGCTGAAGAGGCCTACAACGAGAGCCATCAAACCACCCGCAACATCATCGAGCTAACTATTGGGGTCCTCAAGCAGCGGTTCCGCTGCCTTGATCGCTCCGGAGGAGCTCTCCAGTATTCGCCGGACCGGGTCTCCCAATTTGTGGTGGTTTGCTGCATGCTACACAACCTGGCTATCCGCAGGACTCAGGCACTGCCACCTGACGTTGGACCAGCACCTCAGGAGGAGGAGCAGGAGGAGCATGAGGAGGAGGAGGAGGAGGAGGAGGAGGAGCAGGAGTACGTTCCCAGGAGGGAGCGACCAGGGCCAAGGGCCGCACGACGCCACCTTATTACACGGTACTTCTAAGCCCCCTGTCAGGGAATGGCCAGGGGCCATGAGGGAAGATGAATGCAGCCGCTCCGCAAGCCCTCAGCCGGCGAAGCCAACAAACACTAAGAAGAACAACCATGGAGACTGCATGAATAAAGATAATTTTTTATTAAACAAAAATGAAAAGCCCTTCCCACATGAATCCCCAAAAACAATAAACGGGCCCCACAAAAAGCCCAACAAACGACTCACTCCCACAAACTGGGGAGGAGCCACTCCACCTTTATTGAAACCGGGCCTCAACGTCGGCCTAATGCAAAAAAAAAGCCCTCCAAAAGCACAACCATGGCCAAAATAAAGATGGCCACCGCCATATTAAAGGAAAGCTGGCCACACCCTCTACTGAGTGGCCCGCGAGGGCGAGACCTTGGCCAGCATTTTGCCTCCCCTGCCCTGCCTGCTGCTCCTTCGCAAGCTCTGCCCAGTGGCTGCTGCGAGGCTGGGGGAAGGCGCCTGAGGCTCAGATGCCCTTCCGCCAGATGCCGCTGGGGGGCGGCCTACATGGCGTTTGGGCCTCGAGGGGCCGTCTCCTGAGTGGCGCACCTGAGCCTGGCCACCATCAGCTGCAGCCGCTTGCCCTTGACGGCCCAGAGGGGGAATGGCGGCGACGGATGGCGCAATGTGGGCCAGCAGGCGTCTGGGATGCGCTGGCTGGTGCTGTGGCGCGGTGGCACTCGGCCGGGCCCGCACTGCAGGATCCGCAGCAATCAGCCGACGGCCGGCTTGCTGGGATGGTCCAGCGCGGCGCCTGCCCTGGCGATGCCTGCCTGAGACAGCGCGTGTGGCAGCAGTGAGTGGCCCTGTGGTCCTGGTGTGCGCGCGCATCACATCCGCCAGGGTCTTGACGGCATCAGTTAGCATGCGGCCAGTCGCGGCAGTTGCTGCCCCGAACTCGCGCACACTGGTCGCCAGCGACTCGATGGCCTCAGGCATGCGCCCCACCACGCTCATGAGCTCCGTGTGGCGCCGGTCCGAGTCGTCGGCCATCTGATCGAGCTTCCGCACCTCCTCCGAAGTGAAGGTGTCCGGACTGGAGTCGCGACTCTCCCGCTGGGGAGGAGGGGGCCGAACTAGGGGACCCTTGCCGCGTTGGTGACGGCGAGTGTGCCGAGCAGCAGCACTCCCCTCTGATCCTTCCCCCCTTTGGGGGGAAGGCCGCAGGCCACGCGCACGGCTGCTGGGTGGCTGGACGCCACTGGTCCCAGAAGCTGCATTGCCCTGCGACAGTTCCTCCAGGCACTCGTCCAGTGAGGAGGTGTCGAGCATTTCCTCCTCTCCTGCGGGACGTGACTGTTCCCCCGAAGGTCCGGCTTGCTCCTCCTCCTCCTCCTGGTTGGAGGTGCTGTCACTGGCAGCCTCAGGGTCCTGGTCGTCACCAGCTGAAAGCAGGAATGCACAAGAGTAGCTTCAGAGTGAGGAGACGGCGTCAGCGAGGGAGTTAGGACTGGTGGGATTCAGCGCATTGGTGGGACAGTGGCAAAGGAGGTAGTTCGGATGGGCCAGTGCGACGCGAGAGGGCCAAAAGGCGAGGTCCTTACCATTGCCGGGCAGTGGAGGGTCGGATACACCGCACGCTGTGGGGACAATCACACGTGCTCCCATGAGCACACACACGCGCTCCTCCAGCTGAGTGAGCTTCTGCAGCTTGGCGCGGCCACCCCTGGCACGGGCCTGGCGATTAAACGCTACTTTAGCCTGCAAGAGAAAGGACGGGCTGTAAGTGCGCAGTGAAGCCCTGATGTAGTGTGCACTGCCTCCCATGGTGGAATAGCTTGGACAGAGTGAAGCCCTGATGTAGTGAGCACTGCCTCCCATGGTGGAATAGCTTGGACAGAGTGAAGCCCTGATGTAGTGAGCACTGCCTCCCATGGTGGAATAGCTTGGACAGAGTGAAGCCCTGATGTACTGTCCACTGCCTCCCATGGTGGAATAGCTTGGCCAAAGTGTAGAGTGCCGAATGGCCATTTGATGCTCATGACTGTCCCAATGCTGCTGGCTGAGGGCTGGCCAAAAGGACTTTCAGGTCCCTTTGCCCATCATGTCAGGTGTACATGCAAGAATGAGGAGGAGACTGGAAAGGCTACTCACCCTCACAATCCTGGTCAGATCGTTGTATTTCTTACGGCATTGTGTGTGGGTCCTGGGGGCCTCGCCGGTGAACGTCACCCTCTGGGCGATCTGCTTCCAGGCTTTGTGTAGTCGTGGTGGGTTGGATTCCTCCCACTGTCTGGAAACAAGATCATGCGCCTCACCTCCAGAGCTGTGACCATGATGTCCAGATCACCCTCTGAGAAGCGCAGGGCACGCTGACGGGCCTTCTCTGGCGTTGCCATGACTCCCTGGGGCTGAGCAGTAGTGTTGAGGCCTCTTTGCAAGGCTGCAGTGTGCAGGGCGTGGCAGCAGACCAATTCGTCCCTTCCCCCTTTAAGAGCTGGTCGGCACCACGGGGTCTGCTGTCAGTGCAAAAATGACCGCACCCGTGCTGCGCCCCGCCTGGGCGCTATCCCTCTGGACCGCCGGCTTAGCGCCTAAAGAGAGTAGTGGAACGCCTCTTTTAGCGCTCCACCAACCTCTTAGGGCGAAGCCACTGAATTCCCGGCAACGGGGCGCTACTTTGGGGCGGGCGCTAACTTCGGGCGGGCGCTAAGGTTAGCGCCCCAAAACTGCCTATACTGAAAATCTAGCCCTCTAAGTTTACATGTGTGCCAAATGTTTGCATTTTGGTCCGAGGTCAAGGGACCCGACCATGTCTCCACCTAAGGCAGCAGGTCAGTGAGACCTGGCTGCATGTCCTTTTAAGTTTTTACAGGAGATTGGTAAATGAAGCAGCCCTGTTCGCCCAGCCCGAGCTGGGCATCGAATGAAGATACGGATACGGAATATTGGGGATCACCTCGCCACTTGACGAATCCAGGAGACCCCGCAGCAATCTTCGGGAAAAACCGGACAGGGTCAGGAGGAACTTGCCTACTCCTCCTACGGGGAGGAGATGGGCCCCAGCTGGGTGGGGCACGGCTCCCAACCCAGCACCATCCTGACCGAAGTTCACTTGCGGGAGACCTCGCTGTTGAGGAGTCATGATGGGGAAGCGCGGGCGCCTTGACATAGGGACGCATTCCCCGGGAGTGGGTGGTGATGGCCCGGGAAAGATTGCATAGGGAGGGGGAGACCCAAGAGTCGCGTGGGTGCGTTCGGGGAAGGGAGGAACTCACCCGGGGGCCCACAGGCAAAGTTAGTGTGAGTGTGTGGCTGGGGAGGATGAGTGGGTGGCCGGATCTGGGATCCAAGCTTGTGTGGGGCCAGGGAGAGCTGCCACACAGGCACCCATCATCTTTCTGCAGCCAGTCGAGGGAAGACGGGAGGGGGAGGGACTGGGAGTCGAGATCCCATGCTCCCTGGTTTCGGTCTGTGCTAAGATATATTTTAAACATGAGGAGTACCCCGCCTCCACAAAGGGACAAGGGAACGGCTCGGGGCTGGTGGAGCAGGCTGGTCTGTAAATCCATTCTGCCTGTTTTAAAGTTTAAGACGATCAAAGGGGGGTGGAAGGTACTTTTACTGCCCGATTGGGAGGAGCAATGCCCACTCGAATTTCGCAACCCATCATCGGCACATGATGATCGGGGTTCATTTAAGCATGTTGTTTAATGATTTATTGTATTTTGTGTTGCAGCCCCAAGTTGAGCAGAGGCGTAGGATCCTCTCCGTGCTTGGGACCAGTTTGTGACAACTCCAAGTTGAGCAGAGGCGTAGGACCCTCTCCGTGCTTGGGGTCATTTTGATTACATTGTGTAACTAAGATTGCAACATTTTGTAATAACTTATGATGTAAAAAAGTGATTGTAAATTTGGTTTACACTGTATAATTTTACAAGCGTGTAGGGCTATGAGACCCCTTATTGAAAACTGAAGTATCTGTAAGATGCCTACCGTACCATGGTTTTTTTCTTGAATTTAAGGGGAATAGATGGGACGGGGATCAGTGGCAGATAGCTATTAGGTAAATATAGGGGATGGTTGTTTGTGAGGGGTCAAAAATTATTGCTCATTTCTTCACGAGGATACTACAAGCAAGCTGGAAGTATCCAAGGGCAGACTGTAAGAATTCGCAATAATTTACAGTTCTGAAGATTAATTTTTTTGATTAAAGAATCCCTGGGCATTGTGCTTTTAAATTTCCAGGGATAAAAATGGCTGTCACCACATGGCCGAAGACAAAGGACAATGCTTTGTTTACAAAGCAATTGAATGCTATTAGCATTTGTTTGTATATCGAGTGGATACATCTAAACTGCAGAAGAGACTTTTGTATCTTGAATGGGATCCGTTTAAGAACAGAATGGGTTGTTAAATCACCCAGCACTGGACAATAGGGCTGTTGCATTCCCTTTTGTTTTAGCCCAGGTGAACTCCGGATGTGGGCAGGATCATTTCGGCCCCACAGTGCAGACTCTAACCCAGTCCAACCACTTTGAGTTAGCCAATCACAGCTTTCTCTTGTGTATTGGACCCTTTGTGCGGGGAATTTTGCACACAGCCCTTGCAGGGCAGAACGGCAGGACCTCACCAGGTATAAAAGATAGCTGCTGAGAAGCTATCACTCTCTTTACTTCGCTGGACCACAGGTGAGCAGGGTGTTCTGACTCCTCGGCAAGGCAACCTAGCAGGAGTTAGGGTGTGGTGATTTAAGGGTAATTGCTAAGATTGTTTAAGTAACATTAGAGCCATTTTATCCCTCGTTTTCGCCGTCTGCAACCCCCTGCTATATAGTTTTACTGTAATTACTGCGTTCGTGTGGTATAGTTTATTCTTTTGATTGTAGTTTATTTAGGTAATAAAACTTGATTTTTCTCTCATTCAAACCATTTGTCCGTTTTAATATCATTAATTATAAGTTCCTCCACTCAGAACTGAAGGAGGGGTAGCGATTCGAAACCGCTGTTTGTAAATTGGTTTAGAGTGCAGCAGCAAAAGGCTGTTGACCAGGTGAATTACCATAAACCAGTTAAAAGATGCCCCCCTTACACGTTCCCACTCGACTGTGGGGTTCCTCATATCCTTGCTCAGTTTTCTGAGCCACCACCACCTATCCAAAGGAATCTGTCCCTTGCACGTTAAACATACCCGTTTCCCTACGGTGACGCTAACCCTTGTCGTAACAACCAGTACCCTGGGGCACAGGAGGGAGGCCTCCCCGTACGGGAACCCGGTCTGGCTGGAGTACTGAGACGAATTGGACCCCAGCCACCCTGGCCACCTTCCCTCGTGGACGTAGACGGCGATCCCCTCCAGGTCCCATTCGCCACTTCCATCGGTCCCTATAGGTGCTCTCTCTCCTGAGCACCCATAGATGTGGGACTCCTTCACGTCACCTCGCTTTCCAACGCTTAGTCCTATCAGGGCGAGTAAGATTATGCCCCACTTCATCCTGAAAATCTTTCTGCAAAAGATACAAGAACATACAGCCAGGTCCCGAGGAGATTCTCTGGCTTGGGTGAAGCATAGTTGGGTCTCGCGACCTCGACTCAAATACACACACTCTTAACAGGTCACTATTTAATTAAAACTACCCATCACCTTATTTAAACTTGCACTAAACACCCAAACTTAAAAATACCTAAACTTAAATTACCTAAACTATATACATCTGCTGCCCATCTCCGGGCGGCCAGCCTAATCCCTGCGGCTGCTGGTTGGGGATCTCTGTCTTCGGATCGATCCCTCACTCGAGGGACGGCCCCTTTTAATGGGGCAGCCGGTGACCACGGTTTCCTTGGCTGGGGCGTCCGTGGGGACCTTCTAGGGACATTGGCGGGTGGGGTTTTCTGACTGGTGGGCCTTTAACCTGAGCCACTGCCCCCTCTGGTGCAGTTTGTGGACTTACCACTGCCGCTGGCTAGGGATCTTCTTCCTCAGGCTTTACCTCTCCCAAAACTGGGCTAGGGGCAGGTAACTCTTCGCAGCCTGTTGCTGCAGGCTGAGAGTCTCCGCCCCCAGGTCTCAAACCTGGGTCCGGGGCGGGGTCTTCGCCCTCGGGTCCCTCCTCCTCTAAACCTGGGTCGGGGCAGGGTCTTCGCCCTCGGGTCGCTCCTCATCTGGATCCCAGAAGAGCGTGGGGAGTGTCCCAATCGGTGGGTGGGATGGCCCCTCCCCTTAAACAAGCCACAGCGCCTGCCTGTGCAGTCTGTGAACTTGTTCCCGCTGCAGGCTGAGGATCTCTATCCTCAGACCTTACCCCAACTGACTGCTTTCTCTTCTCGGGTTTAAACAGTTTACACTGATTAATATGGAACCATTTGGTGCGCCGAGGCATCTTAATGGCATATACCATGGGGATTGCCTTGTCTACAACGCTGTAGGGCCCCATGTTTAGCGGTTCTAAACTTCCTACCCGAGCATAGTTCCTCACCATGACCTGATCTCCTACCCCCCACTTGTGGTGTTTTCAGGGTTGTAACAGCAATCGGTTGCTCCGATGCTGCTTTCCTATGTTCCCAGCTGCCTGCTCGTGGACCTGCTTAAGGTACTCGTAGAGGCTTCGGGCGAACCTGTCCCGGTTTACCTTCCTGAGCTGACCTTCGGTGAGCACCGGGGCTAGTATATGGGTGGGGGTCCGCATAAACTGCCAGTCATCAGCTCATGCGTGGAGTACCCCGTGCTTTTCGACTGGCTGGCCCGGATCCCCATCAGGACCAACGGTAGGACCTCGGCCCATTTTCGAGGTGAGTCCACCGTCTCCTTCCTTAACCTTTCCTTTAAGGTCCTATTCATCCTCTCTACAATCCCTGATGACTGTGGGTTGTGGGCAATGTGCCACTTCCCCTCGATGCCTAGCAGCATAAGGGTATTCTGCATTACCTGCCCGGTAAAGTGACTCTCTTGGTCAGACTCCACATACTGCGGTAGCCCCCATCGTGAGAACACTTCCTGGACCAGGATCCTAGCCGAACCCAGAGCTGTGGCTGTTCTGCAGGGGAAGGCTTCTACCCATTTCGTGAACACATCCACCAGGACTAGGCAGTACTTATAGCCTCCCTGGGCGGTGGGTAGGGCCCCGATGTAGTCGACCTGTATCGACTGCAATGGTCCCTCTACCCTCCTGATGTGTCCCATAGGTTCCTTCCTTTTATGGGGGTCAGTGTTATTGGCAGCGCACACAAGACAGCTGGCGCAGAACTCGCGGACATCTTCCCTGAGTCCCGGCCACAATCCCGCCTGTTCCACCTGCTGCCAGGTGGTCTCAGGCCTGGGATGCCTCGCTCCTGGACCCTCATGAGCCAGTTGAAAGAATTCCCTCTGGTGCTGTTGCGGCACAACCCACTGTTCCCCCCTGAACAGCATGCCTTCTCTTACGGAGAGGGTTGCTGCGCCGTAAGGGCCCTCTACCCTTTTTCCCTCAGCTACTACACTGAGGACGGCCTTAAGGACGGGGTCTTGGGTTTGGACCGCCTTGAGGTCCGGGGCTAAAGCTACCCCTGCACTCCCTTGTGTCCCATCCCTACCCCTGACTGCTGCTATGGGTCTGGATCCATATGGGTCCCAGAAAGTGCCTGTGCGGGCACCCTCCTTAATCAGCATGTGAGCCTGCTGGTTACCCTGACTACGGGGTTCTGTGGAGGAATGGGCCTTCACCTTGTGAATGAAGACCTCCCCTTCCTCCCCCACTGCCGCTAGGATTTTCTCCAGCAGGGGTTTTACTGTGAGGGGTCTCCCGTCAGCGGAGGTGTATCCATGGCAGGACCAGATGGCCAGGTACTCCGTACACTAATTGCACGTAAACATGCTGTCTGAGCAATGTTTGCCGCTGGGTCGTAAACTCCGCACCCCGTGAGTCACTCGCCAGCGGATACCGTGCTGGAGCCATCCACATAGATCTCGCGGCCCGTGGGATGTATCCTGGCCCGTAAACCTATGTTCACTTCCCAAACCCTCCTATGGAACACCGGTGGGCTGTTCCAGGATATACCAGGTTGGCTGCGAGCTTTGGCTCACAGAGACCCTTCACTTTAAGGTCCATCTGTGAGAGGAGCAGGGTCCAGCGAGCAATGTGGGCACTGCTCACCGTTCCATCCTTGATCCTCCCATCCAGAAGCATCTGGGTGGGTGTGTGATGGGTGAGGAGGGTGATGGGAGAGGTGCCTGTGAAGATCAGTGATGTTTTCACAGCTCAATGTGTGGCCAAGAGGTGCCTCTCACAATTGGAGTAGCTCTGTGAGTATCCTGGAGGAGTAGACCACCAGCCTTAGCCTGCTTTGCCGCTCTTGGAGCAGCACAGCACTCAGGCTATCCCCGCTGGACGCTACCTCCAGGAAGAAATCTTTCCCCCCATCTATGGCCCCTAGAGCTGGTGCGGTCTGCAGGCCCTCCTTGAGCCTGACAAATGCTGCCTGGCGACCTTCATCCCAAACCCACTCCACTCCCTTGTGTAGGAGTCGGAGCAGAGGGGCTGCTGTGGCTGCATAGTCTTCAATGAAGTCTCTGTAGTACCCGGTTAGCCCTAAAAATGACCTCACACCCGTGACTGTGTTGGGGACGTGTAACTCCTGTACCGCCTCCCTCCTAGCCTTACATATGGCCCTTTCCCCAGCGCGTACGGTCAGGCCCAGGAATTTCACTTCCTGCTGGCCGATCTGCGCTTTCTTTGGGTTTAGTTTAAAACCCTTCTGCCTGAGCAGCTCCAGCAGTTCGGTCAGTAGTGGGCCATGCTCCTCTCTCGAATTGGTGAAGAGGAGCAGGTCATCCATGTACTGCACCAAGTGTCTGGGCTGGGTGAAACCCTTTAAACTAGTCGCCATACACTGGTGGAAAATGTTGTGGCTGTTGTGGAAGCCCTGAGGCAAACAGTTCCACGTGTAAACTTGTACTGATCCTCCCTCCTTAAAGGGATGGACCAAAACCCGTTGGAAATATCCAGCACCGTGAATGTGGTCGTGGATGCTGGGATACTTCCTATCAGGTCGGCAACTGCTGCTACCGTGGGTGCGCAGGCGAGGATGTTGCAGTTGAGCACCCGATAGTCCACCGTGGCCCTCCAGGAATTGTGCGGCTTTCTAACCGGCCACAGTGGAGAGTTTACATGAGTGGCAATCGGCCTCAGGACTGCCTGCTGCACTAAGGAGGACATGGCTGCTTTCATGTCTGGCTCCGCATCCCTGGGGAATTTATACTGTTTCTGTGTTTGGGCCATGGGGTCCCCGTCTACGCTGACCTCAAACCCGTTGACCCTCCCGCAGTCGTGTTTGTGCGTAGCAAATGTGGCTAGGTGGTCGCGCACAAATGCCTGGAACACTTTTGTGGTATTACTGACCATGAGCTCAAGGTTATAACCCTCTTTAGGCTTCATGGTGCACAGGGTCCCCTTCCCTTCTTTCCCTGGGATGACTACTACCTCGCCATCCTTTCCTGTACTTGCCCCCCATAGGCAGTGGTTTCTTAAATCCACCAGGATCCCGTGGCCCATGATAAAGTTGGCTCCCAGGATCTCCTTTCCACCCTCCTGTTCCCACTTCATTAGGATACAGGTCCACTTGGAGCGGAGTGTACCCAAACGAATGGAGAGCGGGATGGAAAACGAGCCGGCCTGTTCTCTGCCTGTGAATCCCGACAGGCTGTATTGGACCCCACTAGAGAGAGGCGAGGTGGTGGGCTTAGCTGAGTGGACCATGGTGCATGATGCTCCCATATCCAACAGATAGGTCCCCTTCACCTTTTCGACCTCCATCTCCATGAGGGGACTTTTCCATACATCGTACCGCAGGGAAAACAGGTAAACAGGCTGCACTGGCTCTAGTCAGGGCTGTGGGTTGGATGGGGCTGATGGGGTCAGAGCACCTGTAGCGGCGGCTACTCTTCCCTGGCCAGTCAAGAAGGACCTCATGGTGTCCAAAAATGACTCGACCATGGCGGGAGGGATTTCTGCCTCTACCCTTTGGGCTGGGGCTGCGGAGTTCTTTCCCTTGCTGTCTTTCCATGGGTTTTTACACTCCTTCCACCAACGACCATCCTTCCCGCACCCGTAACAATTGAGCTTTGTGTTGGGGGGGTTATTCCCTTCCTGATGCCACTCTTTCCTAACCAGTCCAGGTTTTACCTCATGCACCTTCCCCTTAGGTGGGTGTGCATCGGATCCCTTACCGTTCTTATAGGCAAGGGTCAACTGTCTGATCACTGTAAGTTCATTGGTCAGGGGATTCTTGGGGTTGAACCAGGCTTCCGCCTTGGCCCGGACCTATGGCAAGCTGTTTGCCACCAGGCAATGGAGCCAGTGGGCCAGTGGATCCCCGTTCAGGAACGCCCAGTTAGGTGCCCCCGGACAGGCACTCCGGTACACCGGCCATAACCTGTCCGCGAAAGCTTGCGGGGTTTCCCCTGCGAGCTGCACCGTCTTCTCCACACGGGAGAAAGCACTTCCCTCATTCATCCCCATGGCCTCCACAACTTCATCCCTGAGTGCCTCATACCCACCCTGCCCCCTCTTACACTCATCAGAGAGGGATTGGAGGAGCTTACTCTCTAAAGAGAACAGCAGCATTTTAGCCCGCTCAGCATCATCGCAATCGTTGATGCTGGCTGCCTGTTCCACTTCCCTAAAGTGGACCGAGGGGTCTCCTTTCTCGGTGAGCCTTGGGATATGGCTCACCATAGCCCTAAGCTGTTGGGTGCTATAGGGTAACACGAACTGGTTTTGGAGGTATTATGTCCGTGTATGATTGAGACACGGACAGCAGGTGTTGAACAAAACAAGTCTTTACTGAAAGGAGTCAATCGGGAAACTGAAACTACAGAGGCTCACTAGCGCCTTTTATACAGGGGTGGTCACTGCCGGTACTGCAGTCTGAGACCAGTTATTCTCTTAAAGGTACATACACAACAATTCCTCCCCTTTTAGATAAACAGTACATAACATTCATTTAACAACTAAATGATAACTAATTGCAATCACAATTACGGTTGCCAGATACATTGGTAAAGTTTAAGCAATTATAAGTTCAGTCTTTGAGGAGGCTTCCTGATTCTGTCTGGATAACGCCTCTTTGGGGTATCAGGTTCCTCTGGCAAGGTTGAGTCGGGATCAATGTCGTTGTTTGGTTCATCTGCTTCCAATATCATTGATTCTGCGGTAGCTGCAATTGGTACGTCGATTTCATTACCAGGTGTATCAGATCATGGTGTGGAGTTGACGTTTTCCAGTGACTCTAGAATCTGGTCAGCATGGCATCTTACAATGCTCTCTCCAACGTCCATGGTATACATGAGAGGTCCTTGCTGTGTACAAATCGTTCCTGGCTGCCATTTCTCAGTGCGGTAGTCCCAGGCCAAAACTGGTTGACCTATCTTAAAACTCCTGGTCGGCCTTTCATTCATATTCTGAAACTGCCTGTTCTCCACATCTCTGCGGACGTTTGGCTTAACCAAATCCAAGCGGCATCGTAGTCTTCGATTGAAGAACATCATGGCTGGAGTTTGGTTGGTAACCGCATGTGTCGCATTCCGGTAGGCAAACAAGAAGTTGTCCACCTTGTGTTGTAGGGGTATATCTTCATTACACATTGCATTGATAGCCTTCTTGAATGTTTGAACAAACCTCTCGGCCAATCCATTAGTGGCTGGGTGATATGGGGCAGATGTGTAATGCTTAACACCATTGTTCTTTAAGAGCCTCCGGAACTCTTCAGACACAAACTGTGGTCCATTGTCAGAGCAAATCTGTTCAGGCAGCCCATTCCTGGCGAATATGGTTCGTAAAACTGTGATAGTTTTTTCCGTGGTGGTTGAGGACATTTTTATTACCTCTGGCCACTTTGAATGTGCATCCACCGCAATTAAAAACATCGAGTCCATGAAGGGACCAGCAAAATTAATGTGCACCCTTTGCCATGGAGATGAGGGCCACTCCCATGGATGTAGAGGAGCTTGTGGTGGGGCGTTTTAGACCTTCTGGCATCCTGCACAGCTCTTGATCATCTCTTCGATTTCTCTATCGATTCCCGGCCACCACACAAACGCTCTGGCTAAGTTCTTCAGTTTTACCCCACCCAGATGACCCCCATGAAGCTCATTGAGCACTCTATCCGTCAACTTAGGTGGAATTACTACTCTGGATCCACACATCAAGGCTCCTTTGCACACTGACAGCTGTTCTCTTCTCGGCGAGAATGCTGGCAGCAGTGGTTCGCCGTGTGCTGGCCATCCCTTCACCGTTAAATCATAGACCCGTGATAGTGTCGGGTCATTCCGTGTTTCCTTTTCTATGTTTGCATTCGTCACAGGGAGACATTCGACTATGGTCGAGTGGAATAACTCCATTGGATCCACTGCAAGGTCTTCTTCTTCCACCGTCGGCAACGGTAGGCGTGACAATCCATCAGCATTCCCATGCTGTTTAGTTCCTTTGTACTCGATGTCATATTGGTGTGCCCCTAGGAAAAGGGACCACCTCTGCAGCCATTGCGCTGTCATTATCGGTACGCCCTTCTGAGGGTTGAAAATGGAGACAAGAGGTTGATGATCGGTTAGTAGAGTAAATTTTTGACCGTGCAGGTAGTGATTGAACTTCTTCACCCCCCACACTAGGCTGAGGGCCTCTCTGTCAATCTGGGCGTAGTTACGCTCGGCAGAAGTTAACGAGCGTGACGCAAAAGCTATCAGCCTCTCTAAACCATCAAGGAATTTATGTGACAGTACCGCCCCAATGCCGTAGGGAGACGCATCACACGCCAGTCTGATCGGCAGTGCTGGGTTGTAGTGAGCCAATTCTTCTCTTGAAGTGATTAAGTCCTTACTCTTCTGAAAGGCCCGCTTACAGTCATTGCTACATTTCCATGCTACTCCCGTTCGTAGCAGGGCGTTCAGTGGGTGCAGAATTGTCGACAAATTCGGCAAAAACTTATGGTAGTAATTCACCAATCCGAGGAATGACCTCAGTTGCGACACATTTTCAGGCGCTGGAGCCTTAACAACTGCTTCAATTTTGTCAGGGGATTTATGTAACCCCTCTTCATCAATCACGTGGCCACAATACGATATCTGTTTCTTAAAAAACTCGCACTTGGGGCGGTTGGCTCGTAGCCCATGTTCCCGTAGTCTAGTGAGCACCTGTTCTAGGTTGTTAAGGTGTTCACTGTCATCTTCACCTGTCACAAGGATGCCGTCCAAGTAACACTGAGTCCCCGGAATCCCTTGCAGGACTTGTTCCATCGCTCCTTGCCATATCGCCGGAGCCGATGCTACTCTGAATACCAATCGATGATACTGGTAAAGACCTTTGTGAGTGTTTATCGTGAGATACTTCCTAGAGGATTCTTCAACCTCCAGCTGCAAATATGCTTGTGCTAGTTCAATTTTTGTATAACGCTTCCCTCCAGACAGTGAGGCGAAGATGTCTTCTATCCTTGGAAGAGGATACTGTACTGTGTGAAGGACTGGGTTCACCGTCACCTTGAAATCCCCACAGATGCATACATTCCTTGGCTCCTCAGACTTATTGCTTAACGTTTTCTTCATGACAGGAATGATGGGTGTCGCCCACTCGCTCCAGTCGACCTTAGACAACACGCCTGCCTTCTCCAGATTCTCCAGCTCTGCCTCGACGGCTGGGCGAATTGCATATGGTACCGGTCTTGCTTTGAAAAACTTGAGAATTGCATTCTCTTCTATTTTTATTGAGGCAGTTACGCCTTTAAGAGTGCCCAGTTCTTGTTGAAATACCTCTTTGGCGTTAGCTAAGATTGTTGACAATCGTCCAGGAGTGACGTCTTCATCTTTTTTACCGTCCACCGTCATTGCATGAATGGAGTGCCAATCTTAGCTTATCTTCCTGATCCATTCACGTCCCAATAACGGTGGTCCACCATTTTGCAGTATGTAGAGATACAATTTCCGTATTTTCTTGCCGTTGTATTCGACAGGCACCCTTATTTTTCCTCTGGGGTATACTTTTTGCCCTGTATACATCGTCAAGACGATGGATGTCTCTCTCAAGTGTATGTGTGAGAATAGCCGCTCGTAGTCTCGTCGATTCATGACGGTTAGCGCTGATCCTGTATCCAATTCCATTTTAACTTGGGACCCTGCTATCGTGAGGGTGACCCAAATGGTTCGGTGATCCTCTTTTGCGATTACATTGTGAAGTTTGAGACAGCTTAGTCTCCTGTTCCCGGATTCACTATCGCTCATCTGGTCTTCGGAACTACTGTCCGTCATCTTTTGTACTTTCTTGTATGGTTCCTTAGTAGCCTTTTTGTTGTCGCTGGTCTTCTTCCCAGACCTGCAAACTCGTGCAATGTGTCCCATCTTTCCGCATTGCCTGCATATTTTGTCCTTGGACCAGCAGTCCTTCTGGTCATGGTTAGTTCTGCCGCAGCGATAACATTTTGCAAATCCCCATGTCATTTCGTGGGTGCCGTATTCCTGTGGCTTTTGTTGAATTTCCGCAGCTCCCCTGGCTGCTGCTTCGTACGATACTGCCACGCTGAAAGCCTTATCTAGCGTCAGCTCTTTCTCTGAGAGTAACTTCTTCTGTGTTCCTTCACTCAGGAGTCCACAGACAAATTTGTCCCGTAGTGTATCTGCCAGTCCTGCTCCGAACTGGCAGTGCTTTGATAGCTTGCGTAGTTCCGTAAGGTACTCAGCATTGCTCTCATCTTTATGCTGAGTTCTCCTGTGGAATTTAAATCTTTCGGCTATCAACAGCGGTGCAGGGTTTAGGTGTTCCTGTAGGACAGCAACAATTTCGTTAATCTTCGCCTTCGGTTTGGCTGGAGTAATCAGGTCCCGCAATAGGGCGTACGTTCTAGCGCCAATAAAGTTTAGCAATACCGATGCCTTTTTCTCGTTGGCTATTTCGTTTTCCTCGCAATATACCTCGACTCTTTCCACATACGTGGTCCAGTCCTCTATTGTATTATCAAAGGCAGTGATACAGCCAGTCTTCGGCATCTTGAAAATCTAAAATGGCGCCTCCCGCGCTTTGCCTTCTTCCCCGATTTAACAAAATGGTGCCTCCCGCGCTTTGCCTTCTTCCCCGCTGATTAAGATGGCGCCTCCCGCGCTTTTACCTTCTTCCCCGCTGTTGCTAGCGCTGCTTTCCGTGGTTTCTGTTACAACCTGCAGCTCCTCGCGGTTTCCTGCGCGTTTAATATTTCTTTTTTTAAATTATTTTCCCGTCGTGGAACAACCCTGTGGGACTCTTGCCTCCCTCTTCTCGGGTCTATACGCAGCCCGGCTTCGTAGCACCGGCTGCGCCCTGTGTGCTCCACCCTCTCTCTCTCCTCTTCCCGACAACGCTGCTCGGCCCCGTTGCAAGCCACCCGCTCAAGTTCGCGACCGCCGCAGCCCAGGAAGGATCAGTGTACTACCTGCCACCAGCTCGATTAGCTGAAGCACCGTCGACGGGAGCCAGGCCCCGCTTTCGACAGCTTCTCCAGCCATCTTCAACTCTGCTAACACAGGGGCGGATGCCCACGGTCGACGCCCTTTCTACTGGTTCTTTCTTCCTTCTGGCCTCGACTTCTGCTCACTTCGCTGCAGGAATGGATCCCAGGAGGTGGTGCAGACTGTAGGTAAGTTCGTATCTGCTCGTCACCAGTATTATGTCCGTGTATGATTGAGACACGGACAGCAGGAGTTGAACAAAACAAGTCTTTACTGAAAGGATTCAATCGGGAAACTGATACTACAGAGGCTTACTAGCGCCTTTTATACAGGGGTGGTCACTGCCGGTACTGCAGTCTGAGACCAGTTATTCTCTTAAAGGTACATACACAACAGGAGGGGTCCCTCTTCCTCGCCATCAGTGGGTGGGCCGAACCTCCGATGCCGGGCTGGGCACATCGGTCCTGGTTCTAGCCTCTCCCGTGGGGGTTGTTCCACATCCACTTTGACCTCTGACTGCACCCCCCCTTGCTGCCAGACCTCGCTAAAACCTGGCGCTACGGGTGGTGGTCGCTGAACCTCCTGTTCCTCAACCGGTTCACCCCCTTGCACTACCTGTGGTGTTTCAACCATTCTCCCATCGTTCCCTGTGAAATCCGCCTGGCCTGCCTTCGGGCTTATGAGGCACACCATGCCCTTTGCCTTCCTTAGGCCCAGGCTCAGACTTTCTATCTGTTCCTTGCAGGGGCCATGATCTGCGTCTTCAAACCCCTGTTCGCTCGCTAACTTGTAAGCTGCCTTCACTTCCTTTACTTTCTCCTCCTGCTCCCTTACTTGCCTCGCTAGGCGGGCAATCTTTTCCCGTAACCTCAACTCATTACCCTTGGCTTCGGTGACTTGGCACTGTAGGTATTCCAACCTGGCCTTATGTTCTCCCATTAACTGAACCCTTTCCTGATTCAGGGCATGCAATGCTACCAGCAACTTCTCCCCTGCTAGAGCCTTGTCCTGGATTTCCAGGGCTGACTCTTTTATCTCGGCTGCCTGTGCTGCAACAAGCCTGTCCAAAAGCTGGACCTGCTTTTTAAAGCACATCAGCCAGACTGCCTTCTCTAGGGATTTCTTGTGCTCCTTCCCTTCTGTCCACTTAGCTGCGGCATCTACCGGATGCCCAGCCTTTAACAGAGTGGTGATCCACTTCTTTGTGATATTCACCTTACTAAACACATAATCAGAAATCCTTTCCTCCATCTTGGTTTGCTCTTCCGAACCATTGTCTACTGTATCGCACCCCTGTTGCTGGTGTCCTACCACGGTCACCATTTCTGTAGGGGGGTGGCGTGTGCCCAGTCAGCTTCACCTCTGACTGTCTCTGAGCTGTTTGAATCACTCCCGTACCCCGGGTTCTAGACACCGGACTTAGGTACAGGCGGCGATACAGAAAAATGAGTCGACAAGTGACTCGGTGCAAGCACACCGTAATTTTTATTAAAGACGGAATAAAACACAATACTGAGAATTACTAAGCTGATTACAGGCATATAAAATAATAATACACTTATATGGGAATGGGGAACACACGGCACATCAAGGGAAACAAATACATTAAAATCCCCTTATCCTTATCCCACCCCTACACCTAACTAGATTAAGCTATGAGTGGCCAGAGATTTATGCTCACCAATTCGAAACCTGTTGACTTTTAACGGTTGCGAATTTGGGGTCCGCTCTTGCTGTCCTTTGGGGTATCTCGTCGCCACGTGGTCACAGGGCGCGGCGGCGGTGTTGTTTATGCGAATCACCCTCCTTTTCCTCAGCTAATGTCGTTGCCGAGTCGCGCCTTTGTCTTTTTCTTCTTCCTCGGGAGGTTTAGTCGCTGACGAGCTTTAAAAACGGTTGAGGTTCGGTTGGCGGTTTATATTGTTAAACTGATTTTACTACCCATGCTTTGAACAGCAGTTTATTCGTCATGGACGCTGCTGTCCAGGCTTCAAATACCAGCTTATTCGTCAAACGCCAGCTTATAACTAGGCGTTTGATCCCCAATGCGTCTTTTCACTGCCCTTCTCTGCCTTTATCGGTTTACCGTATTCTTCCTCTCGTCTCGTCTCGTCTGCCCCTTTTGTGGCCTGTGTGTCCTGTGTGTTTTTGAACTCGGGTCTTGGTCTCCTCCCGCGTTGGGCCCTCAGTATAGTAATGGGCGTCCTTGGTGTTGAGCGGCGCGGGGAGCAAGAAGAGAGCCCGCCACGAGGCCAGGGCATGAGAATGAGAGGCAGCAGGCCAAAAGCCAAATGATAAGAGGCAAGAGCAAGAGAGCGATCACTACCGATGGGCCTACAATTATACCTGATTCTTCATTCCTTATCTGCGCGCCAAATCAGGTCAGTCCTTTGTCTAACTTTTGGCGGGCTCGTTTAAAATGATTACAGCCATTTACTTTAATGACTTCTGGAGTGGTTGTCTCCGTGTTTAATGTTTTCGATGTCCTGGCTCTTTGTCATTTATGAAACTTAATTGTCCTCATCCTGGCTTGATGGCTACTGTGAGCTGTTACCGATTAAATATGCAGAAACCTAATGGCCTCGATTTAGGCCCATTCTAACCTGATTTGTTTCAAGGTGAATGAATGCATATACTGTGTTTGCTTTAGCTGTCTGGCTCCACAAAGTCTCTTCACAGATTTATGCATTTTAGGTTACGTTTCAGGCTATTGAAAAATTGCCTGCCTTTTTCTGCAGGGCCTTGCTTTTAAAATCCTGTGCTTTTGGTCACGAGATTGCAGAAGCCATTTTGGGTACCCTTTTTAACAACTTGTCCATGCAGGGTCCCTTTATCCATAACTTTTGGGGAATGTGGGAATTTTAAGAACCCTATAGTGGTCCAGGTACCTAGATCATTAAAATGTCACAAACAGGTACAGAAAATAAACAAATATGCTAATGAATGCTGGTCTTTATATCTAGAGTACTACAGTACAAGGAGGCAGAAATTATGCTGCAGCTATACAAAACCCTGGTTAGACCACACCTGGAGTACTGTGAGCAATTCTGGGCACCACACCTTAGTAAGGATATATTGGCCTTGGAGTGTGTGCAGCGTAGGTTTACCAGAGTGATACCTGGACTTCAAGAGTTAAGTTATGAGGAGAAATTACACAAATTAGGTCGAGGGGATTTATTTGCTTTCAGTCCCATTAATTCCTCTAGCACTATTTTTGTACTAATACTGTTGAGTCTGTGTGTTCCAGATATACTTATTTTAAATAACTGGACACAGACAACAGGAAAAACTTAAACAGGTCTTTACTACTTGAAGGTCAGGGCTGAACTGCTTTACAAATTACTACACAGAGCTTATATACCGGTGTGGTCACCACCGGTACTACAATATACAGTAGCAAGAGAAAGTAGTCCATCTTCTTAAGGTAGTTCTCTTAAGGTGGTACAGGTTACATACACCACAATTCCTCCCTTTTTAGCTTAACAGTGTACACCCCAATTTAAACATAACATGGATAACATATATACAACTTTCATGCAACTGTTCAAAGATTCAGTCTCTGAGGAGGCCTCCTGATCCGAGTTGGATAATGCCTTTCAGGGGTCTCTGATTCTGGTTGCTGGGGTGACTCCTCTAATTGATCTCTTATGGATTGAACATCCTCATGTACGTTCGCGTTTGAGGTAGATGCTACAGGTTCAATAATTTCTTCCACTGGTGTCTCTGCCGTAGCCATGGGTTCGACCCTTGTTCTCGATTCTACAAGTTGGTCAGCATGACGTCGTCTTACGTTTTCACCAATCTCTACTGTGTACATCAGGGGTCCTTGTCTGGCACGAATTGTTCCAGATTGCCATTCCTCATTCTTATCGTCCCGGGCTAACACTGGTTGTCCTATTTCGAAACTCCGAGTGGTCTTGTTATTTACATGCTGGAACTGTTTGTTTTCGACTTCCCTACGCACATTTGGTTTTAACAAATCCAACCTGGACCGCAACCTCCTGTTATAAAACATCATGGCAGGACTTTGATTTGTCACTGCATGTGTGGCGTTTCGATATGCCATTAGGAAATTGTCCACCTTGTGTTGTAGTGGAATATGGTCTTCGCTCATGGCCTTTATCGTCTTTTTGAACGTTTGTACAAATCTCTCGGCCAACCTATTTGTAGCCGGATGATATGGGGCAGATGTATAGTGTTTCACCCCATTCTTCTTCATGAATTTCTGGAATTCTTCTGACACGAACTGCGGTCCGTTGTCTGAACATATCTGTTCTGGCAATCCATTTCTTGCAAATATGGTTCTTAGAACTGCGATCGTCTTTTCCGAGGTAGTGGTCGCCATCTTAATCACTTCTGGCCATTTAGAATGTGTGTCTACCGCTATCAAAAACATGGAATCCATGAATGGACCTGCAAAGTTGATATGTACACGCTGCCATGGGGTTGAAGGCCATTCCCATGGATGCAGTGGTGCAATTGTAGGTGCATTTTGAACTTTTTGGCACCCTGAGCAGCTTTTAGTCAGATCCTCTATTTGTTTGTCGATACCTGGCCACCACACATAAGCCCTAGCAAGGCTTTTCATCTTGACTCCCCCCAGATGACCTTCATGCAGTTCCTTTAGAACTCTCTCCCTTAATTTAGGAGGAATAATCACCCTTGTTCCATACATCAATGTTCCTTGACAAACGGACAGCTGTTCTCGTCTGGCTGAGAATGCCGGTAACAGTGGTTCGCCATGTGCTGGCCATCCCTTCACTGTCAATTCGTAGACCCGAGACAGTGTCGGGTCGTTCCTGGTCTCTATCTCAATACTCGCATTGGTGACTGGCAAACATTCGATGATGGTCGAGTGAAATAACTCAACAGGGTCAACTGTCGGTGCCTCTTCCACTGTAGGTAGTGGCAGGCACGGCAGCCCATCAGCATTACCATGTTGCTTTGTACCTTTGAATTCGATCTCATATTGATGTGCCCCTAGGAAAAGGGACCATCTCTGGAGCCTCTGCGCTGTCATCACCGAAACACCCTTCTTAGGGTTAAAAATGGAAACCAACGGCTGGTGGTCTGTCAGCAGCGTAAACTTTTGGCCTTGCAGGTAATGATTAAATTTTTTTACTCCCCACACGAGGCTGAGAGCCTCCCTATCTATCTGAGCAGAGTTGCGCTCAGCGGAGGTCAATGATCTGGATGCGAACGCGACTGGTCTTTCCAAGCCATTTGGCAACTTATGTGATAGCACTGCCCCAATACCATATGGAGAAGCATCACAAGCTAAAGGTTAAAGTGAGCCAACACTTCCTTAGAGGTGATCAATGCCTTGCTTTTGTGAAAAGCCCACTTACAGTCCTCGTTCCACTTCCATGGCACTCCCTTTTGTAAAAGAGCGTTCAGCGGGTGTAGCACCGTGGATAAATTTGGCAGAAACTTATGGTAATAGTTAATCAACCCTAGGAACGACCTTAACTGGGATACATTTTCTGGAGCGGGAGCCTTCACAACAGCTTCGATCTTGTCAGGTGACTTGTGAAGCCCCTCCTGGTCAATGACTTGACCACAGTACGAGATTCGCTTCTGAAAGAACTCACATTTCTGGCGATTAACTCGAAGTCGATACTCTTTCAATCTGGTGAGCACCTGTTCCAAATTAGCAAGGTGTTCCTCATCATCATCTCCTGTAATAAGAATGTCATCCAGATAGCATTGTGTGCCAGGAATTCCCTGTAATACCTGCTCCATGGCCCTTTGCCAAATCGCTGGAGCCGATGCCACTCCAAAAACCAGTCTATTATACCGATATACGCCCTTATGCGTGTTGATCGTGAGATACTGGCGTGACGCTTCATCAACTTCCATCTGTAAGTACGCCTGCGCCAGGTCTATCTTGGTGAAGTGTTTCCCGCCAGACAACGAAGCGAAGATATCCTCAATCCGCAGAAGCGGATATTGCACCGTGTGAAGAACCGGATTAACAGTGATCTTGAAATCGCCACAGATGCGAACCTTCCCCGGTTCCCCCGGCTTGTTGCTCAATGAACGCTTCATGACGGGAACAATGGGCGTGGCCCATTCGCTCCAGTCCACCTTTGACAGTACTCCTGAACGTTCTAGCCCTTCCAGCTCAGCTTCCACAGCAGGTCGTATCGCATAAGGTACCGGTCTGGCTTTGAAAAATTTCGGGTTTGCATGTTCTTCAACCTTGATGTTTGCCGTAATTCCTTTCAGTGTTCCCAGTCCCTGTTGGAACACCTCCTTAGCATTGTCCAATATTCTGGACAGTCGTTTAGGTTTGACATCGTCCTTTTTACCGGAATCTACAGTTAGTGCTTTTAAGGAATGCCAGTCCATATTTATTCTCCTGATCCATTCCCGTCCCAGTAGTGGTGGACCTCCCTCAGGTAACACATACAAGTCCATTCCTTTGCTTTCTTTACCCTTGTGGACCACCTTTACTTTTATCTTTCCGATGGGGTACACTCTTTGCCCCGTGTATGTTTTTAATACAATCTCCGTATCCCTTAGGGGAATGTGTGAGAATAACCTTTTGTAATCTTGCTTATTCATGACCGTCAATGCCGATCCCATGTCCAATTCCATCTTCACTTGGACTCCTGCTATCTGGAGTGTAACCCAAATAGTTTGGTGGTCTGCTGTGTTACCCACATTATGTATTCTTAGACAACCCAGTTCCTTACTGCTGGAGTCTGAATCCATCTTCTGTTCATCCGAACTGTTCTCTGTCACCTTGTGTACTTTTTTGTACTTCTTCTGTGGTGACTTTTTGTTGCTGGTCTTCTTTCCTGACCGGCATACTTTCGCTATGTGACCGAGTCTGCCACATTTTCTGCATTCTTGATCTTTGAACCAGCACTGGTTCTGATCGTGCGTTGTCCTTCCGCAACGATAGCACTTTACTGCACCCAATGCCATTTGATTGGTGCTGAGTTCCGATGGCCTTAGCTGCATTTCCATGGTGCCTCGTGCTGCCGCCTCGTGCGATGCTGCAATGGTTACAGCTTTATCTAGCGTAAGGTCCTTTTCCTCTAGCAGTCGCTTCTGAGTTCCTTCTTTTAATAGTCCACACACGAACTTATCTCTCAGGGCATCTGCTAGTCCTGTACCAAACTGACAGTACTTTGATAGCTTGTGCAGTTCAATTAAGAATTCAGCGTTGCTTTCCTCTTTCAGCTGCGTTCTTCTGTAAAATTTAAATCGTTCCGCTATCAGCAGCGGCATGGGGTTTAAATGCTCTTGCAGGATAGTAACAATATTCGCGAAAGTCTTATCCGCCGGTTTATCTGGTATTACAAGGTGCCTTAATAACCCGTACGTCTTCGCGCCCATCGAGTTTAAAAGGGTTAGTGCTTTCTTTTCAGCCGGTATCTCATTTTCTGTACAATAAACTTCAATACGCTCCACATAAGTGGCCCAATCTTCGACATCGCTATCAAAAGCAGTGATGTTACCGTTTTTAGGCATCCTTGTAAGTTTCTTTAAGTATTTTATTTATTTATTTTTCCAAAATGGCGGCTTCCCGCGCTTGGCGGCTTTTCCTGCGCTTGTCTTCTTCCTGCACCGACTAAAATGGCGGCTTCCCATGCTTGGCTTCTTCCCTCGCTAGCTACAATGGCAATTACCGCGCTGTTGCCGTTCTCGCCTCCCAGCGGTCCTTAATTTCCCCCGACGTTGCTGCTTTTACTCCCCGCTGTCCTCGTGGGTATTAGCGCTTCCTTTCTTGCTGCGCGTCTATTCCGATTGCAGCCCGGCCCTTTACACCGGCTGCGGTCGAGTTCTCCGCCCTTTTTCCTCCGGTTTCGCCCCCCCTTCTCCACTGACAACGCGGCCGACTTTCTGCCCGTGTCGCTAGATCGGCTTACCCACCGCCGTGGAAGAAGGATGATCACTGCCTGTCGCTGATGGTGGACTTCGTGGTCAGCAATTCCAACCCGGGTTCTCGATGCCTCCCATGCGAATGCGGTGCTCAGCAGGATGATGAGGGCGGATGCCTCTTCTCGACGCCCGTTCTGGGGACGAAGCTGCCTTGGATGCAATTGCCGCTGGGTAAGATCGACTCGTCGCCACTGTTGAGTCTGTATGTTCCAGATATAATTATTTTAAATAACTGGACACAGACAACAGGAAAAACTTAAACAGGTCTTTACTACTTGAAGGTCAGGGCTGAACTGCTTTACAAATTACTACACAGAGCTTATATACCGGTGTGGTCAACACCGGTACTACAATATACAGTAGCAAGAGAAAGTAATCCATCTTCTTAAGGTAGTTCTCTTAAGGTGGTACAGGTTACATACACCACAAATACTAATTTCTTTCAGTTCCTCAGCTAGATCCTTGATTCTCCACTATTTCCGGGAAGTTTTTTGCATTTTCTTCCGTGACGACAGACAGCATGGCCGGGATTTTCTGGTCTGAGGCAGCTTGGGTGTGGGATAGCTGCCTTTCGGGTTCCTGCCCGCCCCCAACAACATCCGGCCCACAGGCATGATTTTGCGTCAATTGACCTTGTTAAGCCTGCCCTGCGGGCTTGCCCATCAATTAAGAGGATGCCAGTGTTAGATGATGTCATTTGATGATATGTCATCTGTCAGTTTTCTTAAAGGGGCCATGCACAATTTTTTTTGACAGTTAATTTATCAGTGTTTGACCGCATTGAGCTGCTGCAAACACTGACAATCACTGTACAAAGGTGAGCTCTTGCACCCAGGCTCTGCAGTGACTCCTTCCTTAGGCTAGAACAGATGGCAGCTACAGGTGAGGTTACAGAAGTGATCTGTCACTGGTGAGAAAGGTTCTCCCAATGACACATATAATCCAAAACTTGTAACATACAATCCATAATTTTCTTACCTCTGAAACTCACCAGTGTACCATTGGATCCTTCACAACACTTCTGCAGCTGTCATCAGTGCAGAAACAGTACAGCAAACCCACAAAACGCCACACTTAACTGGCGTGATGTCCAGACATTGGGAATCCCAAAGTAGAACTGTCAAAATTACAAAAAGCCTCTTAACTGCCTGTTAACAACCTGATAAAAAGTAATTAAGTGGCTATAATCCTCTTCCCGCCGCTAGGTGTTGGGTCCAAGCGCAAATCGGGGGCCTAACACTTGGGAAGATTGTTTGGAGGTGAAATGGAAAAAGTTAGAGATTTAACAGTTTATAAGCAAGTACAGAGCCAGGGATAAGGGGAGGGGGAGGGAGGAGAGCAAAGGGGAAAGTCTGTGTTAGGGTGGCGGGCAGGAGTGATTAAATGACAAAAGGGATGGTGGTGCAAGGAGGTGGTAATGGGACAGGTAAAGAAACCGAAGAGGGGTCTAGAGGAGGTGTAAATGGTAACAGCAGAACCATTGCCAGCAGCTGCTGTCCAAGAAAATGGGAGCGGTGGTTATGATCTAAAGTTGTTGATTTAAATACCTGACCTGCTGTGTTTTTCCAGCATATTGTGCTTTTATTTCAGACTTCCAGCTTCCGCAGTATTTTTCTTTTGCACTATGCATAAGAATTGCTTTTCAGAAGAAGAGAGATCATCGTTTCCATTTTCATCGGCAGAGACTCGCATTCCACATTGACGAATCAGGAGTAAGCGTACATGCAGAATCTAACTGGGTGGGCCGAATCATTTTTATTTGTAGATTAAGCAAACAGAGATCACTAATACGCTCCCTATAAAAAATATATTTTCAGGAGCTGACAGTGTTATAAACATAAGAATTGTGAAATCGCACATCCTTGTGGTTGTGTTCAAGTACAAGAACACACACTCCCAGGCAGAAAACACTAAATAAGCAAACAATGCAATTTATCTGCAAATGCGCCTGATACTAAAATGAATTCACAACCTTGATGCTCGGCACCTATGCAAATTCTGCATGTATTGACTTTAAATGAACTGGGAAGTAAGTGTAAGACGAGACTTATATATCCCACAAATGGCCATATACTGTAATTATCATTTAAAACATTGAGTGGTACAGTACCTTCATTTTTTAATCAGAAATCCATTTGTGTTCAACAGTCCAATAAACATTAAAAAAATAAGTTTCAATCTCTTGCCAGAGATATACTGTAGCTCTTACAAATTATGACTATTCATTCATATTAAATATTTTTAAAAATCGTATGTCCAAAATACTGTTTGTTTAAGTATATCATTCATGTCAGGAAATATTTCATGTTATTGGATTGCAGTTAACTGTAACATTTATTTTTGTTACGAATTGTTCAAATCAGACATATTTGATTTACCTTGTTTGCATGAAAACTGAATGCAAATGTTTGCTTGAACTTCCTTAAGCCACATTTTCATATCTTTCTGAATGATGATATGGGATTGATTTTATGACTCTGACTATACTTTATGTGGCCTCCATTTGTTTTCTTTGATTTTTGTGTGTCATGCTCAAGTCTCTTTTGGCCCAGAATTTCCTCATCATTTTTGGTGCAATGACGGCATAAGATTTGCGTGCGCCAGGTGTTTCAGAGGAAATTTGCACGTAATTTACAGTGGTTTGATGCCAGACCCTTGCTAAGTACGAATTTCCTCCATCATATGTGCCACTCCCAAGTAATGCCGGCAAAACTACACTTTGTTCATTAGCATAGCTCTGCCCATACAAAAAACATGGAGAACACGAGTCTCCTGCATTTACACCAGTTCTGCAGAGGCAGAAATTTATGCCCAAAATTCTAGATGCAGTAGGGCCCAACATCCCTAGTTCTAGTATTTTATAGGGATTGGATAGTCCATGGCAATCAGAAGAGATCGGTGCTTGGTGGTGGGAGAGGGTGGTGGGGTGTCAGAGCCTGACAATCAGGAGGGAGGGAGTGATCAGGGCTCAGGATCGGGCCATGGTGGGGGTGTCAGGATCTGGCACTCAGAGGGAGGGTTAGATCGGGGCTTGGGATCAGCGCATGCTGGGGGTGTAGGGGGTGGTCAGAATCCAGTAATCGGGAGGGAGGGCGAGATTGGGGCACGAGATCGCTGCTTGATTGGGGGGGGAAAGGTTTGATTCAGGGGCCAGGGGGGTGGGGGGGGAGCACTCCTGCTCCTCCTGTCCCAGAAGCAGTGCTCTAAAGAGCAATTACCATCTGGAGCTGGCTGCTCCCATTTCAATTTTGCTGCCGAGTTTCCCAGGGCTCAGGAAATCCGGCCGGCAGCAGTTAAATTTAAATCAGGCTCCCAACTGCACTGTGGGAGCCTGATTTAAAGGTGATAATGAAGACGGGACGTCACAAAACCTGCCGTAAAAATGGCGGCTGATGCATATGTGACGGATTGGGGACGCTTTCCCTGATTTATTTTTATTTTTTAATTCCCCCCACCCCTGCCTGTCCTGTGGGGGTTGATATCGAGGCCTATATATAGCTGTTTAACTTTCGAACATTTATGTTGTAATAAAAATTCACATCACCATCAAGATAGGATGTCTTTCTTTTTACAGCATAGATATTTAATATTGCAGGGGAGCTAGAATGTGGTTCCCTGCAATTATCATCAGCGAAATATTACATAAAATCACAAGTAAATAATACCTACCCCTTATTTTTGCTTGAAATCATTTAAAGCAAACTGCAGCAGATTTAGGTGGCACTGGAAGAACATACAGCAACCAAAACATTGCTGAATCAAATTTTCAGTTGATATTTCCCAAAGATAATGCTGGCCTGCTCAATACTGTCACAATCCCTCATTTGCATGTGGAATTAAAGTCACACCAGTCTATTTGAATTCGGCATCCAAATTTAATTGAAATTTCATGCCAAACATATGGGAAACGGTTTCAGAATCCCTGCTCATCAACAGGTCCCAATTCCTGACCTTTCCAACCAGGAGCAGCATGCCAGTTAGCCACTGACTGACAATGAGCCATCCCCAAATGAACCACAGGCTATTAACATTGAGGGAGCAGGTGTCTTTACTGCTCCCTGCAAATCAGCACCTACATTCATTTTACCAGCACAAGGGAACAAAAGATAACACAGACATATTTTAATGGCCCAGAAATTCAGGTCGGGGGCTTCCCGTGGGTGCAAGCCCCCGAACTGCACTTACCTTGCGCGCCGGACCTTGAGCTGTGGGCCCGCGTGGAATTCCGATCCGGGGCCTGGTCCAACTGCCGGCGCGCAGTGCTTGCGTATCCCAGGGGCGCAGTTAGTTCGATGCGTCCCCTGGGATCACATGGGCCATGGAGAGCCAATTGGAGCGGGGAATGCTCCATTCATAAAATTGACAGGAAGAGCTGTCAAAACTTATAAATACTACGGCCCCAAAATAGCACTAAATCTTCAAATAAATTTTAAAAAAACATCACATTTTTTAAATAAACTATAAATTACATGAAATAACTATTTTAAACAATAATTAAAATTTTTGAAAAAAATAATTTTATTTTCTAACGGGGCTAAAAATAAACTTACCTTGCTTTAAAGTATTTAAAAATAATAAACTTGTGGAAAAAATGTTTTACATGTCTAACCTCTGGAGACTTACCCTCCCGGGAAAACCTGTAAAAAGAACCAAAGTTTGATGCACACGCGCAGCCTCTCCCGCGCATGCGTTCGACCCCTGAACCCCTTCGTTCAGGGGAACGGAAGTGCCGGTTTCCCGCGCATGCAGGAAACCGGCACTTCCATTGGGCCTACGGGTGAGCACCCTGTACGTACTCACCTGTGGAGACCCGAATTTCTGGGCCATTACCTTAGTTGTCCAATATGAGAGCAGATGGTGCTTCGGTTTAACATCTCACCTGAAAGACGGCACCTCCAACATTCCCTCAGTACTACATTGGATGTCAGCCTTGATTTATTGTGCTCAAGTCTCTGGAGTGGGATGAGAATCCACAACCTTCTGACTCAGAGGCAAGAGTGCTACCAACTGAGCTATGGCTGACACTAGTCCCTAGGTGAGTACGTCTATTGTTAGGTTGAAACACAGTGAAGTAATAACACTTTTGTAAAATGATGTTCTCTTAACCTGTGCTCATGCAATTAATCTGATGCATACACCAGAGAAATGACATTACCAGCAGCACAGAAGGATATCTGGAAGCGTCAAGACTTAGCTGGGGATACTATCAAACCAAAATGTGGATTTCTCACTGTCCATATTAATTTTCATATGGACAAAACTTCCACTAATCTGCCATCAGGTGGCTATGGAACAATTAATTAACTTTCTCAAAACTTTGATTCAGTTGCTGCAGGACGTACCTTTTACAAATGTGTTTACATATCAGATTAAATCACCATAGCTACTAAGATTCTGCTACCCCACTGGTCTCTAAACATTGTGGTTTTCCACATGCTGTTTTGACATATTTATCACAGGAACTTAGGAATAGGAGTAGGATATTCAGCCTTGCAAATCTGCTCCACCTTTCAATGAGATCAAAGCTGATCTGTACCTCAACTCCATTTTGCTGCCTTTGCTCCATATCCATGGATACCCTTACCTAACAAAAATCTATCAATCTCAGACTTTTGCTACTTATTAAGGTTATATTACTTACCTGTAAAAAGTGTTGTATTGCTACTAAATTAATTTTCAGGGCCAGATAGTCAACCAAATTACCAGGAGGTATAAGCGCACAGAGCTGAGCTTCATCATAAACTCAGGGATGTTGGGCCCAACAATGTGAAATACTTTGAGAAGAGCAGGGGAATTATCCATGGTGTCCTGGTCAATATTTAACCATACTTTGCCTGGATAAATGTTCAGGAAAAGGCACAGAAACATTTCTCTACTACACTTCAGAGGGTAGCAGAAGTATAATTATCATGTAAAGAGGGAATGTTCCAGAAGACTGGCATGCCATTTAAATTCCTGAGCATCAATGTAATTTTTCATATTGGACTCCTATCCAAAGCTAGCGAGAAAGATGCGATGAGCAGCCGATGGGATTTGGAAATTGTGCGGCAGCAATGTGCCACTGACTACCCAAAGAAATGGTCATCCGGCAGGTGAGGGAGAAGTGGGGGTTTGGGTGGGTAGGGGGTGCTGGTCAAGTTATCAGCAGTAGACTGTATAAGGGATAAAGGTCTCTCCATAATTTTGGGAGTGAAGTGACATTTGGTAATTATTTAGAGAAATTTTCATTTTAACAAAGATGCAATATTCAGCTCAAATTATACTTGTTTCATTGCTCCCTAGTTTTAATGTTATTTTTTGCACAAAGGCATAACTTCTTTTTTAAATAGACCTTTGCTATTGCAACTTTTAAGAACATTTTCTTCAGTCCCTTCCCTGCCCCTCAAAACCGTTGAAAGGAAGCCAACACATTGCCAGAAATGTTGATGCAATAACAATTTGAGCACAAAAAGAAAATAACATAGACATTAGTATAGAACATTAAGGGATATGCAGGATAATACCACAGGTAATGATAGAGAGATGGCAGAAATATTAAGTAATTATTTTGCTTCGGTATTTACCAGGGAGATAGAACAGGTGGACATGACATTGAATGATGAGATTAGTAATGAGATAAACGCATTTAAAATAAAAAGAGGGGATATATTTAATAAACTAATCAAACACAAAGAGGATAAAACCCTTGGATGGATTGTGTTGCGTCCGTCTATAATAAGGCACAGGCTGCAGGAGAAACGGTACAACAGGTGTTTACTCAACGTGGCTCACAGTGGAACTGCCTGTACAGATTACTACTCAGTGCTATATACAGGTGTGGTCACTGCCGGTACTACAGTATACGTGAGCTGTAAAAAGTAGTTCCCCCCTTAAAGGTATATACATTACAATTCCTCCCCTTTTAGATTAACAGTACCATAACATTCATTTAACAATTAAATATCAAACTAATTAAAATTAACACTTTTAACATGCAACATTAGCTGAAAATAGTCTATTTATATATTCAGTTTTTGGGGAGGCCTCCTGATCCTTTCTGGATAGCGCCTTTCCCGAGTGTCTTGGTCTTGGTGCGGAGGCGATTCTGGCCCCCTGTCGTCGATTGGTTCATCAGCTTCCGATGCCACTGTTTCTGGGGTAGATGCGACCTGTACGTCGGGTTCATCACCAGGTACGTATGGGCGAGGCATGGGGTTGACTTGTTCCTGTGACTCTAGGATCTGGTCAGCATGGCGTCTCATGATGCTCTCCCCAACGTCCACTGTGTACATTAGTGGGCCCTGCCGTGTGCATATCGTTCCTGGCTGCCATTTTTCTGTTCGGTAGTCGCGGGCCAAGACTGGTTGCCCTACATTGAAGCTCCTTGTTGGCTTCTCATGGATGTGCTGGAATTGCTTACTCTCAATATCTCTTCGTACGTTTGGTCTGAGCAAATCCAGGCAAGATCTTAACCTTCGGTTAAAGAACATCATGGCTGGGGCCTGGTTGGTGACTGCATGTGTCGCATTCCGGTAGGCGAACAGGAAATTGTCCACCTTGTGCTGCAGCGGAATGTTGTCATTGTACATAGCCTTTATTGCCTTCTTAAAGGTTTGTACGAACCTCTCAGCCAATCCATTTGTGGCTGGATGATACGGGGCGGATGTGTAATGTCTTACCCCATTCTTTTTCAAGAACCTCCGGAACTCTTCGGACACAAACTGTGGTCCGTTGTCGGACCAAATCTGTTCTGGCAAGCCATTCCTGGCAAAAATGGCCCGCAGGACTGCAATAGTTTTCTCCGTGGTGGTGGAGGACATTTTGATGACCTCAGGCCATTTCGAGTGCGCATCCACGGCTATTAAAAACATTGAGTCCATGAATGGACCAGCAAAATCAATATGCACCCGTTGCCATGGAGATGAGGGCCACTCCCATGGGTGTAGAGGGGCCTGTGGTGATGCATTTTGGACTTTCTGGCATCCTGAGCAGCTCTTGGTCAGGTCCTCGATTTGTTTATCGATTCCCGGCCACCACACATAAGCCCTGGCTAGGCTTTTCATTTTTACCCCTCCCAGATGACCCTCATGAAGCTCATTGAGCACTCTATCCCTTAACATGGGTGGAATTACCACTCGGGATCCACACATTAAGGTCCGCCTGCACACTGACAGCTGTTCTCTCCTTGTCGAGAATGCTGGCAACAGTGACTCGCCATGTGCTGGCCATCCCTTCACCGTCAAATCATATACCCGAGACAGTGTCGGGTCATTTCGGGTTTCCTTTTCGACACAAGCGTTAGTTACCGGTAGGTATTCAACTATAGTCGAATGGAATATTTCGACAGGATCCACTGCTGGTGCTTCCTCCGCAGTAGGCAGTGGCAGGCGTGATAGCCCATCAGCATTTCCATGCTGTTTCGTGCCCTTATATTCAATCTCATAGTGGTGCGCCCCTAGAAAAAGTGACCATCTTTGTAGTCGTTGCGCAGTCATCACCGGAAGACACTTCTTCGGATTAAAAATGGAGACAAGAGGCTGGTGATCAGTCAGCAAGGTGAATTTCTGCCCGTGCAGATAGTGATTGAACTTTTTCACTCCCCACACAAGGCTGAGGGCCTCACTGTCAATCTGGGCGTAGTTACGCTCGGCTGAGGTTAGTGATCGTGACGCAAAGGCTATTGGCCTCTCTGAGCCGTCCGAGAATTTGTGCGACAGCACCGCTCCAATGCCGTAGGGTGATGCATCACATGCCAACCGAATCGGTAATGCTGGGTTGTAATGGGCCAATACCTCTTTTGATGTGATTAGCGTTTTGCTCTTCTGGAAAGCTCATCTACATTCGTCACTCCACTTCCATGGCACCCCAGTATGCAGTAGGTTGTTCAGTGGGTGTAGTATTGTAGACAAATTTGGCAAGAACTTATGGTAGTGGTTTACCAGCCCGAGGAACGACCTCAGTTGTGACACATTTTCCAGTGCTGGAGCCTTGACTACTGCCTCAATCTTCTCTGGGGACTTATGTAACCCCTCTTTATCAATAACGTGGCCACAATACGAGATCTGTTTTCTAAAAAACTCGCATTTGGGGTGGTGAGCTCGGAACCCATATTCCTGCAATCTAGTGAGCACCTGCTCCAGGTTGGCAAGGTGATCACTGTCATTTTCGCCCATGACCAGGATGTCATCCAAATAACACTGGGTCCCTGGGATCCCTTGCAGGACTTGTTCCATTGCCCTCTGCCAAATAGCCGGAGCTGATGCTACCCCGAATACCAGCCGGTTGTATTGGTAGAGACCTTTATGGGTGTTGATTGTGAGGTTTTTTTTGATGCTTCTTCTACCTCCATTTGCAGATACGCCTGGGCCAGATCAATCTTAGTGAAGCGTTTCCATCCAGATAGTGAGGCGAAAATATCTTCAATCCGCGGAAGTGGATATTGTACGGTGTGAAGGACCGCGTTCACTGTTACCTTAAAGTCCCCACAGATGCGAACTTTCCTTGGTTCCCCAGGCGTGCTGCACAACGACTTTTTCATCACAGGGACGATGGGTGTAGCCCACTCACTCCAGTCTACCTTGGACAGTACACCTGAACGATCCAGACTCTCCAGCTCTGCTTCGACGGCTGGGCGGATCGCATAAGGTACTGGTCTGGCCTTAGAAAATTTTGGGCTTGCGTTTTCTTCAATTTTAATCATTGCTGTCATGCCTTTTAGTGTTCCGAGTCCTTGCTGGAACACTTCTTTCACGTCAGTTAGGATCTTTGACAGTCGCCCAGGCGTGACGTCATCATTCTTTTTGTCAGCCACAGTCAGTGCCTGTATGGAATGCCAATCCAGTTGTATTTTCCGGATCCATTCACGTCCCAGTAATGGTGGTCCTCCATCTTGCAATACATACAGGTCTAGTTTTGGTGTTTCCTTACCGTTATATATAACGGTCACCCTTATTTTTCCTTTGGGGTAGACTTTTTGCCCCGTGTACGTCTTCAAAATAATTTTTGTGTCTCTCAAGGGTATGTGTGAGAATAGCCGCTCATAGTCCCGTCGGTTTATGACTGTTAGGGCTGATCCTATATCCAATTCCATCTTTACCTGGACTCCTGCTATCTTGAGAGTGACCCAAATGGTTCGGTGATCCTCCATTGTGATCACATTATGTAGTTTCAGACAACTCAGTTCCCTGCTTTCGGAGTCGTTATCACTCTTTTGTTCGTCTGAACTATTCTCCGTCATCTTATGTACCTTCTTGTACTTTCCTTTGGTATGTTTCTTATTGCTGGTTTTCTTTCCCGACCTGCAGACTCGTGCTGTGTGTCCTACTTTTCCACACTGTCTGCACACTTTGTCTTTGAACCAGCAATCATTCTGGTCGTGTGTTGTTCTGCCGCAGCGATAGCACTTCTCTGTTCCATATGACATTTCATTTGTGCCATATTCTTGCGGTCTCTGTTGTATCTCTGCAGCGCCCCGTGCTGCTGCTTCATAGGATACGCCAATGCTGAAAGCCTTTTCCAGCGTAAGGTCCTTTTCAGATAAAAGCCGTTTCTGGGTTCCTTCACTTTGAAGCCCACACACAAACTTGTCCCTTAAGGTATCTGCCAGTCCCGCTCCAAACTGGCAGTGTTTTGATAGTTTGCGCAGTTCTGTTAAATAATCAGCATTGCTTTCATCCTTATGCTGGTTCCGTTTGTGAAACTTGAATCTTTCTGCTATCAGCAGCGGTGTGGGGTTTAAATGTTCCTGTAGTATCGTTACTATGTCTTCAAAGCTCTTTTCCATTGACTTCGTTGGGGTTACTAGATTTCGTAATAAACCATACGTCTTTGCACCCATTAAATTTAACAATACCGACGCTTTCTTGTCATCTGACACCTCATTTGCCTTGCAGTACACCTCTATTCGTTCGACATATGTAGTCCAATCTTCGACTTCATTGTCAAATGCGGTGATACTGCCACTCTTTGGCATTTTGGGTGTGGTTTAAAATGGCGTCTCCCAATGGCTTAAAATGGCGTCTCCCGCGCTTTCGTTCCTGCCCCGCTACTGCCAACGCCGCTCACGGCAGTTCTCGTGGCAATGGCAGTGCCCTGTAGGTTTCGTGCACTTCTCCTGCGCTGCTGCCAATGCCGCTCTCGGCGGTCCTCGTGGCAATGGCGGCGCCTCGTGGGTTTCTGCGCATCTCTCTCTCCCTCTCTTCGATGCTGCTCGGCCCCTGAACACCGGCTGTGCCCTGTGCGCTCTGCCCTCTCTCTCTCTCCCCTGTTGACATTGATCGGCCCTTTGCTGTGCCGCTCGGTCGGGCTGTAGCCCGCCGTTGTCCGGGAAGGGTCTGCGCCCTACCTTTTGCCAGCCCATTTCGCTGGACCACCTCGACTGGAAAGCCAAGCCTGGCTCTCGACAGCCTCCCCCGCAATTCTCGAGTCTCTGCTGGATGACTGGGTGGTTGCCCGTGGTCGACGCCCGAGTCTCTGGCCTTGACCTCCAAGCCACTGATCTCCAGGAACGAATCCCCGGGAGGTGATGCAGAGTTGCAGGTAGGTTCGAACTTGCCTTGTCGCCAGTGTTGCGTCCATGTACAATAAAACACAGACTGCAGGAGAAACGGTACAACAGGGGTTTACTCAACGTGGCTCATAGTGGAACTGCCTGTACAGATTACTACTCAGTGCTATATACAGGTGTGGTCACTGCCGGTACTGCAGTATACATGAGCTGTAAAAAGTAGTTCCCCCCTTAAAGGTATATACATTACAGATTGCATCCACACATTTTAAAAGAAGCTAGGGAAGAGATAACAGAGGCATTCCTACACATATTTAATAATTTTTTAGAAAAAGGTGTAGTGCCAGAGGACTGGCAGATAGCTAACGTAATACCTATATTTAATAAGGGGGACAGAAGATATCATGGGAATTATAGACCAGTCAGCTTAACATCAGTCGTAGGAAAAATAATGGAATCCCTACTAAAGGAGAAAATAGAAGAACATCTAGAAACCAAAAACATAGTAATGAATAGTCAGCATGGATTTCAAAAGGGAAAGTCTTGCTTGACCAACCTCATTGAATCTTTTGAAGAGGTAACAGAGAGAGTAGACAAGGGTAATGCAGTAGATGTAATTTATCTAGATTTTCAAAAGGCCTTTGATAAGTTACCCCATAATAGCCTAATGAACAAGGTCGGAGAATGCGGAGTCAGGGGGCAATTAGCAGAATGGATTGCTAGCTGGCTTCAAGACAGAAAGCAGAGAGTGGGAGTAAAGGGTAGCTATTCACAGTGGCAGAAGGTGGGTAGTGGTGTTCCACAAGGATCAGTGCTGGGACCACTGCTGTTCACAATTTATATTAACAATTTATACTTTGGAATCAAAAACACAATTTCTAAATTTGCGGGTGACATCAAATTATGGGGGGGGCGGATAGTCAATACTGAGGAGGACTGCACCAAATTACAGGAGGACATTAATAAACTTGCTGAATGGGCATATAATTGGCAAATAAAGTTCAACACAGATAAATATGAGGTATTACATTTTGGTAGGAAGAATATAGAGGTCACTTATTACTTGGAGGGTGCGAGTCTAGGTGGGATAGAGGAACAAAGGGATCTCAGAGTACAAATACACAAATCACTAAAAATTGCGATAAAGGTTAGCAAGGCCATAAAAAAACAAACCAAGCACTAGGATATTTTTATAAAGATATAGAATTGAAAATAAGGGAAGTTATTCTAAACCTGTATTGAACCTTGGTTAGACCATACTTAGAGTATTGCATACAGTTCTGGTCACCATATTATAAAAAGGATATAGAGGTATTGGAGAGAGTGCAGAGAAGATTTACAAGAATGATACCAGAAATGCGAGGGTATACATATCAGGAAAGGATGAACAGGCTGTGTCTCTTTTCTCTTGAAAAAAGACTGAGGGGTGACCTAATAGAGGTCTTTAAAATTATGAAAGGTTTTAATAGAGATGCTACATAGGGCTGGATTTTACTCACCAAGACGAGTTGGGGCGGACTGCTGCCTTCCGGGTTCTAGTCCCGCCCCCAGCGACATCCGATGCAGACGCTATTTTGCCCTGATTGGCCTTGGCCTGCAGGCTTGCTGGCCAATTAAGGGAAAGCCGGTGTCAGATGACGTCAGTTGATGATGCTTGGCCCAGACCACTTGCAACTCAAATATCAAGGCTCTTGAAGGTTTAGTAAAGGTTATACATCCCTATTGCTGCTGTTTACATTGCATAGGATTACATAGGATATATGGCACAGAAACAAGCCTTTTGGCACAACCAGTCCATGCCAGCATTTATGCTCCACACGAGCCTCCTCCCGTCTTTCCTCATCTAAATCTATCAGCATAACCCTATATTCCCTCTCTCTCATAGCCTCCCCTTAAATGCATCTATATTTTTAGCTTCAACCACTCCCTGTGGACAGACAAGTGACAGATGCAATTTAATACAGAGAAGTGTGGGGTGATGCATCTTGGCAGAAGGAACAGGGAGAGGCAACATACATTTAATGGCGCAGTTTTAAAGAGTATGCAGGGACAGAGGGACCTGGGAGTTAATATGCATAGGTCCCTGAAGGTGGCAGGACATATTGAGAGAGTGGTTTGCAAAGCATATGGGATCTTGGGCTTCATAAATAGAGGTATTGAGTGCAAAAGTAGAGAAGTTATGCTGAACCTTTATAAAGCGCTGGTTAGGCCACAACTGGAGTATTGCGTCCAGTTCTGGTCACCACACTTTAGGAAGAATGTGAAGGCACTTGAGAGGGTGCAGAGGAGATTTACCAGAATGGTTCCAGGGATGGGGGATCTTAGCTACAAGGACAAGTTGGAGAAGCTGGATTTGTTTTCATTAGAGCAAAGGAGGTTGAGGGGTGATTTGTTAGAGGTGTACAAGATTATGATGGGTTTGGATAGGCTAGACGGGGAAAGGCTGTTCCCACTAGTTGATGGAACAAGGACTAGGGGACACAGCTTTAAGGTTTTGGGCAAGAGATACAGGGGGGATGTGAGGAAAAACGTTTTCATGCAGCGAGTGGTGAGGACCTGGAACTCGCTGCCGACGGAAGTGGTGGAAGCGGACACAATCAATGTTTTCAAGGGGAGACTGGATAGTCACTTTAGGGAAATAAACTTGCAGGGCTATGGGGTAGAGCGGGGCAATGGGACTGACTGGATGGCTCCATAGAGAGCCAGCACAGACTCGATGGGCCGAATGGCTTCCTTTTGTGCCATTATGACTCTATGGGCTGGATTTTGCCAGGACCGAGGAGATGGGTTTGGAGGTATGTGAGGTGGGAAAGTTGCTCAAAATGGCGGCGGGCTCTAATCCCGCCTCCAGCCCACCTCTGAGCAACTTTCCCAAATGCGGTCTTTCAGACCCGGTTTCAATCCCGCCTCCAAGAGGTGGGATAGGCCCTTAAGGCCCTTAACAACCACACAGGAGCCTCTATTTAACACCTTTCCCCCGTGCTGCACGTCTCCTCTGGAACACGCCAGTTAATCCCGGTGGCCTCACAAGTGGATGGCTTATGAACAGCAGCAGCTCCACCATTAAAAAGGAGTTTTCAACAATGATCATTTGCAAGTGGCAGAACTTTGTTTTCTCAGGACTGGGAGAACTTTTAGCAGGCCTACTCATTGTGGAAGTTTTGAAGCAGAGATCCATCTCCAGTGTGACCTCCTGGGAAACCCCACTCCCGACCTTGACTGAGCACTTCCTCAACTGAGGTATATACCAGCAGCATGGGAACCATTTATTTCCTTTCCTACTGGACATCAGATTCGGACGAAGATCAACCGCGGCAGCAGCAGAACTTGGAACAACAGCAGCACTAACAGCAGGAGCAACAACAGGAGCGCCAAGCTGCTACTCACCCACCTGAAGCTGCACAGGCCAGAAGGCGCCAGCGCATGGAAGCACGTCGCCACAGGAGATACCCCCAAAACAGGGTTTACAGACAGAGGATGAGCTACCTCAACATGACTGAGCAGCAGTGCCAAAGGAGGCTCAGACATTCGCGAGAGGTAGTGGGTGACAGCTGCGCAATGCTGCAGCAAGACCTGGAGCCCAGAGGAATGGGTGGACACCCCTTACCAGTGGCCGTCAAAGTCACCAACACACTCAACTTTTTTGCTTCCGCCTCATTCCAGGGATCAACAGCAGACATCAGCGGTGTCTCCCAGGCAGCTGCACACTCTTGCATCACACAGGTAACCAATGCCCTCTTTGCCAACGCACACAATTACATCAACTTCTCCAAGGATGAAGCAAGTGTATCAGCACCTGCAGTTGGATTTGCTAATATGGCAGGCATTCCAAGGGTGCAGGGCATCGCTGACTGCACACATGTGGCCCTTAAGGCACCCCATCACAATCCAGGTATTTTTGTCAACCGCAAGGGCTTCCACTCCCTCAATGTGCAGCTGGTGTGTAACCACAAGAAAGAAATTTTGCATGTTTGCACCAAGTACCTTGGCAGTTGCCATGACTCCTTCATCCTGCGGCAGTCTAGAGTGTCTCTGCTCTTCAGCCCGCCAGACCAAATTTGCGGATGGCTACTTGGACGCTGTTGAGGAGGCCATCCAACGAAGCTGAGGAGCGCTACAACTCCAACCACATTTCCACCAAATCCATAATCGAGCAAACCATCGGCTTGCTGAAGATGCAATTCAGATGCCTTGATAGATCAGGTGGAGCCCTGCAGTACTCAGCAGCCAGTGTCTCCAGAATCGTCGTGGTCTGCTGTGCACTTCACAACATGGCACAGCATCATGGCTTGCAGCTGCCTGAGGTACAAGTGGCTCATTGCATAGCCTCCTCAGATGAGGAGGAGGAGGATGAGGAGGAGGATGAAGGGGAGGAGAGCGACAATGAACAGCTTGCCGAGGCGCATCAACCAGCGGCAGCAGCATGCAAGCACATTGCTGTCTGGGATGCAAGGGACGCACGCATCTTGGCCAGATTTGCTTAGCTTGCCCAATCAAACACTTTTGCCTTGCACCTTCTTACCACACCATCAACAATGGGCAAGAACCTATGGCTTGCTATCACACTGACCACCATACTGACAATTCCATGTCATCCTGAGCCCTCAATGTGGAAGTCCCATTTGCGAAATGACACAGCCCACAACTTCACCAGTTTGCCATCAAGTTATTGTGGTGTAGCGGGGACTGTTGGTAAACCAGGACCCTTAAATATATCATTTAACTCTAGTGTAACTGGTGGGATTGATTTGATTTAATTTAATTTCAATTAATTAAAGGGTAAGTCATGACAGGGGAGCTCGCCCCCATGGTATGCTCCTCCTGCACTATGTGGGAACTCAGGGACACTTCCTGTGTCCCTGACAACCATGTGTGCAGGAATTGTGTCCGGCTGCAGCTACTGGCAGATAGCATTGCGGCGCTGGAGCTGCAATTGGATACATACTGGACCATTCACAATGCTGAGGACATTGTGGATATCACGTTTAAGCAGTTGGTCACACCACAGGCAAAGGTTGGACAGGCAGAAAGGGAAGGGGTGACCAACAGACAGAATAGTAGGCGCAGGCAGGTAGTGCAGGGGTCCCCTGTGGACAACCCCCTCTCAAACAGACATACCACTTTGAATACTGTTGAGGGGGATGGCTTATCAGAGGAAGGCAGCAGCAGCCAACTTCCTGGCACCAGGGGTGGCTCTGCTGCACAGGACGGGAGGAAAAAGAAGGGTAGAGCTATAGTAATAAGGGATTCTATTGTAAGGGGAATAGATAGGCATTTCTGTGGCCGCAAATGAGACTCCAGGATGGTGTGTTGCCTCCCTGGTGCAAGAGTCAAGGATGTCTCAGAGCAGCTGCAGAACATTTTGGAAGGGGAGGGTGAACAGCCAGTTGTTGTGGTGCATATAGGTACCAACGATATAGGTAAAAAACAGGATGAGGTCCTAAAAGCTGAATATAGGGAGTTAGGAGGTAAATTAAAAACTAGGACCTCAAAGGTAGTAATCTCAGGATTGCTACCAGTGCCACGTGCTACTCAGAGTAGAAATAGAAGGATATTTCAGATGAATAGGTGGCTAGAGGAATGGTGCAAGGGGGAGGGATTCAAATTCCTGGGACATTGGAACTGGTTCTGGGGGAGCTGGGACCAGTACAAACCAGACAGTTTGCACCTGGGCAGGGCCGGGACCCATGTCCAAGGGGGAGTGTTTGCTAGTGCTCTGGGGAAGGGTTTAAATTAAAATGGTAGGGGGTTGGGAACCTGAACAGGGAGATAGAGGAACGGGAAACAAGGATAAAAGCAAAAGATAGGAAGGAGAAAAACAAAAGTGGCAGTCAGAGAAATCAACAGTTTAAATCAAACATGGCCACAGTAAATAATAATTCTAATAGGTCTAAGAGCGTTAAAGAAACATAACTGAAAGCTTTGTGTCTTAATGCGAGGAGCATTCATAATAAGGTGGGTGAATTAGCTGCGCAAATAGAGGTAAACAAATATGATTTGATTGGGATTATGGAAACATGGCTCCAGGGTGGCCAAGGCTGGGAACTCAGCATCCAGGGGTATTCAATATTCAGGAAAGATAGGCAAAAAGGAAAGGGAGGTGGGGTAGCATTGCTGGTTAAAGAAGGGATTAACACAATTGTAAGGAAGGATATTAGCTCTGATGATGTGGAATCTGTATGAGTAGAACTGAGAAATACCAAGGGGCAGAAAACATTAGTGGGAGTAGTATATAGCCCTCCAAACAGTAATGCAGAGTTTGGGGATGGCAGTAAAAGGGAAATTAGAGAAGCGTGCAATAAGGGCACAGCAGTCATCATGGGTGACTTTAATCTACATATAGATTGGGCTAACCAAATGAGTAACAATACTCTGGAGGAGGAATTCCTGGAGTGTTTACGGGATGGTTTCCTGATGAACTACAGAATTTGTTCATCCCAGTTTGGCATAAAAATAAAACAAAAAAGGTGACCCAACCGTGGCTAACAAGGGAAATTAGGGATAGCATAAGTTCCAAGGAGAGGGCATATAAATTGGCAGAAAAAGCAATAATCCTGAGGACTGGGAGCAGTTTAGGATTCAACAAAGGAGGACAAACGGATTAATTAAGAAAGGGAAAATAGAATATGAGAGTAAGCTTGCAGGAAACATAAAAACTGACTGTAAAAGCTTTTATAGATATGTGAAGAGAAAAAGATTGGTGAAGTCAAGCGTAGGTCCCTTGCAGTCAGAAACAGGGGAATTTATAATGGGGAACAAAGAAATAGCTAACCAATTAAATACATATTTTGGTTCTGCCTTCACAAAGGAGGACACAAATAACTTCCCAGAGATGTCGGGGAACATAGGGTCTGATGAAAGGGAGGCACTGAAAGAAATCAGTATTTGTAGGGAAATGGTGTTAGGGAAATTGATGGGATTGAAGGCTGATAAATCCCCAGGGCCTGATAATCTACACCATAGGGTACTTAAGGAAGTGGCCTTAGAAATAATAGATGCATTGCTGATCATCTTCCAACATTCGATGGAATCTGGAACAGCTAATATTACCCCACTATTCAAGAAAGGTGGTAGAGAGAAAATGGGGAATTACAGACCGGTAAGCCTGACATCGGTAGTGGGGAAAATGCTAGAGTCCATTATAAAAGATGTAATAGCAGAGCACTTGGAAAACAGTGACAGGATCGGACAAAGTCAACATGGATTTACAAAAGGTAAATCGTGCTTGACTAATCTACTGGAATTTTTTGAGGATGTAACTGGTAAAATAGATAAGGGAGAACCAGTGGATGTGGTGTATTTGGACTTTCAGAAGGCTTTCAATAAGGTCCCGCATAAGAGATTAGCGTGTAAAGTTAAGGCACATGGGGTTGGGGGCAAGGTATTGGCTTGGATAGAGAACTGGTTGGCCTACAGAAAGCAAAGAGTTGGAATAAACAGATCTTTTTCCAAGTGGCAGGCAGTGACTAGTGGGGTACCACATGGATCGGTCCTTGGACCCCAGCTATTCACAATATATATTAATGATCTAGACAAGGGAACTAGATGTAATATCTCCAAGTTTGCAGACGACACAAAGCTGGGTGGGCGTGTGTGCTGTGAGGCGGATACTGAGAAACTCCAGGATGATTTGGACAAGTTGGGTGATTGGGCAGAAGCATGGCAGATGCAATATAACGTGAATAAATGTGAGGTTATCCATTTTGGTGGCAAAAACAGGAAGGCAGATTATTATCTGAATGGCAATAGATTGGGAGAAGGGGAAGTGCAACAAGACCTGGGTGTCCTTGTGCACCAGTTGCTTAAGGTAAGCATGCAGGTGCAGTAGGCAGTTAAGAAGGCAAATGGTATGTTGGCCTTCGCAGTGTAGGGGTGGCGTGTGCCCAGTCAGCTCTGCCCCTGACTGTCCCTGAGCGGTTAGAATTGCTCCCACACCCCTGGGTTCTAGACACCGGACTTAGGTACAGGCAGTGTAGGGGGGCATCTTTTCAGGGTTTCCGGTAATTTACCTTCCTTTACCTGGTTTACAGTAATTCACCTGGTCAGGCAGCCTTTTGCTACTACACTCTGACCAATCCCAAACAGCGGTTTCGAATCGCTAAACCCACCCTTCCAGTTCTGACTGGAGGACTTATAATTCATGATATATTAAAACGGACAACTGGTCTGGATGTGAGAAAATCGAATTTTATTAAACTAAAGAAAACTACACACGATTTTAGTAATCACTGTACAATTGCTTAAATGGGGGAAGACAGATGGCAAAATGAGGGATAAATGGCTACAGTGTTAATTAAACAATCTTAGCAATTTCCCTTAACTTACCACCCCCCTTTAACTCCTTACTAGATTGCCTTGCTGAGGAGTCAGAAACCTGCTCACCTGTGGTCCAAGGAAGTAAGAGAGAGAGATAGCTTCTCAGGAGCTATCTTTATATCCTGCGAGCTCCTGCTGTTTGGCGCTGAAAGGGTCTGTGTGCAAATTAGTGCCGAAAAGTTCAAATACACAAGAGAAAGGCCATGATTGGCTGACTCAAATGGGCTTGGAGTGGTTTGAATGTGTCTTCGTTCTGGGGCCAAAATGTTCCCGCCCACATCCGGAGTTTCTGGACTAACAAAAGGGAGTAATGGGTGATTCAAAAACCCATTCATTCTAAACTGTTCCCTATCAAAGTCCTTTCCGTAGTTTTGGTGTGTCTCATTGTGTATAAGGGGCTTTGAATGGGTTGGATTACTAGGTAAACAGAAGCCCTTTGTCCTGCGGTCTTTGAAACCGCAGCTTGAGTGGATAATTCTTTATGTCAACAAGAAAGCAGTCTCAGTAAATAAACATCGATTGTCAGCAGGGAAGGGAAACTCCCGTTTTTGATTGACAGAATCTGGCTGCCACTGCTTGATCCTCCCACTTTTCACAGACATCCGCGAGCTGCGAGTGCTTTTCCAAGCCCCATTATCCTGGCCATGCTTTTCTGACGGCCATTTTTAAACCCCTTTGAAATTACCGAACTCCAGGGAACAATTTTATTAATAAATTGTACTGTCTTAAAGTGTGCGAATTTTGCCACAAATTTCCTCGATTCCGGTGTTGTCCACGTGCCGCAACGCAGCCTTTTGTGGTTCTGGGCATGTTTTAGAACATTGTCCAACCCAGCACAGTCTCCATCCACGATGTAGAGTAATACCTCCAGTATCTTCGGGGCTGAGGGGATTTTTTGCGAACCCCTACATTGGCGATACAGAAAAACGAGTAGACAACTGGTTCGGTGCAAGAAAACCATAATTTTTATTAAAGACAAAACAAAATCACAATACTGAGAATTACTAGGATAATTACAGGCATATAAATACAATACACTTATTTGGGAATGGGGAACACACGGCACATTGAGGGAACAAACACATTAAAATCCCCCTATCCTTATCCCACCCCAATACCTAACTAGATTAAGCTATGAGGGGCCAGGGATTCATGCTTACCAATTTCGAAACCTGTTGATTTTAACTGGTTGTGAGCTTTGGGGTTCACTCTTGCTGTCCTTTGGGGTGCGTCATTGCAACGTGGTCACAGGGCGCGTCGATGGAGTTGTTTGTGTGAAGTAACTTCCTTTTCCTCCGTTAACGTCTTCGTTGAGTACTTTGTCGCGATGGGTCTTCTTCTTCTTCTGGTGGTTTGGCCGGCGATGGTTTTATTATGGTTGGGGCTCAGTTGGTGGTTCATATTGTCAATATGCTTTTACTACCCATGCTTCGAACGTCAGTTTATTCATCAAACGCCAGCTTATAACTAGGCCGTTTGTCCCCCAACGTGTCTTTCCGCTGCCCTTCTCTGCCTTTACTGGTTTACCGCTTTCTTCTCGTCTCGCCTCATCTCATCTGCCTGTTTGTGGCCCCGTATGTCCTGTGCTTGTTCGAATCAGGTCTCGTTCTCCTCCCGCGTTCAGCCCTCGGTGTAGTAATGGGCGTCCTTGGTGTTGAGTGGCACGGGGAGTGAGAAGAGAGCCCGCGACGAGGCCAGGGCAAGAGATTCAAGAAGCAAGAGCGGCAAGAGAGAGCGAGCCCTTGGCTACTGGTGGGCTTACAATTATACCCGGTTCTTCATCCCTTATATGCGTGCCAAATCAGGTCAATCCTTTGTCTAACTTTTGGCGGGCTCGTCCAAAGTGATTACGGTCATCTACTTTAACGACTTTTGGGACGGTTGTCTCCTGGTTTAATGGCTCCGATATCCTGGCTGTTTGTTATTTATGACATTTAATTGTCCTTACCCTGGCTTGATGGCTACTGTGAGCTGTTACCGATTATGTATGGAGAAACTTAATGGCCTCACGATTAGGCCCATTCTGACGTGATCTGTTCCAAGATGAAGAATGCATATTCTGTGTTTACCTAGCTGTCTGGCTTCACAAAGTCTTTCACAGATTCATGCATGTTAGGTTTCATTTTAGGTTTTGAAAGTGCCTGCCTTTTGCAGGGCCTTGCATTTAAAATGCTGTACGTTTTGGTCACGAGGTTTCAGACGCCATTTTGGGTACCCTTTTTAATAACTTGTCCATGCAGTGTCCCTTTATCCATAACTTTTGGGGAATGTGGGAATTTTGAGAACCCTACACACCCCCTGTTGATATTAAACTCGCTTTAAGTATCATCCTGACAAGATGAGCAAAATTTCCGACCTTCCATAGTCAATCTTCCCCTGTAATTACCTATCTATGATCCCATGACACATGCATTTCCCATTCTGTAAAAATGTAGTGTACATAAGCATACATAGACAGATTACAGGCGTTTACACACACCCAAGCATGGGGGGGTTCAACACCCCTGCACCACTTGGTACACATACATCTTTATTAACATAAAAACTTTGAAAATCTTTACTAAAAATAACAAAAACAAAAAAAAAATCTTTATTCAGCAGCACACAAAAAAATTCAAACAGGTGTATCTCCCTCCACCTTCACATAATGTTCCTTCCAGGCCCTTTGCTTTCGGAATTCAAGTATATGGCCTTTTCCCTTGCACTGAGTGCACACTAGGTACAATGCTATTCCCAGCTGGCAAACCACGAGGATGTGGGAAGCCAGTCTAATCCACGAAGGTACCTCTATATTCTCAAAAATGTCCCACCAGGGTGGAACTACAATGTCCAATATCTTGGACCCTATCTCTACTGTTTTCTGCTCCAGAGTGTAGAAATGTTTCTGGGAGACTATTACTGCTTTGAGTATTTTGGTAAGATGTTCTGGGAGAGGGGGAATTTCATAGCCGAAATGCGCTATATAATTTTGCGAGTTTTGAGGTTTGGGCTCTTGTCCTTTGGGGTATTCCGTCGCCACATGGTCTCAGGGCGCGGTGCTGGAGCTGCTGTTGTGACACACCTTTCTTCTCCTCAGCTACCATCGTCGTCTCCTCACGATGGGTTCTCTTCTTCTTCTCCCTCAGGCGGTCATCGGCGGTAACGTTGCGTCAACGAGACGGTTGGCAGTCTTCACTGCTTAGATTTTCCTACCCATTCTTTGAACGTCGGTATATTTATTATGGCGTGGACACCTGCGTTTAATGCCAGCTTATTTGCAGTGTTCAACTAGCCAACTTAGTCTCACTGTCCTCAGATATTTTCTTCCCCAAGCGTCAGCTTATAACTCGGCGCTCGGTCTTAATGAATGCGTCTTCTGCTGCCCTTCTCTGCTCTTTGTCGGGTCTACCTTACTCTTCCTCTCGGTTCATCTCACCTCATTTCCTCTGCCCTCTCTCGTGGCCCGGGTGTCCTGGGTGACTTTGGACTCAGGTCTCATCGCCCACCCGCAATTGGCATGGATGTCCTTGGCTGTTAAAGAGAACCCGCCACGAGGCCAGGGCATGACTGCGGGCGGCAGCAGCCCAAGGCACGATGAGAGGTCAGAGTCAGGAGAAGAGAGCGAGAGTCAAGAGAGTGGTTGCTACTAAGGGCCTACAGTTATACTCCTTTTGATGGCCCTTATCTGCACGCCAAATAAGGTCAGTCCATTGTTTCACTTTTGGCGGGCTGTGTTAAATGATTGTACCAATCTAAAATAACTGGTTTTAGATGGCCGTTTATCACACCTAATGGCCTGATGTCTGAGCTGTATTGTCATTAATGCGTTTTAATCGGCCTGTCCAGCCTTGATGGCTTCCTTAAGCTGTTTCTGATTATTTATGCGGACAAACTAATGGCCTCATTCTTAGGCCTAACTGGGTTGATCTGTTCCAATTTGACGAAAATGCATATTCAATGTTTGCTTAGCTGCCTAGCCCTTCAAACACAAAAGTCCTTTTCACAGAAATGCATTTTAAGTTTTGATTTCCCAAAGCTGCTTGTTCTGTGCTACAGTGTCCAAGCTTTTAAAATCTTACAGGCTTTTGGTCATGAGGTGCGGACGCCACCTTTGGGTACCCCTTTTTAAATTGTCCATCGGGTCCGTTTTATTAATAACCTTGGGAGAATGTGGAAATGTTGCTAGTCCTACACTCCCCCCTGTCATACTAAAACATGCTTGAAGTATCATCCTTACAAGGTGAGGAAAATTTTCTGACCCTCCATAGTCAACCTTCCCCTGTAATTACCTATCTAATATACCCATGACACATTCACTTCCCATTCCGTGAAAATGTTGTGTACATAAGGATACATAGAATAATTACAGTCTTTTACACACATCCAAGCATGGAGGGGCCCAACACCCCTGCACCACTTGGTACACATACATCTTTATTAACAACGTGTCGCAAATCTTTATTAAAAACAACAAACACAAAAAAACAACAATCTTTAATCAAAAATGCAAGGAAAAAAACTCAAATGGGTGTATCTACCTCCATCTTCACATAATGTTCCTTCCAGATCTTCTGGTTTCGGAACTCTAACAACTGACATTTTCCCTTGCATTGGATGCAGATTAGATGCAACACTATCCCTAACTGGCAAACCACGAGAATGTGGGAAGCCAGTCTGATCCACAAAGGGACCTCTATGTTATTGAAAATGTCCCACCAGGGTGGAATCATAATATCCAATAACTTAGCCCCTATCTCTACGGTTTCCTGCTCTAGAGTGTAAAAATGTTTCTGCAAAACTATAACGGCCTTGAGTATTTTGGTAAGGTGTTCAGGGAGAGGGTGAATTTCATAGCCAAAATGCGCTACATACTTCTGCAAGTTGGTAAAATTCTCCTTCACAGTGAGGTGAACAGTGGAGGGTTCAGGAATGGGGGCAATTCGTTCCTAGGCCACTTGAACTTCTGCTTCGGGTTTAAAGCAGAAACTGCTGTCACTGAAACTGCGGACACCAGCTATGCTGTCCATAGTGGTGGTGGGGTGCACCTGTGTTGACACAATATGTCCCACTTCCTATATATGCTTCCTGTGGGGCAACATGGTCTTGTTCCATTACCTCCATGGTATAGTTTATAGGTTTTGCGCCAGCAGCTCTAAACCTGCACTGTGGTTTTGAATAGGCGTTCAAGTGCTCCCCGGCTCCGGCACCCCGAGAAGTCAGTACCTGTCATAGCGTGCTCCCACTTTATGACATAAGGTGGGACTGCTGTGAAACGGATGTGTGCACCCCCTTGAATGGCTCCAATGTTCTCTACCTTGTATACCGGTGCGGGTCGGGCCGTCCCACCCATGACTGGCATCCTTACTACTATTCCCATGATCGTATGGTTTGACCATCCACAATCTACTGGGACTGGGTAGGCCTCAGAAGCTAGCCGGAGTTGACATGGGCTTTAAGCATTCTCAAATGGATGGATCGCTGCGAGGTGCTTGTTGCTGATCCAGGAGGGGACTAAACCCTGTTTTAAATCCTTCAGATTACTGCGGCCCTCGCCCAGCAACCACGCCCCTTACAGCACGCACACCTCATTCTGCGCAGCCTGATCCGAAGCATTTTTGTCCTCTTATAAGGGCATTTACAGTCTTTGCGTGCCTCTCCAGCTCGGCTATAATTTCTTGTAAATGGACCATCATGGCCTGGTCCTCATGTAACTCTGAACCCACTACCTTGTTTTCATCCATCAAGATTTTCTTTAACTGTGTTTTTAAACCGTTTATCTGGGTCTGCAATTCTATGTCATCCAAGCTGTTTATGACAGAGGACCCTGTGTTAAACGCAGTAAAAACATCATTCCATGCTCCCCTTCTTTTCCTCCCCATATTACCCAAAAACTCATGGTGTGTGGTGTACAGTTCTGTTTTGTCGACATTGGCAAAATCGAACTCGTAAAATTTCCTAAACATCTCCGTTAGCAGGGCCTGGTATAGCTGCTCTGTCCCTTTGGGGCACCACTCTGGTAAGTGTACCTCGGTGAGGTTTAAAATCACGGAGGCTACTGTGTAGTGTACCCCCTGGTACAGCACCTGATCCGCAGGCACTAGTACCAGCCCATTCCCTGGTCCCTTGGTGGTGGCGGGGCACCCCTCCCTGTGTGTCCTTGCTGCCTGAGTCGTGGGCAGGGGCTTTCGGGGGCGGGTCACAAGCTCAGTGGCATTCACTGGGATCGGGGAGTATGGGACCGCGCACGCCTTCAGGCTGGAATCCCACTTCATCCCCTCCCCGGCGTCTTGCCACTGCCAGTGGAAAATGATGGCTATGCCTGTGGGGCAGACCTTCTCTGACCCCCACATGCAGACATAAATCCCCTGATCCGGTTCCCACCACTTGTCCCAGCACACACTCAATCCCCCGTGAGTCCCTGTGATCGTCCGATGGGTAATGTTCCCCAACTGTTCCCACCTGACTGCAGGGTTTCCCATATCCTTGCTCTGTTTTCTGAGCCACCACCACCTATCCAAAGGAATCTGTCCCTTGCTCGTTAAACATACACGTTTCCCTACGGTGATGCTGACCCTTGTAGCAACGACCTGTACCCTGGGGCACAGGAGGGAGGCCTCCCCGTACATGAACCCGGCCTGGCTGGAGTACTGAGACAAATTGGCCCCCAGCCACCCTGGCCACCTTCCCTCATGGAAGCAGACGGCGAGCTCCTCCACATCCCATTCGCCGCTTTCGTCAGTCACTATCGGTGATCTATCTCCTGAGCATCCATAGATGTGGGATTCCTCCACATCACCTCGCTTTCCAATGCTCATTCCTATCAGGGCGAGTAGGATTACGCCCCCCTTCATCCTGAAATCCTTTCTGCAAAGAGATACAAGTACATATAGCCAGGTCCCGAGGGGATTCTCTGGCTTGGGTGAAACATAGTCAAGTCTCGCGACCTTGACTCAATATAAACACTCTGAACAAATTACCACTTATTTAAAACTACCCATCACCTTGTTTAACTTAAACCAAACACCCAAACTTAAATGACCTAACTATGTACATCCGCCGCCTGTTTCCGGGCAGCTAGCCTAATTCCTGTTCGTGCTGCGGCACACCGCTCCCTTTGGTGTGGCCGCACTGTCCTGTGCTTTCGGTCCCTCACAGCCTGTGGCTGCTGGCTGGGGACCTCTACCCTCCGACTGATCCCTCACTCGAGAGGCTGCCCTTTTTAAATGGGGAGCCGGTGACCACGGTTTCCTTGGCTGGGGCGTCCGTGGGGACCTTCTAGGGACTTTGGCGAGTCGGGGTCTTCTGGCTGGTGAGCCTTTAACCCGAGCCATTGCCCCCTCCGGTGTGGTCTGTGGACTTACCACTACTGCTGGCTGGGGATCTTCTTCCTCAGGCTTTACCTCTCCCGAACCTGGGCTAGGGGCAGGTAACTCTTCGCAGCCTGGTGCTACAGGCTGAGGGTCTCCGCCCCAGGTCCCAAATCTGGGTCCAGAGCGGGGTCTTCGCCCTCGTGTCCCTCCTCCTCTAAACCTGGGTCAGGCGCGGGGTCTTCGCCCTCGGGTCCCTTCTCCTCTAAACCTGGGTCGAGGGGGGTCTTCGCCCTCGGGGCTCTCCTCCTCTAAACCTGGGTCAGGGGTGGGGTCTTCGCACTCGGGTTCCTCCTCCTCTAAACCTGGGTCGGGGGGGTCTTCGCCCTCGGGGCTCTCCTCCTCTAAACCTGGGTCAGCAGGGGGGTCTTCGCACTCGGGTCCCTCCTCCTCTAAACCTGGGTCGGGGGGGGTCTTCGCCCTCGGGGCTCTCCTCCTCTAAACCTGGGTCAGGGGTGGGGTCTTCGCACTCGGGTCCCTCCTCCTCTAAACCTGGGTCGGGGGGGGTCTTTGCCCTCGGGGCTCTCCTCCTCTAAACCTGGGTCAGCAGGGGGGTCTTTGCCCTCGGGGCTCTCCTCCTCTAAACCTGGGTCGGGGGGGTCTTTGCCCTCGGGGCTCTCCTCCTCTAAACCTGGGTCGGGGGGGTCTTCGCCCTCGGGGCTCTCCTCCTCTAAACCTGGGTCAGGGGTGGGGTCTTCGCACTCGGGTCCCTCCTCCTCTAAACCTGGGTCAGCAGGGGGGTCTTTGCCCTCGGGTCCCTCCTCCTCTAAACCTGGGTCAGGGGTGGGGTCTTCGCCCTCGGGTCCCTCCTCCTGTAAACCTGGGTCAGGGGTGGGGTCTTCGCCCTCGGGTCCCTCCTCCTCTAAACCTGGGTCAGGGGTGGGGTCTTCGCCCTCGGGTCCCTCCTCCTCTAAACCTGGGTCGGGGGGGTCTTTGCCCTCGGGTCCCTCCTCCTCTAAACCTGGGTCTGGGGGGTCTTCGCCCTCGGGGCTCTCCTCCTCTAAACCTGGGTCAGGGGTGGGGTCTTCGCACTCGGGTCCCTCCTCCTCTAAACCTGGGTCAGGCGCGGGGTCCTCGCCCTCGGGTCCCTCCTCCTCTAAACCTGGGTCAGCAGGGGGGTCTTCGCCCTCGGGTCCCTTCTCCTCTAAACCTGGGTCAGGGGTGGGGTCTTCGCACTCGGGTCCCTCCTCCTCTAAACCTGGGTCAGGGTGGGGTCTTCGCACTCGGGTCCCTCCTCCTCTAAACCTGGGTCAGCAGGGGGGTCTTTGCCCTCGGGTCCCTCCTCCTCTAAACCTGGGTCAGGGGTGGGGTCTTCGCCCTCGGGTCCCTCCTCCTCTAAACCTGGGTCAGCAGGGGGGTCTTTGCCCTCGGGTCCCTCCTCCTCTAAACCTGGGTCAGCAGGGGGGTCTTTGCCCTCGGGTCCCTCCTCCTCTAAACCTGGGTCAGCAGGGGGGTCTTTGCCCTCGGGTCCCTCCTCCTCTAAACCTGGGTCAGCAGGGGGGTCTTTGCCCTCGGGGCTCTCCTCCTCTAAACCTGGGTCAGGGGTGGGGTCTTCGCCCTCGGGTCCCTCCTCCTCTAAACCTGGGTCAGGGGTGGGGTCTTCGCCCTCGGGTCCCTCCTCCTCTAAACCTGGGTCAGGGGTGGGGTCTTTGCCCTCGGGGCTCTCCTCCTCTAAACCTGGGTCAGGGGTGGGGTCTTCGCCCTCGGGTCCCTCCTCCTCTAAACCTGGGTCAGCAGGGGGGTCTTTGCCCTCGGGTCCCTCCTCCTCTAAACCTGGGTCAGCAGGGGGTTCTTTGCCCTCGGGTCCCTCCTCCTCTAAACCTGGGTCAGCAGAGGGGTCTTTGCCCTCGGGTCCCTCCTCCTCTAAACCTGGGTCAGCAGGGGGGTCTTTGCCCTCGGGGCTCTCCTCCTCTAAACCTGGGTCAGGGGTGGGGTCTTCGCCCTCGGGTCCCTCCTCCTCTAAACCTGGGTCAGGGGTGGGGTCTTCGCCCTCGGGTCCCTCCTCCTCTAAACCTGGGTCAGGGGTGGGGTCTTTGCCCTCGGGGCTCTCCTCCTCTAAACCTGGGTCAGGGGTGGGGTCTTCGCCCTCGGGTCCCTCCTCCTCTAAACCTGGGTCAGGGGTGGGGTCTTCGCACTCGGGTCCATCCTCCACTAAACCTGGGTCAGGGGTGGAGTCTTCGCCCTCGGGTCCCTCCTCCTCCTAACCTGGGCCAGGGGCGGGGTCTTCGCCCTCGGGTCCCTCCTCCTCCTAACCTGGGTCAGGGGCGGGGTCTTCGCCCTAGTGTCCTTCCTCCACTAAACCTGGGTTAGGGGCGGGGTCTTCGCCCTCGGGCCCCTCCTCATATAAACCTGGGTCGGGGTGGGGTCTTCGACCTCGGGTCCCTCCTCATCTGGATCCCAGAAGAGTGGGGGAGAGTCCCAATCGGTGGGCGGGATGCCCCCTCCCCTTAAACAAGCCACAGCACCTGCCTGTGCAGTCTGTGAACTTGTTCCTGCTGCAGGCTGAGGATTTCTATCCTCAGAACTTACCACAAATGACTGTTCCTTCTTTTTGGGCTTAAACAGTTTACACTGATTAATATGGAACCATTTGGTGCACCGAGGCATCTTAATGGCGTATACCATGGGGCTGGCCTAGTCTACAATGCTGTAGGGCCCCATGTATAGCAGTTCTAGACTTCCTACCCGAGCGTAATTCCTCACCATGACCTGATCCTCTACCTCCCACTCGTGGTGTTTTCGGGGTTCTAACAGCAATCGGTTACTCCGATGCTGCTTTCCCATGTTCCCAGCCGCCTGCCCGTGGACCTGCTTAAGTTGCTCGAAGAGGTTTCGAGCGAACCTGTCCCGGTTAACCTCCCTGAGCTGACCTTCCATGAGCACCAGGGCTAGTACATGGCTGGGGGTCCACATAACCCTGCCAGTCATCAGCTCATGCGGGGAGTACTCCGTGCTTTTCGACTGGCTGGCCCGGATCCCCATCAGAAGCAACGGTAGGACCTCTGCCCATTTTCGAGGTGAGTCCACCGTCTCTTTCCTCAACCTTTCCTTTAAGGTCCTGTTCCTCCGCTCCACAATCCCTGATGACTGTGGGTTGTGGGCAACGTGCCACTTCCCCTCGATGCCGAGCAGCATAAGGGTATTCTGCATTACTGTAGTGTATGTACCTTTAAGAGAGAACTACTTTTACAGCTCCTGTATACTGTAGTACCGGCAGTGACCACACCTGTATATAAGCCTTGAGCATGCCTCTGTACTGTCAGTCTTTAGACTACCCTCCTCCAGTAAACACCTGTTTGTAGTTATTGGAAAACATCATACTTTAAGAATCACGGATTCAACAGTGGCGACGAGGTCGATACGAATCTACCTGCAACTCTGCATTTCCCTTCAAGGATTCGCTCCGGGAGGGCGGTGGAAGAAAGTCGAGGCCAGAAGCACGGGCGTCGACCACGAGCAACCGCCCAGTCATCCGGCAGAGAGTGAATATCGCAGGGGAGGCTGTTGAGAGCCGGGCTTGGTTCCCCAGCCACGACGATCCAGCAACAGGCTGGCAACAGGTACAGCGCAGACCCTTCCCGGACAGCGGTGGCTGGAGCTGACCGACGGCATAGAAAAAGCCGAGCAGCATCGATGGGGTAAGAGAGAGGGTGAAGCGCACAGGGTGCAGCTGGGGGTTGAAAACCAAGTGGCGTCGATGAAAAACAAAACAGAGAGAGAAAGGGTAAAGCAGCAGCCGGGTTCAGGACTGAGCGGCGGCAACTGGAGAGGCGCACAGGAGAATGCGCAGAGCACAGCCAGGGCTCAAGGGCTGAACAGCATCCGCGGGGAGAAGAAGGGAGAGCACGGGAGACGCCATTGAGCCGCGGAGAAGGGAGAGCGCGGGAGACGCCATTTTAGAAGCCGCAACGGAGAAGGGCGAGTGCGGGAAGAAAGGAAAGCGCGGGAGACGCCATTTTGTGCCAGCGGAGAAGAAGGGAGAGCGTGGGAGATGCCATTTTAGACAGTTAAATCACACCCAGGGATGCCGAAGAGTGGCAGTATCACTGCATTCGACAATGATGTCGAAGATTGAGCGACATATGTGAAACGCATTGAGGTGTACTGCAGGGCGAATGAAGTGCCAGATGCTAGGAAAGCACTGGTTTTGTTAAATTCCATGGGTGCAAAAACTTATGGCTTACTGCGAAACCTAATAACCCCAGAGAAGCCCGTGGATAAGAATTTCGAAAGCATAGTGGAAATCCTACAGGACCACTTAAATCCCACACCGCTGCTGATAGCAGAAAGATTTAAGTTCCACAACAGGAACCAGCATAAAGACGAAAGTAATGCTGAGTACTTAACGGAACTGCGCAAGCTATCGAAACACTGCCAGTTTGGATTGGGACTAGCAGATACGTTAAGGGACAAGTTTGTGTGTGGGCTTCAAAGTGAAGGCACCCAGAAACGGCTTCTATCAGAAAAGGATCTTACGCTGGACAAGGCTTTCAGCATGGCAGTATCACACGAAGCAGCCGCAAGGGGCGCTGCAGAGATACAGCGGAGACCGCAAGAATATGGCACCAATGAAATGTCATATGGAGCAGGGAAGTGTTATCGCTGCAGCAGAACAACACACGACCAGAAGGATTGTTGGTTCAAGGACCAAGTGTGCAGACAGTGTGGAAAAGCAGGACACATAGCAAGAGTCTGCAGGTCAGGGAAGAAAACCAGCAGCAAGAAATCTCCACAGGAGAAGTACAAAAAGGTACATAAGGTGATGGACAGTAGTTCAGATGAACAGAAAAGTGACACAGGCTCCGGAAGCAAGGAGCTGGGTTGTCTGAAACTACATAAGGTAATCAAAATGGAGGATCACCAGACTATCTGGGTCACACTCAAGATAGATGGAGTCCAAGTGAAAATGGAATTGGACACAGGATCAGCCCTAACAGTCATAAACCAAAGGGACTACAAGCGGCTATTTGCACATATACCCTTGAAAGCTACAGAGATTGTCTTGAAGACGTACATGGGGTAAAAAGTCTACCCCAAAGGAAAAATAAGGGTGAAAGTGATATACAAAGGCCAGGAAATACCTAAAATGGACCTATATGTATTGCCAGATGGAGGACCACCACGACTAGGATGTGAATGGATCCGGAAGATACAATTAGATTGGCATTCCATACAGGCACTGAAGGTTGAGGCCAAAAAGGATGACGACGTCACACCTGGACGACTGTCAAAAATGCTAACTGATGCACAAGAAGTGTTCCAGGAGGGACTCAGAACACTAAAAGGCATAACAGCGATGATTAAAATAGAGGAAAATGCAAGCCCAAAGTTTTTTAAGGCCAGACCGGTGCCTTATGCGATCCGACCAGCCGTCAAAGCAGAGCTGGAAGGGTTGGAACGTTCAGGAGTACTGTTCAAAGTAGACTGGAGTGAGTGAGCTACACCCATCGTTCCTGTAATGAAGAGGTCATTGATTAATACACCTGGGGAACCAAAGAAGGTCCGCATCTGTGGGGATTTTAAGGTGACAGTGAACCCACTCCTTCACACGGTACAATATCCGCTTCCACGGATTGAGGATATTTTCGCCTCGCTATCTGGAGGTAAACGCTTCACCAAAATTGATCTGGCCCAGGCGTACTTGCAACTGGAGGTAGAAGAAGCCTCGAAACAATACCTCACGATCAACACTCATAAAGGTCTCTACCAATACAACCGGCTGGTGTTCGGGGTAGCATCGGCTTCGGCTATTTGGCAAAGGGTGATGGATCAAGTCCTGCAAGGGATTCCAGGGACTCAGTGTTATTTGGACGACATCCTGGTCACAGGCGAAAATGACAGTGATCACCTCGCCAACCTGGAGAATGTGCTCACTAGATTAATGGAATATGGGCTACGAGCTAATCGCCACAATTGCGAGTTTTTCCAGAAGCAGATCTCGTATTGTGGCCACGTTATTGATGAAGAGTGGTTACATAAGTCCCCTGAAAAGATTGAGGCAGTAGTCAAGGCTCCAGCAACGGAAAATGTGTCACAACTGAGGTCGTTCCTCGGGCTGGTGAAATACTATCATAAGTTCTTACCAAATTTGTCTACAGTATTACACCCACTGAACACCCTACTGCAAACGGGGGTACCATGGAAGTGGAATGACGAATGTAAATGAGCTTTCCAGAAGTGCAAAGAATTGATCACATCAAAAGAGGTGTTGGCCATTTCAACCCAGCAATACCAATTCGGTTGGCATGTGATGCATCACCCTATGGTATTGAAGCAGTGCTGTCGCACAAATTCCCAGACGGGTTGGAGAGGCCAGTAGCCTTTGCGTCTCGGTCACTAACCTCAGCCCAGTGCAACTATGCCCAGATCGACAGGGAGGCCCTCAGCCTAGTATGGGGAGTGGAAAAGTTCAACCACTATCTGCATGGGCAGAAGTTCACCTTGCTGACTGACCACCAACCACTTGTCTCCATCTTTAATCCAAAGAAGGGCATTCCGGTGATGACTGCACAACGGTTACAAAGATGATCCCTTTCTCTAGGGGCGAACCAATATGAAATAGAATATAAAGGCACAAAACAGCATGGAAATGCTGATGGGCTATCACGCTTGCCACTGCCTACTGTGGAGGAAGCACCAGCAGTGGACCCTATCGAGATATTTTATTCGTCAATAATTGAACGATTGCCAGTAACTAACGCGGATATAGAGAGGGAGACCCGCAATGATCCGACACTGTCTCGGGTATATGATTTGACGGTGAGGGGGTGGCCAACACATGGCGACTCACTGTTGCCAGCATTCTCATCCAGAAGAGAACAGCTGTCAGTATGCCAGGGGACAGTGATGTGTGGATCCCGAGTGGTAATTCCACCCAAGTTAAGGGAGAGAGTGCTCAATGAGCTTCACGAAGGTCATCTGGGAGGGGTGAAAATGAAAAGCCTTGCTAGGGCTTATGTGTGGTGGCCGGGGATCGATCAACAAATCGAGGACCTAACAAAGAGCTGCTCAGGATGCCAGAAGGTCCAAAATGCACCACCACATGCCCCTCTACACCCATGGGAGTGGCACTCCTCTCCATGGCAATGGGTGCATATTGATTTTGCTGGTCCATTCATGGACTCAATGTTCTTAATAGCAGTGGATGCTCACTCGAATTGGCCTGAGGTGATAAAAATGTCCACAACCACTACAGAGAAAACGATTGCAGTCCTACGGACCATATTTGCAAGGAACGGCTTTCCAGAGCAGATTTGCTCTGATAATGGACCACAGTTCGTGTCCGAAGAGTTTCGGAAAGTTATGAGAAGGAATGGGGTAAGACATTACACATCCGCCCCATATCATCCAGCCACAAATGAATTGGCTGAGAGGTTCGTACAAACCTTTAAAAAGGCGATAAAGGCCATGTGCGATGATGAAATTCCACTACAGCATAAGGTGGACAATTTCTTGTTAGCCTACAGAAATGCGACACATGCAGTTACCAACCAGACCCCGACCATGATGTTCTTTTACCGAAGTTTGAGATCTCGTCTGGATTTGCTCAGACCAAATGTGTGAAGAAATGTTGTGGATAAACAATTCCAGCACATCAATGAGAAGCCGACAAGGAGCTTCAATGTAGGACAACCAGTCTTGGCCCGTGACTACCGAACAGAGAAATGGCAACCCGGAACGATATGCACACAGCAGGGGCCATTAATGTACACAGTGGATGTCGGGGAGAACATTGTGAGACGCCACCTCGACCAGATCTTAGCATCACAGGAACGAATCAACCCCATGTCTCGCGTACCTGGGGATGAACCCGACATACCGGTAGCATCTACCTCAGAAGCAGTAGCAGCGGAAACTGATGAACTAACCGACGAAAGGGGGCCAGAATCGCCTCTGCACCAAGAACAAGAACCTCAGGAAAGGCGCTATGCACAAAGGATCAGGAAGCCGCCCCAAAGACTGAATCTATAAATGGACTATTTCAGTTTAATGTGCATGTTAAAGTGTTAATTGTTATTTGAATATTATGGGTACTGCTAATCTAAAAGGGGAGGAATTGTAGTGTATGTACCTTTAAGAGAGAACTACTTTTACAGCTCCTGTATACTGTAGTACCGGCAGTGACCACACCTGTATATAAGCCTTGAGCATGCCTCTGTACTGTCAGTCTTTAGACTACCCTCCTCCAGTAAACACCAGTTGATTGTTAAGTTACAGCCTCCGTGTAGTTATTGGTGTAGAAGTGCCTTTTTTCTTAGCTCTGGGTAATGACTCAATACACTCTTGGATTCGTCAGACGGACAGGCCTTTTATTTCACTTGCAAGGGGTATCAGCACCTCTACTCAAGGGGTGAGGCTACTATTCCAATGATACAGCGTAAGTGTTCCATATTTATACAGTGTAACAAACAAGTTTGATTGACATTCCTTTGTTCCTCTATCAGGATACATTTTAGATTAATCATCAGGTCTTTTGACATATTGACAGAAGGATCCTGGACACATAAGTCAACCGTTAATCTATAACAGGGCATGAATCGTGTAACCGGAGGTCCTCTTTAATCTTAATCATGTATTGGGAGGCTAGGTTTGCTTACGGTCGCAAGTTATCAGGTCACTGGGTAAATCAAACAGAACCCATTGTTTCACTTCTACATTCTTATTAGGTGGGCAGACATCTGTTCTTGGCTGTAATCCAGGTTCGTGCAATAGCTCTAGTTACACATCGACTCTTTACCTGTGTCAAGTCTGAAAACTTTTACCCAGCAAGCACTTGAAATTAACCCCTTATATCATGTAGATTTCCTCATTCCCCCCTTTTGTCCTTTCTAAGGACAATCTATTTCGCTAAGTTTAAGAAATTCCACATCAAAGGTTTCACCCTTAATATCCTCATATTCAGACATCATGGGTACTGGGGGAGTTGATGTTAATGAGGAAAGGACTTTTGTACACAATAATTTTAAACAACCAATCAATAAACTAATTAAAATTATAATCATCACAATTGCAATTAAGACTTCCAAAATTTGCTTTCCTAATGCTCCTCCCCATCCTGAAATCCAATCCCACATGGACCACTGTTCAGGTTGACGTAGTTTCTTTACGGCCTCCTTTATGTGGTTTACCAGGTTGGTGATATTTTCTGAGCTATCTGGAATATAGGTGCAACATTCAGTTTTTATGATTGCACATGTGCCCCCTTCTTTTGCCAACAAATAGTCCAGAGCCATGCGGTTTTGTAAAGCAACAGTGCGCAAAGCCACCATTTCTGCATTTCCATCACGAAGAGCATCAGCAGTATCATTGGCTATTTGTTCCAACACTGCTGCCATGTTTATAGATTCTCTTGCTAGCTTCTCTGTTCCATACCAGGGAAATGCTATAGCAAAGAACCTTTCAGTTTCTGTAATGGCTCGTTTTGCTCGTGTCCCAGGGTGGCTATCCAAAGATGAAATATGATGTATATGGGGCACTACATATCCCAAGTAACATGACCCAGTCCAATTTTGTGGTAACCAAGGGTATGCTCTATGCCCACAGATTAAATAGGTGTTATTATAGGCTTCAAATTTGTTCCATATCTGGTGCATCATTCCTATTCCTTGTTCTCCTTTCCAGATTTTTTACTAGTCAAATTTTGTACTGTGGACGGGTTCCACCATCCCCAATAGGGCCATTCGACTGCACCCGGTGGTTTAGTAGTAGTTTTAGTCAAAGTGTAGTTACATTTGCACTCACTCCATCCAACCATCAATCCTTCTCCATTGTCGTTTACCAGACAGACTTCTCCTTTTGTTTTATTTACAGTTCCCATTGACGCCACTAATAGACTCTCTGGATTCCTTCGATTATCATATTGGGGATGAAACCATCCTTCGAATTTCATTATGTTATATCCTGCTCCCTTCCACTCATCTTCTAGTTGTTCTGGATCTGTCTTATTAAGTTTTCTTTTCTGAGTGGCTAATGTTGAAATAAAGGGCTCTGTAACTGGATTGTTACAAAACATTGGCCTGGCCGTCAGGGCTAGTCCTCCCTTTGGATTACCACTACAGTTAACTCCTTCATTCGCAATTCTTTCACTTGGTGACACAGTATCGAGGCATATAACCCATAGCTTATCAAGCTTCTGTCCACTATCTTCTTCTACTATCTTATTCTGCCTAATCCTAAGATTTAGGGGTTGATACGGGGGTACCTGCATAGTGTGATCCTGAAGCTGAACCTTCATAGTCTCGTTATAGCATATAATATAAAAGAAATCACTGTTTAAAAGTACACATTCTTCTATGCATGGTTTGCCCTTCAGGGGATCTGGGTAAATCAATATGGCAGTTTCAATTATCGTTAACAAAGGGAACAGTCTTATTAGAGTCCAAATCCAGTTCATCTTGGCAGTGTATCGTCTTCAACTGATGCCTTCTTACAATGGGACGCATGTATCCATGTTGGTCACTCCTTTACTTTTACAGCGGTGTTTGTGTTCAGGAGTACTTGGAAGGGTCCCTCAAATCTGGGTTGAAGGCCATTCTTTCACTTGAAGATTTTTATGTAGACGTTATCTCCTGGCTCGAAAGTATGGCACTTTCCTTCAGCGGGATCGACCTGGGCTTCCTTCACCTGTTGATGGAAACTAGAAATGCATTTGGTTAGTGCAATGCAATAACTCAACATATCTTCCTCCATTTTATGAATGTCCATTTGTTTAGCTGTTAAAGGTGCCGAAAAGGACAATCTTTGTGGTCTTCCCATGACGATCTCGTGAGGCGACAATCCTGTAGTTCTGTTGGTAGCAGACTGCATTGTCATTAAAGCTATGGGTAACAAATCAACCCATTTAAGTCCAGTTTCTTTACACAGTTTTGCAAGCTTGTTTTTCAGCATCCCGTTATATCTTTCCACTAGTCCAGCCGACTGTGGATGATAACTGCAATGGAGGTGCTGGTTAATCTGTAAGGCTTTGCATAGTTCCTTAATCAATGTTCCCGTAAAATGGGACCCATTGTCACTTGACAGTTTTGCTGGTATCCCAAAGCGAGGTACAATGTCCTTCAATAAACATTTAGCAACAGTAGTGGCGTCACTCTTTCTACAAGGAAACGCTTCAATCCATCTTGAAAACATATCAACAATAACTAATACATATTTAAAGCTCATACACACAGGTAGTTCAATAAAATCCATTTGCAAGTGTACAAAAGGGCCCATGGGGTTTGGGTGGGATGCGGGCTGTACCTTCTTTATTTTCCCTGCATTCATGGTCTGGCAGATAGTACAATTTTCACATATTTGTTTTGCCAACTTTGAGATTCCTGGTGCATACCAGGTCTTGAGGATATAGTCCGCCATCCCCCCTTTGCCCGCATGGGTGAATTTATGAACACATCAGGCAATTGGTGATAGTAATGATTTGGGTGCCACCATGCGGTCGTCATGATGAACCCATAAGCCGTCAGTGTTTTTTAAAACAATGATTAACAACCCATTCCTTTACTTCATCAGAACTGGCCCTATCTTGATGGGTCAGCACATCATCTAAGGACGGGGGCTGCGGTATCTCTGGCTTTTCCCTAACAGGGAAGGCTGAAACTTGTCGTTCAGTACTTGATATAGCTACTGACTTAGCAGCGCTATCTGCAGCAGCGTTTCCAAGCGCAACCTTGTCCAAATGCCCCGTGTGCGCTTGGCACTTAATAATTGCAATCTGTTTACGTCTCTGAATAGCTAGTAAAAGATTTTGCACTTCTTGTGCATTTTTAATCTGGGTTCCCGAGGAAGTCAGGTAACCGCAAATTTTCCAAATTTGTCATGCTCATGTCCAATAGTGGTCTGGTTATTTCTGAATAGTTCAATATCCATTGTCTACAATAGCCAGTCATTCCTAGAAAATGCTTCATTTCTCTTTTAGTTTTTGGCAACGATGTGTTGCAAACGACCTTTATTCTATCCGGTGTTAACTCCCTGTTTTAACAATGATTCCATCACTGGCTCAATTCCTTTTTCTGCTTTCTCTGACAATGGATACTGTGACCTTTTGGGTAATGGTGCAGCTGGATTAATTGTAACTTTATAGGGCTGTGCAGTCTAATAGTTAGGAGGTATTTAAAATTTAAAAACGGCTGATAATCTTGTCCTGTTTTGTCATAGCAGGCCGTGCAGTGCAATTTTGAATGCCATTTCCCTAGTTTCAGGGATTCCTGGTATTGTTTTATGGAGCTTGTAACGAATCCCCACGCTCGTAACAGACTGACAAGTTTGGGACTCAAACTTGGGTCGGCAATTTCCCATGCGTAAAGAACAGGGTGTTTTATTTCTGTTACTGGGTACGCATATGCCTTATCTACTTGGATTTCTACCGTTACTCCTGATGGGGAGCAAATGATTGTAGCATTCATTTTGCACAGCAAGTCTCTTCCACATAAATTCATAGAGACATCTCCTGATAACAGAAAGGAGTGTTCTTCCTCAAATTCTTCTACTTTTACTGTGAGGGGAGTCGATTGATTCAAGCGTTGTAGTATTCCAGCCAATCCAGCTATCGGGGTCTTTTTCCCATTAATAGGCATTCCTTCAGAATATCCTTTCCCTAACACCGAAAAGGTTGCTCCTGTATCTACTAAAATGACATAGGTCTCCCAGCTATTTGCATTTTAATTTCAGGTTCGCTGCGTGAATTTAAAGAAACAACGGGCATTTGGTGGTCTGTGGCGCCTGGGGCTGCTGGTGTCAGTCAGTAATTCTGATCTCTATTTCTCCTAAATCCCTGTCCATTTGTAGGGTAACCTCCTGACTGATCCGAAAAAGGGTTATGGACAGTGAAATTAGGACCTTTATTCTCTAACGGAGGTCCATTATTGGAGGTTTGGTTCTGACGATTTTTCGCAGGGCATTGGTTTGCCCAATGTCCGGGTTGTCCGCAATTGTAACAATTACCAGATCGTCCATACCCTCTTACTCTACCACGTCTTCCTCTATATTCCCCTCTATTCATCCTTCTATAGTTACCTTGTTATCCTACCATAATAGAGGAGAAAGGTATTTCTTCGGGCTAATCTTTTTTTTTTCTGACTCAACAAACATAGAGGCAGTCTTTTTATCTGGCTGTTCTCTATTTCTCTCTTGTCCGTTAAACATTCCTCGAGGCAAGTAATTCTTTCTATGTTAAATGAACCATCTGAGGGAAAGGGTCTAGTCTTATTTACAGTCCATTTGGACCAATTTGGTAGGTGATCAATGGATGATTGACCACAGTTCTTTAACATAAAGGCTGCTGGCGTGCCTTTCTCGGGTGGCTTACTGGTGCTAGCACCCATTTTAGCAGCTTAAATGGTTCACTTAAAACAATCTAAACTCCCGTGACAATCCGTGATCTGCGTTGTACGCCCCTACAGATCAGATTAATAAACTATACATACGTATCAAAATTACAGTCACATCCAATCTTCTTGGTCTTTACTTCAAATCAGTGTCACAAAGTCCTTGACCATTTGTCACTCCGAGTGCCTTTAGAGTTTTGGCGCCTACTTTATGGTCCCGGCCTTCACGTGGGGCATTTGCCCTCTTAATAACCGGCCTGAGGCTAGGCGACTGAAACTCAACACTTCCCGACTGAATTTAGTCAACTGACTGCAGCAAGGTTTTTTTAAAAAATATTTACAACACATTAAGACATATCCTTATGCTTTAAAACTCGAGGGTTCTCAACCCTCGTGGAAGGTATTTCTAACTGGGGAAAATACCGAATCCACAATAGCTTAGTGGATCATGTAAAAGACATCACTATTTTCTCAACAATACATTCCGCCGCGGGACTCACTTCCCCGGCTTGGGTCTTTTCCAACCCCTTCTGCAGTTTTTTTTTTCAGCTTAAATATTTTAGTTAAAACATACAACAATTCCGTAACACTCTATGATCTGCGTGGGACGCCTCTACAGACACTAAACATTAATACATATGACAAGAAACAATAAACAATACACTTGTTAAACAACAACCAAAGTGTTACTAAATCCCCAACCTATGCAGCCTTACTGGACAAAGTTGATTGATAATAACAAGTAGTTAAATACTCACTCTCATAAACATTAAACATTGACACTGTGTTTCAGACAATCGCCCACTCTTCTTCCCTCTACCTTACTCCCTTTAGCCAAATTTTTTAGCAAAAAGGGCCTTCAATTTGTCCCAACTAACTTCACCCACTCTCTCTCCTTCTACCCTACTCCCTTTATGGAACCTTGCTAGTTCAATTTCCAGTAAATCGCTAGCTCCTTAGTTAATCAAATTCCTGACTTAACCTTCTCTCTCTGGTACCTTTATACAGTCCTTTTCTGCACGATCCTGTTCGCGGGGCGTCAGCGCCTCATGGCTGATCCTCTGTTCCGTTTCTGAAAGGGAAGCAGTCACAACGGCAGTTTAACCTCCGAACCTTGTGAGTCAATTACCCGATGGCAGTACTGTTCAATGCAATAAACAGGCTATGCGCAGCTATGCTTCTGGCAGGAAAAGTCCCAAAAATGTGGCAAAACACCACCTTCGGCCGATGGGGTTTTTCCTAACCGAGCAACGTACTCGGCGTCTGTTAACTCACCAATTGGTACAGCAAGCCACCTCGGTGGGACCTCCAAATTGTAGAAGTGCCTTTTTTCTTAGCTCTGGGTAATGACTCAATACACTCTTGGATTCGTCAGACGGACAGGCCTTTTATTTCACTTGCAAGGGGTATCAGCACCTCTACTCAAGGGGTGAGGCTACTATTCCAATGATACAGCGTAAGCGTTCCATATTTATACAGTGTAACAAACAAGTTTGATTGACATTCCTTTGTTCCTCTATCAGGATACATTTTAGATTAATCATCAGGTCTTTTGACATATTGACAGAAGGATCCTGGACACATAAGTCAACCGTTAATCTATAACAGGGCATGAATCGTGTAACCGGAGGTCCTCTTTAATCTTAATCATGTATTGGGAGGCTAGGTTTGCTTACGGTCGCAAGTTATCAGGTCACTGGGTAAATCAAACGGAACCCATTGTTTCACTTCTACATTCTTATGAGGTGGGCAGACATCTGTTCTTGGCTGTAATCCAGGTTCGTGCAATAGCTCTAGTTACACATCGACTCTTTACCTGTGTCAAGTCTGAAAACTTTTACCCAGCAAGCACTTGAAATTAACCCCTTATATCATGTAGATTTCCTCATTGGAAAACATCATACTTTAAGAATCACGGATTCAACAATTACCTGCCCGGTAAAGTGACTCCCTTGGTCAGACTCCATATACTGTGGTAGCCCCCATCGCGAGAACACTTCCCGGACCAGGATCCTGGTCGTACCCAGAGCTGTGGCTGCTCTGCAGGGGACGGCTTCTACCCATTTGGTGAACACATCTACCAGGACTAGGCAGTACTTATAGCCTCCTTGGGCGGTGGGCAGGTGCCCGATGTAGTCGATCTGTGTCGACTGCCATGGTCCCTCTACCCTCCTGATGTGTCCCATAGGTACCTTTATTTTATGAGGGTCAGGGTTATTAGCAGCGCAAACCAGACAGCCTGCGTAGAACTCGCGGACATCTTCCCTGAGTCCTGGCCACCATCCCGCCTGTTCCACCCGCTGCCAGGTGGTCTCAGGCCCAGGATGCCCCGCTCCTGGACCCTCATGGGCCAGTTGAAGGAATTCCCTCCGGTGCTGCTGCAGCACAATCCACTGTTCCCCCCTGAACTGCATGCCTTCTTTCACGGAGAGGGCTGCTGTGCCGTAAGGACCCTCTACCCTTTTCCCCTCAGTCACTGCGCTGAGGACTGCCTTAAGGACGGGGTCTTGGGTTTGGATCGTCTTGAGGTCCGGGGCTAAAGCTACCCCTGCACTCCCTTGTGTCCCATCCCTACCCCTGACTGCTGCTATGGGTCTGGATCCATATGGGTCCCAGAAAGTGCCGGTGCGGGCACCCTCCTTAATCAGCATGTCAGCCTGCTGGTTACCCTGACTACGGGGTTCTGCGGAGGAATGCGCTTTCACCTTGTGGGTGAAAACCTCCCCTTCCTCCCCCACTGCTACCAGGATTTCCTCCAGCAGGGGTTTCACTGTGAGGGGTCTCCCGTCAGCGGAGGTGTATCCGCGGCGGGACCAGATGGCCAGGTACTCCATACACGAATTGCACGTAAACATGCTGTCCGAGCAAATCGTGTACGGGGTGGGGAAGATTTCGGGGTGTGTAACGACATACACTACCGCAGACAGTTCAGCCTGCTGGGCGCTCATGGTGCTGGGGAGCTTAATTGCCAGGGCAATGTTTGCTGCTGGGTCATAAACTTCGCATCCCGTGAGTCGCTCACCAGCAGATACCGTGCTGGAGCCGTCCACATAGATCTCATGGCCCGTGGGATGTATCCCGGCCCGTAAACCTATGTCCACTTCCCAAACCCCTTCTATGGAACACCGGTGGGCTGTTCCAGGATATACCAGGTTGGCTGCGAGCTTTGGCTCACAGAGACCCTTCACCGTAAGATCCATCTGTGAGAGGAGCAAGGTCCAGCAGGCAATGCGGGCACTGCTCACTGTTCCATCCTAGATCCTCCCATCCAGAAGCATCTGGGTGGGTGTGTGATGGGTGAGGAGGGTGATGGGAGAGGTGCCTGTGAAGATCAATGATCTTTTCACAGCCCAATGTGTGGCCAAGCGGTGCCACTCACAATTGGAGTATCTCCTCTCCACATCCGTGAGTATCCTGGAGGAGTAGGCCACCGGCCTCAGCCGGCCATGCCGCTCTTGGAGCAGCACAGCACTCAGGCTGTCCTCGCTGGCTGCTACCTCCAGGAAGAACTCTTTCCCCCCATCTATGGCCCCTAAAGCTGGCGCGGTCTGCAGATCCTCCTTGAGCCTGACAAATGCTGCCTGGCAACCCTCATCCCAAGCCCACTCCACTCCCTTGTGTAGGAGTCGGAGCAGAGGGGCTGCTGTGGCTGCATAGTCTTCAATGAAGTCTCTGCAGTACCCGGTTTGCCCTAAAAACGACCTCACACCTGTGACTGTGTTGGGGACTGGTAACTCCTGTACCACCTCCCTCCTAGCCTTATCTATGGCCCTTTCCCCAGCGCATACGGTCAGGTCCAGGAATTTCACCTCCTGCTGGCCAATCTGCGCTTTCTTCGGGTTTACTTTAAAACCCTCCTGCCTGAGCAGCTCCAGTAGTTCGGCCAGTAGTGGGCCATGCTCCTCTATCGAATCGGTGAAGAGGAGCAGGTCATCCACGTGCTGCACCAACTGTCTGGGCTGGCTGAAACACTTTAAACTGTTTGCCATGCACTGGTGGAAAATGTTGGGGCTGTTGTGGAAGCCCTGAGGCAAACAGTTCCAGGTGTACTGTTTCCCTTTAAACATAAAGGCAAACTTGTACTGATCCTCCCTCCTTAAAGGGATGGACTAAAACCCGTTGGAAATATCCAGCACCATGAACGTGGTCGCGGATGCTGGGATACTTCCTATCAGGTCAGCAACTGCTGCTACCGTGGGTGCACAGGCTGGGATTTTACTGTTGAGCACCCGATAGTCCACCGTGACCCTCCAGGAATTGTCCGGCTTTCTAACTGGCCACAGTGGAGAGTTTACGTGGGTGGCTATCGGTCTCAGGACTCCCTGCTGTACTAAGGAAGGCATGGCTGCTTCCATTTCTGGCTCCGCTTCCCTGGGGAAGTTGTACTATTTCTGTGGTCGGGCCATGGGGTCCCCGTCTACGCTGACCTCAAACCCGTTGACCCTCCCACAGTCATGTTTGTGTGTGGCAAATGTGGCTAGGTGGGCACCCACAAATGCCTGGGACTCATTTGGGGTATTGCTGACCATGAGCTCGAGGTTATAACCCTCTTTAGGCTTCATGGTGCACAGGGTCCCCTTCCCTTCTTTCCTTGGGATGACTACTACCTCGCTGTCCTTTCCTGTACTTGCCCTCCATAGGCAATGCTTTCTTAAATCCACCAGGATCCCATGGCCTACAATAAAGTCAGCTCCCAGGATCCCCTTTCCACCCTCCTGTTCCCACTTCATCAGGATACAGGTCCACTTAGAGCGGAGTGTACCCAAACGAATGGAGAGCGGGATGGAAAACGAGCCGGCCTGTTCTCTGCCTGTGACTCCTGCCAGACTGTATGGGACCCCGCTAGATAGAGGTGAGGTGGTGGGATTAGCTGAATGGACCATGGTTCATGAAGCCCCTGTATCCAACAGATAGGTCCCCTTCACCTTTTCTACCTCCATCTCCACGAGGGGTCTTTTCCATACATCGTACCGCAGGGAACACAGTTAAACAGGCTGCACTGGCTCTAGTCAGGGCTGTGGGTTGGATGGGGCTGATGGGGTCAGAGCACTGGTAGCGGTGGTTACTCTCCCCTGGCCAGTCAAGAAGGACCTCATGGTGTCCAAAAATGACTCGACCACGGCGGGAGGGAACCCTGCCTCTGCCTTTTGGGCTGGGGCTGTGGAGTTATTTCCCTTGCTGTCATTCCAAGGGTTTTTGCACTTCTTCTTCCAATGGCCATCCTTCCCACACCCGTAGCAATTGACCTCATTGCTAGAAGGGTTGTTCCCTTCCTGATGCCACTCCTTCCTACCCTGTCCAGGTTTTACCTCATGCACCTTCCCCTTAGGTGGGTGTGCATCGGTTCCCCTACCGTTCTTATAGGCTAGGGTCAACTGTCTGACCAGTGTAAGTTCGGTGGTCTGGGGATTCTTGGAATCGAACCAGGATTCCGCCTTGGCCTGGACCTGTGGCAAGCTGTTTGCCACCAGGCAACGGAGCCAGTGGGCCAGTAGATCCCCGTTCAGGAATGCCCGGTTAGGTGTCCCAGGATAGGCACTCTGGTACACCAGCCATAGCCTGTCCGCGAAAGCTTGCGGGGTTTCCCCTACGAACTGCATCGTCTTCTCCACACGGGAGAAAGGACTTCCCTCATTCATCCCCATGGCCTCCAGAACGTCATCCCTGAGCGCCTCATACCTGCCCTGCCCTCTTTTACACTCGTCAGAGAGGGATTGGAGGAGCTTACTCTCCAAAGAGAATAGCAGCATTTTAGCCTGCTCAGCAACATCGCATTCTTTGATGCTGGCTGCCTGTTCCACTTCCCTGAAGTGGACCGAGGGGTCTCCTTTCTCGGTGAGCGTTGGGATATGGCTCACCATAGCCCTAAGCTGTTGGGTGCTATAGGGTAATACCAACTGGTTTTGGAGGGGTCCCTCGTCGTCGCCATTAACAGGTGGGCCGAACCTCCGATGCTTCTCCCACGGGGGTTGTTCCACCTCCGCTTCTACCCCTGACCTCACCCCGCCTTGCTGCCAGACCTCGCTAAAACCTGGTGCTATGGGTGGTGGGCGCGGGACCTCCTGTTCCTCAACCAGGTCGCCCCCTTGCACTACCTGTGGCATCTGAAACGTTCTCCCCTCGTTCCCTATGAAATCCGCCTGGCCTGCCTTCGGGCTTATGAGGCACACCATGCCCTTTGCTTTCCTTAGGGCCAGGCTCAGATTTTCTATCTGTTCCTTGCAGGGGCCATGATCTGTGTCTTCAAACCCCTGTTCACTCGCTAACTTATAAGCTGCTTTTACTTCCTTTCCTTTCTCCTCCTGCTCCCTTACTTGTCTCGCTAGGCGGGCGTTCTTTTCCCGTAACCTCAACTTGTTACCCTTGGCTTCGGTGACTTGGCACTGTACGTATTCTAACCTTGCCTTATGTTCTCCCATTAATGAACCCTTTCCTGATTCAGGGCCTGCAATGCTACCAGCAAATTCTCCCCTGCTAGAGCCTTGTCCTGGATCTCCAGGGCTGACTCTTTTACCTCGGCTGCCTATGCTGCAACAAGCCTGTCCAAAAGCTGGACCTGCTTTTTAAAGCACATCAGCCAGACTGCCTTCTCCAGAGATTTCTTGTGCTCCTTCCCTTCTGTCCAATTAGCTGCGGCATCTACCGGACGCCCAGCTTTTAACTGATTGGTGATCCACTTTTTTGTGATATTTACCTTACTAAACACATAATCAGAAATCCTTTCCTCCATCTTGGTTTGTTCTTCCGAACCATTGTCTACTGTTTCGCACCCCTGTTGCTGGTGTCCTGCCGTGGTCGCCATTTCTGTAGGGAGTGGCGTGTGCCCAGTCAGCTCTGCCCCTGACTGTCACTGAGCGGTTCGAATCGCTCCCACACCCCTGGGTTCTAGACACCGGACTTAGGTACAGGCGGCGATACAGAAAAACGAGTAGACAAGTGTTTCGATGTAAGAAAACCATAATTTTTATTAAAGGCAAAACAAAATCACAATACTGAGAATTACTAGGATAATTACAGGCATATAAAAACAATACACTTATTTGGTAATGGGGAACACACAGCACATTGAGGGAACAAACACATTAAAATCCCCTTATCCTTATCCCACCCCCAATACCTAACTAGATTAAGCTATGAGGGGCCAGCGATTCATGCTCACTAATTTTGAAACCTGTTTATTTTAACTGGTTGTGAGCTTTGGGGTTCACTCTTGCTGTCCTTTGGGGTGCGTCATTGCCACGTGGTCACAGGGCATGTCGATGGAGTTGTTTGTGCGAAGCACCCTCCTTTTCCTCCGTTAACGTCTTCGTTGAGTACTTTGTTGCGATGGGTCTTCTTCTTCTTCTGGCGGTTTGGTCGCTGACAGTTTTATTATGGTTGGGGCTCGGTTGGCGGTTTATATTGTCAATATGCTTTTACTACCCAAGCTTCGAATGCCAGTTTATTCATCAAACGCCAGCTTATAACTAGGCTGTTTGTCCCCCAACGCGTCTTTCCGCTGCCCTTCTCTGCCTTTACCGGTTTACCGCTTTCTTCTCGTCTCATCTCGTCTCATCTGCCCGTTTGTGGCCCCATATGTCCTGTGCTTGTTTGAATCGGGTCTCGTTCTCCTCCCGCATTCGGCCCTCGGTGTAGTAATGGGTGTACTTGGTGTTGAGTGGCGCGGGGAGCAAGAAGAGAGCCCGCTACGAGGCCAGGGCAAGAGATTCAAAAAGCAAGAGTGGCAAGAGAGAGAGAGAGCCCTGGGCTACCGGTGGGCCTACAATTATACCCGGTTCTTCATCCCTTATCTGCGCGCCAAATCAGGTCAGTCCTTTGTCTAACTTTTGGCGGTCTCGTCCAAAGTGATTACGGTCATCTACTTTAACGACTTTTGGGGTGGTTGTCTCCTGATTTAATGGCTCCGATATCCTGGCTGTTTGTTATTTATGAAATTTAATTATCCTTATCCTGGCTTGATGGCTACTGTGAGCTGTTACCGATTATGTATGCAGAAACTTAATGGCCTCACGATTAGGCCCTGTCTGACTTGACCTGTTCCAAGATGAAGAATGCATATTCTGTGTTTACCTAGCTGTCTGGCTTCACAAAGTCTTTCACAGATTCATGCATGTTAGGTTTCGTTTTAGGTTTGGAAAGTGCCTGCCTTTTGCAAGGCCTTGCTTTTAAAATCCTGTATGTTTTGGTCATGAGGTTTCAGAAGCCATTTTGGGTACCCTTTTTAATAACTTGTCCATGCAGGGTCCCTTTATCCATAACTTTCGGGGAATGTGGGAATTTTGAGAACCCTACACTAGCGAGAGGGTTTGAGTACAGGAACAAGGATGTCTTGTTGAAGTTGTACAGGGCCTTGGTGAGACCACATCTTGAGTATTGTGTGCAGTTTTGGTCGCCTTATCTGAGGAAGGATGTTCTTGCCATGGAAGGAGTTCAGCGAAGATTCACCAGGCTGATACCTGGGATGGCAGGAATGACGTATGAGTAGAGAGTGGGTCGATTGGGCTTATACTCGCTGGAGTTTAGAAGAATGAGAGGGGATCTCATTGAAACTTATAAAATTCTGACAGGACTGGACAGACTAGATGTAGGAAGGATGTTCCCAATGGTCGGGGAGTCCAGAACCAGGGGTCACAGTCTAAGGATAAGGCGTAAGCCATTTAGGACAGAAATGAGGAGGAATTTCTTCACCCAGAGAGTGGTGAACCTGTGGAATTCTCTACCACAGAAGGCAGTAGAGGCCAATTCATTAAATATATTCAAGAAGGAGTTGGATATATTTCTTAAGGCTAAAGGGATCAAGGGGTATGGGGAGAAAGCAGGGACAGTGTACTGAATTTGGATGATCAGCCATGACCGCATTGAATGGCGGAGCAGGCTCGAGGGGCCGAATGGCCTACTCCTGCTCCTATCTTCTATGTTTCTATCATATAAATTCACGGAAGGCTTTTCAAAAATAAACACAACCGAACACCAAAGTGACTACCCTTGTGACTACCTGTGCTTTATCTTCCTCTTACACATGCTCCTACGTGGTGGTTCCCCGGTGGCTTCAGCAGATGTGGAGGCCCCTTGCTCACTTTCTTGCTGCTACTGCCTTGACACCGTTGGCAGGTGTCCTCTGGGGTTGCGAGGCTGTGAGGGCTCCGCAACAGTCTGCTGCTCCTGCGGCTGTGCAGTGGCTGAGACGCCGATCTCAGTTGGGGGAGGGCTCTGGTGGGGCTCTGACTGAGGGCTCTGCAGTTGCATCGTCGTGTGAGCAGTTGGAGAGGAGCCCTCACTTCCTTGTTTTCTGCCACCAACATCCCTCTCATGGGTCAGCCCCACTTCAGAGCTAGTAAGTGGCTTGACAGCACCTTGCTGCACTTCAGGGGGGCCATGAGGACCCGTTTCTGCACTGGAAGTCCTGCTCCAGAGGACTTCCATGAAGGTCTGGTTTCTCTGCTCAATAGATGACCATCGCTCCTCAAGAGATGTCAGCCTATTCTGAACAATGACCGTATTTTCAAGACCCTGGTGACTTAGCTCCTCCATGGTTGTAGCCATCCTCTCCTCTACCGTAGCAATCCTCTCCTCTACGCAAGCCTGTCTTTCCATGGAGGTAGGCATCCTTTCCACGGAGGTTGCCATCCTTTTTGCGGAGATGCGTTCATGCGCCAATGCCTCCACAAAGGCTCTGCTCATGTTAGCGATGGACTCCTCCATTCGCTCCACACTCACAGCGACCCTGGAGATAAAACCTGCCAGAGACTCCTGCACCTTTTCCTGGAGTTCCAGCACCGCTCTCCTTCTGGATGGACCCGGAGGTACAGGGTCGACATGCAGCTGAGCCGAGGTAAAAGAGTCCTGCACCCTCCGACTCGGACTCTCCACTGCTGTCCCTGTCTCCACCATCTGCTGATGCTCACTTGTGAGCTGTGATACACCAAGTGACAACACTACTCTATCTCACGAAGGTCCCACCAAGGTGAGTGTCTGCGCTGGTGCTGGGTGCGATTAATTCTGCTGACACTGCACCCTCAGAGGTTGCAGCTTCCTCTGAGGAGTCTGCTGGCTCAGGCTGTTCCTCCTGAACAGTGGGGAGAGGGGCTGTCGATCGTCCTGTGGGGGAGTAAAGGAAAGAGTTAGACATGTGAGATAAACGTTGCATGCACATTGAATTGTGCAGATTATCATAAGTCAATCTGTTCGAGCATTAGAATCATGATCAGTCACTCATGCAATGTCAATGAGAGAGATGAAAAACTATTCTGTCACCAGCTTGCTCTGATGTGCTTGTCTGTCGCATCCTCCATGCGCATCCTCCTCGACTCCCACGATCTCCAGGGCCGCCTTCTCTGCACTGGTGAGCTGGGCTATTGATGGTGGCCCTCCTCCTGTCCTCGCCCTTTCCCTCTTATTGTGGGCTCTCTTTTCCTGCAATGAGGGACACAAGTGGCGTTTGAGTGAGAACGAGGGAGTGAGTGTAGAGAATCCACAGCATAGATGCTTAGAAGGACACAAAGATGGTGTGAGGTCCCAAACCAAGGGCCCTCCCTTTGCGTTGTAAGTTGTTGTCATAGCATCACAGTGATATGGAGTGTGAGGGCTGCGTAGTCGAATAGTTAAGTGAATGTGAACATACAGAGAGAAGGAATGGTTAAGGGTGCAGGGATGTAAGGGTCAAGTGGGATGTGGAGGAGGAGGTTGACGAAGCAGAGTGCTGGTGATGAGAGGCGATGGGGATCAGATTGAGGGTCATGGTGATGGTATACTCACTTTTCCTGTGCGGAGAAGGTCATGAAACCTCTTTCTGCACTGCAGCCAGGTTCTGCTGCACATTGAGATGGCATTCGCCTCCTGTGCCAGCTTTGGTCTGTTGGGGAGGTTTTTTCCTCCCAGATGAATGAACCAGCACTTCCATATTAGCTCTTGCTCCCTCCACCAGAGCTTGGAGGGAGTCCTCATCAAAACGGGGTGCACACTTTGGTCTGGAGCTTGCCATGGTTGGACCACTAATCCCTCAGAAGTCTAATCAAAAAGTTGTAAGGCAGAAAATGAACCAAGGCTGCTTGCAGGCCTTAAATGCAGCTGCATAGATGATGTCATCAGAGGCGAGTTTCAGGACCAAAAGACTCATTGGGCCAGGGGTTCCCACACGCTGGAAATCAAGTGCCCAATTAGGGCAAAATCGCTCAATTGTCCCGCCTCACATCGAAGGCGGGGGCGGGACCAGCCGACCAACTGACCCAACCCCAACCCGCCCTCAATGACAAAATCCAGCCCTATGACTCTATGGGCTGGATTTTGTCAGCCCCGAGGAGGCGGGTATGGAGGCGGGACTGCCGTAATGTTGCAGAATTTGGGGGCGGGTGGCAAACCCGCCCCCAACCCGCCTCCATTCCCTCTTGCCAGGAGGTAGGAAGCCGTCCTGCCCCGGGTCCCATCTCCTCGAGGCGGGAAAGGATTTAAAGCCTATTAACTGCCTGTTAACAAGTAGTTACGAAGTGCAGGCTTCCCGACCTCAGGGAATCCCACCAGGGTGTAGGAGGCGAGTAGGAGGCCTGCGGGGGTCGGAGGGGTCTGAAAGTGCAATGTAGAGGTGAGTGATGGGTGCAAGTGTGGCGTTGTAAGTATGTAAAGTGTTAGAAAATGTTCACTTACCTTTGTTTCTGCCTATAGCCTTCAGCTGCTGTGGAGCTGGAGTCCCAAGATCTCCATTTTAGATATCACAGACTGGCTGTTGGATCCTCCGAACCAACAGCCAGGTGATTTCTGCAAAGTTGAAAGTTTTGATGAGTCCTGAACACAAGGTCTCATCAAACTATACAGAATGTCAGTGTTTGGCAGCTTCACAGAGCTGTCAAATGCTGACATTTCTTCTTTCAAAAGTTCTTGACAGATGGCACGTCATACGTTGACGTGGTCTGTCACCGACTTCCCCCTAATTGGCCTGCTGAGCCCGCTGGGTGGGCTTAACAAGGTCAATCAGGGGAAAATCCCGCTGGTTGGTCAGAAGCTGATGGAGGCGGGATTGAGAGCCGGCAAGCAGCAGTCCCACCTCCGAAAGCTTCCCATTGAGAAAATCCAGCCCTATGACTCTATGGGCTAGAAATTCAGTAGGCGTTGCGCCCAGTTTTCGCCCAAAGAGGGCTTTTGCGCCACTTGATGAGGTTGCGCCGATATTCAGCGCTGCGTTAATGGCGGCGTTAGCCAGTAGCGCTGCGCCGCCGCCGATTACATCATCGGCATGCGCAGTGCCCCGCTACCGCCCCGATACCAGGACGACCGCCATATTGAGTAGCGGCCGCCTCTTCCGTAGCGGCCGCAAACAATGTTCAGAGACCGGAGCCGTACTGCAGCCTTAGTGGGGCGAGTTAAGGTGGAGGTGCGGCCGGCCGCTTTTTCGGCGGCCGCCTGCCCGCACCTCCATCCCCGGCCTCCTCCACCACCCCCCCCGCGGCATTGCCGGCTGTTTTCCGGGAGCCCGGCACTTCTCCGTGGTGCCGGGCTCATTTGCCGGCACTAGCGAGCGGCGATCTCGCTGTTGCAGGCACCTCCCCCTTAAGAGAGGGAGGAAGGCCTGCAGTACCGCAGCCTGCCGCTCCGCAGCGGGTGGCGCTGCGGCAACTAGCGCGCCGAAATTCAGTTAAAGCGCCCCAAGCGGGGGCGGCCACACCCTTGACCAGCGGCCGTTTTCGACTTGGGGCGCTGAAACTGAATATCTGACGGGCGCGAGTGGCTCCGCGCCCAGCGGTAACTTCTGGGCGCAAGCGAGCTGGCGGGGCCTAACTAAATTTCTGGCCCTATGTCATTTGATTGAATGGATTGGCCTCTTCATGGGAAACAGATTGATCTGTCCAAAAATACTTTGAATGACCTGAAAGATGTTTTTCCACCCAAGATCATTGGCACCAATATACATTCAATATATTAAAGGCTTTCTGAACTATTATTTGTCTCTGCCCTGTTCTGACATAGATACCAGTCAAACTGGGCAATTTTCTGTCAATTAATTTCATTTTAACCCACTGTGTACCATAAATGGAGCAGGTGATGTGTTACTGTTGCGAGATGTGGGAGCTGGTAGACCCCATTGAGGCTAACGGTGATTACATCTGTGACAAGTGTCTGCTGCTACAGGATCTCCAGCTCCGTGTTGATGAGCTGGAGTCTGAGCTTCAGACACTGCGACACATCAGGGAGGGGAGAAGTACCTGGACTCTGTGTATCAGAAGGTGGTCACACCTATGAAGTTAATTAATTCAGATGTAGCCCATGGTCAGGGACAGGACAGTGTGACTATGAGCGAGGCAGGTACAGGGATCCAGGAGGTAGTGTTGGAGGAGCCGCAGCCCTTGCTCTTGTCCAACAGGTTCGAGGTTCTTACTCCCTGTGGGGATGGGAGCAGGGGCTGCAGGGAGGATGAGCAACCTGGCCACAGCACCGTGGAGCGGGGGGCCATTCAAGAGGGGGGAGTAAATAGAAATGTTGTAGTGGTAGGGGATAGTATTATTAGGGGGATAGATAGAGTTCTCTGCAGCCAAGAGCGAGAGTCCCGTAGGCTGTGTTGCCTACCTGGTGCCAGGTTTAAGGACATCTCCTCTGGGCTGGAAAGAAACTTGCAGTGGGAGGGGGTGGATCAAGTCGTCGTGGTCCATGTTGGTACAAACGAAATAGATAGGACTAGGAAGCCGCTTCTGTTAAAGGAGTATGAGCAGCTAGGGGTCAAATTAAAAAACAGAACCTCAAGGGTATTAATCTCTGGATTATTACCTGAGCCACGAGCGAATTTGGCTAGGACAAATAAAATAAGAGAGTTAAATGCGTGGCTCAAAGACTGGTGTGGGAGAAATGGGTTTTGCTTCCTGGGACACTGGCACCAGTACAAGGGCAGGAGGGAGCTGTTCCATTGGGACGGGCTTCACTTGGCCAGTGCTGGGACTAGAGTCCTGGTGGATCATATAACTAGGGCTGCAGATAGGGCTTTAAACTAACTAGTGGGGGGGAGGTTCCTAGAGAACAAATAATAAAAATGACAACAGAGAAGGTCATAGACTTAGGTAGCAGTGAGGAAATTAAAAACCAGAGCGTGTCAGGAAGGGGCAGAAGGTATGGAGTAAAAGGTAAAGTAATAAAAAGGGCAAAAGCAGGAACTAAGTGTCACAAAACACATTTGAAAGTTCTCTATCTGAATGTACGTAGCATTCGTAACAAAATAGACGAGTTAATGGCACAAATAGCTACATATGGGTATGATCTTGTGGCCATTACAGAAACATGGCTGCAGGGTGACAATGCCTGGGAATTAAACATACCAGATTATTTAACAATCAGGAAGGACAGGCAGGAAGGAAGGGGAGGTGGGGTGGCTATGTTAATAAAGGAAGGAATCACTGTAATACAGAGAAATGATATCGGGTCAAAAGATCAGGATAATGAAACAGTTTGGGTGGAGATAAGGAGTAATAAGGGGAAAAAAACACTAGTGGGTGTAGTCTATAGGCCTCCGAACAGTCGCAACTCGGTTGGACGGAGTATCAATCAGGAAATAGTTGAGGCTTGAAATAAGGGAACATCTATAATTATGGGGGATTTTAACTATCATATTAATTGGACAAATCAAATTGGGCAGGGCTGCCTTGAGGATGAGTTCATTGAGTGTATTAGGGATGGGTTTCTTGAGCAGTATGTAACTGAACCGACCAGGGGGCAAGCAACCTTAGATCTGGTCCTGTGTAACGAGACAGGATTAATAAAAAATGTCCTAGTAAAGGATCCCCTTGGAATGAGTGACCATAACATGGTTGAATTCCTTATTCAATTAGAGGGTGAGGAGGTTGTATCTCAAACAAGCGTGCTAAGCTTGAATAAAGGAGACTATGAAGGTATGAGAGTGGAATTGAGTAAAGTGGATTGGGAAAATAGATTAAAGGGTAAGACGATACATGATCAGTGGTGTACATTTAAGGAGTTTTTTACAACTTCCAAAAAAACTATATTCCACTGAGAAAAAAAGGGTGTAAAAGAAAAGACAGCCATCCGTGGCTAAGTAAAAAAATTAAGGATAGTATTCGACTAAAAACAAGGGCATATAAGGTAGCCAAATCTAGTGGGAGGATAGAGGATTGGGAAAACTTTAAAAGACAGCAAAAAATAACAAAAAGATTGATTAAGAAAGGGAAGATAGATTATGAAAGTAAATTAGCAAAAAATATAAAAACAGATAGTAACAGTTTTTATAGTTATATAAAATGAAAAAGGGTGGCTAAAGTAAATGTTGGTCCCTTAGAGGATGAGACCAGGAAATTAATGGTGGGAAATATGGAGATGGCAAAAACACTGAATGAATATTTTGTATCAGTCTTTACAGTACAGGACACCAAGAATATCCCAACACTGGACAAGCAGGGGGCTATAGGGGGGGAGGAGATAAACATGATCAAAATCACTAAGGAAGTGGTACTCGGTAAAATAATGGGACTCAAGGCGGATAAATCGCCTGGACCTGATGGCTTACATCCTAGGGTCTTGAGGGAAGTGCCGGTAGGGATTGTGGATGCATTGGTAATAATCTTCCAAAACTCCCTGGACTCAGCAAAGGTCCCGGCAGACTGGAAAACTGCTAATGTAACAACCTTTTTTAAAAAGGGCAGTAGACAGAAGGCTGGAAACTATAGACCGGTTAGCCTAACATTTGTGGTAGGTAAAATTTTGGAGTCCATTATTAAGGAGACAGTAACAGGACATTTGGATAATCATAATTTAATAGGACAAAGTCAGCATGGTTTTATGAAGGGGAAGTCATGTTTGACAAATTTGCTGGAGTTCTTTGAGGAAGTAACATATAGGGTGGATAAAGGTGAACCAGTGGACGTAGTGTATTTAGACTTCCAAAAGGCATTTGAGAAGGTGCCACACAAAAGATTATTGCTTAAGATAAAATATCACGGGATTGGGGGTAATATTCTGGCATGGATAGAGGATTGACTATCTAACAGAAGGCAGAGAGTTGGGATAAATGGTTTATTCTCAGACTGGCAATCAGTAACCAGTGGTGTTCCGCAGGGGTCAGTGCTGGGTCCCCAACTCTTTACTATCTATATTAACGATTTGGAGGAGGGGACCGAGTGTAACATATCAAAGTTTGCAGATGATACTGTAATGATATCAGCAAATAGAGATGGTATTTGCCTGTTTGATTATGATGCCTTAATAGCATGATTGCATGTATTGATTGCTTGTGCCTGACCAGCAGAGGGCATGTGACACAGAGACAAGCAAGGCAGTTTTAGTTTTAGTTTCGGTTTCGTTCTAGATGCATCACAGCATCATGTCTCCTGTAAAAGCTGTATAAAAGAGTTGAACAAAGCTTTAGATTAAAAGACATTCTCTTTCATAAATGTCTCCTCATTGAACCCACAAAGAAATCAATACATGGTGTCAGAAGTGGCTGAAAGAGATGAAGAGAAGAAATCAAAATGAAATCAGCTCTCCACAAATTAGCCAGCCAAAAGTAAACATCGTTGCTTACCATTGGAGAATAGCTAACGAAGTGAAAAAATGGAAGGTTTACACCCACCGGCGATGCTTCAGTTGACAGGTAATGTGGCTGAAAATTGGAGAAGGTTCAAACAACGTGTGGGGTTGTATTTATCAGCAATCGGAGCTGACGAGAAAAGTGATAATAAGAAATCGTCACTGTTCTTACATGTCGTGGGTGATGAAGCGCTGGATGTGTATAATAACTTCACATTCGCTGTTGATGGAGACAAAATGAAGCTAGATAAAATAATGGAACAGTTTGAGGCCTACTGCATACCTAAACGTAACGTGATGTTTGAGAGGCACAGATTTTTCACATGTGTACAGAAAACGGGTGAGACTATTGATCAGTATGTGACTGAACTGAGAAACAGAAGCAAATCGTGTGAATTTGGGGGACTGACAGACTCGCTGATAAAAGACAGACTGGTGTGTGGTATTCCAGATAATGGTCTAAGGGAAAGACTGCTAAGAGAGCAAGATCTAGACCTGGGAAAAGCCATAGCACTGTGTAGGGCTACAGAGACTGTGAAGTTGCAGGCAAAGGAGCTGTTCAGTGACAATAGCTGCAACGTGGATGCAGTGAGAAAGAACGGATACAAACCGTTTAACAAAAAGAGCGCCAATGTGAAAAAAGAGGCGTGGCCAGCGAACGAAAATGAAAGGGACAATCGAAAGTCATGTAGTCGATGTGGTACACAGCATCCACCAAGAAAGTGTCCAGCATATGGTAAAACATGCAATAGTTGCAACAAGAACAACCATTATGCCCGTTGCTGTAAGAACCAAGTGCAACAAAGCAAGGTCCATGCAGTAGATGAAAGCGAGATAGAGGAATTCTATGTAGATGTTGTGTCTGAAAACAAAAAAGAAAAAAGAGACTGGATGTTGACACTAAAAGTGAATGACATACATATTCCATTTAAATTGGATACTGGAGCACAAGTTAATGTGATATCAGAGACTGATTTTAAGAAAATTAGACCCAGACCAAAGATACATGGAATAAAAGTGAAAGTGACAGGATACTCAGGTACTGATATACCAGTGAAAGGAAGATGCATTGTCAAAGTAACACACAAGGACAGAGAGCACACGCTAGCATTAATCGTGGTGCCAAAGGATGTGCAAGCCATACTAGGTTTAAAAGCCTGTGAGAGACTGAACCTGGTAAAGAGAGTCCTCATTGTGGAAAGCGAAGGAGAGACAGTCTATGATGAACTCATGAAAGAGTACAACGACCTATTTAAGGGTCTAGGCTGCATTCCAGGAGAACACACGATCAGAGTAGATAAAAGTATGACACCGGTCATACATCCATGCAGAAAAGTTCCATTTGCTCTTCAAAAGCAACTGAAGGCAGAGTTGGACAGGATGGAAAGCCTGAACGTGATTCAGAAGATAGATGAGCCAACTGAGTGGGTGAGTTCCCTCGTCGTAGTGGACAAAAAGAATGGAAAGCTCAGAATTTGCCTGGATCCAAGAGATCTAAACAGAGATATCAAGAGAGAGCACTTCAAGCTTCCTACACGTGAGGAAATCATGGCACAGTTTGCAAATGCAAAATATTTCAGCAAGTTAGATGCATCATCAGGATTTTGGCAGATGAAGCTGGACGAAGCAAGTTCAAGACTGTGCACGTTCAACAGTCCATTTGGCAGATACAGATTCCAAAGGTTACCATTTGGCATTGCCTCAGCTCCTGAAGTGTATCACAAGACTATCCATATGATCTATGAGCACCTGGAGGGAGTTGATACATCAATGGATGACATCATAGTATGGGGAACCATGAGAACTGAGCATGACGAGACTGAAAAAAGTGCTGGAAGCAACAAGGAAAACAAACCTGAAGCTGAATAGAGAGAAATGCCAGCTCGGGGTGACAGAACTGACATTCGTGGGAGATATCCTTAGCAGTGAGGGCATCAGACCAGATCCCAGAAAGGTGTCCGCCATTGAGAATATGCCAAAGCCACAATGCAAAAAGGACGTGCAGAGGTTTAATGGAATGATCAACTACATGGGGAAATTCATATCCAACCTCTCAGAAAAGATGGCGCCACTGAGAAGACTAACTGAAAAGAACATAGAATGGGAATGGAATCATGAGCATGAGAAGTCATGGAGCGATCTAAAGAAACTGCTCACAGAGGAACCAGTTCTGAGGTTTTATGACCCAGCGAGACCCATCAAGATATCATCAGATGCATCACAGAGTGGGCTCGGTGCCGTTCTTCTGCAACAATATGACTACTGGCAACCTATTGTATATGCATCGCGCTCAATGACAGACGCGGAGACGCGATATGCTCAAATAGAAAAGGAGCTGCTCAGCATCACATACGCCTGTGAAAGATTTCACCAGTTTGTGGCAGGACAAGCAATCAGTGTAGAGACTGACTATAAGCCCTTGATTGCATTGTTCCAAAAGCCACTAAATAGCTGTGCGCTTAGAATACAAAGAATGATGATTAGGTTGCAACGCTATATACTGAATGTTGCGTACACACCGGGTAAGCTGATATATACAGCAGACACGTTGTCCAGAGCTGTAGACCCAAGTGAGCCCGCAAACACCACAATGGATGACAAAGTGAACGCCTACGTGGACATGATCACAAGTGCACTGCCCATAGCAGATGCAAAAATGGAGCTCATAAAGACTGAGACAAACAAAGATGAAACAATGAGACGACTGAGAAAAAGCATCTTGGATGGATGGCCCAACATGAAGCAAGACTGCTCACCTGATATAGCAGAGTACTGGAACTGCAGGGCGGAACTATCAGTGGTCGAAGACATCATCTACAAAGGAAGTAAAATAGTTTTCCCAAAGAGTCTGAGAAGAGAGATGCTAAAAAAGATCCATGGAGGACATCTGGGAATCGAAAGTATAAGAAAAGAGCACGAGAGGTGATGTACTGGCCACGAATCAACCAAGATGTGACAAATGAGGTGTCAAACTGCACAATATGCCTGAAATATCGAGCAAGCAATCCGGTAGAACCACTAAAGCCACACCCAGCACCAGACAGACCTTACCAGAAGGTAGGCGCTGACCTATTCGTATGTCAAGGGAAGGACTATCTTGTAGTCACAGACTATTACTCCCTGTATCCAGAGGTTTGTAGACTGCACACCACCACTGCAGATGCTGTGATAACATGTATGAAAGCCATATTCTCCAGACATGGCGTGGCAAGCGAGGTCTTCACAGACAACGGACCTCAGTTTTACAATGCAAGTTTCCGACACTTTGCCAAAGAGTGGGACTTTGTCCACACAACGTCAAGTCCTCACTTTCCACAGTCCAATGGACTAGTGGAAAAATCGGTCCAGACAGTGAAAAGACTGATGTACAAGGCAAAAGACAGTGGAACTGACTTCTACCAGAGCATGCTTGTATACCGCACAATGCCGCTCGAGTGTGGTATGTCACCAGCCCAACTCCTGATGGGACGTCGGCTAAGGTCAAACCTACCCATCCCGGAGAACCTCCTGAAAACAAAAGAGGGGGAGAAAGTGAGGAAGTTCAAAGAGCAACAGAAAGAAAAGCAAAAGTATTACTATGACAGAGGAACACAAAACCTACCTGAATGCCACACTGGTGACCAAGTAAGGTTCAAAGACAAAACAAACACATGGACTCAGAAGGGAACTGTCCTGAGTGAAATTCAACCAAGATCATACACCATTCAGACAGACGAGGGTGCTGTTCTGAGAAGAAATCGTCGAGATCTTCTCATGGGACCAGCCACAGCAGGTCAAGAGACTGATACTGTTGAACAACCTGATCACACAGCTGAGAACACATCATCTGAGGCAACAACTCAGATTCAAGGACAATCAATCAGAAAATCCTCAAGACACGTGAAGCCTCCTGAGAGACTCATTGAGCAAATTTAAGGACTATTGTTATAGAAGGAAGTAATGTTATCTTATTCTTTCTTCAAGTTCTAGTGTATTGACATATTTCATGTGAACACACAATGCAAGGTTAAAAAACCTTGATCATGATAATGATAATGTAAGTTCATTAAGTGTTACAGTTAAAATGCAGATTAATACAAAGAAAACATGTTGTTAGTTATAAGTAAAATACTTTTGTTTTAAGAAACGGAGATGTAATGATATCAGCAAATAGAGATGGTATTTGCCTGTTCGATTATGATGCCTTAATAGCATGATTGCATGTATTGATTGCTTGTGCCTGACCAGCAGAGGGCATGTGACACAGAGACAAGCAAGGCAGTTTTAGTTTTAGTTTCGGTTTCGTTCTAGATGCATCACAGCATCATGTCTCCTGTAAAAGCTATATAAAAGAGTTGAACAAAGCTTTAGATTAAAAGACATTCTCTTTCATAAATGTCTCCTCATTGAACCCACAAAGAAATCAATACAGATACTAAGATGGGAGGGAAAGTAGTGAGTGAGGAGGGCATAAAAAACCTGCAAGGGGACATAGACAGGCTAAGTAAGTGGGCAGAGATTTGGCAGATGGAATACAATACTGGAAAGTGTGAGGTTGTGCACTTTGGCAGGAAAAATCGTAGAGCAAGTTATTATCTTAATGGCAAGAAACTGGAAAGTATTGAAGTACAAAGGGATCTGGGGGTCCTGGTGCACAAAACTCAAAAGGTTAGTATGCAGGTGCAGCAAGTGATTAAGAAGGCCAATGGAATGTTGGCTTTCATTACTAGGGGGATAGAATATAAAAATAGGGAGGCATTGCTTCAGTTGTACAAGGTATTGGTGAGACCGCACCTGGAATACTGCATACAGTTTTGGTGTCCATACTTAAGAAAAGACATACTTGCTCTCGAGTCAGTACAAAGAAGGTTCACTCGGTTAATCCCGGGGATGAGGGGATGGACATATGAGGAGAGGTTGAGTAGATTGGGACTCTACTCATTGGAGTTCAGAACAATGAGAGGCGATCTTATTGAAACATATAAGATTGTGAAGGGGTTGGATCGGGTGGATGCAGGGAGGATGTTCCAGATGATGGGTGAAACTAGAACTAGGGGGCATAGTCTTAGAATAAGGGGCTGCTCTTTCAAAACTGAGATGAGGAGGAACTATTTCACTCAGAGGGTGGTAGGTCCATGGAATATGCTGCCCCAAAAAGCTGTCGAAGCTACATCATTACATAAATTTAAAACAGAAATAGACAGTTTCCTAGAAGAAAAGGGAATTAAGGGTTACGGGGAGCGGGCAGGAATTTGGACATGAGTCTAGGTTCGGATCGGTCATGGCCCTGTGGGTAGCGGAGCAGGCCCAGGGGCCGTGTAGCCTGATCCTGCTCCTGTTTCGTGTGTCTAATTCTGTTAGATTCAGGAGATAGTCCTGTCATAGTGGATTGGCGGTTAGGATCAGATCAGCCATGATCTTATTGAATGGCGGAGCAGGCTCGAGGGGCCAATTGGCCTACTCCTGCTCCTATTTCTTATGTTCTTATGTTCTTAATCAATATGAAAGAAGCCAGCAACATAATCTCATAGGTAAAAATGCTTAATTTTTGTCACACACGCAATGGCTTACTTTGAAGTGCAGTGACAACTATGTAGACAAACACAGTCATTATTTTTCACACAGCAAGATCCCAGAAACTACAGTGAGATGAATGACCAGTTAATCTGGTCTTTTTTTGGTGATTTAGTTGATGGAGGATGCAAGGAGAACACTCATTTCTTCTTTGAATAATGCCATGGGATCATTAACATTTATCTGAAACACCAAACAGACAGAACATTGTAGCCAGAAAAAAAAACCTTCAAGAATAATGGCGGCTATGTTAAGCAATACCACCACAACCTGGGAAAAGCGTCATTTGTATATCTTAATCCAGATGTCCCGCAAACAGTGTAAAATGCACCAAATGTTTGATATATCGATTTACCACTTGCCAGGACAAGTAACCTGGTTTAGGATTAGATCATTAAAAGCATTAGTGGGTTCAGCAGAATCAAAACAATGCTCAATAGAGACAATGGCAACTCCTACTTTATGACAAACAGTAGTAGGCTATTATGGACCAGAAGAGGATATAGATCTATGATACAAATATTGGGCTGTCACAACTAATCTCCCACACCCCTTAGATGTGCCAGAGAATACAATCACCTGTATTCCAGCCTGTTGACACAAATGCCAATGGTTTCAGGCAAGGAAGCACCATCTGTGGTAGGTAAAAAGTACATCTTGACCATCCCTCATATGCAGACTAAGTACTACTGCTTGAGTGATTCCTCAGACTTCAAACACAACACAAGTGAGGAACAATTGTAACATCAGCATTGCAGTGTATATTCCCACCTCAAATTCCACAGCAATGTGAGTGCACTAACTCTAATACCTATACATTTAGGGCTAAAAATTCGATAGCCTCCGAAAAAAGGCATGGGAATCGTGATGCGCGATTAATCCGTGCCTGTTCAAAGTAATGCAGGTAGTATGCAAACTTCATGCTGCCTGCTAATTTAAATGAGAGTGCCATGCAGTCCAGCGCTAAATGCGCTGCTAAACATAAGTACATAAGAACATAAGAAATAGGAGCAGGAGCAGGAGAAGGCCATTCGGTCCCTCGAGACTGCTCTGCCATTTAATGAGATCATGGATGATCCGATTTTGGTCTCAACTCCACTTTCCTGCCTGTTCCTCATAACCCTTGACTCTCCTGTTGCTCAAAAATCTGTCTATCTCCACCCTGAATATATTCAATGACTCAGCTTCTACAGCTCTCTGGGGTAAAGAATTCCAAAGATTCACGACCCTCTGAGAGAAGAAATTCCTCTTCATCTCTGTCTTAAATGGGCGAACCCTTATTCTGAGGCTATGCCCCCTCATTCTAGATTCCCCCAAGAGGGGAAACATCCTCTCAGCATCTATGCTGTCCAACCCCCTCAGGATCTTATATGTTTCAATAAAATCACCTTTCATTCTTCTAAACCCCAATGACTCTAATAGGCCCAACCTGCTCAACCTTTCCTCTTAAGTCAACCCTTCCATCCCAGGAATCAACCTAGTGAACCTTCTCTGAACTGCCTCCAATTCAAGTATATCCCTCCTTAAATAAGGGGACCAAAGCTGTACGCAGTACTCTAGGTGTGGTCTCACCAGCGCCCTGTACAGTTGTAGCAAAACTTCCCTAATTTTAAACTCTATCCCCCTTGAAATAAAGGCCAACATTCCATTTGCCTTCCTAATTACTTGCTGCACCTGCATATTAACTTTTTGTGTTTAATGTACGAGGAGACCCAAATTCCTTTGTACTGCCACATTCTGTAGTTTTTCTCCATTTAAATAATATTTTTATTTTCTATTCTTCCTACCAAAGTGGATAACTTCACATTTTTCCACATTATACTCCATCTGCCAAATTCTTGTCCACTCACTTAACCTATCTATATCCTTTTGCAGACTCTCTGGGCTGGATTTTACCAGCACTGAGGAGGTGGGTTTGGAGGCGGGACTGCTGGGAAAATGGGAAAAATTGGGAGCGGGTCCCAACCCGCCTCCGAACCATCTTCCCGGGAGGCGGGTACCCTAGCGGCGGGAAAGGGATTAGAGCTAATTATCTGCCTGTTAACAGGTAGTTAACAGGCAGTTAAGAGGCTTTTCCCTATTTTTAGCCTGCTTATGCAGGCTTCCCGATGGCGGGAAACCCCACCAGGGTCAGCAAGGTGAGCTGTGGGTCTGCTGCAGTGTAAGTGTGCAAATGATAGCTGCAGAGGTAGTACGATGGGTGCAATTGTGCACAGGTAAGTATGACAGATGAGAGAATGTAGTGAGAAATATTTTTATTCTGTTTATATGTATCTGCAGGTGACAAGATTTGGGGGGGAAAATTCAGTATCGCCCCGTTTGGGGCGCCATTATTGGCCATGTGCAAAGTTTAGCGCCTGGTGCTAATTATCACCTCCGATGGCAAACTTGGCTTTTATCGCCCTTGGAGGTGATTGGAGCGCTAAATCAGGCGCTTCACACCTGTCTTAAGGTGCAAAGGCCGAGGAGCGAGGCGCTACCTCAGAGCGCTGGTGAAGCAAGGAAGGGCAAATCAAAATGAACCTGCAAAGTGCTGCTCAGTACCCAAAACTCCTTCACACAGCGTTGAATCTCTCCAGAAGTCTCTCTCTCTCTCTCTCTCAGGATGCGTGGTGCAAAAATGTCACCAACAAAAAATGGCAGGAAGCGGTCGCCTTTAAATAGCGCTCCCCCAGTCCCTTTCGGACTGCAAAACGCTCCCCTCAACCTGTCGTTGCTAGCAGCAGGTGGTAAGGCAGGGGGCGCCATTCAATATCCGGTGCAGGAGATCATGTGGTAGTATTTAGCGCCGCTGCAAAATGTCTAGTTAATTTTGCGAGTGGCGCAAACATCGCCACGCCCAGGCGCTAGTTGCTTTGCGCCCCATTAGCGCCCTCTTAAGGTGCTAACAGTAGGCACAAACAACTGAATTTTTCCCCCTTGATGTTTCTGTGAAGCCTCATCTGATCAGGAGAATTGACAGATGACTTCTGCAATCTCACATGCAGCTGCCATCTGTTTTCTCCTAAGGAGAGAGTCATTGGTGTGCCTGAGTGCAAGGGCTCACCTTTGGACAGTAATTGTCAGTGTTTGACTCAATGCTGTCAAACACTGACAATTCATCCGTCAAAAATTTATGGGGCCTGTCCCTTTAAGAAAACCGGCAGATGAAGCGTCATACACTGACGTCATCTGACACCGGCTTTCCCATAATTGGCTGGCAAACCCGCAGGGTGGGCATAACAAGGCCAATCAATGAAAAATAGTATCTGTTCGTCAGACGTCGCTGGGGGCGGGACTAAAACTCATCTCGGCTGGCAAAATCCAGCCCTTTATGTCCTCCTCACAACTTGCTTTCCCACCTATCTTTGTATCATCTGCAAATTTGGCTACAATACACTCATTTCCTTCATCCGAGTCATTAATATAGATTGAAAATAGTTGAGGCCCCAGCACTGATCCCTGTGGCACCCCACTAGTTACAGATTGCCATCCTGAAAATGACCCATTTATCCTGACTCTCTGTTTTCTGTTAGTTAGCCAATCCTCTATCCAATTTAATATATTACCCCCAACACCATGAACTCTTATCTTATGCAGTAACCTTTTATGTGACACCTTGTCGAATGCCTTTTGGAAATCCAAATACACTACATCTACTGGTTCCCTTTTATCCACCCTGCTTGTTACTTCCACAAAGAACTCTAATAGATTTGTCAAACATGATTTCCCTTTCATAAAACCATGTTGACTCTGTTTGATTGTATTATGATTTTCTAAATGCCCTGCTACTACTTCCTCAATAATGGATTCGAGCATTTTGCCAATGACAGATGTTAGGCTAACTGGCCTATAGTTTCCTGCTTTCTGTCTTCCCCCTTTTTTGAATAAATGTTTCAATCCGCTGGGACTTTTCCACAGTTAAGGGAATTTTGGACGATTACAACCAATGCATCCACTATCTCTGTAGTCACTTGTTTTAAGACCCTAGGATGCAAGCTATCAGGTCATGGGAATTTGTCAGCCTTTAGACCCATACGTTTGTCTAGCACTTTTTCTCTTGTGATAGTGATTTTTTAAAGTTCCTCCCACACTTTTGCCCCTTGATTTTCTACTATTATTGGGATGCTTTTAGTGTCTTCTACCGTGAAGACAGATACAAAAAATGTGTTCAATGACTCTGCCACTTCCTTGTTTCCCATTATTATTTCCCCAGTCTCGTCCTCTAAGGGACCAACATTTACTTTAGTTACTCTCTTCCTTTTTATATACTTGTAGAAGCTCTTACTGTCAGTTTTTATATTTCTTGCTAGTTTACTCTCATAAGCTATTTTCTTCCTCTTTATTATTTTTTAGTCATCCTTTGCTGGTTTCTAAAATGTTCCCAATCTCCTGGCCTACCACTAATCTTTGCAACATTGTATGCCTTTTCTTTCAATTTGATACCATCCTTAACTTCCTTGGTTAGCCATGGTTGGTTCATCCTTCTCTTTGAGTTTTTCTTTCTCACTGAAGTATATCTTTCTTGAGAGTCATGAAATATCTCTTTAAATGTCTGTTACTGCTTTTCTACCTTCTTACCTTCTAAGCTATTTTCCCAGTCCACTTTAGCCAACTCTCTCCTCATATCTTTATAATTGTCTTTATTTAAGTTTAATATTCTAGTTTCAGACCCAAGTTTCTCAGCTTCAAACTGAACGTGGAATTTTATCATGTTATGATCACTCTTCCCTAAAGGATCCTTTACTATGAGATCATGAATTAATCCTGTTTCATTACACATTACCAAAGTGGCTGCATGCTCAGCAGGGGGCCCAAATTCATGCAAGGCTAGCAGCAATTAAAGCTAGCCATCATTTCTTAAAGCCAGCCTGCACCTCTTAAAGGGGAGGTGCAGTTTGACCACACCAGATGCTGGAAGTAATTGCAGAAGGGAGTTTCACCTGGGAAACATATAGGAATGGCACAACAGGCCAGAGAAAAGACTCCATGGTTTTTCAACTGGAGGCCTTAATACAGGAGGTGAAGGGGAGGAGAGAGGTCCTGTTTTAACAGCGAGCCAGGAGGCCCTCAAGACAGGCACTGTGAAGGCAGTGGGAGAAGATAGCCATGGAGGTCAATGCCAACAGTGTTGCCCCGCGGACCTGGGTGCTGTGCCGGAAGAAGTTCAATGACCTCTCACAAGTAGTCAAGGTCAGTGAATGTATCTTCAAATGCCATAACCTACCAACTGCACCACTAGCCTCACACACTGCTCAATTCACCACACCCCCATTACTCACCTACCAACAATCTCTATCAATCTCGACTTATATCACATATTCTCCATCTCACCCTCACACACTTAGCACTGCTGCACGCCTCACATCCGCATTTCACAGCTTCCACACACTGCCAGTTATTCAACAATATCAGCCAAACACAGTCAACCACACTCACTGACAAACTTCCCTTTCTCATACAGGACAAAGTGGCACACAACCGTGGGCAATGGCAGCTAACCAGAAGCGGACAGGTGTGCCTCCATATCGTGACCCCACTCGAGGAGATAGTGCTCGGCATAATTGGAGTGGCTGTGACTGAGATCATGGCCAGCGGCGACACTGAAACCATTGAAGATGATGGTATGCTCATACCTAATCCTCCATCTCGCATCCACTTCCCCCTTAACCCACAATCTTTTCTGACTGCAGATAGTGTAAGCAAGCACCTCTTGATTCACCCCTCACCACAATCCTATCCTTGTGCCTTTCTCATTTCAGAGACCCAAGAAATCCAACCTGGCCAGGCAGTGGTGCAAGAGGAAGAGGAGAGTGATGATGAAGAAGAAATACCATCACACGATCTGACAGTCACAACCACCAGCTCAGATACTGCCACTGCACAGGATTTAGAGGGTAGCATTGAGGCGGGATCGGCATGTGGTGAGTTGCCGGTCAAGAGGGAGTTGCAGCCAGGGCGGGGGGAAAGGGTAACGCAGGTGCCAGCTCCCCGGAGGGCAAGGTTGTACACGAGTTCTGCTGCACAAGACTCAGATGAGGACTTTGGTGGGGTGGGCTACAGAACAAAGCTGATGGGTATGCACAATGAAATGCCTGGTGCATTGGCAAGCCTGCCAGAAAGCCTGAATGCAATGTCAAGGAGCATGAGGAGTCCAGCTCCAGTCTTGCACAGGGTTTTGCTCAGAGCTTGTTGCCCATCCTTTCCAGCATGGAAGAGGTTGGAAGATCCATTAGTTCACTTGTGGATCCAACGTTCATGCAGCGTTTGATGGCTGATGTCTCAGCTTCCATTGAACAAGCAGAAGCCACTCAATGTCTGAGTTCTGCAATGGAAGCTCAGCTTTCTGTCATAAGAACATAAGAACATAAGAAATAGGAGCAGGAGTAGGCCAATCGGCCCCTCGAGCCTGCTCCGCCATTCAATAAGATCATGGCTGATCTGATCCTAACCGCCAATCTACTATCACAGAACCATCTCCTGAATCTAACAGAATTACACACACGAAATAGCAGCAGGATCAGGCTACATGGCCCCTGGGCCCGCTCCGCTACCCACAGGGTCATGTCCGATCCGAACCTGGACTCATGTCCAAATTCCTGCCCGCTCCCCGTAACCCTTAATTCCCTTTACTTCTAGGAAACTGTCTATTTCTGTTTTAAATTTATGTAATGATGTAGCTTCTACAGATTATTGGGGCAGCATATTCCATGGGCCTACCACCCTCTGAGTGAAGTAGTTCCTCCTCATCTCAGTTTTGAAAGAGCAGCCCTTTATTCTAAGACTATGCCCCCTAGTTCTAGTTTCACCCATCATCGGGAACATCCTCCCTGCATCCACCCGATCCAACCCCTTCACAATCTTATATGTTTCAATAAGATCGCCTCTCATTCTTCTGAACTCCAATGAGTAGAGTCACAATCTACTCAACCTCTCCTCATATGTCCATCCCCTCATCCCCGGGATTAACTGAGTGAACCTTCTTTGTACTGACTCGAGAGCAAGTATGTCTTTTCTTAAGTATGGACACCAAAACTGTATGCAGTATTCCAGGCGCGGTCTCACCAATACCTTGTACAACTGAAGCAATACCTCCCTATTTTTATATTCTATACCCCTAGCAATGAAAGCCAACATTCCATTGGCCTTCTTAATCACTTGCTGCACCTGCATACTAACCTTTTGAGTTTCGTGCACCAGGACCCCCAGATCCCTTTGTACTTCAGTACTTTCCAGTTTCTTGCCATTAAGATAATAACTTGCTCTACAATTTTTCCTGCCAAAGTGCATAACCTCACACTTTCCAGTATTGTATTCCATCTGCCAAATCTCTGCCCACTTACTTAGCCTGTCTATGTCCCCTTGCAGGTTTTTTATGTCCTCCTCACTCACTACTTTCCCTCCCATCTTAGTATCATCTGCAAACTTTGATATGTTACACTCGGTCCCCTCCTCCAAATCATTAATATAGATTGTAAAGAGTTGGGGACCCAGCACTGACCCCTGCGGAACACCACTAGTTACTGATTGCCAGTCTGAGAATGAACCATTTATCCCAACTCTCTGCCTTCTGTTAGATAGCCAATCCTCTATCCATGCCAGAATATTACCCCCAATCCCGTGATTTTTTATCTTAAGCAAAAATCTTTTGTGTGGCACCTTGTCAAATGCCTTTTGGAAGTCTAAATACACTACGTCCACTGGTTCCCCTTTATCCACCCTATATGTTACTTCCTCAAAGAACTCCAGCAAATTTGTCAAACATGACTTCCCCTTCATAAAACCATGCTGACTTTGTCCTATTAAATTATGATTATCCAAATGTCCTGTTACTGTCTCCTTAATAATGGACTCCAAAATTTTACCTACCACAGATGTTAGGCTAACCGGTCTATAGTTTCCAGCCTTCTGTCTACTGCCCTTTTTAAATAAGGGTGTTACATTAGCAGTTTTCCAGTCTGCCGGGACCTTTGCTGAGTCCAGGGAGTTTTGGAAAATTATTACCAATGCATCCACAATCCCTACCGCCACTTCCCGCAAGACCCTAGGATGTAAGCCATCAGGTCCAGGTGATTTATCCGCCTTGAGTCCCATTATTTTACCGAGTACCACTTCCTTAGTGATTTTGATCGTGTTTAGCTCCTCCCCCCCTATAGCCTCCTGTTTGTCCAGTGTTGGGATATTCTTGGTGTCCTCTACTGTAAAGACTGATACAAAATATTCATTCAGTGTTTTTGCCATCTCCATATTTCCCACCATTAATTTCCCGGTCCCATCCTCTAAGGGACCAACGTTAACTTTAGCCACCCTTTTTCATTTTATATAACTATAAAAACTGTTACTATCTGTTTTTATATTTTTTGCTAATTTACTTTCATAATCTATCTTCCCTTTCTTAATCAATCTTTTTGTTATTTTTTGCTGTCTTTTAAAGTTTTCCCAATCCTCTATCCTCCCACTAGATTTGGCTACCTTATATGCCCTTGTTTTTAGTCGAATACTATCCTTAATTTCTTTACTTAGCCACGGATGGCTGTCTTTTCTTTTACACCCTTTTCTTCTCAGTGGAATATATATTTTTTGGAAGTTGTAAAATAACTCCTTAAATGTACACCACTGATCATGTAACGTCTTACCCTTTAATCTATTTTCCCAATCCACTCTACTCAATTCCGCTCTCATACCTTCATAGTCTCCTTTATTCAAGCTTAGCACGCTTGTTTGAGATCCAACCTTCTCACCCTCTAATTGAATATGGAATTCAACCATGTTATGGTCACTCATTCCAAGGGGATCCTTTACTAGGACATTTTTAATTAATCCTGTCTCGTTACACAGGACCAGATCTAAGGTTGCTTACCCCCTGGTCGGTTCAGTTACATACTGCTCAAGAAACCCATCCCTAGTGCACTCAATGAATTCATCCTCAAGGCAGCCCTGCCCAATTTGATTTGTCCAATTAATATGATAGTTAAAATCCCCCATAATTATAGATGTTCCCTTATTACAAGCCTCAACTATTTCCTGATTGATACTCCGTCCAACAGAGTTGCAACTGTTCGGAGGCCTATAGACTACGCCCAGTAGTGTTTTTTTCCCCTTATTATTCCTTACCTCCACCCAAACTGTTTCATTATCCTGATCTTTTGACCCAATATAATTTCTCTGTATTACAGTGATTCCTTCCTTTATTAACATAGCCACCCCACCTCCCCTTCTTTCCTGCCTGTCCTTCCTGATCGTTAAATAACCTGGTATGTTTAATTCCCAGGCATTGTCACCCTGCAGCCATGTTTCTGTAATGGCCACAAGATCATACCCATATGTAGTTATTTGTGCCATTAACTCGTCTATTTTGTTACGAATGCTACGTGCATTCAGATAGAGAGCTTTCAAATATGTTTTATGACACTTAGTTCCTGCTTTTGCCCTTTTTATTACTTTACCTTTTACTCCATACCTTCTGCCCCTTCCTGACATGCTCTTGATTTTAATTTCCCCACTGCTACCTAAGTCTATGACCTTCTCTGTTGTCATTTTTATTATTTGTTCTCTAGGAACCTCCCCCCCACTAGTTAGTTTAAAGCCCTCTCTATAGCCCTAGTTATATGATCCACCAGGACTCTAGTCCCAGCACTGGCCAAGTGAAGCCCGTCCCAACAGAACAGCTCCCTCCTGCCCCAGTACTGGTGCCAGTGTCCCAGGAAGCAAAACCCATTTCTCCCACACCAGTCTTTGAGCCACGCATTTAACTCTCTAATTTTATTTGTCCAAGCCAAATTCGCTCGTGGCTCAGGTAATAATCCAGAGATTATTACCCTTGAAGTTCTGTTTTTTAATTTGACCCCTAGCTGCTCATACTCCTTTAACAGAACTGGCTTCCTAGTCCTATCTACGTCGTTTGTACCAACATGAACCATGACAACTGGATCCACCCCCTCCCACTGCAAGTTTCTTTCCAGCCCAGAGGAGATGTCCTTAACCCTGGCACCGGGTAAGCAACACAGCCTTCGGGACTCTCGCTCTCAGCTGCAGAGAACTCTATCTATCCCCCTAATAATACTATCCCCTACCACTACAACATTTCTATTTACTCCCCCCTCTTGAATGGCCCCCCGTTTCACGGTGCTGTGGCCAGGTTGCTCATCCTCCCTGCAGTCCCTGCTCCTGTCCCCACAGGGAGTAAGAACCTCGAACCTGTTGGACAAGAGCAAGAGCTGCAGCTCCTCCAGCTCTACCTCCTGGATCCCCGTACCTGCCTTACTCGTAGTCACACCGTCCTGTCCCTGACCATGGGCTACATCTGAATTAATTAACTTCATAGGTGTGACCACCTCCTGATACATAGAGTCCAGGTACGTCTCCCCCTCCCTGATGTGTCGCAGTGTCTGAACTCAGACTCCAGCTCATCAACATGGAGCTGGAGTTCCTGTAGCAGCAGACACTTGTCACAGACATAATCACCGTGAACCTCAATGGGGTTCACCGGCTCCCACATCTCGCAACAGTAACACATCACCTGCTCCATTCTATGTCATTAATTAAATTTTTTATTGTTAGCTATGGACACCCTCTGCCCGATTTCAGATGCTAGTATCCCCTTTAATTAATTGGATTTAAATTAAATCAATCCCTCTAGTTACACCAGTTAAATGGTTTACCAACAGTCACTCTGCACCAGAAAGGCCTTATTAACTGCAACCCACAGAGTTAAAATTTGAAAAGAGCACCTAACACCCCACTTACCCTAACTCACACTTCCTCAAACTCACAGCACTCTTTGATGACTCGCACTCAGTGCTTGCTCGCACTAGGACTGGTCTTATTATACTGTTTGTTTGTTTACAGCCAAATGAGTCACCCCTGCTGATTGGTTAGAAAACTGGTTTCCACTGCCTGCTGTGCCAATTTACTCCTACTGCAGTGTAACCTTGTTTTACTCTTCCTAAACCAACAGAATCCCAAATATTTAACTTTTCCCCTTTACTTAAACTGCTTAAGCAATCTTATCAAGAATGATTTAAAGAGAAATAACAATTTAAGAACTCTCACACTTACCCAAACTCACAGCACGCTTTGATGACTCGCCACGCAAGCACAGACTGCTGCCATCATGGCTGTATTTACCAGTGTTTAAGGGGATTTGCAGTGTATCACAGCAGTCCAGCAATCTGTCCTCCATCAGATTATTAGGATTGCTGAAGCACTGCCCCAGGGGAGTGGCAGCTGCTCGTGGAGCATGAACCTGCTGACCTCTCTCAGGATGACAGCATTCATCCTCCCACCACTGTCACTCCGCCAGTGCCCTTGCCATTGCCTGTCAGCCAGCCAGCCCAGGCTGTTGCTGCCCATGCCGAAGCAGTGCAGTCCGAAGCCGGGTCTACTAGGCCCAGTGCTGCTTGAGACCAACTGCAGTCTCCTCCACTAAAAGTCAGCAGCCTTCCACCAGCAATGCTGCAGCCATTGGGGTAGCATGGTGTAGGAGCACTAGGGACAGGCAAAGGCAAAGGTACATGAGTAAGTAGCTGAGAGCTACACAATTGGCCTCCCAATGGCAATCCTACTTTACCTCATATATATGCTGAAGGAGAAAAGCAGCAAGAGGATGTAAACAAATCCAGACTGATTAAGTAGGCCCAGTGGAGAACCAGACCATCAGTGGGATGATAGACCTAAGCGTACTTTTTGAGAGTTTTCAAGAGAAGTCAATCTCAGAAGGCTGAACTTCACTCATGAAGCTTCGGAGGAGCTCTGTTCATTGCTGCCGCCAGATCTGCAACCTAGGTCCACAGCTGTCTGCTGAGGCAGAAACAAATGACCACAGAATTTAATATTTATCCCACTAGCTTATTCCAGGGGACTTTTGCCAGATCAGCTAATTTACTGTGCACTCTTTAAGGCAAGTCACCAATACCCTCTTTGCCAGGGCATCTCAATTTGTACAGTTTGATAATGCTCCTAGACAGATGACTTAGAGGGCCATCAAATCTTACAGAACTGACAGATTCCCTAGGATTGTGGAGCTATTGATTGCAGCCATGTGACATTGCATAGCTGAGCTCTATTTCAACAGCAGGAGCAATGTGAAGGAAGGCTACTGAGTGACAATATCTACTACTCTTATAGCTCATGACACCTCCTTTTCGGATGAACAGTACTGCAAATAAGTACTACAATGAAGTACACGTGAAGATAAGGATAAGAATTCAGAAAGCCTTTGGAATGCTCGAGGAAGGCTCCTCTGCCCTGATAGCTCTGGGGGTGTCTAGCAGTACATGCCCAGCATGATCTTGTGAATTGTGGTCACATAATGTGTGCCTCACAATTTTACAATCAATAAAGGACTTGTGAGAATACAGGTATGTTTTTGCATTTTTTTTTAAAGACAGAACATCTAATGTAGCAATTATGGTTATTACCCTCCAGACAGAAGACTTACGAGCAGTTGTAAATTTTGGCCATCCAATTCTGGCCCTTTCCCGAAGTCTTAAAGCAATATTGCAATGTACCAGCACTTCCCAGGGACAATATAATCAATCTGGGTAAGAATGGACTCTGTGTTCCTGCTAGTAGCACAGCTATTTATGCTGATGCCCTCGTGTAATGGTTTGTTTGGTTTAAAAAAAGGTTAAGGTAGTTGAGATAAGTTAAGATAAAAAAGAATATGATAGAAATGTTATCTCTGACCAGAAATTAAGTTTGACGACCACAAAAAGGAAGTCCTTTCTGAGCCTTGAGGTGGGGGATGGAAGAATGTAAACCACAATAGTAAATCAAAATTGCTTTGACCTATATACTGGCAGATCTTATCTTTTGATCATAATGACATTCCAGGACAAATAAGATAGTTTGGGAAGAGCAAAGATAGGATTCAAAGGTTGCTGAGATGACAATGTAACAGGGTATTAACCAGGATAATGATCAGAACATGAGGCCGCTATAATTGTGTGTTCAACAATCTGTTCAATGACCTAAGGGCCATAAATTGCCCAACAAAGTTAAAATTCATCAACAATTTACTCATGACAATGTATGACTGTTTTTAACCTGGTATAAAAAAGGATACAAAGTTTAACTTCAGTTGGAACTTTGGCTACCTTCAAGACAAGGTACCATGAACAGCTTTGGTTAGGCAATCGCTCACGTTTTGCGAAAAGTTATTTACACTCAAGTTTCTAGACATAGGACTGCGTATACTGCTTTGTATGTAGTCTTAGGATGAATGTTTTGAAACAATTATAAATTACATTAATTGTCAGACATATTACTGTCTCTAGCTTTTCAAACCTGTTATTAAAAGGGATCAGGAATTATACCAACAGGACTGATGGTAGATGTTCCAGGTGATGGCAGAGAGCCGAATGGTGATGCTGCTGATGCTGAAGACCTTATTTGCACACCTTCACAGATGAATACAGTACTATTATTTAGAAGTCCTAAACACTAAAGCTCTGCATCCTGTCATTAAACTCCCTATGGTCTAAGTAAAATCCTTACTCCTTGCAGCTAGCCATCACATCCTAATCTTGAGCCTCAATAGCAGCACATTGATTCTCTTGTATGACAATGGGAAAGAGGTAAAGAGCTTTTCTCTGCCCTATTTGAACACTTCTTTTGCTTGTCACCTTAGGACTGGGATTTGAAATGTGGACTCTGGAAGTGGCCCTGCACTCAGGGCTCCCAAGACCGAGCATGAACAGGAGACTGGCTGATTCTTTGTCATAGTGGCCTTGGCACATTGGTGAAATTGAAGGCTTCTGTGGGGAGTTGATGGTAGCAGCACAGAGGAGACGTTTTGACTAAGTTTGGATAGGTAAGAATGAAACCGAGAAAGAGCAGTCCCAGTGAACTGAACAACAGAGGAGAAGTGTTGGAGGAGGATGGTGTGGCTAACTGTGTCAAGAACATAAGAACATAACAATTAGGAGCAGGAGTAAGCTATACAGCCCCTCAAGCCTGCTCCATCATTCAATAAGATCATGGCTGATCTTAGACCTCAACTCCACTTTCCCACCCGATCCTCATATCCCTTGATTTCCCTCGAGTCCCAAAACTATCTATCTCAGCCTTGAATATACTCAACGACTAAGCATCCATAGCCCTTTGGGGCAGAGAATTCCAAAGATTCACAACCCTGTGGGTGAAGAAATTGCTCCTCATCTCAGTCTTAAAAGGCCAACCCCTTATCCTGAGACTATGCCACCTAGTTCAAAGACTGCAGACAGGTCGAGGAGGGAAAATGCACCACGGTCACAGTGATGGAGGATGTAATTTGTGACTTTGGTTTGAGCCATTTCAGTACTGTGGCTGGGATGAACATTTGATTGGAAAGATTCAAACATGGCATTGCGGGAAGATGAGCATGGATTTGGGAGATGGTAATACGTTCAAGGACTTTGGAGAGGAATGGAGTTTGGAGCTAGGGTGATAATTTGCAAGGACAGAGGGGACAAGGGTAGGATTTTTGTGGAGGAGGTTATGGTGGCAGCTTTCAAAGGGAGGAGGACTGTACCTGAGGAGAGGGAACCATTTACAATATCAGCTAGCAAAGGAGCCAGAAAGGTAAATTGGGTGTTCAGCAGTTTAGTGGGAATGGAGTCAAATGAGAAGGAGATGGGTGTCATGGACAAGATGTGCTTGGAGAGGCCATAATGAAAAATAAAAGAAGAATTCAAGAAAGATGCAGGTTCAGAGATAGGGCAGAAGGGAGCCTGAGAGCGAATATAACTTATGAAATCTGAAAAATACTCATATCCCTGAGAGCGATTCAACTGACAGTCCTCCAGTTCCACTGAGATGCTGCATTGTATACGTTCCAAAAGCATTGGCCTCTCAAAGAACCAGGAATTTCCACATCCTTGTCTATGCAACAATACACCACCCCTCGAGCAGCTTTCATCTAATTGTGGCTGCATTTCTGTTGCTGAAAATAAATCTCAGAATTTAATGAGTATTTTCAATGTAATTTTGGAATACTTTGAATTCTGCCATGTGTCTACACTAGATATTATTTTGCATATTCTTGCCTGTGTGGAAAGGAGAAAAACACACTTCTTAAGGTCAAGTGGATAACTTCTGGTAATTAGATTTATTGCATGCATTTTATTGCAGGGGAATTCTGATTGTATGATTCATTTCTCTGCCAACAACAATTTTCATGGTGCTGACTGTACTCACTCTCTCCATGTAGAACCGTGGTCATTCTTCCTTTGACTCTTAATTCTATTATTTTTCTTTATGGCTTCTGATGTTATGGGAGGGCGGTTGTGGTTGGACCTATATTTTGAGGCACGATAATGCACCTTTTTGTCAACTTCTCTATTTGCACATTTAACGTGCAAACTACAAGTTATTCTAAGTAAAAAGATAATTTGTAAGTAGTTGTTTTCTTTCCCAGCAAGTGACATTCTAGAAAATGTGTATGAGTAAAGAAAATTGATCAGCAAAGGCCTAACATTTAAACAGAGTCTGAGCATAAAGGTTGCACTGTCCTTCAAGGATCAATAACAGGAGGCTAAAATCGTAGAGAATGCTTAAAATCTGCTGTGACAAACCTGCTTTTGGATGTTAAATTTACTTACTTTACAGATCTATACACCATTTGACATAACTAATACCTGTATTCAAGTATAGTATGCAGATATGCAGGTCCAAACCAAAATTTGAAAATATAAGATTCGGGTAGGCGGCACAATAGTAGACAGTTGCCATAAAAAGCCACCACAAAAGCATTCAGCAAATTGCTTTTGCAAAAGCTTTGTACAAATCTGTAGGAAATTGAACTGCATAGAGCTGAGCAAGCTTAGCAAAGGTTAGTTCAGTTCCTGGAGTCCACCTTCAAATGGAAATATTGGAAAAGACCAAAGTACTGACATTATTGCTATAAAAATTGATACCTTGGGCAATACATCATTTTTCCTGACCTTCTCCCATTCCCTTTAAAAAATCTTTCAAACTTGTATATAAGTTTTTCATAATTTCTAAACTAAATTCATTTTACACCAAAGAAGTTGACACTTTACTCCTTCCATCTTAGTATAGACCCTGAGCCTCCTCTTGTTCTCGGTAAAGACTTTGTTACCTTTCCTTCTCTTTCTAGTATAGAACCTCTTCCTGCCTGAAATGTGTAGCACATATTCACTTTCCAAAAACTGAATACCTATGGACCTGGGCTAATCTTCAGAAAAGTCTCATTCATATAAAGAAATGTCATATTACTAAGGAGGCCTGGACATGGATGCAAATTTCCTGCCAAGAAAATCTTTTTTTTCTTGAAGTCTGTGCATAACAAAGGAGGATAAAAAAATAGGTTTTAATATCTGGTTATTTCCTTCAGATTTTTACTACTTACAATTCATCTAGCTGCTCTGTACAAACAAGGTAATTGGAGGTTCACTGACACATTTCTGTCCCAAGGATACAATGCAATAAAGTAGAACTTGCTTCTTGGCTGGGCTTTGTCAATTTACACTCATTGAATATACTTTATCAGAGATGCACCACTTCCCCATGATCCGAGTAATACTGTGCAAATCTAAAATCCTTCTCTAAAAGGAGTTCTGTTCCCCTGCAAAATATACCAGTACAGCTTTAATACATTGAGAGAGGATAGTGGACCTCATCTCCTCTCTGCTCCAGTCCAGACCACTCTGTGTAAACTTGTCCCCGTGTCTCCATCTGTTTGATGGAGACATGGGGACATCTATTTAAGAGGGAGAGGTGTAATCAAGGTAATTTTTATGGGTGACATATTCAAGGTTATTTTTTAAGGAGGACATATCAAACCAGAATTGGGCTGACAATACTGGATCAGATAAAGGTATGAACAAGGCAGCAGGGTCATGTGGGAATTTGAGTCTTACATTGTAAACCTGCTCCATGCATGCACAAGTTTACACGCTGCAAACTCTGAGAAAGTCTGAGAACATTACAGAAACCCTGGGTTTATTTCGAAATGGAGTTTCTGTATCAAATATAGCAAGGTTACCATGTCTGCTTCTCCAAGAATCTGTCATTGCAATGACACAGTTAATTTATGGAAAGACATGAAAATGCCTTTACTGGAAACAATAGCTAATTTTAGAAAATATATAGATTCAAGAGTGAATATAGAAATGGGAAATATAATCAACTTTGAAAGGAACGATATGAAAGACAAAAACAATAAAAGCTTATAATGATTAATCAGCTGAAACTTAAAGGAATACAGATATAAGGGAATTGCAGAAGTACTTCATTCATAAGCATTTCTTATAGCATTGAAAAAACCACTAAAAGGTAATTGTACCTCTGCCTGTGCCCTTCTATCAAACTGATGAAGCACAAATGTAATCACAAGCGTATGAATCGAAGATAGCATAGAATGAGTGGCTCTTCAGTTTCCCTAGTTCTTTTGATGAACCTGCAGCAGCTGGTTGATTTTACTGCTCTGTAAGTAGCACATTTAAGGTCAAGTAAAACAGCAGTGAAGAATTAGGCAATTGAGCCAGAGGAAAGGTAAATCTTTGAAACAATCAAATATAACACTGGAAAGCAGATTAAGCTATTATCTTTATCTATGCGTGTTTTTCTACGATAACGCTTCAATCAAAACACAATTAGTTTTAAGGCACAGAATTGGAAAATTAGGTCAGAAACTTGAGGGGGTCAGGGTTGTAATGCTTTCTCTGTTAAATGTAAGAAGTCACACGACACCAGGTTATAGTCCAACAGCTTTATTTGAAATCACAAGCTTTCGGAGCGCTGCTCCTTCTTCAGGTGAAGTGGAGAAATGCATTTATGCATTTCTCCACTTCACCTGAAGAAGGAGCAGCGCTCCGAAAGCTTGTGATTTCAAATAAAGCTGTTGGACTATAACCTGGTGTCGTGTGACTTCTTACATTTGTCCACCCCAGTCCAACTCCGGCATCTCCACACCACCACTTCTCTGTTAAAGGTATTGATTTGAGCTGAAATTATGAGGGGAAATGACTGGGGAACTAGTGACACTCATACTTGCTGTGGGATTACAAATTCTGATTTATGTTTTTATTTACCAGTGTCAGATTATGGGGAACAGCTTTGATCCCATGTATTGGCTTGACAGGAATTACTTTGTATTAACTTATCTATTGGATTTCTGATTTTTATTTTGAAATTGTTAGAGCTCTTGGTGTTGATTGTTCACTAACGAAATTCAATATGTGTATTTTAAATTGAATATCATTGTGCTTCCAAGATTTGGGGGTAAAATTCATCCCCTTAGCATCTCCCATTAGCACCATCTGCTGGCACTAATGGGGTGCTAGAGCATGATCGCTGAGGCGAGGCGAATCCAGCGACGCACACCAAATCCAGCCCCACTGTAGCGCTGCCGGTAACAGTTATTGCCTGGCGCCTCAACACCAGGTGAATTGTGATGTCAGTGAGTGTGCAACACTCCCTGAGCGCCCAATCTGCAAAACTGATTGACACCACCTACCTTAGCACCTGGAGTAAACAGCGACAGGGAGAGCTGGCATGAAGCAGCAGGAAGCCGGATGCAGGGATGTTATTTAAAGGGATCATCAGTAATGACTCGCAGCTGTCAGGTTAGTGGAGTTTCAGTGGCTTTTTGTCAGTTTCACAGTCAACCAGTTTCATTCTGTAATTTCAAGGTTGTGGCAACTAAAAAGTAGCTACAATTTTTCTTTTAAAAAATCAAACTGCTACACTTCATTACATTAATGGAGGCTGTACTGGCAGTCAACTTTGCCCTCCAGGAACTATGGCGGAGGGAGGGCAGGCAGTGAAAAAGACTGGAACATGTCCCCAGAGGGAGGAGGAAGGCCATCATGGCTCTCAATAGGATGCCTTACCCTCCAAGGGTATTCCAAGAGCACATCTCCTACCTCCAATTAAGTGAGGAGCAGTGTATTAGAAGGCTTCGCTTCAGCAAGAAGATGGTCACAGAACTCTGCCGCCTCCTGCAACCAGACCTCCAGCCTTAGCTCAGAACGAGGATGGCTCTCTCAGTGGTAATTAAGGTCTCCGTCGCCCTCAATTTCTTCACAAGCGGATCCTTCCAGCCTGCAACAGGAGACAGAGCTAACATCTCGCAGCTCGTCATCCATCGCTGCATCTGGGAGGTCACGGAGGCTCTCTACAGTAGGAGAAGGGACTACATTTCCTTCCCCATTGTCAGAGAGAAACAGGACAAGTGTGCATGCGGCTTTGCCAGGATAGTGGGATTTTGCGGCACTGCATAACAATCCTGAGATCTGCCGTAACCGCAAAGGTTACCACTCACTTAATGTGCAGTTGGTGTGCGACCACAGACAGTGAATCCTCAATGTCAATTCCTGCTATCCTGGCAGCAGCCACGATGCCTTCATCCTGCACCAGACCAGTGTGCCAGCACTCTTCCAGCCACGACGCCAAGCTCGCGGCTGGCTGCTCGGAGACAAGGGCTATCCGCTCTCCATCTGGCTCATGTCTCCCCTCCGCAACCCCAACACTCATGCCCAACAGTCATATAAAGAGAGCCATGCTGCCACCAGGAAAATCAGCGAGCAGACCATCAGCCTGCTGAAGTAACGGTTCCGCTGCCTGGACCACTCGGGAGGAGCCCTCCAGTACTCGGCTGAACGGGTGTCCCATTTGGTGGTGGTCTGCTGCATGCTTCACAAATTGGCCATCCTGAGGGTGCAGCCTTGCCAGCAGGGAATGCGGGACCACCTCATGAGGAGGAGGACGAAGCGGAAGAAGAAGATGAGGAGGATGAGGAGGAGGATGAACAGGAGTGAGGGAGGAGGCAACCACTCAATCAGCCTTCCAGAAGGGTGGTCTGTGATCGCCTCATCAGACTGCGGTTCCAATGAATTACTGCCCAGATCCCCATTATAGAGTCAGAGGGGGGGATTTTAACTCAGGTGCGGGATGGTGTCGCGTTATCCGAATTTCGTGTTTCCCACACAAATCTAAATGGATGTGGGAGATTGATGCAATTTTAACTGAATTGGCCAATTGATTTCCAACGTGTGGGAAGCCTTTGCAAATGGGGTTTTCATGACTGAAAGTCCCCTCCAATGATGTCATCATTGCTGCTGCATTTAAGGTCCACAGCAAGCCTTGCTTCTTCTGCAGACTGCCAAGATTCTTGACTGTGCAGTGTGAGGGAGCTGCAGTAAATATGACAAGCGGGAGGGCCAGATCAGCTCCTCACTTTGACGAGGTGGCACTGCAGGCATTAGTGGATGGGGCTAGGGCCAACAGGGAGGTGCTCTTCCCTTCATCAGGGAGGAAGAGGCCTCCCACTCAGACCAAGGCAGTGTGGATGCAGGTGGCTGAGGAGGTCAATTCCTTGGGAGTCACCCGCAGAACCTGGATACAGTGCAGGAAAAGATTTCATGACTTTCAGCGCACTGGAAAAGTGAGTATGAATTTCCCATCACCTTCAACCTGATCCCCATTGCCTTTCCTCACCAGCACTCAGCTTTAGCAATCTCTTCCTCCACATCCCACTTGACACTGACATCAATGCACCCTTACCCATTCCCTCTCTCTCTATGCTTACATTCACATAAATATTCGACTATGCAGCCCTCACACTCCCCATCACGCTGATGCTTTGAACACAACTGACAACACACAGGGAGGGCCCTTGGTCTTGCAACCTCACTCCATCTTTGTCTCCTCCTAAGTATCTATACTATACAATCTCTACACTCACTCCTTCATTCTCACTCAACCTCCACTTGTCTCCCTCATTGCAGGAAAAGAGAGCTCACAATAAAAGAGAGCGACCCAGGACAGGAGGAGGGACAGCCTCAATAGCCCACCTGACCCTCTGGGAGGAAGCCGTCCTGGAAATTATGGGAATAGAGGATGATTCACATGTGGGGGATGGACAGACGGTTGTAACACAGCAAGCTGGTGACAGAAAAGTTTCCCATCTCTCTCTTTGACATTGCATGAGTCACTGATAATGATTGTGAAGCTGTAACAGATGGACTTATGAGCATCTGCAAAAAACTATGTGCATGTAGCCTTTGCAGCACATCTCTGACTCTTTCCTTTACTCCCCTACAGGACCATCACAAGCATCCGTCCCCCCTAGCCAGGAAGAAGAGGCTGAGCAGCCAGACTCCTCAGAGGAAGCTGCAACCTCTGAGGGTGCAACGTCAGCAGAATTCAGCGCACCCAGCACCAGCGCAGACACTCACACCTCGGTGGGACTTTCAGAAAATAGAGTAGTGTTGTCACCTGGTGTATCACAGCTCACAAGTGAGCAGCAGCAGAATGTGGAGACAGGGACAGCAGTGGAGAGTCCTAGTTGGAGGGCGTAGGACTCTGCCAGCTCGGCTCAGCAGCATGTCGACCCTGTGTCTCTGGGTCCATCCATAAGATCAGAGGTGATGGAATTCCAGGCAAAGATTCAGGAGTCTCTGGCAGGCTTTGTCTCTAGGTTCGCTGTGAGTGTGGAGCGAATGAAGGAGTCCATAGCGAACATGAGCAGAGCCTTTGTGGAGTCACTGGCGCATGAACGCATCACCACGGAAAGGATGGCTACCTCCGTGGAAAGGATTGCTACCTCCGTGATAAGGCTGGCTACTGTAGAGGAGAGGATGGCTATGGCCATGGAGCAGCTTAGTCGCCGGGGTATGGAAAACATAGTCATTGTTCAGAATAGAATGACATCTCTTGAGGAGCGATGGGCATCTATTGAACAGAGAAACCAGACCTTCATGGAAGTCCTTCTGAGTAGGACTGCCATTGCAGATACGGGTCCCCATGGCCCACCTGATGTGCAGCAAGGTGCTCTCCAGCCACTTCCAGGCGCTGGCCCCTTCTGACCTGTACAGCTTCAGGTGGGTGAGCAGCAGCCTGGTGCTCCTGCTGCTGCTGCTGTTGCTGCTGTTGCTCCTGGTTCTGCTGCTGCCGTGGCTGGTGCACGAGCTCCTCTAATGCCCAGATGGGAAGGAAATAAATGGCTCCCATGCTTCTGGTATATGCCTCCATTGAGAAAGCGCTGAGTGAAGGTGGCGAGAGGAGTTTCCCAGGAGGTCACACTGGAGATGGGTGTGAGGCTTCAACCTTCCACAGGTGTGGTTAAGCCTTCTAAAAGTTGCCCCAGACCTGAGACCACTAAGTCCTGCCACCTGCAAATCATGGCTGATCAAATCTCCTCGCTAATGTTTGACCTGCAATTGATAGTCAGCAATCCAATAGTGCTCCCGCCAGGTTTCATATTTGTGTTTCCCACCAGGCGTGTTTCATGTGGGAAAAGGGTTAAATTCGCAAGGGCCTTTCAAAACAGGATTATAGAGGCCATTTAGTGGTTGTTAAGGGCCCTATCGACCAGCCCCGCCTGTTGGATGCGGGATGGAGTCGGGACCATCAGACACGACTGAGTTAAAATTGTTCGGAGTCAGGAACCAGGTGGGGGGGGGGGGTCCCGCCCGCCAGTTGGGGGGGGGTCCCGCCCGCTAGTTTTTGTGATTTTAACCCCCCGCATGACTCCAAGCCCGCCTCCACGGCTCAATGAAAATCGAGCCCAGAGTTATACAGCACAGAAAGAGGCCCTTTGGCCTATCGTGTCCACGCCAGCCATCAAGCCCTGTCTATTCTAATCCCATTTTCCAGCACTTGGTCCGTAGCCTTGTATGCTTTGGCGTTTCAAGTGCTCATCTAAATACTTCTTGAATGTTGTGAGGGTTCCTTTCAGGCAGTGAGTTCCAGATTCCAACCACCCTCTGGGTGAAAAAGTTTTTCCTCAAATCCCCTCTAAACCACCTGCCCCTTACCTTGAAACTATGCCCCTGGTTATTGACCCCTCTACTAAAGGGAAAAGTTCCTTTCTATTTACCCTATGTATGCCACTCATAATTTTGTACGCCTCAATCAGATCCCCCCTCAGCCTTCTCTGCTCTACGGAAAGCAACCCCAGCCTGTCCAGTCTCTCTTCATAGCTGAAGCGCTCCAGCCCAGGCAACATCCTGATGAATCTCCTCTGCACCCTCTCCAATGCAATCACAACTTTCCTATAGTGTGGTGACCAGAACTGCACACAGTATTCCAGCTGTGCTCTCACTAACGTTTTGTACAGCTCCATCATAACCTCCCTGCTCTTATATTCTATGCCTCGGCTAATGAAGGCAAGTATCCCATATGCCTTTTTAAACACCTTGGGCTAGATTTTCAGTTGCTTGCGCCAGCAGTTAGCGCCTTAAGAGAAGTGATTTTCGGGCGCTATGCGTGTAGCGCCCGGGCGCAGCGCAGTTTGCGCCCCGCCCCAAATTAAGTTGCCCGTTAGCGCCGGCGCAAAGTTTAGCGGCCGCCCGGATGCGCGCGCAGAAAATGACGTCACATCCTCGTGCAACGCCCTTTGGCCGCCCCGAATCCAAACTTCAGTCGGACCGCCCCATTGTGCGGCTGGCATCCAGAGCGTTTGTAAAATGGAACGCAACACACCCTGGGGAGCGCAAATTAAAGGGCACTCCTCCTGCACTATAAAAGGCAGTCTGCATGTGTTGTGTGGAAGGATCCAGTGTGTTGTTGTGAACGGTGTATTTTCCTCCTCCTCCTCCTCTTCCTCCTCCTCCTGTTTTCCCCCCCAGAGTCTGCCTTTGAAAAAAACCCATGCACCCTTCCCCTTTAAGAGCTCACTGGCACCAGAGTGTCTGCCGTGCGCTGCGCCCGAGCTCGGGTGTTGCGCTCTGCACCGCCGGCTTAGCGCCTAAAGATAGTAGTGGAACGCCTCTTTTAGCGCTCCACCAACCTCTTAGGGCGAAGCCACTGAATTTCCGGCAACGGGGCGCTACTTTGGGGCGGGCGCTAACATCGGGCGGGCGCTAACGTTAGTGCCCCAAAACTGTCTATACTGAAAATCTAGCCCCTTATCTACCTGTCCTGCTGCCTTCAGGGATCTATGTACATGTACACCAAGGTCCCTCTGATCCTCTGTCCTTCCTAGGGTCCTACCATTCATTGTGTATTCCCTTGCCTTGTTAGTCCTCCCAAAATGCATCACCTCACACTTTTCAGGGTTAAATTCCATTTGCCACTGTTCTGCCCATCTAATAAACCCGTCTATATCGTCCTGTAGCCTGAGGCTTCCCTCCTCGCTATTTACCATGCCACCAATTTTTGTGTCACCTGCGAACTTACTGATCATACCTCCTACATTCATATCTAAATCATTAATGTACACTACAAACAGCAAAGGACCCAGCACCAATCCCTGCGGTACACCACTGGACACAGGCTTCCAGACACAAAAACAACTTTCGACCATCACCCTCTGCCTCCAGCCACTAGGCCAATTTTGGATCCAATGTGCCAAATTGCCCTGGATCCCATGGGCTCTTACCTTCTTGACCAGTCTCCCATGTGGGACTTTGTCAAAAGCCTTATTGATGTCCATGTAGACTACATCAACTGCACTACACTCATCCACACACCTAGTCACCCCTCGAAAAATTCAATCAAATTGGTTAGACATGATCTCCCCCTGACAAAGCCATGCTGACTATCCTTGATTAAACCTTGCTTCTCCAAGTGGAGACTAATTCTGTCCCTCAGAATTTTTTCCAATAATTTCCCTACCACTGATGTTAGGCTCACTGGCCTGTAATTCCCTGGTTTATCCCTACTACCCTTCTTGAATAATGGTGCTACGTTAGCTATTCTCCAGTCCTCTGGCACCTCCCCTGTGGCCAGAGAGGTTCTGAAAATTTGTGTCAGAGCCCCTACAATCTCCTCCCTTGCCTCACACAGCAGCCTGGGATACATCTCGTCTGGGCCTGGGGATTTATCCACTTTTAAGCCTGCTAAAACTGCTAGTACCTCCTCCCTCTCAATACTAATTTGTTCAATTATATCACAATCCCCCTGCCTGATTTCTATGCCTACATCGTCCTTCTCCATAGTGAACACAGATGCAAAATATTCATTTAAAACCTCACCTACATCTTCCGGCTCTACACACAGATTGCCACTTTGGTCCCTAATGGGCCCTACTCTTTCCTCGGTTATCCTCTTGCCTTAATCTATATATATGTAAAAGAGTTGGTTTGTCTGTTTGTCTGTTTGTCTGTCTGTTTGTCTGTATGTCTGTTTGTCTGTCCGCTATACACTCAAAAGTTATAGAGCGTACCTACACACATGTTATATCAAATGAAAGCTTATCATTCGGGGAGTTTCATAAGCGTATTTACTTTTTGGTCAGACAAAAATTGTTTGGACAGCATACAAAAAACGTTCAAAAAAAGGACAAAATCCGCTCATTAGCGGTTGACCAATCCTACCGCTCATTAGCGTTGAGTGACGTGAAGGTTGACCAATCCTACAGGGGGAGCGCACTGCATCATGGGGGTGTGGGCGGGGCCTAATCCTTCAAACTGAAAAGCAACATGCGGCCCTTGTTGTTTCTGATACAGCAAAGTGAAAGGTCAGGACCCCTTTTTTAATAAAAATGGTGAGGTTGTACAGTGTATGCTTCAAGGTATTAAAAGGTAGAACATCGGCTTCTCCTTCCTGCCATTTTAGTTTCCCTCGGTGCTTTGTGGCCTGTGGCCGAGCGGAGCCTCGCTGGGCTCGGCTGGGCCATCTCAGTGCGGGGGCCCGAGGCCCCGGGGCCTAGGCTTCTCCAACCGCCGGCAGCGCAACTCCACTCCCAGGCTCCCGGCCCAGACAGAGAGGGACTGCCCGGGGCGCTGGGTGGGCTGCCCGGGGTGCTGGGCTCGGCTGGGCCATGTCAGTGTGGGGGCCCGAGGCCCCGGGGCCTAGGCTTCTCCTACCGCCGGCAGCGCAACTCCACTCCCAGGCTCCCGGCCCAGGAGATGTATCGGCCGCGGGACGGGTACTTGGTCTTTCTCCCCCTCCGCCCGGTCCCAGGGCTCGGCTCCGTTTGCGGCCATGGACTCGGTCTTTCCCCCCCTCCACCCGGTCGCCGCCATCTTGGTAAAGGCTGGCGGGGCGGTACGGAGCTTCGCGGAGCCATCACCTCCATCTTGCTAAAGGCTGGCGGGGCGGAACGGAGGCTGGGGTCACTCGTGCCGGGCCTGACCGCTACGCCACTCACGGGGCCTCCGGCTCACCAAGGCCGGGCTCCCTCTCTCTCTCTCTCTCTCCTCCCCCCCTCTTCTCTCTCCTCCCCCCCTCCTCCTCCCCCTCTCCTCCCCCTCTCCTCCCCCCTTTCCCACCTCCCTCCCCCTTCGCCTTCCCTTCCCCCCTCCCCCTCCCCTCCCCCCTCCTCCCCCTCTCCTCTCTCCCCCCCTCACTCTCTTTCCCTCTCTCTCTCTCCTTCCCACACAGACAGACAGACAAACTCATTTATATATATAGATTATTATTTCTACTTTTTTCATAACAACATGCCCTCAAAAAACCCTCGGTCCGCCGGGCACTCCAGCTAGTTATTATTATCTGTATATATAAAGTAGCTCCTCTGTATGTCTGTCTGTCTGTCTGTCTGTCCTTCCGTCTGTCTGTCTGTCTGTATGTACTCTATACACTCAAAAGTTATAGAGCGTACCTACACATGTGTTCTATCAAAAGAAAGCTTATGATTCCGGAATGGTCATAAGCGTATTTACTTTTTGGTCAGACAAAAATTGTTCAGACGGTATACAAAAAACGTTCAAAATTCCACTCATTATCCGCTCATTAGCATTGAGTGACGTGAAGGTTGACCAATCGTACAGTCGAGCGACGCGACAGTTGACCAATCACTGCGTCACGGGGCGGGTTCATTGCGTGTGCGGGCGGGCCATCCTAGAGTTGAGTGACGTGATGATTGACCAATCCTACAGTTCAGTGACCTGATGGTTGACCAATCGGTACGTGTGTGGGCGGGCCTATTCCTTCTGAGCTGAGGTGAGTGGCCGCCATCTTGATTCCTAAATCTTCCTTTCTTTTTCCCACTTTCTGCATGTTTATTTTCAAATCTAGATTTCCAGCAAAAAAAAAGTTGCTTTTAAAACACAAATTGTTTTTTAAAAAAGTTAATTAATTTGTAAATCTTTTCTCTAACCGCCTTACTTTTCCTACCTTGCACCATTTTTCCAGGCCTCGAAGCCTCGGCCTCTGTTGCCCAGCCACGCCCGAGCTAGGCACCTCCCATCCCGCTCAACAAGCGGCCTGCAATCGCCGCCATCTTTCTAAAGGCTGGCCGGGCGGGTCTGAGCCGAGCGTAGCCACCGCTGCCATCTTTCTAAAGGCTGGTGGGGCGGCGCGTAGCTCCGCGGAGCCATCGCCGGCGCTGGGCTCGGGTGCTTTGTGTGCCGGGCGGGTCTGAGCCGAGCGTAGCCACCGCCACCATCGTTCTAAAGGCTGGTGGGGCGGCACAGAGCTCAGCGGAGCCATCGCCGGCGCTGGGCTCGGGTGCTTTGTGGGCCGGGCCGGTCTGAGCTCAGCGTAGCCACCGCCGCCATCTTTCTAAAGGCTGGTGGGGCGGCACAGAGCTCCGCAGAGCCATCGCCAGCGCTGGGCTCGGGTGCTTTGTGGCCTGCGGCCGAACGGCGGCTGCAGAGCTCGGGCTGACTGGGGCGCTGCGCTTAGCTGGGTCATGTCAGTGCGAGTGCCCGAGGCCCCGGGGCCTAGCCTTCTCCAACCACCGCCGGCAGCGCAACTCTCAACACTGGCAGAGGGGAGAGGGTCTGCTGGCTCCCCTGTCCCTTTCTCCCCCCTCCTTCCCCCCTCCCCCCTCCTGCACCCACCATTCCTCCCTCCTTCCCCCACCCTTCCCCCCCTCCTTCCCCCACCCTTCCCCCTGACACCCCCTTCCCACCCCCCTTTCACCCCCTGCCACTCCCCCTTCCCCCCCCACCCCCCCTTTCCCCCCTCCCACACACCCCCTTCATTCTGAAGGCCGTTCATTTCCGCGACCAGGTCACCATTTTCGCCTCGGCCAATGGCATCAGGGCTCGGCTCCGTTTGCAGCCGCGGCCCGGGGTCTCACTCGGGCTTTCACCCCCTCGGCCCGGTCCGGGGCTCCCCGCGGCGTCAACCGTGCCACCCGAGAACCAGACCCAAAGCCACCAGGTGAATGGCCACAGCGGTCCGTGCCGGGAGCCGCCGCGCACAAAACTTCCCCGCGGCGTCAACAGCCCCGTCCCAGAGCCCGACCCAAAGCCACCACGTGAGCGGCCGTGGCGGTCCGTAGCAGCCCACTCTCTCTCTCTCTCTCTCTCTCTCTCACACTCCCAGTCTCTCTCTCTCTCTCTCACCCACTCCCAGTCTCTCTCTCTCTCTCACACACTCCCAGTCTCTCTCTCTCTCTCTCTCTCACACTCCCAGTCTCTCTCTCTCTCACACTCCCAGTCTCTCTCTATCTCTCACACTCCCAGTCTCTCTCTCTGTCTCTCTCTCACACACTCCCAGTCTCTCTCTCTCTCTCTCACACACTCCCAATCTCTCTCTCTCTCACACTCCCAGTCTCTCTCTCTCTCTCACACTCCCAGTCTCTCTCTTTCTCTCTCACACTCCCAATCTCTCTCTCTCTGTCTCACACTCCCAGTCTCTCTCTCACACTCCCAGTCTCTCTCTCTTTCACACACTCCCAGTCTCTCTCTATTTCTCTCTCACACACTCCCAGTCTCTCTCTCTCTCTCTCACACACACTCCCAGTCTCTCTCTCTCTCTCACACACACACTCCCAGTCTCTCTCTCTCTCTCTCTCACACTCCCAGTCTGTCTCTCTCTCTCACTCTCACACTCCCAGTCTCTCTCTCTCACACACTCCCAGTCTCTCTCCATCTCACACTCCCAGTCTCTTTCTCTCTCACACACTCCCAGTCTCTCTCTATCTCTCTCTCACAGACTCCCAGTCTCTCCCTCTCTCTCCTCACACACTCCCAGTCTCTCTCTATCTCTCTCTCACACACTCCCAGTCTCTCTCTCTCTCTCTTGCACACTCCCAGTCTCTCTCACTCTCCTCACACACTCCCAGTCTCTCTCTCTCTCTCTCTCACACACTCCCAGTCTCTCTCTCTCACACTCCCAGTCTCTCTCTCTCTCTCACATACTCCCAGTCTCTCTCTCTCTCACACTCCCAGTCTCTCTCTCTCTCACACTCCCAGTCTCTCTCTCTCTCTCACACTCCCAGTCTCTCTCTCTCTCACACTCCCAGTCTCTCTCTCTCTCTCTCACACTCCCAGTCTCTCTCTCTCTCTCTCACACTCCCAGTCTCTCTCTCTCTCACACTCCCAGTCTCTCTCTCTCTCTCACACTCCCAGTCTCTCTCTCTCTCACACTCCCAGTCTCTCTCTCTCTCTCTCACACTCCCAGCCTCTCTCTCTCTCTCACACTCCCAGTCTCTCTCCTCTCTCCCTCCAGTCTCTCTACACTCTCTCTCTCCCCATCTCTCTCTTTCTCCCCCCTCAGTCGCTCTCTCTCTCCCACTCAGTCTCTCTCTCTCTCTATCTCTCCATTCTCTCTCTCTCTCTCTCCCCAGTCTCTCTCCTCTCTCTCCCCCCAGTCTCTCTACTCTCTCTCTCTCTCCCCGTCTCTCTCTCTCTCCCCCAGTCTCTCTCTCTCCCCCTCATTCTCTCTCTCTCTATCTCCCCAGTCTCTCTCTCTCTCTCCCCCAGTCTCTCCCTCTCTCTCTCTCCCCGTCTCTGTCTCTCTCTCTCTCCCCCCTCAGTTGCTCTCTCTCTCCCCAGTCTCTCTCTCTCTCTCCCCCAGTCTCTCTCCCCCCAGTCTCTCTACTCTCTCTCTCTCCCCTGTCTCTCTCTCTATCTCCCCAGTCTCTCTCTCTCTCTCTATCTCCCCGTCTCTCTCTCTCTCCCTCTCTCCCCCAGTCTCTCTACTCTCTCTCTCCCCCCAGTCTCTCTCTCTCCTTCCCTCTCTGTCTCTGTCTGTCTCTCTCTCTCCTTCCCTCTCTCTCTCTCTCTCCTTCCCTCTCTCTCTGTCTCTCTCTCCTTCCCTCTCTCTCTCTGTCTCTCTCTCCTTCCCTCTCTCTGTCATTCTCTCCTTCCCTCTCTCTCTCTCTCTCCTTCCCTCTCTCTCTCTCTCTCTCCCCTTCCCTCTCTCTCTCTGTCTCTCTCTCCTTCCCTCTCCAAACGGGGCGATGCCGAATTTCTAGCCCTCTCCCACTCTCTCCCCCCAATCTCTCTCTCTCTCCCCGTCTCTTTATCTCTCTCTCTGTCTCCCAGTCTCTCTCTCTCTGTCTCCCAGTCTCTCTATCTCTTCCCCCAGTCGCTCTCTCTCTCTCCCCCAGTTTCTCTCTCTCCCCATCTCTCTCTCTCTCCCCCCTCAGTCTCTCTCTCTCTCTATCGCCCAGTCTCTCTCTCTCCCCCAGTCTCCCAGTCTCTCTCTCTCCTCCAGACTCTCCCTCCTCCAGTCTCTCTCTCCCAGTCAATCTCTCTCCGTCTCTCCCTCCTCCAGTCTCTTTCAGTTCAGTTCAGTTCAGTTCAAATGCTTTATTGGCATGAAAGTTTACAGAGAACCATATTGCCAAAGCTTACATAGCAAAAAGGTACAGTTTTCCAACATTCTGTAGGTGTCAATCGATTTGACATTTGTTGGGTATATACAATATTACTTTTAAACAATATTAATTTTAAACAGTCTTTCTACTTCATTTGGTACGTTCAATATTAATTTTAAACAGTCTTACTTTTAAACAGTCCTCAGGTTGTGACATGTTGTTACATATTTAGCCCCAAGGTATGGTCTGTCTCCTTCTCCTAGGACTAATCTCAATTTTGACAGATCATCCAATTCCTTGAAATCTGGGGTTGTTTGGCTTAGCTTGTTGAATAATATGTTTCTTGATGTGTTGAATTTTTCGCATTTTAGGAGGAAATGCATTTCTGTTTCAACCTCGCCAGCCAGACATTGATCGCATATTCTATTCTCTCTAGGCTGCCAGGATTTCTTGTATCTGCCTTTTTCAATTTCCAGTTGGTGGTCGCTTAGTCTGTACCTGGTGAGGGTCTGTCTCTGTTTTGTGTCTCTGATGGTCGTGAGGTAGTCTGCCAGTTTATATTCTCTTTTTAGGGCCCGGTAACATTCTAATCTGCTTTGGCTTTCGGTTATTTTGTTCCAATGTTCCAGGTAGGTTTCTTTGCATTTTTTAATGATTTGGTTCACTCGGATTGGTGTTTGGACGGCTGTGTTGGTCTGGGGCTGGTCAGGGTCCGGCTGAGTACTTAGTTTCAGTAGCAGCTGACTCAGGGGACTCTTTTCTGGGTTTAGCTCTTGGGTCTGAAAGGCTTTGAAATGAAGGGTGTCTGGGGAGCTAGATTTGAGGTGATTTAGGAAGTTTAGTGCTCGTTTTTGGATGTTTATTATCAGTGGGTATCTGCCTAGTTCGGCTCTGCATGCATTTGTTGGCGTTTTTCTTTGGGTGCGAAGGATGCTTCGGCAGAATTCTGCATGTAGGGTTTCTATTGTGTGTTTTTCCCATTTAGTGTAGCTTTGGTGATTTAGCGGGCCCCATACTTCACTACCGTACAGTGCAATGGGCAGGATTATGCTGTCAAAAATTTTGAGCCAGATTTTGATTGGGATTTGGATGTTGTAGAATTTTCTTTTTATTGCATATAGGGCTCTTCGGGCTTTTTCTTTTAGTGCATTCACTGCTATGCTGAAGCTCCCTGATGCTGTAATAGTTAGACCAAGGTAGGTGTAGCTCATAGTGTGTCCTATAGTGGTATCACTGAGGGTAAACTGGTATTTGTTTTCCTGACATCTGGGTCTTTTCTGAAAAATCATGATGTTGGTTTTCTTTAGATTTACTGTTAGAGCCCAATTTTGGCAGTATTTGTCGAGTAGGTCTAGTTGTTGCTGTAATCCCTGTTCTGTGGGAGACAGCAGAACCAGGTCGTCCGCATAGAACAGGGACTTCACTTCTCCATCTAGGAGACGGAGACCTGGTGACTCGCTTTGCTCCAGCATGTCTGCTAATTCATTTATGTATATGTTGAACAGGGTCGGGCTCAAATTGCAGCCCTGCCGGACGCCTCTTCTCTGGGTGAAGAAATCGGTGCGTTTGTCTCCAATTTTGACCCCGCATTTGTTTTTCAGATACATTGATTTAATAAGGTCATAGACTTTGCCCCCTATTCCACACTGAAGAAGTTTATAATAGAGCCCTTCGTGCCATATAGAGTCAAAGGCTTTCTTGAAGTCGATGAAACAGGCGAATATTTTCCCATTTTTTGTTTGGTGTTTATGTTTTTCGATGAGGGTGTGAAGGGTATAGATATGGTCGGCGGTGCGGTGTTTTGGAAGAAAGCCTATTTGGTTTTTTCTGAGGATATTATGTTTGTTAAGAAAATCAAGTAATCTACTATTTAGAATACTGCAGAATAACTTCCCTAGACAACTGTTGACACAGATGCCGCGGTAGTTATTTGGGTCTGATTTGTTTCCACTTTTATATATGGGGGAGATTAGTCCTTGGCACCAGATATCGGGAAAACAGCCTGAGCGTAATATGATGTTGAATAGTTTGAGTATCGCACCCTGCATCTCCATATTACTGAACTTTAGCATTTCATTTTTGATGTTGTCTGGGCCACAGGCTTTCTTTAGGTGAAGAGATTTTGTTTTTGTGGCCAGTTCTTTCCATGTGATTGGGGAGTCTAGAGGGTTTTGGTTGTCTTTAATTGTTGCTTCTAATGTGTGGAGTTTTTCTGTGACCTGATGTTGACTTGGGTTTGTTTTGTTTTTTGGGATGTCTTTGTAGAGGTTTTCAAAATGTGTTCTCCAGATGTCGCCATCTTGGATTGGTAATGCTTGCAATTGTGTTGTACTCAGGTTATTCCACATTTCCCAGAATTGTTTTGGATTGGTGGAGTTTTCAATTTCTTCGAGTATTTTGTGGGTATAGTTTTGTGTTTTGTTCCTAATGGTGTGTTTATATCTTTTGAGGGTTTCATTGTATCTAGTACGTAGGTCCGGATTGTTTGGTTGCCGATGCTTTTGGTTTGATATTTTTCTCAGGTCTTTTCTGGCATTTTTGCATTCGTGGTCAAACCATTTCATATTTTTATTTTGTCTTTTTTGATGCTTCCTCTTCTGTTTCACGAGGTCGGCTTTTACAGCTGCCTCATGGAAGATCATGTTTATATCCTCTATGGCCGTGTTTACACCATCTCTGGTGATCTCATATAGATTTTCTTTAAATTTTGAAATTTTACTTGTGAGATCAGGTGAATTTAGTGCTGTGATGAATTTATCTCCACTGTCTGGGGCCCATCTGTATGTCTGGTTTATTTTATGTAGCTTACTGTGTTCCTTTTTTGTGTCTGTAGTTTGGGCAGAAAGTTTAAGGTACACATTTATTTGGTTATGGTCTGAGAGGGGGGATTGCTGCCTGACAGTGAATGCGTTGATATCGCAGGGGTCCAGGTCAGTGATTGTATAGTCCACCACACTAGACCCAAGAGTTGAGGAGTATGTGAGTCTCCCTAGGGAGTCCCCTCTGAACCTACCATTAACTATGTACAGGCCTAAGGCTCGGCAGAGTTGCACTACCTCCCTACCGCTTTTATTTATTTCACGATCAAGGTTGTTCCGATTTGCGATGGCTGGTGTGACATCTAAAGGGGTCTGGCCAAACACATGGTTGTTTCCCTGTGGGTCTATGAAGTCAGGTTCACAACCGGTCCTTGCATTTAGGTCCCCACATATTATCACCTTTCCTTGGGCCTGGAAATGGCTGATTTCCATGTGGAGAGTATCAAATAACTCCTCTTCGAAATATGGCGAATCTATTGGAGGTATGTAGATCGCACATAAGTAAACATCTTTTTTTGCTATTCCTATATTTTTATCTAGTTTTAGCCATACGTGTGATTTCCCCTGTTTTACCGGTGAGATGTGTTTGTCCAGTTCTCCCTTATACCACACCAATATTCCCCCGGAGGTTCTGCCCTTGCGTGTTTTAGTGTTCTTTACTGAGGGCACAATGATTTCATGGTACATTGGAGGACAGTGGGTCGGCATGTCCTTTTGGCACCATGTTTCTGTTAACACAATTATATCAATGTCTTTTATAGCTTTTAGGAATTCAGGGTCTGTACTCTTCATCCCAAAAGTTGAGGAGCGGAGGCCCTGGATATTCCAGCAGCTTATGTGGAAAGAACGCATTTATATAGTTCAATAAAACGAAATAAAATGGACCTATTTTGTGGGATGAGTGTGGAAACACTACTTTCTATAATGCTAAGTGATGATTTAGTAAAAATTTCATGAGGCATGCACATATATCTATCTAATAATAGTAATAATACTGGTAAGATAACAATAATGATAATGATAGATAACAATATTAATAATTTCTCTGGCTTTCTATCAGGCTGTTCAGCATCGTCATGATCTTTCTCAGTTCTTGGTCTACAGTCTGTGGTCTAGAGGGGGGTCTTGGGTCAGGTATAAAAGCACGGTTCTGTTGTCGGTTTTGTAAAGGGGGGTGGGGGACATTGGTGGTCCTGTTTGGGCTCCCAATGGTAGGGGGGGTGGGAGGGCTGCGTCTTTTGGCAGTGTTTATGAGGTTTCTTGCGAAGACCCACATCCGCTGTTTGAGTAGATGTATTTCGTCATAGAGGTCCCTTGTGTTGATGTTTGGATGATGGGCCAGGGAGACGTTGGGGAGGACAGAACATCTCGTGTCGATCTCCCTGTTGGTGTTGTGGATTATATAGGCTGGGGTGTCCTTTCTGGGCAGTAGTGTGGAGATCACGATCCGCGCCTCGGGGAATTCCCTGCTGGCCTTTTCTGCCATCCTGCTCACCGCCCAAGCCGTGCCTTCCTGTAGGGTGCGTAGGTCGTTCGTGCCTGTGTGGATCACAATCCATTTGGGGCTTCCAAGGGATTCTTTGTTCAGGATCTTCATTGCTTGGCCTGTGTTGCTGCACCATTTTTTCAGGACTTGATGGTCTGGGAACAGCCTCTGGGGGTCCAGAAACTTTCCGTTGGAGTCGGTCAGCAGGACCGCCTGAGGGGCTGGTTTTTCAGACTGGGTAACAGTAGTCTGGGTAGGACTCGCCTGGTGGCTGGTTGTTGGCTGGGTTTCTGGGATATGTTGTGTGGCAGGAGCGGGGTTTGGGGCTTTCGGTGTGTCCTCGTTTGGGGGGGTATCTGTCGGTTTTTGTGTTCCTGTGTGTGAGGACTGGGTAGCAGTAGTCTGGGCATGACTCGACTGAGGGCTGGTTGGAGCGGGGTTTGTGGCTTTCGGTGTGTCTTCGTGTGGGGTGGCATCCGGTGGGTTCTGTGTCCTTGTGTGTGTTGTTTTTGTGTCCTCAGGTTTTTGGACCTTAAGAGGTTTGTGTTGCCTGCTGAGCCTTTCTACGGTCTCCTTCATTTTGTTTAGTTGAGTACGGAGTTCTTTGATCTCATTTCTTTGCTCCTCTATGGTCTTTCTCAGCTTGTGGATGGTGGACTCGTGTTCCGTTTTTAGCTGTTTGAATTCCTCCTTCAAATTCTTGGCCAGTGTTTCTCTGTATTCGTTGAGATCAAGTTCTAGTTTGGCCAGATTCTCTTTCATCATTTTGTTTTCGTTGAGAGGTGTGGGGGGGGTGGAGATGGACAGGGAGGTGTTTTCCTCTGCTGGTCTCTCTTCTTCTTCCTCCACTTGGCTCTCCTCATCCTCTGTTCGACTCTCTTTTGCTTCCTATCCATTGGTCCTCTTTGTGTCTGCCTTAGTTTTCAACTGGGGGAATTCCTTTTCGAAGGTGTCCAGATTTTCCACATTCCCCTGTATCATGATCTTTCTATTTTTGTTGTAGTAGCTTATGGTTAGCAGGGGGTCATCTTTATCTAGGTTTCCATCTTTACATATTTTCAGTCTGCCTCCACTGCCAATACCTTCACTGGAGACGTATGTGTAGTGTTTTTGTAAAATCTCCTTCCAGGAGGTGACGTATTCGGTGTAGAATATGAGGTTGTTCTTCAGCTTAGTCCCTTTGTGTGTGGTATAGTCCACGTAGAGGATTTCTGGGTTATTTTTTAGTGTTGTGTACTTGTATTTTTCCTTTGCTTTATTTTTTGTGCATTGCTCAGGATATATCATTTCCCTGCTCATTGTAGTCGTTTGTTTTTTGTCTCAGATAGATAACTTTTTTTTTTTTTCTTCTCTTTTTTGTGTCGTGTTCCACCTTAGCCCACTTTTAGGTCCAAAATTGGGAGTTTTTCAGGGGTTCATCTTTGATATAGCTGCTCTTAAAGGTTTATCTTTCTCTTTTTCTCTCAGGCTCTTGGTTCGGGTAGTTTATCGTTTCTCTCGGGTTTCTATTACTTTTCCTCGCGGGTTTGTTGTTCTTTTTTCAGGTTTTTTTTTTTTTTTTGAGCTAAATTTAAATAAAATTTAAACTTTTTCCGAACTAACTTTAACTAGAGTTAGGTAAAACTTATTTCTCCGGCTTTTTCTCTCCAGCTGGTGTTTCCTCTCCTCTCTCTCACGCTCTCTCGCTCCGTCTCTCTCTCTCGGTGCAGTTACCTCTCTTTGCTCCTTTTCTCCTTTCAGCCGTTTCCCTTCGTTCAAATTTCGCGCTCTCAGCTCCCAACGCTCTCTTCGGGCTTCTGCCCTGGCCCCAGCCCCTCGGCTCGGCTGTGCTGTCCCGGCCCGGTGTTTGTCCGAGTTTCTCCGACCCCGGAGTTTCTCCGACCCCGGAGTTTCTCGGGTTTCAGGCTCTGGGCTTGCTCGTTCTCCAGGCCCGACCCGATCCGGCACCCCTACCTCTCCACTCGCCTCTTTGACTGGCTCGGGCCGCTCCTCCCGGTCTGGGTCGACTCCTGTTGCTGCTCGCTCTCCTTCTCTCCGGTGCCTCGCTCGGCCCGGTTCCTCGGGCCTTTCTCCGGCTTCAGGCTCCGTGCTCCGGTTGCTGCTCGGGCTCTGCTCTCTCTCTCTCCCTGTTTTGGAGTTCTCTCTCTCTGTTCCCGGTTTCTCTCTCTCTCCCCCAATCTCTCTCTCGTTCTCTCTCTCTCTCTATCTCCCCAGTCTCTCTCTCCCTTCCCCCGTCTCTCTCTCTCTCTCTCCCCCAGTCTCTCTCTCTCTCCCCGTCTCTCTCCCCAGTCTCTCTCTCTCTCCCCCTCAGTCTCTCTCTCTCTCTCTCTCTATCTCCCCATTCTCTCTCTCTCTCCCCAGTCTCTCTCCTCTCCCCCCCCCCCAGTCTATCTACTCTCTCTCTCTCTCTCCCCCGTCTCTCTCTCTCTCCCCCAGTCTCGCTCTCTCCCCCTCAGAGTTGGGGTCACTCGGGCCGGGCCTCACAACCGCTCGGCCCGAGACACAGAGCAGGGGAGCGGCAGCGGCCGGCCATATACTGCGCGGCCCTCTAAACTGCCGTTTTACAAAATAGCCTTGGCAACGCCGGGCCCGCCCAGCTAGTATATATATATATTTTTATTTTTATTTTAATTTTATTTTATTAATATATAAAGCGGTTGATTTGTCTGTCTGTCTGTCTGTCCGCTATACACTCAAAAGTTATAGAGCGTACCTACACATATGTTATATCAAAAGAAAGCTGATGATCAGGGGAGTGTCATAGGTATATTTACTTTTTGGTCAGACAAAAATTGTTCGGACAGTATACATAAAACTTTCAAAAATCCACTCAGTAGCTGTTGACCAATCCTACCACTCATTAGCGTTGAGTGACGTGATGGTTGACCAATCCTACACTTCAGTCACCTGATGGTCGACCAATCGGTGCATCACGGGCGGGACCTAATCCTGCAGCCTCCCGAAACTTCGCCGCCATTTTTTCCCCTGCTTTTCCTCCACAGCAAGCTGGGCAGCTGCGTCGGCCCACCAGAGCGGGAGGTGTGTTGGGGTCACTCGGGCCGGGCCTCACAACCGCTCGGCCCGAGACACAGAGTGGGGGAGCAGCAGCGGGTGGCCGTCAACCACGCGGCCCGACACACAGAGCGGGGGAGCAGCAGCGGTCGGCCGTCAACCGCGCGGCCCTCTAAACTGTCCTGGCAACACCGGGCCCCCCCTGCTAGTATACATTTTAAAACACCTTGGGAGTTTCCTTTATTTTGCCCACCAGTGTTTTTTCATCCCCCCTCTTTGCTCTCCTAATTAATTTTTTTAAGTACCCCCCTGCACTTTCTATACTCCTCTAGGTCTTCCACTGTTTTTAGTCCTTTGTATCTGCCAAAAGCCTCCCTTTTTTTCCTAATCCATTCTTGTATATCCCTTATAATCCAGGGTACCCTGGGCTTGTTGGTCCCATTGTTGCTCATCACATCCCCATCATGCCATTCCTGTTGCAGGCCATATCACAGCGCAAAGCTGAAATGAGACACACCACCAAAGAATTCAAACTGAATTAATATATTTATTGAAAATCACTGAACACATATTTACAACAAAAATATTAACTAGTCACCCTTGTGCAATCCCTTATTGCCTCTCGTTACTGTGCCTTTGCCTACTCTAGTGTTCCTATGGAGTGTTGGCTTAGTGGCTGCAGCAGGACTGGTGGAAGCCTGCTGAGAGTCCATGCGGGAGACTTCAGATGGCCTTGCAGGATGCCCTCGACCAGCTCTGGGCCTGGAAGGCCCGGCTGTAGAGTGCACCACCTCAGCATGGGTGGCAGCAGTCAGGGCTGGCTGGATGACAGGCAGCGACAAGGGCAATGGCAGAGTGACAGCGATGGGAGCAGGAATGGGGTCATCCTGAGAGAGGACAGTAGGTTCCTGCTCCACTGACCCACTGCCATTCCCCCTGGGGCAGCACCTCAGCATCCTTAACAATCTGTTGGAGCACAGATTGCTGGCCTGCTGCGACACCGTGAAAGCCCCGGTGGACAGTGGTAGACCCAGCCACGATGGCAGCAGTCAGAACTTGCATGGCATCAATCTGAGACTGCATGACAGCATTAAGACATTACGTCACTTCTGCCTGTGCTGCAATAGAAGCTGCCAGATCGTCCATCACAAGCGGTATCAGGCCTGGGTTGCCACGGTCTCTCTGGGAGTCTACCATCCTTTGCAGACTGGAAATGATGGGCTCCATGGTGTGCACAAAGCCTTGTGCAATGCTGGAGGCGTACTCCTCCACACTCCTTACCATTGCCAAGAGGCTCTCGGGCACCCTTGCCTTTGCAACTATCAATTCCATGTGCATGCTCATTACCGTCCTTCTAAACACCTCCCCATCGAGGTCCTCATCTGAGCCTGTGCAGCAGAACTTGCGCGTGAACTCGCCCTCCGGAGAGCTGACCCCTGAGCTACCCTTCGCCCCTGGCCTTGCTGCAGCCCACTCATCCCCGATGCCTCACCCCGTGCAGATCCTGCTACTATACTAGCCTCTAAAGTGAGTGTGGAGCAATGTGTTTGGGTGATGTGCCTGCCATAGTTGAATAGTTGTCATTGTGTGCAAGTTGTGAGACGTGGGTGTGAATGTTGGTAGGTAGAGATTGTTGGTGGATGAGTGCTGGGGGTGTGGTGCTTTGGGCAGTGTGTGAAGAATGTGGTACATATGGTGGTATGTAGCATTTGAAACAGTCACTCACCCTGACCACACGGTGAGGTCGTTAAATTTCTTCCTGCACTGTGTGTGGATCCTAAGAACCACAGTGCTGCCCGAGACCTCCCTCCACATGGTCCGGAAGGCTTGCAGTGAGGGCCTCCTGCCACTTGCCAGGTAGAGCACCATCCTCCATCTCTCCACAGCGAGCACCAACACCCCCAATGCTTTATCACAGAATCTGCGAACTCTCCCCCTGTGGCGTGGATCTGCCATGAGTACAGCTGCTTCAGTCCACCGGCTCTTTCTCCTTGTCCTGCTTCTGCTTGCTGAGGCAGCTGCACAGCCAGCAACACTGAGAATGAGGTTCAGCAGCATCAATGAACCTCCCATTCAAGTACTGAAAAATCCTGTGGCAATCATGACTTGCGATTAGACTGCTCCCGATATTGGTCCACCCTTTGCGTGTAACGCCAATGAGCTTGGGCTTTACGACTTGAATTAGGACTCCAATCATTTTTTTGAGCAGTGACCATGAATTTTGTGTGCAGTCTAAAGCATTAGTGCCTGGCGCTAATTATCCAACTTTTCTACTGATCCCGCCCATTCCTGGGCTATAATTAATTTCTAGTCCTTGCAATCTAAAATCTGACTTGCATTGAGCAGCAAAATAGAAAGGTTTTTTTCCTTTGTGTATTACATGAGGTAACTCAATTCATGTATCTTGATATTTCAGTTAAAATGTAAAAGTCAGCAAATATAATGGCCTAGAAATTCATCTCGGGCAGTGGCGCAAAACGGGTGGTATCAGCTTGGCCGCCCGTTATATGCAGCACCTGATATTTAGTTCCATTGCAGTCACTGGGACTGAATATCAGACGCTGCGTATAGCGAGCAGCCCATCCGATACCGCCCGAGACAAATTTCTAGGCCAGTGGGTCTTGTAGACAATTTTGGAGACTGTAGTGACTGAAAATTGTCTATTTTGATTATAGTATTGTAGCAATAATGGTTTTGAGTGTTGCATGAATGCACCAGCTGTTTTCTTTTACGTATCCTGCAAGTAGAAAATTTCCATTTATATTGGGATAGGTAACAGGGGGCTTTTAGCCCATGGGAATGTGTTAAATGAGAGTTAAATTTACATACTTTAAAAAAAAACTCTCCAGCATATCTGCCCAATTTTACTCCATAAGCTAATTATGAGTTCTTATGGATCAGCACTAACCAAGAAGCCAGCATGCACTGTCATTACAACTGCTGTAAATCGGCATCATTATTCAGTAACAATCACAATTGGCACTTAAGCAGTTAATGCAGCTGTGAAGTGAGCACATTTGAGGAATTATAGATGCAGTTAGCACAGAAAGAAGTGAAAAGCCCAATATTGTTCTGAAGATCATTCACCACCAAGTATAGCACTGGAGTTCAATGTCACTGGTCAATTCTGTGTCTTACATAGAGATAGGAACAGGAGTAGGCCATTCGGCCCTTCGAGCCTGCTCCGCCATTCAATGAGATCATGGCTGATCCTCGTCTGAGATCATAGCTGATCTTACCAGTTCAGTACCCCGTCCCCGCCTTTTCTCCGTAACCCTTAACCCCCTTAGCCTTCAGAAATATATCCAATTCTCTCTTGAAAATATTTATTGAATTAGCCTTCACAGCCCTCTGTGGCAGGGAATTCCACAGGCTCACCACTCTTTGAGTGAAGAAATTCTTCCTCATCTCTGTTTTAAATGATTTGCCCGCTATTTTTAGACTGTGGCCCCTGGTTCTGTGCTCCCTGGCCATTGGAAACATTCTCTCTGAATTCAGCCTGTCCAGGCCTGCCATAATTTTATATGTTTCGATGAGATCCCCTCTCAATCTTCTAAACTCCAGTGAGTACAAGCCCAAACTATTTAATCTCTCTTCGTAGGTCATTCCCGCCATTCCAGGTATCAGCCTGGTGAATCGCCGTTGCACTCTTTCCATGGCAAGAACATCCTTCCGCAGATGGGGCGACCAAAACTGTACACAATACTCCAGATGCGGTCTCACCAGCACCTTGTACAGCTGTAGTAAGGTATCCCTATTCCTATACTCGAACCCCCTTGATATGAAGGCCAACATACCATTTGCCTTCTTAATCGCCTGTTGCACCTGCATGCTCTCCTTCAGTGACTGGTGCACAAGAACACCCAGGTCCCTCTGCACTTCCCCATCTCCCAATCTATTGCCATTTAGATAATAATCTACCCTCCTGTTTTTACCCCCAAAGTGGATAACCTCGCATTTATCCACATTATAGTGCATCTGCCACGTATCCGCCCATTCCCCCAACCTGTCCAAATCGCACTGTAGCCTCCTGACATCCTCATCAGAGCCCACCCCTCCTCCTAGTTTAGTGTCGTCAGCGAATTTGGAAATATTGCATCCAATTCCCTGATCCAGATCATTTATATATATTGTGAACAGCTGGGGTCCCAGGACAGATCCTTGCGGCACCCCGCTGGTCACTGCCTGCCACTCTGAAAACGAGCCGTTTATTCCAACTCTCTGTTTTCTATCCGCCAGCCAGTTCTCTATCCACGTTAATACTTTGCCCCCAATCCCATGAGCCTTAATTTTGCATGACAATCTTTTGTGTGGAACCTTATCGAAGGCTTTCTGGAAGTCAAGGTACACCACATCCACTGGCTCTCCCCCATCTATTTTACCAGTTACTTCCTCAAAAAATTCCAGCAGATTAGTCAAACACGATTTACCCTTTGTAAATCCATGTTGACTCTGTCCGATCCTTTCCCCATTTGTCAAGTGCTCCGCTATTTTATCCTTAATAATGGACTCTAGCATTTTGCCCACAACCGATGTAAGGCTTACTGGTCTATAATTCCCTGCTTTCTCTCTACCCCCCTTTTTAAATATTGGGGTAACATTAGCTACCCTCCAATCCACGGGTACTGTTCCCGAGTCAATGGAGTTCCGGAAGATGATCCTTAGAGCATCTGCTATCTCCAGGGCCACCTCCTTAAGTACCCTAGGATGTAGTTTATCAGGCCCCGGGGATTTGTCGGCCTTCAGTCCCCTCAACTTACCCAACACCATATCCCTAGAGATACTAATTTCTGTCAGCTCCTCCCTCTCATTAGTCCCTATGTTTGCCGATATTCCTGGGAGGTTATTTGTGTCCTCCTTTGTGAATACAGAACCAAAGTATGAGTTTAATTGCTCTGCCATTTCCTTATTCTCCATTATATATTCTCCCGAATCGGACTGCAGGGGACCGACTTGGGATTTTACCAGTCTTTTCCTCCTGATATACCGATAAAAGCTTTTGCAGTCTGTCTTTATTTTTGCTGCAAGTTTACTTTCGTATTCTATTTTCCCCTTCCTGATTAATCCCTTTGTCCTCTTCTGCTGTATCCTGTACTGCCCCCAATCTTCCGGTCTGGTGCTTTTTTTTGCCAGTTGATATGCCCTTTTTTTTGATTTTATGCTGTCCCTAATTTCCCTCGTTATCCACGGTTGAGTCACCTTTTTAGGTTTATTTTTATGCCAAACCGGTATAAACATGTTCTGGAATTCTTCCATTCTATCTTTGAATGCTTGCCATTGTCTATCCACTGTCAATCCCCCCAGAAACACCACCCACTCAGAGGATATGGAAGGCATTGATTTTGGAGAATAGAGGATATGAAGGTATGATTTAAACAAATCTCCCAAAGTATAATGGATAATTGTGTGTTGTATATGTAAAACAATTAGGCCTAGAAATTCATTGTAGCCACTTTTGGGGCGTTAAAGTCGGGCGGCCGCTAAAGTTTGCGCCCGCCGCCAAATCGAGGCCACTTCTGCGATATTCATGAGCTTCGCCCTAAGAGTTTGCTCGAGCGCTAAAACTGGTGCTGGACGCCTCTCTTTAGGCGCTAAGCCGGAGGTGCTGAGCGAGAACGCCCAGGCCGGGCGCAGCGCAGGTGCGGCCATCTCGTGATTGACAGCAGACACCCTGGCGCCGGCCAGCTCTTAAGGGGGAAGGGTCGACTTTGTCTGCTGCCACGCCCTGGATAGTGGAGCCCTCCAGCTAGGCCTGAACACTGCTGCTGGACCCAAATAGCGCCTGAAGCCATGCAGAGGGCCCGTGAACGAGCGCAGCGCTTCTCAGAGTGTGATCTGAGTGTGCTGGTTGGTGGTGTGGAGAAGAGGCGCCATATTTTGTACCCGGACAATGGCAGGAGGGCGCCGCTCCGCGCCTACCAGAGAGCCTGGAGGCATGTCGCCAGCAAGGTGTCAGCCAACAGCGAGGTCCCCAGGACCGGTGTCCAATGCCGCAAAAAGTTTAATGACCTCATGCGGATTGTCAGGGTGAGTACCCTTTCCAGTGACCTCCTCATCCTTGCATGTGCACCTCACATTATGGGCAAAGGGACCTGAAAGCCCTAATGGCCAGCCCTCATCCAGCAGCTATGGGACAGGCATGAACATCAATTGCACATTCTGCATTTAACACACTGGCCAAGCTATTCCACCATGGGAGGCAGTGCACACAACATCAGGGCGACACACTGGCCAGGCTATTCCACCATGGGAGGCAGTGCACACAAGATCAGGGCGACACACTGGCCAGGCTATTCCACCATGGGAGGCAGTGCACACAAGATCAGGGCGACACACTGGCCAGGCTATTCCACCATGGGAGGCAGTGCACACAAGATCAGGGCGACACACTGTACTTAGAGGCCGTCCTTTCTCTTGCAGGCCAAGCTGGCTAATAATCGGAAGAGCCGGACTGCGACCGGGGGAGGACGACCCCAGATCCAGCCGCTCACCGAGCTTCAACATCGCGTGGAGCGCATCATGGGTGCCCGGGTGATTGGCCCTGTTGCATGTGGAGATGCCGACCCTGTTCTGGGCACCAATGGTAAGGACATCCATGTTTGGGCCTCGCTCGTCCCACTTGCGCATCAGATCTACATCCTTTGCCACTGTCCGGCCAATGCGCTGAATGCCACCACTCATGCATCCCTCGCCGACGCCCTCTCCTCACTCTAAAGCTACTCTTGTGCCTTCCTGCTTTCAGATGGTGAGGAGGAGGTCCCTGAACTTGCCAGTGACAGCCCCTCAGAGGAGGAGGAGGAGCAAGAGGAAGGCGGCCCATCAGGGGAACCCTCAGCCGTGGCAACCCATGCCAATGTAGGGGACACGTCTTCCCTGGAGGGGAGCGTCGCGGAAGTGTCGGAGGGGAGGGGAGCTCATGGGACCTGCGGCCTGCAGAAACGCGGGAGGGAGGTGCCAGGTCGGCGGCCTTCTCCCCAGAGGGGGGAAGGGTCGGAGGGGAGTCCCATTGCTGGGCCCAGCGGCCTCCAGCAATGCAGGAAGGGTCGGCCAGCTCGGCGGCCTTCTCCCCAGAGGGAGAGTCCGGCCTCCAGTCCGGCGATCGTCTTCGCCGAGGAGATGGAATGCCTCGAGGACTTGTCCGCGGACTCGGAGCGCCGGCACACGGAGCTCATGGGGGTAGTGGCACGGTTGCCTGAGTCCATCGAGTCCCTCTCTCGGAGTGTCACCGACGTCGGGGCCTCACAGGCCACCAGTCGGGCGGAATTCGGGGCAGCTCAGGCAGCGAGTGACCAGGTGATCAGTGGTGCCGTGCAGTCACTGGGTGCTCTGATGCGGTCACTGAACAGGTCAACACGGGCACTCACTGCTGCCACACTCGCTGTGTCAGCCAGGCATCGCCAGGGCACCCGGCGCGCTGCAGCAGCACAGCGGTCTGTCCCTCGGCAGATTGGTGCGCATGCTGCAGTGCTGGCCCAGGCGAGTGCCAGTGTCTCAGGCGACCAGCGAGCGCCTGCCATCCGCCAGCTTGCCCCCATTCCTCCAGCCGCCACTGCCACTCCCCCAGTGGAGCTGCCAGGAGCTGCTGCAGCGACTGATGCTGGCCAGCCACAGCTGCAGCATTCAACAGCCGCCCGCTCGACGGCCAGACCACGACTAGGCCGACCCCCAAGGGCATCTGCCGTCACGACATGTGCCCCTCTGGAGCCTGCCCCCAGCCTTGCAGCAGCCAATGGCCTTACTTTGAGGAGGAGCAGCAGGGCAGGCAGGGGCCACACAAAGGTGGCCAAGGCATCGACCTAGCGGGCCAAAAAGTCGAATGTGTGGCCAGTTGTGTTTCTTTTTTGAGGCCGAGAATTGGATGTTTGTTTTTTGAAGGCCGAGGATGTGATGTTTGTTTTTTACGAAGGCCGAGGATGACGGCCATTTTAGTTGCACTGTTTTGTTAATCCTCTCCAGGTTGTGGGAGCGAGTAATGTCTTTGAGTGTTTTTTGGGGGTTTCGTCTGCTTTTGGTTTTCATGTGGGAGGGGCCCTGAGTTTGTACAATAAAGCATTTTATTTATTAACATTGTCCATGTTTGATCTTTGAAGTGTTTGTTGCCTTAACCGGCTGAGGGCTTGCGGAGCGGCTGCAATCATGTTCTTTCATTGGCACAAGCCATTCCCTGACAGGGGGCCTAGAAGTGACGTTCAATAAGCCGCCGACGGGCGGCCCTTGGACCTTGTGCCTCCCTCCTGGGCTGGTACTCCTCGTCCTCCTCCTCCTCATGCTCCTCCTGCTCCTCCTCCTGAGGTGGGGGTCCAAGTGAGGTGGCAGTGCCTGAGTCCTGCGGATAGCCAGGTTGTGCAGCATGCAGCAAACGACGACGAATTGGGAGACTCGGTCCTGCGAATACTGGAGAGCTCCCCCGGAGCGATTGAGACAGCAGAACTGTTGCTTGAGGACTCCGATTGTTTGTTCTATGATGTTCCTAGTCGCTTGATGGCTCTCGTTGTATGCCTCTTCAGCAGGGGTCGTGGGCGCGCGGAGCGGGGTCATGAGCCAGGTACACAAAGGATAGCCTTTGTCCCCGATAAGCCATCCTCTTGGGGGAGGCTGTGCCTGGAACATGTCAGCCACAGTTGTCTGTCGCAGGATAAAGGCATCGTGGCTGCTGCCTGGAAAGCGGGCATTGACAGCTAGGATGCGGTGCCTGTGGTCACACACCAGCTGTACGTTGAGGGAATGGTAGCCCTTCCGGTTGCGGTAATCCTCGGCATGCTCCAGAGGTGCCCGCAAAGCCACGTGTGCAGTCAATGGTGCCCTGCACCATGGGGAAGCCCGCTATTCTTGAAAATCCTACTGCACGCTGCTGCTGCTTGTCCAGGGTCATGGGGAAGGAGATGAATTGATGTCTCCTTGTGAAAAGGGCTTCGGTCACCTGGCGGATGCAGCAATGCACGGCGAACTGGGAGATGTTAGCGATGTCCCCAGCAGCGGATTGGAAGGAGCCGGTGGCATAGAAGTTGAGAGCCACCGTCACCTTCACTGCCACCGACAGAGACGGCCTGCACATCAGCTGTGGCTGCAGATCTCTCTGAAGCAGCTGGCAGATGTCTGCAACCACCTCCCTTCTGAATCGCAGCCTCCTTACACACATCGCGGCAGACATGGTCAGATAGGACTGCTGGCGGTATACCCTGGGTGGGTAAGGCCTCAGTTGGCGACGCCTGTTTCCCCCTCTGCGTCTAGCCAGGGCTGCCACTCTCTCACGGTGTCTGTAAGCCCTTCTGGCATAAGGCTGAAAGTCAGTGTTGGCACCCAATGCAGCCCCCATTATATGCTGGCAAACACTGAGCTCTCAATGAAGGCAAAGATAATTGCTACGCTCTGGCCTGAGCCAAAAATACCTGTCCTAGGGTTGGTCCAAACCAGTAAGCTCTCCTCCTTGGTCTCTCTCCAAAAAACCGTTGCACAAGAGTGAATGCTGCAAAATGGCTGCCCTTTATAGTGCAGGGTAAGTGCCCTTTAATTAGCGCTCCCCGCGGCCCGCCTCGGCTGTGTACCGTTCCACTTCACAGTCGTTCGGGCCGCCCGGCGCACAAAGGGCGTTGCACTAGTAAATGACGTCATGGTCTGCGCGCGCAGCAGGGCGCGCGCGCTAAGACTTTGCGCCGGCGCTAAATGTGTACTGAAGTTGGGGCGAGGCGCAGATCGCGCTGCGCCCGGGCGCTAAGCGCCTAGCACTCGAGATCTACTCCTCCTAAGGCGCTAACGGCTGGCGCGCCCAACTGAATTTCTAGGCCTTACTTTATTCAGCAATATACCTACATAAGGCTACTACACAATGTCAATGGAAAAACAGTGAGAGAGCAGTTGGTAGCCACACTTTACTGATGGGGTGCAGTAAATACTATTATTAAACTGATTTTAAAGTGATATAAAGTATAGCACAAAAATAGATAGTAAGGGGATTGCATAAGAAGAAGCATTTGCTATAAAAAATCATTTATGGCAAGTTGCAGCTGAGAAATATCTGAATGAATTCTTTCTGATTCAGTATTTGCAGCTCCAGAGCTATTTCACTTTGCAACTCACAATGCCTAGCAATATATGCAGTTCTCCATTTTTGCTCAAACTTTCAAATGTCAAATTGCTAATTGCATTTTTTTTTCCAACAGAAAAATGTAACCACAACCTGTACCTTGGCACACTGTCACTCATAATTACTAGAAGCAAACAGTGACACACATTTTTGAGGAGAATGGGAAGCATGGGGAGAGTACATATGGGTATGTTACTGATCACGGGTGAAGAAGGGACAGAGGTGATGAATTATTGAGTGACAAAGGGTAGCCTACTGCTCAATGGAAGTTCAGAATGGTAGGGTTCCACTGAGTTGCCTTATGATTCTGACTTTGTGGTGCTTCCGATTCAACCAGTTTCTTGCTTCAGTATAAACTGGGATGGCTACTGTTACAGTTTGTACCACATAATTTACTACTACTATGCAGTTTACTACTTTCATGAAGCAAGAGCTGTCTGATCTGTTGCTGCCTTTTGGGCAACATGCGCGATCAGTGGTTTCTGCAGGGAAATGTCAGGATGAGATCCTGTCTCATCTGAAAAACTTCTGTCAATGGATGGCTCTCCACAGGCAGATTAAAACCCTCCTCATCTTCACCCTGTTGCCTGTCAGGAACCTGCTCATTGTCTCCAAGAATCCTTATGTTCTTTCTATGGTAAATATCCAGCATGTAACATTATTATTATTCTGCCTACATGTCCAAGTACACACTGCAAAGCATCCTCATGATGGTCTAAACATCTGAAATGCTGCTTCAACAGTCCAAAGGTGTGTTATATAATATTCCTCCTATAATGTGCATTGTTAAAAGCCCTTTCATGAGGGATATCCAGGTTCCACAGGGTAGTCGCAGTCAAGTTGAATGGGTAACCCATGTCTCACTGGAGACTATTCTGCAATCAGTTTTCATTCTGGAATAGGTGTGGAAACCCTGAATCTATCAAGATGTATGCCAGGGAGATGAGCATTCATGTAATTTTCTATCTGTAGTTGTATCTATAGATGAACTGATTAGTTACCCTCTCTATTTACATGTGTTAAAATGTAAGACAGTATGTGAGTATAATCAATTCCATCTTGGACTAAGCGAATGCCAGACATCTGAAAAAAAAGTGTTTCCCTCGTTAGCTGCTACTGCATAACGTTGCTGAACAGTATTATGAAGAAGTATACTAAACAGGGAATCTGCTACCTCTCTGGTCATGGTCTCCTGTTGCTCAATGCTCCTATCCTTCAACATCTCCAGTTCATGACTTTAATGCTGCCCCCATACAACTTAAAGAGCACGGAATTCGGTAGTGCCCCATTTCGGGGCGGTAACGCTGGCGAGGCGGGACATCCTGCGCCCGGTGGAGGAGGTCCTGCTCTGGCTGTGAGATTCGCCATACCGCCCCGCCCCGGAAGTGGAGCACAATGTCGGGTGCTCCACTTCCTGGTGAGACGGTAACCGAGGCGATGTCGGGATGCGATCGGCAGTGCTCAGCGGAGGCTCCACGTTTCAATACCCCTCCCTTTCAGCCGCCCTGGTGGCTTAGTGTGGGCCATCGGAGGCCCTGCAGATTGCGCAGCGGCCTTCCCCTTTAACCGAAGGGGAGGGGCGTTGAAATGAGGCAGCGCTCCATGGAGCGTCCGTCGAGCGTTGCCGATCGTGCCCCGACATCGCCTCAGTTACTGCCCCACTAGGAAGTGGAGCGCCCGACATTGCACTCCATTTCCTGTGTGGGCCAGTAAGCCGAATTTAGCGTCTGGGGTGGTACTTCCGCAGCAGAGGCTAAATGTCCGGCCTTAACTTGGTTACCGTCCCCAAATGGGGCGTAACTGAATTTCATGCCCATAGTCTCTTATTGCCAGTGTCAGAAAGCTATGTGCAATTCCACTCACTGATCGAACTGCTCTCACAACTACTTCAACTATTGTTTCTGATGCGATTAAATAACAGTAGGATAAACCAATAGGAATTTTGCAGGTTTTTTTTTCTGTTTTGGTACTTAACCAGCAATTAATCTGGAAAACTAGGTTTGTGAGCTATTTTAATCATGGGGTAATTATATGAGTATGTGTTAAATGCAAATTTAATGCAAACTCACAATTTTACTCTTCCATTACCCCATAGTCCAACACAAAGGCCTAGAAATTCATTGACGCCACTTTTGGGGCGCTAAAGTGGGGCGTCCGCTAAAGTTTGTGGCCGCCGCCAAATCTAGGCCACTTCTCCGATATTCATTAGCTTCGCCCTAGGAGTTTGGGCGAGCGCTAAAACTGCTGCTGGACGCCTCTCTTTGGGCGCTAAGCCGGAGGTGGTGATCAATAGCGCCGAGGCCGGGCGCAGTGCAGGTGCGGCCATCTCGTGATTGAGAGCAGACACCCTGGCGCCGGCCAGCTCTTAAGGGGGAAGGGTCGACTGTGTCTGCTGCCACGCCCTGGATAGTGGAGCCCTCCAGCTAGGCCTGAACACTGCTGCTGGACCCAAATAGCGCCTGAAGACATGGAGAAGGCCCGTGAACGTGCGCAGCGCTTCTCAGAGCGTGCTCTGAGTGTGCTGATTGCTGCTGTGGAGAAGAGGCGCCATGTTTTGTACCCAGACAATGGCAAGAAGGCGACGGTCCGCGCCTACAGAAGAGCCTGGAGGCATGTCGCCACCAAGCTGTCAGCCAACAGCGACGTCCCCAGGAGCGGTGCCCAATGCCGCAAAAAGTTAAATGACCTCACACGCATTGTCAGGGTGAGTACCCTTTCCAGTGACCTCCTCATCCTTGCATGTGCACCTCACATTATGGGCAAAGGGACCTGAAAGCTCTAATGGCCAGCCTTCATCCAGCAGCTATGGGACAGGCATGAGCATCAATTGCACATTCTGCACTTAACACACTGGCCAAGCTATTCCACCATGGGAGGCATTGCACACCAGATCATGGCGACACACTGGCCAGGCTATTCCACCATGGGAGGCAGTGCACACCAGATCATGGCGACACACTGGCCAAGCTATTCCACCATGGGAGGCAGTGCACACAAGATCACGGCGACACACTGTACTTAGAGGCCGTCCTTTCTCTTGCAGGCCAAGCTGGCGAATAATCGCAAGAGCCGGACTGCGACCGGGGGAGGCTGACCCCATATCCAGCCACTCACCGACCTGCAACATCGCGTGGAGCGCCTCATGGGTGGCCGGGTGATTGGGCCCGTTGCATGTGGAGATGCTGACCCTGTTCTGGGCAGCAATGGTAAGGACATCACCTTTTGCACCTCTCTCATCCCACTTGCGCATCAGATCTACATCCTTTGCCACTGTCCGACCAATGCGCTGAATGCCACCACTCATGCATCCCGCACTGACGCCCTCTCCTCACTCTAAAGCTACTCTTGTGCCTTCCTGCTTTCAGATGGTGAAGAGGAGGTCCCTGAACTTGCCAGTGACAGACCCTCCGAAGAGGAGCAGGAGGAGGAGCAAGAGGAAGGCGGCCCATCAGGGGAACCCTCAGCCGCGGCCACCCAGGCCAATGTAGGGGACACGTCTTCCCTGGAGGGCAGCGTGGCGGAAGTGTCGACGGGGAGGGGAGCTCCTGGGACCTGCGGGCTGCAGAAAGGCGGGAGGGGGGTGGAAGCTCGGCGGCCTTCTCCCCAGAGGGGGGAAGCGTCGGAGGGGAGTCCAATTGCTGGGCCCAGCGGCCTCCAGCAACGCAGGAAGGGTCGGCCAGCTCGGCGGCCTTCTCCGCAGAGGGAGAGTCCGGCCTCCAGTCAGGAGATGCTCTTCGCCGAGGAGATGGAACGCCTCGAAGACTTGTCCGTGGACTCGGAGCGCCGGCACACGGAGCTCATGGCAGCAGTGGCACGGTTGCCTGAGTCCATCGATTCCCTCTCTCGGAGTGTGGCCGAGTTCGGGCCCTCAGAGGCCACCAGTCGGGCGGAATACCGGGCAGATCAGGCAGCGAGTCGGGCGGAATTCGGGGCAGCTCTGTCAGCGACTGGCCAGGTGATGAGTGGTGTCGTCCAGTCACTGGCTGCTCTGATGCGGTCAGTGAACAGGTCAACACGGGCACTCACTGCTGCCACACTCGCTGTGTCAGCCAGGCATCGCCATGGCACCCGGCGCGCTGCAGCAGCACAGCGGTCTGTCCCTCGGCAGATTGGTGCGCATGCTGCAGTGCTGGCCCGGGCGAGTGCCAGTGTCTCAGGCGACCAGCGAGCGCCTGCCATCCGCCAGCTTGCCGCCATTCCTCCAGCCGCCACTGCCAGTCCCCCAGTGGAGCTGCCAGGAGCTGCTGCAGCGACTGATGCTGGCCAGCCACAGCTGCAGCAATCAACAGCCGCCCGCTCGACGGCCAGACCTCGACTAGGCCGACCCCCAAGGGCATCTGCCGTCACGACATGTGCCCCTCAGGAGCCTGCCCCCAGCCTTGCAGCAGCCAATGGCCTTACTTTGAGGCGGAGCAGCAGGGCGGGCAGGGGCCACCCAAAGATGGCCAAGGCATCGCCCTAGCGGGCCAAATAGTCGAATGTGTGGCCATTTGTGTTTGTTTCTTGAGGCCGAGAATTGGATGTTTGTTTTTTGAAGGCCGATGATGTGATGTTTGTTATTGACAAAGGTCGAGAATGACGGCCATTTTAGTTGCCCTATTTTGTTAATCCTCTCCAGGTTGTGGGAGCGAGTAATGTCTTTGAGTGTTTTTTGGGGGTTTCGTCTGTTTTTGGTTTTCATGTGGGAAGGGCCCAGAGTTTGTACAATAAAGCATTTTATTTATTCACATTGTCCATGTTTGATCTTTGAAGTGTTTGTTGCCTTAACCGGCTGAGGGCTTGCGGAGCGGCTGCAATCATGTTCTATCATTGGCACAAGCCATTCCCTGACAGGGGGCCTAGAAGTGACGTTCAATGAGCCGCCGACGGGCGGCCCTTGGACCTTGTGCCTCCCTCCTGGGCTGGTACTCCTCGTCCTCGTCGTCCTCATGCTCCTCCTGCTCCTCCTCCTGAGGTGGTGGTCCAACGTGAGGTGGCAGTGCCTGAGTCCTGCGGATAGCCAGGTTGTGCAGCATGCAGCAAACGACGACGAATTGGGAGACTCGATCCTGCGAATACTGGAGGGCTCCCCCGGAGCGATCGAGACAGCGGAACCGTTGCTTGAGCACGCCGATTGTTCTATGAGGTTCCTCGTCGCTTGATGGCTCTCGTTGTATGCCTCTTCAGCAGGGGTCGTGGGCGCGCGGAGCGGGGTCATGAGCCAGGTACACAAAGGATAGCCTTTGTCCCCGATAAGCCATCCTCTTGGGGGAGGCTGTGCCTGGAACATGTCAGCCACAGTTGTCTGTCGCAGGATAAAGGCATCGTGGCTGCTGCCTGGAAAGCGGGCATTGACAGCTAGGATGCGCTGCCTGTAGTCACACACCAGCTGTACGTTGAGGGAATGGTAGCCCTTCCGGTTGCGGTACTCCTCAGCATGCTCAAGAGGTGCCCGCAAAGCCACATGCATGCAGTCAATGGCGCCCTGCACCATGGGGAAGCCCGCTATTCTTGCAAACCCCACTGCACGCTGCTGCTGCTTGTCCAGGGTCATGGGGAAGGAGATGAATTGATGTCTCCTTGTGAAAAGGGCTTCGGTCACCTGGCGGATGCAGCAATGCACGGCGAACTGGGAGATGTTAGCGATGTCCCCAGTAGTGGATTGGAAGGAGCCGGAGGCATAGAAGTTGAGAGCCACCGTCACCTTCACTGCCACCGACAGAGACGTCCTGCGCATCAGCTGTGGCTGCAGATCTCTCTGAAGCAGCTGGCAGATGTCTGCAACCACCTCCCTTCGGAATCGCAGCCTCTTAACACACATCGCGGCAGACATGGTCAGATAGGAGGTCTGCTGGCGGTATACCCTGCGTGGGTAAGGCCTCAGTTGGCGACGCCTGTTGCCCCCTCTGCGTCTAGCCAGGGCTGCCACTCTCTCACGGTGTCTGTAAGCCCTTCTGGCATAAGGCTGAAATTCTGCATTGCCACCCAATGCAGCCTCCATTATATGCTGGCAAACACTGAGCTCTGAGGCAAAGATAATTGGTAAGCTCTGGCCTGAGCCAAAAATACCTGTCCAAGTGTTGGTCCAAACCAGTAAACTCTCCTCCTTGGTCTCTGTCCAAAAAACCGTTGCTCAAGAGTGAATGCTGCAAAATGGCTGGCCTTTATACTGCTGGGTAAGTGCCCTTTAATTTGCGCTCCCCGCGGCCCGGCTGGCCTGTGTACCATTCCACTTCACAGTCGCTCGGGCCGCCCGGCGCACAATGGGCCGGCGCGAGTGAAGTTCCGGTTTGGGGCGCACAAAGGGCGTTGCACTATTAAATGACGTCATGATCGCGCGCAGCAGGGCGCGCGCTAAGACTTTGCGCCGGCGCTAAATGTGTCCTGAAGTTGGGGAGAGGCGCAGATCGCGCTGCGCCCGGGCGATAAGCGCCTAGCGCTCGAGATCTACTCCTCCTAAGGCGCTAACGGCTGGCGCGCCCAACTGAATTTCTAGGCCAAAGTAAATTAAACTCTGATTTTCATCAGGAATTTGCCGTGGTATCTAGTTTTACAGGCAAAGCTCATTGTAAGGGAATTTGCTGTGGTATCTAGTTTTACAGGCAAAGCTCATTGTAAATAATGTAATTAATTTTATTATGCCATCACATTTATGTAGTGAAATATTTACTAGATTCTATTTATTAAACAAATCATTTTATGAATCCAATTACAGAAAAGATAAGGGAATTGCATTGTTCCATATATTACAATCATTATAGTAAAAAATAAATTAGGCTTGAAATTTGCTTCCAAATCATTGTAATGGCTATTTCAACATTTGATTTCTCATTTACAAAAAATGTTTTAATAATAAAACAAAAGTAATACAATTAAATGGAACAGCTGCATCATAGAAATAATGTTATTAATAACCATTCTTGTTTAGCTGAGATAGATTTCTCTAATTCAGTACAGGGCCCAATTAGAGATCGCAGTGCAAACAGTTGTTAAAGCTGAATGTTCCTGCTTAAGACAGAAAATAGGTCCAACTTGCCATATTCTCTAAATGTTAAAAGTCCGAGGCATGATACTAGGCACTCAGTTGTGGAGCAATATCTTATCCTTAGATTTTCAAAATGAATGTGTTGTGATACACTGGGTGACTCAAATGTCTGTGCTGCAGTGGGTGAAAGTAATAATTGTGATATAGTGGGCGAAGGTAGTGGCTACAAGATCTACATGCTTTGATCCTCATGCTTATGCTGGTATCGCACCTGCCAGTCCTCACCAAGTGCTGACCCTGTGGAGCTGGTGAGATCACTAAGAGTGCATTTAATTTTTATGGGGCTGCAGAACACAGGCATATGTCTGGCACCCATCTGCTCCATGCGGCTAGATAGTCTGACAAATGCCCACCATCAATTGCCCAGGATCCCCAAAGTCCTGATCCAGATCTCCCTTGGGCCCTTGTGTAAGGGGAACAATCATAAAGAAATAAAGGGTCTTTGGTGTCCAGACAGCTACTCTTGGCTGGAATCCTCTACGGGGCCCACTTTCACCTTACTGGAGGCTGGAATGCTTAATCTCTCTTGGTATACTGTCCACCAGTAATATGCTGGGTCCCTCCTGAGCTGGGGAAGTGGGAACTCCTAACTTAGGAAGTTCCTGGCCCAGCTCCGCCTTCTTGGTTTCATTGGAGGTTCTTCCCCTTATTAATGTGCAGACGTACACAATTGACAGACAGTATCTGCTGATGCACAGAGTGGTCTGCACAGAGTGGTCTTAAACAGAGTGCACTAAAACAAAGTGTAAAAGTTGAGAATTTGGAGAGAGTGGTAATTTGGAGCAGAGGGGGAATTTGGGGTTGCTTTTTGCCTTCAATACTTGTAGTGGTTTGTGTTACAGATAAATATTTAATTTAATCTACCTATAACTTAAACTAGATCTACTAATTAGTTAAAAAACTAAACTAAGCTAAGTTAATTAAATATATAGGGGGAGAAATTTGTGTGGTTTGTGCTACATGTTAGCGCCACAAGATGGCGCTAAAATGCTCTAATGACAGCTGATGCCGGTTCCAGCACTGCACGCCATATCGGTGGTGCTGCTGCTGCTGCTGAAGTGGATCGCCGGGGATCTCGGCATCATGGAGATCATGACGTCAGTGAGTGTGCAACACTCACTGGATGTCCAATCTCCAACACTAGATTTAGCCACTTACCTTAATGACAGCGCAGAACAACAACAGGGAGAGCTAGCATCTACCAGCAGGAAGCAGGCTGCAGCAATGATATTTAAAGGCATCATCCCCAGTCAGCTGTACCTGACAGGGTATTGCAGTTTCAGTGCCTGTTTGCTACTTCCTGCAAATGAAACAGCGTTGTTTAGTTATTTCAAGTTTTTTTTGGTGACAGGGAGTGTAGATTCAAGTGCAGAAGTCACTCATTATTTGTTAAAGGTTTCTGCTCACAACACTTCCTCAGTCATGGGAGCTGCAGGATTACGGGATTAACTCAGGAGGACAAGGTAGAGGAGGATGAGGAGGATGACAACGAGGCAGAGGAGGAGGATGAGGAGGAGGACAATGAGGCAGTGGAGGATGAGGAAGTCGATGATGAGGCAGTGGAGGATGAGGATGAGGAGGAGAACGATGAGGCAGAGGAGGGCGAGGAGGAACAGGAGGGAGGGCGGAGGCAGCGAGACAATCAGCCTTCCAGACGGGCTGTCCATGACCGGCTCATCAGACTCCGATTCGCATGAATGAAACCCCAGATCTCTGTAGCTCACCACATCCCCATCATACAATCCCTATCTCACGCCATTGCACCCCGGAGGACACTGTGATAAGGTGAAATGAGAGAGACTACAAAATATTCCAAACGCACTTAATAAATTTATCTATAAACATATCACACATATCACATGAATTCTAATAACTAATGACCCTTGTTTAATCCCTTAGTTGAATAGCTGTCATTGTGTGAAAGAGGGATGTGGGTGTGAGTGTTGATAGGTAGAGATTGCTGGTTGGTGAGTGCTGGGGGTGTGGTATATTGAGCAGTGTGTGAAGCTTGTGGTACAGATGGTGGTACGTGGCATTTGTTGAAGCCTTCACTCACACTGACCACGTGTGTGAGCTCGTTAAACTTCTTCCTGCACTGGATGTAGGTCCTAGGGAGCACAGTGCTGTCCGTGACCTGATGTGTCACCTCCCTCCACATAGTATGGCAGACTTGTGGCAGACTTGTGGCGAGAGCTTCCTGCCAGTTGGCGGGTACAGGACCGCCTGCCTTCTCTCCACTGCTAAAACCAATGCCTCCAAAGTTTCATCAGAAAACCTGGGGTGGTGATCCGCCATGAGGATTTGTAAATAAGTGCTCCCTCTCCTTGTTCTTCTTCTTATGGTGGTTGAGGCAGCTGCATTCTCAACAACGCTGAGAATGAGGTGCTGCAGCATCAATGAACCTCCCCGTAAAGTAGTGAAAAAAAGGCTGAGGCAATCATTACTTGCATTTAGACTACCCCTGATATTGGTCCACCTTTTCAGTGTCACACCAATGAGCTTGGGTTTAGATGAGAATCATGACTGCAATCATTTTAATGAGGAGTGTTGTAAGATCCGAAAAATTAATATTGTACTATAAGGGTTCTTTGGCAGAAGAGGCCTTGATTTTAAAAGACTGTTTTAAAAGAAGCCCAGAAAAAGGGGCATATAAAATGGCCGCCAGACCCCGTGACCGACTTATTGGGACACTTTAAAATGGTTCCTGCAGTCCCCAGACAGCCTTTGTGGATTCAACCCACAGTAAGTTCTGGAAGCCGTTTCTGAGAAAACGAAACCAGACACAAACGCATACATATAGATTGGATGCAGATCCAGCCAGATCGGCCTGTAGATAAAGGCCATCAAAATGTTTACCCAGACAAAGGGAAACAGTTTCATATTCATAAGGGGAGCATCAAAGACCCACTAAAGACATTAAGAAGGCATTCGAAACAATGCAAGTCATTCCAGACCAGAGATGGCCATCACCGGCCATCCCGCAAGCAGTTTAAATATAATAACTACCCCACTGTGCAACAAGCCCGCCAAAAGTTAAACAAAGACTAACCTTGATTTGGCGGGAGATAAAGGCCTCATCTGAGAAGTATAATTGGAGACACCCGGGGTAGCAATCGGTAGCCATCAGAGCCATCACAGAGCGCCATCGTAGCCATAGGCAGCGATTAGCCATCAGCAGAGAGGAAAGTCATCATGGTGCTATCATCGTATTGGTGGCATCATCCCTTGAAGAAGAAGAAGAAGGTGATTCGAGTCTGCATCTAGCCCCGGGGTAACCATCGGGAAATCGTCGACAAACCACGGGCCGTTTGATGAGACAAAACAACAGAAGAAACCTATATGAAAGCTGGCTAGAGGCTTCCAACCGTGGTCAAACAGATGGTCTCTTCCCCCACATCGACATCCAGGCCAGCTGAGATCCAGCCTGTCCGTGACCTTCACCTCGAGGAAGAGAAGGCGTGTCGCAGCTCGCAGCCTGCAGCGCTGACCACGAGGAGACAGGACGCCTGAAAGGATCAAAATGCAGACCTGTTTCAAAACCTTGCAATTCCTAGTTGGATTGGTGAGCATGTTTCTGGCCCTACATAATCGGATCTAGATAGGTTTAAGGGGATGGGCATTTTGGGTATAATTAACATGGGTTTTTGTCCCTCGATGTTCCGTGTGTTTCCCCATTTCATGATGACTTTTGTAAAGTATAATATGCCTGTATCTATTTTAGCTAGTGCTGTATTGTTATGATTTGCTTTTCCCTCCCAGGTACCCTCTTATTTGCTTGCATTTGATTTGTTTTTCCTTATGCAATAAAATGTCATTTCGTTTCATTAAACTTGGTCTATAAGAGTATTCTCTGCATTGTAGTTCCTGCACCTAAGTCCAGTGTCTAGAACCTAAGGGGTGAGTGGGCCAAACCACTCAAGGTTTTACTGTGCAAAAAAGAGAGAGAGGCCTCTGGCGAGAGAAACCTCTGCGACCTCAGAGAGTAAACCCCTTACAGACAATGGCGACCATGGCAGGACACTGGCAGCAGGATTGCAATGTATTAGACCCAAGTTTGAATGGTCGAAATGCAATGGATGAGAGGATTGCGGATTATGTCTTTGGTAAGGTAAATCTCACTAAACAGTGGATTTCCGATCTCTTACTGGATGGGCGTCCGGTAGACGCAGCCATCAGGTGGACAGAGAGCAAAGAGCATAAGAAGTCAGTGGACGAGGCAGTGTGGCTGATGTGCTACAAGAAACAAGTTCAGATTTTGGACAAAGTCGTTGAAATACAGGCAGCCAAGATAACTACCCAGGCAGCAGAGATAGAGGAAAAGGCCAAGGGTAGGGAAAAACTCATCACAGCGCTTCACGCGCTGAATCAAGAACGCCAAGTTGTAGCCAGCCAACATCAGGCTAGAATAGAGTATCTGGAATGCCAGGTTACTGAGGCAAAGGTCCATGAAGCGAGAATACGGGAGAAAAACGCACGCCTCGCACAACAGCTAAGAGCGCAGGAGGAGAGAGTAGTGGAAGTCAAGGCAGCTTACAATCTGGGTCTAGAACACGGGTTTGAGAGCGCAGACCATGGCCCCTGCCAAAAGACCATAGAGGACCTGAGAACGGCCTTAGTTAAGGCAAAAGGCATGGTATGCCTCGTAAGCCCAAAAGCAAGTCAGATTGACTTTTTGCAGGAATCCAAACACCCGATTCCTTGCGAAATAGTTGCAGCACCAGCCACTGAACCCTCAGCCCCACCGAGCTATAGTGAGGCTTGGCCCAAGAAGGGGGTGGTGGAAGAAAGGGTAGCTGAGGTGGTACAGGAGGAAGAACAGCCCCTGGTAGCAAAGCCGGAGCCAGCACCAACGTGTCCTACTCGGCACCAGAGGTTCGGTCCCAACGCCGACAATGGCGATGCCGGACCGCACCTGAACCAGCTCGCGGTGCCCTACGGTGCCCAACAACTAAGATCCATGGTGAGCCACCTCCCAAGACTCACAGTAAAGGGAGATCCCTCAGTCCATTTCAGGGAGATAGAGGAGACAGCCGCCATTAATGATTGTGATGATCAGGAACAGGCGAAGATGCTGCCCTTCTCCCTGGATAGCACAATCCTTCAGTGCCTCTCAGATGAGAGCAAGAGGGGATGGAAAGGGTATGTGGATCTCAGGGATGAGGTCCTGGAAGTTATGGGAGTGGACGACGGTAATCCGTTCGTCCGTGTGGAAGGGACTGCGCAGCTATCTGGAGAACCCCCACGGGTTTTCAAAGAAATGCTGTGGCCAGTGTATCGACGCAGTTGTCCGGGCATGCCTGAACGGGTTGGAATGAGCGCCGAACAGTGGGTTCATTGGCTCCGTTGCTTGGTTGCTAACAGCTTGCCACAGATACAGGCCTTAGCCAAATCTTGGTTTGACCCCCAAGGCCCCTGTGTCATGGAAGAGAGAGTGCTCCGCCAGCTCACCATTGCATACAAGAATTGTAGAATTCAGGAGTTACCTCCCTCTAAGGGAAAGGTGCATGAGGCAAAACCTGCAGCCCCAAGTAAGAAGGAGTGGCGTCAGGAGGGTAATCGCCCTGCCCAAGCCAAACTCAATTGCTACGGGTGTGGGAAGGATGGACATTGGCGCAAGGACTGTAAAAATCCGTGGAAGGATAATAAGGGAAAATCTTCTGCAGCCCAAGCCCAAGCTCAGACCGCCGCCCCAGCATGAGTCCAGGTTCAAGCCACAGCCCCCGCCCTAGAAAGAGGAACCGGTGCAGCTATGGATCCTGCTGCGATAGAATCAATTCTAGAGACAATGCGGTCTCTTATGATCTCGCAGGGGAAGATAGCAGTCACCACCGGTCCTGTTATTCCCACAGCCCCGACCGCTGCACCCAATTGACTAGAGCCAGCGCAGCCTGTCGACCTGTGTCCTCTAGAAAGACATGCACAGGAAGAGACCTCCTGTAAAATGGAGGAATACCTGCGGTGCCAGGTTGTGGAGGCAAGTTAGTTGAGCAGGCTTTAAGGGAGGAGAACGCTAGGTTAACAGCAAGGGCTGGCAGTTTGGAGGGTCAGCTAAGGGTTTGTAAATGGTTTAACATAAACCAGTGCAAACTGTTTAAGCCGGGTGTGAAAGAGCCAGCAACCGAAGCCAGGTCTGAGGGTAAAGATCCTCAGCCTGAGGCGTGCAATAAGTCACAGACCACACAGGCTGGAACCGCAGTCTGCTTGAGGGGAGGAGCCATCCCACTCACCTGGGAGGTTTCCCCATTGGCCTGGGACTCGGACGGGGAGGAGCCCGAAGACCAAGGTCCTCCCCCGGACCCGAGCACGGTTAGGGAGGAGCCCGAACAGCTAGGCCCTGCCCCTGACACAACTCTGGAGGAGGTGGAGTCAGAGGACGGAGATCCCGCCCTCGACTCAAGGTGAGGGGAGGTAGAAATTGGGGGCGGAGATCCTCCACCTGTAGGGACAGGTGAGGAGGAGTCGTCTGCCACAGACCCAAATCCCAAAGGGGCGGAGCCTGAGGGAAGGGAGCCGAAGCCGGCAGTCGTGGAGGTGCCACGGGCTGTAAGGGCTAAAGTCCCAACCGAAGGTCCACTCGCTAAGGGAGCCACGCCCGAAGAATCCCCTCGCAGGTCGTCTCGGACGCCTCAGCCAAGGAAACATTGGCCCGATTCCCCCGACTTCAGTAAACACCGACTTGGGAAATCTCTGGCAAAACGCAGTCCCCAATTGACAGCAAAAGGCTGCGGGGAACCCAAACCACAGGTCACTGCAGCCCCGCCACAGGGAGTGGCGAGCTGCAGCCCAAACAGGGATTAGGCAAGCCGCCCGGGGATGGGTGGCGCTGTACATAAGTTTAAGTTTAGTTAAGTTTAAGGTGTGTAAATATTAAAGTGATTAGTGTTATAAGTAGTTTTTGAGATCTGCTCAGTATGCGTGTTTGTTTGGATCGAGGTCGAAAGACCCGATCACACCTTCACCGAGGCCAGAATCTCTCGGGAGCCTGGCTGTATTGTTTAATTTGTTACAGGAACCAAAAGGATAATGAAAGGGATTCTCGTCGCGTTCGCAGTGATCGGGTGTAGCTTGGCCTATCGGGGCCGCACCAAGGACTCCACGATTTACGGGTGCTCTGGTGACACAGCCCCCATCGCGACCGATGGGTCGGGCATGCGGGGCGTTGAGGAGACAGCCACATATTTCCATGAGGGGAGGTGGCCAGGATGGCTGGGGTTGAACTCTATGGAATACTTCAGCCAGTCCGGGTTTGCGTACCGAGAGACTTCCCTAATGTGCCCCCGAGTGAGGGTCATCGCACCCAGAGTCAGCATCACCGTCGGGAAAAGGATTTGCTTGCAATGCACAGGACATGTTCCTTTGGACCGATGGTGGTGGCTGCGCAAGTTGAGCAAAACCATGAAGAACTCCACGGTCGAGTGGGAGAGACTGGGTAACAATACCCATCGGACTATTACGGGGACTCATGGGGGATTGAGTGCCTGTTGGGACAAATAGTGGGAACCAGATGAGGGGATTTACATCTGTATGTGGGGTTCAGAACGCACCTGCCCCACAGGCATCTCCATCTTTTTCCAAAGGCAGTGGCAAGATGCTGGGAAAGGAATGAGGTGGGATGTCAGCACACGGGCGTGCAGAGTCCTATACTCTCAGATCCTAGTAAACGCCACTGAGCTCATCACCCACCCCCGCAAGCCCCTGCCCATGATTCCGGTAGCCAAAGCCCACAAGGAAGGGTGCCCCATCACTACCAAGGGACCCGGGAATAGATTGGTATTAGTGCCCACAGGTAAGGTGCTGTACCAAGAGGTACACTACGTGATGGCCTCAGTGATTCTAAACCTCACTGAGGTGCGATTGCCAGAGTGGTGCCCCAAGGAAACGAAGCAATTGTACCAGGGCCTGTTAACAAACATGTTCAGGCAGTTTTACGAATTCAACTTTGCTGATGTAGACAGAGCCGGATTGTACACCACACCACATGAGGTTTTGGACAGGGTAGGGAGACAAAGAAGGGGCACAGTAAATGATATTTTTACAGCTTTTAACACAGGGACTTCCGTCATCAACACTCTGGATGACGTGGAGCTGCAGACCCAGATCAATGGTTTGAAAACACAGTTAAGAAAGATACTGATGGATGAGAATAAGGTAGTGGGTTCTGAGTTACATGAGGACCAGGCCATGACAATACACTTAAAAGAAATTACTGCTGAGCTGGAGAAACACGCTAAAACGGTAAATGCTCTCATCAGAGAGGATCGAAATGCGTCCGATCAGGCTGCGCAGAAAGAAGCTTGCGTGCTGTATGGGGCGTGGTTAATGGGCGAGGGCCACAGTAATCTGGAGGATTTAAAACAAGGTTTAGTCCCCTCCTGGATCAGCAACAAGCACCTTGCAGCCCTCCACCCTTTTGAGAACGCATTGAGTCCGTGCCAGCTCAGACTAGCTTCAGAGGCCTACCCAGTCCCAGTGGAATGTGGACGATCTAATCACACCATTATGGGTATAGTAAGAATGCCGGTGATGGGAAAGACAGCGAAACCCACCCCGGTATACAGGGTGGAGAACATTGGAGTCATTCAGGGGGGTGCACACATTCGCTACACAGCGGTCCCACCTTACGTCATTCGATGGGAGCATGCAATGATGGGTACCGACCTCTCGGGGTGCCGGAGCCAGGGAGCACACATCATCCTGTGTCCCCAGCACTTGAATGCCTATTCAAAACCACAGTGCGGGTTCAGAACTGCTAGCGCGAAGACTATAAACTGCACCATGGAGGCAATGGCACAAGGCCATGTGCCCCCGCAGGTGGCATATATAGGAGGTCGGGCATACTGTGTCACCACTGCAGCGCCCCACTACCAACATGGACAGCACGGCTGGTGTCCGGTGAGTGACAGCAGTTTCTGTTTCAAACGCAAGGCAGAAGCTCAAGTGACCCAAGAGTGAATTGTCCCCATTCCTGAACCTTCCACTGTTCACATCACTGTTAAAGATAATTTCACCGATCTGCAATGGTTCGTTGCACATTTTGGATTTATCATTCCCCCTCTCCCTGAACACCTCACTAAGATACTAAAAGCCGTTGCCGTTTCACAGAAACATTTTTATACACTGGAGCAGAAGACTTTAGAAATAGGGGCAGACATATTAGATATAGTGACCCCACCATGGTGGGACCTGTTCACTAATATAGAGGTCCCTTCTTGGATTAGGATAGCCTCTCATATCCTAGTAGTGTGTCAGATTTTTATTGTGATTTATTTACTGTTTGTACACTGTAAAAGGGTCAAACATTCGCAAAAGTATAAGAACAGAGGGGAATGGAGGGAGCATTATGTGCGGGTAGAAGAAGAGACACCTGTTTAGATTTTGCTGCTATGTATCAAGATAAAGTTTCCCTCCCTCCTATATATTTGATTCAGCGAACGAGGCCCGACCAGAGCGGACCTGCAGGCGAGCAGCTGAGGAGTTTCAAAAACCGGCGGCAGTTGGGGAGCGGCGGCTGATTCAGCGAACAAGGCCCAACCAATTCAACAGTAGGGGAGAGAGGTAAAAAGCAATCAAAGTGTGACATCACCAAGAAGCAGGTAAGTGATTGGTTGGTGAGTATTTCTCTCTTTTTTTTAAACTTTAACTCTGGTTTATAGTTTCTAAGGTCTCTCTGGTGTAGCAGGGACTGTTGGTAAACCAGTTAACTGTAGTGTAATTAGTGGGATTGATTGATTTAATTTAAATTCAATTAATTAAAGGGTAAGTCATGGCAGGACAGCCGGGCCCCGTGATCTGCTCCTCCTGCGATATGTGGGAACTCAGGGACACTTCCTGAGTCCCTGACAACTATATGTGCAGGAAGTGCATCCAGCTAGAGGTTGGACAGGAAGAAAGGGAACGGGTGATCAACAGGCAGAGTACTAGGTGCAGGCAGGTAGTGCAGGGGTCCCCTGTGGCCATCCCCCTCTCCAACAGATACACCACTTTGAGTACTATTGGGGGGGATTGCTTATCAGAGGAAGGCAGCAGCAGCCAACTTCCTGGCACCAGGGGTGGCTCTGCTGCACAGAATGGGAGGATAAAGAGGGGTAGAGCTATAGTAATAGGGGATTCAATGGTAAGGGGAATAGATAGGCATTTCTGTGGCCGCAAATGAGACTCCAGGATGGTGTGTTGCCTCCCTGGTGCAAGGGTCAAGGATGTCTCCGAGCGGCTGCAGAACATCTTGGAAGGGGAGGGTGAACAGCCAGTTGTTGTGGTGCATATAGGCACCAACGATATTGGTTAAAAGCGGGATGAGGTCCTAAAAGCGGAATATAGGGAGTTAGGAGATAAATTTAAAAACATGACCTCAAAGGTAGTAATCTCAGGATTGCTACCAGTGCCACGTGCTAGTCAGAGTAGAAATAGAAGGATACTTCAGATGAATACATGGCTAGAGGAATGGTGCCAGGGGGAGGGATTCAAGTTCCTGGGACATTGGAACCGGTTCTGGGGGAGGTGGGACCAGTTCAAACCGAACACTTTGCACCTGGGCAGGGCTGGAACCGATGTCCTAGGGGAAGTGTTTGCTAGTGCTGTGGGGGAGGGTTTAAACTAAAATGGCAGGGGGTTGGGAACCTGAGCAGGGAGACAGAGGAAAGGGAAACAAGGATAAAAGCAAAAGATAGGAAGGAGAAAAACAAAAGTGGCAGTCAGAGAATTCAACAGTTTAAATCAAACATGGCCACAGTAAATAATAATTCTAATAGGTCTAAGAGAATTAAAAAAACAAGCCTGAACGCTTTGTGTCTTAATGCGAGGAGCATTTGTAATAAGGTGGATGAATTGGCTGCGCAAATAGAAGTAAACAAAAACGATTTGGTTGGGATTACAAAAACGTGGCTCAAGGAAGGCCAGGACTGGGAACTCAACATCCAGGGGTATTCGATATTCAGGAAAGATAGGCAAAAAGGAAAGGGAGGTGGGGTAGCATTACTAGTTAAAGAAGGGATTAACACAATTGTAATGAAGGATATTAGCTCTGATGAGGTGGAATCTGTATGGGTAGAATTGAGAAATACTAAGGGAAAAAAATGTTAGTGGGAGTGGTTAATAGACCTCCAAACAGTAAGGCGGAGGTTGGGGATGGCATTAAAAGGGAAATTAAAGAAGCATGCAATAAGGGCACAGCAGTCATCATGGGTGACTTTAAGCTGCATATAGATTGGGCCAACCAAATTAGTAACAATACTGTGGAGGAGGAATACCTAGAGTGTTTACGGGATGGTTTCCTGGACCAATATGTCGAGGAACCAACCAGAGATCAGGCCATCTTAGACTGGGTATTATGTAACGAGAAAGGATTAATTAGCAATCTTGTTGTACGAGGCCCCTTGGGTCGGAGCGATCATAATATGATCGAATTCTTCATTAAGATGGAGAATGAAGTAGTTGACTCGGAGACTAGGGTCCTCAATTTAAATAAAGGAAACTACAATGGTCTGAGGAGCGAGTTGGGTAGGATTGATTGGGGAATGGCACTCAAAAGGTTGACGGTGGATAGGCAATGGCAAACATTCAAAGACCGAATGGATGAACTACAGAATTTGTTCATCCCAGTTTGGCATAAAAATAAAACAAAAAAGGTGACCCAACCGTGGCTAACAAGGGAAATTAGGGATAGCATAAGGTCCAAGGAGAGGGCATATAAATTGGCCAGAAAAAACAATAATCCTGAGGACTGGAAGCAGTTTAGGATTCAACAAAGGAGGACAAAGGGATTAATTAAGAAAGGGAAAATAGAATATGAGAGTAAGCTTGCAGGGAACATAAAAACTGACTGTAAAAGCTTTTATAGATATGTGAAGAGAAAAAGATTGGTGAAGTCAAGCATAGGTCCCTTGCAGTCAGAATCGGGAGAATTTATAATGGGGAACAAAGAAATGGCTGATCAACTAAATACATATTTTGGTTCTGTCTTCACAAAGGAGGACACAAATAACCTCCCAGAGATGCCGGGGAACATAGGGTCTGATCAAAGGGTGGAACTGAAAGAAATCAGTATTTGTAGGGAAATGGTGTTAGGAAAAGTGATGGGACTGAAGGCCGATAAATCCCCAGGGCCTGATGATCTACATCCCAGGGTACTTAAGGAAGTGGCCCTAGAAATAATAGATGCATTGCTGGTCATCTTCCAGAACTCGATAGACTCTGCAACGGTACCCATGGATTGGCGGGTAGCTAATGTTACCCCACTATTCAAAAAAGGTGGTAGAGAAAAGGCGGGGAATTATAGACCGGTAAGCTTGACATCGGTAGTGGGGAAAATGTAATAGATGTAATAGCAGAGCAGTTGGAAAGCAGTGACTGGATCGGACAAAGTCAACATCGATTTATAAAAGGTAAATCATGCTTGACTAATCTACTGGAATTTTTTGAGGATGTAACTGGTACAATAGATAAGGGAGAACCAGTGGATGTGGTGTATTTGGACTTTCAGAAGGCTTTCAATAAGGTCCCGCATAAGAGATTAGCGTGCAAATTTAAGGCACATGGGATTGGGGGCAAGGTATTGACTTGGATAGAGAACTGGTTGGCGGACAGAAAGCAAAGAGTTGGAATAAACGGGTCATTTTCCGAGTGGCAGGCAGTGACTAGTGGGGAACCGCAAGGATCGGTCCTCGGACCCCAGCTGTTCACAATATATATTAATGATCTGGACGAGGGAATTGGATGTAATATCTCCAAATTTGCAGACGACACAAAGCTGGGTGGGAGTGTATGCTCTGAGGAGGATGTCGTGAAACTCCAGTACAATTTGGACAGGTTAGGTGATTGGGCAGAAACATGGCAAATGCACTATAATGTGGATAAATGTGAGGTTATCCACTTTGGTGGCAAAAACAGGAAGGCAGATTATTATTTGCATGGCAATAGATTGGGAGAAGGGGAAGTGCAAAGAGACCTGGGTGTTCTTGTGCACCAGTCGCTGAAGGTAAGCATGTAGGTGCAGCAGGCGGTTAAGAAGGCAAATGGTATTTTGGCCTTCATAGCAAGAGGGTTCGAGTACAAGAACAAGGATGTCTTGCTGCAGTTGTACAGGGCCTTGGTGAGACCACACCTTGAGTATTGTGTACAGTTTTGGTAGCCTTACCTGAGGAAGGACGTTCTTGCCATGGAAGGAGTGCAGCGAAGATTCACCAGGCTGATACCTGGGATGGCAGGAATGACGTATGAGGAGAGATTGTGTCGATTGGGCTTATACTCACTGGAGTTTAGAGGATTGAGAGGGGATCTCATCGAAACCTATAAAATTCTGTCAGGCCTGGACAGACTAGATGCAGGAAGGATGTTTCTGATGGCCGGGGAGTCCAGAACCAGGGGTCATAGTCTAAGGATAAGGGGTAAGCCATTTAGGACTGAAATGAGGAGGAATTTCTTCACCCAGAGAGTGGTGAACCTGTGGAATTCTCTGCCACAGAGGGCAGTGGAGGCCATTTCATTAAGTATATTCAAGAAAGAGTTGGATATATTTCTTAAGGCAAAAGGGATCAAGGGTTATGGGGAGAAGGCAGGGACAGGGTACTGAATTTGTATGATCAGCCATGATCTCATTGAATGGCGGAGCAGACTCGAAGGGCCGAATGGCCTACTCCTGCTCCTATCTTCTATGTTTTTATGTTTCTATGTTTCTATGATGTTTATTCATGTGCAATTTTGTGTGTATACTTTTTTTTTTATTATTGAAATTTGTTAAGCGAGTTGTTAATAAAAGATAATGGCCTAGAAATTGAGTGGGCTTAGCGCCCATTTTGCGGCGCTAGAGGGCATTGCGCTGGACTTACAGCCGGTTTTGAAATTGACTAGGGCCCAACATCGGCGTTACACCGGTAGCGCTGCGCCAGCACCGATGACGTCATCGGTGGGCGCAGCGTCCCGGTTGCCGTGGTGACAGGCCCCAGCGCCGAAATTCAGTTGCGGCCGCCTCGCCCGTGGCAGCCGCAACTAAGACTCTGGCAACAGAGTCTTACACGACTTTGCGCCGGCGCATAAAGGTGGAGCGGCGGCCGGCCGCTTTCCCGCCGGCCGCCTGCCCGCACCTCCCTCCCCGGACTCCCCCACCCCCCCCCCCGCCCCCCGCGGAACAGATGCTTCTCGGCTGCGAGCCCGGCACTTCCCCGAGGTGCCGGGCTCATTTTTGTGGCGATTTAACCGGCCAGCGGGCGGGTGCAGGCAGCTCCTCCTTAACTGAAGGAGGAGGCCTGCACTTCCCGAGCCTGCCGCACCGCATCGGGCGCCGCAGCGCCGGAATAGCGCCGCAATGCGGCGCATAGTGCCAGTTTTCAGGCGCAAACAGCCTGCAGTAGCGCCGGCAGCCGTTTGGGCGCGGCGCTACTGAATTTTTGGCGCGCACAGCGCGACTTAGCACCGGCGCTAAATTTCCGGCGTTAAGCCCCGGCGCAGCGCAAACTCAATTTCTAGGCCAATGTGTATGAACCAGGTGGTGTAGGGGTATTAGGCCCCCCTCCATGCCTGGAAGTAAGTGTGTCAGATTTTAAATCCAATGTGTTGCCATCTATAGATGCTTAATGTACACTGTAGGTTTTCTGAAATGGGAAATGCATGTGTCGTGGGGTCTTAGATAGGTAAATACAGGGGATAGTTTAATTATGGAGAGTCAGAAAATTTTGCTCACCCAGAATTATGATACTTCAAGCAAGTTATAGGCCCAGTAATTCGGATCGGTGGCTTGCCGCGCGTGCAAGCCCCGTATATGCACTTACCCGACGCGCTGACATTTCACCTCCAGGGACGCCTGGAATTCGTGTTTGAAAAAGAAGAATCCCGGGCAGCGTCTGACGTCACGCCGCCCAGGAGTGCAGCCAGCGCGAAGCCTGGAGCGCGCTGTGCAAGTGAGACACGCCCCTTGAGGTCTCAGTTTAATAGGACACGCCCCCAATGTTTCTCACAAGCTGCTAAGCATTTTTACATGCAAAGCAGCATTTTAAATAGGTTTTTGGTATTTTTATGAAGCTTTTGGTAACTTTTACAAACTTTTAAAAACGTTTACATTATTTTGAAGAATCTGAAGTAGTTTTAAACAGAATTAAAGAAATTTAAAGACTTTTAAAAGCCCTAAAATAATTTTTTTTATTCCATATATTTATTTACCAATGTCGTCGTCATACGTGTCTTCACACTGTTCCCTTTGGGGAACTGTATGAAGTGGTGATTAACACTCATTCCGTGACCGTAACCATCTTTGAACCAGCCATTAGGGTGGTTAGTCCTATGGCGGGAGGGTTTTACGGGCTCCCACAAGCTATACAAGGAGCGGGGGCCACCCACACCCACGGACGCAAATATCCCACTGGATGTCAACCCAGAATTTAGAGCCGGAGCTCCGACTCCACTTGCCGGGACTGTCTGGAGCGGGGTTCGAAACCCTACCCCGTCTGGCCCAGCGGCGGGGATCCTACCGCTACGCCAAAGGCCCAATCCGATTAGCAACGTGAAATGGCTGGAATGAGCACAATTCACAGCATTAAAAGAACTCACAATTGAACTGATGATGACCTCAGCAATCTCCTCAACGAGGTGGAGGCGCAGCGCCTGCTCATCATTGGTTATGAGAAGTCAAAGGTGCCGCAAAAAGGACAGATGATAGCTTGGTCTTTCAAGTGGCAGCATAGGGCTCCAGTCACGGGGAGGGAAAAGGCGCAGGAAACGTATGGGTGTCACCTTTTGCGCAGAGTGGGCCTTTTGCGTAGCGGTAAGCATCCCCGCCGCTGGGCCAGAAGGAGTAGGGTTTCGAACCCCGCTCCAGACAGTCTCGGCAAGTGGGGTCGGAGCTCCAACTATAAATTCTGGGTGGACATCCAGCGGGATACTTGCGTCCGCGGGTGTGGGTGCCCCCCCCGTCAGATGGGTTGTGGGAGCCCGTAAAACCCTCACGCCATAGGACTAACCACCCTAATGGCTGGTATGAAGATGGTTATCGTCACGGAAGGAGTGTTAACGTGGCCAGAAATCCTTCCACCACTTCATACAGTTCCTGAAAGGGAACAGTGTGAGGATACGTACGACGATGACCTGTTGCGCAATGCACCTCCTTGGACCCTCAGTCGCAGATGCGAGGGGGCAAATCGTGCAATTGTTAAATTTTTCATTTTATTGACATGTAAAATGTTGGCCCAGTAATTCCCTTCCAAACGCGCGAGTACGGTCGGGGTACTTACGCGTCTGTCCGGAGGAAATGCTGGTTTTCAGCATGCACAGCGCATGTGGGGAAAACCGGCATTTCCTCTCCTCTGAACGAAGGGGTTCAGAGGCAGAACGCGTGCGACTGCACAGGCAGCGCGTGTGCAGTAAAATTCGCCGCTTTCATTCATGCTTTCAGTGAGGTCAAGTCCTTACAACTTACACATGAAAAAAGCATGAGTACAGTTGCTCCAGAGGCTGCGGTTGTTTGGGAAAGGGAGGAAAGGTATTTTAAGAAATGCTGAGGTAAGTTTTAAAGTTTATTTTTGTTTTTTAAAACGGGTTTTCAGTACTGTAGGTAGAAGGATCAATTGTGGCTATGTGAATTGAATTTGCTGTGCTTATTAAATGTGAAAATGACTCCAACATTTTTAAGAAAGAAACTTTTCATCAGTAATATATTCTTTTAAGTAATTATGTATGTGTGTCTGTATATATTCCTTTGCGTGTATGTATATATTCCTTTACTTATGTGTATGAATGTATGTATTTAATTATGACTTTCAGAGAAAGTAACTTATTGGAAAATCATAATTAAAAACATAGGACTAGATTTTCAGTTGCTTGCGCCAGCAGTTAGCGCCTTAAGAGAAGTTATTTTTGGGCGCTATGCGTGTAGCGCCCGGGCGCAGCGCAGTTTGCGCCCCGCCCCAAATTAAGTTGCCCGTTAGCGCCGGCGCAAAGTTTAGCGGCCGCCCGGATGCGTGCGCAGAAAATGACGTCACATCCTCGTGCAGCGCCCTTTGGCCGCCCCGAATCCAAACTTCAGTCGGACCGCCCCATTGTGCGGCTGGCGTCCAGAGCGTTTGTAAAATGGAACGCAACACACCCTGGGGAGCGCAAATTAAAGGGCACTCCTCCTGCACTATAAAAGGCAGTCTGCATGTGTTGTGTGGAAGGATCCAGTCTGTTGTTGTGAACGGTTCCTCCTCCTCCTCCTCCTCCTCCTCCTCCTCCTCCTCATCCTCATCCTCATCATCATCATCATCATCATCATCATCATCATCCTGCTTTCCCCCCAGACTCTGCCTTTGAAAAAAACACATGCACCCTTCCCCTTTAAGAGCTCACTGGCACCAGAGTGTCTGCCGTGCGCTGCGCCCGAGCTTGGGTGTTGCGCTCTGCACCGCCGGCTTAGCGCCTAAAGATAGTAGTGGAACGCCTCTTTTAGCACTCCACCAACCTCTTAGGGCGAAGCCACTGAATTTCCGGCAACGGGGCGCTACTTTGGGGCGGGCGCTAACTTCGGGCGGGCGCTAAGGTTAGCGCCCCAAAACTGTTTATACTGAAAATCTAGCCCATACATTCATATACATAAGTAAAGGAATATAAAACATCCATACATATACGTAAAGGAATATATGCGGACATACATACATAATTACTTATTACTGATGAAAAGTTTCTTTCTTAAAAGTGTTGGAAATGTTACATTACTCATTTTAGAACACTCATTCTCACATTCAATTCACACAGCCACAATTGCTCCTTCTACCTACCGTACTGAAAACCCGTTTAAAAAAAAAATTTAAACTTTAAAACTAACCTCAGCATTTCTTAAAATAACTTTCCTCACTTTCCCAAACAAAAATATTGCCTTTCAGAAGCTCCACGATAAAATATATCTTCCTCCGCAGCCTTGGAACAACTTTAGACATGCTTTTTTCAAGTGTAACTTGTAAGGACTTACCCTCACTGAATCCATGAATGAAATCGACGAAGTTCACTGCGCACGTGCTGCCTGTGCAGTCGCACGCGCTGTGCCTCTGAACCCCTTCGTTCAGAGGACCGGAAATGCCGGCGTTCTCCGCATGCACGGTGTTTCCTGAACGCCGGCATTTCATCCGGCCAGATGCGTGAGTACCCAGACCGTACTCACGCATTTGGACCCGAATCACTGGGCCATAGTATCATCAGGGAGGACAGTAAGATCTGCAAAATTAATATTGTACCATAAGGGTCCTTTGGCAGAAGAGGCCTTGATATTAAAAGACTGTTTTAAAAGAAGCCCAGAAAAAGGGGCATATAAAATGGCCACCAGACCCCGTGACCGACTTATTGGGACACTTTAAAATGGTTCCTGCAGTCCCCAGACAGCCTTTGTGGATTCAACCCACAGTAAGTTCTGGAAGCCGTTTCTGAGAAAACGAAACCAGACATAAACGCATACATATAGATTAGATGCAGATCCAGCCAGACCGGCCTGTAGATAAAGGCCATCAAAATGTTTACCCAGACAAAGGGATTTGTTTCATATTCATAAGGGGAGCATCAAAGTCCCATTAAAGACATTAAGAAGACATTCGAAACAATGCAGGTCATTCCAGACCAGAGATGGCCATCACCGGCCATCCCGAAAGCAGTTTAAATATAATAACTACCCCGCTGTGCAACAAGCCCGCCAAAAGTTAAACAAAGACTAACCTTGATTTGGCAGGAGATAAAGGCCTCATCTGAGAAGTATAATTGGAGACACCCGGGGTAGCGATCGGTAGCCATCAGAGCCATCACAGAGTGCCATCGTAGCCATAGGCAGCGATTAGCCATCAGCAGAGAGGACAGTCATCGTGGTGCTATCATCGTATTGGTGGCATCATCGCTTGAAGAAGAAGAAGAAGGTGATTCAAGTCTGCATCCCGCCCCGAGGTAACCACCGGGAGATCGTCGACAAACCCCGGGCCGTTTGATGAGACAAAACTACAGAAGAAACCTATATGAAAGCCGGCTAGAGGCTTCCAACTGTGGTCAAGCAGATGGTCTCTTCCCCCACATCGACATCCAGGCCCGCTGAGATCCAGCCTGTCCGTGACCTTCACCTCGAGGAAGAGAAGGCGTGTCACAGCTCGCAGCCCGTAGCGCTGACCATGAGGAGACAGGACGCCTGAAAGGATCAAAACGCAGACCTGTTTCAAAACCTTGCAATTCCTAGTTGGATTGGTGAGCATGTTTCTGGCCCTACATAATCGGATCTAGATAGGTTTAAGGGGATGGGCATTTTGGGTATAATTAACATGGGTTGTTGTCCCTCGATGTTCCGTGTGTTTCCCCATTTCATGATGACTTTTGTAAAGTACAATATGCCTGTATCTATTTTAGCTAGTGCTGTATTGTTATGATTTGCTTTTCCCTCCCAGGTACCCTCTTATTTGCTTGCATTTGATTTGTTTTTCCTTATGCAATAAAATGTCATTTCGTTTCATTAAACTTGGTCTATAAGAGTATTCTCTGCATTGTAGTTCCTGCACCTAAGTCCAGTGTCTGGAACTTAAGGGGTGAGTGGGTCGAACCACTCAAGGTTTTACTGTGCAAAAGAGAGAGAGAGGCCTCTGGCAAGAGAAACCTCTGCAACCTCAGAGAGAAAACCCCTTACAGTGTGAACAAATTTTGCATGCAGCCTAGACAATTTTCAACTGGTGTTACTTAACCATTGTTAGTCTAAACACTGCCCATTTCTTAGCTATAATGAATTCCTAGCCCATAAAGTTTAATTAATTAAATAACAAAAACAAAGTTATATGGGGATGGTAGTGCAGGTGGTGTACTGCAACTGCAACATGTGGGAGTTTGTGGAGAGCATCGCAATCCTGGATGACCACGTCTGTAGTAAATATCTGCACCTTGAGGAAGTTCAGCTCAGAGTTGCTGTGCTGGTGTCCAAGATGCAGACATTGTGGGGCATCAGGGAGGGGGAGAGCTACCTGGACACTTTGATCCAGGAGTCACACCCCTTAGGTTAGGTAGTGGTTCAGATCTGGTTAGTGGTCAGGGACAGGAGGGTGTGACTGCGACTCAGGCAGGTAAGGGGACCCCAGGTGCAGTGCTGAAGGATTCTCGGCTTTTTCCCTTATCCAACAGGTACGAGGTGCTTGCTGCCTGTGTGGATGAGGGCAAAGTCTGCAGGGTGGATGAGCAAACTGACCACGGCACCATAGTACAGGAGACCATTCAACTGGGGGGAGTGAAAAGGAATGTTGTAGTGGTAGGGGACAGTATAATCGGGGGGATAGATACTCTCCTGTGGCAGTGACCAGGAGTTTTGAAGGCTGTGCTGTCTGTCTGGTGTCAAGGTTAAGGATATCTCCTCACAGCTGGAGATGAATTTGGAGTGGGAAGAGGAGGATCCAGTTGCTGTGGTCCATGTAGGAACCAATGTCATAGGTAGAACTAAGAATGAGGTTCTGTTGAGAGAGTTTGAGGAGCTAAGTTCCAAATTAAAACACAGAACCTCAAAGGTAATAATTGAGCCAGAAATTCGTGTTGGAGGCTTCCCGCGGGTGCAAGCCCCGACCTGCACTTACCTAGTGCGCCTGCCGTTGTGCTGTGGGACCGCATGGGATTCCGATCCTGGGTCCAAGTTCGAAGCGTCCCCTGGGATTACGTGGGCCATGGAGAGCCAATCGTAGCAGGGAATCTCTATTCATAGATTTGACAGGAAGACCTGTCAAATCTATGAATAGATATCGGCCCCAAAACCTAACTAAAACTTCAAATAATTTTTTTTTAAATCACATTTTTAAAATAAATATAAATTACATAAAATAACTATTTTAAACAATAATTGAAATTTGAAAAAAATAATTACAGTTTTTAACGGGGCTAAAAATAAACTTACCTTTCTTTAAAGTATTTAAAAATAATAAACCTGTGGATAAAATGTTTTAATTTTACTTAATTCAACACTTACCTTGTTAAAAGCAGGCCTTGTGACTGGTTTTTAAATGCGCAGCTGCTAGAGACTTACCGTCCCAGAGAAATCTGTAAAAAAATCGGAAGTTCCAGGCATACGTGCTGCCTCTCCAGTGCACGCGTTTGACCTGTGAACCCCTTCCTTCAAGGGAACGGAAGTTCTGGTTTCCAGCGCATGTTCAGTGCATGCACAAAACCGGCACATTCGTTGGCCCTACGGGTGAGCACACAGTGCGTACTTACCCGTGGGGACTCGAATTTCTGGCCCATTAATCTCTGTTAGCTGAGCAACACACAAAATAGTATAGCGACAAGCAGATTAGAATGTTAAATGCGTGGCTGAAAGAATGGATTGGTAGACAGGGGTTTCGATTCATGGGGCACTGGCACCAGTACTGGGGAAAGAGGGAGCTTTTCCATTGGGACGGGCTCCACTTAAACCAGGCTGGGACCAGTGTCCTGGCAAACCAAATAACTAGGGCAATAGATAGAACTTTAAATTAATGAAGTGGGTGGCAGGATTTATGGAAGTATAAATTCAAAAGCAGCAAGAGAAATGTCGAGGCTGTAGAGCAGAGCAGAGATTTGGGTAAAAATAAGCAGAGTGGGTCAGGAAGGGACAGAGAGCTTAATAAAGGTAATAGGGCATCAGTGACTTAGGTGACATCAAGGAAAAATAGAAAAAAGTTAAAGTTAATGGCACTATATCTGAATGTGTGAAGCATTCGCAACAAAATAGATGAATTAATAGCACAGATAGACATAAATGGGTTTGATGTAATAGTCATTATGGAGATGTGGTTGCAGAGTGACTAAGGTTGGGAACTAAATATTCCAGAATGCTTGACTTTTAGAAGAGAGGCAGAATGGAAAAAGCCCTGATTATAAAGGATGGGATCAAGACAGTAGCGAGAAAGGATCTTAGCTCGGAAAAATTGTAGGGTTCGCAAAATTGGACTTTGTACGATTGCCAGAGTGGTGCCCCAGGGAAACGGAGCAATTATGCCAGGTCCTGTTAACAAACATGTTTAAACAGTTTACGAATTCGACTTTGCCGATGTCGACAGAGCCGAATTGTACACCACACCACATGAGGTCTTGGACAAAATAGGGAGGCAAAGAAGGGGTGCAGTAAATGATATTTTCACAGCTTTTAATACAGGAACTTCTGTCATCAACACACTGGATGACGTGGAGCTGCAAACCCAAATCAATGGTTTGAAAACACAGTTAAGAAAGATACTGACTGATGAGAATAAGTTAGTGGGTTCTGAGTTAAATGAGGACCAGGCCATGACACTACACTTAAAAGAGATAATAGCTGAGCTGGAGAAACATGCCAAAACGGTAAATGCTCTCATCAGGGAGGATCGGAATGCGTCCGATCAGGCTGCGCAGAATGAAGCTTGTGTGCTATACGGGGCGTGGTTACTGGGCGAGGACCGCAGTAATCTGGAGGATTTGAAACAAGGCTTAGTCCCCTCCTGGATCAGCAACACACCTCGCAGCCCTCCACCCTTTTGAGAATACATTGAGTCCGTGCCAGCTCAGACTAGCTTCAGAGGCCTACCCAGTCCCAGTGGACTGTGGACGGTCTAATCACACCATTATGGGTATAGTGGTAAGAATGCCGGTGATGGGAAAGACAGCAAAACCCGCCCCGGTATACAGGGTGGAGAACATTGGAGTCATTCAGGGGGGTGCGCACATTCGCTACACAGGGGTCCCACCTTACGTCATTCGATGGGAGCATGCAATGACGGGTACCGACCTCTCGGGGTGCCGGAGCCGGGGAGCACACATCATCCTGTGTCCCCAGCACTTGAATGCCCATTCAAAACCACAGTGCGGGTTCAGAACTGCTGGCGCGAAGCCTATAAATTGCACCATGGAAGCAATGGCACAAGGCCATGTGCCCACGCAGGTGGCATATATAGGAGGTGGGACATACTGTGTCACCACTGCAGCGCCCCACTGCCAACATGGACAGCATGGTTGGTGTCCAGTTAGTGACAGCAGCTTCTGTTTCAAGCCCAGGGCAGAAGTTCAAGTGGCCCAAGAGCGAATTGTCCCCATTCCTGAACCTTCCACTGTTCACATCACTGTGAAAGAGAATTTAACTGATTCTGAGCAATTCATTGCACATTTTGGATATATCATTCCCCCTCTCCCTGAAAACCTCATCAAGATATTATAAGCCGTTGTTGTTTCACAGAAACACTTCTACACACTGGAGCAGAAGACTTTAGAGAGAGGGGCAGAAATATTGGATATAGTGACCCCACCATGGTGGGACCTGTTCACTAATATAGAAGTCCCTTCTTGGATTAGGATAGCCTCCCACGTTCTTGTAGTGTGCCAGGTTATCATTGTAGTTTATTTGCTGTTTGTACACTGTAAAAAGGTCAAACATTCGCAAAAGTATGAGAATAGAGGGGAATGGAGGGAGCATTATGTGCGGGTAGAAGAAGAGACACCCATTCAGATTTTGCTGCTTTGTATAAAGTTAAAGTTTTCCCTCCCTCCTCTGTATTATTTTTTGATATGTATTCATGTGCATTTTTGATTTTTCGTGTGTGTACTTTATTTTATTATTGAAGTTTTATTAGATGTGATGTTATTATTAGAAGGTAATGTGTATACACAAGGTGATGTAGGGGTATAAGGCCCCCCTCCACGCCTGGAAGTAAGTTGTTAGATTTTTTTTTAACTCCAAGGTATTGCCATCTATAGATGCTTAATATACACTAGATTTTTCTGAATTGGGAAATGCATGTGTCGTGGGGTCATAGATAGGTAAATACTGGGGATGGTTAGATTGTGGAAAGACAGAAAATTTTGCTCACCCAGAATTATCATACTTCAAGCAAGTTACAGTATCATCAGGGGGGCGTGTAGGATTCGCAAAATTGGACTTTGTATTAATAAGGGTCAAATGGCAGAAGAGGCCATGATTTTAAAGACTGTTTTAAAGGAAGCCCAGAAAAAGGGGCATAAAAAATGGCCACCATACCATGTGACCAGCTTATTGGGACACTTTAAAATGGTTCCTGTGCAACCTCAGACAGCTTTGTGGATTCAACCCACAGTAAGTTCTGGAAGCCGTTTCTGAGAGAACGAAACCAGACCCACACGTATACATATGGATTAGATGCAGATCCAGTCAAGGTCGGCCTGGAGACAGAGGCCATCTAAATGTTGACCCAGACAAAAGGGGACAATTTCATATTCATGAGAACAGCACCCAGGACCAGATAACGAGATCAGCAGGACATTAAAAACAATGAAGGTCATTCCAGACCAGAGATGGGCCTTTACCGGCCATTGAAAACATTTTAAAATATAATAACTACCCCGCTGTGCTCCCAGCCCGCCAAAAGTTAAACAAAGACTAACCTGATTTTGGGCGGGAAGTGGAAGCTTCTGGGGGAAAAGTATAACTGGAGGAGTTGGAGTTGTACAAGAACACTCGTAGAGAGGCACGCAGACACTCGGGAAACTCTGAAGGAGACACCGGAGTTGTAGTTGGAGACAGCAGTGGGTGAAGAGGAGTCACTTCGGGAGAAGATCAGCAAACTCCTCTCCACCATCGGAGGAGGAAGAAGAATCAAGCCAACATCAAGAAGGCCGCTTGAGCCGGCGTCCCGCCCCGGGGAAACACATTGGGAGATCATCGACCATCCCCGGGCCGTTGCTGAAACGAGAGGCCATCGACCCAACTTGGGAGAAGAAACAAAAAAATAAAACCCCAAGAGAAGAAACCTTCCAGCCACCCCGGCTCGGGAGAAGAGATAAAAACAAACTGAAGAAGCAATGGGAGCCAGCCCAAGGCTCCTCTGACCAGGGTCAAGCTGATGACCCTCGACCCCGCCGACATCCAGGCCCGCTGGTGTCCAGCCGCCCCGACCCCCACCTCAGGAGAGAGATGTGGCGCAGCTCGCAGGGGTTCCACGATCCACGAGGAGACGGAGCACCTGAAGGGATCAAAACACAGACTTGATTTCAAAACCTTGCACTTCCTAGTGGGATTGGTGAGCATGTTTCTGGCCCTTCACAATCAGATCTAGATAGGTTAAATAAGGGGGTGGATTTAAGGGTACAATTAAATGAGTTGTTGTCCCTCGATGTTCCGTGTGTTTCCTTATTTCATGCTGATCTTTGTAGAGTATAAGATGCCTGTATTTGCCTCAGTTAGTACTGTGTCGTTATGATTTGTTTGTGTGTTTTTCCCTCCCATGTACTCTCTTATCTGCTTGCATTTGATTTGATATTTTTCCTTATGCAATAAAATTTCATTTTGTTTCATCAAACTTGGTCTACAAGAGTTTTCTCTACATTGTGGTTCCTGCCCCAAAGTCCAGAGTATAGAATCTAAGGGGCGAGTGGGTCGAACCACTCAAGGTTTTACTGTGCAATAGAGAGAGGCCTCTAGAGAGAGAAACCTCAGGGACATCTCTCGAGGAAAACCCCTTACAAAATTAGATGTAGAATCACTTTGGGTGGAGCTAAAAATCCACAAGGGGCAGAAAACACTGATGGGATTAGTTTATAGGCCCCCTAACAATTGTTGTAGTGTTGGGCACAGTAGAAATCAGGAAATTAGAGGTGCCTGTAACAAGGGTAACACAGTAATCATGGGGAACTTTAATTTTCATATAGACTGGGCAAACCAAATTTGCAGTAATAGTGTGGAGGACAAGTTCATGGAATGCATTCAAGATCATTTTCTAGATCAGTATGTCCAGGAACCAACCAGGGAACAGGCTATTTTAGATCTAGTATTGTGCAATGAGACAGCGTTAATTAATAACCTTGTAGTGAAGGAGCCTCTGGGGTGCAGTAATCATAATGTGATAGAATTTTATATTGAGTTTAAGAGTGCTTTCGTTAAATCTGAAAATAGGGTCTTAAATCTGAATGAAGCAAACTACACAGGTATGAGCTGCGAGTTGGCTAAGGTAGGTTGGGAAACTAAATTAAAAGATATGATGGTAGATAAACAATGGCAAACATTTAAAGAAATAATTCACAATTCAGAATGATTATACATTCCCTTAAGGAATAAAAACTCCATGGGAAAATGGTCAAACTGAGGCTAACAATAGAAGTTAAAGATAATAATAGATTAAAGGAAGAGGCTTATAACGTTGCCAAAAAGAGTAGTAAGCCTGAAGATTGGGAGGATTTTACAATTCAGCAAAGAAATTGATAAAAAGAGGGAAAATAGAATGTTAGAGTAAACTAGCAAGAAACATAAAAACAAATTGTAAAAGCTTCTATAGGCATGTAAAAAGGAAGAGATTAGCGAAAGTAAACATGGGTCTCTTACAGACAGAGACAGAGACAGGAGAAATTGTAATGGAGAATAACAAAATGGCAGAGACATTAAACTAAAATACCTTGTATCGGTCTTCATGAAAGAAGACACAAAAAACATTCCAGTAATAGTGAGGAACCAAGGGTCTGGTGAGAATGAGGAAATTAAAGAAATTAGTATTACTAAAGAAATAGAGTCACAGGGCTCGAATTTCCAAGCCATGTGGAGGCGGGTTTGGAGGCGGGAGTGGTGGGAAAATTGCAGAATCAGGGGGCACGAATCCATCCTGCCCCCCAACCCGCCTTCGTGCCAATGTCCCAGGAGGCGGGTATCCGACCTGTGCTGGGAGCCGCCTCCCCAAGGCGGGAAGGGGATTAGTGCCAATTAACTGCCTGTTAACAGGTAGTTAACAGGCAGTTTTTTGCCTAATCCCTATTTTTAGCCCTGAAGTGTAGGCTTCCCGACGGCTCCGAACCACGCCAAGTTAGCGAGGCAGGACGCTGGTCAGCAGAGGTTGGAGGGGTCGAGATGTCTGTTGTGCAAGTGAATGATGGGTGCATGTGTGCATAGGTAAGTGTGTGAGGTGTGTGTAAAGTGTTTTAATAAGTTTTACTTAGCTTTACTTTCTCCTGCAGGCTTCCTTCCTTCAGTTCTCGGGAGTCCCACAATTCACCGGCACAGAAAGCAGAATGCCACTGAAATGTCAAAATCTGCAGCATTCTGCTTTCTGGTCTGGCGAGCTCTCTAACTGAGTCCGAGTAGAAGGACTCAAGTTAGAAGACAGGTTGTCAGTGTTTGACAGCTTCACAGAGCTGATTTTAAATCTGTCAAAAACTCTTGACAGATGGAATGTCAATCGCTGACATCACCAGTAACCAGGCGTCCCTTAATTGGCCTGCTGAGCCCGCTGGGTGGGCTCAACAAGGTCAATCAAGGGAAAATAGCATGGGTTGGCCACAAGTCAATGGAGGCGGGACCACAACCCAAAAAGTGGGAGCCCTGCCTCCATCACGTCCCCATTGACAAAATCTAGCCCATAGAGTCATAGTCATAGAGTCATAATGCCAAAGAAGGAGGCCATTCAGCCCATTGAGTCTGTGCCGGCTCTCTGTAGAGCAATCCAGTCAGTTCCATTCCCCCGTTAGGTCACGATTTTCTTGATCGATGCGGCTTGGGAATGGATCAGCTGGTTTCCGGGTTCCAGTCCCACCCCCAACTTCATCCGGCCCACGGACATGACTTTATGTCAATTGGTCTTGTTAACCCCACCCTGTGGGCTTGCCAGCCAATTAAGAAGAAACCGGTCAGATGACATCATTTGATGACTCGTCATCTGCTGGTTATCTTAAGAGACCACGCACAATTTTTTTTTGACAGCTCATTTCTCAGTGTTTGACAGCATGGAGGTGCTGCAAACACTGACAATGACTGTTCATAGGTGAGCTCTTGTACCCAGGCTATCCAGTGACTCTCTCCTTAGGCTGGAACAGATGGCAGCTGCAGGTGAGGTTGCAGCAGTGATCTGTTACTGGTGAGATCTGTTACTGGTGAGAGAGGTTCTCCCACTGAGGTAGGACTACACATACAATTCAAAACTTGTTACCTACAGAAAAGTCTAACTGCATTAAAAATGAATTCCCCAACATTTTCTTACCTCTGAAACTCACCAGTGCACCATTGGATCTTTCACACCACTTTTGCAGCTGTCATCAATGCAGAAACGTTACAGCAGACTCAACACGCCACACCTACCTGGCGTGGTGTGCGGATATCAGGAAGCCCGAAGTAGAAGTGTCAAAATTGAAAAAGAGCCTGTTAACTGCCTGTTAACAGGCAGTTTAAGTGTCTATAATCTTCTTCCCGCCACTAGGTGTCGGGTCCATGCGCAAATCGGGGACCTGCCATTTGGGAAGATTGATTGGAGGCGGGTTGACAGCGGGTTTCCTGCCCGCTGGCATTCTTTGCGATTTTGCCAGCGGTCCCGCCTCCAAACCCATCCCCTGAGTGCCGGCAAAATTCCGGCCATAGAGTCAAAATAGTACCAGAGAATTTAATGGGACCAAGAGTTGAAAAATCCCCTAGACCTGGTGGCCTACATCCTAGGGTTCTAAAAGAGATGGTTACAGAGGTAATGGATGCATTGGTTTTGATCTTCCAGAATTCCCTAGATTCTAGAATGGTCCCTGTGGATTGAAAGGTAACAAATGTAACCCTGATATTCAAGAAAGAAGAGAGTGAGAAAACAGGGAACTATGACCAGTTAGCCTGAAATCAGTAGTAGGGAAAATGCTAGAATCTATTATTAGGGACGTAGTAACAGGGCACTTAGAAAATCCTAATATGGTTGGACAGAGTCAACACATATTTAGGAAAGGGAAATCATGTTTGACAAATCTACTAGAGTTTTGAGGTTGTAACTAGTAGGGTAGATAAGGGGGCACCAGTGGATGTAGTGTATTTGGATTTTCAGAAAGCATTCGATAAGGTGCCACACAAGAGGTTATTACACAAGATTAGGGCTCATGGGATTGGGGGTTATATATTAGCATGGAATGAGGATTTATGAACAGACAGAAAACAGAGAGTAGGAATAAACGGGTTATTTTGGGGCTGGCAGGCTCTAACTAGTGGGGTACCGCAAGGATTAGTGCTTGAGCCTCAGCTATTTATAATCTCTATCAATGACTTAGATGAGGGGACCGAGTGTAATTTTTCCAAGTTTGCTGATGATACAAAGCTAGGTGGGAAAGTAAGTTGTGAGGAGGATCCAAAGAGGCTGCAAAGGGATATAGACAGGTTACATGATAGGGCAAGAACATGGCAGATGGAATATAACATGGAGAAATGTGAAGTTATCCACAAATAGAAAAGCAGTATATTTTTTAAATGGTGATAGATTGGAAAATGTTGGTATTCAGAGAGACTTGGGCAATGTTTCCTCTAATTTTTTTTGGGGTGTGCCCACCCTTTAACTGGCTGCGCAGCCCATTCATATTTTCACGCATGCGCGGTTTCTTGCATTGAAAAGCCAGGGAGTGGTCTGCACGGGAGTTCCAGACTGGGAAAATTGGACATTAGTGTCCCTGTATACAAATCACTGAAAGTTAACATGCAGGTACAGCAAGCAATTAGCAAAGCTAATGGTATGTTAGCCTTTATTACAGAAGGATTGGAGTATAAGAGTAAAGAAGTCTTACTGCAATTATATAGGGCTTTGGTGAAACCACACCTGGAGTACTGTGTACAGTTTTGGTCTCCTTATCTAAGGAAGGATATACAGTACTTGCCTTAGAGGGAGTGCAACGAAGGTTCACCAGACTGATTCCTGAGATGGGGGGATTGTCCTATGAGAAGATGTTGAGGAGACTAGGCCTATATTCCCTAGAACTTAGAAGACAAAGAGGTGATCTCATTGAAAGGTATATAATTCTTAGGGTGCTTGACAGGGTAGATGCTGGGAGGGTGCTTCCCCTGGCTGGGGAGTCTGGAACTAGGGGTCAGAGTCTCAGAATAAGGGGTCAGCCATTTAGGACTGAGATGATGAGAAATTTCTTCACTCAAAGGGTTGTGAACCTTTGGAATTCTCTACCCCAGGGGGCTGTGAATGCTCAGTTGTTGATTATATTCAAGACAGAGATCGATAGATTTTTGGATATTAAGGGAATCAAGGGATATGGGAATAGTGCGGGAAGGTGGAGTTGAGGTAGAAGATCAGCCATGATCTTATTGAATGGCGGAGCAGGCTCGAAAGGCTGAATGGCCTAATCCTGCTCATATTTTTTACGTTCTTATAAGACCAGCTGGTCCATCGAGCAATTTAGCATTATGATTCCCATCACTCTTCCACCCAACAGAAATCTCCTGGGAGAGGCCAAAAACACAAGGGAAAAGTTTTGGAAAATCCTTTCCAAACCCTCGAAGGTAATCAAAACACATCCCAGGAGACCACGGTGATCATGAGACACACCATCCAATATCCCACCTATTTCTTGTATGCAGTGATATCAGCCAGGAACTCAGCTACTCCCTTTTGAATGCTTCCAGCGGCACTCACTGTATCAGTCGATAACTTGTTCCAAAAATCAATGACCTTCTGCAAAAAGAAAAACCTCCTAACGTCTAACCTAGTTCTATGCTTGCATAACTTATATGCATGTCCCCTCGTTCTGCCTAACCTATCTAACTCAAATAGTCAATCCACATGGACAGAGTGGCCTCTTTTATTTTAAAGATTTTATGGAAGCTCCTGAAGTCAGTGGGGATCCAGCACAACCAAGTACCCAGGCTTTCCAGGGGCTTCTACTGGACTCCACGGAATTAAGGCAGGAGTCCAGCAGAACCCTTGAGTAAATCTGGGGCCAATATCAGCAATTCAGTGGGCAAAGGTAATGACTGTGATTCAATAGTTTGACCTAATTTATTCATTTTTGTTGCTCAGTGAAGTTAAAGAAGACAACTAAGGTGATCACTCTGCATTATGGGTAGTCTAAGATTAATTTGACCAAGACTTCACTGAATGACAGTGAAGTTTGAAGTTTATTTCTCCACTACTGTGCAATTAAAAAGAATGTTTCATTCAAAATGCAATATTTTCTCATTTCAATGGTCGAACTAAATGTAAAGTGTAAGAAGGAGCATAAAGTGCCATGTGGCCGCTCAGCTGTCTGCCGGACCCGCACAGACCTGGAACATCTTTTCCGTTGTTAAACTCCACGCATACGCGAAACTGTGAATGGGCTGTGCAGCCCGTTAAAGGGGCAGCGCACCCAAATAATTAGGGGGCACATTGGTTGGAAGTCTTTAAAATGGAGCATTCTGCCTTTTACCACTCAGTTCCACTGGGATCCCACTGGCCACCATTTTAGAAACATAGAAGATAGGAACAGGAGTAGGCCATTCGGCCCCCCGAGCCTGTTCCGCCATTTAATGAGACCATGGCTGATCAACCAAATTCAGTACCCTGTCCCTGCTTTCTCGCCATATCCCTTGATCCCTTTAGCCTTAACAAATATATCTAACTCCTTCTTGAATATATTTAATAAGTTGGCCTCAACTGCCTTCTGTGGTAGAGAATTCCACAGGTTCACAACTATCTGGGTGAAGAAAGTCCTCCTCATCTCAGTCCTAAATGGCGTACCCCTTATCCTTAGACTGTGATCCCTGGTTCTGGACTCCCCCGCCATCAGGAACATCCTTCCTGCATCTAGTCTGTCTAGTCCTCATAGAGTCATAGAGTCATAGAGTTTTACAGCGCAGAAAGAGGCCCTTCGGCCCATCGTGTCTGCGCCGTCCATCAATCCCTGTCCAGTCTAATCCCATTTTCCAGCATTTGGTCCATAGCCTTGTATGCAATGGCATTTCAAGTGCCCTTCCAAATGCTTCTTGAATGTTGTGAGGGTTCCTGCCTCTACCACCCTTTCAGGCAGTGAGTTCCAGCTTCCAACCACCCTCTGGGTGAAAAAGTTCCTCCTCAAATCCCCCCTAAATCTCCTGCCCCTTACCCTGAATCTATGCCCCCTTGTTATTGACCCCCCAACTAAGGGGAAAAGTTCCTCTTTATCTACCCTATCTATGCCCCTCATCATTTTGTACACCTCAATCAGGTCCTCCCTCAGCCTCCTTTGCTCCAAGGAAAACAACCCCAGCCTGTTGAGTCTTTCTTCATAGCTGAGGCGCTCCATCCCAGGTAACATCCTGGTGAATCTTCTCTGCACCCTCTCGAAAGCAATCACATCCTTCCTATAGTGAGGCGACCAGAACTGCACACAGTACTCCAGCTGTGGCCTCACCAGCGTTTTGTACAGCTCCAGCATAACCTCCCTGCTCTTATATTCTATGCCTCTGCTAATGAAGGCAAGTATCCCATATGCCTTTTTAACCACCTTATCTACCTGTTCCGCTGCCTTCAGGGATCTATGTACATGTACACCAAGGTCCCTTTGACCCTCTGTACTTCCTAGGGTCCTACCGCTCATTGTGTATTCCCTTGCCTTATTTGTCCGTCCAAAATGCATCACCTCGCACTTTTCAGGGTTAAATTCCATTTGCCACTTTTCCGCCCATCTGACCAACCCGTTAATATCGTCCTGTAGCCTGAGGCTTTCCTCCTCGCAATTTACCACCCCACCAATTTTCGTGTCATCCGCGAACTTACTGATCATACCCTTCACATTCTCATCCAAATCATTAATGTAGATCACAAACAGCAAGGGACCCAGCACCGATCCCTGAGGTACCCCACTGGACACAGGCTTCCAGTCACAAAAGCAACCTTCGACCATCACCCTCTGCCTCCTGCCACTCAGCCAGTTTAGGATCCAACGCGCCAAGGCCCCCTGGATCCCATGGGCTCTTACCTTCTTGACCAGTCTCCTATGCGGGACTTTGTCAAAAGCTTTACTGAAGTCCATGTAAACCACATCCACAGCATTTCCCTCATCCACACACCTAGTCACCCCCTCGAAAAATTCAATCAGATTGGTCAGACATGATTTACCCTTGACAAAGCCATGCTGACTATCCCCGATTAATCCTTGCCTCTCCAAGTGGAGACTAATTTTGTCCCTCAGAATTTTTTCCAATAATTTCCCTACCACAGATGTTAGGCTCACTGGCCTGTAATTCCCTGGTTTATCCCTGCTACCCTTCTTGAATAATGGTACGACGTTAGCTGTTCTCCAGTCCTCTGGTACATCCCCTGTGGCCAGAGAGGTTCTGAAAATTTGTGTCAGAGCCCCTGCAATCTCCTCCTTTACCTCACACAACAGCCTGGGATACATCTCGTCCGGGCCTGGGGATTTATCCACTTTTTGGCCTGCTAAAACCGCTAGTACCTCCTCTCTCCCGATGCTAATATGTTCAAGTATGTCACAGTCCCCTTGCCTGACTTCTATGTCTACATCGTCTTTCTCCATAGTGAACACAGAGGCAAAAAATTCATTTAAAACCCCACCTACTTCATCTGGCTCTACACACAGCTTGCCACTTTGGTCCCTAATGGGCCCTACCCTTTTCCTGGTATCCTCTTGCCCTTAATATACTTATAAAACATCTTAGGATTTTCCTTTATTTTGCTCGCCAGTGTTATTTCATGGCCCCTCCTCGCCCTCCTAATTTCCTTTTTAAGTATGCCCCTGCACCTTTTATACTCCTCTAGGGCTTCCTCTGTCTTTTGTCTTTTGTAACTGCCAAAAGCCCCCCTTTTTTTCCTAATGCATTTTTGTATATCCCTTGTCATCCAAGGTTCCCTTTGCTTGTTGGTCCCACCCTTGACCTTTACAGGAACATGTTGGTGTTGTACTCTCTCTATTTCCCTTCTGAAAGCCTCCCACTGTTTTGATGTGGATTTTCCTATAAGTAGCTGCTCCCAGTCCACTTTGGCCAGATCCTGTCTTATCTTATTAAAATCGGCCTTCCCCCAATTTAGAACCCTTATTTCCGGGCCGTCTTTGTCTTTTTCTATGACCACCTTAAATCTCACCGAATTATGGTCACTATCGCCAAAATGCTCTCCTACAGACACTTCCACCACCTGCCCGGCTACATTCCCTAGAATTAGGTCCAGTACCGCCCCCTCTCTTGTAGGACTTTCTACATGTTGGCTCAAAAAGCTCTCCTGGATGCACTTTAAGAATTCTGCACCCTCTAAGCCTTTCACACTCTGACTATCCCAATTTATATTGGGGAAGTTGAAATCCCCCACTATTATTACCCTATTATTTTCACACTTTTCTGAGATTTGCCTACATATCTGTTCCTCTATCTCCCCCTGACTGTTTGGGGGCCTATAGTACACTCCCAGCAAAGTGCTTGACCCCTTTTTGTTTTTAAGTTCTAACCATATGGCCTCATTAGAGGAACCCGCTAATATATCATCCCTCCTTACAGCAGCAATTGACTCCTTAATTAATATTGCAGCACCCCCTCCCCTTTTACACCCCCCTCTGTCTCGCCTGAAGATTCTATACCCCGGAATATTCAGCTGCCAGTCCTGACCCTCCCTCAACCATGTCTCCGTGATAGCAACAATATCGTACTCCCATGTGTTCAACAACAACTTCAGTTCATCCACCTTATTTGCAAGACTCCTTGCATTAAAATAAATGCCTTCCAGCCCTGCCATATTCCCTTTTGCCTTCACATCTTTGCTCTGCCTTCCCTGCTGACTTCTTTTTTCCTCCGTATTTGGCTGTACATCACCCCCTACTATAGCTCCACTCTGTATCCCATCCCCCTGCTGAGTTAGTTTAAACCCCCCCCAGCAGTGCTAGCAAACCTCCCCGCAAGGATATTGGTTCCCCTCTGGTTCAGGTGTAAACCGTCCGACTTGTACAAGTCCCACCTGTCCCAGAAGCAGACCCAGTGATCCAGGAAACTAAAGCCCTCCCTCCTGCACCATCCCTTTAGCCACGCATTCATCTGTTCTATCCTCCCATTCCTATAGAATTCCTGTTAGAATTTTATAAGTTTCAATGAGATCCCCTCTCATTCTTCTAAACTCTAGCGAATATAAGCCTAATCGACCCAATCTCTCTTCATACGTCATTCCTGTCATCCCAGGTATCAGTCTGGTGAATCTTCGCTGCACTCCCTCCATGGCAAGATCATCCTTCCTCAGATAAGGCAAGCAAAACTGCACACAATACTCAAGGTGTGGCCTCACCAAGGCCCTGTACAACTGCAGCAAGACATCCTTGCTCTTGTACTCGAATCCTCTCGCTATGAAGGCCAACATACCATTTGCCTTCTTAACCTGCATGCTCACCTTTAGCGACTGGTGCACAAGGACACCCAGGTCTCGTTGCACTTCCCCTTTTCCCAATCTATTGCCTTGTTAGAGAATTCCACAGGTTTTAACTGCTCAATCAAGTTCGCTGGCTGATGCACACACGGAAGCAGATGGAATCCTCATAAATCTATGCAAATTGGGGTCGCATTCCATCAAGGGATTGGATTTTAACCAGGGCCTGAGAGGGGAAGCTACTGTGGCTTTCCCACTAGGTGAAGGTGGATTGGCATCTATTGGGATGATGAAGAGGCTCTCCAAGTTAAGTGGAAAACTTTCCTGTGTGTGGGGCTGAACAAAATCACACCATGTTACAGAGTTAGCAACCAGTCGAATTAAAAGAAATGTAAAACATAATTAGAGTAATATCTGAAAATTCTTCTTGTCCTGTTTTGATCTAATTAAGCATAAAAACTTTAGGAGGTTATGTTCTGGCTCTGAGCATCTTAAAATGATTTAGATTTGGCTAGTTTCCTTATCCAACTGTTGCAGTTATTGTAATCAAATATAGTGAATTCTCCCAGTATCTGACCTTGTGTCTCAATTTAGGTGATAGCCACCAATTAGGATTGACCATAGAAAAGATTACCAAAACTCAAACAAAAGTTTGTTTCCGAAAAATACGAAGGTGGCAGTATATTAAATTTTTGAAAGATAGCCTCCTAGTGATAATGATTTAATTTCTCTCTCTTAATCTTCATTTTTTTTTTCATGTTTACATAAATAAATTACTATTAGTGATGGAAAAAGAAATGGATTGCCTTGGTAAATATATAGGCCGTGATTTTATCAGCACTGAGAGAGCGGATTTGGAGGTGGGTCAAGGGTTAAAATCATTTTGATTGGGCGGTTTGCAGCCCCGCCGTCAACCTGCCTCCACGCCACTTTGCCAAATGCCGGCTCTGGGAGTCCCGATCGGTCCCGCCACCAAGCGATGGGAGAGGCCCTTAAGGCAGTTAACTGCCTGGATAAGCCTATTTTAACAGTGGTTTTAGATTTTTGCATATTTTCTGCATGTCCCACGCCGTTTCCAAACCACGCCAGCTGATTGTGCCGGGTTCACCTGTAGGGTTCGAAAACCCACAACCACGTTTTACCAAAAATTGGATTGTCCTATACAGTTTAAAACCAACATCTTCGGCCAAGGCAGAGGTCCCGACAAGCAGGCTGGGATATGCCTGGGACATCCGAATACAGGGGACTGTGGCTCAGAGGCGAGCCATAGATGTCGGCCAATCGAAGCAGAGTGCATTCTCAAAGGCCAATCAGGAGACCGAGTCAGACCTGAAGCGAGGAAACCCCCGGCCAATGGGGACCACCCGGTCCGGGTTTGAATATGTGACTCACCCTTAATCGGGCTATGAATACAGGCCATCATCACCTTAATCAAGTCGGACTAGGGACAATAGTCTTAGGATCACTACAGTTAAGAGGTGGCCCAAACTAATCAAGTCCCAGGACTAACACAATGGGGCAGCAGACTTGGAGGAGCCGATGTGCACTCAAAACAATACCCCTGTCCTCACACCTACCTGTATAAATATGGAACACAAGAAGTCCAACGCTGAGAGAGAACTATTACCAGAAGAATGAACAGGAGAGCGAGTTAAGACGCTGAGGGAAACGACGAGCCCGGGAGGGACGAGCTGGGACGAACTAACATCTAAAGAACTCCAACCGCGCTGAGGAGAAGATCCACCATCAGGCCCCAGGCTCAATCGGTATACTGAAGGTTTACTCTGCTACTAGACGGCGCAACATCGCCACAAGAAGCCGTACTGTATACCGACTCCCGTTCCGGGGACTTCGACAAGAAGACACCAACGACCGAAGTGGCTGTGGAAGACGGCATTCACTCCAGTCATTTCGGAAACCTTTTCCATCAAGCACAAACCAACCAACGACAACCGACCGAAAGCGCAATCAACAAAACCAAACTTCGAGAAAACCCGACCAGACGCAGCAAGGTCCGCTCCGAGGTTTGGGGCACGGCGAACCCCGAGGCACAGGTCGAATTCCGACGACGACAGCAACAACAACAACCCAACAACCGCACTCAAAATTCCATCTGTCAAGGGAGGAGGCTGTGAGTATAATCCAAGGGCCTGCAACTGTCAGTCTAGTTTAGGTAGGAAAGTGGGTTGGTGGGATTGGACTTGGTAAAGATAAAACTGTGTAAACATTCTCGTTGTGTCCGTTCTCTCTCATATTTTATTTATATAGTTATAAATGTGTGTGTGTGTTTATTACGTTTGTGATAGAACTTACCTTGGCAAATAAAATTGGTTGTCACCTGTTCTTTTTCCAAGGACTACTTGTCTCCGAGTGTCTATTTAAAGTGCATCGTTCTCCACCCAAATTCTGGAGTTAGAACCAGATAGGGGCATTAGGGCGCTTCGAACCGGCCAAACATGGGAACAGCAGACTAGGGAAAAGAGAGAGGACTCCAGGAGCACTTGGGCTCAGGAGTACCCCACAGATTAGGTATAAACTGTGCGGGTCGCCACCGTATTTTAGTCCTCCTCTATAAGCTGTTGTTCTCTATCTCCTTGGAGGGTTTTTAGTGACACCCGACCTGCAGGCTAACATAAGCTGCAAGGGTATAAAGGAGACCGAGGCCCAATACATCAACAGGCACTAAAGACCCCTGCAATTGGGCAGAGCAGAGCCCCATCCCCCTACACACCAAGGGCCTGACTTCTTGACAGCTGCAGCTCCAGCATAAAAACGGAGCTCTAACATGGCTGACTTACAGATGACAGAACTTTGTTTTTTCAGATCTTGGAAACCGTTTTGCAGGTCTACTGATCTTGTAAGTTGTGAAGCTGAGATCCATCTCCACTGTGACCTCCTGGGAAAACCCTCTCCCCACATTGACTGAGCGTTTATAACTTCTATTCCTCAACTGACAGAGTCATAGTCATAGAGTTATACAGCACAACAAAAGGCCCTTTAGCCCATCGTGTCCGCGCTGGCCATCAAGCCCTTTCTATTCTAATCCTATTTTCCAGCACTTGGTCTGTAGCCTTGTAGCCTTGTATGCTATGGTATTTCAAGTGCTCATCGGTAGGGGGTGGCGGGTGGCACGTGCGCCCAGTCAGTTATGCCCCTGACTGCTTGTGAGTGGTTCAAATCGCTCCCACGCCCCTGGGTTCTAGACACCGGACTTAGGTACAGGCGGCGATACAGAAAGACTCGAGTAGACAGGTGGTTCAGTGTAAGAAAACCAAGATTTTATTAAAACAGAAACGAGAACACAGTCTTATGAGCAAATTACTGGCAGAGGACAATTACAGGCATATAACAATATGACTATATACTTATACAGGGAATGGGGAACACACGGCACATCGAGGGAAAAACAACTACTTTAACAATCCCCTTATCCTTATCTCACCCCTATACCTAACTAGATTAAGCTATGAGGGGCCAGGAATTCATGCTCACCAATCTCAAGCAAAGTCTGTTTTTTTAGCACTTGCGAGTTTTGAGGTTTGGGCTCTTGTCCTTTGGAGTATTCCGTCGCCACGTGGTCTCAGGGCGCGGTGCTGGAGCTGCTGTTGTGACACACCTTTCTTCTCCTCAGCTACCATCGTCGTCTCCTCACGATGGGTTCTCTTCTTCTTCTCCCTCAGGCGGTCGTCAGCGGTAATGTTGCGTCAACGAGACGGTTGGCAGTCTTCACTGCTTAGATTTTCCTACCCATTCTTTGAACGTTGGTATATTTATTATGGCGTGGACACCTGCGTTTAATGCCAGCTTATTTGCAGTGTTCAACTAGCCAACTTAGTCTCACTGTCCTCAGATATTTTCTTCCCCAAGCGTCAGCTTATAACTCGGCGCTCGGTCTTAATGAATGCGTCTTCTGCTGCCCTTCTCTGCTCTTTGTCGGGTCTACCTTACTCTTCCTCTCGGTTCATCTCACCTCATTTCCTCTGCCCTCTCTCGTGGCCCGGGTGTCCTGGGTGACTTTGGACTCGGGTCTCATCGCCCACCTGCAATTGGTATGGATGTCCTTGGCTGTTAAAGAGAACCCGCCACGAAGCCAGGGCATGAGTGCGGGCGGCAGCAGCCCAAGGCCCGACGAGAGGTCAGATTCAGGAGAAGAGAGCGAGAGTCAAGAGAGTGGTTGCTACTAAGGGCCTACAGTTATACTCCTTTTGATGGCCCTTATCTGCACGCCAAATAAGGTCAGTCCATTGTTTCACTTTTGGCGGGCTGTGTTAAATGATTGTACCAATCTAAAATAACTGGTTTTAGATGGCCGTTTATCACACCTAATGGCCTGATGTCTGAGCTGTATTGTCATTAATGCGTTTTAATCGGCCTGTCCAGCCTTGATGGCTTCCTTAAGCTGTTTCTGATTATTTATGCGGACCAACTAATGGCCTCATTCTTAGGCCTAACTGGGTTGATCTGTTCCAATTTGACGAAAATGCATATTCAATGTTTGCTTAGCTGCCTAGCCCTTCAAACACAAAAGTCCTTTTCACAGAAATGCATTTTAAGTTTTGATTTCCCAAAGCTGCTTGTTCTGTGCTACAGTGTCCAAGCTTTTAAAATCTTACAGGCTTTTGGTCATGAGGTGCGGACGCCACATTTGGGTACCCCTTTTTAAATTGTCCATAGGGTCCTTTTTATTAATAACCTTGGGAGAATGTGGAAATGTTGCTAGTCCTACACTCCCCCCTGTGACACTAAAACATGCTTGAAGTATCATCCTTACAAGGTGAGGAAAATTTTCTGACCTTCCATAGTCAACCTTCCCCTGTAATTACCTATCTAATATACCCATGACACATTCACTTCCCATTCCGCGAAAATGTTGTGTACATAAGGATACATAGAATAATTACAGTCTTTTACACACATCCAAGCATGGAGGGGCCCAACACCCCTGCACCACTTGGTACACATACATCTTTATTAACAACGTGTCGCAAATCTTTATTAAAAACAACAAACACAAAAAAACAACAATCTTTAATCAAAAATGCAAGGAAAAAAACTCAAATGGGTGTATCTACCTCCATCTTCACATAATGTTCCTTCCAGATCTTCTGGTTTCGGAACTCTAACAACTGACATTTTCCCTTGCATTGGATGCAGATTAGATGCAACACTATCCCTAACTGGCAAACCACGAGAATGTGGGAAGCCAGTCTGATCCACGAAGGGACCTCTATGTTATTGAAAATGTCCCACCAGGGTGGAATCATAATATCCAATAACTTAGCCCCATCTCTACGGTTTCCTGCTCTAGAGTGTAAAAATGTTTCTGCAAAACTATAACGGCCTTGAGTATTTTGGTAAGGTATTCAGGGAGAGGGTGAATTTCATAGCCAAAATGCGCTACATACTTCTGCAAGTTGATAAAATTCTCCTTCACAGTGAGGTGAACAGTGGAGGGTTCAGGAATGGGGACAATTCACTCCTGGGCCACTTGAACTTCTGCCTCTGGTTTAAAGCAGAAACTGCTGTCACTAACCGGACACCAGCTATGCTGTCCATGCTGGTAGTGGGATGCGCCGGTGGTGACACAATATGTCCCACCCCCTATATATGCTACCTGCCGGGGAACACGGCCTTGTGCCATTGCCTCCATGGTACAGTTTATAGGTTTCGCGCCAGCAGCTCTGAACCCGCACTGTGTTTTTGAATAGGCATTCAAGTGCTGGGGACACAGGATTATGTGTGCTCCCCGGCTCCAGCACCCTGAGAGGTCAGTACCTGTCATAGCGTGCTCCCACTTTATGACGTAAGGTGGGACCACTGTGAAACGAATGTGTGCACCCCCTTGAATGACTCCAATGTTCTCAACCCTGTATACCGGCGCAGGTCAGGCTGTCCTACCCATGACCGGCATCCTAACTACTACTCCCATGATGGTGTGGTTGGACCAACCACTTTCCACTGGGACTGGGTAGGATTCGGAAGCTAGCCGGAGTTGGCACAGGCCTAATGCATTCTCAAACGGATGGAGGGCTGCGAGGTGTTTTGTTGCTGATCCAGGAGGGGACTAAACCCTGTTTTAAATCCTCCAGATTACTGCGGCCCTCGCCCAGCAACCACGCCCCATACAGCACGCACACCTCATTCTGCGCAGCCTGGTCAGAAGCATTTCTGTCCTCCCTTATGAGGGCATTTACCGTCTTTGCGTGCTTCTCCAACTCCGCTATAATCTCCTTTAAATGGACCGTCATGGCCTGGTCCTCATGTAACTCCGAGCCCACTACTTTGTTCTCATCCATTAACATCTTCCTTAACTGTGTTTTTAAACCGTTTATCTGGGTCTGCAGCTCTATGTCATCCAAACTGTTGATGACAGAGGACCCAGTATTAGACGCAGTAAAAACATCATTCCATACTCCCCTTCTTTGTCTCCCTGCATTACCCAAAAACTCGCGGTGTGTGGTGTACAGTTCGGTTTTGTCAACATTGGCGAAATGGAACTCATAAAACTTTCTGAACATGTCCTTTAATAGGGCCTGGTATAGCTGCTCTGTTTCTTTGGGACACCACTCCGGTAAATGTACCTCGGTGAGATTTAAAATCACGGAGGCTGCCGCGTAATGTACCTCCTGGTACAGCACCTGATCTGCAGGCACTAGTACCAGCCCATTCCCTGGTCCCTTGGTGGTGGTGGGGCACCCTTCCCTGGGTAACCTCACCGCCTGCGCTGTGGGCAGGGGCTTACGAGGGCGGGTCACAAGCTCAGTGGCATTGACTGGGATCAGGTAGTATGGGACCGCGCACACCTTCCGGCTGGCATCCCACTTCATCCCCTTCCCGGCGTCTCGCCACTGCCGGTGGAAAACAATGGATATGCCTGCGGGGCAGACCCTCTCTGACCCCCACATACAGATATAAATCCCTTGATCTGGTTCCCACCACTTGTCCCACCACACACTTAATCCCCCGTGAGTCCCTGTAATCGTCCGGTGGGTGTTGTTCCCCAACCGTTCCCACTCGACTGCGGGGTTCCTCATATCTTTGCTCAGTTTCCTGAGCCACCACCACCTATCCAGAGGAATGTGTCCCTTGCACGTTAAACATATATGCTTTCCTATGGTGACGCTGACCCTTATGGTAACGACCCGTACCCTGGGGCACAGGAGGGAGGCCTCCGCGTACGTGAATCCGGTTTGGCTGGAGTACTGAGATGAATTGGAACACAGCCATCCTGGCCACCTTCCCTCGTGGACGTAGACGACGGTCTCCTCCATCTCCCGTTCACAGCTTCCGTCGGTCGCTACAGGTGCTCTATCTCCCGAGCACCCGTAGATGTGGGAGTCTTCTACATCGTCCCGCTTTCCCAGGCTCAGTCCCATCAGGGTGAGTAGGATTACGATCCCCTTCATCCCGACAGTCTTTCTGTAACAGATACAAAAACATACAGCCAGGTCCCCAAGAGATTCTCTGGCTTGGGTGAAGCATGGTCGGGTCTCGCGACCTCGACCTAAAATACACACACTTAGCAGATTACTACTTAATCTAAACTACCCATCACTTTATTTAACTTAAGCTAAAACACCCAAACTTAAGCTAAATACTTAAACTTAACAATATAACCTTACATTACCTAAACTATGTACATCCGCCGCCCGTCTCCGGGTGGCCAGGCTAATTCCTGGTTGGACTGTGGCACACCGCTTCCTCCGGCGTGGCCGCACCATCCTGCACTGTTGGTCCCTCGCCACCCGTGGCCATTAGCTGGGGGCCTCTGTCCTTTGACTTCCCCCTGACTCGGGAGGCTGTCCCTTTGAACTGGGGAGCTGGTGACCATGGCTTCCTGGGTTGGGGCGTCCATGGGGACCTTCTAGGGACTTTGGTGGGTGGGGCTTTCTTGGCCAATGGGCTTTTAACCCGAACCGCTGTCCCCACCGGTGCAGCCTGTGGCCTAACCAATGCCGCTGGTTAGTCTTCCACTTTGGCTTGACCTCTCCCGAACCTGGGCTAGGGGCAGGTAACTCTTTGCAGCCCGTTGCTGTAGGCTGAGAGACTCCGCCCCCAGGTCCCAAAACTGGGTCCGGAGGGAGGGTCTTCACCCTCGGGTCCCTCCTCATCTGGATCCCAGAAGAGTGGGGGAGTGCCCCAATCGATGGGCGGGATGGCCCCTCCCTTTAAGCAAGCCACAGCGCCTGCCTGTGCAGCTTGTGAACTCGCTCCTGCTGCAGGCTGAGGATTTCTATCCTCAGACCTTACCCCAACTGGCTGTTTTCCCCTTTCAGGTTGAACCAGCTTCCACTGGTTGATATGAAATCATTTGGTACGCCGGGGTATCTTAACGGCGTATACCATGGGGCTGGCTTTATCTACAATGCTGTAGGGCCCCATGTACAATGGCTCCAAACTTTGTACTTGGGCATAGTTCCTCACCATGACCTGATCTCCTACCTCCCACTCGTGCTGCTTTCGGGGTTCGAGCAGCAATCGGTTACTCCGATGCTGCCTTCCCATATTCCCAGCCGTCTGCTCGTGGACCTGCTTAAGGTGCTCAAAGAGGTTTCGGACGAACCTGTCCTGGTTTACCTCCCTGAGCTGACCCTCCGTGAGCACCGGGGCTAGTACATGGGTGGGGGTCCACATAACCCTGCCAGTCATCAGCTCGTACGGGGAGTACCCCGTGCTTTTTGACTGGCTGGCCCGGATCCCCATCAGAACAAACGGTAGGACCTCGGCCCATTTACGGAGCAAGTCCACCGTCTCCTTCCTCAATCTTTCTTTTAGTGTCCTATTCATTCTTTCCACAATCCCTGATGACTGCAGGTTGTGGGCCATGTGCCATTTCCCCTCGATGCCTAGCAGCATAAGGGTATTCTGAATCACCTGTCTAGTGAAGTGACTCCATTGGTCGGACTCCACATACTGTTGTAGTCCTCACTGCGAGAACACTTCCCGGACCAGGATCCTGGCAGTACCCAGAGCTGTGGCTGTTCTGCAGGGGAAGGCCTCTACCCATTTGGTGAACACATCCACCAGGACTAGGCAGTACTTATAGCCTCCCTGGCAGGTGGGCAGGGGCCTGATGTAGTCGACCTGTATCGACTGCCATGGTCCCTCTACCCTCCTGATGTGTCCCATAGGTACCTTCCTTTTGTAGGGGTCGGGGTTATTCGCAGCGCACACAAGACAGCCTGCACAGAACTCGCGGACATCCTCCCTGAGTCCCGGCCACCATCCCACCTGTTCCACCTGCTGCCAGGTGGCCTAAGGCCCGGAGTGCCCTGCTCCTGGACCCTCGTGGGCCAGTTGAAGGAGTTCCCTCCAGTGCTGCTGCGGCACAACTCACTGTTCCCCCCGGAACAGCATGCCCTCTTTCACGGAGAGGGGTGCTGTGCCGTACGGACCCTCTACCCTTTTTCCCTCAGTCACTGCACTGAGGACCGTCATAAGGTCCGGGGCTAATGCTACCCTGCACTCCCTTGGGTCCTGTCCCTACCTCTGACTGCCGCCATGGGTCTGGACCCAAATGCGTCCTAGAAAGTGCCTGTGCGGGCACCCTCCTTGGTGAGCAAGTCAGCCTGCTGGTTGCCCTGGCTGCGGGGTTCTGTGGAGGAATGGGTCTTCACCTTCTGGATGAACACCTCCCCTTCCTCCCCCATTGCGGCCAGGATCTTTTCCAGCAGGGGTTTTGCTGTGAGGGGTCTCCCGTCGGCAGAGGTGTATCCGCGGCGGGACCAGATGGTCAGGTACTCCGTACACGAATTGCACGTGAACATGCTGTCCGAGCAAATCGTGTAGGGGATGGGGAAGATTTCAGGGTGTGTAACAACGTACACCACCACGGACAGTTCAGCCTGTTGGGCGCTCATGGTGCTGGGGAGCTTAATTGCCAGGGCAATGTTCGCCGCTGGGTCATAAACTCCGCATTCTGTGAGACGCTCGCCAGCAGATACCGTGCTGGAATCGTCTACATAGATCCCGCGGCCCGTGGGATTTATCCCAGCCCGTAAGCCTATGTTCACTTCCCAAACTCCTTCAATGGAACAACGGTGGGCTGTTCCAGGATATACCAGGTTGGCTGCGAGCTTTGGCTTGCAGAGACCCTTCACTCTAAGATCCATCTGTGAGAGGAGCAATGTCCAACGGGCAATACGGGCACTGCTCACTGTTCCATCTGTAAGGGGTTTTAGATCGCAAAGGTTTCTCTCTCTAGAGGCCTCTCTCTCTTGCACAGTAAAACCTTGAGTGGTTTGACCCACTCGCCCCTTAGATTCTATACTCTGGACTTTGGGGCAGGAACTACAATGTAGAGAAAACTCTTATAGACCAAGTTTGATGAAACAAAATGGAATTTTATTGCATAATGTAAAACAAAATCAAATGCAAGCAAATAAGAGGGTACATGGGAGGGAAAAACACAAACAAATCATAACGACACAATACTAACTAAGGCAAATACAGGCATATTATACTCTACAAAGATCATCATGAAATGGGGAAACACACGGAACATCGAGGGACAACAACTTATGTTAATTATACCCTTATATGTCCACTCCCTTAAACCTATCTAGACCTGATTATGAAGGGCCAGAAACATGCTCACCAGTCCAATGGGAAAAGTATAGAGTTTTGAAGTCTTGTGTTTTGATCCTTTCCGGGTTAGTGGAGCCCTAGCGAGCTGTGCCACATCTCTCTCCTGAGGTGGGGGTCGGGGACGGCTGGACACCGGCTGGCCTGGATGTCGGCGGGGTCGGGGATCGTCTGCTCGACCCCGGTCAGAGGAGCCTCAGGCTGGCCCCCATAGTTTCTTCAGTTTTTTGTTGTCTCTTCTCCCGAGCCGGAGTGGGTCGATGGCCTCCCGTTTCGTCAACGGCCCGGGGTTGGTCGATGATCTCCCGATGTTTTACCCCGGGACGGGACGCCGGCTCGAACTGTCTTCTTCTCCTTCTTCTAGCAATGATGCACTGATACGATGGTAGCACCACGGTAACTGCCTTTTTTGCTACCTCCGGGTTCCCCAGATATACTTCTCAGGAGAAGCCTCATTCTCCCGCCCAAATCAGGCTCGTCTTTGTTTAACTTTTGGCGGGCTTATCGCACAGAGGGGTAGTTATTATATTTTAAAATACTTTGGGATGGCCGGTAAAGGGCCATCTCTGGTCTGGAATGAACTTCATTGTTTTTAATGTCCTGGTGATGTCCTTAATGGGTCCTTGATGCTCTTCTCATGAATATGAAACTGTTCCCTTCTGCCTGGGTAAATATTTAGATGGCCTTTATCTACAGGCCGATCTTGACTGGATCTGCATCCAATCTATATGTATATGTGGGTGTCTGGTTTCGTTCTCTCAGAAACGGCTTCCAGAACTTACTGTGGGCTGAATCCACAAAGCTGTCTGAGGACTGCAGGAACCATTGTAAAGTGTCCCAATAAGTTGGTCATGGGTTGTGGAGGCCATTTTGAATGCCCCTTTTCCCTAGGCTTCTTTTAAAACAGTCTTTAAAATCATGGCCTCTTCTGCCATTCGACCCTTTATAATATAAAGTTCAATTTTGCAAATCCTACACTCCCCCCTGATGATACTGTAACTTGCTTGAAGTATCATAATTCTGGGTGAGCAAAATTTTCTGACGTTCCATAATCAAACCATCCCCAGTATTTACCTATCTATGACCCCACGACACATGCATTTCCCATTTCAGAAAAACCTAGTATACATTAAGCATCTATAGATGGCAATACTTCAGATGTGAAATTTGACATACTCACTTTCAGGCGTGGAGGGGGGCCTAATACCCTTACATCACCTGGTGTATACACACTATCTTTTAATAATAACAACACATCTAATAAACTTCAATAATAAAAAAATAAATAAAGTACACACACGAAAATTAAATGCACATGAACACATACCAAAATAATAGAGGAGGGAAAACTTTAACTTTATACAATAGCAGCAGAACTAAACGCGTGTCTCTTCTTCTACCCGCACATAATGCTCCCTCCATTCCCCTCTATTCTCGTACTTTTGCGAATGTTTGACCCCTTTACAGTGTACAAACAGTAAATAAACCACAATGATAAGCTGGCACACTACAAGAATGTGGGAGGCTATCCTAATCCAAGAAGGGACATCTATATTAGTGAATAGGTCCCACCACGGTGGGGTCACTATATCCAATATGTCTGCCCCTATCTCTAAAGTCTTCTGCTCCAGTGTATAGAAATGTTTCTGTGAAACAACAACGGCTTTTAATATCTTGGTGAGGTGTTCAGGGAGAGGGGGAATGATATATTCAAAATGTGCAATGAATCACTGCAGATCGGTGAAATTCTCTTTAACAGTGATGTGAACAGTGGAAGGTTCAGGAATGGGGACTGTTGTATCCGTGTGTTAATGAAGACACGGAATGCAGGAGTTGGTTTACAGGTGTTTACTGAACAAAGTCTGGAGGTGAACTAACAGATACAAGACAATATACAGGCTTATATAGCCCGAGTGGCCATTACCGGCATCACAGTACACAGGGGCTCTTAAAGGCACATACACCACAATTCCTCCCCTTTTAGACAACCAATACATAACATTTTAAGTAATCATTAATTAACATGTTACAAGAACAAGAATCTACACATTTGCGGCAGTTAATCACGTATAAGTCAGTCTCTCTGGAGGCTTCCTGACTCGGTCTGGATAACGCCTCGGTGGTGTAGTAGGTTCTTTTGGCAAGGTCGATTCGGCTTGAATGCCAGTGTCGGGTTCATCTGGTTCCAGTATCACCGGATCGGAGGTAGATACTATGGGTATCTCTGCTTCATCATTAGGCGTATAGAGTTGTGGTGTAGGGTGTCCCTTTTCGGATGACTCTATGATCTGGTCAGCATGGCGCCTTATTATGCTTTCTCCAATGTCCACGGTATACATCAGCGGTCCTAGTCGTGTGCAAATAGTTCCAGGCTGCCATTTCTCGGTACGGTAGTCCCGGGCCAAAACTTGTTGACCTATCTGGAAGGTTCTAGTTGGCCTTTCATTCATGCCTTGAAATTGCCGGTTCTCCACGTCCCTTCTGATGTTTGGCTTGATCAAATCCAGCCGACATCTTAGGCTTCTATTGAAGAACATCATGGCGGGAGTTTGGTTTTTAACCACATGTGTTGCATTCCTGTATGCAAACAAGAAGTTATCTACCTTATGCTGTAGATTTATGTCTTCATTACCCATGGCCTTTATGGCCTTCTTGAAGGTCTGGACAAACCTTTCAGCCAATCCATTGGTGGCGGGGTGGTATGGGGCGGACGTGTACTGCTTAACCCCATTGTTTTTTAAGAACTTCCTGAATTCTTCGGACACAAATTGCGGTCCATTATCAGAACAGATCTGTTCAGGCAGCCCATTCCTGGCAAATATGGTCCTTAATGCTGTGATGGTTTTCTCCGTCATGGTGGAGGACATCTTTATTGCCTCCAGCCACTTGGAGTGTGCATCAACCGCGATTAAGAACATTGAGTCCATAAATGGACCAGCAAAGTTGATGTGTACCCTATGCCATGGAGATGAGGGCCACTCCCATGGATGTAGAGGGGCTTGTGGTGGGGCGTTTTGGACCTTCTGGCATCCTAGGCCGCTCTTGGTCATTTCTTCGATGTCTCCATCGATACCTGGCCACCACACAAACGCTCTGGCTAGGTTCTTCATTTTCACTCCACCCAGATGCCCCTCGTGAAGCTCCTTTAGCACTTTATCCTGGAGTTTGGGTGGAATCACCACTCTGGATCCACACATCAAGGTTCCTCGGCACACTGACAGCTGTTCTCTTCATTGCGAGAATGCTGGCAACAGTGGTTCGCCATGTGCTGGCCATCCTTTCACCGTTAAATCGTAGACTCGTGAGAGAGTCGGGTCATTTCTCGTTTCCTTTTCAATGGCAGAATTTGTTACTGGTAGACATTCGACTATGGTTGAGTGGAGCATCTCCACTGGGTCTACGGTAGGTGCTTCTTCTACCGTTGGCAACGGTAGACGCGTTAACCCGTCAGCATTCCCATGCTGTTTTGATCCTTTGTATTCTATGTTGTATTGGTGTGCCCCTAGGAAAAGGGACCACCTCTGTAGCCTTTGCACTGTCATAATGGGAACACCCTTTTTAGGGTTGAATATGGAGATGAGGGGTTGATGGTCAGTCAACAAGGTAAATTTTTGTCCGTGTAGGTAATGGTTGAATTTCTTCACTCCCCATACCAGGCTGAGTGCTTCCCTATCGATCTGGGCATAGTTACGCTCAGCTGAGTTCAATGAGCGTGACGCAAAAGCTATCGGCCGCTCCGAGCCATCAGGGAATCTATGCGATAACACCGCTCCTACGCCGTAAGGGGATGCATCGCATGCCAGTCTGATTGGCAGTGATGGGTTGTAATGAGCCAAAACTTCCTTGGACGTGATCAAGCTTTTGCATTTATGGAAGGCACGTTTAGTCTTCGCTCCATTTCCAAATTACTCCCGTTTGTAGCAGTTCGTTAAGAGGGTGCAGAACAGTTGACAAGTTCGGTAAAAATTTATGATAGTAATTTATCAATCCCAGGAACGACCTTAATTGTGAGACATTTTCAGGTGCTGGGGCTTTTATGCCCGCTTCAATTTTTTCAGGTGACTTATGCAACCCTTCCTCGTTAATTATGTGGCCACAATATGATATTTGTTTCTGGAAAAATTCGCACTTGGGGCGATTTGCTCGTAGGCCCCGTTCTGTCAGCCTAGTGAGCACCTGCTCCAAATTGGCAAGGTGCTCGTTGTCGTTTTCTCCTCTTACAAGGATGTTGTCTAGGTAGCATTGAGTCCCTGGAATCCCTTGGAGGGCTTGCTCCATAGCTCTTTGCCAGATAGCTGGAGCTGGTGCTACTCCGAAAACCAGTCGATTGTACTGGTACAGGCCTTTGTGTGTGTTTATCGTGAGGTACTTTTTAGAGGCCTCTTCAACTTCCATCTGTAGATATGCCTGTGCCAAGTCAATTTTGGTGAAACGTTTCCCTCCGGATAGTGAGGCGAAAATATCTTCTGTCCTCGGAAGAGGATACTGTACAGTGTGAAGGACTGGGTTTACAGTCACCTTGAAGTCCCCACAGATGCGAATTTTTCTCTGTTCTTCAGATTTATCATTATTCAATGTTTTCTTCATGACCGGGATGATGGGTGTTGCCCACTCGCTCCAATCTATCTTGGATAATACGCCTGCCTTTTCCAAATTCTCCAGCTCTGCCTTGACTGCTGGATGAATTGCGTATGGCACCGGCCTTGCCTTAAAAAACTTGGGAATTGCCGCATCTTCCACTTTTATTGAGGCGGTGATGCCTTTCAAGGTTCCTAGTTCCTGTTGAAACACTTCCTTGGCGTTGGCCAAGATGTCTTTTAATCGTTCAGGTATGACGTCATCATCATTTTTTTTCTTACTGGTCACCGTCAGTGCCTGAATGGAGTGCCAGTCTAAACGTATCTTCCTGATCCATTCACGTCCCAACAGCGGTGGACCACCATCTTGCAGAACGTATAAATACAACTTCTGCATTTCCTTGCCGTTGTATACAACAGGCACCCTTATTTTCCCTTTGGGGTATACTTCCTGCCCCGTATATGTTTTCAAGATAATGGATGTGTCTTTCATAGTTATATGCGGAAATAGCCGCTCGTAATCCCGTCGACTTATGACGGTTAGGGCTGATCCTGTATCTAGCTCCATTTTAACTGGGGACCCCGCTATCGTGAGGGTAACCCAAATGGTCTGGTAATCTTCTTTGGCAATTACATTATGTAATTTGAGAGAGCTTAGTCTATTGTTTCCGGAGTCGCTATTGCTCTTCTGGTCTTTGGAGCTACTGTCCGTCATCATTTGTACCTTTCTGTATTTTTCCTTATTGATTTTTTTTCTGTCAGTGGATTTTTTGTTTCCAGATCGGCATACACGTGTAATGTGTCCCATCTTTCCGCATTGCCTGCATGCTTTGTCCTTGAACCAGCAGTCCCTCTGGTCATGGGTGGATCTGCCGCAGCGATAACATCTCTCGAAACCCCGTGTCATTTCATGGGTGCCGAAGTCCTGTGGCTTTTGCTGTATCTCTGCAGCTCCTCTTGCTGCTGCTTCATATGATACAGCCACACTGAAAGCCTTGTCCAGTGCCAAATCTTTCTCAGAAAGTAGCTTTTTTTGTGTTCCTTCACTTAGGAGACCGCAGACGAATTTGTCTCGTAGAGAATCTGCCAGTCCTGTCCCGAATTGGCAGTGTAGGGTATCAACAATCTCCTTAAAATTCTTGTCCATCGGTTTGGCTGGAGTGATTAAGTTTCGTAACAGCCTGTATGTCTTTGCGCCCATTAGATTTAGAAGTACCGATGCCTTTTTATCATCTTTTATTTCATTCGCTGTGCAATATTTCTCCACTCTTTCCACATATGTGGTCCAATTCTCTACATTACTATCGAAAGCAGTAATATTGCCAGTCTTAGGCATCCTGAAAAAAAAATGGCGCCTCCCGTGCTTTCCTTTCTTCCCCGCAGAAAAAAAATGGCGCCTCCCGTGCTTTCCCGCCGCTGCCGCTGCTGACAACGATGTTCTCCTCGTTTTTTTTTACAGAGGCATTTTTAATAGGTGGAGATTCATTCCCGCCGGACTCTCTGGGACATTTCCCTCCCTCTGCTTGGTCCGAATGCCGACCTGCTTTGCAGCGCCAGCCGTCTCCTGAGTGCTCCACCCTCCGTCTCTGTTTGCCTCCGCCTTCGCTGCTCGGCTGCGCTGCAGAGCCAGCCGATCGAGCCCCAGCCCGCCGCCCAGGAAGGATTATTGCAGTACCTGCCACCAGCTCGGCTAGCTGGTGAAACCACAGCTTTTCCATTTCTTTCTTGTTTTTCTTCGACTTTTGTCTGAGGAATCGATCTCCTTGAGGTGCTGCCGAATTGCAGGTAAGTCCGTTTCCAATTCGTCGCCACTGTTGTATCCGTGTGTTAATGAAGACACGGAATGCAGGAATTGGTTTACAGGTGTTTACTGAACAAAGTCTGGAGGTGAACTAACAGATACAAGACACTATACAGGCTTATATAGCCAGAGTGGCCATTACCGGCATTACAGTACACAGGGGCTCTTAAAGGCACATACACCACAGGGACAATTCGCTCTTGGGCCACTTGAACTTCTGCCCTGGGCTTGAAACAGAAGCTGCTGTCACTAACCGGATACCAACCATGCTGTCCATGTTGGTAGTGGGGCGCTGCAGTGGTGGCACAGTATGTCCCACCTCCTATATATGCCACCTGCGGGGGCATATGGCCTTGTGCCATTGCCTCCATGGTGCAATATATAGGCTCCACGCCAGCAGTTCTGAACCCGCACTGTGGTTTTGAATGGGCATTCAAGTGCTGGGGACACAGGATGATGTGTGCTCCCCGGCTCCGGCACCCCGATGCATGCTCCCATCGAATGACGTAAGGTGGGACCCCTGTGTAGCGAATGTGCGCACCCCCCTGAATGACTCCAATGTTTTCCACCCTGTATACCGGGACGGGTTTAGCTGTCTTTCCCATCACCGGCATTCTTACCACTATACCCATAATGGTGTGATTAAACCATCCACAGTCCACTGGGACTGGGTAGGCTTCTGAAGCTAGTCTGAGCTGGCACGGACTCAATGCGTTCTCAAAAGGGTGGAGGGCTGCGAGGTGTGTTGCTGATCCAGGAGGGGACTAAACCTTGTTTCAAATCCTCCAGGTTACTGTGGCCCTCGCCCAGTAACCACGCCCCGTATAGCACACAAGCTTCGTTCTGCGCAGCCTGATCGGACGCATTCCGATCTTCCCTGATGAGAGCATTTACCGTTCTGGCGTGTTTCTCCAGCTCAGCTATAATTTCTTTTAAGTGTAGTGTCATGGCCTGGTCCTCATGTAACTCAGAACCCACTACTTTATTCTCATCAGTCAGTAACTTTCTTAACTGTGTTTTCAAACCATTGATTTGGGTTTGCAGCTCCACATCATCCAGTGTGTTGATGACGGAAGTTCCTGTATTAAAAGCTGTGAAAATATCATTTACTGCACCCCTACTTTGCCTCCCTATCCTGTCCAAGACCTCATGTGGTGTGGTGTACAATTCGGCTTTGTCGACATCGGCAAAGTCGAATTCGTAAAACTGTTTAAACATGTTTGTTAACAGGACCTGGTATAATTGCTCTGTTTTCTTGGTGCACCACCCTGGCAACCGCACCTCGGTGAGGTTGAAAATCACCGAAGCCACCACGTAGTGCACCCCTTGGTACAGCACCTGACCTGTGCGTACCAATGCCAGTCCATTCCTGGGTCCCTTTGTTGTGGTGGGGCACCCTTCCTTGAGGGCTTTAGCTACCGGAATTGTGGGCAGCGGCTTGCGGGGTCGGGTGATGAGCTCAGTGGCGTATACTGGGATCTGAGAGTATGGGACTCCGCACGCCCGTGTGCTGATGTCCCACCTCATTCCTCTCCCAGCATCTTGCCACTGCCTTTGGAAAAAGATGGAGACGCCTGTGGGGCAAGCGCGTTCTGAACCGCACATACAGATGTAGATCCCCTCATCTGGTTCCCACCATTTGTCCCAGCAGACACTCAACCCCCCATGAGTCCCCGTAATAGTCCGATGGGTATTGTTACCCAGTCTCTCCCACTCGACCGTAGAGTTCTTCATGGTTTTGCTCAACTTGCGCAGCCACCACCAGCGATTCAAAGGTACATGTCCATTGCAAACCAGACAAAACTTCTTCCCGACGGTGATGCTTATTCTGTTGCAATGATCCGCACCCTGGGGCACATCAGAGATGTCTCTCTGTATGCAAACCCTGTCTGGCTGGAGTATTCAGTAGAGTTCGACCCCAGCCAGCCTGGCCATCTTCCTTCATGGAAGTAAGCAGCAGTCTCTTCAGCGTCCCGCGAGCCGGTTCCGTCGATCCCGATGGGGCCTCTGTTGCCAGAGCACCCATATACTGTGGAGTCCTTAGTGCGGCCCCAATAGGCTACACTGTACTCGATTATCACGACCATGACGAGAATTCCTCTCGTCATCTTTTTGGTTCCTGTAACAAAATTAAACTATATAGCCAGGCTCCCGAGGGATTCTGGCTTAGGTGAAGGCATGATCGGGTCTTTCGACCTCAATCCAAAGCAACACACATACTGGGCAGATTCAAAACTACTTATAACACTAATCACTTTAATGCATGTACACCTAAAACTTAACCTAAACTTAAACTTAACTTATGTACAGCGCCGCCCATCCCCGGGCGGCTTGCCTAATCCCTGATTGGACTGCAGCTTGCCGCTCCCTGTGGCGGGGCTGCAGTGACCTGTGGCTTGGGTTCCTCGCAGCCTTTTGCTGTCAACTGGGGACTGTGTTCTGCCAGGGGTTTCCCAAGTCTGCGTTTACTGAAGGTGGGGGAATCGGGCCAGGGCTTCCTTGGCTGGGGCGCCCGAGGCGACCTGCGAGGGGGTGCCTTTGGTGAGGCTCCCGTAGCGAGTGGACCTTTGGGTGGGACCTTGGCTCTCACAGCCCATGGCTCCTCCACGACTGCCGGCTTCGGCTCCCTTCCCTCAGGCTCCGCCCCTTTGGGATTTGGGTCTGTGGCAGACAACTCCTCCTCACCTGTCCCTACAGGTGGAGGATCTCCGCCCCCAATTTCTACCTCCCCCAAACTTGAGTCGAGGGCGGGATCTCCGTCCTCCGACTCCACCTCCTCCAGAATCGTATCAAGTTCAATTTTGTGAATCATACACATCCTTGATCCTCCCATCCAGAAGCATCTGGGTGGGTGTGTAATGGGTGACCTTTTCACAGCCCAATGTGTGGCCAAGAGGTGCCGCTCACAGTTGCAGTAGCTCCTCTCCACATCCGTGAGTATCCGGGAGGAGTAGACCACCGGCCTCAGCCAGCTGTGCCACTCGTGGAGCAGCACAGCACTCAGGCTATCCCCACTGGCTGCTACCTCCAGGAAAAACTCTTTCCCCCCATCTATGGCCCCTAGAGCTGGTACGGTCTGCAAGTCCTTTTTGAGCCTGATGAATGCTGCCTGGCAACCCTCATCCCAAAGCCACTCCACTCCCTTGTGTAGGAGTTGGAGCAGAGGGGCTGCAGTGGCTGCATAGTCCTCAATAAAGTCTATGCAGTACCCGGTTAGCCCTAGAAACGACCTCGCACCCGTTACTGTGTTGGGGACCGGTAACTCCTGTACAGCTTCCCTCCTAGCCTTATCTATGGCCCTTTCTCCAGTGCGGACGGTCAGGCCCAGGAATTTCACCTCCTGCTGGCCGATCGGCGCTTTCTTTGGGTTCACCTTAAAACACTTTTGCCCTAGCAGCTCCAGCAGTTCGGCCAAAAGTGGGCCATGCTCCTCTTTCGAATCAGTGAACAGGAGCAGGTCATCCACATATTGCACCAACTGTCTGGGCTGGCTAAAATCCTTTAAACTGTTTGCCATGCACTGATGGAAAATGCTGGGGCTGTTGTGGGAGCCCTGCGGCAAGCAGTTCCGCGTGTACTGTTGCCCTTTAAACGTAAAGGCAAACTTGTACTGATCCTCCCTCCTTAAAGGGATGGACCAAAACCCATTGGAAATATGCAGCACCGTGAAAGTGGTCACGGATGCTGGAATACTTCCTATCAGGTCGGCAACTGCTGCTACTCTGGGTGCACAGGCTGGGATGTTACTATTGAGCACCCGATAGTCCACCTTGGCCCTCCAGGAATTGTCCAGCTTTCTAACCGGCCACAATGGAGAGTTTACGTGGGTGGCTATCGGCCTCAGAACTCCCTGCTGTACTAACGAGGGCATGGCTGCTTCCATGTCTGGCTCCGCCTCCCTGGGGAAGCTTTATTATTTCTGTGGTCGGGCCATGGGGTCCCCGTCTACGCTGACCTCAAACCCGTTGATCCTCCCGCAGCCGTGTTTGTGTTTGGCAAATGTGGCCAGATGGGCCTGCACAAATGCCTGGAACTCCTTTGGGGTGTTACTGACCATGAGCTCGAGGTTATAACCCTCTTTGGGCTTCATGGTGCAGAGGGTCCCCTTCCCTTCCTTTCCTGGGATCACTACTACCTCACCGTTCTTTACTTTACCTGCCCCCCAAAGGCAATGATTTCTCAAATCTATTAGGATCCCGTGGCCTACAATAAAGTCGGCCCCCAGGACCCCTCTTCCACCCTCCACTTCCCATTTCATCAGGACACAGGTCCACTTGGAGCGGAGCAGCCCTAACCAAATGGCGAGCGGGATGGAAAACGAGCCAGCCTGCTCTTTGCCTGTGAACCCCGACAGACTGTATGGGACCCCACCCTTAATTCCCACTCCTATACCTATTCTAAGTTGCCTTGTAATGGGCCAGAAAAGGTATGCTCACCAATGAAAACGCCTGCTCCGTGCCCCCTGTGGTCTATGATCTTCACTGCCCCAAAGTAGAAAATACCCCAGTATTTAAAAGTAAACTGCTGGTATTCCACTCCATTAGGCAGGACTCTGAGCTGTTCTTCTGTAGGCAGAGCACGGAGGTGAGGCGGCAGAGAGAGAGAGAGAGATGGCTTCTTGAGAAGCTATCTTATACCCCAATTGGGGCTGAAACCTTCCCGTCCAAATCCAGGTGCATCTGGGCTGAACAAAAGGGATCCAAACTGCCCCCATTGTCTGTGATGGGTTTGGATGAATTACCCATTTATCGTGATGGTTTTGTGAATGTATTCCCATTCATCACACTGAGTTTGAATGGAGCTGTCTTGGTTTGGAAAAAAGCATGTCTTTCTATAATTGCTGAGTAAACAGCTTTGGAAGTTAATGTAAACAAAAGTCATTGTCCTGTGGTCAAACTGAAACCGCAGTCTCAAGTGGTTAATCCTTTGTGTAAACATAGTAGCAGTTTCTGTCGATTGTCTCTGCAGGGAGGGGAACTCCCTGAACTGCCTTTGATTGGCAGTTTAGTCAGCCATCTTTGATCTTCCCTTTTCATATGTCCACAGTCTGTGTCCTGACACGAGGTCGGGCAGCCATCTTTGATTACCCCTTTTTCACAGACACACACAAGCTGCCTTTTCAATGTCTTTTGTCTTCTGCCATGAGGTCTGACAGCCATTTTGATCCCTGGATTATTAAAGGTATATTACCCAGGTATTCTTTTAATCAAAAATCAATTCTTCAGAACTGTAGGAAATTTCAAAATTATTGCAAAATCCTTACAGGTTGGGCCCTACAGTACTCAGCAGCCAGTGTCTCCAGAATCATCATGGTCTGCTATGCACTGCACAACATTGCACAGCATCGTGGCTTGCAGCTGCCTGAGGAATAAGTGGCTCAGTGCATAGCCTCCTCAGATGAGGAGGAGGAGGAAGACCTTGCGGAGGTGGATTAGCCAGCTCCTGCAGCACTCGAGCACATTGCTGCACGTGATACAAGGGATGCACTAATCTTTGCCAGATTCGCTTAGGTAGACAAATCAAACACATGTGGCTGGCACCTTCTTATCACACCATACACAATGTACAAGAACCTATGGGTTTCTATCACTCTCACCACCATCATTACAAATGTAAGTCGCCCTGAGACCCCTCAATGTGCAACTTCCATCTCCCAGAACACATAGGCCAGAACTTCAACTGTTTGCCATCACTTTGTTTAATACATGCACAAAAGGATGACAATGCCAAATACTATACACAACAAAAGACAACAGAACAGAACACCCAAGTGACTACCCTTGTGACTAATTGTGCTTTATCTTCTTCTTACGAGTGCTTCTACGCAGTGCTTCCCCTGTGGCTTCAGCAATTGTGGAGGAACCTTGCTCACTTTCATGCTGCTGCTACTTCAACACCTGTGGTGGGCATCCTCTGGGTTTGTGAGCCTGTGAGGATTCGGCAACAGTCTGCTCCTCCTGCGGTTGTGCAGGGGCTGAGACGCCCATCTCAGTTGGGTGAGGACTCTGGTGGGGCTCTGACCGAGGGCTATGCAATGGCATGGGAGTGTGAGCACTTGGAGAGGAGCTCCCGCTTCCTTGTTGCCTGCCAACAACATCTCTCTCATGGGTCAGCCCCACTTCAGTGCCAGCAAGTGGATGAACAGCACCTTGCTGCACATCAGGGGGCCATGAGGACCCATATCTGCATTGGCAGTCTTCCTCAAAAGGACTTCCATGAAGCTCTGGTTTCTCTGCTCAATAGCTGCCCATCGCTCCTCCAGAGATGTCAATCTATTCTGAACATTCACCATGTTTTCCTGACTCTGGCGACTTATTTCATCCATGATCTTAGCCATCCTTTACTCTACTGTAGCCATCCTTTCCACAGAGGTAGCCATCCTTTCCACGGAGGTAGCCATCCTTTCCACGGAGGTAGCCATCCTTTCCATGGAGGTAGTCATCCTTTCCATGGAGGTTGCCATCCTTTCCATGGTGGTGCGTTCATGCGCCATTGCTTCCACAAAGGCACTGCTCATGTTAGACATGGACTCTTCCATCGTCTCCACACTTGCAGTAACCCTGAATGCGAAACCTGCCAGAGACTCCTGCACTTGTTCCTGGAGTTCCAGCACCGCACTCTTTCTGGATGGCCCCAGAGGCACAGGGTCCACATACAGCTGAGCAGAGCTGGGAGCGCCCTGCGGCCTCCGACGAGGACTCTCCACTGCTGTCCCTGTCTCCAACATCTGCTGATGCTCACTTGTGAGCTGTGATACACCAGGTGACAACACTACTCTATGTCGCGAAAGTCCCACCGAGGTGCTGGGTGCGCTTAATTCTGCTGATGCTGCACTCTCAGATGTTGCAGCTTCCTCTGAGGAGTCTTCAGGCCGTTCCGCATGGACAGTGGGGAGGGGGGCTCTCGATGGTCTTGTGGGGGAGTAAAGGCATGAGTTAGACATGTGATATTAACATAGCATGCACATCAAATTGTGCAGATGATCATAAGTCAAACTGTATGAGCATCAGAGGCCATATCAGTAACTCATGCAATGTAAATGAGAGAGATGCAAATCTATTCTGTCACCAGCTTGCTCTGCTGAACCCGTCTGACCACCCCCCTCTTCCAGATCCTCATTATCTCTGATTATTTCGAGTGCAGCCTCCTCAGCGTTGGTCATATGGGCAATGGAGGTGGCCCTCATTCTGTCCTAGCCCTCTCCCTCTTATTGTGGGCTCGCTTTTCCTGCAACGAAGGACACAAGTGGAGTTTGAGTGAGAATGATGGAGTGAGTGTAGAGAATCCATAGCATAGATGCTTCGAAGGAGACAAAGATGGAGTGAGGTGCCAATACCAAGGGCCCTCCCTGTGCGTTGTTAGTTGTTGGCATTGCATGACAGTGATAGCGAGTGTGAGGGCAGCATAGTCGAATAGTGAAATGATTCTGTACAGAGAGAGAGAGAGGGATGGTTAAGGGTGCAAGGGATGTAAGGGTAAAGTGGGATGTGCTGGAGTAGGTTGACAATGCAGAGTGCTGGTGATGAGAGGAGATGGGGAGCAGATTGAGGGTAAGTGTGATGTTATACTCACTTTTCCTGAGCGTACCAAGTCAGTAAACCTTTTCCTGCACTGGACCCAGGAGCGAGCACACAACGATCTGATGCTCACCTCCTCAGCAATTTGCAGCCAGGCTGCTTTGCTTTGCTGAGGAGGCTTCCTCCATCCAGAGGATTGGAATAGTACCTCCTTGCACCCTCTCAGTCCATCCACAAGAGCATAGAGGGAGTCATCATCAAAGCGGGGAGAGGCCTTGGCTCTTGCAGCAATCATGGGAGCAGTTGCCAACATGAAAACCAACATAAAAGGATAAGAATGAAACAAGGCTGCATGTGCCCTTTAAATGCAGCTGGCTGCCAGACGTCAGCAGAGACGAGCAGCAGATCCGAAACCACTAGTTGGGCCGGGTAGCGCGCATACAGTATAAGGGGTTTTCTTGCTAGGTCTCTCTCTCTGGTGAGACCTCTCTCTCTTTTGCACAGTAATTTACCGAGTGGTTCGACCCACTCACCCCTTAGGTTCTGTACACTGGTCTTTGAGGCAGGAACTACAATGCAGAGAATACTCTGTAGACCAAGTTTAATGAAACAAAGTGAAATTTTATTGCATAAAGGAAAAATTGAATGTAAGCCAAAATAAGGTAAATGGGAGGGAAAAACAAATCATAATTCAGTACTAACCAATATATCCACAGGCATTTTATACTTTACACGGTTCACCATGAAATAGGGAAACACACGGAACATCGAGGGACAACAACTCATTGTTAATTATCCCCTAAAATGCCCACCCCCTAAACCTAGCTAGATTAGATTATGAGGGGCCAGAAACATGCTCACCAGTCCCAGTTAGAAAATAGAGGTTTTGAAGTCTGCGTTTTGGTCCTCTCAGGCATCCTGTCTCCACGTGGTCAGCGGAACGCAGCGGGCTGTGACACACTCTTTTCTCCCTCGAGGTAATGGACACGGACAGGCTGGATGTTAGCAGGCCTGGACGTCGGCGTGGAGAGAGACCAACTGTTTGACCATTTTCATATAGGTTTCCTCTTGGAGGGTCGCCGTCTTTTCATCTCGTCAAATGGCCCGGGGTTTGTCGATGACCTCCCGATAGCTACCCCGGGTCTGGGCACTGACTCGATCTTCCCTCTCGAACCTCTCTCTCTCGAACTTCTCTCCGAACTCGAACATCCAACTCGATCATCGAACCATAGCTACCCCTGGTCTCCAGTTATACTTCTCATGGAGGCCCTTATCTCCCGCCATATCAAGGTTAGTCTTTGTTTAACTTTTGGTGGTCTTGTAGCACAGAGGGGTAGTCATTGGGCTAGATTTTCAGTTGCTTGCGCCAGCAGTTAGCGCCTTAAGAGAAGTGATTTTCGGGCGCTATTCGTGTAGCGCCCGGGCGCAACGCAGTTTGCGCCCCGCCCCAAATTAAGTTGGCCGTTAGCGCCGGCGCAAAGTTTAGCGGCCGCCCGGATGCGCGCGCAGAAAATGACGTCACATCCTCGTGCAACGCCCTTTGGCCGCCCCGAATCCAAACTTCAGTCGGACCGCCCCATTCTGCGGCTGGCGTGCAGAGCGTTTGTAAAATGGAACGCAACACACCCTGGGGAGCGCAAATTAAAGGGCACTCCTCCTGCACTATAAACGGCAGTCTGCATGTGTTGTGTGGAAGGATCCAGTGTGTTGTTGTGAACGGTGTATTTATGTTTCCGGCCACCACCACCACCACCACCACCACCACCACCACCACCACCTCCTCCTCCTCCTCCTCCTCCTCCTCAAAAAACACATGCACCCTTCCCCTTTAAGAGCTCACTGGCACCAGAGTGTCTGCCGTGCGCTGCGCCCGAGCTCGGGCGCTGCGCTCTGCACCGCCGGCTTAGCGCCTAAAGATAGTAGTGGAACGCCTCTTTTAGCGCTCCACCAACCTCTTAGGGCGAAGCCACTGAATTTCCGGCAACGGGGCGCTACTTTGGGGCGGGCGCTAACTTCGGGCGGGCGCTAAGGTTAGCGCCCCAAAACTGTCTATACTGAAAATCTAGCCCATTGTGTTTAAAGTACTTTCGGGATGGCCGGTAACTGCCATCTCTTGTCTGGAATGACCTTGTATTGTCTTTAATGGGTCTTGATGTTCCCCTTTGAATTTGAAGCTGTTTCCCTTTGTCTGGGTAAACATTTTGATGGCCATTATCTACAGGCCGATCTGATTGGATCTGCACCCAATCCATATGTATGGGGTTCTGTCTGGTTTCGCATTCTCCAGAATTGCATTCCAGAACTTACTGTGGGCTGAATCCACAAAAGCTGTCTGGGGACTGCAGGACCCATTTTAAAATGTCCCAAAAGCTGGTCACGGGGTCTGGTGGCCATTTTGTGTGCCCCTTTCTCTGGGCTTCTTTTAAAACAGTCTTTAAAATTAAGGCCTTTTCTGCCAATAGACCCTTATAGGACAATGTTCAATTTTGCTAATCCTACAGTCCCTCTGATGATACTATAACTTGCTTGAAGTATCATAATTCTGGGTGAGCAAAATTTTCTGACTCTCCATAATCAAACCATCCCCTGTATTTACCTATCTATGACCCCACGACACATGCATTTCCCATTTCAGAAAACCCACAATGTACATTAAGCATCTATAGCTGGCAATACATTGGAGTTAAAATCTGACACACATATTTCCAGGCGTGGAGGTGGGCCTAATACCCCTACACCACCTGGTTCATACATATTATCTTTTATTAATAACAACGCACATAATTATACACAAATACACACAAAATCACACATGAATACTATCAAAAGTAGAGGAGGGAGGGAAACTCTAACTCTATACATAGCAGCAATATTTAAACGGGTGTCTCCTCGTCTACCCGCACATAATGCTCCCTCCATTCTCCTCTGTTCTCATACTTCTGGAAACGTTTGTCCCTCTTACAATGTACAAAAAGTAAATAGATCACAATAAAAATCTGACATACTATGAGGATGTGGGAGGCTATCCTAATCCATGAAGGGACTTCTATATTAGTGAACAGGTCCCACCACTGTGGGGTTACTATATCTAATATGTCTGCCCCTATTTCTAATGTATTCTGCTCCAGCGTGTAAAAATGTTTCTGTGAAACTGCAACGGCTTTTAGTATCTTGGTGAGGTGTTCAGGGAGAGGGGAAATGACGTAGCCAAAATGTGCAACAAATCGTTGCAGATCGGTGAAATTTTCTTTGACAGTGAGGTGAACAGTGGAAATTTCAGGAATAGGGACAATTCGCTCTTGGGCCACTTGAACTTCTGCCTTGGGTTTGAAGCAGAAACTGCTGTCACTGACCGGACACCAGCCGTGCTGCCCATGTTGGTAGTGGGGCGCTGCAGTGGTGACACAGTATGTCCCACCTCCTATATATGCCACCTGCGGGGGCACATGGCTTTGTGCCATTGCCTCCATGGTGCAATCTATAGGCTTCGCGCCAGCAGTTCTGAACCCGCACTTTGGTTTTGAATAGGCATTCAAGTGCTGGGGACACAAGATGATGTGTGCTCCCCGGCTCCGGCACCCCGAGAGGTCGGTACCCGTCATTGCATGCTCCCATCGAATGACGTAAGGTGGGACCGCTCTGTCGCGAATGTGTGCAACCCCTTGAATGACTCCAATGTTCTCCACCCTGTATACCGGGGCGGGTTTAGCTGTCTTTCCCATAACCGGCATTCTTACCACTATACCCATAATGGTGTGATTAGACCGCCCACAGTCCACTGGGACTGGGTAGGCCTCTGAAGCTAGTCTGAGCTGGCACGGACTTAATGCGTTCTCAAAAGGGTGGAGGGCTGTGAGGTGCTTATTGCTGACCCAGGAGGGGACCAAACCTTGTTTTAAATCCTCCAGATTACTGCTGCCCTCGCTCAGTAACCACGCCCCATACAGCACGCACGCCTCGTTCTGCGCAGCCTGATCTGACGCATTCCGATCCTCTCTGATGAGAGCATTTACCGTTTTAGCATGTTTCTCCAGCTCAGCTATGATTTCTTTTAAGTGTAGTGTCATGGCCTGGTCCTCATGTAACTCAGAACCCACTACCTTATTCTCGTCCATCAGTATCTTTCTTAACCGCGCTTTTAAACCATTGATCTGGTTCTGCAGCTCCACGTCATCCAGAGTGTTGATGACGGGAGTCCCTGTGTTAAAGGCGGTAAAAATATCATTGACTGTACCCCTTCTTTGTCTCCCTACCCTGTCCAAGACCTCATGTGGTGTGGTGTAAATCCGACTATTTCGACATCGGCAAAGTCAAACTCATAAAATTGTCTGAACATATTTGTTAACAGGACCTGGTACAATTACTCCATTTCCTTGGGGCACCACTCTGGCAATCACACCTCGGTGAGGTTTAAAATCACTGAGGCTACCGCGTAGTGCACCCCTTGGTACAGCACCTGACCTGTGGGTACCAATACCAGTCCGTTCCCGGGTCCCTTGTTAGTGGCGAGGCACCCTTCCTTGCGGGCTTTGCCTACCGGAATCATGGGCAGGGGCTTGCAGGGGCGGGTGATGAGCTCAGTGGCATTCACCGGGATCGGAGTGCATGGGACTCCGCACGCCCACGTGCTGACGTCCCACCTCATCCCTTTCCCAGCATCCTGCCACTGTCTCTGGAAAAAGATGGAGACGCCTGTGGGGCAGGCGCGTTCTGAACCCCACATGCAGATGTAAATCCCCTCATCTGGTTCCCACCACTTGTCCCAACAAACACTCAACCCCCCATGAGTCCCCGTAATAGTCCAATGGGTACTGTTACCCAGTCGCGCCCACTCGACCGTGGAGTTTTTCATGGTCTTACTCAGCTTCCGAAGCCACCACCATCTGTCCAAAGGAACATGTCCGTTGCATACTAAACAAATCTTCCTCCCGACTGTTACGCTGGCCCTGGGCGCGATGATCCTTACCCTGGGACACATTAGAGAAGTCTCTCCGTATGCAAACCCTGACTGGCTGGAGTATTCCGTAGAGTTTGACCCCAGCCATCCTGGCCACCTCCCTTCGTGGAAGTAGGTGGCTGTTTCCTCAACGTCCCGTTCACCTGTCCCATCAGTCGCGATGGGGGCTGTGTCCCCGGAGCATCCATACACGATGGAGTCCTTGGTGTAGCCCCGATAGGCCAAGCTACACCCGATCACTGCGAACACGATGAGAATCCTCTCCATGGTACCTTTGGTTCCTGCAACAGATTAAAACGATACAGCCAGGCTCCCGAGAGATTCTGGCCTAGGTGAAGGCATGATCGGGTCTTTCGACCTCGATCCAAAACAAACACACATGCTGGGCAGATTCCAAAACTATTTCTTATAACATCCATCACCTTAAAAATTTACACACCTTATACTTAACCAAACTTAAACTTAACTAAACTTATGTACAGCGCCGCCCGTCCCCGGGCGGCCTGCCTAATCCCTGTTCGGACTGCAGCTCACTGCTCCCTGTGGCGGGGCCGCACTGACATATAGCTTGAGTCCCCCGCAGCCTTTTGCTGCCAATTGGGGACTGCGTCTTTATAGGGATTTCCCAAGTCGGTGTCTGCTGAAGTAGGGGGAATCTGGCCAGAGCTTTATTGGCTGAGGCGTCCGAGATGACCTGCGAGGGCATACTTCGGGCAAGGCTCCCTTTGCGAGTGACCTTTGGTTGGGACTTTAGCCCTCACAGCCCGTGGCTTCTCCACGACTGTCGGTTTCGGTTCCCTTCCCTCAGACTCTGCCCCTTTGGGATTTGGGTCTGTGGCAGATGACTCCTCCCTACCTGTCCTTACAGGTGGAGAATCACCGCCCCCAAGTTCTAACTCCCCTAAGCTTGAGCCGAGGGCGGGACCTCCGTCCTCCGACTCCACCTCCTCCAGAATCGTGTCAGGGGTGGGGCCTAGCTGTTCGGGCTCCCCCCTAACTGTGCTAGGGTCATGGGGAGGGCCTTGGTCTTCGGGCTCTTCCCCGTCTGAGTCCCAGGCCAATGGGGAAGCCTCCCAGGTAAGCGGGATAGCTCCTCCCCTCAAGCAGGCTGCGGCATCAGCCTGTGTGGTCTGTGACTTTTTGCACGCCTCAGGCTGAGGATTTTTACCCTCAGACCTGGCCTCGGTTGTTGGCTCTTTTGCACCCAGCTTAAATAGTTTGCATTGGTTTACGTGAAACCATTTAGTGCACCGGGGCAACTTCACTGCGTACACCATGGGGCTGGCTTTATCTACAATACTGTAGGGCCCCATGTACAGTGGTTCTAAACTCCCCACTTGGGCAGAGTTTCCTACCATGACCTTGTCTCCTACTTCCCACTTCTGGGCTACGGTGGTGGGGACTGGTGGGTCTTGCACTGATTCCCGTCTGGCCTTGTCTATGGCTCTCTCTCCAGCGCGGATGGTCAGACCCAAGAATTTTACTTCCTGCTGGCCGATCCGTGCCTTCTTTGGGTTCACCTTGAAACCCTTTCTGCCTAACAGCTCCAATAGCTCGGCCAATAGTGGGCCATGCTCCTCTCTGGAATCTGTGAACAGGAGCAGGTCGTCCACATACTGCACTAGCTGATTGGGCTGGCTGAACTCTTTTAAGCTACCTGCCATACACTGATGGAAAATGCTGGGGCTGTTATGGGAACCCTGTGACAAGCAGTTCCAGGTGTACTGTTGCCCTTTAAAAGTAAAGGCAAACTTATACTGATCCTCCCTCCTTAAAGGGATGGACCGAAACCCATTGGAAATATCAAGCACCGTGAACGTGGTCGCGGATGCTGGAATACACCCTATCAGGTCGGCAACTGCTGCTACCATCGGCACGCAGGCTGGGATGTTACTATTGAGGACTTTGTAGTCCACTGTGGCTCTCCAGGAATTGTCCGGCTTCTTCACCGGCCACAAAGGAGAGTTTACGTGGATGGCTATTGGCCTCAACACACCCTGCTGCACCAGTGAAGACATTGCTGTCTCCATGTCGGGCTCTGCTTCTCTGGGGAAGTTGTACTGTTTTTGGGGTCGGGCCATGGGGTCCCCGTCTACTCTGACCTCAAACCTGGTGACCCTCCCGCAATCGTGTTTGTGAGTGGCAAACGTAGTCAGGTGATCTGACATGAATGCCTGCAGACCTTGTGGGATGCTGGCGACCATGAGCTCAAGGTCCTAGCCCTCTTTTGGCTTCACGGTACATAGGGTCCCTTTCCCTTCCTCCCCTGGATGATGACTACCTCACCTTTCTTACCCATACTCGCTCCCCAGAGACAGTGATTTCTAAGATCTACGAGGATCCCGTGTTCTACTAAGAAATCGGACCCAAGGATCCCTTTTCAACCCTCCACCTCCCACTGCATCAGTATACACTTCCACGTGGTGCGGAGTGGTCCTAAATGAATGGAGAGGGGGATGGAGAATGTGCCAGCCTGTTCTTTGCCCGTGAAGCCCGACAGAATATATGGAACCCCGGTGGACAGAGGTGAGGTGATAGGGTTAGCTGTGTGGATCACAGTGCATGATGCCCCCGTATCCAACAGATAGGTCCTATTTACCTTCTCTCTCCATCACCACGAGGGGTCGTCTCCATAAATCATATTGCAACGAACACAGGTAAACGGGCTGCGCTGGCTCTAGTCATTGGGGTGAAGCAGTCGGGGCTGCAGGAACGACGGGACCGGTGGTGACTGCTATCTTCCCCTGTGAGATCATAAGAGACCGCATTGTCTCTAAAATTGATTCTATCGCAGCGGGATCTATAGCTGCACCGGCTCCTTTTCCTGGGACAGGGGCTGCGGCTTGGACCTGGACTCGTGCTGGGGCAGCGGTCTGGGCTTGGGCTTGGGCTGCAGGAGATTTTCCCTTAGTATCCTTCCATGGATTTTTACAGTCCCTGCCCCAATATCCATCCTTCCCACACCCGTAGCAATTGAGCTTGGCCTGGGGAGGGCGATTCCCCTCCTGATGCCACTCCTTTTCACTTGGGGCTGCGGGTTTTGCCTCATGCACTTTTCCCTTAGAGGGAGGTGCCTCCTGAACCCTGCAATTCTTATACGCAATGGTGAGCTGTCGGAGCACTGTCTCCTCTGTGGTATCGGGACCTTGGGGGTCAAACCAAGATTTGGCTTGGGCCTGTATCTGCGGTAAGCTGTTGGCAACCAGGCAGCGGAGCCAATGAGCCCGCTGGACATTGTTCATTGCGGCCCGTTCAGGCATGCCCGGACAGCTGCGTCGATACACTGGCCACAGCCTTTCTGCGAAAACCCGTGGGAGCTCTCCAGTTAGCTGCATAGTCCCTTCCACACGGAGGAACGGGTTGCCGTCGTCCACTCCCATAACCTCCAGGACCTCGTCCCGGAGTTCCTCATACCCTCTCTGCCCCCTCTTACTCCCGTCTGAGAGGCACTGAAGGATTGTGCTATCCAGGGAGAATAGCAACATCTTAGCCTGTTCTGGACCATCGCAGTCATTGATGGTGGCTGTCTGCTCTTTCTCCCTGAAATGGACTGAGGGATCTCCCTTCTCGGAGAGTTTTGGGAGGTGGCTCACCATCGCTCTGATTTGTTGGGCACTGTGGGGCAGTATGAGATGGTTCTGGAGGGGTCCGTCATCGCCATTTGCGGTGGCGGGACTGTACCTCTGGTGCCGAGCAGGATACATTGGTGCCGGCTCCGGCTTCACTACCGGGGGTTGTTCTTCCTCCTGTTCTACCTCAGCTTCCTCCTCTTCTACCACTCCCCCTTCGGGCCAAACCTCACTATAGCTCGGCGGTGCTGAGGGTTCAGTGGCTGGTGCCACAACTACTTCACGTGGAATCGTTTTTTTGGATTCCTTCAGGAAGTCTATGTGACTTGCCTTTGGGCTTACTAGGCATACCATGCCTTTTGCCTTAGCCAGGGCCATTCTTAGGTCTTCTACCGCCTTCTGGCAGGGGCCGTGGTCGGCGCTTTCAAACCCCTGCTCGATGGCCAGCCTGTAAGCTGCCTTAACCTCCACTACTTTCTCCTCCTGCGCTCTTAGCTGTTGTGCGAGGCGGGCGCTTTTCTCCGGTACTCTCACTTCATGAATCTTTGCCTCAGTAATCTGGCATTCCAGGTACTCTACTTAAGCCTGATTTTGGCTGGCTACAGTTTGGCGTTCCTGATTCAGCGCGTGAAGCGCTGCGATCAGCTTTTCCCCACCCATGGCCTTATCCTCTATTGCTGATGCCTGGGTTTTGATCTTGGCTGCCTGCGCTGCAACAATTCTGTCCAAAATCTGGACTTGTCTTTTGTAGCACATCAGCCACACTGCCTTCTCTACTGACTTTTTATGTTCTTTACTCTCTGTCCACCTGACGGCTGCATCTACCGGATGCCCATCCAGTAAGAGATCGGAAATCCACTGCTTAGTGAGATTTACCTTACCAAAAACATAATCCGCTATCCTCTCATCCAAAACATTTCGTCCATTGCAATCCTGCTGCCAATGTCCTGCCGCGGTCGCCATTTTCTGTAAGGGGTTTTCTTGCTTGGTCTCCCTCTCTGGTGAGAACTCTCTCTCTTTCGCACAGTAATTTACCGAGTGGTTCGACCCACTCACCCCTTAGGTTCTGTACACTGGTCTTTGAGGCAGGAACTACAATGCAGAGAATACTCTGTAGACCAAGTTTAATGAAACAAAGTGAAATTTTATTGCATAAAGGAAAAATTGAATGTAAGCCAAAATAAGGTAAATGGGAGGGAAAAACAAATCATAATTCAGCACTAACCAATATATCCACAGGCATTTTATACTTTACACGGTTCACCATGAAATAGGGAAACACACGGAACATCGAGGGACAACAACTCATTGTTAATTATCCCCTAAAATGCCCACCCCCTAAACCTAGCTAGATTAGATTATGAGGGGCCAGAAACATGCTCACCAGTCCCAGTTAGAAAATAGAGGTTTTGAAGTCTGCGTTTTGGTCCTCTCAGGCGTCCTGTCTCCACGTGGTCAGCGGAATGCAGCAGGCTGCGACGCACTCTTTTCTCCCTCAAGGTAATGGACATGGACAGGCTGGATGTTAGCAGGCCTGGACGTCGGTGTGGAGAGAGACCAACTGTTTGACCATTTTCATATAGGTTTCCTCTTGGAGGGTCGCTGTCTTTTTGTCTCGTCAAATGGCCCAGGGTTTGTCAATGATTTCCCGAAAGCTACCCCGGGTCTGGGCACTGACTCGATCTTCCCTCTCGAACCTCTCTCTCTCGAACTTCTCTCCGAACTCGAACATCCAACTCGATCATCGAACCATAGCTACCCCTGGTCTCCAGTTATACTTCTCATGGAGGCCCTTATCTCCCGCCATATCAAGGTTAGTCTTTGTTTAACTTTTGGCGGGCTTGTAGCACAGAGGGGTAGTCATTGTGTTTAAAGTACTTTCGGGATAGCCGGTAACTGCCATCTCTTGTCTGGAATGACCTTGTATTGTCTTTAATGGGTCTTGATGTTCCCCTTTGAATTTGAAGCTGTTTCCCTTTGTCTGGTTAAACATTTTGATGGCCATTATCTACAGGCCGATCTGATTGGATCTGCATCCAATCCATATGTATGGGGTTCTGTCTGGTTTCGCATTCTCCAAAATTGCATTCCAGAACTTACTGTGGGCTAAATCCACAAAAGCTGTCTGTGGACTGCAGGAACCATTTTAAAATGTCCCAAAAGCTGGTCACGGGGTCTGGCGGCCATTTTGTGCACCTCTTTCTCTGGGCTTCTTTTAAAATAGTCTTTAAAATTAAGGCCTTTTCTGCCAATAGACCCTTATAGGACAATGTTCAATTTTGCGAATCCTACAACAGGAATTCAATAGGGCAAATAAGGTAAAATTACAATTTCTGACTGGTTGAAAGTGGCGGTGGGACCGGAACCCGCCAACCACCTGACCCGCACCCAGCCTGCCACCAATGATAAAATCACAGCCATAGTGTCCAGACAATGCAATTAATTTAGCCAAATTAATTCCAGCTGAATATCCCAACATGCTCATAAGCTGGATCATATTACTGCAGCATATCTTAGGTTTCTTTGGAAAAATTTGGTTGCATTGCGCCTCCCATTAGCACCCTAAGAGGCCTGGGAAATTCAGTGGGATGTTAGCGACAGCGGTAACCATTAGCGCCCCGTTCGCGCCCCGGCTGCGATCTTCGGTAGCGCCCCCTGACTTACCGCTGGACGCTATGTCCAACGGGGTCAGGGGGTCCTACCTGCGGCTGGGGCAGCGCTAATTAAAGGGAAGGTGCCAGGCGGCCATTTTTGGTGCTGGCCGCCTGCCAGCACCTGCCCCCTCTTCCATCCCCGGTCTCCTCTGCAGCCCCCCTGCGGAGTGCCGGCTGTGCTCTGTGAGCCCGGCACTTCTCTTGAGTGCCGGGCTCTTTTGCTGGCACTCCGATTCCTGGTGGCCCAGCTGGGCCCCGGGTCGCGCTGTGCTAGGCCCCTCCCATTTAAGAAGGGGAGGAAGGCCTGCAGTTCCGCAGCGTGACGTGCCGCAGCGCCACGTAGCGCTGCAACATTCACTCGCAGCACCCGAAGAGGGGGGCGGGGTGCTTCCAGTAGCACCCCGCCTCCCTCTTGGGGTGCTACCGATTAATTTTGGTGGCAGGGGCGCTAATGTTTTTGGGGCGCTAAAAGTAGCGCCCTGGCGAAGTTAGCGCCTCAAGGGGGGCGCGACTCAATTTTTTCCTCATAAATCTTTCAAAATGCATACATGGTACTGGCAATTTTGGTAAAGAATGGAGAATAAGTAACAGGCTTCCAGAAGGTTCACCCTTTGTGCCAATTAGCAAAAAAATGTAATAGGAACTTTAAATTGACTGCCAACACTAAGGACATTAGGGTTGCTTGCAGTGGCATAGAGACTGAGCCCAGATTGTCACTTATGTTCAATTATGTTAAGTTTTAGAACCTAAAGAGATAAAGGCCTAGAAATTAGGAGGAGGAGAAGTGTGGCGCTAAGCGGCTAGCGCCCAGGCGTGGCGCGATCTGTGCCTCTCGAGAACTTCAGTTAAGATTTAGCAGCGGCGCAAAACCTTTGCGCGCGCTCAGCTGCGCGCGCAGATCCTGACGTCATTTCATGGTGAAAGGCCCTTTGTGCGCTCCGAACCGGAAATTCAGTGGCGCCGGCCTATTGTGCGCCTGGCGCCCCTAGCGACTGGTAGAGGGGAACGGTTCCCAGTCGCTGCGGGGCGCGGGGGGCGCTAATTAAAGGGGACTCCTCCTGCAGTATAAATGGCAGCCATTTTGCACCACTCCTTCTTTGTGAGAGACGGATCTTTGGAGAGAGACAAAGGTAGAGAGCTTTCTGGTTTGGCTCAACACTCGCACAGATACTTGTGGCTTCAGGCCACAGCTTTGCATTTGTCTTTGACTTCAGTGTCATAGCATTGATTGGAAACAGATAATGGGGGCTGCAATGGGTGGAAACGTTGGGCTTCTCCATTGCATTCAAAGGGCTCAGAGACGCTGTGAGAGAGTGCCCGTCATGGCCAGACGGAGAAGGGCCAACAGGCATCGGCAAAGGAGGCCTTACCCACCCAGGGTATACCGCCAGCAGTTCTCATATCTGAACATGTCTGAGGAGCAGTGTGTTCAGAGGCTGCGATTCAGAAGGGCGGTGGTCACTGAGATCTGCCACCTGCTTCGCGGAGATCTGCAGCCACAACTGAGGAGCAGGACGCCTCTGTCGGTGGCAATGAAGGTGACGGTGGCTCTCAACTTCTATGCCACCGGCTCCTTCCAATCCACTACTGGGGACATTTCCAACATCTCCCAGTTTGCGGTATATTGCTGCATCCGCCAGTTGACCAATGCCCTTTTCAGAAGGAGACGTCAGTTCATCTCCTTCCCCATGACCGTTGACAAGCAGCAAGAGCGTGCAATGGGCTTTGCAGCATTAGCGGGCTTCCCCATGGTGCAGGGCGCCATTGACTGCACGCATGAGGCTTTGCGGGCACCTCTAGAGAATGCCGAGGATTACCGCAACCAGAAGGGCTACCATTCGCTCAACGTGCAGTTGGTGTGTGACCACAGGCAGCTCATCCTAGCTGTCAATGCCCGCTTTCCAGGCAGCAGCCACGATGCCTTCATCCTGCGCCAGACTTCTGTGGTAGACATGTTCGAGGCCCAGTCTCACCCACGAGGATGGCTTCTCGGGGACAAAGGCTATCCTTTGTGCACCTGGCTGATGACCCCGCTCCGTGCGCCCAGCACCCCTGCTGAAGAGGGATAAAATGACAGCCATCAAGCAACCAGGAACATCATTGAGCAAACAATCAGCATGCTGAAGCAACAGTTCCGCTGTCTGGATCATTCCAGGGGAGCCCTACAGTACTCGCCTGAGCGAGTCTCCCATTTTGTTGTCGTGTGCTGCAGGCTGCACAACCTGGCTATCTGCAGGACTCAGCCACTGCCAGCAGACATTGGAGGACCACCAGAGGAGGAGGAGGAGGAGGACCAGCACAGGAGGGAGGCAGAAAATGCAAGGGCTGCCCGTCAGCGGCTTATTGCAAGTCGGTTCTAGGCCCCCTCTCAGGGAATAGCTTGTGCCAATGGCAGAAAATGAATGTAGCCACTCCACAAGCCCTCAGCCGAGCAGGGCAACCAGGACTTCCAAAAGAAAGCATGGACAGTGCGATTTAAGATTTTTTTTTACTGTGATACCTCTGTGCCCTTCCCACATGACAAACTAATGGAGAGAAACCCCCCACCAAAAACACAAATACACCAGTCTCGGCCTTTAAATATAAAACAAATATACCAGTCTCGGCCTTTAAATATAAAACAAATACAGCAGTCTCGGCCTTTATATATGAAACAAATACACCAGTCTTGGCCTTTATATATAAAACAAAACATTTGGCCACACCGTCTACTTTTTCCCCTGCGAGGGTGATCCGTTTCGCTTCCGTGACTGGCCCTTACCCGCCCTGCAGCTCCTCCTCAATGGGACCCCAGTGGCTGCAGCAAGGCTGGGGGAAGGCTGCTGAGGGTCAGATGGTGAGACGGCAGATGCCCTTGGGGGTCGGCCTGGACCAGCTCTGGGCCTGGAGGGGCCGCCTGCTGACTGCTGCAACTCTGCTTGGGCGGCAGCAGTCTGTCCAACAGCTGGTGGCAGCTGCAATGGAGGAGTGACAGTGTTGGCTGCAGGAATGCTGCCAACCTGACAGATCACAGGCACTCCCTGGTCGGCTGACACATTGGCACGCGCACGGGCCAGCACTGCAGCATGCGCAGCAATCTGCTGAGGCACAGACTGCTGGGCTGCTGTGGCACGGCGAGTGCCCCGGCGATGCCTGGCCGATCCAGCAAGTGTGGCAGCAGTTAGTGCCCGTGTGGCCCTGGTCTGTGTCTGCATGACAGCAGCCAGTGAATGCACGGCATGACTGAGCACTTGGCTAGAAGCCGCCTGTGAAGCAGCTAAGTCCTGCTGACTCCTGGCCTGTGCTGCCGTGATGTCCTGCAGACTCCTGGCCTGTGCTGCATTGAATTGTTGCAGACTCCTGGCCTGTGCTGCACTGAATTGTTACAGACTCCTGGCCTGTGCTGCCACGACGTCCTGCAGACTCTTGGCCTGTGGTGCCCCAAATTCCTGCACACTCCTTGCCAGTGACTCTATGGAGTCAGGCATCCTTGCCACTGCAGCCATGAGCTCAGTGTGCCTGCGCTCAGCCTGGGCGCCCATTTCCGCTAGGAGCCGCACCTCCTCTGCGCTCACCGTAGCAGGACTGGAGGCCGCACTCACCCTCCGGGTAGAAGGCCGCCGAGCTTCCCCACCCCTCCTGCGTTGCTGCAGCCCGCTGGCCCCCGGAGCTTCACTATCCTCCGACCCTTCCCCCCTGCTCCCCTCCAGGGAAGACGTGTCACCAGCATGGCTATGGGCTGCCTCAGCTGACGGTGTCCCTGATGTGCTGGCTTCCTCTTCCTTCTCCTCTATGTCTGACTCGGACACAGTGCCAGCTTGAGGGGCCGCCTCCTCACCTGGCAAGTCACCATCTGAAAACAGGGAGGCACAAGACTTGCTTTAGAGTGAGGACAGGGCGGCAGCGAGGGAGGCATGAGTACTGCTGTGCACTGCATTGGTTTGATAGTGGCAAAGGATGCTGGTGTGAGGCGCAAGTGGAAAGGGAGAGGTCAAAAAGGTGATGACCTTACCATTGGTGCCCAGAACAGGGTCAGCATCTCCAGTGGCGACGGGGCCACTCAGCCGGCCTGCCATGATCCGCTCCACTCGCTGCTCGAGGTCGCTCAGCTGTTTCAGGTCAGGACGGCTTCCCCCGGTCTGTCGCTGCTGTCTTCTGTTAAGCGCCAGCTTGGCCTGCAAGAGAAAGGACAGCCTCTAAGTACAGTGTCAAGCCCTAATCTTGCCCGCACTGCCTCCCATGGTCGATTGGCCCTGACAGTGTCAAGCCCTGATCTTGCCCGCACTGCCTCCTGTGGTGTATGTAACCTGTTCCACCTTAAGAGAACTACCTTAAGAGATGTACTACAATCTCTTGGTTGCTGTATACTCTAATACCGGTGGTGACCACACCGGTATATAAGTGTTGTGTAGGGATTTGCTGGGCAGTTCAGCCCTGACCTCCGAATAGTAAAGACCTGTTAAAAGTTATTCTTGTTGTCTGTGTCCAGTGATTGATCATACGCATAACTGGGACACACAGACTCAACAGTGGCGACGAGTCCGATCTTACCCTGCGGCAGTTTTACATCCAAGGCAGCTTCATCCTCAGAACGGGCGTTGAGAAGAGGCATCCACCCTCATCATCCTGCTGAGCACCATCGCACGGGAGGCATCGAGAACCCGGGTATAAAAAGAAAAAAAAAATTCTGACCACGAAGCCCTCCATCAGCGACAGGCAGTGATCATCCCTTCTACCACGGTGGTGGGTAAGCCGATCAGCGACACGAGCAGAAAGTCGGCCGCGTTGGCTGTGGAGTAGGGGAGGGAAAACGGAGGAATAAGGGCGGAGAACCCGACCACGGCCGGTAAAAAGGGCCGGGCTGCAATCGAGGCCGAGAGGCGCAGCGACTGGGGCAGCTTAAGGCACAAGAGCCGCAGAGAACTCAAACGCAGCCGGTGTAAAGGACCGGGCTGCAAGCGGGGCTGCGAGGCAAAGCAGCGTCGGGGAATTGAGAACCGCTGGGGAGGCGAGAACGGCAGCAGCACGGCAATCACCATTGCAGCCTGCGGGGGAAGAAGGCAAACGCGGGAATCCGCCATTGTAGTCGGCGGGGGAAGAAGACGAGCGCGGGAAAGACCGCCAAGCGCGGGAAGCCGCCATTTTAGTAGGCGGGGGAAGAAGACAAGCGCGGGAAGCCGCCATTTTGAAAAAAAAAAATAAAAACTTGCAAGGATGCCTAAACATGGGAACATTAATATCTTTGATAGCGATATCGAAGATTGGACCACGTATGTAGAACGCATGGAAGTTTATTGTAAAGCAAATAAGGTACCAGATGATGAGAAAGCACTAACCTTATTAAGCTCAATGGGTGCGAAGACATACGGGCTATTGAAGCACCTTCTATCACCAGATAAACCGGCGGATCAGACTTTCGCGAATATTGTTACTGTCCTGAAAAATCATTTAAACCCCACGCCGCTGATGATAGCGGAATGATTTAAATTTTACAGAAGAATGCAGCTGAAAGACGAAAACAACGCTGAATTTTTAATTGAACTGCGTAAGCTATCAAAGTACTGTCAGTTTGGAACAGGACTAGCAGATGCGCTGAGAGATAAATTTGTGTGTGGATTGTTAAAAGAAGGAACACAAAAGCGACTGCTTGAGGAGAATGATCTTACGCTTGATAAAGCTGTCACTATTGCAGCATCGCAAGAAGCCGCAGCGAGAGGCACGGCGGAAATGCAGCTACGGTCACCGGAACTCAGCACAAATCAAATGGTCTTGGGTACAGTAAAATGTTATCGTTGTGGAAAGACAATGCACGATCAGAACCAATGCTGGTTCAAAAATCAGGAATGCAGAAAATGTGGCAGGCTTGGTCACATAGCTAAAGTATGCCGGTCAGGAAAGAAGACCAGCAACAAAAAGTCTCCGCAGGAAAAGTACAGAAAGGTACACAAGGTGACAGAGAACAGTTCGAACGAACAGAAGTCAGATTCAGACTCCAGCAGTAATGAACTGGGTAGTCTAAGAGTACACAATGTTGGTAAGGAAGCAGACCTCCAAACAATTTGGGTCACACTTCAGATAGCAGGAGTTCAAGTGAAGATGGAATTGGACACTGGATCGGCATTGACGGTCATGAATAAGCAAGATTACAAAAGGTTATTCCCACATATTCCCCTACGGGATACGGAGATTGTATTGAAAACATACACGGGGCAAAGAGTATACCCCATCGGGAAGATAGAGGTAAAGGTGGTCCACAAGGGCAAAGAAAGCCGAGGAATGGACTTATATGTGTTACCTGAGGGAGGTCCACCACTACTGGGATGGGAGTGGATTAGGAAAATAAATATGGACTGGCATTCCTTAAAAGCCCTAACGGTAGAATCGAGAACAAGGGTCGAACCCATGGTTATGGCAGAGACAACCGTGGAAGAAGTTAGTGAACCTGAAGCATCTACCTCAGAAGTGAATGTACCTGATGATGATGTCCAATCCATAAGAGACCAACTAGATGAGTCACCCCAGCAACGAGAATCAGAGACCCCTGAAAGGCGTTATCCAACTCGAATCAGGAGGCCTCCTCAGAGACTGAATCTTTGAACTGTTTTGCATGAAGTTGTATATATATATATGTTATTATGTTATGTTAAATAGGGATATAACTGTTAAGCTAAAAAGGGAGGATTGTGGTGTATGTAACCTGTTCCACCTTAAGAGAGCTACCTTAAGAGATGTACTACTTTCTCTTGGTTGCTGTATACTGTAATACCGGTGGTGACCACACCGGTATATAAGTGTTGTGTAGGGATTTGCTGGGCAGTTCAGCCCTGACCTCCGAATAGTAAAGACCTGTTAAAAGTTATTCTTGTTGTCTGTGTCCAGTGATTGATCATACGCATAACTGGGACACACAGACTCAACACCTCCCATGGTCGAATAGCCCTGACAGTGTCTAAAGTCCTGAATGCGCAAGTGCTTTTCATGACAGTCCCATAGCTGCTGGATGAGGGCTGGCCATTAGGGCTTTCAGACCCGTTTGGCCATAAAATGAGGTGCACATGCAGGGATGAGGAAGATACTGGAAAAGGTACTCACCCTGACAACCCGAGTGAGGCCGTTGAATTTTTTCCGGCACTGGGTTGGTGTCCTGCCAACCATGCTGTTGGACGTGGCCCTGTTTGCCACATCCCTCCATGCTTTCCGATATTTGGCAGGCAGCGGCCTCCTGCCACCCTCAGGGAAGAGGATATGGTGCCTGTGGTCCACTGAGCCAACCAGCAGCCTCAGGTCACCCTCGCCGAAGTGCTGCACTCTCTCCCTGACCTTCTCCATTCTCCTGGGTGTGGAGCTGTTCCAGAAGCCGTGTTCAGGCCTTGCCTTAGGGCGGCAGTGTGCAGGGCGTGGCAGCCAAGCAATTCCACCCTCGCCCTATAACTGCTGACCGGCGCCTGACTGTCTGCCTTCAATGAGCAACTCGCTGCACCTGCGCTGCGCCCGCCTTCGGTGTTTGCGCCTCGGATCGCCGGCTTTGCACCTAATGATAGTCGTGCATCGCCTGCTTTAGCGCAACAGCAACCTCTTGGGGCGATGCAACTGAATATCGGCGAAGGTGGCGCTAAGTTGCGCCGGGCGCAAAAGTTAGCGAACGCCATGCTGTAGCGCCCCAAACGTGGCTATACTGAATTTCTAGGCCTAAAAATATTATATCCCCTTATTCAAAGCTTAAATCATAATAAAACTACATTTTGCACCATTTAATTTTTTTTAGTCTATTGTTCCTTTCCCTTCTCCAAATCATAGATGGGAGCATGACGTTTCAGAGAAACAGAGACAGATTCAGTGAGTGTGCAAAACTATGGCAGATGGATTTCAATATGGGGGAGTGTGACATCATTCACTTTTGACATGAGAGAGTCAAATCAGAATATTTTCTTAATGGTGAGAGACTGGGAACTGTGCAGCAGCAAATGTGTTTAGGTGTACATGTACACAAATCATTAAAGGGTAGTTCACAGGTACAAAAAGCACTCAAAAATGCTAACGGAATGTTGGCCTTCACCTCAAGGAGGTTGTAATACAAAAGTGAGGAAGTGATGCCCCAGTTGTATGAAGTCTTGGTCAGACCTCATCTAGAGTACTTCATTCTGTTCTGGGCACCAAACCTCAGGAAAGATATATTAGCCTTGGAGGGAGTACAGAACAGATGCACCAGGATGATTCCAATGCTTAAAGGATTAAATTCTTAGGACCAGTTGCATAAAGTTGGCTTGTATTCCCTTGAGTTTAGAAGGTTGAGGGATAATCTAATCAAGGTCTTTAAAATGATAAGAGGATTTGATAGGTTAGATACAAAGAAACTATTTCCTCTGGTGAGGGAATTCAGTGAAGGTGGGCATAATCTTAAAATTAGAGCCATTTAGCAGTGAAATCAATAAACACTTTTTCACATAAAGGGCTGTGGAAATCTCAAACTCTCTCCACCAAAAGTCTGTGGATACTGGGTCAGTTGAAATTTTCAAGACTTATATCGATAGATTTTTTCAGGTAAGGGTATTCAGGGATATGGACAAAAGGCAGGTTATTGGAGTTGAGGTACAGGTCAGCCATGATCTCATTGAATGGTGGAACAGGCTCAAGGGGCTGAATGGCCTACTCCTGCTCTTATATTTCTGAAAACATCCTCCAAAGTAATCATTCAAATGGTCAAAATAATCAGGGCCCTGGACTTTATCTGTACCTTTGCATATTCAATAATTCCCAATATGAATTATGTGATGCAACAGTTTTTAAATGAAAAGAAAAAAGGGTCTTCTTAAAAAAAGCGATTAGTGCTTTCCTTTGTTTATGGCTGCTACACTAGGATAATATGGTAAGTGGAAAATATGTTTTGCTATGACATGAACAAAAGGATCGCCCTGGGCTTAACTTAATTTCTTAACATTTGCTTCACAGTAATTCTGGATTATCTTGGATCATCACTTTCCTTCTATATCATTTTTAATATTTTGTTAAGTGATTTTTCATTTACTATTTAAAGGATGCATTTTTTTTCTTACCATTAATTCAGTTGTAGTACTTTTTAGGACTGTTATTAAATTCTGAAATGTTGATTTTTAATATCTTTCTGCCTATATAACTGGGGTGAGATTGTAGCCATGCTTTGGATTTGTGCCCACCAGTGACAACACTGATTTGCCAGAATACAGCTGATTAAATTACCTTTAACACCAACTGCAGCAAATAGGTATTCGGAGAGTGATTGTGATAAAGAAAGAAAATAAAGTTTGATTCAGATACATTTTCATCCAATGTTAGGTACTATAACAACAATATGCAGCTACTGATAATGGTAATTATGAACGTTACCTGGAATAATTTTCTAAAAAGAAATGTGATACTTTGCGGAGACAAGAATGTGCACACACACGGCAGTTTAGCATCACTGTTTGGAATTTTCTCCTTCAGTGGCTCTACTTTCACTAGTGTCGATAAAAGCTTTGCAGAAAATGGCTTTTTATAGTAAAATGAACTAATATACAAATATTTTGCATTTCTTTAGAAGGATTTGTATATGGGCAAAGTCTTTAAGTCCATGTTGTAAACTGTGAAGTCTTTTTCATTAGAGCTCCAAATAATGTGGGCTAGAAATTCATTAACTTACTGCCACTCTGTAGCGCCATGAAATGGCAAAAAAATGGCGGCCGTCGCTTTTTCGCCAGCTCGTGGTGGCCGCCATTTTCTCCTTCCCTTAAATGCTGCAAATACTCAGCAGGTCAGGCAACATCCGTGGAGAGAGAAACAGAGTTCACGTCTCAGGTCGAGATGCTGCCTGACCAGCTGAGTATTTCCAGCATTTTATGCTTTCATTTCAGATTTACAGCATCCTCTCACAGAGGGAAGAGGAAGACACAGAAAAGGAGGAAGCAGAAAGATGGTTGCAATCCAGGCAGCCCCTTTCTGGCCAGGAAATCCAGGATAGAATCATTTACTTACGGTGCCAGTGACCACAACCCCAATTCCCCTTTCCACATTTGTCCCACACCTTACCTTCTCTCTGTTACTGACCATCACAGCGTCCTCTAGGCTACAATGCTGAAATAAAAGCCGCCACAAAGCAAACCTTCCAATCCAACTTTATGTAACTATCCAATCAAAATGACATCAAGAAATCAACTCATCACCCTTACGTATTCTCTTAGTGAGTGTCTTATGTGCGCCTTTGCCTATCCTACTGATGTCATGCAGGGCTACCCCAGTGGCCGCAGCATGGCTGGTAGAAGGCTGCTGACTTTCAGTGGGGGACACTGCAAATGGCCTAACTGGTCGACCTTGAGGAGCTGGTGGCTGGGAGTGTGAAATCGAGTGGCGGTGTTTCTTCTTCTTCTATTTCTTCATTCTCCTCTCCCTCTTCTTACCCAGCCATTTCTTGGGTGTGTGAAATGAGGAAGGCACAAGGGTGAAGTTGTGGTGAGGGGAGGATGGGAAAGTAAGAGGTGCATGCGAGAAGGAGGATAACGTATGAGGATACCAGCATCTTGTGTCCTTTCCACCCCATCACTGGCCAAGGGCTCAGCCGTGCCCTATCAAGAATGGCCAGCACCGTCTCCTCCAAAGGGCTGAGGTGAGGCTAGGAATGGGAGACATGCCTCGCGATTGGTGCAGATTGTTGGTAGGTGAGTGATTGGGTGTGGTGGTTGTGCATTGAGCAGTGTGTGAGGCTGGGGGTGCAGTTGGAAGGAGACGGCTTTTGAAGATGCAGTCACTGACGTTGACCACTGGTCTGAGGTTATGAAGCTTCTTTGGGCACTGGAGCCAGGCGGTGGAAGCGACACTGCTGGCAGTGATGGCCTCGATGATGTAGTCCCACATCCTTCTTTCTGGAGGGCCTCCTAGCCCTTGTGGGTAGAGGACCTGTCTTGTAGTTTTGGCCTCCTGCACAAAGCTGATGTGCAGTGTGTGAGACCCTGGGTGCCCCTTCCCTGGCTTGCTGAGCCATTTGTGTTAGTGCTGAAGCAGTTTTCCCATTTTTTGAAGTTCGGAAGGGAATTCAGATTTAAGAGCGGAATAATTACATTTGGGACTTCATTTTAGTGTTACAATTTTATTGAAAGGCAGTAAGGGCTGGAAACTACATTTTTTCCCTGCATTTTAGTTTGTATTAGTTCTGAGTGCATTGCCCCTTTAATTCATAGCCCTTTTAATTGCCAACAATTCCTTGCAAACTTCACAGCCTCGCTCCCAGAGGTTGCTAATGATGGCTTTATTGATCTCTTTCTTCCCTATGAACACCATCAGGTCCTCCCACAGGGAAAATTCTGAAACCATAGTGCAGTCCAGTCATATGAGAGGAAACTGCATGCTCTTTAGAAATGTTGGCCTTTTCTTCAAGCACATTAGTAGGTGGCCTGAGAAAGGAATCAAAAGTGAAATTGAATTTTTGCAATCAATTAATGGTGAACATTCACTGGTAATTGATGTGAGAAGCCCCATAGAAGAATGAAACACATTGAGATGTTAACCACAAAAGATTTTCATAAAAATGTTTTTCATGTATCATGTCTTTAGCTAAGTCTGAAGCCCAGTAAAACTTGCAACTATTTCATTGGATATGTACCCTGCATAAATAACAAAACAAAAAAAAGTTGAAAACGTCATATTTCTTTCTTGTCTTTCTAATGTTGGAAACATTATTAGACCTACATTTTACAATAAGTGAGCCACATCATTGGAAGGTTTCCATGGAAGCTGAAAGCTGTGTCAAGCCTAATAATGGGCATCCGAGTGATTGTGTGAGAAAAGCTAACGGGCTATGCTTAAACTTCTATCAGGAATTTCTATCTGATTCTATAGAGACATTGAGCTCCAATCTTTCCAGTCTGTACTTTCAGGGTTCACCAATTGATTGGGGAACTGGTTGGACAGTACCCACACAGGGGTTCAACAATGTCATTGGAGCCTTGTGGTCTACTGCCATGCAGTTCACAGAACATGCTGAAGGAGTGCTCAGCAGCAGAGGTATAGCAAGAGGAGTAGGCGCAGAAGAAGGAGCTGTATCACTTGGTGACTTAATATCCTAACCACCCGGCTACTCCACTCAAAAGACCAATGCAGAACCAGAAAAGGCAGACCAGGCAGCCACCACAATATCCGATATGGTGCTATCAGCTGCAAGGTTATTTAATAGCTTAGTAGGAGGAGGTAAAGAGTCAGCTTCATCCCAGGAAGTGACATCCATCAGCCAGTCGTCTCATTTCCTTCTCTCAACAGGGTAGCACTGAGAGCATAAGATTAATTAGTAGGATACAAGCACAAAGGGGAAGAACTGGGGGGGGGGAACTTAAACTGACAACACAGCAACCATTATTAGAGAAATAAATGATTAAAATTGCCTTTCCACTTTGTGCAGAGAGTTAATTTGTATTGGGAGGATTTGTGTAGCAGGAGATAAATGGTGGCGTGTGGTCAAGCAGAGAATAATATGGGGATTTGTGCTCCAGTTCATTGGCAACATGTATTTAGCAATGCTTGTGCTGGGTGATATTAATTTTAATTGAAAACAATGTATGTTAGATGTTGCTGGATTTATTTTTGGTGGTGTTGTCTTTATTGCTACAGCTCTAATACAGCTAACAACTTCTCAGTCTTGGGTTTATTGCCAGCATTTTTTACATCCTGACCCTTCTCTCCCACCAGCTGCATGGTGATTCTTCTAAGAGCAAAATTGTGCAGCATAAAGAAAACCATCATTGTGGATAGCTTTTTGGGCGATAGAATGGCACACAATCATCCAAAATAGTGAATGATGGGAGTACTGTTGATTTTTATCTACCAAGATTTCCACAAAGCCTTTGAAATAGTATTGAATAGATGGTCATTGGAAAAGTATAGATCATATGGGATCATAGGGCAAATATCGTGCAGAACAGGTAACTGGTTGAAATTTTGTTGGCAGAGAGTTGTCATTACTGCGAGTGGACTTGAATGGGGCTTGGCCACAAATGAACATCCACAAGGATTTGTGCTGCGACCATTGATGTTCATTTTCAGTAACGATTTTGATCCCGATTTTTAATCGCTCCACCATTGGGAGCCGTGCCTTCAGCTGCTGAGGCCCTAAGCTCTGGAATTCCCTCCGTAAACTGCTCCACCTTTCTACCTCTCTTTCCTCCTTTAAGATCCTTAGAACCTACATCTCTTTATGTAGCTCGGTGTCAAATTTTGTTTGATAACGCTACTGTGAAGCTTCATGGGATGTTTTACTACAGGAAACTCTCTTTTAACCGGCACCTAAATATCCGAAAATCTCTCTTAACTGGCAAAATTCAGGAGTAGGTTCAGGTAAGTTTTACTATATATTAATGGCCATGTAACCGGAGTTGCTGGATCTGTGGCCGTGTAACCGGGGTTCCTGCACCTGTGGCTGTGCAACAGGGAGTCCTGGATCTGTGGCCGTGTAACTGGGACTCCTGCACAAGTGCCGTGTAACCGGGGCTCCTGCACCTGTGGCCGTGTACAGGGCTCTCATACCTTGGTAAGTAAACCTCTCTGTAATCCGGACTTTTTGATCAACCGGCACCATGCCGGTCCCATCGGTGCCGGATAAAAAAGAGTTTCCTGTACAATAAAGCGTGATATAAGTACAAGTTGTTGTTGTTGAGAAGTCAATATTAGAACTATTTATAAATTTGCAGGTCAATTTTGATAAATTTGGGGAATGGGCCAATGTGTGGTACATGCCCTTCAATATGGATAATTGCAGAATTAATTAATTTAGGGTGGGGAAACTCCAGGCATGACTATATAAGCATTCTTCTTAAAGGTTACAGAACAAGGGAGAGACCCACAGGCCATTAACTAACAGTGTGAGACAAATAGAGTTTGAAATATAATGTTAGGAACATTTAGTATAAAGAAAAGAGCACTATACTTAGGCTACCCTACATGCTATTTCCTTTATTATCCATGCCAGAAAAGGGTTTGTTCAAGCAGCAAAAAAGTATTCTCCTTCAATGGTAAGTAACAGCTCTTTAAGAGCCACTGCTGCTGCTGGTTAGGTGCCTTGTGCCAATTTTCCATATACAGGAAGCCTGTTACAATTAGGAGGAACTAGACTGGCAGAATTTGGTGAAACTTACCCTGTTGGTCACCGATGCAGACTTGCCCACACCATGAGTGAGAGCAGCCTCAATTTTGGTGACATTGCCAAAGTGGTCCATATGCACTACAGTTTATGGTGCAGTACAAACATTGCAATGAATCTGATGAGAGTGAAAACCATTGCAATGATGCTCTCCATGGCACAAAGCACCACTGTCATCTGCAAAGGAAAGAAAGGTATACTTTGCTTGAATGTCATTTTGATGCAAAACAGTGTATTTATTGCCAGGCTAAGTAGAATAAAATGTAAAATAAGGATTGTTAGGGAACAAACATTCTCAGGTGCTAATAAGCCCGCTTGCCCTTTCTATCCTGTTGCAATACTTCTGAAATATCCTCATTACCTCTCTTTTGCATTCCATATCCTTCAAGACAATTGCTGAATTCAAGTTAACAATTGTGTAAAACTAATGAGCAAACATGACATTTCTACCACTAAGATATTTGGCAACTGTATCCTTGGATAGCAGTGTGAAGTTATTGACGTTCATACCCATATATAGCATTGTGAGAAAATTGATAGTGATCCTCCTTGCTTACCGTGGAAATTTTCTTAGAATCAGACACCTCCTTCCATACACCCTTTCAAGTATGACAGATTGCTGATAATCACATTGACCTCCTGTGTGATTGCCTGAAGGAACCTCTATTTGGTAGAGGGATCTCCTCCTGAACTACAGAGATGAATTTTCATTCCCTTATGTCATCCCAATAATCTAAAGGTCCAATCAGCAAGTAATCTTATTATGTCCATCAATGCTCCAATTTGTGAACTCCAGTGTATAATTGGCATACTCCGTGGCCCGGATTTTTCAATCAACGGTGAAGTTACGGCGCTCGCCGTACACCTCACTGTACACCTTGCTGACAGCTGCTCACAGAGATTTTGCAGGCTTTTGAGGAGAGACTTGCTGTTACTGGGTGTCTGATCCAGAGTGGCGCCCTCTACAGGGGATTTGAGGCATGTGTGAGCAGGTAAAGCAACAGCGCGGCTCTTCAACCAATAAGATTGAAGAATCCTCACTGAGACATCCAGGGCGAGAAATTCGGCTCCGTAGTGTCTGTTTTTTTGGCAGGCCACGCCGGATGCCATAGAAACGTAGAAACGTAGAAGATAGGAGCAGGAGTAGGCCATTCGGCCCCTCGAGCCTGCTCCGCCATTCAATGCGATCATGGCTGATCATCGAAGTTCAGTACCCGGTACCTGCTTTCTCCCCATACCCCTTGATCCCTTTAGCCTTAAGAAATATATCCAACTCCTTCTTGAATATATTTAATGTATTGGCATGTGATGCAGCCATCTTGGTAAAGACCAAACAAGAGATGTTCTTTATCGATGTCTGATGGCATTAGGCCATTAACATATGCAAATAAGGGGCCTAACGCCTGCTTCTGCTCCCTCTTGCAATCGTGGTTTGTGTCGGAGGCAGCTAACACCAGTGCTCATTGCTTCTGGGAAAACCGATGCTAAACAGCATGGGATTAAAAAATGTAAGTATTTAACATAATCACTGTCGCTCCCAGTACTGAGATCTCCGACCTCACTCCTGACACTGACCTCCAGGCCCCCACAATCTCCTCCCTGCTCCGACCTCCTAGCCCCCCCGACAGCACACCCGACCCCCCAACAATACTCCAGACGCCCATGATCTTTTTCCCCAACCCGACAGGCCCCCAATCGCACTCCGAGGTCCAGCCGTTCCTCCTCCAGACCCCCGCGATCTTACCCAATCACTTACCTGAAAATTGGCGCACAAACCTGTACGGGCTCCTACCACTGCACCATCTACATGATAATGAGGTCCGAGGCCCAAAATTCCAGGCTCCTCTGACCTCCCCATTTGTTAGCTGTTAGCACTCTGTAGGGAAGGCCCCCAAAAATGGACGCTACTGAATTTCTACGTCGCAGATTCTAAACCAGAGAGGGAGAAATTCGGTACCATAATGCCTCCAGTTAGTGCCTGGCAGGGGCACTAACGGAGCGCTGAGGCAGTAGCGCCACATGCCAAATTCGGTCCCCCCCGTAGTGCCGCCACTACGAGTTAACTCCAGGGCCTTTGGCGCCAGGCAGATTGTGACGTCAGTGAGCTGGGCGCCAGATCTACCAAATTGAGTATCGCCCCTGCCTTAGTGCCTCGCCCCGACAGCGAGAGGTAGAGGAGGCATCAAGTCCATAGTCGGCTCCAGGAGCGTAACTTAAAGAGATCACGAGTAATGATTGCAGCTCTCAGGTTAGTGCTGTTTCACTGCTTCCTTGTCAGTTTGACATTGTGCAAACGTTTATATCAGTCATTTAAAGGTGGTTTAGTCTCCAGAGTGTTGTGGCTACTAAAAATTGGTTACATTTATTCTCACAACATATCAACGTGCTAAACTTCGTTATATTAATGGGGGCTGTACTGGCAGTCAACCTGTCCTCCTGGGTCTACGGCAGAGGAAGTGGCGGCAGTGAGAAATATTGGAACATGTGGCCAGAGGGAGGAGGAGGGCCATCAGGGCTCTCAACAGGAGGCCTTACCCTGCAAGGGTCTTCCGATAACAATTCTCCTACCTCCAATTAAGCCAGGAGCAGTGTCTGAGAAGGCTCTGCTTCAGCAAGGAGGTGGTCACTGAACTCTGCCACCTCCTGAAACCAGACCTCCAGCCTCAGATCAGGACGAGGGCAGCTCTCCCAGTGGTAATCAAGGTCACCGTCGCCCTCAATTACTTTGCCAGTGGATCCTTTCAGCCTGCAATGGGAGATATAGGTTACATCTCACAGTTCACCATCCATCGCTGCATCCGGGAGGTCACAGAGGCTCTCTACAGTAGGAGAAGGGACTACATTTCCTTCCCCATCACCAGAGAGCAGCAGCATGAGCGTGCATGTGGCTTTGCCAGGATAGCGGGATTCCCCATGGTGCAGGGCGCCATTGACTGGCGGGCACCACATAACAACCCCGAGATCTTCTGTAACTGCAAAGACTTCCACTCACTTAATCTCCAGTTGGTGTGCGACCACAGACAGCGAATCCTCAGTGTGAATGCCCGCTATCCTGGCAGCAGCCACAATGCCTTCATCCTGCACCAGAACGTTCCAGCTCTCTTCCAGCCACCACATCAAGCTCGTGGCTGGCTGGTTGGAGACAAGGGGCATCTGCTCTCCACCTGGCTCATGACTCCCCTCCGCAACCCCAACAATCTTGCCCAGCACTTATATTATGAGAGCCATGCCGCCACCAGGAACATCATTGAGCAGACCATTGGGGTGCTCAAGCAATGGTTCTGCTGCCTTGATCACTCGGGAGGAGCCCTCGAGTACTCGCATTTCGTGGTGGTCTGCTGCATGCTCCACAATCTGGCCATCATGAGGGCTCAGCCCTTGCCAGCAGGGATTGTGGGACCACCTGAGGAGGATGAGGAAGAGGAGGAGGGACAGGAGTGAGGGAGGAGGCAGCCACTCAATCGGCCTTCCGGAAAACAGCACAGATTGCTGGCCAGCTGCGACATCGTGAAAACCCTGGTCGGCGGTGGTAGACTCAGCCAAGATGGCAGCAGCCAGAGCTTGCGTGGCATCAAGCTGAGACTGCATGAGAGCAGTCTGAGATTAAATGGCACCAACATTACAGCACTAAGAAGTTGTGTCGCTTCCGCCTGTGCTGCAATGGAAGCTGCCAGATCGCCCCATCACACAAGGCAACAGGTCTGGGTCGCCACAGTCTCTCTGGGAGACTACAATCCTTTCAAGACTGGAAATGATGTGTGCAGAGCCTTGTGCAATGTTGGAGGCGGACACCTCCACGCTCCTTACATTGCTGACAGGCTCTCAGGCACCCTTGCCATTGCACCTATGATCTCTGTGTGCATACCCATCACCCTTCTTCTAAAGGCCTCCTCATCGAGGTCCTCACCTGAGTCCTGTGCAGCAGAACTCTCACGCAAACTCGCCCTCTGGGGAGCATGCCCCCGAGCTACACGTTCCCCCTGGGCTTGCTGCAGCCCGCTCGTTCCCAGTGCATCACCCTCTGCAGATCCCATTACTATACTAGCCTCTACAGAATGCGTAGTGTCAGTATCTGAACTGGTGCCTGCGGGTGAGACGTGCAGTGACGCGGTGTGCTCTTCCTCCTCTTCTCCCACCTCACTCTCAATGGTGCCCTCAGGGACAGGCTGCTCCGGTGCTTGCTCATTATCTGAAAGCATAAAGGCACAAGAGACAGGTTAAGGTGAGGGGAGAGGGGCAAGAAGGAAGAAATGCATGCATACAGCATGATTAGCTAGAAAGTGCAAAAGGCTTGTAGGGTGAGAGGGAAGTGGGATGTCAAAAGGAGTAGGGATGAACATGCCGTTGTTGTTCCCAAGAGTGTCAACATTGCCGGTGCCCACGGCGTCCACCACCTGGTGCCCAATAATCTCCAGCATTCCATTCTCCAGCGCAGACAGTGGTTGGGTGTCGGCTTGTCCCCCGCCTGTGTGCTCCTGCTCCCTCCTGTTGTGAGCCACCTTGGCCTGCAAGAGAAAGGAAAGTGTGTGAGTGAGTGTGGAGCAATGTGTTTGGATGATGTGCCTGCCATAGTTGAATAGCTGTCATTATGTGCAAGGTGTGAGATGTGGGTGTGCATGTTGGTAGGTAGAGATTGTTTGGTCGGTGAGTGCTCGGGGTGTGGTGCTTTGGCCAGTGTGTGCAGACTGTGGTTCAGATGGTGGTATGTAGTAGTTGTTGAGGCATTGACTCACCCTGACCACCCGAGTGAGGTCGTTAAAATTCTTCCTGCACTGTGTATGGGTCTGGGGACCACAGTGCTGCCTGAAACCTGATGGGCAACCTCCCTCCACATGGCACGGAAGACTTGCAGCGAGGGCCTCCTGCCACTTGCCGAGTAGAGCACCGCCCTCCTTCTCTCCACAGTGGACACCAACTCCTCCAATGCTTGGTCTGAAAATCTGCGGGCTCTCTCCCTGTGGCATGGCTCTGCCATGACTACAACTGCTTCAGTCATCCAGCTCCTTGGACTTGGCCGGCTCCTGCTTGCTGACACAAATTCACAAGCAATGCTGAGAATGGTTCTACAGCATAAATGAACCTTCCCTTTAAGAACTGGAAAGAACCAGTGGCAATGATGACTTGCGACTCGACTGCACCTGATATTGGTTAGCGCTTTGAATGTATCGCCACTGAGCTAGGCCAGGAAGTATAAATTCGATTTTAATCATGTACTGAAAGCGAAATAAAGAGAGGAAAGGAAAGATGGGATTAAGAGGAAGAGAAAGAAAAGAGACAAACACTAATTAAATTCTGAAAGAATGAGACTTCCGGAAGTTGCTGTCCGATTTACTCCATAATAACGATGAACGCTGTTAGCTTCACCATTATTCTTAACACAAAATCCGGGCCAATATTATTTAGAGAACTTACATGCATATTAAGGAGCAAATTGCTGCATTTTTTTTCTGATTTGCTGCTTCATTCTGTATTAGTTGTAATACATCCTTACTCCAAGAATGTATGAGTATGTCTATGCATTCCTGTGAGCATGCTTAAAAAAAGTGAGGGAAAAAAATGAACTCTCATTTCAATACTTTTAGAACAAATTAAACTGTTGGATTTTTTATGGGGTGAAATGGTGTCTTTGTTCCAATGTCCCACTGAACATCACTTATTGTAAAAGATGAGGTAAAATTCTATGCTCAATTTTAACCACAGCATGGAACACAGCCAGATACCATGCTGACACTGCTGAAGTAAGTATTCACCTTAAAGTTGTGTAGGATTCGCAAAATTGAACTTTATATTATAAAGGGTCGAATGGCAGAAGTGGCCATGATTTTAAAGACTATTTTTAAAGAAGCCCAGAAAAAGGGACATACAAAATGGCCGCCAGACCCCGTGATCAACTTATTGGGACACTTTAAAATGGTTCCTGCAAATCCTCAGACAGCTTTGTGGATTCAGCCCAAAGTAAGTTCTGGAAGCCGTTTCTGAGAGAACGAAACCAGACACCCACATTATACATATAGATTGGATGCAGATCCAGTCAAGATCGGCCTGTAGATAAAGGCCATCTAAATATTTACCCAGACAAAAGGGAACAGTTTCATATTCATGAGAAGAGCATCAAGGGCCCGTTAAGGACATCACCAGGACATTAAAAACAATGAAGGTCATTCCAGACCAGAGATGGCCCGTTACCGGCCACCCAAGAACAGTTTAAAATATAATAACTACCCCGTTGTGCTCCCAGCCCGCCAAAAGTTAAACAAAGACTAACCTGATTTGGCGCGAGATAAGAGCTTCTGGAAAGAAGTATAATTGAGAGAACACACGGGTAGGAATGGGGTTATCGTCAGCTTTCCAGCTTGCAGGCCTGCCCAGCTTTTGAGCTGGGGAAAAGAGGAGCTGCTTTGGGAGAAGATCAGCGTGACTCCTCTCCATCGACGGAGAGGAAGAAGAAGAAGACCAAGCCGCCATCAAGAAGGTCGTTCGAACCGGCGTCCCGCCCCGGGGTAAAACATCGGGAGATCATCGACCAACCCCGGGCCGTTGATGAAACGAGAGGCCCTCCCTAGGCTCGGGTGAAGAGACAAAATAAAATGACAGAAGAAGCCGGTGTCCAGCCGCCCCCGACCCCCACCTCAGGAGAGAGGTGTGGCGCAGCTCGCTGGGGCTCCACGATCCACGTGGAGACGGGATGCCTGAAAGGATCAAAACACAGACTGGTTCAAAACCTTGCACTTCCTAGTTGGATTGGGGAGCATGTTTCTGGCCCTCCATAATCAGATCTAGATAGGTTTAAGGGGGTGGATATTTAAAGGTACAATTAACATGAGTTGTTGTCCCTCGATGTTCCGTGTGTTTCTCTATTTCATGATAATTTTTGTAGAGTACAATATGCCTGTATTTGCCTTAGTTAGTATTGTGTCGTTATGATTTGTTTGTGTTTTTCCCTCCCATGTACTCTCTTATTTGCTTGCATTTGATTTGTGTTACCATATGCAATAAAATTTCATTTTGTTTCATCAAACTTGGTCTACAAGAGTTTTCTCTACATTGTAGTTCCTGCCCCAAAGTCCAGAGTACAGAATCTAAGGGGCGAGTGGGTCGAACCACTCAAGGTTTTACTGTGCAAGAGAGAGAGGCCTCTAGAGAGAGAAACCTCTGTGATCTAAAACCCCTTACAGTTGATTTGATAATAGTTAAAAACAATGCTGTGTGGCGTACCGACCACAGAAAGGACACAATCCGCTTTTTGGTCTGTAGACTATAAATCAGGCGTCATGCCTTTAAGAAGGATCACACCTTTAAGAAACTCGATCTGCAACATAGTTAAGCCCAGAGCGGGGGAGGAGCAGTCGAAGCCGTGGACTGATGAAAAGCAGTCAGACTTGGTGTAGGCTCTGACGCCATTTTGTGTTCAACATGTAGGCCTAGAAATTCGGTATCGCCGCGCCAGGTCTTTAGCGCCTGAAATTTAGCGCTCGCCCGGATTCCCGTAGCGCCCGCCTGAAATTCAGTTGCAGCGCCCCAAGACGGAGGCGGGCGCTATTGCAGGGTTTGGCCGCCTCGCTTGGGGCGTTGAAAGTCAATTTCAGGTGTCCAGCTGCCGCTGCGCCACCCGATGCGGTGCGGCAGGCTGGGGTACTGCAGGCCTCCTCCTTCTCTTAAGGAGGAGCTGCCTGCAGCCGTGAGATCGCCGCTGGATTCCCCCGGCAAATGAACCCGGCACCACGGAGAAGTGCCGGGCTCGCGGGGGTCAGAGACCAATGCCGCGGGGGGGTGGTGTGGGAGTCCGGGGAGGAAGGAGCAGCCAAGCGGCCGCCAGGAAAGCGGCCGGCCGCACCTCCACCTTTACGCCCCGGCCTCTCGGAGCTGCAAGGCCCCGTTTTACAAACGCTCCTTGCACCCGCTACGGGTGAGGCGGCGGCAAGTGAATTTGGGCGTTGGGCCGGCATCGCATTGGAACCGGGGCGCTGCGCACACCGATGACGTCATCGGTGCCGGCGCAGCGCTACCGGCTAACTCCACCATTTGCGCTACACTGAATTCCAGGCTACCAATAGCGCCGGCGCTAAATACCTCTTTAGGCGCTAAGTGGGCGCTAACACCACTGAATTTCTAGGCCGTAGTCTCAAGAATTAAACCTTTTCTGTTGCACCTCTCCGAGTTCAGTATTTTTTGCTAGGAGTACGTAAACTCCTACATTGGTGACCCCGACGCTCAGGACGACTCCTAAGCGTAACCATGGCTGACACAAACGCAGTTTCTGTGAAGCTGTCGGTGTTCTGGGAGAACCTAGCCACCGCCTGGTTCCTTCAAGCTGAATCGCAATTCCGACTCCGCGGCATCACCGCCGACGCAACGATGTACGACTACCTCCTCGCCTCCCTGGGCAGCTCCACAATCACAAAAGTCTGGACAACACTACAAAACCCTTCGGAGGAAGGCAAGTACGCACATCTCAAGGCCACGCTCCTTAAAAAATTCACAGCCTCCCAATTTTTGCGCAACTACCACCTCCTCGACCTCCCGGGCCTAGGTGACTCCACGCCGTCAGACTTGCTCTCACACATGCTTGCCCTGACCGACGAGTAATCGCCCGGCTCCCTCTTCCGCACGCTCTTTATGCGCCAACTACCTCCCAGCATCCGCCCGGCGATCGTGGCGTCCAGCCTCACGGACCTCGAGGTCCTGGCCGATGAAGCCGATAAGCTCCTGTCCGCTGGCTCCAACCACGCCGTCACCCCCGACCTGGCCTCCGCAGCATCGGCGCGCGCTCCACCCTCTATCGCGCGGCCACACAGCTCGGCCACGAGGCCCCCCAGGCCCCCACGTCCCCCAAGCCCTCCGACCCAGGGCTACTGCTACTTCCATACCCGGTTCGGCGCACGGGCACGCCGCTGCAGCCATCCCTGCATGTTTCCAACCGCCCCCACACCGGCCTACACGATGGCCATGGGGCAAGCAGGCACGCTGCTGTACGTTACGGACAGCGCCTCCGGACGCTGTTTCCTATGCGACACGGGCGCACAGCGCAGCATCATCCCCGCGTCCGCCCTCGAGATCCAGCGAGGCGGCCGCGGCCCTGCGCTGGCTGCTGCCAACGGCACCGACATCCGGACGTACGGCACCCGCACCGTCACCATCGACCTCGCAGGCCGCCGCTACCACTGGGAATTTATCACCGCCAAGGTGCTCTCCCCGCTCCTCGGTGCAGATTTCCTGTGCGCCCACGGCCTGTTGGTCGACATGCCTCGGCGCCGCCTCGTGGACATGAACACCATGTCACCTATCCCGGGCGCCATGGCCCCCCCGCAACCCGCCGAAATGGCGCGGCAGTGCCGCATCCGCTCAACGGATGACTACTCGGCACTCCTGGCTGAGTTCCCAGCCCTCACCAACCCGACCTTCTCCACGAAAGTTGCTAAGCACGGGGTAGAACACTTCGGCCTAGAAATTCAGTATAGCCACGTTCGGGGCGCTACAGTCGGGCGGCCGCTAAAGTTTGCGCCCGGCGCAAGTTCGCGGCACCTTCGCCGATATTCAGTCGCATCGCCCCAAGAGGTTGCTGCTGCGCTAAAACAGGCGATGCATGACTATCATTAGGCGCTAAGCCGGCGGTCCGGGGTGATACCCCCGAGGGCGGGCGCAGCGCAGATGCGGCGAGTTGCTGATTGACGGCAGACACTCTGGCGCCGGTCAGCTCTTAAAGGGGGAGGGTGGACTCGTCTGGCTGCCATGCCCTGCGCACTGCAGCCCTGAAGCAAGGCCTGACCAATGCTGGTTCATCAGTTCTACGCCCTGGACCATGGGGAAGCCCGCTATTCTTCCAAATCCCATTGTACGCTCTTGCTGCTTGTCCAGGTTCATGGGGAAGGAGATGTACTGACGCCTCCTTCTGAAAAGGGCATTGTTCACCTGTCGGATGCAGCAATGTACCGCGAACTGGGAGATGTTGGCAATGTCCCCAGTAGCGGATTGGAAGGAGCAGGTGGCATAGAAGTTGAGAGCCACCGTCACCTTCACTGCCACCGACAGAAACGTCCTGCTCCTCAGCTGTGGCTGCAGATCTCTGCGAAGCAGGTGGCAGATCTCAGTGACCACCTCCCTTCTGAATCGCAGCCTCCGAACACACTGCTCCTCAGACATGTTCAGATATGAGAACTGCTGGCGGTATACCCTGGGTGGGTAACGCCTCCTGTGCCGACACCTGTTGGCCCTTCTCCATCTGGCCATGACTGGCACTCTCTCACGGCGTCTCTGATCCCTTTGAATGCAATGCAGAAAGCCAACGTTTCCACCTATTGTAGCCCCCATTACAGTATATGTGGCGACTCAAGGCTATGGCACTGAAAGTGAAATCCAAGTGCAAAGCTCTGGCCTGAAGCCAGAAGTACCTGTGTGAGCGCTGAGTCAAAGCAGAAAGCTCTCTGCCTTTGTCTCTCACACAGAAGGATTGGCACAAAATGGCTGTCACTTATAATGCAGGAGGAGTCCCCTTTAAATAGCGCCGCCCGCACCCCGCTGCGACTGGGAACCGTTCCCCTCTACCAGTCACTGGGGGCGCCAGGCGCAAAGAAGGGCGGCGCCACTGAAGTTCCGGTTTGGGGCGCACAAAGGGCATTGCACGATGAAATGACGTCAGGATCTGCGCGCGCAGCTGAGCGCGCGCAAAGACTTTGCGCCGACGCTAAATCTCTAGTGAAGTTGGAGAGAGACGCAGATCGCATTGCGCCCGGCCACTAGCCGCCTAGCGCCCAACATCTCCTCCTCCTAAGGCGCTACTGGCTGGCACAAGCAACTGAATTTCTAGGCCTTCATCCCCACCACAGGCCCACCGGTGTATGCCCACGCCCGCAGGCTGGACCCGGCCAAGTTGGAGATCGCGCGGGCCGAGTTCGCCACAATGGAACAGCTCGGCATCATCCGCCGCTCCAACAGCCCCTGGGCCTCCCCATTCCACATCGTCACCAAACCCGACGGGGGATGGCGCCCCTGCGGGGACTACCGGCGCCTAAACGACGCCACCACGCCGGATCGGTACCCCATACCGCACATTCAAGACTTCTCGGCTAGACTGGCCGGCCGCTCAGTCTTCTCCAAAGTCGACCTGGTGCACGGTTACCATCAGGTGCCAGTCCACCCCACGGACGTTCCCAAGACGGCCATAATCACCCCTTTTGGACTATTCGAGTTCCTCCGAATGCCCTTCGGCCTCAAAAATGCGGCCCAGGCCTTCCAGCGGCTCATGGACTCGGTCCTCCGGGACCTGAAGTTCCTCTTTGTCTACCTGGATGGCCTCCTGGTAGCTAGTTCCTCCAAGCAGGAAAACATCGAGCACCTCCCCACCCTGTTCCAGCGGCTCAGTGAGCACGGGCTCATCATCAGCCCAGCCAAGTGCCAATTCGGCCTCACCAGGATCGAATTCCTCGGCCACCACATCACGCAGGATGGAGCCATTCCCCTGCCCGCCAAGGTGCCAGCCGTCCAGCAGTTCCCCCGGCCTACCACCATCAAAGGCCTCCAGGAGTTCTTGGGGATGATCAACTTTTACAACCGCTTCATTCCCAGAGCGGCCACCCTCATGCGGCCCCTATACAAAGCCCTCCGGGGTAAGAAAGACAGAATGGCGATCGAGTGGTGGGCGGACATGTTGACCGCTTTCGACTCGACCAAAAAGGCGCTCGCCGACGCCACCATGCTCGCTCACCCACAGCCCAGCGCCAGGGTGGCCCTCACCACGGACGCCTCCAACCACGCGGTCGGCGCTGTGTACGAACAGTGGGTCGACGGGGCCTGGCAACCGCTGGCCTTTTTCAGCCGCCAACTGCGCCCCCCGGAGGCCAAATACAGCGCCTTTGACCGCGAACTCCTCGCACTGTACCTGGCAGTCTGCCATTTTAGATTTCTTCTGGAGGGCCGCCCCTTCACCGCGTTTGTCGACCACAAACCCCTGACATTCGCGATGGCGAAATCTGCAGACCCGTGGTCAGCCAGGCAACAACGCCAGCTTGCCGCGGTGTCCGAATTCACCACGGACATCCGGCACGTCTCCGGTCGAGACAACGTGGTGGCCGACTGCTTATCCCGCCCCGCCGTCCACGGCGCCCACCTGGCAGTGGACAATGCTCAACTGGCAGCGGAGCAACGCATCAACACCGATCTGCTCTCCGCGCCCACAACCCTCCAAGGGCTGCGACTGACCGACGTCGCCTGCGGCCTGTCCGCCGTCACAGTTAAATGCGACACCTCCTTGGCACAACCCCGCCCCGTAGTCCCGGTGTCCTGGCGAAAACGGGTGTTCGACATCGTCCACGGCCTCTCACACCCCGGCACCCGCGCGTGACTGGTGGCCAACCGATTTGTTTGTCTGGTCCAGATCCTGCATAGCTTGCCAGCGTGCCAAAATCCACCAGCACGTCAAAGCCCCACTTGAAGAGTTCACCGTGCCAGAAAGAAGGTTTGACCACGTCCACATCGACCTCGTCGGCCCCCTGCCGCCATCACAAGGTCACACGCACCTGCTGACAATCGTGGACCGTACCACCCGCTGGCCCGAGGCCATTCCACTGACGTCCACCACCACCGCCGACATCGCGAGGGCATTCATCGGTACCTGGGTCGCTCGGTTCGGCGTCCCCTCCGACATGACGTTGGATAGAGGCCCACAGTTCACCTCTGATCTGTGGGCTGCCATCGCCCGAAACCTCGGGGTGGCCGTTCACCGCACCATGGCTTACCATCCCCAAGCCAACGGACTGTGCGAGCAATTCCATAGGTCCATGAAGGCGTCCCTCCGCGCCAGCCTCGAGGACGAGGCTTGGATCGACCGCCTCCCGTGGGTGCTACTTGGCCTACGCTCCGCGGTAAAGGAAGACCTGCAAGCCTCGGCGGCGGAACTTGTGTACGGCCAGCCGGTGCGCGTGCCCGGAAAGTTCCTGCCCACCGCCATGACCCCCTGGTCGGCTGACCAGCAACGCCGCGCTTTCGCCAACCGAGCACAACAGTTCGCTCCGGTACCCACCGGCCGGCACGGCGAACCAGCAAACCGCGTACCACCTAGCCTGCACATGGCCAAATTTGTTTTCGTGTGCCATGACGCCCACCGAGGACCTCTACGGCCCCCATACGACGGACCCTACAAGGTACTCCAGATGGGGAACAAGTTCTTCCTCCTCGAAGTGGGCGGCAGAACTGACAAGGTGTCGGTCGACCGGCTCAAGCTGGCGCACCTAGAGCCCGATGAACCCGTTCAAGTGGGCCAACCCCCACCGCGGGGCAGACCGCCTAAGAGCCCGATGCGTCCGACCGCCCTGCTCCCGACACCAACCGCCAAGAGCCGTTCCGGCCGTGCCATCAAGCCACCACGCCGGTTCGTACACTCCCTACTAGCGGATTCTGGTGGGAGCTGTGTGGCGTACCGACCACAGAAAGGACACAATCCGCTTTTCGGTACGTGGACTATAAATCAGGCGTCATGCCTTTAAGAAGGATCACACCTTTAAGAAACTCGATCTGCAACATAGTTAAGCCCAGAGCGGGGGAGGAGCAGTCGAAGCTGTGGACTGATGAAAAGCAGTCAGACTTGGTGCAGGCTCTGACGCCATTTTGTGTTCAACATGTAGTCTCAAGGATTAAACCTTTTCTGTTGAACCTCTCCGAGTTCAGTATTTTTTGCTAGGAGTACGTAGACTCCTACAGCACCAAAAAATTTATGGTTTCATACTTCACAAGTGTTTTGCCTTCAATGGTTTCATAATCATAATCATAATCATAATCAACTTTATTGTCATTGTTAGTGCACAAGTGCAGTACAATGAAATGTAGGCTTGTGGCTCCCGAGAGTGTACATTTAGATTAAGACATTTAAACATTCAACATTCATTTGGCTTGTAATACATTAACATAAACATAATAAAGTGCATTGGCAGATGTGCAGGCTTTAGAGTTTATTTCTGGAGTTCAGTAGGATGACAGCCCTGGGAAAGAAGCTGTTCCTAAATCTGGTTGTTTGGGTGCGAATGCATCTGTAGCATCTCCCAGATGGCAGGGGGGCGAACAGACTGTGGCTGGGGTGGATAGGATCTTTGATGATGGTCAGTGACCTCCGTAAACAGCGTTTCTGGTATATGTGCTCTATGGTCGGTAGCCGGGTGCTGGTAATGCGTTGGGCAGTTTTGACTACCCGCTGCAGGGCTTTCCGGTCATAGGAGCTACAGCTGCCATACCATACTGTGATACAGTTCGTCAGGATGCTCTCTATTGTGCAGCGGTAAAAGTTAGAGAGGATCAGGGGTGACAGGTTACATCCCTTCAGCCTCCTTAGGAAATATAGGCGCTGCTGGGCCTTCTTCACCAGAGAGGAGGTATTGAGGGACCAGGAGAGGTCTTCCGTGATGTGGACTCTGAGGAACTTAAAGCTGGCCACCCTTGCTGATGTATATTCAATTTGTATCAAAAATAACCTATATCTAACATTAAAACTTGTGATTTATGAAATGATGGGCATTTATTTTATAGAGCATATATATTGCCCATAGGAACTGCACATCAGAAAGTTGAAAAACAAGCCAGCAGACCCTGCAGGATTTTCTGTCCATCCAAGAAAAATTCCCAATATGTGCCCCCTGTAAGATTTGCAAAATTTCTGCATCTCCCCGAAGGTTTTATTAATAAAAGGGACTGTAGGATTCGCAAAATTGAACTTTATATTCTAAAGGGTCGAATGGCAGAAGAGGCCATGATTTTAAAGAATATTTTAAAAGAAGTCCAGAAAAAGGGGCATACGAAATGGCCGCCAGACCCCATGAGCAACTTATTGGGACAGGTTAAAATGGTTCCTGCAAAATCCTCAGACAGCTTTGTGCATTCAGCCCAAAGTAAGTTCTGGAAGCCGTTTCTGAGAGAACGAAACCAGACACCCACATTATACATATAGATTGGATGCAGATCCAGTCAAGATCAGCCTGTAGATAAAGGCCATCTAAATGTTGACCCAGACAAAAGGGAACAGTTTCATATTCATGAGAAGAGCATCAAGGGCCCGTTAAGGACATCACCAGGACATTAAAAACAATGAAGGTCATTCCAGACCAGAGATGGCCCTTTACCGGCCATCCAAGAACAGTTTAAAATATAATAACTACCCCGTTGTGCAACAAGCCGCCAAAAGTTTAACAAAGACTAACCTGATTTGGCGCGAGATAAGAGCTTCTGGAAAGAAGTATAATTGGGAGTCACACGGGTAGGAATGGGGTTATCGTCAGCTTTCCAGCTTGCAGGCCTGCCCAGCTTTTGAGCTGGGGAAAAGAGGAGCCGCTTTGGAAGAAGATCAGTGTGACTCCTCTCCACGGTCGGAGAGGAAGAAGAAGAAGACTAAGCCGCCATCAAGAAGGTCGTACGAGCCGGCGTCCCGCCCTGGGGTAAAACATTGGGAGATCATCGACCAACCCCGGGCCGTTGACGAAACGATAGGCCATCGACCCACAGCAAGGCCCAGGAGAAGAGACAAGAAAAAACGACAGAAGAAGCCGGTGTCCAGTCGCCCCCAACCCCCACCTCAGGAGAGGTGTGGCACAGCTCGCTGGGGCTCCACGATCCACGTGGAGACGGGACGCCTGAAAGGATCAAAACGCAGACTGGTTCAAAACCTTGCACTTCCTAGTTGGATTGGTGAGCATGTTTCTGGCCCTCCGTAATCAGACCTAGATAGGTTTAAGGGGGTGGATATTTAAGGGTATAATTAACATGCGTTGTTATCCCTTGATGTTCCGTGTGTTTCCCTGTTTCATGATGATTTTTATAGAGTATAGGATGCCTGTATTTGCCTTAGTTAGTACAGGTAGACTATCCTTTATCCGAAAACCTGGGGACCAGCCATGTTTAGGTTTTCGGAGAATTTCGGATTTCGGAAGGTGGGTCGGCAGGGGTCCGTGGGGGGGTCGGCGGGGGGTCGTGCGCACGACTTATGCTGACATGCAGCGTAAGTCTTGCGCACGACCCCCCGCCGACCCCCCCGCGGACCCCCGCCGGCCCCGATCCCCGCGGACCCCCCCGCAGACCCCCGCCGGCCCCGACCCCTGCCGACCCCCCCACGGACCCCCGCCGACCCCCCCGCAGACCCCCCCGTGGACCCCTGCCGGCCCCGACCTCCCCGCCGGCCCCGGCCCCCGCCGACCCCCCGCGGACCCCCGCTGGCCCCGACCCCCGCCGACCCCCCCACGGACCCCCGCCGACCCCCCCGCGGACCCCCCCGTGGACCCCCGCCAGCCCCGACCTCCCCGCCGGCCCCGACCCCCGCCGACCCCCCCGCGGACCCCCGCCGACACCGACCCCCGCCGACTTACGGTCGGGGTCGGTGGGGGTCCGCGGGGGGGTCGGCGGGGGTCGGGGCCGGCGGGGGTCCACGGGGGGGTCGGCGGGGTGGTTGGCACCGGCGGGGGGGGTCGGGGCCGGCGGGGGTCTGCGGGGGGGTCGGCGGGGGGTCGTGCGCACGACTTACGCTGACGCTTAGCGTAATTCGGCGGGGGTCGGTGTCGGCGGGGTACTGCGGGGGGGTCGGTGGGGGTCGGGGCCGGCGGGGGTCCGCAGGGGGGTCGGCGGGGGTCGGGGCCGGCGGGGGTCCGCGGGGGGGTCGGCGGGGGGTCGTGCGCATGACTTACGCTGACGCTTAGCGTAATTCGGCGGGGGCCGGTGTCGGCGGGGGTCCGCGGGGGGGTCGGTGGGGGTCGGGGCCGGTGGGGGTCCGCAGGGGGGTCGGCGGGGGTCGAGGCCGGCGGGGGGTCGTGCGCACGACTTACGCTGACGCTCAGCGTAAGTCGGCGGGGGTCGGGGTCGGCGGGAGTCGGCGGGGGGGTCGGCGGGGGTCGGGGCCGGCGGGGGTCCACGGGGGGGTCGGCGGGGGTCGGGGCCGGCGGGGGTCCGCGGGGGGGTCGGCGGGGGGTCGTGCGCACGACTTACGCTGACGCTCAGCGTAAGTCGGTGGGGGGCGGTGTCGGCGGGGGTCCGCGGGGGGGTCGGCGGGGGGTCGTGCGCACTACTTACGCTGACACGCAGTGTAAGTCTTGCGCACGATCCCCCGCCGACCCCCCCGCGGACCCCCGCGGACCCCAGCCGGCCCCGACCCCCGCTGACCCCCCCGCGGACCCCCGCCGGCCCCGACCCCCGCCGAACACCCCACGGACCCCCGCCGGCCTCGACCCCCGCCGACCCCCCCGCCGACCCCCGCCGACACCGACCCCCGCCGACTTACGCTGAGCGTCGTGCGCACGACCCCCCGCCGGCCTCGACCCCCTCGATGGGGGTCCGCGGGGGGGGTCGGGGCCGGCGGGGGTCTGCGGGGGGGTCGGCGGGGGTCGGGGCCGGCGGGGGGGTCGGGGCCGGCGGTGGTGCGCGGGGGGGTCCGCGGGGGGGTCCGCGGGGGTCCGTGGGGGGGTCGGCGGGGTTCGCGGCCGGCGGGGGTCCACGGGGGAGTCGGCGGGGGGGTCGGCACCGGCGGGGGGGTCGGGGCCGGCGGGGGTCGGCGGGGGGGTGGGCGGGGGGTCGTGCACACGACTTACGCTGATGCTTAGCGTAATTCGGCGGGGGTCGGTGTCGGCGGGGGTCCGCGGGGGGTCGGCGGGGGTCGGGTCCGGCGGGGGTCCGCAGGGGGGTCGGCGGGGGTCGGGGCCGGCGGGGGTCCATGGGGGTGTCGGCGGGGTTGTCGGCGGGGGGTCGTGCGCACGACTTATGCTGACGCTCAGCGTAAGTCGGCGGGGGTCGGGTCGGCGGGGGTCGGCGGGGGGGTCGGCGGGGGTCGGGGCCGGCGGGGGTCCACGGGGGGGTTGGCGGGGGTCGGGGCCGGCAGGTGTCCGCGGGGGGGTCGGCGGGGGGTCGTGCGCACGGCATACGCTGACGCTCAGCGTAAGTCGGTGGGGGGCGGTGTCGGCGGGGGTCCGCGGTGGGGTCGGCGGGCGTCGGGGCTGGCGGGGGTCCGCGGGGGGGTCGGCGGGGGGGTCGGCGGGGGTCGAGGCCGGCGGGTGTCCGCGGGAGTCCCGGGGGGGTCCGTGGGGGGTCGTGCGCACGATTTACGCTGGACTTACGCTGACCGAAAAAACCTTCGGTTTTTAGAGGGTTTCGGTTTTCGGAAGTCCGGATAAAGGGTACTCTACCTGTATTGTGTCGTTATGATTTGTTTGTGTTTTTCCCTCCCATGTACTCTCTTATTTGCTTGCATTTGATTTGTGTTATCATTTGCTATAAAATTTCATTTCGTTTCATCAAACTTGGTCTACAAGAGTTTTCTCTACATTGTAGTTCCTGCCCCAAAGTCCAGAGTATAGAATCTAAGGGGCGAGTGGGTCGAACCACTCAAGGTTTTACTGTGCAAGAGAGAGAGGCCGCTAGAGAGCGAAACATCTGTGATCTAAAACACCTTACAAGGACCCTGCATGGACATTTTTAAATTGAAAAGGGTACCCAAAATGGCATCCGTGCCTCGTGGCAGAAAGCCTGTGGAATTCCAAAATGGATTCTGCAGCGCAGACAGCTTGGGAGAAATCAAAACTAAGGCTGCAGGCTTTCTGTGAAGAGAAACTTTGTATTTTGGAACGAGACAGGACTTTGAATTATGTATTAGACCGAATTGGGGACAGATCTAAATTCAGTGAGACCTATAGTTAAAGCCATCAAACAGTCTGCATACATAATCGGAAACAGATTAAACACAGCCATCGAGGCTGGACAAGCCCATCAAAGAACTTTCAGGACAATACAAGTCAATTATTGGACCGGTAGATGCGATTACCAGCCATCTAAAAACTGTCAGTATAGATTGCTACCATTGTTTAAACTAGCCCGCCAATTTTAAGACAAAGAACTAACCTGATTTGGCGCGAAGATAAGGATTTTCAAAAGGAGTATAACTGAAGGCCCCGGGTAGCAATCTCTCTCTTGCTCACTCTTGCTCTTGCCCTTGACCCTACTCTCGTGGCTCTGGCCTCTTGGGCTGTCGCTCGTACTCGTGCCCTGGCCTCGTGGCGGGTTCTCTCCCCGGAGCAGATTTTCAGTTGCCAAAAACACCATACCAACTGCTAGGAATGGGAGCAAGGCCCAAGTCCACAGCCATCCAGGACACCCAGGCCGCAGAAAGGGGCGAGACGAAGTTGAGCAGGTAGCCCAGGACTCGTATAGTAGTCCGACGAGACAAGACGAGTGGAGACGAAGAAGATGATAATAACTCGATAAGGGCAGAATAGGGTAGCGAGAAACGTATCGATAATTATACCAAGCGCCTAGTTATAAGCTGATGCTTGGGGAAGAAAGTCCTTGAGGACGGTGGGAGCAAACATCTTGAACACTGCAAATAAACACAGGTGTCCACGCCATAACGAATATGCTAGCATTCAAAGGATGGGTAGTAATATCTAAGCAGTAAAAACTGCTAATCGTCTTATCGACGTAACGTTACCGCCGACGACCGCCCGAGGGAGAAGAAGAGGAGAACCCATCGAGACGAGACGACGACGGTAGCGGAGGGGAGAGGGTGTGTCGCAGTAACCGACCCAACACCGCACCCCTGAGGACCACGTGGCGATGAGGTACCTAGATGGACCAAAACCTGGACTTCAAAACTCGCACTCGGTAACAGTTGGCTTTTACCTTTGGATTGGTGAGCATGAATTCTGACCCCTCAAAGCTTAATCTAGTTAGGTATAGGGGGTGGGATAAGGATAAGGGGATTATTAAGATAGTTGTTTTCCCTCGATGTGCCGTGTGTTCCCCATTCCCTGTTTAAGTGTATTTGCCTGTAATGTTATAGTGGTAACTTCTTTTAAGACTGTATTAATTTTCCTGTTCAATAAAATCTTGGTTTTTGCTTGCATCCAAACCACCTGTCTACTCAAGTTTTCTGTATCGCTGCCTGTACCTAAGTCCGGTGTCTAGAACCCAGGGGCGTGGGAGCGATTCGAACCGCTCACAAAACAGTCAGGGGCATAACTGACTGGACGCACGTGCCACACCTGCCACCCCCTACACCCCAGCGAGCAAAGCTATATACCAGCAGCACAATCCCTCACAACAACATTGACTTCCAAAGACAGACTTTCATATAAGTTCTTAAGGTATTATGTGTCGAGCCACTTTAATTGTTAACTCTTTTGGAAAATTGTGTCCATTGTAATTATATATTCTTACCTGTGCTGTTAAGATTTTTCGATAGAAACATTTATGATTATGTTAAGAGATATTGGCCCTAAATGTCCAATTGGAGGCTTCCTGCCGGCGGATGCCTCCGATCGGAAAAAAAATCTACAAACCTACCTGCTGGCTGTGTAGGTCTCGAGGCTCCCAATCCTGGGCCTCTCCTGTTGGAAATGCGCAGAGGCCCACGTATCTCAGGGGCGCATGCGGTTCGCAAATGCCCCTGAGATCACGTGGGCCAGGCGAACCAATCAAAGATGGAAATCCCCATTCATACCTTTGACAGGTCTGTACAGACAGAACTGTCAAATGTATGAATGGAGATCACATTTAAAAACACACTAAAACATTAATATTTTAAAATTAATTAAAATTCCATTTAATTAAATATTTTTTAAAAATTAGGGGAAAAAATTTAATGTTTTTACGGGGTTAAAAATAAACTTACCTTTTTGAAGAGTATTTTTAATTTATAAATGAGTTATCAAATTTAATTTTTCTATTTTTCAACACTCTTAAGCTGGTAAAAGCAGACCAGGCGTAAGAATTTGACAGGCATTCAGCAGGCGGAAATTGTGCAAAAAGCGTAACTCTGCACCCGCAGAGGTACTTTTCTTGGGCGTTCTGATGATCTGTCAAGAGATTTCTTGACAGATCACAAGTGCCGGTTTCCAGTGCATGCACTTCGTACGCACCCGTGGGGATCGGATAATCCAGCCCATTACTGAAAAGGCTCTACTCTCAGTACCACAGAAGCTCATTATAAGTTAGTCTTGATAATTGTAATGTAAGAAAACCTGATTAAAGCTATACATCATTATTATAACTATTTTCCTGTTCGATTCAATTATTACACCTTCAACAATGTGCCCAAATCATAATTCATACTTGTGAAATCATTCCCAGAAAACAAATTGACAACACAGTTAAACAAGAATGTCAATCATTGTGCATTCTCTACCCAGATTTTGCCCTCCATAGTAATACCTAAAAGCACACAAATAAGCTGTTAATTAGATGAAGAAATGTAAAATCTAGAATATTAATTTTATGGTACCAGATGTTGATAGCTATTATAAGGCAATGCTTTAACGTAGCTTAGCCTTGACTAAGGTGGGTATGGAATGACATGAACCATTGACCTAATTGGAGGTGGTATCAGCGGCGATATTTAAACAGCGGGAGACCAGGCAGCGCGGCCCTAATTGATGGTGTTATCAGCGGCGATATTTAAACAGAGGGAGACCAGGCAGCACAGACCTAATTGATGGCGTTATCAGCGGCGATATTTAAACAGCGGGACACCAGGCAGCACGGACCTAATTGGAGGCAGTATCAGCGGCGGAAGTACTTAAAACAACGGGGGACCAGGCAGCGCGGCCCTAATTGGAGGCAGTATCAGCGGCAGTATTTAAACAGCAAGAGACGAGGCAGCGCGGAGCAAATTGGAGGCGGTATCAGCAGCGGTATTTAAACAGCAGGAGACGAGGAGGCGCAGACCTAATTGGAGTCGGTATCAGCGATGGTATTTAAACACCGGGAGTCCAGGCAACATGGACCTAATTGGAGGTGGTATCAGCGGTGGTATTTAAACAGCGGGAGACCAGTCGGCGCGGACCTAATTGGAGGTGGTATCAGCGGCGGTATTTAAACAGCGGGAGACCAGGCAGCGCGGGCATAATTGGAGGCGGTATCAGCGGCGGTATTTAAACAGCGGGAGACCAGGCATCGCGGAACTAATTGGAGGCGGTATCAGCGGCGGAATATAAACAGCCAGAGTCCAAACAGCGCGGACCTAATTGGAGGCGGTATCAGTGGCGGTATTTAAAAAGCGGGGGACCGGGCAGCGCGGACCTAATTGTAGGCGGTATCAGCGGCGATATTTAAACAGTGGGACACCAGCCAGCAGGAATCTAATTGGAGGCATTGTCCATGGCGTTATTTAAACAGCGGGTGACCAGTCAACGCGGACCTAATTGGAGGCGGTATCAATGGCGGTATTTAAACAGCGGGAGACCAGGCAGCACGGACCTAATTGGAGGCGATATCATTGGCGACATTTAAACAGCGGGAGACCAGGCAGCGCGGACCTAATTGGAGGCGGTATCAGCGGCGGTGTTTAAACAGCGGGACACTAGGAAGCGTTGGATCTAATTGGAACCACTATCAGCAGCGGTATTTAAACAGTGGGAGACCGGGCTGCGCGGACCTAATTGGAGGTGGTATCAGCGGCGGTATTTAAACAGCAGAACACTAGGCAACGCTGACCTTACTGGAGGCGGTATCAGTGGCAGTATTCAAGCAATGGAGACCAAGCAGTGAGGACCTAATTGGAGGCGGTATCAGCGGCGCTATTTAAACAGCGGGAGACCGGGCAGCGCAGCCCTAACTGGAGGCGATATCAGCGGCGGTATTTAAACAGTGGGAGACCAGGCAGCGCGGACCTAATTGGAGGCGTTAGCCGCGGCGGGATTTAAACAGCGGGAGCTCAGGCAGTGCGGTACTAATTGGAGGCGGTATCAGTGGCAGTACTTAAACAGCGGGAGACCGGGAAGAGCGGACCTAATTGTAGGCGGTATCAACAGCGGTATTTAAACAGCAGGAGACAGGGCAGCGCGGACCTAATTGTAGGCGGTATCAGCGGCGATATTTAAACAGTGGGACACCAGGCAGCGGGAATCTAATTGAGGCATTGTCCATGGCGTTACTTAAACAGCGGGTGACCAGTCAGCGCGGACCTAATTGGAGGCGGTATCAATGCCGGTATCTAAACAGCGGGAGACCGGGCAGCGCGGACCTAATTGGAGGCGATATCATTAGCGACATTTAAACAGTGGGAGACCAGGCAGCGCGGACATAATTGGAGGTGGTATCAGCGGCGGTGTTTAAACAGCGGGACACTAGGAAGTGTTGGATCTAATTGGAAGCCATATCAGCGGCGGTATTTAAACAGCGGAACACTAGGCAACGCAGGCCTTATTGGAGACGGTATCAGTGGCAGTATTTAAGCAATGGAGACCAGGCAGTGAGGACCTAATTGGAGGCGGTATCAGCGGCAGTATTTAAATAGCGGGAGACCGGGCAGCGCAGCCCTAACTGGAGGCGATATCAGCAGCGGTATTTAAATAGCAGGAGACCTGGCAGCGCGGATCTAATTGGAGGCTTTAGCCGCGGCGGGATTTAAACAGCGGGAGCTCAGGCAGCGCGTTACTAATTGGAGGCGGTATCAGTGGCGGAAGTACTTAAAACAATGGGGGACCCGGCAGCGCGGCCCTAATTGGAGGCGGTATCAGCGGCGGTATTTAAGCAGCAGGAGACCAGGCAGCGCAGACCTAATTGGAGGCGGTATCTGCGGCGGTATCTAAACAGCGGGAGACGAGGCAGCGTGGGCATAATTGGTGGTGGTATCAGCGGCGGTATTTAAACAGCGGGAGAACTGGCAGCGTGGACCTAATCGGAGGTGGTATCAGCGGCGGGAGACTGGGCAGCGCGGAAATAATCGGAGGCGGTATCAGTGGCAGTACTTAAACGGCGGTGTTTAAACAGCGGGAGACCGGGCAGCGCGGACCGAATTCCAGGGTGTATCAGTGGCGATATTTAAATAGCGGGAGATCCGGCAGCGCAGACCCAATAGGAGGTGGTATCAGCGGCGGTATTTAAACAGCGGGAGACCAGGCAGCGCAGACCTAATTGGAGGCAGTATCAGCGGCGGTATTTTTATCAGCGGGGGACTGGGCAGCACGGACCTAATTGGAGGCAGAATCGGCGGTATTTAAACAGCGGGAGACCAGGCAGCGCGGACCTAATTGGAGGCAGTATCAGCAGCGGTAGTTAAACAGCGGGTGAACAGGCAGCGCGGACCGAATTGGAGGGGGTATCAGCGGCGGTATTTAAACAGCGGGAGACCGGGCAGCGCGGACCGAATTGGAGGGGGTATCAGTGGCGGTATTTAAACAGCGGGAGACCAGGCAGCGTGGACCTAATTGGAGGTGTAAGCAGCGGCGGGATTTAAACAGCGGGATCTCAGGCAGCACGGAACTAATTGGAGGTGGTATCAGCGGCAGAAGTACTTAAAACAATGGGGGACCAGGCAGCGCAGCCCTAATTGGAGGCGGTATTAGCGGCGGTATTTAAGCAGCAGAAGACCAGGCATTGCAGACCTAATTGGAGGTGGTATCATCGGCGGTATTTAAAAAGCGGAGGACTGGGCAGCACGGACCTAATTGGAGGCGGAATCATCAGCGGCGGTATTTAAACAGCGGGAGACCATGCAGCGCGGACCTAATTGGAGACGGTATCAGCGGCGGTACTTAAACAGCGGGAGACGAGGCAGCGCGGACCTAATTGGTGGTGGTATCAGCGATGGTATTTAACTAGCGAAGGCCAGGTGCTGTGGACCTAATTGGAGGCGGTATCAGCGGCGGCATTTAAAGAGCGGGAGACCAGGCGGTGCGGACCTAATTGGAGGTGGTATCAGCGATGGTATTTAAACAGCGGTGGACCAGGCAGCGTGGACCAAATTGGAGGCGGTATCAGCGGCGGTATTTAATCGGCGGGAGAACAGGCAGCGCAGCCCTAATCGGAGGCGGTATTTAAACAGCGGGAGACCGGGCAGCGTGGACCTAATTGGAGGCGATATCATTGGCGATATTTAAACAGCGGGAGACCAGGCAGCGCGGACCTAATTGGAGGTGGTATCAACGGCGGTGTTTAAACAGCGGGAAACTAGGAAGCATTGGATCTAATTGGAACCACTATCAGCAGCGGTATTTAAACAGTGGGCGACCGGGCCGCGCGGACCTAATTGGAGGCAGTATCGGCGGCGGTATTTAAACAGCGGGACACTAGGAAGCGTTGGATTTAATTGGAAGCCCTATCAGCAGCGGTATTTAAACAGTGGGAGACCGAGCCGCGCGGACCTACTTGGAGGTGGTATCAGCGGCGGTATTTAAACAGCGGAACACTAGGCAACGCAAGCCTTATTGGAGGTGGTATCAGTGGCAGTATTTAAGCAATGGAGTCCAAGCAGTGAGGACCCAATTGGAGGCGGTATCAGCGGCGGTATTTAAACAGTGGGAGACCGGGCAGCGCAGCCCTAACTGGAGGCGATATCAGCAGCGGTATTTAAACAGCGGGAGACCAGGCAGCGCGGACCTAATTGGAGGCGTTATCAGCGGCGGGATTTAAACAGCAGGAGCTCGGGCAGCGCGGTACTAATTGGAGTTGGTATCAGTGGCGGAAGCACTTAAATCATTGGGGGACCCGGCAGCGCGGCCCTAATTGGAGGCGATATCAGCGGCGGTATTTAAGCAGCAGGAGACCAGGCAGCGCGGGCCTAATTGGAGGCGGTATCTGCGGCGGTTTTTAAACAGTGGGAGACGAGGCAGCGTGGACATAATTGGTGGTGGTATCAGCGGCGGTATTTAAACAGCGGGAGACCAGGCAGCGCGGACCTAATTGGAGGCAGTATCAGCGGCGGTATTTAAACAGCGGGAGATCCGGCAGCGCGGACCCAATAGGAGGTGGTATCAGCGGCGGTATTTAAACAGCGGGAAACCAGGCAGCGCAGACCTAATTGGAGGCAGTATCAGCGGCGGTATTTAAACAGCGGGAGACTGGGCAGCACGGACCTAATTGGAGGCGGAATCATCAGCGGCGGTATTTAAACAGCGGGAGACCAGGCAGCACAGACCTAATTGGAGGCAGTATCAGCGGCGGTACTTAAACAGCAGGGGACTGGGCAGCACGGACCTAATTGGAGGCGGAATCATCAGCGGCGGTATTTAAACAGCGGGAGACCATGCAGCGCGGACCTAATTGGAGACGGTATCAGCGGCGGTACTTAAACAGCGGGAGACGAGGCAGCGCGGACCTAATTGGTGGTGGTATCAGCGATGGTATTTAACTAGCGAAGGCCAGGTGCTGTGGACCTAATTGGAGGCGGTATCAGCGGCGGCATTTAAAGAGCGGGAGACCAGGCGGTGCGGACCTAATTGGAGGTGGTATCAGCGATGGTATTTAAACAGCGGTGGACCAGGCAGCGTGGACCAAATTGGAGGCGGTATCAGCGGCGGTATTTAATCGGCGGGAGAACAGGCAGCGCAGCCCTAATCGGAGGCGGTATTTAAACAGCGGGAGACCGGGCAGCATGGACCTAATTGGAGGCGATATCATTGCCGATATTTAAACAGCGGGAGACCAGGCAGCGCGGACCTAATTGGAGGCGGTATCAACGGCGGTGTTTAAACAGCGGGAAACTAGGAAGCATTGGATCTAATTGGAACCATTATCAGCAGCGGTATTTAAACAGTGGGCGACCGGGCCGCGCGGACCTAATTGGAGGCAGTATCGGCGGCGGTATTTAAACAGCGGGACACTAGGAAGCGTTGGATTTAATTGGAAGCCCTATCAGCAGCGGTATTTAAACAGTGGGAGACCGAGCCGCGCGGACCTACTTGGAGGTGGTATCAGCGGCGGTATTTAAACAGCGGAACACTAGGCAACGCAAGCCTTATTGGAGGTGGTATCAGTGGCAGTATTTAAGCAATGGAGTCCAAGCAGTGAGGACCCAATTGGAGGCGGTATCAGCGGCGGTATTTAAACAGTGGGAGACCGGGCAGCGCAGCCCTAACTGGAGGCGATATCAGCAGCGGTATTTAAACAGTGGGAGACCAGGCAGCGCGGACCTAATTGGAGGCGTTATCAGCGGCGGGATTTAAACAGCAGGAGCTCGGGCAGCGCGGTACTAATTGGAGGCGGTATCAGTGGCGGAAGCACTTAAATCATTGGGGGACCCGGCAGCGCGGCCCTAATTGGAGGCGATATCAGCGGCGGTATTTAAGCAGCAGGAGACCAGGCAGCGCGGGCCTAATTGGAGGCGGTATCTGCGGCGGTTTTTAAACAGTGGGAGACGAGGCAGCGTGGACATAATTGGTGGTGGTATCAGCGGCGGTATTTAAACAGCGGGAGACCAGGCAGCGCGGACCTAATTGGAGGCAGTATCAGCGGCGGTATTTAAACAGCGGGAGATCCGGCAGCGCGGACCTAATTGGAGGCAGTATCAGCGGCGGTATTTAAACAGCAGGGGACTGGGCAGCACGGACCTAATTGGAGGCGGAATCATCAGCGGCGGTATTTAAACAGCGGGAGACCAGGCAGCACAGACCTAATTGGAGGCAGTATCAGCGGCGGTATTTTTATCAGCGGGGGACTGGGCAGCACGGACCTAATTGGAGGCGGAATCGGCGGTATTTAAACAGCGGGAGACCAGGCAGCGCGGACCTAATTGGAGGCAGTATCAGCGGCGGTATTTTTATCAGCGGAGGACTGGGCAGCACGGACCTAATTGGAGGCGGAATCATCAGCGGCGGTATTTAAACAGTGGGAGACCATGCAGCGCGGACCTAATTGGAGACGGTATCAGCGGCGGTACTTAAACAGCGGGAGACGAGGCAGCGCGGACCTAATTGGTGGTGGTATCAGCGATGGTATTTAACTAGCGAAGGCCAGGCGCTGTGGACCTAAATGGAGGCGGTATCAGCGGCGGCATTTAAAGAGCGGGAGACCAGGCGGTGCGGACCTAATTGGAGGTGGTATCAGCGATGGTATTTAAACAGCGGTGGACCAGGCAGCGTGGACCAAATTGGAGGCGGTATCAGCGGCGGTATTTAATCGGCGGGAGAAAAGGCAGCGCAGCCCTAATCGGAGGCGGTATCAGCGGCGGTATTTAAACAGCGGGAGACCGGGCAGCGTGGACCTAATTGGAGGCGGTATCAGTGCCGGTATTTAAACAGCGAGTGATCGGGCAGCGCGGACCTAATTGGAGGCGGTATCAATGGCAGTATTTAAACAGCGGGAGACCAGGCAGCGCGGACCTAATTGGAGGCGGTATCAACGGCGGTGTTTAAACAGCGGGAACTAGGAAGCATTGGATCTAATTGGAAACACTATCAGCAGCGGTATTTAAACAGTGGGCGACCGGGCCGCGCGGACCTAATTGGAGGCAGTATCGGCGGCGGTATTTAAACAGCGGAACACTAGGCAACACAAGCCTTATTGGAGGTGGTATCAGTGGCAGTATTTAAGCAATGGAGTCCAAGCAGTGAGGACCTAATTGGAGGCGGTATCAGCGGCGGTATTTAAACAGCGGGAGACCGGGCAGCGCAGCCCTAACTGGAGGCGATATCAGCAGCGGTATTTAAACAGCGGGAGACCAGGCAGCGCGGACCTAATTGGAGGCGTTATCAGCGGCGGGATTTAAACAGCAGGAGCTCAGGCAGTGAGGTACTAATTGGAGGCGGTATCAGTGGCGGAAGTACTTAAAACAATGGGGGACCCGGCAGTGCGGCCCTAATTGGAGGCGGTATCAGCGGCGGTATTTAAGCAGCAGGAGACCAGGCAGCACGGGCCTAATTGGAGGCGGTATCTGCGGCGGTTTTTAAACAGCGGGAGACGAGGCAGCGTGGACATAATTGGAGACGATATCAGCGGCGGTATTTAAACAGCGGGAGACCAGGCAGCGCGGACCTAATTGGAGGCGGTATCAGCGGCGGTATTTAAACAGCGGGAGACCGGGCAGCGTGGACCTAATTGGAGACGGAATCATCAGCGGCGGTATGTACACAACGGGAGATCCGGCAGCGCAGACCCAATAGGAGGTGGTATCAGCGGCGGTATTTAAACAGCGGGAGACCAGGCAGCGCAGACCTAATTGGAGGCAGTATCAGCGGCGGTATTTAAACAGCGGGGGACTGGGCAGCACGGACCTAATTGGAGGCGGAATCATCAGCGGCGGCATTTAAATAGCGGGAGACCAGGCAGCGTGGACATAATTGGTGGTGGTATCGGCGGCGGTATTTAATCGGCGGGAGAACAGGCAGCGCAGCCCTAATCGGAGGCGGTATCAGCGGCGGTATTTAAACAGCGGGAGACCGGGCAGCGTGGACCTAATTGGAGGCGATATCATTGGCGATATTTAAACAGCGGGAGACCAGGCAGCGCGGACCTAATTGGAGGCGGTATCAACGGCGGTGTTTAAACAGCGGGAAACTAGGAAGCATTGGATCTAATTGGAACCACTATCAGCAGCGGTATTTAAACAGTGGGCGACCGGGCCGCGTGGACCTAATTGGAGGCAGTATCGGCGGCGGTATTTAAACAGCGGGACACTAGGAAGCGTTGGATTTAATTGGAAGCCCTATCAGCAGCGGTATTTAAACAGTGGGAGACCGAGCCGCGCGGACCTACTTGGAGGTGGTATCAGCGGCGGTATTTAAACAGCGGAACACTAGGCAACGCAAGCCTTATTGGAGGTGGTATCAGTGGCCGTATTTAAGCAATGGAGTCCAAGCAGTGAGGCCCTAATTGGAGGCGGTATCAGCGGCGGTATTTAAACAGTGGGAGACCGGGCAGCGCAGCCCTAACTGGAGGCGATATCAGCAGCGGTATTTAAACAGCGGGAGACCAGGCAGCGCGGACCTAATTGGAGGCGTTATCAGCGGCGGGATTTAAACAGCAGGAGCTCGGGCAGCGCGGTACTAATTGGAGGCGGTATCAGTGGCGGAAGCACTTAAATCAGTGGGGGACCCGGCAGCGCGGCCCTAATTGGAGGCGGTATCAGCGGCGGTATTTAAGCAGCAGGAGACCAGGCAGCGCGGGCCTAATTGGAGGCGGTATCTGCGGCGGTTTTTAAACAGAGGGAGACGAGGTAGCGTGGACATAATTGGTGGTGGTATCAGCGGCGGTATTTAAACAGCGGGAGACCAGGCAGCGCGGACCTAATTGGAGGCAGTATCAGCGGCGGTATTTAAACAGCGGGAGATCCGGCAGCGCGGACCCAATAGGAGGTGGTATCAGCGGCGGTATTTAAACAGCGGGAAACCAGGCAGCGCAGACCTAATTGGAGGCAGTATCAGCGGCGGTATTTAAACAGCAGGGGACTGGGCAGCACGGACCTAATTGGAGGCGGAATCATCAGCGGCGGTATTTAAACAGCGGGAGACCAGGCAGCGTGGACATAATTGGTGGTGGTATCAGCGGCGGTATTTAAACAGCGGGAGACCAGGCAGCGTGGACCTAAATGGAGACGGAATCATCAGCGGCGGTATTTAAACAGCGGGAGATCCGGCAGCGCAGACCCAATAGGAGGTGGTATCAGCGGCGGTATTTAAACAGCGGGAGACCGGGCAGCGCGGACCGAATTGGAGGCGGTATCAGCGGCGGTATTTAATCGGCGGGAGAACAGGCAGCGCAGCCCTAATCAGCGGCGGTATTTAAACAGCGGGAGACCGGGCAGCGTGGACCTAATTGGAGACGGAATCATCAGCGGCGGTATTTAAACAGTGGGAGACCGGGCAGCGCGGACCGAATTCCAGGGTGTATCAGTGGCGATATTTAAATAGCGGGAAACCAGGCAGCGTGGACCTAATTGGAGACGGAATCATCGGCGGTGGTATTTAAACAGCGGGAGATCCGGCAGCGCAGACCCAATAGGAGGTGGTATCAGTGGCGGTATTTAAACAGCGGGAGACCAGGCAGCACGTACCTAATTGGAGGCAGTATCAGCGGCGGTGTTTTTATCAGCGGGGGACTGGGCAGCACGGACCTAATTGGAGGCAGAATCGGCGGTATTTAAACAGCGGGAGACCAGGCAGCGCAGACCTAATTGGAGGCAGTATCAGCAGCGGTAGCTAAACAGCGGGTGACCAGGCAGCGCGGACCTAATTGGGAGTGGTATCAGCGGCGGTATTTAAACAGCGGGAGACCGGGCAGCATGGACCGAATTGGAGGGGGTATCAGTGGCGGTATTTAAACAGCGGGAGGCCAGGCAGCGTGGACCTAATTGGAGGTGTAAGCAGCGGCGGGAATTAAACAGCGGGATCTCAGGCAGCGCGGAACTAATTGGAGGCGGTATCAGCGGCAGAAGTACTTAAAACAATGGGGGACCAGGCAGCGCAGCCCTAATTGGAGGCGGTATTAGCGGCGGTATTTAAGCAGCAGGAGACCAGGCATTGCAGACCTAATTGGAGGTGGTATCATCGGCGGTATTTAAAAAGCGGAGGACTGGGCAGCACGGACCTAATTGGAGGCGGAATCATCAGCGGCGGTATTTAAACAGCGGGAGACCATGCAGCGCGGACCTAATTGGAGACGGTATCAGCGGCGGTACTTAAACAGCGGGAGACGAGGCAGCGCGGACCTAATTGGTCGTGGTATCAGCGATGGTATTTAACTAGCGAAGGCCAGGCGCTGTGGACCTAAATGGAGGCGGTATCAGCGACGGCATTTAAAGAGCGGGAGACCAGGCGGTGCGGACCTAATTGGAGGTGGTATCAGCGATGGTATTTAAACAGCGGTGGACCAGGCAGCGTGGACCAAATTGGAGGCGGTATCAGCGGCGTTATTTAATCGGCAGGAGAACAGGCAGCGCAGCCCTAATCGGAGGCGGTATCAGCGGCGGTATTTAAACAGCGGGAGACCGGGCAGCGTGGACCTAATTGGAGGCGGTATCAGTGGCGGAATTTAAACAGCGAGTGATCGGGCAGCGCGGACCTAATTGGAGGCAGTTTCAGCGGCGATATTTAAACTGCGGGAGACAGGGCAGAGCGGATCTAATTGGAGGCGGTAGCAGTGGCTGTATTTAAACAGCGGGAGACCCGGCAGTGCGGAGCTAATTGGAGGCGGAATCATCAGAGGCGGTATTTAAACAGCGGGAATCCAGGCAGCGCGGACCTAATTGTAGGCGGTATCAGTGGTGATATTTAAACAGTGGGAAACCAGGCAGCGGGAACCTAATTGGAGGAGTTATCAGCGGCAGCATTTAAACAGTGGGGTGTCCAGGCAGCGCAGACATAATTAGGGGCGGTATCAGCGGTGGTATTTAATCAGTAGGAGACCAGGCAGCACGGACCTAATTGGAGGAGCTATCAGCGGCGGTATTTAAACAGCGGGGGACCAGGCAGCATGGACCTAATTGGAGGCGGTATCAGCGGCGGCAGTATTTAAACAGCGGGGGACCAGGCAGCATGGAACGAATTGGAGGCAATATCAGCGGCGGTGGTATTTAAACAGCAGAGACCAGGCAGCACGGATCTAATTGGAGGCGGTATCAGCGGCGTTATTTAAACAGTGGGGAGTCCAGGCAGCGCGGATCTAATTGGAGGCGATATTGGCGGCGGTATTTAAACAGCGGGAGACCGGGTAGAGCGGACCTAATAGGAGGCTGTATCAGCCGCGGTCTTTAAACAGCGGGAGACCGGGCAGAGCGGACCTAATTTGAGGTGGTATCAGCGGCGGTATTTAAACAGCGGGAGACTGACTGGGCAGCAAGGACCAAATTGCAGGCGGGTTCAGCGGTGGTATTTGAACAGCGGGAGACTGGGCAGCACGGACCAAATTGCAGGCGGTATCAGCGGTGGTATTTAAACAGCGGGAGATCAGGCAGCGTGGACCTAATTGGAGGCTGTATCAGCGATGGTATTTAAACAGCGGGAGACCAGGCAGCACGGACCTATTTGGAACATGTATCAGCGATGGTATTTAAACAGCGGAGACCAGCCAGCACGGACCTAATTGGAGGTGGTGTCTGCGACGGTACTTAAACAGTGGGAGACCAGGCAGCGCGGACCTAATTGGAGGCTGTATCAGCGATGCTATTTAAACAGCGGGAGACCAGGCAGCATGGACCCATTTGGAACATGTATCAGCGATGGTATTTAAACAGTGGAGACCAGCCAGCACGGACCTAATTGGAGGCGGCATCAGCGGCGGTATTTAAACAGCGGGAGACTAGACACGCGCGGACCTAATTGGAGGCGGTATCAGCGGCAGTATTTAAACACGGGAGACCAGACACGCACAGACCTAATTGGAGGCCGCATCAGGGGCAGTATTTAAACAGCGGGAGACCAGACACGCACAGACCTAATTGGAGGCCGTTTCAGCGGCGGTATTTAAAGTGCAGGGACCAGGCAGCGCGGACCTAATTGGAGGCGGTATCAGCGGCGGTATTTAAACAGCGGGAGAGCAGGCAGCGCGGACCTAATTGGAGGCGGAGTCCGCGGCGGTATTTAAACAGCGGGAGACCGGGCAGCGTGTACCTAATTGGAGGCGATTTCCGCGGCGGTGTTTAAACAGCCGGAGACCAGGCAGAACGGACCTAATTGGAACTTGTATCAGCGGCGGTATTTAAACAGCCGGAGACCAGGCAGCACGGACCTAATTGGAGGCGGTTTCAGCGGCGGTATTTAAACAGCGGAGAGCAGGCAGCACGGACCTAATGGGAGGCGATATCAGCAGTGGTAATTAAACAGCGGGAGACCAGGCAGCACAGACCTAATTGGAGGCGATATCAGCGGTGATATTTAAACAGCGGGAGATCGGGCAGCGCAGACCTAATTGGAGGCGGTATCAGCGGCGTTATTTAAACATTGGGAGACCAGGCAGCGTGGATCTAATTGGAGGCATTGTCCGTGCCGATATATAAACAGCAGGAGACCGGGCAGAGTGGACCTACTTGGAGGCGTTGTCCGTGGCGATATTTAAACAGCGGGGGTGTAATGTATATACCTTTAAGGGGGGAACTATCTTTATCAGCTCATGTATACTGCAGTACCGGCAGTGACCACACCTGTATATAGCACTGAGTAGTAATCTGTACAGAACAGTTCCAGTGTGAGCCACGTTGAGTAAACATCTGTTGTACCGTTCTCCTGCAGTCTGTGTCTTATTATACACGGACACAACATTGGCGACAAGGCAAGTTCGAACCTATGTGCAACTCTGCAGCACCTCCCGGGGATTCATTCCTGGAGATCAGTGGATTGGATGTCAAGGCCAGAGACTCGGGCGTTGACCACAGGCAACCACCCAGTCATCCAGCAGAGACTCGAGAATTGCGGGGGAGGCTGTCGAGAGCCAGGCTTGGCTTTCCAGTCGAGGTGCTCCAGCGAAACGGGCTGGCAACAGGTAGTGCGCAGACCCTTCCCGGACAGCGGCTGGCTGGAGCCTGACCGAGCGGCACAGCAAAGGGCCGAGCCGCGTCGACGGGGGAGAGAGAGAGAGGGCAGAGCGCACAGGGCGCAGCCGGTGTTCAGGGGCCGAGCAGCATCGAACAGAGGGAGAGAGAGACGCGCTGAAACCCACAAGGCGCCGCCATTGCCACGAGGACCACCGAGAGCAGCGTTGGCAGCAGCGCAGGAGAAGTGCGCGAAACCTACAGGGCGCCGCCATTGCCACGAGAACCACCGGGAGCGGCGTTGGCAGCAGCGGGGGAGGAAGGAAAGCGCGGGAGACGCCATTTTAAGCCATTGGGAGATGCCATTTTAAACCACACCCAAAATGCCGTAGAGTGGCAGTATCACCGCAATTGACAATGAACTCGAAAATTGGACTACATATGTCGAACGAATAGAGGTATACTGCAAGGCAAAAGAGGTGCCAGATGACAAGAAAGCGTCGGTATTGTTAAATTTAATGGGTGCAAAGACGTATGGTTTATTACGAAACCTAGTAACCCCAATGAAGCCAATGGAAAAGAGTTTTGAAGACATAGTAACGATACTACAGGAACATTTAAACCCCACACCGCTGCTGATAGCAGAAAGATTCAAATTTCACAAACGGAACCAGCATAAGGATGAAAGCAATGCTGATTATTTAACAGAACTGCGCAAACTATCGAAACTCTGCCAGTTTGGAGCGGGACTGGCAGATAACTTAAGGGACAAGTTTGTGTGTGGGCTTCAAAGTGAAGGAACCCAGAAACGGCTTTTATCTGAAAAGGATCATACGCTGGAAAAGGCTTTCAGCATTGCGGTATCATATGAAGCAGCAGCACGGGGCGCTGCAGAGATACAACAGAGACCGCAAGAATATGGCACAAACGAAATGTCATATGGAACAGAGAAGTGCTATCGCTGCGGCAGAACAACACACGACCAGAATGATTGCTGGTTCAAAGATAAAGTGTGCAGACAGTGTGGAAAAGTACGACACATAGCACGAGTCTGCAGGTCGGGAAAGAAAACCAGCAATAAGAAACCAACCAAGAAAAGTACAAGAAGGTACATAAGATGACGGAGAATAGTTCAGATGAACAAAAGTGTGATATCGACTCCGAAAGCAGGGAACTGAGTTGTCTGAAACTACATAATGTGATCACAACGGAGGATCACCGAACCATTTGGGTCACTCTCAGGGTAGCAGGAGTCCAGGTAAAGATGGAATTGGACACAGGATCAACCCTAACAGTCATAAACCGACGGGACTATGAGCAGCTATTCTCACACATACTCTTGAGAGACACAAAAATTATTTTGAAGTCGTACACGGGGCAAAAAGTCTACCCCAAAGGAAAAATAAGGGTGACCGTTATATTTAACGGTAAGGAAACACCAAAACTAGACCTGTATGTATTGCAAGATGGAGGACCACCATTACTGGGACGTGAATGGATCCGGAAATTACAACTGGATTGGCATTCCATACAGGCACTGACTGTGGCTGACAAAAAGGATGAAGACGTCACACCTGGGCGACTGTCAAAGATCCTAACTGACGCGAAAGAAGTGTTCCAGCAAGGACTCGGAACACTAAAAGGCATGACAGCGACGATTAAAATTGAAGAAAACGCAAGCCCAACATTTTTTACGGCCAGACCGCTACCTTATGCGATCCGCCCAGCCGTCGAAGCAGAGCTGGAGAGTCTGGAACGTTCAGGTGTACTGTCCAAGGTAGACTGGAGCGAGTGGGCTACACCCATCATCCCTGTGATGAAAAAGTCATTGAGCAGCACGCCTGGGGAACCAAGGAAGGTTCGCATCTGTGGGGCCTTTAAGGTAACAGTGAACCCGGTCCTTCACACCGTACAATATCCACTTCCGCGGATTGAAGATATTTTCGCCTCGCTATCTGGAAGGAAGCGCTTCACTAAGATTGATCTGGCCCAGGCGCATCTGCAAATGGAGGTAGAAGAAGCATCAAAAAAATACCTCACAATCAACACCCATAAAGGTCTCTACCAATACAACCGGCTGGTATTCGTGGTAGCATCAGCTCCGGCTATTTGGCAGAGGGCAATGGAACAAGTCCTGCAAGGGATCCCAGGGACCCAGTGTTATTTGGACGACATCCTGGTCACGGGCGAAAATGACAGTGATCACTTTGCCAACCTGGAGCAGGTGCTCACTAGATTGCAGGAATATGGGCTCCAAGCTAACCGCCCCAAATGCGAGTTTTTTAGAAAACAGATCTCGTATTGTGGCCACGTTATCGATAAAGAGGGGTTACATAAGTCCCCAGAGAAGATTGAAGCAGTAGTCAAGGCTCCAGCACCGGAAAATGTGTCACAACTGAGGTCGTTCCTCGGGCTGGTAAACTACTACCATAAGTTCTTGCCAAATTTGTCTACAATACTACACCCACTGAACACCATACTGCAAACTGAGGTGCCATGGAAGTGGAGTGACGAATGTAGACGAGCTTTCCAGAAGAGCAAAACGCTAATCACATCGAAAGAGGTATTGGCCCATTACAGCCTGGCATTTCCAATTCGGTTGGCATGTGATGCGTCACCCTACGGCATTGGAGCGGTGCTGTCGCACAAATTCTCGGACGGCTCAGAGAGGCCAATAGCCTTTGCATCACGATCACTAACCTCAGCCGAGCGTAACTACGCCCAGATTGACAGGGAGGCCCTCAGCCTAGTGTGGGGAGTGAAAAAGTTCAATCACTATCTGCACGGGCAGAAATTCACCTTGCTGACTGATCACCAGCCTCTTTTCTCCATCTTTAATCCGAAGAAGGGCGTTCCGGTGATGACTGCGCAACGACTACAAAGATGGTCACTTTTTCTAGGGGCGCACCACTATGAGATTGAATATAAGGGGACGAAACAGCATGGAAATGCTGATGGGCTATCACGCCTGCCACTGCCTACTGCGGAGGAAGCAACAGCAGTGGATCCTGTCGAAATATTCCATTCGACTATACTTGAATACCTACCGGTATCTAAAGCTTGTATCGAAAAGGAAACCCGAAATGACCCGTCACTGTCTCGGGTATATGATTTGACGGTGAAGGGATGGCCAGCACATGGTGACTCACTGTTGCCAGCATTCTCGACAAGGAGAGAACAGCTGTCAGTGTGCCGGGGGACCTTGATGTGTGGATCCCGAGTGGTAATTCCACCCAAGTTAAGGGATAGAGTGCTCAATGAGCTTCATGAGGGTCATCAGGGAGGGGTAAAAATGAAAAGCCTAGCCAGGGCTTATGTGTGGTGTTCGGGAATCGATAAACAAATCGAGGACCTGACCAATTGCTGCTCAGGATGCCAGAAAGTCCAAAATGCACCACCACAGGCCCCTCTACACCCATGGGAGTGGCCCTCATCTCCATGGCAATGGGTGCATATTGATTTTGCTGGTCCATTCATGGACTCAATGTTTTTAATAGCCGTGTATGCGCACTCGAAATGGCCTGAGGTCATCAAAATGCCCTCCACCACCATGGAGAAAACGATTGCAGTCCTACGGACTATTTTTGCCAGGAATGGCTTGCCAGAACAGATTTGCTCCGACAACGGACCACAGTTTGTGTCCGAAGAGTTCCGGAGGTTCTTGAAAAAGAATGGGGTAAGGCATTACACATCCGCCCCGTATCATCCAGCCACAAATGGATTGGCTGAGTGGGTCGTACAAACCTTTAAGAAGGCAATAAAGGCTATGTACAATGACAACATTACGCTGCAGCAGAAGGTGGACAATTTCCTGTTCGCCTACCGGAATGCGACACATGCAGTCACCAACCAGGCCCCAGCCATGATGTTCTTTAACCGAAGGTTAAGATCTCGCCTGGATTTGCTCAGACCAAACGTACGAAGAGATGTTAAGAGTAAGCAATTCCAGCACATCCATGAGAAGCCAACAAGGAGCTTCAATGTAGGGCAACCAGTCTTGGCCCGCGACTACCGAACAGAAAAATGGCAGCCAGGAACGATATGCACACGGCAGGGCCCACTAATGTACACAGTAGACGTTGGGGAGAGCATTGTGAGACGCCATGCTGACCAGATCCTAGAGTCACAGGAACAAGTCAACCCCATGCCTCGCCCATACGTACCTGGCGATGAACCCGAAGTACAGGTCGCATCTACCCCAGAAACAGTAGCATCGGAAGCTGATGAACCAACCGACGACAGGGGGCCAGAATCGCCTCTGCACCAAGAGCAAGACACTCGGGAAAGGCGCTATCCAGAAAGGATCAGGATGCCTCCCCAAAGACTGAATATATAAATATACTATTTTCAGCTAATGTTGCATGTTAAAAGTGTTAATTGTAATTAGTTTGATATTTAATTGTTTAAATGAGTGTTATGGTACTGTTAATCTAAAAGGGGAGAAATTGTAACGTATATACCTTTAAGGGGGGAACTATCTTTTACAGCTCATGGATACTGCAGTACCGGCAGTGACCACACCTGTATATAGCACTGAGTAGTAATCTGTACAGACCAGTTCCAGTGTGAGCCACGTTGAGTAAGCACCTGTTGTACCATTCTCCTGCAGTCTGTGTCTTATTATACACGGACCCAACAGGGGGACCAGGCAGCATGGACCTAATTGGAGGCGGTATCAGCAGCGGTATTTAAACAGCGGGAGACCAGGCAGCATGGACCTAATTGCAGGCGGAATCAGCGGCGGAATTTAAACAGTGGGGGATCAGGCAGCATGGACCTAATTGGAGGCGGTATCAGCGGCGGCAGTATTTAAACAGTGGAGGACCAGGCAGCATGGACCTAATTGGAGGCGGTATCAGCAGCGGTATTTAAACAGCAGGAGACCAGGCAGCATGGACCTAATTGCAGGTGGTATCAGCGGCGGCAGTATTTAAACAGCGGGGGACCAGGCAGCACGGACCTAATTGGAGGAGCTATCAGCGGGGGTATTTAAACAGCGGGAGAGCAGGCAGCGCCGACCTAATTGGAGGCGGTATCAGCGGTGGTATTTAAACAGCGGAGACCAGGCAGCGCGGATCTAATTGGAGGCGGTATCAGCGGCGTTATTTAAACAGTGGGGTGTCCAGGCAGCGCGGATCTAATTGGAGGCGATATTGGCGGCGGTATTTAAACAGCGGGAGAGCAGGTAGTGCGGACCTATTAGGAGGCTGTAGCAGCCGCGGTCTTTAAACAGCGGGAGACCGGGCAGAGCGGACCTAATTTGAGGCGGTATCAGCGGCGGTATTTAAACAGCGGGGAACCATGCAAAACGGACCTAAGTGCAGGCAGGATCAGCGGCTGTATTTGAACAGCGGGAGACTGACTGGGCAGCACGGACCAAATTGCAGGCGGGTTCAGCGGCAGTATTTGAACAGCGGGAGACTGGGCAGCACTGACCAAATTGCAGGCGGTATCAGCGGTGGTATTTAAACAGCGGGAGATCAGGCAGCATGGACCTAATTGGAGGCGGTATCTGCGACGGTATTTAAACAGTGGGAGACCAGGCAGCGCGGAGCTAATTGGAGGCTGTATCAGCGATGGTATTTAAACAGTGGGAGACCAGGCAGCACGGACCTAATTGGAGGCGGTATCAGCGGCGGTATTTAAACAGCGGGAGACAAGACACGCGCATACCTAATTGGAGGCCATATCAGCGGCAGTATATAAACAGCGGGAGACCAGGCAGCGTGGACCTAATTGGAGGCGGAGTCTGCGGTGGTATTTAAACAGCGGGAGAACTGGCAGCGTGGACCTAATTGGAGGTGTTGTCCGCGGCGGTGTTTAAACAGCTGGAGACCAGGCAGCATGGACCTAATTGGAACTTGTATCAGCGGCGGTATTTAAACAGCCGGAGACCAGGCAGCAAGGACCTAATTGGTGGCGGAACCAGCGGCGGTATTTAAACAGCGGAGACCAGGCAGCACGGACCTAATGGGAGGCCATATCAGCGGTGGTAATTAAACAGCGGGAGACCAGGCAGCACAGACCTGATTGGAGGCGATATCAGCAGCGATATTGAAACAGCGGGAGACCGGGCAGCGCAGACCTAATTGGAGGCGGTATCAGCGGCGGTATTTAAACAGTGGGAGACCAGGCAGCGTGGATCTAAGGCGTCGTCCACGGTGATATTTAAACAGCAGGAGACCAGACAGCATGGACCTAATTGGAGGCGGTATCAGCAGCGGTATTTAAACAGCGGGGGACCAGGCAGCATGGACCTAATTGGAGGCGGTATCAGCGGCGGCAGCATTTAAACAGCGGGGGACCAGGCAGCATGGACCTAATTGGAGGCGGTTTCAGCGGCGTCGGTATTTAAACAGCGGAGAACAGGCAGCGCGGATCTAATTGGAGGCGATATCAGCGTCGTTATTTAAACAGTGGGGAGTCCAGGCAGCACGGATCTAATTGGAGGCGATATCAGCGCGTTATTTAAACAGTGGGGAGTCCAGGCATCGTGGATCTAAGTAGAGGCGGTATCTTCGGCGGTATTTAAACAGCGGGAGATCAGGCAGCGCAGACCTAATTGGAGGCGATATTGGCGGCAGTATTTAAACAGCGGGAGACCGGGCAGAGCGGACCTAATTTGAGGTGGTATCAGCGGCGGTATTTAAACAGCAGGAGGTCAGGCAGCGTGGACCTAATTGGAGGCTGTATCAGCGACGGTATTTAAACAGCGGGAGATGAGGCAGCATAGACGGAATTGGAACTTATATCAGCGACGGTATTTAAACAGCAGAGACCAGGCAGCACGGACCTAATTGGAGGTGATATCAGCGGCGGTAATTAAACAGTGGGAGACCAGGCAGCGCAGACCTAATTGGAGGCGGTATCAGCAGCGGTATTTAAAGTGTGGGGACCAGGCAGCGCGGACCTAATTGGAGGCGTTATCAGCGGCGGTATTTAAACAGCGGGAGACCAGGCAGAGCGGACCTAATTGGAACTTGAATCAGCGACGGTATTTATACAGTGGAGACCAGGCGGCAAGGACTTAATTGGAGGCGATATCAGCGGCGGTAATTAAAAAGCGGGGGACTGGGCAGCATGGGCCTAATTGGAGGTGGTATCAGTGGTGGTATTTAAACAGCAGGAGACCAGGCAGCGTGGACATAATTGGTGGCGGTATCAGCGGCGGTATTTAAATAGCGGGAGACCAGGCGGTGCGGACTTAAGGGCAGGCGGTATCAGCGGTGGTATTTAAACAGCGGGAGATCAGGCAGCGTGGATTTAATTGGAGGCGGTATCTGCAACGGTATTTAAACAGCGGGAGACCAGGCAGCACGGACCTAATTGGAGGCAGTATCAGCGGCGGTATTTAAACAGCGGGAGACCAGACATGCACGCACCTAATTGGAGGCCGTATCAGCGGCGGTATTTAAACAGCGGGAGACCAGACACGCGCGGACCTAATTGGAGGACGTATCAGCGGCGCTATTTAAAGTGCGGGGACCAGGCAGCACGGACCTTATTGGAACTTGTATCAGCGGCGGTATTTAAACAGCCGGAGAACAGGCAGCATGGACCTAATTGGAGGCGGTATCAGCAGCGGTATTTAAACAGCGGAGACCAGGCAGCACGGACTTAATGGGAGGCGATATCAGCGGTGGTAATTAAACAGTGGGAGACCAGGCAGCGCAGACCTAATTGGAGGCGATATCGGCGGCGATATTTAAACAGCGGGAGACCGGGCAGCGCAGACCAAATTGGAGGCGGTATCAGTGGCGCTATTTAAAACAGTGGGAGACCAGGCAGCGTGGATCTAATTGGAGGCGTTGTCCGCGGCGTTATTTAAACAGCGGGAGACCAGGCAGCTTGGACCTAATTGGAGGCGTTGTCCGCAGCGGTATTTAAACAGTGGAGACCAGGCAGCACGGACGTAATTGGAGGCGGTATCAGTGGTGGTATTTGAACAGCAGGAGACCAGGCAGCATGGACCTAATTGGAGGCGGTATCAGCGGCGGCGGTATTTAAACAGCGGAGAACAGGCAGCGCGGATCTAATTGGAGGCGATATCAGCGGCGTTATTTAAACAGTGGGACACCAGGCAGCACGGACCTAATTGGAGGTGGTATCAGCGGCGGTATTTAAACAGCGGGAGGCAAGGCAGCACGGACCTAATTGGAGGTGGTATCAGCGGCGGTATTTACATAGCGGGAGACCAGGCGGTGCAGACTTAAAGGCAGGCGGTGTTGTGTATGTGCCATTAAGAGAAGAACTGATTCTATACTGCAGCACCGGCAGTGACCACCCCTGTATATATAGCCATAGCAGGCTTCTGTATTTCAGTCTTCAGTTACCCTCTGTTAGACCTCATTCTCAGCATTGCTGGCTGTGCAGTAGCCTCAGTCAGCAGGAGGAGAAGGAGCAGCCAAACCAGGAGAGTGGAGAGTGGAAAGTGGTGGTCTCCTGACCAGGAAGAGGAGAATATCGATAGACCACCACCTCCACCTCCTCCACCATCATCACAGCAACTGAGGTGCCTGGAGAGAGAGGACAGAGGAGGAGAAGGAGAAAGGAGGCCAGCAACAGCACCAACCAGGGGAGAGTCCTTTCCATTACTGCCTCCCCAAATTGGCCTCCACTTCAGGAGAGGGAGAGAGGGGAGAGAAACAACCAACAACCACCAACTGTTTGGAAGGAGGGAAGAACAACATTATCTTTCAGGTGGGTGTTATTTGGTGCACTCCCCCAAAGACTTTTTATTTTAGGTGGGGGGAGAAAAGAAGAAACAAGGCCGGATCATCAAGGGGTGTCTGTGTGTGTGTGTGGCTCTTGTTAAAAACTAGGCCACGCACACCACTAATAAGCACCCCTTCTATTGCCTGGCCTGGGACAGCTGGAGCTGCCTCGGTGAAGTCTTTAATTCCATTAATTTCATCATTAAGACCTGGTGCAGGACTGAGCCTGGGCATCTCCAGCTTTCCCAGGTGAAGACATCTTCTCCCCCTGCCAGAAGACCACCACCATCAAAGACTTTTAAATCCCATCAGAGAGTGCACCCCTGCCAACACCCACCCACCATCCTGAGTGGCAACACTGCTCTTGCGGCCTCCCTCCTTCCCACCCCCTTCTCTCTCTCTCTTTGTCTCTCTCTGCCTCTTTCTCTGAGGCACTTCAAGTTCATCCTTATTTATTAATTGCCTATTGAGCAGAGGGGAGAAGGCCCCTCTCCCAATTTCAATCAATAAGGGGAGAGGTGTGCCGTCAATCTAATCAGCTCCCTCTGCTCAATAGAGGACCAAAAAAATACCTGAGGCCATTAACACTTTCAGGCCTGTGACTTGGGGTGAGTCTAGCCCTTATAAAAACACCCCATAATGGCGACTGCATCTTCGCCGGTGGCGGGGCCAGCCAGGACTTATGCGGGAGTGGCAGCCACAGCCACAGCTGCTCCCGCTACTTCTGCTGCCCCATCACCCTTTAAACTTATAACAAAAAAGCTTGGGGTGAAGAGCTACACTCACCCCACTATAACCATTGAGACCTGCGTTAAAGCCATGGCTGGGGTTGTCGGCCCCTCAGCCATCGTCGCAGCCTCAAAAATGTATGGGAAGGCTGTGTTCTTCCTGGGGTCGGAGCGGGCGGTGTCCCTGGCTGTCACGAAGGGGCTCACCGTGGGCGGGACCTTCCTGCCGGTGGATCCTCTCGAGGCCACCGCGCAGAGGATCGTCATTTCTAACGTCCCGCCCTATGTTCCTGGTGAGCTCCTCCTTCCCCATTTACGCCAACTTGGGGAGGTGAGGTCAGGGATCACACCCATCCCGCTTGGCTTCCGGGAGGCCAGCCTTCGCCACGTCTTCTCCTTCCGGCGCCAGCAGTTTATCCAGCTGGCGCGGGAGGAGGACACCGACGGGGCGTTCATCGTCCACCACGAGGGGACCGCCTATCGTGTCTTCTGGACGTCAGACGGTGTGCGGTGCCACGCCTGCAAGGAGGTGGGGCACATCCAGAAAAACTGGCCCGCCTCCAAGAGCGCCGGATCATCTCGTGCAGCCGAGGCTGGCGCCGCCGCCGCTCCTCCCCCCGGATCTGCCCGCGCGTCGGGAACGTCTGATGCGCGGTCGACGTCGGGGGCCGTTGCCACGAAGGCCTCCGGCGGGGGGTGAGGGAGCGCGTCTGGCCGGAAAGAAGGCGCGGCGAAAAAATAAACACCTTAGGGCGGGTCCCCCCCGTGGATGGCCAGCCCTTGCCCCTTGCGCCCCTTACACCCGCGCTCCTCGTGGAGTTAATCGGGGCAGACGCGAGTGGGAGGGGCCTCATGCCCGAGCCTGTGGCCGCAACCGCCGCAGCAGTAATGCCAATACCTGCGGCCGGGCTCGGGCCCGAGGAACCCGACAAACCTGCTCCGCTGGAGGGAGCAGAGGAGGAGGCCTCTGCAGACATGGAGGTCCCCCTCGCTCCCTCCATGCTAAAAAGAAGTCGCGACCCCCTGGAAGAGGAGGAGGACCGGGAGGAGGAAGGTCCCTCCGAGCAGGGGGAATCGTCGCCCACCGAGGGTACTGCGCCCCCACCCCCCGCTGTCGTCATCACCAGCGATCGGCAGGGGTCTCCTGTCCCTCGGGAGGCTGAGGCAGGTGTGTCTGTCCGGCACGTGCCTCCCGGGGATGGGGACGAGACCCTACCCGTGGGGGGATCGCGGAACAACCCGCAGCTATTGACATTTTATCGGTGCCGTTACCCCTCGCCGGGTCGGGCGGCCTGGGGTCTGGGTGGGGCGAGCTCGAGGAAAATGAGCTCGCCCAATGCGACCCGGACATCTCCCAGGGGCTGCTCGAACTGGTAGAGCATTTAAATCAAAAAACCCCATCCGCTGGGTCGGAGGTTGGTGGCGGGGAGGAGGATGGACCCCTGGCTGTGTCTCTGTTGCCGGACGTAATGGAGGAGCTGGGAATTGTTCTCTCCCCGGTTTCTCCGGATGTTCCGGCGTATGGGGCGGAGGGGAGCTCTGAACCGCCGCCGTCTTCTGGCCCAGCGCCCCTAGAGGAGCCCAGGGAGGAATTCTGTGCCGCCGATCCTGGGGGTGGGATCCGGGCGGAGGCAGGGCTGGCTGGTGCGGCCGAGCCGTTCGCTGCGCACTGCGCGACGGACCGGTCGGCCGCTGGTGACGACCCCCTGGAGGAGGATGGGGACTCGGTGATGGGCACGGAGGACGATTCGGACTCCAGCGCCGACGAGGCGATGGATGACCTCGTGCCCCTTGCCGAGTCTCCCCTCATTCCCGCAAGGGAACTCCGGGATTTTATGGCCACATGCCTGGGTCGGCGCAATAAGGTCCGGCTGGCACTCGACAGGTGGTCGGAGCTGGCGTTGCTCATCATGTCCATCCGCGCCGCAGTTAAGATCATGGGCGCAGACGAGGGTGTGAACCCGCTCGAGCTGCGTCGGCTCAGAACGTTCCTCACTGGGCTGCTGAGGAAGTGGCGGCTGACCAGCGGCTGCGCTTCCTCCCCCCGTTAGGTGTAGGTCGAGGTTGCACTATGCTTCTGACATGAAGATAACCATAGCCAGCCTCAACATCAACGGCAGCAGGGAGGTGCGCCGCAGATTCAATAACTTCTCAGTCCTTCGGGACGGGAAGTATGCGGTGTGCTTCCTGCAAGAAACCCACACCGTTCTGGGAGACGAAGCAACGTGGCTCCTGGAGTGGCAAGGAGGGGTCAGCATGAGTCACCTGTCCAACAATTCCAGCGGGGTGGCTATCTTGCTGGCCCCGCATTTTCAGCCGGAAATCTTGGGGGTCATGGAGCACGTGCCGGGACGCTTGCTCCAGGTCACTGTTCGCCTGGGGGGTGTGCCGCTCCATCTAGTGAACGTGTACGCCCCTCAGGCTGGTGCGCAGCAAGTGCGCTTCTTCAAAGAAGTGTCCGCCCTTTTGGGCTCCGTCGACGTGGGCGAGTGCGTCATCCTCGGGGGGGATTTTAACTGCACCCTCGAGGCGAGGGACCGTTCGGGTCCCCCGCGAAGCCCGGCGGCGATGGAGAAGTTGAGGGATCTGGTCGGGTCCTTCGACTTGGTGGACGTCTGCCGAAATTTCCACCCCGACTCCAGCGCCTTCACTAGCGTGAGGTCTGGGGGAGGAAGGTCCAGAATCGACCGCCTCTACATTTCCCGGGCGTACATCTCCTGCGTTCCGGCGGCTTCCATGCGGCCGGTGCCATGCACGGACCACCACCTGGTGTGGGCGGAGCTCGTTCCACTGCGCGCGCGGGGGGCGGTTCTGCGTACCGGCATTTTAACAACCTGCTGCTGGAGGACGCGCGGTCCGGCATTCGTTTCGTCGGTTCTGGGCCGACTGGAGAAGGAAGCGGGGGGGCTTCCCCTCCTTGAGGCTATGGTGGGATGTGGGCAAGGCTCACATCCATCTCTTCTGTCAGGAGTACGTGAAGGCGTCGACCAAGAGGCGGGAGGCCCGGGTCGGGCGGTTGGAGAAGGAGGTGCTCGACCTGGAGTCCCGTCTCGGTCAGGTCGTCGAGGACCCGGCCCTGCGGAAGTTGTATGAAGAGAAGAAGGGTGCGCTGAAGGACCTGCAGCTTGTCGGGTCCCGAGGCGTGTACCTGAGGTCGCGGATCCAGCTCCTGTGGGACCTGGACCGTGGCTCCCCCTTCCTTTACTCACTGGAAAAAGGACGGGGGGTCCGTAAGCAGCTCTTGGGGCTGCTGGCCGACGACGGATCTCTGGTCTCGGATCCGGAGGGAATCAGCGCGGAGACCCATGCCTACTACAGGGCTCTGTTCTCTCCAGATCCATCCAGCGAGGATGCACGCAGAGTTTTGTGGGCGGACCTGCCGAAGGTCAGCCCGGAGGGTGCCGAAAAATTGGACGCTCCGCTAAGCCTGGCGGAGCTGACCGGCGCCCTACGCCAGCTCTCTAGGGGAAAGTCCCTGGGGCTGGACGGGCTGACCGTGGAGTTCCACAGGACGTTCTGGGACATCTTGGGGGGCGATTACGCGTGGGTCCTGGGGGAAAGTTTGGCGGCCGGGGAGATGCCTCTCTCTTGGTGCAGGGCGGTCATTGTCCTGCTGCCTAAGAAGGGCGATCTCCGCCTCCTTAAGAACTGGCGCCCTGTCTCCCTCCTCAGCACTGACTATAAAATCTTTGCCAGGGCCATGTCTGCTCGCCTTGTCACCGTGCTGGCCCACATGATCCACCCCGACCAGTCCTACACGGTCCCGGGCCGGACCATCCACAATAACATCCATCTGGTCCGGGACCTGGTCCACCACTCCCAGAAGGCTGGTCTGTCAGTCGCCTTCCTTTCCCTGGATCAGGAGAAGGCGTTCGACAGGGTGGATCACGAGTATCTCTTCGGGACTCTGCGCGCATTCGGGTTCGGGACGCATTTCGTCGCCCGAATCCGACTTCTGTACGCCGCCACAGAGTGTCTGATTAAAGTTAACGGGTCCTTGATGGCGCCCATTCGCTTCGGGATGGGGGTGCGTCAGGGATGCCCCATGTCCGGTCAGTTATACGCCGTTTGTGTGGAGCCATTCCTGCGCCTCTTGCGGAAGAGGTTGACGGGACTGGCTCTGCAAGGGCCGGGCGTGGAGGTGGTCCTCTCGGCTTACGCCGATGACGTGCTCCTCACGGTCACGGATCCCGCTGACTTGCGGAGGATGCGGGAATGCCAACAGATTTACTCGGCCGCATCCTCCGCCTAGATCAACTGGGAGAAATGTTCCGGACCCCTGGTGGGTCAGTGGCGGATGGACTCCCTGCCAGAGGAGTTCAGGCCTTTCGCCTGGAGCACCACGCACATCCTCTATTTGGGAGTCTACCTTAGCCCTGCCGAGGACGCCTGGCCGGCGAACTGGCAAGAGCTGGAGGCCAAAGTCACCGCTCGCCTAGGACGCTGGACAGGACTGCTCCGAGTGTTGTCCTACAGGGGTCGAGCGCTGGTCATAAACCAGCTGGTGGCCGCCATGTTGTGGTACCGGTTGGTCACTTTGATCCCTCCCCCTGCATTTGTCGCCAAGCTGCAGAAGAAGCTCATCGACTGCTTCTGGGACAAAAGGAAGCACTGGGTCTCTGCACGCGGTTCTGAGTCTCCCGCTTAGGGAGGGCGGTCAGGCGCTGGTGTGCCTTTGCAGAGATACCTGTACGTCGAGAATCCTCCGAGATGGTGTGCGCTGGCGACGTATTTCTTCCGCCAGCTGCACGGCCTCAATTACGACACGCAGCTCCTGTTTGTGAAAGTGGGCTGCAGGCATGCCGGCCTCCGGGAGCTGCCTGTCTTCTACCAGGAACTGCGATAGGTTTGGAACTACGTCGCTTCCAGGCGGAGCTCTCCCCCGTCAGGAGCGACGGCTCTCCTTCGGGGGCCGCTGCTCAGGAATCCGCACCTCCACAACCGCGGGTTCGGGTGGCTGGCGGAGGGCAGGGCTGTGCCTGGCACGGTGACCAGAGTCAGGGACTTGCTCGATGGCGGAGGATCAGGCTGTATGGCGCCAGAGGAGCTGACGCGGCGCCTGTCCTGGGCCAACATCCGGCTCGCGGTCGAAGCCATCGAATCGGTGAAAGCGGCACTGGGCCCCGACTCCACTAGGTGTATCGAGGCGGCTCAAGCACGTGGGGCGATCCCGTCCGCGCTTACCCCCATTCGGACGGAATTCCTCATCGGCGCCCGGACCCGAAACTCCCCTCGGGAAGCGGCGCCTCACAACTTCAGCCGTCTCGAGGAAATACCCTCCGTGACTTTTCATTCCGCGTGGAGGGATTTCCTGTACGGGCTGCTCCTGCACACTCTCCACTTTGCCATCTTTGTCTACCGTCCGGACACGCCTTGGCGTGGCGTCTTGCTGACTGGCGGTGGCGGAGGTCCCAAATGGAGGGCTCTCTACGCGGGAGTCCTCCCTTGCTCCATCGGGGACTTGGCCTGGAGGGTGTTGCACGGAGCGGTCCCGTGCAATAAGGGTTTAAGTAGGTTCACGGACTCCCAGGCCGCCTGCATTTTTTGCGGCCTGGAGGAGTCCGTGTTTCACGTTTATATGAAGCGTGCGAGGTTGCAGCCCCTCTTTCACTACTTGAAGGGGCAGCTCCTCGATTTTTGGTTGCACTTCAGTCCCACGCTCTTGATCTATGGTCACCCGGTGCGGAGGGGAGCGGACAGGTTGGAGGACCTCCTTGTGGGCCTGCTCCTGGGCCTGGCTAAAAGAGCCATCAATTGGTCCAGGCTGCGGGCGGTGGAGGGGGTCATCCAGCCGAATTGCCTGCCTCTCTTCCGCGGCCATGTTCGCGCCCGGGTGGCCCTGGAGATGGAGCACGCGGTGTCTGCCGGTGCGCTTGAGTATTTCCGCAACTGGCGGGCGCCGCGGGGACTGGAGTGCATTATCAACCCGGTAAACCAATTTTTAATTTGATTTGTTAAGTTTTAGTTGAACTTTTGTTTATTTACAGTCCAATTGGGTTTTTTTTTGGGTCCAAACAAAAGAATACCCTCTGTTAGACCTCATTCTCAGCATTGCTGGCTGTGCAGCAGCACTCAGGGAGAAGGAGCAGCCTGACCAGGAGAGTGGAGAGTGGAAAGTGGTGGTCTCCTGACCAGGAAGAGGAGGAGAATGAAAGACCACCACCACCTCCACCTCCACCATCATCACAACAACTGAGGTGCCTGGAGAGAGAGGACAGAGGAGGAGAAGGAGAAAGGAGGCCAGCAACATCACCAACCAGGGGAGAGGCCTTTCCTATCACTGCCTCCCCAAATTGGCCTCCATTCCAGGAGAGGGAGAGAGGGGAGAGAAACATCAACCAACACCAACTGTTTGGAAGGAGGGAAGAACAACATCATCCTTGAACATCTACAGGTGGGTGTTATTTGGGGCACTCTCCCAAAGACTTTTTATTTTAGGTGGGGGGAGAAAAGAAGAAAAAAGGGCCGGATCATCAAGGGGTGTGTGTGTGTGTGTGTGTGTGGCTCTTGCTAAAAACTAGGCCACACACACCACTAATAAGCACCCCTTCTATTGCCTGACCTGTGACAGCTGGAGCTGCCTAGGTGAAGTCCAATTTCATAATACATCATTAAGCCCTGGTGTGGGACTGATCCTGGGGCATCTCCAGCTTTCCCAGGTGAGGACATCTTTCTCCCCCTGCCAGAAGACCACCTTCAAAGACTTTAATTTTTCCATCAGAGAGTGCGCCCCTGCCGACACCCACCCACCCACCGTCCTGAGTGGCAACTCTGCCCTTGCGGACTCCCTCCTTCCCACCCCACCTCTCTCTCTCTCTTTGTCTCTCTCTGCCTCTTTCTCTGAGGCACCTCAATTTCATCTTTATTGATTAATTGCCGATTGAGCAGAGGGGAGAAGGCCCCTCTCCCAATTTCAATCAATAAGGGGAGAGGTGTGCCTTCATTTTAAACAGCTCCCTCTGCTCAATAGAGGGCCAAAAAATACCTGAGGCCATTAACACCTTCAGGCCTGTGACTTGGGGTGAGTGTAGCCCTTATAAAAACACCCCATAATGGCGACTGCATCTTCGCCGGTGGCGGGGCCAGCCAGGACTTATGCGGGAGTGGCAGCCACAGCCACAGCTGCTCCCGCTGCTTCTGCTGCCCCGTCACCTTTTAAACTTATGACAAAAAAGCTTGGGGTGAAGAGCTACACTCACCCCACTATGACCATTGAGGCCTGCGTTAAAGCCATGGCTGGGGTAGTCGGCCCCTCAGCCATCGTCGTGGCCTCAAAAATGTACGGGAAGGCTGTGTTCTTCCTGGGGTCGGAGCGGGCGGTGTCCCTAGCCGTCGCCAAGGGGCTCACCGTGGGCGGGACCTTCCTGCCGGTGGATCCTCTCGAGGCCACCGCACAGAGGATCGTCATCTCGAACGTCCCGCCCTATGTTCCTGGTGAGCTCCTCCTCCCCCATTTATGCCAACTTGGGGAGTTGAGGTCGGGGATCACGCCCATCCCGCTCGGCTTCCGGGAAGCCAGCCTTCGCCACGTCTTCTCCTTCCGGCGCCAGCTGTTTATCCAGCTGGCGCAGGAGGAGGACACCGACGGGGCGTTCGTCGTCCACCACGAGGGGACCGCCTATTGCATCTTCTGGATGTCGGACGGTGTGCGGTGCCACGCCTGCAAGGAGTTGGGGCACATTCGGTAAAACTGCCCTGCCTCCAAGGCCGCCAGATCATCTAGTGCGGCCGAGGCTGGCGCCGCCGCCGCTTCTCCCCCCGGATCTGCCGGCGCGTCGGGAACCGCTGATGCGTGGCCGACGTCGGATGCCGATGCCACCAAGGCCTCCGGCAGGGGGGAGGGAGCACGTCCGGCCGGAAGGAAGGCGCGGAAAAAATCAAAACACCTTAGGGCGGGTCCCCCCGTGGATGGCCAGCCCTTGCCCCTTGCGCCCCTTACACCCGCGCTCCTCGCGGAGTTAATCGGGGCAGACATGAATGGGGGGGCCTCGTGCCCGAGCCTGTGGCCACAACCGCCGTAGCGGGAACGGCAATAGCTGCGGCCGGGCTCGGGTCCGAGGAACCCGACAAACCTGCTCCGCCAGAGGGAGCTGAGGAGGAGGCCTCTGAAGACATGGAGGTCTCCCTCGCTCCCTCCATGCTAAAAAGAAGGCACGGCCCCCTGGAAGAGGAGGAGGACCGGGAGGAGGAAGGTCCCTCCGAGCAGGCAGATTCGTCGCCCGCCGCGGGTACTGCGCCCCCCCCCCCGCTGTCATCACCACCGGCGATCGGCAGGGGTCGCCTGTCCCTCGGGAGGCTGAGGCAGATGTGTCTGTCCAGCACATGCCTCCCAGGGATGGGGACGAGACCCTGCCTGTGGGGGTGGGCGCGGGACAACCTGCGGCGGTGATTGAAATTTTATCGGTGCCGTTACCCCTCGCCGGGTCGGGCGGCCTGGGGTCTGGGTCGGGCGAGCTCGAGGGAAATGAGCTCGCCCAATGCGACCCGGACATCTCCCAGGGGCTGCTCGTCCCGGTAGAGGTTTTAATTGTAAACACCCCATCCGCTGGGTCGGAGCTTGGTGGATGGCCCCCTGGCTGCATCTCTGGTGCCGGACGTACTGGAGGAGTTGGGAATTGTTCTCTCCCCGATTTCTCCGGTCGAACTGGCATCTGAGGCGGGGAGGGGACTCCGAACCGCCGCCATCTTCTGGCCCGGCGCCCCTAGAGGAGCCCAGGGAGGAATCCTCTGCTGCCGATCCTGGGGGTGGGATCCAGGTGGAGGCGGGGCCAGCTGCTGCGGCCGAGCCATTCGCTGTCCACTGCATGACGGACGGGTCGGCCGCTGGTGATGACCCCCTGGAGGAGGATGGGGACTCGGTGATGGGCACGGAGGACGATTCGGACTCCAGCACCGACGAGGCGATGGATGACCTCGTGCCCCTTGCCGAGTCTCCCCTCATTCCCGCAAGGGAACTCCGGGATTTTATGGCCACGTGCCTGGGTCGGCACAATAAGACCCGGCTGGCCCTCGACAGGTGGTCGGAGCTGGCGCTGCTCATCATGTCCATCCGCGCCGCCGTTAAAATCATGGGCGCGGACGAGGGCGTGGACCCACTCAAGCTGCGTTGGCTCAGAACGTTTCTCACTGGGCTGCTGAGGAAGTGGCGGCTGACCAGCGGCTGCGCTCCCTCCCCCCGTTAGGTGTAGGTAGAGGTTGCACTATGCTGCTGACATGAAGATAACCATAGCCAGCCTCAACATCAACGGCAGCAGGGAGGCGCGCCGCAGATTCAATAACTTCTCGGTCCTTCGGGACGGGAAGTATGCGGTGTGCTTCCTGCAAGAAACCCACACCGTTCCGGGAGACGAAGCCATGGGGCTCCTGGAGTGGCAAAGAGGGGTCAGCATGAGTCACCTCTCCAACAATTCCAGCGGGGTGGCTATCTTGCTGGCCCCGCATTTTCAGCCGGAAATCTTGGGGGTCAAGGAGCACGTGCCGGGCCGCTTGCTCCAGGTCACTGTTCACCTGGGGGGCGTGCCGCTCCATCTAGTGAAAGTGTACGCCCCACAGACCGGTGCGCAGCAAGTGCGCTTCTTCGAAGAAGTGTCCGCTCTTTTGGGCTCCGTCGATGCGGGCGAGTGCATCATCCTCGGGGGGGATTTTAACTGCACCCTCGAGGCGAGGGACCGTTCGGGTCCCCCGCGAAGCCCGGCGGCGATGGAGACGTTGAGGGACCTCGTCAGGTCCTTCGACTTGGTGGACGTCTGGCGAAATCTCCACCCCGACTCCAGCGTCTTCACTAGCGTGAGGTCTGGGGGAGGAAGGTCCAGAATCGACCGCCTCTACATTTCCCGGGCATACGTCTCCTGCGTTCCGGCGGCATCCATGCGGCCGGTGCCGTGCATGGACCACCAACTGGTGTGGGCAGAGCTTACTCCGCTGCGTGCGCGGGGGGGGTCCGCGTGCTGGCAATTTAACAACCTGCTGCTGGAGGATGCGCGGTTCCGGGATTCGTTTCGTCGGTTCTGGGCCGACTGGAGAATGAAGCGGGGGAGCTTCCCCTCCTTGAGGCTATGGTGGGACATGGGCAAGGCTCACGTCCGTCTCTTCTGTCAGGAGTACGCGAAGGGGTCGACCAAGAGGCGGGAGGCCCGGGTCGGGCGGTTGGAGAAGGAGGTGCTCGACCTGGAGTTCTGTCTCGGTCAGGTCGTCGAGGACCCGACGCTGCGGAAGGTGTACGAAGAGAAGAAGGGCGCGCTGAAGGACCTGCAGCTCGTCGCGTCCCGAGGCGCGTATGTGAGGTCGCGGATCCAGCTCCTGCAGGACCTGGACCGTGGCTCCCCCTTCTTCCACTCGCTGGAAAAAAGATGGGGGGTCCGTAAGCAGCTCTTGGGGCTGCTGGCCGACGACGGATCACTGGTCTCGGATCCGGAGGGAATCAGCGCGGAGACCTGTGCCTATTACGGGGCTCTGTTCTCTCTGGATCCGTCCAGCGAGGATGCGCGCAGAGTTTTGTGGGAGGACCTGCCGAAGGTCGGCCCGGAGGGCGCCGAAAAATTGGACTCTCCGCTAAGCCTGGCGGAGCTGACCGGCGCCCTACGCCAGCTCTCTAGGGGAAAGTCCGCGGGGCTGGACGGGCTGACCGTGGAGTTCCACAGGGCGTTCTGGGGCGTCTTGGAGGGCGACTACGCGCGGGTCCTGGGGGAAAGTTTGGCGACCAGGGAGATGCCCCTCTCTTGGCGCAGGGCGGTCATTGTCCTGCTGCCTAAGAAGGGCGATCTCCGCCTCCTTAAGAACTGGCGCCCGGTCTCCCTCCTCAGCACGGACTATAAAATCTTTGCCAGGGCCATGTCTGCTCGCCTTGGCACCGTGCTGGCCCACATGATCCACCCCGACCAGTCCTACATGGTCCCGGGCCGGACCATCCACGATAACATCCATCTTGTCCGGGACCTGGTCCACCACTCCCAGAGGGCTGGTCTGTCGGTCGCCTTCCTTTCCCTGGATCAGGAGAAGGCGTTCGACAGGGTGGATCACGAGTATCTCTTCGGGACTCTGCGCGCTTTCGGGTTCGGGACGCATTACGTCGCCCGAATCCGACTTCTGTACGCCGCCGCGGAGTGTCTGGTTAAAGTTAACGGGTCCTTGACGGCGCCCATTCGCTTCGGGAGGGGGGTGCGTCAGGGATGCCCCATGTCCGGTCAGTTATATGCCATTTGCGTGGAGACTTTCCTGCGCCTCTTGCGGAAGAGGTTGACGGGACTGGCTCTGCAAGGGCCGGGCGTGGACGTGGTCCTCTCGGCTTACGCCGATGACGTGCTCCTCACGGTCACGGATCCCGCTGACTTGCGGAGGATGCGGGAATGCCAGCAGATTTACTCGGACGCATCCTCCGCCAAGATCAACTGGGAGAAATGTTCCGGACTCCTGGTGGGTCAGTGGCGGGTGGACTCCCTGCCGGAGGAGTTCAGGCCTTTCGCCTGGAGCACCACGCACCTCCTCTATTTGGGAGTCTACCTTAGCCCTGCCGAGGACGCCTGGCCGGCGAACTGGCAAGAGCTGGAGGCCAAAGTCACCGCTCGCCTAGGACGCTGGACAGGACTGCTCCGAGTGTTGTCCTACAGGGGTCGAGCGCTGGTCATAAACCAGCTGGTGGCCGCCATGTTGAGGTACCGGGTGATCACTTTGATCCCTCCCCCTGCGTTTGTCACTAAGATTTAGAAGAAGCTCATCGACTTCTTCTGGGACAAAAGGAAGCACTGGGTCTCTGCCGCGGTTCTGTGTCTCCCACTTAGGGAGGGCGGTCGGGCGCTGGTGTGCCTTCGCACCCAGGCTGTGACTTTCCATCTTCAGAGGCTGCAGAGATACCTGTGCGTCGAGAATCCTCCGAGATGGTGTGCGCTGGCGACGTTTTTCTTCCGCCAGCTGCACGGCCTCAATAACGACGCGCAGCTCCTGTTTGCGAAAGTGGGCGGCAGGCGTGCCGGCCTGCAGGAGCTGCCTGTCTTCTACCAGGAACTGCTATGGGTTTGGAACTACGTCGCTTCCAGGCGGAGCTCTCCCCCGTCAGGAGCGGTGGCTCTCCTTCGGGAGCTGCTGCTCAGGAATCCGCACCTCCACGAACACGGGTTCGGGCGGCTGGCGGGGGGTAGGGCTGTGGCTGGCAAGGTGACCAGAGTCGGGGACCTGCTCGATGGCGGAGGAGCGGGCTGGATGGCGCCGGAGGAGCTGGCACGGCGCCTGTCCTGGGCCAACGTCCGGCTCGTGGTCGAAGCCATCGAATTGGTGAAAGCGGCACTGGGCCCCAACTCCACAAAGTGTATCGAGGCGGCTCAAGCACGTGGGGCGATCCCGTCCGAGCTTACCCCCGTTCGGACGGAATTCCTCATCGGCGCCCGGCCCCGAAACTCCCCTCGGGAACCGGCGCCTCACAACTTGAGCCGTCTCGAGGAATTACCCTCCGTGCCTTTTCATTCCCCGCGGAGGGGTTTCCTGTACGGGCTGCTCCTGCACACTCTCCACTTTGCCATCTTCGTCTACCGTCCGGACATGCCTTGGCGTGGCGTCTTGCCGACTGGCGGTGGCGGAGGTCCCCAATGGAGGGCGCTCTACGCGGGAGTCCTCCCTTGTTCCATCGGGGACTTGGCCTGGAGGGTGTTGCACGGAGCGGTCCCATGCAATAAGGTTTTAAGTAGGTTCACGGACTCCCAGGCCGCCTGCATTTTTTGCGGCCTGGAGGAGTCCGTATTTCACATTATATGGAGTGTGAGAGGTTGCAGCCCCTCTTTCACTACTTGAAGGGGCTGCTCCTCGATTTTTGGTTGCACTTCAGTCCCACGCTCTTGATCTACGGTCACCCGTTGCGGAGGGGTGCGGACAGGTTGGAGGACCTCCTTGTGGGCCTGCTCCTGGGCCTGGCTAAAAGAGCCATTAATTGGTCCAGGCAGCAGGCGGTCGAGGGGCTCGTCCAGCCGGATTGCCTGCCTCTCTTCCGCGGCCATGTTCGCGCCCGGGTGGCCCTGGAGATGGAGCACGCGGTGTCCGCCGGTGCGCTTGAGTATTTCCGCGACCGGTGGGTGCCGCGGGGACTGGAGTGCATCATCAACCCGGAAAACCAAATTTTAATTTGATTTTTTAAGTTTTAGTTGAACTTTTGTTTACAGTCCAATTTGTTTTTTTTTGGTACAATCAAAAGAGTACCCTCTGTTTAGCATTCCAGCATTGCTGGCTGTGCAGCTGCAAGCACAAGCAGAGGAAGCAGCCAGACTAGGAGAGTGGACTAAAGTGGTGGTCCCCTGACCAGGCAGAGGAGGAAAACGCTGGACCACCACCACCTCCACCTCCACCATCATCACAGCAACTGAGGTGCCTGGAGGGAGAGGACAGAGGAGTAGAAGGAAAAGGGAGGCCAGCAACAGCACCAACCAGGGGAGAGGCCTTTCCCATTACTGCCTCCCCAAATTGGCCTCCACTTCTGGAGAAGGAGAGAGGGGAGAGAAACCACTATCAACCAACACCAACTGTTCGGAAGGAGGGAGGTATATCATCTTCAAAATATCTACAGGTGGGTGTTATTTGGGGCACTCTCACAAAGACTTTGTATTTTAGGTGTGGGGAGAAAAGAAGAAACAAGGCCGGAACATCAAGGGGTGGCTGTGTGTGTGTGTGGCTCTTGCCAAAACTAGGCCACACGCACCATAAATAAGCATCCCTTCTATTGCCTGACCTGGGCCAGCTGGAGCTGCCTAGGTGAAGTGGTTAATTCCATTAATTACATCGTTACGACCTGGTGCAGGACTGAGCCTGGGCATCTCCAGCTTTCCCAGGTGAAGACATCTTCTCCCCCTGCCAGAAGACCACCACTATCAGAGACTTTAAATTTCCATCAGGAGAGTGCACCCCAGCCAACACCCACCCAGCCGCCATCCTGAGTGGCGACCCTGCCTTTGCGGCCTCCCTCCTTCCCACCCCGCCTCTCTCTCTCTCTCTTTGTCTCTCTCTGCCTCTTTCTCGAAGGCACCTCAATTGACTCTATTAATTAATTGCCTACTGAGCAGAGGAGAGAAGGCCCCTCCCCCAATCTCAGTCAATAGGGGGAGAGGTGTGCCTTCATTTTAAACAGCTCCCTCTGCTCAATAGAGGACCAAAAAATACCTGAGGCCATTTCCTCCTTCAGGCCTGTGACTTGGGGTGAGTGTAGCCCTCTGTAATATCACCCGAGAATGGCGACTGCATCTTCGCCGGTGACGGGGCCAGCCAAGACGTATGCGGGAGTGGCAGCCACAGCCACAGCTGCTCCTGCTGCTTCTGCTGCCCCGTCACCATTCAGACTGATGACAAAAAAGCTTGGGGTGAAGAGCTACACTCACCCCACTATGACCATTGAGGCCTGCGTTAAAGCCATGGCTGGGGTTGTCGGCCCCTCAGCCATCGTCGCGGCCTCAAAAAGGTATGGGAAGGCTGTGTTCTTCCTGGGGTCAGAGCGGGCGGTGTCCCTGGCCGTCGCCAAGGGGCTCACCATGGGCGGGACCTTCCTGATGGTGGATCCTCTCGAGGCCACCGCGCAGAGGATCGTCATTTCCAACGTCCCGCCCTATGTTCCTGGTGAGCTCCTCCTTCCCCATTTACGCCAACTTGGGGAGGTGAGGTCGGGGATCACGCCCATCCCGCTCGGCTTCCGGGAGGCCAGCCTTCGCCAAGTCTTCTCCTTCTGGCGCCAGCTGTTTATCCAGCTGGCGCGGGAGGAGGACAACGACGGGGCGTTCGTCGTCCTCCACGAGGGGACCGACTATCACGTCTTTTTGACGTCGGACGGTGTGCGGTGCCACGCCTGCAAGGAGGTGGGGCACATCAGGAAAAACTGCCCCGCCTCCAAGGCCGCCGGATCATCTCAAGCGGCCGAGGCTGGCGCCGCCGCCGCTCCTCCCCCCGGATCTGCCTGCGCGTCGAGAACATCTGATGCGCGGTTGACGTCGAGGGCCGATGCCACCAAGGCCTCCGGCGGGGGGGGCGGGAGCGCGTCCGGCTGGAAAGAAGGCGCGGATAAAATCAAAACACCTTGGGGCGGGTCCCCCCGTGGAGGGCCAGCCCTTGCCCCTTGAGCCACTTACACCCGCACTCTTAGCGAAGTTAATCGGGGCGGACGTGAGTGGGAGGGGCCTAGTGCCCGAGCCTGTGGTCGCAACCACTGTTGCGGAAACGCCGATATCTGCGGCCGGGCTCAGGCCCGAGGAACCCGACAAACCTGCTCCGCCGGAGGGAGCTGAGGAAGAGGCCTCTGCAGACATGGAGGCCTCCCTCGCTCCCTCCGTGCTAAAAAGAAGGCGCGGCCCCCTGGAAGAGGAGGAGGACCGGGAGGAGGAAGGTCCCTCCGAGCAGGGGGAGTCGTCGCCCGCCGCGGGTACTGCGCCCCCACCCCCCGCTGTCATCATCACCAGCGATCAGCAGGGGTCACCTGTCCCTCGGGAGGCTGAGGCAGATGTGTCTGTCCGGCGTGTGCCTCCCGGGGATGGGGACGAGACCCTGCCCGTGTGGGGGGGGGGGTCGTGGAAAAACACGCGGCGGAAATTGACGTTGTATCGGTCCCGTTCCCCCTCGCCGGGTCGGGTGGCCTGGGGTCTGGGTCGGGCGAGCTCAAGGATAATGAGCTCGCCCAATGCAACCCGGACATCTCCCAGGGGCTACTCGTCCTGGTAGAGCTTTTAATTCAAAACACCCCATCCGCTGGGTCGGAGGTTGGTGGCGGGGAGGAGGATGGCCCCCTGGCTGCGTCTCTGGTGCCGGACGTGCTGGAGGAGCTGGGAATTGTTCTCTCCCCGGTTTCTCCGGTCGTTCCGGCGTCTGGGGCGGAGGGGAGCGCTGAACCGCCGCCGTCTTCTGGCCCAGCACCCCTAGAGGAGCCCAGGGATGAATTCTCTGCCGCCGATCCTGGGGGTGGGATCCGGGCGGAGGCGGGGCTGGCTGGTGCGGCCGAGCCGTTCGCTGCCCACTGCACGGCGGATGGGTCAGCCACTGGTGACGACCCCCTGGAGGAGGATGTGGACTCGGTGATGGGCACGGAGGGCGATTCGGACTCCAGCGCCGACGAGGCAATGGATGGCCTCGTGCCCCTTGCCGAGTCTCCCCTCATTCCCGTAAGGGAACTCCGGGATTTTATGACCACGTGCCTGGGTCGGCGCAATAAGTTCCGGCTGGCCCTCGACAGGTGGTCGGAGCTGGCGCTGCTCATCGTATCCGTTCGTGCCTCCATTAAGATCATGGGCGCGGACGAGGGTGTGAACCCGCTCGAGCTGCGTCAGCTCAGAACGTTTCTCACTGGGCTGCTGAGGAAGTGGCGGCTGACCAGCGGCTGCGCTCCCTCCCCCCGTTAGGTGTAGCTAGAGGTTGCACTATGCTTCTGACATGAAGATAACCATAGCCAGCCTCAACATCAACGGCAGCAGGGAGGCGCGCCGCAGATTCAATAACTTCTCGGTCCTTCGGGACGGGAAGTATGCGGTGTGCTTCCTGCAAGAAACCCACACCATTCCGAGAGACGAAGCCACGTGCCTCCTGGAGTGGCAAGGAGGGGTCAGCATGAGTCACCTCTCGAACAATTCCAGCGGGGTGGCTATCTTGCTGGCCCCGCATTTTCAGCCGGAGATCTTGGGGGTCAAGGAGCACGTGCCGGGCCGCTTGCTCCAGGTCACTGTTCACCTGGGGGGCGTGCCGCTCCATCTAGTGAACATGTACGCCCCTCAGACTGGTGCGCAGCAAGTGCGCTTCTTCGAAGAAGTGTCCGCTCTTTTGGGCTACGTCGACGTGGGCGAGTGCGTCATCCTCGGTGGGAATTTCAACTGCACCCTCGAGGCGAGGGACTGTTCAGGTCCCCTGCGAAGCCCGGCGGCGATGGAGAAGTTGAGGGACCTGGTCGGGTCCTTCGACTTGGTGGATGTCTGGCGAAATCTCCACCCCGACTCCAGCGCCTTCACTAGCATGAGGTCTGGGGGAGGAAGGTCCTGAATCGACCGCCTTTACATTTCCCGGGCGTACGTCTCCTGCGTTCCTGCAGCTTCCATGTGGCCGGTGCCGTCCACGGACCACCACCTGGTGTGGGCGGAGCTCGCTCTGCTGCGCGCGCGGGGGGGGTCCGCGTACTGGCATTTTAAAACCTGCTGCTGGAGGACGCACGGTTCCTGGATTCATTTTGTCGGTTCTGGGCCGACTGGAGAAGGAAGCGGGGCGGCTTCCCCTCCTTGAGGCTATGATGGGATGTGGGCAAGGCTCACATCCGTCTCTTCTGTCAGGAGTACGCGAAGGGGTCGACCAAGAGGCGAGAGGCCCGGGTCGGGCAGTTGGAGAAGGAGGTGCTCGACCTGGAGCCCCGTCTCGGTCAGGTCTTCGAGGACCCGGCCCTGCGGAAGGTGTATGAAGAGAAGAAGGGCGCACTGAAGGACCTGCAGCTCGTCGGGTCCCGAGGCGCGTACGTGAGGTCGCGGATCCAGCTCCTGCGGGACCTGGACCGCGGCTCCCCCTTCTTCTACTCGCTGGAAAAAAGACGGGGGGTCCGTAAGGAGCTCTTGGGGCTGCTGGCCGACAACGGATCTCTGGTCTTGGATCCGGAGGGAATCAGCGGGGAGACCCGCGCCTACTAAGGGGCTCTTTTCTCTCCGGATCCGTCCAGCGAGGATGCGCGCAGAGTTTTGTGGGAGGACCTGCCGAAGGTCAGCCCGGAGGGCGCCGAAAAATTTGACGCTCCGCTAAGCCTGGCGGAGCTGACCGGCGCCCTCCGCCAGCTCTCTAGGGGAAAGTCCCCGGGGCTGGACGGGCTGACCGTGGAGTTCCACAGGACATTCTGGGACGTCTTGGGGGCCGACTACGCGCGGGTCCTGGGGGAAAGTTTGGCGACCGGGGAGATGCCCCTCTCTTGGCGCAGGGCGGTCATTGTCCTGCTGCCTAAGAAGGGCGAACTCCGCCTCCTTAAGAACTGGCGCCCGGTCTCCCTCCTCAGCACTGACTATAAAATCTTTGTCAGGGTCATGTCTGCTCGCCTTGGCACCGTGCTGGCACACATGATCCACCCCGACCAGTCCTACATGGTCCCGGGCCGGACCATCCACGATAACATCCACCTGGTCCGGGACCTGGTCCACCACTCCCAGAGGGCTGATCTGTCGGTCGCCTTCCTTTCCCTGGATCAGGAGAAGGCATTCGACAGGGTGGATCACAAGTATCTCTTCGGGACTCTGCGCGCATTCGGGTTCGGGACGCATTTCGTCGCCCGGATCCGACTTCTGTACACCGTCGTGGAGTGTCTGATTAAAGTTAATGGGTCCTTGACGGCGCCCCTTTGCTTCGGGAAGGGGGTGCATCAGGGATGTCCCATGTCCGGTCAGTTATACGCCGTTTGCGTGGAGCCATTCCTGCGCCTCTTGTGAAGAGGTTGACGGGACTGGCACTGCAAAGGCCGGGCGTGGAGGTGGTCCTCTCGGCTTACGCCGATGACGTGCTCCTCACGGTCATGGATCCCGCTGACTTGCGGAGGATGCGGGAATGCCAGCAGATTTACTCGGACGCATCCTCCGCCAAGATCAACTGGGAGAAATGTTCCGGACTCCTGGTGGGTCAGTGGCGGGTGGACTCCCTGCCGGAGGAGTTCAGGCCTTTCGCCTGGAGCACCACGCACCTCCTCTATTTGGGAGTCTACCTTAGCCCTGCCGAGGACGCCTGGCCAGCGAACTGGCAAGAGCTGAAGGCCAAAGTCACCGCTCGCCTGGGACGCTGGACAGGACTGTTCCGAGTGTTGTCCTACAGGGGTCGAGCGCTGGTCATAAACCAGCTGGTGGCCGCCATGTTGTGGTACCGGTTGGTCACTTTGATCCCTCCCCCTGCGTTTGTCGCCAAGATGCAGAAGAAACTCATCGACTTCTTCTGGAACAAAAGGAAGCACTGGGTCTCTGCCGCGGTTCTGTGTCTCCCGCTTAGGGAGGGCGGTCAGGCGCTGGTGTGCCTTCGCACCCAGGCTGAGACTTTCCATCTTCAGACGCTGCAGAGATAGCTGTACGTCGAGAATACTCCGAGATGGTGTGCGCTGGCGATGTTTTTCTTCTGCCAGCTGCACGGCCTCAATTACGACATGCAGCTCCTGTTCGCGAAAGTGGGCGGCAGTCGTGCCGGCCTGCGGGAGCTGTCTGTCTTCTACCAGGAACTGCTATGGGTTTGGAACTACGTCGCTTCCAGGCGGAGCTCTCCCCCGTCAGGAGCGGCGGCTTTCCTTCGGGAGCTACTGCTCAGGAATCCGCACCTCCACGAACGTGGGTTCGGGCGGCTGGCAGAGGGCAGGGCTGTGCTTCGCAAGGTAACCAGAGTCGGGGACCTGCTCGATGGCGGAGGAGTGGGCTGGATGGCGCCGGAGGAGCTGGCGCGGCGCCTGTCCTGGGCCAACGTCCGGCTTGCGGTCGAAGCCATCGAATCGGTGAAAGCGGCACTGGGCCCTGACTCCACTAGGTGTATCGAGGCGGCTCAAGCACGTGGGGCGATCCCGTCCGAGCTTACCCCGGTTTGGACGGAATTCCTCATCGGCTCCCGGCCCCGAAACTCCCCTCGGGAACCGGCGCCTCACAACTTGAGCCATCTCGAGGAAATACCCTCCGTGCCTTTTCATTCCGCACGGAGGGGTTTCCTGTACGGGCTGCTCCTGCACGCTCTCCACTTTGCCCTCTTCGCCGACCGTCCGGACACGCCTTGGCGTGGCGTCTTGCTGACTGGCGGTGGCGGAGGTCCCCAATGGAGGGCTCTCTACGTGGGAGTCCTCCCTTGTTCCATCGGGGACTTGGCCTGGAGGGTGTTGCACGGAGCGGTCCCATGCAATAAGGTTTTAAGTAGGTTCACGGACTCCCAGGCCGCCTGCATTTTTTGCGGCCTGGAGGAGTCCGTGTTTCACGTTTATATGGAATGTGAGAGGTTGCAGCCCCTCTTTCATGACTTGAAGGGGCTGCTCCTCGATTTTTGGTTGCACTTCAGTCCCACGCTCTTGATCTACGGTCACCCGGTGCGGAGCGGAGCGGGCAGTTGGAGGACCTCCTTGTGGGCCTGCTCCTGGGCCTGGCTAAAAGAGCCATCAATTGGTCCAGGCAGCGGGCGGTCAAGGGGGTCGTACAGCTGGATTGCCTGCCTCTCTTCCGCGGCCATGTTCTCGCCCGGGTGGCCCTGGAGATGGAGCACGCGGTGTCCACCGGTGCGCTTGAGTATTTCCGCAACCGGTGGGCGCCGCGGGGACTGGAGTGCATCATCAACCCGGAAAACCAAATTTTAATTTGATTTGTTAAGTTTTAGTTGAACTTTTGTTTACAGTCCAATTTGGGTTTTTATGGGTGCAAACAGAAGAGTTACCCTCTGTTCAAGTAAATACCTGTTTTATTGTTCTCCTGCAGTTCGTGTATTATTTATACTCGGACATTACAGGTGGTATCAGCGATGGTATTCAAACAGCGGGAGATCAGGCAGCACGGACCAAATTGCAGGCGGTATCAGTGGCGGTATTTAAACAGCGGGAGATCAGGCAGCGTGGACCTAATTGGAGGCGCTATCTGCAACGGTATTTAAACAGCGGGAGACCAGGCACGACGGACCTAATAGGAACTTGTATCAGCGATGGTATTTAAACAGCAGAGACCAGGCATCACGGACCTAATTGGAGACGATATCAACGGCGGTAATTAAACAGCGGGAGACCAGGCAGCGTGGACCTAATTGGAGGCGGTATCAGCGCCGGTATTTAAACAGCGGGAGACCAGACACGCACGCACCTAATTGGAGGCCGTTTCAGCGGCTGTACTTAAACAGCGGGAGACCAGACATGCGCGGACCAAATTGGAGGCCGTATCAGCGGCGGTATTTAAAGTGCGGGGACCAGACAGCACGGACCTTATTGGAACTTGTATCAGCGGCGGTATTTAAACAGCCGGAGAACAGGCAGCACGGACCTAATTGGAGGCGGTATCAGCGGCGGTATTTAAACAGCAGAGACCAGGCAGCACGGATCTAATGGGAGGCGATATCAGCGGTAGTAATTAAACAGCGGGAGACCAGGCAGTGCAGACCTAATTGGAAGCGATATCGGCGGCGATATTTAAACAGCGGGAGACCGGGCAGCACCGACCAAATTGGAAGCGGTATCAGCGGCGCTATTTTAAACAGTGGGAGACCAGGCAGCGTGGATCTAATTGGAGGCGTTGTCCGCGGCGATATTTAAACAGCGGTAGACCAGGCAGCGTGGACCTAATTGGAGGCGTTGTCCGCGGCGGTATTTAAACAGCGGAGACCAGGCAGCACGGATCTAATTGGAGGCGGTATCAGCGGCGGTATTTAAACAGCGGGAGACCAGGCAGCATGGACCTAATTGAAGGCGGTATCAGCGGCGGCGGTATTTAAACAGCGGAGAACAGGCAGCGTGGATCTAATTGGAGGCGATATCAGCGGCGTTATTTAAGCAGTGGGGAGTCCAGGCATCGTGGACCTAATTGGAGGTGGTATCAGCGGCGGTGGTATTTAAACAGCAGAGTCCAGGCAGCGCGGATCTAATTGGAGGCAATAAAAGCGGCGTTATTTAAACAGTGGGGAGTCCAGGCATCGTGGACCTAAGTGGAGGCGGTATCTTCGGCGGTATTTAAACAGCGGGAGACCGGGCAGAGCGGATCTAATTTGAGGTGGTATCAGTGGCGGTATTTAAACAGCAGGAGATCAGGCAGCGTGGACCTAATTGGAGGCAGTATCAGCGGCGGTATTTAAAGTGCGGGGACCAGGCAGCGCGGACCTAATTGGAGGCATTATCAGTGGCGGTATTTAAACAGCGGGAGACCAGGCAGCGTGGACCAAATTGGAGGTGGTATCAGCGGCGGTATTTAAACAGCGGGAGACCGTGCCGCGCGGACCAAATTGGAGGGTTATCAGCGACAGTATTTAAACAGCGGGAGATCAGGCAGCACGGACCAAATTGCAGGCGGTATCAGTGGCGGTATTTAAACAGCGGGATATCAGGCAGCGTGGACCTAATTGGAGGCTGTATCAGCGATGATATTTAAACAGCGGGAGACCAGGCACCATGGATCTAATTGGAACTTGTATCAGCGACGGTATTTAAACAGCAGAGACCAGGCAGCACGGACCTAATTGGAGATGATATCAGCGGTGGTAATTAAACTGCGGGAGACCAGGCAGCGCGGACCTAATTGGAGGCGGTATCAGCGGCGGTATTTAAACAGCGGGAGACCAGACACGCACGCACCTAATTGGAGGCCGTATCAGCGGCGGTATTTAAACAGCGGGAGACCAGACACGCGCGGACCTAATTGGAGGCCGTATCAGCGGCGGTATTTAAAGTGCGGGTACCAGGCAGCACGGAACTTATTGGAACTTGTATCTGTTGTGTATGTACCTTTAAGAGAATAACTGGTCTCAGACTGCAGTACCGGCAGTGACCACCCCTGTATAAAAGGCGCTAGTAAGCCTCTGTAGTTTCAGTTTCCCGATTGACTCCTTTCAGTAAAGACTTGTTTTATTCAACTCCTGCTGTCCGTGTCTCAATCATACACGGACATAATACTGGCGACGAGCAGATACGAACTTACCTACAGTCTGCACCACCTCCTGGGATCCATTCCTGCAGCGAAGTGAGCAGAGGTTGAGGCCAGAAGGAAGAAAGAAGCAGTAGAAACGGGTGTCGACCGTGGGCATCCGCCCCTGTGTTAGCAGAGTTGATGATTACTGGAGAAGCTGTCGAAAGCGGGTCCTGGTTCCTGTCAACGGTGCTTTAGCTAATCGGGCTGCTGGCAGGTCGTACACTGATCCTTCCTGGGCTGCGGCGGTCACGAACTCGAGCGGGTTGCTTGCAACGGGGCCGAGCAGCGTTGTCGGGAAGAGGAGAGAGAGAGGGTGGAACACACAGGGCGCGGCCGGTGCTACGAAGCCGGGCTGTGTATGGACCCGAGAAGAGGGAGGCAAGAGTCCCACAGGGTTGTTCCACAATGGGAAAATAATAAAATAAGAAATATTAAACACGCAGGAAACCGCGAGGAGCTGCAGGTTGCAATGGAAACCGCGGAAAGCAGCGCTAGCAACAGCGGGGAAGAAGGCAAAAGCGCGGGAGGCACCATCTTAATCAGCAGGGAAGAAGGCAAAGCGCGGGAGGTGCCATTTTGTTAAATCTGGGAAGAAGGTAAAGCGCGGGAGGCGCCATTTTAGATTTTCAAGATGCCGAAGACTGGCTGTATCACTGCCTTTGCCAATACAATAGAGGACTGGACCACATATGTGGAAAGAGTCGAGGTATATTGCGAGGCAAACGAAATAGCCGATGAGAAAAAGGCATCGGTATTGCTAAACTTAATGGGCGCTTGAACGTACGGCCTATTGCGGGACCTGATTACTCCATCCAAACCGAAGGCGAAGAGTTTTAACGAAATTGTTGCTATCCTACAGGAACACCTAAACCCTGCACCACTGTTGATAGCCGAAACATTTAAATTCCACAGGAGAACTCAGCATAAAGATGAGAGCAATGCTGAGTACCTTATGGAACTACGCAAGCTATCAAAGCACTGCCAGTTCGGAGCAGGACTGGCAGATACACTACAGGACAAATTTGTCTGTGGACTCCTGAGTGAAGGAACACAGAAGAAGTTACTCTCAGAGAAAGAGCTGATGCTAGATAAGGCTTTCAGCGTGGCAGTATCGTACGAAGCAGCAGCCAGGGGAGCTGCGGAAATTCAACAAAAGCCACAGGAATACGGCACCCACGAAATGACACGGGGATTTGCAATATGTTATCGCTGCGGCAGAACTAACCATGACCAGAAGGACTGCTGGTCCAAGGACAAAATATGCAGGCAATGCGGAAAGATGGGACACATTGCACGAGTTTGCAGGTCTGGGAAGAAGACCAGCGACAACAAAAAGGCTACTAAGGAACCGTACAAGAAAGTACAAAAGATGACGGACAGTAGTTCCGAAGACCAGATGAGCGATAGTGAATCCGGGAACAGGAGACTAAGCTATCTCAAACTTCACAATGTAATCGCAAAAGAGGATCACCGAACCATTTGGGTCACCCTCACGATAGCAGGGTCCCAAGTTAAAATGGAATTGGATACAGGATCAGCGCTAACCGTCATGAATCGACGAGACTACAAGTGGCTATTCTCACACATACACTTGAGAGAGACATCCATCGTCTTGACGACGTATACGGGGCAAAAAGTATACCCCAGAGGAAAAATAAGGGTGCCTGTCGAATACAACGGCAAGAAAATACGGAAATTGTATCTCTACATACTGCAAAATGGTGGACAATCGTTACTGGGACGTGAATGGATCAGGAAGATAAGCTTAGATTGTCACTCCATTCATGCAATGATGGTGGACGGTAAAAAAGATGAAGACGTCACTCCTGCACGATTGTCAACAATCTTAGCTAACGCCAAAGAGGTATTTCAACAAGAAATGGGCACTCTTAAAGGCGTAACCGCCTCGATAAAAATAGAAGAGAATGCAATTCCCAAGTTTTCAAAGCAAGACCGGTACCATATGCAATTTGCCCAGCCATCGAGGCAGAGCTGGAGAATCTGGAGAAGGCAGGCGTGTTGTCTAAGGTCGACTGGAGCAAGTGGGTGACACTCATCGTTCCTGTCATGAAGAAAGCATTGAGCAATAAGTCTGAGGAGCCAAGGAAGGTTCGCATCTGTGGGGATTTCAAGGTGACGGTGAACCCAGTCCTTCACACAGTACAATATCCTCTTCCAAGGATAGAAGACATCTTCGCCTCAATGTCTGGAGGGAAGCGTTTTACAAAAATTGACCTAGCACAAGCATATTTGCAGATGGAGGTTGAAGAATCCTCTAGGAAGTATCTCACGATAAACACTCACAAAGGTCTTTACCAGTATCATCGATTGGTATTCGGAGTAGCATCAGCTCCGGCGATATGGCAAAAAGCGATGGAACAAGTCCTGCAAGGGATTCCGGGGACTCAGTGTTACTTGGACGACATCCTTGTGACAGGTGAAGATGACAGTGAACACCTTAACAACCTAGAACAGGTGCTCACTAGATTACGGGAACATGGGCTACGAGCCAACCACCCCAAGTGCGAGTTTTTTAAGAAACAGATATTGTATTGTGGCCACGTGATTGATGAAGAGGGGTTACATAAGTCCCCTGACAAAATTGAAGCGGTTGTTAAGGCCCCAGCACCTGAAAATGTGTCGCAACTGAGGTAATTCCTCAGATTGGTGAATTACTACCATAAGTTTTTGCCGAATTTGTCGACAATCCTGCACCCACTGAACGCCCTGCTACGAACGGGAGTAGCATGGAAATGGAGCAATGACTGTAAGCGGGCCTTTCAGAAGAGTAAGGACTTAATCACTTCAAGAGAAGTATTGGCTCACTACAACCCAGCACTGCCGATCAGACTGGCGTGTGATGCGTCTCCCTACGGCATTGGGGCGGTACTGTCACATAAATTCCATGATGGTTTAGAGAGGCCGATAGCTTTTGCATCACGCTCGTTAACTTCTGCCAAGCGTAACTACGCCCAGATTGACAGAGAGGCCCTCAGCCTAGTGTGGGGGGTGAAAAAGTTCAATCACTACCTGCATGGTCAAGAATTTACTCTACTAACCGATCATCAACCTCTAGTCTCCATTTTCAACCCTCAGAAGGGCGTACCGATAATGACAGCGCAGCGGCTGCAGAGGTGGTCCCTTTTCCTAGGGGCACACCAATATGACATCGAGTACAAAGGAACTAAATAGCATGGGAATGCTGATGGATTGTCACGCCTACCGTTGCCGACGGTGGAAGAAGAAGACCTTGCAGTGGATCCAATGGAGTTATTCCACTCGACCATAGTCGAATGTCTCCCTGTGATGAATGCAAACATAGAAAAGGAAACACGGAATGACCCGACACTATCACGGGTCTATGATTTAACGGTGAAGGGATGGCTAGCACATGGCGAACCACTGCTGCCAGCATTCTCGTCAAGAAGAGAACAGCTGTCAGTGTGCAGAGGAACCTTGATGTGTGGATCCAGAGTAGTAATTCCACCTAAGTTGATGGATAGAGTGCTCCATGAGCTTCATGAGGGTCATCTGGGTGGGGTAAAAATGAAGATCTTAGCCAGAGCGTTTGTGTGGTGGCCGGGAATCGATAGTGAAATCGAAGAGATGACCAAGAGCTGTGCAGGATGCCAGAAGGTCCAAAACGCCCCACCACAAGCTCCTTTACATCCATGGGAGTGGCCCTCATCTCCATGGCAAAGGGTGCACATTGATTTTGCTGGTCCCTTCATGGACTCGATGTTTTTAATTGCGGTGGATGCACATTCAAAGTGGCCAGAGGTAATAAAAATGTGCTCAACCACCACGGAAAAAACTATCACAGTTTTACGAACCATATTCGCCAGGAATGGGCTGCCTGAACAGATTTGCTCTGACAATGGACCACAGTTTGAGTCTGAAGAGTTCCGGATGTTCTTAAAGAACAATGGTGTTAAGCATTACACATCTGCCCCATATCATCCAGCCACTAATGGATTGGCCAAGAGGTTTGTTCAAACATTCAAGAAGGCTATCAAGGCAATGTGTAATGAAGATATACCCCTACAACACAAGGTGGACAACTTCTTGTTTGCCTACCGGAATGCGACACATGCGGTTACCAACCAAACTCCAGCCATGATGTTCTTCAATCGAAGACTACGATGCCGCTTGGATTTGGTTAAGCCAAACGTCCGAAGAGATGTGGAGAACAGGCAGTTTCAGAATATGAATGAAAGGCCGACCAGGAGTTTTAAGATAGGTCAACCAGTTTTGGCCCGGGACTACTGCACTGAGAAATGGCAGCCAGGAACGATCTGTACACGGCAAGGACCTCTCATGTATACCGTGGACGTTGGATAGAGCATTGTAAGACGCCATGCTGACCAAATTCTAGAGTCACTGGAAAACGTCAACTCCACACCACGATCTGATACACCTGGTAATGAAATCGACGTACCAATTGCAGCTACCGCAGAATCGGTGATATTGGAAGCAGATGAACCAAACAACGACATTGATCCCGACACAACCTTGCCAGAGGAACCTGATACCCCAAAGAGGCGTTATCCAGACAGAATCAGGAAGCCTCCTCAAAGACTGAATTTATAATTGCTTAAACTTAACCAATGTATCTAGCAACCGTAATTGTGATTGTAATTAGTTATCATTTAGTTGTTAAATGAATGTTATGTACTGTTTATCTAAAAGGGGAGGAATTGTTGTGTATGTACCTTTAAGAGAATAACTGGTCTCAGACTGCAGTACCGGCAGCGACCACCCCTGTATAAAAAGTGCTAGTAAGCCTCTGTAGTTTCAGTTTCCCGATTGACTCCTTTCAGTAAAGACTTGTTTTGTTCAACTCCTGCTGTCCGTGTCTCAATCATACACGGTCATAATAGTATCAGCGGCGGTATTTAAACAGCCGGAGAACAGGCAGCACGGACCTAATTGGAGGTGATATCAGTGGCGGCTGTATTTAAACAGCGGAGAACAGGCAGCACGGATCTAATTGGAGGTGATATCAGCGGCGTAATTTAAACAGTGGGGAGTCCAGGCATCGTGGACCTAATTGGAGGCTGTATCTGCAACGGTATTTAAACAGCGGGAGACCAGGCAGCGCGGACCTAATTGGCGGCTGTATCAGCGATGGTATTTAAACAGCGAGAGACCAGGCACCACGGACCTAATTGGAATTTGTATCAGCGACGGTATTTAAACAGCATGGACCAGGCAGCACGGACCAAATTGGAGATGATATCAACGGCGGTAATTAAACAGCGGGAGACCAGGCAGCGCGGACCTAATTGGAGGCGGTATCAGCGGCGGTATTTAAACAGCAGGAGACCAGACACGCACGCACCTAATTGGAGGCCGTATCAGCGGCGGTATTTAAACAGCGGGAGACCAGACAATCGCGGACCTAATTGGAGGCCGTATCAGCGGCGGTATTTAAAATGCGGGGACCAGGCAGCACGGACCTTATTGGAACTTGTATCAGCGGCGGTATTTAAACAGCCGGAGAACAGTCAGCACGGACCTAATTGGAGGTGGTATCAGCGGCCGTATTTAAACAGCGGAGACCAGACAGCACGGACCTAATGGGAGGCGATATCAGCGGTGGTAATTAAACAGCGGGAGACCAGGCAGTGCAGACCTAATTGGAGGCGATATCGGCGGCGATATTTAAACAGCGGGAGACCGGGCAGCGCAGACCAAATTGTAGGCGGTATCAGCGGCGCTATTTTAAACAGTGGGAGACCAGGCAGCGTGGATCTAATTGGAGGCGTTGTCCGCGGCGATATTTAAACAGCGGGAGACCAGGCAGCGTGGACCTAATTGGAGGCGTTGTCCGCGGCGGTATTTAAATAACAGAGACCAGCCAGCACGGACCAAATTGGAGGCGGTATCAGCGGCGGTATTTAAACAGCGGGAGACCAGGCAGCATGGACCTATTTGGAGGCGGTATCAGCGGCGGCATCAGCGGCGGCAGTATTTAAACAGTGGGGGACCAGGCAGCATGGACCTAATTGGAGGCGGTATCAGCGGCGGCGGATTTTAAACAGCGGAGAACAGGCAGCGCGGATCTAATTGGAGGCGATATCAGCGGCGTTATTTAAACAGTGGGGAGTCCAGGCATCGTGGATCTAAGTGGAGGCGGTATCTTCGGCAGTATTTAAACAGCGGGAGACCGGGCAGAGCGGATCTAATTTGAGGTGGTATCAGCGGCGGTATTTAAACAGCAGGAGATCAGGCAGTGTGGACCTAAGTGGAGGTTGTATCAGCGACGGTATTTAAACAGCGGGAGACCAGGCAGCATGGACCTAATCGGAACTTGTATCAGCGACGGCATTTAAACAGCTGGAGACCAGGCAGCGCAGACCTATTTGGAGGCGGTATCAGCGGCGGTATTTAAAGTGCGGGGACCAGGCAGCGTGGACCTAATTGGAGGCATTGTCCACGGCGGTATTTAAACAGCGGGAGACCAGGCAGCGTGGACCTAATTGGAGGTGGTATCAGCAGCGGTATTTAGACAGCGGGAGACTAGGCGGTGTGGACCTAATTGGAGGCGGTATCAGTGATGGTATTTAACTAGCGAAGAACAGGTGCTGTGGACCTAATTGGAGGCTGTATCAGCAGCGGTATTTAAACAGCAGGAGACCAGGCAGCGCGGACCCAATTGGAGGCGGTATCAGCGGCGTTATTTAAAGAGCCGGAGACCAGGCGGTGCAGACCTAATTGGAGGTGGTATCAGTGATGGCATTTAAACAGCGGTGGACCAGGCAGCGCAGACCTAATTGGAGGCGGTTTCAGCATCGGTATTTAAACAGCGGGAGACAGGGCAGAGCGGACCTAATTGGAGGCGGGTGGTTGTAATTAAACAGCAGGAGACCGGGCAGCGCGGACCTAATTGGAGGCGGCATCGGTGGCGGTACTTAAACAGCGGGTAACCGGGCAGCGCGGACCTAATTGGAGGCGTTTTCAGTGGCGGTATTTATACAGCAGGAGACAGGGCAGAGCGGCCTTATTGGAGGCGGTATCAGCGACGGTATTTAAAGAGCGGGAGACCAGGCGGTGCAGACCTAATTGGAGGCTGTATCAGCGGCGGTATTTAAAGAGCGGGAGACCAGGCGGTGCGGACCTAATTGGAGGTGGTATCAGCGATGGTATTTAAACAGCGGTGGACCAGGCAGCGCGGACATAATTGGAGGCGATATCAGCGGCGGTATTTAAACAGCGGGAGAACAGGCAGCGCGGCCCTAATCGGAGGCGGTATCAGCGGCGGTATTTAAACAGCGGGAGACCGGGCAGCGTGGACATAATTGGAGGCGGTCTCATCGACGGTATTTAAGCAGTGGGTGACCGGGCAGCGCGGATCTAATTGGAGGCGGTTTCAGCGGCGGTATTTAAACAGCGGCAGACAGGGCAGGGCGGACCTAATTGGAGGCGGTATTAGTGGCTGTATTTAAACAGCAGGAGACCGGGCAGCGCGGACCTAATTGGAGGCAGTATCAGCGGTGGTACTTAAACAGCGGGAGACCTGGCAGCACGGAGCTAATTGGAGGCGGTATCAACGGCGATATTTAAACAGTGGGACACCAGGCAGCGGGAACCTAATAGGAGGAGCTATCAGCGGCGGTATTTAAACAGCGGGAGACCAGGCAGAGCAGACATAATTAGGGGCGGTATCAGCAGCGGTATTTAATCAGTGGGAGACTGAGCAGCACGGACCTAATTGGAGGAGCTATCAGCGGCGGTATTTAAGGTGCAGGGACCAGGCAGCGCGGACCTAATTGGAGGCGGTATCAGCGGTGGTATTTAAACAGTGGGAGACCAGGCAGCGCAGACCTATTTGGAGGCGGTTTCAGCGGCGTTCTTTGAACAGTGGGAGACCAGGCAGCATGTACCTAATTGGAGGCGTTGTCCGCGGCGGTATTTAAACAGTGGGAGACCAGGCAGTGATGACCTAATTGAAGGTGATATCAGCGGCGTTATTTAAACAGCGGGAGACCGGGCAGAGTGGACCTAATTTGAGGCGGTATCAGATGCGGTATTTAAACAGCGGAAGACCAGGCAGCATGGACGTAATTGGAGGCGGTATCAGCAGCAGTATTTAAACAGCGGGGGACCAGGCAGCATGGACCTAATTGGATGTGGTATCAGCGGTGTCGGTACTTAAGCAGCGGGGAACCAGGCAGCATGGACCTAATTGGAGGCGGTATCAGCGGCGGTATTTAAACAGCAGGAGACCATGCAGCATGGACCTAACTGGAGGCGGTATCAGCGGCGGCAGTATTTAAACAGCGGGGGACCAGGCAGCGCGGACCCAATTGGAGGTGGTATCAGCGGCGGTATTTAAAGAGCCGGAGACCAGGCGGTGCAGACCTAATTGGAGGTGGTATCAGTGATGGTATTTAAACAGCGGTGGACCAGGCAGCGTGGACCCAATTGGAGGCGTTTTCAGCGGCAGTATTTAAACAGCGGGAGACAGGGCAGAGCGGACCTAATTGGAGGCGGTATCAGTGGTTGTAATTAAACAGCAGGAGACTGGGCAGCGCGGACCTAATTGGAGGCGGTATCAGTGGCGGTACTTAAGCAGCGGGTAACCGGGCAGCGCGGACCTAATTGGAGGCGTTTTCACTGGCGGTATTTATACAGCAGGAGACAGGGCAGAGCGGACCTAATTGGAGGCGGTATCAGCAACGGTATTTAAAGAGCGGGAGACCAGGCGGTGCAGACCTAATTGGAGGCTGTATCAGCGGCGGTATTTAAACAGCGGGAGACCACGCCGCGCAGACCTAATTGGAGGTGGTATCAGCGGCGGTATTTAAACAGCGGGAGGCCGGGCAGCGTGGACATAATTGGATGCGGCATCATCTACGGTATTTAAGCAGTGGGTGACCGGGCAGCGCGGATCTAATTGGAGCCGGTTTCAGCGGCGGTATTTAAACAGCGGCAGACAGGGCAGGGCGGACCTAATTGGAGGCGGTATTAGTGGCTGTATTTAAACAGCAGGAGACCGGGCAGCGCGGACCTAATTGGAGGCAGTATCAGCGGCGGTATTTAAACAGCGGAGACCAGACAGCACGGACCTAATTGGAGGCGATATCAGCGGCGGTAATTAAACAGCGGGAGACCAGGCAGCGCAGACCTAATTGGAGGCGATATCAGCGGCGGCATTTAAAGTGCGGGGACCAGGCAGCACGGACCTAATTGGAGGCGTTATCAGCGGCGGTATTTAAACAGCGGGAGACCAGGCAGCGCGGACCTAATTGGAGCCTTTGTCCGCGGCGGTATTTAAACAGCGGGAGACCGGGCAGCGTGGACCTAATTGGAGGCGTTGTCCATGGCGGTATTTAAACAGCGGGAGACCGGGCAGCGCGGCCCTAATTGGAGGCAGTATCAGCGACGGTGTTTAAACAGCGGGAGACCAGGTAGCACGGACCTAATTGGAACTTGTATCAGCGACAGTATTTAAACAGCGGAGACCAGGCAGCACGGATCTAATTGGAGGCGATATCAGCGGCGTTATTTAAAGTGCGGGGACCAGGTAGCGTGGACCTAATTGGAGGCGTTATCAGCGGCGGTATTTAAACAGCGGGAGACCAGGCATCGCGGACCTAATTGGAGTCTTTGTCCGCGGCGGAATTTAAACAGCGGGGGACCAGGCAGCATGGACCTAATTGGAGGCGGTATCAGCAGCACTATTTAAACAGCGGGGGACCAGGCAGCATGGACCTAATTGCAGGCGGTTTCAGCGGCGGCAGTATTTAAACAGCTGGGGACCAGGCAGCATGGACCTAATTGGAGGCGGTATCAGCGGCGGCAGTATTTAAACAGCGGAGAACAGGCAGCGCAGATCTAATTGCAGGCGATATCAGCTGCGTTATTTAAACAGTGGGGAATCCAAGCAGTGTGGAACTAATTGGAGGCGATATCAGCGGCGTTATTTAAACAGGGGGAGTCCAGGATTCGTGGACCTAAGTGGAGGCGGTATCTTTGGCGGTATTTAAACAGCGGGAGATCAGGCAGTGCAGACCTAATTGGAGGCGATACTGGCGGCGGTATTTAAACAGCGGGAGACCGGGTAAAGCGGACCTAATAGGAGGCTGTATCAGTGGCGGTATTTAAAGCAGGAGACCGGGCAGAGCGGACCTAATTTGAGGTGGTATCAGCGGCGGTATTTAAACAGCAGGAGATCAGGCACCATCGACCTAATTGGAGGCTGTATCAGTGACGGTATTTAAACAGCGGGGGACCAGGCAGCACGGACCGAATTGGAACTTGTATCAGTGGTGGTATTTAAACAGCGGAAGACCAGGCAGCGCAGACCTAATTGGAGGCGGTATCAGCGGCTGTATTTAAAGTGCAGGGACCAGGCAGCGCGGACCTAATTGGAGGCGTTGTCCATGGCGGTATTTAAACAGCACGAGACCGGGCAGCGTGGGCCTAATTGGAGGCGTTGTCCGCGGCGGTATTTAAACAGCGGGAGACCAGGCAGCATGGACCTAACTGGAACTTGTATCAGCGATGGTATTTATACAGCGGAGACCAGGCAGCACGGACCTAATTGGAGGCGATATCAGCTGCGTTAATTAAAAAGCAGGAGTCCGGGCAGCGCGGACCTAATTGGAGGCGATATCAGCGGCGATATTTAAACAGGGGGAGTCCAGGCAGCGCGGACCTAATTGGAGGCGGTATCAGCGGTGGTATTTAAACAGCGGGAGAACAGGCAGCATGGACCTAATTGGAGGCGTTGTCCGCGGCGGTATTTATACAGCGGGCGACCAGGCAGAGCGGACCTAATTGTAGGTGGTATCAGCGGCGGTATTTAAACAGCGGGGGACCAGGCAGTGAGGACCTAATTGGAGGCGATATCAATGGCGGCATTTAAACAGCGGGAGACCAGGCAGTGAGGACCTATTTGGAGGCGATATCATTGGCGGCATTTAAACAGCGGGAGACTGGGCAGAGCGGATCTAATTTGAGGTGGAATCAGCGGCAGTATTTAAACAGCAGGAGATCTGGCAGCGTGGACCTAATTGGAGGCAGTATCAGCGACGGTATTTAAACAGCGGGAGACCAGGTAGCACGGACCTAATTGGAACTTGTATCAGCGACAGTATTTAAACAGCGGGAGAGCAGGCAGCGCAGACCTAATTGGAGGCGGTATCAGCAGCGGTATTTAAACAGCGGAGACCAGACAGCACGGACCTAATTGGAGACGATATCAGCGGCGGTAATTAAACAGCGGGAGACCAGGCAGCGCAGACCTAATTGGAGGCGATATCAGCGGCGGTATTTAAAGTGCGGGGACCAGGCAGCACGGACCTAATTGGAGGCGTTATCAGCGGCGGTATTTAAACAGCGGGAGACCAGGCAGCGCGGACCTAATTGGAGTCTTTGTCCGCGGCGGTATTTAAACAGCGGGAGACCGGGCAGCGTGGACCTAATTGGAGGCGTTGTCCATGGCGGTATTTAAACAGCGGGAGACCGGGCAGCGCGGCCCTAATTGGAGGCAGTATCAGCGACGGTGTTTAAACAGCGGGAGACCAGGTAGCACGGACCTAATTGGAACTTGTATCAGCGACAGTATTTAAACAGCGGAGACCAGGCAGCACGGATCTAATTGGAGGCGATATCAGCGGCGTTATTTAAAGTGCGGGGACCAGGTAGCGTGGACCTAATTGGAGGCGTTATCAGCGGCGGTATTTAAACAGCGGGAGACCAGGCATCGCGGACCTAATTGGAGTCTTTGTCCGCGGCGGTATTTAAACAGCGGGAGACCAGACAGCGTGAACCTAATTGGAGGCGTTGTCCGCGCCGGTATTTAAACAGCGGGCGACCAGGCAACGTGGACCTTATTGGAGGCGGTATCAATGGTAGTATTTAAACAGCGGAGGTCCAGGCAGCGTGAACCTATTTGGAGGCAATATCATTGGTGGCATTTAAACAGCGGGAGGCCGGGCAGCGCGGACCTAATTGGAGGCGGTACCAGCGGCGTTATTTGAACAGCGGGCCACTAGGCAGCGCAGCCCTAACTGGAGGCGATATCAGCGGCAGTATTTAAACAGCGGGAGACCAGGCAGCGCGGACTTAATTGGAGGCGTTATCAGCGGTGGTATTTTAACAGCGGGGGACCAGGCAGCGCAGACCTAAATGGAGACGGTATCAGCAGCAGTATTTAAACAGCGGGAGACCAGGCAGCATGGATCTAATTGGAGGTGGTAGCAGCAGCAGTATTTAAACAGCGGGAGACCAGGCAGCATGGAGCTAATTGCAGGTGGTATCATCGGTGGCAGCATTTAAACAGCGGGGGACCAGGCAGCATGGACCTAATTGGAGGCGGTATCAGCGGCGGCGGTATTTAAACGGCGGAGAACAGGCAGCGTGGATCTAATTGGAGGCGACATCAGCGGCTTTATTTAAACAGTGGGGAATCCAGGCAGTGCGGATCTAATTGGAGGCGATATCAGCAGCGTTATATAAACAGTGGGGAGTCCAGGCATAGTGGACCTAAGTGCAGGCGGTGTCTTCGGTGGTATTTAACCAGCGGGAGACCGGGCAGAGCGGACCTAATTGGAGGCGTTATCAGCGGTGGTATTTAAACAGCGGGAGACCAGGCAGCGTGGACATAATTGGTGGCTGTATCAGCGGCGGTATTTAAACAGCGGGAGACCAGGCAGTGCGGTCTTAATTGGAGGCGGTATCAGCAGCGATATTTAAACAGCGGGAGACCGGGCAGAGCGGACCGAATTGCAGGGGGTATCAGTGGCGGTATTTAAACAGCGGGGGACTGGGCAGCACGGACATAATTGGAGGCGGAATCATCAGCGGCGGTATTTAAACAGCGGGAGACCCCCCTGTGCAGACCTAATAGGAGGTGGTGTCAGCAGCGGTATTTAAACAGCGGGAGACCAGGCAGTGCGGGTCTAATTGGAGGCAGTATCAGCGGCGGTATTTAAACAGCGGGAGACAAGGCAGCGCGGACCTAATTGGAGGTGGTATCAGTGGCGGCATTTAAACAGCTGGAGACCGGGCAGCGCGGACCGATTTGGAGGGGTTATCAGTGGCAGTATTTAAACAGCGGGAGACCAGAGAGCGCGGACCTAATTGGAGGCGTTAGCAGCGGCTGGATTAAAGCTGCGGGAGACCGGGCCACGTGGAGCGAATTGGAGGGGGTATCAGTGGCGGTATTTAAAAAGCGGGGGTCTGGGCAGCACGGACCTTATTGGAAGCGGAATCATCAGCGGCGGTATTTAAACAGCGGGAGACCAGGCAGCGTGGATCTAATTGGAGGTGGTATCAGCGGCGGTATTTAAATAGCGGGAGGCCAGGTGGTGCGGACCAACTTGGAGGCGGTATCAGCGATGGTATTTAAATAGAGAAGACCAGGCGCTATGAACCTAATTGGAGGCTGTATCAGCGGCAGTATGTAAACAGTAGTAGACCAGGCAGCGCAGACCTAATTGGAGGCGGTATCAGCGGCGGTACTTAAAGAGCGGGAGGCCAGGCGGGGCTGATCTAATTGGAGGTGATATCAGCGGCGGTATTTCAACAGTGGGCGACCAGGCAGCGTGAACCTAATTAGAGGCGATATCATTGGCGGCATTTAAACAGCGGCAGACCGGGCAGTGAGGACCTAATTGGAGGCGATATCATTGGCGGCATTTAAAGAGCAGGAGAACGGGCAGCGCGGACCTAATTGGAGGCGGTACCAGCGGCGGTATTTAAAGAGCGGGAGGCCAGGCGGGGTGGATCTAATTGGAGGTGGTATCAGCGATGGTATTTAAACAGCGGTGGACCAGGCAGCGCGGACCAAATTGGAGGCGGTATCAGTGGCGGTATTTAAACAGCGGGAGAACAGGCAGCGTGGCCCTAATTGGAGGTGGTATCATCGGCGGTATTTAAACAGCGGGTGACCGGGCAGCGCGGACCTAATTGGAGGCGGTTTCAGCGGCGGTATTTAAACAGCGGGAGACAGGGCAGAGCGGAACTTATTGGCGGCGGTATCAGTGGCTGTATTTAAACAGCAGGAGACCGGGCAGCGCGGACATAATTGGAGGCGGTATCAGTGGCAGTACTTAAACAGCGGGAGACCTGGCAGCGCGGAGCTAATTGGTGGCGGTATCAGCGGCGATATTTAAACAGTGGGACACCAGGCAACGGGAACCTAATTGGAGGAGCTATCAGCGGCGGTATTTAAACAGCGGGAGACCAGGCAGCATGGACATAATTAGGGGCGGTATCAGCAGCGGTATTTAACCAGTGGGAGACCGGGCAGCACGGACCAAATTGGAGGAGCTATCAGCGGCGGTAATTAAACAGCGGGAGACCATGCAGCGCCGACCTAATTGGAGGCGTTATCAGCGGTGGTATTTAAACAGCAGGAGACCAGGCAGCATGGACCTAATTGGAGGCGGTATCAGCGGCGGCTGTATTTAAACAGCGGAGACCAGGCAGCACGGATCTAATTGGAGGCGATATCAGCGGCGTTATTTTAACAGGGGGAAGTCCAGGCAGCACGGATCTAATTGGAGGCAAAATCAGCGGCATTATTCAAACTGTGGGGAGTCCAGGCATCGTGGACCTAAGTGGAGGTGGTATCATTGGCGGTATTTAAACAGCGGAAGACCAGGCAGCGCAGACCTAATTGGAGGCGGTATCAGCGGCGGTATTTAAAGCGCGGGAGACTGGGCAGCACGGACCAAATTGCAGGCGGGTTCAGCGGCGGTATTATAACAGCGGGAGACTGGGCAGCACGGACCAAATTGCAGGCTGTATCAGTGGTGGTATTTAAACAGCGGGAGATCAGGCGGCGTGGACCTAATTGGAGGCGGTAACTGCAATGGTATTTAAACAGCGGGAGACCAGGTAGCGCGGACCTAATTGGAGGCTGTATCAGCGATGGTATTTAAACAGCGGGAGACCAGGCAGCACATAACTAATTGGAACTTGTATCAGTGGCGGTATTTAAACAGCGGAGACCAAGCAGCACGGAGCTAATTGGAGGCGAATTCAACGGCGGTAATTAAACAGTGGGAGACCAGGCAGCGCAGACCTAATTGGAGGCGGTATCAACGGCAGTATTTAAACAGCAGGAGACCAGACACGCACGGACCTAATTGGAGGACGTATCAGCGGCGGTATTTAAAGTGCGGGGACCAGGCAGCGCGGACCTAATTGGAGGCGGTATAAGAGGCGGTATTTAAACAGCAGGAGACCAGACATGCGCGGACCTAATTGGAGGCGGTATCAGCGGCGGTATTTAAACAGCGGGAGACCAGGCAGCGCAGACCTAATTGGAGGTGGTGTCCACGGCGGTATTTAAACAGCAGGAGACCAGGCAGCGCAGACCTAATTGGGGGTGGTGTCCGCGGCGGTATTTAAACAGCAGGAGACCAGGCAGCACGGACCTAATTGGAACTTGCATCAGCGGCGGTATTTAAACAGCCGGAGACCAGGCAGCACGGAACTAATTGGAGGTGGTATCAGCGGTGGTATTTAAACAGCGGATACCAGGAAGCACGGATCTAATTAGAGGCGATATCAGCGGCGGTATTTAAACAGCAGGAGACTAGAAATGCGCGGACCTAATTGGAGGCAGTATCAGCGGCGGTATTTAAACAGCGGGAGACCAGGCAGCGCAGACCTAATTGGAGGCGGTGTCCGCGGCGGTATTTAAACAGCAGGAGACCAGGCAGCACGGATCTAATTGGAACTTGTATCAGCGGCGGTATTTAAACAGCCGGAGACCAGGCAGCACGGACCTAATTGGAGGTGGTATCAGCGGTGGTATTTAAACAGCGGATACCAGGAAGCACGGATCTAATTGGAGGCGATATCAGCGGCGGTGAATAAACAGCGGGAGACCAGGCAGCGCCGACCTAATTGGAGGCGGTATCAGCAGTGGTATTTAAACAGCGGGAGACCAGGCAGCGTGGACCTAATTGGAGGCGGTATCACTGGTGGTATTTAAACAGCGGGAGACCAGGCAGCGCCGACCTAATTGCAGGCAGGATCAGCGGCGGTATTTGAAAAGCGGGAGACCGGGCCGAGCAGACTTAATTGGAGGCGGTATCAGCAGCGTTATTTAAACAGCGGGAGAGCAGGCAGCCTGGACCTAATTGGAGGCCATATCTGCGATGGTATTTAAACAGCGGGAGACCAGGCAGCGCGGACCTAATTGGAGGCGGTATCAGCGGCGGTAATTAAACAGCGGGAGACCAGGCAGCGCGGACCTAATTGGAGGCGGTATCAGCGGCGGTATTTAAACAGCGGGAGACCAGGCAGCGCGGACCTAATTGGAGACGAATTCAGCGGCGGTATTTAAACAGCGGGAGACCAGGCAGCGCGGACCTAATTGGAGGCGGTATCAGTGGCGGTATTTAAACAGTGGGAGACCAGGCAGCGCGGACCTAATTGGAGGCATTGTCCGCGGCGGTATTTAAACAGCGGGAGACCGGGCAACGTGGACCTAATTGGAGGCGTTTTCCACGGCGGTATTTAAACAGTGGGAGACCGGGCAGCGCAGACCTAATTGGAGGCGTTATCAGCGGCGGTATTTATACAGTGGGAGACCAGGCAGCGTGGATCTAATTGGAGGAGTTTTCCACGGCGATATTTAAACAGCGGGAGAGCAGGCAGCGTGGACCTAATTGGAGGCGTTGTCCGCGGCGATATTTAAACAGCGGGAGACCAGGCAGCATGGACCTAATTGCAGGCGGTATCAGCGACGGCAGTATTTAAAAAGAGGGGGACCAGGCAACATGGACCTAATTGGAGGCGGTATCAGCGGCGGTGTTATTTAAACAGCGGAGAACAGGCAGCGCGGATCTAATTGGAGGCGATATCAGCGGCGTTATTTAAACAGTGGGGAGTCCAGGCAGCACGGATCTAATTGGATGCCATATCAGCAGCATTATTTAAACAGTGGGGAGTCCAGGCATCGTGGACCTAAGTGGAGGCGGTACCATCGGTGGTATTTAAACAGCGGGAGATCAGGCAGCGCGGACCTAATTGGAGCCGATATTGGTGGTGGTACTTAAACAGTGGGAGACCGGGTAGAGTGGACCTAATAGGAGGCTGTATCAGCGGCGGTATTTAAACAGCGGGAGACCGGGCAGAGCGGACCTAATTTGAGGTGTTATCAGCAGCGGTATTTAAACAGCAGGAGATCAGGCAGCGTGCACCTAATTGGAGGCTGTATCAGCGACGATATTTAAACAGCGGGAGACCAGGCAGCACGGACCGAATTGGAACTTGTATCAGCGACGGTATTTAAACAGCGGAGAACAGGCAGTGCGGATCTAATTGGAGGCGGTTTCAGCGGCGGTATTTAAACTGTGGGAGACAGGGCAGAGCGGACCTAATTGGAGTCGGTATCAGTAGCTGTATTTAAACAGCAGGAGACCGGGCAGCTAGGACCTAATTGGAGGCAGTATCAGCGGCGGTACTTAAACAGCGGGAGACCCGGCAGCGCGGAGCTAATTGGAGGTGGATTCATCAGAGGCGGTATTTAAACAGCGGGAGACCAGGCAGCGCGGACCTAATTGTAGGTGGTATCAGAGGCGATATTTAAACAGTGGGACACCAGGCAGTGGGAACCTAATTGGAGGAGCTATCAGCGGCAGTATTTAATCAGTGGGAGACCAGGCAGCACGAATCTAATTGGAGGAGCTATCAGCGGCGGTATTTAACCAGCGGGAGAGCAGGCAGCATGGACCTAATTGGAGGTGGTTTCAGCGGCGGCGGTATTTAAACAGCGGAGACCAGGCAGCGCGGATCTAATTGGAGGCGGTATCAGCGGCGTTATTTAAACCAGTGGGGAGTCCAGGCAGCGCAGATCTAATTGGAGGCGATATTGGCGGCGGTATTTAAACAGCAGGAGACCGGGTAAAGCGGACCTAATAGGAGGCTGTATCAGCCGCGGTCTTTAAACAGCGGGAGACCGGGCAGAGCGGACCTAGTTTGAGGTGGTATCAGTGGCGGTATAGAAACATAGAAACATAGAAGATAGGAGCAGGAGTAGGTCATTCGGCCCTTCGAGCCTGCTCCGCCATTCAATGAGATCATGGCTGATCATCCAAATTCAGTACCCTGTCCCTGCCTTCTCCCCATATCCCTTGATCCCTTTAGCCTCAAGAAATATATCCAACTCTTTCTTGAATATATTTAATGAACTGGCCTCCACCGCCCTCTGTGGCAGAGAATTCCACAGGTTCACCACTCTCTGGGTGAAGAAATTCCTCCTCATTTCAGTCCTAAATGGCTTACCCCTTATCCTTAGACTATGACCCCTGGTTCTGGACTCCCTGGCCATCATAAACATCCTTCCTGCATCTAGTCTGTCCAGGCCTGACAGAATTTTGTAGGTTTCGATGAGATCCCCTCTCAATCTTCTAAACTCCAGTGAGTATAAGCCCAATCGACACAATCTCTCCTCATACGTCATTCCTGCCATCCCAGGTATCAGCCTGGTGAATCTTCGCTGCACTCCTTCCATGGCAAGAACGTCCTTCCTCAGGTAAGGCGACCAAAACTGCACACAAAACTCAAGGTGCGGTCTCACCAAGGCCCTGTACAACTGTAGCAAGACATCCTTGTTCCTGTACTCGAACCCTCTTGCTACGAAGGCCAACATACCATTTGCCTTCTTAACCGCCTGCACCTGCATGCTTACCTTCAGCGACTGGTGCACAAGAACACCCAGGTCTCTTTGCACTTCCCCTTCTTCCAATCTATTGCCATTCAAATAATAATATGCCTTCCTGTTTTTGCCACCAAAGTGGATAACCTCACATTTATCCACATTATATTGCATTTGCCATGTTTCTGCCCAATCACCCAACCTGTCCAAATCGTATTGGAGTTTCACGACATCCTCCTCACAGCTTACCCTCCCACCCAGCTTTGTGTCGTCTGCAAATTTGGAGATATTACATCCAATTCCCTCGTCCAGATCATTAATATATATTGTGAAGAGCTGGGGTCCTAGGGCCGATCTTTGCGGTACCCCACTAGTCACTGCCTGCCACTCGGAAAATGACCCGTTTATTCCAACTCTTTGCTTTCTGTCTGCTAACCAGTTCTCTATCCAATCAATACCTTGCCCCCAATCCCATGTGCCTTAATTTTGCATGCTAATCTCTTATGTGGGACCTTATCGAAAGCCCTCTGAAAGTCCAAATACACCACATCCACTGGTTCTCCCTTATCTATTTTACCAGTTACATCCTCAAAAAATTCCAGTAGATTAGTCAAGCATGATTTACCTTTTGTAAATCCATGTTGACTTTGTCCGATCCTGTCACTGCTTTCCAAGTGCTCTGCTATTACATCTTTTATAATAGACTCTAGCATTTTCCCCACTACCGATGTCAGGCTTACCGGCCTATAATTGCCCGCTTTTTCTTTACCAACTTTTTTGAATAGTGGGGTAACATTAGCTACCCTCCAATCCATGGGTACTGTTCCAGAGTCTATCGAGTTCTGGAAGATGACCAGCAATGCATCTACTATTTCTAGGGCCACTTCCTTAAGTACCCTGGGATGTAGATTATCAGGCCTTGGGGATTTATTGACCTTCAGTCCCATCAATTTTCCTGACACCATTTCCCTACACATACTGATTTCTTTCAGTTCCACCCTTTCATCAGACCCTATGTTCCCCGGCATCTCTGGGTGGTTATTTGTGTCCTCCTTTGTGAAGACAGAACCAAAGTATGAATTATTTGGTCAGCCATTTCTTTGTTTCCCATTATAAATTCCCCTGATTCTGACTGCAAGGGACCTACGCTTGACTTCACCAATCTTTTTCTCTTCACATATCTATAAAAGCTTTTACAGTCAGTTTTTATGTTCCCTGATAGCTTACTCTCATATTCTATTTTCCCTTTCTTAATTAATCCCTTTGTCCTCCTTTGTTGAATACTAAACTGCTCCCAATCCTCAGGATTATTGCTCTTTCTGGCCAATTTATATGTCGTCTCCTTGGATCTTATGCTATCCCTAATTTCCCTTGTTAGCCACGGTTGAGTCACCTTTTTTGTTTTATTTTTGTGCCAAACTGGGATGAACAAATTCTGTAGTTCATCCATTCGGTCTTTGAATGTTTGCCATTGCCTATCCACCAGCAACCCTTTGAGTGCCATTCCCCAATCAATCCTACCCAACTTGCTCCTCAGACCATTGTAGTTTCCTTTATTTAAATTGAGGACCCTAGTCTCTGAGTCAACTACTTCATTCTCCATCTTAATGAAGAATTCGATCATATTATGATCGCTCCGACCCAAGGGGCGTCGTACAACAAGATTGCTAATTAATCCTTTCTCGTTACATAATACCCAGTCTAAGATGGTCTGATCTCTGGTTGGTTCCTCGACATATTGGTCCAGGAAACCATCCTGTAAACACTCCAGGAATTCCTCCTCCACAGTATTGTTACTAATTTGGTTGGCCCAATCTATATGTAGATTAAAGTCACCCATGATGACTGCTGTGCCCTTATTGCACGCTTCTTTAATTTCCCTTTTCATGCCATCCCCAACCTCTGCCTTACTGTTGGGAGGTCTATATACCACTCCCACTAATGTTTTTTCCCCTTAGTATTTCTCAATTCTACCCATACAGATTCCACATCATCAGAGCTAATATCCTTCATTACAATTGTATTAATCCCTTCTTTAACCAGTAATGCTACCCCACCTCCCTTTCCTTTTTGCCTATCTTTCCTGAGTATCGAATACCCCTGGATGTTGAGTTCCCAGTCTTGGCCATCCTTGAGCCACATTTCCGTAATCCCAACCAAATCATATTCGTTTACCTCCATTTGCGCAGCCAATTCATCCACCTTATTACAAATGCTCCTCGCATTAAGACACAAAGCCTTCAGGCTTGTTTTTTTAACACTCTTAGACCTATTAGAATTATTATTTACTGTGACCACGTTTGATTTAAACCGTTGATTTCTCTGACTGCCACTTTTGTTTTTCTCCTTCCTATCTTTTGCTTTTATCCCTGTTTCCCTTTCCTCTGTCTTCCTGCTCAGGTTCCCAACCCCCTGCCATTTTAGTTTAAACCCCCCTGAACAGTGCTAGCAAACCTCCCCGCAAGGATATTTATCCTGGTCTGGTTCAGGTGCAATCCGTCCGACTTGTACAAGTCCCACCTTCCCCAGAAGCAGGCCCAGTGATCCAGGAAACTAAAGCCCTCCCTCCTGCACCAACTCTTTAGCCATGCATTCATCTGCTCTATCCTCCTGTTCCTATACTCACTAGCACGTGGCACCGGGAGTAAACCAGAGATTGCAACCTTTGAGGTCGTGCTCTTTAATCTGCTACCTAGCTCCCTAAATTCTTGCTGCAGGACCTCATCCCTCTTCCTACCCATGTCATTGGTCCCAATGTGAACCACGACCTCTGACTGTTCACCCTCCCCCTTCAGAATGCCCTGCAGCCGTTCGGTGACATCCTTGACCCTGGCACCAGGGAGGCAACAAACCATCCTGGAGTAACGTCTATGGCCACAAAAACGCCTATCTGGTCCCCTTACGATAGAATCCCCTACCACTATTGCTTTCCCACTCTTTTTCCTCCCTTCCTGAGCAGCAGAAGCACCCCCGGTGCCAGGAAGTTGGCTGCTGCTGCCTTCCTCTGGTAAGTCATCCCCCTCAACAGTATCCAAATCGGCATACCTGTTTGAGAGGGGGATGGCCACAGGGGTCCCCTGCACTACCTGCCTGCCTCTACTGCTCTGCCTGATGGTCACCCATTTCCCTTCTGCCTGTGCAGCCCTTACCTGCGGTGTGATCACCTCACTAAACGTGTTATCCATGAACCTCTCAGCATCGTGAATGCTCCAAAGCCCATCCATCCACAGCTCCAGCGCCACACTGCGGTCTGCTAGTAGCTGCAGCTGGATGCATTTCTGGCACACATGGTCGTCAGGGACACAGGCAGCGTCCTTGAATTCCCACAGAGAGCAAGAGGAGCATAACACGGGGCTGGGCTGTCCTGACATGACTTACCCTTTAATTATTTTAAATTAATTCACTGTCACCAATTAAAGATAAACTCTAAGGCACTTGTATGGTTCACCAACAGTCCCCGCTACACCAGAAAAGACCTTCGTAACTATAAACCACAGAGTTAAAGTTTAAAAAAGAGAAATACTCACCAACCAATGACTTACCTGCTCCCTGGTGACGTCACACTCTGAATACTTTTTACCTCTCTCCCCGCTGCTGAGTTGGTGTGCCTCACTGCTCCCTGGAACTGGTCGGGCCTCGGTGCTCGCGCCAGTTTTTATACCGGGCTCCTCCTCGCCCCACTGCTCCCTGGAACAGCGGGAGACCGGGCAGCATGGACCTAAGTGCAGGCAGGATCAGCGGCGGTATTTGAACAGTGGGAGACTGACTGGGCAGCACGGACCAAATTGCAGGCGGGTTCAGCGGAGGTATTTGAACAGCGGGAGACTGGGCAGCATGGACCAAATTGCAGGCGGTATCAGCGGTGGTATTTAAACAGCGGGAGACCAGACACGCGCGGACCTAATTGGAGGCAGTATCAGCGGTGGTATTTAAACAGTGGGAGACCAGACATGCGCGCACCTAATTGGAGGCCGTATCAGCGGCGGTATTTAAACAGCGGGACACCAGACACATGCAGACCTGTTTGGAGGCCGTATCAGCGGCGGTATTTAAAGTGCGGGGACCAGGCAGCGCGGACCTAATTAGAGGTGGTATCAGCGGCAGTATTTAAACAGCGGGAGACCAGGCAGCATGGCCCTAATTGTAGGCAGAGTCCGCGGCGGTATTTAAACAGCGGGAGACCGGGCAGCGTGGACCTAATTGGAGGCGTTGTCCGTGGCGGTGTTTAACCAGCCGGAGACCAGGCAGCATGGACCTAATTCAAACTTGTATCAGCGGCGGTATTTAAACAGCAGGAGACCAGGCAGCACGGACCTAATTGGAGGCGGTATCAGCGGCGGTATTTAAACAGTGGGAGACCAGGCAGCGTGCATCTAATTGGAGGCGTTGTCCGCGGCGATGTTTAAACAGCGGGAGACCAAGCAGTGTGGACCTAATTGGAGGCCGTACCTGCGCTGCTATTTAAACAGCGGGAGACCAGGCAGCGTGGACCTAATTGGAGGCGGTATCAGCGGCGGTAATTAAACAGCGGGAGACCAGGCAGCACAGACCTAATGGGAGTCATTGTCCGCGGCAGTATTTAAACAGCGGGAGACCGGGCAGCGCGAACCTAATTGGAGGCGTTGTCCACGGCAGTATTTAAACAGGGGGAGACCGTGCAGCGCGGGCCTAATTGGAGGTGTTGTCCGCGGCGGTATTTAAACAGCGGGAGACCAGGCAGCACGGACCTAACTGGAACTTGTATCAGCGATGGTATTTATACAGCGGAGACCAGGCAGCACGGATCTAATTGGAGGCGATATCAGCGGCGGTAATTAAACAGCAGGAGACCGGGCAGCACGGACCTAATTGGAGGCGATATCGGCGGCAATATTTAAACAGCGGGGGACCAGGCAGCGCAGACCTAATTGGAGGCAGTATCTGTGGTGTATGTGCCTTTAAGAGCAATTATGGTGTATGTGCCTTTAAGAGCCCCAGGTGTGCGTAATGCCGGTAATTGCCACTTGGGCTATATAAGCCTGTGTATTGTGTATATCCTTTAGAAAACCCCCCCCAGACTTGCTTAGTAAATACCTATGAACCAACTCCTGTCTTCAGTGTCTTTATCTACAGACGGACACTACAGTGGCGACGAAGTGGAAACGGACTTACCTGCAATTCGGCAGCACCTCAAGGACATCGATTCCTCCAGCGTCCAGAAGACTCAAGGAAGTAAGAGAAACTGTGGTTTCACCAGCTGGCCAAGCTGGTGACAGGTACTGCGCTAATCCTTCCTGGGCGTCAGGCTGGAGCTCCAGCGGCGGGCTCTACAGTTGAGACAGGCAGCGAAGTCGGAGGCAAGCAATAACGGACTGGGAGGGTGCACTCGAGAGACGGCCGGCGCGGCAAGCAGGTCAGCGTTTAGACCTCCGTCGGGAACGAGTCTCCAACAGTGAATAAACGGAAACCACAGTAAAACTGCGTTGTTATCGGTAGCAGCGGCGGGAAAGTGCGGGAAGCGCCATATCGTTGCTACAGAGAGAGAAAAAAAAAGCGCGGGAAGCGCCATATCTTTTCTGATATGCCTAAATCTGGTAATATTGAGGCTTTTGATGGCGAAATAGAAGATTGGACCACATACGTGGAAAGAGTAGAGGTTTATTGCACTGCAAATGGAATAACAGATGAAAAAAAAGCTTCAGTACTTCTGAACTTAATGGGCGCGAAGACATACGGGCTGTTACGAAATTTAATCACTCCAGCCAAACCAAAGGACAAGACTTTTAAAGAAATTGTTGATACCCTGCAGGAGCATTTAAACCCAACACCGGTGCTGATAGCGGAACGATTCAAGTTCTTCAAGAGAAATCAACACAAGAATGAAAGTAACGCTGATTACCTAACCGAATTAAGAAAGCTATCAAAGTGCTGCCAATTCGGAGCAGGACTATCGGATTATCTTCGAGACAAATTTGTTTGCGGTCTCTTAAGTGAAGGAACACAAAAAAGACTGCTTTCTGAAAAAGATTTAACATTGGACAAAGCTTTCAGTATGGCTGTATCATACGAAGCAGCAGCAAAAGGAGCTGCAGAGATACAACAAGAGACACAGGACTTCGGCACCCATAAAATGACACAGGAGTTCGGAAGATGTTATCGCTGCGGCAGATCCACCCATAACCAGAGGGACTGCTGGTTCAAGGGCAAAGCATGCAGGCAATGTGGTAAGATTGGACACATTGCACGGGTATGCCAATCTGGACAAAATAAATCCACTGACAGAAAACAAAAAAATCAATAAAGAAAAGTACAGGAAGGTACAAATGATGACGGACAATAGCTCCGAAGACCAGAATAGCGATAGCGACTCCGGAAACAAGAGACTAAGCTGTCTCAAATTACATAATGTACTTGCCAAAGAGGATTACCAAACCATTTGGGTTACCCTCACAATAGCAGGGTCCCCAGTTAAAATGGAGCTAGATACAGGATCAGCTCTAACCGTAATAAATCGACGAGATTACGAGAGGCTATTTTCGCATATACCTCTAAAAGACACATCCATTATCTTAAAAACATATACGGGGCAGAAAGTCTACCCCAAAGGAAAAATAAGGGTGCCTGTGGTATACAACGGCAAAGAAATACAAAAGTTGTATTTATACATTCTACAAGATGGTGGTCCACCGTTGTTGGGACGTGAATGGATAAGGAAGATACGTTTAGACTGGCACTCCATTCAGGCACTGACGGTGACCAGTAAGGAAAAAAACAATGATGACATCATACCTGAACGATTAAAAGACATCTTGGCCAACGCCAAAGAAGTGTTTCAAGAGAAACTAGGAACCTTGAAAGGCATCACCGCCTCAATAAAAGTGGAAGGTACAGCAATTCCAAAATTTTTTAAGGCAAGACCGGTGCCATACGCAATACGTCCGGCAGTCGAGGCAGAGCTGAAGAATTTGGAAAAGGCAGGCATATTATCCAAAATAGATTGGAGCGAATGGGCAACACCCATCGTTCCAGTCATGAAAAAAACATTGAAAAATAACTCTGAGGAACAAAAAAAAATTTGCATCTGTGGGGACTTTAAGGTGACTGTAAACCCGGTCCTTCACATGGTACAGTATCCTCTTCCGAGGATAGAAGATATTTTCGCCTCACTATCCGGAGGGAAACGTTTCACAAAAATTGACTTGGCACAGGTATATCTACAGATGGAGGTTGAGGAGACCTCTAAAAAGTATCTCACAATAAACATACACAAAGGCCTGTACCAGTACAATCGACTGGTTTTTGGAATAGCATCAGCTCCAGCTATCTGGCAAAGAGCTATGGAGCAAGTCCTGCAAGGGATTCCAGGAACTCAATGCTACCTAGACGACATCCTTATAACAGGAGAAAACGACAACGAGCACCTTGCCAATTTGGAGCAGGTGCTCACTAGGCTGAAAGAACGGGGCCTACGAGCAAATCGCCCCAAGTGCGAATTTTTCCAAAATCAGATATCATATTGTGGCCACATAATTAATAAGGAAGGGTTGCATAAGTCACCTGAAAAAATTGAAGCAGTTATAAAATCCCCAGCACCTGAAAATGTTTCACAATTAAGGTCATTCCTGGGATTAATAAATTACTATCATAAATTTTTACCGAACTTATCAACTATTCTACACCCTCTTAATGATCTTCTACAGACAGGAGTGATTTGGAAATGGAACGAAGACTGTAAACGTGCCTTCCATAAATGTAAAGACTTAATCACATCCGAGAAAATTTTGGCTCATTACAACCCATCACTACCAATCAGACTGGCGTGCGATGCATCCCCTTACGGCATAGGAGCGGTATTGTCCCATAGATTCCCTGATGGCTCAGAACGGCCGATAGCTTTTGCGTCACGCTCATTGAACTCAGCTGAGCGTAACTATGCCCAGATAGACAGGGAAGCACTCAGCCTGGTATGGGGAGTGAAGAAATTCAACCATTACCTACACGGACAAAAATTTACCTTGCTGACTGACCATCAACCCCTCATCTCCATATTCAACCCTAAAAAAGGTGTCCCCATTATGATGGCACAAAGACTACAGAGGTGGTCCCTTTTTCTAGGGGCACACCAATACAACATTGAATACAAAGGGTCAAAACAGCATGGGAATGCTGACGGTTTATCACGCCTACCGTTGCCAACGATAGAAGAGGCACCTACAGTAGACCCAGTAGAGATATTCCACTCTACCATAGTGGAATGTCTACCGGTGACAAATTCTGCCATTGAAAGGGAGACAAGAAATGATCCTACTCTCTCACGGGTCTACGATTTAACAGTGAAGGGATGGCCAGCACATGGCGAACCACTGTTGCCAGCATTCTCGCAAAGAAGGGAACAGCTGTCAGTGTGCCGAGGAACCTTGATGTGTGGATCCAGAGTGGTGATTCCACCCAAACTCCAGGATAAAGTGCTAAAGGAGCTTCACGAGGGGCATCTGGGTGGAGTGAAAATGAAGAACCTAGCTAGGGTGTTTGTATGGTGGCCAGGTATCGATGGAGACATCGAAGACATGACCAAGAGCTGCCTAGGATGCCAGAAGGTCCAAAATGCTCCGCCACAGGCCCCTCTACATCCATGGGAGTGGCCCTCATCTCCCTGGCAAAGGGTGCACATCGACTTTGCTGGTCCATTTATGGACTCAATGTTCTTAATCGCAGTTGATGCACACTCCAAGTGGCCGGAGGTAATAAAGATGTCCTCCACCACCACGGAAAAAACCATCACAGTATTAAGGACCATATTTGCCAGGAATGGGCTGCCGGAGCAGATATGTTCTGATAATGGACCGCAATTTGTGTCCAAAGAATTCAGAAAGTTCTTAAAGAACAATGGGGTAAAGCACTACACGTCCGCCCCATACCATCCTGCCACCAATGGATTGGCTGAAAGGTTTGTCCAGACCTTCAAGAAGGCCATCAAGGCCATGGGTAATGAAGACATAAAACTTCAGCACAAGGTGGATAACTTCTTATTTGCATATAGGAATGCAACGCATATGGTTACTAACCAAACTCCCGCCATGATGTTCTACAATAGAAACCTAAGGTGCCGGCTGGATTTGGTCAAGCCCAACATCCGAAGGGACGTGGAGAACCGGCAGTTTCAGGGCATGAATGAAAGGCCAACTAGGGCCTTCCAGATAGGCCAACCGGTTTTGGCCCGGGACTACCGTACCGAGAAATGGCAGCCTGGAACTATCTGCACACGATTAGGACCACTGATGTATACCGTGGACATCGGAGACAGCATAATAAGGCGCCATGCTGACCAAATCATCAAGTCATCCGAAAAGGGACAACCTACACCAGCACTCTATACATCTAACGATGAAGTAGAGATACCCATATCTACCTCCGATCCGGTGATACTGGAGCCCGATGAACCCGACACTGGCCTTCAAGCCGAATCAGCCTTGCCAGAAGAACCTACTACACCACCAGAAACTACTACACCCCCGAGGCGTTATCCGGACCGAGTCAGGAAGCCTCCTGAGAGACTAACTTATAATTAATTAATACAGCAATGTATATTATTTTGCATATAACATGTAATTAATAATTACTTAAAATATGATGTACTAGTTAGCTAGAAGGGGAGGAATTGTGGTGTATGTGCCTTTAAGAGCAATTATGGTGTATGTGCCTTTAAGAGCCCCAGGTGTGCGTAATGCCGGTAATTGCCACTTGGGCTATATAAGCCTGTGTATTGTGTATATCCTTTAGAAACCGCCCCCCAGACTTGCTTAGTAAATACCTATGAACCAACTCCTGTCTTCAGTGTCTTTATCTACACACGGACACTACAGTATCAGCAGTGGTATTTAAACAGCGGGAGACCAGGCAGCGTGGACCTAATTGGAGGCGTTGTCCGCGGCGGTATTTAAACAGCAGGTGACCAGGCAACATGGACCTAATTGTAGGCAGTATCAGCGGCGGTATTTAAATAGCAGGAGACCAGTCAGTGCAGACGTAATTGGAGGCGGTATCAATGGCGGTATTTAAACAGCGGGGGACCAGGCAGTGAGGACCTAATTGGAGGCGATATCAATGGGGGCATTTAAACGGCGGGAGACCTGGCAGTGAGGACCTAATTGGAGGCGATATCATTGGTGGCATTTAAACAGTGGGAGACTGGGCAGAGCGGATCTAATTTGAGGCGTTATCAGCGGTGGTATTTAAACAGCGGAGACTAGGCAGCACGGACCTAATTGGAGGCGATATCAGCAGCAGTAATTGAACAGCGGGAGACCAGGCAGCGCAGACCTAATTGGAGGCGGTATCAGCGGCGGTATTTAAAGTGCGGGGACCAGGCAGCGCGGACCTAATTGGAGGCGTTATCAGCGGCGGTGTTTAAATAGTCGGAGACCAGGCAGCGCGGCCCTAATTGGAGTCTTTGTCTGCGGCGTTATTTAAACAGCGGGAGACCGGCCAGCGTGGACCTAATTGGAGGCGTTGTCCACGGCGGTATTTAAACATCGGGAGACCGGGCAGCGCGGCCCTAATTGGAGTCGTTGTCCGCGGCGGTATTTAAACAGCGGGAGATCAGGCAGCATGGATCTAACTGGAACTTTTATCAGCGACGGTATTTATACAGCAGAGACCAGGCAGCACGGACCTAATTGGAGGTGATATCAGCGGCGGTATTTAAACAGCGGGAGACCAGGCAGCGTGAACCTAATTGGAGGCGTTGTCCGCGGCGGTATTTCAACAGCGGGCGACCAAGCAGCGTGAACCTAATTGGAGGTGATATCATTGGCGGCATTTAAACAGCAGGAGAACGGGCAGCGCGGACCTAATTGGAGGCGGTACCAGTGGCGGTATTTAAACAGTGGGAGACTGGGCAGAGTGGACCTAATTGGAGGGGTTATCGGCGGCGGTATTTAACCAGCGGGAGACCAGGCAGCGCAGACCTAATTGGAGGCTGTATCAGCGGCGGTATTTAAGCACCGGAGACCAGGCAATGAGGTCCTAATTTGAGGCAATATCAGCGGCGGCATTTAAACAGCGTGAGACCAGGCAGCGCGGAACTAATTGGAGAAGGTAATAAAAAGTGGTAATTAAACAGCGGGAGACTGGGCAGCGCAGCCCTAACTGGAGGCGAAATCAGCGGTGGTATTTAAACAGCGTGGGACCAGGCAGCGCAGACCTATTTGGAGGCGGTATCAGCGGCGATATTTAAACAGCGGGAGACCAGGCAGCGTGGACCTAATTGGAGGCGTTGTCCGTGGCGGTATTTAAACAGCAGGAGACCAGGCAGTGATGACGTAATTGGAGGTGGTATCACCGGCGATATTTTAACAGCGGGAGACCAGGCAGCGCAGACCTAATTGGAGGCGGTATCAGCAGCAGTATTTAAACAGCGGGAGACGAGGCAGCATGGATCTAATTGGAGGCGGTATCAGCATCAGTATTTAAACAGCGGGAGACCAGGCAGCATGGACCTAATTGCAGGCGGTATCAGCGGCGGCAATATTTAAACAGCGGGGGACCAGGCAGCATGGACCTAATTGGAGGCGGTATCAGCGGCGGCAGTATTTAAACAGCGGGGGACCAGGCAGCATGGACCTAATTGCAAGCAGTATCAGCGGCGGCAGTATTTAAACAGCGGGGGACCAGGCAGCATGGACCTAATTGGAGGCGGTATCAGCGGCGGCAGTATTTAAACAGCGGAGAACAGGCAGCGCGGGTCTAATTGGAGGCGATATCAGCGGCGTTATTTAAACAGTGGGGAGTTCAGGCTGCGCGGATCTAATTGGAGGCGATATCAGCGGCATTATTTAAACAGTGGGGAGTCCAGGCATCGTGGACCTATGTGGAGGCGGTATCTTCGGCAGTTTTTAAACAGCTGGAGATCAGACAGCGCGGACCTAATTGGAGGCCATATTGGCGGCGGTATTTAAACAGCGGGAGACCGGGCAGAGCAGACCTAATTTGAGGTGGAATCAGCAGCGGTATTTAAACAGCAGGAGATCAGGCAGCGTGGACCTAATTGGCAGCTGTATCAGCAACGCTATTTAAACAGCGGGAGACCAGGCAGCACGGACCTAATTGGAGGCGATATCAGTGGCAGTAATTGAACAGCGGGAGACCAGGCAGCGCAGACCTAATTGGAGGTGGTATCAGCGGCGGTATTTAAAGTGCGGGGACCAGGCAGCGCGGACCTAATTGGAGGCGTTATCAACGGCGGTATTTAAACAGCGGGAGACCAGGCAGCGCGGACCTAATTGAAGTCATTGTCCGCGGCGGTATTTAAACAGCGGGAGACCGGGCAGCGCGGGACCTAATTGGAGGCGTTGTCCGCGGCTGTATTTAAACAGCGGGAGACCAGGCAGCACGGACTTAACTGGAACTTGTATCAGCGACGGTATTTATACAGTGGAGACCAGGCAGTGCGGACCTAATTGGAGGTGATATCAGTGGCAGTAATTAAACAGCAGGAGACCGGGCAGCGTGCACCTAATTGGAGGTGATATCTGCGGCGATATTTAAACAGCGGGGGACCAGGCATTGCGGACCTAATTGGAGGCGGTATCAGCGGCGATATTTAAACAGCGGGAGACCGGGCAGCGTGGACTGAGTTGGAGGTGGTATCAGCGGCGGTATTTAAACAGCGTGAGACCAGGCAGCGCGGACCTAATTGGAGGCTGTATCAGCGGTGGTATTTAAACAGCGGGAGACAAGGCAGCGCGGACCTAATTGGAGGGGTTATCAGTGGCGGTATTTAAACAGCGGGAGACCGGGCAGCGCGGACCGATTTGGAGGGGTTATCAGTGGCGGTATTTAAACAGCGGGAGACCAGGCAGCGCGGACCTAATTGGAGGTGGTATCAGTGGCGGTATTTAAACAGCGGGAAACGAGGCAGCGTGGACTTCATTGGAGGCGGTATCAGCGGCGGTATTTAAACAGCGGTAGACCGGGCCACGCGGACCTAATTGGAGGGGGTGTCAGTGGTGGTATTTAAAAAGCGGGGGCCTGGGCAGCACGGACCTAATTGGAGGCGGAATCATCAGCGGCGGTATTTAAACAGCGGGAGACCAGGCAGCGCGGACCTAATTGGAGGTGGTATCAGCGGCGGTATTTAAATAGCGGGAGACCAGGCGGTGCGGACCTAATTGGAGGCGGTATCAGCGATGGTATTTAAATAGCAGGAGACCAGCCAGCGCAGACCTAATTGGAGGCGGTATCAGCGGCGGTATTTAAAGAGCGGGAGACCAGGCGGTGCGGACCTAATTGGAGGTGGTATCAGCGATGGTATTTAAACAGCGGTGGACCAGGCAGCGCGGATCACATTGGAGGCGGTATTAGCGGCGGTATTTAAACAGCGGGAGAACAGGCAGCGTGGACTTAATTGGAGGCGGTATCAGCGGCGGTATTTAAACAGCGGGAGAACAGGCAGCGCGGCCCTAATTGGAGGCGGTATCAGCGGCGGTATTTATACAGTGGGAGACCGGGCAGCGTGGACATAATTGGAGGCGGTATCATCGGTGGTATTTAAACAGCGGGAGACAGGCAGAGCGGACCTAATTGGAGGCGATATCAGTGGCTGTATTTAAACAGCAGGAGACTGGGCAGCACGGACCTAATTGGAGGAGGTGTCAGCGGCGGTATTTAAACAGCGGGAGACCAGGCAGCACCGACCTAATTGGAGGCGGTATCAGCGGTGGCATTTAAACAGCGGGGGACCAGGCAGCATGGACTTAATTGGAGGCGGTATCAGCGGCGGCAGTATTTAAACAGCGGGGGACCAGGCAGCGCAGATCTAATTGGAGGCGAAATCAGCGGCGTTATTTAAACTGTGGGGAGTCCAGGCATCATGGACCTCAGTGGAGGCGGTATCATCGGCGGTATTTAAACAGCGGGAGATCAGGCAGCGCGGACCTAATTGGAGGTGATATTGGCGGCGGTATTTAAGCAGCAGGAGACCGGGTTGAGCGTGTGATGAAATATTTCCATTCATCACTGCCTGTGACTGAGATCGGTTTCAGTGTCATTTCCCTTCCCCCAGACCTCATTGTATTGTGTACTGGAATGTGCTGTGTTGTATACTGGAATGTGTTGTGTGTAGGGCTCCGCCCATACCTGGCCCCGTTTGTAAGCTAGCTTCAGTCTAGCCACAGTCTCCAGAAGGACGACATCTCTCTCGCTTACGTGTTTCGTTCTAAGTTAATAAAAGCCTTGTTTTGTTCTGCTACCTTCGAGTCTCGGAATTATTGAGGCACATCAATTTTATTAACTTATTTTCAACACTATGGATCAACTCCTGAAACCCGAACGTTTGGATTTGGATCAACATGCTCCGGACGCATCAGCACGCTTCGGACACTGGTTTGAGTGTATGGAATTCTTCCTGGACAATTCCGCAGCCGTCAAAGACGCTACGGACGCTGCAAGGATGAGACTCGGAATTCTGCGGAATTGGGTAAGCCACCGGGTTTACCCCCTCATCCAAGACGCCGAGACGTACCTGGCCGCCTGCGACATCTTAAAGGCGGATTACCAGCAGCCTACGAATGAGGTATATGCTAGGCACCTGCTCGCCACCCGCGCACAGTGACCTGGGGAATCGGTGGAGGAGTTCCTAAGCACCCTGAAAATGCTTGGCAAAGACTGCAAGTGCCGAGATGTAAAAGCCGCAGTGTACACTGACGAGCTTGTTCGCGATGCCTTCATCACAGGCCTCAGCTCCACTTACATCCGGCAAAGACTGCTGGAAAAAACGGGGTTGGACCTAAAACAGGCTGCGGACACCGCGCGATCCCTGGATGTGGCCCAGAGAAACTCGGATGCCTACTCTTCAGCCCGCGCCGTCCACGCCGCCACGTGTGCACCGAGGGCGCCGCCATCTTGGAAGGCATCTTCCCCGCCCGACAGCCCGGCACCGGCTGGGCCCCGCTCTCCCCCCAGAAGCCCTACGACAGCCGCGACGCGTCAGGGACCCAAATGCTACTTCTGCGGGCAGCCAAAGCACACCAGAAACCTGTGCCCGGCGATAGGCACCACCTGCTTTAAGTGCGGTAAGAAGGGGCACTTCGGGAAGGTGTGCAGAGGGAACCCCGCCGGAAAACCAACCGCCGGAAAACCCGCCACCGCCGCGTGTGCGCCGTGGGAGCGGCCATCTTGGACGCCATCTTGCCCGACCTCGTGGGGTCCGCCATCTTGTGAGCAGACAGCGTGGACGCCATCTTGTATCGATCAGGGCCCTACAGTGGCATCGGTCACAGTGGACCAGACCAGGCCGCACCCGCTATCCAGATCAATGGTGGACATCGAGGTAAACGGGTGCCGGGTTAAATGCTTAATTGACAGTGGAAGCACGGAGAGCTTTATCCACCCAGAACTGGCACAACAACTCTCCCTAAAGGTGGTCCCTACTCAGGGTACCATCTCTATGGCTGACAAAACCCAGACATCGACCATTCTGGGTTACTGCACGGTACAATTGTGTGTTAACGGAACTGTATATGATAATTTTAAAGTATTAATCATGAAGAACCTATGTGCGAGCGTGATCTTGGGCCTGAATTTCCAGTGCAACCACCAAAGCATCACGCTCAAGTACGGTGGGTCCCAGCCGCCCCTCACAGTGTGCGGTCTGGCTACCCTGAAGGTAAAGCCGCCTTCGCTATTCGCGAACCTTACCCCTAACTGCCGGCCAATAGCGACCAAAAGCAGGAGGTACAGCTGGGAGGACAGGCAGTTTATCGCGACCGAGGTAGACGGGCTCCTGAAAGAGCGCATTATTGAACGCAGCAACAGCCCGTGGCGCGCCCAACTGGTAGTGGTAAGGGGTAGCGAGAAGAAATGGATGGTGATCGACTATAGTCAAACGATCAACAGGTACACCCTACTAGACGCCTACCCGCTACCCCGCATATCAGAAATGGTGAACCAAATCGCCCAATACCGGGTGTTCTCTACCATCGACCTCAAGTCAGCGTACCACCAGCTCCCTATCAGACCAGAGGACCGCCCGCACACCGCCTTCGAGGCGAACGGACGCCTCTACCAATTCCTCAGAGTCCCCTTTGGGGTGACGAATGGGGTCTCGGTCTTCCAGAGGGAGATGGACCGCATGGTCGATGACCACCACTTGCAGGCAACCTTCCCCTACCTCGACAACGTCACCATCTGCGGTCACAACCAGCAGGATCACGACTCGAACCTCGAGAGGTTCCTGAAAACCGCACAAAAACTCAACCTCACCTACAACGAGGACAAGTGCGTTTACAACACCACGCGCCTCTGCATACTAGGCAGCGTGGTGGAGAATGGGGAAATCGGACCAGACCCCGACCGATTGCGCCCCCTACGGGAGCTGCCCCTGCCCAACACTCCCAAAGCCCTGAAAAGGTGCCTGGGGTTATTTTCTTATTATTCCCAATGGGTCCCCAACTACTCCGACAAAGCCCGCCCCCTCTTGAAAGCATCATCTTTCCCGCTCTCTGCTGAGGCCCACGCCGCCTTCAAAAGCATTAAGCAGGATATTGAGCGGGCCACGCTACAGGCAGTGGACGAGAACACTCCATTTCAAGTGGAAAGTGATGCGTCTGACTTCGCCTTGGCGGCCACCCTCAACCAGGCGGGGCGGCCCGTAGCTTTCTTCTTGAGGACCCTCCAAGGGCCCGAGATCAGACACTCCTCCGTGGAAAAGGAGGCCCAAGCCATCGTGGAGGCAGTGCGCCACTGGCGCCACTACCTAGCCGGCAAACGCTTCACCCTACTTACCGACCAGCGGTCGGTAGCATTTATGTTCAATAATAAACAGAGGGGGAAGATTAAAAATGATAAGATTCTTAGGTGGCGGATCGAGCTCTCCACCTTCGAGTACGACATCATTTACCGGCCAGGGGCCCTTAACGAATCCCCTGACGCCCTCTCACGAGGGATGTGTGCCAGCGCCACCGGGGATCGGCTACAGACCCTCCACAACGACCTCTGCCACCCAGGGGTCACGCGGCTGTTCCACTTCATAAAGTCCCGTAACTTACCCTACTCGATTGAGGAAGTTCGGTCCCTGACCAGGAACTGCCGCACTTGCGCTGAGTGCAAGCCTCGGTTCTACCGCCCAGATAGAGCCCACTTAATCAAAGCTACACGGCCCTTTGAGCGGCTCAGCTTAGATTTCAAGGGCCCCCTCCCGTCCGTCGACTGCAATGTTTACTTCCTGAACATTGTGGACGAATACTCCCGGTTCCCATTCGCCTTCCCCTGCCCAGACATGACCAGCGCCACGGTCATTAAATGCCTCAACAGCCTGTTCTGCCTGTTCGGTATGCCGAGCTACATCCATACGGATAGGGGGGCGTCCTTCATGAGTGAAGAGCTACGCCAGTACATGCTGTCCAGGGGGATCACCACGAGCCGTACCGCCAGCTACAACCCCCGGGGTAACGGCCAAGTGGAGCGAGAGAACGGGACAGTATGGAAAGCAGTCACTCTAGCTCTAAGGACCAAGGGCCTCCCTATCTCCCGCTGGCAGGAAGTCCTCTCGGATGTGCTCCATTCGATACGGTCGCTATTGTGTACGGCCACTAATACCACGCCTCATGAACGAATGTTTGTCTTTCCCCGGAAATCCACCTCAGGCGTATCCATGCCGTCATGGCTCTCCACCCCAGGTCCGGTACTCGTGCGAAGGCATGTGAGGGGCCACAAGACGGACCCTCTCGTGGAGCCAGTACACCTACTCCACGCCAACCCCCAATACGCATATGTCCGGCACGCCGACGGAAGGGAGGACACCGTGTCCATAAAAGACGTCGCCCCAGCCGGCATCGACAACAACCACGGCAATAGCGGCAACGACGATCACAGCAACTCTTACCCACCCACTACTCTTTCATCACCCCCGGAAGAACACCGACCAACGGCACCCCCACCAACTACCCCTTCAACAACCCTGGCGGCACCCCCGGCAGAGACCCAGGAGGCTACCGGGGACACCCAGCCGACACCCGCGGCACCGCAACAGCCACGTCGGTCGCAGAGGACTATCAAACCCCCGAACAGACTAACTCTATAGAAGGGGTGAATGTGATGAAATATTTCCATTCATCACTTCCTGTGACTGAGATCGGTTTCAGTGTCATTTCCCTTCCCCCAGACCTCATTGTATTGTGTACTGAAATGTGCTGTATTGTATACTGGAATGTGCTGTGTGTAGGGCTCCGCCCATACCTGGCCCTGTTTGTAAGCTAGCTTCAGTCTAGCCACAGTCTCCAGAAGGACGACATCTCTCTCGCTTACGTGTTTCGTTCTAAGTTAATAAAAGCCTTGTTTTGTTCTGCTACCTTCGAGTCTCGGAATTATTGAGGCACATCAGAGCGGACCTAACTTGAGGTGGGATTAGCGGCTGTATTTAAACGGCGGGAGACCAGGCAGTGCGGACCTTATTGGAGGCAGTATCTGCGGCGGGACTTAAACAGCGGGAGACCAGGCAGTGCGGACCTAATTGGAGGCGGTATCAGCGGCGGAATTTAAACAGTGGAAGACCAGGCAGCGCAGACTTAATTGGAGGCGGTATCAGCGGCGGTATTTAAACAGCGGGAGACTGGGCAGCACGGACCAAATTGCAGGCGGGTTCAGTGGCAGTATTTAAACAGCAGGAGAGCAGGCAGCATGGACCTAATTGGAACTTGTATCAGCGACGGTATTTAAACAGCGGGAGACCAGGCAGCATGGACCTAATTGGAGGCGATATCAATGGCGGTAATTAAACAGCGGGAGACCAGGCAGCGCGGACCTAATTGGAGGCGGTATCAGCGGCAGTATTTAAACAGCAGGAGACCAAACACGCGCGGACCTAATTGGAGGCGTTATCTACGGCGGTATTTAAGCAGCGGGAGACCAGGCAGCGCGGACCTAATTGAAGTCATTGTCCGCGGCGGTATTTAAACAGCGGGAGACCGGGCAGCGTGGACCTAATTGGAGGCGTTGTCCACGGCGCCATTTAAACAGCGGGAGACCGGGCAGCGCGGGACCTAATTGGAGGCGTTGTCCGCGGCTGTATTTAAACAGTGGGAGACCAGGCAGCACGGACCTAACTGGGACTTGTATCAGCGACGGTATTAATACAGTGGAGACCAGGCAGTGCGGACCTAATTGGACGTGATTTCAGTGGCAGTAATTAAACAGCAGGAGACTGGGCAGTGTGCACCTAATTGGAGGCGATATCTGCGGCGATATTTAAAAGCGGGGGACCAGGCATTGCGGACCTAATTGGAGTCAGTATCAGCGTTGGTATTTAAACAGTGGGAGACCAGGCAGTGCGGACCTAATTGGAGGCGGTATCAGCGGCGATATTTAAACAGCGGGAGACCGGGCAGCGTGGACTGAATTGGAGGGGGCATTAGTGGCGATATTTAAACAGCGGGGGACTGGGCAGCACGGACCTAATTGGAGGCGGAATCATCAGCGGCGGTAATTAAACAGCGGGAGACGAGGCAGTGCGGACCTAATAGGAGGTGGTATCAGCGGCGGTATTTAAACAGCGTGAGACCAGGCAGCACGGACCTAATTGGAGGCAGTATCAGCGGCGGTATTTAAACAGCGGGAGACCGGGCAGCGCGGACCGATTTGGAGGGGTTATCAGTGGCAGTATTTAAACAGCGGGAGACCAGGCAGCGCGGACCTAATTGGAGGTGGTATCAGTGGCGGTATTTAAACAGCGGGAGACCGGGCAGCGCGGACTGATTTGGAGGGGTTATCAGTGGCGGTATTTAAACAGCGGGAGACCAGGCAGCGTGGACTTAATTGGAGGCGGTATCAGCGGTGTTATTTAAACAGCGGTAGACCGGGCCACGCGGACCTAATTGGAGGGGGTATCAGTGGCGGTATTTAAAAAGCGGGGGCCTGGGCAGCACGGACCTAATTGGAGGCGGAATAATCAGCGGCGGTATTTAAACAGCGGGAGACCAGGTAGCGCGGACCTAATTGGAGGTGGTATCAGCGGCGGTATTTAAATAGCGGGAGACCAGGCGGTGTGGACCTAATTGGAGGCGGTATCAGCGATGGTATTTAAATAGCCAAGACCAGGCGCTGGGAACCTAATTGGAGGCAGTATCAGCGGTGGTATTTAAACAGCAGGAGAGCAGGCAGCATGGACCTAATTGGAACTTGTATCAGCGACGGTATTTAAACAGCGGGAGACCAGGCAGCATGGACCTAATTGGAGGCGATATCAACGGCGGTAATTAAACAGCGGGAGACCAGGCAGCGCGGACCTAATTGGAGGCGGTATCAGCGGCAGTATTTAAACAGCAGGAGACCAAACACGCGCGGACCTAATTGGAGGCGTTATCTACGGCGGTATTTAAGCAGCGGGAGACCAGGCAGTGCGGACCTAATTGAAGTCATTGTCCGCGGCGGTATTTAAACAGCGGGAGACCGGGCAGCGTGGACCTAATTGGAGGCGTTGTCCACGGCGCCATTTAAACAGCGGGAGACCGGGCAGCGCGGGACCTAATTGGAGGCGTTGTCCGCGGCTGTATTTAAACAGTGGGAGACCAGGCAGCACGGACCTAACTGGGACTTGTATCAGCGACGGTATTAATACAGTGGAGACCAGGCAGTGCGGACCTAATTGGACGTGATTTCAGTGGCAGTAATTAAACAGCAGGAGACTGGGCAGCGTGCACCTAATTGGAGGCGATATCTGCGGCGATATTTAAAAGCGGGGGACCAGGCATTGCGGACCTAATTGGAGTCAGTATCAGCGTTGGTATTTAAACAGTGGGAGACCAGGCAGTGCGGACCTAATTGGAGGCGGTATCAGCGGCGATATTTAAACAGCGGGAGACCGGGCAGCGTGGACTGAATTGGAGGGGGCATTAGTGGCGATATTTAAACAGCGGGGGACTGGGCAGCACGGACCTAATTGGAGGCGGAATCATCAGCGGCGGTAATTAAACAGCGGGAGACGAGGCAGTGCGGACCTAATAGGAGGTGGTATCAGCGGCGGTATTTAAACAGCGTGAGACCAGGCAGCACGGACCTAATTGGAGGCAGTATCAGCGGCGGTATTTAAACAGCGGGAGACCGGGCAGCGCGGACCGATTTGGAGGGGTTATCAGTGGCAGTATTTAAACAGCGGGAGACCAGGCAGCGCGGACCTAATTGGAGGTGGTATCAGTGGCGGTATTTAAACAGCGGGAGACCGGGCAGCGCGGACTGATTTGGAGGGGTTATCAGTGGCGGTATTTAAACAGCGGGAGACCAGGCAGCGTGGACTTAATTGGAGGCGGTATCAGCGGCGTTATTTAAACAGCGGTAGACCGGGCCACGCGGACCTAATTGGAGGGGGTATCAGTGGCGGTATTTAAAAAGCGGGGGCCTGGGCAGCACGGACCTAATTGGAGGCGGAATAATCAGCGGCGGTATTTAAACAGCGGGAGACCAGGTAGCGCGGACCTAATTGGAGGTGGTATCAGCGGCGGTATTTAAATAGCGGGAGACCAGGCGGTGTGGGCCTAATTGGAGGCGGTATCAGCGATGGTATTTAAATAGCCAAGACCAGGCGCTGGGAACCTAATTGGAGGCAGTATCAGCGGTGGTATTTAAACAGCAGGAGACCAGCCAGCGCGGACCTAATTGGAGGCGGTATCAGCGGCGGTATTTAAAGAGCGGGAGACCAGGCGGTGCGGACCTAATTGGAGGTGGTATCAGCGATGGTATTTAAACAGCGGTGGACCAGGCAGTGCGGACCACATTGGAGGCGGTATTAGCGGCGGTATTTAAACAGCGGGAGAACAGGCAGCGTGGACTTAATTGGAGGCGGTATCAGTGGCGGTATTTAAACAGCGGGAGAACAGGCAGCGTGGACATAATTGGAGGCGGTATCATCGGTGGTATTTAAACAGCGGGAGACAGGCAGAGCGGACCTAATTGGAGGCGGTATCAGTGGCTGTATTTAAACAGCAGGAGACTGGGCAGCGCGGACCTAATTGGAGGCGGTATCAGCGGCGGTACTTAAACAGCGGGAGACCTGGCAGCGCCGACCTAATTGGAGGCGGTATCAGCGGTGGTATTTAATCAGTGGGAGACCAGGCAGCACGGACCTAATTGGAGGAGGTATCAGCGGCGGTATTTAAACAGCGGGAGACCAGGCAGCGCCGACCTAATTGGAGGCGGTATCAGCGGTGGTATTTAAACAGCGGGGGACCAGGCAGCATGGACTTAATTGGAGGCGGTATCAGCGGCGGCAGTATTTAAACAGCGGGGGACCAGGCAGCGCGGATCTAATTGGAGGCGAAATCAGCGGCGTTATTTAAACTGTGGGGAGTCCAGGCATCATGGACCTCAGTGGAGGCGGTATCATCGGCGGTATTTAAACAGCGGGAGATCAGGCAGCGCGGACCTAATTGGAGGTGATATTGGCGGCGGTATTTAAGCAGCAGGAGACCGGGTTGAGTGGACCTAATTTGAGGTGGGATCAGCGGCTGTATTTAAACGGCGGGAGACCAGGCAGTGCGGACCTTATTGGAGGCAGTATCTGCGGCGGGATTTAAACAGCGGGAGACCAGGCAGTGCGGACCTAATTGGAGGCGGTATCAGCGGCGGAATTTAAACAGTGGAAGACCAGGCAGCGCAGACTTAATTGGAGGCGGTATCAGCGGCGGTATTTAAACAGCGGGAGACTGGGCAGCACGGACCAAATTGCAGGCGGGTTCAGTGGCAGTATTTAAACAGCAGGAGACCAAACACGCGCGGACCTAATTGGAGGCGGTATCAGCGGCGGTATTTAAAGTGCGGGGACCAGGCAGAGCGGACCAAATAGGAGGCAGTTTCAGCGGCTGTATTTAAACAGCAGGAGACCAGGCAGCGCGGACCTAACCTAATTGGAGGCGGTGACCACGGCGGTATTTAAACAGCAGGAGACCAGGCAGCCGGACCTAATTGGATCTTGTATCAGCGGCGGTATTTAAGCAGCTGGAGACCAGGCAGCACGGACCTAATTGGAGGTGGTATCAGCGGCGGTATTTAAACAGCGGAGACCAGGCAGCACGGACCTAATTGGAGGCGATATCAGCGGCGGTAATTAAACAGCGGGAGACCAGGCAGCACGGACCTAATAGGAGGTGTAAGAGGTTCTCCTCTTTGGATCGCAGAGGTTTCTCTCTCTAGAGGCCTCTCTCTCCCTCTTGCACAGTAAAACCTTGAGTGGTTCGACCCACTCACCCCTTATGTTCTAGACACTGGCCCTAGATGCAGGAACTACAGTGCAGAGAATACTCTTATAGAACAAGTTTAATGAAACAAAATGAAATTTTATTGCATAAGGAAAAACAAATCAAATGCAAGCAAATAAGAGGGTACATGGGAGGGAAAAACAAATCAAAATACAGTACTAACTAAAATAAATACAGGCATATTATACTTTACAAACGTCATCATGAAATGGGGAAACACACGGAACATCGAGGGACAACTCATGTTAATTATACCCAAAATCCCCACCCCCTTAAAACTATCTAGATCCGATTATGAAGGGCCAGAAACATGCTAACCAATCCAGTTGGAAAATTATAGAGTTTTGAAACAAGTCTGCGTTTTGATCCCCTCAGGCGTCCTGTTTCCGCGTGGTCAGTGGAGCCACAGCGAGCTGCGCTACACTTCTCCATCTCTCTCTCTCTCGAGGTGAAGGTCATGGGCAGGCTGGACACTGGCAGGCCTAGACATCGGCGGGGATGGAGACCATCTGTTTGACCACGGTTGGAGAGGTCTCTAGCTGGTTACCATTTTCATATGGGTTTCCTCTGTAGGGCTGCTGTCCTTTTGTCTTGTCAGCGGCTCGGGGTTTGTCGACGATCTCCCGATGGTTACCCCAGGGCGGGACGCAGACTCTCGAATACCCTTCTTGGTCGATGTTTCTCCACAGCTCTCACAAGGACAAGCTCAAAAGCGTGTCTGGCTGATCGCTTCTTCTCTCATCGCTCTCTATGGCTACCCTGGGACCCCAAATATACTTCTCAAGAGAAGCCTTTATCTCCTGCCAAATCAAGGTTAGTCTTTGTTTAACTTTTGGCGGGCTTGTTGCACAGCGGGGTAGTTATTATATTTAAACTGCTTTCGGGATGGCCGGTGATGGCCATCTCTGGCCTGGAATGACCCTGCATTGTTTTGAATGTCTTCTTGATGTCTTTAATGGGTCTTTGATGCTCCCCTTATATGAATATAAAACTATTTCCCTTTGTCTGGTTAAACATTTAGATAGCCTTTATCTACAGGCCGATCTGACTGGATCTGCATCCAATCCATATGTATGTGTTTGTGTCTGGTTTCGTTTTCTCAGAAACAGCTTCCAGAACTTACTATGGGTTGAATCCACAAAGGCTGTCTGGGGACTGCAGGAACCATTTTAAAGTGTCCAAAAAGCTAGTCACGGGGTCTGGCGGCCATTTTATATGCCCCTTTTTCCTGGGCTTCTTTTAAAACATTCTTTAAAACAAGGCCTCTTCTGCCAATAGACCCTTATAATACAATGTTCTATTTTGCGGATCTTACAGTCCCCCCTGATGATACTATAACTTGCTTGAAGTATCATAATTCTGGGTGAGCAAAATTTTCTGACTCTCCATAACTAAAACCATCCCCTGTATTTACCTATCTATGACCCCACGACACATGCATTTCCCTTTTCAGAAAACCTACAGTGTACATTAAGCATCTATAGATGGCAATACATTGTATTTAAAATCTGACACACTCATTTCCAGGCGTGGAGGGGGGCCTAATACCCCTACACCACCTGGTTCATACACATTATCTTTTATTAACAACAACTCGCTTAATAAACTTCAATAATAAAATAAAGTACACACACAAAATTGCACATGAATAAACATCAAACATAGAGGAGGGAGGGAAACTTTAACTTTATACATAGCAGCCGAATCTAAACGGGTGTCTCTTCTTCTACCCACACATAATGCTCTCTCCATTCTCCTCTGTTCACATACTTCTGCGAATGTCTGACCTTTTTACAGTGCACAAAGAGTAAATAAATCACAATAAAAACCTGACACACTACAAGAATGTGAGAGGCTAACCTAATCCAAGAAGGGACTTCTATATTAGTGAACAGATCCCACCATGGTGGGGTTACTATATCTAATATGTTTGCCCCTATTTCTAAAGTCTTCTGCTCCAGTGTGTAAAAATGTTTCTGTGAAATGACAACGGCTTTTAATATCTTCGTGAGCTGTTCAGGGAGAGGGGGAATGATATCGCCAACATGTGCAATGAATCGTTGCAGATCGGTGAAATTTTCTTTGACAGTGAGGTGAACAGTGGAAGGTTCAGGAATGGGGACAATTCGCTCTTGGGCCACTTGAACTTCTGCCTTGGGTTTGAAGCAGAAACTGCTGTCACTCACCGGACACCAGCCGTGCTGTCCATGTTGGTAGTGGGGTGCTGCAGTGGTGACACAGTATGTCCCACCTCCTATATATGCCACCTGCAGGGGCACATGACCTTTTGCCATTGCCTCCATGGTGCAATTTATAGGCTTCGCGCCAGCAGTTCTGAACCCGCACTGTGGTTTCGAATAGGCATTCAAGTGCTGGGGACACAGGATGATGTGTGCTCCCCGGCTCCGGCACCCCGAGAGGTCGGTACCCATCATTGCATGCTCCCATCGAATGACGTACGGTGGGACCGCTGTGTAGCGAATATGTGCACCCCCTTGAATGACTCCAATGTTCTCCACCCTGTATACCGGGGCGGGTTTAGCTGTCTTTCCCATCACCGGCATTCTTACCACTATACCCATAATGGTGTGATTAGACCGTCCACAGTCCACTGGGACTGGGTAGGCCTCTGAAGCGAGTCTAAGCTGGCACGGACTCAATGCGTTCTCAAAAGGGTGGAGGGCTACGAGGTGCTTGTTGCTGATCCAGGAGCGGACTAAACTTTGTTTTAAATCCTCCAGATTACTGCGGCCCTCGCCCAGTAACCACGCCCCATACAGCACGCACGCCTCATTTTGCGCAGCCTGATCTGACGCATTCCGATCCTCCCTGATGAGAGCATTTATCGTTTTAGCATGTTTCTCCAGCTCAGCAATGATTTCTTTTAAGTGTAGTGTCATGGCCTGGTCATCATGTAACTCAGAACCCACTACCTTATTCTCATCCGTCAGTATCTTTCTTAACTGTGTTTTCAAACAATTGTTCTGGGTCTGCAGCTCCATGTCATCCAGAGTGTTGATGACGGAAGTCCCTGTGTTAAAAGCTGTAAAAATATCATTTACTGTACCCCTTCTTTGTCTCCCTACCCTGGCTAAAACCTCATGTGGTGTGCTGTACAATCCGGCTCTGTCTACATCAGCAAAGTCGAATTCATAAAACTGTCTGAACATGTTTGTTAACAGGACCTGGTAAAATTGCTCTGTTTTCTTGGTGCACCACTCTGGCAATCGTACCTCGGTGAGGTTCAAAATCACCGAAGCCACAGCGTAGTGCACCCCTTGGTACAGAACCTGACCTGTGGGCACTAATACCAATCCGTTCCCGGGTCCTTTGGTAGTGGTGGGGCACCCTTCCTTGCGGGCTTTGGCTACCGGAATTGTGGGCAGGGGCTTGCGGGGGCGGGCGATAAGCTCAGTGGCGTTTACTGGGATCTGAGAGTATGGGACTCCGCACGCCCGTGTGCTGACGTCCCACCTCATTCCTTTCCCAGCATCCTGCCACTGCCTTTGGAAAAAGATGGAGGCGCCTGTGGGGCAGGCGCGTTCTGAACCCCACATACAGATGTAAATCCCCTCATCTGGTTCCCACCATTTGTCCCAACAGACACTCAATCCCCCATGAGTCCCCGTAATAGTCCGAAGGGTATTGTTACCCAGTCTCTCCCACTCGACCGTGGAGTTCTTCATGGTTTTGCTCAACTTGCGCAACCACCACCATCGGTTCAAAGGAACATGTCCCGTACATTGCAAACAAATCCTTTTCCCGACGGTAATGCTGACTCTGGGTGCAATGATCCTCACTCGGGTACATATTAGAGAAGTCTCTCTGTACTTAAAACTGAACTGGCAGGAGTATTCCGTAGAGTTTGACCCCAGCCATCCCGGCCACCTCCCTTCATGGAAATAGGTGGCTGTCTCCTCAACGCCCTGCGCGCCCGACCCATCGGTCATGATGGGGGCTGTGTTTCCAGAGCACACGTAAATCGTGGAGTCCTTGGGGTGGCCCCTATAGGCCCCGCTACACCCGATCACCGCGAACGTGACGAGAATTCCTCACATTATCTCTTTGGTTCCTGTAACAAATTAAACGATACAGCCAGGCTCCCGAGAGATTCTGGCCGAGGTGAAGGCATGATCGGCTCTTTCGACCTCGATCCCAAACAACACACATGCTGGGCAGATTCCAAAACTACTTATAACACTAATCACTTTAATATTTACACACCTTAAGCTTAATTAAACTTAAACTTAACTTATGTACAGTGCCGCCCGTCCCCGGGCGGCTTGCCTAATCCCTGTTTGGTCTGCAGCTCGCCGCTCCTTGTGGCGGGGCTGCACTGACCTGTGGCTTGGATCCCCGGCAGCCTTTTGCTGTCAATTGGAGACTGCGTTTTGCCAGGGATTTCCCAAGTCAGCGTTTACTGAAATCGGGGGAATCGGGCCAAGGTTTTACCGGCTGAGGCATTCGAGACGACCTGCGAAGAGGTACTTTGGGCGTGGCTCCCTTAGTGAGTGGACCTTCGGTTGGGACTTTAGCCCTCACAGCCCGTGGCACCTCCATGGCTGCCGGCTTCGGCTCCCTTCCCTCAGGCTCCACCCCTTTGGGATTTGGGTCTGTGGCAGACGACTCCTCCTCACCTGTCCCTACAGGTGGAGGAACTCCGCCCCCAATTTCTACCTCCCCTAAGCTTGAGTCGAGGGCGGGACCTCCGTCCTCCGACTCCACCTCCTCCAGAATCGTGTCAAGGGCGGGGCCTAGCTGTTCGGGCTCCCCCCTGATGGTGGTCGGATCAGGAGGAGGGCCTTGGTCTTCGGGCTCCTGCTCGTCCGAGTCCCAGGCCATTGGGGAAACCTCCCAGGTGGGCAGGACAGCTTCTCCCTCCAAGCAGGCTGCGGTTCCAGCCTGTGTGGTCTGTGGCTTGTTGCACGCCTCAGGCTGAGGATTTTTACCCTCATACCTGACTTCAGTTGCTGGTTCTTTTGCACCCGGCTTAAAAAGTTTGCACTGATTGATGTGAAACCATTTATTGCGTCGGGGTACCTTCACTGCGTGACTGGCGGGGACCGGTGGATCTTGCACCGATTCCTGTCTATCCTGGTCTATGTCTCTATCGCCAGCGCGGAGGGTCAGACCCAAGAATTTTACTTCCCGCCGGCCGACCCGTGCTTTCGTTGGGTTGACCTTGGCATCCTCTATCCCTTTCACACCCGTACCTGCTCCCCAGAGACAGTGATTTCTCAGGTCCACGAGGATCCCGTGGGCTACCAAGAAATCAGACCCAAGGACTCCCGTTCCACCCCCCACCTCCCACTTCATTAGTGTACACTTCCATGTGGTGCGGAGTGGTCCTAAATGAATGGAGAGGGGAATGGAATGTGCGCCAGCCTGTTCTTCGCCCGTGAAGCCCGACAGAAGGTAGGGAACCCCAGTGGACAGAGGCGAGGCGGTGGGTTTATCTGCGTGGATCACGGTGCACGATGCCCCTGTATCCAACAAATAGGTCCCTTTTACCTCCTCCACCCCCATCTCCACGAGGGGTCGCGCACACAGGTAGACGGGCTGCGCCGGCTCTAGTCATTTGGGCACAGCGGTCGGGGCTTCGGGAACGACAAGACCAGTGGTGACGGCTATCTTCCCCTGCGCGATCATAAGAGACCGCATTGCCTCTACAATTGACTCTATCGCTGCGGGATCCATAGCTGCACCGGCTCCCCTTTCTGGGGCAGGGGCTGCGTTTTGGACCTGGGCTCGTGCTGGGGCGGCGGTCTGGGCTTGGGCTTGGGCTGCGGGAGCTTTTCCCTTATTATCCTTCCACGGATTTTTACAGTCCTTGCGCCAATGTCCATCCTTCCCACACCCGTAGCAATTGAGCTTGGCTTGGGCAGGGCGATTCCCCTCCTGACGCCACTCCTTCTTACTTGGGGCTGCGGGTTTTGCCTCATGCACCTTTCCTTAGAGGGAGGTACCTCCTGACTTCTACAATTCTTGTATGCAATGGTGAGCTGGCGGAGCACCGTTTCCTCCATGACACAGGGACCTTGGGGGTCAAACCATGACCTGGCTAGGGCCTGTATCTGTGGCAAGCTGTTAGCAACCAAGCAACGGAGCCAATGAACCCGCTGTTCGGCGCTCATTGCAGCCCGTTCAGGCATGCCCGGACAACTGCGCCGATACACTGGCCACAGCCTTTCTGCGAAAACCCGTGGGGGTTCTCCAGTTAGCTGCACAGTCCCTTCCACCCGTTGGAATGGATTACCGTCGTCCACTCCCATAACTTCCAAGACCTCGTCCCTGAGATCCACATACCCTTTCTGCCCCCTCTAACTCTCGTCTGAGAGGCACTGAAGGATTGTGCTATCCACGGAGAAGAGCAGCATCTTCGCCCGTTCTTGATCGTCACAATCATTAATGGCGGTGGTCTCCTCTATCTCCCTGAAATGAACTGAGGGATCTCCCTTTACTGTGAGCCTTGGGAGGTGGCTCACCATGGATCTTAGTTGTTGGGCACCGTAGGGCACCAGGAGCTGGTTCAGGTGGGGTCGGTCCGTGCTGTCATCGGCGTTGGGACCGAACCTCTGGTGCCGAGTAGGACACATTGGTGCCGGCTCCGGCTTTACTACCAGGGGCTGTTCTTCCTCCCGCTCCACCTCGGCTACCTCCTCTTCTACCACCCCCCTTTTTTCGGGCCAAGCCTCGGTTTAGCTCGGCGGTGCTGAGGGCTCAATGACTGGTGCCACAACTACTCCGTATGGAGTCGTTTTTTTTGATTCCTTTAAAAAGTCCATGTGACTGGTTTTTGGGCTTACGAGGCATACCATGCCTTTTGCCTTAACCAAAGCCATTCTCAGGTCTTCTATGGTCTTTTGGCAGGGGCCATGGTCTGTGCTCTCAAACCTGTGCTCAAGAGCCAGCTTGTAAGCTGCCTTAACTTCCACTACTCTCTCATCCTGCGCTCTTAGCTGTTGCGCGAGGCGAGTGTTTATCTCCCGTATTCTCGCTTCATGGATCTTTGCCTCAGTAACCTGGCATTCCAGGTACTCTATCCTAGCCTGGTGTTGGCTGGCTACAACTTGGCATTCCTGATTCAGCACGTGAAGCGCTGTGATGAGTTTTTCCCCATCCATGGCATTTTCCTCTATCTCTGCTGCCTGGGTTGTGATCTTGGCTGCCTGTGCTGCAACGACTCTGTCCAAAATCTGGACTTGTTTCTTGTAACACATCAGCCACACTGCCTTTTCCACTGACTTCTTATGCTCTTTGCTCTCTGTCCACCTGATGGCTGAGTCTACCGGACGCCCATCCAGTAAGAGATCGGAAATCCACTGCTTAGTGAGACTTACCTTACCAAAAACATAATCCGCTATCCTCTCATCCATAACATTTTGTCCATTCAAACCTGGGTCTAATACATTGCAATCCTGCTGCCAGTGTCCTGCTGCGGTCGCCATTTTCTGTAAGGGGTTCTCCTCTTTGGATCGCAGAGGTTTCTCTCTCTAGAGGCCTCTCTCTCCCTCTTGCACAGTAAAACCTTGAGTGGTTCGACCCACTCACCCCTTAGGTTCTAGACACTGGTCCTAGATGCAGGAACTACAATGCAGAGAATACTCTTATAGACCAAGTTTAATGAAACAAAATGAAATTTTATTGCATAAGGAAAAACAAATCAAATGCAAGCAAATAAGAGGGTACATGGGAGGGAAGAACAAATCATTCAAAATACAGTACTAACTAAAATAGATACAGGCATATTATACTTTACAAACGTCATCATGAAATGGGGAAACACACAGAACATCGAGGGACAACAACTCATGTTAATTATACCCAAAATGCCCACCCCCTTAAACCTATCTAGATCCGATTATGAAGGGCCAGAAACATGCTCACCAATCCAGTTGGAAAATTATAGAGTTTTGAAACAAGTCTGCGTTTTGATCCCCTCAGGTGTCCTGTTTCCACGTGGTCAGTGGAGCCACAGCGAGCTGCGCTACACTTCTCTCTCTCTCTCTCTCTCTCTCGAGGTGAAGGTCACGGGCAGGCTGGACACTGGCAGGTCTGGACGTCGGCGGGGACGGAGACCATCTGTTTGACCATGGTTGGAGAGGTCTCTAGCTGGTTACCATTTTCATATGGGTTTCCTCTGTAGGGCTGCTGTCCTTTTGTCTCGTCAGCGGCCCGGGGTTTGTCGACGATCTTCCGATGGTTACCCCTGGGTGGGACGCAGACTCGAATCCCCTTCTTGGTCGATGTTTCTCCACGGCTCTCACAAGGACAAGCTCAAAAGCGTGTCTGGCTGATCGCTTCTTCTCTCATCGCTCTCTATGGCTACCCCAGGACCCCAAATATACTTCTCAAGAGAAGCCTTTATCTCCCGCCAAATCAAGGTTAGTCTTTGTTTAACTTTTGGCGGGCTTGTTGCACAGCGGGGTAGTTATTATATTTAAACTGCTTTTGGGATGGCCGGTGATGGCCATCTCTGGTCTGGAATGACCCTGCATTGTTTTGAATGTCTTCTGATGTCTTTAATGGGTCTTTGATGCTCACCTTATGAATATAAAACTGTTTCCCTTTGTCTGGGTAAACATTTAGATGGCCTTTATCTACAGGCCGATCTGACTGGATCTGCATCCAATCCATATGTATGTGTTTGTGTCTGGTTTCATTTTCTCAGAAACGGCTTCCAGAACTTACTGTGGGTTGAATCCACAAAGGCTGTCTGGGGACTGCAGGAACCATTTTAAAGTGTCCAAAAAGCTAGTCACGGGGTCTGGCGGCCATTTTATATGCCCCTTTTTCCTGGGCTTCTTTTAAAACAGTCTTTAAAACAAGGCCTCTTCTGCCAATAGATCCTTATAATACAATCTTCAATTTTGCAGATCTTACAGAGGTGGTATCAGCGGTGGTATTTAAGCAGCAGGAGACCGGGCAGCACGGACCTAATTGCAGGCAGGATCAGCGGCGGTTTTTCAACAGCGGGAGACCGGGCAGCGCGGACCTAATTGGAGACGGGTTCAGCAGCGGTATTTAAACTGCGGGAAGCCGGGCAGCGCGGTCCTAATTGGAGGCGGTATCAGCGGCGGTATTTAAACTGCGGGAGCCGGGCCGAGCAGACCTAATTGGAGGCGGTATCAGCGGTGTTATTTAAACAGCGGGAGAGCAGGCAGCGTGGACCTAATTGGAAGCCGTATCTGCGACGGTATTTAAACAGCAGGAGACCAGGCAGCGCGGACCTAATTGGAGGCGGTATCAGCGGCAGTATTTAAACAGCGGGAGACCAGGCAGCCCGGACCTAATTGGAGGCCTTGTCCGCGGCGGTATTTAGACAGCGGGAGACCAGGCAGCACGGACCTAACTGGAACATGTATCAGCGACGTTATTTAAAGAGCAGAGACCAGGCAGCGCGGACCTAATTGGAGGCGATATCAGCGGCGGTAATTAAACAGCAGGAGACCGGGCAGCGCGGACCTAATTGGAGGCGATATCGGTGGTGATATTTAAACAGCGGGAGACCAGGCAGTGCGGACCTAATTGGAGGCAGTATCAGCGGTGGTATTTAAACAGCGGGAGACCAGGCAGCGTGGACATAATTGGTGGCGGTATCAGCGGCGGTATTTAAACAGCGGGAGACCAGGCAGTGCGGACCTAATTGGAGGCGGTATCAGCGGCGATATTTAAACAGCGGGAGACCAGGCAGTGCGGACCTAATTGGAGGCGGTATCAGTGGCGGTATTTAAACAGTGGGGGACTGGGCAGCACGGACCTAATTGGAAGCGGAATCATCAACGGTGGTATTTAAACAGGGGGAGACCCGGCAGCGCGGACCTAATAGGAGGTGGTATCAGTGACGGTATTTAAACAGCGGGAGACCAGGTAGCGCGGAGCTAATTGGAGGCAGTATCAGCGGTGGAATTTAAACAGCGGGAGACATGGCAGCGCGGACCTAATTGGAGGTGGTATCAGTGGCGGTATTTAAACAGCGGGAGACCGGGCACTGCGGACCGATTTGGAGGGGTTATCAGTGGCGGTATTTAAACAGCGGGAGACCAGGCAGCGCGGACCTAATTGGAGGCGTTAACAGCGGCGGGATTTAAACAGCGGGAGACCAGGCAGCGTGGACCTAATTGGAGGCGGTATCAGCAGCGGTATTTAAACAGCGGGAGACCGGGCCGCGCCGACCGAATTGGAGGGGGTATCTGTGGTAGTATTTAAAAACATAAGAACATAAGAAGTAGGAGCAGGAGTAGGCCATACAGCCCCTCGGGCCTGCTCTGCCATTCAGTAGGATCATGGCTGATCTGAATCTAGACTCACGCCCACTTCCCTGCCCTCTCCCCGTAACCCCTAATTCCCTTATCTGCTAGAAAACTGTCTATCTCCATTTTAAATTTATTTAATGTTGCAGCTTCCGCAGCTCTCTGGGGTAGCAAATTCCATAGATTTACTAACTTCTGAGTGAAGAAGTTTCTCCTCATCTCAGTTTTGAAAGGGCAGCCCCTTATTCTTAGATTATGCCCCCTAGTTCCAGTCTCACCCATCAGTGGAAACATCCTCACCGCATCCACCCGATCAAGCCCCCTCACAATCTTATATGTTTCGATAAGATCGCCTCTCATTCTTCTGAACTCCAATGAGTAGAGTCCCAACCTACTCAACCTTTCCTCATACGTCAACCCCCTCATTTCTGGAATCAACCGAGTGAACCTTCTCTGAACCGCCTCGAGAGCAAGTATATCTTTTCTTAAATATGGAAACCAAAACTGCACGCAGTATTCCAGGTGTGGCCTCACCAATACCCTGTATAACTGCAGCAAGACTTCCCTGATTTTATACTCCATCCCCCTTGCAATAAAAGCCAAGATTCCATTGGCCTTCCTGATCACCTGCTGCACCTGCATACTAACTTTTTGTGTTTCATGCACCAGGACCCCCAGATCCCTTTGTACTATAGCACTTTGCAGTTTCTCTCCATTTAGGTAATAACTTGCTCTTTGATTTTTTCTGCCAAAGTGCATAACCTCACACTTTCCAACATTATATTGCATCTGCCAAATCTCTGCCCACTCACTTAGCCTGTCTATGTCCTTTTGCAGGTTTTTTATGTCCTCCTCACTCACTGCTTTCCCTCCCATCTTTGTACCATCAGCAAACTTGGATATGTTGCACTCGGTCCCTTCCTCCAAATCGTTACTATAGATTGTAAAGAGTTGGGGTCCCAGCACTGACCCCTGCGGAACACCACTAGTTACTGATTGCCAGCCCGAGAATGAACCATTTATCCTAACTCTTTGTTTTCTGTTAGATAGCCAATCTTCCACCCATGCCAGTATATTACCCCCAATCCCGTGATTTCTTATCTTGATCAGTAATCTTTTGTGTGGAACCTTGTCAAATGCCTTTTGGAAGTCCAAATACACTACATCCACTGGTTCTCCTTTATCCACCCTGTATGTTACATCCTCAAAGAATTCGAACAAATTTCTCAAACATGACTTCCCCTTCATAAAACCATGCTGACTCTGTCCTATTAAATTATGGTGTGGAGATGCCGGTGTTGGACTGGGGTGGACAAATGTATGAAGTCACACAACACCAGGTTATAGTCCAACAGCTTTATTTGAAGTCACAAGCTTTCGGAGCACTGCTCCTTCATCAGTTGAAGTGGAGAGATGCATAAAGACACAGCTTATATAGTCAGAGAATAATGTCAGATGTTTACAGGTAATCTTTCTAACTGCCATTTATCACACCTCGGCAGAGAGATAATCACAGCAATCAAAGGTGTGAATGGTGTCCAAACAGGTCAGTCAGGAAAACATTACATCAAAGAACAATGAGGTGGGGTCACAAGGGGTCAAAGGTTGCAGATGCTGGGGTCTGTGTGAAAAACAAAAAAAGACAAAAAACATTTTTTTTGCTGGAAATCACAACAGGTCCGGCCGCATCTGTGTAGAGAGAACAAGCCAACGACGACTCGAGTCTGGATGACCCTACGTCAGGTGGGGTTACATGTAGCGTGACATGAACCCAAGATCCCGGTTCAGGCCATCCTCATGGGTGCGGAACTTGGCTATCAGCTTCTGCTCGATGATTTTGCGTTGTCGTGTGTCTCGTAGGCCGCCTTGGAGAATGCTTACCCGAAGATCGGAGGCTGAATTTCCTTGACTGCTGAAGTGTTTCCCACGTGGGAGACTTCTACTGCCTCCCAAAGATACACAAAGCCAACACACCCGGACGTCCTATCATATCAGGCAACAGAACCCTGTGTGAGAACCTCTCTGGTTACGGTGAGGGCATCCTGAAACCCATTGTACAGGGAACCCCCAGTTTCTGTCGCGACACTACAGACTTCTTACAGAAACTCAGCACCCACGGACCAGTTGAACCAGGAACACTCCTCGCCACGATGGACGTCTCGGCACTCTACACCAGTATCCCCCACGATGACGGCATAGCTGCGACAGCCTCAGTACTCAACACCAACAACAGCCAATCTCCAGCCGTCATCCTACAACTCATCCGCTTCATCCTTGACCACAATGTCTTCACCTTCGACAACCAGTTCTTTACCCAAACACACGGAACAGCCATGGGGACCAAATTCGCACCCCAATACACCAACATCTTCATGCACAAGTTCGAGCAAGACTTCTTCACTGCACAGGACCTCCAACCAATGCTATATACCAGATACATCGACGACATTTCCTTCCTATGGACCCATGGCAAAGAATCACTGAAAAGACTACACGATAACATCAACAAGTTCCATCCCACCATCAAACTCACCATGGACTACTCCTCAGAATCGGTATCATTCTTGGACACACGAATCTCCATCAAAGACGGACACATCAGCACTTCACTCTACCGCAAGCCCACGGACAACCTCACAATGCTCCACTTCTCCAGCTTCCACCCTAACCATGTTAAAGAAGCCATCCCCTATGGACAAGCCCTGCGAATACACAGGATCTGCTCAGATGAGGAGGAACGCGATGGACATCTACAGACGCTGAAAGACGCCCTCGTAAGAACGGGATATGACGCTCGACTCGTCGATCGACAGTTCCGACGGGCCACAGCGAAAAATCGTATAGACCTCCTCAGAAGACAAACACGGGACACAACCAACAGAGTACCCTTCGTCGTCCAGTACTTCCCTGGAGCAGAGAAACTACGCCATGTTCTTCGCAGCCTTCAACATGTCATCGATGACGATGAACACCTCACTGAAGCCATCCCCACGCCTCCACTACTCGCCTTCAAACAGCCGCCTAACCTCAAACAGACTATCGTTCGCAGCAAATTACCCAGCTTTCAGGAGAACAGCGACCACGACACCACACAACCCTGCCACAGCAACCTCTGCAAGACATGCCAGACCATCAACACAGATACCATCATCACACATGAGGACACCACCCACCAGGTACATGGTACATACTCATGTGACTCGGCCAACGTTGTCTACCTCATACGTTGCAGGAAAGGATGCCCCAGAGCATGGTACATCGGCGAGACCATGCAGGCACTGCGACAACGGATGAATGGACACCGCGCAACAATCGCCAGGCAGGCATGTTCCCTCCCAGTTGGGGAACACTTCAGCAGTCAAGGACATTCAGCCTCCGATCTTCGGGTAAGCATTCTCCAAGGCGGCCCTCGAGACACACGACAACGCAAAATCATCGAGCAGAAACTGATAGCCAAGTTCCACACCCATGAGGACGGCCTGAACCGGGATCTTGGGTTCATGTCACGCTACATGTAACCCCACCTGATGTAGGGCCAACCAGACTCGAGTCGTCATTGGCTTATTCTCTCTACACAGATGCGGCCGGACCTGCTGTGATTCCCAGCAAAAAAAATGTTTTTTGTCTTTTTTGTTTTTCACACAGACCCCAGCATCTGCAACATTTGACCCCTTGTGACCCCACCTCATTGTTCTTTGATGTAATGTTTTCCTGACTGACCTGTTTGGACACCATTCACACCTTTGATTGCTGTGATTACCCTCTGCCGAGGTGTGATAAATGGCAGTTAGAGAGATTACCTGTAAACATCTGACATTATTCTCTGACTATATAAGCTGTGTCTTTATGCATCTCTCCACTTCACCTGACGAAGGAGCAGCGCTCCGAAAGCTTGTGACTTCAAATAAAGCTGTTGGACTATAACCTGGTGTTGTGTGACTTCTTACTATTAAATTATGTTTATCCAAATGCTCTGTTACTGTTTCCTTAATAATGGACTCCAAAATTTTGCCAACCACAGATGTTAGGCTAACTGGTCTATAGTTTCCAGCTTTCTGTCTACTTCCCTTCTTAAATAAGGGTGTTACATTAGCAGTTTTCCAATCTGCCGGGACCTTTCCTGAGCCCAGGGAGTTCTGGAAAATAATCACCAATGCATCCACAATCCCTACTGCCACTTCTCTCAAGACCCTCGGATGTAGGCCATCAGGTCCGGGGGATTTATCTGCCTTAAGTCCTATTATTTTACTGAGTACCATCTCCCTAGTGATTTTAATCGTGTTTAGCACCTCCCCCCCCCATTGCCCCCTGTTTGACCAGTGTTGGGATATATTTAGTGTCCTCTACTGTAAAGACTAATACAAAATATTTGTTCAGCGTCTTTGCCATCTCCATGTTCCCCACCACTAGTTTCCCGGTCTCAACCTCTAAGGGGCCAACGTTCACTTTAGCCACCCTTTTTCTTTTTATATAGCTGTAGAAACTCTTGCTATCTGTTTTTATATTTTTTGCTAGTTTACTTTCATAATCTATCTTCCCTTTCTTAATTAATCTTTTAGTTATTGTTTGCTGGCTTTTAAATGCTTCCCAATCTTCTATCCTCCCACTAGATTTGGCTACTTTATATGCCCTTGTTTTCAGTCGAATACTATCCTTTATTACTTTACTAAGCCACAGATGGCTGTCTTTTCTTTTATTCCCCTTTTTCCTCAGTGGAATATATTTATCTTGAAAGATGTGAAATATCTCCTTGAATGTAGACCACTGCTCTTGTACCGTCTTACACTTTAATCTGTTTTCCCAGTCCACTTTAGTCAATTCTACTCTCATACCTTCATAGTCTCCTTTATTTAAGCTCAGTACACTGGTTTGAGATCCAACTCTCTCATCCTCAAACTGAATTTGGAATTCAACCATATTATGGTCACTCATTCCAAGGGGATCCTTTACTAGGACATTTTTTATTAATCCTGTCTCATTACACAGGACCAGGTCTAAGATTGCCTGCCCCCTGGTTGGTTCAGTTACATACTGCTCAAGGAACCCTTCCCTAATACACTCTATGAACTCTTCCTCAAGGTTGCCATGCCCAATTTGATTAGTCCAGTCAATATGAAAGTTAAAATCCCCCATGATTATAGCTGTTCCCTTATTACAATCAGTAACTAGTGGTGGGGACATAGACAGGCTAAGTAAGTGGGCAGAGATTTGGCAGATGGAATACAATACTGGAAAGTGTGAGGTTATGCACTTTGGCAGGAAAAATCGTAGAGCAAGTTATTATCTTAATGGCAAGAAACTGGAAAGTACTGAAGTACAAAGGGATCTGGGGGTCCTGGTGCACGAAACTCAAAAGGTTAGTATGCAGGTGCAGCAAGTGATTAAGAAGGCCAATGGAATGTTGGCTTTCATTGCTAGGGGGATAGAATATAAAAATAGGGAGGTATTGCTTCAGTTGTACAAGGTATTGGTGAGACCGCACCTGGAATACTGCGTACAGTTTTGGTGTCCATACTTAAGAAAGGACATACTTGCTCTCGAGTCAGTACAAAGAAGGTTCACTCGGTTAATCCCGGGGATGAGGGGATGGACATATGAGGAGAGGTTGAGTAGATTGGGACTCTACTCATTGGAGTTCAGAAGAATGAGAGGCGATCTTATTGAAACATATAAGATTGTGAAGAGGTTGGATTGGGTGGATGCGGGGAGGATGTTCCCGATGATGGGTGAAATTGAACTAGGGGGCATAGTCTTAGAATAAGGGGCTGCTCTTTCAAAACTGAGATGAGGAGGAACTACTTCACTCAGAGGGTGGTAGGTCCATGGAATATGCTGCCCCAAAAAGCTGTAGAAGCTACATCATTACATAAATTTAAAACAGAAATAGACAATTTCCTAGAAGTAAAGGGAATTAAGGGTTACGGGGAGCGGGCAGGAATTTGGACATGAGTCTAGGTTCGGATCGGTCATGGCCCTGTGGGTAGCGGAGCGGGCCCAGGGGCCATGTAGCCTGATCCTGCTCCTATTTCGGGTGTCTAATTCTGTTAGATTCAGGAGATGGTTCTGTGATAGTGGATTGGCGGTTAGGGTCAGATCAGCCATGATCTTATTGAATGGCGGAGCAGGCTCGAGGGGCCGATTGGCCTACTCCTGCTCCTATTTCTTATGTTCTTATGTTCTTATGTGACTTTTTCCCCTTATTATTCCTTATCTCCACCCAAACTTTTTCACTATCCTGATCCTTTGACCCAATATCATTTCTGACTATTGCAGTGATTCCATCCTTGATTAACATAGCAACCCCACCACCCATTCCTTCCTGTCTGTCCTTCCTAATTGTCAAATACCCTTGTATGTTTAGTTCCCAGTCATGATTATCTTGCAGCCATGTTTCCATAATGGCCACTAGATCATACCCATGTGTAGTTATTTGTACCGTCAACTCATCAATTTTGTTACGAATGTTGCGTGCATTCAGATAAAGAACTTTCAAATATGTTTTGTGACAATTTATTCCTGCTTTTACCCCTTTTACTACTTTGCCTTTATCATTATACATTCTGTCCCTTCCTGACACGCTCTGGTTTTTAATTCCCCCACTGCTACCTTGCTCTATTGCCTTCTCCGCTGTCATTTTTATTTTTCGCTCTCTTAAAACCTCCCCCCCACTAATTAGTTTAAAGTCCTCTCTACAGCCCTAGTTATTCGATTCGCCAGGACTCTAGTCCCAGCACTGGCCAAGTGAAGTCCGTCCCAACGGAACAGCTCTCTCCTGTCCCAGTACTGATGCCAGTGTCACAGGAAGCAAAACCCATTTCTCCCACACCAGTCTTTGAGCCACGCATTTAACTCTCTAATTTTATTTACCCTAGCCAAATTTGCACGTGGCTCAAGTAGTAATCCAGAGATTATTACCCTTGTGGTTCTGCTTTTTAATTTGGCCCCTAGCTGCTCAAACTCCCTCAGCAGAACCTCCTTCCTTGTCCTATCTATGTCGTTGGTACCAACATGGACCACGACAACTGGATCCTCCCCCTCCCACTCCAAGCTTCTCTCCAGCCCAGAGGAGATGTCCTTAACCCTGGCAACGGGCAGGCAACACAGCCTTCGGGACTCTCGCTCTCGGCTGTAAAGAATACTCTCTATCCCCCTAACGACACTATCCCCTACCACTACAACATTTCTTTTATCTCCCTCCACTTGAATGGCCCCCCGCTCCACGGTGCTGTGGCCGGGTTGCTCCCCGCAGTCCCCGTTCCCATCCTCACAGGGAGTAAGAGCCTCAAACCTGTTGGACAAGAGCAAGGGCTGCAGCTCCTCCAACACTACCTCCTGGATCCCCATACCTGCCTCACTTCTAGTCACACCATCCTGACCCTGGCCACGGACTACATCTGAATTAATTAATCTAATTGGTGTGACTACCTCCTGATACACAGAGTCCAGGTAACTCTCCCCCTCCCTGATGTGTCTCAGTGTTTGAAGCTCGGACTCCAGCTCTTCAACACAGAGCCGGAATTCCTCGAGCAGCCAACACTTACTGCAAATGTGATCACCGTGAGCATCAATGGTGTCCACCAGCTCCCACATATTGCAGCAGCAACACATCACCTGATCTCCCATTCTATGTCATTAATTAAATTTATTAATATTATTCTTAAATACCCTCTGCCCCAATTCTAGATGATGAATATCGCACCTTAGAAACTATAAACCACAGAGTTTAAGCTTAAAAAAAGAGAGAAATACTCACCAACCAATCACTTACCCACTTTCTGGTGACATCACACTTGGATTACTTTTTACCTCTCTCCTTCTCTCTGAGTTCCATGATTGGAGACTGGTAAACCTTACCTGGTCTCTGGAGCCTTTATACAGCCGCTCAGCCCGCGATTCCCGCCAATCCTCTTACTGAGGCCTTACCTGGGTCTCGGGAGCGTTTATACAACCGCTCAGCCCGCGATTCCCGCCGATTCTCACGGGGGCCTGGGCAGCACGGACCTAATTGGAGGCTGAATCATCAGCGGCGGTATTTAAACAGTGGGAGACCAAGCAGCGCGGACCTAATTGGAGGTGGTATCAGCGGCGGTATTTAAATAGCAGGAGACCAGGCGGTGCGGACCAAATTGGAGGCGGTATCAGCGATGGTATTTAAATAGCGAAGACCAGGTGCTGTGGACCTAATTGGAGGCTGTATCAGCGGCGGTATTTAAACAGCAGGAGACCAGGCAGCGCGGACCTAATTGGTGGCGGTATCAGCGGCGGTATTTAAAGAGCGGGAGACCAGGCGGTGCGGACCTAATTGGAGGTGGTATCAGCGATGGTATTTAAACAGCGGTGGACCAGGCAGCGCAGACCAAATTGGAGGCGATATCAGCGGCGTTATTTAAACAGGGGGGAGTCCAGGCAGCGCGGATCTAATTGGAGGCGATATCAGCGGTGTTATTTAAACAGTGGGGAGTCCAGGCATCATGGACCTAAGTGGAGGCGGTATCATCGGCGGTATTTAAACAGCAGGAGATCAGGCAGCGCGGACCTAATTGGAGGCGATATTGGCGGCGGTATTTATACAGCGGGAGACCGGGTAGAGCGGACCTAATAAGAGGCTGTATCAGCCGTGGTATTTAAACAGTGGGAGACAGGGCAGAGCGGACCTAATTTGAGGTGGCATCAGTGGCGGTATTTAAACAGCGGGAGACCAGGCAGTGCGGACCTAATTGGAGGTGGTATCAGAGGCGGGATTTAAACAGCGGGAGACCAGGCAATGCGGGCCTAATTGGAGGCGGTATCAGCGGCAGAATTTAAACAGGGGAAGACCAGGCAGCGCAGACCTAATTGGAGGCGGTATCAGCAGCGGTGTTTGAACAGCGGGAGACTGGGCAGCATGGACCAATTTGCAGATGGTATCAGCGGTGGTATTTAAACAGTGGGAGATCAGGCAGCGTGGACCTAATTGGAGGCGGTAACTGCAACAGTATTTAAACAGCGGGAGACCAGGCAGCGCGGACCTAATTGGAGGCTGTATCAGCGATGGTATTTAAACAGCGGGGGACCAGGCAGCATGGACCTAATTGGCACTTGTATCAGCGACGGTATTTAAACAGCGGAGACCTGGCAGCACGGACCTAATTGGAGGCGATATCAATGGCGGTAATTAAACAGCGGGAGACCAGGCAGCGCGGACCTAATTGGAGGTGGTATCAGCGGCAGTATTTAAACAGCGGGAGACCAGACACGCGCGGACCTAATTGGAGGCCGTATCAGTGGCGGTATTTAAAGTGCGGGGACCAGGCAGCACGGACCTAATTGGAGGCGGTATCAGCGGCGGTATTTAAACAGCGGGAGACCAGGCAGCGCGGACCTAATTGGAGGCGGTGTTCGCGGCGGTATTTAAACAGCGGGAGATCGGGCAGTGTGGACCTAATTGGAGGCGTTGTCCGCGGCGGTGTTAAAACAGCGGAGACCAGGCAGCACGGACCTAATGGGAGGCGATATCAGCGGTGGTAATTAAACAGCGGGAGACCAGGCAGCGCAGGCCTAATTGGAGGCGATATCGGCGGCGATATTTAAACAGTGGGAGACCGGGCAGCGCGGACCTAATTGGAGGCACTATCAGCAGCGGTATTTAAAGTGCAGGGACCAGGCAGCTCGGACCTAATTGGAGGCGATATCAGCGGCGGTATTAAACAGCGGGAGACCAGGCAGCGCAGACCTAAGTGGAGGCGGTAACAGCGGTGGTATTTAAGGTGCGGGGACCAGGTAGCGCGGACCAAATTGGAGGCATTATCAGCGGCAGTATTTAAACAGCGGGAGGCCAGGTAGCACGGACCTAATTGGAGGCGGTATCAGCGGCGGTATTTAAAGTGCGGGGACCAGGCAGCGCGGACCTAATTGGAGGCGGTATCAGCGGCGGTAATTAAACAGTGGGAGACCGGGCAGCGTGGACCTAATTGGAGGCGTTGTCCGCGGCGGTGTTTAAACAGCCGGAGACCAGGCAGCACGGACCTAATTGGAACTTGTATCAGCGGCGGTATTTAAACAGCGGAGACCAGGCAGCACGGACCTAATGGGAGGCGATGTCAACGATGGTAATTAAACAGCGGGAGACCAGGCAGCGCAGACCTAATTGGAGGCGATATCGGCGGCGATATTTAAACAGCGGGAGACCGGGCAGCGCAGACCTAATTGGAGGCATCATCAGCAACGGTATTTAAACAGTGGGAGACCAGGCAATGTGGACCTAATTGGAGGCGGTATTAGCGATGGTATTTAAACAGCGGGAGACCAGGCAGCACAGACGTAATTGGAGGCAGTATCAGCGGCGGTATTTAAACAGCGGGAGACCAGGCAGGGCCGTCCTAATTGGAGGCAGTATCAGCGGCGATATTTAAACAGCGGGAGACCAGGCAGCGCGGATCTAATTGGAGGTGGTATCAGCGGCGGCGTTATTTAAACACGGGGAGACCAGGCAGCGCGGACCTAATTGGAGGCGGTATTGGCGGCGATATTTAAACAGCGGGAGAACAGGCAGAGCGGACATAATTGGAGGCGGTATCAGCGGCGGTATGTAAACAGTGGGGTACCAGGCAGTGCAGAGCTAATTGCAGGCGGTATCAGCGACGGTATTTAAACAGCGGGAGACCAGGCAGGGCCGTCCTAATTGGAGGCAGTATCAGCGGCGATGTTTAAACAGCGGGAGACCAGGCAGCGCGGATCTAATTGGAGGTGGTATCAGCGGCGGCGTTATTTAAACACCGGGAGACCAGGCAGCACGGACCTAATTGGAGGCGGTATTGGCAGCAATATTTAAACAGCGGGAGAACAGGCAGAGCGGACATAATTGGAGGCGGTATCAGCGGCGGTATGTAAACAGTGGGGTACCAGGCAGCGCAGAGCTAATTGCAGGCGGTATCAGCGACGGTATTTAAACAGCTGGATACCAGGCAGCGCGGACCTAATTGGAGGGGGTATCAGCAGCGGTGTTTAAACTGTGGGAGACGAGGCAGCGCGGACCTAATTGGATGTGGTATCAGCGGTGGTATTTAAACAGCGGAAGACCAGGCAGCATGGACCTAATTGGAGGCGGTATTAAACAGCGGGAGACCAGGCAGCGAGGACCTAATTGGAGGCGGTATCAATGGCAGTACTTAAAGAGCGGGAGACCGGGCAGCGCGGACATAATTGGAGGCAGTATCAGCGGTGGTATTTAAACACCGGGAGACCAGGCAGCGCGGACCTAATTGGAGGCAGTATCAGCGGTGGTATTTAAACAGCGGGAGACCGGGCAGCGCGGACCTAATTGGAGGTGGTATCAGAGGCTGTATTTAAAAAGTGGGAGACCAGGCAGCGCGGACCTAATTGGAGGCAGTATCAGCGGTGGTATTTAAACAGCGGGAGACCGGGCAGCGCGGACCTAATTGGAGGCAGTATCAGCGGCGGAATATAAACAGCGGGAGACAAGGCAGCACGGAACCAATTGGAGGCTGTATCAGCAGCGGTATATAAACAGCAGGAGTCCGGGCAGCGTGGACATAATTGGAGGCGGTATCAGTGGTGGTATTTAAACAGCGGGAGACCGGGCAGCGCGGATCTAATTCGGGACGTTATCAGTGGTGGTATTTAAGCAGCAGTGGACCAGGCAGCACAAACTAATTGGAGGCGGTATCAGCAGCGGCGGTATTTAATTAGCGGGAGACCGGGCTGCGTGGACCTAATTGGAGGCGATATCAGCGGCGGTATTTAAACAGCCGGAGAGCAGGCAGCGCGGTCCTAATTGGAGGCGGTATCAGTGGCCGTATTTAAGCAGCAGGAGACCAGAGAGCGTGGACCTAATTGGAGGCGGTATCAGCGGCGGCATTTAAACAGCACGGGTCCAGGCCGTGCACACCTAATTAGAGGCGGTATCAGCGGCGATATTTAGCAGCGGGAGACCGGTCAGCGTGGAACTAATTGGGGGCGGAATTAGTGCCGGTATTTAAACAGCGGGAGACCAGTCAGCGCCGACCTAATTGGAGGCGGTATTAGCGGCGGTATTTAAACAGCAGGAGCCCGGGCAGTGCAAACCTAATTGGAGGCGGTATCAACGGCGGTATTGAAACAGTGGAAACCAGGCATCGCTGACCTAATTGGAGGCGGTATCAGTGGCGGTATTTAAACAGAATGAGGCCGCGCAGCGCGGATCTAAGTGGAGTCCATATCAGCGGCAGTGTTTAAACAGGCGGGAGACCGGGCAGAGCGGACCTAATTGGAGGCGGTATCAGCGGCGGTATTTAAACAGTGGGAGACCAGGCAGAGCGGACCTAATTGGAGGCAGTATCAATGGCGGCTGTAATTAAACAGTGGGAGACCAGGCAGCACGGACCTAATTGGAGGCGGTATCAGCGGCAGTATTTAAACAGCGAGGGACCAGGCAGCGTGGACCTAATTGGAGGCGGTATCTGCGGCGGTATTTAAACAGCACGGGACCAGGCCATGCGCACCTATTTAGAGGCGGTATCAGCGGCGATATTTAGCAGCGGGAGACTGGTCAGCGCGGAACTAATTGGATGCGGTATTAGTGGCGGAATTTAAACAGTGGGGGACCAGGCAGCACGGACCTAATTGGAGGCGGTATCAGCGGCAGTATGTAAACAGTGGGGTAACAGGTAGCGCAGAGGTAATTGCAGGCGGTATCAGCAGCGGTATTTAAACAGCGGGACACCAGGCAGCGCAGACCAAATTGCAGGCGGTATCAGCGACGGTATTTAAACAGCGGTGACGAGGCAGCGCAGACCTAATTGGAGGTGGTATCAGCAGCGGTGTTTAAACAGCAGGAGACAAGGCAGCGCGGACCTAATTGGATGTGGTATCAGCGGTGGTATTTAAACAGCGGAAGACCAGGCAGCATGGACCTAATTGGAGGCGGTATTAAACAGCGGGAGACCAGGCAGCGAGGACCTAATTGGAGGCGGTATCAATGGCAGTACTTAAAGAGCGGGAGACCGGGTAGCGCGGACCTAATTGGAGGCAGTATCAGCGGTGGTATTTAAACAGCGGGAGACCGGGCAGCGCGGACCTAATTGGAGGCGGTATCAGAGGCTGTATTTAAAAAGTGGGAGACCAGGCAGCGCGGACCTAATTGGAGGCAGTATCAGCGGTGGTATTTAAACAGCGGGAGACCGGGCAGCGCGGACCTAATTGGAGGCAGTATCAGCGGCGGAATATAAACAGTGGGAGACAAGGCAGCACGGAACCAATTGGAGGCTGTATCAGCAGCGGTATATAAACAGCAGGAGTCCGGGCAGCGTGGACATAATTGGAGGCGGTATCAGTGGTGGTATTTAAACAGCGGGAGACCGGGCAGCGCGGATCTAATTCGGGACGTTATCAGTGGTGGTATTTAAGCAGCAGTGGACCAGGCAGCACAAACTAATTGGAGGCGGTATCAGCAGCGGCGGTATTTAATTAGCGGGAGACTGGGCTGCGTGGACCTAATTGGAGGCGATATCAGCGGCGGTATTTAAACAGCCGGGGAGCAGGCAGCGCGGTCCTAATTGGAGGCGGTATCAGTGGCCGTATTTAAGCAGCAGGAGACCAGAGAGCGTGGACCTAATTGGAGGCGGTATCAGCGGCGGCATTTAAACAGCACGGGTCCAGGCCGTGCACACCTAATTAGAGGCGGTATCAGCGGCGATATTTAGCAGCGGGAGACCGGTCAGCGCGGAACTAATTGGGGGCGGTATTAGTGCCGGTATTTAAACAGCGGGAGACCAGTCAGCGCCGACCTAATTGGAGGCGGTATTAGCGCCGGTATTTAAACAGCAGGAGCCCGGGCAGTGCAAACCTAATTGGAGGCGGTATCAACGGCGGTATTGAAACAGTGGAAACCAGGCATCGCTGACCTAATTGGAGGCGGTATCAGTGGCGGTATTTAAACAGAATGAGACCGCGCAGCGTGGATCTAAGCGGAGTCCATATCAGCGGCAGTGTTTAAACAGGCGGGAGACCGGGCAGAGCGGACCTAATTGGAGGCGGTATCAGCGGCGGTATTTAAACAGCGGGAGACCAGGCAGAGCGGACCTAATTGGAGGCAGTATCAATGGCGGCTGTAATTAAACAGTGGGAGACCAGGCAGCACGGACCTAATTGGAGGCGGTATCAGCGGCAGTATTTAAACAGCGAGGGACCAGGCAGCGTGGACCTAATTGGAGGCGGTATCTGCGGCGGTATTTAAACAGCACGGGACCAGGCCATGCGCACCTATTTAGAGGCGGTATCAGCGGCGATATTTAGCAGCGGGAGACTGGTCAGCGCGTAACTAATTGGATGCGATATTAGTGGCGGAATTTAAACAGTGGGGGACCAGGCAGCACGGACCTAATTGGAGGCGGTATCAGCGGCAGTATGTAAACAGTGGGGTAACAGGTAGCGCAGAGGTAATTGCAGGCGGTATCAGCAGCGGTATTTAAACAGCGGGAGACCAGGCAGCGCAGACCAAATTGCAGGCGGTATCAGCGACGGTATTTAAACAGCGGTGACGAGGCAGCGCATACCTAATTGGAGGTGGTATCAGCAGCGGTGTTTAAACAGCAGGAGACAAGGCAGCGCGGACCTAATTGGATGTGGTATCAGCGGTGGTATTTAAACAGCGGAAGACCAGGCAGCATGGACCTAATTGGAGGCGGTATTAAACAGCGGGAGACCAGGCAGCGAGGACCTAATTGGAGGCGGTATCAATGGCAGTACTTAAAGAGCGGGAGACCGGGCAGCGCGGACATAATTGGAGGCAGTATCAACGGTGGTATTTAAACACCGGGAGACCAGGCAGCGCGGACCTAATTGGAGGCAGTATCAGCGGTGGTATTTAAACAGCGGGAGACCGGGCAGCGCGGACCTAATTGGAGGCGGTATCAGAGGCTGTATTTAAAAAGTGGGAGACCAGGCAGCGCGGACCTAATTGGAGGCAGTATCAGCGGTGGTATTTAAACAGCCGGAGAGCAGGCAGCGCGGTCCTAATTGGAGGCGGTATCAGTGGCCGTATTTAAGCAGCAGGAGACCAGAGAGCGTGGACCTAATTGGAGGCAGTATCAGCGGCGGTATTTAAACAGCACGGGTCCAGGCCGTGCACACCTAATTAGAGGCGGTATCAGCGTTGATATTTAGCAGCGGGAGACCGGTCAGCGCGGAACTAATTGGATGCGGTATTAGTGGCGGAATTTAAACAGTGGGGGACCAGGCAGCACGGACCTAATTGGAGGCGGTATCAGCGGCAGTATGTAAACAGTGGGGTAACAGGTAGCGCAGAGGTAATTGCAGGCGGTATCAGCAGCGGTATTTAAACAGCGGGAGACCAGGCAGCGCAAACCAAATTGCAGGCGGTATCAGCGACGGTATTTAAACAGCGGTGACGAGGCAGCGCAGACCTAATTGGAGGTGGTATCAGCAGCGGTGTTTAAACAGCAGGAGACAAGGCAGCGTGGACCTAATTGGATGTGGTATCAGCGGTGGTATTAAAACAGCGGAAGACCAGACAGCATGGATCTAATTGGAGGCGGTATCAGCGGCGGTATTTGAACAGCGGGAGACCAGGCAGCGAGGACCTAATTGGAGGCGGTATCAGCAACGGTATTTACAACAGTGGGAGACCAGGCAGTGCGGACCTAATTGGAGGCGGTATCAGCAGCGGTATTTAAACAGCGGGAGACCAGGCAGGGCCGTCCTAATTGGAGGTGATATCAGTGGCGGCGGTATTTAAACACCGGGTGTCCAGGCAGCGTGGAGCTAATTGGAGGCGGTATCGGCAACGGTATTTAATCAGCGGTGACCAGGCAGTGCGGACCTAATTGGAGGTGGTATCAGCAGCGGTGTTTAAACTGCGGGAGATGAGGCAGGGCAGACCTAATTGGATCTGGTATCAGCGGCGGTATTTAAACAGCAGGAGACCAGGCAGCGCGGACCAAATTGGATGTGGTATCAGCGGCGGTAATTAAACAGCGGGAGACCAGGCAGCACAGACCTAATTGGAGGCAGTATCAGCGGTGGTATTTAAACAGCGGGAGACCGGGCAGCGCGGACCTAATTGGAGGCGGTATCAGCGGTGTTATTTAAGCAGCGGGTGACCAGGCAGCGCGGACCTAATTGGAGGAAGTATCAGCGGCGGAATATAAACAGCGGGAGACAAGGCAGCACGGAACCAATTGGAGGCAGTATCAGCAGCGGTATATAAACAGCAGGAGTCCGGGCAGCGTGGACATAATTGGAGGCAGTATCAGTGGTGGTATTTAAACAGCGGGAGACCGGGCAGCGCGGATCTAATTCGAGACGTTATCAGTGGTGGTATTTAAACAGTAGGGGACCAGGCAGCACAAACTAATTGGAGGCGGTATCAGCGGCGGCGGTATTTAATTAGCGGGAGAACGGGCTGCGTGGACCAAATTGGAGGCGGTATCAGCAGCGGTATTTAAACAGCCGGAGAGCAGGCAGCGCGGTCCTAATTGGAGGCGGTATCAGTGGCCGTATTTAAGCAGCAGGAGACCAGAGAGCGTGGACCTAATTGGAGGCGGTATCAGCGGCGGTATTTAAACAGCACGGGACCAGGCCGTGCGCACCTAATTAGAGGCGGTATCAGCGGCGATATTTAGCAGCGGGTGACCGGTCAGCGCGGAACTAATTGGGGGCGGTATTAGTGCCGGTATTTAAACAGCGGGAGACCAGTCAACGCCGACCTAATTGGAGGCGGTATTAGCGGCAGTATTTAAACAGCGGAAGACGGGCAGTGCAAACCTAATTGGAGGCGTTATGAACGGCGATATTGAAACAGTGGAAACCAGGCATCGCTGACCTAATTGGAGGCGGTATCAGTGGCGGTATTTAAACAGAATGAGACCGCGCAGCGCGGATCTAAGTGGAGTCCATATCAGCGGCAGTGTTTAAATAGGCGGGAGACCGGGCAGAGCGGACCTAATTGGAGGCGGTATCAGCGGCGGTATTTGAACAGCGGGAGACCAGGCAGAGCGGATCTAATTGGAGGCGGTATCAATGGCGGCTGTAATTAAACAGTGGGAGACCAGGCAGCACGGACCTAATTGGAGGCGGTATCAGCGGCAGTATTTAAACAGCGAGTGACCAGGCAGTGTGGACCTAATTGGAGGTGGCATCAACGGCGGCGGTATTTAAACAGCAGGAGTCCGGGCAGTGCTGCCCTTATTGGAGGCAGTATCAGCGGCGATATTTAAACAGCGAGAGACCAGGCAGCGAAGACCTTATTGGAGATGGTATCAGCGGCGGTACTTAAACAGCGGGAGACCGGGCAGCACGGATCTAATTGAAGGCAGTATCAGCGGAGGTATTTAAACAGTGGGAGACCGGGATTCGCGGACCTAATTGGAGGCGATATCAACAGCGGCATTTAAACACCGGGAGACCAGGCAGCGTGGGTCTAATTGGAGGCGTTATCAGCGGCGGTATTTAAACATCGGGGGACCAGGCGGCACAGACCTAATTGGAGACGGTATCAGCAGCGGTATTTAAACAGCGTGGGACCAGGCCGTGCACACCTAATTAGAGGCGGTATCGGCGGCGATATTTAGCAGCGGGAGACTGGTCAGCACGGACCTAATTGGAGGCAGTATCAGCGGTGGCATTTGAACAACGGGAGACCAGGCAGGGCGGACATAATTGGAGGCAGTATCAGCGGCGATATTTAAACAGGCAGGAGACCGGGAAGAGTGAATCTAATTGGAGGCGGTATCACCGGCGGTATTTAGTCAGCGGGAGACCAGGCAGTGCGGACCTAATTGGAGGTGGTATCAGCGGCGGTATTGAAAAAGTGGGAGACCAGGCAGCACGGACCTAATTGGAGGCAGTATCAGCGGTGGTATTTAAACAGCGGGAGACCAGGCAGTGCGGACCTAATTGGATGCGGTATCAGCGGCGCCATTTAAACAGCGGGAGACCAGTCAACGCTGACCTAATTGGAGGCAGTATCAGCGGCGATATTTAAATAGTGGGATACTAGACAGCACGGACCTAATTGGATGCGGTATCAGCGGCGCTATTTAAACAGCGGGAGACCAGTCAATGCAGACCTAATTGGAGGCAGTATCAGCGGTGGTATTTAAACAGCGGGAGACCGGGCAGCGCGGACCTAATTGGAGGCGGTATCAGCGACGGAATATTAACAGCGGAAGACAAGGCAGCACGGACCTAATGAGAGGCAGTATCAGCAGCGGTATATAACCAGCGGGAGACCGGGCAGCGTGGACATAATTGGAGGCGGTATCAGTGGTGGTATTTAAACAGCGGGAGACCGGGCAGCGCTAACCTAATTGGAGACATTATCAGTGGTGGTATTTTAATAGCGGGGGACCAGGCAGCACAAACTGATTGGAGGCGGTATCAGCGGCGGCAGTATTTAAATAGCGGGAGACCGGGCTGCACGGACCTAATTGGAGGCAGTATCAACGGCGGTATTTAAACAGCCGGAGAGCAGGCAGCACGGACCTAATTGGAGGCGGTATCAGTGGCCGTATTTAAGCAGCAGGAGACCAGAGAGCATGGACCTAATTGGAGGCGGTATCAGTGGCGGTATTTAAACAGCACGGGACCAGGCCGTGCACACCTAATTAGCGGCGGTATCAGCGGCGATATTTAGCAGCGGGAGACCGGTCAGCACGGAACTAATTGGATGCGGTATTAGTGGCGGTATTTAAACAGCGGGAGACCAGTCAGCGCTGACCTAATTGGAGGCGGTATCAGCGGCGGTATTTAAACAGCGGGAGCCCGGGCAGCGCAGACCTAATTGGAGGTAGTCTCAGCGGCGGTATTTAAACAGCAGGAGACCAGGCAGCCCGGACCTAATTGGAGGCAGTATCAGCGGCTGTATTTTAACAGAAGGAGACTAGGCAGTGTGGACCTAAGTGGAGGTGGTATCACCGGTGGTATTTAAACAGCGGGAGACCAGGCAGCGCAGACCTAATGGATAGCGGTATCAGCGGTGGTATTTAAACAGCGGGAGACCGGGCAGAGTGGACCTAATTGGAGGCAGTATCAATGACGGTGCTAAAACAGCAGGAGACCAGTCAGCGCTGACCTAATTGGAGGCGGTATCAGCGGCGGTATTTAAACAGCGAAGACCAGGCAGCGCGGACCTAATTGGAGGCGGTATCAATGGCAGTACTTAAAGAGCGGGAGACCTGGCAGTGTGGACCTAATTGGAGGCAGTATCAGCGGCAGTGTTTAAACAGGCGGGAGACCGGGCAGAGCAGACCTAATTTGAGGCAGTATCAGCGGCGGTATTAAACAGCGGGAGACCAGGCAGGGCCGTCCTATCAGCGGCGATATTTAAACAGCAGGAGACCAGGCAGCATGGACCTAATTGGAGGTGGTATCTGCGGCTGTATTGGAACAGCGGGAGACCGGGAAGCGCGGAATTAATTCATGATGGTGTCAGTGGCGATATTTAAACAGCGGGAGACTAGGCAGCGCGGACCTAATTGGAGGTGGTATCAGCGGCGGTATGTAAACAGTGGGAGACCAGGCAGCATGTGTAGTGTCCGTGTGTTGATAAAGACACTGAAGACAGGAGTTGGTATTTAGGTGTTTACTAAGCAAAGTCTGGGGGGGTTCTAACGGATATACACAATATACAGGCTTATATAGCCCGAGTGGCCATTACCGGCATTACAGCACACCTGGGGCTCTTAAAGGCACATATACTACAATTCCTCCCCTTTTAGCTAACCAGTACATCATATTTTAAGTAATTATTAATTACATGTTATAAGAAAAATAATATACACATTGCTGTAGTTAATTAATTAAAAGTCAGTCTCTCAGGAGGCTCCCTGACTCAGTCCGGATAACGCCTCGGGGGTGTAGTAGTTTCTGGTGGTGCAGTAGGTTCTTTTGGCAAGGCTGATTCGGCTTGAATGCCAGTGTCGGGTTCATCCGGTTTCAGTATCACCGGATCGGAGGTAGATATGGGTATCTCTACTTCATCGTTAGACGTATAGAGTTGTGGTGTAGGTTGTCCCTTTTCGGATGACTTTATGATTTGGTCAGCATGGCGCCTTATTATGCTTTCTCCAATGTCCACGGTATACATCAGTGGTCCTAGTCGTGTGCAGATAGTTCCAGGCTGCCATTTCTCGGTACGGTAGTCCCGGGCCAAAACTTGTTGACCTATCTGGAAGGTTCTAGTTGGCCTTTCATTCATGCCTTGAAACTGCAGGTTCTCCATGTCCCTTCTGATGTTGGGCTTGACCAAATCCAGCCGGCATCTTAGGTTTCTATTGAAGAACATCATGGCGGGAGTTTGGTTGGTAACCATATGTGTTGCATTCCTGTATGCAAATAAGAAGTTATCCATCTTGTGCTGAAGTATTATGCCTTCATTACCCATGGCCTTTATGGCCTTCTTGAAGGTCTGGACAAACCTTACAGCCAATCCATTGGTGGCGGGATGGTATGGGGCGGACGTGTAGTGCTTAACCCCATTGTTTTTTAAGAACTTTCTGAATTCTTCGGACACAAATTGCAGTCCATTATCAGAACATATCTGTTCAGGCAGCCCATTCCCGGCAAATATGGTCCTTAATACTGTGATGGTTTTTTCCGTGGTGGTGGAGGACATCTTTATTACCTCCAGCCACTTGGAGTGTGCATCAACCGCGATTAAGAACATTGAGTCCATAAATGGACCAGCAAAGTCGATGTGCACCCTTTGCCAGGGAGATGAGGGCCACTCCCATGGATGTAGAGGGGCTTGTGGTGGAGCGTTTTGGACCTTCTGGCATCCTAGGCAGCTCTTGGTCATTTCTTTGATGTCTCCATCGATACCTGGCCACCATACAAACGCCCTAGCTAGGTTCTTCATTTTCACTCCACCCAGATGCCCCTCGTGAAGCTCCTTTAGCACTTTATCCTGGAGTTTGGGTGGAACCACCACTCTGGATCCACACATCAAGGTTCCTCGGCACACTGACAGCTGTTCTCTTCTTTGCGAGAATGCTGGCAACAGTGGTTCGCCATGTGCTGGCCATCCCTTCACTGTTAATTCGTAGACCCGTGAGAGAGTCGGGTCATTTCTCGTCTCCCATTCAATGGCAGAATTTGTTACTGGTAGACATTCCACTATGGTAGAGTGGAACATCTCTACTGGGTCTACTGTCGGTGCCTCTTCTACCGTTGGCAACGGTAGGCGCGATAAACCGTCAGCATTCCCATGCTGTTTTGATCCTTTGTATTCTATGTTGTATTGGTTTGCCCCTAGAAAAAGGGACCACCTCTGTAGCCTTTGCGCTGTCATAATGGGAACACCCTTTTTAGGGTTGAATATGGAGATGAGGGGTTGATGGTCAGTCAACAAGGTAAATTTTTGTCCGTGTAGGTAATGGTTGAATTTCTTCACTCCCCATAACCGGCTGAGTGCTTCCCTGTCGATTTGGGCATCGTTACGCTCAGCTGAGCTTAATGAGCGTGACGCAAAAGCTATCGGCCGTTCTGAGCCATCAGGGAATTTATGGGATAATACTGCTCCTATGCCGTAAGGGGATGCATCGCACGCCAGTCTGATTGGCAGTGATGGGTTGTAATGAGCCAAAACTTCTTTGGATGTGATTAAGCCTTTGCATTTATGGAAGGCACGTTTACAGTCTTCGTTCCATTTCCAAATCACTCCTGTTTGTAGAAGTTCATTAAGAGGGTGTAGAAGAGTTGATAAGTTCGGTAAAAATTTATGATCGTAATTTATTAATCCTAGGAATGACCTTAATTGTGAAACATTTTCAGGTGCTGGGGCTTTTATGACCGCTTCAATTTTTTCAGGTGACTTATGCAACCCTTCCTTATTAATTATGTGGCCACAATATGATATCTGATTTTGGAAATTTCGCACTTGGGGCAATTTGCTCGTAGGCCCCGTTCTTTCAGCCTAGTGAGCACCTGCTCCAAATTGGCAAGGTGCTCGTTGTCGTTTTCTCCTGTTACAAGGATGTTGTCTAGGTAGCATTGAGTCCCCGGAATCCTTTGCAGGACTTGCTCCATAGCTCTTTGCCAGATAGCTGGAGCTGATGCTACTCCAAAAAACAGTTGATTGTACTAGTACAGGCCTTTGTGTGTGTTTATCGTGAGATACTTTTTAGAGGTCTCCTCAACCTCCATTTGTAGATATGTCTGTGCCAAGTCAATTTTGGTGAAACGTTTCCCTCCAGATAGTGAGGCGAAAATATCTTCTATCCTCGGAAGAGGATTCTGTACTGTGTGAAGGACCGGGTTTACAGTCACCTTGAAGTCTCCACAGATGCGAATTTTTCTCTGTTCTTCAGATTTATCATTATTCAATGTTTTTTTCATGACTGGAACGATGGGTGTTGCCCACTCGCTCCAATCTATTTTGGATAATACGCCTGCCTTTTCCAAATTCTCCAGCTCTGCCTCGACTGCTGGACGAATTGCGTATGGCACCGGTCTTGCCTTAAAAAATTTGGGAATTGCTGCATCTGCCACTTTTATTGAGGCGGTGATGCCTTTCAATGTTCCTAGTTTCTCTTGAAACACTTCTTTGGCGTTGGCCAAGATGTCTTTTAATTGTTCAGGTATGATGTCATCATTGTTTATTTTCTTACTGGTCACCGTCAGTGCCTGAATGGAGTGCCAGTCTAAACGTATCTTTCTGATCCATTCACGTCCCAACAACGGTGGACCACCATCTTGTAGAATGTATAAATACAACTTTTGTATTTTTTTGCCGTTGTATACAACAGGCACCCTTATTTTTCCTTTGGGGTATACTTTCTGCCCCGTATATGTTTTTAAGATAATGGATGTGTCTTTTAGAGGTATATGCGAAAATAGCCTCTCGTGATCCCGTCGATTTATTATGGTTAGAGCTGATCCTGTATCTAGCTCCATTTTAACAGGGGACCCTGCTATCATGAGGGTAACCCAAATGGTTTGGTAATCATCTTTGGCAAGTACATTATATAATTTGAGACAGCTTAGTCTCTTGTTTTCGGAGTCGCTATCGCTCTTCTGGTCTTCGGAGCTACTGTCTGTCATCATTTGTACCTTCCTGTACTTTCCTTTATTGATTTTTTTTTTTCTGTCTGTGGATTTGTTTTGTCCAGATCGGCATACCTGTGCAATGTGTCCAATCTTTCCGCATTGCCTGCATGCTTTGTCTTTGAACCAGCAGTCCTTCTGGTTATGGGTGGATCTGCCGCAGCGATAACATCTTTTGAAACCCTGTGTCATTTCATGGGTGCCGAAGTCCTGTGTCTTTTGTTGTATCTCTGCAGCTCCTCTTGCTGCTGCTTCGTATGATGCAGCCATGCTGAAAGCTTTGTCCAATGTTAAATCTTTTTCAGAAAGCAGCCTTTTTTGTGTCCCTTCACTTAAGAGACCGCAAACGAATTTGTCTCGAAGATAATCTGCTAGTCCTGCCCCGAATTGGCAGTACTTTGATAGCTTTCTTAATTCGGTTAGGTAATCAGCGTTACTTTCATTCTTGTGTTGATTTCTCTTGAAGAATTTGAATCGTTCCGCTATCAGCAGCGGTGTTGGGTTTAAGTGCTCCTGCAGGGTATCAACAATTTCTTTAAAATTCTTGTCCTTTGGTTTGGCTGGAGTGATTAAATTTTGTAACAGCCCGTATACCTTTGCGCCCATTAGGTTCAGCAGTACTGAAGCTTTTTTTTCATCTTCTATTCCATTTGCAGTGCAATATACCTCTACTCTTTCCACGTATGTGGTCCAATCCTCTATTTCGCTATCAAAAGCATCAATATTGCCAGACTTAGGCATTTCAGAAAAGATATGGCGCTTCCCGCGCTTTTCTTTCTTTTCAGCAGCAAAGATATGGCGCTTCCCGTGCTTTCCCGCCGCTGCTGCCGATGACAATGCTGTTTCCCGCGGTTTCCGTTCTTTGTTTTTTTAAAAAAAAATTATTTGTTTACAGTTGGAGACTCGTTCCCGCCGGACTTTCTCTCCAGGTCTGAACGCTGACCTGCTTGCCGCGCCGGCTGTCTCCCGAGTGCTCCCTCCCAGTCCGTTATTGCTTGCCTCCGATTTCGCTGCCTGTCTCAGCTGTAGAGCCAGCCGCTGGAGCCCAAGCCTGATGCCCAGGAAGGATTAGCGCAGTACCTGCCACCTGCTTGGCCAGCTGGTGAAACCACAGCTTCTCTCACTTTCTTGAGTCTTCTGGAGGCCCGAGGAATCAATGTCCTTGAGGTGCTGCCGAATTGCAGGTAAGTCCGTTTCCACTTCGTCGCCACTGTAGTGTCCGTGTGTTGATAAAGACACTGAAGACAGGAGTTGGTTCATAGGTGTTTACTAAGCAAAGTCTGGGGGGGGTTCGAACGGATATACACAATATACAGGCTTATATAGCCCGAGTGGCCATTACCGGCATTACAGCACACCTGGGGCTCTGAAAGGCACATACACTACAGCATGGACCTAACTGGAAGCAATATCAGCGGCGGCGAAATTAAAACACCGGGAGACCAGGCAGAGCGGACCTAATTGGAGGCAGTATCAGAGGTGGTATTTCAACAGCGGGAGGCAAGGCAGCGCAGTCCTAATTGGAGGCGGTATCAGCGGTGTTATTTAAACAGCGGGCGACCAGGCCGCGCGGACCTAATTGGAGGCAGTATCAGCGGTGGTATTTAAACCATGGGAGACCAGGCAGCGCGTATCTAATTGGAGGCGGTATCAGCGGTGGAATATAAACAGCAGGAGACAAGGCAGCATGGACCTAATTGGAGGCAGTATCAGCGGCGGTATTTAAACAGCGGGAGGCCGGGCAGCGTGGACCTAATTGGAGACGTTATCAGTGGTGGTATTTAAACAGCGGGGGACCAGGCAGCATGAACTAATTGGAGGGGGTATCAGCGGCGGCGGTATTTAAATAGCGGGAGACCGGGCTTCACGACCTAATTGGAGGCGGTATCAGTTGCCGTATTTAAGCAGCAGGAGACCAGGCAGCGTGGACCTAATTGGAGGCAGTATTAGCGGCGGTATTTAAACAGCCCGGGACCAGGTCGTGCGCACCTAATTAGAGGCGGTATTGGCGGGGGTATTTATCAGCGGGAGACCGGTCAGCGCGGACCTAATTGGATGCGGTATTAGCGGCGATATTTAAATAGTGGGAGAGCGGGCAACATGGACGTAATTGGAGGCGATATCAGCGGCGGTATTTAAACAGCACGGGACCAGGCTGTGCGCACCAAATTAGAGGCGGTATCAGCGGCGGCATTTGAACAACGGGAGACCAGGCAGGGCGGACATAATTGGAGGAGGCATCCGCGTCGGAATTTAAACAGCGGGAGACCAGGCAGCGAGGACCTAATTGGAGGCGGTATCAGCGGCGGTATTTAAACAGCACGGGACCAGGCCCTGCGCAGCTAATTAGAGGCGGTATCAGCGGTGGCATTTGAACAACGGGAGACCAGTCAGGGCGCACATAATTGGAGGCGGCATCCGCGTCGGATTTTAAACAGCGAGAGACCAGACAGCGAGGATGTAATTGGAGGCAGTATCAGCGGCGGTATTTAAACAGCGGGAGTCCGGGCAGCGCCGACCTAATTGAAGGCGGTATCAGCGGCGGTATTTAAACAGCGGGGGACCACGCAGCACGGACCTAATTGGAGGCTGGATCAACGGTGGTATTTAAACAGCGGAAGACCAGGCAGCATGGACCTAATTGGAGGCGTTATCAACGGCGGTATTTACACAGCGCGGGACCAGGCAGCGTGGACCTAATTGGAGGCGGTATCTGCGGCGATATTTAAACAGCGGGGGACCAGGCAGCGCCGACCTAATTGGAGGCGGTATCAGCGGCGGTATTTAAACAGCGGGGGACCAGGCAGCGTGGACCTAATTGGAGGCGTTATCAGCGGCGGTATTTAAACAGTGGGAGACCAGGCAGCGCTGGACCTAATTGGAGGTGGTATCAGCGACGATATTTAAACAGCGGGAAACCGGGCAGCATGGACCTAATTGGAGGCGGTATCAGCGACAGTATTTAAACAGCGGGAGACCAGGCAGCGTGGACCTAATTGGAGGCGGTATCAGCGGCGGTATTTAAACAGTGGGAGACCAGGCAGCACGTACCTAATTGCAGGCGGTATCAGCGACAGTATTTAAACAGCCGTGACCAGGCAGCACGGACCTAATTGCAGGCGATATCAGCGGCGGCGGTATTTAAATAGCGGGAGACCAGGCAGCACGGACCTAATTGAATGCGGTATCAGCAGCGGTATTTCAACAGCGGGAGACCAGGCAGCGCTGGACCTAATTGGAGGTGGTATCAGCAGCTGTATTTGAACAGCGGGAGACCAGGCAGCACGGACCTAATTGGAGGCGGTATCAGCGACGGAATATAAACAGCGGGAGACAAGGCAGTACGGACCTAATTGGAGGTGGTATCAGTGGTCGTATTTAAACAGCGGGGTCCAGGCAGCACAAACTAATTGGAGGCGGTATCAGTGGCGGCGGCATTTAAATAGCGGGAGACTGGACTGCGTGGACCTAATTGGAGGCGGTATCAGAGACGGCGGTATTTAAATAGCGGGAGATCAGGCAGCGCGGACCTAATTGGAGGCGGTATCAGCGGCGGTATTTAAACAGCGGGGGACCGAGCAGCATGGACCTAATTGGAGGCGGTATCAGCGGCGGTATTTAAACAGCGGGGGACCGGGCAGCATGGGCCTAATTGGAGGCGCTATCAGCGGTGGTATTTAAACAGCGGGAGACCAGGCATGATGGCCCTAATTGGAGGCGGTATCAGCGGCGATATGTAAACAGCAGGAGACCAGGCAGCCCGGACCTAATTGGAGGCAATATCAGCGGCAGTGGTTAAACAGGCGGGAGACCGAGCAGAGCGGACCTAATTGGAGGCGATGTCAGCGGCGGTATTTAAACAGCGGGAGACCAGGCAGCGTGGACCTAATTGGAGATGGTATCAGCGGCAGTATTTAAACAACGGGAGCCCGGGCCTAATTGGAGGCAGTATCATTGACGGTGCTAATACAGCGGGAGACAAGTCAGCGCTGACCTAATTGGAAGCGGTATCAGCGGCGGTATTTAAACAGCGGAGACCAGGCAGCGCGGACCTAATTGGTGGCATTGTCCGCGGTGGTATTTAAACAGCAGGAGACCAGGCAGCGCGGACCTAAGTGGTGGCGGTATCATGGGCGGTATTTAAACAGCGGAGACCGGGCAGCATGGAGCTAATTGGAGGCGTTATCAGCGGTGGCATTTAAACAGCGGTAGACTGGGCAGCGCGGACCTAATTGGAGGCGGTATCAGCGGCGGTATTTAATCAGCGGGAGACCAGGTAGCGCGGACCTAATTGGAGGCAGTATCAGCGGCAGTGTTTAAACAGCGAGGGACCAGGCAGCGTGGACCTAATTGGAGGCGGTATCAGCAGCGGCGGTATTTGAACAGCAGAAGTCCAGGCAGTGCCGCCCTAATTGGAGGCGGTATCAGCGGCAGTATTTAAACAGCGGCAGAACAGACTGTGCAGACCTAATTGGAGGCGGTATCAGTGGAGGTATTTAAGCAGCGGAAGACCGGGCAGCGCGGACCTAATTGAAGGCGGTATCAGCGGAGGTATTTATATAGTGGGAGACCAGGCAGCGCGGGCCTAATTGGAGGGGATATCAGTGGCGGTATTTAACCAGCGGGAGACCAGACAGCGTGGACATAAGTTGAGGCGGTATCACCGGCGGTATTTAAACAGCGGGAGACCAGGCTGCGTGGACCTAATTGGAGGCAATATCAGCGGCGGCATTTTAACAGCGGGAGACCAGGAAGCACGGGCCTAATTGGAGGAGGTATCAGCGGCGGTATTTTAACAGCAGGAGACTAGGCAGCGCGGACCTAATTGGAGGCGGTATCAGCAGCGGTATTTAAATAACGAGGAACCAGGCAGCACGGACCTAATTGCAGGCGATATCAGCGGCGGCGGTATTTAAATAGCGGGAGACCAGGCAGCACGGACCTAATTGAATGCGGTATCAGCAGCGGTATTTCAACAGCGGGAGACCAGGCAGCGCTGGACCTAATTGGAGGTGGTATCAGCAGCTGTATTTGAACAGCGGGAGACCAGGCAGCACGGACCTAATTGGAGGCGGTATCAGCGACGGAATATAAACAGCGGGAGACAAGGCAGTACGGACCTAATTGGAGGTGGTATCAGTGGTCGTATTTAAACAGCGGGATCCAGGCAGCACAAACTAATTGGAGGCGGTATCAGCGGCGGCGGCATTTAAATAGCGGGAGACCGGACTGCGTGGACCTAATTGGAGGCGGTATCAGAGGCGGCGGTACTTAAATAGCGGGAGATCAGGCAGCGCGGACCTAATTGGAGGCGGTATCAGCGGCGGTATTTAAACAGCGGGGGACCGAGCAGCATGGACCTAATTGGAGGCGGTATCAGCGGCGGTATTTAAACAGCGGGGGACCGGGCAGCATGGGCCTAATTGGAGGCGCTATCAGCGGTGGTATTTAAACAGCGGGAGACCAGGCATGATGGCCCTAATTGGAGGCGGTATCAGCGGCGATATGTAAACAGCAGGAGACCAGGCAGCCCGGACCTAATTGGAGGCAATATCAGCGGCAGTGGTTAAACAGGCGGGAGACCGAGCAGAGCGGACCTAATTGGAGGCGATGTCAGCGGCGGTATTTAAACAGCGGGAGACCAGGCAGCGTGGACCTAATTAGAGATGGTATCAGCGGCAGTATTTAAACAACGGGAGCCCGGGCCTAATTGGAGGCAGTATCATTGACGGTGCTAATACAGCGGGAGACAAGTCAGCGCTGACCTAATTGGAAGCGGTATCAGCGACGGTATTTAAACAGCGGAGACCAGGCAGCGCGGACCTAATTGGTGGCATTGTCCGCGGTGGTATTTAAACAGCAGGAGACCAGGCAGCGCGGACCTAAGTGGTGGCGGTATCATGGGCGGTATTTAAACAGCGGAGACCGGGCAGCATGGAGCAAATTGGAGGCGTTATCAGCGGTGGCATTTAAACAGCGGTAGACTGGGCAGCGCGGACCTAATTGGAGGCGGTATCAGCGGCGGTATTTAATCAGCGGGAGACCAGGTAGCGCGGACCTAATTGGAGGCAGTATCAGCGGCAGTGTTTAAACAGCGAGGGACCAGGCAGCGTGGACCTAATTGGAGGCGGTATCAGCAGCGGTGGTATTTGAACAGCAGAAGTCCAGGCAGTGCCGCCCTAATTGGAGGCAGTATCAGCGGCAGTATTTAAACAGCGGCAGAACAGACTGTGCAGACCTAATTGGAGGCGGTATCAGTGGAGGTATTTAAGCAGTGGAAGACCGGGCAGCGCGGACCTAATTGAAGGCGGTATCAGCGGAGGTATTTATATAGTGGGAGACCAGGCAGCGCGGGCCTAATTGGAGGGGATATCAGTGGCGGTATTTAACCAGCGGGAGACCAGACAGCGTGGACATAAGTTGAGGCGGTATCACCGGTGGTATTTAAACAGCGGGAGACCAGGCTGCGTGGACCTAATTGGAGGCAATATCAGCGGCGGCATTTTAACAGCGGGAGACCAGGAAGCACGGGCCTAATTGGAGGAGGTATCAGCGGCGGTATTTTAACAGCAGGAGACTAGGCAGCGTGGACCTAATTGGAGGCGGTATCTGCACCGATATTTTAATAGCGGGAGACCGGGCAGCGCGGACCTAATTGGAGGCGGTATCAGCAGCGGTATTTAAATAACGAGGAACCAGGCAGCACGGACCTAATTGGAGGTGGTATCAGCGGCGGTATTTAAACAGCGGGAGACCAGTCAGCGTGGACCTTTTTGGAGGTGGTATCAGTGGCGGTATTTAAACAGCGGGAGACCAGGCAGCGCCGACCTAATTGGAGGCGGGATATGCGGCGGTATTTAAACAGCGTGAGACCGGACCTAATTGGAGGCAGTATCAATGACGGTGCTAATGCAGCGGGAGACCAGTCAGCGCTGACCTAATTGGAGGCGGTATCAGCGGCGGTATTTAAACAGCGGAGACCAGGCACCACGGACCTAATTGGAGGTGGTATCAATGGCGGTACTTAAAGAGCGGGAGACCGGGCAGTGCGGACCTAATTAGAGGCATTGTCCGCGGTGGTATTTAAACAGCGGGAGACCAGGCAGCACGGACCTAAGTGGAGGCGGTATCATGGGCGGTATTTAAACAGCGGAGACCGGGCAGCACGAATCTAATTGGAGGCATTATCAGCGGCGGCATTTAAACAGCGGTAGACCAGGCAGCGCAGACCTAATTGGAGGCCGTACCAGCGGCGGTATTTAATCAGCGGGAGACCAGGAAGCGCGGACTGAATTGAAGGCAGTATCAGCGGCAGTGTTTAAACAGGCGGGAGGCGGGCAGAGCGGACCTAATTGGAGGCGGTATCAGCGGCGGTATTTAACCAGCGGGAGACCATGCAAAGCGGAGCTAATTGGAGGCGGTATCAATGGTGGCTGTAATTAAACAGCGGGAGATCAGGCAGCACGGACCTAATTGGAGGCGGTATCAGCGGCAGTATTTAAACAGCGAGGGACCAGGCAGCGTGGACCTAATTGGAGGCGGTATCACTGGCGGCGGTATTTGAACAGCAGGAGTGCAGGCAGTGCCGCCCTAATTGGAGGCGGTATCAGCAGCGATATTTGTTATGTATTGTGTGTTCTATTGTGTGTTCTCCTCCCACCTGTGGTGGCGCTGTCACAGTAGATAAATGTTTGGGTATTCTCTCGGTTAAGTTTAGCTCTCTTTGTTCGGAACTTCCCAGACATTCCTTTCCTTCCAATAAAGCACTTCATGTTTGAATCTCTGAGTTCTGAGTCCTAAATTGTGTCTAGGTAGAAAGGTACCGACACAACAAGTGGCAACGAGGAGCGGATGAATCTGCGTACGTTACGGGTGCAGTGAGTAAACAGAAAATTTAATTTGAAACGTGAGATGGCTACTATATTAGGAAACATCGGTGATTTTGATGAAAATGTGGAGCATATACGGAACGTTTTGACTATTTTGTATTGGCGAATGCGGTGGCAAATGAAAAGGTCGTGCCTACCTTTTTGAGTGTAATCGGGCCGAAGACTTTCAATTTACTTTGCAGCCTCGTGCAGCCAGATAAGCCAGGAACTAAAACATATAAGCAACTAGTGGAAATTCTTGGAGCACATTTTTCACCAAAACCTCTGGTTATTGCTGAGAGATTTAGATTTCACAAATGGAATCAAGAGGAGGGGGAATCAGTGACGATGTTTATTGCTGCTTTAAAAAGGTTGTCGGAACACTGCCAGTTCAAGGAGGTGCTGAATGACACCATTAGAGACAGACTTGTGTGTGGTCTGCAAAATGCAGCCACACTGAAGCGCCTTCTTACTGAGGACAACCTTACTCTTGAAAAGGCCATTGAAGTTAGTGTCTTCATGGAGATGGCGGAAAAGGAGGCTCACCAGTTGAGTTCAACAGGGAGAGTTCACAAGGTGTCGTCTGAGCCTAAAGGTGCGCGGAACGGCACATGTTACCGTTGTGGGAAAACGGGCCATCACGCTAATGACTGCTGGTGTACGGAGCTGGAATGCCGAACTTGTGGCAAAAAGGGTCACATTGAACGCGCCTGTAGAGGTAAAAAAAGAACAGACAGAGCTGGGAAGCATGGAAGCAAAATGTCTGTATTTGGACAAGAGAGGAAAAAGAGTGTTCATTCAGTGCAGTATGATGGAACAAGCAGAACAGAGGGGAGCGACACCTCTGAGGAGGAAGAGGTGCATATATTGACGGTTGCAGGTGGTTCAAATGGCTACTGGGTGTCACCACTGGTGGAGGGACAATCAGTGCGGATGGAGGTGGACCCAGGCGCGGCTGTGTCCCTTGTTTCAGACACTGTCTACAACAAAATGCTAAAGCATCTTACCCTTCAGCCAACAAATATTGTGCTAAAGACGTATACCGGCGAACCTGTGGCCATGAGAGGCGTCATTGAGGTGACAGTTAAATTGAACGGACAGACTGCAAAACTGCCACTATATGTGGTAAAGGGAAATTACCCATCGCTACTGGGACGTGCGTGGCTAGGGAAAATCACGCTGGACTGGCCTGCAGTCCGTATGATGTCAAAAGGGGAGTCAGGTCTGACTGCAGTGTTAAACAAACATGCAGAACTCTTCAATGGGGAAATTGGGAGCATGAAAAAGATCAGCGTGAGACTGGACATTAAACCTGACAGCAAGCCGAAGTTTCACAAAGCCCGACCTGTACCCTATGCAATTAGGCCAAAAGTTGAGGCTAACTTGGAGGACTTAGTCGAGAATGGAGTCCTGGAGCCTGTGAGCGTGAGCAAATGGGCCACACCCATTGTTCCTGTCCTGAAAAAGGATGGATCTGTTCGAATCTGCAGGGATTTTAAAGTGACTATTAACCCGGTGCTGTCTGTGGAACAGTACCCTCTTCCCCTCATTGATGATCTTTTTACGGGCCTGGCCGGGGGGCAAAAGTTCAGCAAAATAGACTTATGCCAGGCTTATCTACAAATGCATGTCGATGACAAATCAAAGGAGCTGCTGACAATTGTGACACACAAGGGGCTATACAGGTACTGCCGCCTTCCGTTTGGAATTACGTCGGCCCCTGCTCTGTTCCAAAGTGCAATGGATCAGATTTTGAGTGGACTGTCAGGAGTCCAGTGCTACCTGGATGACATCCTTGTCACTGGGACAAATGAGGAGGATCATCTTCTGAACTTGGATGCGACACTACAACGACTGAAAGAGTACGGACTCAGAGTTCGTAAAGACAAATGTGAATTCTTTCAGTCTTCAGTTGAGTACCTGGGGCATGTGATTGACGCCACTGGCCTGCATAAGGCGCCGCCAAAGGTCAAGGCGATCGTGGAGGCCCCAGCACCCCAGAATGTGAGCCAGTTACGTTCATTTCTGGGGCTACTTAACTACTATGGGAAGTTTATTCCAGACTTAGCAACATTGCTGAAGCCGTTACATCAGTTGCTATGTCAAGGCAAAACATGGAAATGGACTGAACTGTGCAACAAAGCTTTCGCCCAAGCAAAGAAAGCATTGCTGAATTCGGAGGTCCTGATACACTTCGACCCAAAGCTACCCGTACAGCTAGCATGTGATGCATCACCATATGGTGTGGGAGCAGTCATATCCCACATCATGCCTTCGGGTGAAGAGAAACCTATCGCCTTCGCATCACGCACCTTGAACAAGGCCGAGAGTAACTATGCGCAGACCGAGCGCGAGGCCTTGGGAATCGTTTTTGGAATTCGAAAATTTCATCAGTACCTGTTTGGGAGAAGGTTCACACTCCTGACAGACCACCGTCCATTGACTTCAATCTTCGGGCCCCACACCGGAATTCCGTCTCTCGCTGCAAGCAGGATGCAAAGGTGGGCTTTACTGTTGTCAGGACACACATACGACATCAAATATCGCAAATCAGACTTGCACGGCAACGCAGACGGTCTCTCGAGGCTACCCTTGCCTGTTACTCCCCCAGAGCCTCGTCAGATAGACATCTTCTACTTTAGACAAGTGGAGGGAGCACCTGTCACTGCAGTTCAGGTGCGAAGGTACACCCACAACGATCCAGTCCTGCCTGAGGTAATGGATGATGTCATTCGAGGGAGAGCGATAGGAGATTCTCCTAGTTTGAGACCTTACGTTTCAAAAAGAAATGAGCTCTCCGTCCAGGCAGGTTGTCTTCTTTGGGGATGCCGTGTCATCATTCCGCCACCTCTGAGGGAACCTATACTGCAACAACTTCATACAGGCCACAGTGGGATGGTTCGGATGAAGGAAATGGCAAGAAGCTACTTCTGGTGGCCAGGTCTCGATGGGAATATTGAGGAGAAAGCCAAAACATGTTCCCCATGTCAAAGGGTCTGGAATGTTCCACAGCTGGCAACCCTACACCCCTGGGATTGGCCTGCAGAAGTGTGGCAGCGAGTACATGTGGACTTCGCCGGTCCTTTCGAAGGGAAGATGTTTATGGTGGTTGTGGACGCTCGTAGCAAGTGGCCGGAGGTCGCTGTGATGAGGTCTACCACGGCAGAGAAAACAATTGAGAAACTTGGTGAGATGTTCAGCCGTTATGGCTCACCGGAACAACTCGTAAGTGACAACGGTCCACAATTTGTATCACAGGAGTTTGCAACCTTCCTGCATGTGAATGGTGTCCAACACATCAGGTCTGCGCCCTATCATCCCTCTACTAACGGCCTGGCAGAAAGGTTCGTGCAAACTTTGAAGCACGCCTTGAAGGCATCGCAAGGTCAGGGCTCCAACCACCAACGTCTGAACAGCTTCCTGTTGTCCTACAGGAACGAGCCGCATGCCACAACCAAAACTCTCCCCGCTTTGCTCATGATGAAGAGGCAGTTGCGGACAAGTTTTGACTTACTCAAACCTCCAAGGGCAGAGCAGGTTGTCCATCGTCAACAACAAGCTCAAGTTGAAAAGAGAGAGAAAAGAGCCAAGGAGAGACAGTTTCATCCGGGAGAGCACGTCCTAGCTCGAAACTACAACACTGGACCGAAATGGGTCTTGCTACGGTGATCGCGCAGACGGGCCCTGTGTCTTACACGGTTGAGACTGCTGAGGACGTCGTCTGGAGAAGACACACAGATCAACTGTTGCTAGGAGCAGAGACAGCCACAGAGGCTCCAACGGCTGGTTGGCCTGAACTGTTTCCGAATGATACCGCAAACCAGCATCCTTTGCCACAGTGCTCTTCTCCAACACAGGAAGTCAAAGAGACTGTTCCACCTGTGCAAACTCCTGACTTTCAACTGACACAGGCACCTTCTCCATCCAGGCCTGTGTCAATGCCTACTGCTGTGGAAGCCAGCGATGACCGCCGGTATCCTGTCAGAGAGTGGCGGCCTCCAAGATGCTTGGATCTGTAGGCTTAGTGACTTACCCACAAGACTGGGGCAGAATAAACCCCAGGGTAAAGTCAGGGTTTGATGCAGTCTACCTCTACCCTAGGTTCGTTGAGTGCATTGAAAGTAACTTACCTGTTGAGGAATAATGTGGACCTTCCATTTAAGAGGGGAGGAAATGTTATGTATTGTGTGTTCTATTGTGTGTTCTCCTCCCACCTGTGGTGGCGCTGTCACAGGAGATAAATGGTTGGGTATTCTCTCGGTTAAGTTTAGCTCTCTTTGTTCGGAACTTCCCAGAACTTCCTTACCTTCCAATAAAGCACTTCATGTTTGAATCTCTGAGTTCTGAGTCCTAAATTGTGTCTAGGTAGAAAGGTACCGACACAACAATATTTAAACAGTGGGAGAACAGGCAGCGCGGACCTAATTGGAGGCGGTATCAGCGGCAGTATTTAAACAGCGGGGGACCAGGCGGCACGGACCTAATTGACCTAATTGGAGGCGGTATCAGCGGCGGAATTTAAACAGTGGGACACCAGGCAGCACGGACCTAATTGGAGGCAGTATCAGTGGCTGTATTTAAGCAGCGGGGGACCAGGCAGCACGGACCTAATTGGAGGCGATATCAGCGGCGGTATTTAAACAACGGGAGACAAGGCAGCACGGACCTAATTGGAGACGGTATCAGCGGCGGTATTTAAACAGCAGAGACCAGGCAGCGCGGACCTAATTGGAGGCGGTATCAGCGACGGTATTTAAACAGCGGGAGCCCGGGCAGTGCAGACCTAATTGGAGGTAGTATCAGCGGCGGTATTTAAACAGCAGGAGACCAGGCAGCCCGGACCTAATTGGAGGCAGTATCAGCGGCTGAATTTTAACAGAACGAGACTAGGCAGCGTGGACCTAAGTGGAGGTGGTATCACCGGTGGTATTTAAACAGCGGGAGACCAGGCAGCGCAGACCTAATTGAAAGCGGTATCGGCGGTGGTATTTAAACAGCGGGAGACCAGGCAGAGCAGACCTAGTTGGAGGCAGTATCAATGACGGTGCTAAAACAGCAGGAGACAGTCAGCGCTGACCTAATTGGAGGCGGTATCAGCGGCGGTCTTTAAACAGCGGAGACCAGGCAGCGCGGACCTAATTGAAGGCGGTATCAATGGCAGTACTTAAAGAGCGGGAGACCGGGCAGCGCGGACCTAATTGGAGGCATTGTCCGTGGCAGTATTTAAACAGCGGGAGACCAGGCAGCGCGGACCTAATTGGAGGCGGTATCAGCGGCGGTGTTTAAACAGCGGAGACTGGGCAGCACGGAGCTAATTGGAGGCATTATCAGCGTTGGCATTTAAACAGCGGTACACTGGGCAGCGCGGACTTAATTGGAGGCGGTATCAGTGGCGATATTTAAACAGTGGAAACCAGGCAACGCTGACCTAATTGGAGGCAGTACCAGTGGCGGTATTTAAACAGAATGAGACCGCACAGCGCGGACCTAATTGGAGCCCATATCAGCGGCGATATTTAAACAGGCGGGAGACCGGGCAGAGCGGACCTAATTGGAGGCGGTATCACCGGCGGTATTTAGTCAGCGGGAGACCAGGTAGCGCGGACCTAATTGGAGGCAGTATCAGTGGCGGTATTTAAACAGAATGAGACCGCGCAGCGCGGACCTAATTGGAGTCCATATCAGCGGCGATATTTAAACAGGTGGGAGACCGGGCAGAGCGGACCTAATTGGAGGCGGTATCACCGGCGGTATGTAGTTAGCGGGAGACCAGGCAGAGCGGACCTAATTGGAGGCGGTATCAATGGTGGCTGTAATTAAACAGCGGGAGACCAGGCAGCATGGACCTAATTGGAGGCGGTATCAGCGGCAGTATTTAAACAGCGAGGGTCCAGGCAGCGTGGACCTAATTGGAGGCAGTATCAGCGGCGGCGGTATTTGAACAGCAGGAGTCCGGGCAGTGCCGCTCTAATTGGAGGTGGTATCAGCAGCGATATTTAAACAGCGAGAGACCAGGCAGCGAAGACCTAATTGGAGATGGTATCAGCGGCGGTATTTAAACAGCGGGAGACCAGGCAGCGCGGATCTAATTGGTGGCGATATCAACAGCGGTGGTATTTAAACAGTGGGAGACCGGGCAGCGCCGACCTAATTGGAGGCGGTATCAGCGGCTGTATTTAAAAAGTGGGAGACCAGGCAGCACGGACCTAATTGGAGGCAATATCAGCGGCAGCGATATTAAAACACCGGGAGACCAGGCAGAGCGGACCTAATTGGAGGCGGTATCAGCGGCGTTATTTAAGCAGCGGGTGACCAGGCAGCGCAGACCTAATTGGAGGCAGTATCAGCGACGGAATATAAACAGCGGGAGACAAGGCAGCACGGACCTAATGAGAGGCAGTATCAGCAGCGGTATATAACCAGCGGGAGACCAGGCAGCGTGGACATAATTGGGGACGTTATCAGTGGTGGTATTTTAATAGCGGGGGACCAGGCAGCACAAAATCATTGGAGGCGGTATCAGCGGCGGCGGTATTTAAATAGCGGGAGACCGGGCTGCACGGACCTAATTGGAGGCGGTATCAGCGGCGGTATTTAAACAGCCAGAGACCAGGCAGCGCGGTCCTAATTGGAGGCGGTATCAGTGGCCGTATTTAAGCAGCAGGAGACCAGAGAGCGTGGACCTAATTGGAGGCGGTATCAGCGGTGGTATTTAAACAGTACGGGACCAGGCCGTGCGCACCTAATTAGAGGCGGTATCAGTGGCGATATTTAGCTGCGGGAGACCGGTCAGCGCGGAACTAATTGGATGCGGTATTAGTGCCGGTATTTAAACAGCGGGAGACTAGTCAGCGCGGACCTAATTGGTGGCGGTATCAGCGACGGTGTTTAAACAGTGGAGACCGGGCAGCGCGGACCTATTTGGAGGCGGTATCAGCGGCGGTATTTAAGCAGTGGGAGACAAGGCAGCACGGACCTAATTGGAGGCAGTATCAGCAGCGGTATATAAACAGCGGGAGACCGGGCAGCCTGGACCTAATTGGAGACGTTATCAGTGGTGGTATTTAAACAACGGGGTACCAGGCAGCACAAACTAATTGCAGGCGGTATCAGCGGCGGCGGTATTTAAATAGCCGGAGACCAGGCAGCGCGGACCTAATTGGAGGCGGTATCAGCGGCGGTATTTAAACAGTGCGGGACCAGGCCAAGCACACCTAATTAGAGGTGGTATCGGCGATGATATTTAGCAGCGGGAGACCGGTCAGCACGGAACTAATTGGAGGCAGTTTCTGCGACGGCATTTGAACAATGGGAGACCAGGCAGGGCGGACATAATTGGAGGCAGTATCAGCGGCGGTATTTAAACAGCGGGAGACCAGGCAGCGCGGACCTAATTGGAGGCGGTATCAGCGACGGAATATAAACAGCGGGAGACAAGGCAGCACGGACCTCATGAGAGGCAGTATCAGCAGCGGTATATAACCAGCGGGAGACCGGGCAGCGTGGACATAATTGGAGGCGATATCAGTGGTGGTATTTAAACAGCGGGAGACCGGGCAGCACAGACCTAATTGGAGACGTTATCAGTGGTGGTATTTTAATAGCGGGGGACCAGGCAGCACAAAATCATTGGCGGCGGTATCAGCGGCGGCAGTATTTAAATAGCGGGAGACTGGGCTGCACGGACCTAATTGGAGGCGGTATCAGCGGCGGTATTTAAACAGCCAGAGAGCAGGCAGCGCGGTCCTAATTGGAGGTGGTATCAGCGGCGATATTTAAACAGCAGGAGACCGGGCAGCGCGGAACAAATTCAAGGCGGTATCAGAGGCAATATTTAAACAGCAGGAGACCAGGCAGCATGGACCTAATTGGAGGTGGTATCAGCTGCGGTACTTAGCAGCGGGAGACCAGGCAGCACGGACCTAATTGGAGGCGGTATCAGTGGCCGTATTTAAGCAGCAGGAGGCCAGAGAGCATGGACCTAATTGGAGGCGGTATCAGCGGTGGTATTTAAACAGCACGGGACCAGGCCGTGCGCACCTAATTAGAGGCGGTATCAGTGGCGATATTTAGCTGCGGGAGACCGGTCAGCGCGGAACTAATTGGATGCGGTATTAGTGCCGGTATTTAAACAGCGGGAGACCAGTCAGCGCCGACCTAATTGGAGGCGGTATTAGCGGCGGTATTTAAACAGCGGGAGACCGGGCAGCGCAGACCTAATTGGAGGCGGTATCAGCAGCGGTATTTAAACAGTGGAAACCAGGCATCGCTGACCTAATTGGAGGCGGTATCAGTGGCGGTATTTAAACAGAATGAGGCCATGCAGCGCGGACCTAATTGGAGTCCATATCAGCGGCGATATTTAACAGCACGGGACCAGGCCGTGCGCACCTAATTAGAGGTGGTATCAGCGGCGATATTTAGCAGTGGGAGACCGGTCAGCGCGGAACTAATTGGATGCGGTATTATTGCCGGTATTTAAACAGCGGGAGACTAGTCAGCGCGGACCTAATTGGTGGCGGTATCAGCGACGGTGTTTAAACAGTGGAGACCGGGCAGCGCGGACCTATTTGGAGGCGGTATCAGCGGTGGTATTTAAATGGCGGGAGACCAGGCAGCGCGGACCTAATTGGAGGCGGCATCAGCGACGGAATATAAACAGCGGGAGACAAGGCAGCACGGACCTAATTGGAGGCAGTATCAGCAGCGGTATATAAACAGCGGGAGACCGGGCAGCGTGGACCTAATTGGAGACGTTATCAGTGGTGGTATTTAAACAACGGGGTACCAGGCAGCACAAACTAATTGCAGGCGGTATCAGCGGCGGCGGTATTTAAATAGCCGGAGACCAGGCAGCACGGACCTAATTGGAGGCGGTATCAGCGGCGGTATTTAAACAGTGCGGGACCAGGCCAAGCACACCTAATTAGAGGCGGTATCGGCGATGATATTTAGCAGCGGGAGACCGGTCAGCACGGACCTAATTGGAGGCAGTTTCTGCGATGGCATTTGAACAATGGGAGACCAGGCAGGGCGGACATAATTGGAGGCAGTATCAGCGGCGGTATTTAAACAGCGGGAGACCAGGCAGCGCGGACCTAATTGGAGGCTGTATCAGAGGCGATATTTAAACAGCAGGAGACCAGGCAGCATGGACCTAATTGGAGGTGGTATCAGCTGCGGTATTTAAACAGTGGGAGACCAGGCAGCACGGACCTAATTGGAGGCGGTATCAGCGGCGGTAGTTAAACAGCGGGAGACAAGGCAGCACGGACCTAATGAGAGGCAGTATCAGCAGCGGTATATAACCAGCGGGAGACCAGGCAGCGTGGACATAATTGGAGGCGGTATCAGTGGTGGTATTTAAACAGCGTGAGACCGGGCAGCACAGACCTAATTGGAGACGTTATCAGTGGTGGTATTTTAATAGCGGGAGACCAGGCAGCACAAAATCATTGGAGGCGGTATCAGCGGCGGCGGTATTTAAATAGCGGGAGACTGGGCTGCACGGACCTAATTGGAGGCGGTATCAGCGGCGGTATTTAAACAGCCAGAGAGCAGGCAGCGCGGTCCTATTTGGAGGTGGTATCAGCGGCGATATTTAAACAGCAGGAGACCGGGCAGCGCGGAACTAATTCAAGGCGGTATCAGAGGCGATATTGAAACAGCAGGAGACCAGGCAGCATGGACCTAATTGGAGGTGGTATCAGCTGCGGTATTTAAACAGCGGGAGACCAGGCAGCACGGACCTGATTGGAGGCGGTATCAGCGGCGGTATTTAAACAGCGGGAGATCAGGCAGCACGGGCCTAATTGGAGATGGTAGCAGCGGCGGTATTTTAACAGCGGGAGACCAGGAAGCACGGACCTAATTGGAGGAGGTACCAGCGGCGGTATTTAAACAGTGGGGGACCAGGCAGCGTGGATCTAATTAGAGGCGGTATCTGTTGTGTCTGTGTCTAATAAGACACAGACTGCAGGAGAACGGTACAACAGGTGTTTACTCAACGTGGCTCACGCTGGAACTGATCTGTACAGATTGCTACTCAGTGCTATATACAGGTGCGGTCACTGCCGGTACTGCAGTATACATGAGCTGTAAAAGATAGTTCCCCCCTTAAAGGTATATACATTACAATTCCTCCCCTTTTAGATTAAGAGTACCATAACACTCATTTAACAATTAAATATCAAACTAATTACAATTAACACTTTTCACATGCAACATTAGCTGAAAATAATCTATTTATATATTCAGTCTTTGGGGAGGCTTCCTGATCCTTTCTGGATAGCGCCTTTCCAAAGTGTCTTGCTCTTGGTGCGGAGGTGATTCTGGCCCCCTGTTGTCGGTTGGTTCATCAGCTTCCGATGCTACTGTTTCTGGGGTAGATGCGACCTGTACGTCGGGTTCATCACCAGGTACGTATGGGCGAGGCATGGGGTTGACTTGTTCCTGTTAATCTAGGATCCTGTCAGCATGGCGTCTCACGATGCTCTCCCCAACGTCCACTGTGTACATTTGTGGGCCCTGCCCTGTGCATATCGTTCCAGGCTGCCATTTTTCTGTTCGGTAGTTGCGGGCCAAGACTGGTTGCCTTACATTGAAGCTCCTTGTTGGCTTCTCATGAATGTGCTGTAATTGCTTACTCTCAACATCTCTTCGTACGTTTGGTCTGAGCAAATCCAGGCGAGATCTTATCCTTCGGTTAAAGAACATCATGGCTGGGGCCTGGTTGGTGACTGCATGTGTCGCATTCCGGTAGGCGAACAGGAAATTGTTCACCTTGTGCTGCAGCGGAATGTTGTCATTGTACATAGTCTTTATTGGCTTCTTAAAGGTTTGTACGAACCACTCAGCCAATCCATTTGTGGCTGGATGTTACGGGGCGGATGTGTAATGCCTTACCCCATTCTTTTTCAAGAACCTCCGGAACTCTTCGGACACAAACTGTGGTCCGTTGTCGGAGCAAATCTGTTCTGGCAAGCCATTCCTGGCAAAAATGGTCCGTAGGACTGCAATAGTTTTCTCCGTGGTGGTGGAGGGCATTTTGATGACCTCAGGCCATTTCGAGTGCGCATCCATGGCTATTAAAAACATTGAGTCCATGAATGGACCAGCAAAATCAATATGCACCCGTTGCCATGGAGATGAGGGCCACTCCCATGGGTGTAGAGGGGCCTGCGGTGGTGCATTTTGGACTTTCTGGCATCCTGAGCAGCTCTTGGTCAGGTCCTCGATTTGTTTATCGATTCCCGGCCACCACACATAAGCCCTGGCTAGGCTTTGCATTTTTACCCCTCCCAGATGACCCTCATGAAGCTCATTGAGCACTCTCTCCCTTAACTTGGATGGAATTACCACTCGGGATCCACACATCAAGGTCCCCCGGCACACTGACAGCTGTTCTCTCCTTGTCGAGAATGCTGGCAACAGTGAGTCGCCATGTGCTGGCCATCCCTTCACCGTCAAATCATATACCCGAGACAGTGTCGGGTCATTTCGGGTTTCCTTTTCGATACAAGCGTTAGTTACCGGTAGTTATTCAACTATAGTCGAATGGAATATTTCAACAGGATCCACTGCTGGTGCTTCCTCCGCAGTAGGCAGTGGCAGGCGTGATAGCCCATCAGCATTTCCATGCTGTTTCGTGCCCTTATATTCAATCTCATAGTGGTGCACCCCTAGAAAAAGTGACCATCTTTGTAGTCATTGCGCAGTCATCACCGGAACGCCCTTCTTCGGATTAAAAATGGAGACAAGAGGCTGGTGATCAGTCAGTAAGGTGAATTTCTGCCCGTGCAGATAGTGACTGAACTTTTTCACTCCCCACACTAGGCTGAGGGCCTCCCTGTCAATCTGGGCGTAGTTACACTCGGCTGAGGTTAGTGATCATGACGCAAAGGCTATTGGCCTCTCTGAGCCGTCCGAGAATTTGTGTGACAGCACCACTCCAATGCCGTAGGGTGATGCATCACATGCCAACTGAATTGGTAATGCCGGGTTGTAATGGGCCAATACCTCTTTCGATGTGATTAGTGTTTTGCTCTTCTGGAAAGCTCGTCTACATTCGTCACTCCACTTCAATGGCACCCCAGTTTGCAGTAGGGTGTTCAGTGGGTGTAGTATTGTAGACAAATTTGGCAAGAACTTATGGTAGTAGTTTACCAGCCCGAGGAACAACCTCAGTTGTGACACATTTTCTGGTGCTGGAGCCTTGACTACTGCCTCAATCTTCTCTGGGGACTTATGTAACCCCTCTTTATCGATAACGTGGCCACAATACGAGATCTGTTTTCTAAAAAAGTCGCATTTGGGGCGGTTAGCTCGGAGCCCATATTCCTGCAATCTAGTGAGCACCTGCTCCACATTGGCAAGGTGATCACTGTCATTTTCGCCCATGCCCAGGATGTCGTCCAAATAACACTGGGTCCCTGGGATCCCTTGCAGGACTTGTTCCATTGCCCTTTGCCAAATAGCCGGAGTTGATGCTACCCCGAATACCAGCCGGTTGTATTGGTAGAGACCTTTATGGGTGTTGATTGTGAGGTATTTTTTTGATGCTTCTTCTACCTCCATTTGCAGATACGACTGGGCCAGATCAATCTTAGTGAAGCATTTCCCTCCAGATAGCCAGGCGAAAATATCTTCAATCCGCGGAAGTGGATATTGTACGGTGTGAAGGACCGGGTTCACTGTTACCTTAAAGTCCCCACAGATGCGAACCTTCCGTGGTTCCCCAGGCGTGCTGCTCAACGACTTCTTCATCACAGGGATGATGGGTGTAGCCCACTCGCTCCAGTCTACCTTGGACAGTACACCTGAACGTTCCAGACTCTCCAGCTCTGCTTCGACGGCTGGGCAGATCGCATAAGGTAGCGGTCTGGCCTTAAAAAATTTTGGGCTTGCCTTTTCTTCAATTTTAATCGTCGCTGTCATGCCTTTTAGTGTTCCGAGTCCTTGCTGGAACACTTCATTCGCGTCAGTTAGGATCTTTGACAGTCGCCCAGATGTGTCGTCGTCATCCTTCTTGTCAGCCACAGTCAGTGCCTGTCTGGAATGCCAATCCAGTTGTATTTTCCGGATCCATTCACGTCCCAGTAATGGTGGTCCTCCATCTTGCAATACATACAGGTCTAGTTTTGGTGTTTCCTTACCGTTATATATAACGGTCACCCTTACTTTTCCTTTGGGGTAGACTTTTTGCCCCGTGTACGTCTTCAAATTAATTTTTGTGTCTCTCAAGGGTATGTGTGAGAATAGCCGCTCGTAGTCCCATCGGTTTATGACTGTTAGGGCTGATCCTGTGTCCAATTCCATCTTTACCTGGACTCCTGCTATCTTGAGAGTGACCCAAATGGTTCGGTGATCCTCCGTTGTGATCACATTATGTATTTTCAGACAACTCAGTTCCCTGCTTTCGGAGTCGTTATCACTCTTTTGTTTGTCTGAACTATTCTCCGTCATCTTATGTACCTTCTTGTACTTTTCTTTGGTAGGTTTCTTATTGCTGGTTTTCTTTCCCGACCTGCAGACTCGTGCTATGTGTCCTACTTTTCCACACTGTCTGCACACTCTGCCTTTGAACCAGCAATCATTCTGGTCGTGTGTTGTTCTGCCGCAGCGATAGCACTTCTCTGTTCCATATGACATTTCGTTTGTGCCATATTCTTGCGGTCTCTGTTGTATCTCTGCAGCGCCCCGTGCTGCTGCTTCATATGATACCGCAATGCTGAAAGCCTTTTCCAGCGTAAGCTCCTTTTCAGATAAAAGCCGTTTCTGGGTTCCTTCACTTTGAAGCCCACACACAAACTTGTCCCTTAAGGTATCTGCCAGTCCCGCTCCAAACTGGCAGTGTTTCGATAGTTTGTGCAGTTCTGTTAAATAATCAGCATTGCTTTCATCCTTATGCTGGTTCCGTTTGTGAAACTTGAATCTTTCTGCTATCAGCAGCGGTGTGGGGTTTAAATGTTCCTGTAGTATCGTTACTATGTCTTCAAAACTATTTTCCATTGGCTTCGTTGGGGTTACTAGATTTCGTAATAAACCATACGTCTTTGCACCCATTAAATTTAACAATACCGATGCTTTCTTGTCATCTGACACCTCATTTGCCTTGCAGTATACCTCCATTCATTCGACATATGTAGTTCAATCTTCGACTTCATTGTCAAATGCGGTGATACTGCCACTCTTCGGCATTTTGGGTGTGGTTTACAATGGCGTCTCCCGCGCTTTGCTTCCTCCCCCGCTGCTGCCAACGCCGCTCCCGGCGGTTCTCGTGGCAATGGCGGCGCCCTGTAGGTTTCGCGCGCTTCTCCTGCGCTGCTGCCAACGCCGCTCTCGGCGGTCCTCGTGGCAATGGCGGCGCCTCGCGGGTTTCTGCGCGTCTCTCTCTCCCTCTCTTCGACGCTGCTTGGCCCCTGAACACCGGCTGCGCCCTGTGCGCTCTGCCCTCTCTCTCTCTCCCCCGTTGACGCTGCTCGGCCCTTTGCTGTGCCGCTCAGTCGGGCTCTAGCCCGCCGCTGTCCGGGAATTGTCTGCGCACTACCTGTTGCCAGCCCATTTCGCTGGACCACCTCGACTGGAAAGCAAAGCCTGGCTCTCGACAGCCTCCCCCGCAATTCTCAAGTCTCTGCTGGATGACTTGGCGGTTGCCCGTGGTCGACGCCCGAGTCTCTGGCCTTGACCTCCAATCCACTGCCCTCCAGGAACGAATCCCCGGGAGGTGATGCAGAGTTGCAGGTAGGTTCGGACTTGCCTTGTCGCCAGTGTTGTGTCTGTGTATAATAAGACACAGGCTGCAGGAGAATGGTACAACAGGAGTTTACTTAACGTGACTAACACTGGAACTGATCTGTACAGATTACTACTCAGTGCTATATACAGGTGTGGTCACTGCCGGTACTGCAGTATACATGAGCTGTAAAAGATAGTTCCCCCCTTAAAGGTATATACATTACAGTATCACCGGCGGTATTTAAACAGCGGTAGACCAGTCAGTGCCGACCTAATTGGAGGCGGTATCAGCGGTGGTATTTAAAGAGCGGGAGCCCGGGCAGCGCAGACCTAATTGGAGGCAGTATTAGCGGCGGTATTTAAACAGCAGGAGACCAGGCAGCGCAGACCTAATTGAAAGCGGTATCAGCGGCGGTATTTAAACAGCGGAGACCAGGCAACGCGGGCCTAATTAGAGGTGGTATCAAAGACAGTACTTAAAGAGCGGGAGACCGGGCAGCGTGGACCTAATTGGAGGCGTTGTCCGCGGCGGTATTTAAACAGCGGGAGACCAGGCAGCGCAGACCTAATTGGAGGCGCTATCAGCGGCGGTATTTAAGCAGCGGAGACCAGGCAGCACGGAGCTAATTGGAGGCGTTATCAGCGGTGGCATTTAAACAGAATGAGACCGCGCAGCGCGAACCTAATCGGAGTCCGTATCAGCGGCGATATTTAAACAGGCAGGAGACCGGGCAGAGCGGACCTAATTGGAGGCGGTATCACCGGCGGTATTTAGTCAGCGGGAGACCAGGTAGCGCGGACCTTATTGGAGGCAGTATCAGCGGCAGTGTTTAAACAGACAGGAGACCAGGCAGAGCGGACCTAATTGGAGGCGGTATCACTGGCGGTATTTAGTCAGCGGGAGACCAGGTAGCGTGAACCTAATTGGAGGCGGTATCAGCGGCAGTGTTTAAACAGGCGGGAGTACGGGCAGAGCGGACCTAATTGGAGGCGGTATCACCAGCGGTATTTAGTCAGCGGGAGACCAGGTAGCGTGGACTTAATTGGAGGCAGTATCAGCGGCAGTGTTTAAACAGGCGGGAGACCGGACAGAGCGGACCTAATTGGAGGCGGTATCAGCGGCAGCGGTATTTGAACAGCAGGAGTCCATGCAGTGCCGCCCTAATTGGAGGCGGTATCAGCGGCGATATTTAAACATCGGGAGTCCAAGCAGCGGAGACCTAACTGAAGATGGTAGCTGCGGCGGTATTTAAACAGCGGGAGACCGGGCAGCGCGGACCTAATTGGAGATGGCATCAATGGCGGTATTTAAACAGCGGCAGAACAGGCTGTGCAGACCTATTTGGAGACTGTATCAGCGGAGCTGTTTAAACGGCGGGAGACCGGGCAGCGCGGACCTAATTGTAGATGGCATCAATGGCGGTATTTAAACAGCGGCAGAACAGGCTGTGCAGACCTATTTGGAGACTGTATCAGCGGAGCTGTTTAAACAGCGGGAGACCGGGCAGCGCGGACCTAATTGGAGATGGCATCAATGGCGGTATTTAAACAGTGGCAGAACAGGCTGTGCAGACCTATTTGGAGACTGTATCAGCGGAGCTGTTTAAACGGCGGGAGACCAGGCAGTGCGGACCTAATTGGAGGCGATATCAACAGCGGCATTTAAACATCGGGAGACCAGGCAGCGCGGATCTAATTGGAGGCATTATCAGCATCGGTATTTAAACAGTGGGGGACCAGGCGGCACGGACGTAATTGGAGACGGTATCAGCAGCGGTATTTAAACAGCGTGGGACCAGGCCGTGCACACCTAATAAGAGGCGGTATCAGGGGCGATATTTAGCAGCGGGAGACCGGTCAGCACGGATCTAATTGGAGGCAGTATCAGCGGCGGCATTTAAACAGCCGGAGTCCGGGCAGCGCCGAACTAATTGGAGGTGGTATCAGCGGCGGTACTTAAACAGCGGGGGACCACGCAGCACGGACCTAATTGGAGGCAGTATCAACGCTGGTATTTAAACAGCGCGGGACCAGGCAGCGCGGACCTAATTGGAGGCAGTATCAGCGGCGATATTTAAACAGCGGGAGACCAGGCAGCGCGGACCTAATTGGAGGCGGTATCAGCGGTGGTATTTAAACAGCGGGAGACCAGGCAGCACGGACCTAATTGGAGGCGATATCAGCAGCTGTATTTAAACAGCGGGAGACAAGGCAGGGCCGTCCTAATTGGAGGTGGTATCAGCGGCGGCGGTATTTAAACACCGAGAGATCAGGCAGCATGGACCTAATTGGAGGTGGTATCGGCAACGGTATTTAAACAGCGGGTGACCAGGCAGCGCGGACCTAATTGGAGGTGGTATCAGCAGCGGTGTATAAACTGTGGGAGACCAGGCAGCATTGGCCTAATTGGAGGTGGTATCAGCGGCGGTATTTAAGCAGCGGGAGACCAGGCAGTGCGGAACTAATTGGAGGCGGTATCAGCGGCGGTATTTAAGCAGCGGAAGACCAGGCAGCATTGGCCGAATTGGAGGCGGTATCAGCGGCGGTAGTTAAGCAGCAGGAGACCAGGCAGCGCGGAACTAATTGGAGGCGGTATCAACAGCGGCATTTAAACATCGGGAGACCAGGCAGCGCGGATCTAATTGGAGGCATTATCAGCATCGGTATTTAAACAGTGGGGGACCAGGCGGCACGGACCTAATTGGAGACGGTATCAGCAGCGGTATTTAAACAGCGTGGGACCAGGCCGTGCACACCTAATAAGAGGCGGTATCGGGGGCGATATTTAGCAGCGGGAGACCGGTCAGCACGGATCTAATTGGAGGCAGTATCAGCGGCGGCATTTAAACAGCCGGAGTCCGGGCAGCGCCGAACTAATTGGAGGTGGTATCAGCGGCGGTACTTAAACAGCGGGGGACCACGCAGCACGGACCTAATTGGAGGCGGTATCAACGCTGGTATTTAAACAGCGCGGGACCAGGCAGCGCGGACCTAATTGGAGGCAGTATCAGCGGCGATATTTAAACAGCGGGAGACCAGGCAGCGCGGACCTAATTGGAGGCGGTATCAGCGGTGGTATTTAAACAGCGGGAGACCAGGCAGCACGGACCTAATTGGAGGCGATATCAGCAGCTGTATTTAAACAGCGGGAGACAAGGCAGGGCCGTCCTAATTGGAGGTGGTATCAGCGGCGGCGGTATTTAAACACCGAGAGATCAGGCAGCATGGACCTAATTGGAGGTGGTATCGGCAACGGTATTTAAACAGCGGGTGACCAGGCAGCGCGGACCTAATTGGAGGTGGTATCAGCAGCGGTGTATAAACTGTGGGAGACCAGGCAGCATTGGCCTAATTGGAGGTGGTATCAGCGGCGGTATTTAAGCAGCGGGAGACCAGACAGTGCGGAACTAATTGGAGGCGGTATCAGCGGCAGTATTTAAGCAGCGGAAGACCAGGCAGCATTGGCCGAATTGGAGGCGGTATCAGCGGCGGTAGTTAAGCAGCAGGAGACCAGGCAGCGCGGAACTAATTGGAGGCGGTATCAGCGGCGGTATTTAAACAGCGGGAGACCAGGCAGCGCGGACCAAATTGCAGGCGGTATCAACGATGGTATTTAAACAGCGGTGACGAGGCAGCGCGGACCTAATTGGATGTGGTATCAGCGGCAGTACTTAAACAGCGGAAGACCAGGCAGCATGGACCTAATTGGAGGTGGTATCAGTGGCGGTATTTAAACAGCAGGAGACCAGGCAGCGCGGACCGAATTGGAGGCGGTATCAGCAATGGTATTTAAACAGTGGGAGATCAGGCAGTGCGGACCTAATTGGAGGCGGTATCAGCGGCGATATTTAAACAGCGGGAGACCAGGCAGCGCGGACCTAATTGGAGGCGGTATTGGCGGCGATATTTACACAGCGGGAGAACAGGCAGAGCGGACCTAATTGGTGGCGGTATCAGTGACGGTATTTAAACAGCGGGAGACCTGGCAGCGCTGGTCCTAATTGGAGGCGGTATCAGCGGCGGTATTTAAACTGCGGGGGACCGGGCAGCGTGGAACTAATTCAAGGCAGTATCAGCGGTGATATTTAAACAGCAGGAAACCAGGCAGCACGGACCTAATTGGAGGTGGTATCAGCTGCAGTATTTAAACAGCGGGAGACCAGGCAGCGTGGACCTAATTGGAGGCGTTATCAGCGGTGGTATGTAAACAGTGGGAGACCAGGCAGCATGGACCTAATTGGAGGCGAGATCAGCGGTGGCGATATTAAAACACCGGGAGACCAGGCAGAGCGGACCTAATCGGAAACAGTATCAGCGGTGGTATTTAAACAGCGGGAGACAAGGCAGCACAGACCTAATTGGAGACGATATCAGCGGTGTTATTTAAACAGCGGGCGACCAGGCAGCTCGGACCTAATTGGAGGCGATATCAGCGATGGAATTTAAACAGCAGGAGACAAGGCAGCACGGACTTATTTGGAGGCGGTATCAGCGGCGACGGTATTTAAACAGCGGGAGACCGGGCAGCGCGGACCTAATTAGAGACGGTATCAGTGGTGGTATTTAATCAGCGGGGGACCAGGCAGCATGAACTAATTGGAGGCGCTATCAGCGGCGGTGCTATTTAAATAGCGGGAGACCCGGCTGCGCGGACCTAATTGGAGGCGATATCAGCGGCGGTGCTTAAACTGCCGGAGACCAGGCAGCGCGGTCCTAATTGGAGGCGGTATCAGTGGGCATATTTAAGCAGCAGGAGACCAGGCAACGTGGACCTAATTGGAGGCGGTATTAGCAGCGGTATTTAAAAAGCGCGGGACCAGGCCATGCGCTCCTAAGTAGAGGCAGCATCGGCGGCGATATTTAGCAGCAGGAGACCGTTCAGCGTGGACCTAATTGGATTCGGTATTAGCGGCAGAATTTAAACAGTGGGGAACCAGGCAGCATGGACCTAATTGGAGGCGGCATCAGCGGCCGTATTTAAACAGCGGGAGACCAGGCAGCACGGACCTAATTGCAGGCGGTATCAGCGGCGATATTTAAATAGCGGGAGACCGGGCAGCACGGACCTAATTGGAGGCGATATCAGCGGCTGTGGTATTTAAATAGCGGGAAACCAGGCAGCGCGGTCCTAATTGGAGGTGTTATCAGTGGCCATATTTAAGCAGCAGAAACCAGGCAGCGTGGAAACTAATTGGAGGCGGTATCCGCGGCGGTATTTAAACAGCACGGGACCAGGCCGTGCGCACCTAATTAGAGGCGGTATCAGCGGCTGCATTTGAACAACGGGAGACCAGGCAGGGCGGACCTAATTTGAGGCGGTATCAGCGGCGGTATTTAAACAGTGGGGGACCATGCAGCACGTACCTAATTGGAGGTGTTATCAACGGCGGTATTTACACAGCGCAGGACCTGGCAGCGCGGACCTAATTGGAAGCGGTATCAGTGGCGATATTTAAACGGCGGGGGACCAGGCAGCGCAGACCTAATTGGAGGCGGTATCAGCGGCGATATTTAAACAGCGGGGGACCAGGCAGCACGGACCTAATTGGATGCAGTATTTCAACAGCGGGAGACCGGGCAGCACGGATCTAATGGGAGGCGATATTAGCAGCGGCGATATTTAAACAGCGGGAGACCAGGCAGCGCGGACCTAATTGGAGGCGGTATCAGCGGCGGTATTGAACAGCGGGAGACCAGGCAGCACGGACCTAATTGGAGGCGGTATGAGCGGCGGTATTTAAGTAGCGGGAGACCAGGCAGTACGGACCTAATTGGATGCGGTATCAGCGGCGGTATTTAAACAGTGGGAGACCAAGCATCATGGACCTAATTGGAGGCGGTATCAGTGACAGTATTTAAACAGCAGGAAACCGGGCAGCACGGATCTAATTGTAGGCGGTATCAGCGACAGTATTTAAACAGCGGGAGAACAGGCAGCGCGGACCTACTTGGAGGCGGTATCAGCGGCGGTATTTAAACAGCGGGAGACCAGGCAGCTTGGAACTAATTGGAGGCGGCATCAGCGGCGGTATTTAAACAGCGGGAGACCAGGCAGCGCGGACCTAATTGGAGACGGTATCAGCGGTGGTATTTAAATAGCGGGAGACCGGGCAGCACGGACCTAATTGGAGGCGATATCCGCGGAGGCGTTATTTAAATAGTGGGAAACTAGGCAGCACGGACCTAATTGGATGCGGTATCTGCAGCGGTATTTCAACAGCGGGAGACTAGGCAGCACTGGACCTAATTGGAGGCGGTATCAGCGGCGGTATTTGAACAGCGGGAGACCAGGCAGCATGGACCTAATTGGAGGCAGTATGAGCGGCGGTATTTAAACAGCGGGAGACCAGGCAGGGACGTCCTAATTGGAGGCAGTATCAGCGGCGATATTTAAACAGCGGGAGACCAGGCAGCACGGACCTAATTGGAGGCGGTATCGGCGGCGATATTTAAACTGCAGGAGAACAGGCAGCGCGGACCTAATTGGAGGCGCTATCAGCGACGGTATTTAAACAGCGGGAGACCAGGCAGCGCTGGTCCTAGTTGGAGGCGGTATCAGCGGCTGTATTTGTACAGTGGGAGACAGGGTAGCGCAAAACTAATTCATGGGGGTATCAGTGGCGATATTTAAACAGCGGGAGACTAGGCAGCACGGACCTAATTGGAGGTGGTATGAGCAGCGGTATTTAAACAGCGGGAGACCAGGCAGCGTGGACCTAATTGGAGACGTTATCAGCAGTGGTATTAAAACAGTGGGAGACCGAGCATCACAAACCTAATTGGAGGCGTTATCAGCGACCGTATTTAAACAGCGGGAAACCGGGCAGCGCGGACCTAATTGGAGAAGGTATCAGTGACAGTATTTAAACAGCGGGAGACCAGGCAGCGTCGACCTAATTGGAGGCGGTATCAGCGGCGGTATTTAAACAGCGGGAGACCAGGCAGCGTGGACCTAATTGGAGACGGTATCAGCGGTGGTATTTTAATAGCGGGAGACCAGGCAGCACGGACCTAATTGGAGGTGGTATGAGCGGCGGTATTTAAATAGCGGGAGACCAGGAAGTACGGACCTAATTGGATGCGGTATCAGCAGCGGCATTTAAACAGCGGGAGACCAGGCAGCATGAACCTAATTGGAGACGTTATCAACGGCGGTATTTAAACAGTGGGAGACCAAGCATCATGGACCTAATTGGACGCGGTATCAGCCACAGTATTTAAACAGCAGGAAACCGGGCAGCACGGACCTAATTGTAGGCGGTATCAGCGACAGTATTTAAACAGCGGGAGAACAGGCAGCGCGGACCTACTTGGAGGCAGTATCAGCGGCGGTATTTAAACAGCGGGAGACGAGGCAGCTTGGACCTAATTGGAGGCGGTATCAGCGGCGATATTTAAACAGCGGGAGACCAGGCAGCGCGGACCTAATTGGAGGCGATATCCGCGGAGGCGTTATTTAAATAGCGGGAAACCAGGCAGCACGGACCTAATTGGATGCGGTATCTGCAGCGGTATTTCAACAGCGGGAGACCAGGCAGCACTGGACCTAATTGGAAGCGGTATCAGCGGCGGTATTTGAACAGCGGGAGACCAGGCAGCATGGACCTAATTGGAGGCAGTATGAGCGGCGGTATTTAAACAGCGGGAGACCAGGCAGGGCCGTCCTAATTGGAGGCAGTATCAGCGGCGATATTTAAACAGCGGGAGACCAGGCAGCGCGGACCTAATTGGAGGCGGTATCGGCGGCGATATTTAAACTGCAGGAGAACAGGCAGCGCGGACCTAATTGGAGGCGCTATCAGCGACGGTATTTAAACAGCGGGAGACCAGGCAGCGCTGGTCCTAATTGGAGGCGGTATCAGCGGCTGTATTTGAACAGCGGGAGACCAGGCAGCATGGTCCTAATTGGAGGCAGTATGAGCGGCGGTATTTAAACAGCGGGAGACCAGGCAGCGCGGACCTAATTGGAGGCGGTATCAGCAACGGTATTTAAACAGCGGGAGACCAGGCAGCACAGATTTAATTGGAGGCAGTATCAGCGGCGGTATTTAAACAGCGGGAGACCAGGCAGGGCCGTCCTAATTGGAGGCAGTATCAGCGGCGATATTTAAACAGCGGGAGACCAGGCAGCACGGACCTAATTGGAGGTGGTATCAGCGGCGGCGGTATTTAAACACCGGGAGACCAGGCAGCGCGGACCTAATTGGAGGCAGTATCGGCGGCGATATTTAAACAGCAGGAGAACAGGCAGCGCGGACCTAATTGGAGGCGCTATCAGCGACGGTATTTAAACAGCGGGAGACCAGGCAGCGCTGGTCCCAATTGGAGGCGGTATCAGCAGCTGTATTTGTACAATGGGAGACAGGGCAGCGCGAAACTAATTCATGGGGGTATCAGTGGCGATATTTAAACAGCCGGAGACTAGGCAGCACGGACCTAATTGGAGGTGGTATGAGCAGTGGTATTTAAGCAGCGGGAGACCAGGCAGCGCGGACCTAATTGGAGGCGGTATCAGCGGCGGTATTGAACAGCGGGAGACCAGGCAGCACGGACCTAATTGGAGGCGGTATGAGCGGCGGTATTTAAGTAGCGGGAGACCAGGCAGTACGGACCTAATTGGATGCGGTATCAGCGGCGGTATTTAAACAGTGGGAGACCAAGCATCATGGACCTAATTGGAGGCGGTATCAGCGACAGTATTTAAACAGCAGGAAACCGGGCAGCACGGATCTAATTGTAGGCGGTATCAGCGACAGTATTTAAACAGCGGGAGAACAGGCAGCGCGGACCTACTTGGAGGCGGTATCAGCGGCGGTATTTAAACAGCGGGAGACCAGGCAGCTTGGAACTAATTGGAGGCGGCATCAGCGGCGGTATTTAAACAGCGGGAGACCAGGCAGCGCGGACCTAATTGGAGACGGTATCAGCGGTGGTATTTAAATAGCGGGAGACCGGGCAGCACGGACCTAATTGGAGGCGATATCCGCGGAGGCGTTATTTAAATAGTGGGAAACTAGGCAGCACGGACCTAATTGGATGCGGTATCTGCAGCGGTATTTCAACAGCGGGAGACTAGGCAGCACTGGACCTAATTGGAGGCGGTATCAGCGGCGGTATTTGAACAGCGGGAGACCAGGCAGCATGGACCTAATTGGAGGCAGTATGAGCGGCGGTATTTAAACAGCGGGAGACCAGGCAGGGACGTCCTAATTGGAGGCAGTATCAGCGGCGATATTTAAACAGCGGGAGACCAGGCAGCGCGGACCTAATTGGAGGCGGTATCGGCGGCGATATTTAAACTGCAGGAGAACAGGCAGCGCGGACCTAATTGGAGGCGCTATCAGCGACGGTATTTAAACAGCGGGAGACCAGGCAGCGCTGGTCCTAGTTGGAGGCGGTATCAGCGGCTGTATTTGTACAGTGGGAGACAGGGTAGCGCAAAACTAATTCATGGGGGTATCAGTGGCGATATTTAAACAGCGGGAGACTAGGCAGCACGGACCTAATTGGAGGTGGTATGAGCAGCGGTATTTAAACAGCGGGAGACCAGGCAGCATGGACCTAATTGGAGACGTTATCAGCAGTGGTATTAAAACAGTGGGAGACCGAGCATCACAAACCTAATTGGAGGCGTTATCAGCGACCGTATTTAAACAGCGGGAAACCGGGCAGCGCGGACCTAATTGGAGAAGGTATCAGTGACAGTATTTAAACAGCGGGAGACCAGGCAGCGTCGACCTAATTGGAGGCGGTATCAGCGGCGGTATTTAAACAGCGGGAGACCAGGCAGCGTGGACCTAATTGGAGACGGTATCAGCGGTGGTATTTTAATAGCGGGAGACCAGGCAGCACGGACCTAATTGGAGGTGGTATGAGCGGCGGTATTTAAATAGCGGGAGACCAGGAAGTACGGACCTAATTGGATGCGGTATCAGCAGCGGCATTTAAACAGCGGGAGACCAGGCAGCATGAACCTAATTGGAGACGTTATCAACGGCGGTATTTAAACAGTGGGAGACCAAGCATCATGGACCTAATTGGACGCGGTATCAGCCACAGTATTTAAACAGCAGGAAACCGGGCAGCACGGACCTAATTGTAGGCGGTATCAGCGACAGTATTTAAACAGCGGGAGAACAGGCAGCGCGGACCTACTTGGAGGCAGTATCAGCGGCGGTATTTAAACAGCGGGAGACGAGGCAGCTTGGACCTAATTGGAGGCGGTATCAGCGGCGATATTTAAACAGCGGGAGACCAGGCAGCGCGGACCTAATTGGAGGCGATATCCGCGGAGGCGTTATTTAAATAGCGGGAAACCAGGCAGCACGGACCTAATTGGATGCGGTATCTGCAGCGGTATTTCAACAGCGGGAGACCAGGCAGCACTGGACCTAATTGGATGCGGTATCAGCGGCGGTATTTGAACAGCGGGAGACCAGGCAGCATGGACCTAATTGGAGGCAGTATGAGCGGCGGTATTTAAACAGCGGGAGACCAGGCAGGGCCGTCCTAATTGGAGGCAGTATCAGCGGCGATATTTAAACAGCGGGAGACCAGGCAGCGCGGACCTAATTGGAGGCGGTATCGGCGGCGATATTTAAACTGCAGGAGAACAGGCAGCGCGGACCTAATTGGAGGCGCTATGAGCGACGGTATTTAAATAGCGGGAGACCAGGCAGCGCTGGTCCTAATTGGAGGCGGTATCAGCGGCTGTATTTGAACAGCGGGAGACCAGGCAGCATGGTCCTAATTGGAGGCAGTATGAGCGGCGGTATTTAAACAGCGGGAGACCAGGCAGCGCGGACCTAATTGGAGGCGGTATCAGCAACGGTATTTAAACAGCGGGAGACCAGGCAGCACAGATTTAATTGGAGGCAGTATCAGCGGCGGTATTTAAACAGCGGGAGACCAGGCAGGGCCGTCCTAATTGGAGGCAGTATCAGCGGCGATATTTAAACAGCGGGAGACCAGGCAGCACGGACCTAATTGGAGGTGGTATCAGCGGCGGCGGTATTTAAACACCGGGAGACCAGGCAGCGCGGACCTAATTGGAGGCAGTATCGGCGGCGATATTTAAACAGCAGGAGAACAGGCAGCGCGGACCTAATTGGAGGCGCTATCAGCGACGGTATTTAAACAGCGGGAGACCAGGCAGCGCTGGTCCCAATTGGAGGCGGTATCAGCAGCTGTATTTGTACAATGGGAGACAGGGCAGCGCAAAACTAATTCATGGGGGTATCAGTGGCGATATTTAAACAGCCGGAGACTAGGCAGCACGGACCTAATTGGAGGTGGTATGAGCAGTGGTATTTAAGCAGCGGGAGACCAGGCAGCGTGGACCTAATTGGAGACGTTATCAGCAGCGGTATTTAAACAGTGGGAGACCGAGCATCACGAACCTAATTGGAGGCGGTATCAGCGACAGTATTTAAACAGCGGGAAACCGGGCAGCGCGGACCTAATTGGAGATGGTATCAGCAACAGTATTTAAACAGCGGGAGAACAGGCAGCGCGGACCTAATTGGAGGCGGTATCAGCGGCGGTATTTAAACAGCGGGAGACCAGGCAGCGTGGACCTAATTGGAGGAGGTATCAGCGGCGGTATTTAAACAGCGGGAGACCAGGCAGCGCGGACCTAATTGAAGACGGTATCAGCGGTGGTATTTAAATAGCGGGAGACCGGGCAGCACGGATCTAATTGGAGGCGATATCAGCGGCGGCGGTATTTAAATAGCGGGAGAACAGGCAGCACGGACCTAATTGGATGCGGTATCAGCAGTGGCATTTCAACAGCGGGAGACCAGGCAGCACGGAACTAATTGGAGGTGGTATGAGCGGCGTTATTTAAACAGCGGGAGACCAGGCAGCGCGGACCTAATTGGAGGCGGTATCAGCGGCGGCGGTGCTTAAACAGCCGGAGACCAGGCAGCGCGGTCCTAATTGGAGGCGGTATCAGTGGCAATATTTAAGCCGGAGGAGACCAAGCAGCGTGGACCTAATTGGAGGCGGTATCAGCTGCGGTATTTAAAAAGCGCGGGACCAGGCCGTGCGCACCTAAATAGAGGCGGTATCGGCGGCGATATTTAGCAGCGGGAGACCGGTCAGCACGGACCTAATTGGATGCGGTATTAGCGGCAGAATTTAAACAGTGGGGAATGAGGCAGCATGGACCGAATTGGAGGCGGTATCAGCGGTGGTATGTAAACAGCGGTGGACCAGGCAGGGCGGACCTAATTGCAGGCGGTATCAACGACGGTATTTAAACAGCAGTGACCAGGCAGCGCGGACCTAATTGCAGGTGGTATCAGCGGCGATATTTAAATAGTGGGACACCATGCAGCACGGTCCTAATTAGAGGCGGTATCAGTGGCCGTATTTAAGCAGCAGAGACCAGGCAGCGTGGACCTAATTGGAGGCGGTATCAGCGGCGGTATTCAAACAGCACGGGACCAGGCTGTGCGCACCTAATTAGAGGCGGTGTCGGCAGCGGCATTTGAACAACGGGAGACCAGGCAGGGCGGACGTAATTGGAGGCGGCATCAGTGTCGGTATTTAAACAGCGGGAGACCAGGCAGCGAGGACGTAATTGGAGGCGGGATCAATGGCGGTATTTAAACAGCGGAAGACCAGGCAGCGCGGACCTAATTGGAGGCGTTATCAACGGCGGTATTTACACAGCGCGGGACATGGCAGCGCGGACCTAATTGGAGGCGGTATCAGCGGCGATATTTAAACAGCGGGGGACAGGCAGCGTAGACCTAATTGGAGGCGGTACCAACGGCGATATTTAAACAGCGGGAGACCAGGCAGTGAGGATGTAATTGGAGGCGGGATCAATGGCGGTATTTAAACAGCGGAAGACCAGGCAGCGCGGACCTAATTGGAGGCGGTATCAGCGGCGATATTTAAACAGCGGGGGACAGGCAGCGCAGACCTAATTGGAGGCAGTATCAGCGGTGGTATTTAAGCAGAAGAAGACCAGGCAGCGCTGATGCTAATTGGAGGGGGTATCAGTGGCGGTATTTGAACAGCGGGAGACCAGGCAGCACGGACCTAATTGGAGGCGGTATGAGCGGCAGTATTTAAACAGCATGGCACCAGGCAGCGCGGATCTAATTGGAGGTGGTATCAGCGGCGATATTTATACAGCGGGAGACCAGGCAGCACTGACCTAATTGGAGGCAGTATCAGCGACGGGATATAAACAGCGGGAGACAAGGCAGCACGGACATAATTGGAGGTGGTATCAGTGGTGGTATTTAAACAGCAGGAGACCGGGCAGCGCGGACCTAATTGGAGGTGGTATCAGTGGTGGTACTTAAACAGCGGGAGACCAGGCAGCGCGGACCCAATTGGAGGTGGTATCAGTGGTGGTATTTAAACAGCGGGAGACCAGGCAGCGCGGACCTAATTGGAGGTGGTATCAGTGGTGGTATTTAAACAGCGGGAGACCAGGCAGCGCTGGACCTAATTGGAGGCGGTATCAGCGGCGTTATTTAAACAGTGGGGGACCGGGCAGCATGGACCTAATTGGAGGCGGTATCAGCGGCGGTATTTAAACAGCGGGAGACCAGGCAGAGCAGACCTAATTGGAGGCGGTATCAATGGCGGCTGTAATTAAACAGTGGGAGACCAGGCAGCACGGACCTAATTGGAGGCGGTATCAGCGGCAGTATTTAAACAGCGAGGGACCAGGCAGCATGGACCTAATTGGAGGCGGTATCAGCGGCGGCGTTATTTGAACAGCAGGAGTCCAGGCAGTGCCGCCCTAATTGGAGGCGGTGTCAGCGGCGGTATTTAAACAGTGGGAGAACAGGCTGTGCAGACCTAATTGAAGGCGGTATCAGCGGAGGTATTTAAACAGCGGGAGACCGGGCAGCATGGACCAAATTGAAGGCGGTATCAGCGGAGGTATTTAAACAGTGGGAGACCAGGCAGTGCGGACCTAATTGGAGACGATATCAGCGGCGGTATTTAACCAGCGGGAGACCAGACAGCGCGGACCTAATTGGAGGCGGTATCAGCGGCAGTATTTAAACGGCAGGAAACCAGGCAGCGCGGATCTAAATGGAGGCAATATCAGCGGCGTTATATAAACAGTGGTAGACCAGGCATCGTGGACCTAAGTGGAGGCGGTATCACCGGCGGTATTTAAACAGCGGGAGACCAGGTTGCACGGACCAAATTGGAGGCAATATCAGCGGCGTTATTTAAACAGCAGGGTCCAGGCAGCATGCACCTAATTGGAGGCGGTTTCAGCGGCGGCGGTATTTAAGCAGCGGAGACCACTCAGCGGAGATCAAATTGGAGGCGATACCAGCGGCGTTATTTAAACAGTGGGGAGTCCAGGCAGCGCGGATCTAATTGGAGGCGGTATCAGCGGCAGTATTTAAACAGTGGGAGACCAGGCATTGTGGACATAATTGGAGGCGGCATCACCGGCGGTATTTAAACAGCGAGAGATCAGGCAGCGCGTACCTAATTGGAGGCGATATTGGCGGCGGTATTTAAACAGCGGGAGACCGGGTAGAGCGGACGTAATTGGAGGCTGTATCAGCGGCGGTTTTTAAACAGCGGGACACTGGGTAGAGCGGACGTAATTGGAGGCTGTATCAGCGGCGGTTTTTAAACAGCGGGAGACCGGGTAGAGCGGACGTAATTGGAGGCTGTATCAGCGGCGGTTTTTAAACAGCGGGATACTGGGTAGTGCGGACCTAATTGGAGGCTGTATCAGCGGCGGTATTTATACAGCGGGAGACCGGGTACAGCGGATCTAATTTGAGGTGGTATCAGCGGCGGTATTTAAACAGCGGGAGATCAGGCAGCGTGGATTTAATTAGAGGCAGTATCAGCTATGGTATTTAAACAGCAGAGGCAAGGCAGCACGGACCTAATTGGAGGCGATATCAGTGGCAGTAATTAAACAGCGGCAGACCAGGCAGCGCGGACCTAATTGAAGGCGATATCGGCGGCGATATTTAAACAGCGGGAGACCGGTCAGCGCGGACCTAATTGGAGGCTGTGTCAGCGGCGGTATTTAAACAGCAGGAGACCGGGCAGCACGGACATAATTGCAGGCGGGATCAGCGGCGGGACTTTCAACAGCGGGAGACAAGGCAGCGCGGACCAAATTCGAGGCGCTATCAGTGGCGGCGGTATTGGAACAGCAGGATACCGGGCAACACGGACCTAATTGGAGGCGGTATCAGCGGCGGTATTTAAACAGCGGGAGACCAGGCAGCGTGATCCTAATTGGAGGCGTTATCAGCGGCGGTATTTAAACAGCAGGAGACCAGGCAGCAAGCACCCTATTGGAGGCAGTATCATCGGCGATATTTAAACAGCGGAGACCGGGCAGCGTGGACCTAATTGGAGGAGGTATCAGCAGCGGTATTTAAACAGTGGGAGACGGTGCAGCATGGACCTAATTAGAGGCGGTATCAGCACCGGTATTTTAATAGTGGGAGACCGGGCAGCGCGGACCTAATTGGGGGGCGGTATCAGCGGCGGTATTTAATCAGTGGGAGACCAGGCAGCACGGACCTAATTGGAGGCAGTATCAGCGGCGGTATTTAACAGCGGGAGACCAGGAAGCCCGGACCTAATTGGAGGCAGTATCAGCGGCGGTATTTAAACAGCGGGAGACCAGGAAGCCCGGACCTAATTGGAGGCAGTATCAGCGGCGGTATTTAAACAGCGGGAGACCAGGAAGCGTGGATCAAATTGGAGGCAGTATCAGCGGCGGTATTTTAACTGCAGGAGACTAGGCAGCATGGACCTAATTGGAGGCGGTATCAGCACCGGTATTTTAATAGCGGGAGACCGGGCAGCGCGGACCTAATTGGATGCGGTATCAGCGGCGGTATTTAAACAGCAGGAGACCAGGCAGAGCGGACGTAATTGAAAGCGGTATCAGCGGTGGTATTTAAACAGCGGGAGACCGGGCAGAGCAGACCTAATTGGAGGCGGTATCAATGACGGTGCTAAAACAGCAGGAGACCAGTCAGCGCTGACCTAATTGGAGGCGGTATCAGCGGCGGTATTTAAACAGCGGAGACCAGGCAGCGCGGACCTAATTGGAGGCGGTATCAATGGCGGTACTTAAAGAGCGGGGGACCGGGCAGCGCGGACCTAATTGGAGGCATTGTCCGCGGCGGTATTTAAACAGCGGGAGACCAGGCAGCGCGGACGTAATTGGAGTCGGTATCAGCGGCGGTATTTAATCAGCGTAGACCGGGCAGCGCGGACCTAATTGGAGGCGCTATCAGCGGCAGTATTTAAACAGTGGAGACCAGGCAGCGCGGACCTAATTGATGGCGGTATCACCAGCGGTATTTAATCAGTGGGAGATCAGGTAGCGCGGACCTAATTGGAGGCAGTATCAGCGGCAGTGTTTAAACAGGCGGGAGACCGAGCAGTGCGGACCTAATTGGAGGCGGTATCAGCGGCGGTATTTAAACAGCAGTAGACCAGGCAGAGCGGGCCTAATTGGAGGCGATATCAATGGCGGCTGTAATTAAATAACGGGAGACCCGGCAGCACGGACCTAATTGGAGGCGGTATCAGCGGCAGTGTTTAAACAGCAAGGGACCAGGCAGCGTGGTCCTAATTGCAGGCGGTATCAGTGGCGGTATTTAATCAGCGGGAGACCAGGCAGCGGCAACCAAATTGGAGGTGCTATTAGCAGCGGAATTTAAACAGTGGGGTACCAGGCAGCGCAGAGCTAATTGCAGGCGGTATCAGCGGCGGAAATTAAACAGCCGTGACCAGGAGCGCGGACCTAATTGGAGACGGTATCAGCGGCGGTATTTAAACAGCTGGAGATCAGGCAGCTCAGTCCTAATTGCAGGCGGTATCAGTGGCCGTATTTAAGCAGCAGAGACCAGGCAGCATGGACCCAATTGGAGGCAGTATTAGCGGCGGTATTTAAACAGTGCGGGACCAGGCCGTGCGCACATAATTAGAGGCGGTATCGGCGCCGATATTTGGCAGCGGGAGACCAGTCAGCGTGGACCTAATTGGAGGCAGTATCAGCGACGGCATTTTGACAACGGGAGATCAGGCAAGGCAGACATAATTGGAGGCAGCATCAGCGTCGGTATTTAAACAGCGGGAGACCAGGCAGCGAGGACCTAATTGGAGGCCGTATCAGCGGCGGTATTTAAACAGCGGGAGCCCGGGCAGCGCCGACCTAATTGGAGGCGATATCAACAGCGGCATTTAAACAGTGGGATACCAGGCAGCACGGGCCTAATTGGAGGCGGTATCAGCGGCAGTATTTAAACAGCCGTGACCAGGCAGCGCGGACCTAATTGGAGACGGTATCAGCGGCGATATTTGAACAGCGGGAGACCAGGCAGCGTGGACCGAATTGCAGGCGGTATCAGTGGCCGTATTTAAGCAGCAGAGACCAGGCAGCGCGGATCTAATTGGAGGCGGTATCAGCGGCGATATTTAAACAGCGGGGGACCAGGCAGCATGGACCTAATTGGAGGTGGTATCAGTGGCGGAATTTAAACAGTGGGATACCAGGCAGCACGGACCTAATTGGAGGCAGTATCAGTGGCGGTATTTAAATAATGAGGAACCAGGCAGCACGGACCTAATTGGACGTGGTATCAGCGGCGGTATTTAAACAGCGGGGAAATAGGCAGCACGGACCTAATTGGATGTGGTATCAGCGGCGGTATTGAATCAGTGGGGAACCAGGCAGCGCGGACCTCATTGGAGGCGGTATCAGCGGCAGTATTTAAACAGTGGGAGACCAGGCAGCACGGACCTAATTGGAGGTGGTATCAGCAGCAGTATTTAAACAGCGGGAGACCAGGCAGCGTCGACCTAATTGGAGGCGGTATCAACAGCGGTATTTAAACAGCGGGAGACCAGGCAGCGCGAACCTAATTGGAGACGGTATCAGCGGTGGTATTTAAATAGTGGGAGACCGGGCAGCACGGATCTAATTGGAGGCGATATCAGCGGCGGTATTTCAACAGCGGGAGACCAGGCAGCGCGAACCTAATTGGAGACGGTATCAGCGGTGGTATTTGAACAGCGGGAGACCAGGCAGCACCGACCTAATTGGAGGCGGTATGAGCGGCGGTAAATAAACAGCGGGAGACCAGGCAGCGCGGACCTAATTGGAGGCGGTATCAGCGGCGATATTTAAACAGCGGGAGACCAGGCAGCGCGGACCTAATTGGAGATGGTATCAGCGGCGATATTTAAACAGCGGGAGACCAGGCAGCACTGATCTAATTGGAGGCAGTATCAGCGACGGAATATAAACAGCGGGAGACAAGGCAGCACGGACCTAATTCGAGGTGGTATCAGTGGTGGTATTTAAACAGCGGGAGACCAGGCAGGGCAGACCTAATTGGAGGTGGTATCAGTGGTTGTATTTAAACAGCGGAGACCAGGCAGCGCCGACCTAATTGGAGGCGGTATCAGCGGCGGTATTTAAATTGCGGGAGACCAGGCAGCGCGGACCTAATTGGAGGCGGTATCAGCGGCAGAGTTTAAACAGGTGAGAGATCAGGCAGAGCGGACTTAATTGGAGACGATATCAATGGCGGCTGTTGTTAAACAGCGGGAGAGCAGGCATGATGGCCCTAATTGGAGGCAGTATCAGCGGCATTATTTAAACAGCAAGGGACCAGGCAGCGTGGTCCTAATTGGAGGCGGTATCAGCGGCGGCGGTATTTGAACAGCAGGAGTCCGGGCAGTGCCGCCCTAATTGGAGGTGGTATCAGCGGCGATATTTAAACAGCGGGAGACCAGGCAGCGCGGACCTAATTGGAGATGGTATCAGCGGCGATATTTAAACAGCGGGAGACCGGGCAGCACGGAACTAATTGAAGGAGGTATCAGCGGAGGTATTTAAACAGTGGGAGACCAGGCAGCGCGGCCCTAATTGGAGGCGATATCAACAGCGGCATTTAAACACCGGGAGACCAGGCAGCGCAGATCTAATTGGAGGCGGTATCAGCGGCGGAATTTAAACAGTGGGACACCAGGCAGCACGGTCCTAATTGGAGGCGGTATCAGCGGCGGTATTTAAATAACGAGGAAACAGGCAGCACGGACCTAATTGGACGTGGTATCAGCGGGGGTATTTAAACAGCGGGGAACCAGGCAGCATGGACCTAATTGGATGTGGTGTCAGTGGCGGTATTTAAACAGCGGGGAAACAGGCAGCGCGGACCTAATTGGAGGCGGTATTAGCAGCGGAATTAAAACAGTGGGGTACCAGGTAACCAGAGCTAATTGCAGCTGGTATCAGCGGCGGTATTTAAACAGCGGTGACCAGGCAGCGCGGAACTAATTGGAGATGGTATCAGCGGTGATATTTAAGCAGCGGGAGACCGGGCAGCACGGACCTAATTGGAGGCGACATCAGCGGCGGCAGTATTTGAACAGCGGGAGACCAGGCATCGCAGACCTAATTGGAGGCGGTATCAGCGGCGGTATTTTAACTGCAGGAGACTAGGCAGCATGGACCTAATTGGAGGCGGTATCAGCACCGGTATTTTAATAGCGGGAGACCGGGCAGCGCGGACCTAATTGGATGCGGTATCAGCGGCGGTATTTAAACAGCAGGAGACCAGGCAGAGCGGACGTAATTGAAAGCGGTATCAGCGGTGGTATTTAAACAGCGGGAGACCGGGCAGAGCAGACCTAATTGGAGGCGGTATCAATGACGGTGCTAAAACAGCAGGAGACCAGTCAGCGCTGACCTAATTGGAGGCGGTATCAGCGGCGGTATTTAAACAGCGGAGACCAGGCAGCGCGGACCTAATTGGAGGCGGTATCAATGGCGGTACTTAAAGAGCGGGAGACCGGGCAGCGCGGACCCAATTGGAGGCATTGTCCGCGGCGGTATTTAAACAGCGGGAGACCAGGCAGCGCGGACGTAATTGGAGTCGGTATCAGCGGCGGTATTTAATCAGCGTAGACCGGGCAGCGCGGACCTAATTGGAGGCGCTATCAGCGGCAGTATTTAAACAGTGGAGACCAGGCAGCGCGGACCTAATTGATGGCGGTATCACCGGCGGTATTTAATCAGTGGGAGATCAGGTAGCGCGGACCTAATTGGAGGCAGTATCAGCGGCAGTGTTTAAACAGGCGGGAGACCGAGCAGTGCGGACCTAATTGGAGGCGGTATCAGCGGCGGTATTTAAACAGTGGAGACCAGGCAGCGCGGACCTAATTGATGGCGGTATCACCGGCGGTATTTAATCAGTGGGAGATCAGGTAGCGGCAACCAAATTGGAGGTGCTATTAGCAGCGGAATTTAAACAGTGGGGTACCAGGCAGCGCAGAGCTAATTGCAGGCGGTATCAGCGGCGGAATTTAAACAGCCGTGACCAGGAGCGCGGACCTAATTGGAGACGGTATCAGCGGCGGTATTTAAACAGCCGGAGATCAGGCAGCTCAGTCCTAATTGCAGGCGGTATCAGTGGCCGTATTTAAGCAGCAGAGACCAGGCAGCATGGACCCAATTGGAGGCAGTATTAGCGGCGGTATTTAAACAGTGCGGGACCAGGCCGTGCGCACATAATTAGAGGCGGTATCAGCGCCGATATTTGGCAGCGGGAGACCAGTCAGCATGGACCTAATTGGAGGCAGTATCAGCGACGGCATTTTGACAACGGGAGATCAGGCAGGGCAGACATAATTGGAGGCAGCATCAGCGTCGGTATTTAAACAGCGGGAGACCAGGCAGCGAGGACCTAATTGGAGGCCGTATCAGCGGCGGTATTTAAACAGCGGGAGTCCGGGCAGCGCCGACCTAATTGGAGGCGGTATCAACAGCGGCATTTAAACAGTGGGATACCAGGCAGCACGGGCCTAATTGGAGGCGGTATCAGCGGCAGTATTTAAACAGCCGTGACCAGGCAGCGCGGACCTAATTGGAGACGGTATCAGCGGCGATATTTGAACAGCGGGAGATCAGGCAGCGTGGACCGAATTGGAGGCGGTATCAGAGGCGGTATTTAAACAGCTGGAGACCAGGCAGCGCAGTCCTAATTGCAGGCGGTATCAGTGGCGATATTTAAACAGCAGAGACCAGGCAGCGCGGATCTAATTGGAAGCGGTATCAGCGGCGATATTTAAACAGCGGGGGACCAGGCAGCATGGACCTAATTGGAGGCGGTATCAGCGGCAGAATTTAAACAGTGGGATACCAGGCAGCACGGACCTAATTGGAGGCAGTATCAGTGGCGGTATTTAAATAATGAGGAACCAGGCAGCACGGACCTAATTGGACGTGGTATCAGCGGCGGTATTTAAACAGCGGGGAAATAGGCAGCACGGACCTAATTGGATGTGGTATCAGCGGCGGTATTGAATCAGTGGGGAACCAGGCAGCGCGGACCTCATTGGAGGCGGTATCAGCGGCAGTATTTAAACAGTGGGAGACCAGGCAGCATGGACCTAATTGGAGGTGGTATCAGCGGCGGTATTTAAACAGCGGGAGGCCAGGCAGCGTCGACCTAATTGGAGGCGGTATCAACAGCGGTATTTAAACAGCGGGAGACCAGGCAGCGCGAACCTAATTGGAGACGGTATCAGCGGTGGTATTTAAATAGTGGGAGACCGGGCAGCACGGACCTAATTGGAGGCGATATCAGCGGCGGTATTTCAACAGCGGGATACCAGGCAGCGCGAACCTAATTGGAGACGGTATCAGCGGTGGTATTTGAACAGCGGGAGACCAGGCAGCACCGACCTAATTGGAGGCGGTATGAGCGGCGGTAAATAAACAGCGGGAGACCAGGCAGCGCGGACCTAATTGGAGGCGGTATCAGCGGCGATATTTAAACAGCGGGAGACCAGGCAGCGCGGACCTAATTGGAGATGGTATCAGCGGCGATATTTAAACAGCGGGAGACCAGGCAGCACTGATCTAATTGGAGGCAGTATCAGCGACGGAATATAAACAGCGGGAGACAAGGCAGCACGGACCTAATTCGAGGTGGTATCAGTGGTGGTATTTAAACAGCGGGAGACCAGGCAGGGCGGACCTAATTGGAGGTGGTATCAGTGGTTGTATTTAAACAGCGGAGACCAGGCAGCGCGGACCTAATTGGAGGTGGTATCAGTGGCAGAGTTTAAACAGGTGAGAGATCAGGCAGAGCGGACCTAATTGGAGGCGATATCAATGGCGGCTGTTATTAAACAGCGGGAGAGCAGGCATGATGGCCCTAATTGGAGGCAGTATCAGCGGCAGTATTTAAACAGCAAGGGACCAGGCAGCGTGGTCCTAATTGGAGGAGGTATCAGCGGCGGCGGTATTTGAACAGCAGGAGTCCGGGCAGTGCCGCCCTAATTGGAGTCGGTATCAGCGGCGATATTTAAACAGCGGGAGACCAGGCAGCGCGGACCTAATTGGAGATGGTATCAGCGGCGATATTTAAACAGCTGGAGACCGGGCAGCATGGAACTAATTGAAGGAGGTATCAGCGGAGGTATTTAAACAGTGGGAGATCAGGCAGCGCGGATCTAATTGGAGGCGGTATCAGCGGCGGAATTTAAACAGTGGGACACCAGGCAGCACGGTCCTAATTGGAGGCGGTATCAGCGGCGGTATTTAAATAACGAGGAACCAGGCAGCACGGACCTAATTGGACGTGGTATCAGCGGGGGTATTTAAACAGCGGGGAACCAGGCAGCATGGACCTAATTGGATGTGGTGTCAGTGGCGGTATTTAAACAGCGGGGAAACAGGCAGCGCGGACCTAATTGGAGGCGGTATCAGAGGCAGTATTTAAACAGCGGGAGACCAGGCAGCACGGACCTAATTGGAGGCGGTATCAGCGGCGGTATTTAATCAACGGAGACCAGGCAGCGAGGACCTAATTGGAGGCGGTATTAGCAGCGGAATTAAAACAGTGGGGTACCAGGTAGCCAGAGCTAATTGCAGCTGGTATCAGCGGCGGTATTTAAACAGCGGTGACCAGGCAGCGCGGAACTAATTGGAGACGGTATCAGCGGTGATATTTAAGCAGCGGGAGACCGGGCAGCACGGACCTAATTGGAGGCGGTATCAGCGGCGGTATTTAAACAGCGGGGGACCAGGCAGCCCGGACCTAATTGGAGGCAGTATCAGCGGCGGTATTTAAACAGCGGGAGACCAGGAAGCCCGGACCTAATTGGAGGAGGTATCAGCGGTGGTATTTAAACAGTGGGGGACCAGGAAGCGTGGATCAAATTGGAGGCAGTATCAGCGGCGGTATTTTAACAGCAGGAGACTAGGCAGCGTGGACCTAATTGGAGGCGGTATCAGCACCGGTATTTTAATAGCGGGAGACCGGGCAGCGCGGACCTAATTGGATGCGGTATCAGCGGCGGTATTTAAACAGCAGGAGACCAGGCAGAGCGGACCTAATTGAAAGCGGTATCAGCGGTGGTATTTAAACAGTGGGAGACCGGGCAGAGTGGACCTAGTTGGAGGCGGTATCAATGACGGTGCTAAATCAGCAGGAGAACAGTCAGCGCTGACCTAATTGGAGGCGGTATCAGCGGCGGTACTTAAAGAGCGGGAGACCGGGCAGCGCGGACCTAATTGGAGGCATTGTCCGCGGCGGTATTTAAACAGCGGGAGACCAGGCAGCGCGGACCTAATTGGAGGCGCTATCAGCGGCAGTATTTAAACAGTGGAGACCAGGCAGCACGGACCTAATTGATGGCGGCATCACCGGCGGTATTTTAGCAGCGGGAGATCAGGTAGTGCGGACTTAATTGGAGGCAGTATCAGCGGCAGTGTTTAAACAGGCGGGAGACCGAGCAGAGCGGACCTAATTGGAGGCGGTATCAGCGGCGGTATTTAAACAGCAGTAGACCAGGCAGAGCGGACCTAATTGGAGGCGATATCAATGGTGGCTGTAATTAAACAATGGGAGACCCGGCAGCACGGACCTAATTGGAGGCGGTATCAGCGGCAGTGTTTAAACAGCAAGGGACCAGGCAGCGTGGTCCTAATTGGAGGCGGTATCAGCGGCGGCGGTATTTGAACAGCAGGAGTCGGGGCAGTGCCGCCCTAATTGGAGGCGGTATCAGTGGCGATATTTAAACAGCGGGAGACCAGGCAGCGCGGACCTAATTGGAGATGGTATCAGCGGCGATATTTAAACAGCGGGAGACCGGGCAGCACGGAACTAATTGAAGGAGGTATCAGCGGAGGTATTTAAACAGTGGGAGGCCAGGCAGCGCGGCCCTAATTGGAGGCGATATCAACAGCGGCATTTAAACACCGGGAGACCAGGCAGCGCGGATCTAATTGGAGATGGTATCAGCGGCGATATTTAAACAGCGGGAGAGCAGGCAGCGCGGACCTAATTGGAGATGTTATCAGCGGCGATATTTAAACAGCGGGAGAACAGGCAGCGCCGACCTAATTGGAGGCGATATCAACAGCGGCATTTAAGCACCGGGAGACCAGGCAGCGCGGATCTAATTGGAGGCGGTATCAGCATCGGTATTTAAACAGCGGGGGACCAGGCTGCACGGATCTAATTGGAAGCGGTGTCAGCGGCGGACTTTAAACAGCAGGATACCAGGCAGCATGGACCTAATTGGAGGCGGTATCAGCGGCGGTATTTAAACAGCGGGGGACCAGGCAGCATGGACCTAATTGGACGTGGTATCAGCGGCGGTATTTAAACAGCGGGGAACCATGCAGCACGGACCTAATTGGATGTGGTATCAGCGGCAGTATTTAAACAGCGGGAGACCAGGCAGCATGGACCTAATTGGAGGCGGAATCAGCGGCGGTATTTAATCAGCGGAGACCAGGCAGCCAGGACCTAATTGGAGGCGGTATCAGCGGCGGAATTTAAACAGTGGAGTACCAGGCAGCGCAGAGCTAATTGCAGGCGATATCAGCGGCGGTATTTAAACAGCGGTGACCAGGCCGCGACGACCTAATTTGAGACGGTATCAGCGGTGATATTTAAACATCGGGAGACCGGGCAGCACGGACCTAATTGGAGGCGATATCAGCGGCGGCGGTATTTGAACAGCGGGAGACCAGGCAGTGCGGACCTAGTTGGAGGCGGTATCAGCGGCGGTATTTAAACAGCTGGAGACCAGGCAGCGTCGACCGAATTGGAGGTGATATGAACAGCGGCATTTAAACAACGGGAGACCAGGCAGCGCGGATCTAATTCGAAACGGTATCAGCGGCGATATTTAAACAGCAGGGGACCAGGCAGCACGGACCTAATTGGAGGCGGTATCAGCGGCGGAATTTAAACAGCGGGACACCAGGCTGCACGGACCTAATTGGAGGCGGTATCAACGGCAGTATTTAAACAGCGGGGACCAGGCAGCACGGACCTAATTGGAGGTAGTATCAGTGGCAGTATTTAAACAGCGGGGGACCAGGCAGCACGGACCTAATTGGAGGCGGTATCAGCGGCGGTATTTAAATAACGAGGAACCAGGCAGCACGGACCTAATTGGACGCAGTATCAGCGGCGGTATTTAAACAGCGGGGGACCAGGCAGCACGGACTTAATTGGAGGCGGTAATTGCGGCAGTATTTAAACAGCTGGAGACCAGGCAGCACGGACCTAATTATAGACGGTATCAGCGGAGGTATTGAAGCAGCAGAGACCAGGCAGCGCGGACCTAATTGGAGGCGGTATTAGCGGCGGAATGTAAACAGTGGGGTACCAAGCAGCGCAGAGCTAATTGCAGGCGGTATCAGCGGCGGTATTTAAACAGCGGTGACCAGGCAGCGCGGACCTAATTGGAGACGGTATCAGCGGTGATATTTAAACATCGGGAGACCGGGCAGCACGGACCTAATTGGAGGCGATATCAGCGGCGGCGGTATTTGAGCAGCGTGAGACCAGGCAGCGCAGACCTAATTGGAGGCGGTATCAGCGGCGGTATTTAAGCAGCTGGAGACCAGGCAGCGTGGACCTAATTGGAGGTGGTATCAGCGGCGGTATTTAAACAGCGCGGGACCAGGCCTTGCGCACATAATTAGAGGCGGTATCGGCGCCGATATTTAGCAGCGGGAGAACAGTCAGCGCAGACCTAATTGGAGGCAGTATCAGCAGCGGCATTTTAACAACGGGAGATCAGGCAGGGCAGACATAATTGGAGGCAGCATCAGCGTCGTTATTTAAACAGCGGGAGACCAGGCAGCGAGGCCCTAATTGGAGGCGGCATCAGCGGCAGTATTTAAACAGCGGGAGTCCGGGCAGCGCCGGCCTAATTGGAGGAGATATCAACAGCGGCATTTAAACACCGGGAGACCAGGCAGCGCGGATCTAACTGGAAGCAGTATCAGCGGTGGTATTTAAACAGCGAGGGACCAGGCAGCACGGACCTAATTGGAGGCGGTATCAGCGGCGGAATTTAAACAGCGGGACACCAGGCAGCACGGACCTAATTGGAGGCGGTATCAGTGGCGGTATTTAAACAGCGGGGACCAGGCAGCACGGACCTAATTGGAGGCGGTATCAGCGGCGGTATTTAAATAACGAGGAACCAGGCAGCACGGCCCTAATTGGACGTGGTATCAGCGGCGGTATTTAAACAGCGGGGAACCAGGCAGCACGGACCTAATTGGATGCGGTATCAGCAGCGGTATTTAAACAGCGGGGAACCAGGCAGCACGGACCTAATTGGAGACAGTAGCAGCGGCGGTATTTTAACAGCGGGAGACCAGGAGGCACGGACCTAATTGGAGGAGGTACCAGCGGCAGTATTTAAACAGTGGGGGACCAGGCAGCGTGGATCTAATTAGAGGCAGTATCTGTTGTGTCTGTGTCTAATAAGACACAGACTGCAGGAGAACGGTACAACAGGTGTTTACTCAACGTGGCTCACACTGGAACTGGTCTGTACAGATTACTACTCAGTGCTATATACAGGTGCGGTCACTGCCGGTACTGCAGTATACATGAGCTGTAAAAGATAGTTCCCCCCTTAAAGGTATATACATTACAATTCCTCCCCTTTTAGATTAAGAGTACCATAACACTCATTTAACAATTAAATATCAAACTAATTACAATTAACACTTTTCACATGCAACATTAGCTGAAAATAATCTATTTATATATTCAGTCTTTGGGGAGGCTTCCTGATCCTTTCTGGATAGCGCCTTTCCAAAGTGTCTTGCTCTTGGTGCGGAGGCGATTCTGGCCCCCTGTTGTCGGTTGGTTCATCAGCTTCCGATGCTACTGTTTCTGGGGTAGATGCGACCTGTACGTCGGGTTCATCACCAGGTACGTATGGGCGAGGCATAGGGTTGACTTGTTCCTGTGAATCTAGGATCCTGTCAGCATGGCGTCTCACGATGCTCTCCCCAACGTCCACTGTGTACATTTGTGGGCCCTGCCCTGTGCATATCGTTCCTGGCTGCCATTTTTCTGTTCGGTAGTTGCGGGCCAAGACTGGTTGCCTTACATTGAAGCTCCTTGTTGGCTTCTCATGAATGTGCTGTAATTGCTTACTCTCAACATCTCTTCGTACGTTTGGTCTGAGCAAATCCAGGCGAGATCTTATCCTTCGGTTAAAGAACATCATGGCTGGGGCCTGGTTGGTGACTGCATGTGTCGCATTCCGGTAGGCGAACAGGAAATTGTTCACCTTGTGCTGCAGCGGAATGTTGTCATTGTACATAGTCTTTATTGGCTTCTTAAAGGTTTGTACGAACCTCTCAGCCAATCCATTTGTGGCTGGATGATACGGGGCGGATGTGTAATGCCTTACCCCATTCTTTTTCAAGAACCTCCGGAACTCTTCGGACACAAACTGTGGTCCGTTGTCGGAGCAAATCTGTTCTGGCAAGCCATTCCTGGCAAAAATGGTCCGTAGGACTGCAATAGTTTTCTCCGTGGTGGTGGAGGACATTTTGATGACCTCAGGCCATTTCGAGTGCGCATCCACGGCTATTAAAAACATTGAGTCCATGAATGGACCAGCAAAATCAATATGCACCCGTTGCCATGGAGATGAGGGCCACTCCCATGGGTGTAGAGGGGCCTGTGGTGGTGCATTTTGGACTTTCTGGCACCCTGAGCAGCTCTTGGTCAGGTCCTCGATTTGTTTATCGATTCCCGGCCACCACACATAAGCCCTGGCTAGGCTTTGCATTTTTACCCCTCCCAGATGACCCTCATGAAGCTCATTGAGCACTCTCTCCCTTAACTTGGGTGGAATTACCACTCGGGATCCACACATCAAGGTCCCCCGGCACACTGACAGCTGTTCTCTCCTTGTCGAGAATGCTGGCAACAGTGAGTCGCCATGTGCTGGCCATCCCTTCACCGTCAAATCATATACCCGAGACAGTGTCGGGTCATTTCGGGTTTCCTTTTCGATACAAGCGTTAGTTACCGGTAGTTATTCAACTATAGTCGAATGGAATATTTCAACAGGATCCACTGCTGGTGCTTCCTTCCTGTAGGCAGTGGCAGGCGTGATAGCCCATCAGCATTTCCATGCTGTTTCGTGCCCTTATATTCAATCTCATAGTGGTGCGCCCCTAGAAAAAGTGACCATCTTTGTAGTCATTACGCAGTCATCACCGGAACGCCCTTCTTCGGATTAAAAATGGAGACAAGAGGCTGGTGATCAGTCAGCAAGGTGAATTTCTGCCCGTGCAGATAGTGACTGAACTTTTTCACTCCCCACACTAGGCTGAGGGCCTCCCTGTCAATCTGGGCATAGTTACACTCGGCTGATGTTAGTGATCATGACGCAAAGGCTATTGGCCTCTCTGAGCCGTCCGAGAATTTGTGCGACAGCACCACTCCAATGCCGTACGGTGATGCATCACATGCCAACTGAATTGGTAATGCCGGGTTGTAATGGGCCAATACCTCTTTCGATGTGATTAGTGTTTTGCTCTTCTGGATAGCTCGCCTACATTCGTCACTCCACTTCCATGGCACCCCAGTTTGCAGTAGGGTGTTCAGTGGGTGTAGTATTGTAGACAACTTTGGCAAGAACTTATGGTAGTAGTTTACCAGCCCAAGGAACAACCTCAGTTGTGACACATTTTCTGGTGCTGGAGCCTTGACTGCTGCCTCAATCTTCTCTGGGGACTTATGTAACCCCTCTTTATCGATAACGTGGCCACAATACGCGATCTGTTTTCTAAAAAACTCGCATTTGGGGCGGTTAGCTCGGAGCCCATATTCCTGCAATCTAGTGAGCACCTGCTCCACGTTGGCAAGGTGCTCACTGTCATTTTCGCCCTTGACCAGGATGTCGTCCAAATAACACTGGGTCCCTGGGATCCCTTGCAGGACTTGTTCCATTGCCCTTTGCCAAATAGCCGGAGCTGATGCTACCCCGAATACCAGCCAGTTGTATTGGTAGAGACCTTTATGGGTGTTGATTGTGAGGTATTTTTTTGATGCTTCTTCTACCTCCATTTGCAGGTACGCCTGGGCCAGATCAATCTTAGTGAAGCATTTCCCTCCAGATAGCCAGGCGAAAATATCTTCAATCCGCGGAAGTGGATATTGTACGGTGTGAAGGATCGGGTTCACTGTTACCTTAAAGTCCCCACAGATGCGAACCTTCCGTGGGTCCCCAGGCGTGCTGCTCAACGACTTTTTCATCACAGGGATGATGGGTGTAGCCCACTCGCTCCAGTCTACCTTGGACAGTACACCTGAACGTTCCAGACTCTCCAGCTCTGCTTCGACGGCTGGGCGGATCGCATAAGGTAGCGGTCTGGCCTTAAAAAATTTTGGGCTTGCGTTTTCTTCAATTTTAATCGTCGCTGTCATGCCTTTTAGTGTTCCGAGTCCTTGCTGGAACACTTCTTTCGCGTCAGTTAGGATCTTTGACAGTCACCCAGGTGTGACGTCATCATCCTTCTTGTCAGCCACAGTCAGTGCCTGTCTGGAATGCCAATCCAGTTGTATTTTCTGGATCCATTCACGTCCCAGTATGGTGGTCCTCCATCTTGCAATACATATAGGTCTAGTTTTGGTGTTTCCTTACCGTTATATATAACGGTCACCCTTACTTTTCCTTTGGGGTAGACTTTTTGCCCCGTGTATGTCTTCAAAATAATTTTTGTGTCTCTCAAGGGTATGTGTGAGAATAGCCGCTCGTAGTCCCATCAGTTTATGACTGTTAGGGCTGATCCTGTGTCCAATTCCATCTTTACCTGGACTCCTGCTATCTTGAGAGTGACCCAAATGGTTCGGTGATCCTCCGTTGTGATCACATTATGTATTTTCAGACAACTCAGTTCCCTGCTTTCGGAGTCGTTATCACTCTTTTGTTTGTCTGAACTATTCTCCGTCATCTTATGTACCTTCTTGTACTTTTCTTTGGTAGGTTTCTTATTGCTGGTTTTCTTTCCCGACCTGCAGACTCGTGCTATGTGTCCTACTTTTCCACACTGTCTGCACACTCTGTCTTTGAACCAGCAATCATTCTGGTCGTGTGTTGTTCTGCCACAGCGATAGCACTTCTCTGTTCCATATGACATTTCGTTTGTGCCATATTCTTGCGGTCTCTGTTGTATCTCTGCAGCGCCCCGTGCTGCTGCTTCATATGATACCGCAATGCTGAAAGCCTTTTCCAGCGTAAGGTCCTTTTCAGATAAAAGCCGTTTCTGGGTTCCTTCACTTTGAAGCCCACACACAAACTTGTCCCTTAAGGTATCTGCCAGTCCCGCTCCAAACTGGCAGTGTTTCGATAGTTTGTGCAGTTCTGTTAAATAATCAGCATTGCTTTCATCCTTATGCTGGTTCCGTTTGTGAAACTTGAATCTTTCTGCTATCAGCAGCAGTGTGGGGTTTAAATGTTCCTGTAGTGTCGTTACTATGTCTTCAAAACTATTTTCCATTGGCTTCGTTGGGGTTACTAGATTTCGTAATAAACCATACGTCTTTGCACCCATTAAATTTAACAATACCGATGCTTTCTTGTCATCTGACACCTCATTTGCCTTGCAGTATACCTCCATTCATTCGACATATGTAGTTCAATCTTCGACTTCATTGTCAAATGCGGTGATACTGCCACTCTTCGGCATTTTGGGTGTGGTTTACAATGGCGTCTCCCGCGCTTTGCTTCCTCCCCCGCTGCTGCCAACGCCGCTCCCGGCGGTTCTCGTGGCAATGGCGGTGCCCTGTAGGTTTCGCGCGCTTCTCCTGCGCTGCTGCCAACGCCGCTCTCGGCGGTCCTCGTGGCAATGGCGGCGCCTCGCGGGTTTCGGCACCTCTCTCTCTCCCTCTCTTCGACGCTGCTTGGCCCCTGAACACCGGCTGCGCCCTGTGCGCTCTGCCCTCTCTCTCTCTCCCCCGTCGACGCTGCTCAGCCCTTTGCTGTGCCGCTCAGTCGGGCTCTAGCCCGCCGCTGTCCGGGAATGGTCTGCGCACTACCTGTTGCCAGCCCATTTCGCTGGACCACCTCGACTGGAAAGCAAAGCCTGGCTCTCGACAGCCTCCCCCGCAATTCTCAAGTCTCTGCTGGATGACTTGGCGGTTGCCCGTGGTCGACGCCCGAGTCTCTGGCCTTGACCTCCAATCCACTGCCCTCCAGGAACGAATCCCCGGGAGGTGATGCAGAGTTGCAGGTAGGTTCGGACTTGCCTTGTCGCCAGTGTTGTGTCTGTGTATAATAAGACACAGGCTGCAGGAGAACGGTACAACAGGAGTTTACTTAATGTGACTCACACTGGAACTGATCTGTACAGATTACTACTCAGTGCTATATACAGGTGTGGTCACTGCCGGTACTGCAGTATACATGAGCTGTAAAAGATAGTTCCCCCCTTAAAGGTATATACATTACAGTATCACCGGCGGTATTTAAACAGCGGTAGACCAGTTAGTGCCGACCTAATTGGAGGCGGTATCAATGGCGTTATTTAAACAGCGGGGGACCACGCAGCACGGACCTAATTGGAGGGGGTATCAACGGTGGTATTTAAACAGCGGAACACCAGGCAGCATGGACCTAATTGGAGGCGGTATCAACGGCGGTATTTAAGCAGCGCGGGACCAGGCAGCGCGGACCTAATTGGAGGCGGTATCAGTGGCGATATTTAAAAAGCGGGAGACCAGGCAGCGCGGACCTAATTGGAGGCGGTATCAGTGGCGATATTTAAACAGCGGGAGACCAGGCAGCGCGGACCTAATTCAACGCGGTATCAGCGGCAATATTTAAACAGCAGGAGACCAGGCAGCACGGACCTAATTGGAGGTGGTATCAGTTGCGGTATTTAAACAGTGGGAGACCACGCAGCGCGGACCTAATTCAACGTGGTATCAGCGGCAATATTTAAACAGCAGGAGACCAGGCAGCACGGACCTAATTGGAGGAGGTATCAGTTGCGGTATTTAAACAGCGGGTGACCAGTCAGCGCGGACCTAATTGGAGGCAGTATCAGCGGCGGCATTTTAACAACGGGAGATCAGACAGAGCAGACATAATTGGAGGCAGCATCAGCGTCGGTATTTAAACAGCGGGAGTCCGGGCAGCGCCGACCTAATTGGAGGCGGTATCAGCGGCGTTATTTAAACAGCGGGGGACCACGCAGCACGGACCTAATTGGAGGCGGTATCAACGGCGGTATTTAAACAGCGGAACACCAGGCAGCATGGACCTAATTGGAGGCGGTATCAGCGGCGATATTTAAACAGCGGGAGACCAGGCAGCGAGGTCCTAATTGGAGGTGGTATCAGCAGCGGTATTTAAGCAGCTGGTGGCAAGGCAGCGCAGACCTAATTGGAGGCGCTATCAGCGGTGCTATTTAAACAGTGGAGACCAGGCAGCGAGGTCCTAATTGGAGGCAGTATCAGCGGCGGTATTTAATCAGCGGGAGACCAGGCAGCGGCGACCAAATTGGAGGCGGTATTAGCGGCAGAATTTAAACAGTGGGGGACCAGGCAGCACGGACCTAATTGGAGGCGGTATCAGCGGAGGTACTTAAATAGCAGTGACCAGACAGCGCAGACCTAATTGGAGGCGGTATCAGCGGCGGTACTTAAATAGGGGTGACCAGACAGCGCAGACCTAATTGGAGACGGTATCAATGGTGATATTTAAATAGCGGGAGACCGGGCAGCACAGACCTAATTGGAGGCGATATCAGCGGCGGCGGTATTTGAACAGCGGGAGACCAGGCAGCGCGGACCTAATTGGAGGCGGTATCAGCGGCGGTATTTAAACAGCTGGAGACCAGGCAGCACGGTCCCAATTGCAGGCGGTATCAGTGACTGTATTTAAGCAGCAGAGACCAGGCAGCGTGGACCTAATTGGAGGAGGTATCAGCGGCGGTATTTAAACAGCTTGGGACCAGGCCGTGCGCACATAATTAGAGGCGGCATCGGCGCCGATATTTAGCAGCGGGAGACCAGTCAGCGCGGACCTAATTGGAGGCAGTATCAGCGGCGGCATTTTAACAACGAGAGATCAGACAGAGCAGACACAATTGGAGGCAGCATCAGCGTCGGTATTTAAACAGCGGGAGACCAGGCAGCGAGGACCTAATTGGAGGCGGTATCAGCGGCGTTATTTAAACAGCGGGTGACCACGCAGCACAGACCTAATTGGAGATGGTATCAGCGGCGTTATTTAAACAGCGGGTGACCACGCAGCATGGACCTAATTGGAGACGGTATCAACGGCGATATTTAAACAGCGCGTGACCAGGCAGCGCGGACCTAATTGGAGGCGGTATCAGCGGCGATATTTAAACAGCGGGAGACCAGGCAGCGCGGACCTAATTGGAGGCAGTATCAGCGGCGGCATTTTAACAACGGGAGATCAGACAGAGCAGACATAATTGGAGGCAGCATCAGCGTCGGTATTTAAACAGCGGGAGTCCGGGCAGCGCCGACCTAATTGGAGGCGGTATCAGCGGCGTTATTTAAACAGCGGGGGACCACGCAGCACGGACTTAATTGGAGGCGGTATCAACGGCGGTATTTAAACAGCGGAACACCAGGCAGCATGGACCTAATTGGAGGCCGTATCAGCGGCTGTATTTGAACAGCGGGAGACCAGGCAGCACGGACCTAATTGGAGGTGGTATCTGCAGCGGTATTTAAGCAGCTGGTGGCAAGGCAGCGCAGACCTAATTGGAGGCGCTATCAGCGGCGGTATTTAAACAGCGGGAGACCAGGCAGCGGCGACCAAATTGGAGGCGGTATTAGCGGCGGAATTTAAACAGTGGGGGACCAGGCAGCATGGACCTAATTGGAGGCGGTATCAGTGGAGGTACTTAAATAACGGTGACCAGACAGCGCAGACCTAATTGGAGGCGGTATCAGCGGCGGTACTTAAATAGCGGTGACCAGACAGCGCAGACCTAATTGGAGACGGTATCAATGGTGATATTTAAATAGCGGGAGACCGGGCAGCACAGACCTAATTGGAGGCGATATCAGCGGCGGCGGTATTTGAACAGCGGGAGACCAGGCAGCGCGGACCTAATTGGAGGCGTTATCAGCGGCGGTATTTAAACAGCTGGAGACCAGGCAGCACGGTCCCAATTGCAGGCGGTATCAGTGGCCGTATTTAAGCAGCAGAGACCAGGCAGCATGGACCTAATTGGAGGAGGTATCAGCGGCGGTATTTAAACAGCGTGGGACCAGGCCGTGCGCACATAATTAGAGGCGGTATCGGCGCCGATATTTAGCAGCGGGAGACCAGTCAGCGCGGACCTAATTGGAGGCAGTATCAGCGGCGGCATTTTAACAACGAGAGATCAGACAGAGCAGACATAATTGGAGGCAGCATCAGCGTCGGTATTTAAACAGCGGGAGACCAGGCAGCGAGGACCTAATTGGAGGCGGTATCAGCGGCGTTATTTAAACAGCGGGTGACCACGCAGCACGGACCTAATTGGAGACGGTATCAACGGCGACATTTAAACAGCGCGTGACCAGGCAGCGCGGACCTAATTGGAGGCGGTATCAGCGGCGATATTTAAACAGCGGGAGACCAGGCAGCGCGGACCTAATTGGAGGCGGTATCAGCGGCGATATTTAAACAGCGGGAGACCAGGCAGCACGGACCTAATTCAACGCGGTATCAGCGGCAATATTTAAACAGCAGGAGACCAGGCAGCACGAGCCTAATTGGAGGTGGTATCAGTTGCGGTATTTAAACAGCGGGTGACCAGTCAGCGCGGACCTAATTGGAGGCATTATCAGCGGCGGCATTTTAACAACGGGAGATGAGACAGAGCAGACATAATTGGAGGCAGCATCAGCGTCGGTATTTAAACTGCGGGAGTCCGGGCAGCGCCGACTTTATTGGAGGCGGTATCAACAGCGTTATTTAAACAGCGGGGGACCACGCAGCACGGACCTAATTGGAGGCGGTATCAACGGCGGTATTTAAACAGCGGAACACCAGGCAGCATGGACCTAATTGGAGGCGGTATCAGCGGCGATATTTAAACAGCGGGAGACCAGGCAGCGCGGACCTAATTGGTGGCGGTATCAGCGGTGATATTTAAACAGCGGGAGACCAGGCAGCGCGGACCTAATTGGAGGTGGTATCAGCAGCGGTATTTAAGCAGCTGGTGGCAAGGCAGCGCAGACCTAATTGGAGGCGCTATCAGCGGTGCTATTTAAACAGCGGGCGATCAGGCAGCGCGGACCTAATTGGTGGCAGTATCAGCGGCGGTATTTAAACAGCGGGAGACCAGGCTGCACGTACCTAATTGGAGGCGGTATCAGCGATGGTATTTAAACAGCGGGAGACTGGGCAGCGTGGACCTAATTGGAGGCGGTATCAGTGGTCATATTTAAACAGCGGGAGACCGGGCAGCATGGACCTAATTGGAGGTGTTATCAGCAGCGGTATTTAAACAGCCGGAGACCCGGCAGCGCGGTCCTAATTGGAGGTGGTATCAGTGGCCGTATTTAAGCAGCAGGAGACCAGGCAGCGTGGACCTAATTGGAGGCGGTATCAGCTGCGGTATTTAAACAGCGCGGGACCAGGCCGTGCGCACCTAATTAGAGGCGGTATCGGCAGCGATATTTAGCAGCGGGAGACCGGTCAGCGCAGACCTAATTGGAGGCAGTATCAGCGGCGGCATTTGAACAACGGGAGACCAGGCAGGGTGGACATAATTGGAGGCGGCATCTGCTTCGGTATTTAAACAGCGGGAGACCAGGCAGCGAGGACCTAATTGGAGGCAGTATCAGCAGCTGTAGTTAAACAGCGGGAGTCTGGGCAGCGCTGACCTAATTGGAGGCGGTATCAGCGGCGGTATTTAAACAGCGGGGTACCACGCAGCACGGACCTAATTGGAGGCGGTATCAATGGCGGTATTTAAACAGTGGGAGACCAGGCAGCGCGGACCTAATTGGAGACGGTATCAGTGGCGGTAATTAAACAGCAGGAGACCGGGCAGCACGGACAGGTGAGTGTAAATAAGTAAAAAGTATTCGAAGTCTTACGTCACCAGAAAGCAGGTAATTGATTGGTTGGTGAGTATTTCTCTATTTCTCGCTTTTTTCCAAACTTGGGCGTCTAAATTTGGTGTAGATCCAAAGATATACGTGTTTCAAATTTTAAAAACTAATTAATTAATTAATTGAGACCAGGCAATGTGTTGTTGTTTTTGCATGTTGGTGCTGGTGGACACCATTGAGGTCCAGGGCGACCACATCTGCAGCAAATGTTGGTTGCTCCAGGAACTTCAGCTCAGAGTTGATGAGCTGGAGTCCACGCTTCGGACACTGCGACACGTTAGGGAGGGGGAGCGTTACCTGGACATCAAGTTCCAGGAGGCAGTCACACCCACTAGAGTACTTACTTCCAATTTGGCCCATGATCAGGGACAGGAGTGTGTGACTACAAGCAAGGCAGATATTGGGATCCAGGAGGTAGTGATGGAGGAGCCTCAGCCCTTGGCATTGTCCAACAGGTACGAGATTCTTGCTCCCTGTGTGGACGAGGCCAGGGTCTGCAGGGAGGAAGAGCATTCTGACCACAGCACCATGGTACAGGGAGCCATTCAAGTGGGGCGAGTAAAAAGAAATGTTGTAGTGATTGGGGACAGTATAGTGAGGGGGATAGATACCGTTCTCTGCAGCCGAGAGCATGAGTCCCGAAGGCTGTGTTGCCTGCCCGGTGCCAGGGTTAACGACATCTCTTCTGGGCTGGAGAGGAACTTGGAGTGGGAGGGGGAAGATCCAATTGTCATGGTTCATGTAGGTACCAATGACATAGGCAGGGCAAAGAAAGAGGTTCTGCTGAGGGAGTATGAGTAGCTAGGGGCTAAATTAAAAAGCAGAACCACAAAGGTAATAATCTCTGGATTACTACTGTTCGGGGGCCTGTAGATTACACCCACCAGAGATGAGCGAATTTGCATAGGGTAAATAAGATCAGAGAAATTAACGAGTTACTCAAAGACTAGTGTGGGAGAAATGGGTTTTGATTTGTGGGGCACTGGCTCCAGTACTAGGATAAGAGGGAGCTGTTCCATTGGGACGGGCTTCACTGGAAACATGCTTGGGCTAGAGTCCTGGCGAATTGAATAACTAGGGCTGTAGACAGGGCTTTAAATTAAATAGTGGGGGGGAGGGTCCAGGTGAGCGGGAATTTAAAAAGTCAATGAGAAATGAGAAAACAATAGAGCAGGATAGAGATGGAGGAAATAATAATGAGAGTGTGACAGGAAGGGACAGAGGCCTAGAAATTTAGTATAGCCACTTTTGGGGCGGTAAAGTCGGGCGGCCGCTAAAGTTTGCGCCCGCCGGCAAGTGGAGGCCACTTCGCTGATATTCAGTAGCTTTGGCCAAGGAGTTTGCTCGAGCGCTAAAACTGGCGATGCACGGCTATCTTTAGGCGCTAAGCCGGCAGTGCAGACTGATACCGCCGAGGCCGGGCGCAGCGCAGGTGCGGTCATGTTTTGATTGACAGCAGACACCCTGGTGCCGGCCAGCTCTTAAAGGGGGAAGGGTCGACTTGGTCTGCTGCCACGCCCTGGATACTGCAGCCCTCCAGCTAGGCCTAAACACTGCTGCTGGAGAGAAATAGCGCCAGGAAGGATGCAGAGGGCCCGTGAGCGAGCGCAGCGCTTCTCTGCCCATGATTTAAAGGTGCTGGTTAGGGCTTTGGAGAGGAGACGCCATATCTTGTTCCCGGACAGTGGCAAGAAGCCTGCCACCAGGGTGTACAGGAGAGCCTGGAGGGATATCGCCCAGAGGGTCACAGCCACCTGCGATGTCCCCAGGACTGGTGTCCAATGCCGGAAAAAGTTTAACGACCTCACTCGGATTGTCAGGGTGAGTACCCTTTCCAGTGTCCTCCTCATCCTTGCATGTGCACCTCACATTATGGGCAAAGGGACCTCAAAGCCCTAATGGCCAGCCCTCATCCAGCAGCTATGGCACTGGCATGAACATCAATTGCACTTTCTGCACTTTACACACTGGCCAAGCTATTCGACCATGGGAGGCAGTGCACACAACAACAGGGCACCACACTGGCCAAGCTTATTCGACCATGGGAGGCAGTGCACACAACAACAGGGCACCACACTGTACTTAGAGGCCGTCCTTTCTCTTGCAGGCCAAGCTGGCCCAGAATCTGAAGAGCCGGACTGTCACCGGGGGAGGCCGTCCCCAGTTCCAGCAGCTCAGTGACCTGGAGGAGCGCGTGGGTCGACTCATGGGTGGCCGCCTGATTGGCCCCGTTGCATGTGGAGATGCCGACCCTGTGCTGGGCCCCAATGGTAAGGACATGACCTTTTGGACCTCTCTCATTCCCCTTGCGCTTCAGATCTACATCCTTTGCCACTGTCCGACCAATGCGCAGAATGCCACCACTCATGCCTCCCTCGCTGATGCCCTGTCCTCACTCTAAAGCTACTCTTGTGCCTTCCTGCTTTCAGCTGGTGAGGAGGAGGTCCCTGAGGCTGCGACTGACAGTCCCTCGGAAGAGGAGGACGAGGAGGAGCAAGAGGAAGGCGGCCCATCGGGGGAACCCTCATCCGCGCCAGGGGATGGCAATGGAGGGGACACGTCTTCCCTGGAGGAGAGCCAGGGGGAAGTGTTGCAGGGGGGTGCAGCTCCTGTGCCCAGTGGCGTCCAGCCACGCGGGAAGGGTCGGGCAGCTCGGCGGCCTTCTCCCCAGAGGGAGAGTCTGGCCTCCAGTCCGGAGACAGTCCTCGCCCAGGAGGTGCGCCTCCTTGATCAAATGTCCGCGGACTCGGATCGTCGGCACACCGAGTTCATGGGGGTTGTGGCATGGTTGCCTGAGGCCATCGAGTCCCTGGCTCATAGTGTGTCCGATTTCGGGGCCTCACAGGCCAGGGGTTTTGAACAACTCGCGGCAGCACAGGCCAGGGGTCTCGAACAATTCGGGGCAGCACAGGACGCGAGTCGGGCTGAATTGAGGGCAGCACAGGACGTGAGTCGGGCCGAATTCAGGGCAGCACAGGACGCGAGTCGGGACGACTTCAGGGCAGCACAGGCAGCGAGTGGACAGTTGATCAGTGGAGCCGTGCAGTCACTGGCTGGTCTGATGCGGGCACAGACCAGGGCAGTACGGGCACTCACTGCTGCCACACTCGCTGTGTCAGGCAGGCATCGCCAGGGCACCCGCCGCGCTGCAGCAGCACAGCGGTCTGGCCTTCAGCAGATTGCTGCGCTTGCTGCAGTGCCAGCCCGGCCGAGTGCCAGTGTCTCAGGCGAGCAGCGAGCGCCTGGCATCAGCCAGCTTGCCCCCATTGCTGCAGCCGCCACTGCCACTCCCCCAGCGAAGCTGCCATGAGCTGCTGGAGAGACTGATGCTGGCCAGCCACAGCTGCAGCAGTCAGCAGCCGGCCCCTCGAGGGCCAGAGCTCGTCTAGGCCGACCCCCAAGGGCATCTGCCGTCACGCAATGTGCCCCTCAGGAGCCTTCCCCCAGCCTTGCAGCACCCACAGGGCCCAGGTTGAGGCGGAGCAGCAGGTCGGCCAGGGGCCGGAAAAGGCTGGACAAGGACTCGCCCTCTCGGCACACAAAGTAGAGTGTGTTGCCAAATGTTTTTTTATATGGGGGTGGTTGTGTTGTCTATGGGGGGGGGTTGTTTTGGTAAGGCCGAGGATGAAGGCCATTTGGATGCAAAACTTTTGTTATTCCTCCCCAGGTTGTGGGAGTGAGTCATGTGTTTGACTGTTTTTTGGGGGTGTTGTCTGTTTTTGGGTTTCATGTGGGAAGGGCCCTGAGTTTGTTCAATAAAGCTTTTTCTTTATTCAGCTTGTCCATGTGTGATGTTTGAAGCGGTTGTTGCGTTAACCGGCTGAGGGCTTGCGGAGTGGCTGCATTCATGCCCCTTCATTGCCACAAGCCATTCCCTGACAGGGGGCCTAGAAGTGTCGTTCAATAAGCTGGCGACGGACGGCCCTTGGACCTTGTGGCTCCCTCCTGGGCTGGTACTCCTCCTCCTCCTCCTCCTCCTCATGGTCCTCCTGCTCCTCCTCCTGAGGTGGTGGTCCAACGTGAGGTGGCAGTGCCTGAGTCCTGCGGATAGCCAGGTTGTGCAGCATGCAGCAAATGATGACGAACTGGGAGACTCTATCCGGCGAATACTGCAGAGATCCGCCGGAGCAATCCAGGCAGCGGAACCATTGCTTGAGGACGCCAATCGTTTGCTCTATGATGTTCCTTGTGGCTTGATGGCTTTCGTTGTATGCCTCCTCAGCAGGGGTCCTGGGCGCGCGGAGCGGGGTCATGAGCCATGCACACAAAGGATAGCCTTTGCCCCGATAAGCCATCCTCTTGGGGGAGGCTGTGCCTGGAACACGTCAGCCACAGTAGTCTGGCGCAGGATAAATGCATCGTGGCTGCTGCCTGGAAAGCGGGCATTGACAGCTAGGATGCGCTGCCTGTGGTCACACACCAGCTGTACATTGAGGGAATGGTAGCCCTTCCGGTTGCAGTAATCCTCGGCATTGTCGATAGGTGCCCACAAAGCCACATGCGTGCAGTCAATGGCGCCCTGCACCATGGGGAAGTCGGCGATCCTCGCAAATCCGACTGCATGCTGCTCCTGCCTCTCTAGGGTCATGGGGAAGGAGATGAATTGGTGTCTCCTTGTGAAAAGGGCATCGGTGACCTGCCAGATGCAGCGATGCACGGCGAACTGGGATATGTTGGCTATGTCCCCAGCAGCGGCTTGGAAGGAGCCGCTTGCATAAAAGTTCAGAGCCACCGTGACCTTCACTTCCACCGACAGAGACGTCCTGCACATCAGCTGTGGACGCAGATCTCTGTGAAGCAGCTGGCAGATCTCTGCAACCACCTCCCTTCTGAAGCGCAGCCTCTTAACACACTGCGCGGCAGTCATGGTGAGATAGGACACCTGCTGGCGGTATGCCCTGAGTGGGTAAGGCCTACGTTGCCGACGCCTGATGCCCCCTCTGCGTCTAGGCATGGCTGCCCCTCTCACACAGCGTCTGCGAGCCCTTCGCACATAATGCTGGAATTGAGGGTTGGAACCCCATGCAGCCCCCATAATATACTTGCAAACAATGAAATCACAATGAGGCAAATTTCCAAGCTCTGGCCAGAAGCCAAAAATACCTCTCCTATGTTGGGCCAAATCAGTAAGGTCTCTTCCTTGGTCTCTGTCCAGAAATCCGTTGCACAAAAGTCATTGCAGCAAAATGGCTGGCCTTTATAGTTCAGTGTAAGTGCCCTTTAATTAGCGCTCCCCGAGGCCCGCAGGGCCTCTGCTGCGTTCCACTTCACAGTTCTTAACACCGCCACGCCCACATTGGGCGGGCGCGACTGAAGTTCCGGCTTGGGGCGCACAAAGGGCGTTGCACGACGAAATGACGTCATAAGTTGCGCGCGCAGCTGAGCGCGCGCAAACACTTTGCGCCGGCGCTAAATGTCTACTGAAGTTGGGCGTAGGCGCAGATCGTCCTGCGCCCGGCCGCTAAGTGCCTAGCGCTCGAGATCTACTCCTCCTAAGGCGCTAACGGCTGGCGAACGCAACTGAATTTCTAGGCCAGAATGTTTAAAAATAAGAGTGCAACAGAAAATGGGGCCAAAACAAGGAGAAATGGTAAAAAGACAACATTAAAAGCTCTATATCTGAATGCACGCAGCATTCTTAACAAGATAGATGAGTTGACGGCTGTAGGGGGTGTTGGGTTTGTCAGCCTTTTAACTTGACCTTGACGGTTCGAATCGTCCCACTCCCTGGTTCTGGGGCTTGGAATTATTTAGGGGATGTGATAGATGTAGGCAGACAACTGTTTGGTGCAAGAACAAATATTTTATTTAGAAATCGCACACCACATAAATTAACTAAACAAAAACGTATACGCAACGGGTACAGAGGTTATGCAGTGAGAGAAAAAAAAATAAAAAAAATAAAACCACCTCCCACCACTACACTAACTAAGTTAGGCTCTGAAATTAAAGGGACTATGCTCACCAAAGGATTTCTCCACAGTTTAGACCAGTTGCACACTGCTTTCTCTCTCCTCAATCTTGTGGACCCCTTGGCTGGTGCGGTGACTTCGGTATTAGCACTGGTCGACGTTTTGATGGTAAACAAGTTTTTCCTAGAGTCAGCGCTGGATGATCGTTGATCTTTCAGTGACTCTGAGGCTTCTTGTTAGGTTTTCTTGTTGTGTTGCTGTATCCTCGTGTGGCAGGTTAGATGTTTCAAAGTCAGAGTCAAAAAGCTCAGAGTCCAAGTGCTTTTCCAGCGTGTTCTTGGGTACGTTTCTTCTGCTCCGGTGTGCTGCTGCTGCTGCCCGCCGGAACTCTCTCTCTTCAGCCCGTCTGTTGAGTTCCCTTTAGCTACTAGCAAGCCCCCAGTTATACCTCAGAGACTGCTTAAACTTTTGCGCCAAAACTCGGGTGCACAATTGATTTTAGATGATTCCCTTTTGTGTGATTTTGGCAGGCTAATCAACTCTGATGTGATCCCTTTGTGAGAATTTTGGTGGGCTGATTGAGCATTAGCATGATACAAGATTCCCAAAGGTGTTGATGGGGTTTTTGAATGGTGCTGTTAGAATGTAATCAGGTCTTGATACTGTCCATTGTGTGTTTTGCTGATACCAGGGTTTTTCTGTATAGCCGTTTTAAGAACTATTAAAATATGTATGTATCTGGGTCCCTGGTAAGTGGGCTTTTGTTAGACTGCTAATGTCTCCCTGGGGGCCTGCCTCCCAGGTGGGTTAGCAGCCCTATAAGGATCCCATTTTCCTGTGCAGACCCAGCATACAATTTAAAATGTCCAAACTCAATCCAATAGGCCCTAGTTTAGTCCAAAGGTGCCTAATAGTGAAATATTTCTGTCCACATTTCTCCTCCAAAAGGTCCAACACAATCCCTTTTTAAATTCCAGACACATGTCCATTGAGTAGGGGGTCCCAGAATTTTGTGAATCCTACACGGCACAAATAGATACCAATGGGTATGATCTGGTCGCCATTACAGAGACGTGGTTGCAAGGTGACCAGGGCTGGGAACTGAATATTCCAGGTTATTTGACAATTCGGAAGGATAGACAGAAAAGAAAGGGAGGTGGGGTGGCTTTGTTGGTAAAGGATGGGATCAGTGCAGTGGTGAGAAGTGATATTTGCTCAGAAGATCAAGATGTAGAATCAGCTTGGATGGAAATAAAAAATAATGGGGAAAAGTCTCTGGTGGGCGTAATCTACAGGCCCTCGAACAGTAGCAATACTGTTGGACAGAGTATAAATCAACAAATAATGGAGGCCCGTAAAAAAGGTACGATAATAATCATGGATGATTTTAATCTCCATATTGATTGGACAAATCAAATTGGCCATGGTAGCCTTGGGGAGGAGTTCATAGAGTGTATCCGGGATGGTTTCCTGGAATAGCATGTAATGGAACCAACCAGGGAGCAGACTATCTTGGATCTGGTACTGTGTAACGAGGCAGAATTAATAAATGATCTCATAGTAAAGGATCCTCTTGGAAAGAGTGATCATAACATGGTTGAATTTCAAATTCAGTTGGAGGGTGAGAAAGTTGTATCTCAAACCAGTGTCCTGATCTTAAACAAAGGCAATTACAATGGCATGAGGGCAGAACTGGCTAAAGTGGACTGGAAAAATAAATTAAAAGGTAGGACAGTTGAAATGCAGTGGCAGACATTTAAGGAGATATTTCATAACTCTCAACAAAAATACATTCCAGTGAGAAAGAAAGATTTTAAGAGAAGGGAGCACTATCCGTGGCTAACTATGGAAGTAAAGGATGGTATCAAATTGAAAACGAAGGCATACAATGTTGCCAAGATTGGTCAGAGGCCAGAGGATTGGGAAATTTTTAAAAACCAGCAAAGGATGAATAAAAAAATAATAAAGAGAGAGAAGGTGAATTATGAGAGTAAACTGGCAAGAAATATTAAAACAGAAAGTAAGAGCTTCTACAGGTATAGAAAAATGAAGAGAGTAGCTAAAGTAAATGTTGGTCCTTTATAGGATGAGACTGCGGAATTAATAATGAGGAACGGGGAAATGGAAGAGACTCTGAACAAATATTTTGTATCTGTCTTCACTGCAGAAAACACTAACAACATCCCAATAATGGATAATCAAGGGGCCACAGGGAGTGGGGAACTAAAGACAATCACTATCACTAAGGAAAAAGTACTTGGTAAAATAATGGGACTAAAAGATGACAAGTCCCCTGGACCAGGGTCTTAAAAGAAGTGGCTGCAGAGATAGTGGATGCATTGGTTGCAATACACCAAAATTCCCTGTACTCTGGAGAGGTCCCAGCAGATTGGAAAATCGCAAATGTAACACCCCTATTTAAGAAAGGAAGCAGACAGAATGCAGGAAACTATAGACCAGTTAGCCTAACATCTGTTGTTGGGAAAATGCTAGAGTCCTTCATTAAGGAAGCAGTAGCAGGGCATTTGGAAAATCATAATGCAGTCAAGCAGAGTCAGCATGGTTTTATGAAAGGGAAATCATGTTTAACAAATTTGCTGGAGTTCTTTGAGGATGTAACGAGTAGGGTGGACAAGGGTGAGCCAGTGCATGTGGTGTATTTGGATTTCCAGAAGGCATTCGATAAGGTGCCACATAAAAGGTTACTGCATAAGATAAGAGCTCATGGAGTTGGCAGTAATACATTAGCATGGATAGAGAATTGGCTAACTAACAGAAAGCAGAGAGTCGGGATAAATGGGTCATTTTCCGGTTGGCAAACGGTAACTAGTAGGGTGCCACATGGATCGGTGCTGGGCCCTCAACTATTTACAATCTACATTAATGACTTGGATGAAGGGACCGAGTGTAATGTAGCCAAGTTTGCAGATGATATAAAGATGGGTGGGAAAACAAGTTGTGCAGAGAGGACTTAAAGGGGAGGAAATTTGGTTGCTTTGCACCTCCCATTAGCGTCCTAAGAGGTCATCGCCGTGCGCAAAGTCCTGCTTGCGCCCCGGCCACAATCTTTGGTAGCGCCCCCTGACGTACCGCCAGACGCTATGTCCGATGGGGTCATGGGGGCCTACCTGTGGCCGGGGCAGTGCTAATTAAAGGCGAGGTGCCGGGCGGCTATTTCTGATGCTGGCCGCCTGCCAGCACCTGCCTCCGTTGCCGTCCCTGGCCTCCTGAGCACCCACCCCCACAGAGTACTGGCTGCGCTCCATGAGCCCGGCACTTCTCTTGAGTGCTGGGCTCTTTTGCCGGCAGTCCGATCCCGGTGGGCCCAGCTGGGCCCCAGGTTGCGCTGTGCAAGGCCCCTCCCCTTTAAGAAGGGGAGGAAGGCCTGCAATACCACGGCACGTAGCGCCATGATATTCCCTCGCAGCGCCCCAAGAAGCGCCCCGCTTCCCTCTTCGGGCGCAACCGATGAATTTTGGCTGTGGGGGTGCTAAAAGGCCGAAGATAGCACCCCAAAGGGGGTGTGACTCAATTTTTACCCCAAAGAATCGGCAAAGGGATATAGACAGGCTAAGTGAGTGGGCAAACGTTTGGCAGATGGAGTATAATGTGGGAAAGTGCGAGGTTATCCACTTTGGCTGGAATAATAAAAAATCAAATTACTTTTTAAATGGAGATTACAAAATGCTACAGTTCAGAGGGACCTGGAGGTCCTTGTGCATGGAGCACAAAAAGGTAGCATGCAGGTGCAGCAAGTATTCAAAAAGGCAAATGGAATGTTGGCCTTTATTGCAAGGGTGTTGGAGTATAAAAGCAGGGAAGTCCTGCTACAACTGTACAGGGTATTGGTGAGACCACACTTTGAGTACTGCGTACAGTTTTGGTCTCCTTATTTAAAGAAGGATATACTTGCATTAGAGGCAGTTCAGAGACGATTCACACGGTTGATTCCTGAGATGAGGGGGTTGACTTATGAAGAAAGGTTGAGCAGGTTGGGCCTATTCTCATTGGAATTTAGAAGAATGAGAGGTGATGTTACTGAAACATGTAAGATACTGAAGGGGCTCGACAAGGTAGATGCAGAGAGGATGTTTCCCCTCGTGGGGAAATCTAGAACTCGGGAGCATAGTTTCAGAATAAAGGTTTGCCTTTTTAGAACTGAGATAAGGGGGAATTTCTTCTCTCAGAGGGTCATAAATCTGTGGAATTCTCTGCCCCAGAGAGCCATGGAGGCTAGGTCATTAAATACATTTAAGGTGGAGATAGACAGATTTTTACAAGATAAGGGAGTGAAGGGTTATGGGGAGCGGGCTTTGAGCCCAAGATCAGCCATGATCTTATTGAATGGCGGAACAGGCTCGAAGGGGCCAGGTGGCCAATTCCTGCTCCTATTTCTTATGTTCTTATGACCTGAAACTCCTGCCCTTGTTATAGGTGTGGGGCCAACCTGAATGAGGTGAATAAATGTCAACTCACTTACATCACTCACTAAGAGCACTTCAGCTTCTGCTAAGAATTAGAGTACATGGAAGGTTAGTGCTGCACTACCAATTTCCAATCCCCCCAGACGAATTTATATTCCATAACGTTGCGGCCATTTTCGGCAGCCATTAACTCCAGTTGCCAGTGGCACTGGCAACATTCATGGCAAACATGAATTTCGAGGTCATATCTCTTCTGACTACTTTAGAAAAACAATCAATAGTCTCATAGTTGACACATATTTAACTGCAAGTTTCCAGTTTAAAGGGTTGTAAAAGTTTCATAGGCTGTAACTATTTGCAAGGAACTGGATATGCAAGTTTGATTTCCCATGCCACCCAGATCACAAATTTCTAGGCCAATATTTGCTCTTTAGTTAACAGCCACAAAGCATAGAATTTGTTCTACATGTTGTTACTGATGGCCTGCCTCATATATAAATCTAATGAATAGTAATAACTATATACAAACATATACTCAGGTCACTGGCCAGCTTGGTGAGAAATAGATTATTGATCTGAAGTCAGTTCTTGTTTACCATATATCTAGTGGGTTTCTGCATGTGTGAGAGGCAATTTCCTGTCTACTCTATATTTTTCTTGACAACTCAGGAACTCAATAATGTATTAATTGGGATCATTATGGGCATTGCAGATAGTATATGGTCCAATATATCTTCTTCTAGTTATACATCATGATAAGTTTCTATCAGAGGAATACATAGGTGTCTGGTCTGTGTCCTTAAACACAAATAAGAATGACGTTCCCATAGATGCTGCTAAAGGTTATCACAACATCAGAACATAGGTTTGAATGAAGAAAGCCCTTAAGCTCATTTGATTTCATCGTTCCAGAATAGCAACCTTATCATCTTCCCGATACAATATCTAGTTGTTTCTTAAATCAGTGCAGTGTCCTGTCCTCATTGACAACTCATTTAGCTGTTGTTCATCCTCTAAGTAAATAAATGTTTCCTGACTTTTGTCCCAGAATTTCCCTTCACAAACTTATGGGCATTTATTGCCCATCCCTAATTGCCCTTGAGAAAGTGGTGGTGAGCCGTCTTCTTGAATAACTACAGTCCGTGCGGTGAAGGTACTCCCACTTTTCTGTTAGGGAAGGAGTTCCAGGATTTTGACCCAGTGACGTGGAAGGAACGGCGATATACTTCCAAGTCAGGATGGTGTGTGACTTGGAGGGAAGCTTGGAGGTGGTGGTATTCCCATGCGCCTGCTGCCCTTGTCCTTCTAGGTGGTAAAGGTCGCGGGTTTGGGAGGTGCTGCCGAAGGAGCCTTGGTGAGTTGCTACAGTGCATCTTGTAGATGGTACACACTGCAGGTGGAGGGAGTGAATGTTTAAAGTTGTGGATGGGGTGCCAGTCAAGCGGGCTGCTTTGTCCTGGATGGTGTCGAGCCTCTTGAGTGTTGTTGGAGCTGCACTCATCCAGACAAGTGGAGAGCATTCCATCACACTCCTTACTTGTGCCATGTAGATGGTGGAAAGGCTTTGGGGAGTCAGGAGGTGAGACACTCGCCGCAGAATACCTAGCCTCTGACCTGCTCTTGTTACCACTGTATTTATGTGGGTGGCCCATTTAAGTTTCTGGTCAATGGTGACCCCCAGGATGTTGATGGTGGGGGATTCGGTGATGGTAATACCGTTGAATGTTAAGGGGTGGTGGTTAGACTCTCGCTTGTTGGAGATAGTAATTGCCTGGCACTTGTGTGGCGCTTATGTTAACTGCCATTTATCAGCCCAAGCCTGAATATTGTCAAGGTCTTGTTGCATGCGGGCATGGACTGCTTCATTATCTGAGGAGTTGCGAATGGCACTGAACACTGTGCAGTCATCAGGGAACATCCCCATTTTTGACCTTATGATGGAGGGACGGCCATTGATGAAGCAGCTGAAGATGGTTGGGCCTAGGACACTGCCCTGAGGAATTCCTGCAGTGATGTCCTGGGGCTGTGATGATTGACCACCAACCACCGCAACCATCTTCCTTTGTGCTAGGTATGACTCCAGCCAGTGGAGAGTCCCCCCCCCCCCACCGATTCTCATTGACTTCAGTTTTACTAGGGCTTCTTGATGCCACACTCGGTCAAATGCTGCCTTGATGTCAAGGGCAGTCACTCTCACCTCACCTCTGGAATTCAGCTCCTTTGTCCATGTTTGGACCAAGGCTGTAATGAGGTCTGGAGTCGAGTGGTCCTGGCGGAACCCAAACTGGGCATCAGTGACCAGGTTATTGGTGAGTAAGTTCCGCTTGATAGCACTGTTGACGACACCTTCCATCACTTTGCTGATGATTGAGTGTAGGCTGATGGGGCGATAATTGGCTGGATTGGATTTGTCCTGCTTTTTGTGGACAGGACACACCTGGGCAGTTTTCCACATTATCGGATAAATGCCAGTGTTGTAGCTGTACTGGAACATCTTGGCTAGAGGCGCGGCTAGTTTTTGAGCATAAATCTTCAGCACGACAGCCGGGATGTTGTCGGGGCCCATAGCCGTTGCTGTATCCAGTGCGCTCTGCCGTTTCTTGATATCATGTGGAGTGAATCGAATTGGCTGAACAGTGGCTTCTGTGATGGTGGGGACCTCAGGAGTAGGCCGATATGGATTATCCACTCAGCACTTCTGGCTAAGATGGTTGCAAATGCTACAGCCTAGTCTTTTGCACTCACGTGCATCATCATTGAGGATGGGGATATTCATGGAGCCTCCTCCTCCCTTTAGTTGTTTAATGGTCCACCACCATTCATGGCTGGATGTGGCAGGACTGCAGAGCTTTGATCTGATCCGTTGATTGTGGGATCGCTTAACCCTGTCTATAGCATGCTGTTTCGCTTTTTAGCATGCATGTAGTCCTTGTTGCAGCTTCCCCAAGTTGGCACCTCATTTTTAGGTATGTCTGGTGCTGCTCCTGGCATGCTCTTCTACACTCCTTATTGAGCCAGGTTTGGTCACCTGGCTTGATGGTAATGGTAGAGCGAGGGATATGCCAGGTCATGAGGTTACAGATGTGGTGGAATACAATTTTGCTGCTGCTGATGGCCCACAGTGTATTGATTTCTTTGTGGGTTCAATGACGAGACATTTATGAAAGAGAATGTCTTTTAATCTAAAGCTTGTTCAACTCTGGTTAACAGCCTTACAGGAGACACCATGCTAGAAATCCATCTAAAATGAAACTAAAACCAAACTGCTTGTCTCTGTCACATGCCCTCTGCTGGTCAGGCATAAGTAATCAATCAGGCAACAATGCTGGTAAGGCATCATAATCAAACAGGCAAATACCATCACTATTTGCTGATATCATTACATCTCCCTTTCTTAAAACAAAAGTATTTTACTTTTAACTAACAACATGTTTTCTTTGTATTAATCTGCATTTTAACTGTAACACTTAATGAACTTACATTATCATTATCATGATCAAGGTTTTTTAACCTTGTTTTGTGTGTTCACATGAAATATGTAAATACACTAGAACTTGAAGAAAGAATAAGATAACGTTACTCCCTTCTATAACAATAGTCCTTAAATTTGCTCAATGAGTCTCTCAGGAGGCTTCACGTGTCTTGAGGATTTTCTGATTGATTGTCCTTGAATCTGAGTTGTTGCCTCAGATGATGATTCCTCAGCTGTGTAATCAGGTTGTTCAACAGTATCAGTCTTTTGACCTGCTGTGTGATCAGGTTGTTCAACAGTATCAGTCTTTTGACTTGCTGTGGCTGGTCCCTTCTGAGTCCATATGTTTGTTTTGTCTTTGAACCTTACTTGGTCACCAGTGTGGAGTTCAGGTAGGTTTTGTGTTCCTCTGTCATAGTAATACTTTTGCTTTTCTTTCTGTTGCTCTTTGAACTTCCTCACTTTCTCCCCCTCTTTTGTTTTCAGGAGGTTCTCCGGGATGGGTAGGTTTGACCTTAGCAGACGTCCCATAAGGAGTTGGGCTGGTGACATACCACACTCGAGCGGCGTTGTGCGGTATACAAGCATGCTCTGGTAGAAGTCAGTTCCACTGTCTTTTGCCTTGTACATCAGTCTTTTCACTGTCTGGACCGATTTTTCCACTAGTCCATTGGACTGTGGATAGTGAGGACTTGACGTTGTGTGGACAAAGTCCCACTCTTTGGCAAAGTGTCGGAAACTTGCATTGTAAAACTGGGGTCCGTTGTCTGTGAAGACCTCGCTTGCCACGCCATGTCTGGAGAATATGGCTTTCATACATGTTATCACAGCATCTGCAGTGGTGGTGCATAGTCTACAAACCTCTGGATACAGGGAGTAATAGTCTGTGACTACAAGATAGTCCTTCCTTTGACGTACGAATAGGTCAGCGCCTACCTTCTGGTAAGGTCTGTCTGGCGCTGGGTGTGGCTTTAGTGGTTCTACCGGATTGCTTGCTCAATATTTCAGGCATATTGTGCAGTTTGACACCTCATTTGTCACACCTTGGTTGATTCGCGGCCAGTACATCACCTCTCGTGCTCTTTTCTTACACTTTTCGATTCCCAGATGGCCTCCATGGATCCTTTTTAGCATCTCTCTTCTCAGACTCTTTGGGATAACTACTTTACTTCCTTTGTAGATGATGTCTTCGACCACCGATAGTTCTGCCCTGCAGTTCCAGTACTCTGCCATGTCAGGTGAGCAGTCTTGCTTCATGTTGGGCCATCCATCCAAGATGCTTTTTCTCAGTCGTCTCATTGTTTCATCTTTGTTTGTCTCAGTCTTTATGAGCTCCATTTTTGCATCTGCTATGGGCAGTGTACTTGTGATCATGTCCACGTAGGCGTTCACTTTTTCATCCATTTCGGTGTTTGCGGGCTCACTTGGGTCAACAGCTCTGGACAACGTGTCTGCTGTATACATCAGCTTACCCGGTGTGTACGCAACATTCAGTGTATAGCGTTGCAGCCTGATCATCATTCTTTGTATTCTAAGCGGACAGTTATTTAGTGGCTTTTGGAACAATGCAATCAAGGGCTTATGGTCAGTCTCTACACTGATTGCTTGTCCTGCCACAAACTGGTGAAATCTTTCACAGGCGTATGTGATGCTGAGCAGCTCCTTTTCTATTTGAGCATATCGCGTCTCCGCGTCTGTCATTGAGCGCGATGCATATGCAATAGGTTGCCAGTAGTCATATTTTTGCAGAAGAGCAGCACCAAGCCCACTCTTTGATGCATCTGATGATATCTTGATGGGTCTCGCTGGGTCATAAAACCTCAGAACTGGTTCCTCTGTGAGCAGTTTCTTTAGATCGCTCCATGACTTCTCATGCTCATGATTCCATTCCCATTCTATGTTCTTTTCAGTTAGTCGTCTCAGTGGCGCCATCTTTTCTGAGAGGTTGGATATGAATTTACCCATGTAGTTGATCATTCCATTAAACCTCTGCACATCCTTTTTGCATTGTGGCTTTGGCATATTCTCAATGGCGGACACCTTTCTGGGATCTGGTCTGATGCCCTCACTGCTAAGGATATCTCCCACGAATGTCAGTTCTGTCACCCCGAGCTGGCATTTCTCTCTATTCAGCTTCAGGTTTGTTTTCCTTGTTGCTTCCAGCACTTTTTTCAGTCTCTTGTCATGCTCAGTTCTCGTGGTTCCCCATACTATGATGTCATCCATTGATGTATCAACTCCCTCCAGGTGCTCATAGATCATATGGAGAGTTTTGTGATACACTTCAGGAACTGAGGCAATGCCAAATGGTAACCTTAGGAATCTGTATCTGCCAAATGGACTGTTGAACGTGCACAGTCTTGAACTTGTTTCATCCAGTTTCATCTGCCAAAATCCTGATGATGCATCTAAATTGCTGAAATACTTTGCATTTGCAAACTGTGACATGATTTCCTCACGTGTAGGAAGCTTGAAGTGCTCTGTCTTTATTGCTCTGTTTAGATCTCTTGGATCCAGGCAAATTCTGAGCTTTCCATTCTTTTTGTCCACTACGACGAGGGAACTCACCCACTCAGTTGGCTCATCTATCTTCTGAATCATGTTCAGGCTTTCCATCCTGTCCAACTCTGCCTTCAGTTGCTTTTGAAGAGCAAACGGAACTTTTCTGCATGGATGTATGACCGTTGGCATACTTTTATCTACTCTGATCGTGTGTTCTCCTGGAATGCAGCCTAGACCCTGAAATAGGTCGTTGTACTCTTTCATGAGTTCATCATAGACTGTCTCTCCTTCGCTTTCCACAATGAGGACTCTCTTTACCAGGTTCAGTCTCTCACAGGCTTTTAAACCTAGTATGGCTTGCACATCCTTTGGCACCACGATTAATGCTAGCGTGTGCTCTCTGTCCTTGTGTGTCACTTTGACAATGCATCTTCCTTTCACTGGTATATCAGTACCTGAGTATCCTGTCACTTTCACTTTTATTCCATGTATCTTTGGTCTGGGTCTAATTTTCTTAAAATCAGTCTCTGATATCACATTAACTTGTGCTCCAGTATCCAATTTAAATGGAATGTGTATGTCATTCACTTTTAGTGTCAACATCCAGTCTCTTTTTTCTTCTTTGTTTTCAGACACAACATCTACATTGAACTCCTCTATCTCGCTTTCATCTACTGTGTGGACCTTGCTTTGTTGCGCTTGGTTCTTGCAGCAACGGGCATAATAGTTGTTTTTGTTGCAACTATTGCATGTTTTACCATATGCTGGACACTTTTTTGGTGTATGCTGTGTACCGCATCGACTACATGACTTTCGATTGCCCCTTTCAGTTTTGTTTGCTGGCCACGCCTCTTTTTTCACATTGGCGTTCTTTTTGTTAAACGGTTTGTGTCCATTCATTCTCACTGCATCCACGTTGCAGCTACTGTCACTGAACAGCTCCTTTGCCTGCAACTTCACAGTCTCTGTAGCCCTACACAGTGCTATGGCTTTTCCCAGGTCTAGATCTTGCTCTCTTAGCAGTCTTTCCCTTAGACCATTATCTGGAATACCACACACCAGTCTGTCTTTTATCAGCGAGTCTGTCAGTCCCCCAAATTCACATGTTTTGCTTCGGTTTCTCAGTTCAGTCACATACTGATCAATAGTCTCTCCCGTTTTCTGTACACATGTGAAAAATCTGTGCCTCTCAAACATCACGTTACATTTAGGTATGCAGTAGGCCTCAAACTGTTCCATTATTTTATCTAGCTTCATTTTGTCTCCATCAGCAGTGAATGTGAAGTTATTATACACCTCCAGCGCTTCATCACCCACGACATGTAAGAACACTGACGATTTCTTTTTATCACCTTTCTCGTCAGCTCCGATTGCTGATAAATACAACTCCAAACGTTGTTTGAACCTCCTCCAATTTTCAGCCACATTACCTGTCAACTGAAGCTTCGCCGGTGGGTGTAATCCTACCATTTTTTCACCTCGTTAGCTATTCTCCAATGGTAAGTAACGATGTTCTCTTTTGGCTTGCTAATATGTGGAGAGCTGATTGTACTTCAGATTTTTCCTCTTCATCTCTTTCAATCACTTCTGACACCATGTATTGATTTCTTTGTGGGTTCAATGACGAGACATTTATGAAAGAGAATGTCTTTTAATCTAAAGCTTGTTCAACTCTGGTTAACAGCCTTACAGGAGACACCATGCTAGAAATCCATCTAAAACAAAACTAAAACCAAACTGCTTGTCTCTGTCACATGCCCTCTGCTGGTCAGGCATAAGTAATCAATCAGGCAACTATGCTGGTAAGGCATCATAATCAAACAGGCAAATACCATCACTATTTGCTGATATCATTACACACAGCGCCTCATGGATGCCCAGTTTTGAGCTGCTAGATCTATCCCATTTAGCGTGGTGGTAGTGCCACACAACACAATGGAGGGAGTCCTCAGTTGAAGACGGGACTTCATCTCTACAATGGTTGTGCGGTGGTTGCTGCCATGGACAGATGCAGCTGCAACAGGTAGGGATGGTGAGGACAAGGTCATGTAGGTTTTTCCCTCGTGTCGCAGGCCCAGACTGGCAGCTTTGTCCTTCAGGACTCGGCCAGTAGTGGTGCTACCAAGCCACTCTTGGTGATAGACATTGAAGTCCCCCACAGAGAGCCGGCACGGACTCGATGGCCTCCTTCTGTGCCGTTATGACTCTATAACCCAGAGTACATTCTGTGCCCTTGCTACTCTCAGTGCTTCTTCCAAGTGGTGTTCAACATGGCAGAGTTCTGATTCATCAGCTGAGGGAGGGCAGTCGGTGGTAATCAGCGGGAGGATTCCTTGCCCATGCTTGACCTGAAGCCATGAGACTTCATGGGGTCCAGAGTCAATGTTGAGGACTCCCAGGGCCACTCCTTCCTGACTGTAAAGCACCTGCCAGTGGGACAGGACATACCCAGGGTTGGGGATAGAGGAGTTTGGGACATTGCCTGAAAGGTATAATTCTGTGAGTATAACTACGTCAGTGTTAGTGAGGAGACTTTGCAAGGTCGACTGGGATGGGTGTGCTGTTATTGTGTTCATAGCCAGGAGTCACATATTGGCCAGACCAGGTAAGGATGGCAGATTTCCTTCCCTAGTGAATCAGATGGGTTTTTATGACAAAGCGATAATTACCATTACTGATACTAGCTTTTATTTTTTAAATTCCAGATTTATTTAATTAACCGAATTAAAATTCCCCCGTGGCTGTGGGATTTGAACTCATGTCTCATTAATCCAGGTCTCTGGATTACTAGCCCAGTAACATTACCCCTATGCTACCTTTCCCAGTATGTATGAGAAATAGAACACTTCTTCCTTATTGGGTGTAACTGTGATCAGCTGATCGTCTGTACTCAATGTCATACGTATACGCTGACAAAATCAAAGCCCATCTCTGCATTTGGGCTGCAGCCAAGATTGGAACTAGGGACTTTGGATGGAGGATTATTGTCAGGGGCTTATGGCCAGTGTTGAATCCGTGAATCTTAAAGTATAGTGTTCTTCAATAACTAGACGGAGGCTGTAAATTAACAATCAACAGGTGTTTACTGGAGGAGGGTAGTCTAAAGACTAACAGTACAGATGCCTGCTCAAGGCTTATATACAGGTGTGGTCACTGCCGGTACTACAGTATACAGGAGCTGTAAAAGTAGTTCTCCCTTAAAGGTACATACACTACAATTCCTCCCCTTTTAGATTAACAGTACCCACAACATTCAAATAACAGTTAACACTTTAACATGCACATTTAACTGAAATAGTCCATTTATAGATTCAGTCTTTGGGGCGGCTTCCTGATCCTTTCTGGATAGCGCCTTTCCTGAGTGTCATGTTCTTGGTGCGGAGGCGATTCTGCCCCCCTGTCGTCGGTTAGTTCATCAGTTTCCGCTGCTACTGTTTCTGGGGTAGAAGCTACCGGTATGTCGGGTTCATCCCCAGGTACACGAGACATAGGGTTGACTTGTTCCTGTGACGCTAGGATCTGGTCGACATGGCGTCTCACAATGTTCTCCCCGACATCCACTGTGTACATTAGTGGCCCCTGCCGTGTGCATATCGTTCCGGGTTGCCATTTCTCTGTTCAGTTGTTGCGGGCCAAGACTGGTTGTCCTACATTGAAGCTCCTTGTCGGCTTCTCATTGATGTGCTGGAATTGCTTATCCTCAACATTTCTTCGCACATTTGGTCTGAGCAAATCCAGACGAGATCTCAACCTTCGGTTAAAGAACATCATGGCCGGGGTCTGGTTGGTAACCGCATGTGTCGCATTTCTGTAGGCCAACAGGAAATTGTCCACCTTATGCTGTAGTGGAATGTCATCATCGCACATGGCCGTTACTGCCTTTTTAAAGGTTTGTACGAACCTCTCAGCCAATCCATTTGTGGCTGGATGATACGGGGCGGATGTGTAATGCCTTACCCCATTCCTTCTCATAAATTTCCGAAACTCTTCGGACACAAACTGTGGTCCGTTATCAGAGCAAATCTGCTCTGGCAAGCTGTTGCTGGCAAATATGGTCCGTAGGACTGCAATCGTTTTCTCCGTAGTGGTGGAGGACATTTTGATCACCTCAGGCCATTTCGAGTGCGCATCCACTGCTATTAAGAACATTGAGTCCATGAATGGACCAGCAAAATCAATATGCACCCGTTGCCATGGAGAGGAGGGCCACTCCCATGGGTGTAGAGGGGCATGTGGTGGTGCATTTTGGACCTTCTGGCATCCTGAGTAGCTCTTTGTTAGGTCCTCGATTTGTTGATCAATCCCCGGCCACCAGACATAAGCCCTAGCAAGGCTTTTCATTTTCACCCCTCCCAGATGGCCTTCGTGAAGCTCGTTAAGCACTCTCTCCCTTAACTTGGGTGGAATTACCACTCAGGATCCACACATCACTGTCCCCTGGCATACTGACAGCTGTTCTCTTCTGGATGAGATTGCTGGCAACAGTGAGTCGCCATGTGTTGGCCATCCCTTCACCGTCAAATCATATACCCGAGACAGTGTCGGATCATTTCTGGTCTCCTTCTCTATATCCGCGTTAGTTACTGGCAAACGTTCAATTATCGACAAATAAAATATTTCGATAGGGTCCACTGCTGGTGCTTCCTCCGCAGTAGGCAGTGGCAGGCGTGATAGCCCATCAGCGTTTCCATGCTGTTTCGTGCCCTTATACTCTATTTCATATTGGTTCGCCCTAGAAAAAGGGAGCATCTTTGTAGCCGTTGTGCAGTCATCACCGGAACGCCCTTCTTTGGATTAAAGATGGAGACAAGTGGTTGGTGGTCAGTCAGCAAGGTGAACTTCTGCCCATGCAGATAGTGGTTGAATTTTTTTACTCCCCATACTAGGCTGAGGGCCTCCCTGTCAATCTGGGCGTAGTTGCGCTCGGCTGAGGTTAGTGACCGAGACGCAAAGGCTACTGGCCTCTCCAACCCGCCTGGGAATTTGTGCGATAGCACCGCTCCAATACCATAGGGTGATGCATCACACGCCAACCAAATTGGTAGTGCCGGGTTGAAATGGGCCAACACCTCTTTTGATGTGATCAATTCTTTGCACTTCTGGAAAGCTCGTTTACATTCGTCATTCCACTTCCATGGTAACCCCATTTGCAGTAGGGTGTTCAGTGGGTGTAATACTGTAGACAAATTTGGTAAGAACTTATGGTAGTAGTTCACCAGCCCGAGGAACGACCTCAGTTGTGACACATTTTCTGGTGCTGGAGCCTTGACTACTGCCTCAATCTTTTCAGGGGACTTATGTAACCCCTCTTCATCAATAACGTGGCCACAATACGAGATCTGCTTCTGGAAAAACTCGCACTTGTGGCGATTAGCTCGTAGCCCATATTCCTTTAATCTAGTGAGCACCTTCTCCAGGTTGGCGAGGTGATCACTGTCATTTTTGCCCGTGACCAGGATGTCATCCAAATAACACTGGGTCCCTGGAATCCCTTGCAGGACTTGATCAATTGCCCTCTGCCAAATAGCCGGAGCCGATGCTACCCCGAACACCAGCCGGTTGTATTGGTAGAGACCTTTATGAGTGTTGATCGTGAGGTATTGTTTCGAGGCTTCTTCTACCTCCATTTGCAGGTACGCCTGGGCCAGATCAATCTTAGTGAAGCATTTACCTCCAGATAGCGAGGCGAAAATATCCTCAATCCGTGGAAGCGGATATTGTACCGTGTGATGGACTGGGTTCACTGTCACTTTAAAATCCCCACAGATGTGGACCTTCTTTGGTTCCCCAGGTGTATTACTCAACGATCTCTTCATTACAGGAACGATGGGTGTAGCCCACTCGCTCCAGTCCACTTTGGACAGTACTCCTGAACGTTCCAACCCTTCCAGCTCTGCTTCGACGGCTGGGCGGATCTCATAAGGCACCGGTCTGGCCTTAGAAAACTTTGGGCTTGCATTTTCTCCTATTTTAATCATCGCTGTTATGCCTTTTAGTGTTCCGAGTCCCTCCTGGAACACTTCTTGTGCGTCAGTTAGCATTTTTGACAGTCGTCCAGGTGTGATGTCGTCATCCTTTTTGGCCTCAACCTTCAGTGCCTGTATGGAATGCCAATCTAATTGTATCTTCCGGATCCATTCACGTCCTAGTAGTGGTGGTCCTCCATCTGGCAATACATATAGGTCCATTTTTGGTATTTCCTGGCCTTTGTATATCACGTTCACCCTTATTTTTCCTTTAGGGTAGACTTTTTGCCCCGTGTACGCCTTCAAGACAATCTTTGTAGCTTTCAAGGGTATATGTGAGAATAGCCGCTTGTAGTCCCTTTGGTTTATGACTGTTAGGGCTGATCCTGTGTCCAATTCCATTTTCACTTGGACTCCATCTATCTTGAGCGTGACCCAGATAGTCTGGTGATCCTCCATTTTGATTACCTTATGTAGTTTCAGACAACCCAGCTCCTTGCTTCCGGTGTCTGTATCACTTTTCTGTTCGTCTGAACTACTGTCCATCACCTTATGTACCTTTTTGTACTTCTCCTGTGGAGATTTCTTGCTGTTGGTTTTCTTCCCTGACCTGCAGACTCTTGCTATGTGTTCTGTTTTTCCACACTGTCTACATACTTGGTCCTTGAACCAACAATCCTTCTGGTCATGTGTTGTTCTGCCGCAGCGATAACACTTCCCTGCTCCATATGACATTTCATTGGTGCCATATTCTTGTGGTCTCCGTTGTATCTCTGCAGCGCCCCGTGCGGCTGCTTCATGTGATACTGCCATGCTGAAAGCCTTATCCAGCGTAAGATCCTTTTCTGATAGAAGCCGTTTCTGTGTTCCTTCACTTTGAAGCCCACACACAAACTTGTCCCTTAACGTATCTGCTAGTCCCATTCCAAACTGGCAGTGTTTCGATAGCTTGCGCAGTTCCGTTAAACACTCAGCATTACTTTCGTCTTTATGCTGGTTCCTTTTGTGGAACTTAAATCTTTCTGCTATCAGCAGCGGTGTGGGGTTTAAGTGGTCCTGTAGGATTTCCACTATGCTTTCGAAATCCTTATCCACTGGCTTCTCTGGGGTTATTAGGTTTCGAAGTAAGCCATACATTTTTGCACCCATGGAATTCAACAAAAGCAGTGCTTGCCTAGCATCTGGCACTTCATTCGACTTGCAGTACACCTCAATGTGTTCCACATATGTCACCCAATCTTCGACTTCATTGTCGAATGCAGTGACACTGCCACTCTTCGGCATCCCTGGGTGTGGTTAAACTGTCTAAAATGGCGTCTCCCGCACTCTCCCTTCTTCTCCACTTGCTCAAAATGGCGTCTCCCGCGCTTTCCTTTCTTCCCGCGCTCGCCCTTCTTTTCCGCTGCGGCTTCAAAAATTGCATCTCCCGCGCTCTCCCTTCTTCTCCGCGGCTCAAATGGCTTCTCCCGCACTTCCTTTCTTTCCCCGCGGACGCTGCTCAGCCCTTGAGCCCTGGCTGCGCTCTGCGCGTTCTCCTGTGCACCTCTCTCGTTGCCGCCGCTCGGTCCTGGACCCCGGCTGTGCTTTACCCTCTCTCTCTTTTTGTTTTCCATCGACGCCGCTCGGTCTTCAACCCCCGGCTGCGCCCTGTGCGCTTTACCCTCTCTCTTACCCCGTCGACGCTGCTCGGCCTTTTCTGTGCCATCGGTCGGCTCCAGCTGCCGCTGTCCGGGAAGGGTCTGCCCTGTACCTGTTGCCAGTCTGTTGCTGGATCGCCGTGGCTGGAGAACCAAGCCCAGCTCTCAACAGCCTCCCCTGCGATGTTCACTCTCTGCCGGATGACTGGGCGGTTGCTCGTGGTCGACGCCCGTGCTTCTGGCCTCGACTTTCTTCCACCGTCCTCCCGGAGCGAATCCTTGGAAGGAAATGCAGAGTTGCAGGTAAATTCGAATCGACCTCGTCGCCACTGTTGAATCCGTGAATCTTAAAGTATGGTGTTCTTCAATAACTAGACGGAGGCTGTAAATTAACAATCAACAGGTGTTTACTGGAGGAGGGTAAAGACTAAGGCCTAGAAATTCAGTAAGGCGCTGCCAGCTTTGCGGCCAGTTACCGCCCAAAGAGGGCTTCTGCGCCAATAGAGGAGTTTGCGCTGATATTCAGCGCAGCGGTAATGGCGGCAGTAGCCGTTAGCGCTGCGCTGGCACCGATGACATCATCAGTGTGCACAGTGCCCCTCTACCGCCCTGCTACCGGCCTGACCGCCATATTGAGTTGCGGCCGCCTCTTCCGCAGCGGCCGCAAACAGCGATCAGAAAACGGGGCCGCACTGTAGCCTTAGTGGGGCGCTTTAAAGTGGAGGTGCGGCCGGCCGCTTTTTCGGCGGCCACCTGCCCGCACCTCCTTCCCCGGCCTCCTCCACCCACCCCCCCGTGGCATTGCCGGCTGCTTTCCGCGAACCCGGCACTTCTCCGTGGTGCCGGGCTCATTTGCCGGCACTATCCAGTGGCGATCTCCCCGTTGCAGGCACCTCCCCCTTAAGAGAAGGAGGAGGCCTGCAGTACCGCAGCCTGCCGCTCTGCAGCGGGTGGCGCAGTGGTGCCTAGAGCGCTGAAATTCAGTTTCAGCGCCCCAAGCGGGGGCGGGCACACCCTGGAATAGTGCCCGGTTCCGACTTGGGGCGCAAAAACTGAACATCTGACGGTCGCAACTGGCTCCGCGCTCAGCGCTAACTTTTGGGCGCACACCAGCTGGCGGGCCCAAAGTGAATTTCTAGGCCTAACAGTACAGATGCCTGCTCAAGGCTTATATACAGGTGTGGTCACTGCCGGTACTACAGTATACAGGAGCTGTAAAAGTAGTTCTCCCTTAAAGGTACATACACTACAGCCAGTAACTATGGTCAACTTACGACCAAACAAGTATTTGTGAAACTCTTTGACCCCAAAATTCAGTGACAAAGCTTTCCTTTCGATCTGCGCATAATTCTGCTCACTGGCACTGAGAGTGTGTGAAGCAAAAGCAATTAGCCTCTCCTCCCCACTATCTAGTACATGAGAGATCACTGCCCCAACTCCTTATGGAAAAGTGCCACACACTAGCTTGATCTACTTAGATACATCATGGTGAAGTAACATGGTACTCTCTACTAACTGGCTTTTACACTCTTTGAATGCTGTGTCGCATTCTTTGGACCACTTGCAAGGGACCTGTTTTCTCAACAGCTCATTCAGTGGATGTAACAATGTAGCCAAGTTTGGGAGGAACTTTCTGTAATAATTCAAAAGACCCAAAAATGATCGAAGTTCAGAGACATTCTTGGGTGTGGATGCATTTCTGATTGCATCCAGCTTTCCCTTGGTTGGATGTAAACCATCTTTGTCTACTCTGTGCCCTAAGTACTCCACTGAGTCTTGAAACAACTCACACTTGTGAGCTGTCACTCATACTCTGTGCTTCTCTAGCCGTTTGAGCACTTCATTCAACACCTCATCATGGATTTGCCTGTTTGGTGCTGAAATGAGTATGTCATCCAAATAACACACTATCCCTTCAATCCCTTGCAAAATTTGGTTCATCACCCCCTGGAATATGTCGGGGGCAGAAGACACTCCAAATGGTAGCCGATTGAACTGAGGCCTCGGTGAGTATTTATAGTCAAGCATGACTTGGGCTCTTCATCTAACTCAAGTTGTAGGTAAGCATTTGTTAGATTTAACTTCGAAAAGATCTGGTCACTTGTCAGCTTTGTGAACAAATCTTCCACATTTGGCAACGTATTTGGTAGATTACACTCTAGAACCTGGTTTACGGTTACCTTATAATCACCACACATCCTTACCTTACCATCTGACTTAGGCTCAACAACAATGGGTGTAGCCCAATTACTCAGATCTACTTTAGAGATAATGGCCTAGAAATTCGGTGGGCTGCGCCACCAGTTAGCGCCTAGAGAGGGCACTCAGTGGCTTTAACGCCACTGGCCACGCCTCCCGTGAAATTTAGCGGGGCACTAATGGCGGCGTTAGCCTGTAGCGCTGCACCGCCACCAATGACGTCATCGGTGTGCGCAGCATCCCGCTACCGCCCCAAGCGCGATATTGTGTAGTGCCCCCCCCTGTAGCGCCGGTCGCAAATCGCGACCAGTTCACGGGGCCTACCTGTGGCGGTAGTGGCACAACTTAAAGGGGAGGTGCGGGGCAGCCATTTTTTTTGGTGGCTGCCTGCCAGCACCTCCTCGCGCCGCCCTCCCTGGACTCCTGAATCCTGCCCCCGGGCAGTGTCTCCTCGGTGCCGGGCTTTTTTGCTGGCACTCGCGATCGGTGATCGCGCTGGTGCAGGCCCCTCCCCTTTAAGAAGGGGAGGAAGGCCTGCAGTACCGCAGCGCGCCATGCCACAGTGTGTGGCGCTGCGGCACGTTGTGCTGCGATATTCAGTTTGAGCGCCCCAAGAGGGACGCGGGGCGCCTCGAGCAGCGCCCCGCGTCCCTCTTGGGGCGCTCAAACTGAATATCGCGCTGGCGCTCCCGGCTCCGTCCGGGGCGGGACTTCCAGCGCCCAGGTGAGCTTGGCACCCCAAACGCGGCACCACCAAATTTTTAGCCCAATGTTCTCAGTTTCTAGCTTTTTGAGGTCTTGCTGAACTTTCTCCTTGAGTGCGCATGGTACGGGACGTGGCTTGCAGTAAACTGGTCGTGTGCCTTTCTGCACTCAGACACTCGCCTTGAAGTCTTGGATCGGACTGCCCATTTCGCTGAACACCTTCGGATACTGCTTGATGGCATCATCTTTCGATGCAAATTTTGCTTCCATACGAAAATTCTTATTCCAATACAGCTTCAGTGATCCCAACCAATTTCTACCCATCAAGGCAGGCATGTCTCCTGCAACTACTATGAGAGGCAAGCTCTGACACTGATCCTTGTATTTCACTGGTATGGTGACACTTCCTACTACAGGGATTTGCTCTCCTGAGTAGCCTCGCAGCTCTACCTTCGATTTCTCTAGTCGATAATTGTAGTGTATGTACCCGTCTATCTTTAAGGGAACTATTGAATGTAACCGTTCACCTTTAAGGGAACTACTTTAGGTGTGGCACTATTTGTTTGGCTTCTGTATACTGTAATACCGATAGTGACCACACCAGTATATAAGTGTTGTGCCAGGAGTTATTGGGCAGATTCGCCCGGACCTTCGAATAGTAAAGACCTGTTTTGTTTGTTACTTCTGAAGTCTGTGTATTTATTAACTGCACAACCCACAGACTTTACAGTGGCGACGAGTCCGATCGTACCCTGTGGCAAGATTACCAAAGCAAGAAGAGCATCGAAGAGAGGCAACCGCCCTCGTCGTGCTGCTGGAAGAAAACACGAGGCTGCAGCAGGAGAAAGGTGGAAGACTTTAGCAACAAAAGCTTCCATTAGCAACAGGCACTGACTACCCTTCTACCACGGTGCGGAGTGAGCCGATCAGCAGGGAACAAGGCGGCCGAAGAGACTGTGAGTAGGGGAAGGTGTAGAAGTATCCGGAGGATAAGGGCAGAGCACTCGACCTCGGTCGAGGGGGAGCTGTGCCGGCCAAAAGTCGGGTCCAACGGCGTCGGATGACAGCCGGACCGCGATCGGCGGGAAAAACCCGGGCAGCGACCGCAGCCACGAAGCGCTGAGCCTGCGAGTAGGCGCGGGAAGAGAAACCCAGCCGCAGCCGGGGAGGGAAACACCGGTCTGCGAGAGGGCTGGGGAGGCGAACGGGAACCGTGCGGGTGAGAGCCGGGTGTGGAGAGAGAGACTGCGAGGAGCCAGTCCAGCGGCTGAGCTGTTCTCCACCAACGGGGTACTCAGAGCCGGCAAAACCGAACGTGCGGGAGTGGGTGAGAGACACAGCCGAAAACGGGGTGAGAGACTGCGCGAGAGCCAGTCCAGCGGCTGAACTGTTCTCCACCAACGGGGTACCCAGGGCCGGTAGCACCGAACGTGCGGGTGAGAGAGCGACAGAGCCGGGTATGGAGAGAGAGACTGCGTGAGAGCCAGTCCAGCGGCTGAACTGTCCTCCGTTAACGGGGTGTACCCAGCGCCGGTAGAGCCGTGCGGGCGGGAGGAAAGGACATAGCCGAGTAAGGGGAGCTGTGCGGAAGCCAGCCAGCGGCTGAACCTGTCCGCTGTGAGGGAAGCGTACCCCTTCCACCGGGAAGAAACGCGGGAAGCCGCCATTAGGCGGAGAAGACGCCAGAAGCGGGAAACCGCCATTGAAGTGGGCGGGGCGAGAAAGGAAGAGCGGGAAACCGCCATTTTCACGGGAAAACCGCCATCTTGATTGACATACCGCCATTGAAGTGGGCGGGGAGAGAAGGGAAGAGCGGGAAACCGCCGATTTCGCGGGAAAACCGCCATCTTAGAAACAAACAAATAAATAAGAATACTTAAAGAAATACTGGTGCTGCTCCCAAGGGAAGAGAAATGCCTAAGCGAGGGAATATTAACGACTTTAATTCGGAAATAGAAGACTGGGCCACGTACGTGGAACGCATAGAGATCTATTGCGAAGCCAACAAAATAGAGGAAGACAACAAGGCGATAACATTGCTAAACTCGATGGGGGCAAAAACATACGGGCTCTTGAAGCATCTAATAGCACCAAATAAACCAGCGGATCAGACCTTCGAAGAGATTGTGGCTGTGCAGAAGGACCATTTGAACCCCACACCGCTGATGCTGGCTGAACGATTCAAATTCTACGCAAGAACGCAGAAGAAAGACGAAAGCAATGCGGAATACTTGGTCGAACTGCGTAGGCTAGCGAAATACTGCCAGTTCGGAGGGAATCTGACAGAAGCGCTGCGGGGCAAGTTCGTATGCGGATTGTCCAAAGAAGGGACGCAGAAGCGACTACTGGAAGAGAACGACCTCACACTGGACAGGGCTGTCATTATAGCTGCATCGCACGAAGCCGCAGCGAAAGGAACGGCGGAAATGCAACTAAAGGCGGCGGCACTCGGGGTGGACCAAATTACTTCAAGCACAACAAAATGCTACCGTTGTGGGAAGACAACGCATGACCAGAATCAATGCTGGTTTAAGAACCAAGAGTGTAGGAAATGTGGCAAACTGGGTCACATCGCGAAGGTATGCCGGTCCGGGAAAAAGACCAATAATCAAAGGAAGCCACCACAAGAAAAGTACAACAAGGTACACAAGGTGGCTGAGAAGAGTTCAGACGAACAGAATTCAGACTCAGACCCAAACAACCAGGAGCTGGGTAGGCTGAGAATCCACAATGTGGGTAAAGAAACGGATCTACAGGCCATCTGGGTCATACTAAAAATAGCTGGAGTCCAAGTAAGAATGGAGCTGGACACTGGATCAGCTCTATCAGTCATCAACCAAAGGGACTACCACCGGCTATTCTCTCACATACCTTTAAGAAATACCAAGTTCGTATTACAGACATACACGGGGCATAACGTATACCCCGTGGGGAAAATAAGAGTCAAGGTGAGAGATAGGGGTAAAGAACACCCAAGAATGAACTTGTACGTATTACCTGAGGGAGGACCACCACTTCTAGGACGGGAGTGGATTAAGAAAATAGACATGGAATGGCATTACCTAAAAGCCATAATGAGGGAGGACTCGGTGCAAGCTATTAGTTCAGATTCTGAAATGGATGATGATAAGACCAAGTCGAATATGGAAGACAAGGCTAAAAGGGACTTGCCGACGATGGGAAAGAAAACGAAGACATGCAGAAGGACTTATGGTACCAAGAAGAATAAAGCTGCAGAGCAGAACTCCAGGTTGACAGAGAATTCTGAGCCTGTTCAAGCAAAGGATTCATCCATGACGGAAGAACACCGAGCTCGGACGCAAACTTATGTCAAAGTACGACAACAATTAGAACAGTTGAGTGACCGTCTCGTACAAGAGATGAAAAATATGGAAAGGTTCTGGGACACCGAATGGGAGAACCTGGAAAGACTACAGAGACAGCTAGCTCAAGCAGAGAGCGACCATAGAGCCATCGTGGTCAAATACCAATCACATTCCCCTGATGCTGTTCAGGAACTAGAATATTTACAGAATGAACCAAAGGAAGAGGAATCTTCAGGGAGCCAGGATTTTATTCCAGTTCTTCTCTACGACTCCTTACAAGCAGAGTGTGAGAAGTTGAAAGAACAGTATGAACAGGCCCAGGCTACAATTCTGGAGGGGGTTAACTCGGCAGCCTCCGAAAAGCTAGTTTCAGTAGAAGCATATGAACAACTAAAGGTTGAACATGAGCAAGAAGTCCAAAGGCTGCAGGAAATTCTTGATGAGCTCAAGGCCAAGACAGACTCATCGGTAGGAGATCCATCCATAGATGAGAAATTAGAGGTGAAAATCATGGCAGAGCATGAAAGACAGGATGTCCAAGAACTTATAAAAACATTGAAGGACACCCAAGACAAATATGAGGCGGCAATGACCGAGGTTCAACAACTTGAAGAACAGATTCAACTGGGAATCCTTTCAGTGGAAGAACAGGACACTGTAAGAATGGTCCCTGAACATGAACTAGAGAGCATCAGGGCGCAACTTTTCCGAGTGCTGAAAGCCAAAGTTCAAGAGGAACGTAAGGTGAAAGTATTGGAGAAAGAGGTGGAGGAAATGGAGAAGACTCTGATCCACCGTGTTCCCAGGGAAGAGTTAATGGTCAGCCAACTCCTTCATATGCTGAAGGACAAGACTCTGCAAGGGGAACAATCTGAACACGAGCTTCAATCTTCAGGGGGAACGAGTTCGGAGCTCTCAAAAGTCACGGAGATAGCTGAGGTGGCAACACAAATTTTACAAGGATGCCAAAAGTACGTTGAATCACGTCAAGGTGAACAGAAGAATGTGGAAACCGTTACTTCAGTAGAAGGGTTAAATAGCCTGATAACGCAATTACCGATGGAAAGGAAGGTATTGAACTCACAAACGAGGTCCGTCGTGAAGGAATGGCAGATAACCCAGGAAGAGCGGGATGAATATGAATGCATGAAGAAGGCTTTTCAAGAAAGATGGTTAGGGAAGGAACCACTGTCAGCTAACGTCCAGACGGGTGAGGAGGAAGAAGAAGTCTCTCTCGCTGGCCTAACTCAGGACGAACCCGAATATTACCATGACCTGTTGAGTGACACTGAATATTACGAGGATGTGGTCTGCCCAGCTTGTGATGAAAACTCTCAAAGTGCTGAAATCCGGAGGAAGCACTTAAGGTCTAAGGAACATAGAGAGTTGGTGGCGCTACAGCTGGCAGCCGAGAAAGGAGCTCCGAGAGTTTCAAAAAGGCAGAAAAGAAAAAGAAGAAGCAGAAGAGAATAACTGTCTAAAATATTAGCACTTCTACCATTCCAGGCGGGACATTACGAAAGGAGCTAAATTAGTTGAAAAACTGGAAAATGTCAAGACAGCCAGTTGGTTGTAAAAGTCCGCACTGCTGGTTCAACAGGACGAAGGTTCAAGCTGTTACGTCAAGAAAAAGGCTATGGAGGAGTCACGCTAGCCAGGTAATCCAGCTACACCAAAGAAATGTTGTTCGGAACGAGTCAAGATCAGAGACTGAATCTATGAACTGTTTCCGCAGAGACTGAACCTGTGAACTGCTTCCACCGAGGTTATATTTGTAAATTGTTTTATATGACATCGACTCCACCGAGATTATATCTGTAATTTGTTTTATAGAAATTTGAAGATATGTATGTTTAACGGGGACTCTGTAAGTAATAAGCTAAAAAGGGAGGATTGTAGTGTATGTACCCGTCTATCTTTAAGGGAACTATTGAATGTAACCGTTCACCTTTAAGGGAACTACTTTAGGTGTGGCACTATTTGTTTGGCTTCTGTATACTGTAATACCGATAGTGACCACACCAGTATATAAGTGTTGTGCCAGGAGTTATTGGGCAGATTCGCCCGGACCTTCGAATAGTAAAGACCTGTTTTGTTTGTTACTTCTGAAGTCTGTGTATTTATTAACTGCACAACCCACAGACTTTACAATAATCACAACTTGTTGCAATATAGTGATTCTGGTACTACGCTCACGGATGCACCAGTGTCGATTTCCATTGGTATCCTGGCTCCTGCAACATCTACTTGGATGACGATACCTCACGAATCGCTGTTAGATACCTTCATGCTCCTGATGACGTGAATCTCGAGAAACTCCTCGTCCTGCTGCTTCTCTTCAACATTATGTAGTGTCTGACGATTTCTACTTCGAGCATTATCAGTCAGTTTACTCTTCTGCCAGCATGCCTTCGCAAGATGCCCAATTTTCTTGCAATAGAAACACTCTGCCTTCACATATGGACAGCCTTGGACGATCTGTTGTCCCAGGCACTGATAGCATGACTTCAATGCCCTGTTACCTTGGCCAGTTGCTGAGGCCTTGGGGCCTAACTGCCTTTTACTTTTAGCCTGCAGCTGATTCACCTCGGTTGTCTGATGACTGCAAATAGCACGGAACTCTCGGGAGTATCGGTTGGCCAAATTTATCGACATAGCTGTCTGACAAGCTAAGTCAAAAATCAAGTTAGGTGTTGTCAATAATTTACTTCTGAAACGTTCATTTTTCAACCCACCTACAAAGTGGTCAGGCAAAGCTCGATCCTGAAAGTTTCCGAAATGACAGCTACAATGTACTCACTGATACCCTCGTAATTTAATTGATCACGTATTCCAAAACGATAACTTTCAGCAATTTCCAGGGGCTCAGGACTGTAGTGCTGTTCTAATTTGGTTAGGGTCTCTTTCCGTGGCGTTTACTAATGTGTGAATGGATGAGAGACAGACAGACAGGCAGAGATGCATCATGTGTGCTATGGCTTTCACTCTGCTTTTGTAGAATTATAATAATCAGGGTACTGTGACAATCAGCTGGAAAATTTTTAGACAACAGTAATGTAGTGTCCGCGCCTTAATAATACACGGACTGCAGGAGAACAATAATAACAGGTATTTACTTGAACAGAGGGTAACTCTTTTGTTTGTACCCAAAAAAAAAACCAAATTGGACTGTAAACAAAAGTTCAACTAAATCTTAACAAATCAAATTAAAATTTGGTTTTCCGGGTTGATGATGCACTCCAGTCCCCGCGGCGCCCACCGGTCGTGGAAATACTCAAGCGCACCAGCGGACACCGCGTGCTCCATCTCCAGGGCCACCCGGGCGCGAACATGGCCGCGGAAGAGAGGCAGGCAATCCGGCTGGACGACCCCCTCGACTGCTCGCTGCCTGGACCAATTGATGGCTCTTTTAGCCAGGCCCAGGAGCAGGCCCACAAGGAGGTCCTCCAACCTGTCCACTCCCCTCCGCACCGGGTGACCGTAGATCAAGAGCATGGGACTGAAGTGCAACCAAAAATCGAGGAGCAGCCCCTTCAAGTAGTGCAACCTCTCACACTCCATATAAACGTGAAACATGGATTCCTCCAGGCTGCAAAAAATGCAGGCGGCCTGGGAGTCCGTGAACCTACTTAAAACCTTATTGCACGGGACCGCTCCGTGCAACACCCTCCAGGCCAAGTCCCCGATGGAACAAGGGAGGACTCCCGCGTAGAGAGCCCTCCATTGGGGACCTCCGCCACCGCCAGTCGGCAAGACGCCACGCCAAGGCATATCCGGACGGTAGACGAAGATGGCAAAGTGGAGAGTGTGCAGGAGCAGCCTGTACAGGAAACCCCTCCGCGCGGAATGAAAAGGCATGGAGGGTATTTCCTCGAGACGGCTCAAGTTGTGAGGCGCTGGTTCCCGAGGGGAGTTTCGGGGCCGGGCGCCGATGAGGAATTCCGTCCGAACGGGGGTAAGCTCGGACGGGATCGCCCCACGTGCTTGAGCCGCCTCAATACATCTAGTGGAGTCGGGGCCCAGTGCCGCTTTCGCCGATTCGATGGCTTCGACCGCGAGCCAGACGTTGGCCCAGGACAGGCGCCGCGCCAGCTCCTCCGGCGCCATCCAGCCCGCTCCTCCGCCATCGAGCAGGTCCCCGACTCTGGTCACCTTGCCAAGCACAGCCCTGCCCTCCGCCAGCCGCCCGAACCCACGTTCGTGGAGGTGCGGATTCCTGAGCCGCCGCTCCTGATGGGGGAGAGCTCCGCCTGGAAGCGACGTAGTTCCAAACCCATAGTAGTTCCTGGTAGAAGACAGGCAGCTCCCGCAGGCCGGCACGCCTGCAGCCCACTTTCGCGAACAGGAGCTGCGTGTCGTAATTGAGGCCATGCAGCTGGCGGAAGAAAAACGTCGCCAGCGCACACCATCTCGGAGGATTCTCGACGTACAGGTATCTCTGCAGCGTCTGAAGACGGAAAGTCGCAGCCTGGGTGCGAAGGCACACCAGCGCCTGACCGCCCTCCCTAAGCGGGAGACACAGAACAATGGCAGAGACCCAATGCTTCCTTTTGTCCCAGAAGAAGTTGATGAGCTTCTTCTGCATCTTGGCGACAAACGCAGGGGGAGGGATCAAAGTGACCAACCGGTACCACAACATGGTGGCCACCAGCTGGTTTATGACCAGCGCTCGACCCCTGTAGGACAACACTCGGAGCAGTCCTGTCCAGCGTCCTAGGCGAGCGGTGACTTTGGCCTCCAGCTCTTGCCAGTTCGCCGGCCAGTCGTCCTCGGCAGGGCTAAGGTAGACTCCCAAATAGAGGAGGTGCGTGGTGCTCTAGGCGAAAGGCCTGAACTCCTCCGGCAGGGAATCCACCCGCCACTGACCCACCAGGAGTCCGGAGCATTTCTCCCAGTTGATCTTGGCGGAGGATGCATCCGAGTAAATCTGCTGGCATTCCCGCAACCTCCGCAAGTCAGCGGGATCCGTGACCGTGAGGAGCACGTCATCGGCGTAAGCCGAGAGGACAACCTCCACACCCGGCCCTTGCAGAGCTAGTCCCATCAACCTCTTCCGCAAGAGGCGCAGGAATGGCTCCACGCAAACGGCGTATAACTGACCGGACATGGGGCATCCCTGATGCACCCCCCTCCCGAAGCGAAGGGGCGCCGTCAAGGACCCGTTAACGTTAATCAGACACTCCGCGGCGGCGTACAGAAGTCGGATCCGGGCGACGAAATGCGTCCCAAACCCGAATGCGCGCAGAGTCCCGAAGAGATACTCGTGATCCACCCTGTCGAACGCCTTCTCCTGATCCAGGGAAAGGAAGGCGACCGACAGACCAGCCCTCTGGGAGTGGTGGACCAGGTCCCGGACCAGATGGATGTTATCGTGGATGGTCCTGCCCGGGACCGTGTAGGACTGGTCGGGGTCGATCATGTGGGCCAGCACGGTGCCAAGGCGAGCAGACATGGCTCTGGCAAAGATTTTATAGTCCGTGCTGAGGAGGGAGACCGGGCGCCAGTTCTTAAGGAGGCGGAGATCGCCCTTCTTAGGCAGCAGGACAATGACCGCCCTGCGCCAAGAGAGGGGCATCTCCCCGGTCGCCAAACTTTCCCCCAGGACCCGCGCGTAGTCGCCCCCCAAGACGTCTCAGAACGTCCTGTGGAACTCCACGGTCAGCCCGTCCAGCCCCGGGGACTTTCCCCTAGAGAGCTGGCGGAGGGCGCCTGTTAGCTCCGCCAGGCTTAGCGGAGCATCCAATTTTTCGGCGCCCTCCGGGCTGACCTTCGGCAGGCCCTCCCACAAAACTCTGCTCGCATCCTCGCTGGACGGATCCGGAGAGAACAGAGCCCCGTAGTAGGTGCGGGTCTCCGCGCTGATTCCCTCCGGATCCGAGACCAGAGATCCGTCGTCGGCCAGCAGCCCCAAGAGCTGCTTACGGACCCCCCGTCTATTTTCCAGCGAGTAGAAGAAGGGGGAGCCGTGGTTTAGGTCCCGCAGGAGCTGGATCCGCGACCTCACATACGCGCCTCGGGACCCGACGAGCTGCAGGTCCTTCAGCGCGCTCCTCTTCTCTTCGTACACCTTCCGCAGGGCCGGGTCCTCGACGACCTGACCGAGACGGGACTCCAGGTCGAGCACCTCCTTCTCCAACCGCCCGACCTGGGCCTCCCGCCTCTTGGTCGACCCCTTGCCCACATCCCACCATAGCCTCAAGGAGGGGAAGCCCCCCTGCTTCCTTCTCCAGTCGGCCCAGAATCGATGAAATGAATCCCGGAACCGTGCGTCCTCCAGCAGCAGGTTGTTAAAATGCCAGTACGCGGACCCCCCCCCCCGCGCGCGCAGCGGAGCGAGCTCCGCCCATACCAGGTGGTGGTCCGTGCGCGGCACCGGCCGCATGGAAGCCGCAGGAACGCAGGAGATGTCCGCCCGGGAAATGTAAAGGCGGTCGATACGGGACCTTCCTCCCCCAGACCTCACGCTGGTGAAGGCGCTGGAGTCGGGGTGGAGATTTCGCCAGACGTCCACCAAGTCGAAGGACCCAACCAGGTCCCTCAACTTCTCCATCGCCGCCGGGCTTCGTGGGGGACCCGAACGGTCCCTCGCCTCGAGGGTGCAGTTAAAATCCCCCCCGAGGATGACGCACTCGCCCACGTCGACGGAGCCCAAAAGAGCGGACACTTCTTCGAAGAAGCGCACTTGCTGCGCACCGGTCTGAGGGGTGTACACGTTCACTAGATGGAGCGGCACGCCCCCCAGGCGAACAGTGACCTGGAGCAAGCGGCCCGGCACGTGCTCCTTGACCCCCAAGATCTCCGGCTGAAAATGCGGGGCCAGCAAGATAGCCACCACGCTGGAAATGTTGGAGAGGTGACTCATGCTGACCCCTCCTTGCCACTCCAGGAGCCATGTGGCTTCGTCTCCCGGAACGGTGAGGGTTTCTTGCAGGAAGCACACCGCATACTTCCCGTCCCGAAGGACCGAGCAGTTATTGCATCTGCGGCGTGCCTCCCTGCTGCCGTTGATATTGAGGCTGGCTATGGTTATCTTCATGTCAAAAGCATAGTGCAACCTCTACCTACACCTAACGGGGGGAGGAAGCGCAGCTGCTGGTCAGCCGCCACTCCCTCAGCAGCCCAGTGAGAAACGTTCTGAGCCAACGCAGCTCAAATGGGTTCACACCCTCGTCCGCGCCCATGATCTTAACGGCGGCGCGGACGGATATGATGAGCAGCGCCAGCTCCGACCACCTGTCGAGGGCCAGCCGGACCTTATTGCGCTGACCCACGCACGTAGCCATAAAATCCCGGAGTTCCCTTACGGGAATGAGGGGAGACTCGGCAAGGGGCACGAGGTCATCCATTGCCTCGTCGGCGCTGGAATCCGAATCGTCCTCCGTGCCCATCACCGAGTCCCCATCCTCCTCCAGGGGGTCGTCACCAGCGGCCGAGCCGTCCACTGCGCAGTGCGAAGCGAACGGCTCGGCCGCACCAGCCAGCCCCGCCTCCGCCCGGATCCCACCCCCAGGATCGACAGCAGAGGATTTCTCCCTGGGCTCCTCCAGGGGTGCTGGGCCAGAAGACGGCGGCGGTTCAGAGCCCCCCTCTGCCCCAGACGCTGGAACGACCAGAGGAACCGGGGAGAGAACAATTCCCAGCTCCTCCAGTACGTCCGGCACCAGAGACGCAGCCAGGGGGCCATCCCCCTCCCCGCCACCAACCTCCGACCCAGCAGATGGGGTGTTTTGAATAAAAACCTCTACCAGATCGAGCAGCCCCTGGGAGATGTCCGGGTCGCATTAGGCGAGCTCATTATCCTCGAGCTCGCCCGACCCAGACCCCAGGCCGCCCGACCCGGCGAGGGGTAACGGCACCAATAGAACATCTATTTCCGCCGCGGGTTTTTCCGCGACCCCCCCCACGGGCAGGGTCTCGTCTCCATCCCCGGGAGGCACGTGCTGGACAGACACATCTGCCTCAGCCTCCCGAGGGACAGGCGACCCCTGCCGATCGCTGGTGATGGTGACAGCGAGGGGGGGTGGCGCAGTACCCGCGGCGGGCGACGACTCCCCCTGCTCGGAGGGACCTTCCTCCTCCCGGTCCTCCTCCTCTTCCAGGGGGTCGCACCTTCTTTTTAGCACGGAGGGAGCGAGGGAGACCTCCATGTCTGCAAAGACCTCCTCCTCAGCTCCCTCCGGCGGAGCAGGTTTGTCGGGCTCCTCGGGCCCGAGCCCGGCCGCAGGCAATGGCGTTTCCGCCATGGCGGTTGCGGCCACAGGCTCGGGCACGAGGCCCCTCCCGCTCGCGTCTGCCCCGATCAACTCCGCGAGGAGCGCAGGTGTCAGGGGCTCTAAGTTTAGGGGCTGGCCATCCACGGGGGGACCCGCCCTGAGGTGTTTTGATTTTCACCGCGCCTTCTTTCCGCCCGGACGCGCTCCCTCCCCCCCGCCGGAGGCCCTGATGGCATCGGCCTCCGACCGCGCATCAGTGGCTCCCGACGCGTGGACGGAACCGGGGGGGAGGAGCGGTGGCGGCGCAAGCCTCGGCCATGCCAGACGATCTGGCGGCCTTGGAGGCGGGGCAGTTTTTTCTAATGTGCCCCACCTCCTTGCAGGCGTGGCACCGCACACTGTCCAACGTCCAGAAGACGCGATAGGCGGTCCCCTCGTGGAGGACGACGAAAGCCCCATCGGTGTCCTCCTCCCGCGCCAGCTGGATAAAAAGCTGGCGCCGGAAGGAGAAGACGTGGCGAAGGCTGGCTTCCCGGAAGCCGAGCGGGATGGGTGTAATCCCCGACCTCACCTCCCCAAGTTGACGTAAACGGGGAAGGAGGAGCTCACCAGGAACATAGGGCGGGACGTTGGAAAGGACAATCCTCTGCGCGGTGGCCTCGAGAGGATCCACCGGCAGGAAGGTCCCGCCCACGGTGAGCCCCTTGGCGACAGCCAGGGACACCGCCCGCTCCGACCCCAGGAAGAACACAGCCTTCCCATACATTTTTGAGGCCGCGACGATGGCTGAGGGGCCGACAACCCCAGCCATGGCTTTAACGCAGGCCTCAATGGTCATAGTGGGGTGAGTGTAGCTCTTCACCCTAAGCTTTTTTGTTCTAAGTTTAAAGGGTGACGGGGCAGCAGAAGCAGCGGGAGCAGCTGTGGCTGTGGCTGTGGCTGCCACTCCCGCATAAGTCCTAGCTGGCCCCGCCACCGGCGAAGATGCAGTCGCCATTATGGAGTGTTTTTATAAGGGCTACACTCACCCCAAGTCACAGGCCTGAAGGTGTTAATGGCCTCAGGTATTTTTTGGTCCTCTATTGAGCAGAGGGAGCTGTTTAAAATGAAGACACACCTCTCCCCTTATTGGTTGAAATTGGGAGAGGGGCCTTCGCCCCTCTGCTCAATAGGCAATTAAAAGATGAAATGAGGTGCCTCAGAGAGAAAGGCAGAGAAAGACAAAGAGAGAGAGAGAGAGAGAAGGCGGGTGGGAAGGAGGGAGGTGGCAAGGACAGTGTTGCCACTCAGGATGGTGGGTGGGTGTTGGCAGGGGTGCACTCTCCGATGGGATTTAAAAGTATTTGATGGTGGTGGTCTTCTGGCAGGGGGAGAAGATGTCTTCACCTGGGAAAGCTGGAGATGCCCAGGCTCAGTCCTGCACCAGGTCTTAATGATGTAATTAATGGAATTAACCACTTAACCTAGGCAGCTCCAGCTGGCCCAGGTCAGGCAATAGAAGGGCTGCTTAATTAGTGGTGTGTGTGGCCTAGTTTTTAACAAGAACCACACACACACACACAGCCACCCCTTGATGTTCCGGCCTTGTTTTCTTCTTTTCTCCCCCCACCTAAAATACAAAGTCTTTGGGAGAGTGCCCCAAATAACACCCACCTGTAGATATCTTGAAAGATGATATTCCTCCCTCCTTCTGAACAGTTGGTGTTGGTTGATGGTGGTTTCTCTCCCCTCTCTCCCTCTCCTGAAGTGGAGGCCAATTTGGGGAGGCAGTAATGGGAAAGGCCTCTCCCCTGGTGGATGCTATTGCAGGCCTCCCTTCTCCTTCTCCTCATCCGTCCTCTCTCTCCAGGCACCTCAGTTGCTGTGATGATGGTGGAGGTGGAGGTGGTGGTGGTCCAGCGTTCCCCTCCTCTGCCTGGTCAGGGGACCACCACTTTAGTCCACTCTCCTAGTCTGGCTGCTCCCTCTGCTTGTGCTTGCAGCTGCACAGCCAGCAATGCTGTGAATGAGGTACAGAGGGTAACTTAAGACTGATGTACACAAGCCTGCTAAGGCTTTATATACAGGGGTGGTCACTGCCGGTACTGCAGTATAGAATCAGTTCTTCTCTTAAAGGTACATACACAACAATTCCTCCCCTTTTAGATAAACAGTACATAACATTCATTTAACAACTAAATAATAACTAATTACAATTACAATTTTCTCTGTACTATATACATCAACTGAAATAATCATTTATAAGTTCAGTCTTTGAGGAGGCTTCCTGATTCTGACTGGATAGCGCCTTTCTCGAGTATCCTGTTCTTGCGGCAGAGTTGATTCTGGTTCATTGTCATTGGTTGGTTCGTCAGCTTCCAATACCACTGCTTCTGAGGTAGACGCAATCTGTACTTCGGGTTGATTACCAGGTGCGCCTGCTCGTGGTATGGGTTTGGCTTGTTCATGTGACTCTAGAACCGGTCAGCATGGCGTCTCACGATGCTCTTTCCAACGTCCACTGTGTACATTAGTGGTCCCTGCTGTGTGCATATCGTTCCTGGCTGCCATTTTTCTGTTCGGTAGTCGCGGGCCAAGACTGGTTGCCCTATCTTGAAGCTCCTGGTTGGCTTCTCATTTATGTGCTGGAATTGCTTATTCGCAACATCTCATCTTATGTTTGGTTTGAGCAAATCCAGGCGACATCTTAGCCTTCGGTTGAAGAACATTATGGCTGGAGCTTGGTTGGTGACTGCATGTGTCGCATTCCGGTAAGCAAAAAAGAAATTATCCACCTTGTGTTGTAGTGGTATGTCGTCATTATTCATTGCCTTTATTGCCTTTTTAAAGGTCTGAACAAACCTCTCAGCCAATCCATTTGTGGCTGGATGATATGGGGCAGATGTGTAATGTTTCACCCCATTATTCCTCAGAAACCTCCGGAAATCGTCGGACACAAACTGTGGCCCATTGTCGGAGCCAATCTGTTCTGGCAAGCCATTCCTGGTGAAGATGGTCCGTAGGACTGCAATAGCTTTCTCCGTGGTGGTGGAGGACATTTTGATGACCTCTGGCCATTTCGAATGGGCGTCCACAGCGATTAGGAACATTGAGTCCATAAATGGACCAGCAAAATCAATGTGTACCCGTTGCCATGGAGATGAGGGCCACTCCCATGGATGTAGCGGGGCCTGTGGTGGAGCGTTTTGGACCTTCTGGCATCCTGTGCATCTCTTGGTCATATCCTCGATTTCTTGATCGATTCCCGGCCACCACACAAACACCCCTCCCAGATGACCCTCATGAAGCTCATTGAGCACTCTATCTCTCAACTTGGGTGGAATTACCACTCGGGATCCACACATCAAGGTCCCCCGGCACACTGACAGCTGTTCTCTCCTTGGCGAGAATGCTGGCAACAGTGAGTCGCCATGTGCTGGCCATCCCTTCACCGTCAAATCATAGACCCGAGAGAGTGTCGGGTCATTTCGGGTTTCCTTCTCTATACGTGAGTTTGTAACAGGTAGACATTCGACTATGGTTGCATGGAATATCTCAACAGGGTCTACTGCAGGTGCTTCCTCTACCATAGGTGTAGGATTCGCAAAATTGGATTTCATATTAATAAGGATCAATGGGCAGAAGAGGCCATGATTTTAAAGACTGTTTTAAAAGAAGCCCAGAAAAAGTGGCATACAAAATGGCTGCCGTATCATGTGACCAGCTTATTGGGACACTTTAAAATGGTTCCTGCACAACCTCAGACAACTATGTGGATTGAACCTGTTAAGTCTGTGTGTTCTAGTTGTACTTAAGATTAATTACTGACACAGACTACAAGAATAACGTTTCAACAGGTCTTTACTAGTTGGAGGTCAGGGCTATACTAACAGTAATATCACTACACAGTACTTATATACCGGTGGTCACCACCGGTATTACGTATACAGCAGCCAGAGAAAGTAGTACATCTCTTAAGGTTGAACAGGCTTAAGTTCTCTTAAGGTGGAACAGGTTACATACACCGCAATCCTCCCTTTTTAGCTTAACAGTCATATCCCCATTTAACATAACATAATAACATATATACATATATAACTTCAGGTATAAACAGTTCAAAGGTTCAGTCTCTCAGGAGGCCTTCTGATTCGGGTTGGATAACTCCTTTCAGTGGTCTCTGATTCTTGTTGCTGAGGTGACTCCTCTAGTTGGTTTCCTATGTATTGGACGTCATCATCAGCTACATTCCCTGCCGAGGTAGATGCTTCAGGTTCATTAACGTCTTCCACAGTTGTCTCTGTCGCAACCATGGGTTCGACCCTTGCTCTCGATTCTACCAGTTGATCCGCATGATGCCTTATCACATTGTTACCAATATCTACTGTGTACATCAGAGGTCCTTGTCTGGCCCGAATTGTTCCGGACTGCCATTTTTCGTTTCCATAGTCCCTTGCCAACACTGGTTGTCCTACGTTGAAACTTCGAGTGGTCTTGTTATTAATATGCCGGAACAGTTTGTTTTCCACTTCCCTCCGCACATTTGGTTTTAACAAGTCCAACCTGGACCGCAACCTTCTGTTATAAAACATCATGGCAGGACTTTGGTTAGTTACTGCATGAGCGGCGTTTCGATATGCCATTAGGAAATTGTCCACCTTGTGTTGTAGCGGAATCTGATCATCGTTCATGGCCTTTATTGCCTTTTTGAATGTTTGGACAAATCTCTCGGCCAACCCGTTTGTCGCCGGATGATATGGGGCAGAGGTATAATGTTTCACCCCATTCTTCTTTAAGAATTTTTGGAATTCTTCCGACACGAACTGTGATCCGTTGTCCGAACATATCTGTTCTGGCAATCCGTTCCTTGCGAATATTGTTCTTAACACCGCAATTGTCTTTTCTGAAGTACTGGTATTCATCTTGATCACTTCTGGCCATTTGGAATGTGCGTCCACCGCAATTAGGAACATGGAGTCCATGAATGGACCAGCAAAGTCAATATGTACGCGTTGCCATGGGGCTGAAGGCCATTCCCATGGGTGTAGCGGTGCGATCAGAGGTGCATTTTGCACTTTTTGGCACCCAGCGCAGCTTTTCGTCAACTCCTCTATCTGTTGGTCAATACCCGGCCACCATACATAAGCCCTAGCAAGACTTTTCATCTTAACTCCCCCCAGATGACCTTCATGCAGTTCCTTTAGAACTCTTTCCCTTAACTTGGGAGGAATAATCACTCTTGTCCCGTACATCAAAGTACCATGGCAGACGGACAGCTGGTCTCGCCTTGCCGAGAATGCCGGTAACAGAGGATCACCATGTGTTGGCCATCCCTTCACTGTCACCTCGTAGACTCGGGACAGTGTCGGGTCGTTCCTGGTTTCTCTTTCAATACTTGCATTGGTGACTGGTAAACACTCGATGATGGTTGAATGAAATAACTCAACAGGGTCAACTTTTGTCGTCTCTTCTTCTTCAGGTAGTGGCAGGCGCGACAGCCCATCAGCATTGCCATGCTGCTTTGTACCTTTGAATTCTATTTGATATTGATGTGCCCCTAGGAAAAGGGACCATCTCTGGAGTCTCTGTGCTGTCATCACCGAAACACCCTTCTTAGGGTTAAAAATGGATACCAACGGCTGATGGTCTGTCAGAAGTGTGAATTTTTGGCCCTGCAGGTAATGATTAAACTTCTTCACTCCCCATACAAGGCTGAGAGCCTTCCTATCGATCTGCGCATAGTTGCGCTCAGCGGAGGTCAATGATCTGGATGCAAACGCGACTGGCCTTTCCGTGCCATTTGGCAACTTGTGTGAGAGTACTGCCCCAATACCATATGGAGAAGCATCACAAGCCAACCGAATAGGCAGTGTCGGGTTGAAGTGAGCCAACACTTCCTCTGAGGTGATCAATTCTTCGCTTTTGCGAAATGCCTTCTTACAGTTTTCTCTCCATTCCCATGGTACCCCCTTCTGTAAAAGAGCGTTCAGCGGGTGCAGTACCGTGGATAGATTCGGTAGAAACTTATGGTAATAGTTAATCAATCCTAGAAACGACCTCAACTGAGAGACATTATCCCAGAGCGGGAGCCTTTACAACTGCCTCTATCTTGTCAGGAGACTTATGAAGCCCCTCCCGGTCAATGACATGACCACAGTACGAGATCCGCTTCTGAAAGAACTCACATTTCTGCCGATTAACTCGAAGTCCATACTCTTTCAATCTGTTGAGCACCAGTTCCAAGTTTGCGAGGTGTTCTTCATCACCATCTCCTGTAATCAGAATATCATCCAGGTAACATTGTGTGCCTGGAATTCCCTGTAATACCTGCTCCATGGCCCTCTGCCAAATTGCTGGAGCCGATGCCACTCCAAAAACCAGCCTATTATACCGGTACAAACCTCTATGCGTGTTGATCGTGAGGTACTGGCGTGACTCTTCTTCAACCTCCATCTGCAAGTACGCCTGCGCCAAGTCTATCTTGGTGAAGTGTTTCCCGCCAGACAACGAAGCAAAAATATCCTCAATCCGCGGAAGCGGATACTGCACCGTGTGAAGCATCGGATTAACGGTGATCTTGAAGTCTCCACAGATGCGAACCTTCCCTGGTTCTCCTGGCTTGTTGCTCGAAGGGCGTTTCATAACGGGAACAATGGGCGTAGCCCACTCACTCCAATCTACCTTAGACAGTACACCTGAACGTTCTAGCGCTTCCAGTTCCGCTTCTACAGCAGGTCGTATTGCATAGGGTACCGGTCTGGCTTTGAAAAATTTTGGTTGTGCATGTTCATCAATCTTGATGTTTGCCGTAATTCCTCTCAGTGTTCCCAGTCCCTGCTGGAACACCTCTTTAGCATCATCCAATATTCTGGACAATCGTTTAGGTTTGACATCTGTTTCCCCGGAATCTACCGTTAGTGCCTTCAAGGAGTGCCAGTCCATATTCATTTTCCTAATCCACTCCCGTCCCAGTAGTGGTGGACCTCCTTCAGGTAGCACATATAAGTCCATTACTTGGCTTTCTTTGCCCTTGTGGACCACTTTTACCTCTATCTTTCCGATGGGGTACATTCTTTGCCCCGTGTATGTTTTCAATATAATCTCCGTATCCCGTAGGGGAATATGTTGGAATAACCTTTTGTAATCTTTCTTATTCATGACTGTCAATGCCGATCCAGTGTCCAATTCCATCTTTACTTGGACTCCTGCTATCTGAAGAGTGACTCAAATTGTCTGGAGATCTGCATCCTTACCAACGTTGTGTACTCTTAAACTACCCAGTTCATTACTGCTGGCGTCTGAATCTGACTTCTGTTCGTTCGAACTGTTCTTTGTCACCTTGTGTACCTTTATGTATTTTCCTTGCGGTGACTTTTTGTTGCTGGTCTTCTTTCCTGACCGGCATACTTTAGCTATGTGGCCAAGCCTGCCACACGTTCTGCATTCTTGGTTTTTAAACCAACACTGGTTCTGATCGTGCGTTGTCTTTCCACAACGATAACATTTTACAGTACTCAAAACCAATTGATTTGTACTGAGTTCCGGTGACCGTAGCTGCATTACTGCCGTGCCTCTCGCTGCGGCTTCGTGTGATGCTGCCATAGTGACCGCTTTCTCAAGCGTCAGCTCATTCTCCTCGAGCAGTCGCTTTTGTGTATCTTCTTTTAATAATCCACACACAAATTTATCTCTTAGCGCATCTGTTAGTCCCGTTCCAAACTGACAGTACTTTGCTAGCTTACGCAATTCCATTAAATAATCAGCATTGCTTTCATCTTTCAGCTGCTTTCTGCTGTAAAATTTAAATCGTTCCGCTATCATCAGTGGCGTGGGGTTTAGATGATTTCTCAGGAGAGTAACAATCTCCTCGAACGTCTTCTCCGCCGGTTCATCTGGTGATAAAAGGTGTTTCAATTGCCCATATGTCTTCGCACCCATTAAGTTTAATAAAGTTAGTGCGTTCTCATCATCTGGGATTTTATTTGCTTTACAATAATTTTGTATGCGTTCTACATACGTGGCCCAATCTTCGATGTCGCTATCAAAGGTATTAATGTTCCCATGTTTAGGCATCGTTGCAATTTTTTTTTTAGTGATTTCCCTTTTTCCACGATGGCGGCTGCCCGCTCTTGTCTTCGTCCTCCGCCTACAAAATGGCGGTTTCCCGCGCTTGGCGGTCTTTCCCGCGCTCGCCTTCTTCACCCGCTGGCTGCAATGGCGTTTGGCGTGCCGCTGCTGCTCCCATTTCCCAGCGGTTAATAACTCCCCCGACGCTGTCTCCGCTTCACCGCGGCTCCCTCGGGCATTCGCGCTTCCCGATGTCGTGCCTCGCAGCCCGGTTATTAGCACCGGCTGCGTTCGCCTTCACCGCGGCTCTCGCGCCTTCAGTCGCCCCAGACGCTGCGCCTTTTTGGCCTGAATGCGGCCCAGCCCTTATCACCAGCCACGATCGATGTCCCCGTGCTGCACCTTTTGGCCCGAATGCGGCCCGGCCCTTATCTCCGGTCGCGATCGATCTCACCGCCCTTATTCCTCCGTCTTCCCTCCCCGTCTGTACAGCCAACACGGCCGACTTTCTGCTCGCGTCGCTGACCGGCTTACCCACCACCAAGGTAGAAGGAAGATAGCTGACTGCCGCTGATGGAGGCTTCGAGTTCAGGATATCTTCTGCACTCCGGGTTCTCGATGCCTGCCGCATGACGTGTCTTCCAGCAGGGTGATGAGGGTGGATGCCTCTCTTCGACGCCCGTTCTGTGGACGAAGCCGCCGTGGATATAAACTGCCGCAGGGTAAGAATCGGACTCGTCGCCACTGTTAAGTCTGTGTGTTCTAGTTGTATTTAAGATTAATTACTGACACAGACTACAAGAATAACGTTTCAACAGGTCTTTACTAGTTGGAGGTCAGGGCTATACTAACAGCAATTTCACTACACAGTACTTATATACCGGTGGTCACCACCGGTATTACGTATACAGCAGCCAGAGAAAGTAGTACACCTCTTAATGTGGAACAGGCTTAAGTTCTCTTAAGGTGGAACAGGTTACATACACCACAGAACCCATAGCAAGTTCTGGAAGCTGTTTCTGAGAGAACAAAGCCAGATCCACAGGCATGCATATGGTTTAGATGCAGGTCCACTCAAGATCTGGCTGGAGACAGAGGCCATCTAAATGTTGACCCAGATGAAAGAGACAATAACTTATGCATGAGGACAACACCAAGGGCTCGGTAACAGGATTAGCACGAAATTAAAAAACAATGAAAGCCATTTCAAACCAGAGATGGGCCTGTTACCAGCCGCTTAAAATGATTTAAAATATAATAACTGCCCCGCTGTGCTCAAAGCCACCAAAAGTTAAAACAAAGACTCACCTGATTTTGGGCGGGAAGTGAAGCCTCAGGAAGAAAGGTATAACTGAAGAGACTTTTCAGCAGTTGAAACAAGCAGAAGCACCGGGTTGGAAGCGACACTCGAGGCAAGCTGAACAAGCAGCTTGGAGGACACGGCAGTGGGACACGACGCGACAGGGGCAACGACCCCAGGGACAGCTTGGACGAGTTGAGACACAGGACCAGGATGCAGCACCCCGGAACACAGCTTGAGGAGGAAGACACAGCTTGGGAGAAGACTTTGGAGGAAGCTTGAATCAACAAGCTCGGACAGTCACAAAGGGAGTGGAGAAAAAGGACAGTTTAAAATCGGACAGTCGTTGCAGCCCCAGCAGCCTCGTTTTCAAAACCTTGCACTTCCGAGTGGGATTGGTGAGCATGTTTCTGGCCCTTCACAATCAGATCTAGTTAGGTTTAATAAGGGGGTGGATTTAAGGGTACAATTAACATGAGTTGTTGTCCCTCGATGTTCCATGTGTTTCTTTATTTCATGATGATCTTTGTAGAGTATAAGATGCCTATATTTGCCTTAGTTAGTATAATGTCATTATGATTGGTTTGTATTTGTTTTTCCCTCCCATGTACCGTACTCTTGTCTTTGTTGCATTTGATTTTGATATTTTTCCATTTGCAATAAAATTTCATTTTTATTCATCAAACTTGGTCTACAAGAGTCTTCTCTGCATTGCAGTTCCTGCACCTAAGTCCAGATTATAGAATCTAAGGGGTGAGTGGGTCGAACCACTCAAAGTTTTACTGTGCAAGAGAGAGAGGCCTCTAGAGAGAGAAACCTCAGGGAAACCTCTCGAGGAAAACCCCTTACAGAAAATGGCGAGTCAGGCAGGAGTCTGGCAGCAGGATTGCAATGTAGTAGATCCAAGTTTGAATGGTCGAAATGCAATGGATGAGAGGATAGCGGATTATGTTTTTGGGAAGGTAAACCTTACAAAACAGTAGATATCCGACCTATTAAGAGATAGGCGCCCGCTAGACGCAGCCATCAAGTGGACAGAAAGCAAAGAGCACAAAAGATCTGTAGAAAAGGCGGTCTGGCTGATGTGCTACAAGAAGCAAGTCCAGCTTTTGGACCAAGTCGTTGTAGCACAGGCGGCCCAGATCAAAGGGTTATTAGCAGAAGTAGAGGAAAAGGTTGCGGGAGGAAAGAAACTGATTGAATTGCTTAACGCGCTGAATCAGGAACGCCAATCCGTAACTCACCGCCATGAGACCAGGATAGATTACTTGGAGTGTCAGGTCGTTGAGGCCAAGGCCAGTGAAGGTAGAATGAGAGACAGGTGTTTCCGCCTAGCTAAGCAGGTAGAGACACAGGAGGAAAGTATTCTGGGAGCTAGGGCAGCATACAAGATGGCCATGGAGGATAGGTCTGAGAACACCGACCATAGCGCTTGCCACCGGGAGCTAGAGGACCTGAGAACGGCCCTAGCGAAGGCAAACGGCTTGGTGTGCCTCATAAACCCACCAGCGAGCCAGCTACTGTTAGCCAAGGAATCCAAAAGACCGATTCCGCAAGAGGCAGTTGGGGTACCAACCCCCGAGCCCTCGGCACCTCCCGTCTATACTGAGTCTTGGACTCCGGGGAAGGAAACGGTGAAGTTAGACAAAGAGGTTCCTGAGGTAGAGCAACCCCAGGTAGTAGAGTCGGGGCCGGCGCCGATGTGTCCAACTCGACACCGGAGGCTCGGTCCGGGCGTAGCGGATGGCGAGGATGGACCCCTCTTGAATCAGATCATAATGCCCCACAGCGTACAACAGCTGAGGGCAATGATAAGTCACATCCCAAAACTCTCCGAGTCAGGAGATCCCTCAGTCCATTTTAGGGACGTGGAGCAGACCGCAGCAGTTAATGATTGCGACGGGGTTGAACAGTCCAAAATGCTGCTGTTCTCCCTGGACAGCTCGCTCCTCCAGTGTCTCCCTGACGAGAGCAAGAGAGGGCACAAGGCGTATGAAGAGTTACGGGACGAGATCCTGGAGATTATAGGGGAGGGTGACGGAAGTCCGTTCCTCCGATTGGAAAGGACGATACAGCTAGAGGGAGAGCCCCCACGGGTTTTCGCCGGAAGGTTGTGGCCAGTGTATCGGCGCAGCTGCCCGGGCGGGCCGGCCCGGGATGGGCTGGACGCTGGTCAAAGGGTTCATTGGCTCCGGTGCCTGGTCACCAATTGCTTACCACAGGTGAGGGAGCAGGCCAAAACATGGTTTGACCCCAATAACCCCACCGAGGAGGGGCGGTTGGTGAGAAGGTCACGGAAGGAGGAGCGGCTGGTGAGCAGGCCCGGGCGTTGGGCTGAAGATTGTCGGACAGGAGGAATGGTGGAAATGGAATGGCGGCGCGCACCGACGCAGCGGCTTTGCTTCTCCCAGTCATGGGAGCTTGCAAGATCACATTTCGTTGTTCATGTACTTGTGCAATGACAATAAAGTTGAATTATTATTATTATTATTGATCAGCTCACGATAGGTTACAGGAACAGCAGGAGTAAGGAAGTGCCTCCCCTGAAGGGAAAGGTGCATGAGGTGAGGCCTGCAGCTCCTGCTAAAAAGGAATGGCATCAGGAGGGGAATCGCCCTCCCCAAGCCAAGAGCAGTTGTTACGGGTGTGGGAAGGAAGGTCACTGGCGCCGGGACTGTAAAAATCCCTGGAAGGATTTAAAGGGAAAAGCTCCCTCAGCCCCAGCCCAAACGCCCATCCGGGAGAAAGGAGCCGATGTGTCGATCCATCCCGCTGCGATCGAGTCAGTTTTAGAGGCAATGCGGTCTCTAATGACCTCGCAGGGGAAGGTGACAGTCGCCAACGGCCCTGTTGCTCCCCCAGCCCCAACCGATGTGCCCAATTGACTAGAGCCAGCGCAGCCTGTCGACCTGTGTCCCCTAGAAAGACATGCACAGGAAGAGACCTCCTGTAAAATGGAGGAATACCTGCGGTGCCAGGTTGCGGAGGCTAAGTTAGTTGAGCAGGTTTTAAGGGAGGAGAACGCCAGGTTAACAGTGAGGGCTGGCAGTTTAGAGGGTCAGCTAAGGGTTTTTAAAATTGTTCATGACCAGTGTAAACTGTTTAAGCCAGGTGCAAAAGAACCAGCAGGGAAAGCCAGGTCTGAGAGTAAAAGCAATAAGCCTGAGGCAAGTAAAGAGTCACAGACCACACAAGCTGGCGTTGCAGCCTGCTTGAGGGGAGGAGCCATCCCGCCCACCTGGGAGGCTTTCCCGATGGCCTGGGACTCGGACGAGGAGGGACCCGAACAGCAAGGTCCCGCCCTCGACACAATTCTGGAGGAGGAGGAGTCGGAGGACGGAGGTTCCGCCCTCGACTCGAGCGTGGGGGAGGTAGAAATTGGGGGCAGAGATCCTCCACCTGTAAGGACAGGTGGGGAGGAGCCGCCTGCCACAGACCCAATTCCCGAAGGGGCAGAGTCTGAGGGGAGGGAGCCGAAGCCCACAGTCATGGAAGAGCCACGGGCTGTGAGAGCCAAAGTCCCACCCAAAGGTCCACTCGCCAAGGGAGCCTGCCCAAATCCCAAAGGGGCGGAGCCTGAGGGAAGGGAGCCAAAGCCTACTGTCGTGGAAGAGCCACGGGTTGCGCGAGCTGAGGTCCCACCCGAAGGCCGACTCGCTAAGGGAGCCACACCCAAAGTACCTTCTCGCAGGTCGGCCCGAACGCCTCAGCCTGTAAAGTCTTGGCCCGAGTCACCCACTCCCAGTAGACACCGACTTCAGAAATCATTAAGAAAGCACAGTCCCCATTTAACAGCAAAAGGCTGCGGGGAACCAGAGATACAGGTCACTGCAGCCCTGCCACAGGGAGCGGTGAGCTGCAGTCCAGAGCCACAGGTCATTGCAGCCCCGCCACAGGGAGCGGTGAGCTGCAGTCCGATCAGGGATTAGGCAAGCCGCCCGGGGACGGGCGGCACTGTACATAAGTTTAGTTTAAGTTTTAAGGTGATTCGTTGTTTGTACACTGTAAAAAGGTCAAACATTCGCAAAAGTATGAGAATAGAGGGGAATGGAGGGAGCATTATGTGCGGGTAGTGTGATGAAATATTCCATTCATCACTGCCTGTGACTGTGGTCGGTTTCAGTTTCATTTCCCTTCCCCCAGTTCCGTTTCCTCACCATTGTATTTTATATTGGAATGTGTTGTGTGTAGGGCTCCGCCCATACCTGGCCCCTATGTAAGCAAGCTCAGTCTGGCCTCATATCCAGTACTGCAGCCCTCCGGATGGAAGATACCTCTCTCCACTATGTGTTACCTTCTAAGTTAATAAAAGCCTTGTCTTCTTTCGCTAACATCGAGTCTCGGAATTATTGAGGCACATCAATTTTATTAACTTATTTTTCAACACAATGGATCAACTCCTGAAACCCGAACGTTTGGATTTGGATCAGCATGCTCCGGACGCATCAGCACGCTTTGGACACTGGTTTATGTGTATGGAATTCTTCCTGGACAATTCCGCAGCCGTCAAAGACGCTACGGACGCTGCGAGTATGAAACTCGGAAATCTGCGGAATTGGTTAAGCCACCGGGTTTACCCCCTCATCCAAGACGCCGACACGTACCTGGCCGCCTGCGACATCTTAAAGGCGCATTACCAGCAGCCTACGAATGAGGTGTATGCTAGGCATCTGCTCGCTACTCGCGCACAATGACCTGGGGAATCGGTGGAGGAGTTCCTGGGCACCCTGAAAATGCTTGGCAAAGACTGCAAGTGCCGAGGTGTAAAAGCCGCAGTGTACACTGACGAGCTTGTTCGCGATGCCTTTATCACAGGCCTCAGCTCCACTTACATCCGGCAAAGACTGCTGGAAAAAACGGGATTGGACCTGAAACAGGCTGCGGACACCGCGCGATCCCTGGATGTGGCCCAGAGAAACTCGGACGCCTACTCTTCAGCCCGCGCCGTCCACGCCACCACGTGTGCACCAAGGGCGCCGCCATCTTGGAAGGCATCTTCCCCGCCCGGCAGCCCGACAACGTCAGGGCCCCGCTCTCCCCCCAGAAGCCCTACGACAGCCGCGACGCGTCGGGGACCCAACTGCTACTTCTGCGGGCAGCCAAAGCACACCAGAAACCTGTGCCCGGCGAAAGGCACCACCTGCTTTAAGTGCGGTAAGAAGGGGCACTTCGGGAAGGTGTGCAGAGGGAACCCCGCCGGAAAACCAACCGCCGGAAAACCCACCACCGCCGCGTGCGCGCCGTGGGAGCGGCCATCTTGGATGCCATCTTGCCCGACCTCGTGGGGTCCGCCATCTTATGAGCAGACAGCGTGGACGCCATCTTGTCTCGATCAGGGCCCTACAGTGGCATCGGTCACAGTGGACCAGACCAGGCCGCACCTGCTATCCAAATCAATGGTGGACATCGAGGTAAACGGGTGCAGGGTTAAATGTTTAATTGACAGTGGAAGCACGGAGAGTTTTATCCACCCTGAACTGGCACAACAACTCTCCCTAAAGGTGGTCCCTACTCAGGGTACCATCTCTATGGCTGATAAAACCAAGACATCGACCATTCTGGGTTACTGCACGGTACAATTGTCCGTTAACGGAACTGTATATGATAATTTTAAAGTATTAATCATGAAGAATCTATGTGCGAGCGTGATCTTGGGCCTGGATTTCCAGTGCAACCACCAAAGCATCACGCTCAAGTACGGTGGGTCCCAGCCGCCCCTCACAGTGTGCGGTCTGGCTACCCTGAAGGTAAAGCCGCCTTCGCTATTCGCGAACCTTACCCCTAACTGCCGGCCAATAGCGACCAAAAGCAGGAGGTACAGCTGGGAGGACAGGCGGTTTATCGCGACCGAGGTAGACAGGCTCCTGAAAGAGCGCATTATTGAACGCAGCAACAGCCCGTGGCGCGCCCAAGTGGTAGTGGTAAGGGGTAGCGAGAAGAAACGGATGGTGATCGACTATAGCCAAACGATCAACAGGTACACCCAACTAGACGCCTACCCGCTACCCCGCATATCAGAAATGGTGAACCAAATCGCCCAATACCGGGTGTTCTCCACCATCGACCTTAAGTCAGCGTACCACCAGCTCCCTATCAGACCAGAGGACCGCCCGTACACCGCCTTCGAGGCGAACGGACGCCTCTACCAATTCCTCAGAGTCCCCTTTGGGGTGACGAATGGGGTCTCGGTCTTCCAGAGGGAGATGGACCGCATGGTCGATGACCACCACTTGCAGGCAACCTTCCCCTACCTCGACAACGTCACCATCTGCGGTCACAACCAGCAGGATCACGACTCGAACCTCGAGAGGTTCCTGGAAACCGCACAAAAACTCAACCTCACCTACAACGAGGACAAGTGCGTTTTCAACACCACGCGCCTCTGCATACTAGGCAGCGTGGTGGAGAATGGGGAAATCGGACCAGACCCCGACCGATTGCGCCCCCTACGGGAGCTGCCCCTGCCCAACACTCCCAAAGCCCTGAAAAGGTGCCTGGGGTTATTTTCTTATTATTCCCAATGGGTCCCCAACTACTCCGACAAAGCCCGCCCCCTCTTGAAAGCATCCTCTTTTCCGCTCTCTGCTGAGGCCCACGCCGCCTTCAAAAGCATTAAGCAGGATATTGAGTGGGCCACGCTACAGGCAGTGGACGAGAACACTCCATTTCAAGTGGAAAGTGATGCGTCTGACTTCGCCTTGGCGGCCACCCTCAACCAGGCGGGGCAGCCCGTAGCTTTCTTCTCGACGACCCTCCAAGGGGCCGAGATCAGTCTAAATGGTGACGGGGCAGCAGAAGCAGCGGGAGCAGCTGTGGCTGTGGCTGCCACTCCCGCATAAGTCTTGGCTTGCCCCGCCACCGGCGAAGATGTAGTCACCATTCTGGGGTGCTTTTATAAGGGCTACACTCACCCCAAGTCACAGGCCTGAAGGTGTTAATGGCCTCGGGTAATATATATTTTTTTTGTCCTCTATTGAGCAGAGGGAGCTGATTAAAATAAGGACACACCTCTCCCCTTATTGATTTAAATTGGGAGAGGGGCCTTCTCCCCTCTGCTCAATAGGCAATTAATAAAAAATATGAAACTAAGGTGCCTTGGAGAAACAGGCAGAGAGAGACAAAGAGAGAGGGGGTGGGTGGGAAGGAGGGAGGCCGCAAAGGGCAGTGTTGCCACTCAGGATGGTGGGTGGGTGTTGGCAGGGGTGCACTCTCCGATGGAAAAAGTCTTTGGTGGTGGTGGTCTTTTGGCAGGGGGAGAAGATGTCTTCACCTGGGAAAGCTGGAGAAGCCCAGGCTCAGTCCTGCAACAGGTCTTAATGATGCAATTTAAATGAAATTAAAGACTTCACCTTGGGCAGCTCCAGCTCTCCCAGGGCAGGCAATAGAAGGGATGCTAAATTAGTGGTGTGTGTGGCCTAGCTTTTAACAAGAGACACACACACACACACACTACACCCCTTGATGATCCGGCCTTGCTTCTTCTTTTCTCCCCCCACCTAAAATACAAAGTCTTGGGAGAGTGCCCCAAATAACACCCACCTGTAGATGTTCAAGATGATGTTTCTTCCCTCCTTCCAAACAGTTGGTTTCTCTCCCCTCTCTCCCTCTCCTGAAGTGGAGGCCAATTTGGGGAGGCAGTGATAGGAAAAGGCCTCTCCCCTGGTTGATGTTGATGTAGGCCTCCTTTCTCCTTCTCCTCCTCTGTCCTGTCTCTCCAGGCACCTCAGCTGTATTGATGGTGTTGGAGGAGGTGGAGGTGGCGATCTAACGTTCTCCTCCACTACCTGGTCAGGAGACCACCACTCTCCACTCTCTTGCTTTGGCAGCTCCTTCTCCTTCTGCTTGCAGCTGCACAGCCAGCAATGCTGTGAATAAGGTACAACAGAGGGTAACTTAAGACTGACGTACAGAAGCCTGCTATGGCTTTATATACAGGGGTGGTCGCTGCCGGTACTGCAGTATAGAATCAGTTCTTCTCTTAAAGGTACATACACAACAAGTAAAGCATACATTTTTTTAAAATATTAAAAATATAAAGATCCATGGGCAGTGTTCCACCACCAGCTTCAACAAGATAAACAAATCCACCAGTGGAATGTAAAGCACAAAGAATATTTAATTGCTTCAGTAAATATGCTGTATTTCAGTGGTGGACAAAGCACTGTCATGTCTAAGCTGCAGTGAGACAGAGTAAACATAAGAAAGTGCTCCATGACACTAACTACCTGTGAGTAACATCACAAGAGATCTTCTAGTATTGCTTATGAACAGTGTGAACAAGAGTAGAGCCAGAAAAGACCCTTGTGGAACTTCACTTCTCAGTGACCCAACCCCCACCCAGATAGATTTGTTTCCTGTGTCCCATGGTCAATTGAGATATGTAGCTTAGGGTCAATTCCATGAGTCCCAATCTTCCTTTAAAAACACCACATATTGAACTTCACCAAATGCCTTCTAAAAATCTAAGTAAATTATATTCACTAGATTGAACTTATCCAACTTTTTTCCCTTCAAAACATTCAACATTTGAGATTCGATCTTTTGCTTCAAAATGAATACTGATTCATTCTTATGGCGTCAATGTTCTTGAAATAAACACTGATAGCATCTTGTAAACTGCAATTGAGTATTTTCCTCACTGCAGACACTAGGCTGACCAATTAATAATTTCCACATTCACATCTGACTTCAGAGTGAACAGCATCTGTTGACGTTTTCTTTAAAAGAATCATATATAGGACGCTGAGTTCTATTTTGAAATTTACAGAACCGTATGAAAATTGAATAAACATTGGCAAAAACATTAGGGGTAAATTTCTATGGATTTCATAGAAATATAGAAACATAGAAGATAGGTGCAGGAGTAGGCCATTCAGCCCCTCGAGCCTGCTCTGCCATTTAATGAGATCATGGCTATCATCCAAATTCAGTACCCTGTCCCTCCTTTCTCCCCATATCCCTTGATCCCTTTAGCCTTAAGAAATATATCTAACTCCTTCTTGAATATATTTAATGAATTGGCCTCAACTGCCTTCTGTGGTAGAGAATTCCACAGGTTCACCACTCTCTGGGTGAAGAAATTCCTCCTCATCTCTGTCCTAAATGGCTTACCCCTTATCTTTAGATTGTAACCCCTGGTTCTGGACTCCCCACCATCAGGAACATCCTTCCTGCATCTAGTCTGTCTAGTCCTGTTAGAATTTGATAAGTTTCAATGAGATCCCCTCTCATTCTTCTAAACTCCAGCGAATATAAGCCCAATCGACCCAATCTCTCCTCATACGTCATTCCTGCCATCCCAGGTATCAGTCTGGTTAATCTTCGTTGCACTCCCTCCATGGCAAGAACATCCTTCCTCAGATAAGGCAACCAAAAATGCACACAATACTCAAGGTGTGGTCTCACCAAGGCCCTGTACAACTGCAGCAAGACATCCTTGCTCCTGTACTCGAATCCTCTCGCTATGAAGGCCAACATACCATTTGCCTTCTTAACTGCCTGCTGCACCTGCATTCTTACCCTCAGCGACTGGTGCACAAGGACACCCAGGTCTCGTTGCACTTCCCCTTCTCCCAATCTATTGCCGTTCAGATAATAATCTGCCTTCCTGTTCTTGCCACCAAAGTGGATAACCTCGCATTTATCCACATTATACTGCATCTGCCATGCATCTGCCCAATCACCCAACCTGTCCAAATCTGTAACGGCTTCAGCGGCACTTCCCTCTGCTCGCCGCCTGAGGGCGGTTTTTGAGGCTTCGGTGCGCTGCTGCCGTTCCTTTGGGCCCCTCTCCTCACCTGTTTCTCGAGTAATTGATCTCATCAGAGTAATCAGGCTAGTTAATAAAGTTGCTTGGTTTTGTCCCTCTTTTGTCTCTATACCTCTGGCCTCACCTGTGTCTTGTTAATGTATTTGTCTCCTGTCTCATTTGATTAATTATGTCACGTGACCACTCTGGCCTGTATTTAAGCTTCCTGTTTCCTGTCCTCTTTGCTCAGTCCTGGGTTCGCCTGCCTGCAGGTAGCAGCTCTCTCGAGTCTCTCTGTGTTTTCGAGTCTCAAGTGAATCTCCTTTCGAGTGTTACCCTGTTTCTATGTTCTCGAGTCTCAAGGAAGCATCTTTCAAGTTCTACCTGGTCTTGAGTCCTTGGATAGGTTTCCTGCACTTGGGTCCACCACTACCAAAACCCTAGCAAAACGGCCCCATGAATGCACGGCCCCGTGACAGTAGGACTGAGCCCTCATTGGGCCAGAAATTCGTGAACGGGGCTTGCCGCGCGTGCAAGGTCCCGATTTGCACTTACCCGACGCGCCTGCCGATCACCTCCAGGGACGCCTGGAATTCGTGTTTCAAAAAGAAGAATCCCGGGCAGCATATGACGTCACGCCGCCCAGGAGTGCAGCCAGCACGAAGCCTGTAGCGCGCTGTGCAACTGAGACACGCCCCTTGAGGTCTCAGTTTCACAGGACACGCCCCCAATGTTTCTGCCAAGCTGCTAAGCATTTTTACATGCAAAGCAGCAGTTTAAATAGGTTTTTGGAAGTTTTTTGAAGATTTTGGTAACTTTTATAAACTTTTAAAAATGTTTACATTATTTTGAAGAATCTGAAGTAGTTTTAAACAGAATTAAAGCAATTTAAAGACTTTTAAAAGCCCTAAAAGAATTTTTTTAATTCCATTTATTTATTTAGCAATGTCGTCGTCATACGTGTCTTCACACTGTTCCCTTTGGGGAACTGTATGAAGTGGTGGAAGGATTTATGGCCATGATTAACGCTCATTCCGTGACCGTAACCATCTTTGAACCAGCCATTAGGGCGGTTAGTCCTATGGCGGGAGGGTTTTACGGGCTCCCACAAGCTATACAAGGAGGGGGGGCCACCCACACCCACGGACGCAAATATCCCACTGGATGTCAACCCAGAATTTAGAGCCGGAGCTCCGACTCCACTTGCCGGGACTGTCTGGAGCGGGGTTCGAAACCCTACCCTGATCTGGCCCAGCGGCGGGGATCCTACCGCTATGCCAAAGGCCCAATCCGATTAGCAACGTGAAATGGCTGGAATGAGCACAATTCACGGCATTAAAAGAACTCACAATTGAACTGATGATGACCTCAGCAATCTCCTCAAGGAGGTGGAGGCGCAACGCCTGCTCATCATTGGTAATGAGAAGTCAAAGGCGCCGCAAAAAGGGCAGATGATAGCTTGGTCTTTCAAGTGGCAGCATAGGGCTCCAGTCACGGGGAGGGAAAAGGCGCAGGAAACGTATGGGTGTCACCTTTTGTGCGGAGTGGGCCTTTTGCGTAGCAGTAAGCATCCCCGCCGCTGGGCCAGAAGGAGTAGGGTTTCGAACCCCACTCCAGACAGTCCCGACAAGTGGAGTCGGAGCTCCAACTATAAATTCTGGGTGGACATCCAGCGGGATACTTGCGTCCGTGGGTGTGGGTGGCCCCCCCCCTCAGATGGGTTGTGGGAGCCCGTAAAACCCTCACGCCATAGGACTAACCACCCTAATGGCTGGTTCAAAGATGGTTACGGTCACGGAATGAGCGTTAATCACGGCCATAAATCCTTCCACCACTTCATACAGTTCCCGAAAGGGAACAGTGTGAGGATATGTATGACGATGACCTCTTGCGCAATGCACCTCCTTGGACCCTCAGTCGCAGATGCGAGGGGGCAAATCATGCAATTGTTAAATTTTTCATTTTATTGACATGTAAAATGTTGGCCCAGTAATTCCCTTCCAAATGCGCGAGTACGGTCGGGGTACTTACGCGTCTGGCTGGAGGAAATGCCGGTTTTCAGCATGCACAGCGCATGCGGGGAAAACCGGCATTTCCTGTCCTCTGAACGAAGGGGTTCAGAGGCAGAACGCGTGCACAGTAAAATTCGCCGCTTTCATTCATGCTTTCAGTGAGGTCAAGTCCTTACAACTTACACATGAAAAAAGCATGGGTACAGTTGCTCCAGAGGCTGCAGAGGAAGATATTTCTTATCGTGGAGCTTCTGAAAGTATGTATGTCTGTATATATTCCTTTGCGTGTTATGTATATATTCCTTTACTTATGTGTATGAATGTATTATTTAATTATGACTTTCAGAGAAAGTAACTTATTGGAAAATCATAATTAAAAACATACATTCATACACATAAGTAAAGGAATATAAAACATACATACATATACGTAAAGGAATATATGCGGACATACATACATAATTACTTATTACTGATGAAAAGTTTCTTTCTTAAAAGTGCTGGAAATGTTACATTACTCATTTTAGAACATTCATTTTCACATTCAATTCACACAGCCACAATTGCTCCTTCTACCTACCGTTCTGAAAACCCATTTAAAAAAAAAAATTTAAACTTTAAAACTTACTTAAAATTTCTTAAAATAACTTCCCTCCCTTTCCCAAACAAAAATATTGCCTTTCAGAAGCTCCACGATAAAATATATCTTCCTCCGCAGCCTTGGAACAACTTTACACATGCTTTTTTCAAGTGTAACTTGTAAGGACTTACCCTCACTGAATCCATGAATGAAATCTACGAAGTTCACTGCGCAAGCGCTGCCTGTGCAGTCGCACGCGCTGTGCCTATGAACCCCTTCGTTCCGAGGACTGGAAATGCCGGCGTTCCCCGCATGCGCTGTGCATGCTGAACGCCGGCATTTCCAACGGCCAGATGCGTGAGTACCCCGACCGTACTCACGCATTTGGTCACGAATTTCTGGCCCATTGTGTTAAACTCTCGAGTGAACTTTCAAGTTTCCTGGACTTTCATTGTGCTAACTTTCTAGTTAACTTTCAAGCATCCTGGGCTTCTACTGTGTTAGACTCCCAAGTGAACTCTCAAGTTTCCTGGGCCTTCATTGTTAAATTCTCAAGTCAACTCTCAAGCTTCCTGGGCCTTCATTGTGTTAAACTCTCGAGCTCTCTTGGGCAATATTTGGTCTCCTAGGAAGAAGACTCCCCGCTGTGTTTCTGTGTATATTTTTCGAGTCTCCTAGGAAGAGGACCCCCGCTGTGTTTGCTACCCTCCTGGTTTGGACAAGTTTAATTTTCGAGCTCTCCTGGACAAGATAAAGAGTAAAGAAAAGTAAGAAAAGGAGTTTTCCAGTTCTCCTGGGCAAATTAAGTAAACTTTCGAGCTCTCCTGGACAAAATAAACTCTCGAACTCTTCGGCTTTGGTTTCGATAAACTTTCGAGCTCCCCTGGATAAGAAACTTTCGAGCTCTACTGGATAAGATATTCGCCAGTTCCCCTGGGCAAGTTAAGTCTCAAGCTCCCCTGGATAAGAAACTTTTGAGCTCCCCTGGATAAGAAACTTTCGAGCTCTCCTGGATTAGATATACACTCAAGTTCCCCTGGACAAGTTAAACTCTCGAGTTCTTCTGGAGCGCATAAACTCTCAAGTTCTCCTGGACAAGTTAAATTTTCGAGCTGTCCTGGACAAGATAAACTTTCGAGGTCTCCTGGATAAGATACTCTCAAGTTCTCCTGGACAAGTTAAACTTTCGTGTTCTCCTGGACAAGATAAACTTTCGAGCTCTCCTGGATAAGGTACTCTCAAGTTCTCCTGGACAAATTAAACTTTCGAGCTCTCCTGGACAAGATATACTCTCAAGTTATCTTAGGCAAATATTTGGGCTTTTGCTGTGTTTTGTGCTGTTAAACTCTCAAGCGCTCCCGAGCTCCCACTGTTTTTTGTGTTTAATTCTCAAGTCTCGCTAAAAATAAAGTATAAAAAAGAAAAAAAAAGAAAAATAAATAAAATTGTGATCATCTTAGGCTTATGGGACGTCAGGTGCCGTCCCTAAAAGGGGGGGTACTGTAACAGCTTCAGCGGCACTTCCCTCTGCTCGCCGCCTGAGGGCGGTTTTTGAGGCTTCAGTGCGCTGCTGCCGTACCTTTGGGCCCCTCTCCTCACCTGTTTCTCGAGTAATTGATCTCATCAGAGTAATCAGGCTAGTTAATAAAGTTGCCTGGTTTTGTCCCTCTTTTGTCTCTATACCTCTGGCCTCACCTGTGTCTTGTTAATGTATTTGTCTCCTGTCTCATTTGATTAATTATGTCACGTGACCACTCTGGCCTGTATTTAAGCTTCCTGTTTCCTGTCCTCTTTGCTCAGTCCTGGGTTCGCCTGCCTGCAGGTAGCAGCTCTCTCGAGTCTCTCTGTGTTTTCGAGGTTCAAGGAATTGCCTTTCGAGTGTTACTATGTCTCTGTGTTTCCGAGTCTCAAGTGAATCTCCTTTCGAGTGTTACCCTGTTTCTATGTTCTCGAGTCTCAAGGAAGCATCTTTCAAGTTCTACCTGGTCTCGAGTCCTTGGATAGGTTTCCTGCACTTGGGTCCACCACTACCGAAACCCTAGCAAAATGGCCCCGTGAATGCACGGCCCTGTGACAAAATCATACTGGAGTTTCGCTGCATCCTCCTCACAGCACACACACCCACCCAGTTTTGTGTCGTCTGCAAACTTGGAGATATTACATCTAGTTCCCTCGTCTAGATCATTAATATATATTGTGAATAGCTGGGGTCCTAGCACCGATCCCTGCAGTACCCCACTAGTCACTGCCTGCCACTCGGAGAAAGACCTGTTTATTCCAACTCTTTGCTTCCTGTCTGCCAACCAGTTCTCTATCCAAGTCAGTACCTTACCCCCAATCCCATGTGCTTTAACTTTACATGTTGATCTCTTATTGAAAGCCTTCTGAAAGTCCAAATACACCACATCCACAGGTTCTCCCTCATCTGTTCTACCAGATACATCCTCAAAAAATTCCAGTTGATTTGTCAAGCACGATTTACCTTTTGTAAATCCATGTTGACTTTGTCAGATCCTGTCACTGTTTTCCAAGTGCTCTGCTATTACATCTTTTATAATGGACTCTAGCATTTTCCCCACTGCCGATGTCAGGCTTACCGATCTATAATTCCCCGTTTTCACTCTACCACCATTTTTGAATACTGGGGTTACATTAGCTACCCTCCAATCCATGGGAACTATTCCAGAGTCTATAGAATTTTGGAAATTGACCAGCAATGCATCTACTATTTCTGGGGCCACTTCCTTATGTACCCTAGGATGTAGATTATCAGGCCCTGGGGATTTATCGGCCATCAATCCCATCAATTTCCCTAACACCATTTCCCTACAAATACTGATTTCATTCAGTTCCTCCCTCTCATTATTGTTACTAATTTGGTTAGCCCAATCAATTTCTCCCATTTGTCCATTGTAACTTCAGTGGAAGAGTTGCAGAAACCCTGGGAAATGGCATCTCTGGGAAGTTGTTTGTGTCCTCCTTTGTGAAGACAGAACCATAGTATGTATTTAATTGGTCTGCCATTTCTTTGTTCCCCATATAAATTCCCCTGATTCTGACTGCAATGGACCTACGCTTGACTTCACCAATCTTTTTCTCCACATATCTATAGAAGCTTTTACAGTCAGTTTATAAGTTCCCTGAAAGCTTACTCTCATACTTTATTTTCCTCCTCTTAATTAATCCCTTTGTCCTCCTTTCCTGAATCCTAAACTGCTCCCAATCCTCATGTTTGTTGCTTTTTCTGGCCAATTTATATGTCCTCTCCTTGGATCTTATGCTATCCCTAATTTCACTTGTTAGCCACAGCTTAGTCACCTTTTTTGTTTTATTTTTATGCCAAACAGGGATGAACAAATTCTGTAGTTCATCCATGCGATCTTTAAATGTTTGCCATTGCCTATCCACCATCAACCCTTTAAGTAATGTTCCCCATTCCGTCCTAGCTAACTCACGCCTCATATCATCGTAGTTTCCTTCATTTAAATATACAGGACCCTAGTCTCTGAGTCAAATACTTCACTCTCCATCTCAATGAAGAATTCTATCATATTATGATCGCTCTGCCCCAAGGGGCCTCGCACAACAAGATTGCTAATTAATCCTTTCTCATTACATAATACCCAGTCTAAGATGGCCTGATCTCTAGTTGGTTCCTCGACATATTGGTCCAGGAAACCTTCCCGTATACACTCCAGGAATTCCTCCTCCACAGTATTGTTACTAATTTGGTTAGCCCAATCAATTTCTCCCATTTGTCCATTGTAACTTCAGTGGAAGAGCTGCAGAAACCCTGGGAAATGGCATTTTCCACTCTTTTTCCCAGCTTTCCCCAGTTATTTACTGAAATTATGGTAGATTTTACAAATTCACATTCATAGTTTGAGACTCAGATTTTGAACAGAGACTTCAGTTAACCCCATATGATATTTCATCCATTAAAATGAATGGTGGAATATCCTGTGTGAATTCTGACCTCGGTGTCTCAATTCCCAATAGGCACTCCTGGTATGGTAAGCTTTGTCCTGCGAGTGTGAACTTGTAAAATCTACTGAATCATGTTTTACTGTTGCATTTGTACTGCAGATGCTGTTTGAGAGGGTTGCGAGCTGTCAGCGCCAATTTGTACTGCTGACTCTGCAGCAGTCTCATACTTCAGGAAAGCAGAGCACTGTGTCTTTGTAGTTAAACATATGTACAGAGTTCATGTTGGAAAAGAATAGTCAGACTGTGGGAACTTTTGAACTTCACAGCATGCAGGGAGGTTCTCTTCGCTTCCAATGGGTGGAAAAGAGTTCCCCATGTAGGGGTTCGCAAAATCCCCTCAGCCCCCGAAGATCGGGAAATATTAATCCACATCGTGGATGAAGACTTGTGTGATTTAAATTGTCTCTGGGTTGGACAATGTTTTAAAACATACCCAGAACCGCAGAAGAAGGCTGCTTTAAAAGCTCATGGGCTGGGCAGCGCTTGGACACTGGAATCAAAGAACTTTGTGAAAATCGCACACTTTAAGATTGTACATTTTATTAAAGGATGTACTCTTGAGTTTTGAACGGTTTAAATTGCCCAGGGTTAAAAATGGCCATCAGAAAGCATGACCAAGGACAAAGGACTTGGAAACAGCTCGTGTATGTCTATGAAAAGGGGAGGATCAAAGATGGCAATCAAATCTGTCAATCAAAGGGAAGTTCCCTCCCTGCAGAGACAATCAATTTGTTTACAGAAACTGCTGCAAGGATGTTTGCACAAGGGATTAAACCACTTGACTGCGGTTTCAGTGACCACAAGATAATGGGTTTATGTTTACATAGTAATACAACTCCATTCAAAACCCATCAGGGTGAATGGAGATGGTTCGAAAGCTCAGCACAGACATTTGAAAAGAGACTCTCAAACTAAGAAAAGGAACAGTTTAAAATTGAATGGGTTTGAATCACCCATTACTGGACAATGGGGACAGTTGTATCCCTTTTGTTTTAGCCCAGAAACTTCCGGATCTAGGCGGGAACATTTCGGCCCCAAAATTGGGGTATAAGAGATAGCTTCTCAGGGGCATCTCTCTCTCTCTGGCTTGCCTCCATGTGCCCTCTACAGCGTGGAGTCTGTCTGAAGAAGTAAAACACCAGCAGTCTACTTTTAAAACACTGGGGTGTTTCTTTACTTCAGGGCAGTGAAGATCTCGTGGGACACGGAGCTGGCATTGCAGTGGTGAGCATATATTTTTCTGGCCTTCAACAAGGTGACTTAGGATAGGCTTAGGGGTGGGAGTAAAGTGGGGATTTCGTTAGAGTTGTATTTTAGTCAATTTCCCTCGTTGTGTCCATTTTTCCTCCCCTATTTAAGCAATTTTACCGTGATTACTTTGATCGTGTGGTGTAGTTTCTTAGTTGTAATAAAATTTGATTTTCTTGCATCCAGACCATTTGTCCGTTTTAATATATCATTAATTATAAGTTCCTCCAGTCAGAACTGGAAGGGGTGGTTTAGCGATTCGAAACTGCTGGTTGGATTTGGTCACAGTGCAGTGGCAAAAAGGCTGCCTGACCAGGTAAATTACCGTAAACCAGGTAAAGGAAGGTAAACTACCATAAACCAGGTAAAGGATGCCCCCTACACCCAGGAGACCAATGCACATTGCACAGAAGGACACAAGCAAGGATGTCATCAGGAGGACCAGGCTGCAGTGGCGCAAACCTTTCAATGATCTCAGTAGATCACGAAATGTTACTGCAAAGCCACACTCAACCTCATCCTGCTGTGCCACTCATCACATCCCCATCACTCTGCCTTCCCTACCCTACTCCTGCACATCCTTACTCACACCAGCGTATCTTACACCTCCACCCATCCCTCTCTATCTACATTATCACTTCCCCATCTCACTAGCCACCCCTCACACTCACCCTCATTCTAGTGCAATCATACCAACTAACAACACACAAGGGTAGGCACTTGAGTGTTTTATGCAATGTTCATGTAAAGTTTCTGTTAATGCGCTGTCAAACATTGAAATCTTCATTTTCAACACTTTGTGTTCTTGGACAGATTTGTGTGCACCTATGCAAGTGGTTTAGTGATTTGCAGTGAATGGTGAGACATAACAATACCCCCCACAATGGCGATGAGTGTGAAAGGAATGGTTTGGGCATTGTAGGGATACTTTATGATGTTGGTGTGGGGTGGTGCCAACCTGGCGCATCATGTGGCAGCCAGGGTGTACAGCGTCAAGTGACGTAAATCTGCTCATAGTGAGGCCATCCCTGGCCTCCCGGGCAGCAATGTGGTCAGGTGCTGATGCCCTCTGTCCTGTGCAGCATCAGGTGATTGCGGAGAAGGCTAGTGTTGTTGTTGGTTCTGCTGGTGTGCCTGGTGCTGCTAGTGTTGGGGCTGATCGTGGTGGGATTCTGAGGACCAAGGTGAGATAGTTTCAAGGGCACCCATTCTGATGTAATAGATGGCAGATGAACTTGAGATGACAGAAGCAATCTGCCAATGGTGAGAGAGGTTGTTCCAATGAGGTGACACTGGATAGAGAGTTTGCTCCAAACACTTGCAACCTGCATAAAGCTCAATCTGCCAAATGCAGTAAGCAACAGCTTCTGAGCTAGGAAAGTGAACAGCTGTGAGATGGGAACTTTAATAGCACATTTGCAGCTGTCAAGTAATGAGATGATTCCATGGCCATTCAACCCCCTCCCTGCTTACCTGATGTGACCCCTGAGCAGTGTTCTTAGAAGTAAACTCTGAAGGTGAGCTGAAAATAGTTCTTAATGCTCTGTTAACAAGGTCATAATGACCTTATATGCCTCCCCCGCCACTGCATGTCAGGTCTGCTCAGCGCTAACAGATCCAACATTTGGGAAAGGTGCATGGCAGCGGGTTGACAGGGGGTCCCGACCTGTTATAAAAAAAAACATTTTACCACCTGACCCGCCACTGATCGCGCCCGGTGACCCCCTGGAAAATTCCCCCACTGTAAATGTTGTTCTGGTCACATTTGACCACTTTCTTTTGGAAAGCAATCAGCAATTTACTTCCAATAGCAAAACTCCACCCTTGTTTTTACCTTGTATATCTTTACAACTGTCAACCTTGTGAAGTTTATTATGAATTATCTGCCCCCTTACTATCTTTTTGATGTAATTCACCCACTTTCTGAAGTCTTCTAAAGTTTAATTATTTTTGATAATTAAAATAATCAAACATTACATTCTTATTCAGTAAACCAGTGAATGCTCAGTTAATCCCCCACAACCCACACAAGTCTGTACTGTGAATGCAGCCATGTAATGAGTTTGCTTTAGGAAATTTTAAACACAAAATAAATGTATGATGTTGTCTGTCTGTCTCACATAAATCATAAAAAGCCCATCCTTCAAATTGACAATAATCCATGGGAAAGCACTACTGAAGTCTATGGTTTTCGTCTGTGGTGTTCTTGGAAGGAATCGACTATTTGTCACAGGTGGGCCTTAAACAAACAGATACATGCTTCCCTCACTAGCCATTTCAGCTGCACAATGCGGTTACAAAAATGTGCTCATTGGTCCATTTTATGTTTGATTTTCAAAGTGCCAGGTTCAATCAGGAAATCAATAAAGGAAAAGGCGGTGGATGTCAGATCCGTAAATCTGTTTACAGAAAACAGATTGTGGCTTGCAATGATGATTACAAGGTTATGATTGTTATTACCATTGTGACATATGTCTCAACCTCACTGCCAGATTCATTTATGGCTATCACAGTTCTTTGTGTGGCTCTTAAGCACCACATTGGAATGTGTTACACACTTCAGTAATTGTCACTGTTTTTTCCATTTAAAAGGCATTGCAAATCAAAGCTTTCCATACTAACAGCCCTCCTTTTTTGATGAAGTTATACGGTTGTCAAAATGTCATTAATATAAACAAGAAATCATTTTAAATAGATTATGCAATGCAACTACAACTTTCATGAAATATGATTGTTAGAAGAACTATTCATTATATAGCCACAACATAACTAATAGCTAATCGATCAAATAAAGATAAATGTCTTTTTTGCTTCTTCACTGCCACATACTATTACATGAAAATGAGAAGATGGTCCTCTGACATCTGTTAATGCAGTTTTGTAAGTATGAGAGTTTGCCTTACCAGTACTCTCCTTCCCTCCTCATTGCAAGATACCTGTATGTTCCCTCAAAAGCCTAGTCAATACTGGAAACTTATCATGTGGGAAATCAAAGGTACAAATGCATTGGTACCCACAGTAGTGAGCAATACAGATATCATTTATCCAAGCAAGCGACTAAGGATTTACCACCTGGAATATCTGCGAGGGTTCTCCCGATCTCCTGCTGTAACTTGGGCGAAAAATCTGGAGAAGTGGCATAAATAGCTCTTTATGCTGTTTCTCCAGGGTTTCCACCAATCTTTCACTGAAGTTATGGTGGGTCATTAGGAATACTCTGTGGAAATTCTAACCTATTATATCTATAAAAAGCTAGAATTTCTTGTACCCATATCCGAGCTACTGTTGACCAGCTGAACTGCATTCCTATTCAAATCCTCCACCTCCACTGAAATCCACAAAATAGATTAACTCACTGCGAAAACAATGCAATGTCAATGCTCATCTAACAAAAGGATTATATGTTAATTGACCATTATACATGCCATGGAGTGATGTGCTGTGTCTGACACAACACATAAATGCCAATAAATGAACAGTGGTACTCTGATTCTCAGCAGAAACTGAAGTGCTCTTAGTGAGTGATGTAAGTGAGTTGACATTTATTCACCTCATTCAGACTAGCCCCACAACTATAACAAGAACAGAAGTTTCAGGTCAATGGTTCAGGTAATTCAATACCCACCTTAGTCAAGGCTAAGCTACGTTAAGGCATTGCCTTATAATAGCTATCAACATCTGGTACCATAAAATTAATATTCTAGATACTACAGTTGTTCATCTAATTAACACCTTATTTGTGTGCTTTTAGGCATTACTATGGAGGGCAAAAACTGGGTAGAGAATGCACAATGATTGACATTCTTGTTTAACTGTGTTGTCAATTTGTCTTCTGGGAATGATTTCACAAGCTTGAAATATGATTTGGGCACATTGTTGAAGGTGTAATAAACTGGATAATTGAATCGAACAGGAAAATAGTTAGAATAATGATGTATAGCTTTAATCAGGTTTTCTTACATTACAATTATCAGGACTAACTTATAATGAGCACTTATGGTAAAGAGAGTAGACCCTTCTCAGTACAACTAATATCTCTAAACATAGTCATAAATGTTTCTATGGAAAATCTTAACAGCACAGGTAGGAATATATAATTACAATGGTACAATTTTTCTGAAAGAACTAATAATTAAAGTGGCTCGACACATAATACTTTGAGAACTTATATAAAAGTCTGTCTTTGGAAGTCAATGTTATTGTTTATGGGATGTGTTTATGAAGAAGATTTTTAAAAAATATATAGTTGCCTGAATTTTCCATTTCTACATTAAAGTGGCGGGGCAGAAAATCATGGGCTGTGAGTATGGTACCGGAAAACCCCTGCTGGTATCACTATTACACAGGGAACTGTACAATTCCCTCTGCTGTCCGTATTCTATTCACACCAAGTCCTGCTTACCCCTGTCCTTGCTGACCGACCTTGACTCCTGGTCTCACAACATTTCCAATTTAAAATTTTCATCCTTGTGTTTAAATCCCATGGCCTTTTCCCTTCCCATTCTGGAACCTCCTCTAACCTTACAACCCCCCGATCTCTCCATTTATCTGGCACTGGCCTCATATGCATGACTCCCTCCCTCCCACCATTGGTGGTTATGCCTTCAGCCGTCAGCCCTACACTCTGGAATTCCCTCCCTAAACCTCTCTACCTCTCTCTCCTCATTCAGGACCCTCCTTAAAACCCACCTGTTTGACAAAGCTTTTGATCACCTCTCCTAATATCTCCATCTTTGGCCAAGTGTCCGTTTTGTCTGAGTATGTCTCTGTGAAGCACTTTGGGACATTTTTCTACATTAAAGGTGTTATATAAATGCAAATTGTTCCTGGAACCGTAACAGTGCATGACAGATTGTGATTGTATTCGGACTATTATGGAGGGAATGCAAGGAGAGAGGAATAATATATTCATTTGAAATTCTGACAATATCCAACCCTGATTGTGCTGCTGGTATATAGCTTTGCTCGCTGGGGGCATATATTGGGAATTCTTCTTGGATGGACAGAAAATCCTGCAGGGTCTGCTGGCTTGGCTTTCAACTTTCTGATGTACAGTTCCTATGGGCAATATATGCTCTGTAAAGTAAGTGCCTTTCATTTTATAAGTCACAAGTTTTAATGTTAGAAATAGGTTGTTTTTGATACAAATTGAATATACGTCAGCAAATCATTGAAGGCAAAACATTTGTGAAGCATGAAACCATAAATGTTTTTGGTGCATTGTTTTTAACTATTATCAAACCAACTTTAAGGTGAATACTTGCTTCAGTAGTGTCAGTACGGTATCTGGCTGTATTCCATGCTGTGGTTAAAACTGAGCATAGAATTTTGCCTTATCTTTTACAATAAGTGATGTTCAGTGGGTCATTGGAACAAAGACACCATTTCACCCCATAAAAAATCCCAACAGTTTCATTTGTTCTAAAAGTATTGAAATGAGAGTTCATTTTTTTCCTCTCACTTTTTTTAAGCATACTCACAGGAATGCATAGACATACTCATATATTCTTGGAGTAAGGATGTATTACAACTAATACAGAATGAAGCAGCACTTGGAAAACAGTGACAGGATCGGACAAAGTCAACATGGATTCACAAAAGGTAAATCATGCTTGACTAATCTACTGGAATTTTTTGAGGATGTAACTGGTAAAATAGATAAGGGAGAACCAGTGGATGTGGTGTATCTGGACTTTCAGAAGGCCTTCGATAAGGTCCCACATAAGAGATTAGCATGTAAAATTAAGGCACATGGGATTGGGGGCAAGGTATTGACTTGGATAGAGAACTGGTTGGCAGACAGAAAGCAAAGAGTTGGAATAAACTAATCTTTTTCCGAATAGCAGGCAGTGACTAGTGGGGTACCGCAGCGATCGGTCCTTGGACCCCAGCTATTCACAATATATATAAATGATCTGGACAAGGGAACTAGATGTAATATCTCCAAATTTGCAGACAACACAAAGCTGGGTGGGCGTGTGTGCTGTGAGGAGGATGTTGAGAAACTCCAGGATGATTTGGACATGTTGGGTGATTGGGCAGAAACATGGCTGATGTAATATAATGTGGATAAATGTGAGGTTATCCACTTTGGTGGCAAAAACAGGAAGGCAGATTATTATCTAAATGGTAATAGACTGGGAGAAGGGGAAGTGCAACGAGACCTGGGTGTCCTTGTGCACCAGTCACTGAAGGTAAGCATGCAGTGCAGCAGGCGGTTAAGAAGGCAAATGGTATGTTGGCCTTCGTAGCGAGAGGGTTTGAGTACAGGAACAAGGATGTCTTGCTACAGTTGTACAGGGCCTTGGTGAGACGACATCTTGAGTATTGTGTGCAGTTTTGGTCGCCTTATCTGAGGAAGGATGTTCTTGCCATGGAAGGAGTTCAGTGGAGATTCACCAGGCTGATACCTGGGATGGCAGGAATGACGTATGAGGAAAGATTGGGTCGATTGGACTTGTACTCGCTGGAGTTTAGAAGAATGAGAGGTGATCTCATTGAAACTTATAAAATTCTGACAGGAATGGACAGACTAGATGCAGGAAGGATGTTCCCGATGGTCGGGGAGTCTAGAACCAGGGGACACAGTCTAAGGATAAAGGGTAGGTCATTTAGGATGGAAATGAGGAGGAATTTCTTCACCCAGTGTAAGGGGTTTTCAGATCGCAGAGGTTTCTCTCTCTAAAGGCCTCTCTCTCTTGCACAGTAAAACCTTGAGTGGTTCGACCCACTCGCCCCTTAGGTTCTAGACACTGGTCTTGGATGCAGGAACTACAATGTAGAGAATACTCAATAGGCCAGGTTTAATGGAAACTAAATGAAATTTTATTGCATAGAGTAAAACAAATCAAATGTAAGTCAATAAAAGGGTACATGGGAGGGAAAAACAAATTCATAATACATTACTAACTGAGATAGATACAGGCATATTATACTTTACAAAGGTCATCATGAAATGAGGAAACACACGGAACATCGAGGGACAACAATTCATTACCCCTAAAATGCCCACCCCCTAAGCCTAGCTAGATCAGATTGTGAGGGGCCAGAAACATGCTCACCAATCCAGTTGGAAAGTATAGAGTTTTTGAAACAGGTCTGCGTTTTGATCCTTTCAGGCGTCCTGTCTCCACGTGGTCAGTGCTGCGGGCTGCAACACTCTCTCTTCTTCCTCGAGGTGAAGGTCACGGACAGGCTAGACACTGCCAGGCCTGGACGTTGGCGGGGACGGCGACCACCTGTTTGATCATGGTTGAAGAGTTCTCTTCGCGGAGTCTAGCTGATTACCATTTTTGTAGTGTATGTACTTGGCAGAAGGAACTATATTCTGCAGCCCCTGTATACTGCAGTACCAGTAGTGACCACCCCTGTATATAAGCCTGTGTAGTAACTTTGCATAGTTAGTTCCAGTTTGTCTCCATTCAGTAAAGACCTGTTATAACCAACTCCTGCAGTCCGTGTCTCAATTACACACGGACATAATACTGGCGACGAGCAGATCCGAACTTACCTACAGTCTGCACCACCTCATGGAGATCCATCCCTGAAGCGAAGTTGTCAGAGGTCGAGGCCAGAAGGAAGAAAGAAAAAAAATAAATAAATAAAACAATCAGAAGAAACGGCCGTCGACTGTGGCCAACCGCCTCTGATTCATCAGAGTGAAAGATTTGCAGGAGAGGCTGTCGAGAGCGGGGCTTGGTTATCCTGTCGATGGTGTTCCAGCTAATCGGGCTGGTGGCAGGTAGTACACTGATCCTTCCCGGGCTGCGGCGGGCTAGAGCTCGATCGGGTGGCTTTTCAACGGGGCCGAGCAGCGTTGTCGGGAAGAGGAGAGAGAGAGAGAGAGGGTGGAGCACACAGGGCGCGGCCGGTGCTATGAAGCCGGGCAGCGTACAGACCTGAGAAGAGGGAGGAAAGTGGCCCGCAGGGTTGCTCCGACGATGGGGAAATAAAAGAAATTAGAAGCACAGAAAGCCGCGAGGAGCTGCAGTTTGCCACGGGAACCACGGAGAGCGGCGTTAGCAGCAGCGCGGGGGGAAGTGCGCAAAGACCATAGGGCGTCACCATCAAGGCATAAAATGCCAGCAACAGCGCTAGCAGCAGCGGAGAAGACAGAAAGCGCAGGAGGCGCCATTTTGTTAAATCGGGGAAGAAGGCAAAGTGCGGGAGGCGCCATCTTAGATTTCCAAGATGCCGAAGGCTGGCAATATCACTGCCTTCGATAATGCAATCGAAGACTGGACCACGTATGTGGAAAGAGTCGAAGTATATTGCGAGGCAAACGAAGTAGCCGATGGGAAAAAGGCATCGGTATTACTAAACTTAATGGGCGCAAGAATGTACGGCCTATTGCGGAACCTGATTACTCCAGCCACCAATGGATTGGCTGAGAGGTTCGTTCAAACATTCAAGAAGGCTATCAAGGCAATGTGTAATGAAGACATACCCCTACAACACAAGGTGGATAACTTCTTCGATAGCAAAATACTGCAGATGTTGGAAATCCGAAATAACAACAGAAAATGCTGGAAAAACTCAGCAAGTCAGGCAACATCCGTGGAGAGAAATTTGAGTTGACGTTTCGGGTTTGACCCTTCTTCAAAACTTCTTGTTTGCCTACCGGAATGCGACACATGCGGTTACCAACCAAACTCCAGCCATGATGTTCTTCAATCGAAGACTACAATGCCGCTTGGATTTGGTTAAGCCAAACATCAGAAGAGATGTGGAGAACAGGCAGTTTCAGGATATGAATGAAAGGCCGACCAGGAGTTTTAAGATAGGTCAACCAGTTTTGGCCCGGGACTACCGCACAGAGAAATGGCAGCCAGGAACGATCTGTACACGGCAAGGACCCCTAATGTATACCGTGGATGTTGGAGAGAGCATTGTAAGATGCCATGCTGACCAGATTCTAGAGTCACTGGAAAACGTCAATTCCACACCACGATCCGATACACCTGGTGATGAAGCCGAAGTACCAATTGCATCTACCTCAGAAACGGTGATATTGGAAGCAGACGAACCAAACAACGACGTTGATCCCGAATCAACTTTGCCAGAAGAACCTGATACCCCAAAGAGGCGTTATCCAGACAGAATCAGGAAGCCTCCTCAAAGACTGAACTTATAATTGCTTAACTTCAGCTAATGTATCTAGCAACTGTAATTGTAAATATGTTATTTAATTATTAATCGAATGTTATATACTGTTTAGCTAAAAGGGGAGGAATTGTAGTGTATGTACTTGGCAGAAGGAACTATATTCTGCAGCCCCCGTATACTGCAGTACCAGTAGTGACCACCCCTGTATATAAGCCTGTGTAGCAACTTTGCATAGTTAGTTCCAGTTTGTCTCCACTCATTAAAGACCTGTTATAACCAACTCCTGCAGTCCGTGTCTCAATTACACATGGACATAATAATTTTCAGCTAGATTTCTTCTGTAGGGCTGCTGTCCTTTGTCTCGTCAACGGCCTGGGGTTTGTCGATGATCTCCCGATGGTTACCCTGGGGCGGGACGCAGACTCGAATCACCTTCTTGGTCTCTGGATCGACGTTCCTCCACGGTTCTCAAAAGGACAAGCTCAAAGAGCGTCTGGCTCCTTGCTACCGATGGCTAATCGCTCCCGATGGCTACCCCGGGACTCCAGTTATACTTCTCAAAGAAGCCTTTATCTCCCGCCAAATCAAGGTTAGTCTTTGTTTAACTTTTGGCGGGCTTGTATCACAACGGGGTAGTTATTATATTTAAACTGCTTTCGGGATGGCCGGTGATGGCCTTCTCTGGTCTGGAATGACCTCGTATTGTTTTGAATGTCTTCTTGATGTCTTTAATGGGTCTTTGATGCTCCCCTTATGAATATAAAACTGTTTCCCTTTGTCTGGGTAAACAATTAGATGGCCTTTATCTACAGGCCGATCTGACTGGATCTGCATCCAATCCATATGTATGTAGTTGTGTCTGGTTTCGTTTTCTCCGAAACGGCCTTCCAGAACTTACTGTGGGCTGAATCCACAAAGGCTGTCTGGGGACTGCAGGAACCATTTGAAAGTGTCCAGAAAGCTAGTCACAGGGTCTGGCGGCCATTTTATGTGTCCCTTTTCTGGGCTTCTTTTAAAAGTAAAGGCCTCTTCTGCCACAGGACCCTTATCTGACAATATTAATTTTGCGAATCTTACACCAGAGAATGGTGAACCTGTGGAACTCTCTACCACAGAAGGCGGTGGAGGCCAGTTCATTAAATATATTCAAGAAGGAGTTGGATATATTTCTTAAGGCTAAAGGGATCAAGGGGTATGGGGAGAAAGCAGGGACCGGGTACTGATTTTGGATGATCAGCCATGATCGCATTGAATGGCGGAGCAGGCTTGAGGGGCGGAATGGCCTACTCCTGCTCCTATCTTCTATGTTTCTATGTTTCTATCAGAAAAAAACTGCAGCAATTTACTCCTTAATATGCATGTAAGTTCTCTAAATAATACTGGCCCAGATTTTGTGTTAAGAATAATGGTGAAGCTAACAGTGTTCATCATTATTATGGAGTAAATCGGACAGCAACTTCCGGAAGTCTCATTCCTTCAGAATTTAATTAGTGTTGGAGATTTACCTTTCTGTCTGTCTCTTTTCTTTCTCTCTCTCTTAATCCCATCTTTCCTTTCCTCTCTTTATTTCACTTTCTGTACATGATTAAAATCGAATTTATACTTCCTGGCCTAGCTCAGTGGCTTTACCCACAAAGCGCTAACCAATATCAGGTGCAGTCGAATCGCAAGTCATCATTGCCACTGACTTTTTCCGGTTCTTAAGGGGGAGGTTCATTTATGCTGCAGAACCTCATTCTCAGCAATGCTTGTGAATTTGTGTCAGCAAGCAGGAGCAGGCCAAGTCCAAGGAGCTGGATGACTTAAGCAGCTGTAGTCATGGCAGATCCACGCCCCAGGGAGAGAGCCCACAGATTCTCGGACCAAGCATTGGAGGAGTTGGTGTCCACTGTGGAGAGATGGAGGGCAGTGCTCTACCCGGCAAGTGGCAGGAGGCCCACGCCACAAGCCTTCCACGCCATGTGGAGGGAGGTTGCCCATCAGGTCTCGGGCAGTACTGTGGTCCCCAGACCTATACACAGTGCAGGAAGAAATTTAACGACCTCACTTGGGTGGTCAGGGTGAGTCAGTGCCGCAACAAATGGCACATACCGCCATCTGAACCACAGCCTGCACACACTGGCCAAAGCACTATACCCCCAGCACTCACCCACCAACAATCTCTACCTACCAACACTCACACCCACATCTCACACCTTGCACACAATGACAGCTATTCAACTATGGCAGGCACATCACCCAAACATTGCTCCATACTTACTCACACACTTTCCTTTCTCTTGCAGGCCAAGGTGGCTCACAACAGGAGGGAGCAGGAGTACACAGGTGGGGGACAAGCTGACACCCAACCACTGTCTGCACTGGAGAATAGAGCGCTGGAGATTATCGGGCACCAGGTGGTGGGCGCCGTGGCAACTGCTGACGTTGACCCCCTTGGGAACAACAATGGTATGTTCATCCCTACTCCTTCTTCTCACATCCCATTTCCCCCTCACCCCACAAGCCTTTCGCACTTTCCAGCTAATCATGCTGTATACATGCATTTCTTCCTTCCTGCCCCCCCTCCCCTCACCTTAACCCGACTCTTGTGCCTTTATGCTTTCAGATAATGAGCAAGCACCGGAGCAGCCTGTCCCTGAGGGCACCATTGAGAGCGAAGTGGGAGAAGAGGAGGAGGAAGAACACACTGCATCACTGCACGTCTCACCCGCAGACACCAGCTCAGATGCGTTCTGTAGAGGCTAGTATAATAATGGGATCTGCAGAGGTTGGTGCACCGGGAACGAGCGGGCTGCAGCAACCCCAGGGGGAAAGGGTAGCTCAGGAGTCAGCTCCCCGGAGGGTGAGTTCTGCTGTACAGGACTCAGATGAGGACCTCAATGAGGAGACCTTTAGAAATAGGATGATGTGCATGCACACAGAGATCATAGGTGTCATTTCAAGGGTGCTCGAGAGCATGTTGGCAATGGTAAGGAGTGTGGAAGTGTCTGCCTCCAACATTACACAAAGCTCTGCGCACGCCATTTCCAGTCTAGAAAGGATGGTAGACTCCCAGAGAGACCGTAGCGACCCAGACCTGCTACCGCGTGATGATGGCCGATCTGGCAGCTTCCATTGCAGCACAGGCAGAAGTGACGCAACTTCTTAGTGCTGTAATGTTGTTGCCATTCAATCTCAGTCTGCTCTCATGCAGTCTCAGCTTGATGCCACGCAAGCTCTGACTGCTGCCATCTTGGCTGAGTCTATGACCGTCAACCAGGGCTTTCATGGTATCGCAGCTGGCCAGCAATCTGTGCTGCAACAGTACGCTAGGGATGCTCAGGCGCTACCCCGGGGGAGTGGCAGTGGGTCAGTGGAGCAGAAAGCTGCTGTCCTCTCTCACAATGACAGCATTCCTGCTCCCACCGCTGCCACTCCACCATTGTCCTTGTCGCTGCCTGTCATCCAACCAGCCCGGGCTGCTGCCGCCAAAGCTGAGGTGGTGCAGTCTACAGCCAGGCTTTCCAGGCCCAGAGCTGGTCGAGGGCATCCTGCAAGGCCATCTAAAGTCTCCCGCATGGACACGCAGCAGCCTTCCACCAGCCGTGCTGCAGCCACTGGGCCAACACTTTATAGGAGCACTAGAGTAGGCACAGGCACTGTAATGAGAGGCACTAAGGGATTGCACAAAGGTGAAAAGTAAATATTGTTGTTGTAAAGATCTGTTCACTGATTATTGTTAAAATTATTAATTCACTTGATAATTTTGTACTGTATGCTGTGATATGGCCTGCAACAGGGATGGAATGATGGGGATGTGGTGAGCAATGGGGAACTGGGGTTTAATTAACTGGAACCAAGGTCTGATGAGGCAGTCACCGACCACCCTTCCAGAAAGCCGATTGAGTGGCTGCCTCCTCCCTCACTCCTGTTCCTCCTCCTCCTCATCATCATCTTCCTCTTGCTCCTCCTCCTCCTCTTCCTGAGGTGGTCCCGCAATCCCTGCTGGCAAGGGCTGGGCCCTCATGATGGCCAGATTGTGGAGCATGCAGCACACCATGACGAAATGGGTCACCCACTCAGCTGGGTACTGGAGGGCTCCTCCCGAGTGGTCAAGGCAGCGTAACAGTTGCTTGAGCACTCCGATGGTCTCCTTGATGATGTTCCTGGTGGTGGCATGGCTCTCATTATATGAGTGCTGTGCAGGACTGTTGGGGTTGCAAAGGGGAGTCATGAACCAGGTGGCCCTTGTCTCCGAGCAACCAGCCGTGAGCTTGATGTGGTGGCTGGAAGAGTGCTGGCACACCGGTCTGGAGCGGGATGAAGGCATCGTGGCTGCTGCCAGGATAGCGGGCATTCACATTGAAGATTCGCTGTCTCTGACCGCACATCAACTGGACATTAAGTGAGTGATAGCCTTTGCGGTTACGGAAGATCTCAGGATTGTTATGAGGTGCCCGCAAAGCCACGTGGGTGCAGTCAATGGCGCCCTGCACCATGGGGAATCCCACTATCCTGGCAAAGCCACATCCATACTCATGATACCTTTAAGTTACGCCCCTGGAGCTGACTACGGAAAGCTTGGTGGCTCCTCCACCTCTCGCTGTCAGGGCAAAGCGCTAAGGCTGGGGTGATACTCAATTTGGTAGATCTAGCACCCAGTCATGTTCACTGATGTCACAATCTGCCTGGTGACGAAAGCCCTGGTGTTAACTCGTAGTGGCGGCGCTACGGGGGGGGGGCCGAATTTGGCATATGGCGCTACTGCCTGAGCACTCCTTTAGCACCCCCGCCAGGCACTAACTGGAGGTGTTGCGGTATCGAATTTCTCCCCCTCTGATTTAGTCGCTGCGGCGTAGAAATTCAGTAGCGTCCAGTTTTGGGTGCATTCCCTACAGAGTGCTAACAGCTAACAAATGGGGAGGTCGGAGGAGCCTGAGATGTTGGGCCTCGGACCTCATTATCATGTAGATGGTGCAGTGGTAGGAGCCTGCACAGGTTTGTGCGCCAATTTTCAGGTAAGTGATTGGGTAAGATCGCGGGGGTCTGGAGGAAGAACGGCTGGACCTCGGAGTGCAATCGGGGACCTGTAGGGTTGGGGGAAAAGATCATGGACGTCTGGAGTATTGTTGCGGGGTCAGGTGTGCTGTCGGGGGGGCTAGGAGGTCGGAGCTGGGAGGAGAATGTGGGGGCCTGGAGGTCAGTGTCAGGAGTGAGGTCGGAGATCTCAGTACTGGGAGCAACAGTGATTATGTTAAATACTTACATTTTTTAAATTCTGTGCTGTTTAGCATCGGTTTTCCTGGAGGCAATGAGCACTGGTGTTAGCTGCCTCCTACACAAACCATCATTGCAAGAGGGAGCAGAAGCAGGCGTTAGGCCCCTTATTTGCATATGTTAATGGCTTAAAGCCATCAGACATGGGTAAAGAACATCTCTTGTTTGGTCTTTACCAAGATGGCATCCGGCATGGCCTGCCAAAAAAACAGACGCTACGGAGCCAAATTTCTCGCCCTGGATGTCTCAGCGAGGATTCTTCAATCTGATTGGTTGAAGAGCCACGCTGTTGCTTTACCTGCTCACACATGCCTCAAATCCCCTGTAGAGGGCGCCGCTCTGGATCAGACACCCAGTGACAGCAAGTCTCTCCTCAAAAGCCCGCAAAATCTCTGTGAGCAGCTGTCAGCAAGGTGTACAGTGAGGTGTATGGCGAGCGCCGTACCTTCACCATTGATCGCAAAATCCGGGCCACGGAGTATGCCAATTATACACTGGAGTTCACAAATTGGAGCATTGATGGACATAATAAGATTACTTGCTGATTGGACCTTTAGATTATTGGGATGACATAAGGGAATGAAAATTTATCTCTGTAGTTCAGGAGGAGATCCCTCTACCAAATAGAGGTTCCTTCAGGCAATCACACAGGAGGTCAATGTGATTATCAGCAATCTGTCATACTTGAAAGGATGTATGGAAGGAGGTGTCTGATTCTAAGACAATTTCCACAGTAAGCAAGGAGGATCACTATCAATTTTCTCACACTGCTATATACGGGTATGAACGTCAATAACTTCACACTGCTATCCAAGGATACAGTTGCCAATTATCTTAGTGGTAGAAATGCCATGTTTGCCTCATTAGTTAAACACAATTATTAACTTGAATTCAGCAATTGTCTTGAAGGATATGGAATGCAAAATAGAGGTAATGAGGATATTTCAGAACTATTGCAACAGGATAAAAAGGGCAAGAGGGCTTATTAGCACCTGAGAATGTTTGTTCCCTAACAATCCTTATTTTACATTTTATTCTACTTAACCTGGCAATAAATACACTGTTTTGCATCAAAATTAGATTCAGTATATAAAAATCAACAGTATTACCATCATTCACTATTTTGGATGATTGTGTGCCATTCTATCGCCCAAGAAGCTATCCACAATGATGGTTTTCTTTTATGCTGCATAATATTATTATTAGAAGAATCACCATGCAGCTGGTGGGAGAGAAGGGTCAGGATGTAAATGCTGACAATAAACCCAAGACTCAGAAGTTGTTAGCTGTATTAGAGCTGTAGCAATAAAGGCAAAACCACCAAAAATAAATCCAGCAACATCTAACATACATTGTTTTCAATTAAAATTAATATCACCCAGCACAAGCATTGCTAAATACATGTTGCCAATGAACTGGAGCACAAATCCCCATATTATTCTCTGCTTGACCACACGCCACCATTTATCTCCTGCTACACCAATCCTCCCAATACAAATTAACTCTCTGCACAAAGTGGAAATGCAATTTTAATCATTTATTTCTCTAATAATGGTTGCTGCGTTGTCAGTTTAAGTTCCCCCCCCCCAGTTCTTCCCCTTTGTGCTTGTATCCTACTAATTAATCTTATGCTCTCAGTGCTACCCTGTTGAGAGAAGGAAATGAGACGACTGGCTGATGGATGTCACTCCCTGGGATGAAGCTGACTCTTTACCTCCTCCTACTAAGTTATAAAATATCCTTCCAGCTGATAGCACCATATCGGATATTGTGGTGGCTGCCTGGCCTGCCTTTTCTGGTTCTGCATTAGTCTTTTGAGTGGAGTAGCCGGGCGGTTAGGATATTAAGTCACCAAGTGAGACAGCTCCTTCTTCTGCACCTACCGCAAGGCTCCAATTACGTTGTTGAACCTCTGTGTTAGGGTACTGTCCAACCAGTTCCCCAATCAGTTGGTGAACCCTGAAAGTGCAGACTGAAAACATTGGAACCAGCGGGCTCGATTTTAATTCCCGAGGCGGGTTGGAGTCGGGTTGTGTGGTGGGCGGGTTCTGGAGCCGCCTCCAGCGGGATCAGCTGCTGATGCCTGATTGTGATTCAATGAGCTTGTTGATTTCAATGAGGCGCGCTGGCAGGTCCAATGAGTGGACTCGGGTCGGCTGACCGCCTCTGATGATGTCATAATACCAGCTGCTTTTAAAGCTGCCATTCAGCCTAAGCCTTTCTCTTGTAGTTTCCTGGACTCATTGATATTGATCTACACACAATGACTTCTTCCAGAGGCAAGGCAGCTCCTCATTTGAATGATGACTCCCTCCATGTTCTTGTGGATGCTGTCAGAGGGCGCAGGGAGATTCTCTTCCCTCTGGATGGCTGGAGGAAGCCTCCTCAGCAGACCAAGGCAGCCTGGCTCTGCATTGCTGAGGAGGTCAGCGCACGGTTCATATGTTCACGCTCCTGGAACCAGTGCAGGAAATGGTTTAATGATCTTGTATCCCACCATACTTACCTTCAATCTGCTTCCCTTCTCTTCTCAACACCAGCACTCTGCGTTGTAAGGCTCTTCCTTCACATCCCACCTTACCCTTACTTCCCTTGCACCCTTACCTATCCATCCCTGTCTCTGTACTGAATCACTTCAGCATTCTGCCTATGCACCTCTTAGACTTGCTCTCACTGTCATGCAGTGAGAACAACTAACAACGCACAGGGAGCTAGCTTCCTCTTCACACCTTACCCCATCCTCATCTCCCTCAAAGCTTCTATGGTAGGGATTAATCACACTCACTCCATCACTCTGGCTGAACCACCTCTTGTGTCCCTCCTTGCAGGAAAAGATAGCCCACAATAAGAGGGAGAGAGCACTGACTGGAGGAGGAACAGCTACCCTAGCCACATTGACCAGTGCTGAGGAGGCTGCAAATGAGATTGTTGGAGGTGGCGAGGACCTGGAAGTGAGTGATGGAGAGACGGGCACACTAGAGGAAGCTGGTGACATAATAGAGTTTCATCCCTCTCAGAATGCAATGGCATATGATGTTCATAGAAAATCACGTTGTATCATCTGCTCAAAAGGATTTGTCTGCTACCTCAATATCAAATGTCTAAATCATGCCTTTACTCTCCCACAGGACCATCGAGCGCCCCCCTCCCCATGATCCAGGACAAAGAGGCAGTCAATTCCTCAGAGGAACCTGAAGCCTCTGAGGGATCAGCGTCACCAGGACTCCGAGCACCCAGCGCCAGCACAGCAACGCACACCTCGATGGGGCCCTTGCGAGTTAGAGTAGTGTTGCCACCTGGTCTATCACAGTGCAAAAGTGAGCATCAGCAGATGGTGGAGACAGTGACAGCAGTGGAGAGTCCTCGGCGGAGGTCGCAGCAATCTCCTTGCTCTGCTGAGCTGCATGCAGACGCTGTGCCTCTGGGGCCTTCCAGAAAAAGAGCGTCACAGGAAATACAGGAACAAGTGCCAGTGTCTCTGGAAGGGCTTGCCTCCAGGGTTAGTGCAAGTGTGGAGAGCATGGAGGAGTCTATCTGTAACATCAGCACTGCCGAGGTGGAGGCAATGGCGCATGAACACACCACCATGGAGAGGGTGGCAAACTCCGTGGAAAGGCTGGCTACCTCAGTGGAAAGGATGGCTATGGTCATGGAGGAAATAAGTAGCCAGAGTCAAGAAAACATGGTGACTGTTCAGAATAGAATGTCATCTCTGGAGGAGCGATGGGCAGCTATTGAGCAGAGAGACCAGAGCCTCATGGACGTCCTTTTGAGGAGGACTGCCAGTGCAGATACGGGTCCTCATGGTCCCCCTGAAGTACAGCAAGGTGCTCTCCAGCTTCTTTCTAGCACTGAGGTGCGGCTGACCCATGAGAAGAATGTTGTTGGCTGAACAGAAGGAAGTGTGGGGCTCCTCTCAAAGCGTTTACATGACCATGCCACTGCGGAGCCCTCAGTCAGAGACCCATTTTGCGGAGACAACTGAGATGCCCATTTCAGCCCCTGTGCAACCACAAGAAGAGCAGACTGTTGTGTGAAGGAATGAGCCATACCTATTCAGAAAAATACACCATCCTATGAACAGAATTCTGACTTTATTAAATAATGACAAACTGGGTTTAAAAATCTAAAAGCCTCAACGACACAAAGCTGTAAACAGAATATAGGTTTCTGAGATAAGATAAGTTGTTAACACAAAGCTGTAAACACCATACATGCTTTTGAGATAAGAATCAGTTGTTGACACTGAAACACTAGCCCTATTGAGGCAGAGGGTTAGAGCTTCCAGAAAGTCTGAGCTTTGGAAAGAACACAATAAATATATCCAGTTAAATTGTGTTAAACTAACACTTTGTAAACAGGCACATGAAAGAGCAAAATGGTATAATGTTAAGGTGTCATAAACCAACACTTCGGGAAACAGAAACACAGAACACTAAAGAAACATATGCCTTCATAAATATGACATCAAATGAAACAAGGAGACACAAAGTCTGTAATACAACCAACTGAGGTAGCTAGGAAAACAATCGTGTACTCGGTTGAAGTGTATTTAATTTACATGTTGTAAAAGATACAAACAGAAGACTTTGTAATTACGACATCAATAGATGCACCAAGCAATCACATTGTTTTTGTGTTGAACTTGGAACACATAGGAGATGCCAAGTCTGCTTACAACCAGCTAAGGTGATTTAAGAATTGAATAGAAGACCTTCGTAAAAATGGCATCAAATAGAACCATGACTGTCACATTATTTTTATGGTTAGTTTTGAACACCTACACAGCAGACAGAATTCTGCAAGCTACCAGCTGAACTGACTGTAAGAATAGTAGGGGTCAACAGAAAGATGACTAGAGATAATTAGCTTACATTAGCAGAAAACTTCAAAGGATATGCCACTGAGAAAGAATATAAATATAGAACTTTCAAATAGGAAGACAGAATTCGCTGGAAGGGGCAAAACGATTCTCAGCTTCAGAGACTGGCTCTGAAAGCCTACAACCCTTTGAGTCTCGGGTAATCAAAGGTATTTTGATTTTGGTGGCTATCCTGGAATAAGCCTTAGAAATGTAAAAATGTTATGAAGTTAAGATTTGAAAATAAGGATATCTGAGAATAAGAATTGTAAGCTATTTGTATTTTGAACTATTAAAGTTGCAGTTGAATCACCAGCTGTAATTACATGTCGGTTCTTTAATAAAACTATATATTTTTAGAATTGTCTCACATAGTACTTCTGTATCAAAATCGTGAACTCAATCTCTATATACTCTTTGGTGAGGAGTTGCAGAATTCTGGGGGAGTTTTCCGGACCCTCATAATATCCGGAAGGTTACAGTCTAGGTAAACTTATTAAAAGTGCTATCTGGAGGACGGTAACATCTTCAGGTCATTCCTTTCCTTCAGGGAGAGATAGTCTGGACCTTTAGACCCAATTAAGCGTCTCATATGATTTGGCTACCTCTAACTTTAGTTGAAGGTGAACGTCTGGGGAATACGCCTGATCCAGGGTAGCCTGAAAAGGGCTAGGACTAGTAATTATCCCTTCGGTTGAAGAGTCCTCCCAGGCTCCCAAACACAGAGGACGCCCGCCAAAGGCATCTAAGCAGGCACAGCAAGGTGCCTCTACATCTGCTGAAGCCACAGGGAAAGCACCACATAAAAGCACGCGTAAGAGAAAGGTTAAGCACCTATAGTCACATGGGGAGTCATTTGGGTGATTTATCTTTTTTTTCTGACGGTTGCTGGTTTATTATGCTTTTGTGATGTGTAAAAGAAAAATTATGGCAAACAGTTGATTGTGTGGACTACGTGTTATGGGAAATGACAAAAGTGCATTGAGGGCTCAGGGCAACTTGCTTTTGTAATGCTTATGGTAAAAGTGATAGGAAATAACCGGGTATAGCAGAGATGATGTATGACATTGGACAAGTGTCGCCTGCAATTACAGAGCCATATGGTAGCCACCTATGGTTGAAGAGTAAACTTATGCTAATGTGGCATGGCAGTTTGCATACCCTGCTTGATGGGCAGCAGTGAATTGGAGGGATACTGCATTGGTCACAACAGGGCATGCAAGGTGCCCCTCGCCCTCCTCCTACTCCTGGTGTTAGGGAAATTGATGGGATTGAAGGCCGATAAACCCCAGGGCCTGTTAATCTACATCCTAGGGTACCTAAAGAAGTGGCCCTAGAAATAGTAGATGCATTGCTGGTCATCTTCCAAAATTCTATAGACTCTGGAACAGTTCCCATGGATTGGAGGGTAGTTAATGTCACCCCACTATATAAAAAAGATGGTAGAGAGAAAATGGGGAATTACAGACCGGTAAGCCTGACATCAGTAGTGGGGAAAATGCTAGAGTCCATTATAAAAGATGTAATAGCAGAGCACTTGGAAAACAGTGACAGGATCTGACAAAGTCGACATGGATTTACTAAAGGTAAATCATGCTTGACTAATCTACTGGAATTTTTTGAGGATGTAACTCATAGAATAGATCAGGGAGAACCAGTGGATGTGGTGTATTTAGACTTTCAGAAGGCTTTCGATAAGGCCCCGCATAAGAGATTAGCATGCAAAGTTAAAGCACATGGGATTGGTGGTAAGGTATTGACTTGGATAGAGAACTGGTTGGCAGACAGGAAGCAAAGAGTCGTTTTTCCAAGTGGCAGGCAGTGACTAGTGGGGTACCGCAGGGATCGGTGCTAGGACCCCAGCTATTCACAATATATATTAATGATCTAGACGAGAGAACTAGATGTAATATCTCCAAGTTTGCAGATGACACAAAGCTGGGTGGGCATGTGTGCTGTGAGGAGGATGCAGAGAAACTCTGGTATTGTTATGTCCGTGTATCTTAATGTTGTGTCCTTCAATAATCAGACAACAGACTGCAGGGAACAATTCAACAGGTGTTTACTGAATGAGGGTTACTCTAGAACTAACTGTACAGATCACTACTCAGGGTTTATATACAGGTGTGGTCACTGCCGGTACCACAGTATACAGGAGCTGTAAAAAGTAGTTCTCTCCCTTAAGGTATATATAAATTACATACATTACAATTCCTCCCCTTTTAGATTAACAGTAACATAATACTCATTTAATAATTAACATTTTTAATATACAATGTTATATGAAAATAGCCCATTCATATATTCAGTCTCTGGGGAGGCTTCCTGATTATTTCTGGATAACGCCTTTCCCGAGTGTCTCGCTCTTGGTGCGGAGGCGATTCTAGCACCCTGTCGTCAGTTGATTCATCAGCTTCCAATGCTATTGTTTCTGAGGTAGATGCGACCTGTATGTCGGGTTCCTCACCAGGTACGTATGGCCGAGACATGGGGTTGACTCATTCCTGTGACTCTAGGATCTGGTCAGCATGGCATCTCACAATGTTCTCCCCAACATCCACTGTGTACATTAGTGTCCCCTGCTGTGTGCATATCGTTCCTGGTTGCCATTTCTCTGTTCGGTAGTCGCGGGCCAAGACTGGTTGCCCTACATTGAAGCTCCTTGTCGGCTTCTCATTGATGTGCTGGAATTGCTTACTCTCAACATCTCTTCGTACATTTGGTCTGAGCAAATCCAGGCGAGATCTCAACCTTCGGTTAAAGAACATCATGGCCGGGGCCTGGTTGGTGACTGCATGTGTCGCATTTCTGTAGGCTAACAGGAAATTGTCCACCTTATGCTGCAGTGGAATGTCATCATCGCACATGGCCTTTACTGCTTTTTTAAAGGTTTGTACGAACCTCTCAGCCAATCCATTTGTGGCTGGATGATACGGGGCAGATGTGTAATGCCTTACCCCATTCCTTTTCATAAATCTTCGAAACTCTTCGGACACAAACTGTGGTCCGTTATCAGAGCAAATCTGCTCTGGCAAGCCGTTCCTGGCAAAAATGGTCCGTAGGACTGCAATAGTTTTCTCCATGGTGGTGGAGGACATTTTGATCACCTCAGGCCATTTCGAGTGCGCATCCACGGCTATTAAAAACATTGAGTCCATGAATGGACCAGCAAAATCAATATGCACCCGTTGCCATGGAGATGAGGGCCACTCCCATGGGTGTAGAGGGTCATGTGGTGGTGCATTTTGGACCTTCTGGCATCCTGAGCAGCTCTTTGTCAGGTCCTTGATTTGCTGATCGATCCCCGGCCACCACACATAAGCCCTATCAAGGCTTTTCATTTTCACCCATCCCAGATGACCTTCGTGAAGCTCATTGAGCACTCTCTCCCTTATCTTGGGTGGAATTACCACTCGGGATCCACACATCAAGATCACCTGGCATACTGACAGCTGTTCTCTTCTGGATGAAAATGCTGGCAACAGTGAGTCACCATGTGCTGGCCATCCCTTCACCGTCAAATCATATACCCGAGCCAGTGTCGGGTCATTTCGGGTCTCCTTCTCTATACCAGCGTTAGTTACTGGTAAGCATTCAATTATAGTCGAATGAAATATTTCAACAGGATCCACTGCTGGTGCTTCCTCCGCAGTAGGCAGTGGCAGGCGTGATAGCCCATCAGCGTTTCCATGCTGTTTCGTGCCCTTATACTCGATTTCATATTGGTGCGCCCCTAGAAAAAGGGACCATCTTTGTAGCCGTTGCGCAGTCATCACCGGAACGCCCTTCTTTGGATTAAAGATGGAGACAAGTGGTTGGTGGTCAGTCAGCAAGGTGAACTTCTGCCCGTGCAGATAGTGATTGAACTTTTTCACTCCCCACACTAGGCTGAGGGCCTCCCTGTCAATCTGGGCGTAGTTACACTCGGCTGAGGTTAGTGACCGAAACGCAAAGGCTACTGGCCTCTCCGAGCCGTCCGGGAATTTGTGCGACAGCACCGCGCCAATGCCATAGGTTGATGCATCACACGCCAACCAAATTGGTAGTGCTGGGTTGAAATGAGCCAACACCTCTTTTGATGTGATCAATGCTTTGCTCTTCTGGAAAGCTTGTTTACATTCGTCACTCCACTTCCATGGTACCCCCGTTTGCAGTAGGGTGTTCAGTGGGTGTAGTACGGTAGACAAATTCGGCAAGAACTTATGATAGTAGTTCACCAGCCCGAGGAACGACTTCAGTTGTGACACATTTTCCGGTGCTGGAGCCTTGACTACTGCCTCAATCTTTTCAGCGGACTTATGTAACCCCTCTTTATCAATAACGTGGCCACAATACGAGAACAGCTTCTGGAAAAACTCGCATTTGTGGCGATTAGCTCGGAGCCCATATTCCTTCAATCTAGTGAGCACCTGCTCCAGGTTGGCGAGGTGATCACTGTCATTTTTGCCCGTGACCAGGACGTCGTCCAAATAACACTGGGTCCCTGGAATCCCTTGCAGGACTTGTTCCATTGCCCTTTGCCAAATAGCCGGAGCTGATGCTACCCCGAATACCAGCCGGTTGTATTGGTAGAGACCTTTATGAGTGTTGATCGTGAGGTACTGTTTCGAGGCTTCATCTACCTCCATTTGCAGGTACGCCTGGGCCAGATCAATCTTAGTGAAGCGTTTCCCTCCAGATAGCGAGGCGAAAATATCTTCAATCCGCGGAAGCGGGTATTGTACAGTGTGAAGGACTGGGTTCACTGTCACCTTAAAGTCCCCACAGATGCGAACCTTCTTTGGTTCCCCAGGCGTATTACTCAACGACCTCTTCATTACAGGAATGATGGGTGTAGCCCAGTCGCTCCAGTCCACTTTGGATAGTACTCCTGAACGTTCCAAACCTTCCAGCTCTGCTTCGACGGCTGGGCGGATCGCATAAGGTACCGGTCTGGCCTTACAAAACTTTGGGCTTGCATTTTCCTCTATTTTGATCATCGCTGTTATGCCTTTTAGTGTTCCGAGTCCCTGCTGGAACACTTCTTGTGCGTCAGTTAGCATTTTTGACAGTCGCCCAGGTGTGACGTCGTCATCCTTTTTGGCATCTACAGTCAGTGCTTGTAGGAATGCCAATCTAGCTGTATCTTCTGGATCCATTCACGTCCCAGTTGTGGTTGTCCTCCATCTGGCAATACATGTAGGTCCATTTTTGGTGTTTCCTTGCCTTTATATATAACATTCACCCTTATTTTTCCTTTGGGGTAGACTTTTTGCCCCGTGTACGTCTTCAAGACAATCTTTGTATCTCTCAAGGGTATATGTGAGAATAGCCTCTTGTAGTCCCTTCGGTTTATGACTGTTAGGGCTGATCCTGTGTCCAATTCCATTTTCACTTGGACTCCTACTATCTTGAGCGTGACCCAGATAGTTTGGTGATCCTCCATTTTGATCACATTATGTAGTTTCAGACAACCCAGCTCCTTGCTTCCGGAGTCTGTATCACTCTTCTGTTCGTCTGAACTACTCTCCGTCACCTTGTGTACCTTCTTGTACTTCTCCTGTGGAGATTTCTTGCTGCTGGTTTTCTTTCCTGACCTGCAGACTCTTGCTATGTGTCCTACTTTTCCACACTGTCTGCACACTTTGTCCTTGAACCAGCAATCATTATGGTCGTGTGTTGTTCTGCCGCAGCGATAGCACTTCACTGTTCCGTATGAAATTTCATTTGTGCCATATTCTTGCGGTCTCCATTGTATCTCTGCAGCACCCCGTGCTGCTGCTTCATGTGATACTGCAATGCTGAAAGCCTTGTCCAGCCTAAGATCCTTTTCTGATAGAAGCCGTTTCTGGGTTCCTTCACTTTGAAGCCCACACACAAACTTGTCCCTTAAAGTATCTGCTAGTCCCGTTCCAAACTGGCAGTGTTTCGATAGCTTGCGCAGTTCCGTTAAATACTCAGCATTACTTTCATCTTTTTGCTGGTTCCTTTTGTGAAACTTAAACCTTTCTGCTATCAGCAGCAGTGTGGGGTTTAAGTGGTCCTGTAGGATTGACACTATGTTTTCAAAATCCCTTTCTACTGGCTTCTCTGGGGTTATTAGGTTTCGTAGTAAGCCATATGTTTTTGCACCCATTGAATTCAACAATACCAGCACTTTCTTGTCATCTGGCACTTCATTCGCCTTGCAGTATACTCCTATGCGTTCGACATATGTCGTCCAATCTTCGACTTCATTGTCGAACGCTGTGATACTGCCACTCTTCGGCATTTTTGGGTGTGGTTAGACTGGCTTAAAATGGCGTCTCCTGTAAAGTCTGTGTGTTATATTGCGAATTATTACACAGACTACAAGAGTAAACTTTAACAGGACTTTACTATTCGAAGGTCAGGGCGAATCTGCCCAATAACTCATTACACAGCACTTATATACCGGTGTGGTCACCACCGGTATTACAGTATACAGCAGCCAAGATAAAGTAGTGCAACCCCTAAAATAGTTCTCTTAAAGGTGGACGGTTACATACAATAGTTCTCTTAAAGGTAGAACGTTACATACACTACAATCCTCCCTTTTTAGCTTACAATATACCTATTCCCCATTAAACATAACATCATAACATATATCCAACTTCATGTAAAAACAGTTCACAGATGCAGTCTCTGCGGAAAACAGTTCACAGATTCAGTCTCTGCGGAAGCGCCTCCTGCGCTTCCTGACTCGGTCCGGATAACGCCTCGGTGGTGTAGTAGGTTCACGTTGCTGGGGTGACTCATCTAATAGTCCCTCACTAGACTTAACAGCTTGAACTTCCGTAACTTCAGAACCAGCCTTGCTGACTCCTAAAGGCTCGAGTACCTTGGGAAGTTTTTCTACTTCCAAACAGATTTGACTCAGTTCGGAAGGACCACGTGCGTGACCTGGTAGAGGTGATAATGGTTCAGATGGGTCATCATCTTCTGCTTCGTCTTTTCCTTTTCTGCTTCTTGGAGACTCTCTGGGCTCCACTGTCAGCTGCCAGCTGCATGCACAGTTCCTCCTTCTCTTCCTCCTTTTTCCGTAGTAGCGCCACCATCTCCCGGTGTTCCTTAGACTTTTTGTGATTCTTCATGGTTTTTGCACTTTGGGAGTTTTCATCACAAGCTGGGCAGAACAGGTCATCGTAATATTCGGTGTCGTCCAACAGGTCATGGTAATATTCGGTGTCGTCCTGAGCTAGGCCAGCGAGAGGGTCTTCTATTTCCTCCATACCCAGCTGGACGTTAGCCAGCTTTTGTTCCAAATCCAGACATCTTTCCTGAAGAGACTTCTTCATGCGTTCAGCTTCATCCATCTTTTTCTGGGCTTTCTGCAAGTCTTTTACTAATGACATCATTTGTGATTTCAATACTTCAACTTCATTCGGAGATTGATTGATCGGACTATTCAATCCCTCTACTGGAGCAGCTGTTTCAGCATTCTGTTGTTCTACATTGACGTGAGTCAGCGTACTTTTGGCATCCAAGGGCTGCTCTGCTGCAGTCTTCTCAGTCTGTGTTGCAACCTCAGCTATTTCAATAACTTTTGAGAGCTCCGAACCCCTTTCCTTTGAAGATTGAAGCTCGTGTTCAAGTTCTTCCCATTTCAGAGTCTTGTCCCTCAGCATATGAAGGAGTTGGCTGACCGTTAACTCTTCTGACATCAGATGTTTCCCAGTATCGTCATCCTGTGTTTTTGACGGATAGGCTACAGGGCTGTTTGTAACCTTGCACTGGGGCCCCTTTGCTGCTTTTAATTCTCCATCATCTGCAGCCTCCACCATTCGAATTTCAACAAATGAATCGTCCGGTGATGCTGCACCCAACTTCAGTAGGAGCTCGGAATTCATGGCAACCAAATCAGCCTTTTCTGCCTGCAACCTGCTAACAAGCGCCTTCAGTTGCTGAACATCTTGCTCCACCAGATTAGAGCACGCACCTTCAGAAACCGAATCAGCTTTGATTCGTTTGGCCTCCTCGCGCAGACGGTTTGTGTGCTCCTGCTCCATTTTCTCCATCAGCTGCTTCTGTTGTCTTTCCAGATTCTCCCACTCTGTGTCAAAGAACTTTTTTGTTGCATTCATCTCTTGCTCAAGACGGCGAATCATTTGTTCTAATTGCTGTTGTAGTTTGAAATGGAGTTGAGTTCGAGCCCGGTGTTCCTCAGAAATGTGCATGTCTGTAGACTGGACAGACTCAGAATTCTCTGTCAAACTATGTTGTTGTTGTTCAGTGGAATTCTGTTCTGAAACTTTGTTCTCCTCTGAAGCATAAGCATTTATGCACTCCTTCGTTTTTCCAACATTAGTCTGCAAGTCCATTTTAGCCTTGTCTTTTGCACATGGGTTGGTCTTACCATCATCAGTTCCAGAGTCTGAGCTGATTGTCTTCACCGAGTTCTCACTCTTTATGGCTTTTAGGAAGTGCCAGTCCATATTTATTTTCTTGATCCACTCCCGTCCCAGAAGTGGTGGACCCCCCTCAGGTAGTACATATAAGTCCATTCCTTGGTGTTCTTTGCCCTTGTCTCTCACCTTGACTTTTATCTTTCCGATGGGGTATACTCTTCACCCCGTGTATGTCTGCAATACAATCTTGGTATCTCTCAAGGGAATATGTGAGAATAGCCTCTTGTAGTCCTTTTGGTTTATGACTGTTAGGGCTGATCCTGTGTCCAATTCCATTTTCACTTGGACTCCGGCTATTTTGAGCGTGACCCAGATAATTTGTAGGTCAGCTTCCTTACTCGCATTGTGAATTCTCAGACTACCCAGTTCCTGGCTGTTGGAGTCTGAATCCGAATTCTGTTCATCTGAATTCTTCTCAGCCACCTTGTGTACCTTGCTGTACTTTTCCTGCGGTGACTTTTTTTGTTGCTGGTCTTCTTTCCTGACCGGCATACTTTAGCTATGTGACCAAGCTTGCCACATTTTCTACATTCCTGGGTTTTAAACCAGCATTGGTTCTGGTCGTGTGTTGTCTTCCCACAACGATAACATTTCGTTGTACCCGAAGTCATTTGATCCACGCTGAGTACCGCTGCCTTCAGCTGCATTTCCGCAGTGCCTCTCGCTGCGGCTTCGTGCGATGCTGCAATAAGGACAGCCTTATCAAGTGTAAGGTCGTTCTCTTCGAGCAGTCGCTTTTGTGTTCCTTCCTTCGACAACCCGCACACGAACTTGTCTCTCAATGCCTCTGTCAGATTTTCCTCAAACTGACAGTATTTCGCTAGTCTACGCAGTTCAACCAAGTATCCCGCGTTGCTTTCCTCTTTCCGTTGCGTTCTCGCATAAAATTTGAATCGTTCCGCCAACATCAGCGGTGTGGGGTTCAAATGATCCTTCAGGACAGCAACAATATTAGCGAAAGTCTGATCCGTCGGTTTAGCTGGTGATAGAAGATGCTTCAATAGCCCGTATGTCTTCGCCCCCATTGAGTTTAGTAAGGTTAGAGCTTTATCATCATCTGCTATTTTATTGGCCTCACAATATATCTCGATGCGTTCTACATACGTGGCCCAATCTTCCACCTCGGAATCGAAGTCATTGATGTTACCATGCTTAGGCATCTTCACTATCTTTCTGAGAAACAACAACGAATTTGTTCGTTACTTTTTTTTTTCCAAAAATGGCGGTTTCCCGCGCTTGTCTTCTTCCCCGCCCACTTTCAAAATGGTGGTTTCCTACTCCTGTCTTCTTCCCCGCCTACTGGCGGCTTCCCGCGTTTCTTCCCCTGGCGGGAGGGGTAAACTTTGCCCTCGGGCGACGACCGCTGGCTTTCGGGGTTCGCAGCCTGCGCGCCGGCTTCAGTTTATTCCGAAGCGCGAGAACAGCTGATTGCGCTCCTTGTTCCCTTCTCTCGGCAGGGCACCCGGGCGCTGGGGACAACCAGTTGGCGGCGAACAGTTCCAGCTCCCGATCCTTTATGGAAGCTGCTGTAAGCCGCTGGGCAGAGTCTCGCTCGGTCTCCCTCGCTCGGTCCCATTCCCCCCTCGCTCGGGCTCTGTCTCTCCCGCTCGCTCGGGCTCTGTCTCTCCCTCAGCGGCTTTCAATCGTGCCTCCCAGCCCTCTCACAGTCCGGTCCTTTCCTCCCCCGGCTGCGGCTGAGTTCTCCGCGGCGCGCCGGCTTCAGTTTATTCTGAAGCTCTCCCGCTCGCTCGGGCTCTGTCTCTCCCTCAGCGGCTTCCAATCGCACCTCCCAGCCCTCTCGCAGTCCGGTCCTTTCCTCCCCCGGCTGCGGCCGAGTTCTCCGCGGTTTGAATTATTTATTATCTCCCGCGCCTTACGATCTCGGTCGCAGCGCCTCGCGGCCTCGGTAGCTGCCCGGCCTTTTTCACCGGTCGCGGTCGAGCTGTCTCACGGCGCTGTTGTGTCTCCCAGCCCGCTTGTAGTCCGATCTCTCACACCGGCTGCGTTCCCGCTTGTACCGCGGCTTCCGTGCCCTACGCTGCCCCAGTCTCAGCGCCTCTGGCCCCGACTTCTGTCCAGCTCCTTTCCCCTGGCCGTGGTCGAGTTCACCGCCCTTGTCCTCCGTTTCTTTTTATTTTTCCCCCCTACTCACAGTCAACGTGGCCGACTTGCTTCTCGTGGCTGATCGGCGCACTCACCACCGTGACAGAAGGGACGATCACTGCCTGTTGCTGATGGAAGGCTCCGTGTCAGAATTCTTTCTTCTTCCTTGCTCTGCAGACTCGAGTCTTCTCTCAGCAGAACGACGAGGGCGGATGCCTCTTCTCGACGCTCGTTAACTGCTTCGGATGTATCGCTGCCGCAGGGTAAGATCGAACTCGTCGCCACTGTAAAGTCTGTGTGTTATATTGCGAATTATTACACAGGCTACAAGAGTAAACTTTAACAGGACTTTACTATTCGAAGGTCAGGGCGAATCTGCCCAATAACTCATTACACAGCACTTATATGCCGGTGTGGTCACCACCGGTATTACAGTATACAGCAGCCAAGATAAAGTAGTGCAACCCCTAAAATAGTTCTCTTAAAGGTGGACGGTTACATACAATAGTTCTCTTAAAGGTAGAACGTTACATACACTACATCTCCCACGCTTTCCTTTCTTCCCCGCTGCGGCTTAAAATGGCGTCTCCTGCGCTGCTGCCAACGCCGCTCTCGGCGGTCCTCGTGGCAAATGGCGACACCATGTGGGTTTCGCGCACTGTTCCTGCGCTGCTGCCAACGCCGCTCTCTGCGGTCCTCGTGGCAATGGCAGCGCCTCGCGTTTTCCTGCGCGCCTCTCTTCCCCGTTGATGCTGCTCGGCCCTTGAACACCGGCTGCGCTCTGCTCTCTTTCGTCTCTCTCCCCCGTTGACGCCGCTCGGTCCTGAACACCGGCTGTGCCCTGTGCGCTCTGCCCTCTCTCTCTCCCCCGTCGACGCTACTCGGCCTTTTTCTGTGCCGCTCGGTCGGGCTCTAGCCCGCCGCTGTCCGGGAAGGGTCTGCGCAGTACCTGTTGCCAGCCCGTTTCGCTGGACCACCATGACTGGAAAGCCAAGCCTGGCTCTCGACAGCCTCCCCTGCGATGCTCAAATCTCTGCTGGATGACTGGGCGGTTGCTCGTGTTCGACGCTCGTGCTTCTGGACTCGACCTTCTTCCACTGTTCTCCAGGAGCGAATCCGTGGGAGGTGATACAGAGTTGCAGGTAGGTTCGAATCTGCCTCGTCGCCAATGTTATGTCCGTGTATCTTAATGTTGTGTCCTTCAATAATCAGACAACAGACTGCAGGGAACGATTCAACAGGTGTTTACTGAATGAGGGTTACTCTAGAACTAACCGTACAGATCACTACTCAGGGTTTATATACAGGTGTGGTCACTACCGGTACTACAGTATACAGGAGCTGTAAAAAGTAGTTCTCTCCCTTAAGGTATGTATACATTACATACATTACAATTATGATTTGGACAGGTTGGGTGTTTCGGCAGATGCATGGCAGATGCAGTATAATGTGGATAAATATGAGGTCATCCACTTTGGTGGCAAAAACAGGAAGGCAGATTATTATCTGAATGGCAATAGATTGGGAAAAGGGGAAGTGCAACGAGTCCTGGGTGTCCTTGTGCACCAGTCACTGAAGGTAAGCATGCAGGTGCAGCAGGTGGTTAAGAAGGCAAATGGTATGTTGGCCTTCATAGCGAGAGGATTCGAGTACAGGAGCAAGGATGTCTTGCTGCAGTTGTACAGGGCCTTGGTGAGACCACACCTTGAGTACTGTGTGCAGTTTTGGTCGCCTTATCTGAGGAAGGGTGTCCTTGCCATGGAGGGAGTGCAGCGAAGATTCACCAGACTGATACCTGGGATGGCAGGAATGACATATGAAGAGAGATTGGGTCGATTAGACTTATATTCGCTCGAGTTTAGAAGAATGAGAGGGGATCTCATTGAAACTTATAAAATTCTAACAGGACTAGACAGACTAGATGCAGGAAGGATGTTCCCGATGGCGGGAGAGTCCAGAACCAGGTGTCACAGGCTAAGGATAAGGGGTAAGCCATTTAGGACTGAGAAGAGGAGGAATTTCTTCACCCAGAGAGTGGTGAACCTGTGGAATTCTCTACCACAGAAGGCAGTTGAGGTCAATTCATTAAATATATTCAAGAAAGAGTTAGATATATTTCTTAAGGCTAAAGGGATCAAGGGATATGGGGAGAAAGCAGGGACAGGGTACTGAATTTGGATGATCAGCCATGATCTCATTAAATTGCGGAGCAGGCTCGAGGGGCCGAATGGCCTACTCCTGCTCCTATCTTCTATGTTTCTATGTTTCCTCTTCCCCGGATTATGAGGACCAGGATGAGAGGGCATAAATGTTTCCCATTCCCTTGCTATAGATTTGATTTGAGGCAACAAGCTTGCAAAGTGGCCTGAAATTATTCCATTCATGTCAAACTACATATGGGTGTCAGCTTTAACAGTCACAAGGCCAGTAGATGTGGAAAATGTTATCCCAAACCTACAACAGCAAAGTTGCTGCATTTGAATGTCAACCATGTTTCAGAGCGATTTTAGAGCGCTCCACCAATGGCTACAAATCATGTCCTCCTTAAACCTGGCCTGTTTCTGACAAGTCAGGAAACAGGAGCCAGAGGCACGAAAATGGGAAATCAGTATGAAAATAGGATTAGCAAGGCAGTTAACAGGCTCTTAACTGCGTTAACTACCTGTCCCACCGGTTCCAGTCGTGTCAGTTTGGGAGTGGCTGAACAGACACTCATGAAAATTGGGGTGGGGGCGGGATGGGTGTCTGAAGCCATTTTTTCCAATTTTCGCAACAGACCCACCTCCAAACCCGCCTCCTCAGGGCTATTAAAATCATGCCCAATGTCTCTATAGAGTCATTTAGAAAACTCCCGATAGAAGTTTAAGCACAGCCCATTAGCTTTACTCACACAATCACTCGGATGCCCATTATTAGGCTTGACACAGCTTTCAGCTTCCATGGAAACCTTCCAATGATGTGGCTCACTTATTGTAAATATATCGTTTTCAACTTTTTTTGCTTTGTTATTTATGCAGGGTACATATCCAATGAAATAGTTGCAAGTTTTACTGGGCTTCGGACTTAGCTAAAGACATGATAAATGAAAAACATTTTTATGAAAATCTTTCGTGGTTAACATCTCAATGTGTTTCATTCTTCTATGGGGCTTCTCACATCAATTACCAGTGAATGTTCACCATTAATTGATTGCAAAAATTCAATTTCACTTTTGATTCCTTTCTCAGGCCACCTACTAATGTGCTTGAAGAAAAGGCCAACATTTCTAAAGAGCATGCAGTTTCCTCTCATACGACTGGACCGCACTATGGTTTCAGAATTTCCCCTGTGGGAGGACCTGATGTTGTTCACAGGGAAGAAAGAGATCAAAAAGCCAACATTAGCAATCCTTTCTAATCTGCTGAACTATTTCTATCCCAGAAAAACAACAGAAGTGAAGGAAATTTCAAACTCTCTGCACTGTTAATTCCCTGGAATATTAGGTTGCTTCAATTTCCTGCATCAATGTTAAAATGTGAAGTTTTGCAAACTAATTTAATTATTTTGGTTTAATTAAGAGGCAATATCTATTGTATACATGATCTCAAGTTAAAATAAACCTTAATGTTGAATCTTATGACTTACAAGTTCAACACCAGTGAACATTGATTCTAAAACAACACATGATGTTTATTTTAGCAGGAATCCTAAAAAATGTTTTAACCCTTTTTTCTTGTTAAGGAGTTGTAATCTGCTAATATATTTCCACAGTTTTTTATATATTTGTTCATGGGATGTGGGCATCACTGGCAAGGCCAGCATTTATTTCCTATCCCTAATTGCCCTTGAGAAGGTGGTGGTGAACTGCCTTCTTGAAACGCTGCAGTCCGTGTGGTGAAGGTACTCCCACAGTGCTGTTGGGGAGGGTGTTCCAGGATTTTGACCCAGCGACCATGTCCCGTCCAACAGTTTCCAAAGTTCAGACAACACAAAACCCAATGAATCTGTGAAAAACTTCTTTTATTTAAAAATCAGCAGGAGATTACAAGTAAGCATCTGACAGTTATGTAAGGTATAATAATTCCCAATTATACCTCAGCATACACAGAGCTGTCCCTTTACTTTAAGCTCAAGCAAAACACCACATATGTACTAACACCAGCAATTGGTCAATTCGGCGATGACTAGACGTATGATTTCTGACAACTGACCAGGTCGCCTGGCTGCAGCCGCGAGTGGTCAATTTACAGCATCTTTTATAACTTAAAACGTGGCAACCCTCCCACTGCATACGTGTCCCTAACTATACGGCAATAGTTGTTTTTCTTTTCTTCTTATCAATAGTCCGTTAGCATCCGTGGGCTTCAAGGCTGGTTACATTCCATACTCTGAAGATGTTTCTGTTTTTTTGCACTGATTCCACAGCTCAATAGTCTGTTCTCACAGAACTTGCAAAGTCTGTTTTCCTTATCTGTTGAAAGACAATTGGCAGCTTTCACAGTTTTCAACCACAGCATCTTATTTTGCAAAAGTTCTCACAGCAACCAATTGTTTGTCCTCATGAAGCATGATGGTACATAAAATGTGGTCAACTTTTCAGTTTGGTCAAGTTACAGCAAAATTTACAGCAAATGGCTTGTTCTTACACCTTCCATCACTTTGCTGATAATTGAGAGTAGACTGATGGGGTTGTAATTGGCCGGATTGGAATTGTCCTGCTTTTTGGGACAAAGGACATACCTGGGCAGTTTTCCACATTGTCGGGTAGCTGCACTGGAACAGCTTGACGAGAGACATGACTAGTTCTGGAACACAAGTCTTCAACTTGACAACTGGGATGTTGTCAGGGCCCATAGCCTTTACTGTATCCAGTGCACTCAGCGGTTTCTTGATATCACGTGGAGCAAATTGAACTGGCTAAAGACTGGCTTCTGTGATGGTGGGGACCTCAAGAGGAGGCTGAGATGGATCATCTACTTGGCATTTCTGGCTGAAGATGGTGGCGAACACTTGAGCCTTGTTTTTTGCACTCACGTGCTGGGCTCTGCCATCTTTGAGGATGGGGATGCTCATGGCACCTCCTCCTCCCGTTAGTTGTTTAATTATCCACCACCATTTATGACTGGATGTGGCAGGATTGCAGAGCTTTTATCTGATACATTGGTTGTTGGATTGCTTAGCTCTCTCTATAGCATGCAGTTTTCAATGTTTAGCATGCATGTAGTCCTGTGTTGCCGCTCCCCCAGGTTGGCGCTTCATTTTTAGGTACGCCTGGTGCTGCTCCTGGCATGCTCTTCTACACTCCTCATTGAAGTAGGGTTAGTCCCCTGGCTTGATGGTAATGGTAGAGTGAGGGATATGCCGGGCCATGAGGTTACAGATTGTGCTGCCGATGGCCCACAGCACTCCATGGATGTCCAGTTTTGAGCTGCTAGATCTGTTCTGAATCTATCCCATTTAGCATGGTGGTAGTGTCACACAATACAATGGAGAGTGTCCTCAGTGTGAAGACAGGACTTTGGGCTGAATTTTGTCAATGGGGAGCTTTTGGAGGTGGGACTCCCAGTTGTTGGGTTTTAGTCCCACCTCCATCGACTTGTGGCCAACCCATGCTATTTTCCCTTGATTGACCTTGTTAAGCTCACCCTGCCGGCTTAGCAGGCCAGTTAAGGGAAAGCTGGTTGCAGGTGATGTCAGCAAGTGATGTTTCATCTGTCAAGAGCTTTTGACAGATGAAATGTCATCATTTGACATCTCTGTGAAGCTGTCAAACACTGATAATCTGTCTACTAAGTTGAGTCTTTACTCAAGTTTCAATTAGAGAGCCTTTCTGAGCAGAAAGCAGAAGGCTGCAGTTATTGACAGTTCAGTGGCCATTCTGCTTTCTGTGCCAGTGAGCTGTGGGACTCCTGAGACCTGAAGGGAGGAAGTGTGCAGGAAGAAGTTAAGGTAAGTAAAGCTTTTAAAACACTTTACACACATCTCATACACCTACCTCTGCACACATGCACCCATCACTCACCTGCACACTGGACATCTCGGCCCCACCCACCACTGCAGACCCACGGCTCACCTAGCTGACCCTGTCGAGGTTCGGAGCCGTCGGGAAGCCCACACTTTAGGGTTGAAAATAGGGATTAGCTAAAAAACTGCCTGTTAACTACCTGTTAACAGGCAGTTAATTGGCACTAATCCCCTTCCCGCCTCGGGGAGGCAGCTCCCAGTGAGGGTTGGCCACCCACCTCCTGGGAAGATGGCAGGGAGGTGGGTTGGGAGCGGGATGGGTACCCGCCCCCAGATTCTGCTATTTTCCTGGCAGTCCCACCTCAAAACCCGCCTTCCAAGGGCTGGTAAAATTGCCCCCTTTGTCTCCACAAGGACTGTGCAGTGGTCAATCCTACCAATACTGTCATGGACAAATGCATCTGTGACAGGTAGATTGGTGAGAACAAGGTTAAGTAGGTTATTCCCTCATGTTGGTTCTCTCACCACTGGCTGTAGGCCCACAGTTGACCAACATAGGAACTTCAGTAGGCCATTCAGCCACTCAACCCTGTTCCGCCATTCAATTAGATCATGGCTGGCCTGCATCTTAACTCCATTTACCCGCCTTGGTTACATATCCCTTAATACCCTTGTCTAACAAAAATCTATCAATCTCTGTTTTGAAATTTTCAATTGACTTAGCATCAACAGCTTTTTAGAGTTCCAGATTTCCACTACCCTCTGTGTGAAGAAGTGCTTCCTGACATCACCCCTGAACAGCCTCGCTTTAATTTTAGAGTTATGCCCCCTTTTTCTGGACTGGCCCACCAGAGGAAATAATATTTCTCTATCTACCCTATCAAATTCTTTAATCATCTTAAATCTTCTTCTACTTAGGCAGTCCCTCGGAACCGAGGATGACTTGCTTCCACATTAAAAATGAGTTCGCAGGTGACTGATTAGTCCAATGCGGGACCTACAGTCTCTGTCACAGGTGGGGCAGATGGTGGTTGAAGGAGCGGGTGGGTGGGGAGCTTGGGTTGACATGTGCTCCTTGCGCTGCCTGCGCTTGGCTTCCGCTTGCTCCCGGCGAAGAGACTCGAGGTGTTCGGCGCCTTCCCGGATGCTTCTCCTCCACTTTGTGCGGTCTTGGGCCAGGGATTCCCAGGTGTCGGTGGGGATGTTACACATTTTCAAGGAGGCTTTGAGGGTGTCCTTAAAGCGTTTCCTCTGCTCACCTGGGGCTCTCTTGCCGTACCGGAGCTCTGAGTAGAGCGCTTGTTTTGGGAGTCTCGTATCGGGCATGCGGACAATGTGACCTGTCCATCGGAGCTGATTAAGCGTGGTCAGAGCTTCGATACTGGGGATGTTGGCCTGAGCAAGAACATTGACGTTGGTGCGCCTATCCTGCCAATGGATTTGCAGGATCTTGCGGAGGCAGCATTGGTGGTACCTCTCCAGTGCTTTGAGGTGCCTGTTGTACATGGTCCATGTCTCTGAGGCATGCAGCAGGGCAGGTATCACTGCTGCCCTGTAGACCATGAGCTTAGTGCCAGGTTTGAGGTCCTGGTCTTCAAACACTCTCTTCCTCAGGTGACCGAAGGCTGCACTGGCACACTGAAGGCGGTGTTGGACTTCGTCGTCGACGTCTGCCCTTGTTGACAGTAGGCTCCCGAGGTGTGGAAAGTGGTCCACGTTGTCCAAGGCCTTGTCGTGGATTTTGATAATCGGGGGGCAGCACTGTGTGGCGGGGGCAGGTTGGTAGAGGACCTTTGTCTTACGGATGTTTAGTGTAAGGCCCATGCTCTCGTATGCTTCGGTGAAGGTGTTTACGATGGTTTGGAGTTCAACCTCTGAGTGAGCGCAGACGCAAGCATCATCTGCATACTGTAATTCGACGACAGAGGATGAGACGACCTTGGAGCTGGACTGGAGGTGATGGAGGTTGAACAGTTTCCCGTTAGTTCTGTAAATTAGCTCCACTCCAGTGGGAAGCTTACTGAGGGTGAGATGGAGCATTGCAGCAAGGAAGATTGAGAAGAGCGTTGGTGCGATGACACAGCCTTGCTTGACCCCGGTTCGTACGTGAATTGGGTCTGTGGTGGAACCGTTGGTCAGGATCACGGCTTGCATGTTGTTGTGAAGCAGGCGGAGGATAGTGACAAACTTTTGAGGGCAGCCGAATTTGAGGAGGACACTCCATAATCCCTCACGGTTGACAGTGGCGAAGGCCTTTGTGAAATCAAAGAAGGCCATGTACAGTGGTTGGTGCTTTTCCCTGCATTTCTCTTGTAATTGACGTGCGGTGAAGATCATGTCCATTGTGCCCCTTAGTTGGTGGAATCCGCATTGCGACTCTGGGAGGAGCTCTTCGGCCACTGGGAGAAGATGATTGAGGAGGATTCTTGTGATGACTTTCCCTGTGGCAGATAGCAGGGAAACTCCTCTGTAATTACCGCAATCGGACTATCAAATTCTTTAATCATCTTAAATACCCCAATTATATCACCCTTTAATTTTCTATACTCAATGAAATACAAGCCTAATCTATGCAACCTGTCCTCATAATTTAATCTTTTTAATCTAATGATTCTGCGCTGCATCTCCTCCAAGGTGTGGTGACAGAACTGAATGCAGTACTCCCGATGTGGTCTAACGACAGCTTTATACAAATGTAGCATAACTTCCACCCCTTCCTATTCCAGGCCCCTTGAGATAAAGGCTAACATTCCTTCACCTTTTACATTCTTTTTTGCACCTGCCCATTAGGTTTTAGTGATTTCTGTATATGGATACCTAAAACGCTCTGCTCCTCTGCAGTTCTGAGCTTCACACCATCTAGAAAATAATCTGATCTATCTTTCTTAGGTCCAATGTGGATGGCCTCAAACTTCCCCGCGCTGAACTCCAATTTACGTAGGTTTACGTAAGTGACTAGCCATTAATTGTGGCTTTTGCATTTCAGAAATTCTTTGCTTTTAAAGGAGCTCAGAACAGTAAAAAATAACTTCATATCCAGTCATATCCTATTGTGGAGACAGACTGTACGTGAGGACCAGTTAACATGCAGGTACCATTTAACAACACAGAAGCATCCTAACATTTTTTAAATAGTTTGTCGTGTTTCACAACTCTCTAAACATAGAGTATATAATGTAAAGAGCCATCCATGTATGCTGAAAATCAATTTATTTGACTCACCCACCCTATTGCTAATCATACTCTCAAGTCCCATTTCAAAATACTTTCAACTTCCTCCTCACCCCCACCCACCCAATTGAATCTTGGATAAATTAGAGATTTTATGAAAATTCTGGATAGAGAGAATGTTGACATTCTAATGCTTTGGCAAACCTCCCACCTCCACACACATACTTTGGTGTGAATTTTCAATCCCCCTCCACACATACATAATTAATGAACGGCCCCTAAGCTGAGTCCTGCTGCACAATGTATTTGACTTGTTTAGTCATTTAGCATCTTGCCAGCAGACCACATTATTGCTAATGTCTCATTAGAGCCACTACATTAAAAACTGATGCACATTAGCCAAGCTAAACTGGCTCATATAAATACTTAGTGACAATGTGGTTTAGCAGTGCTTCTTGTTATAAAATAATCAATAATACCAAGGCATGACTGAGGGCAAGGTCAGCATGATAGACATTCCCTTTGAGACTTTTCTTTACACCAGACTGAAAACTAAAAACCACAATATAAGAAAACAGGGTGCAGAGCAAGTTATTTGATGCACTTCTCTGTACTTAGGTATGTGATTTACATGCTATTTGTATACATTGCACATAAAGTTCACCGTGATCAGGTATTATAAGAGTTTCTTAGGAGGCAGAAGATATATTGCGCAAAATGTTTGGCAATACATGTCCTTAAGCACAAATACAACTACAGTACAACCTCGAGAATATTGGCTGAAGAATAACAAATATTGCACAGTAACAAATAAACGAATTACGTCATACAATTTTGACATACATAGCTCAAAATGGACTTTAGATTAATTTCCATGTTCTGGGGCCTCAGTAGTACCTATGTAGAAGAGCTTAATGGAACAATGGAACCAATAACCATTTTTAATACTATTATTATTATAATTTTTAATTAATTTCATTTGAAAACGGTAAAGGGATCCTAGCAAGTATTTGATTCTGTCAGAGGTAAAGCCTGGAATAATAGATTGGAGAATAAAATGTTACCTCAACACATATTTGTTGAATTCATTTTAAGTAGTTTTTTTGGCAAACTACATTGGTGTTACAGATCAGGAATAATACTGCTCTTCATGATTGGTTTTCATCAAAATGTCAAAAGGTTCCAATGATTAAAAATTCTGCATCTGCAATACTTGATTACTGTTTTTCAAACCCAATTCATTTTTTAATCAATTTCAAATGCTCGCTTGATTTTTTTTCTGAAACATTATCATCATAATCCCAAAGGATGTCTCAAGCTACAGCTCAATGCTACCAGATCCTGCATATTGTGAAAACAAACAGAAAAGATATATAATGATGCAATATGATAATGTAATAAAATATAATTGGCTATGGCTCATACTTAATCTATCATGAAATGAATTCCTTTACACAACCTAAATATTTAATGGTTGCTTTTAAAAGTCCCAACCTCAGCTTGCTTACTTTAAAATGAAACAAGGGAACAAGGTAATGTATTTGCCCAGAAATGCAAAACATTGTGACAATTACTTAGCATTTTGAAATCAGTCCAGATACTTTTGTGTTTTGTGGAGAAGCTGTTGATTGCTAAGATCTTGATAATTTGAGGGCTGATGAAATCTTACTTACCATGGCAACACAATTAGAATCCATCAATCACAAATTCCCTACATAAAGCTGAAGTGATGAGGGCTATTTAGCATGTGCACTCACCAAAAAGAAAATTAGATTTTTTTTTATCCCTGTGCATCAAACAGATGTGCAGTTTGGACACATGTTATTTGGTAGCATCTACTTGAAGAAGGTTAGTATACATATTTATATATAAAGGCTGCAATGCAGCTTCAATATATATGTAATCCTGGAATGATTTTTAAAAAACACAGCTGAAGGGCAATGACTACATTTGAATAAGGCGCATAATCTGCAATGAAGGTTACTATGCAAACTGCATATATCAAGCTTGCAGCAAGAACTGACAGTTAAGTGCTGTAACAGACCTTTGTACTCAAAGTTATGAACATGTAGAAATTAAACAAATTAAAAGTTGACATTTCAATGTTACTGAAAAGGAGATTTTTTTTTAGTTGAACTTAGTAAACAGTTAAGAAAATGACAGGAAGGCACATCATTGATTGTGCCATTTCATTAACAATAATAAAACAGTAGCAGCTGTACCAGCAACACAGATTCCTTTAATGCTTCTCAACCAGCTAATGAGCCATTTAACCTGTTGAAATGTCAGAATGTTTGTTGGAGTATGTACTTGAAATAGAAAATGGCTGTACGCTAGCAAAGAATATCATGTTGTACCTGGTCTGCTCTGTGACGAAGCATCGCAAGAACATTTTTGATGAAGGACCTGGCCACCAAACATTTAGAAGAGGAGGCATGCATAGCAATACATGAAAGAGATGGTGAACTATGTGTTAACCACCAGACACGACAGGAAATGAGAAACAAGCTGCATGATTCAAGGAGTACAAAGCAAGGCCTGAATATTATTACAGCGTAGCAGCACACAACATATATGCACATAATGAAAAGTTGTAGTTCGAAAGATACCATGCAAGCCACTCAAGGTGGAACCATTTTACATGGGAAATCTATCCACTATAAGCAGTTGCCCATTATATTTGAGGAGTGGTAGATGCTGACTTATTCCCCAACAGTCTTATTTAGCATTGAATCTGCCTTCATGTATTTGCGAGTGGAAAGTGAGACTAGGAGGGGGCCTGGTTTTTTTCTGTCAATAAATAATGCATTGTTGGAGTGTCTTTCGCACCCATGCAAAATAACAGTTCTTCCTTTTTTTATAAAAGGAAAATAAGGAGAGATATTAAAGTTTAAACATAAAGGCCTAGAAATTGGGTTTTGGCGCAGCGACGGCTTTAGCGCCGGAAGTTAGTGCCGGAGCTAAGTCGCGCTGGGCGGGCCAAAAATTCACTAGTTCTGCGCCCAAACGGCTGCTGGCGCTGCTGAAAGCTGTTTGCGCCTGAAAACTGGCGCTACGCGCTGAATTGCGGCGCTATTCCGGCGCTGCGGCACCCGCTGCGGTGCGGCAGGTTCGGGAAGTGCAGGCCTCCTCCTTCCCTTAAGGAGGAGCTGCCTGCACCCGGCCGCGGCCCGCGAAAATCATTGTAAAAATGAGCCCGGCACCTCGGACAAGTGCCGGGCTTGCATCTGTCCCGGGGGGGGGGGGGGGGGGGAGAAGTCCGGGGAGGGAGCTGCGGCCAGGCGGCCGGCGGGAAAGCGGCCGGCCGCCGCGGGGCCTTTAATGCGCCGGCGCAAAGTCCAGTAAGGCACCTCTGCCAGAACGTTGCTTGCGGCTGCAACGGGCGAGGCGGCCGCAAGTCAATTTCGGAGTTCGGGCGGGTTACCATGGCAACCGGGACGCTGCGCACACCGATGACGTCATCGGTGCCAGCGCAGCGCTAACGGCCTAACGCCGATTTAGGGACCCACTCAATTTCCAAACTGGCCATAACTCCGGCGCTAGGCCCTCTAGCGCCTCAAAAGCGGCGCTAAGCCTACCGAATTTCTAGGCCAAAGTATTTTAAGATTAAAGATGAATGATATTTCAAAGGATATGTACAATATGTACCTGTTATATGAAGTATTATATTTGTGCAGATTACAGCAGAATACAGGATGAATACATTTGCATTCATTGTCAATAAGTTGATACACTCACAGAATGGATTGCTGAATTTGATAACAGATAAACGATGCAGTTTACAGGTCAGGGAGAACATTTTACACTAGACATTCCATAGTGTGGCAATACCTGGACAAGAAAATAATGAAGGGAAGAGGCGAAAGATGCAAGAAAGGGAGCAAAAAGATCAACCTCGGAGTCAGGCAATCAAAGTAAGATCCCATCAGGTCTGAAACTAACTGCCTCCTTCTTTGATCTGGAATGTGAAAATTTGCTTAAGGATTAGTCTAAAGACACAGAAAAAATGAAGCACAAGTCGGAGGAAGTGATCTTACTGTACAGTGAAGACCCACCTTAACTATTGCGTCCTATTCTGGTTCAGGACATACAAGGGGGACATTCAAGCATTCGAGATAATGCACAGAAGAGGATGATTCCTAGGGCAAGAAATTGAAAGGTTTTGAGATGATAAATAGTAAACAATTATTTCTATTGTTTGGTGAATTGATAACAAGAGGCCATAAATTTAGAAGTTATGCTAAAAGTATAAAGGGGGAGGTTAGAAGATTTATTTCATGCAAAAGGTTATTAGAATATGGAATGCATTACTGTAAATGACTGCTGAATCCAAGCCAACCATAGGAGTTATGGGCAAATTAAATAAATACTCAGTGAAGAAACATGCAGGAACATGGGATTCTCCAGTGGCTCCGGTCACCTTCTCTTTGTCATGGATATGCAGTCACTCTACCTTTCCATCCCTCACCAGGACATACATTAGGACTACTGCTCATTCTCCTCCACTTGGCTGAATTTGTTCTCACTTTCGAATATTTGTCTTTTAACTCACTCACTTTCACAATATCAAGTGTGTTGCTATGGGAACTAGCATGGAAACTAACATGGATCCCAGTTATAGCTGTCTTTTGTAAGATATATATGGAATAATCTTTGTTCCAGTTCTACTCAGGCTCTTAGCTTGACCTCTTTGTCTTCCATTTCTTTGATGAATGTGTTAGTGCCACTTACTGCGCTTGCCCTGATCTTCAGAATTTCATTAACTATACTTCAAATTTCCACCCATTACTCACCTTCACATGGTCCATCTCTGATAGTTCCCTTCCTGGACCTCTACTTCTGGCAATGGACTTGCACAGATATCTATTACAAGCCCACTGACTCCCACAGTTATCCGGAGTATGCTCTCTCTCACCTCATTTCCTGTAAAGATTCCATTCCTTTCTCCCAGTCTGTCCATCTTCATATCTGCTATCATAACTTCGGAAACCTCCTATTTCCTCAGTTAAGGTTTAACCTTGACAATAGTCAATGGGCCTTTCAACACGTCCATCCCATGCCTTCTCATTCCCACTATTCTGCTACAGAAGTCATGGTCTATAGAGCAGTAGTAATAACTACCCTCCTGTATGCTTCAGAGACGTGGACCATGTACAGCAGGCACCTTAAAGCACTGGAGAGGTGCCACCAATGCTGCCTCCATAAGATCCTGCAAACTCATTGGCAGGATAGGTGCACCAACATCAGTGTTCTCGCTCAGGCCAACATCCCCAGCTTCGAAGCTTTGACCACGCTCGATCAGCTCCGATGGATGGGTCACATTGTCCGCATGCAGAAGCCAAGTGCAAGCAGCGCAAGGAGCGCACGTCAACCCAAGCACCCCACCCACCCGCCCCATCAACCACCATCTGCCCCACCTGTGACAGAGACTGTAGGTCCCGCATTGGACTCATCAGTCACCTGAGAACTCATTTTTAGTGTGGAAGCAAATCATCCTCGGTTCCAAGGGACTGCCTAAGAAGAGAACTATTCTGCTGCCGACAGTACGATCTCACTACCAAGCATATTGTTCTTTCTTTGTCCCCACTTTTCAGAAGGACTGATAAAATCAGTATTAATGAAACGCAGATAAACACATTCATAATTTTGTGTAAATGGACCTAGAGGGGAGTTTCGCATTGACAGGAAGTCAACATTTTTAAAAGGGACATCTGTGATTTCTGAGTGGACAATTTGAAAATGCAATTTGAACAGAAATTGTGGTGTGCGTGCAGCAATGATATGTCAGACAGAGAGCCTCGATGACTATCCTAAATTCATCCTTGAGCTTCACCATAATCATAATTCTGCTTTGTTATGGGCACCAGTCAGGCGCCCCGATGCAGCTTGCCTGTCAGGGCCTAACTAATTTCAACCAATGCTGAGGCCCAGTGATAAGTCTGGGGGGGGAGGGGGCGATTGGGAGGGGGGGAGGGCCGGCTGGCAGCAGCCAAGAGGAGCAAGCTCCGATGGGTCTAAATGAACTTATGCCTCTGGGTCGAAAATGGGTGTCATATTTCATTTAATATTAAAATAAGGCCCGCACTCATTTCATGGGGCCACCTGAAAAAAGTGCCCAACCAATTTAGCAGTGGCCCATGCAGATCAGGCTTCTGCCCTGCTAAATTTGCTATCACTGTGTCCATTTCACACCTGCAAAATGGGAGCAATGATTTTGAATTTGGTTACCACTAACATTAGGTCTAACATGGAATTAAAAAAAACATTGTTGAAGCTGCTCAAAGTGATCAACAATGACCTTAAGAAGTGAAAATCAGCCGTTTCTCTCTTTTTTTGCTGATGTTAGTTACTTCATTTTCAGAGGGGTGGAAATCTATACAACAGTGCAATTGTGAATAAATAGTCTTATGTGCTATCTATCACTTTCAATCATAAATCAATCAACAAAACCTTAAAACTGAACCCTTGATAACAAGAATTATTTTATAGTCTTAATAACTTTTTGATATGGTTTTTCTCTCTAATCGATATTTTTCTTTGGGACAAATAAAATATTTTCTAAATTATTAAATATTACACCTTTCCAACTTAATATTTATCTTTGCTGTTTCTTATTAACCCTTTTATAATTTTGTAGGCACAATGCCAAGTAAATCACCTGGAATATTATGTCAAAATGGTGTTACAGCTTAAGGTGTCAAACAAAATGGAGTCCAGAGCCAGATGGAATTATGGGATAGACTAAATGGCTAAGAGCTTTGAATGTCTGTGAAAACAAGGCATTTTCACAGAACAGTGAGAAGCATAACATCAAGGCCACAGATCGCTCTAAAGAAGAAGATAAAACCCATAACTGACAAATGAGCACCACTTCTTTGTTCTGTTGGAGACAACAAAGTTAAATGATTGAATTATCTACCACCTGACATGTTGGGGTCCTGAGGTTGCCAGCAACTGTGGTGACCAGGAGGATATTAACATGGCTGGTTGAAATAATTGACAGCAAAAGAAGTGAACAGTTCTGACACATGCAGCACCCAGATTGATATTCATCCATGGTACATCACAACAGTCAGTTGATGAGAAAGTCACAGAGTAGCAGCTGCCAACATGCATCGTTCCCTTTATCGCAAAGTCTACGTAAAAATAAGTTGATTCTGGTCTTCTTGATCCAACACAGTTTGCACACTGAACAAATAGTTAATGATATTTATGGCCTTTGGTGGCAACCCATACAATTGCTTAGTATTATTAGGTAATAATTGACGATATTCCTAGATATTACATATTATAAAAGTTGAATTATTAAAGGAATAGTCAAATGATTGCCAAGTACTGTTATATTAACATCATTACTATCCACTTACCTGTGTTATACCAACTTTACCATACTCACTAATCCTTTTTGGAAAACATTTAAAAAAAACATTTCCAAATTGCTTTTGTTACATAGTATAAAAAATATCAAATATCTAACATGAATTTAAGACGGTTTGTTCTGTTTCACAATTGAATTGGCATGGTTTTATGACTTCTTTGGGATTGCTCAATTGAATTGTTACCTTGTAACTCACTATCAGGGATCATTTATTCACATACACTCAGTAAAGCATTATTATTATTGCTGGTATCTGACACTCCAGGCACTTGTCATCAGCCGCTCAAGCAATAGATTTGATCTGTGCATGATTTGATCTGTGCATCTTTGAGTTTGAACTGCAAACACTTTCCCTTCTATTGTTCTTCTATGTCTTCCTCCTCTCACAGAGTGAAACAGATGTTATATGTTCAGTGGACAGAAACTTCTTAACCATTCCTTTTCAAAACAGAGATTTTACCCAATTCTAGATTTTTATTCTTTAGATTTAAGTAAGCATGTTGATAAGTTAGTTAGTTCTGCCATACTTTTCATACAAGTTGTTCGGCAGAGTCAGTTAATTCGTTGTTCAAGAAATCTCAGAGGTGCTTCACCCATCACTCTCCTGCTGGCTTCCCCCTTGACTATCTTGTTGCTATTGACACCTACTAAGGGGGAAGATTTCCTCCTTGCATTAGGTGTAAACCTACTATTTATAGACTAGTTTATGATTTTGCAATGTTAGTAGACTGAGGGAACTAGCCCCCAGGAATGGTTGCTTTAGCTTTTTTTCTTGGAAGCTTCCTTTTCTTGTCTACAAAATGCTAGCCTGGCCATCTTTTGCATTTTTCTCAGCAGTTTGTGGTGGGTTTATTATTTTTCTCAATTTGTTTCTGCTTTGCTTCTTGTCTGTCTGATTGATTGAACTGGCTAGTTGATAGCTGGGAATTGATTACAATATTATAAAGGCTGACATAATCACAGATATCCTCGGACCCTTCGAGATGTTATGATGTCAGCTTGTCAGCTTGGCATGAATTTTCTTGGCACGAGTCCCAGCCAGAAAAAACAAAATAAGATCTGTACTAATTGCTGCAAACAACTCTAAATATTGAACAATAAAGCTGAATCGAATCAGGGGAGATGCAAGCTATCCTTGTTTGAACACATGCTCCTCATGGCTCACCAGGTTCCTTAAATTTTAATGAAAGAGCTTACCTGGGCCTGGATCCTTGATGCTGCCAGCTTTTGCTGGAGGACTGGAGATTACGCAGGCCGTAATCAGGCCCACAGTTAAAATGGCATGTGTGTCCCGATGACATCAGTGGGATGTCACATGGCATTTAAATTAGGCCCCCGCTGTGCCTGCAGTCAGGTAAATAAAAATGGTTGGGGGGGGGGCTGGCAGCGAAGAATATCCCGGGAACGTGGATTAACCCACCCCTTGATCTTATACCTCTGCCCGCACCAGTTTTCCTGTGAAATCGAATTAATTTATTATTGACTTCTGTTTTGCAAAGGCTTGTTTTAGTCTGGAATATTTTGGAAATATGGTAAGATGAAAATGTTTTAAAATTGTTAGGAAAAGCAACTAAGTGACTGTGAGTACTTTTAAAACAGAAACCAAACTTCCAACGATGACGTAGATGATGTAGGTTTAGTTAGAGTTACCAAGTGAAACTAATGGGCCAATTTTAACTCTTCCTGCTCTGCGGGAACAGGGCAGGTGGGTGGTTAAAATGGCGGCTGGCCACTTAACACAGCATTCTCAACCCGTTCGTGCCCGTTGCCATTTTAACTGCCAGTTATTTGGCAGCATCAGGCCTGCTCACCACAGGCCAGCTTGCAAGGGCCTGGGTAAAGTTAAATATAGGGATCTGATCACATCATTTGGACCTAGATGCGATTTTAACTGCCAAAACTGGCAGCAAGCAGGATCATGGCCAGGCAAGGGACAGATAAGTTTAACATTTTTTTTTACAATTTTCTTCTGGGCCAGGAGGAGCAAGTGCTCCTTCCTGTCCCAAGAGGAAACTTTGGGCCTCCCCTACGCCATGCTTGCATTCCTCTATCCTGAACACGATCACCTCTGGGCCACTCCCCGTTCACCAGTTACCTTAGTGCCCGTGACCATTCCCTCAAGCCCATGGCAGCCAGTTTCTGCCGTGCAAAATCGTGCTCTTGCCTGCCAGCAACCTCATCATTCCCACCAGGTTTAGGAGGGACTCCATCCAGAAAGATGGTAATGAAACCCACGAGTTAAAATCAGAGCTTAACTGTCTGAAAATCTATAAAGGCAATCTTTACTGCATCTTACGAGGACTGAGTGTATTGGCCTTCGTACGGTGATTAAGTTTGGTTGAATTCAGTCCAACTTCTCAAGAGTCTCCTGTGTTGCAAAATCACTATTGCTATCTTCATGGGCTTGAAGGATGCCATTGCAATTCTGAAATGTTGATGATTCAGATATGAAACACTAACGAGAATTAGTGATTGACTGGGGTCTGATTTGTGCATAACTACTCCAATTAGTGATCTGAGGAACTCAGATATACTTTCATCTTTCTTGAATATGTGGGATTGAAATCAATTGCATTTTTTGTTCATTGCCGCGCTCATCCTAATTAAATCTTAAGCTTGCTATTGCTAATGCTACACCAATGTTTTAAAGCATCCACAGCAGTCTAAATGACAGGTCCTAATACTTCATCCTCTGTTATGTAGGTGTAAACATGAAGACCATCTATAATGTGTCTGTGGTCCAAGTACTCTTAGGTCCTTGGTCTTCACTCTCGACTATCAGTAGCAAGCTGCTACCATAGTGTGCTCCACTCCCAGTCCAAAGATTACACTAGCAGTGCCACAAACTGCAAATCCATTCTCATTCCTAATAGTATGGCCACTATTACTTTCGATCAGAACTATGGAACTGACATATAGCACTGTTACCATTATTTTATGACTTGGAGCTGAATTTCATCAAATATTGCTATTAAAGGCCAAGACACAAATCTTTCACATGTCAGTTCTACATGCACATTCGTACTTCAAATCTGTAAGTCAATTTTCACCTTTAAATTTTTTAATGCAAGTATCAGCCTATTAAAGGATTATCGCTTTAACACTTAGACTGCTGGCAGCTTCAATGAATTTGCAAGACTGGCCAGTTTTCTAACAATTTCAGCTCATACATTGTACTAAGTCAACCTTAAAATTAAAGTAATAAAATGCTGAATTATTCCTCTTAGATTAACCTTATTCAAATAAGCATTAAAATACAACTGTAAATATAAGTAAGTGTCAGACACAGTACTTTTGTTCCCTTATTTTCTTTTTTATTCTCTTTCCTATTTACCTCTTCTATTTTAGTACATTAACTTCACTTTATATAATTTCTATCTATAAGAATAAGTTGTAAACATTTTACTTACCCACTTTTATGAGTCTCCTATTTTCCACTGATGATTTTGCTTATTGTGCCAACTCTGTCAGCAACGCGATTATATCCAAAGGAGAATACTTTGTTCACAAACTGTCATGGGTTAAAATAAAACTGGTATAAAATTCCACTATTATATGTTGTTAGGAGAATATTGCTCATGAAAATGCTCTTGATTGGAACTAAAATGTAGGACCACTCCATTAAATTCAAATGCTCTTACTGCCTTAATGATTCCTCAAAGTAAGGAAAGCTGCTTTTGCTGACCTCTGCATTTGGAGATTTCCAATCTTAATTTCTCTCTGTCCACTGCCAGTAAAACTCAAAGCTGTGGGGATTCAGGTTAAACCATGAAAACTGTCTGAAAGGTAGAAGACAACAAGTACCCATTACAATAATTATATTGGTGTAGGGGAAGGGGAGTAGTACTGGATGGGGTGTGTCAGGGCTTGGTGTCGGTGCCACTACTGCTTCTCATTTACATAAATGACTTGGATTCAGAAATTTAATGCAAAGTGACCAGATTTGCTGATGACACCAAACAGGGAGGGGCAGTGGGATTACAGGCAACAGCTCAGAAATTATTGAATGAATTGGACAATGTGGGCAGATTAATGGCAGGTAAAATTTAATGTAGACAAGTGCAAAGTGCTACATATAAGAAAGAAAAATAAATGGCACACATACTCCATAAATGGTGTTGAAATAGCTAAGGATTAATAAAGTCTTAACAGATTCTACATGAAAAATGTCCAACTAATGCAAAATAGCAATCAACAACACCAAGACAATTTCAAACTACATACTCAAAGTAGTTGATTATAAGTTAGAGGAATTACTGTGGTCCAGTCAGATCACCCTTGAGTATTACATTCAAGAAATAGCTAAGGATATAACTGAAAGAGATGTAGGAGTCTTAGTAAATTCAATATAAAACATATAATCTAAACATAAGGTTTAGATTAGCTATGGAAAAAGATAGGGAGCAATCTAGAGTAAAAATACTTAATTGGAGGAAGGCCAATGTCAGTGGGTTGAGAATGGATCTGGCCCGGGTAAACTGGAATCAAAAATTGGCAAGCAAAACTGTAATTGAACAATGGACTGCCTTTAAAGAGGAGATGGTTCGGGTACAGTCGAAGTACATTCCCATGAAGGGGAAAGGTAGGGCAACCAAAGTCAGAGCTCCCTGGATGACAAAAGAGATAAAGAGTAAGATGACACAGAAAAAGGGGGCGTATGACAGATGTCAGGTTGAGAATACATGTGAGAACCAGGCTGACTATAGAAAGTTCAGAGGGGAAGTGAAAAAGGAAATAAGGGGGGCAAAGATAGAGTATGAGAATAGATTGCCAGCTAACATAAAAGGGATTCCAAAAGTCTTCTATAGGCATATAAATAGTAAATATGTAGTAAGAGGAGGGGTGGGGCTGATTACGGACCAAACAGGAGACCTACACATGGAGGCAGGTACTAAATAAGTAATTTGCACCTGTCTTTACCAAGGAAGAAGATGCTGCCCAAGTCATAGTTAAAGAGGAGAGAGTTGAGATACTGGATGGGATAAAAATTGATAAAGAGGAGGTAATTTACCAAGGAAGAAGATACTGAGATACTGGATGGGATAAAAATTGATAAAGAGGTACTAGAAAGGCTGGTTGTACTTAAAGTAGATAAGTCACCAGGACCGGATGGGATGCATCCTAGGATGCTGAGGGAAGTAAAGGTGGAAATTGCAGAAGTACTGGCCATAATCTCCCAATCCTCCTTAGATATGTGGGTGGTGCCAGAGAACTGGAGAATTGGAAATGTTACACCCTTGTTCATAAAAATGTGTAAGGATAAACCCAGCAACTACAGGCCAGTCAGTTTAACCTTGGTAGTGGGGAAGCTTTTAGAAATGATAATCCGGGACATAATTAACAGTCATTTGGACAAGTGTGGATGAATTAAGGAAAGCCAGCACAGATTTATTAAAGGCAAATCATGTTTAACAGTGAGGAGGAGATTTCAAGTGGACAAAGACAGGCTGGTGGAATGGGCGGACACGTGGCAGATGAAATTTAACACAGAAAAGTGCGAAATGATGCATTTTGGTAGGAAGAACAAGGAGAGGCAATATAAACTTAAGGGTACAATTCTAAAGGGGGTATATGAACAGAGGGATCGGGGGTATATGTGCACAAATTGTTGAAGGTGACAGGGCAGGTTGAGAAAGCAGTTAAAAACGCATATGGGATCCTGAGCTTCATAAATAGAGGCATGGGGCTGCATTTTACCAGCCCTGAGGAGGCAGGTTTGGAGGTGGGACTGCTGGGAAAATGGGAAAAATTGGGAGTGGGTCCCAACCCCGCTTCCAACCCGCCTCCGAACCATCTTCCTGGGAGGCGGGTCCCCGACTCATGCAGGGACCCATCTCCTAGCGGCGGGGAGGGGATTACAGCCAATTAACTGCCTGTTAACATGTAGTTAACAGGCAGTTAAGAGGCTTTTCCCCATTTCCAGCCTGCTGATGCGGCCTTCCCGACGGCGGGAAACCCTGCCAGGGTCAGTGAGGTGAGCTGTGAGTCTGCTGCAGTGTAAGTGTGCAAATGACAGCTGCAGAGGTAGTGTGATGGGTGCAATGGTGCACAGGTAATATGACAGGTGAGAGAATGTAATGAGAAATATTTTTATTATGTTTATATGTATCTGCAGGTGACAGGATTTGATGTTTCTCTGAAGCCTCATCTGATCGGCAGAATTGACAGATGGCTTCTGCAATCTCATATGCAGCTGCCATCTGTTTTCTCCTAAGGAAAGAGTCATTGGTGAGCCTGGATGCAAGGGCTCACCTTTGGACAGTGATTGTCAGTGTTTGACAGCACCTCAATGCTGTCAAACACTGACAATTCATCTGTCAAAAAATTATGGTGCCTGTCACTTTAACAAATCTGGCAGATGAAGCGTCATGCACTGGCATCATCTGACACCGGCTTTCCCGTAACTGGCTGGCAAGCCCACAGAGCGGGCTTAACAAGGCCAATCAAAGGAAAATAGTGTCAGGTCATCAGATGTCGCTGGGGGCACGATTAGAACCCGAAGGTAGCAGTCCCTGTCCCAACGCGCCTCCTCAGGTAAGATCCCGGCCATAGAGTACAAAAGCAAGGAAGTTATGATGAACCTTTATAAAACACCGGTTTGGCCTCAACTGGAGTATTGTGTCCAATTCTGGGCACCACACTTTAGGAAGAATGTGAAGGCCTTAGATAGGGTGCAGAATAGATTTACAAGGTTCCAGGAATGAGGGATTTCAGTTAGGTGGATAGACTGGAGAAGCTGGGGTTGTTCTCCTTAGAGCAGAGAAGGTTGAGAGGAGATTTGATAGAGGTGTTCAAAATCATGAGGGGTCAAGACAGAGTGGATAGAGAGAAACTGTTCCTATTGGTGGAAGGGTCAAGAACCAGAGGACACAGATTTAAGGTGATTGGCAGAAGCACCCAAGGCAACATGAGGAAAAACGTTTTTATGCAGCGAGTGGTTATGATCTGGAATGCTGAAAGGGTGGTGGAGGCAGAGTCAATCATGGCTTTCAAAAGGGAATTGGATCAGTACCTGAAGGAAAAACATTTGCATGGCTACGGGGAATGGGCAGGGGTGTGGGACTAGCTGAAACACTCTTGCAGAGAGCCAGCATTCGCTAAATGGGCCGAATGGCCACTTTCTGTGCTGTAACCATTTTATGATTCTATATATAATCAATGTAGAGCAGCAGTCAACAATGCTAATAGAAAGTTCAATTCCATAGCTAAAACAGTAAAGTATAATCCAGAGGAAGGAGTGATGAAACTATACTCTGGCCCCTTATGTGAAAGACAAGAAACTTGGGCTTTTCCGCCTGGATAGGATTCATTTGAGAGGTGATCTCACAGAGATACATAGGATAGTTAACGGAATGGAAAAGGTAAATCCAGAATGCTACTTCAAATTAAATTGCAAGAGTAGGACGAGAGGATGCAGGTTCAACCTAGCAAAAGTTAAATTTAGGACAAATATCAAGAAATTCTTCTTCTACATAGAGAGTGATCACCATTTGGAATCAATTTCCTGATAGAGAGGAGGCAAAAACCCTGGAAGTAATTAAGAAATTGCAATGGGGGCTATAAAATCTTGCTGAATTGATGAATTCACATGGGCCGAATGGCCTTCCTCATCTGTAATTATCTGGCGATCTTTTAATCTGTGAACCAAAGCCATGATGTGTGGGATGCTGAACTCCAGCCTTCTTTGGTCTGGAATTAGTATATAAATTCCTCCAAGAATTATGTTTTTGTACTAATTCGTTTAGTGTCAAATTATCAGATTGAAAATCTGGTTCTTAAATTGCTTATTTTGACATGTTAATATATCTCTATATAATGCATTCTTGTAGTCAATAAGCAGCTTACAAAATAAAAACCAGAATCCCTATTTAGTTGAGCCACTCAGCGGTGGGAACCTGTAAAGAGCTTTTTTAACTCTTACGCATTTTCTCTCCTTCCATTCTCTCTAAACACTCTTGCCTACTTGCTGGGGTACAATTCCATGGGTACTAGTCAGCCTCCAATACCTTGCTCAAGTGGCTATTTTTCATGTGTGATTGCTGAGAGTCGGTATCAGTAGGCAATTCAAACGCTCCGCTCATCCAACCCTGATTTGGCACCTGAAGTGAAAATTGACCCCTATTTATTCGCTCACAGTCTAATTCCATGGTATATTTGCCTGCAGCTTGTCGATAAGATGGAAATAACCATTCTACAGGACAGGGACACCAATAAGGATAATTTTTATGACATTCACCAGATCATTGATAAAGAGCAGAAATTGAGCAGAGCAACTTCACTGAAGGTTTTGTGATAAGAAGATGAATGTCTGTTTACAATGAAAGTAATTTATGCAGTTAGAGCTACCAGATGCAGCAGCTTTTCGATGAGACTGGGATGTCATACCCGATCAAAGGCTCTGGTAATATTGAGAGTTACTGGGTAATGAGAAAATCATTCTATTTCTGGAGCCATGAGACGCAGAGTGTTACAAGATTGACTCGTTTGCCCTGAAACCAAATTGATGATCAGATAGGAAGTTATTGAGATGTTGTAACAGCTTTTCATTCATTGACATTAGGCTGTTTTGACTTAATACCTATGCATTCATAGCACTGGTTTCAAACAAAGGCATAGCGAGGTAGAAATTGGTCCTGGGTGGTTGCGGAAAACAGGCAATAGCGAATCGGGCGGAATGCAAAATGGGCAGCCGATTAGTTATTGCTCATTTTGCACCACAGCCCAAGATAAATTTATACCCCAGTTTGTTTTATCAAGACATTCAGACATTGTTTCCAAAACAGTAAAGAAAAAGCAGTACTGATCCCCAGTTTATACTGAGGTAGTTGATTTCAACCAGGGCAGTGCATGTGTACGGATATCAAGGAAGAAAATAATTGAGCATGATACTTCAAAGACCGAGTGATCAAGCAATGATTCCGTTAGGGCATATGATCCTACTGCCCCCTCAAGCCCACCAGCAGCATTCCTCTCTAACGTCCAGCTCAACTAAATCGCTGGTTTATCACTTGCTCTCAGACTGCTCGCGCTACAAGATGTTACTGGTCTGCAGGCTTCCCTTCTTCTTCCACCTCCTTCTGGTCAGAATTCTGCAAGACTTCCCACTGCTCCATGTCCAAGGACTGCCCACGTTCAACTGCAAAATAATGCAGGTCGGAGCATGTCACCACTGTGCACAACACTCTTGATAGCCCATATTACAGCGCACCCTCCTGACTGGTCCAAGCATCTGAAGTGTTGATTTTGTATTCTGAAGATCTGCTCAATGATGGCACAGGTACTCTTATGGGTATTATTGTAGCGGTGTTCTGTGGGAGATGTCAAAGTGGATTCAAGAGCCATTTAGATAGAGCATAGCATGTTACCATGGAGGCATCCATGCACTTGATGGAATTGGTTGTCAAGTGCAGACACTATGGACTGTCTCAGTACTGCAGCATCATGGTACTTCCCCAGAAAGCGCGCACACACATGCATAATTATTAGGACATAGTCTGCGACTACCGGCATATTTAGTGAATGGAAGTCATTCCTGTTCAGGAAGGCCACAGACTCATGGGGAGGTGCCCTGATGGTGACATTCTGCACTTGGGGGAAGCCTACACTGGTTGTAAAGCCAACTGCCCGCTTCTGCTGGCTCTTGCTGTCCATGGCGAAGTTGATGAAACAGCCAGCACCATCGGAATATGATTTCTGTAATCCGCTTGATACAAGAGTGCATGGTTGACTGGCTGATGTGTCAACTGCTGGAGCCTGGAAGGACCCAGAAGCGAAATAATGTAGTGTCGTCGTGACCTTGACAGCCAAAGGCAATACACAGCTGCCTCTCAGTGTAGGCTCCACGTCTGTGTCTGTCTGGAGCAGGTTGCACATTGTAGTGTCAGCCTCCTAACTCATTGTTCTTCGGTGAAATTGTGGTATGTTCGCCAGATTCTGTAGATCCTGTTGTGTGGATATTGGCACGTTCATTGAGCCCCGCTACCCTTGCCATTGTTGCAGCAACCTCCAATGCAGCTTCCTCCTCCCTCTCCTATTGTTTCTGCTGCTCCTGTTCCATTTCCTCCTCCACCATCCAGATAGGAGTTGCCAGAATGACTCCCATGCTGAAGAGGACTCACTTATTTGAGACATAAAAGACTAATAAACACAAGAAAGCAACTCTCTCCTCAAAATGGTGGTGGAGACAATGGAGGCACAATCAGGGCAGTAAACACTGTAGCTTTATTTTCACTCTCTTATCACCCCATATGTTAATTTCAGAGCTGAAAATATTAAAGTAAAATAACTCTGTCAAGAATTCTGACCATGATGCAGACTTGGAGGTTGAAAAAGCTGGTGCAGAGTGCTGCACAAATCAAAGGCCTTAATGAACCAGTTCGATCAGAGGAGGTGCACTCTGTACTCCATGGACTAGTTAATGGGAGAGCGGCCAGTGCAGACAGTATTCATGCAGATTTGCTTGAAGCTATTCTATGTGAAGAATAAATCTACAATGATTTATACATTTATTTATAAATTTTGTCAGGTATAAAAATAGGACATGGACATAGATTATGTCTAGTGCTGATAATAAAACCTGATCCAGCTGACTTATCGTGCTGGTTATGCTAAAGGTTTTGAGATGTTGAAATATACAGCAGCTTTAATTACTTTGATCTGCCTTAATAATTAGTTAATCTGATGTTATTTCAGCCTTTGCAGTTATTTCTGTTTTAAACTGACATCAAACTGTGTAACGCAAGCACAGCTGAAAATACTTCTAATACTGTACCAACTTTGCAATATTCCACTTGGTAATAATTAAGTGATACAATTACTAATACAGTAAGCTCTTTCTTATTTGACACCTATGGGACCAGGATGGTGCCGGTTGATGAAAAATTCTGGATAACAGAGAAATATACCTACCAAGGCAATTTTTAACACAAACAAAAATAAAAACCACTGACTAACTCGGCCACTGCGGGAGACTCGGACTCGGCAAAATGAGTGCTGGATGGATTCAGCAAGATTACCAGTTATCTATTTTGCTGGTTATTAAAGTATTCTGGATGATTAAGTGCCGTTTAAACAAGAGTTCACTGTACTTCGAAAAACTACCAACCTAGATCTTTCTCTTGGACTCAGCACAATGCACTAACAAAACCATAACCAGATAAGTGAACCGAATGAATATGCGGTTGGTGTGGTGTATGGAGATTTCCAAAAGGCTTTTGATAAAGTACCACATAATAGGCTTGCCAGCAAAGTTGAAGCCCATGGAATAAAAGGGACAGTGGCAGCATGGATACGAAATTGGCTAAGTGACAGGATACAGAGAGTAGTGGTGAACGGTTGTTTTTCGGACTGGAGGAAGGTATGCAGTGGTGTTCCCCAGGGGTTGGTACTAGGACCACTGCTTTTCTTGACATATGTTAATGACTTGGACTTGGGTGTACAGGGCACAGTTTCAAAATTTGCAGATGACACAAAACTTGGAAGTATAGTGAACAGTGAAGAGGATAGTGATAGACTTCAAGAAGACATAAACAGGCTGGTGAAATGGGTGGACACGTGGCAGATGAAATTTAATGCAGAAAAGTGTGAAATGATACATTTTGGTAGGAAGAACGAGGAGAGGCAATATAAACTAAATGGTACTAAACTAAAGGGGGTGCATGAACAGAGAGACCTGGAGGTATATGTGCATAAATCATTGAAGGTAGCAGGGCAGGTTGAGAAAGCGGTTAAAAAAGCATACTGGATCCTCGGCTTCATAAATAGAGGCATGGGGCAGGATTTTCATTGGGCCGTGGAGGCGGGATTGGAGGCATGTGGGGGGTTAAAATCTCAAAATCAGGGGGCACGAACCCATTCTGCCCCCAACCTGCCTCCATGCCAGTTTCAAAGGAGGAGGATACCCGACCTATGCTGGGACCCGCCTCCCCGAGGCGGGAAGGGAATTAGTACCAATTAACTGCCTGTTAATAGGTAGTTAACAGGCAGTTTTTAGCCTAATCCCTATTTTTATTGCTGAAGTGTGGGATTCCCGACGGCTCCAAACCACGCCAAGTTAGCGAGGCGGACCATCGGGCTGAAGGGCTTGGAGGGGTCAAAATGTCCGATGTTCAGGTGAGTGATGGGTGCATGAGTGCAGAGGTAAGTGTGTTTGGTGTGTGTAAAGTGTTTAAAGAAGCTTTACTTACATTTGCTTACCTTTACAGCCTTCCTTCCTTCAGGTCTCGGGAGTCCCTCATCTCACCGGCACAGAAAGCAGAATGGCTGTGAGCTGTCAAAAGTTGCAGCATTCAGCTTTCTGTTCTGAAGAGATCTCTAAATCAGCCTGAGAGGAAGGAATTAACTTGGAGTACAGATTGTCAGTGTTTGACAACTTCAAAGAGTTGTCAAATGCTGATATTTCATCTATCAAAAGCTGTCAATCTGTGACGTCACCTGTTGCCGGGTGGCTCTTAATTGGCCTGCTGAGCCCGCTGGGTGGGCTCAACAAGGTCAATCAAGTGAAAATCGCATGGGTTGGCCACAACTCGATGGAGGCGGGACTACAACCCCGAAAGTTGTAGTCCTGCCTCCTCAATGAAAATCCAACCCATACAGTACAAAAGCAAGGAAGTTATGATGAACCTTTATAAAACACTGGTTTGGCCTCAACTGGAGTATTGTGTCCAATTCCAGGCACCACACTTTAGGAAGGATGTGAAGGCCTTAGAGAGGGTGCAGAAAAGGTTTACAAGAATTATTCCAGGGATGAGGGACTTCAGTTACGTGGATAGACTAGAGAATCTGGGGTTGTTCTCCTTAGAGCAGAGAAGGTTGAGAGGAGATTTGATAGAGGTGTTCAAAATCATGAGGGGTCTAGACAGAGTAGATGGAGAGAAACTGTTCCCATTGGCGGAAGGGTCGAGAACCAGAGGTTACAGATTTAAGGTGATTGGCAAAAGAACCAAAGGCAACATGAGGAAAAACATTTTTACGCAGCGAGTGGTTAGGTACTGGAATGCACTGCCTGAAAGGGTGGTGGAGGCAAACTCAATCATGGCTTTCAGAAGGGAATTGGATAAGTACCTGATGGAAAATAATTTGCAGGGCTACGGAGAAAGGGCGGGGGAGTGGGACTAGCTGAAGTGCTCTTACAGAGAGCCGGCACGGGCTTGATGGGCCGAATGGCCTCCTTTTGTGCTGTAACCATTCTATGATTCTATGATTCTATGGAAGAATCTACAACAACAAACAGACCTGACTAGGCTGTCAAAGTTCTCTACCAGATTGTGACCAGAGCAGCATGACAAGAGTTGATAACGCTGGTACCAGACCACCATGTTTATGTCAGAAACTGATGAACTGCTGAAGCTGGACTATACATTATGCAAGTGATTTTTCACAATATGCACAGAATACATATTTCAGCGAAATTTAGTCTAATCCCCATCAGTCCCTGTAACTTTGAAAATAACAATTTAACCCCCAATACTGCTTTAGTTTTAAGAATTAGTGTTACTAAACGAATTAGCTGTAAACTTAGGAAAATCATTTTTCTCTCTGCGACTGCTTACAGTTCAAGTTTCTGCAGACTATCCTGTGTGTCTCAGCTAAAACAGGAAGCCAAACATTTAACCTCTGACTCCTTGACTGATGAATACTCCAATTTGCACAAAACATATGAATGAATACAGTTTACAGTGAATTTCAATCTATTTCATAATGCTCCTGGTAACATAAAAGATAACAAAGTACACCACACTATCCCTGTTAGAAGTCTAAATTAACTTTAGCCAAAGATTTGGCCTCTGACACTCACCGAGCTTTCATTACATAGGATTACATTACATAGGATTACATGGGATATACGGCACAGAAACAGGCCATTCGGCCCAACCACTTCATGCCGGTGTTTATGCTACACTCGAGCCTCCTCCCGTCTTTCCTCATCTAAATCTATCAGCATAACCCTGTAGATTGGCTCGTGGAGTTAAACCTGCTACTGACCTAGGTGTAGGCTCCTGACAGTTAGTCTTCTCACGCCTGCTGGGCTCAAATAAATAACATTATTTGAATATGTGGGCCACAAAATTTGGCAGCTTAGTGCCAGTAGCTAAGGCCGGGTTTAAAAAAAAAATGGCTTCCACCTCACTTCCCGCACGGCTCGCGCTGTTCGCCACCTTAGTGAGGGTGACTGCGCAGGTGCAACGTGCATACGCCGGCAGCATGCAGAGTAGGAAGATCGTGACGTCAGTAAGCATGCAACGCTGATTTGACGCACAACCTGCCATTTCAGTCGTTGCCGCTCCATTCAACGCCCTCTCCTAAACATGCACAGCTGAGCGTGCGTTCAGCTACACAAGGAATTCCCCCTCACCAGCGCTACTTAAAGGGAAACATCCGACTTGTAGGTAAGTTGATTATTTTTCTTGTACTTGCTCTTGCAGAGTTTGTATGAATACTGGATTGCTGGAAGACATTTATAAAGTTGTTAAAGTGAGCAACGAGTGCTGCTGGAGGTTGGGAGGGTGTTGGCTGCTACTGGAAGGCTTCTGACTACACCACTTGCTCCCAGTCATGGGGGCTCTACTGCAGTCCCGCTCACACTCAGCATGACGGGGAGATGGAGCAGAGGCAGCAAGAAAGACAAGTTGCTCATAGAGGGAGGAGGATGGCTCTCAACAGGAGGCCTTACCCACCTAGGGTCTTCAGGGAGCACTTCTACCTGCACCTAAGCCAGGAGCAGTGTGCTCGATGGCTCCACTTCACCAAGGAGGTGGTCACAGAACTCTGCCACCCCTTGGAACCAGACCTGCAGCCTCAGAGCAGGGCAACGACGGGGCTGCCAGTAGCCCTCAAGGTGACCGTGGGCCTGAATTTTTTCGCCAACGGATCTTTCCAGGTGACATAGCTAACATCTCGCAGTTCGCCGTCCATCGCTGCATCCAGGAGGTCACAGAGGCTCTGTACTCTAGGAGGAGTGCGCATGTGGCTTTGCCAGGATATCGGGCTCCCCATGGTGCAGGGTGCCATCGACTGCACACACGTGGCTTTGTGGGTGCAGCATATCAATGGTGAGATGTTCCATAACCGCAAAGGCTACCACTCACTTAATGTGCAGTTGGTGTATGACCACACCTAGCATATCTTGATGATGAATGTCCACTATCCTGGCAGCAGTCATTCTGCGCCAGTTTGCTGTGCCAGGAATCTTCCAGCCACCATGTCGAACCCAAAGGTGGCTGCTAGGCGACAAGGGCTATCAGCATGATGGGGAGATGGAGCAGAGGCAGCAAAAAAGACAAGTTGCTCACAGAGGGAGGAGGAGGAGGGCTCTCAGCAGGAGGCCTCACCCACCTAGGGTCTTCAGGGAGCACTTTTACCTGCAACTAAGCTGATGACTCCCCTCCGCAACCCCACCACTCGTGGCCAGCACTCATATAATGACAGCCATGTTACCACGAGGAACGTCATCGAGCAGACCATCAGGGTGCTGAATCAACGGTTCCGCTGCCTTGACCGCTTGGGAGGAGCCCTCCAGTACACACCGGAGTGGGTGCCCCAATTCAATGGGCCGGAAATTTGGATCGGAGGCTTCCTGCGGGTGGAAGCCCCTGACCTGCACTTACCTAGCGCGCCTGCCGTTGTGCTGTGGGCCCGCATGGGATTCCGATCCTGGGCCTCCTCCAGCTGCCGGCGCGCAGTGATTGCATATCCCAGGGGCGCAGTTAGTTCGAAGCGTCCCCTGGGATCACATGGGTCATGGAGAGCCAATCGTAGCAGGGAATCTCTATTCATAGATTTGACAGGAAGACCTGTCAAATCTATGAATAGAGATCGGCCCCAAAACCTAACTAAAACTTCAAATACATTTTTTTTTAAATCACATTTTTAAAATAACTATAAATTACATAAAATAACTATTTTAAACAATAATTTAAATTAAAAAAAAAATTAATGACAGTTTTTAGCAGGGCTAAAAATAAACTTACCTTTCTTTAAAGTATTTAAAAATAATAAACCTGTGGAAAAAATGTTTTAATTTTACTTAATTCACCACTTACCTTGTTAAAAGCAGACCTTGCGACTGCTTTTTAAAAGCATAGCTCCTGGAGAGTTACCCTCCCGGAGAAACCTGTAAAAAAAACGGAAGTTTCAGGCATACGCGCTGCCTCTCCGGCGCCCGCATTCAACCTATGAACCCCTTCCTTCAAGGGAACGGAAATTCTGGTTTCCAGCGCATGCGCTGTGCATGCACGAAACCAGCACTTTCGTTGGCCCTACGCGTGAGTGCCCAGTGCGTACTCACCCATGGGGAGCTGAAGTTCTGGCCCATAATGTTAATATTATGTTCCGCCTCACCCTCCACAACTTTGGCCATTATGAGGGCCCAGCCCCTGCCACTATGGGTTTCGTGACCACCTCAGGAGGAGGAAGAGGAGAAGGAAGAGGATGAAGAAGAGGAGCAGGAGAGGGAAGGGTGGAGGTAGGCAGCAAATCCCCATTCCAGAGCGCATCATCAGACTCCGCTTCCTCTCAATGCAATCCCAGATCCCCGTTGCTCAACACTTCCCACTTTACCATTCATCTGTCACAGAACATCACACCGTCCTCTTGGACACAATGTTGAAATGAAAGCCACCAAAAAAAAAACATTCCAAACATAATTTATAAATGATTAATTCCAAAACTACATAACAAAGACAACGAATCACCCTGTTCATTCCCTTAATGCCTGCCTTTCGTGTGCCTTTGCCTGTCCCTAGTGCTCCTGCACCATGCTACCCCAGTGCAGCATGGCTGGTGGAAGGCTGCTGACTTTCAATGGCAGAGACTGCAGATGGCCTTGCAGGATGAACTCGAGCAGCTCTAAGACCTAGAAGGCCCAGCTGTAGACTGCACCACCTCAGCATGGGTGCTAGTGGTCTGGGCTATCACTGGTTTAGGCAGAGCCATGAGCATGGGGTCAGGGGAAACTGGTGGCTTACCTCAGTGGGACGATTGCACATTACTTATATCTCTTCATTCAACTCAGCAAATATGCAGCAAGCTTCACAACTTCAACCCACATCCTCAGGATGTCACCTGCTAATATCCAGCTTCTATCTGCTACCCTAACTTGTAATGTATGTACCTTTTAAGGGGGAGAACTACTTTTTAGAGCTCATGTATACTGTAGTACCGGCAGTGACCATACCTGTATATAACGTTGAGTAGTAATCTGTACAGTTCAGTTGCAGTCTGAGCCACGTTGAGTGAACACCGTTTGTACCGTTCTCCGCAGTCTGTGTCTGATTATACACGGACATAACAGTGGCGACGAGGCAGATTCGAACCTACCTGCAACTCTGCATCACCTCCCAGGGATTCGCTCCTGGAGAACAGTGGAAGAAGGTCGAGTCCAGAAGCACGGGCGTCGACCACGGGCAACCGCCCAGTCATCCAGTGGAGATTTGAGCATCGCAGGGGAGGCTGTCGAGAGCCAGGCTTGGCTTTCCAGTCACGGTGGTCCAGCGAAACGGGCTGGCAACAGGTACTGCGCAGACGCTTCCCGGACAGCGGCAGACTAGAGCCCGACCGAGCGGCACAGAAAAAGGCCAAGCAGCATCGACGGGGGAGAGAGAGAGGGCAGAGCGCACAGGGCGCAGCCGGTGTTCAGGACCGAGCGGCGTCAACGGGGGAGAGAGACGAGAGATAGCAGAGCGCAGCCGGTGTTCAAGGGCCGAGCAGCGTCAATGGGGGGAGAGAGGCGCGCAGGAAAACGCGAGGCGCTGCCATTGCCACGAGGACTGCAGAGAGCAGCATTGGCAGCAGTGCAGGAGCAGCGCGCGAAACCCACAGGGCGTCGCCATTTGACACGAGGACTGCCGAGAGCGGCGTTGGCAGCAGCGCATGAGACGCCATTTTAATCCGCAGCGGGGAAGAAAGGAAAGCGCGGGAGATGCCATTTTAAGCCAGTCTAATCACACCCAAAAATGCCGAAGAGTGGCAGTATCACAGCGTTTGACAATGAAGTCGAAGATTGGACAACATATGTCGAACGCATAGAAGTATACTGCAAGGCGAATGAAGTGCCAGATGACAAGAAAGCGCTTGAATTGTTGAATTCAATGGGTGCAAAAACGTATGGCGTACTATGAAACCTAGTAACCCCAGAGAAGCCAGTAGAAAAGGATTTTGAAAACATAGTGTCAATCCTACAGGACCACTTAAACCCCACACCGCTGCTGATAGCAGAAAGATTTAAGTTTCACAAAAGGAACCAGCATAAAGATGAAAGTAATGCTGAGTATTTAACGGAACTGCGCAAGCTATCGAAACACTGCCAGTTTGGAACGGGACTAGCAGATACTTTAAGGGACAAGTTTGTGTATGGGCTTCAAAGTGAAGGAACCCAGAAATGGCTTTTATCTGAAAAGGACCTTACGCTGGAAAAGGCTTTCAGCATTGCGGTATCATATGAAGCAGCAGCACGGGGCGCTGCAGAGATACAACAGAGACCGCAAGAATATGGCACAAACGAAATGTCATATGGAACAGAGAAGTGCTACCGCTGCGGCAGAACAACACACGACCAGAATGATTGCTGGTCCAAAGACAAAGTGTGCAGACAGTGTGGAAAAGTAAGACACATAGCACGAGTCTGCAGGTCGGGAAAGAAAACCAGCAATAAGAAACCGACCAAAGGAAAGTACAAGAAGGTGCATAAGATAACGGAGAGTATTTCAGATGAACAAAAGAGTGATAACGACTCCGAAAGCAGGGAACTGAGTTGTCTGAAACTACATAATGTGATCACAACAGAGGATCACTGAACCATTTGGGTCACTCTCAAGATAGCAGGAGTCTAGTTAAAGATGCAATTGGACACAGGATCAGCCCTAACAGTCATAAACTGACGGGACTACGAGCGGCTATTCTCACACATACCCTTGAGAGACACAAAAATTATTTTGAAGACGTACACGGGGCAAAAAGTCTACCCCAAAGGAAAAATAAGGGTGACCGTTATATATAACGGTAAGGAAACACCAAAACTAGACCTGTATGTATTGCAAGATGGAGGACCACCATTACTGGGGCGTGAATGGATCCGGAAAATGCAGCTGGATTGGCATTCCATACAGGCACTGACTGTGGCTGACAAAAAGGATGACGACGTCTCACCTGGGCGACTGTCAAAGATCCTAACTGATGCGAAAGAAGTGTTCCAGCAAGGACTCGGAACACTAAAAGGCATGACAGCGATGAGTAAAATTGAAGAAAACGCAAGTCCAAAATTTTTTTAAGGCCAGACCGCTACCTTATGCGATCCGCCCAACCGTCGAAGCAGAGCTGGAGAGTCTGGAACGTTCAGGTGTACTGTCCAAGGTAGATTGGAGTGAGTGGGATGTACCCATCATCCCTGTGATTAAAAAGTCGTTGAGCAACACGCCCGGGGAACCAAGGAAGGTTCACATCTGTGGGGACTTTAAGGTAACAGTGAACCCGGTCCTTCACACCGTACAATATCCACTTCTGCGGATTGAAGATATTTTCGCCTCACTATCTGGAGGGAAATGCTTCACTAAGATCGATCTGGCCCAGGCGTATCTGCAAATGGAGGTAGAAGAAGCATCATAAAAATACCTCACAATCAACACCCATAAAGGTCTCTACCAATACAACCGGCTGGTATTCGGGGTAGCATCAGCGCCGGCTATTTGGCAGAGGGGAATGGAACAAGTCCTGCAAGGGATCCCAGGGACCCAGTGTTATTTGGACAACATCCTGGTCACGGGCGAAAATGACAGTGATCACCTTGCCAACCTGGAGCAGGTGCTCACTACATTGCAGGAATATGGGCTCCGAGCTAACCGCCCCCAATGCGAGTTTTTTAGAAAACAGATCTCGTATTGTGACCACGTTATCGATAAAGAGGGGTTACATAAGTCCCCAGAGAAGATTGAGGCTGTAGTCAAGGCTCCAGCACCGGAAAATGTGTCACAACTGCGGTCGTTCCTCGGGCTGGTAAACTACTACCATAAGTTCTTGCCAAATTTGTCTACAATACTACACCCACTGAACACCCTACTGCAAACTGGAGTGCCATGGAAGTGGAGTGACGAATGTAGACGAGCTTTCCAGAAGAGCAAAACACTAATCACATCGAAATAGGTTTTGGCCCATTACAACACAGCATTACCAATTTGGTTGGCATGTGATGCGTCACCCTACGGCATTCGAGCGGTGCTGTTGCACAAATTCTCGGACGGCTCAGAGAGGCCAATAGCCTTTGCGTCATGATCACTAACCTCAGTCGAGCATAACTACGCCCAGATTGACAGGGAGGCCCTCAGCCTAGTGTGGGGAGTGAAAAAGTTCATTCACTATCTGCACGGGCAGAAATTCACTTTGCTGACTGATCACCAGCCTCTTTTCTCCATTTTAATCCGAAGAAGGGCGTTCCGGTGATGACTGCGCAACGACTACAAAGATGGTCACTTTTTCTAGGGGCGCACCACTATGAGATTGAATATAAGGGCACGAAACAGCATGGAAATGCTGATGGGCTATCACGCCTGCCACTGCCTACTGCGGAGGAAGCACCAGTAGTGGATCCTGTCGAAATATTCCATTCGACTACAGTTGAATACCTACCGGTATCTAACGCTTGTATCGAAAAGAAAACCCGAAATGACCCGACACTGTCTCGGGTATATGATTTGACGGTGAAGGGATGGCCAGCACATGACGACTCACTGTTGCCAGCATTCTCGACAAGGAGAGAACAGCTGTCAGTGTGCCGGGGGACCTTGATGTGTGGATCCCAAGTGGTAATTCCACCCAAGTTAAGGGATAGAGTGCTCAATGAGCTTCATGAGGGTCATCTGGGAGGGGTAAAAATGAAAAGCCTAGCCAGGGCTTATGTGTGGTGGCCGGGAATCGATAAACAAATCGAGCACCTGACCAAGAGCTGCTCAGGATGCCAGAAAGTCCAAAATGCACCACCACAGGCCCCTCTACACCCATGGGAGTGGCCCTCATCTCCGTGGCAATGGGTGCATATTGATTTTGCTGGTCCATTCATGGACTCAATGTTTTTAATAGCTGTGGATGCGAACTCGAAATGGCCTGAGGTCATCAAAATGTCCTCCACCACCACGGAGAAAACTATTGCAGTCTTACAGACCATTTTTGCCAGGAATGGCTTGCCAGAACAGATTTGCTCCGACAACGGACCACAGTTTGTGTCCGAAGAGTTCCGGAGGTTCTTGAAAAAGAATGGGGTAAGGCATTACACATCCGCCCTGTATCATCCAGCCACAAATGGATTGGCTGAGAGGTTCGTACAAACCTTTAAGAAGGCAATAAAGGCTATGTACAATGACAACATTCCGCTGCAGCACAAGGTGGACAATTCCCTGTTAGCCTACCGGAATGCGACACATGCAGTCACCAACCAGGCCCCAGCCATGATGTTCTTTAACCGAAGGTTAAGACCTCGCCTGGATTTGCTCAGACCAAACGTACGAAGAGATGTTGAGAGTAAGCAATTCCAGCACATCCATGAGAAGCCAACAAGGAGCTTCAATGTAGGGCAACCAGTCTTGGCCCGCGACTACCGAACAGAAAAATGGCAGCCAGGAACGAAATGTACACGGCAGGGCCCACTAATGTACACAGTGGACGTTGGGGAGAGCATCGTGAGACACCATGCTGGCCAGATCCTAGAGTCACAGGAACAAGTCAACCCCATGCCTCGCCCATACGTACCTGGTGAGGAACCCGACGTACATGTAGCATCTTCCCCAGAAACAGTAGCATCGGAAGCTGATGAACCAACCGACGACAGGGGGGCAGAATCGCCTCCGCACCAAGAGCGAGACACTCGGGAAAGGCGCTATCCAGAAAGGATCAGGAAGCCTCCCCAAAGACTGAATTTATAAATAGACTATTTTCAGCTAATGTTGCATGTTAAAAGTGTTAATTGTAATTAGTTTGATATTTAATTGTTATATGAGTGTTATGGTACTGTTAATCTAAAAGGGGAGAAATTGTAATGTATGTACCTTTAAGGGGGAGAACTACTTTTTACAGCTCATGTATACTGTAGTACCGGCAGTGACCACACCTGTATATAACGTTGAGTAGTAATCTGTACAGTTCAGTTGCAGTCTGAGCCACGTTGAGTAAACACCGTTTGTACCGTTCTCCGCAGTCTGTGTCTGATTATACACGGACATAACATAACTCTTCTCCCTTTTTCTCTTTCTTCAAGGCCCTTCTCTGCATCAAGAGACCTCTACACAAGCTGACCCCTTGGAGGAGTCTGATACTCCTGAGAATGCATCTTCACATGCCTCCCAAGTACCAGCACAGACAATGATACTCCACGTGGAGTAAATAGGGAGCTAGAGGGATCTGCATGTGGTGAAATAAATGAGTGGGCAGCAGCGTGCACTGGTGGTAGAGACAGCCCAGGAGAGATCTCACAGGAGAACGAGGCCCTCTCCTAGCTCAGCTGAGGACAGAGATGAGGACCTCATGGGTCCAGCCATAAGAAGAAATCTGCTGGCCTCACGCAAAGAGTTACACGAGGTATTGGAAACTGGGCCAGGAAGTTTCAGCACTATGATTGAGAGTGTGGAGGAGTCCTCTGCTATCCTGTGTGGTGTCATCTTGCATGGCATCACCACTTTTCAGTCTGCCATGGAAAATGTGGTCACCTCCAGAGATGCTGTATCCAGGCCCTCACAACAGGAGTTCACATTTGCACACTTTGCAGCTTTGGTGGAAGCTAAAATGGCTGCCATACAGGCTTGGGGCTCTGCAATGGAGAAATTGATGGATCATGTGGATAGGATTGAAGGAGTCAGTCATTTTCTGTAGCCTGCTCTCCTGCAGTTCATTGAAAGTGCTGAGTGCCAGTGGCGTGAGGGGACAAGTATGTGTTGGCCTCTCTCAGGATGTCAGCACATGTGCTCCTTCTCCACCCCCTCTACTGATAACCATCATGGTGTCAGCAAGTCATTTGGGCCAGACTGACCTGGTAGCAGCAGTCTGTGGCCGGACCTTCACAGCCTCAATCACCCAAGAAGTCACCGACCACATGCATCTCAAGGGTCCCCACACAAGGAATAGCAGCCTTTCAGCAGCTCTGCTAAGGCCACTAGGGGAGCCCTTCCAAAGAGTAGTAGAGTTAGGAAACAGAAGGGGATGAAATTGGGCTCTGTAGCACCCGTTTTTTACGCGCAAATTGACCTAATGCTCAAAAATGGTGTTTGACAGGAAGTGTGCCACATACCATCTTGGTAAAGGGGCTTGCGACCGCCAGCAGCATACAGAGCCGGCAGATTATAATGTCAATCAGTATGCAATGCTGATTTGATGCCAGCGCTGCCATTTTGGAAAGCCATGCTCCAGCCTATGCCCTGTCTTAATCTTGCACAACTGAACACCATGTTAAATGAGGGACCCACCACCATCACTACTTAAAGGGATCATTAACTACTTACAGGTTAGTTGCTGGATTATTTTTCTGGCTATTGGTGCAATTCTACGTGTTTTTGGAGCTTTCGTATACTTGTCTAAAGTTTCCATAGTCTACAGGGAGTGGTCTGGCTGGTGCTGAAGTACTTTTTTGGTGATTTGAAAGCTTGTACTGAAACAAGCTGCTTCCAGACATGGGTGGCCTGGTAGGCTTTGTCTTGGAATTGAGCATGTCTGGGAGAATGAAGAGAGGCTACGCAGGGCAGGACAAGTTGCTAGAAGAGGGAGGAGGAGAAGGGCTCACAGCAGGAGGCCATATCTGCCAAGGATCTTTAGGAAGCAACTCTCTTACCTCAGCTTCAGCAAGGACCAGTGCTTGAGATGTCGTTACTTCACTAAAGAAGGTGTGACTGAAATTAACCAACTGTTGCAGCCACAACTACAACTTCAGAGCAGCGCAAGGACCGCATTGCCTGTGGCTGGCAAGGTGACCATGGCTCTTAACTTTTATGGTCCTTTCAGACTGCTGCTCGAGATATAAGCAACATTTTGCAGTTTGCAGTACACTGCTCCAAAAACAAGGTCACTGAGGCTCTCTATATAGAGACACTTTCATCTCATTCCCTCTTGCCAGAGATAAGCAGGCCAAGCGAGCACAAGGGTTTGCTTGGATTGCAGGCTTCCCCTGGTGCAGGGTGCCATTGATTGCACGTACATTGCCTTGAGTGTGCCTCATGTGAACTCTTCCATTTTCCTGAACCAAAAGGGATTCCACTCCCTCAATGTGCAGCTGGTGGGCGACCACAGGCAGTGCATCATGCAGGTGAATGCCCGTTATCCTGGCAGTCGTCGCGATTCCTTCATTCTGCAGCAGTCCTCTGTGCCAGCTGCATTTGACCCACCATGGCAAGTCAAAGGCTGGCTACTAGGCAACAAGGTTTATCCACTCATGATATGGCTCGTGACTCCTGCCTGGAACCCATGAAATCATGCACAGCAGGCCTACAATGAGAACCATGCTGCCACAAGGAACATTATAGAACACACCATCGGCTACCACTGCCCGGACAGCTCTGGAGGAGCCCTGCAGTAGTCAGCTATCAATATTTGTGGTGGTCTGCTGCATGCTGCACAACCTGGCAATTATGATGGAACAGCCCTTGCCACCACCTATCAGCCAAGGAGCACAGGAGCAGGCGCAAAAGAAAAGAAAAAAGAAAGACCTGCATTTATATAGCGCCTTTCACAACCACCAGATGTCTCAAGGCGCTTTACAGCCAATGAAGTATTTTTGAAGTGGAGTCACTGTTGTAATGTACAAGAAAGAGGAGGAGGAGGAGGAAGTTCAACAGAAAGTGGAGGAACAGGAACAGGAAGGGAGGGATACAACATAGACAGCCCCTTTCTGCCCAGGCTCTACATGATCAAATAATTCATGAGCGATACCAGTAACCTCAACCACACCTCCCCATTTACCAACCATCCCACACTCCTTACCTTTCCTCTATCACTGACCATCACATTGTGCTCTTTCCAACAAAACAAAAATAAAAGCCAATGGAAAATGCACATTCCAATCCAAATGTATAATTAAATCATTAAATAATGCATACAAAAATAAACAAATCACCCTCGTGCTGATGACTATCAATTGAGGAGACTGCAGATGGCCTTGGAGGGTGTCCTAGAAGGACCAGCTGCAGACTGCACCATCTTGGCCTGGGCTACAGCAGTCTGGGCTGGCTGGCTGACAGGCAACAACAAGGGCACTGGAGGAGTGGCAGGGAACACAAATGCTGTCATCCTGAGATAGGACAGCAGGTTTGTACTCCATGGAGCCACTGCTACCCTCCTAGGGTGGCACCTCAGCAATCCTAGTAATCTGTTGGAGAACAGATTAATGGACTGCTGTGATGCCCTGGCAGCACCTTTGAACAGTGGTATCCAGATCCATGATGGCAGCATTCTGAGCTTGCAAGGCAGCAGTCTGAGTTTACATAGCAACAGTCTGAGCTTGCACTGCAGCACTCACACCTTTTATGAAAGCTGTTTGTGCTACAATGGAAGCTGAGACATTAGTCATCAGTTGCTGCATCATGGTGGGTTCCACAGGTGTGCTGATGGAGGTGATCACCCGTTCCATGTTGGAAGGGATGGGCTCCAAGCTCTGCGCACTGCCCTATGCCAAGTTGGTGCTGTTCTCCTCCATGCTCCTTGATATTAAGCGCAGGCTTTCTGGCAAGCTTTCCAGTGCACCATTCATTTGGTTATGTTCACCCATCTGCTTTCTTCTGTAGCCTGGCCCATTGAAGCCCTCATCTGAGTCCTCTACAACAGAACTAGTGTGCAACCTTGCCCTCCAGAGAGCTGGTACCTGCGCTATCCTTTCCCCCTGCCTTGGCTCCTGCGCAATTGTGCCTGGTGTCTCACCACATGCAGATCCTTCCTCTATCCTAGCCTCTAAAATATGCACAGTGTCAGTATTTGAGCTGGTGGCTATGATTGTGAGACCGAGTGATGGTGTCTCTTCATCTTCACTTTCTTATTCCTCTTCCTCCACTGACTGGGTAGGTTCCGGTTCTCACGTATCTGAAATGAAAAAGGGACAAGGGTTGGGTTGTGGTGAGGGGAGAGGAGAAAGTAAGAAGTGCATGGCTACACTATCTGCAGCCTCTCACTCAGAAGAGATTGAGGGATAAGTGAGAAGTTGGATGAGAGGAGGATTAGCTATGTGGGTACCCTCACCAAGGATCACTTCAGTACCGCCAGTGGCCATGGCCTCAGCGATGCCCCTTCCTGTGATGGCCAGCACTGTCTCCTCCATAGGGGTTAAAACATACAGGTGCACTCCTCCCCCTCCCATTCTTTCCTTCTGCCTCCTATTATACGGCACCTTCCCCTGCAAGAAAGAGGGAAGTGCGTTAGTGAGTATCGTGTAATATGTGTGGGTGATGTGGCTGTCATGGATGAATAGCTGCCAGTGTGTGCGAGCTGTGAATTGTGGGTGTGAGGCTTGCAACAGTGCCAAGTGTGAGGGTCAGGTAAAGCATATGAATTGTAGGGGGGAGTCCTGATTGATGGAGAATGTTGGTAGGTGAGTGATGGGGGTGTCGTAATTTGAGCAGTGGATGCGGCTAGTGATGCAGTTGGTAGGATATGGCATTTTAAGATGAACTCACTCACCTTTACAACTCATATGAGATCGCTAAACTTCTTCCTGCACTGCATCCATGTTCTTGGTGCAACACTCCTGACATTGACATTCACCGCTATTTCTTCCTACTGCCTCCTGAGCATGTATCTGGAAAGCTTCCTGCTCCTCTGTGGATACAGGACATCTTTCCTCTGTTTCACCTCTTCCACCAAGGCTTCCAGCGTATTATCACAAAACCTTGGTGTACACATGGTCAGACATTCTTCACTCTTTCACAGGACAGATTCACTTCTGAAATGACTTCCAGCACCTATTCCAGCCATAATGCACCTCCCTTTTAAGAGATGCAGGCTGCCTTTAAGTAGCACTGGCCACTCACGATATCGGGCCCATGCTGATGCGTGCAGCCAGTGAACAGCGCGGGGAGCACTGGCTGCACGCAGCAATCATTTCAAACAGCCGGCAGCACAAATTTAACGTGTTGCCTGCATCGCAGTGAACAGGCATGGGTTAATCGTGCATCATGATCCCTGTACTCATTTTCAGGGTTTATCCAACTTAACCCCCAAGCACTAGGGTTGATCATGTGGGCAAGAAATAAATGGAAAGCATTTACGATGTTTGGCATTAAATTAAACACATTTATCACATTTGGCACTTTGGTCTGTCATATGGGCCTAGAAATTTGGTTGGTAGCGCCAGCGATTAGCGCCTAAAGAGCCTGAGAATTGGGGCGTTACCCAATTTTCAGGCGGGCGCTGTGAATATAGCGCCACCTCCCATATTGAGTATCCTTTTAGCACCGGCGCTAACTCTTTGCGCGCGCCCGCGGGCACAGGCAGATCATGACGTCATTTCAGTGTGCAACGCCTTTTTGGTGCCCTGGATCGGATATTCGGTGGCGCCCGCAACCTTTCCGCCTGGCGCTATTAGTGACAGTTGGATGGAGCATTCCCAGGCCCTTCTCAGACTCGGGGGGCGCTAGTTAAAGGGGACAGCACTAGCATAAAAGCTGCAGCCATTTGGGCTGGCCATTCTGATCGTTGCTGGAGAGAGTTGCTGACCTTCTGTTGGACAGTTCTTTTCTCATTGAGCCTTTGGAGGCACTGGCACTGGCAGCTTGAGCACCCGGCTCCCGAGCTGGCGACGCAGCATCTGAAAGCAGGGAGGTGGAAGAGTGGCTTTAGCAAAAGGACAGCTTGGCAGCAAGGGATGCCAGATTGCGGCAAGGCTATGACATGGGTCCACAGTGAGAAAGCATGCAGGCGGGGGGAACAAGTGGAAGGAGACAGTTGTAAAAGGTGAGAACCTTACCATCGCTGTCGACAATGGGGTCGGCAGCTGCAGTGGTTACAGGACCACTCAGATGTCCTCCAAGAATCTGGTGGACTCTCTCCTCGAGATCCGTGAGAGTGACCACTTGTGGAGGTCCTCCACCGATGCGAAGCTGGTCTTTGCCAATCCTCACCAGCTTGGACTGCAGGGGAAAGGAGGGGAAGTTATGTTACCTGATGCCCTGAGTGATCATCTCACGCCCCCCATGGTGCAAGAACCCTTACATGATGCCTTGAGTCAAATGTGCATGTGTGTGCCCAGAAAGGGCCATGGGTGCTTGCTGGCAGATGGCCAATGGGGCACAGGCCACCCTGTAGCCATAAAGTCAGGTGCAAATGAAGGGATGCAGAAGTTTGCAGAAACAACACCCACCCTCACGACCCGAGTGAGGTCGTTGAATTTCTTTCTGCATTGGACAGGGCTCCTGGTCACCATGCTGCTGGAGTTGACCCTCTGGCATACATCCCTCCAAGCTCGTCGGTAGTCCTTATGATTCGGCCTCCTGCCACTGTCTGGGTAGAGAACATCTCACCAGCGCTCCACTGCGGCCACCAATTGCTCCAGAGTTTCATTGGTGAAGCGCTCTGCTCTCTGTCTCACTTTCTCCATCTGGTCCAAGTTTTTAGCGCCAGAGTAGGGCCTGCGCCGAGTCTGAGGCCTGCAAGGCGCAGAGTGTGGATGCTGAAGCTGACTGACCCACCCCTTTAAGAGCTGGCCGGCGCCTGGAAGTCTCGTGGTCATCGGTAATTGAGAGCGCCTGCGCTGCGCCCGTCCGCTCCGATATTGGGTTGCGCCGGAAGTTTAGCACCTTAGGAGTCCCGTGTAATGCCTGAATTCGCGCCTCAATCACCTTTAGGGGCGATGCAACCCAATATCGCGCCAGGTGGCGATAAGTTGCGCCTGGCTATAAACTTTGCGCTGCGCCAATTCTAACGCCCCAAGCGGGGCTATACCCAATCTCTAGGCCATGGTTTCATAACCACTTCTGAATCTGCATTGTCAGAATATCATTGAGTTGGTGGTCTGAATAGTTTGAATATTCTTCAATGCAGGATGAAGGGAGTGGGGAAGAATGTAACAAGGACTGTTATGCAGAGGGGCTCCCTTTAACTTCTCAAGGAATGGTTATGAGAAGCTCAGCAGATTCGCTGAGCTAGAAGTTGATTCCTGATATCTCTGGCTGCAAGGTGTTGAGGTGGCCCTCCTTCATCTGGTGCTCCATCTTCTTCCCTCAGTCTTCTTAGTCTGATGACGAATTATACTGCTGATACTCTGCCTCCTCCAAATGCAAGCCTCTTTGTAATACGATGTTAAGTAATATGTAGCACACCACAACAATGTGTGGCACACCACAACATTGTGCGGCACACCACAACAATGTGCGGCACACCACAACAATGTGTGAGACGCTATCTGGGACATATTGTAGGGTGTCACTGAGCAGTCAAGACACCTGAACCTCTGCTTCAGCATTCCTACGGTGTATTCTATAATGATCCTGGTTGTCTCCAGCTTTCATTTTATCTGTGCTGCTTGGGCACGGTTGGGTGTCATTAGTCAAGTCTGTGCGGGGAATCCCTTGTCCTAGAATTCCTCACAGGGACAAATACTGGGGTAAACTGTCTCAGGATAAAACCATTGTGTCAGCTCCCTGGGTACCTTGCACAGACTTGCATGGTGGTGTTCCTATGATCAGCCACTAGCTGTGCATTGATGGAGTGGTATCACAGATGTTGCCAACGCATTTTCTGGTGCCCTGATGGCAACACATGGTTTTAATTAATCACGACCTGCATGCGAGAAAAGCCAGCCACTGCTGCAAAGCCCTGAGCTCTGTCCTGTTTACTGCTGAGGTTAGTGGGAAAGGTAATGTACTGCTCCACCCCAGAGAAGAGGGCATCAGTCACCTGCTTAATGCAGTTGTGTACTGCAGTCTGTTATATGCAGCTGATGTCCCCTGCAGCAGTCTGAAAGGATCCAGTGGCAGGGAAATTCAGGTCTGCAGTGACTTGGACCGCCATTGGCAGAGCCCGCCCCTCTGGACCAGCAGGCAGCAGATCCTGTTGTCGGGGGGCTGCAGAGGTCTGCGACAGCCTGCCTGGAGAAGCGCAGCCTCATGCTGCGCTGGTCCTCAGATAGGTGCAAGAAGGTGACTCTTGGCCTGTGCACACTGTGGGCTGGGTGGGTATAACCTCCTACAAGCAGCCTGCCTCACCTGCTGTCTTCTGAGAGGCCCAGCTGTTGCTGAGGCTGCTAATTCGCCTCCAAATCTTGCTTCATCCAGAATAAAGTAGCAATAGGGCTGTAAGGCAAACAAAAAGTGTGCAAGCAGCAATCTTGAAGCTAGAAACTCTCCAGCAACACAGACAGCCAAAGATCCTGGGATCCAGTGAGCTGCAGCTGAGAGCCCCTTTTATACAGTTTCAGGAGCTGTCAGACACCAGTCCCAACAGGTTTTACTGGCGGATCCAGGACTGGATGAGGCTTCCGTAATTTAGGCATGGGGTTTGTGTATGACATGATCAGAGTGCGATTTTGGCATTATCAGAGTGCAGTTTTGACATGATCAGAGTGCGATTTTGAAATGATCAGAGTGCAGTTTTGACATGATCAGAGAGTGATTTTGACATGGTCAGAAAGCGATTTTGACATGATCAGAGAGCGATTTTGACATGATCAGAGTGCGATTTTGACATGATCAGAGAGCGATTTTGACTTGATCAGAGAGCGATTTTGACTTGATCAGAGTGCGATTTTGACATGATCACAGTGCGATTTTGACATGATCACAGTGCGATTTTGACATGATCAGAGAACGATTTTGACATGATCAGAGTGTGATTTTGACATGATCAGAGTGCGATTTTGACTTGATCAGAGTGTGATTTTGACTTGATCAGAGTGCGATTTTGACATGATCAGAGTGCGATTTTGACGTGATCAGAGTGCGATTTTGAGCTGCTAATGAAGATCTCGTTCACTTGGACAAGCGCCTCTAACAAATGAAAAAATAGTGAGTTCAAATAGTGGCAGGCAGAAACAGCTTAGGAATGCTGTGGGCAGCACTTAGACGTGGATGTGAAGATCAGGCGAGGCCACGGTTGATCTTAGCAATGTTGCCTCTCACAAGCCAGATAGTCTGCAATAGTCTGCGAACACACATCATATATGCTCACACATTAAGAACTGTGAGGTAGCTGGAAATTGTCACCATCTGTGGAACTGTACCACTGCAAAGTGAAAAATTGGGTGTTGGAAACTCATGAAACATCATGGGGTTCAAAAATGTAGTCCCAAGCATGTAGAAAATATTGACGATAGATTTGTATGTTCAGTGAATATTACTTGGCAATTTTTTTTTAGCAAATAACGTGCTTTGATGAAATGATTGTTTGCTATAACCTGTATATGAAGTAGTTGACCTATTTTATTTTTTAAATAGCAAACACGGCATTTCAACCAAATGCATCAACTGATTTATTAAAAAGAACACAGAAAGTAATTTCTGCTCGTGTATATTCAGTGAACAGATAGATCTCTCGTCAATATTTCGCACATGCTCTGAGCTGCATTTTTCAAAGTAAAATAACATTGTATGATGCCCCGCAATGAGGTGTTACTATCGGCAGGAAAGAAAAAAAGAGCAAAGCAAGCAGTTGAAAATGGGATATTTTTGAACACTTGTTCGATACAACTGAAGCATGACTTGCATTAATCAAACTACAAGCCAGAACAGAGCCAGCATATTTAGGTACAGTGGAAATCGAACCTGGTGGGAAACAAAAGCAGTTAAACACTTCTTAAAATCCATAAATTAAAAAAAGGCCCACGGGTGCTCAATAAATTAACTAACACAATCGTATGAAGCTGAATTCCCCAGGCAAGACAAGCTGCTGACAAGCAGTTACAAAAGGCAAAAATTATCCATCGATGCCAACAAGGAATCCAACAATACAAGGAGCCATAATGATATTCTGAATTAAATCAGACCTGTGTACCCAGCCGTAGCAAGTTTATATGCCAAGTCAAAAAGATTAGCTATCCAAATGCGGTTCTATCGTGCAATACATCATAAAATATTTAAGCGCATAAACACATATAGCAGTGATAATTTATTGTTCTGAAGAATGCAACATAAACTGTTTGTTTGAATGTTTCCTTTCCCATCTGTACCATTTGATTCTTTTTCACTTTAGAAAATCTTTGGTCCTTAGACATAGTTACAAGCAAGTAAAGTCAGACAGCTTTTGTCTAGCCGAAAATTTTAAACTTCATCATAAATTCCATTTTATACTCACAGATTTTTTCTCTTTTCTCGGAAGTATTCCTTTTACCATTTGCACCCAACTAACTTGAGATGGCTAAGTACATTCTATTAAATATATCCTCCCAATGCATAAAGGTGCAACAAGGGAAGTCTGAGCATCTATTTTTAAGTTAAATTCAAATAACAATTTAAGCTTATAAGCTTATTTTGTGATTTAATAGGAGCACAGAGAATTAGGTTATTTTATAAAAGAAGCAAATGCTTCTGAAATTGAAGTGCAAAAGACCTCCGCCAATATTGTGAAACACATCTATGGTAACAGCTCGTTATTGTACTTATAGATTCACAGCACTAACAAAGGTCATTCGCCTTCTACCCTGTTCTGAAAAGTGCTCATTAAGATTTTGGTTCAAAATGTTTGATTTTCCACGTTTAATTAATTAGTTTAATCACAGATAACAAATACACAGCCTAGCTTTTTCACCTGCCCCGCCAATTTTCCAGCGGCCTGGGGTGGGCGCCAACAGAAAAATGTTCCACTGATCACCCAACAGCACTCTCATTTTCTGGTGTCTGAATCCAGTCACCTAAAACTTTCAGCTTATATGTGGGTAGGCACATACAAATTAAATTAAAAACAGTAAAATACAACCTCTGCAGCATTCCCCACTGTTTGCAGCAACTGAACACTGGATACTGGGGCTGACAGTATGGCTCCACCTTTCAGCGTTCCATGGTTGGCAGAGGAGGCTTTGAGGGTTTTTTTTTGAAAGAGGGACCTCTGCAATATACCTGGATCTGGATCCATAGAACCTTGATTAAACCACATTTAGAGTACTGTGCACAGTTCTGGTCTCCATATTACAAAAAAGATATAGAAGTACTTAAGAAAGTGCAAAAAAGAATTTACAAGGATAAGTGGGTACAACTTTCAAGAAAGACTGAACAGGAAAGACTTAGAGGTAACCTGATAGAGGTCTTTACAATTATGAAAGGGTTTGATAGGGTAGGTATGGAGAAGATGGGGGGGAGGGTGGGACATCCCCATAGTAGCCGAAAATCCTGTCTTGTTGCTGATGAGCTCGCATTTGAAAATCCAGGCCGCAATCTTGAAGCATTCCTGTCAGAATTTGTTTTAAACATGGATTGCTATATATATATAGTGAAAAATAATAGAAAAATAACTACAACACTTTACTAATCTTTACGGAGAATTTTCTTTTCAGACATTTACCCTGATCTACATCAGTTTTGCTCATCAGTTACTCAATCCGGCAAAATGCAGTGACATTATGCCCTAATACAGTATATGTTTTCATAATTAAGTATTGATTGTTCTGTGCACTATAGTATATAAAAACTATGCTAATATGTTTGAAGAGATTATGTCACAAGCGCATCTGGTCATGGACATCTACTGTTCCATTCTGGTCTAGTGAAAGTAGCGACAGTCTGATTTTCTTCTTCAGTCATTTGATCTTGGGTCTGCTATTTATTTTTATTTCCAATTTTTAATTTAAATTCTCCAGGCTCTTCTCCATCACCCCTTTGCGATATGACCTTCTGAACCTAAATTAGTTAGCTTATCCACATTTTGCCTCAGACGTTCAATCAACAAGTGTTCAATATTTCCTATATCATAAACTGCATTTTGTCATACCAAATTTATCACAGCAACGTGTAATTGCATCACGGCTGAAGCACTGCTCATCCTCCCAGTCAGACTCTTGGTCAAAGCTGTAATAAATTTGGTTGTTTGGGTATTTATTTTTGCCTTCAAAACATATAAAAGGGAGATGTTAACTCACTCCGCCCAGTGGAAATGGGGCAGTAGCAGAGTTAAAATGGCGATGGTGGACTCACCATTCTGTTCGCTTTCTGCCTCCATTTATCCCAGGCCTTTTGTTGGGTGGTTGAGGAACTCATCTGAATCAGGCAGGAGCCTCATTAATCTAGGCAAGTCCAGGTCCGATTATGTACAGAAGGCCCTGATGCAATTTTAACGGCCTACTGGCTGGTGGGTGTATCGTGGATAAAACCTGGCAGTACTGCAGATGATCTCGAAAGGGTAAATGTTAAAATTATTTTTGTGGGGTCAGGAGGAGTGGATGTGTTGCTAAAAGTGCCACTAAAAATGATGACGGAAAATGGGGCAGTGCAAAAATGTGCAGAGATCCGGCTTAACTGATTTTGGCTTCATTTCTCATTCAGGGTTATCCAATTTGCACTCATAAATCAGGCAAGCCTAATGAGAACATCTAGGCTACAATATTTATATATTAAAAAATCCTGTGCACCAATTGTATCTTCATACAGGTTTTTATGAAGTGTGAACCCAGGGATGTAACTTGTAAATTCATTTCTGCAGATCTATTTCAATAATTTTAGGTACATCTTGACTGGTGGAAAGACAAAATTCAAATATTGAATGTTATGGCTCTACCAATAAAGTGGGTGGGGGAATCTCGATAGAGCTTGTTCATTATGTACAGGTTAAGGGCTGTTAATTTTAGATATCCACGCTTGATTGAAGATAAAGTCAGAGACCAATGGTGTGAGGAATCCGGACATGAAGGCAGATGGAGTAGGGGGGTTTTCAGTGTAGTTTGTGGAACAGTGACTGTATTAAAGGACTGATTAACTGTCACTTTCTGCACCAGTGGGAATCTGGTGCTACGACTGTGATGAATTAATGCTGCCTTAAAAAAATATTAGGAGGGGGACAGATGTCCCAGGGGTGTTATCCCGTGGATGCATACACTGCACATAAAGAATAAATCATACTGTTTAATAATATAACTTTACACTGTGTAACAATAAATTATTGGAAACTTTTGTAACTGTTCTGTTATCTTTATGTTTTTGATTTCTAAAAATAGTACAGCAACATCAATATATGTTCTCATCAATAATGATACATGCTTTGATAGTCTTTATTTGAAACTGTATCATTTAGAGTGATGGGGTTGTTTTCCAAGTAGTGAATCTGCTGATTACACAGCCTCCTAGGAACAAGAGTGGAAAGACGTCTATCTATAAAATGGCCTTAGAGATTTTTAGCTTTTCAAATAACTTGTCAAGTAATTGTGGTATTGGCATGCAAATAAATGCACATAAATATTGAGGCTCTTTTCAATTAAAGTCAAGGGGGGAAAAATTCAGTTGTTTGCACCTCCCATTAGCGCCTTAAGAGGGCGCTAATGGGGCGCAAAGCAACTAGCGCCCAGGCGCGGCGATGTTTGCGCCGCTCGCGAAATTAACTAGACATTTTGTGGTGGCGCTAAACACTACCGCCACGATCTCCCGCGCCAGCAGATCATGACATCAGTCGAGCGCCCCGGACTGGATATTGAGTGGCGCCCCCTGCCTTACCGCCTGCCGTTAGCAACGACAGGTTGAGGGGAGCGTTTTGCAGTCAGAAAGGGACTGGGGTTGTGCTATTTAAAGGCGACCGCTTCCTGCCTTTTTTTGTTGGTGACATTTTTGCACCACGCATTCTGAGAGAGAGAGAGGGACTTCTGGAGCGACTCAATGCTATGTGAAGGAGTTTTGGGTACTGAGCAGCACTTTGCAGGTTCATTTTGATTTGCCCTTCCTTGTATCGATTTAGAAGAGACTGTGGGGGCTGCACTCTGAGGTCTTTCCCTGGGTCTCTCCATTGTTCTTTCCAGCAGATTTGATGTACAGGTCTCTCCAGGCTGAGACTCAAGGCTGCAATGAGTAGGATGTGGATGGAGAGCAAGATCGACCCTCCCCTTTAAGATAAAAACAGAAAATGCTGGAGAAACTCAGCAGGTCAAGCAGCATCTGTGAAGAGAGAAACAGAGTTAACGTTTCAGGTCGATGACCTTTCATCAGAACTCCCCTTCAAGAACTGAGCAGCACCAGTGTGTCTGTGTTCCATTGCTGACTGACATCACATGAGCTTCGCCAGTGCTCTGAGGTAGCGCCTCGCTCCTCGGCCTTTGCGCCTTAAGACAGGTGTGAGGCGCCTGATTTAGCGCTCCAATCACCTCCAGGGGCGATAAAAGCCAAGTTTGTCGTCGGAGGCAATAATTAGCACCAGGTGTTAAACTTTGTGCACGGCTGATAATGGCGCCCCAAATGGGGCAATACTGAATATTTCCCCCAAGTAACTTAAACATTAAGTACATATGCCTAGAGAGGACTCATAAAATTATTTATTGTCCTAAAACTTGAATATTAGAAAAAACTTTAACTGAATATTCTAAGTAGCCTTTGGGTAGTTCACAAGGTGTTAAAAGGCAAATGGTGCCAGGTGCATTTAATGTTTTCAGGTATTTTGCAACCTAGATTTTGTTTACTAAAAGGTACGCCGCGAATATGCAGTCTCCAGATATTACAATCGTTACATCAGCAAAGACATGCCGATCCAGGCTGACTTGAACAACCTACCACCAATCCGTCTCAAATCTAGAAGGTCATTTTGGACTGTCACCGAAGCCCTTCAGCGATCTCCCCTCAGCCTTGATGACTGATGGCGAATTGCTTGGAAGAACTGCGACATACAGAATGGATTCCTTATAGAGGACACCACAGTACAACCTGAAGAATCAAATCTTCCTCACAAACAGTGGACAACCATCAACTGCCACAGCTGTCAGCTGTGGCTCAGTGGGTAGCACACCCGCCTCTGAGTCAGAAGGTCGTGGGTTTGTAGGATTCGCAAAATTGAACTTTACATTATAAAGGGTGAAATGGCAGAAGAGGCCATGTTTTTAAAGACTGTTTTAAAAGAAGCCCAGGAAAAGGGGCATACAAAATGGCCACCATACCACGTGACCGGCTTATTGGGACATTTTAAAATGGTTCCTGCGAATCCTCGGACGGCTTTGTGGATTCAACCCACAGTAAGTTCTGGAAGCCGTTTCTGAGAGAACGAAACCAGACCCACCCATATACATATGGATTAGATGCAGATCCAGTCAAGATTGGCCTGGAGACAGAGGCCATCTAAATGTTGACCCAGACAAAAGGGGACAATTTCTTATTCATGAGAACAACACCAAGGACTAGATAACGAGATCAGCAGGACATTAAAAACAATGAAGGTCATTCCAGACCAGAGATGGGCCTTTACTGGCCATCTAAAACATTTTAAAATATAATAACTACCCCGCCGTGCTCCCAGCCCGCCAAAAGTTAAACAAAGACTAACCTGATTTTGGGCGGGAAGTGGAGGCTCCTGAAGGAAAGGTATAATTGGAGGAGTCGGAGTTGGACACCCTCAAGGAGACACACAACCGAGTGGCAGTGGGTGAAGAGGAGTCACTTCGGGAGAAGATCAGCAAACTCCTCTCCACCATCGGAGGAGGAAGAAGAATTAAGCCAACATCAAGAAGGTCGTTCGTCGTCGGCGTCCTGCCCCGGGGAAAAACATCGGGAGATCATTGACCATCCCCGGGCCGTTGCCAAAACGAGAGCCAACTTAGGGGAAGAGACAAAAAGATAAAACCCCGAGAGAAGAAACCTTCCAGCCACTCCGGCTCGGGAAGAGACGAAAATTAAACTGAAGGAACCTATATGAAGACCAGCACAAGGCTCCTCTGACCGGGGTCGAGCCGACGATCCCCAACCCCGCCGACATCCAGGCCCACCGGTGTCCAGCCACCCCAACCCCCACCTCAGGAGAGAGGTGCGGCGCAGCTCGCTGGGGCTCCACGATCCACGTGGAGACGGAACACCTGAAAGGATCAAACGCAGACTGGTTCAAAACCTTGCAATTCCTAGTTGGATTGGTGTGCATGTTTCTGGCCCTTCACAATCAGATCTAGATAGGTTTAAGGGGGTGGATTTAAGGGTACAATTAACATGAGTTGTTGTCCCTCGATGTTCCGTGTGTTTCCTAATTTCATGATGATTTTTGTAGAGTATAAGATGCCTGTATTTGCCTTAGTTAGTATTGTGTCGTTATGATTTGTTTGTGTTTTTCCCTCCCATGTACTCTCTTATCTGCTTGCATTTGATTTATTTTTCCTTATGCAATAAAATTTCATTTCATTTCATCAAACTTGGTCTACAAGAGTTTTGTCTACATTGTAGTTCCTGCCCCAAAGTCCAGAGTATAGCATCTAAGGGGCGAATGGGTCGAACCACTCAAGGTTTTACTGTGCAAGAGAGAGAGGCCTCTAGAGAGACAAACCTCTGCGATCTAAAACCCCTTACAGAAAATGGCGACCGCGGCAGGACTCTGGCAGCATGATTGCAATGTAGTAGATCCAAGTTTGAATGGTCGAAATGCAATGGATGAGAGGATAGCGGATTATGTCTTTGGCAAGGTAAATCTCACTAAACAGTGGATTTCCGATCTCTTACTGGATGGGCGTCCGGTGGACGCAGCCATCAGGTGGACAGAGAGCAAAGAGCATAAGAAGTCAGTGGAGAAGGCAGTGTGGCTGATGTGTTACAAGAAGCAGGTCCAGATCTTGGACCGGGTCGTTGCAACACAGGCAGCCAGGATCACAACCCAGGCAGCAGAGATAGAGGTAAAGGCCATGGGTGGGGAAAAACTCATCATAGCGCTTCAAGCGCTAAATCAGGAACGCCAAGTGGTAGCTAGTCAACATCAGGCTAGGATAGTGTACCTGGAGTGCCAGGTTACTGAGGCAAAGATCAGTGAAACGAGGATCCAGGAGAAAAACACCCGCCTCGCACAACAGCTAAGAGCGCAGGAGGAGAGAGTAGTGGAGGTTAAGGCAGCTTACAAGCTAGCCGTCGAGCACGGGTTGGATAGCACAGACCACGGCCCCTGCCAAAAGACCATAGAGGACCTAAGAACAGCCCTGGTAAAGGCAAAAGGCATGGTGTGTCTCGTCAGCCCGAAAGCTAGTCACATGGACTTTTTAAAAGAATCAAAACAGCCAATTCCAGCTGAGGTAATTGTGGTACCAGCCACCGAGCCCTCAGCACCGTCAAGCTATAGTGAGACTTGGCCGGATAAGGAGGAGGTAGTGAAAGAGGAGGTAGCCGAGGTGGAGTGTGAGGAAGAAACACTGGTAGCAAAGCCGGGACCGGCACCAATGTGTCCCGCTCGGCACCAGAGGTTCAGTCCCAACGCTGCCAATGGCGATGTCGGACCCCACCAGAACCAGCTTGTGGTGCCCTACGCTGGCCCGCAATTAAGGTCCATGGTGAGCGACCTCACATGACTCACTGTAAAGGGAGATCCCTCGATTCATTTCAGGGAGATAGAGGAAACAGCAGCCATTAATGACTGCGATGAACAGGAACAGGTAAAACTGTTGCTTTTCTCACTGGATTGCACAATCCTTCAGTGCCTCTCAGTGGATGGTAAGAGGGGACGGAAAGGGTATGCGGATCTCAGGGAGGAAGTTTTAGAAGTAATGGGAGTGGACAACGGTAGTCCGTTCGACCGTGTAGAAGGGACCGTGTAGCTATCTGGAGAACCCCCACGGGTTTTCGCAGAAAGGCTGTGGCCAGTGTATCGACGCAGCTGTCCGGGTATGCCTGAATGGGCTGCAATGAGCGGTGAACAGCGGGTTCATTGGCTCCATTGCTTGGTTACCAACAGCTTGCCAGAGATACGGGCCCTAGCCAGATCGTGGTTTGATCCCCAAGGTCCCGGCGTCACGGAGGAGACGGTACTCCATCAGCTAAATGTTGCGTACAAGAATTGTAGAGGTCAGGAAACACCTCCCCAGAAGGGAAAGATGCATGAGGCAAAACCCGCAGCCCCAAGCCAGAAGGAGTGGCGTCAGGAGGGGAATCGCCCTGTCCAAGCCAAGCTCAATTGCTACGGGTGTGGGAAGGATGGACATTGGCGCAAGGATTGTAGAAATCCGTGGAAGGATAATAAAGGGAGATTTCCCGCAGCCCAAGCCCAAACCCACACTGCCGCCCCAGCACCAGCCCAAACCCAAGCAGTAGCTCCGGCCCCAGCACAAGGAGCCGGTGCAGTTATGGATCCCGCTGCGATTGAATCAATCATAGAGACAATGTGGTCTCTGATGATTTCACAGGGGAAAATAGCTGTCACCACTGGTCTTGTCGCTCCCGAAACCCCGACCGCTGTGCCCAAATGACTAGCGCTGGCGCAGCATGTTTACTTGTGTGCGCTGCGATACGATATATGGAGGCGACCCCTCATGGAGATGGAAGTGCAGGAGGTAAAAGGGACCTATTTGTTGGATACGGGGGCATCGTGCACCGTGATCCACACAGATAACCCCACCGCCTCGCCTCTGTCCACCGGGGTTCCATATATTCTGTCAGGCTTCACAGGCAAGGAACAGGCTGGGGCACATTCCATTCCCCTCTCCATTCATTTAGGACCACTCCGCACCAAGTGGAGGTGTATACTGATGAAGTGGGAGGTGGATAATGGGAAAGGGATCCTCGGGTCCGATTTTTTGGTCGAACACGGGATCCTCGTGGACCTAAGAAACCATTGTCTCTGGGGAGCGGGTACGAATGTGGAAGAGATAGAAAGTGTTAAGGGAAACCCAACGAAGGCGCGGGTTGGCCGGCGAGAAGTAAAATTCTTGGGTCTAACCCTATGCGCTGGCGAGAGAGCTCTAGACCAGGATGATAGACCGGAATCGGTGGAAAATCCACCGGTCTACGCCACTCGCGCAGTGGAGGTGTCCCGACGCAACAAGTGGTTTTGCATGAAGCGGTGCAAACTGTTTAAACCGGGTACAAGAGCATCAGCAACCGAAGCCAGGTCTGAGGGTAAAGATCATCAAGCTGAGGCGCGCGATGAGTCACAGACCACACAAGCTGGCGTTGTAGCCTGCTTGGAAGGAGAAGCTGCCCCGCCCACCTGGGGGGAGGCTTCCCCTATGGCCTGGGACTCGGACGAAGAGGAGCCCGAACAACAAGGCCCCGCCCTCGACATGATTCTGGAGGAGGTGGAGTCGGAGGACGGAGGTCCCGCCCTCGACTCAAGCGTGGGGGAGGTAGAAATTGGGGGCGGAGATTCTCCACCTGTAGGGACAGGTGAGGAGGAGTTGTCTGCCACAGACCCAAATCCCGAAGGGGTGGAGCCTGAGGGGAGGGAGCCGAAGCCCACAGTCGTGGAAGAGCCACGGGCTGTGAGGGCTAATGTCCCACCCGAAGGTCCACCCGCCAAGGGAGCCGACCCAAATCCCAAAAGGGCGGAGCCTGAGGGAAGGGGGCCGAAGCCCACAGTCGTGGAAGAGCCATGGGCTGTGAGAGCTAAAGTCCCACCCGAAGGTCCGTTCGCTAAGGGAGCCACGCCCAAAGTACCTTTTCGCAGGTCGACTCGAACGCCTCAGCCAGTAAAACCTTGGCCCGAGTCCACCGCTCCCAGTAAACGCCGACTTGAGAAATCCTTCACAAAACGCAGTCCCCGATTAACAGCAAAAGGCTGCGGGGAACCCAAGCCACAGGTCACTGCAGCCCCGCCACAGGGAGTGGCGAGCTGCAGTCCAATCAGGGATTAGGCAAGCCGCCCGGGGACGGGCGGCGCTGTACATAAGTTAAGTTTAAGTTTAAGTTTAAGGTGTGTAAATATTAAAAGGGGATTAGAGTTTAAGTAGTTTTAAATCTGCCCAGTATGTGTGTAGTTTTGGATCGAGGTCGAAAGACCCGATCATGCCGTCACCTAAGCCAGAATCTCTCGGGAGCCTGGCTATTTTGTGTGATTTGTTGCAGGAACCAGGAGAAAGATGAGAGGGATCCTCGTTGCATTCGTGACGATCGGGTGGAGCTGGGCCTATCGGGGCCACACCAAGGACTCCACGATTTACGGGTGCTCTGGCAACAGAGGCCCCGTCGCGACTGATGGAACCGGCCCACGGGACGCTGAAGAGACTGCCATGTACTTCCATGAAGGAAGATGGCCAGGCTGGCTGGGGTCGAACTCTACTGAATACTCCAGCCAGACGGGGTTTGCGTACAGAGAGACATCTCTGGTGTGCCCCAGGGTGCGGATCTTTGCACCCAGAATAAGCATCACCGTAGGAAGGAGGATTTGCCTGGAGTGCAGTGGACATGTACCATTGGATCGTTGGTGGTGGCTGCGCAAGTTGAGCAGCACCATGAAGAACTCCACTGTGGAGTGGGAGAGACTGGGTAACAACACCCATTGGACGATTACGGGAACTCATGGGGGGTTGAGTGTCTGTTGGGACAAATGGTGGGAACCAGATGAGGGGATCTACATCTGTATGTGGGGTTCAGAACGCGCTTGCCCCACAGGCGTTTCCATCTTTTTCCAAAGAAGGTGGCAGGATGCTGGACAAGGAGTGAGGTGGGACGTCAGCACATGGGCATGCGGAGTCCCATACTCTCAGATCCCAGTAAATGCGACTGAGCTCATCACCCGACCCCGCAGGCCCCTGCCCACAATTCCAGTAGCAATAGCCCTCAAGGAAGGGTGCCCCACCACGACAAAGGGACCCGGGAACGGATTGGTATTGGTACCCACAGGTCAGGTACAGTACCAAGGGGTCCACTACGCAGTGGCTTCAGTGATTTTAAACCTCACCGAGGTACGATTGCCAGAGTGGTGCCCCAAGGAAACAGAACAATTGTACCAGGTCCTGTTATCAAACATGTTTAAACAGTTTTACGAATTCGACTTTGCCGATTTCGACAGAGCCAAATTGTACACCACACCACATGAGGTCTTGGACAGAGTAGGGAGACAAAGAAGGGGTGCAGTAAATGATATTTTCACAGCTTTTAACACAGGAACTTCCGTCACCAACACACTGGATGACGTGGAGCTGCAAACCCAAATCAATGGTTTAAAAACACAGTTAAGGAAGATACTGACTGATGAGAATAAGGTAGTGGGTTCTGAGTTACATGAGGACCAGGCCATGACACTACACTTAAAAGAGGTTATAGCTGAGCTGGAGAAACATGCCAAAACAGTAAATGCTCTCATCAGGGAGGATCGGAATGCATCCGATCAGGCTGCGCAGAACGAACCTTGTGTGCTGTACGGGGCGTGGTTACTGGGTGAGGGCCGCAGTAATCTGGAGGATTTAACACAAGGTTTAGTCCCCTCCTTGATCAGCAACAAGCAACTCGCAGCCCTCCACCCTTTTGAGAATACATTGAGTCCATGCCAGCTCAGACTAGCTTCAGAGGCCTACCCAGTCCCAATGGACTGTGGACAGTCTAATCACACCATTATGGGTATAGTGGTAAGAATGCCGGTGATGTGAAAGACAGCAAAGTCCGCCCCGGTATACAGGGTGGAGAACATTGGCGTCATTCAGGGGGGTGCGCATATTCGCTACACGGGGGTCCCACCTTACGTCATTCGATGGGAGCATGCAATGATGGGTACCGACCTCGCGGGGTGCTGGAGCCGGGGAGCACACATCATCCTGTGGCCCCAGCACTTGAATGCCCATTCAAAACCACAGTGCGGGTTCAGAACTGCTGGCGCAAAGCCTATAAATTGCACCATGGAGGCAATGGCACAAGGCCATGTGCCCCCGCAGGTGGCATATATAGGAGGTGGGACGTACTGTGTCACCACTGCAGTGCCCCACTACCAGCATGGACAGCACGGTTGGTGTCTGGTTAGTGACAGCAGCTTATGTTTCAAGCCCAGGGCAGAAGTTCAAGTGGCCCAAGAGCGAATTGTCCCCATTCCTGAACCTTCCACTGTTCACATCACTGTTAAAGCGAATTTCACCGATCTGTAACGATTCGTTGCACATTTTAGATATATCATTCCCCCTCTCCCTGAACACCTCACCAAGATATTAAAAGCCATTGTTGTTTCACAGAAACACTTCTACACACTGGAGCAGAAGACTTTAGAGATAGGGGCAGACATATTGGACATAGTGACCCCCACCGTGGTGGGACCTGTTAACTAATATAGAAGTCCCTTCCTGGATTAGGATAGCCTCCCATGTTCTTGTAGTGTGCCAGGTTATCATTGTAGTTTATTTACTGTTTGTACACTGTAAAAAGGTCAAACATTCGCAAAGGTATGAGAATAGAGGGGAATGGAGGGAGAAGAAGAGGCACCCATTTAGATTTTGCTGCTTTGTATAAAGTTAAAACTTTCCCTCCCTCCTCTGTATTATTTTTGATATGTATTCATGTGCATTTTTGAATTTTTCGTGTGTGTACTTTATTTTATTATTGAAGTCTTATTAGATGTGATGTTATTATGAAAAGGGTAATGTGTATGCACTAGGTGATGTAGGGGTATAAGGACCCCCTCCACGCCTGGAAGTAAGTTGTTAGATTTTTAACTCCAAGGTATTGCCATCTGTAGATGCTCAATGTACACTAGATTTTTCTGAATTGGGAAATGCATGTGTCATGGGGTCATAGATAGGTAAATACTGGGGATGGTTTGATTGTGGAATGTCAGAAAATTTTGCTCACCCAGAATTATGATACTTCAAGCAAGTTACAGTATCATCAGGGGGGAGTGTAGGATTCACAAAATTGAACTTTACATTATAAAGGGTCAAATGGCAGAAGAGGCCATGTTTTTAAAGACTGTTTTAAAAGAAGCCCAGAAAAAGGGGCATACAAAATGGCCACCATACCACATGACCGGCTTATTGGGACATTTTAAAATGGTTCCTGCGAATCCTCAGACGGCTTTGTGGATTCAACCCACAGTAAGTTCTGGAAGCCGTTTCTGAGAGAACGAAACCAGACCCACCCATATACATATGGATTAGATGCAGATCCAGTCAAGATCGGCCTGGAGACAGAGGCCATCTAAATGTTGACCCAGACAAAAGGGGACAATTTCTTATTCATGAGAACAACACCAAGGACTAGATAACGAGATCAGCAGGACATTAAAAACAATGAAGGTCATTCCAGACCAGAGATGGGCCTTTACCGGCCATCTAAAACATTTTAAAATATAATAACTACCCCGCTGTGCTCCCAGCCCGCCAAAAGTTAAACAAAGACTAACCTGATTTTGGGCGGGAAGTGGAGGCTCCTGAAGGAAAGGTATAATTGGAGGAGTTGGACACCCTCAAGGAGACACACGACCGAGTGGCAGTGGGTGAAGAGGAGTCACTTCGGGAGAAGATCAGCAAACTCCTCTCCACCATCGGAGGAGGAAGAAGAATTAAGCCAACATCAAGAAGGTCGTTCGTAGTCGGCGTCCCGCCCCGGGGAAAAACATCGGCAGATCATCGACCATCCCCGGGCCGTTGCCGAAATGAGAGCCAACTTGGGAGAAGAGACAAAAAAATAAAACCCCGAGAGAAGAAACCTTCCAGCCACTCCGGCTCGGGAAGAGACAAAAATGAAACTGAAGGAACCTATATGAAGACCAGCCCAAGGCTCCTCTGACCGGGGTCGAGCCGACGATCCCCGACCCCGCCAACATCCAGGCCCGCCGGTGTCCAGCCGCCCTGACCCCCACCTCAGGAGAGAGGTGTGGCGCAGCTCGCTGGGGTTCCATGATCCACGTGGAGACGGAATGCCTGAAAGGATCAAACGCAGACTGGTTCAAAACCTTGCACTTCCTAGTTGGATTGGTGAGCATGTTTCTGGCCCTTCACAATCAGATCTAGATAGGTTTAAGGGGGTGGATTTAAGGGTACAATTAACATGAGTTGTTGTCCCTCGATGCTCCGTGTGTTTCCTTATTTCATGATGATCTTTGTAGAGTATAAGATGCCTGTATTTGCCTTAGTTAGTATTGTGTCATTATGATTTGTTTGTGTTTTTCCCTCCCATGTACTCTCTTATCTGCTTGCATTTGATTTATTTTTCCTTATGCAAAAAAATTTCATTTTGTTTCAGCAAACTTGGTCTACAAGCGTTTTCTCTACATTGTAGTTCCTGCCCCAAAGTCCAGAGTATAGAATCTAAGGGGCGAGTGGGTTGAACCACTCAAGGTTTTACTGTGCAAGAGTGAGAGAGAGCGAAACCTCTGCGATCTAAAACCCCTTACAGGTTCAAGTCCCACTCCAGGGACTTGTGCACATAAAGCTAGGCTGACACTCCAGTGCAGTGCTGTGGGAGCGCTGCACTGTTGGAGGTGCCGTCTTTCAAATGAGACGTTAAACTGAGGACCCCTCTCAGGTGGACGTAAAAGATCCCATGGCACTATTTCGAATAAGAGTAAGGGAGTTATCCCTGGTGTCCTGGCCAATATGTCTCCCTCAACCAACATAACAAAAACTGGTTATTATTACATTGCTGTTTGTGGGAGCTTGCTGTGTGCAATTGGCTGCTGCGTTTTCCACATTACAACAGTGACTACACTTCAAAAGTACTTCATTGGCTGTAAAGCGCTTTGAGACATCCAGTGGTTGTGAAAGGCGCTATATAAATGCAAGTCTTTCTTTCTTTCTCGGAACCGGTCATAGTAGATGCTACCACCTTCTCTATAGATGGAAGATTAAAGCATCCCCATCATGCGACTGTGGAGCTCCTAATCAGACCCTGGAGCACATCATTGAGCATTGCCCTCAGAGGAAATTCGCAGGCAGCCTACAAGATATTCACGCTGTTACACCGGAAACTTTGGCCTGAATATCTGACTTAGATATTGACATTTGATTTGCTTTGCTACTGCCATAAGAAAGATGAAGAAGGTTACTATGAAGTCAGAAGAGAGAAAAACATTCCCTTAGTTTAAACCTTCAAATGCATCAAAAGGAAGCATGCAGAGTTAGGTAATTTCTATTCAAAGTACTTACCTTGTGAATGAAGTGCCTCATTGCCCGAATATAATGCATAGCCAATAGAAAGTTGCAATCAAAATTATACAGATTAAGAATTGGCAAGATATTTGTATGTACATTCATTTCAAATATCATTTTATTTGAACCCAAATGATTGGATTTTCAAAGCATTGATTTCCCTTCCAATACTTTCGTAACAGCTCCTGGAAATAGACTTTAGACATTACAGAAGATCTATACTTTAAGTCATAGCATCAGAATCTTACAGCACAGAAGGGGGCCATTTGGCCTTTCATGCCTGCGCCGGCTCTTTGAAAGAGCAGTCTAATTTAGTCCGACATCCAGCTTTCTTCCCATAACCCTGCAAATTAGACATCTTCAAGTACATGTCCAATTGTCTTTTGAAAGTTCCTATTGATTCTGCTTTCACCGCCCTTTCAGGTAGTGCATTCCAGATCTTAAGAATCTTCTGTGTGAAAAGAATTCTCCTAATTTCTCCTCTCGTTGTTCTGCCAATTATTTTAAATCTATGGCCTTTGGTTACCGACCCACTTGCCAGAGGAAAGAGTTTCTCCCTATTTGCTTGATTAAAACCCCTCATTATTTTAAATAACACAATTAGGTCTCTCCTTAACCCTTCTCTGCTCCAAGGAGAACAATCTCAGCTTCTCCAACCTCTCCACATAACTGAAGTCTCTCATTCCTGGGAAACCTCCTCCGTACCCTCTCTACATCCTTCCTAAATTGTGGTGCCCAGAATTGTACAAATACTCCAGCTGAGGCCTAACCAGTGAGTTGTATAGGTTTAGCATGACTTCCTTGCTTTTGTATTCAATGCCCCTATTTGTTAAGCCAAGTATCCCATAAGCTTTCTTAACTGCTGTATCAACCTGCCCTGACAGCTCCAAAGATTTGTGAATATGCACCCCCTGGTCCCTCTGCTCTTGCACCCCCTCAAAATGGTACCATTTACATTATACTGCCTTTCTATGTTGTTCCTCCAAAAGTGCATCAACCTTCACACTTAACCGCATTAAGTTGCATCTTCCATGTGTCTGCCCATTTCACCAGTCTGTATACGTCCTCCTGACGTCTGCTACTGCCCTGCTCACTATCTGCTATGTTGCCATATCTTCCGCAAACTTCAAAATTGTGATCTTTCCTTGCAGAGGATTAGCTGACCAAGCTAACAATGACACTAATAATTAATAATAATGACAAGCTAATAATTACTGCTTGTGAGCAGAAATTTCCTCCAACTAAGTATTGGGAAGACTGAAGCCATTGTATCTGTCACCGCCACAAGCTCCATTCCCTAGCCACTGACTCCATCCCTCTCCCTGGCAACTGCCTGAGGCGGAACAACACTGTTCACAGCCTTGGTTTTATATTTGACCCCAAAATGAGCTGCCTACCACATATCCGCACCAGCACTAAGACCACCTATTTCCACCTCCGTAACATCACCCGTCTCCGCCCTTGCCTCAGCTTATCTGCTGCTGACACCCTCATTCATGCCTTTCATAGAGAGTCATAGCGAGTCATAGAGTTTTACAGCGCAGAAAGAGGCCCTTCGGCCCATCGTGTCTGCGCCGTCCATCAATCCCTGTCCAGTCGAATCCCATTTTCCAGCATTTGGTCCATAGCCTTGTATGCAATGGCATTTCAAGTGCCCATCCAAATGCTTCTTGAATGTTGTGAGGGTTCCTGCCTCTACCACCCTTTCAGGCAGTGAGTTCCAGATTCCAACCACCCTCTGGGTGAAAAAGTTCCTCCTCAAATCCCCCCTAAATCTCCTGCCCCTTACCCTGAATCTATGCCCCCTTGTTATTGACCCCCCTACTAAGGGGAAAAGTTCCTCTTTATCTACCCTATCTATGCCCCTCATCATTTTGTACACCTCAATCAGGTCTCCCCTCAGCCTCCTTTGCTCCAAGGAAAACAACCCCAGCCTGTTGAGTCTTTCTTCATAGCTGAGGCGCTCCATCCCAGGTAACATCCTGGTGAATCTTCTCTGCACCCTCTCCAAAGCAATCACATCCTTCCTATAGTGAGGCGACCAGAACTGCACACAGTACTCCAGCTGTGGCCTCACCAGCGTTTTGTACAGCTCCATCATAACCTCCCTGCTCTTATATTCTATGCCTCTGCTAATGAAGGCAAGTATCCCATATGCCTTTTTAACCACCTTATCTACCTGTTCCGTTGCCTTCAGGGATCTATGTACATGTACACCAAGGTCCCTCTGACCCTCTGTACTTCCTAGGGTCCTACCACTCATTGTGTATTCCCTTGCCTTATTTGTCCGTCCAAAATGCATCACCTCGCACTTTTCCGGGTTAAATTCCATTTGCCACTTTTCCGCCCATCTGACCAACCCGTTAATATCGTCCTGTAGCCTGAGGCTTTCCTCCTCGCAATTTACCACCCCACCAATTTTCGTGTCATCCGCGAACTTACTGATCATACCCTTTACATTCTCATCCAAATCATTAATGTAGATCACAAACAGCAAGGGACCCAGCACCGATCCCTGAGGTACCCCACTGGACACAGGCTTCCAGTCACAAAAGCAACCTTCGACCATCACCCTCTGCCTCCTGCCACTCAGCCAGTTTAGGATCCAACGCGCCAAGGCCCCCTGGATCCCATGGGCTCTTACCTTCTTGACCAGTCTCCTATGCGGGACTTTGTCAAAAGCTTTACTGAAGTCCATGTAAACCACATCCACAGCATTTCCCTCATCCACACACCTAGTCACCCCCTCGAAAAATTCAATCAGATTGGTCAGACATGATTTACCCTTGACAAAGCCATGCTGACTATCCCCGATTAATCCTTGCCTCTCCAAGTGGAGACTAATTTTGTCCCTCAGAATTTTTTCCAATAATTTCCCTACCACAGATGTTAGGCTGGCCTGTAATTCCCTGGTTTATCCCTGCTACCCTTCTTGAATAATGGTACTACGTTAGCTGTTCTCCAGTCCTCTGGTACATCCCCTGTGGCCAGAGAGGTTCTGAAAATTTGTGTCAGAGCCCCTGCAATCTCCTCCTTTGCCTCACACAACAGCCTGGGATACATCTCGTCCGGGCCTGGGGATTTATCCACTTTTTGGCCTGCTAAAACCGCTAGTACCTCCTCCCTCTCGATGCTAATATGTTCAAGTATGTCACAGTCCCCTTGCCCGACTTCTATGTCGACATCGTCTTTCTCCATAGTGAACACAGAGGCAAAAAATTCATTTAAAACCCCACCTACTTCATCTGGCTCTACACACAGCTTGCCACTTTGGTCCCTAATGGGCCCTACCCTTTCCCTGGTTATCCTCTTGCCCTTAATATACTTATAAAACATCTTAGGATTTTCCTTTATTTTGCTCGCCAGTGTTATTTCATGGCCCCTCCTCGCCCTCCTAATTTCCTTTTTAAGTATGCCCCTGCACCTTTTATACTCCTCTAGGGCTTCCTCCGTCTTTTGTCTTTTGTAACTGCCAAAAGCCCCCCTTTTTTTCCTAATGCATTTTTGTATATCCCTTGTCATCCAAGGTTCCCTTTGCTTGTTGGTCCCACCCTTGACCTTTACAGGAACATATTGGTGTTGTACTCTCTCTATTTCCCTTCTGAAAGCCTCCCACTGTTTTGATGTGGACTTTCCTATAAGTAGCTGCTCCCAGTCCACTTTGGCCAGATCCTGTCTTATCTTATTAAAATCGGCCTTCCCCCAATTTAGAACCCTTATTTCCGGGCCGTCTTTGTCTTTTTCCATGACCACCTTAAATCTCACCGAATTATGGTCACTATCGCCAAAATGCTCTCCTACAGACACTTCCACCACCTGCCCGGCTACATTCCCTAGAATTAGGTCCAGTACCGCCCCCTCTCTTGTAGGACTTTCTACATGTTGGCTCAAAAAGCTCTCCTGGATGCACTTTAAGAATTCTGCACCCTCTAAGCCTTTCACACTCTGACTATCCCAATTTATATTGGGGAAGTTGAAATCCCCCACTATTATTACCCTATTATTTTCACACTTTTCTGAGATCTGCCTACATATCTGTTCCTCTATCTCCCCCTGACTGTTTGGGGGCCTATAGTACACTCCCAGCAAAGTGCTTGACCCCTTTTTGTTTTTAAGTTCTACCCATATGGCCTCATTAGAGGAACCCGCTAATATATCATCCCTCCTTACAGCAGTAATAGACTCCTTAATTAATATTGCAACACCCCCTCCCCTTTTACACCCCCCTCTGTCTCGCCTGAAGATTCTATATGCCGGAATATTCAGCTGCCAGTCCTGACCCTCCCTCAACCATGTCTCCGTGATAGCAACAATATCGTACTCCCATGTGTTCAACAACAACTTCAGTTCATCCACCTTATTTGCAAGACTCCTTGCATTAAAATAAATGCCTTCCAGCCCTGCCATATTCCCTTTTGCCTTCACATCTTTGCTCTGCCTTCCCTGCTGACTTGTTTTTTCCTCCGTATTTGGCTGTACATCACCCCCTACTATAGCTCCACTCTGTATCCCATCCCCCTGCCGAGTTAGTTTAAACCCCCCCAGCAGTGCTAGCAAACCTCCCCGCAAGGATATTGGTTCCCCTCTGGTTCAGGTGTAAACCGTCCGACTTGTACAAGTCCCACCTGTCCCAGAAGCAGACCCAGCGATCCAGGAAACTAAAGCCCTCCCTCCTGCACCATCCCTTTAGCCACGCATTCATCTGTTCTATCCTCCCATTCCTATACTCACTAGCACGTGGCACCGGGAGTAATCCAGAGATTACAACCTTTGAGGTCCTGCTCCTTAATCTTGCCCCTAGCTCCCTAAATTCTTGCTGCAGGACCTCATCCCTCTTTTTACCTATGTCGTTGGTACCAATGTGGACCACGACCTCTGGCTGTTCACCCTCCCCCTCCAGAATGCCCTGCAGCCGCTCAGTGACATCCTTGACCCTGGCACCAGGGAGGCAACAAACCATCCTGGATTCACGTCTACGGCCACAGAAACACCTATCTGTTCCCCTTACTATAGAATCCCCTACCACTATTGCTCTCCCACTCTTTTTCCTCCCTTCCTCTAAACTTGGCTATTCCAATGCACTCCTGGTCAGACTCCCTAGTTCTACCCTCCATAAACTTGAGGCCATCCAAAACTCTGCTGCCCATGTCCTAACTCGCACCAAATCCCGCTCATCCATCTCCCCTGTGCTCGCTGACCTACATTGGCTCCTGGTTAAGCAACGACTTGATTTTAAAATTCTCATCCTTGTTTTCAAATCCCTCCATGGCTTCACCCTCCTTATCTCTGTAATCTCCTCCAGCTCTACAACCACCCCCCCCCCGACAACAGCCCCCCCCCCCGAGACCTCTGCGCTCCGCCTATTCTGGCCTCTTGAGTATCCGCGATTTTAATCGCTCCACCATTGGCGGCCCTGCCTTCAGCTGCCTAGGTCCTAAGCTCTGAAATTCCCTCCCTAAACCTCTCCGCCTCTCTACCTCTCTTTCCTCCTTTAAGATGCTCCTTAAAACATACCTCTTTGACCAAGCTTTTGGTCACCTGCCCTAATATCTCCTTATGCGGCTCGGTGTCAAATTTTGTTTGCTAATGTTCCTGTGAAAAGCCTTGGGACGTTTTACTGCGTTAAAGGCGCTATATAAATACAAGTTGTTGTTGTTATTAATTGCAGCAAACTGTGTATAAGAATTTATATAGGCCCATTTCTATGTCTTCAGCTACTTCAGTGGACTGAATATCAAAATACAGGTAAAATCTTGTATGGGCTATAGTTACTATCATATTAATTTATAACTTAAAGCCTATTGAAGAATGGAAATTAGGCTATTATTAAAGCACAAGGCAATGTTCACATACATGTACTACAGGAAAGCCATTATTGAAGTAACTGTGCTGAGAAGGCTCCCTCAGCAGAAATGTAGAAATTCTTGGATTGAAACAGGGATCTGCATAGCCACACATTGAAATAGAAACAATTCATCAAAGCACTATGACCTCTTCCTGCTCAAACCTAGTTGAAGAATATTTTTTCCAAATGACGGGTATCATTTTCTTGCACAACAAAACCCTCTAGTGTCTAAACTAGATGAGAAATTTTCCAGTTGCTTTTGCTAATGGTGCTGAGGTGGAGCGGGTATGATGGAGGAGGATCGGTAAGTCAGGCGGAGATAAATCTCACTGAATCTTTGCCCCCCAGGCCCCACACCCCTGATTCCCAACCTGAGTTTAAATCAGGGTGCCGGATGCGAAAGAGTTTACTGTACTAAACTTCCAGCATATTCTGCTGGAACTGAGATTGGGCATACAACACATCCACACAAGTATGGGCAGGCAAATAAGAATAAAAGGCAAATGACAGAAATACATATTGGTATGTATTTGCCGTCATTTGTACCCTAGCAACACTGGGCACAGGGGACACCTGTGCAGCCCACGCATCCAGAGTTGTTCAGGGCCTCAAGAGGGTTTTAAATTTTAAAAAGTCCAATTTCCCAAATGCAATTAATCATAGACCAATAAATTGCATTAGGAAATTTGGCATAATAGTAAACAACTTTAAAAAAAACCACATTCTCCCCAAAAGCGCAGCCTGACATCTGCTGCCGCAATTTCCCTCTGGCCAACTGAGCCGGGTACCGCAATGGTGCCATAAATGGACCCAGCGCCTACGCGATATATTAAATGCCCATCCCTGGGAAATGGGCTTGGGTCAGAGATGCAGGCAAAACACAGGTGGAAGTCCAGCTTTAGCGAAGATCTACCGCTATGGTGCTGACCGGAAATGTTGCCCCAATATCTCTGACTGAAACATAGCTAACCTATATAGCTGAATAAAAGCAAAGGATAAAGCCCAGGACCCGAAAAGCACTTTCAGGCTACAAATTTCAACACCCACCCCCTGCTTCCTGCCAGATCCAGACCTGCCACCAGATCTTAGAACACTCTAAATCCTGCCAGACGGTAGAACCACCCCAGCTTCTGTGCTTGTAGGTCCAAGGCTTAGCCTCCTCTGAGCGCTGCCAAACCCCAGACCATCTACTCTAATCCCAAGCTCCTACACAAGCCACAGGATGTCGACTCTCTCCCTTTGCACATTCCTTCCTCTGGCCAACACAAACCTGGGCTTTAATAAAGAAGACGTACATAGCAATATACATCATTCTCCTCTGCCTTTACCCAATTTTCCAGGGGTACTGAGACAGCTGATAGCAAGAAGTGGGTCAGGGCTTTATTACAAAGGATTCCCAGCCATTTAATGCATGCATCAGATTTTACAGTGTCACTTCCATTAGGCTTACTAACCCAAAAATAGGTGGCAGTATTTAAATGAGGGTGACAGCATATGTCAAATTTTCCATATTCGCCTTAGCAACGGCAGACACTAGAAATGTCAACATTCAATAGCCATCTAGTGTTGCTAAAGGCTGTAACACACTATTCTTGTACAGAGGCATCCTATGTATCCTTGGTGTTGGCTGTAAGTATATGCAACATTTAACTTTTAATAAACCTGCCAGCATTTTTGACTGTGTGTTTGAACTCATTATTAATACAGAGACAGGACTACAGCCTTTATCTATATAATATTACAAAATTCACATTCCTAACATATAATTTGTCATCTGTGTCCGTTTATCCGGCAAACATTTTTAGTGTGTTGATTTGTAAGAAGTAATAGTTATCCCAGAGAATATATGCAGATTCTAGAGGAGGAGGATTTGAGAAGGGTTGTCAGTTTTTTTTTTATTGCGCCACCTGTATTTTCAGGGCCACCTCTGGGCATGTCCAAATATACCTAAATGCGAAGACAAGGAGGTCCCAATAGAACTATAGATACCTCTGCGATCAGGCTAAGGAACCAACTCCAGTACAGGACAGCTGTCAGATGCAGGCGTGTGTTTTTGTTTTTAAATACAGAAAACTCCTTCTAAGCAACAACCAGAGATCTTTGACACACTTCCTAACCTTCAGTTCCCACTTGCATCATGCAGGTCACAGATGCATTGTTTGCCATGGCAAGCAAATTAATCAGTTTCCCTTTGGAAAGCAGCCAGCATCATGAAAGGGTCCTCCACTTCTACCATGTGATAGAATCCCCCAGGGCATAAACTTCCCCCACATAAGCCCCTACCCCCAGTGCTACTCCATTTATGAACAGAAGTCCCAGCCAAGCCACTTCTGGCGGGTAGCCTGCTGAATCACAAAGGCAACCTTCTTGTACATTCCCAGGTGCTCCGCGTTAATATTCCACCCAAATTGCCTGATTGGTCAGTTGGGATTATGTATCATTCTCTATCCTGGAGAGGAGGCTACAGCCCAAGAGCTGGAAAGTGGGATTAGGCTGGATAGCTCTTTTTTAGCCGGGGCAGACACAAAGCCCTAAGTGGTCTTTGTTGAAGCTCTCGCCAGTACATTTAATTGTTATTTCGATATTTTTTGTCCATATCACCTATCATCACCTCTATTCCAGTTTTCTAAATCCATCACTGAAGCTGCCTTCACCTCTAATTCCATTGCTGCATTTTGTCACTGAAACCCCATCTTCTTCATTAGCCTGTCAATCAGGCTGGCTCAGGGTGGGAAACCTACAGAAAAAAATTTAAAGACGTCCCACAGTTAAAAACTGCAGGACATTCCGGAAACTCATTCTTCTGGGATTCCCAGCCTCAAAACAGCATTCCAGCTTCCTCCCCGCCTCCTAGCTAAAATCCAGGTCATTTCTGCTCTCAATTGGTCACTTGAAATGAAAAATTTCCTTGAATCTGCTCTCGCTCCATCGTCATAACTTTGCTCAATATGGCGGTGTTGTACCTTTAAGGGAAGAATTGGTTTTAGTCTGCAGTACTGGCAGTGACCACCCCTGTATAAAAGGCCATAGCAGGCTTCTGTATTTCAGTCTGACGTAAAGTACCTGTTAAACTGTTCTCCCGAAGTCCATGTATTATTGAGGCGCGGACATTACAGTGGCGACGAGTAAGTTCGAACTCACCTGCAGTGTTGCCTCATCTCACGGGGATCTCACCCTGAGAGGAGGTTTCTTGGAGGTCGTAGTCTGAGCAAAGGGCGTCGACTGCGGGCAACCGCCCAAAGGAATCATCGGTGTTTGGAGAATTGCGGGAGAGGTTGTGGAGAGCTGAGCTTGGCTCCCCAGTTAAGGTGTTCCAGCAAATCGTGCTGGTAGCAGGTAGTGCGCTGACTCTTCCGGACTGCGGCGGGCTCAAGCTCGATCGAGCGGCTCCACAAAATGGGCCGCGCAGCGTCGCCGGGAAAAGAAAACAAAAGAGAGAGAGAGGGTGGAACGCACAGGGCACGGTCGGTGCTCAAGAACCGGGCAGCGGAGAGAAAATAAACGGGGGGAAGGAAAGTGAGACGCGCCGAAGCCGCGGATCGCCACCATTACACTGTAGAACGCTAGGAGCAGTGTGGCAGCAAGGGGAAGAAGGAAAAGCGCGGGAGGCGCCATTTTATTCCATTGGGGAAGAAGAAAAAGCGCGGGAGGCACCATTTTAAATCACCCAAGATGCCAAAAAGTGGCAGTATCACTGCTTTCGACAACGAGGTAGAAGACTGGACCACGTGTGTGGAAAAAATTGAAGTGTACTGCAAGGCAAATGAGGTGGCCGATGGAAAGAGGGCGTCAGTATTATTGAATTTGATGGGCGCGGTACGAACGGCCTATTGCGGAATTTAATTACCCCAGCTAAACCAACGGAGAAAAGATTTGAGGAGATTGTTAATATCTTACAGGAACACCTAAACCCTACACCGCTGCTGATAGCAGAAAGATTCAAGTTCCATAAAAGAAACCAGCACAAAGATGAGAGCAATGCTGACTATCTTACGGAACTATGCAAGTTATCGAAGCACTGCCAGTTCGGAGCAGGACTGGCAGACACCTTACAGGATAAGTTTGTCTGCGGGCTCCAGAGTGAAGGAACCCAGAAACGACTACTTTCGAAAAAGGACCTGACGCTAGAACAGGCTTTCAGCGTGGCAGTATCCTACGAAGCAGCAGCATGGGGAGCTGCGAAAATACACCAGAAACCACAAGAATACAGCGCTAACGAAATGGCCTATGGAGCAGAAAAGTGCTATCGCTGCGGCAGAACAACCCATGAGCAGAAGGACTGCTGGTTTATGGACAAAGTATGCAGGCAATGCGGAAAAATGGGACATATAGCAAGAGTCTGCAGGTCGGGAAAGAAAACCAACACGACAAAAACTACTAAGGAACAGTACAAGGAAGTAAAGAAACTGACAGACAGTAGTTCGGAAGATCAGGAGAGTGATAAGGACTCCGGGAGCAGGAGACTAAGTTGTCTAAAGTTACACAACATGATCGCAAAGGAGGGTCACCGAACCATTTGGGTCACCCTTGTGGTGTATGTAACCTGTTCCACCTTAAGAGAACTACTTTAAGAGATGTACTACTTTCTCTTGGCTGCTGTATACTGTAATACCGGTGGTGACCACACCGGTATATAAGTGTTGTGTAGGGATTTGCTGGGCAGTTCAGCCCTGACCTCTGAATAGTAAAGACCTGTTAAAAGTTATTCTTGTTGTCTGTGTCCAGTGATTGATCCTAAACATAACTGGGACACACAGACTCAACAGTGGCGACGAGTCCGATCTTACCCTGCGGCAGTTTTACATCCAAGGCAGCTTCGTCCTCAGAACGGGCGTCGAGAAGAGGCATCCGCCCTCATCATCCTGCTGAGCACCATCGCACGGGAGGCATCGAGAACCCGGGTTAAAAAGAAAAAAAATTCTGACCACGAAGCCCTCCATCAGCGACAGGCAGTGATCATCCCTTCTACCACGGTGGTGGGTAAGCCGATCAGCGACACGAGCAGAAAGTCGGCCGCGTTGGCTGTGGAGTAGGGGAGGGAAAACGGAGGAATAAGGGGGAGAACTCGACCACGGCCGGTAAAAAAGGGCCGGGCTGCAATCGAGGCCGAGAGGCGCAGCGACTGGGGCAGTTTAAGGCACGAGAGCCGCGGAGAAATCAAACGCAGCCAGTGTAAAGGACCGGGCTGTAAGCGGGGCTGCGAGGCAAAGCAGCGTCGGGGAATTGAGAACCGCTGGGGAGGCGAGAACGGCAGCAGCACGGCAATCGCCATTGCAGCCAGCGGGGGGAGGGAAGAAGGCAAACGCGGGAATCCGCCATTGTAGTCGGCGGGGGAAGAAGACGAGCGCGGGAAAGACCGCCAAGCGCGGGAAGCCGCCATTTTAGTAGGCGGGGGAAGAAGACAAGCGCGGGAAGCCACCATTTTGAAAAAAAGAAGAATTTAAAAACTTGCAAGGATGCCTAAACATGGGAGCATTAATACCTTTGATAGCGATATCGAAGATTGGACCACGTATGTAGAACGCATGGAAGTTTATTGTAAAGCAAATAAGGTACCAGATGATGAGAAAGCACTAACCTTATTAAGCTCAATGGGTGCGAAGACATACAGGCTATTGAAGCACCTTCTATCACCAAATAAACCGACGGATCAGACTTTCGCGAATATTGTCACTGTCCTGAAAAATCATTTAAACCCCACGCCGCTGTTGATAGTGGAACGATTTAAATTTTACAGAAGAACGCAGCTGAAAGACGAAAGCAACGCTGAATTTTTAATTGAACTGTGTAAGCTATCGAAGTACTATAAGTTTGGAACAGGACTAGCAGATGCGCTGAGAGATAAATTTGTGTGTGGATTGTTAAAAGAAGGAACACAAAAGCGACTGCTTGAGGAGAATGATCTTACGCTTGATAAAGCTGTCACTATTGCAGCATCGCAAGAAGCCGCAGCGAGAGGCACGGCGGAAATGCAGCTACGGTCACCGGAACTCACCACCAATCAAATGGTCTTGGGTACAGTAAAATGTTATTGTTGCAGAAAGACAACGCACGATCAGAACCAGTGCTGGTTCAAAAATCAGGAATGCAGAAAATGTGGCAGGCTTGGTCACATAGCTAAAGTATGCCAGTCAGGAAAGAAGACCAGCAACAAAAAGTCACCGCAGGAAAAGTACAGGAAGGTACACAAGGTGACAGAGAACAGTTCGAACGAACAGAAGTCAGATTCAGACTCCAGCAGTAATGAACTGGGTAGTCTAAGAGTACACAATGTTGGTAAGGAAGCAGACCTCCAAACAATTTGGGTCACACTTCAGATAGCAGGAGTCCAAGTGAAGATGGAATTGGACACTGGATCGGCATTGACGGTCATGAATAAGCAAGATTACAAAAGGTTATTCCCACATATCCCCCTACGGGATACGGAGATTGTATTGAAAACATACACGGGGCAAAGAGTATACCCCATCGGGAAAATAGAGGTAAAGGTGGTCCACAAGGGCAAAGAAAGCCGAGGAATGGACTTATATGTGCTACCTGAGGGAGGTCCACCACTACTGGGACGGGAGTGGATTAGGAAAATAAATATGGACTGGCATTCCTTAAAAGCACTAACGGTAGATTCCGGTAAAACAGATGTCAAACCTAAACGATTGTCCAGAATATTGGACACTGCTAAAGAGGTGTTCCAATAGGGACTGGGAACACTGAGAGGAATTACGGCAAATATCAAGGTTGAAGAACATGCAAACCCGAAATTTTTCAAAGCCAGACCGGTACCTTATGCGATACGACCTGCTGTAGAAGCTGAGCTGGAAGGGCTAGAACCTTCAGGAGTACTGTCTAAGGTAGACTGGAGTGAGTGGGCCACACCCATTGTTCCTGTCATGAAGCGTTCATTGAGCAACAAGCCGGGGGAACCGGGGAAGGTTCGCATCTGTGGAGATTTCAAGATCACTTTTAATCCGATGCTTCACACGGTGCAGTATCCGCTTCCGCGGATTGAGGATATCTTCGTTTCGTTGTCTGGCGGGAAACACTTCACCAAGATAGACCTGGCGCAGGCGTACTTACAGATGGAAGTTGAGGAAGAGTCACGCCAGTATCTCACGATCAACACGCATAGAGGCCTGTACCGATATAATAGACTGGTTTTTGGAGTGGCATCGGCTCCAGCAATTTGGCAGAGGGCCATGGAGCAGGTATTACAGGGAATTCCAGGCACACAATGTTACCTGGACGATATTCTGATTACAGGAGATGATGACGAGGAACACCTTGCAAATTTGGAACTGGTGCTCACCAGATTGAAAGAATATGGACTTCGAGTTAATCACCAGAAATGTGAGTTCTTTCAGAAGCGGATCTCGTACTGTGGTCATGTCATTGACCAGGAGGGGCTTCATAAGTCTCCTGACAAGATCGAAGCTGTTGTGAAGGCTCCCGCTCCGGATAATGTATCCCAGTTGAGGTCGTTCCTAGGGTTGATTAACTATTACCATAAGTTTCTGGCAAATTTATCCACGGTGCTGCACCCGCTGAATGCTCTTTTACAGAAGGGAGTACCATGGAAGTGGAGCGAGGACTGTAAGAGGGCCTTTCGCAAAAGCAAGGCATTGATCACCTCAGAGGAAGTGTTGGCTCACTTCAACCCAACGCTGCCTATTCGTTTGGCTTGTGATGCTTCTCCATATGGTATTGGGGCAGTACTCTCACACAAGTTGCCAAATGGCCTGGAGAGGCCAGTCGCGTTCGCATCCAGATCATTGACCTCCGCTGAGCGCAACTATGCTCAGGTAGATAGGGAGGCTCTCAGCCTTGTGTGGGGAGTAAAGAAGTTTAATCATTACCTGCAGGGCCAAAAGTTCACGCTTCTGACAGACCACCAGCTGTTGGTATCCATTTTTAACCCTAAGAAGGGTGTTTCGGTGATGACAGCGCAGAGACTCCAGAGATGGTCCCTTTTCCTAGGGGCACATCAATATCAGATTGAATTCAAAGGTACAAAGCAGCATGGTAATGCTGATGGGCTGTCGCGCCTGCCACTACCTACAGAGGAGGAGGCACCGACGGTTGACCCTGTTGAGTTATTTCACTCGACCATCATCGAATGTTTACCAGTCACCAATGCAAGTATTGAAAGAGAAACCAGGAACGACCCGACACTGTCCCGGGTCTACGAAGTGACAGTGAAGGGATGGCCAGCACATGGTGATCCACTGTTACCGGCATTCTCAGCAAGACGAGAACAGCAGTCCGTCTGTCAAGGAACATTGATGTATGGAACAAGGGTGATTATTCCTCCTAAGTTAAGAGAGAGAGTTCTAAATTGATGCGCTATTAATTACTCATAAAAGACTGAGAGTTAAGAGAGTAACTAAAGGCTTTTATTAACAAAAGAATGAAGGTCTGCCTCGAGTGGTCGACCGGTCCAGAATACAAAGGGGCTGGGGAGCAGTCACCTTTATACTAGGACTTGTGGGAGGAGTCAGCCGAGGCATGTCCAGGCATGTACACAGTGGAATACAAACAGTGGTTTACCACATAAAGGAACTGCATGAAGGTCATCTGGGGGGAGTCAAGATGAAAAGCCTTGCTAGGGCTTATGTGTGGTGGCCGGGTATTGACCAACAGATAGAGGATCTGACGAAAAGCTGCTCAGGGTGCCAAAAAGTGCAAAATGCACCTCCGATTGCACCGCTGCATCCATGGGAATGGCCTTCAACCCCATGGCAACGTGTACATATTGACTTTGCTGGTCCATTCATGGACTCCATGTTTTTAATTGCGGTGGACGCACATTCTAAATGGCCAGAAGTGATTAAGATGACTACCACTACCTCGGGAAAGACGATCGCGGTGCTAAGAACGATATTTGCAAGAAATGGATTGCCAGAACAAATATGTTCAGATAACGGACCGCAGTTCGTGTCAGAAGAATTCCAGAAATTCATGAAGAAGAATGGGGTGAAACATTATACCTCTGCCCCATATCATCCGGCTACAAACAGGTTGGCCGAGAGATTTGTGCAAACGTTCAAAAAAGCAGTAAAGGCCATGAGCGAAGATCAGATTCCACTACAAGACAAGGTGGACAAATTCCTACTGGCATATCGAAACGCCACTCATGCAGTGACAAACCAAAGTCCTGCCATGATGTTCTATAACAGAAGGTTGCGGTCCAGGTTGGACTTGTTAAAACCAAATGTGCGGAGGGAAGTTGAAAACAAACAGTTCCAGCATATAAATAACAAGACCACTCGGAGTTTCGAAATAGGACAACCAGTGTTAGCCCGGGACTATAAAAACGAGAAATGGCAATCTGGAACAATTCGGGCCAGACAAGCACCCCTGATGTACATGGTAGATATTGATGAAAATGTAATACGGCGTCATGCTGACCAACTAGTAGAATCGAGAACAAGGGTCGAACCCATGGTTACGGCAGAGACAACCGTGGAAGAAGTTAGTGAACCTGAAGCATCTACCTCAGAAGTGAATGTACCTGATGATGATGTCCAATCCATAAGAGACCAACTAGATGAGTCACCCCAGCAACGAGAACCAGAGACCCCTGAAAGGCGTTATCCAACTCGAATCAGGAGGCCTCCTCAGAGAGTGAATCTTTGAACTGTTTTGCATGAAGTTGTATATATATATATATGTTATTATGTTATATTAAATGGGGATATAACTGTTAAGTTAAAAAGGGAGGATTGTGGTGTATGTAACCTGTTCCACCTTAAGAGAACTACTTTAAGAGATGTACTACTTTCTCTTGGCTGCTGTATACTGTAATACCGGTGGTGACCACACCAGTATATAAGTGTTGTGTAAGGATCTGCTGGGCAGTTCAGCCCTGACCTCCGAATTGTAAAGACCTGTTAAAAGTTATTCTTGTTGTCTGTGTCCAGTGATTGATCCTAAACATAACTGGGACACACAGACTCAACAACCCTCATGATAGCAGGGTCCCCAGTAAAGACGGAATTGGACACAGGATCAGCCCTAACTGTCATGAATTGACGAGACTATGAGCGGCTATTCTCACACATACCCTTAAAGGACACGTCTATTGTATTGAAGACATACACGGGGCAAAAGGTCTACCCCAGAGGAAAAATAAGGGTGCCAGTTAAATATAACGGCAAGGAAACACAGAAACTATATATGTATATACTACGAGATGGAGGACCACCATTATTGGGATGTGAATGGATCCGAAAAATACAATTGGATTGGCATTCCATTCAGGCGCTAACTGTGACTGACAAAAAGGATGATGACGTCGCACCTGGACGTCCGTCACAAACTCTATCTGACGCGGAAGAGGTGTTCCAACAAGGACTTGGGACTCAAAAAGGAGTAAAGGCAACCATAAAGACTGAAGATAACGCAAACCTAAAATTTGTAAGGCTAGACCGGTGCCATACGCGATCCGCCCAGCCGTTGAAGCTGAACTGGAATGTCTGGAGCATTTGGGTGTGCTGTCCAAGGTGGACTGGAGCGAGTGGGCCACACCCATCGTTCCTGTAATGCAGAAAGCATTGAGCAGCACGCCTGGGAAGCCGAAGAAGGTTCGCATCTGTGGGGACTTCAAGGTGACTGTGAACCAAGTCCTGCACACAGTACAGCATCCACTTCCGCGGAGAGAAGATATTTTCGCCTCACTATCTGGAGGGAAACGTTTTACAAAGATTGATCTGGCCCAAGCGTATCTACAAATGGAGGTGGAAGAAGCATCTAAAAAATACCTCACGATAAATACTCACAAAGGCCTTTACCAGTACAATCGACTGGTATTCGGGGTAGCATCAGCCCCGGCTATTTGGCAGAGGGCGATGGAACAAGTCCTGCAAGGGATCCCGGGGACCCAGTGTTATTTGGACGACATCCTGGTTACGGACGAAAATGACAGTGAACACCTTGCCAACCTGGAGCAGGTGCTCACGAGATTACAGGAATATGGGCTACGAGCCAACCGCCCCAAATGCGAGTTCTTCAGGAGACAAATCTTGTATTGTGGCCACATGATTGATGAGGAAGGGTTGCATAAGTCGCCGGACAAGATTGAGGCTGCAGTCAAGGCTCCAGCACTGGAAAATGTGTCGCAACTGAGGTCGTTCCTCGGGTTGGTGAACGACTACCATAAGTTCTTGCTGAATTTATCTACAATTCTGCACCCACTGAACGCCCTGCTGCAAATTGGAGTAACATGGAAATGGAGTGATGAGTGTAAGCGTGCCTTTCAGGAATGTAAATGCCTAATCACTTCAAAGAAATATTGGCCCAGTACAACCCAACACTACCGATTCGGTTGGCATGTGATACGTCACCTTACGGCATTGCAGCAGTGCTGTTACACAAATTCCTTGACGGTTCAGAGAGGCCAATAGCCTTTGCGTCGCGCTCGCTAACCTCAGCCGAGCGTAACTATGCCCAGATTGACAGGGAGGCCCTCAGCCTGGTGTGGGGGGGTGAAGAAGTTCAATCACTATCTGCACGGGCAGAAATTCACCCTACTGACTGATCATCAGCCCCTGGTCTCCATTTTTAACCCAAAGAAGGGCGCTCCGGTGATGACGGCGCAACGGCTGCAAAGATGGTCACTTTTTCTAGGGGCACATCAGTACGACATAGAGTACAAGGTTACGAAACAGCATGGAAACGCTGATGGGCTGTCGCGCCTACTGTTGCCAACGGTAGAAGAAGCACCTGCAGTGGACCCTGTTGAGATATTCCATGCGACCATAGTCGAATGTTTGCCTGTTACAAACTCGAGTATAGTGAAGGAAACCCAAAATGTCCCAACACTCTCTCAGGTCTATGATTTGACGGTGAAGGGATGGCCAGCATATGGCGACTCACTGTTGCCAGCATTCTTGCCAAGGAGAGAACAGCTGTCAGTGTGCCGGGGGACCTTGATGTGTGGATCCCGAGTGGTAATTCCACCCAAGTTGAGAGATAGAGTGCTCAATGAGCTTCATGAGGGTCATCTGGGAGGGGTAAAAATGAAAAGCCTAGCCAGGGCGTTTGTGTGGTGGCCGGGAATCGATAAAGAAATTGAGGATCTGACCAAGAGATGCACAGGATGCCAGAAGGTCCAAAACGCTCCACCACAGGCCCCGCTACATCCATGGGAGTGGCCCTCATCTCCATGGCAACGGGTTCACATTGATTTTGCTGGTCCATTTATGGACTCAATGTTTCTAATTGCTGTGGAGGCCCATTCGAAATGGCCAGAAGTCATTAAAATGTCCTCCACCACCACAGAGAAAACTATTGCAGTCCTAAGGACCATCTTCGCCAGGAATGGGTTGCCAGAACAGATTTGCTCCGACAATGGGCCACAGTTCGTGTCTGAGGATTTCCGGAGGTTTCCGAGGAATAACGGGGTGATACATTACACATCTGCCCCATATCATCAAGCCACAAATGGATTGGCTGAGAGGTTTGTTCAGACCTTTAAAAAGGCCATAAAGGCAATGTATAATGACGACATACCACTACAACACAAGGTGGATAATTTCTTGTTTGCTTACCGGAATGCGACACATGCAGTCACCAACCAAGCTCCAGCCGTACTGTTTTTCAACCGAAGGCTAAGATGTCGCCTGGATTTGCTCAAACCAAACGTAAGATGAGATGTTGAGGATAAGCAGTTCCGGCACATAAATGAGAAGCCAACCAGGAGCTTCAAGATAGGACAAGCAGTCTTGGCCCGCGACTACCCAACAGAAAAATGGCAGCCAGGAACGATATGCACACAGCAGGGACCACTAATGTACACAGTGGACGTTGGAGAGAGCATCGTGAGACGCCATGCTGACCAGATTCTAGAGTCACAGGAACAAGCCAAACATGTACCACAAGCATGTGCACCTGGTAATGAGCCCGAAGTACAGATTGCGTCTACCTCAGAAGCAGTGGTATTGGAAGCTGACGAACCAACCACTGGCAATGAACCAGAATCAACTCCGCCGCAAGAACAGGATACTCGAGAAAGGCGCTATCTGTATTGATTTGTATGTGGGTTCAATGACGAAACATTCATGAAAGAGAATGACTTTTTATCTAAAGTATGTTCAACTCAGTTAACAGCATTAAAGGAGACACCATCTTAGAGATCCATCTAAAATGAAACTAAAACTAAACTGCTTGTCTCTCACATGCCCTCTGCTGGTCAGGCATAAATAATCAATCAGGCAAATATGCTGGTAAGGCATAAATAATCAAACAGGCAACTACCATCACTATTTGCTGATATCATTATATCTCCCTTTCTTAAAACAAAAGTATTTTACTTTTATCTAACAACATGTTTTCTTTGTATTACTCTGCATTTTAACTGTAACACTTAATGAACCAACATTATCATTATCATTATCAAGGTTTTTTAACCTTGTTTTGTGTGTTCACATGAAATATGTAAATACACTAGAACTTGAAGAGAGAATAAGATAACATTACTTCCTTCTATAACAAGATTCCTTAAACTTGCTCAATGAGTCTCTCAGGAGGCTTCACGCGTCTTGAGGATTTTCTGATTGATTGTCCTTGAATCTGAGTTGTTGCCTCAGATGATGATTTCTCAGCTGTGTGATCAGGTTGTTCAACAGTATCAGTCTTTTGACCTGCTGTGTGATCAGGTTGTTCAACAGTATCAGTCTTTTGACCTGCTGTGGCTGGTCCCATGAGAAGATCCCGACGATTTCTTCTTAGAACAGCACCCTCATCTGTCTGAATGGTGTATGATCTTGGTTGTACTTCACTCAGGACAGTTCCCTTCTGAGTCCATATGTTTGTTTTGTCTTTGAACCTTACTTGGTCACCAGTGTGGAGTTCAGGTAGGTTTGTGTTCCTCTGTCATAGTAGTACTTTTGCTTTTCTTTCTGTTGTTCTTTGAACTTCCTCACTTTCTCCCTCTCTTTTGTTTTCAGGAGGTTCTCCGGGATGGGTAGGTTTGACTTTAGCAGACGTCCCATAAGGAGTTGGGCTGGTGACATACCACACTCGAGCGGCGTTGTGCGGTATACAAGTATGCTCTGGTAGAAGTCAGTTCCACTGTCTTTTGCCTTGTACATCAGTCTTTTCACTGTCTGGACCGATTTTTCCACTAGTCCATTGGACTGTGGAAAGTGAGGACTTGATGTTGTGTGGACAAAGTCCCACTCTTTGGCAAAGTGTCGGAAACTTGCATTGTAAAACTGGGGTCCATTGTCTGTGAAGACCTTGCTTGCCACGCCATGTCTGGAGAATATGGCTTTCATACATGTTATCACAGCATCTGCAGTGGTGGTGTACAGTCTACAAACCTCTGGATACAGGGAGTAATAGTCTGTGACTACAAGATAGTCCTTCCCTTGACATACGAATAGGTCAGCGCCTACCTTCTGGTAAGGTCTGTCTGGCGCTGGGTGTGGCTTTAGTGGTTCTACCGGATTGCTTGCTCGATATTTCAGGCATATTGTGCAGTTTGACACCTCATTTGTCACATCTTGGTTGATTCGTGGCCAGTACATCACCTCTCGTGCTATTTTCTTACACTTTTTGATTCCCAGATGTCCTCCATGGATCCTTTTTAGCATCTCTTTTCTCAGACTCTTTGGGATAACTATTTTACTTCCTTTGTAGATGATGTCTTCGACCAGTGATAGTTCCGCCCTGCAGTTCCAGTACTCTGCCATGTCAGGTGAGCAGTCTTGCTTCATGTTGGGCCATCCATCCAAGATGGTTTTCCTCAGTCGTCTCATTGTTTCATCTTTGTTTGTCTCAGTCTTTATGAGCTCCATTTTTGCATCTGCTATTGGCAGTGCACTTGTGATCATGTCCACGTAGGCGTTCACTTTTTCATCCATTTTGGTGTTTGCGGGCTCTCCTGGGTCAACAGCTCTGGACAACGTGTCTGCTGTATACATCAGCTTACCCGGTGTGTATGCAACATTCAGTGTATAGCATTGCAGCCTGATCATCATTCTTTGTATTCTAAGCGGACAGCTATTTAGTGGCTGTTGGAACAATGCAATCAAGGGCTTATGGTTAGTCTCTACACTGATTGCTTGTCCTGACACAAACTGGTGAAATCTTTCACAGGCGTATGTGATGTTGAGCAGCTCCTTTTCTATTTGAGCATATCGCGCCTCCGCGTCTGTCATTGAGCGCGATGCATATGCAATAGGTTGCCAGTAGTCATATTTTTGCAGAAGAACGGCACCGAGCCAACTCTGTGATGCATCTGATGATATCTTGATGGGTCTCGCTGGGTCATAAAACCTCAGAACTGGTTCCTCTGTGAGCAGTTTCTTTAGATCGCTCCATGACTTCTCATGCTCATGATTCCATTCCCATTCTATGTTCTTTTCAGTTAGTCATCTCAGTGGCGCCATCTTTTCTGAGAGGTTGGATATGAATTTACCCATGTAGTTGATCATTCCATTAAACCTCTGCACGTCCTTTTTGCATTGTGGCTTTGGCATATTCTCAATGGCGGACACCTTTCTGGGATCTGGTCTGATGCCCTCACTGCTAAGGATATCTCCCACGAATGTCAGTTCTGTCACCCCGAGCTGGCATTTCTCTCTATTCAGCTTCAGGTTTGTTTTCTTTGTTGCTTCCAGCACTTTTTTCAGTCTCTCATCATGCTCAGTTCTCGTGGTTCCCCATACTATGATGTCATCCATTGATGTATCAACTCCCTCCAGGTGCTCATAGATCATATGGATAGTTTTGTGATACACTTCAGGAGTTGAGGCAATGCCAAATGGTAACCTTAGGAATCTGTATCTGCCAAATGGACTGTTGGACGTGCACAGTCTTGAACTTGCCTCGTCCAATTTCATCTGCCAAAATCCTGATGATGCATCTAACTTGCTGAAATACTTTGCATTTGCAAACTGTGACATGATTTCCTCATGTGTAGGAAGCTTGAAGTGCTCTCTCTTTATTGCTCTGTTTAGATCTCTTGGATCCAGGCAAATTCTGAGCTTTCCATTCTTTTTGTCCACAACGACAAGGGAACTCACCCACTCAGTTGGCTCATCTATCTTCTGAATCACGTTCAGGCTTTCCATCCTGTCCAACTCTGCCTTCAGTTGCTTTTGAAGAGCAAACGGAACCTTACTGCATGGATGTATGACCGTTGGCATACTTTTATCTACTCTGATCATGTGTTCTCCTGGAAGGCAGCCTAGACCCTGAAATAGGTCGTTGTACTCTTTCATGAGTTCATCATAGACTGTCTCTCCTTCGCTTTCCACAACGAGGACTCTCTTTACCAGGTTCAGTCTCTCACAGGCTATTAAACCTAGTATGGCCTGCACATCCTTTGGCACCACGATTAATGCTAGCGTGTGCTCTCTGTCCTTGTGTGTCACTTTGAGAATGCATCTTCCTTTCACTGGTATATTAGTACCTGAGTATCCTGTCACTTTCACTTTTATTCCATGTATCTTTGGTCTGGGTCTAATTTTCTTAAAATCAGTCTCTGATATCACATTAACTTGTGCTCCAGTCTCCAATTTAAATGGAATATGTATGTCATTCACTTTTAGTGTCAACATCCAGTCTCTTTTTTCTTTTTTGTTTTCAGACACAACATCTACATAGAATTCCTCTATCTCGCTTTCATCTACTGTATGGACCTTGCTTTGTTGCGCTTGGTTCTTACAGCAATGGGCATAATGGTTGTTTTTGTTGCAACTATTGCATGTTTTACCATATGCTGGACACTTTTTTGGTAGATGCTGTGTACCGCATCGACTACATGACTTTCGATTGCCCCTTTCATTTTTGTTCGCTGGCCACGCCTCTTTTTTCACATTGGCGCTCTTTTTGTTAAACGGTTTGTGTCCGTTCTTTCTCACTGCATCCACGTTGCAGCTACTGTCACTGAACAGCTCCTTTGCCTGCGACTTCACAGTCTCTGTAGCCCTACACAGTGCTATGGCTTCTCCCAGGTCTAGATTTTGCTCTCTTAGCAGTCTTTCCCTTAGACCATTATCTGGAATACCACACACCAGTCTGTCTTTTATCAGCGAGTCTGTCAGTCCCCCAAATTCACATGTTTTGCTTCGGTTTCTCAGTTCAGTCACATACTGATCAATAGTCTCTCCCATTTTCTGTACACATGTGAAAAATCTGTGCCTCTCAAACGTCACGTTATGTTTAGGTATGCAGTAGGCCTCAAACTGTTCCATTATTTTATCCAACTTCATTTTGTCTCCATCAGCAGCGAATGTGAAGTTATTATACACTTCCAGCGCTTCATCACCCACGACATGTAAGAACACTGACGCTTCCATTTTATCACATTTCTCGTCAGCTCCGATTGCCGCTAAATACAACTCCAAACGTTGTTTGAATCTCCTCCAATTTTCAGCCACATTACCTGTCAACTGAAGCTTCGCCGGTGGGTGTAATCCTACCATTTTTTCCCTTTCTTTAGCTATTCTCCAATGGTAAGTAACAATGTTCTCTTTTGGCTTGCTAATATGTGGAGAGCTGATTTAACTTCAGATTTTTCCTCTTCATCTCTTTCAATCACTTCTGACACCATGTATTGATTTGTATGTGGGTTCAATGACGAAACATTCATGAAAGAGAATGTCTTTTTATCTAAAGTATGTTCAACTCAGTTAACAGCATTACAGGAGACACCATCTTAGAGATCCATCTAAAAAGAAACTAAAACTAAACTGCTTGTCTCTCACATGCCCTCTGCTGATCAGGCATAAATAATCAATCAGGCAAATATGCTGGTAAGGCATAAATAATCAAACAGGCAAATACCATCACTATTTGCTAATGTCATTACACTATCCAGTCAGGATCAGGAAGCCTCCTCAAAGACTGAACTTATAAATGATTATTTCAGTTGATGTATATTGTGGTGTATGTAACCTGTTCCACCTTAAGAGAACTTAAGCCTGTTCCACCTTCAGAGATGTACTACTTTCTCTGGCTGCTGTATACGTAATACCGTTGGTGACCACCGGTATATAAGTGCTGTGTAGTGATATTGTTGTTAGTATAGCCCTGACCTCCAACTAGTAAAGACCTGTTGAAACGTTATTCTTGTAGTCTGTCAGTAATTAATCTTAAATACAACTAGAACACACAGACTTAACAGTGGCGACGAGTCCGATTCTTACCCTGCGGCAGTTTATATCCACGGTGGCTTCGTCCACAGAACGGGCGTCGAAGAGAGGCATCCACCCTCATCACCCTGCTGGAAGACACGTCGCGTGGCAGGCATCGAGAACCCAGAGTGCAGAAGATACCCTGAACTCGAAGCCTCCATCAGCGGCAGTCAGCTATCTTCCTTCTACCTCGATGGTGGGTAAGCCGGTCAGCGACGCGAGCAGAAAGTCGGCCGCGTTGGCTGTACAGACGGGGAGGGAAGACGGAGGAATAAGGGCGGTGAGATCGATCGCGACCGGAGATAAGGGCCGGGCCGCATTCGGGCCAAAAGGCGCAGCGCGGGGACATCGATCGCGGCTGGTGATAAGGGCGGGGCCGCATTCGGGCCAAAAAGGCGCAGCGTCTGGGGCGACTGAAGGCACGAGAGCCGCGGTGAAGGCGAACGCAGCCGGTGCTAATAACCGGGCTGCAAGAAGGGCTGCGAGGCGCGACATCGGGGAAGCGCGAATGCCCGAGGGAGCTGCGGTGAAGCGGAGACAGCGTCGGGGGAGTTACTAACCGCTGGGAAAGGGGAGCAGCAGCGGCACACCAAATGCCATTGCAGCCAGCGGGTGAAGAAGGCGAGCGCGGGAAAGACCGCCAAGCGCGGGAAACCGCCATTTTGTAGGCGGAGGACGAAGACAAGAGCGGGAAGCCGCCATCTTGGAAAAAGGGAAATCACTAAAAAAATTGCAACGATGCCTAAACATGGGAACATTAATACCTTTGATAGCGACATCGAAGATTGGGCCACATATGTAGAACGCATACAAAATTATTGTAAAGCAAATAAAATCCCAGATGATGAGAAAGCACTAATTTTATTAAACTTAATGGGTGCGAAGACATACGGGCAATTGAAACACCTTTTATCACCAGATGAACCGGCGGAGAAGACGTTCGAGGAGATTGTTACTGTCCTGAGAAATCATCTAAACCCCACGCCGCTGATGCTAGCAGAACGATTTAAATTTTACAGCAGAAAGCAGCTGAAAGATGAAAGCAACGCTGAATATTTAATGGAATTGCGTAAGCTAGCAAAGTGCTGTCAGTTTGGAACGGGACTAACAGATGCGCTAAGTGATAAATTTGTGTGTTGATTATTAAAAGAAGATACACAAAAGCGACTGCTCGAGGAGAATGAGCTGACGCTTGAGAAAGCGGTCACTATGGCAGCATCACACAAAGCCGCAGCGAGAGGCACAGCAGTAATGCAGCTACGGTCACCGGAACTCAGTACAAATCAATTGGTTTTGAGTACTGTAAAATGTTATCGTTGTGGAAAGACAACGCACGATCAGAACCAGTGTTGGTTTAAAAACCAAGAATGCAGAACGTGTGGCAGGCTTGGCCACATTGCTAAAGTATGCCGGTCAGGAAAGAAGACCAGCAACAAAAAGTCACCGCAAGGAAAATACATAAAGGTACACAAGGTGACAAAGAACAGTTCGAACGAACAGAAGTCAGATTCAGACGCCAGCAGTAATGAACTGGGTAGCTTAAGAGTACACAACGTTGGTAAGGATGCAGATCTCCAGACAATTTGGGTCACTCTTCAGATAGCAGGAGTCCAAGTAAAGATGGAATTGGACACTGGATCGGCATTGACGGTCATGAATAAGAAAGATTACAAAAGGTTATTCCAACATATTACCCTACGGGATACGGAGATTATGTTGAAAACATACACGGGGCAAAGAGTGTACCCCATCGGAAAGATAGAGGTAAAAGTGGTCCACAAGGGCAAAGAAAGCCAAGTAATGGACTTATATGTGCTACCTGAAGGAGGTCCACCACTACTGGGACGGGAGTGGATTGGGAAAATGAATATGGACTGGCACTCCTTAAAGGCACTAACGGTAGATTCCGGGGAAACAGATGTCAAACCTAAATGATTGTCCAGAATATTGGATGATGCTAAAGAGGTATTCCAGCAGGGACTGGGAACACTGAGAGGAATTACGGCAAACATCAAGATTGATGAACATGCACACCCAAAATTTTTCAAAGCCAGACCGGTACCCTATGCAACACGACCTGCTGTAGAAGCGGAACTGGAAGCGCTAGAACGTTCAGGTGTACTGTCTAAGGTATATTGGAGTGAGTGGGCTACGCCCATTGTTCCCATTATGAAACGTCCTTCGAGCAACAAGCCAGGAGAACCAGGGAAGGTTCGCATCTGTGGAGGCTTCAAGATCACCGTTAATCCGGTGCTTCACACGGTGCAGTATCCACTTCCGCGGATTGAGGATATTTTTGCTTCGTTGTCTGGCGGGAAACACTTCACCAAGATAGACCTGGCGCAGGCGTACTTGCAGATGGAGGTTGAAGAAGAGTCACGCCAGTACCTCACGATCAACACGCATAGAGGTTTGTACCGGTATAATAGGCTGGTTTTTGGAGTGGCATCGGCTCCAGCAATTTGGCAGAGGGCCATGGAGCAGGTATTACAGGGAATTCCAGGCACACAATGTTACCTGGACGATATTCTGATTACAGGAGATGGTGATGAAGAACACCTAGCAAACTTGGAACTGGTGCTCAACAGACTGAAAGAGTATGGACTTCGAGTTAATCGGCAGAAATGTGAGTTCTTTCAGAAGCGGATCTCGTACTGTGGTCATGTCATTGACCAGGAGGGGCTTCATAAGTCTCCTGACAAGATAGAGGCAGTTGTAAAGGCTCCCGCTCTGGATAATGTCTCTCAGTTGAGGTCGTTTCTAGGATTGATTAACTATTACCATAAGTTTCTACCGAATCTATCCACGGTACTGCACCCGCTGAATGCTCTTTTACAGAAGGGGGTACCATGGGAATGGAGCGAAAACTGTAAGAAGGCATTTTGCAAAAGCAAAGAATTGATCACCTCAGAGGAAGTGTTGGCTCACTTCAACCCGACACTGCCTATTCGGTTGGCTTGTGATGCTTCTCCATATGGTATTGGGGCAGCACTCTCACACAAATTGCCAAATGGCACGGAAAGGCCAGTCGCGTTTGCATCCAGATCATTGACCTCCGCTGAGCGCAACTATGCGCAGGTCGATAGGGAGGCTCTCAGCCTTGTATGGGGAGTGAAGAAGTTTAATCATTACCTGCAGGGCCAAAAATTCACACTTCTGACAGACCATCAGCCGTTGGTATCCATTTTTAACCCTAAGAAGGGTGTTTCGGTGATGACAGCACAGAGACTCCAGAGATGGTCCCTTTTCCTAGGGGCACATCAATATCAAATAGAATTCAAAGGTACAAAGCAGCATGGCAATGCTGATGGGCTGTCGCGCCTGCCACTACCTGAAGAAGAAGAGACGACGAAAGTTGACCCTGTTGAGTTATTTCATTCGACCATCATCGAGTGTTTACCAGTCACCAATGCAAGTATTGAAAGAGAAACCAGGAACGACCCGACACTGTCCCGAGTCTACGAGGTGACAGTGAAGGGATTGCCAACACATGGTGATCCTCTGTTACTGGCATTCTCGGCAAGGCGAGACCAGCTGTCCGTCTGCCATGGTACTTTGATGTACGGGACAAGAGTGATTATTCCTCCCAAGGAACTGCATGAAGGTCATCTGGGGGGAGTTAAGATGAAAAGTCTTGGTAGGGCTTATGTATGGTGGCCGGGTATTGACCAACAGATAGCGGAGTTGACGAAAAGCTGCGCAGGGTGCCAAAAAGTGCAAAATGCACCTCCGATCGCACCGCTACACCCATGGGAATAGCCTTCAGCCCCATGGCAATGCGTACATATTGACTTTGCTGGTCCATTCATGGACTCCATGTTCCTAATTGCGGTGGACGCACATTCCAAATGGCCAGAAGTGATCAAGATGAATACCAATACTTCAGAAAAGACAATTGCGGTGTTAAGAACAATATTCGCAAGGAACGGATTGCCAGAACAGATATGTTCGGACAACGGATCACAGTTCGTGTCGGAAGAATTCCAAAAATTCTTAAAGAAGAATGGGGTGAAACATTATACCTCTGCCCCATATCATCCGGCGACAAACGGGTTGGCCGAGAGATTTGTCCAAACATTCAAAAAGGCAATAAAGGCCATGAACGATGATCAGATTCCGCTACAACACAAGGTGGACAATTTCCTAATGGCATATCGAAACGCCGCTCATGCAGTAACTAACCAAAGTCCTGCCATGATGTTTTATAACAGGAGGTTGCGGTCCAGGTTGGACTTGTTAAAACCAAATGTGCGGAGTGAAGTGGAAAACAAACAGTTCCGGCATATAAATAACAAGACCACTCGAAGTTTCGACGTAGGACAACCAGTGTTGGCAAGGGACTATGGAAACGAAAAATGGCAGTCCGGAACAATTCGGGCCAGACAAGGACCTCTGATGTACACAGTAGATATTGGTAACAATGTGATAAGGCGTCATGCGGATCAACTGGTAGAATCGAGAGCAAGGGTCGAACCCATGGTTGCGACAGAGACAACTGTGGAAGACGTTAATGAACCTGAAGCATCTACCTCGGCAGGGAATGTAGCTGATGATGACGTCCAATGTATAGGAAACCAACTAGAGGAGTCACCTCAGCAACAAGAATCAGAGACCACTGAAAGGCATTATCCAACCCGAATCAGAAGGCCTCCTGAGAGACTGAACCTTTGAACTGTTTATACCTGAAGTTATATATGTATATATGTTATTATGTTATGTTAAATGGGGATATGACTGTTAAGCTAAAAGGGGAGGATTGTGGTGTGTGTAACCTGTTCCACCTTAAGAGAACTTAAGCCTGTTCCACCTTAAGAGATGTACTACTTTCTCTGGCTGCTGTATACGTAATACCGGTGGTGATCACCGGTATATAAGTACTGTGTCGTGATATTACTGTTAGTATAGCCCTGACCTCCAACTAGTAAAGACCTGTTGAAACGTTATTCTTGTAGTCTGTGTCAGTAACTAATCTTAAATACAACTAGAACACACAGACTTAACATGTATAGTACCCAGAAAATTGTAATTAGTTGTTATTTAGTTGTTAAATGAATGTTATGTACTGTTTATCTAAAAGGGGAGGAATTGTTGTGCATGTACCTTTAAGGGAAGAACTGGTTTTAGTCTGCAGTACCGGCAGTGACCACCCCTGTATAAAAGGCCCTAGCAGGCTTCTGTATTTCAGTCTGATGTTACCCTCCTGTTCAGTAAAGTACTTGTTAAACTGTTCTCCCGAAGTCCGTGTATTACTGAGGTGCGGACTTTACAGGCGGAAACCTGGTTTACACATGTAACGGGAGCTCTGATGGGGTGGGATTTGATCGGGGTGGGTGGGGGTGGGGGGCTGCGGTGGGGAAAGCGAGTACCAACCCTGACCTCGGTAGCTTGAGAAACGAGCAATTTTAACGACCCACTCGAAATGGCAGTTCATGGGGTGGGGGTTTTGGGAGGGTTTTGCAGGAAGGAAGAGGTAGAGCCGAAGATAGGGGAGGCCTAAACATTCCTTGTGTGGACCGGAGGGGATATTGGCAGATTACAGACAAATTGAAATGGAAATGGACTGTTTACACCCTCTGTCTGATCATTAGCATAGCATCAGCATATGGTTGGGTAGATCACAAGAGCTGATTAATAATTGGAGAAGAAAATTGCATTCAAGTCAAACTTAAAAGGAGCAAGAAAACTAATCAGAAATTCTTTGGAAAGCCTCATAAAATAGCAATATTGATCAAGTTGGAGGTACAGAAAACAAAGAAAAATAAAAGGATGGGGATCCCTTACTACAGGCATGAGCCTGCAGACAAGTGTTACAACAACACAACACCTGACCTCCCCTTGACTCCACCCCTCTCATCCCACCCCACCCCTCCCCTCACCATTTCACGGCCGATGAAGTCAAAGTGGTGCTGCATTAGCTGCTTAAAAAGAGAGTTATCCTCAGTACCACTCCATCGTACCATCCCCATAGATCAGCATTAGAGCTAGCCTGCCAGGAGAGGCAGTAAGTTTCAGGCCACTGTTGACTATTATTATCACTGTCAGCCCTATACTGCATGATAGCTTCAGATGTTGTTGTGATAAATGGCACAACACTGCATCTGCCACTCTGCTGACCGAGACCCAGACCCAGAGATGAGAGCCAGTGCCAGTGACTGCAGAAATGGTTGATGGCATCTCGGTGGATGTGGCCAATTTAACAACACTGGCTGTTGATTACCCTGGCATGCCATCTTTCATGTAATGCCACTGAAATATGACATACAGCGATTGGGGTACTTCTGAGAAAGCTTGGAACATTAGTTAGTCGGGCATTCACATACATTAGCATCTACAAGTAACACGGGTGATAATATACTCATTAATAAAATCATTTACCGGGGTGGGGAGTGGGTGATTACTTTGTTCTTGTCATTACAGCACTTAAACTGATGGCCAGGAGTATCAGTTTGTAGTGGAAGGAGCTAACCCAAGATAATCACTGCAGTTTTTGATGGATTTGCTTACATACAGTCAATTTATTTTTGTTCCATTGACTTTCCTTTTCATTGTTCAGATATAAAAAAAAGAAAAAAAGAACCATCCATCTCAGCATTTTTATGGCAATTAAGAAATCAATTCGTGCCAGAATACTTAATGCATTATTTAATGTGGAAAATGTCAAGAGGAAGGCATTGAGTCACTAGAAAACTGATGGCAACACTTTGTGAATGACTGAACTGTCCAGATGAGGCATCACTCAAACTAATACAATACATTACTTTGAAAATAGTTACACTTCAGCCTATTAAATTAGATCTATTTGCATCAGTGTGTTTTTTTTATTCTTAAGCATATTGGATATAAAGTTTAACAACACACTTAGCATTTGTTGTGAAACGTATGGCAAACCAATGGGTCCTGCTTCCACTCAGCCATTGCTGCAAGATCTGTTTTAAAGCCACTGGTACAGGGCCTGTGGTCACAGACCAGCTGAGCATTCAGGGAGTGGAATCCCTTCCTGTTATAAAACATGGCAGGTTCCTGATGGGTGAAATGTAGGGCAACGTGAGCCTAGTGAATGAGGCCTTGGACCTAGAGATATCTAGTGATGTGGGAATATCCGAGAGCTCTCTCCTCCTGATCAGCAGCCTGCATTAGGGAGGCGATTTAATTGCTGTCTCCTTGCGAAGAGGGCATCTGTCACCTGCTTGATGGCCGTATGGATAGCAAACTGACTGATGTTGCTTATGTCACCTGATGCAGCCTGGAATAAGCCTGTGGCATAGAAGTCGGGAGCCACTGTAGCCTTCACAGCCACAGGCTGGTGTGTGCCCTGGTGTTTGACTCTAATACCTGCTGCCACAGGTGGCATAGGTGAGTGACTGCCTGCTTGTTGAAGTGCAGCCTCCTGATACACTGCTCCCCTGTCATGTTGAGGTAAGACATCCAGTTCTGGAAAACCCGTGTGATGTAATGCCTCCTTGGCCCTTTTCGCCTTTGTCATGTTCTTTGAGCCTCCACAGGTCTGTGCTGCCATGCTTGCTATGGCTCCTGTTGCTGTTGTTGCCACTGCTGTGACAGCCTCAAAGATAATCACAGCAACATTCCCATCCTTTCCGGTACTCCTGCAACTAATGAAGTCAAATAGTGGAGCTGCAGCCAAAATTCTGCTCTTCAACAGCTTAGTTGCATCAAAAATTGCCAAAACTCAGACACAACAGCCAAAAAATGGTGCCAGAAATCCCCAGTAGCCAAGAACAACTATTCAGCGACTTACATGAATGGAGGTGGGGAACCCTTTAAATATCGTTGCTTCAGTCTGCTTCTTAAATGCTTGCATCGTGTTTTTCTGGGTGGACATAAGAATGAATTAATCAAATGCTCCCATTTCACCAATTTCCTAAATAGGTCCTAATACAAGCACAGGACCTCTTTTTAAATATTTTAATGAGGCCAGCATTCATTTCAGGTGGCCACCAGGGATGCCTAATGAATGCCTTAACCAATATGGTGGTCGTCACTTTTTGTGCGCACTTCTGAACCAGCGAGGTAAGTTTTAAATGTTTTGTTCAGTTTCCTTGTGAGCCAGGAGAAGCAGGAGTGTTGCTTGCCCTGGTCTCCACCCCCACCCCCAGCCATGCACCATCCCACCCAGAGTTAAAATCAAGGCCGGACAAAAAACAGTTTTGAAGCACCAGTGCAGAAAAGGCAACAAAGATAAAAACAAATAACTATTTTCTGCATTCTATATGGTCTATGAGTTAATGGTATTGTTTTGGTTGAGGTTTTTGGTGCTGCTGAGGGAGATTGATTGTGCTGGTGCGAGTGAGAGATGGTTGAGGCACATTGATGCTGAGTTTGGACATTGCAGCTGGAGGTACTACGACAGGCCAGAGCTGGCAGATTGTGGGGTTGGGGAGCTAAGTGTTGTGTATGTACCTTTAAGAGAAGAACTGATTCTATACTGCAGTACCGGCAGTGACCACCCCTGTATATAAAGCCCTAGCAGGCTTCTGTACTTCAGTCTTAAGTTACCCTCTGTTCAGCTGCAAGCACGAGCAGAGGGAGCAGCCAGACTTTGGAGAGTGGATTAAAGTGGTGGTCCCCTGACCAGGAAGAGGAGGAGAACGTTGGACCACCACCAACTCCACCATCATTACATCAACTGAGGTGCCTGGAGAGAGAGGACAGAGGAGGAGAAGGAGAAAGGAGGCCTACATCAACATCAACCAGGGGAGAGGCCTTTCTATCACTGCCTCCCCAAATTGGCCTCCACTTCAGGAGAGGGAGAGAGGGGAGAGAAACCAACTGCTTGAAAGGAGGGAAGAAAACTTCATCCGGAACATCTACAGGTGGGTGTTATTTGGGGCACTCTCCCAAGACTTTGTATTTTAGGTGGGGGGAGAAAAGAAGAAGCAAGGCCGGATCATCAAGGGGTGTAGTGTGTGTGTGTGTGTGTGCTCTTGTTAAAAGCTAGGCCACACACACCACGAATTAGCATCCCTTCTATTGCCTGCCCTGGGAGAGCTTGGAGCTGCCCAAGGTGAAGTCCTTAATTTAATTTAATTACATCGTTAAGACCTGTTGCAGGACTAAGCCTGGGCTTCTCCAGCTTTTCCAGGTGAAGACGTCTTCTCCCCCTGCCAGAAGACCACCATCACCAAAGACTTTTTCCATCGGAGAGTGCAACCCTGCCAACACCCACCCACCATCCTGAGTGGCAACACTGCCCTTTGCGGCCTCCCTCCATCCCACCCCCCCACCTCTCTCTCTCTTTGTCTCTCTCTGCCTGTCTTTCTAAGGCACCTTAGTTTCATCTATTTTATTAATTGCCAATTGAGCAGAGGGGAGAGGGCTCCTCTCCCAATTTAAATCAATAAGGAGAGAGGTGTGTCCTCATTTTAATCAGCTCCCTCTGCTCAATAGAGGACAAAAAATATATATATATACACCGAGGCCATTAACACCTTCAGGCCTGTGACTTGGGGTGAGTGTAGCCCTTAAAAAAAAGCACCCCAGAATGGTGACTGCGTCTTCGCCGGTGGCGGGGCCAGCCGGGACCTATGCGAGAGTGGTAGCCACAGCCACAGCTGCTCCCGCTGTTCCTGCTGCCCCGTCACCTTTTCGATTAATAACAAAAAAGCTTGGGGTGAAGAGCTACACTCACCCCACTATGACCATCGAGGCCTGCGTCAAGGCCATGGCTGGGGTTGTCGGCCCCTCAGCCATCGTCGCGGCCTCGAAAATGTATGGGAAGGCTGTGTTCTTCCTGGGGTCGGAGCGGGCGGTGTCCCTGGCTGTCGCCAAGGGGCTCACCGTGGGCGGGACCTTCCTGCCGGTGGATCCTCTCGAGGCCACCGCGCAGAGGATCATTATTTCCAACGTCCCGCCCCATGTTCCTGGTGAGCTCCTCCTTCCCCATTTGCGACAACTTGGGGAGGTGAGGTCGGGGATCACACCCATCCCGCTCGGCTTCCGGGAGGCCAGCCTTCGCCACGTCTTCTCCTTCCGGCGCCAGCTGTTTATCCAGCTGGCGCGGGAGGAGGACACTGAAGGGGCATTCGTCGTCCTCCACGAGGGGACCGCCTACCGCGCCTTTTGGACGTCGGACGGTGTGAGGTGCCATGCCTGCAGGGAGGTGGGGCACATCAGGAGGAACTGCCCTGCCTCCAAGGCTGCCGGATCATCTCGTGCGGCCGAGGTTGGCGCCGCCGCCGCCGCCCTTTCCCCCGGATCTGCCCGCGCGTCAAGTACGTCTGATGCGCGGTTGACGTCGGGGGCCGATGCCACCAAGGCCTACGGCAGGGGGGAGGGAGCGTGTCCGGCCGGAAAGAAGGCGCGGGGAAAAAAGAAGCACCTTAGGGCAGGTCCCCCCGTGGATGGTGAGCCCTTGCCCCTTGAGCCTCTTACACCCGCGCTCCTCGCGGAGTTGATCAGGGCAGATGTGAGCGGGAGGGGCCCTGTGCCCGAGCCTGTGGCCGCAACCGCCGCAGCGGTAATGCCAATACCTGCGGCCGGGCTCGGGCCCGAGGAACCCGACAAACCTGCTCCGCCGGAGGGAGTCGAGGAGGAGGCCTTTGCAGACATGGAGGTCTCCCTCGCTCCCTCCGTGCTAAAAAGAAGGCGCGACCCCCTGGATGAGGAGGAGGACCGGGAGGAGGAAGGTCCCTCCGAGCAGGGGGAGTCGTCGCCCGCCGCGGGTACTGCGCCCCCCCCCCCCAGCGCTGTCGTCATCACCAGCGATCGGCAGGGGTCGCCTGTCCCTCGGGAGGCTGAGGCAGATGTGGCTGTCCAGCACGTGCCTCCCGGGGATGGGGATGAGACCCTGCCCGTGGGGGGGGTTGCGGAACAACCCGCGGCAGTAATTGAAGTTGACCTTTTATCGGTGTCGTTACCCCTCGCCGGGTCGGGCAGCCTGGGGGCTGGGTCAGGCGAGCTCGAGGATAATGAGCTCGCCCAATGCGACCCGGACGTCTCCCAGGGGATGCTCCTCCTGGTAGAGCTTTTAATTCAAAACCCCCCGTCCGCTGGGTCGGAGGTTGGTGGCGGGGAGGAGGATGGCCCCCTGGCTGCGCCTCTGGTGCCGGACGTACTGGAGGAGCTGGGAATTGTTCTCTCCCCGGTTTCTCCGGTCGTTCCGGCGTCTGAGGCGGAGGGGAGCTCTGAACCGCTGCCGTCTTCTGGCCCGGCACCCCGAGAGGAGCCCAGGGAGAAATCCTCTGCCGCCGATCCTGGGGGTGGGATCCGGGCGGAGGCGGGGCTGGCTGGCGCGGCCGAGTCGTTCGCTTCACACTGCGCGGCGGACGGGTCGGCCGCTGGTGACGACCCCCTGGAGGAGGATGGGGACTCGGTGATGGGCACGGAGGACGATTCGGACTCCAGCGCCGACGTGGCGATGGATGACCTCGTGCCCCTTGCCGAGTCTCCCCTCATTTCCGTAAGGGAACTCCGGGATTTTATGGCCAAGTGCCTGGGTCAGCGCAATAAGGTCCGGCTGGCCCTCGACAGGTGGTCGGAGCTGGCGCTGCTCATCGATTCCGTCCGCGCCGCCATTAAGATCTTGGGCGCGGACGAGGGTGTGAACCCGCTCGAGCTGCGTCGGCTCACAACGTTTCTCACTGGGCTGCTGAGGAAGTGGCGGCGGACCAGCGGCTGCGCTTCCTCCCCCGGTTAGGTGTAGGTAGAGGTTGCACTATGCTTCTGACATGAAGATAACCATAGCCAGCCTCAACATCAACGGCAGCAGGGAGGCGCGCCGCAGATTCCATAACTTCTCGGTCCTTCGGGACGGGAAGTATGCGGTGTGCTTCCTGCAAGAAACCCACACCGTTCCGGGAGACGAAGCCACGTGGCTCCTGGAGTGGCAAGGAGGGGTCAGCATGAGTCACCTCTCCAACAATTCCAGCGGGGTGGCTATCTTGCTGGCCCCGCATTTTCAGCCGGAGATCTTGGGGGTCAAGGAGCACGTGCCGGGCCGCTTGCTCCAGGTCACTGTTCGCCTGGGGGGCGTGCCGCTCCATCTAGTGAACGTGTACGCCCCTCAGACCAGTGCGCAGCAAGTGCGCTTCTTCGAAGAAGTGTCCGCTCTCTTGGGCTCCATCGACGTGGGCGAGTGCGTCATCCTCGGGGGGGATTTTAACTGCACCCTCGAGGCGAGGGACCGTTCGGGTCCCCCGCGAAGCCCGGCGGCGATGGAGAAGTTGAGGGACCTGGTTGGGTCCTTCGACTTGGTGGACGTCTGGCAAAATCTCCACCCCGACTCCAGCGCCTTCACTAGCGTGAGGTCTGGGGGAGGAAGGTCCAGAATCGACCGCCTCTACATTTCCCGGGCGTACGTCTCCTGCGTGCCGGCAGCTTCCATGCGGCCGGTGCCGTGCACGGACCACCACCTGGTGTGGGCGGAGCTCGCTCCGCTGCGCGCGTGGGGGGGGTCCGTGTACTGGCATTTTAACAACCTGCTGCTGGAGGATGCACGGTTCCGGGATTCGTTTCGTCGATTCTGGGCCGACTGGAGAAGGAAGCAGGGGGGCTTCCCCTCCTTGAGGCTATGGTGGGATGTGGGCAAGGCTCACATCCGTCTCTTCTGTCAGGAGTACGCGAAGGGGTCGACCAAGAGGCGGGAGGCCCGGGTCGGGCGGTTGGAGAAGGAGGTGCTCGACCTGGAGTCCCGTCTCGGTCAGGTCGTCGAGGACCCGGCCCTGCGGAAGGTGTACGAAGAGAAGAAGGGCGCGCTGAAGGACCTGCAGCTCGTCGGGTCCCGAGGCGCATACGTGAGGTCGCGGATCCAGCTCCTGCGGGACCTGGACCGCGGCTCCCCCTTCTTCTACTCGCTGGAAAAAAGACGGGGGGTCCGTAAGCAGCTCTTGGGGCTGCTGGCCGACGACGGATCTCTGGTCTCGGATCCGGAGGGAATCAGCGCGGAGACCCGCGCCTATTACGGGGCTCTGTTCTCTCCGGATCCGTCCAGCGAGGATGCGCGCAGAGTTTTGTGGGAGGACCTGACGAAGGTTGGCCCGGAGGGCGCCGAAAAATTGGACGCTCCGCTAAGTCTGGCGGAGCTGACCGGCGCCCTCCGCCAGCTCTCTAGGGGAAAGTCCCCGGGGCTGGACGGGCTGACCGTGGAGTTCCACAGGGCGTTCTGGGACGTCTTGGGGGGCGACTACGCGCGGGTCCTGGGGGAAAGTTTGGCGACCGGGGAGATGCCCCTCTCTTGGCGCAGGGCGGTCATTGTCCTGCTGCCTAAGAAGGGCGATCTCCGCCTCCTTAAGAACTGGCGCCCGGTCTCCCTCCTCAGCACGGGCTATAAAATCTTTGCCAGGGCCATGTCTGCTCGCCTTGGCACCGTGCTGGCCCACATGATCCACCCCGACCAGTCCTACACGGTCCCGGGCCGGACCATCCATGATAACATCCATCTGGTCCGGGACCTGGTCCACCACTCCCAGAGGGCTGGTCTGTCGGTCGCCTTCCTTTCCCTGGATCAGGAGAAGGCGTTCGACAGGGTGGATCACGAGTATCTCTTTGGGACTCTGCGCGCATTCGGGTTCGGGATGCATTTCGTCGCCCGGATCCGACTTCTGTACGCTGCCGCGGAGTGTCTAATTAAAGTTAACGGGTCCTTGACGGCGCCCCTTCGCTTCGGGAGGGGGGTGCGTCTGGGATGCCCCATGTCCGGTCAGTTATATGCCATTTGCGTGGAGCCTTTCCTGCACCTCTTGCGGAAGAGGTTGACGGGACTGGCTCTGCAAGGGCCGGGCGTGGAGGTGGTCCTCTCAGCTTACGCCGATGACGTGCTCCTCATGGTCACGGATCCCGCTGACTTGCGGAGGATGCGGGAATGCCAGCAGATTTACTCGGACGCATCCTCCGCCAAGATCAACTGGGAGAAATGTTCCGGACTCCTGGTGGGTCAGTGGCGGGTGGACTCCCTGCCGGAGGAGTTCAGGCCTTTCGCCTGGAGCACCACGCACCTCCTCTATTTGGGAGTCTACCTTAGCCCTTCCGAGGACGCTTGGCCGGCGAACTGGCAAGAGCTGGAGGCCAAAGTCACCGCTCGCCTAAGACGCTGGACAGGACTGCTCCGAGTGTTGTCCTACAGGGGTCGAGCGCTGGTCATAAACCAGCTGGTGGCCGCCATGTTGTGGTACCGGTTGGTCACTTTGATCCCTCCCCCTGCGTTTGTCGCCAAGATTCAGAAGAAGCTCATCGACTTCTTCTGGGTCAAAAGGAAGCACTGGGTCTCTGCCGCGGTTCTGTGTCTCCCGCTTAGGGAGGGCGGTCAGGCGCTGGTGTGCCTTCGCACCCAGGCTGCGACTTTCCGTCTTCAGACGCTGCAGAGATACCTGTACGTCGAGAATCCTCCGAGATGGTGTGCGCTGGCGACGTTTTTCTTCCGCCAGCTGCATGGCCTCAATTACGACACGCAGCTCCTGTTTGCGAAAGTGGGCAGCAGGCGTGCCGGCCTGCGGGAGCTGCCTGTCTTCTATCAGGAACTACTATGGGTTTGGAACTACGTCGCTTCCAGGCAGAGCTCTCCCCCGTCAGGAGCGGCGGCTGTCCTTCGGGAGCCGCCGCTCAGGAATCCGCACCTGCACGAACGCGGGTTCGGGCGGCTGGCGGAGGGCAGGGCTGTGTCTGGCAATGTGACCAGAGTCGGGGACCTGCTCGATGGTGGAGGAGCGGGCTGGATGGTGCCGGAGGAGCTGGCGTGGCGCCTGTCCTGGGCCAATGTCCGGCTCGCGGTCGAAGCCATCGAATTGGTGAAAGCGGCACTGGGCCCCGTCTCCACTAGGTGTATAGAGGCGGCTGAAGCACGTGGGGCGATCCCGTCCGAGCCTACCCCCGTTCAGACGGAATTCCTCATCCACGCCCGGCCCCGAAACTCCCCTCGGGAACCGGCGCCTCACAACTTGAGCCGTCTCGAGGAAATACCCTCCGTGCCTTTTCATTCCGCGCGGAGGGGTTTCCTGTACGGGCTGCTCCTGCACACTCTCCACTTTGCCATCTTTGTCTACCGTCCGGACAAGCCTTGGCGTGGCGTCTTGCCGACTGGTGGTGGCGGAGGTCCCCAATGGAGGACTCTCTACGCGGGAGTCCTCCCTTGTTCCATCGGGGACTTGGCCTGGAGGGTGTTGCACGGAGCGGTCCCGTGCAATAAGGTTTTAAGTAGGTTCACGGACTCCCAGGCCGCCTGCATTTTTTGCGGCCTGGAGGAGTCCGTGTTTCACATTTATATGGAGTGTGAGAGGTTGCAACCACTCTTTCACTACTTGCAGGGGCTGCTCCTCGACTTTTGGTTGCACTTCAGTCCCACACTCTTGATCTACGGTCACACGGTGCGGAGGGGAGCGGATAGGTTGGAGGACCTCCTTGTGGGCCTGCTCCTGGGCCTGGCTAAAAGAGCCATCAATTGGTCCAGGCAGCGGGCGGTCGAGGGGGTCGTCCAGCCGGATTGCCTGCCTCTCTTCCGCGGCCATGTTCGCGTCCGGGTGGCCCTGGAGATGGAGCACGCGGTGTCCGCCGGTGCGCTTGAGTATTTCCGCGACCGGTGGGCGCCGCGGGGACTGGAGTGCATCATCAACCCGGAAAACCAAATTTTAATTTGATTTGTTAAGTTTTATTTGAACTTTTGTTTCCAGTCAATTTGGGTTTTTTGGGTACAAACAAAAGAGTTACCCTCGGTTCAGTAAATACCTGTTATTATTGTTCTCCTGCAGTCCGTGTATTATTGATACTCGGACACTACACTAAGTCCCTTCTCCTGATCACTATCGAGTGATCCTTCAGGAAATTATGCCTATATAAATGTGTTGGATCAGACTGGGCTTTGATAGTATCTAGTCAAATAGCTTGTAAACAATCACTGGTTGGCACAAGAAGAAGACACTGATGGGCTGCTGGTACACATGGAAACGTACTCTAGCAGCAGCTATCACCAGAGAGATGAGAAATTTAAAAGAAACAGCATACTAATGCTTTCATGCGTACTATCATCAATATATTATTAGGGCAATCGAAAATAATTCTTAATATTTCAAAAGTACTTCACAGCAGCAATGAGTGGCCTGCCATTGTTTGGATTTTTGATCAGCTCAATCTGGCAAGACCTTGCACTATGACATTACACACAAAACAAACCTTGAGGCACTGAAATGATTGTCAAAGACAACGCCACCAGCATTATATCAGTTCAATGATTGTTGTCAGTGTAGATTCTGACTTCCAGTTGAATGGAAAAAATGTGCTATAACCTTGTTCAGCAGTTTGACTCATCTGCGTCCAGTTAATACATGCCAACATGGAATTTGAGGAACTGAAAAAAAATTGACAGTTTCACCTCCCCCCACCCCCACCACAGCCAAGAAAAACACCGCAAATGCTGTCCTAAATATAGAACTATGACCAGACACATTGGGCTCGATTTTAACGCAGCTGACAGGCGGGCTTTTAGGCGTGTGGGGGGTTAAAATCGCAAAACCTGGGGGTCGGGGCCCCCCCCGCCTGGTTCCCGCCTCCACGCCATTTTAACCTAGGTGTGTCTGATGGACTTGAATCAGTCCCGCCTGCAACAGGCGGGACTGGTCTTTAGGGCCCTTAAACAGCACTCATTGGCCTTTATAATCCCATTTTAACAGGCGCTTGCCTGTTTAACCCTTTTCCCATGTAAAACACGCCTGGTGGGGATCACGCCTGTGAAACCTGGCGTGAACACTATTGGCTTGCTGACTATCAGCTGCAGGCCCAACATTAAAGAGGATATTTGATCAGCCATCATTTGCAGGTGGCAGGACTTTGTTGTCTCAGGTGTGGGGCAACTTTTACCAGGCCTAACCACAGCTGTGGAAGGTTGGAGCCTCACACACTTCTCCAGTATGACCTCCTGCGAGACCCCTCTCGCCACCCTCACTCAGCGCTTCCTCAACTGAGGCATCTACCAGAAGCATGGGAGGCCTTTTTTTCCTTCCCCTCTTGGCATTAGAGGACCTCCAGCCCCATTCGCGAAATGACACACGCCACAACTGCAGAAGTTGCCATCAGAATTTTTATGAAAAACAAACAACTGATGGCATTTTTACAAAATACACAGCATTTCAGCCAAGTGACTACCCTTATGACTATTTATGCTTTATTTTCCTCTTACGCGTGCTCCTATGTAGTGGTTCCCCTGTGGCTTCAGCAGATGTGGAGGCCCCTTGCTCACTTTCCTGCTGCTCCTGTCTCGACACCTTTGGCGGGCGTCCTCTGGAGTGGCGAGCTTGTGAGGGCTCGCCAGCAGTCTGCTGCTCCTACGGCTGTGCAGGGGTTGAGACCTCTATCGCCGTTGGGTGTGGACTCCGGCGGGGTTCTGACCGAGGGCTCTGCAGTGGCATGGAAGTGTGAGCGCTTGGAGAGGAGCCCCCACTTCCTTGACGTCTGCCACCAACCTCCCTCTCATGGGTCAGGTCCCCCTCAGTGCCTGCAAGTGGCTTGAGAGCAGCTTGCTGCACATCAGCGAGGCCATGGGGACCCGTATCTGCAATGGCAGTCCTACTCAGAAGGACTTCCATGAAGGTCTGGTTTCTCTGTTCAATAGATGCCCATCGCTCCTCAAGAGATGTCATTCTATTCTGAACACTCAGCATGTTTTCCATACCCTGGCGACTAACCTCCTCCATGGCCGTACCCCTCCTCTCCTCTACCATAGCCAGCCTTACCACAGAGGCAGCAATCATTTCCACATAGGTAGCCATCCTTTCCGTGTTGATGCGTTCATGCACCACTGACTCCACAAAGGCTCTGCTCATGTTCGCTATGGACTCCTCCATTCGCTCCACACTCACAGCGACCCTGGAGACAAAACCTGCCAGAGACTCCTGCATCTGTGCCTGGAGTTCCATCACCTCTGATCTTACGGATGGACCCAGAGGCAGAGGATCGACATGCAGCTGAGCCGAGCTGGCAGATTCCTGCGCCCTCCGACGAGGACTCTCCACTGCTGTCCCTGTCTCCACAATCTGCTGGTGCCCACTTGTGAGCTGTGATACAGCAGGTGACAACTCTACTCTATGTCTCAAAGGTCCCACCGAGGTGTGAGTGTCTGCGCTGGTGCTGGGTGCGCTTATTTCTGCTGACGCTGCGCCCTCAGAGGTTGCAGATTCCTCTGAGAAGTCTGGCTGCTCAGGCTCTTCCTCCTCCACACTGGGGACGGGGGCTCTCGATGGTCCTGTGGGGGAGTCAAGGAAAACGTTAGAGATGTGGTGCCAAGGTTACATGCACATTGCATTTTGCAGATGATCATAAGTCCATATGATGTAGCTCCAGAATCATTATCAGCGACTCATGCAATGCCAATGAGAGAGATGGAAAACTATTCTGTCACCAGCTTGCGGGGATGCTCCTGTCTGTCCTTCCCCAACTTCCACATCTCGGTCAGCCCCGGCAATCTCCAGGACGCCTTCCTCCCAGGAGGTGAGCTGGGCTACTGAGGGTGGCCCTCCTCCTGTCCTGGCTCGCTCTCTCCTGTTGTGAGCTCCCTTTTCCTGCAATGAGGGAGACAAGTGGAGGTTGAGTGAGAATGAAGGAGTGAGTGCAGAGATTGCATAGCATAGATACTTAGAAGGAGACAAAGATGGAGTGAGGTTGCAAGACCAAGAGCCCTCCCTGTGTGTAGTCAGCTGTGCTCAAACCATCAGAGTGAGAGGGAGTGTGAGGGCTGCATGGTGGCATAGTTCTGTGAATGTGAGCATAGAGAGAGAGGGAATGGGAAAGGGTGCATGGATGTGAGTGTCTAGTGGAACGTGCAGGAAGAGATTGGTAAAGCTGAGTGCTGGTGAGGAAAGGCAGTGGGGATCAGATTGAGGGTGATGGAAACTTCATACAGTACTTACTTTTCCAGTGCGAAGAAGGACATGGAATCTTTTCCTGCACTGCAACCACGTTCTTTGTGTGAGCCCCAAGGAGTTGACTTGACCTGCCACCTGTAGCTACACAGCCTTGGTCTGACTGGGAGGCCTCTTCCTCCCTGAAGAAGGGAACAGGACCTCCCTGTGGGCCCTAGCACCATCCAGTAATGCCTGGAGTGAAGCCTCATCAAATTTGGGGGCAGATCTGGCCCTCCCGCTGGCCGTTGCTCCTGCAGGCTCCTGTGCCATCTTAATGGTGAAGTTTGGGAGCCTGCAGAGGAAGCAAGGCTTGCTGTGGACCTTAAAAGCAGCAGCAATGATGACGTCTTATTCTGCGACTTTCTGACTGGAAATACTCAATTGCCAAGGCTTCCCACACGCTGGAAATCAATTGGCCAATTGAGTTGAAATTGCATCAATCTCACAGACCCATTTAGAATCGTGTGAGAATCACTAAATTCAGGGAAACCACCAATTCCCCGCACCTGAGCTAAAATCGACCCCATTGATTCACAGTGAGAATAAGTTAAATTCAGGGGGACGATTTTAACTCTACCTATTATGTCCGTGTATAATTGAGACACGGACTGCAGGAGTTGATTATAACAAGTCTTTACTGAATGGAGACAACCTGGAAACTGAAACTACAGAAGCCTGCTAGGGCCTTTTATACAGGGGTGGTCACTGCCGGTACTGCAGTCTGAGACCAGTTATTCCCTTAAAGGTACATACACAACACTACCCACCCAGTTTCCAAGAGTTAAAATATTGCCCTGGAGCTGCTAGGTTCCCACCGACCATGATTTTAACCTGCTCTCTAGTAGGTGGTAAGGACACCCTCCCAACGCCAGCTGGCTCCTTCCTTATATATACATTTCAAGTCCTGATGACATCATCACAACCGAACTACAATTTTAATTCAGGTCTGAGCAGGGAAACCACTGCAACTTTTCCACCAGGCTGTAGCTGGTCAGAAGAGCATCGGAACACAGAGGCCGAAAAAGGTAAGCATGTTTCTTTCCTTTGTGAAGCCAGGAAGTGCTCTTCTGGGCCATATAAGGAAAGCTTAGGCCTCCCCTGTCCTGGACTCCCCTCCCTTCCCGAACTCAAGAACCCCATGAGATGCCCTTTTGCCCTTTCCTCTAACTATTCGAAGCTCACCTGCATTGATTCAACAATCTCAATATCCACAAATCCAATTATATAGTGGTCACTCTTTTTCCAGATGTTGCCTGACTCTTACTGCATCTACTTACTCTGCTCATTATCCAGAGCCAGATCAAGTAATGTCACCTTCCTCCTTGAAGTATTCCTGAACACGGTTTAAAACAACTATCCCTTTCTTACAGTTTTCTATTCTGTTTATTTTTGGATACCTAAAATCTCCTGCAATTAAAACTCTTATAATATATGCTTCCTCATTTTTCTATAAATTTCTTCCTCAGTTCATTTCCATGGTTTCATTATCTATAATATACTTGGTGTAGTGACTGAATCCTACCCCTCTGAGCACTTTATATCCAGTAATATTTAATAGCCAGCCCTGACCCGGGTGCAGCCATGTTTCAGATACTGTAATTAGCATTTTTAGAAATTTGAATTTATTGCTCTAGTTCCCTAATTTTTTGTCTTACCCTTTAGTCATTCATATACATACATTTTTTGCCTTCCTTAGTTTTTTTGCTTTTTACTACCATATCCTGTTTAACCTCGTTCAACATTTTTACCTTATTATTTATATGCCTAAAGCTTGCCTTCTCGTCCAAGGTGCCTATCCTGCTCTTGTGCTTTTTCTCTCCTGCTGCCATATTAGTTTAAACCCTCCTATCCAGCTCTAGTTAACTTCCCCATCAGGTTATTGGTCACAGCACTGTTCAGTTGTAGGCTATCCCATCAGTACAAATCACTCTCACCCTAGAACATGCTCCAATGCCCAGGCAAATAATAAATTGCATACATTTTTAACTATGTATATAGTATAGATTATGACACACACGTTCGCCAAAGAAGGATACATTGGGAGGAGTGATCAAAAGCTTGGTCAAAGGGTTCCATTTCAAGAAGGCTCTTAGAAGATGGCGGTGTGGAGGTAGAGGGGTTTAAAGAGATTTCCAGATCATAGGGCCTAGATGGGTGAAGGTACGGCCGCCAATAGTAGGGTAAAGGAAGGTAGGGATTCACAAGGGTTAGAAATTTGTTTCACCCCATTTTTAGGTGCAGAAAGTTGGCATGCTGGGAACACATACCAAAAACTGAAGACCCAAGACTCGACCAAAAGTGGGGGGGGGAGAAATTCAGTAGTGCCCAGGAATGGGTGCTAACTTTTGAGAAGTTGGAAGTTTAGCACCAGGCGCTAATCAATCTCGCTACCTGCTAAATTCAGTCTCAGCACTCAAAGAATGCAGGGGAGCGCTAAATTAGGCGCCAATGGCATAGGTGAGTGGTGTTAGGCTCCAAGTGATAATGAATATGAGGTGCGTAATCGGAAGTGAGCATTGGCGCAGGCGCCTTCCAGCCATTAAAGGGGAGGGTCACTGGAGTCTGCACACCAGCCCCCAATGATTCGGGGAGTGCAGAACGGCGATATCCTGTGAGATGAAATGCAAAGTGCTTTGACGACCCACAAAACTCTGGGGACTGCGCAGCCTTTATTTGGCTGCAGATACATCCTGCGCTCTCTGCCACTCATAACTGACCTTTGGAATGGAAGTTCCTTGACAGCTGGGGTGCATCCCTTTAAGTAGTGCCCCGCCAGCCGTCTGGTTCACGCCTCCGCTCCCTGGCGCTGTCGGTGCGAGGCGGTAAGGCAGAGAGCGCTGCTGAAGTTTGCAAATCGGGCGCCCAATGAGCGTTGCACACTTGACAGGGACCGAGGCACTAACTGTTATCACCGGTGTTATGGGGCCGGCGAATTTGCTGCTGCCTGAGTGCCCCATTAGCGCCCCCGCCAGGCACTAACTGGGGGGCGCTAATCTACTGAATTTCACCCCCTGAGTCTTGGGCATCATCAGCATAATTCTGTCCAGTTGTGGACGACAATCGGATGTCCAGTGGCAGCTCACCGGTTTGAAGAGGATAATTTGGGCCAGGTGCCTTGCAGGCAACAGTCCTTAGGTAAGTCCTGGAAAGCAGTGGAGGAGAATGGGAGAGGGGCTGTAGGAGTGCTCCTCCTGGCTCCACATGAAAGTATGTTTAAAAGAAAATACTTAACATTTTGGTGAAGGTTTCCAGCGGTCCCTTTAAGGACCATTGGTTAAACCGCTGAAGAATCCCAAAACCTGAGCAGAGCATGCCCAGTGCATGCTTCACTTAGTTCTAATGAAATTCCAGGAGAGGCCCTGAAACAGGTGTGAGACCCCTCATTAACATATGCAATATGGCATTGGACATATTTCAGGTGCCCTTCTGGTGCAGGAGACTGCACCAGGAACTTATTTTTTTTTTGCCTCCGTTCAATTTCTCCCCCAATGAGCTCTTGGGGGGGGGTGGTTGGGGAGGGGTTTTTGTAGGTGTGGAGGGGGTTAGAGAGATAGGGAGGGGCAAGGCCATAAACAAATTCAAACACTGGGATGAGAATTTTAAAATGGAGAGATTGGGGGTTCAGGAGCCAATGTAAGTCAGCAAGTGATGGATGAGTGGACTTGGTGTCAATGGGATACAGGCAAAGTTTTGGATGCGCTGAAGTTTACAGAGTGTGGAAAATGGGAGGCAATCCAGGAGCACATTGGCATAGTCGAGTCTAGCATTGACAAAGGCAGGGATTAGACTTTCAGCAGCAGATGGGCTAAGGCCGGGGTGGAGGCAGGCAATGTTACAGTGGGGGAGGTAGGCAGCCTTTTTGGTGGAGAGTGATTCAGTCATGATTTTTACATGTTCTTCAACTTGAAGCTGTACTGTCTCAGATGGATGTTGCATTTAAGTTCTTGTCCTTCATGGGGATCCTGTGTCAGTTGCATTTGATTTGACTTAATTTCTCTTTGCTGCTCATGGTATAAGTTGCCACGTTTCATTATACGGGGTATTTTAGAAGCAGTGGTTATATTTTAGTAAATTTAAGTTTTATAGCAGCTGCAGGATGTGTTATGCTGGCAGAATACACAAGGTAACATTTTTTTCTGGCCAAGGATGGGATGAATACAGAATAACCAGCAAGCAAGGTTTTGATGCTTATATATGGACTTGTCATGGAAATTACAGTTGCAATTCTAGTTTCTAAAAAAGAGCAAGATGGTTACTGGTACAACAGCAAAATACTGCGGATGCTGGAAATCTGAAATAAAAACAGAAAATGCTGGAAATACTCAGCAGGTCAGGCAGCATCTGTAGAGAGAGAAACAGAGTTAATGTTTCAGGTCAAATGTCCTTGCAACAGAAGATGGTTACTGGTACTGCCGACAAGATATGCATTGCTTGGTGTGCTGCATGAGCACTCCCTTTACTGCAGGGTAAAGCTAAGCTGGGTACAGGACATATTGGGCCAGATATTCCGATCCTTACGGGTGTAAGGCCTGCTTTTACCAGCATAAGTTTTGAAAAAAGTAAAAAAAAAAAATTGTTTCACTCATTTATCATTTAAAAATACTTTAATAATAGGTAAGTTTATGTTTAGCCCCGTAAAAAACATTAATTATTTTTTTCAAAAAATAAAATTTTTGTTTAAGATATTTAGTTTATTGTAATTTCAACTAATTTTAAAAATGTGATTTAAAAAAAAAATTATTTAATGTTTTACAGTGTTTTTGGGGTGATCTCCATTCATATATTTGACAGGTCTATCTGCCAAGTGTATGACGGAAGATTCCCTTCTTTGATTGGCTCCCCATGGCCCACATGATCCCAGGGACGCTTGCGGACTGCCTGCGCCTCTGGGATATGTGGGCCCTGCGCACTTGGAGTTTGAGAGACCCAGAAGTGGAAGTGTCTGGACCTCGGGAGCGCTCAGGTAAGTTTGTAGATTTTTTCCAGATCGGGGGCCTCCACAGGAGGAAAATACGACCAATACTACTTACTGAGAGAGTGGAGGATAATGAACTCACCTGCTGATGAGAAACACAGTTCTTCTGTAATCTTCAAAATCGGAGTACTTATTGGTGATTTTTGAGGCTGACCAATTGAGAAAGGGAGGTAAAGTAGAACTGAATAAACTGCTCTGTTTATTGGTCTTTTGAGGTTTTTGCAAGTTGCTTAAGTGACAAGACTGTCGGGAGATTGGGAATGGCAGTTCCTACAAATGTTGCTCTTGGGAGGAGAGTTCTATAGCCCCACCACAGATAACCCTGTGGCAGGAAAAAAAGCATGAAATGGTAACTGTTAAGTATGTGTATTGTATTGAACAATTAACACAAAGACTTAAACGTATAACTCAAACAGGTCTTTACTGGTTGGAGGTAGGAACTATACGTAGGTCTTTACTTCATGCCCACAGGCGGGAACTGAGGGGAGATCAGTACCCACAGTACTATTTATACCCCTATGGCCAGGAGTGGTACTGCGTATCACTACGCCCAACAAGTAGTGCAGTCCTGTCCATAGGTTCAAAGTAGCACACATATTACATACACAACATTCCTCCCTTCCTAGCTTTACAGTCATCTCCCCATTTAACATAACGTAATAACATATATACATATATAACTTCAGGTTTACATAACAGAATAACATAGATACATAGATAACTTCATGTCAAAACAGATCACAGATTCAGTCTCTGCGGAAAACAGTTCACAGATTCAATCTCTGTGGTGGAGTCGGTTCACGTTGCTGGAGTGACTCATTCAATAGTCCTTCCATGGATTTAACAGTTTGAACTTCCGAACTGAATTGGCTCCGTTCGGAGGGTCCACGTGTGTGATCTGGTAGAGGTAATAATGGTTCAGATGGGTCATCTTCTGTTTCGACTTTTCCTTTTCTGCTTCTTGGAGACTCTCTGGGCTCCACTGTCAGCTGCCAGCTGCATGCGCAGTTCCTCCTTCTCTCCCTCCTTTTTCCGTAGTAGAGCCACCTTCTCCCGATGTTCCGTAGACTTTCGGTGCTCCTCCATGATTTCTGTATGGTGGGAGTCGAAGTTACAAGTTGGGCAGGACAGGACATAGTAATATTCGGTGTCGTCCTGATCTAGGCCAGCGAGAGGGTCTTCTATTTCCTCCATACCCAGCTGGGCGTTAGCCAGCTTTTGTTCCAAGTCCAGACATCTTTCCTGAAGAGACTTCTTCATGCGTACCTCTTCATCCAGCTTTTTCTGGGCTTTCAGCAAGTCGTTTACTAATGACCTCATTTGAGATTTTACTACTTCAACTTCTTTTGGAGATTGATTGATCGGACTATTCAATCCCTCTACCGGAGCAGCTGTTTCAGCGGTCTGTTGTTCTACGTTGACGTGAGTCAGCGTACTTTTGGCATCCAAGGGCTGCTCTGTTGCAGTCATCTCAGTCTGTGTTGCCACCTCAGCTCTTCCAATAACCTTTGAGAGCTCCGAACCCCTTTCGTTTGAATATTGAAGTTCGTGTTCAAGTTTTTCCCATTTCAGAGTCCTGTCCTTCAGCATATGCAGGAGTTGGCTGACCGTTAACTCCTCTGGCATCAGACGTTTTGTGTGCTCCTGCTCCATTTTCTCCATCAGCTGCTTCTGTTGTCTTTCCAGATTCTCCAACTCTATATCAAAGAACTCTTTCGTTGCATTCAACTCTTGCTCACAACGGCGAAGCATTTGTTCTAATTGCTGTTGTAGTTTGAAATGGAGTTGAGTTCGAGCCCGGTGTCCCTCAGAAATGGGCACATCAGTAGACTTGCCAGACTCAGAATCCACAGTTAAACTATGTTGTTGTTGCTCAGTGGAATTCTGTGCTGAAACTTTGTCTTTTGCACCTGAGTTGGGCTTACCATCATCCGTTCCAGAGTCTGGGCCAACTATCTTCACCGACTTCTCACTCGTTATTGTTTGTAGGAAATGCCAGTCCATATTCATTTTCCTAATCCACTCCCGTCCTAGTAGTGGAGAACCTCCTTCAGATATCACATATAAGTCCATTATTTGACTGTCTTCGCCCTTGTGGACCACTGCAACCTCTATTTTCCCGATGGGGTACACTCTTTGCCCCGTGTATGTTTTCAATATAATCCCCGTATCCTGTAGGGGAATATGTTGGAATAACTTTCCGTAATCTTTCTTATTTATGACCGTCAATGCCGATCCAGTGTCCAATTCCAGTTTTACTTGGACTCCTTCTATCTGAAGAGTGACCCAAATTGTCTGGAGGTCTGCACCATTACCAGCGTTGAGTACTCTTAAGCTAGCCAGTTCATTACAACTTAAGCTAGCCAGTTCATTACTGCTAGCGTCTGAATCGGACTCCTGTTCGGTCACCTTGTGTACCTTTGCGTATTTTCCTTGCGGTGACTTCTTGTTGCTGGTCTTCTTCCCTGACCTGCATACTCTAGCTATATGTCCAAGCCTACCACAAGTTCTACATTCTTGGTTTTTAAACCAACACTGGTTCTGATCATGCGTTGTCTTTCCACAACAATAACATTTGCCAGAACTCACACCCAATTTGTGTGCACTGAGCTCCGGTGACCGTAGCTGCATTACTGCTGTGCCTCTCGCTGCGGCTTCGTGTGCTGCTGCCATAGTGACCGCCTTCTCAAGCGTCAGCTCATTCTCCTCGAGCAGTCGCTTTTGTGTATCCTGTTTAAATAAACCACACACAAATTTGTCTCGTAGTGCATCTGTCAGTCCCGTTCCAAACTGGCAATATTTCGCTAATTTACGCAATTCCAGCAAATATTCAGCATTGCTTTCATGCTGTAGCTGCCTTCTGTCATAAAATTTAAATTGTTCCGCTAGCATCAGCGGCGTGGGGTTTAGATGATCTTTCAGGACAGTAACAATCTCATCGAACGTCTTATCCGCCGGTTCATCTGGTGATAACAGGTGTTTCAATTGCCCGTATGTCTTCGCACCCATTAAATTTAATAATGTTAGAGCTTTATCTTGGTCACGAATTTTATTGGCCTTACAATAATTTTTTACTCTTTCAACATATATGGCCCAATCTTCGAGGTCACTATCAAAGGTGCTAATATTCCCGTGTTTAGGCATTGTAGATTTGCAATTTCTCAGATTTTATTTTGTTTACTTGTTATCAAAGATGGCGGCTTCCCGCTCTTGCCGTCGTCCTCCGCCCACAAAATGGCGGTTTTCCCGCGCTTGGCGGTCTTCACCCGTCCCCCGACGCCGTCTCCCTTCAGCCCCCGAGTGCGGCCCTTATCTTTGGTTCCGATCGCTGGCCCGCGCTGCGCCGCACACTTGAAGCGGCTCCCGGCCTCTGGCTCACCCGCTCGCGCGGCTCTTGCTCGCTCCCTCCCGGGCTCTGGCTTACCCGCTCGCACGTTTCACCGCGGCTCTTATCAGGGATTGCGATCGCCCTTATCTCCTCCAACTTCCCCAGCCCTGTCTTTGCAGCCAACACTGCACGGCTTACCCCACCACCTAGGTTGAACAAGGAAACTGCAGAAAGACTTCTGTCAGTCGCTGGAAGCTGTCAGGATGTTTGCTGCACTCCAGTGCTCAGTCGCTGATGGAGGCTTCAGAGTCCTAAAGCCTGTCGCTTCTAGTGGGGTGGTGATGTTTGAAACCTCTCTTCAACTGCCGCAGGGTAAGAACCTGACTCGTCGCCAGTGTTAAGTATGTGTATTGTATTGAACAATTAACACAAAGACTTAAACGTATAACTCAAACAGGTCTTTACTGGTTGGAGGTAGGGACTATACGTAGGTCTTTACTTCATGCCCACAGGCGGGAACTGAGGGGAGACCAGTACCCACAGTACTATTTATACCCCTATGGCCAGGAGTGGTACTGCGTATCACTACGCCCAACAAGTAGTGCAGTCCTGTCCATAGGTTCAAAGTAGCACACATATTACATACACAACAGTAACAATCTTTCTCCGGGAAGTAGCACCATCTGAGGGAAGGGGACTTGAAGCTTCAGGAAAGGCAGAGGAATAGGTAATCACGTTCCCAAGGGAGACGCCTTGTTTCCCAATTACTTCTCAAATTAAGTAAAACAACCTTTATCTATTTAATTCAACATTCCAAGCAGAATCAACTTGAGAATTTTGAATAAAAGCTAAAAAGTATAAACTTTTTCTCAGAAATAGTATTAAGGATTTTAACCTTTTATGTTTGTTTACATTTACTTTAATTTTCTTCTTTCTTGTTTGTGCTTTATATGATTTATATATAAGAGTTCTGGTTACTTGTCCCTTAAAAGGCATACATTGTGCAAAGGGGTTAAATTTTTGTTTCTCTGTAAATAGGAATATCAATGACTTGGCTAAAGTAGCTCTCTTTTCTGATATTCTTATCAGGCTTTCTATCACTGGGCAATCCTGACTGGAGACATTAAAAACTGACAAAGCTTCCAAAAGTAACAATATTAAGCTAAAATGACATTTCGTAAATTAAAGATGAAAGATGAAACTCCTGCAAATCTGTACTCAACATTGCTCTAAATGTTAAATACATAGCAGGGAAGGGAAAGTTAATTAAAACCAAATCATGTGCCTTGTTTAGATTGTTAAGTGCACTCTGAATGAAGTTAGCAGAATAAACTGTGTCAAATTGATAATACAGCCTTATACTGGTGTGTAAATGCACCATTAAAATTTGTTTTCTACACTGCCATGAGTTCAGGTGGACTGCAATATAAACCCAATATGAATCCAGCAACTATCTCCACAAGAACACCCCTTTCAATTGCTGGTGTGCTTCCAAAATATCGAAAGTATTAGTAACCCTTATTTTGAAATGTTCACAACATTCCTCTTGTGACAATACAATGACAGAACTCCTGAAAAAATACAATTTATTTTCATTTTTAGATAATCGAATCATTTTAAATGTAATACATATTCTATGGGACAATAGGTTGCAGCACAGAACAGATTTATTGCGTGCTAATAATGCTATCGCACTGAAATTATTTTGAATACCCATTAAGTCAGGTGCTTTACACTGGGATATGCAAATGTTACTGTGAATATGTTGCTCTTTACATTGCAGAACTTGTGCCTTAAAGAGACAAGAACAACACTATTGGTCACAGAAGAACCCTCCTGAGCATTGTTGGATAAACAGATTAATTGTGCAGTATATTAATGAGATGAAATGATTTTTTGATACGAGTACATTGAGCCGATTACTCATATTGATTTAATCTCAGATTAATGGGAAATGATTCTGATCCTCAAGTGTCAACACTCAGTCAAACTGCCAGTATGAACCATGTTCACAGTCATTTCACAGCAACAGTTGACGGTTAACCTTCATGAAAAGGTATCATGTAAATTATGTGCATCAACTACACCCAGGCACACTAAAATTATCATGTCACTTCACACAAATGGACTTTAAAATTTATGCTTTTATTAATGTATATAGGGACATTGAGGAGTAATTGTGCTAGCTAGTGAATTCATATGTTGCTTTCCATACTTAGACAGAGTTTGTAGTTCTATGATGTTTTATAAATAGAAATCTATTCCAATACAAGTAATAAAATCAGGTAAGGATAAAACTTGCATTTATATGGTGCCTCCCTCCTCAAATTGCGGTGATTCCACAATCGCAGCAGTTGTTGGTCCAGAGATAGGGCTGCAAGATTGTGTAGGGGGTGGTGGGTTTGTCGGCCTTTTAAATTGACCTTGACGGTTCGAATCGTCCCACTCCCTGGTTCTGGGGCTTGGAATTATTTAGGGGATGTGATAGATGTAGGCAGACAACTGTTTGGTGCAAGAAAAAATATTTTATTTAGAAATTGCACACCACATGAATTAACTAAACAAAAACGCATATGCAACGGGTACAAAGGTTATGCAGTGAGAGAAGAAAAAAACCCAAAATAAAACCACCTCCCACCACTACACTAACTAAGTTAGGCTCTGAAATTACAGGGACTATGCTCACCAAAGGATTTCTCCACAGTTTAGACCAGTTGCACACTGCTTTCTCTCTCTTCAATCTTGTGGACTCCTTGGCTGGTTGCGGTGTCTTCGGTATTAGCACTGGTCGAAATTTTGATGGTAAAAAAGTTTTTCCTAGAGTCAGCGCTGGATGATGGTTGATCTTTCAGTGACTCCAAGGCTTCTTGTTAGGTTTTCTTGTTGTGTTGCTGTAACCTCGTGTGGCAAGTTAGATGTTTCAAAACCAGAGTCAAAGAGCCCAGAGTCCAAGTGCTTTTCCAGCATATTCTCGGGTACACTTATTCTGCTCCGGTGTGCTGCTGCTGCTGCCCGCTGGCACTCTCTCTCTTCAGCCCATCTGTTGAGGTCTCTTTAGCTACTAGCAAGCCCCCAGTTATGCCTGAGAGGCTGCTTAAACTTTTGCGCCAAAACTCGGGTGCACAATTGATTTTAGATGACTCCCTTTTGTGCGATTTTGGCAGGCTGATCAACTCTGATGTGATCCCTTTGTGAGAATTTTGGTGGGCTGATTGAGCATTAGCATGATACAAGATTCCCTAAGGTGTTGATGGGGTTTTTGAATGGTGCTGTTAGAATCTAATCAGGTCTTGATACTGTCCATTGTGTGTTTTGCTGATGCCAGGGTTTTTCTGTATAGCTGTTTTAAGAACTATTAAAATATGTATGTATCTGTGTCCCTGGCGTAGTGTATGTACCTTTAAGAGAGAACTACTTTTACAGCTCCTGTATACTGTAGTACTGGCAGTGACCACACCTGTATATAAGCCTTGAGCATGCCTCTGTACCCCCAGTCTTGAGACTACCCTACTCCAGTAAATACCTGTTGATTGTTAAGTTACAGCATCATTGTGGTTATTGAAAAACATCATACTCTCAGAATCACGGATCTAACAGTGGCGACGAGTGTCGATACGAATCTACCTGCAACTCTGCATTTCCCTTCGAGGATTCGCTCCGGAGGGCGGTGGAAGAAAGTTGAGGCCAGAAGCACGAGCGTCAACCACGAGCAACCGCCCAGTCGTCCGGCAGAGAGTGAACATCGCAGGGGAGGCTGTGGAGAGCCGGGTTTGGTTCCCCAGCCACGATGATCAGCAACAGACTGACGACAGGCACAGCGCAGTCCCTTCCCGGACAACGGTGGCTGGAGCCGACCGACGGCGGAGAAAAAGCCGAGCAGCGTCGACAGGGTAAGATAGAGGGTGAAGCGCACAGGGCGCAGCCGGGGGTTGAAAACCGAGCGGCATCGAGGAAAAACAAAATGGAGAGAGAAAGGGTAAAGCAGCAGCCGGGTTCAGGACCGAGCGGCGGAAATGGGAAAGGCGCACAGAAAAAAAAAATGTGCAGAGCACAGCCAGGGCTCAAGGGCTGAACAGTGTCCACGGGGAGAAGAAGGGAGAGCGCGGGAGATGCAATTGAGCCGCAGAGAAGAAGGAAGAGCGTGGGAGATGCCATTTTTAGAAGCCGCAGCAGACAAGAAGGACGAGCACGGGAAGGAAGGAAAGCGCGGGAGACGCCATTTTGTGCCAGCGGAGAAGAAGGGAAAGCGCGGGAGATGCCATTTTTGACAGTTAAATCACACCCAGGGATGCCGAAGAGTGGCAGTATCTCTACATTCGACAATGAAGTCGAAGATTGGGCGACATATGTGGAACGTATTGAGGTGTACTGCAGGGCGAATGAAGTGCCAGATGCTAGGAAAGCACTGGTTTTGTTAAATTCCATGGGTGCAAAAACTTATGGGTTACTGTGAAAACTAATAACCCCAGAGAAGCCTGTGGACAAGAATTTCGAAAGTATAATAGAAATTCTACAGGACCACTTAACCCCCACACCGCTGCTGACAGCAGAACGATTTAAGTTCCATAAAAGGAACCAACACAAAGACGAAAGCAATGCTGAGTACTTAACGGAATTGCGCAAGCTATCGAAACACTGCCAGTTTGGAGTGGGACTAGCAGATACGTTAAGGGACAAGTTTGTGTGTGGGCTGCAAAGTGAAGGAACCCAGAAACGGCTTCTATCAGAAAAGGATCTTATGCTGGACAAGGCTTTCAGTATGGCAGTGTCACACGAAGCAGCCACAAGGGGCGCTGCAGAGATACAACGGAGACCGCAAGAATATGGCACCAATGAAATGTCCTATGGAACAGGGAAGTGTTATCGCTGTGGCAGAACAACACATGACCAGAAGGATTGTTGGTTCAAGGACCAAGTGTGCAGACAGTGTGGAAAAGCAGGACACATAGCAAGAGTCTGCAGCCTGGGAAGAAAACCAACAGCAAGAAATCTCCACAGGAGAAGTACAAAAGGGTACACAAGGTGATGGACAGTAGTTCAGACGAACAGAAAAGTGACACAGACTCCGGAAGCAATGAGCTGGGTTGTCTGAAACTACATAAGGTAACCAAAATGGAGGATCACCAGACTATCTGGGTTACACTTAAGATAGACGGAGTCCAAGTGAAAATGGAATTGGACACAGGATCAGCCCTAACAGTCATAAACCAAAGGGACTACAAGCGGCTATTTTCACATATACCCTTGAAAGCTACAGAGATTGTCTTGAAGATGTACACGGGGCAAAAAGTCTACCCCAAAGGAAAAATAAGGGTGAAGGTGATATACAAAGGCCAGGAAATACCTAAAATGGACCTATATGTATTGCCAGATGGAGGACCGCTAGGGCGTGAATGTATCCGGAAGATACAATTAGATTGGCATTCCATACAGGCACTGAAGGTGGAGGCCAAAAAGGATGACGACGTCACACCTGGACGACTGTCAAAAATGCTAACTGGTGCAAAGGAAGTGTTCCAGGAGGGACTCGGAACACTAAAAGGCATAACAGCAACGATTGAAATAGAGGAAAATGCAAGCCCAAAGTTTCTTAAGGCCAGACCAGTGCCTTATGCGATCAGACCAGCCGTCGAAGCAGAGCTGGAAGGGTTGGAACATTCAGGAGTACTGTCCAAAGTAGACTGGAGCGAGTGGGCCACACCCATCGTTCCTGTAATGAAGAGGTCGTTGAGTAATACGCCTGGGGAACCAAAGAAGGTCCGCATCTGTGGGGATTTCAAGGTGACAGTGAACCCAGTCCTTCACACGGTACAATATCCACTTCCACGAATTGAGGAAATTTTCGCCTCGCTATCTGGAGGTAAACGTTTCACCAAAATTGATCTAGCTCAGGCATACTTGCAAATGGAGGTAGAAGAAGCCTCGAAACAATACCTTACGATCAACACTCATAAAGGTCTCTATCAATACAACCGGCTGGTGTTCGGGGTAGCATCAGCTCCGGCTATTTGGCAAAGGGTGATGGATCAAGTCCTGCAAGGGATTCCAGGGACCCAGTGTTATTTGGACGACATCCTGGTCACGAGCAAAAATGACAGTGATCACCTCGCCAACTTGGAGAAGGTGCTCACCAGATTAAAGGAATATGGGCTATGAGCTAATCGCAATAAGTGCGAGTTTCTCCAGAAGCAGATCTCGTATTGTGGCCATGTCATCGATGAAGAGGGGTTACATAAGTCCCCTGAAAAGATTGAGGCAGTAGTCAAGGCTCCAGCTCTGGAAAATGTGTCACAACTGAGGTCGTTCCTCGGGCTGGTAAACTACTACCATAAGTTCTTACCAAATTTGTCCACAGTATCACACCCACTGAACACCCTACTGCAAACAGGGGTACCATGGAAGTGGCATGACGAACGTAGGCGAGCTTTCCAGAAGTGTAAAGAATTGATCACATCAAAAGAGGCGTTGGCCCATTTCAACCCAGCACTACCAATTCGTTTGGCATGTGATGCATCACCCTATAGCATTGGAGCAGTGCTGTCGCACAAATTCCCAGACGGGTTGGAGAGGCCAGTAGCCTTTGCGTCTCGGTCACTAACCTCAGCCGAGCGCAACTACGCCCAGATTGACAGGGAGGCCCTCAGCCTAGTATAGGGAGTAAAAAAATTCAACCACTATCTGCATGGGCAGAAGTTCACCTTGCTGACTGACCACCAACCACTTGTCTCCATCTTTAATCCTAAGAAGGGCGTTCCAGTGATGACTGCACAGCGGTTACAAAGATGGTCCCTGTTTCTAGGGGCGAATCAATATGAAATAGAATATGCACGAAACAGCATGGAAACGCTGATGGGTTATTGCGCCTGCCACTGCCTACTGTGGAGGAAGCACCAGCAGTGGACCCTATCGAGATATTTTATTCGTCAATAATTGAACGATTGCCAGTAACGAACGCGGATATAGAGAAGGAGACCAGCAATGATCCGACGCTGTCTCGGGGATATGATTTGACGGTGAGGGGATGGCCAACACATGGCGACTCACTGTTGCCAGCATTCTCATCCGGAAGAGAACAGCTGTCAGTATGCCAGGGGACAGTGATGTGTGGATCCAGAGTGGTGATTCCACCAAAGTTAAGGGAGAGAGTGCTAAATGAGCTTCATGAAGGTTATCTGGGGGGAGTGAAAATGAAAAGCCTTGCTAGGGCTTATGTGTGGTGGCCGGGAATCGATCAACAAATCGAAGACCTAACCAAGAGCTGCTCAGGATGCCAGAAGGTCCAAAATGCACCACCACATGCCCCTCTACACCCATGGGAGTGGCCCTCATCTCCATGGCAACGGGTGCATATTGATTTCGCTGGTCCATTCATGGACTCAATGTTCTTAATAGCAGTGGATGCTCATTCAAAATGGCCTGAGGTGATAAAAATGTCCTCAACCACTACAGAGAAAGCGATTGCAGTCCTACGGACCATATTTGCCAGGAACGGCTTGCCAGAGCAGATTTGCTCTGATAATGGACCACAGTTTGTGTCCGAAGAGTTTCGAAAATTCATGAGAAAGAATGGGGTAAGGCATTACACATCCATCCCGTATCATCCAGCCACAAATGGATTGGCTGAGAGGTTCGTACAAACCTTTAAGAAGGCGATAAAGGCCATGTGCGACGATGAAATTCCACTACAGCATAAGATGGACAATTTCTTATTAGCCTACCGAAACGCGACACATGCAGTTACCAACCAAGCCCTGGCCATGATGTTCTTTAACCGAAGGTTGAGATCTCGTCTGGACTTGCTCAGACCAAATGTGCGAAGAAATGTTGAGGATAAACAATTCCAGCACATCCATGAGAAGCCGACAAGGAGCTTCAACGTAGGGCAACCAGTCTTGGCCCGTGAGTACCGAACAGAGAAATGGCAACCCGGAACGATATGCACAAGGCAGGGGCCATTAATGTACACAGTGGATGTCGGGGAGAACATTGTGAGACGCCACGTCGATCAGATCTTAGCATCACAAGAATGAGTCAACCCCATGTCTTGCGTACATGGGGATGAACCCGACATACCGGTAGCATCTACCTCCGAACCAGTAGCAGTGGAACCCGATGAACTAACTGACGAAAAGGGGCCAGAATCGCCCCGCACCAAGAACAAGAACCTCCGGAAAGGCATTATCCCGAAAGGATCAGGAAGCCACCCCAAAGACTGAATCTATAAATGGACTTTTGTTGTTTAATGTACATGTTAAAGTGTTAATTGTTATTTGAATATTATGGGTACTGCTCATCTAAAAGGGGAGGAATTGTAGTGTATGTACCTTTAAGAGAGAACTACTTTTACAGCTCCTGTATACTAAGAACATAAGAACATAAGAAATAGAAGCAGGAGTAGGCCAATCGGCCCCTCGAGCCTGCTCCGCCATTCAATAAGGTCATGGCTGATCTGATCCTAACCGCCAATCCACTATCACAGAACCATCTCCTGAATCTAACAGAATTAGACACACGAAATAGGAGCAGGATCAGGCTACACGGCCCCTGGGCCCGCTCCGCTACCCACAGGGCCATGACCGATCCGAACCTAGACTCATGTCCAAATTCCTGCCCGCTCCCCGTAACCCTTAATTCCCTTTACTTCTAGGAAACTGTCTATTTCTGTTTTAAATTTATGTAATGATGTAGCTTCTACAGCTTTTTGGGGCAGCATATTCCATGGAACTACCACCCTCTGAGTGAAGTAGTTCCTCCTCATCTCAGTTTTGAAAGAGCAGCCCCTTATTCTAAGACTATGCCCCCTAGTTCTAGTTTCACCCATCATCGGGAACATCCTCCCCGCATCCACCCGATCCAACCCCTTCACACTCTTATATGTTTCAATAAGATCGCCTCTCATTCTTCTGAACTCCAATGAGTAGAGTCCCAATCTACTCAACCTCTCCTAATATGTCCATCCCCTCATCCCCGGGATTAACCGAGTGAACCTTCTTTGTACTGACTCGAGAGCAAGTATGTCCTTTCTTAAGTATGGACACCAAAACTGTACGCAGTATTCCAGGTGCGGTCTCACCAATACCTTGTACAACTGAAGCAATACCTCCCTATTTTTATATTCTATCCCCCTAGCAATGAAAGCCAACATTCCATTGGCCTTCTTAATCACTTGCTGCACCTGCATACTAACCTTTTGAGTTTCGTGCACCAGGACCCCCAGATCCCTTTGTACTTCAGTACTTTCAAGTTTCTTGCCATTAAGATAATAACTTGCTCTACAATTTTTCCTGCCAAAGTGCATAACCTCACACTTTCCAGTATTGTATTCTATCTGCCAAATCTCTGCCCACTTACTTAGCCTGTCTATGTCCCCTTGCAGGTTTTTAATGTCCTCCTCACTCACTACTTTCCCTCCCATCTTAGTATCATCTGCAAACTTTGATATGTTACACTCGGTCCCCTCCTCCAAATCGTTAATATAGATTGTAATGAGTTGGGGACCCAGCACTGACCCCTGCGGAACACCACTAGTTATTGATTGCCAGTCTGAGAATGAACCATTTATCCCAACTCTCTGCCTTCTGTTAGATAGCCAATCCTCTATCCATGCCAGAATATTACCCCCAATCCCGTGATTTTTTATCTTAAGCAATAATCATCTGTGTGGCACCTTGTCAAATGCCTTTTGGAAGTCTAAATACACTCCGTCCACTGGTTCCCCTTTATCCACCCTATATGTTACTTCCTCAAAGAACTCCAGCAAATTTGTCAAACATGACTTCCCCTTCATAAAACCATGCTGACTTTGTCCTATTAAATTATGATTATCCAAATGTTCTGTTACAGTCTCCTTAATAATGGACTCCAAAATTTTACCTACCACAGATGTTAGGCTAACCGGTCTATAGTTTCCAGCCTTCTGTCTACTGCCCTTTTTAAATAAGGGTGTTACATTAGCAGTTTTCCTGTCTGCCGGGACCTTTGCCGAGTCCAGGGAGTTTTGGTAAATTATTACCAATGCATCCACAATCCCTACCGCCACTTCCCTCAAGACCCTAGGATGTAAGCCATCAGGTCCAGGTGACTTATCCGCCTTGAGTCCCATTATTTTACCGAATACCACTTCCTTCGTGATTTTGATCGTGTTTAGCTCCTCCCCCCCTTTAGCCCCATGTTTGTCCAGTGTTGGGATATTCTTAGTGTCTTCTACTGTAAAGACTGATACAAAATATTCATTCAGTGTTTTTGCCATCTCCATATTTCCCACCATTAATTTCCCGGTCTCATCCTCTAAGGGACCAACATTTACTTTAGCCACCCTTTTTCTTTTTATATAACTACAAAAACTCTTACTATCTGTTTTTATATTTTTTGCTAATTTACTTTCATAATCTATCTTCCCTTTCTTAATCAATCTTTTTGTTATTTTTTGCTGTCTTTTAAAGTTTTCCCAACCCTCTATCCTCCCACTGGATTTGGCTAGCTTATATGCCCTTGTTTTTAGTCGAATACTATCCTTAATTTCTTTACTTAGCCACGGATGGCTGTCTTTTCTTTTACACCCTTTTCTTCTCAGTGGAATATATATTTTTTGGAAGTTGTAAAATAACTCCTTAAATGTATACCACTGATCATGTATCGTCTTACCCTTTAATCTATTTTCCCAATCCACTCTACTCAATTCCGCTCTCATACCTTCATAGTCTCCTTTATTCAAGCTTAGCATGCTTGTTTGAGATCCAACCTTCTCACCCTCTAATTGAATATGGAATTCAACCATGTTATGGTCACTCATTCCAAGGAGATCCTTTACTAGGACATTTTTAATTAATCCTGTCTCGTTACACAGGACCAGATCTAAGGTTGCTTGCCCCCTGGTCGGTTCAGTTATATACTGCTCAAGAAACCCATCCCTAATACACTCAATGAACTCATCCTCAAGGCAGCCCGCCCAATTTGATTTGTCCAATTAATATGATAGTTAAAATCCCCCATAATTATAGATGTTCCCTTATTACAAGCCTCAACTATTTCCTGATTGATACTCCGTCCAACAGAGTTGCCACTGTTCGGAGGCCTATAGACTACGCCCACTAGTGTTTTTTTCCCCTTATTATTCCTTACCTCCACCCAAACTGTTTCATTATCCTGATCTTTTGACCCAATATCATTTCTCTGTATTACAGTGATTCCTTCCTTTATTAACATAGCCACCCCACCTCCCCTTCCTTCCTGCCTGTCCTTCCCGATCGTTAAATAACCTGGTATGTTTAATTCCTAGGCATTGTCACCCTGCAGCCATGTTTCTGTAATGGCCACAAGATCATACCCATATGTAGTTATTTGTGCCATTAACTCATCTATTTTGTTACGAATGCTACGTGCATTCAGATAGAGAACTTTCAAAGATGTTTTGTGACACTTAGTTCCTGCTTTTGCCCTTTTTATTACTTTACCTTTTACTCCATACCTTCTGCCCCTTCCTGACACGCTCTGGTTTTCAATTTCCCCACTGCTACCTAAGTCTATGCCCTTCTCTGTTGTCATTTTTATTATTTGCTCTCTAGGAACCTCCCCCCCACTAGTTAGTTTAAAGCCCTCTCTACAGCTCTCGTTATATGATCTGCCAGGACTCTAGTCCCAGCACTGGCCAAGTGAAGCCTGTCCCAACGGAACAGCTCCCTCCTGCCCCAGTACTGGTGCCAGTGTCCCAGGAAGCAAAACCCATTTCTCCCACACCAGTCTTTGAGCCACGCATTTAACTCTCTAATTTTATTTGTCCTAGCCAAATTCCCTCGTGGCTCAGGTAATAATCCAGAGATTATTACCCTTGTGGTTCTGCTTTTTAATTTGGCCCCTAGCTGCTCAAATTCCCTCAGCAGTACCTCCTTTCTTGTCCTACCTATGTCGTTGGTACCAACATGGACCACGACAACTGGATCCTCCCCCTCCCACTCCAAGTTTCTCTCCAGTCCAGAGGAGATGTCCTTAACCCTGGCACCGGGCAGGCAACGCAGCCTTCGGAACTCTCGCTCTCGGCTGCAAAGAGCTCTATCTATCCCCCTAACGATACTATCCCCTACCATTACAACATTTCTTTTAACTCCCCCGCACTTGAATGGCCCCCTGCTCCACGGTGCTGTGGCCAGGTTGCTCATCCTCCCCGCAGTCCCTGTTCCCAACCTCACAGGGAGTAAGAGCCTCGAACCTGTTGGACAAGTGCAAGGGCTGCGGCTCCTCCAACACTACCTCCTGGATCCCCGTACCTGCCTCACTTCTAGTCACACCATCCTGACCCTGGCCACGGACTACATCTGAATTAATTAATCTAATTGGTGTGAATACCTCGTGATACACAGAGGCCAGGTAACTCTCCCCCTCCCTGATGTGTCTCAGTGTTTGAAGCTCGGACTCCAGCTCTTCAACACGGAGCCGGAATTCCTCGAGCAGCCAACACTTACTGCAAATGTGATCACCGTGAGCATCAATGGTGTCCACCAGCTCCCACATATTGCAGCAGCAACACATCACCTGATCTCCCATTCTATGTAATTAATTAAATTTATTAATATTATTCTTAAATACCCTCTGCCCCGATTCTAGATGGTGAATATCACACCTTAGAAACTATAAACCAAAGAGATTTAAGCTTCAAAAGGGAGAAATACTCACCAACCAATCACTTACCCGCTTTCTGGTGACGTCACACTTGGATTACTTTTTACCTCTCTCCTTCCCTCCGAGTTCCCAGACTGGAGATTGGTGAACCTTACCTGGGTCTCTGGGACTTTTATAGCCCCGCTCTGCCGCTCAGGATTCCTGCCGACGCTGTGAGGCCTTACCTGGTCTCTGGGGCCTTTTATAGCCCCGCTCTGCCGCTCAGGATTCCCGCTGACGCTGTGAGGCCTTACCTGGTCTCTGGGGCCTTTTATAGCCCCGCTCTGCCGCTCAGGATTCCCGCCGACGCTGTGAGGCCTTACCTGGGTCTCTGGGACTTTTATAGCCCCGCTCTGCCGCTCAGGATTCCCGCCGACGCTGTGAGGCCTTACCTGGTCTCTGGGGCCTTTTATAGCCCCGCTCTGCCGCTCAGGATTCCCGCCGACGCTGTGTAGTACCGGCAGTGACCACACCTATATATAAGCCTTGAGCATGCCTCTGTACCCCCAGTCTTGAGACTACCCTACTCCAGTAAATACCTGTTGATTGTTAAGTTACAGCATCCGTGTGGTTATTGCAAAACATCATACTCTCAGAATCACGGATCTAACACCTGGTAAGTGGGCTTTTGTTAGACTGCTAATGTCTCCCTGGGGGCCTGCCTCCCAGGTGGGTTAGCAGCCCTATAAGGATCCCATTTTCCTGTGCAGACCCAGCATACAATTTAAAAATGTCCAAACTCGATCCAATAGGCCCTAGTTTAGTCCAAAGGCGCCTAATAGTGAAATATTTCTGTCCACATTTCTCCTCCAAAAGGTCCAACACAGTCCCTTTTTAAATTCCAGACACATGTCCATTGAGTAGGGGGTCCCGGAACTTTGTGAATCCTACAATTGTAGTCCATTATTACAGTTTGGGATTCCTTGGCCATTTTTGTTTCACAGAAAGGAGTTGGACATGAGCTATGTAAAGATGGGTGTTTTTTTTAAAGTAAGATTCTACTTTAAAAAGTGGTTAAATTCTCGCCCCATGATGAATTGGGGATCAGTAAGCAGATGGGATGGGATGTTCTTGCAAAGACCTAAACAACGGACAATTCATTAACCATAAATTGTTATTCAGAAGGACACTTCACATCTTGGTGTTGGAAACTTCTTTGATCCCTGTGGGGGCTGTAAGACAGGTTCTAAAAAATCAGAACACCAACGTAAAGAGTCAGTTGAGCAGCAGAGGCTGAAAAGAGAGCAAACTACTGCTTCAACCAGTAGAACAGTGTGGAGAGAGAATGCATTTTTTTAAATGGAGGTGAATGACCTACCAGAGTGAGCTGGAGCTCACGTTCTTCATTGTCGTAATGGTAAATGGACAGAAATTGTACCAGTCATATCAAGCAATTCACTGAAAGAATTTGGAAAAATGTTTGCACGAGATCTCCCCAGAGACAATGAAGCAAGGGCATTTTGGTCAGTTTCTGGAAAAAAACATAAAGGGCTGAATTATAATGGGGAAGGCGGATTGGGAGTGGGGAGACTCCAAAGCGGTCAAGAAACACGGGAGAACGGGTTTCCTGCAGGCCCTGCCAAATTTAATGGCAGGGCCTGATTTGCACGGGAAACATCTGTTTCCCACCAGCAGCCAGCCAGATTGTGAGGCTGGCTGGCTCTGGGCGGGTACACCTGCAGCACTAGGCTGCAGTGAGGGAGGGAGGGACCACGTGTGAGCTGGGGGCCAAAGGAGCAGCGGTTGGTTGGTGTCAGCAAAGATCGGTGGCTGGAGGAGTGGGGGTGGGGTGGGGGAAAGCAGATGACATTGGCAGGCCGGAGGAGCATGTGGGGGGTGGGGGGTGGAATCGGAGGCCTCGTGGGGGGAAATTGGAGGCCTGGGGCAGGGGGGTGATGGGGGCAGGGGGAGAAATCAGAGGCCTTGTGGAACGGTCACCAGGGGGTGGGTTAGGTAGGGACGCACTTACCTCCTGGATCCAGCCGACTTCACCTTGCATTGGCTGCTGGTTTTCACGAGGCCTGCAGAACCCAACCAGCTAAAGTTAAATTCAATATGGAAGTTGAAGCAGACGCTCATTATAATATTTAAATAGATGACCCGCGTCTTGCTGGTAAGGTGGAGTTACAAAAGTCGAATTGTTAACTAAACAGAGCCTCGGGTATTTCAGTGATTAATTGTTGGTTTGAAAACTGTGACGTCAAATTGCTCTTCAGGCAGAACCCAGGATGAAATGCGTGGATGTTTTTTCTCTAAAGTGTGATTGCTGATGTTATTTTTTAAGCATAGCTGCAGACACTTTTGATCTCTGTGTTAGATATTTCCTATTTGTGAGGGAGTTTCTCTGTACATTGCAAGCAACAGTTAACCATTCTCTCATTTTAAAAACATTGTTGTAATACATTTGCTTTTGAGTCAATCAGCTGCAAGAAATGTGCTTAGAATAAATGTGCCTATAATTAAATGAGACATGAAATGTACTGTAATGGACAGGAAATGCACGTACATGTGCTGTTTTTGTCATTATACTTTGGTAAAACAGTTTTCTCAGTTAATGATGATTCTGCACTTTACTGAAAGAATGAGAAACCCCAACACCCACACAGCTCTCCAAAAGTAACAGAGACAGAATTCTTCAATGTTTATGTAATTCTACTGAATAAAAAAAACAAGCTCCTCGACAATATTATTTGTTGAGACATAGTGGCCAATTTCTCCCAAACAGTTCTTGGTTAAAAAAAAAGTAGAAAACATCTTATTTCAAATGCATTTTTTTTCCTGTGGCAAATGGCATTTTGCTTAAGCTTCACCAGGTTTGTGTGAGCGAAGGGTAATAAGCAAAGCACTTTTGCCCAGCAATCTGATAAACATTAAAGGAAAGATGCATTATGTAGAATAACGGCAGATGGGAATTGAACAAGGAGAATACTATTTTGCTAAAGAATGTGAAAATGCTAACTTTATCAAATTATTGCTGCTTTGCTCAAAGGCTTCAGAATGCATTCCCTCAGTTTTTCTTAATGATTACTTGTTCACAACTAACCTATTTTCTCTTAATTTATTTGAGACAAACTCGGCAGAAAAAAAGATTGAACGGTTGTATTGATAACAGTGAAATCAGAAGATAAGCTTGCAATAATATAGCGGATAAAGCCTGCAGGACTTGGAAGCTTTCAGACATTTATTTTTATTGCTTCTAATTTGTTTGAGCATGTCTGTTGTTATTTCATAAGACACATAAAATGAGCCCCCTATAATTGCTCAGTTTAACAGGAATGGTTTCCATAGGCATTGTTCCATCAACATTAAATTCATGTTCATTAACTTTCAGCCAACTATTCAGAAAAGGAACAAAGTTCTACTTTTTAATTGTTCCCATTATTACTCTTCATTGGATAGTCAGTCATCGATCTTTATAAATTAATCTGTTTAGAAAGGTGTGTGCTTTTTTTATTCGCTCTTCTTTCGTGTGATAGCAGCAATGCAAATGAAATGTCAGTATCTAAGTCAGATACCAAGGCCAAAGCGTTATTCATTGCCCTTGCATGTTTTAACTTTTTAGTCCAAATGGAAAATACTTGTCATAAAAAGATAAAAAATACAAAAGCAATCTGTGAAATTGGCCTAGAAATTGCTGGAAAAATAATGGCAAGTTCACCGTGCCCAATATGAATAGTGTGTAAAAAACCTAGCAATTTGTGGCGAGGAAGCGACACACAGTGTGTCGCGAATCGCCACAAATTGCTGGACGATTTGCGCCACACCGCTGTTAGCCTCACAAAAACGGGAGCTCAGCGTTAACCTCCCCAATGACGTTCAGTGAGTGTGAAGCAATTGTTGGACTTGCATCATAAATACAAATTAATCTCGCCGCAGCCATTTCATGTCGCAATGAACCTATTAATGATGTGAGTTATGGTCCTGACATGTCACTCAACTTTGGAGGCCCAGAGGGGAACAATGAAATGGTGGAATATCATTCCTGCAGGTAGTAAATTGTTCCTTGAGGTTTTTTTAAATTTAAAATTTTTTAAATTTGTTTTCTTTCTTTTCCTTTCTGTCTTTTTTTTTTCTCTCTCTCTTAATCCATTCTTTTATTTCCCTCTCTATTACTCTTTCTGTACCTAATTTCACTAATTCACCCCATTTCCTTCTCTGTCTTTTGCTCTCTTTCTTTCTCTGTCCTTAAATTTCATTGGTTGAGAAGATAAACCATTGGGCATGATGTTCATGACGTACCGTTATCAATTCACATTTGTGGTGCAAAAATAAGATCTGAAGGGTGAGGAAAAAATCCAACTCACAGCGTTCAACACAAAATGCAATTTCTGGGCCATTGATTTTATTTAATTCTCACATTTTCTAAATAATTTCATTAAATTACTCATAAATGATTTTCCATGGTGTTCCTCACTGAGAAAATGATTGTGTCCCTGCTGGTCCCCACTCTGGAATTCTTTGCCATTGTTTGTCTTTCACCCTGTGAGTCTTTTTCTCAGTATGCCCCTCACACACACACACACACATGCACATACACACATCTCATTATTATCGGTTTTCTGATCATTCTTTCTCTTTTGGTTTGAATGGGTCTTTCCTTCACCTGAGCTGTCAGTATGGCCAGAATTTTCACTTTGCTGAGAGTGCGGGTTTTGGAGTGGGTTGGCAGTTAAAAGCACTAAAATTGACAGCGCATCAGGAACCCGCCTTCATCCTGCCGACTTCTGCATTTAACGCGGGCTGGTTTCCCAGTACGCCACGCACCCGCTCGGAGAGGCAGGTTACCTCAGTGAGGTATTTCACAGCTCGTTGAGAGACCCTTAAGAGGCTTTAGCTTTTACTACTTGAGCACAGGATTCATAGACTTCCTGAAGCTCGCCTGTGAAGGCAAGGCGAGAGTTAAGTGGCCATTGTGCTTGTTCATTGAGTGACAGCTGGAAAAAGCACATAAATACACACACCTTACACCTGCTTCCTTGAAAAAGGGAAAGGCTTTTGCTGACATCATTTTGTGCAGAGATTTTACTTTCAGGAGTTTTCAGGTGAGTTCTGCAACCTCGGAAGCCACTCTCACCACATTGCTACTCACTATCACAACATTGAAGGATTGGGACTCTGATTTCTACTTTACCTGCCATCTATTACATCAGCATGGGTGCCTTGGACTTCAGAATTGGACCAAGATGAGCCCCAGCACCAACAACACCAGCCACACCAGCAGCAGCAGCAACCACACCAGCAGCCTTCTCCTCACTGACCTGATGCTCCACAGGAGAGAGAGAATCAGCACAGGGGTGCACCACGCTGCAGGCGATAACCCCAACATAGGGTATATAAGCAGAGGATGAGCTTCCTGGACATGACTGAGCAGCAGTGCTTCAGGAGGCTCAGGCTATCGCGCCAAGTCTTGGCAGGTATTTGTAGCTTGCTGGAAGAAGACCTGCTGCCCAGAGGGCCTGGTGGACACTCCTTACCAGTGGCTATAAAAGTCACCACCACCCTCAACTTCTTCGCCTCAAACTCATTCCTTATGCAGGGTGACATGAATCAGTCATTCATGAAAGAAAGACTTATGAAATAACACTGAGCGGCTTATGGGTGGCGCTGTCCAGGGAGAGTATAAATACTCGGGCATGGGCCCAGCTTGCACAGGACATTCTTAACAGGAACTAGTGAAGGACACAACTAGACCTCCATGTTGTAAAACAGTTGATTAAAGCTTTGTTTAACGCTTAGACCAAGTGATATACCTATCAATTCGTCCAATGAAAAGCGACGAGTTAAGAAAGTAACTATAGGTTTTTATTGACTAAATAACAGAGCCCACCCTCGTGGGTGATCGGATCCAAGAAGGAGGAATACCAGCCAGTCGACCACCTTTATACCTGGGCCGGTAGGTGGAGCCATGGGCGGAGTCGGCAGTGGTCAGCCCAGGTATAGCAGCGTGACAAGAGGCGACCTCGTACAGTGATACAACAATGTGAACAGTGATAACTATAGGGAAACGATCTAACAGTGATAACTATAGTGTAACGATAGTGAACGGTAAAAGTGGTTTACCACATTCACCCCTTGTTTAGATTTGAGTCCGGCGGGGTGAAGTGTACTACCAGTTCTGGTATGTCAGTCTGTCCGGAGGCCTCGTAAGCCTGTCTGATCGTCGCAGCGGCGGTGTTGCGTTCTCCGGTGTTAATGCTGGCGTCTGCGAGGTAGGCGAAGGCTCTTGGGGTTCCGGCGTACCGTCTACCTGGGCTGGAATTGGGGGGGTGGTGGGGGGGGTAGCGGTGGTGTCTCCGGAGTGCCCGAGGGTGCGAGGTCTCGTAAGGAGACTGTGTCCTCCCGCCCGTCTGGGTATGCCACGTAGGCGTACTGGGGGTTGGCATGCAGGAGGTTCACCCTCTCGACCAGGGGGTCCATTTTATGGGCCCTCACGTGCTTTCGCAGCAAGACAGGCCCCGGAGAGGTCAGCCAGGTTGGTAGCGTGGTTCCCGTAGTCGACTTCCTGGGGAAAACAAACATTCGTTCATGGGGGGTGGCGTTGATGGCAGTGCAAAGTAGTGTCCGGGTGGAATGCAGCGCTGCCGGGAGGACTTCCTGCCAGCGGGAGGTTGGGAGGCCCTTAGACTTTAAGGCTAAGAGGACGGCCTTCCATACCGTCGCGTTCTCTCTTTCTACCTGGCCGTTCCCTCGGGGGTTGTAGCTGGTGGTCCTGCTTGCAGCAATACCTCTCGCTAGTAGGAACTGACGGAGTTCCTCGCTCATGAAGGAGGAGCCCCGGTCACTATGTATATAGTTTGGGAACCCGAACAAGGCGAAGAGGTCGTTCAGGCATTTAATGACCGTGGTACTGGTCATGTCTGGGCAGGGGAAGGCAAAGGGGAAACGGGAGTACTCATCAACAATGTTGAGGTAGTACACATTACGGTCAGAGGACGGGAGGGGCCCCTTAAAGTCGATGCTCAGGCGCTCGAAGGGGCGGGTGGCCTTGATCAGGCTTGCTCTGTCCGGCCTAAAGAAGTGCGGTTTGCACTCAGCACAGGTCTGGCAGTTCCTGGTCATGGTCCTGACCTCCTCGATGGAGTAGGTCAGGTTGCGGGCCTTAATGAAGTGGTAAAGCCTGGTGACCCCGGGGTGGCAGAGGTCGTTGTGGAGGGTCTGAAGTCTATCAATTTGCGCATTGGCGCATGTAATTCGCGATAGAGCGTCAGGGGGTTCGTTCAGCTTACCAGGCCGGTACAAGATATCATAATCGTAGGTGGATAGCTCGATTCTCCACCTCAAGATCTTGTCGTTCTTGATTTTACCCCTCAGCTTGTTATTAAACATAAAAGCGACCGAACGCTGGTCGGTGAGGAGGGTAAATCGCTTGCCTGCGAGGTAATGCCTCCAGCGGCGTACCGCCTCCACAATCGCCTGGGCCTCCTTCTCGACCGAAGAGTGTCGGATCTCGGGGCCCTGTAGGGTCCTTGAGAAGAAGGCCACCGGTCTCCCCTCCTGGTTGAGGGTAGCGGCTAGGGCGAAGTCGGATGCATCGCTCTCCACTTGGAAGGGGATGGACTCATCCACTGCGTGCATAGTGGCCTTAGCAATGTCTCCCCTGATGAGGGAGAAGGCCGCGCGTGCTTCTTCCGTAAGGGGGAAGGAGGTGGACTTCATGAGGGGTCTGGCTTTGTCCGCATAATTCGGCACCCATTGGGCATAGTAGGCGAAGAGCCCCAGGGTTCTCTTCAGCGCCTTTGGACAGTGGGGAAGGGGTAGCTCCATGAGGGGACGCATTCTTTCGGGATCGGGGCCGATGATTCCGTTCTCTACTACGCAGCCGAGGATGGCAAGGCGCGAGGTGTTAAACACACATTTCTCCTTATTGTAGGTGAGGTTCAGCCGTTGGGCCGTACGGAGGAATCTTTCCAGATTAGCGTCATGGTCTTGCTGGTCGCGGCCGCAGATGGTGACGTTATCTAGATAGGGGAACGTGGCTTGCAGCCCGTTCTGGTCAACCATCCAGTCCATCTCCCTTTGGAAGACCGAAACCCCGTTGGTGACGCCGAAGGGGACCCTAAGGAAGTGGTAGAGGCGGCCATTCGCCTCGAAGGCGGTATACTGGCGGTCCTCGGGGCGGATAGGGAGTTGGTGGTAGGCCGACTTAAGGTCGATGGTAGAGAATACCCGGTATTGAGCAATCTGATTGACCATATCAGATATGCGGGGAAGGGGGTATGCGTCCAGCTGGGTGTACCGGTTTATGGTTTGGCTGTAGTCGATGACCAGGCGGTTTTTATTGCCGGTCTTAACGACTACAACCTGGGCACGCCAGGGGCTGCTGCTCCCCTCGATGATGCCCTCCTTCAGGAGACGCTGCACCTCAGAGCTAATGAAAGCTCTGTCCCCGGCGCTGTACCGCCTGCTCTTGGTAGCGACGGGTTTGCAGTCGGGGGTGAGGTTAGCGAACAGGGAAGGTGGCGGGACCTTGAGGGTGGATAGGCCGCAGGTGTTACGCGGTGGGCGATTTAAAGGCTGCTGGTTGTCGACTGTGAGCGGGGGGAGGGGTCCACCGTATGCTAGAGTGACGCTTTGGAGGTGGGATTGAAAATCCAGCCCTAGTAGGACGGCAGCGCATAGCTGGGGCAGGACGAGGAGTTTAAAGTTTTTATACTCCGTGCCCTTAACCGACAGGGTCACAACACAGTAGCCGCTGATGTCTGTGGCGTGGGACCTCGATGCCATCGAGATCCGGTTGCGCATTGGCTGGACAGTGAGGGAGTAGTGGCTCACCGTGTCTGGATGTATGAAGCTCTCCGTGCTTCCGCTGTCGAACAGGCAGGTCGTGGCGTGGCCGTCTACTTTGATGTCCATCATTGACTTGGACAGCTGATGCGGGCGAGCTTGGTCTAGCGTGACGGAGGCTAGTGTGTGGCTGAGCGGGTCGCTGTAGTCTGTAGGTGAAGCGGTCGTCAGGTCTGGAGGTAAGGTGGCGGTCGAGCGTGGTGGGTAAAATGGAGGCGCCCACGAGGTGGGGCAAAATGGCGGAGAAGATGGCTGCCCCCACAACCCACATGAGGCACTGCTGGCGTCGGTTGCCTGGATCAAAGATGGCCGCCCCCATTGCTCATCTGTGGCCTTGATAAAAGATGGCCGCCCCCACAGTTCGCACGAGGCACTGCTGGCCTCTGCTGCTCTCCCTCTGCAGGCCTTCGCGAAGTGGCCTTTCTTCAGGCAGCTGGAGCATGTCGCGTTTTTGGCTGGGCAGCGCGACCTCGGGTGTTTCGCCTGCCCACAGAAGAAGCAGCCGGCGGCCCGGTCGCGGGGCTCCGATGTCACAGCCGGTACCGGGGGTGGCGGTCCCGAGCGGGTCCGGGACGCCGACGCTGAGGTAGGTCCCGGGGGCGGCGCTACGAGGGGTATTGCGGTCGGGGTCGGGCCCGAGTCCCAGAGTCGCGAACTGTACCTGGAATACACCTCGAGGTCCCGCTGGGTCACTTCTAGGGAGTAGGCCAAGGCTGCAGCTGTGTTCAGGTCGAGGTCCTTTGATTCCAGCAGTCTCTGCCATGAGCAGTCGGACCGAAGGCCTTTCGCGAAGGCATCGCGGATGTTATCTTCAGTGTTTTCTGCAGCCGATACTGCTTTAAAGTCACAGTCCCTGCCGAGTGTTCGTAGCGCCCGTAAAAATTCAGCTACAGACTCTCCTGGCTGTTGTGGGCGGGATCTTAGGAGGTGTCTGGCATACATGGAATTTACCGGGCTCCGGTACTGCAGTTTCAGTAGGTTGATAGCGGCCTCGTAAGTAGTAATGTCCTGGATGAGTGCGTATACTTTAGGGCTCGCTTGGGCGGTCAGAACTCTTAGTTTGGATCTCTGAGGGACGCCGGATTCTTCCAGGTAGGATTCGAAGCAGCACAGCCAGTGTTTGAAGTCGAGGGCTGCGTTTGTTGCTTGTGGGTTTAGATCCAGGTACGGTGGTTTGAGGGCTCGCAGCCAAGCCGGCTGCTGTGGCTGTTGTAGCTGGGCGTCTGGCTGGTCGTTTGGCTGCTCCGTTGACTGGTTGTTTGGCTGCTCAAGTGACGACATTTTAAAATTTAGTCAATAAAATTGATATACCTATCAATTCATCCAATGAAAAGCGACGAGTTAAGAAAGTAACTATAGGTTTTTATTGACTAAATAACAGAGCCCACCCTCGTGGGTGATCGGATCCAAGAAGGAGGAATACCAGCCAGTCGACCACCTTTATACCTGGGCCGGTAGGTGGAGCCATGGGCGGAGTCGGCAGTGGTCAGCCCAGGTATAGCAGCGTGACAAGAGGCGACCTCGTACAGTGATACAACAATGTGAACAGTGATAACTATAGGGAAACGATCTAACAGTGATAACTATAGTGTAACGATAGTGAACGGTAAAAGTGGTTTACCACACCAAGTGCTTAGTAGTTTTCTTACATCACAGGGATCTGCAGCAGACATTTGCAGGATCTCGCAGTCGGCCGCACACTGATGCATCACCCAGGTGACCAATGCCATGTTTCACAAGTCAGCCACTTATGTGCACTTTGCCACTGATGAAGCCAGTGTGACTGAGCAGGCGCTCAGCTTTGCGGCTCTGGCTGGTTTCCCACCGGTGCAGGGCATCACTGACTGCACACGTGTGGCCAGCAAGGCACCCCCAGATCACCCAGGAGTGTTTGTGAACCAGAAGGGCTTCCATTCCCTCAATGTGCAGCTCGTCTGCAACCACAGAGATCATCATGCATGTGTGTGCCAGATTCCCAGTGATCTCTGAACAGACTTACCAACTGGCTGCTTGGAGACAATGGTTAATCACTGAAGATGTAGCTGATGATACCCTTGAGGAGGCCAAGGAGCACTATAATGAAAGCCACATGACAACCAGATGTGTCATAGAGCAAGCAAGCGGCATGCTGAAGATGCACTTCAGATGACTTGACAGATCTGGAGGAGCCCTTCAGTATGCACCAGCCAGGATCTCCAGAATGATTGTCATATGCTGCACACTGCACAACATAGCGCAGCAGCGAGGGTTGGAGCTGCAGACATTTGCAGGATCTCGCAGTCGGCCGCACACTGATGCATCACCCAGGTGACCAATGCCAGAGAAGGAAAATGTGGAACACGAGGACAAGGAGGAGGAGGAGGAACCTGAGGTGGAGATGGGACCAGCAGCAGCGCACATTACTGCCCAAGAGGCCCAGGATGGCTCTTAATGGTACGATTTATGAAGTTAACCCCCCCACACCACCACCATCACATATAAGATTGTGAAGGGGCTTGATTGGGTGGATGGGGTGAGGATGTTCCCAATGATGGGTGAAACTAGAACTAGGGGGCATAATCTTAGAATAAGGGGCTGCTCTTTCAAAACTGAGATGAGGAGAAACTTCTTCACTCAGAGGGTAGTAGGTCTGTGGAATTTGCTGCCCCAGAAAGCTGTGGAAGCTACATCATTAAATAAATTTAAAACAGAAATAGACAGTTTCCTAGAAGTAAAGGGAATTAGGGGTTACGGGGAGCGGGCAGGAAATTGGACATGAGTCTAGGTTCGGATCGGTCATGGCCCTGTGGGTGGCAGAGCGGGACCAGGGGCCGTGTAGCCTGGTCCTGCTCCTACTTCTTGTGTTCTAATTCTGTGTTAGATTTCAGGAGATGTTTCTATTCACAGGGATTAGTGGAGACCTCGGGCACAGACTGCCAGCTAGGAGTCCTTCAAGAGTAAATTGGGCCTGTTCCTGGCTGGGGTGGAGATCATCTTTTACAGAAGGTAAGTACTGCAGGAAATACAGGGACAGAGTGATCTCCTTAACGAGTTTCGATCGCCTAGATGGGTTGGAGAGGAATTTCCCAGATTTTTTCTCCCAAATTGGCCATTGGGTTTTTATCTGGTTTTTCGCCTCTCCCGGGAGATCACATGGGTTCGGGTGGGATGGAGAGTGGAAGTAGATTTGAGGTTAGGATCAGATCAGCCATGATCTTATTGAACGGCGGAGCAGGCTCGAGCAGCCGATTGGCCTACTCCTGCTCCTATTTCTTATGTTCTTATGTTCTTAAGGAGCAAGGCACAGGGCGCAGAACCTCTTCAGAGAAGGAAAATGTGGAAAACGAAGACAAGGAGGAGGAGGAGGAACCTGAGGTGGAGATGGGACCAGCAGCAGCGCACATTACTGCCCAAGAGGCCCAGGATGGCTCCTAATGGTACGATTTACCAACTTAACCCCCCCACACCACCACCATCACAACAAGGCAGCCCTAAAATGACCAAACCATTCCTGTCACACACACACATTGCTCAAGGTTAAGTCATGTCTCACCATTCACTCCAAGTGTCAAGGCAACTTCCCAGGAAGCTAGCAAAAATGGGCAAGATGGAAAAGTGGTGCAAAGAAATAAATTTATGTGCATCATAAATAGAACTGAAACTTAACAGTAACATTCAGAAAAACACCCATGTGCATACCCTTGTGCATCTACAAATGTGGCATTTTTCTTTTCCCAACACTTCTATGACGTGCACCCCCTATGGCTTCAGTAGAGGCAGAGACAGGCTGCCCACTTCCCTGCTCTAACTGCTTAGACACTTTTGGCGGACGTCTGCTGGGTTTTGGAGCCTGTGTAAGGGGTTTTCGATCGACGAGGTCTCTCTCTCTCGCTCTAGAGGCCTCTCTCTCTCTTGCACAGTAATTTACCGAGTGGTTCGACCCACTCACCCCTTAGGTTCTATACACTGGACTTTGAGGCAGGAACTACAATGCAGAGAATACTCTATAGACCAAGTTTAATGAAACAAAATGAAATTTTATTGCATGAAGGAAAAATTGAATGTAAGCCAATAAGGTACATGGGAGGGAAAAACAAATCATAAATACAGTACTAATCAACATATCTACAGGCATATTACGCTTTACAAGGTTCATCATGAAATAGGGAAGCACACGGAACATCGAGGGACAACAACTCATTGTTAATTATCCCCTAAAATGTCCACCCCCTAAACCTAGCTAGATGAGATTATGAGGGGCCAGAAACATGCTCACCAATCCCAGTTAGAAGAATAGAGGTTTTGAAGTCTGCGTTTTGATCCTCTCAGGCGTCCTGTCTTCATGTGGTCAGCGGAACGCAGCGGGCTGTGACACACTCTTGTCTCCCTCGAGGTGATGGACTCAGACAGGCTGGATGTTAGCAGGCCTGGACATCGGTGTGGAGAGAGGCCATCTGTTTGACCATTTTCATATAGGTTTCTTCTTGTCTCGTCAACGTCCCGGGGTTGGTCGATGATCTCCCGACAGTTACCCCGGGGCTGGATGCTGACTTGATCTCCCCTCTCGAACCTCTCCGAACTCGAATCTCGATCCTCCGTCGTCTCCACTCGAACTCTGCACCAATGAAGCTGATGCTCCTCAATGGCTACCGAAAACCGATCCCAATTCTCTCTCCGACCGAATTCCTCTAGACGCTACCCCAGGGCTCCAGTTATACATTTTCATGGAGGCCCTTATCTCCCGCCAAATTAAGGTTAGTCTTTGTTTAACTTTTGGCGGGCTTGTAGCACAGCGGGGTAGTCTTTGTTTTTAAAGTATCTTCGGGATGGCCGGTAACTGCCATCTCTGGTCTGGAATGACCTTGTATTGTCTTTAATGTCCCTCTTCGAACTTGAATCTGTTCCCCTTTGTCTGGGTAAACATTTAGATGGCCTTTATCTACAGGCCGATCTGATCGGATCTGCATCCAATCTGTATGTATGGGGCTCTGTCTGGTTTCGTTTTCTCTGAAACTGCCTTCCAGAACTTACTGTGGACTGAATCCACAAAAGCTGTCTGGGGGCTGCAGGAACCATTTTAAAATGTCCCAAAAGCTGGTCACGGGGTCTGGCAGCCATTTTGTGTGTCCCTTTTTCTGGGCTTTTTAAAACAGTCTTTAAAATTAAGGCCTTTTCTGCCAATAGACCCTTATAGGACAATGTTCAATTTTGCGAATTCTGCAGTCCCCCCTGATAATACTATAACTTGCTTGAAGTATCATAATTCTGGGTGAGCAAAATTTTCTGACTCTTCATAATCAAACCATTACCTATCTATGACCCCACGACACATGCATTTCCCATTTCAGAAAAACCACAGTGTACATTAAGCATCTATAGATGGCAATACATTGGAATTAAAATCTGACACACACATTTCCAGGCGTGGAGGGGGCCTAATACCCCTACACCACCTGGTTCATACATGTTATTTTTATTAATAACAACACACATAATAAACTTCAATAAAATAATAAAGAAAGAAAAATGCACACAAAATCACACATGAATACTATCAAAAATAGAGGAGGGAGGGAAAATCTAACTCTATGCATAGCAGCAATATTTAAACGGGTGTCTCCTCGTCTACCCGCACATAATGCTCCCTCCACTCTCCTCTGTTCTCATACTTCTGGAAACGTTTGTCCCTCTTACAATGTACAAAATGTAAATAAATCACCATAAAAATCTGACATACTACGAGGATTTGGGAGGCTATCCTAATCCATGAAGGGACTTCTATATTAGTGAACAGGTCCCACCACTGTGGGGTCACTATATCTAATATGTCTGCCCCTATTCCTAATGTCTTCTGCTCCAGCGTGTAAAAATGTTTCTGTGAAACGGCAACGGCTTTTAGTGTCTTGGTGAGGTGTTCAGGGAGAGGGGGAATGATATAGCCAAAATGTGCAACGAATCATTGCAGATCGGTGAAATTTTCCTTGACAGTGAGGTGAACAGTGGAAATTTCAGGAATAGGGACAATTCGCTCTTGGGCCACTTGAACTTCTGCCTTGGGTTTGAAGCAGAAACTGCTGTCACTGACCGGACACCAGCCGTGCTGTCCGTGTTGGTAGTGGGGCGCTGCAGTGGTGACACAGTATGTCCCACCTCCTATATATGCCACCTGCGGGGGCACATGGCCTTGTGCCATTGCCTCCATGGTGCAATTTATAGGCTTCGCGCCAGCAGTTCTGAACCCGCACTGTGGTTTTGAATAGGCATTCAAGTGCTGGGGACACAGGATGATATGTGCTCCCCGGCTCCGGCACCCCGAGAGGTCGGTACCCGTCATTGCATGCTCCCATCGAATGACATAAGGTGGGACCCCTGTGTAGCGAATGTGTGCACCCCCTTGAATGACTCCAATGTTCTCCACCCTGTATACCGGGGCGGGTTTAGTTGCCTTTCCCATAACTGGCATTCTTACCACTATACCCATAATGGTGTGATTAGACCGTCCACTGGGACTGGGTAGGCCTCTGAAGCTAGTCTGAGCTGGCACGGACTTAATGCGTTCTCAAAAGGGTGGAGGGCTGCGAGGTGCTTATTGCTGATCCAAGAGGGGACCAAACCTTGTTTTAAATCCTCCAGATTACTGCGGCCCTCGCCCAGTAACCACGCCCCATACAGCACGCATGCCTCATTCTGTGCAGCCTGGTCTGACGCATTCCGATCCTCTCTGATGAGAGCATTTACTGTTTTAGTGTGTTTCTCCAGCTGAGCTATGATTTCTTTTAAGTGTAGTGTCATGGCCTGGTCCTCATGTAACTCAGAACCGACTACCTTACTCTCGTTCATCAGTATCTTTCTTAACCGCGCTTTTAAAGCATTGATCTGAGTCTGCAGCTCCACGTCATCCAGAGTGTTGATGACGGAAGTCCCTGTGTTAAAAGCGGTAAAAATATCATTGCCAGACCCCTTCTTTGTCTCCCTACGATGTCCAAGACCTCATGTGGTGTGGTGTACAATCCGGCTCTGTCGACATCGGCAAAGTCGAAGTCATAAAATTGTCTGAACATAGTTGTTAACAGGACCTGATACAATTCCTCCGTTTCCTTGGGGCACCACTCTGGCAATCACACCTCGGTGAGGTTTAAAATCACCGAGGCCACTGCGTAGTGCAACCCTTGGTACAGCACCTGACCCGTGGGTACCAATACCAGTCCGTTCCCGGGTCCCTTGGTAGTGGTGGGGCACCTTTCATTGCGGGCTTTGGCTACCGGAATCGTGGGCAGGGGCTTGCGGGGGCGGGTGATGAGCTCAGTGGCATTCACCGGGATCTGAGAGTATGGGACTCCGCACGCCCGTGTGCTGACGTCCCACCTCATCCCTTTCCCAGCATCCTGCCACTGTCTTTGGAAAAAGATGGAGACACCTGTGGTGCAGACGCCTTCTGAACCCTACATGCAGATGTAAATCCCCTCATCTGGTTCCCACATTTTATCCCAACAGACACTCAATCCCCCATGAGTCCCCGTAATAGTCCGATGGGTATTGTTACCCAGTCGCTCCCACTCGACCGTGGAGTTTTTCATGGTCTTACTCAGGTTCCGAAGCCACCACCATCTGTCCAAAGGAACATGTCCGTTGCATATCAAACAAATCTTCCTTCCGACGGTGAAGCTGACTCTGGGCGCGATGATCCTCACCCTGGAACACATTAGAGAAGTCTCTCTGTATGTAACCCCGGACTGGCTGGAGTATTCCATAGAGTTCGACCCCAGCCATCCTGGCCACCTCCCTTCGTGGAAGTAGATAGCTGTTTCCTCAACGTCTCGTTCACCTGTCCCATCAGTCACGATGGGGGCTGTGTCCCCGGAGCATCCATGCACGATGGAGTCCTTGGTGTAGCCCCGATAGGCCAAGCTACACCCAATCACCGTGAACACGATGAGAATCCTTTCCATAGTACCTTTGGTTCCTGCAACAGATTAAACGATACAGCCAGGCTCCCGAGAGATTCTGGCCTAAGTGAAGGCATGATCGGGTCTTTCGACCTCGATCCAAAACAAACACACATGCTGGGTAGATTCCAAAACTATAACACCCATCACCTTAAAAATTTACACACCTTATACTTAACCAAACTTAAACTTAACTAAACTTATGTACAGCACCACCCGTCCCCGGGCAGCCTGCCTAATCCCTGTTCGGACTGCAGCTCACCGCTCCCTGTGGCGGGGCCGCACTGTAGCTTGAGACTCCACAGCCTTTTGCTGCCAATTGGGGACTGCGTCTTTCTGGGGATTTCCCAAATCGGTGTCTGCTGAAGTAAGGGAAATCGGACCAGGGCTTTACTGGCTGAGGCGTCCGAAACGACCTGTCAGGGGATGCCTTGGGCGAGGCTCCCTTAGCGAGTGGACCTTTGGTTGGGACTTTAGCCCTCACAGCCCGTGGCTCCTCCATGACTGCCGGCTTTGACTCCTTCCCTCAGACTCCGCCCCTTCGGGATTTGGGTCTGTGGCAGATGACTCCTCCCTACCTGTCCTACAGGTGGAGAATCTCCACCCCCAAGTTCTACCTCCCCTACGTTTGAGTCGAGGGCGGGACCTCCGTCCTCCGACTCCACCTCCTCCAGAATCGTGTCAGGGGCGGGGCCTAGCTGTCTGGGCTCTTCCCCGTCCGAGTCCCAGGCCAATGGGGAAACCTCCCAGGTGGGCGGGATAGCTCCTCCCCTCAAGCAGGCTGCGGTTCCAGCCTGTGTGGTCTGTGACTTTTTGCACGCCTCAGGCTGAGGCTTTTTACCCTCAGACCTGGCTTTGGTTGTTGTCTCTTGCACCCGGCTTAAATAGTTTGCACTGATTTACGTGAAACCATTTAGTGCGCCGGGGCAACTTCACTGCGTAAACCATGGGGCTGGTTTTGTCTACAATACTGTAGGGCCCCATGTACAGTGGTTCTAAACTCCCCACTCGGGCATAGTTTCTCACTATGACCTGATCTCCTACTCCCCACTCCTGTGTCTAACGGGGCTCGAGCAGCAACCGGTTGCCCTGATGCTGCTTTCCCATGTTCCCAGCCGCTTGCCCATAAACCTGTTTCAGGCGCTCAAAAAGCGTCTGGGCAAACTTGTCCCGATTTACCTCTCGGAGCTGACCTTCAGTGAGCACCGGGGCTAGTACATGGGTGGGGGTTCGCATGACTCTCCCAGTCATTAATTTGTGCGGGGAGTACCCCATACTTTTCGACTGGCTAGCCCGGATCCCCATGTGGACTAAAGGCAGGACCTCTGCCCATTTCTGGGGCGAGTCCATCGTCTTTCCTCAGTTTTTCTTTGAGGGTGCGGTTCATGCGTTCCACAATCCTGGATGACTGAGGATTGTGGGCCATGTGCCACTTCCCTTCGATGCCTAAGAGCATGAAGGTGTTCTGCATCACTTGGCTGGTGAAATGACTCCCTTGGTCAGACTCCACAAATCGTGGTAGTCCCCACCGTGAGAACACTTCCCGGACCAAGATCCTGGTAGTACTAAGTGCCGTGGCTGTTTTGCATGGGAAGGCTTCTACCCATTTGGTGAACACATCAACCAGGACAAGGCAATACTTATAGTCTCCCTGGGCGGTGGGCAGGGGCCCGATGTAGTCGACCTGTATCGACTGCCATGGTCCCTCTACTCGCCTGATGTGTCCCATGGGCACCTTCCTTTTCTGGGGGTCTGGGTTGTTTGCAGCGCACACAAGACAATTAGCACAGAACTCGCGGACATCGTCCCGAAGTCCTGGCCACCATCCCGCCTGTTCTACCCATTGCCAGGTGACCTCAAGCCCGGGGTGTCCTGCTCCTGGACCCTCATGGGCCAGTTGAAGGGACTCCCTCCGGTGTTGCTGCGGCACAACCCACTGTTCCTCTCGGAACAGCATGCCTTCCTTGATGGAGAGGGCTGCTGTACCGTACGGACCTTCTACTTCCTTGCCCTCAGTGATGCCATTTGTGGTGTATGTAACCTGTTCCACCTTAAGAGAACTACTTTAAGAGATGTACTACTTTCTCTTGGCTGCTGTATACTGTAATACCGGTGGTGACCACACCGGTATATAAGTGTTGTGTAAGGATTTGCTGGGCAGTTCAGCCCTGACCTCCAAAAAGTAAAGACCTGTTAAAAGTTATTCTTGTTGTCTGTGTCCAGTGATTGATCCTAAACATAACTGGGACACACAGATTCAACAGTGGCGATGAGTCCGATCTTACCCTGCGGCAGTTTTACATCCAAGGCAGCTTCGTCCTCAGAACGGGCGTCGAGAAGAGGCATCCGCCCTCATCATCCTGCTGAGCACCATCGCAAGGGAGGCATCGAGAACCCGGGTTAAAAAGAAAAAGAATTCTGACCACGAAGCCCTCCATCAGCGACAGGCAGTGATCATCCCTTCTACCATGGTGGTGGGTAAGCCGATCAGCGACACGAGCAGAAAGTCGGCCGCGTTGGCTGTGGAGTAGGGGAGGGAAAATGGAGGAATAAGGGAGGAGAGCTCGACCACGGCCGGTAGAAAGGGCTGGGCTGCAATCGAGGCCGAGAGGCGCAGCGACTGGGGCAGCTTAAGGCTCGAGAGCCGCGGAGAACTCAAACGCAGCCGGTGTACAGGACCGGGCTGCAAGCGGGGCTGCGAGGCAAAGCAGCGTCGGGGAGTTGAGAAGCTTAAGGCACGAGAGCCGCGGAGAATTCAAACGCAGCCGGTGTAAAGGACCGGGCTACAAGTGGGGCTGTGAGGCAAAGCAGCGTCGGGGAGTGAGAACCGCTGGGGAGGCGAGAACGGCAGCAGCAAGGCAATCGCCATTGCAGCCAGCGGGAGAAGAAGGCAAATGCGGGAAACCGCCATTGTAGTCGGCGGGGGAAGAAGACGAGCGCGGGAAAGACCGCCAAGTGCGGGAAGCCGCCATTTTAGTAGGCAGGGGAAGAAGACAAGCGCGGGAAGCCGCCATTTTGAGAAAAAAAAAAATTTAAAAAAAAAAATTGCAAGGATGCCTAAACATGGGAGCATTAATACCTTTGATAGCGATATCGAAGATTGGACCACGTATGTAGAACGCATGGAAGTGTATTGTAAAGCAAATAAGGTACCAAATGATGAGAAAGCACTAACCTTATTAAGCTCAATGGGTGCGAAAACATACGGGCTATTGAGGCACCTTCTATCACCAAATAAACCGGCGGATCAGACTTTCACGAATATTGTTACTGTCCTGAAAGATCATTTAAACCCCACGCCGCTGATGATAGTGGAACGATTTAAATTTTACAGAAGAACGCAGCTGAAAGACGAAAGCAACGCTGAATTTTTAATTGAACTGCGTAAGCTAGCAATGTACTGTCAGTTTGGAACAGGACTAGCAGATGCGCTGAGAGATAAATTTGTGTGTGTATAGTTAAAAGAAGGAACACAAAAGTGACTGCTTGAGGAGAATGAGCTTACGCTTGATAAAGCTGTCACTATTGCAGCATCGCACGAAGCCGCAGCGAGAGGCACTGCGGAAATGCAGCTACGGTCACCGGAACTCAGCACCAATCAAATGGTCTTGAGTACAGTAAAATGTTATCGTTGTGGAAAGACAACGCACGATCAGAACCAGTGCTGGTTCAAAAATCAGGAATGCAGAAAATGTGGCAGGCTTGGTCACATAGCTAAAGTATGCCGGTCAGGAAAGAAGACCAGCAACAAAAAGTCACCGCAGGAAAAGTACAGAAAGGTACACAAGGTGACAGAGAACAGTTCGAACGAACAGAAGTCAGATTCAGACTCCAGCAGTAATGAACTGGGTAGTCTAAGAGTACACAATGTTGGTAAGGAAGCAGACCTCCAAACAATTTGGGTCACACTTCAGATAGCAGGAGTCCAAGTGAAGATGGAATTGGACACTGGATCGGCATTGACGGTCATGAATAAGCAAGATTACAAAAGGTTATTCCCACATATTCCCCTACGGGATACGGAGATTGTATTGAAAACATACACGGGACAAAGAGTATACCCCATCGGGAAGATAGAGGTAAAGGTGGTCCACAAGGGCAAAGAAAGCCGAGGAATGGACTTATATGTGCTACCTGAGGGAGGTCCACCACTACTTGGACGGGAGTGGATTAGGAAAATAAATATGGACTGGCATTCCTTAAAAGCACTAACAGTAGATTCCGGTACAAAAGATGTCAAACCTAAACGATTGTCCAGAATATTGGACGATGCTAAAGAGGTGTTCCAACAGGGACTGGGAACACTGAGAGGAATTACGGCAAACATCAAGGTTGAAGAACATGCAAACCCGATATTTTTCAAAGCCAGACGACCTGCTGTGGAAGCTGAGCTGGAAGGGCTAGAACGTTCAGGGGTACTGTCTAAGGTAGACTGGAGAGAGTGGGCCACGCCCATTGTCCCCGTCATGAAGCATTCATCGAGCAACAAGCCGGGGGAACCGGGGAAGGTTCGCATCTGTGGAGATTTCAAGATCAGTGTTAATCCGGTGCTTCACACGGTGCAGTATCCGCTTCCGTGGATTGAAGATATCTTCGCTTCGTTGTCTGGCGGGAAACACTTCACCAAGATAGACCTGGCGCAGGCGTACTTACAGATGGAAGTTGAGGAAGAGTCACGCCAGTATCTCACGATCAACACGCATAGAGGCTTGTACCGGTATAATAGACTGGTTTTTGGAGTGGCATCGGCTCTGGCAATTCGGCAGAGGGCCATGGAGCAGGTATTACAGGGAATTCCAGGTACACAATGTTACCTGGACGATATTCTGATTACAGGAGATGATGACGAGGAACACCTTACAAACTTGGAACTGGTGCTCACCAGATTGAAAGAATATGGTCTTCGAGTTAATCGTCAGAAATGTGAATTCTTTCAGAAGCGGATCTCGTACTGTAGTCATGTCATTGACCAGGAGGGGCTTCATAAGTCTTCTGACAAGATCGAAGCTGTTGTGAAGGCTCCCGCTCCGGATAATGTATCCCAATTGAGGTCGTTTCTAGGGTTGATTAACTATTACCATAAGTTTCTGCCAAATTTATCCACGGTGCTGCACCCGCTGAACGCTCTTTTGCAGAAGGGAGTACCATGGAAGTGGAGCGAGGACTGTAAGAGGGCCTTTCGCGAAAGCAAGGCATTGATCACCTCAGAGGAAGTGTTGGCTCACTTCAACCCAACGCTGCCTATTCATTTGGCTTGTGATGCTTCTCCATATGGTACTGGGGCAGTACTCTCACACAAGTTGCCAAATGGCCAGGAGAGGCCAGTTGCGTTCGCATCCAGATCATTGACCTCCGCTGAGCGCAACTATGCTCAGATAGATAGGGAGACTCTCAGCCTTGTGTGGGGAGTAAAGAAGTTTAATCATTACCTGCAGGGCCAAAAGTTTACGCTTCTGACAGAGCACCAGCCGTTGGTATCCATTTTTAACCCTAAGAAGGGTGTTTCGGTGATGACAGCACAGAGACTCCAGAGATGGTCCCTTTTCCTAGGGGCACATCAATATCAGATAGAATTCAAAGGTACAAAGCAGCATGGTAATGCTGATGGGCTGTCGCGCCTGCCACTACCTACAGAGGAGGAGGCACCGACGGTTGACCCTGTTGAGTTATTTCACTTGACCATCATCGAATGTTTACCAGTCACCAATGCAAGTATTGAAAGAGAAACCAGGAACGACCCGACACTGTCCAGGGTCTACGAAGTGACAGTGAAGGGATGGCCAGCACATGGTGATCCACTGTTACCGGCATTCTCAGCAAGATGAGAACAGCTGTCCGTCTGTCAAGGAACATTGATGTATGGAACAAGGGTGATTGTTCCTCCTAAGTTAAGAGAGAGCGTTCTAAAGGAACTGCATGAAGGTCGTCTGGGGGGAGTCAAGATGAAAAGCCTTGCTAGGGCTTCTGTGTGGTGGCCGGGTATCGACCAACAGATAGAGGAGCTGACGAAAAGCTGCTCAGGGTGCCAAAAAGTGCAAAATGCACCTCCGATTGCACCGCTGCATCCATGGGAATGGCCTTCAACCCCATGGCAACGTGTACATATTGACTTTGCTGGTCCTTTCATGGACTCCATGTTTTTAATTGCGGTGGACGCACATTCTAAATGGCCAGAAGTGATTAAGATGACTACCACTACCTCGGAAAAGACGATCGCGGTGTTAAGAACGATATTTGCAAGAAATGGATTGCCAGAACAAATATGTTCAGACAATGGACCGCAGTTCGTGTCAGAAGAATTCCAGAGGTTCATGAAGAAGAATGGGGTGAAACATTATACCTCTGCCCCATATCATCCGGCTACAATCGGGTTGGCCGAGAGATTTGTACAAACGTTCAAAAAAGCGATAAAGGCCATGAGCGAAGATCAGATTCCACTACAACACAAGGTGGACAAATTCCTACTGGCATATCGAAACGCCACCCATGCAGTGACAAACCAAAGTCCTGCCATGATGTTCTATAACAGGAGGTTGCGGTCCAGGTTGGACTTGTTAAAACCAAATGTGCGGAGGGAAGTTGAAAACAAACAGTTCCAGCATATAAATAACAAGACCACTCGGAGTTTCGAAATAGGACAAGCAGTGTTAGCCCGGGATTATAAAAACGAGAAATGGCAATCTGGAACAATTCGGGCCAGACAAGGACCCCTGATGTACACGGTAGATGTTGGTGAAAATGTAATACGGCGTCATGCTGACCAACTGGTAGAATCGAGAACAAGGGTCGAACCCATGGTTACAGCAGAGACAACCGTGGAAGAAGTTAGTGAACCTGAAGCATCTACCTCAGAAGTGAATGTACCTGATGATGATGTCCAATCCATAAGAGACCAACTAGATGAGTCACCCCAACAACGAGAATCAGAGACCCCTGAAAGGCGTTATCCAACTCGAATCAGGAGGCCTCCTCAGAGACTGAATCTTTGAACTGTTTTGCATGAAGTTGTATATATGTTTTTATGTTATGTTAAATGGGGATATAACTGTTAAGCTAAAAAGGGAGGATTGTGGTGTATGTAACCTGTTCCACCTTAAGAGAACTACTTTAAGAGATGTACTACTTTCTCTTGGCTGCTGTATACTGTAATACCAGTGGTGACCACACCGGTATATAAGTGTTGTGTAAGGATTTGCTGGGCAGTTCAGCCCTGACCTCTGAATAGTAAAGACCTGTTAAAAGTTATTCTTGTTGTCTGTGTCCAGTGATTGATCCTAAACATAACTGGGACACACAGACTCAACACCATTGAGGACTGTTTTTAGGGTGGGATCTAGGGTTTCGACGGTCTTGAGGTCTGGGGGCAGTGTTACCACTGTGGTCCCCTGAGTCCCATCTCTGCCTCGGATTACTGCCACGGGTTTGGACCCATAGGGATCCCAGAAAGTGCCGGTGCGGACAGCTTCTCTGGCTAGCATATCCGCTTGCTGGTTACACTGGCTGCGGGGTTCCGTGGAGGAATGGGCCTTCACCTTGTGGATAAAGACTTCCCCTTCCTCCCCCACTGCGGCCAGGATCTTTTCTAGTAGGGGCTTCACAGTCAAGGGTCGCCCGTCCGCAGAGGTATATCTGCGGCGAGACCAGATGGCCAGGTATTCTGTACACGAGTTGCATGTGAACATACTGTCCGAGCAAATCGTGTATGGGGTGGGGAAGATTTCGGGGTGTGTAACGACGTACACTACCGCGGACAGTTCAGCCTGCTGGGCGCTCATAGTGCTGGGGAGCTTAATCGCCAGGGCAATGTCTGCCACGGGGCCATAAACTCCACACCCTGTGAGTCGTTCGCCAGCGGATAACCTGCTGGATCCGTCTACGTAGATCTCGCAGCCCGTGGGATGTATCCCGGCCCGTAAACCTACGTTCACTTCCCATACCCTTTCTACAGAACACCGATGGGCTGTTCCGGGATATACCATGTTGGCCGCGAGCTTGGGCTCGCAGAGACCCTTCACTTTCAGATCCATCTGAGAAAGGAGGAGGGTCCAGCGTGCAATGCGGGCACTGCTTACTGTCCCATCCTTAATCCTTCCATCCAGAAGCATCCGGGTGCGTGTGTGATGGGTGAGGAGAGTGATGGGAGAGGTGCCTGTGAAGATCAAAGACCTTTTCACAGCCCAATGCGTGGCCAAAAGATGCTGCTCGTAATTGGAAAAACTCCATTCCACATCTGTGAGCACCCTGGAGGAGTAAACCACCGGCCTTAGCTTGCCGTGTCGCTCTTGGAGCAGTACAGCACTCAGGCTATCCCCGCTAGCCGCTACCTCCAGGAAAAACTCTTCTCCCCCATCTATGGCCCCCAGAGCTGGCGCGGTCTGCAAGTCCCCCTTGAGTTTTTCAAATGCTGCCTGGCAACCCTCATCCCAGTACCATTCCACTCCTTTGTGTAGGAGTCGGAGCAGCGGGGCTGCTGTGGCTGCATGGTCCTCAATGAAGTCTCTGCAGTACCCGGTCAGTCCCAGAAAGGCCCTCACAACCGTTACGGTGGTGGGGATCGGTAGATCTTGCACCGATTCCCATCTAGCCTTGCCTGTGGCTCTCTCTCCAGCGCAGATGGTCAGACCCAGGAAGGCCGATCCGTGCCTTCTTTGGGTTCACCTTGAAACCCTTTCTGCCTAACAGCTCCAATAGCTCAGCCAATAGTGGGCCATGCTCCCCTCTGGAATCTGTGAACAGGAGCAGGTCGTCCACATACTGCACTAGCTGATTGGGCTGGCTGAAATCTTTTAAGCTCCCTGCCATACACTGATGGAAAATGCTGGGGCTGTTATGGGAACCCTGTGGCAAGCAGTTCCAGGTGTACTGTTGCCCTTTAAAAGTAAAGGCAAACTTGTACTGATCCTCCCTCCTTAAAGGGATGGACCAAAACCCATTGGAAATATCCAGCACCGTGAACGTGGTCGCGGATGCTGGAATACACCCTATCAGGTCGGCAACTGCTGCTACCGTCGGCGCGCAGGCTGGGATGTTACTATTGAGGACTCTGTACTCCACCGTGGCTCTCCATGAATTGTCCGGCTTCTTCACCGGCCACAAAGGAGAGTTTACGTGGGTGGCTATCGGCCTCAACACGCCCTGCTGCACCAGTGAAGACATTGCTGTCTCCATGTCGGGCTCTGCTTCCCTGGGGAAGTATTACTGTTTTTGGGGTTGGGCCATGGGGTCCCCGTCTACTCTGACTTCAAACCCGGTGACCCTCCCGCAATCATGTTTGTGAGTGGCAAACATAGTCAGGTGGTCTGACACGAATGCCTGCAGATCTTGTGGGACACTTGCTACCATGAGCCCGAGGTCGTAGCCCTCTTTTGGCTTCACGGTACACAGGGTCCCTCTCCCTTCCTTCCCTGGAATGATGACTACCTTGCCTCTCTTACCTGTACTCGCTTCCCAGAGACAGTGATTTCTAAGATCCACGAGAATCCCGTGTTCCACTAAGAAACCGGACCCAAAGATCCCTTTTCCACCTCCCACCTCCCACTTCATCAGTATACACTTCCACGTGGTGCGGAGTGGTCCTAAATGAATGGAGAGAGGGATGGAGAATGCGCCAGCCTGTTCTTTGCCCGTGAAGCCCGACAGAATATATGGAACCCCGCTGGACAGAGGTGAGGTGGCAGGGTTAGCTCTGTGGATCACGGTGCACGATGCCCCCGTATCCAACAGATAGGTCCCCTTTTCCTGCTCTACCTCCATCTCCACGAGGGGTCGTCTCCATAAATCATATCGCAGCGAACACAGGTAAACGGGCTGTGCTGGCTCTAGTCATTAGGGTGAAACGGTCGGGGCTGCGAGAACGACAGGACCGGTGGTGGCTGCTCCCCTCCCCTGCGAGGTCATAAGAGACCGCATTGTCTCTAAAATTGACTCTATCGCAGCGGGATCCATGGCTGCACCGGTTCCCTTTTCTGGGACAGGGGCTGCGGCTTGGACCTGGACTCGTGCTGGGGCAGCGGTCTGGGCTTGGGCTTGGGCTGCGGGAGATCTTCCCTTATTATACTTCCACGGATTTTTACAGTCCCTGCGCCAATGTCCATCCTTCCCACACCCATAGCAATTGAACTTGGCTTGGGGAGGGCGATTCCCCTCCTGATGCCACTCCTTTTTACTTGGGGCTGCGGGTTTTGCCTCATGCACTTTTCCCTTAGAGGTAGGTGTCTCCTGACTCCTGCAATTCTTATATGCAATGGTGAGCTGTCGGAGCACTGCCTCCTCCGTGATCCCGGGACCTTGGGGGTCAACCCAAGATTTGGCTTGGGCCTGTATCTGCAGCAAGCTGTTGGCAACCAGTCAGCAGAGCCAATGAGCCCGCTGGACATTGTTCATTGCGGCCCGTTCAGGCATGCCCGGACAGCTGCGCCGATACACTAGCCACAGCCTTTCTGCGAAAACCCGTGGGGGTTCTCCAGTTAGCTGCACAGTCCCTTCCACACAGAGGAACGGGTTGCCGTCGTCCACTCCCATAACCTCTCGGACCTCGTCCCGGAGTTCCTCATACCCTCTCTGACCCCTCTTACTCCCGTCTGAGAGGCCCTGAAGGATTGTACTATCCAGGGAGAATAGCAACATCTTAGCCTGTTCCGGACTGTCACAGTCATTGACGGCGGATGTCTGCTCTATCTCCCTGAAATGGACCGAGGGATCTCTCTTCTCGGAGAGCTTTGGAAGGTGGCTCACCATCGCTCTGAGTTGTTGGGCACCGTGGGGCAACACGATCTGGTTCAGGAGGGGTCTGTCAGCGTCATTTGCGTCGACGGGACCGTACCTCTGGTGCTGAGTAGGACACATTGGTGCCGGCTCTGGCTTCACTACCGGGGGTTATTCTTCCTCCGGTTCTACCTCGGTTTCCTCCCCTTCTACCACCCCCCCTTTGGGCCAAACCTCACTATAGCTCGGCGGTGCTGAGGGTTCAGTGGCTGGTGCCACAACTACTTCATGTGGAATCGGTCTTTTGGATTCCTTCAGGAAGTCTATTTGACTTGCCTTTGGGCTTACGAGGCATACCATGCCTTTTGCCTTCGCCAGGGCCATTCTTAGGTCTTCTAACGCCTTCTGGCAGGGGCCGTGGTCTGCGCTCTCAAACCCGTTCTGAATGGCCAGCTTGTAAGCTGCCTTAACCTCTACTACTCTCTCCTCCTGCGCTCTTAGCTGTTGTGCGAGGCGGGCGCTTTTCTCCCGTACTCGCGCTTCATGAATCTTTGCCTCAGTAACCTGGCATTCCAGGTACTCTACTTTAGCCTGATGTTGGCTGGCTACAGTTTGGCGTTCCTGATTCAGCGCGTGAAGCGCTGCGATCAGCTTTTCCCCACCCATGGCCTTTTCCTCTATTTCTGAAGCCTGGGTTTTGATCTTGGCTGCCTGCGCTGCAACAACTCTGTCCAAAATTTGGACTTCTCTTTTGTAGCACATCAGCCACATTGCCTTTTCTACTGACTTTTTATGTTCTTTACTCTCTGTCCAACTGACGGCTGCGTCTACCGGACGCCCATCCAGTAAGAAATGGGAAATCCACTGCTTAGTGAGATTTACCTTACCAAAAACATAATCCGCTATCCTCTCATCCATAACATTTCGTCCATTTAAACCTGGGTCTAATACATTGTAATCCTGCTGCAAATATCCTGCCGCGGTCGCCATTTTCTCTAAGGGGTTTTCGATCGACGAGGTCTCTGTCTCTCGCTCCAGAGGCCTCTCTCTCTCTTGCACAGTAATTTGCTGAGTGGTTCGACCCACTCACCCCTTAGGTTTTATACACTGGACTTTGCGGCAGGAACTACAATGCAGAGAATACTCTATAGACCAAGTTTAATGAAACGAAATGAAATTTTATTGCATGAAGGAAAAATTGAATGTAAGCCAATAAGGTACATGGGAGGGAAAAACAAATCATAAATACAGTACTAACCAACATATCTACAGGCATATTACGCTTTACAAGGTTCATCATGAAATAGGGAAGCACACGGAATATCGAGGGACAAAATCTCATTGTTAATTATCCCCTAAAATGCCCACCCCCTAAACCTAGCTAGATGAGACTATGAGGGGCCAGAAACATGCTCACCAATCCCAGTTAGAAGAATAGAGGTTTTGAAGTCTGCGTTTTGGTCCTCTCAGGCGTCCTGTCTTCACGTGGTCAGCGGAATGCAGCGGGCTGCGACACACTCTTCACTCCCTCGAGGTGATGGACTTGGACAGGCTGGATGTTAGCAGGCCTGGACATCGGTGTGGAGAGAGGCCATCTGTTTGACCATTTTCATATAGGTTTCTTCTTGTCTCGTCAACGTCCCGGGGTTGGTCGATGATCTCCCGACAGTTACCCCGGGGCTGGATGCTGACTTGATCTCCCCTCTCGAACCTCTCCGAACTCGAATCTCGATCCTCCGTCGTCTCCACTCGAACTCTGCACCAATGAAGCTGATGCTCCTCAATAGCTACCGAAAACCCAATGGTCTCCGATCCCAATTCTCTCTCCAACCGAATTCCTCTAGATGCTACCCCAGGACTCCAGTTATACTTTTTCATGGAGGCCCTTATCTCCCGCCAAATCAAGGTTAGTCTTTGTTTAACTTTTGGCGGGCTTGTAGCACAGCGGGGTAGTCTTTGTTTTTAAAGTATCTTCAGGATGGCCGGTAACTGCCATCTCTGGTCTGGAATGATCTTGTATTGTCTTTAATGTCCCTCTTCGAACTTGAATCTGTTCCCCTCTGTCTGGGTAAACATTTAGATGGCCTTTATCTACAGGCCGATCTGATCGGATCTGCATCCAATCTGTATGTATGGGGCTCTGTCTGGTTTCGTTTTCTCTGAAACTGCCTTCCAGAACTTACTGTGGGCTGAATCCACAAAAGCTGTCTGGGGGCTGTAGGAGCCATTTTAAAATGTCCCAAAAGCTGGTCACGGGGTCTGGCGGCCATTTTGTGTGTCCCTTTTTCTGGGCTTCTTTTTAAAACAGTATTTAAAATTAAGGCCTTTTCTGCCAATAGACCCTTATAGGACAATGTTCAATTTTGCAAATTCTGCACCTGTGAGGGCCCTGCCAAAGACTGCGCCTCCTGCAACTGTGCAGGGGCAAACTCAGCTATTGGGATCTGAGGCAGCTTGTGGGGCTCTGACTGAGGGGGAAGCAACGGGGGAGAAGTGGGAGCAGTTTGAGCAGAGCGCCCACTTCCAGTTCCCTCTCACCATCATCCATCTCATGGGCCACCCGCACTTCCCTGCTAGCAAGGAGCTGGAGAGCACCTTGCTGCACATCAGTGGGGCAATGAACGCCCAAGTCTATGTTGGTATCCCTCCTAGAGATGAAGTCAATGAGAGACTGTAATCTGGTGTTCACAGCAAGCATGTTCTCGTGTGACTGGCGTGTCTGCTCCTCCATGCAGGTTGCCATCCTTTCCATGGAATGGCACATCGTCGCCATCACCTGCGATATAGTGCAATATAGTGCTGCTCATGTTGGAGATGGAATCCTCCATTCTCTGTATAGTCGCACACATCACGGCTGGAAAAGCTGCCAGAGCCTCATGCAATTGTTGCTGCTCCTCCAAGATCGCCCTCTTTCTCGATGGCCCCCGAGGTTCAGCATCTGCTTCCAGCTGAGCAGAGCTTGGAACATCCTGAACCCTCTGGCGAGGAGTCTCCACTGCTGACCCTGTCAACACCATCTGCTCTTGCTCACTTGTGATGTGTGATGCACCAGGTGACAACACTACCCTATCTCGCACAGGGCCCACCGAGGTGTGCGTATCTGCACTGGTGCTGGGAGCGCATGGGTCTGCTGATGGTGCACCCTCAGAGAGTGTAGCTTCCTCTGAGGAGTTGTCTTCCTCCTCCAGCAAGACAGTGGGAGGGGGCATTTGATGGACTTGTGTGAGAGTAAAGACATGAATTCGACCTCTTATGATAAGAATGTTTTAATTTACCATTATGCACAGGATGATATTTCACTGGCTGCTGACGTCAGTCACCATGAGTGACTGTTGTATATCTTGTGGGATATTTAATTCTATCACCAGGTTGCTGGGAGGTCCCCCTCTCTCCGTCTCCCACTGCCAGAAGCTCTGCCACTCGTTTTAATTCCAGCACTTCCTCCTCTGCTGGCGTCAGTCGTGTATATTGGAAGGCCACCTCCGGGTTCTTTGTCTCTCTGTTGTTCTGTGCTCTCTTCTCATGCAAGGAGGGAACGAAGCAAACTTTGAGTGAGAGTGATGGAATGAGTGTAAAGGATGTATGGGCTACATCTGTATAGGATGACTATGAGGGAGTGAGGTGACAATGCCAAATGGCCTCCTTCTGTGGTGTTACTTTCTATGATTGCATTAGGCTGAGAGTGAGTGTCAGTGATGGTTAGCCAGATGGGGATGTGAGTAGATGCATAGACAGTGAGGTATGGGTGCACCTGCAAGGTAGATTGGTGTGAGGAGTGACGTGTAGGAGTAGGCTTGGGAAGGCAGAGTGATGGGGTAGGGGTGATTCGTACATCAGGATGTAGTTGAATTGTACTCACCTTTCCTGACCGTATGAGATCATTAAATCTCTTCCGACACTGTATCCAGGAGCGGCTCACTACATCCCTGCTGCTGTCTTTGTGGTCGATCTCCAGCCACGCCCTCTTGGTATCACTGGCTGGTCCCTTCCTGCCATTACCAAGAAATAGGATGTCCCTCCGTGCTTTGACTCCCTGGAGCAGAACTTCCAGGGAGGAATCCGAGAACCTGGATGCAGCCTTCTGGTGCTGAGACTGCATCCTTCCTTGCACCCACACAGTCAATGTCTTCGATGGATAAGCACAGGCCCCTCTCCTAACCACCTCTGAGCCTCCAACAACAACCTTCGACTGTGATGTGTGCAAGGCTCCTTTGAATATCTGAGCTGAAGGTGAGTCATCGGTGACGTCATCAGACCCACGCCAGTTAATTGGCCGGGAAACCCGAATGACTCATTCAATTGATCCAATTCAGTTAAACACACAGTGGAGACTGCGCTGATGACAAGTTCATGATGGTGACCCGTTCCAAGGCCCCCATGCATCCAAATCCACTCGCAGGTAAAAATTCCAGCCTATGTCTCCCATGCAGTTTCGCTCCTCTATCCACATATCTCTCTCTATCTTTCTATGTGTTTTTCCTCCCTCTCTTTGCTATCCACCGCCCATACAGCTGGAGCAAGATTCCATATTCTGACTCTGTGGTTGCAGCAGGATTGATAAAATCTCTCCGAGTATGAAGGAGGCAGTGGAAGCTAGTATATGGCAAGGGATTGGGGCACTCATAAAAGCTCACTGATGTACATATATAAACTCGTACTAAACATATTTGCAACACTAACCTGTCCACACAACGACAACAACTTGCATTTATATAGCGCGTTTAATGCAATAAAAACATCCCAAGGTGCTTCTCAGGAGCATTTTCAGACAAAATTTGACACTCACACTGAAACTGATACACACACACAAAATCACCTTTAAGTTTTTAAATAGTTTTTCTTTTCTATACAAAACAGTTGATCTTCGGTAACTTGAGATGGTGCATCTTTCAGGCTCTTACTCAAGCCCAAGTGCGCAGCAGTCCAACTGTGACGTCAAGAAGGGCCCAAAGCAGAAACCTATAGATCACTAGGCCTTACACTCCCAGGGATTAGGGAAAGAAAGAACAGAAAGCATATAAATAAAGTTGGGCCAGAAATGCAGGGAAGTAGGCCACTGCAATTCACAGCATTTGGGATCGGCTGGATGGGAAAATGCCACTATAGGGTCAAGTGGGGAGGAAGATGCTGAGTTGGGTGTTGTCAGGTCAGTTACAGAGGCCATATCAGAATTAGATAGACATGTCAAAGCTGCTGTGTTGGGGACTTTTTTGGACTAGGCCAAGGAAGAGAGGCTGTGTAGGAGTGGAACCCCAGTATGTGGCCTTGCTCGAGATGGGGTGGAGGGGTGGGTAGATTCAGATCAGCTATAGTAAAGAGGCTGATTGCATCAGGACTTATAGGAGAAAAAAATAACACACGGAACATTAAAAATGATTAAAATTAGAAAAGTAAAAATCAAAGTAGAAAATGAACAAAAGGCTACCTGATGTGCTTTTGTATTAAAATCTAAATCTAACTGGTTTGTGGTGTTATGTAATTGGCATGGCATATTGTTGAGATCTGATTGACCTGTGGTGTCGTGTGAACCAACAATACAGGGGGAATTTTCCAGGGTTGGGGGTGGGGGGGGCTCAGTGGGCGGGATCGGTGCCGGGTCAGGTGGGAAATTAGATTTTTTTGACAGCGGGTCAGTGGCCATTGCTCCAGCTGATTACTTGACAACTTCAAATGTACAGTAAAAGCTCCCACCTGACAGATCATCACTTTCCTTAGCCACAAGCTGTTTCTCAGTCCATTTCCAACACAGATTCTGTAGGTTTTCCACTTTCCACTCTACATCTAGTCTCACCATTGACCGAATGCTTCGGTCATCTCTACTTCACCTACCATCTATTCCATCAACATGGGTGCCCTTTATACTGTTTCACCTTGGTCCTCAGAATCCGACCACGATCAGCCCCGACACCAGCAGCACCAGGCACACCAGCAGCGCCAACAACAACATCAACCTTCTCCGCAATCACTTGATGCTGCACAGGACAGAGGACATCAGCACCCGACCACATTGCTGGCGATGATGAGGCCAGGGATGGCCTCATCATGGCCAGATTTACTTCACTTGATGCTATACACCCTGGCTGCCACATGATGCGCCAGGTTGGCACCATCCCACACCATACCATAAAGCATCCCTACAATGCCCAAGCCATTCCTTTCACATTCATCACCATTGCGGGGGTAGGGGGTGTAGGAAATAAACACAAACGGGGTTGGGGTTATTGTCTCTGGCCAGTCAGAAGCCTCTGAGCTGCTCCAGGGACCCCCGTGCGGTTTTGAATCGCTCCCCTATTCCTGGTTCTGACCGCCGGACTTATTCGGTAGCGATGTAGACAGAAAAACGTGACTTGTGGTTGGGTGCAAAACAGACCAGTATCTATTGAAACAAAAAGAAAGAAACAACTTAAAAATAATCGATACAACACACTTATGCCTGGTACAGCACTTTTGCTCAACACAACACTGTTACTTCAATACAACACTTTTAATACAGCACACTTAGTGTCCACTACAGCACTTTTCTGCTTAGTGCAACACTGTTACTTAAATAGGGGAGGAGAAAACGGACACAACGAGGGGAAATTGACTAAAATTACAGTTTTAACAAAATTCCCCTTAATTCCCACCCCTATACCTATTCTAAGTTGCCTTGTAATGGGCCAGAAAATGTATGCTCACCAATGAACGCCTGCCCTGTGCCCATGCGGTCTTAGATTCTTCACCACCCAGAAGATGGAACTACCCCAGTGTTTAAAAGTAACTGCTGGTATTCCACTCCCTTGGGCGGGCTCCTGAGTTGTAGATGGGGCACGGAGGTGAGGCTGCAGAGAGAGAGAGAGATGGCTTCTTGAGAAGCTATCTTATACCCCATTTGGGGCCGAAAGCTTCCCGCCCAAATCCGGATGCATCTGGGCTAAACAAAAGGGATCCGATGTCCCCATTGACTGTGATGGGGTTTGGATGAATTACCTATTTTCCTTATGATGGGTTTTTGAATGTATTCCCATTCATCGTGATGGGTTTGAATAGAGCTGACTTGGTTTGAAAAAAAAACCACATGTCTATTTCCTTAATTGCTGAGTAAACAGCCCTTGGATGTTAGTGTAAACAATCTGATTGTCCTGTGGTCACGCCCAACCACAATTGATTGGCAGTCTCAAGTGGTTAATCCTTTGTGTCAACATTGTAGACTCTCTGTAAACAAACATCGATTGTCCTGCAGGGAAACTCCCCGAACTGCCTTTGATTGACAGTTTAAATCTTCAGGGGCTGTTTTTTTTTCTAAATCCTTTGTCAGCCATCTTTGATTTTTCCTTTTCATATGCACACAGACTGTGTGGTGTCTTCTGCCACGAGGTCAGACAGCCATCTTTGATTATCCTTTTTCACAGACACACACAGGCTGCCTTTCAAGTCCTTATTGTCAGCCCATGCTTTGAACAGAGACTGTCTTTTGTCTTCTGCCATGAGGTCTGACGGCCATTTTGATCTCTGGATTATTAAAGGTATATTCTACCCAGGTATTCTTTAATCAAAAATCAATCTTCGGAACTGTAGAAAATTTCAAAATTATTGCAAAATCTTACAGTGGTGGGGGTACCGTTATGTCACACAATTCATTGGAACTCACTCAACCACTTCCAAAGGCGCACACAAATCTGTCCAAGAATGAAAAGTGTTGAAAATAAAGGTTGCAATGTTTGACAGCACATTAACAGAAACTTTACATGAAGATTGGATAAAACACCCAAGTGTCTACCCTTGTGTGTTGTTAGTTGGTATGATTGCACTAGGATGAGGGTGAGTGTGAGGGGTGGCTAGTGAGATAGGGATGTGATAATGTAGATAGAGGGGTATGAGTGGAGGTGCAAGGTATGTTGGTGTGAGTAAGGATGTGCAGAAGTAGGGTAGTGTAAGAACACACCATTTGCTATAACTTCTGCTGTAACTTGTCCAAATTTAAAATTTGACAACATTTTATGTACCATCATGCTTCACAAGGCCAAGAGGCTGGTTGCTGAGAGAACTTTTCAGGCTGCGGTTGGAAGCTGTGAAGGCTGCCAGTTGTCTTTCAACAGATGAGGAAAACAGACCTTGTTGGAACAGACTATTGAGCTGTGGCATCATTGCAGACTATGGAATGTAACTGGCCTTGAGGCCCACAGATGCTTAACAGACTATTGATAAGAAAAACTGATAAATAACTATTGACCATTATTCATATAGTTTGGGACACGTATGCTGTGGGCAGGTTGTCAAGTTTTGGAGTATAAAAGATGCTGTAAAAAGACACTCGCTGCTGCAGTTGGAGGCAACTTGGTCAGTTGCCAGTTAAAGTCGCACATCTAGTCATCGCCGAACTGACCACTCACTGGTGTTAGTACACATGTAGTGTTGGCTTATTATTGCTTGATCTTAAAGTAAGGGAATAAACCTGTGTATGCTTAGATATAATCGGGAGTATTATATGCAACAGTTTTGTGTGAGCTTACTTGTAACCTCTTGCTGATTTTAAGTAAAATGATTTATTGTTGAATCCTTGGGTTTTGTGTTGTCTGTTCGATGGGTCTGAACTTTGGAAACTGTTTGAAGGGTTAAAGGACAAGGGTGAATTTAAACATCTCACAGTAGGGAAGGCAGAGTAATGGGGATGTGATGAGAGGCACAGCAGGATGAAGATGAGTGTGGCTTTGTACTAACGTTTTGTGATCGAATGAGATCATTGAAAGGTTTGTGCCACTGCACTCAGGTCCTCCTGAAGACATCCCTGCTTGTGACCTCCTCTGCAATGTGCAACCAGACTGTGTTGGTCTCCTGGGGTGGTCTTTTCCACCCATGGGGAGGGAAGAGGACCTCTCTGCGTGCTGACTCCCTCCATAAGCTGGACCAGAATCTGGGTGCAGCCCTGCACCTCTGTGCAGTGATGGTCAGTTTTTGCAGCACTTCAATGATGTAGAACACTGATAGCACAAATGTTAAAAGAAAGTTGGCCATGGTCCCTTTAAGGAAACCGGCTGATGATGCTTCATGAATGATGTCACCAGACCCGCCTCCTTTAATTGGACCAGGAAACATGCTGGGCGGGCTTAACAAACCCGATCAACGGAATTTCATTTTCCAGAGTGGGATGGAGCTAGCAGCGGGGTCGGGACCCGCCACCGAAGTCGCCCGCCCCAGTTCTGCTGAGGTAAGGAAAATCTCGGCCATAGTCTCACTACAATGTTACAGACACACTACACAAAACTTATAATAATATAGATTTGTCGCCACACTACTCCCCTAATCCTTCCAAATTGATTTGGCCAAACATAAATCTACATATTTGGCTGCCTCATTTCCTACATTAGAACAGTGACTACACTTCAAAAGTACTTCATTGGTTGTAAAGCGCTTTGGGACATCCTGAGGTCATGAAAGGCATTATATAAATGCAAGTTCTTTTCTTACCTTTCCATATATTTGTCCTTGCACTGTAAATATTTAATACCCAAGCTTTGTAGACAGTGAGTATTTAAAAAACCTGCTATTTTAAAACGTTTTGGTCTTGAATTTCTGCTACGGTTCAGTTGGTCTTCAACCTCTACTGTGGTGGAAAGCTGGCAGAAGCTCCAGGAAAAATGGCAGACACACGCACATTTGTGCCAGGACTCTGCTGTTTCTGGTGATTTCCTCAGTATTTTATAATGGGCGGAACTTCCATCATCCCCCTGACAGGGCAAATGATGAGCCTAATTTGGGACCCAGCGAGGATGTAGTGGTGGTCAGTACACCGAGTGAGTGGAGGGGTACCGGCTTCTACAAGGGTTCACATAAGCCCCTGCAGACCAAAGGAAATGTTGCTGGGGTTAGGGGGGTGGGTCCAGACACCCCACCTCCCCCCCGCCAATTGCTTAACAAAACTAAAGTTTCAACGAGCATGGGGCAGGACTTTTTCCTGCGGTGGTGCTAGCGGCATCTGGCCCATGCAAATGAGGTAACCTTCCACTGACAACACTAACTTCAGCAGGTTCAGCATTTTGAGACCATCATTGGGCATGATCATGAGCAATTTCAAGGTCTTCTTTTCATTCTACTTTTTAAATATTTTTCATCCACCTACACTTCTCTCTAATCAAGCACAAAGGCCTATGTGACAAAAAAAGCTATCAAAATAAAGTTTTAATATTTACAGGTTTGAAGTACAGCATTTTCAGTTTTATATAGAGGAATATTTCAGTCGTAATTATTGCTTTAGAGTTTACAGTGAAATTGTTTTCATTAGATATAAAGCTTTTGTTACATTTTACAGCTAAGGTCAACAAGGGTATAGTCTGGTTTTATAGGGCACTAAATAACCATTCAACATTACTACTTAAAAATTGCACTGAGCTCATTGCAGTGGGTGTGAAGTGAATTTAAACCTTACTCAGTTCATATATACATTTACGACTTGGTTGATAACTAAGTGAAGCTTTCATTGTTAAAACTATCAAGACAGCATTTTGTTTTACCAGATTTCACAACACCTTGATGTTATAACAACAGGGTATGAGGCTGGAATAATTCAACAACTATAACAGTCACCAATAAGCTGAATTAAAATATTTCTATCACTTACACATTATCCAGCAATAGTTAGAAGTAACAGGGAAAGACTGGAAATTGCTAGACCTGTTGGTAGTCAACAAGTCGTTTAAACTAAACACCATACTAGTAAAGAGTTTGGGCAGGCTGACATGTTTATGCTTATTGGTACTGACTTTGAAATGTGTTATAAAATTCGCCTTAATTACAATGCTGCTCTTGAGACCCCAGCATTTGCATGTTATAATGAACTGCATGCTATCGTTAATGTCTCCTTGTAAAACGAAAAGCTCTGAGCTAGCATTAATAGCTGTATAAAATTGTGTTATAGCTGAGAACCTTAGGGTAGAATATGTATTGTGAAATTTTATTTTAATATTTAACGTTTAAATAACTTGTCAAATATTTATGCTAATATTGCTAAATATCAACAATTGTAAAAAGAGTGATTTGCAAGCAAAATGTAATATGTTTTCAAATATAATAGGTTTCGAGCTAAATTTATAATTGCACTCTATAATGCAACTGCAGTAATCAAATATTATATTGATATCACATCAACGAAAATGTCAATATCATGCACACCATTATTATGCAAAATAAAAGCCTTATTTGTATATCAGGACTGCTCATGCAAAGATGTTTGCAAAGTGCTTACTACAACAATTTTGACTCAGCCCTTTGTTTGCATTTTTCCACAGAACATATGAATAAAACTGAATGGAATTTTATCACAAATAATTTTTAATTACATCGGAATTTGAAGAGTACTCAAATATATATGCATTAAGCTATAACCCTTTTTTAAAAACCAATCTATTGATTCCCATATAATTTAATTATAATCCTTAGAAGTCTGATCAGTGAATGGAGATAGCGGGCTTGGTTTTAATAGCCCTGAGAAGGCAGGTTTGGAAGTGGATTTGCAGTGAAAATTGGAAAAAATGGTTTCAGACACCCAACCTGCCTCCATCCCGACCCCACCCGATTTTCATCAGTATCTGTTTAGCCGCTCCCAAACTGACCTGACTGGAACCGGTGGGATAGGTAGCTAAAGCAGTTAAAAGCCTATTAACTGCCTTGCTAATCCTATTTTGATAGTGTTTTCCCATTTTTGTGCTTCTGGCTCCTGTTTCCTGTCTGGTCAGAAACAGGCCAGGTTCAAGGAGACGAGTTGCTGGAGGACATGATTTGTATGCATTGGTGGAGCACTTTAAAAGTGCCCCTGAAACATGGCTGACATTCAAATGCAACAACTTTGCTGTTGTAGGTATGGGATAAGATTTTGCACATCTACTGACCTTGTGACTGTTCAAGCTGACACCCATCTGCAGTGTGACCTGAATGGAATAATTTCAGGCCACTTCGACTGTGCGCTTCCCAGCTTGTTGCCTCAAATGAAATCTACAGCGAGGGGATGGGAAAAATTTATGCCCTCTCATCCTGGTCCTCATAATCGGAGGAGCAGCAGCTGTGTGGCTCAGCGCAGATCTTCCTGGAAAGAGGAGGAGGAGGAGGGTGAGGGGCGCCTTGCATGCCCTGCTGTGACAAATGCAGCATCCCTTCAGTTCACTGCTGCCCATCAAGCAGGGTATGCACACAGCCATGCCACATAAACATAAGCTTGCTCTTCAACCATAGTGGCTACTGTAAGATTCGAAAATTTTCAGCAAAAATCACGCAAGAAAACTGGATAAAATAAGACTGTTTATTGACCAAAGTAAGCTTGCACAGAAAAACCTTTGATAAAAGGGCATACAAAATGGCCGCCAGGCCCCGTGATCAGTTTCTGAACCAGTTTATTTCTGTTACTGCAAGCTAGACAGGCTTGTGGATTGAAGACAGTAAACCCGCGAAAGCCAGTATCTGGGAACCGAAACTCAGAGCAACAGCATACATATTCAATGGATTATAAGTACAGGATGGGGCCCATCAAGATATGGGCGGACAATGTAAAAACACTTATACCCATTTATTGTACAAAGGAAAAACCGTTTAGCAGCCATCAAGGAAAATGTCCGGACCGATCAATATGCGAACCGAGCCGCGGTGACAATGCAAAGGACATTAACAGACATTATCGGCCAGGAAGGCCAGTTCAAGTTATCACCGGCTCCGTTACAAGACAAAGCGCCCCTGCAGAGATCTCTGCCCGCCAAAATTAATACAAAGACAGGACTATGATTTGGCGGGAGATAAGACTGTCCCAAAAGAGTATAACTATGGATTGAAAGTCCATCTAAGTTACTTCTTCACTGCTACGGCTTCTTGTTGGGCGACTTCAGGCTTCCATTTCTTCAAGAACTTTCTTCTACGAGGAACGAACGAAGGGCGGACGGTGCCCGGATCGGCGCCTCTTCCACTTCGGCAGATCGATGAAAACGTTTTCGTCTTTTTAAAGACGGACGGTTTCGGAAAAAGGACAACGTGGCCGGTGTTCAGCCAAACAAGGCTCGGCCATGACGAGAAGATGACAAGGGTGGCCCGGGTACTGGGGTCGGGAGATCATCGACGACCCAGGCCGACGGAGAAGAAACCCTCTGGAGAACCGGCGATCGATGCCACAAGATTCTCCCATGTGCATAACCTGCATCTAGGTCTGCTCCACGAACAAAAATCCACGACAGGCCTAGTGGATCTCAACCTTGACGAGCGCTCATCGAGGCTGGGTCTACCCCACCGCCTCGAGGGAGGAGAGAATATCGACTGCGCCAGAAGCTTCCAATCCACGTGACGACGGGAAGCGGTGTCAAAAAGGCTGCGAACCCCTTTTCGCGATTTCGAGAGTGGTGAGCATGATCCCAAGTTCCCCAGGTCGAAACTTAGTTTAGGTATAGGGGAGGGAGTTAAGGGAAATCGTAATGTGTTTCCCCTTTTTCGATGTGCCGTGTGTTCCCCATTTCCATAGAGTCAAGTTCATAAATTTGTGCATGATTGTAGTTACTTTAATCTGTGCCTATGACATGTATTTTGTAATGCTTCAAACTGTTCAAAAATAAAAGCATCCATTTCGTGCTATTCAGCCTGGTCTATTGAGTCCTCTTCTCTGCACTACTGTTCTCTGCATCTAAGTCCAAGGTCTAGAACCGTAGGGGGGGGGGTGGGTCGAACCACTCAAGGGTAATTCTTGCACGAAGCCTGGCAGGGGGCCAGAACGGGCAAGAGAGCAGGAAAAAAACCCCTACACTACCAAATGGCTCTGTAATTGTAGGTGACATTTGTCCAATGTCATACATCATCAAAGCTATACCCAGTTATTTCCTATCACTTTCACCATCAGCATTACAAAAGCAAGTCGCCCAGAGCCCTCAATGTGCATTTGCCATTTCCCAGAACACATAGGCCACACAATCAACTGTTTGCCATAATTTTTCTTTACGCCATGACAAAAGGATCACAAACCAAGAACAGTCAGAAAAAAAACCCACCCACGTGAGACCCTTTGTGTCGATATGTGCTTAACCTTTCTCTTATGTGTGCTTCTACGTGGTGCTACCCCACCAGCAGATGTAGAGGCACCTTGCTGACTAGGATGCTGCACCTGCTTACACGCCTTTGGCGGGCATCCTCTGGGTTTTGGAGCCTGGGAGGGCTCTTCAACGGTTTGCTCTTTCTGCAGCTGTGCAGGGGCTGAAACTGCTATCTCAGTTGGCTCTGCAAAGTGGGTCTCTGACCGAGGGCTTCGCATTGGCATGGTCATGTGAGCACTTTGAGAGGAGCCCATACTTCCTTGTGGCCTGCCAACAACATCCCTCTCATGGGTCAGCTGCACCTCAGTGCTGGCAAGTGGTAGGAGAGCACCTTGCTGCACTTCAGGGGGCCATGAGGACCCATATCTGCACTGGAAGTCCTCATCACAAGGTCATCCATGAAGCTCTGGTCTCTCTGCTCAATAGCTGCCCATCTCTCCTCCAGAAATGACTATCTATTTTGAACAGTCACCATGCCTCCCTGACTCTGGCAACTTATTTCCTCCATGGCAGTAGCCAGCCTTTCCATGGAGGTTGCCATCCTATCCATGGTGGTGCATTCATGTGCAATTGCCTCCATCACAGCAGTGCTGATGTTACAGATGGACTCCTCCATTCTATCCACTCTCGCACTAACCCTGGAGGCAAACCCTTCCAGAGACTCCTGCATTAGAGTCATAGGGGATGATTTTGCCAATGGGGGCGCGTTGGAGGTGAGACTGCCGCTTGTCGGGTTTTAGTCCTGCCTCCATTGACTTGTGGCCAACCCACGCTATTTTCCCTTGATTGACCTTGTTAAGACCACCCAGTGGGCTTAGCAGGCCAATTAAGGGGAAGCTGGTGACAGAGAACGTCAGCGTATGACGTTTCAGCTGTCAAAAATTTTTACAGATGAATTGTCATCATTTGTCAACTTTGAGAAGCTGTCAAACACTGACATTCTCTGTTGTTTGGTGAGTTCTTGTACTCAAGGCTCACCAAACCTATTTTCTGAGCAAAAAGCAGATGGCTGTTGCATCAGAGAATGCAGCAGCCATTCTGTCATCTCTGCCATTGAGATGCCGGAGCCTCCGGATCCCCAACGATTGAAGCCTGCAGGTAAAAACAAAGGTAAATAAACTTTTTCTAACACTTTTCACTCACCTCGCATACTTACCTCTCCACACTTGCACCCATCACTCACCTCCGCAGTGCACTTTTGGACCTCTCTGAGCCCCGCAGACCCACTGCTCAACTCGCTGACCCTAGCGGGGTTTCCCGATGTCGGGAAGCCCACATCTCCGATGGAAAAAGGGGATAATCCTCTTAACTGCCTGTTAACTACCTGTTAACAGGCAGTTAAGTGGCTGTAATCCCCTTCCTGCCTCCATGAGACTGGACCCGGCACGGGTCGGGTACCTGCCTCCTGGGAAGATGGCACAGAGGCGGTTTGGGGGCGGGATGGGTACCCACCCCCAGATTCTGCCATTTTCCCGGCAGTCCCACCTCGAAACCCGCCTCCCCAGGGCTGACAAAATAGCCCCCTTGGAGCCATAGAATCATAGGGGGTGATTTTCCCACTGGAGGCAAGATGGAGGCAGGTTTTGGTTTGGATGGGTTTGAAACTTCCTCCACAGATAGTTTTTAAAAAATTGCGAATTTTCCCTGATTGGCCACTTGATTTCAGAGGAGTGGAATGCCCTTGGTCAGTTAGTGTTTTGGGACTGAAACTCGCCTCTGCTGACATCACTTCTCCAGCCTGATTTTATGGCTTCTTGCTGCCTTGGATCATTCCACAGGATTTCTGCCTATGCTGCACCACCTGTAACACATTCTGAGAAACCACTATGTCCAATTCCAAGGCAAGGGCCTTCCCGAGGCTCTTGGATGAGGCGCTGCAAATATTGTTTGAGGAGATGACAGCTGGCAGGGAGGTGCTCTTCCACTCATCTGGGAGGAAGAGGCCTCCCAATGAAACCAAGGCTGTGTGGGTCCAGCTGGCAAGGGATATAACCTCCAGATCTGTGTGCACATTGGCCGAATGTTTCTGTGTATTAATGAAATGCCATCCCTGTGAAAGCATTAAAATGATTTGATGCCAAAATGTTGGCGTTGTGGCATCTGTTCTTTCGCCTTAGGAAGCTCCACATTGTGGGCTCCGCCACACTTGCGTTGTCAGTTTGGTGGCTAGAGTGAATGGAGGCCAGAGAGTCATGTCCATTGTCAATGATGTCTTAGGATGGAGCCAAGGACATGTGCCAACTTGGGCAACCTATGCAAATCTGGCCAGGATAAGTTCATCCCTTGCATCCTGGGCATCCATGTGCTCGCGTGCTGCCACTGCTGCTGGTCGATACACTAGCTCTCTGACCTCCTCCTGCTCATCCTCCTCCTCCTGCTCCTCCTCCTCATCCTCCTGCTCCTCCTCCTCCAGATCCTCCTCCTCCTCAGCCTCCTCCTCCTCCTCCTCCTCATGCTCATCTGAGGAGGGCTGGAACTGAGCCGCTTGCTCATCAGGAAGCTGCAAGCCATAACGCTGTGCGATGGTGTGCAGTGTACAGCAGACCACGACCATTCTGGAGACCCTGTATGGTGTATACTGCAGGGCTCCACCTGCTCGGTCAAGGCAACGGAAGCGCATCTTCAACAACCCAATGGTTTGCTCGATGATGGACCTGGTCGAAGTGTGGCTGGCGTTGTAGCGCTCTTCAGCCTCGTTAGCTGGCCTCCTGATTGGCGTCATTAGCCATTTCTTCAGGGGGTAGCCTTTGTCATCAAGGAGCCAACTGTTAAGTTAGTTTGGCAGATTGAAAAGCGGAGGAACACTAGAGTGCCACAGGATGAAAGAGTCATGGCAACTACCACAGAACTTGGCGCAAACATGCAAAAACTCCTTCTTGTGGTTACACACCAACTGTATGTTGAGGGAGTGGAAGCCCGTTCGGTTGACAAAGATAGCTGGGTTGTGATGGGGTACTGTAAGGGCCACATGTGTGCAGTTTATGATGCCCTGCACCATTGGCATGCCTGCCATATTTGCAAATCCAACCGAACGGGCGGTTATACTTGCTTGATCCCTTGAGAACTGGATGTAATTGTGGGTCTTAGCAAAAAGGGCAGCGGTAACCTACGTGATGCAACTGTGGGCGGCCGACTGGGAGATGCCGTTGATGTCTGCTGATGATCCCTGGAAGGAGCCTGAGGCAAAGAAGTTGAGTGCGATGGTGATTTTGACAGCCACTGGTAAGGGTGTCCACCATTCCTCTGGGCAACAGATCTTGCTGCAGCAGTCCACAGATCTCTTGGACAACCTCTTGCGAAAGTCTCAGCCTCCTTTGGCACTGCTGCTTACTCATGTTGAGGTAGCTCATCCTCTGTCTGTAAACCCTCTGTCAGGGGTATCTCCTGCGGCGAGGTGCCTCGATGCACTGGCGCCTTCTGCCCTGTGCAGCATCAGGTGGCTGAGTAGGTGGTTGGGGCTCCTGCTGCTGTTGCTGCTGCTGCTGCTGTGGATGATCCTCATCCAAATCTGAGGTCCATGGTGAAAGAAAATGAATGGATCCCATGCTACTTGCAGATGCCTCCATTGGGGAAGCGCTCATTGCAAGCGGGGAGAGGGTCTTCCAAGGAGGCGCCACAGTTGATAGATTCAAGCTGTAGCACCTCCAACTTTGGAAGGCCTTCTAAAAGTGATCAAAGTCCCTTTAAAGCAAAGTTCTGCCTCCTGCAACTAATCCCTGATGAAATAAATGATTTAATGTTGGAACTGCAGCTGTGAGGAGACCACCCACTTGTCAACCCGCCAGATTTAGCTGGCGTGGTTTAGGAGGGTCGTGGAACACACCGAAATGGTCAAAAAATCATGAGGGTCTCTCAAAATAGGCTTAGAGAGGCCCTTAATGAGCATTTAAGCCTCTTAACAAGCTCCCTGGCCAGCTGGGGCGGGACTGTTTCCCGCCCTGCAAAACCAGCACCGGCAAAATCCCGTGGAGGTGGATTCTGAACCCGCACTCACTGTTTCCGATTTTCCCGCCTTTCCTGCCTCCAAACCCGCCTCCTCAGATGTTGGAAAATCGTCCCCATAGAGTCATAACGGCACAGAGGAGGCCATTTGGCCCATCGAGTCCGTGCCGGCTCTCTGTAGAGCAATCCAGTCAGTCCCCTTCCCCCGCTCTATCCCCATAACCCTGCAAGTTTATTTCCCTCAAGTGCCGATCCAGTCTCCACTTGAAAACATTCAGGCTGGATTTTCATTGAGGAGGCGGGCAGGAGGCGAGACTACAACTTTTGGGGTTGTAGTCCCGCCTCCATTGAGTTCTAGCCAACCCACGCGATTTAGACTTGATTGACCTTGTTGAGCCCGCCCAGCGGGCTCAGCAGGCCAATTAAGGGCCACCCGCCAACAGGTGATGTCACAGATTGAAATTTCATCTGTCAAGACCTTTTGACAGATGAAATATCAATGTTTGACAGCTGTTTGAAGATGTCAAACACTGACAATCTGTACTCCTTGTTAATTCCTTCCTCTCAGGATGATTTAGAGATCTCCCCAGAACAGAAAGCAGAGGCTGCAGATTTTGACGGCTGGCGGCCATTCTGCTTTCTTTGCCGGTGAGATGAGGGACTCCCGACACCTGAAGGAAGGAAGGCTGTAAAGGTAAGTAAAGGTTAGTAGAACTTCTTTAAACACTTTACACAGACCAAACATACTTACCTCTGCACTCATGCACCCATCACTAACCTGAACACCGAACATCTCGACCCCTCTAAGTCCTTCATCCCGACGGCCCACCTCGCTAACTTGGCGTGGTTTGGATCCGTCGGGAATCCCAAATTTCAACAATGAAAATAGGGATTAGGCTAAAAACTGCCTCTAATCCCCTTCCCGCCTTGGGGAGGCGGGTCCCAGTGCGGGGCGGGTAACCACCTCTTTTGAAACTGGAATGGAGACGGGCTGGGGCGGGATGGGGGGACCCCCGATTTTGGGATTTTAAACCCCCACATGCCTCCAATCCTGACTCCATGGCCCAGTGAAAATCCAGCCCTCAGTGTGTCCACTTCCACCACTTCTGTCGGCAGCGAGTTCCAGGTCCTCACCACTCGCTGCGTAAAACACTTTTCCTCACCTCCCACCTGTATCTCTTGCTCAAAACCTTAAATCTGTGTCCCCTAGTCCTTGTACCATCAACTAGTGGGAACAGCCTTTCCACGTCTAGTCTATCCAACCCCGTCATAATCTTGTACACCTCTAACAAATCACCCCGCAACCTCCTTTGCTCTAATGAAAACAAATCCAGCTTCTCCAACCTCTCCTTGTAGCTAAGATCCCCTATCCCCAGAACCATTCTAGTAAATCTCCTCTGCACCCTCTCAAGTGCATTCACATCCTTCCTAGAGTGTGGTGACCAGAACTGGATGCAATACTCCAGTTGTGGCCTAACCAATGCTTTATAAAGGTTCAGCATAACTTCTCTACTTTTGTACTCAATACCTCTATTTATGAAGCCCAAGATCCCATATGCTTTGCTAACCACTCTCTCAATATGTCCCGCCGCCTTCAGGGACCTATGCACATTAAATCCCAGGTCCCTCTGTTCCTGCACACTCTTTAAAACTGTGCCATTAAGTGTATGTTGCCTCTCCCTGTTCCTTCTGCCAAAATGCATCACCTCACACTTCTCTTTATTAAATTCCATCTGCCACTTGCCTGCCCATTCTGCTAGCCTTTCTATGTCCTGTTGCAGTCGATTGGTATTATCATCACTGTTTGCCACACCCCAAGTTTGGTGTCATCGGCAAATTTAGAAATTCTACTCTGTTTCCAATATCCAGGTCATTTATATGGCATATTTATATATATATAAAAAAAAGCAGTGGCCCCATGATCTTGCTCTCCATCCACATCCTGCTCATTGCCGCCTTGAATCTCAGCCTGAATCTCAGCCTGGAGAGACCTGTACATCAAATCTGCTGGAAAGAACAATGGAGAGACCCAGGGGAAGAGCTCAGAGTGCAGACCCCATAGTCTCTTCCAAATCGATACAAGGAAGGGCAAATCAAAACCAACCTGCAAAGTGCTGCTCAGTACCCAAAACTCCTTCACACAGCGTTGAATCTCTCCAGAAGTCTCTCTCTCTCTCTCAGAATGCGTGATGCAAAAATGTCACCAACAAAAAAGGCAGGAAGTGGTCGCTTTTAAATAGCGCTACCCTAGTCCCTTTCTGACAGCATAACGCTCCCCTCAACCTGTCATTGCTAGCGGCAGGCGGTAAGGCAGGGGGCGCCACTCAATTTCTGGTCTGGGGCACTAACAGGGCATTGCGCACTCGACTGACGTCATGATCTGCCGGCGCAGGAGATCGTGGCGGTAGTGTTTAGCACCACCGCAAAATGTCTAGTTAATTTCGTGAGTGGCGCAAACATCGCTGCGCCCGGGCGCTAGTTGCTTGGCACCCCACTTGGCACACTCTTAAGGCGCTAACGGGAGGCGCAAACAACTGAATTTTTCCCCCATATAGTTTTATTTAAGAGCCGACATTCAGTTAACATCTGTTGAATCAGTTGCAACATTAATAATTCAAAATACATTTAGCTTACATTTCTTATTTTTCAGAGATCCTTATTCTCATATCTTTACTTCGTTACATTTCTTATTTCTTACTTATTTCTAAATCTAGAACATCTTCTAAAATCAATCACTTTGGGCTAGATTTTCAGTTTAGGCAGTTTTGGGGCGCTAGCTTTAGCGCCCGCCCGAAGTTAGCGCCCGCCCCAAAGTAGCGCCCCGTTGCCGGGAATTCAGTGGCTTCGCCCTAAGAGGTTGGTGGAGCGCTAAAAGAGGCGTTCCACTACTCCCTTTAGGCGCTAAGCCGGCGGTCCAGAGGGATAGCGCCCAGGCGGGGCGCAGCACGGGTGCGGTCATTTTTGCACTGACAGCAGACCCCGTGGTGCCGACCAGCTCTTAAAGGGGGAAGGGACGAATTGGTCTGCTGCCACGCCCTGCACACTGCAGCCTTGCAAAGAGGCCTCAACACTACTGCTCAGCCCCAGGGAGTCATGGCAACGCCAGAGAAGGCCCGTCAGCGTGCCCTGCGCTTCTCAGAGGGTGATCTGGACATCATGCTCACAGCTCTGGAGGTGAGGCGCAAGATCTTGTTTCCAGACAGTGGGAGGAATCCAACCCACCACGACTACACCAAAGCCTGGAAGCAGATCGCCCAGAGGGTGACGTTCACCGGCGAGGCCCCCAGGACCCACACACAATGCCGTAAGAAGTACAACGATCTGACCAGGATTGTGAGGGTGAGTAGCCTTTCCAGTCTCCTCCTCATTCTTGCATGTACACCTGACATGATGGGCAAAGGGACCTGAAAGTCCTTTTGGCCAGCCCTCAGCCAGCAGCATTGGGACAGTCATGAGCATCAAATGGCCATTCGGCACTCTACACTTTGGCCAAGCTATTCCACCATGGGAGGCAGTGCACACTACATCAGGGCTTCACTCTGTCCAAGCTATTCCACCATGGGAGGCAGTGCACACTACATCAGGGCTTCACTCTGTCCAAGCTATTCCACCATGGGAGGCAGTGCACACTACATCAGGGCTTCACTGCGCACTTACAGCCCGTCCTTTCTCTTGCAGGCTAAAGTAGCGTTTAATCGCCAGGCCCGTGCCAGGGGTGGCCGCGCCAAGCTGCAGAAGCTCACTCGGCTGGAGGAGCGCGTGTGTGTGCTCATGGGAGCACGTGTGATTGTCCCCACAGCGTGCGGTGTATCCGACCCTCCACTGCCCGGCAATGGTAAGGACCTCGCCTTTTGGCCCTCTCGCGTCGCACTGGCCCATCCGAGCTACCTCCTTTGCCACTGTCCCACCAATGCGCTGAATCCCACCAGTCCTAACTCCCTCGCTGACGCCGTCTCCTCACTCTGAAGCTACTCTTGTGCATTCCTGCTTTCAGCTGGTGACGACCAGGACCCTGAGGCTGCCAGTGACAGCACCTCCAACCAGGAGGAGGAGGAGGAGCAAGCCGGACCTTCGGGGGAACAGTCACGTCCCGCAGGAGAGGAGGAAATGCTCGACACCTCCTCACTGGACGAGTGCCTGGAGGAACTGTCGCAGGGCAATGCAGCTTCTGGGACCAGTGGCGTCCAGCCACCCAGCAGCCGTGCGCGTGGCCCGCGGCCTTCCCCCCAAAGGGGGGAAGGATCAGAGGGGAGTGCTGCTGCTCGGCACACTCGCCGTCACCAACGCGGCAAGGGTCCCCTAGTTCGGCCCCCTCCTCCCCAGCGGGAGAGTCGCGACTCCAGTCCGGACACCTTCACTTCGGAGGAGGTGCGGAAGCTCGATCAGATGGCCGACGACTCGGACCGGCGCCACACGGAGCTCATGAGCGTGGTGGGGCGCATGCCTGAGGCCATCGAGTCGCTGGCGACCAGTGTGCGCGAGTTCGGGGCAGCAACTGCCGCGACTGGCCGCATGCTAACTGATGCCGTCAAGACCCTGGCGGATGTGATGCGCGCGCACACCAGGACCACAGGGCCACTCACTGCTGCCACACGCGCTGTCTCAGGCAGGCATCGCCAGGGCAGGCGCCGCGCTGGACCATCCCAGCAAGCCGGCCGTCGGCTGATTGCTGCGGATCCTGCAGTGCGGGCCCGGCCGAGTGCCACCGCGCCACAGCACCAGCCAGCGCATCCCAGACGCCAGCTGGCCCACATTGCACCATCCGTCGCCGCCATTCCCCCTCTGGGGCGTCAAGGGCAAGCGGCTGCAGCTGATGGTGGCCAGGCTCAGGCGCGCCACTCAGGAGACGGCCCCTCGAGGCCCAAACGCCGTGTAGGCCGCCCCCCAGCGGCATCTGGCGGAAGGGCATCTGAGCCTCAGGCGCCTTCCCCCAGCCTCGCAGCAGCCACTGGGCAGAGCTTGCGAAGGAGCAGCAGGCAGGGCAGGGGAGGCAAAATGCTGGCCAAGGTCTCGCCCTCGCGGGCCACTCAGTAGAGGGTGTGGCCAGCTTTCCTTTAATATGGCGGTGGCCATCTTTATTTTGCCCATGGTTGTGCTTTTGGAGGGCTTTTTTTTTGCGTTAGGCCGACGTTGAGGCCCGGTTTCAATAAAGGTGGAGTGGCTCCTCCCCAGTTTGTGGGAGTGAGTCGTTTGTTGGGCTTTTTGTGGGGCCCGTTTATTGTTTTTGGGGATTCATGTGGGAAGGGCTTTCCATTTTTGTTTAATAAAAAATTATCTTTATTCATGCAGTCTCCATGGTTGTTCTTCTTAGTGTTTGTTGGCTTCGCCGGCTGAGGGCTTGCGGAGCGGCTGCATTCATCTTCCCTCATGGCCCCTGGCCATTCCCTGACAGGGGGCTTAGAAGTACCGTGTAATAAGGTGGCGTCGTGCGGCCCTTGGCCCTGGTCGCTCCCTCCTGGGAACGTACTCCTGCTCCTCCTCCTCCTCCTCCTCCTCCTCCTCATGCTCCTCCTGCTCCTCCTCCTGAGGTGCTGGTCCAACGTCAGGTGGCAGTGCCTGAGTCCTGCGGATAGCCAGGTTGTGTAGCATGCAGCAAACCACCACAAATTGGGAGACCCGGTCCGGCGAATACTGGAGAGCTCCTCCGGAGCGATCAAGGCAGCGGAACCGCTGCTTGAGGACCCCAATAGTTAGCTCGATGATGTTGCGGGTGGTTTGATGGCTCTCGTTGTAGGCCTCTTCAGCAGCGGTCCTGGGCGCGCGGAGCGGGGTCATGAGCCAGGTGCACAAAGGATAGCCTTTGTCCCCGAGTAGCCATCCTCTTGGGGGAGGCTGTGCCTGGAACATGTCATGCACAGTACTCTGCCGCAGGATAAAGGCATCGTGGCTGCTGCCTGGGAAGCTGGCATTGACTGCCATGATGCGCTGCTTGTGGTCACAGACCAGCTGCACATTCAGAGAATGGTAGCCCTTCCTGTTGCGATACTGCTCGCCATGCTCCAGAGGGGCCCGCAAAGCCACATGCGTACAGTCAATGGCGCCCTGCACCAAGGGGAATTCCCCGAGTCTGGAAAATCCCAATGCGCGCTGATGCTGGCTCTCCAGGGCCATGGGGAAGGAGATGAATTGGCTTCTCCTTCTGAACAGTGCTTCTGTCACCTGGCGGATGCAGCGATGCGCGCCGTACTGGGAGATGTTTGCTATGTCCCCAGCAGCGTATTGGAAGGAGCCGGTGGCATAGAAGTTCAATGCCACTGTCACCTTCACTTCCACCGACAGAGACGTCCTGCACCTGAGCTTTGGCCGCAGATCTCGGCGAAGCAGGTGGCAGACCTCTGCAATCACCTCCTTTCGGAATCGGAGCCTTTTAACACATCGCGCGGCACTCATGTTTAGGTAGGAGCGCTGCTGGCGGTATAGCCTGACTGGGTAAGGCCTACGTGGCCGACGCCTGTAGCCCCCTCTGCCTCTAGCCAGGGCTGCCCCTCTCACAATGCGTCTGCGAGCCCTACGGACATGGAGCTGCAGCTCCGCGTTGGCACCCCATGCAACCCCCATCAAATCCTGGCAAACACTCTAATTTCCAAATGGCCACTTGCAGCGCTGTTGCCTGAGTCCAAAAATACCTGGCTCTTGCTGCTTGAAACCAGTTAGCTATCCTCCTTGTTGTGTCTCCAGAAATGCGTTGCACAAGACTGTTTTCTGAAATAATGGATGGCCTTTATACTGGAGAGGACGTTCCCTTTAATTAGCGCCCCCCGGGGCCCGCGCTGGTTGTGTTGCGTTCCTTTTTCCAAACGCTCCGGCCGCCCGCCGCACAATGGGGCGGTCCGACTGAAGTTTGCAATCGGGGCGGCCAAAGGGCGTTGCACGAGGATGTGACGTCATTTTCTGCGCGCGCAGCCGGGCGGGCGCTAAACTTTGCGCCGGCGCTAACGGGCAACTTAATTTGGGGCGGGGCGCAAACTGCGCTGCGCCCGGGCGCTACACGCATAGCGCCCGGAAATCACTTCTCTTAAGGCGCTAACTGCTGGCGCAAGCAACTGAAAATCTAGCCCTTGGACTTCCCGAGACTCATAGTTAAAGATTTACAAAGATGTCTCTGACGAGTTGAGAAACGCTTTGCCTGTTCAGCGAGTTCTGACTTTCTGTTAAAAAGGTTTTATTTTTATACCCTTTTGGCAGTGGTTTCTTCTTTGATGTTCTCTGCTGATGTCAGCTAATTGTCTTTATTGATACCTCTTTTGAATGCTTTCTATTCTTACTATCAATTCTACTACTGCATGCATAATTATTTCTCTACCTTTAGGTGTTCCAAAAACCATCATAAAAACAATAACAGCTATGGTTTCTGTTTGATGTCATTCTTACAAAATGCTTTCATTCAATTCTTAATATTGGCTTTACTGTTTTTTTTGCAGACATTGTGACTCTGATCTGCTCCAAGTTTAATACAAACACAATGCAATTGCTTGGTTGCTCTATTGAAGTCATATTTTCAAAGCCTTCTTGTTGGTATTATATTTACAATATGTAAATCAAAACCACTTTAACTGTGTGTTTACTTGTTTTCTAGCCATCTCAATTGGTTGCATATTTAATCTTATGGTTCCTGTTTTCCAAGTTGACCAGCAGGTGTTTCTTTACTTGATGTCATGTTTCAAAGGCACATGCCTCTTTCAATGTTTGTATTTCTGTTTTATGTGTTAGCTCTTCACACTTTAAACTGGGAATTTTAATTGTGTTACCTCCAAACTCTAGAACTTTCAGAAGCACCAATGGTTTACTTCAATCTTTTATTGTTTTAGTATATTTAACTAATTCCCATTTCAAAGCTTGTTTACGACTTTGTTATCAACTGATCTTTTCTCAGAAGCCTGTATTCTGTTTGCAGCCTGTGTCTCCGAGGCTTTAGATTTTTAAACCCAGTATATTCTGTATTAATAATATCAGAATTCTGTTCATAGTATCGTGTATTTCTCTGAATCATGGCTATTCCTTCACAAGCGCACCCCAATAAAATCAACAAGCTGATTTAATTAAAATCGGACATCAGCTGCTGATCCCGCCGGAAGCGACTCCAGAACCCGCCCACTACGGAGCCTGACTCCAACCTGCCTCGGGAATTAAAATCAAGCCCAGTATTCTCGATGGCTGTAAAAGTAGTTGAAGAAGACTCGAGTGAGCAGAGATACAACTCAGAAATAAGAAAGGGGCCAAATTTGGCAACACCAAATATTAGCAAATGTTTGTGAATCTAAATTTTATCAATGGTACCACCTATGCTGACTCCGCACAGAGCAGCTACCTGTATGTGGAAATTTGGCAGTTTTTTTCATTTGAGACTAGATGAAATAAAACATTGATACATGCAGTTTCAATGTTGTCTTTGCCTTTGTTAACATTTATTCCATATTTCATTTAGGAGTGGGCCATTTCCTGGGAGGGTGGAAATAATTGGAGGATTGTGCCCTGTGAAAGATTCATCTGCATCTGGAATCTATTTTGCTCATCATGACATTAGGGTAAAATTGGAATACAGATTTGCTTTAAGGTTGCAATTTAATTGGTATGTGCATTAACACGTTTTATTTCAGTATGGCATTAACAAAACCTATTCCATGATCTGTGCCACATGTATACACAGCTATCTGACAACTGAAGTATAATTGAAAATTATAACCAGTCACTGTGCCCCTTTACAACATTGCAAGGCAACTACAGTACAGCTATACCAGTTTTATATATATGATGAAAACATGAAACAACTGAAGAACTAGATACTTCTTTATTTGTATCTAAGTTTCACAAATTAAAATGACAAGTAGTAATAGTCGGTCAAAATTTGCATGTGAACCTTGAAGCAATGATGCCACTAACAGAAAGGGTCTCAATAATCTAGTTGGCAATTGAAATGATTAATAATAAAGATAAGGAAATTGATTTTATTTGAGAGTACAGGATCTGAAATTACTGCTAGTGATATTATCATATGAATGCTTTAAGTTCCACTCTATGCTATTTAAATAGATAGACACTTTTATTAAAATAACAGAAAAGGGAATTTGTTATTAACATAATAAGCATTTGTAGGATGAGATCTCCTGGCAGTAATTTCTATCCTTTTATCTCCTGTTTCATCCCTGACCAAGTCACATCAACAACCTCAAATACTAAAGGTGCAAGTTTTATGGTGCAGAATTAGAGTGTTAAATTTCACATTGAAAATGTGCCCCAACCTTATAATCGCTTCCATTGTTCATCAGTGCTGGATAGTATGATCTGAATACTATTTGTACTAGTGCAGAGTAGGATTTTGAGGACTGATTCAACTTTTTTCCAGACTGGAGGCAAGAAAGAAACCATTGCAATATGCCTTTTGTAGAATTTCCAGTTTGGTTCTTACTTTAGCAGAAAATTCTGTATTTTGTTGGTGTTTTTAGTTGCCCTCAATGAGATTTTCACTCACTGTTCCAATTCAGGATGTCTCCACACATTTCTCATCAGAAAATGTAGCTTTCATAAGCAGGCCAATGACTCTTGGAACCATAACTTAATTGTGTGTATATCCTGAATGGAATGTAGTGCATCGCAGGCACGTAAAAAGTAATGGGACTTAAGGTGGACAAATCTCCAGGACCAGATGATTTCTACCCAAGAGTATTAAAATAAATAGGTAAGGAAACTGCAGCTGCATTAGTCATAAGTTACCAAAGCTCTCTAGATTCAGGAATTGTGCCTTTGGTTTGGAATATTGCAATTGTCATTCCTTTATTTAAGAAGGGAGGGAGGGAGAAACCAGGAAACTACAGTCCCTTCAGTTTAATATCAATTGTGGATATGGATGTTGTCTGTATGGACTTCCAGAAGGCATTTGATAAAGCTCCGTACAAGAGAGTAACAAAAATTAAAGCACACAGAATTGGAGATAATCTTGTGACATGGCTCGGTAATTGCTTGGGAGTTAGCAGACTGAGAGTAGAGATAAATGGAACAGTCTCTGATTGACGGAATGTGACAAGTGGTGTTTCCCAGGGATCTGCACTGGGACATCAGTTTTTCACCATATATATTAATGACTTGGATGAAGGATTAGAAAATTGTATATCCAAGTTTGCAGATGACACTAAGTTAAGAGGCAAAGTAAGTGGCGTAGGTGGGAGCAGGAAACTATAAAGCGACATAGACAGACTAAGTGAGTGGGCAAAAATAAGGGAGGTGGAGTTCAAAGTTGGGAAACATCTAGGCCCAGATTTTGCTGTCAGTGCGAATGAAAGCTGCTCGCCAATCATTACGCTTACAGTTGCCCACAGAATTTCTATGTGCTTTCCACTTAGATTTGAAGTTATCAGATAAACAGCATTGCGCCCCCTACAGGGAATCTGGAAACTGTGTGAACGGAGCTAGCAACAGCGCATCTCTTCAACCAATCAGATTGAAGATTCCTTACTGAGGCATGCAGAGTCTAAACCAGATGTGCAAGTTAGAATATTTAATTCAATGTAAAATCATGTACAGAAAGCAAAATAAATAGATGGAAAGAAAGATGGGATTAAGAGAGAGTGATAAAAGAGACAGAAAGAAAAGTAAAAACATTTTTTTAATTTTAATTTTAATTTTTAAAAATATCTCCAACAATAATTAAAATCTGAAGGAATGAGACATCATGTCCTTCATGAGTTTGAATGCTAAGAGGGTTGCGGATGCTCAGTCAAAGCTGAGATCGATAGATTTTTGGACTCTAGGGGAATCAAGGGATATGGGGATTGGGTGGGAAAGTGGAGTTGAGGTCGAAGATCAGCCACGATCTTATTAAATGGTGGAGCAGGTTTGAGGGGTTGTATGGCCTACTCCTGCTCCTATTTCTTATGTTCTCATGTTCTTTTGAGTCCCTCGGCGAGGTACCAGTGTAGCAAAGCTTCTGGAGGAGCAGGGCAAATTGAACAGCAACTTCATGATTTCCGTGTTCAACTGCACATGTGCAGACGCCGGAAATTGCTGTCCAATTTACTCCTTAATAACTGTGTGTGCTGATAGCCTCGTTGTTATTCTTACCGCAAAATCTGGGCCATAGGCCCTGAATTTCCTGAAATGGTGCAACGGGCAATTTTTCCAAAATTTACGCCGGTTTTCCTGTTGTTGAGTTACACCAAAATTTCCAGAGAATCTTATTAATATTCTCCGGAACATAAAAGCCACTGTAAACAAGTGAATATCGGTATAAACAATTGGGGGAAACCCTGATCACCAGCAAACCATCTTGATACTTGAGTTTGAGTCATCAAAGCTGGTATGGTATATTGTCACATGATGAATGTGTCATGACTCCTTCTTAGGTGGTGGGCATTCAAGTGCAGGATAGGTGATTGGCATTACACACCATCTACACATTAATGGAATGGAAGCCTTTCCTGTCCATAAAATTGAAGGGTTTGTCATATGTGGCTTTGAGTGCCAATTGCTCCTCAAAATTATGGGAACCCTGCCACCCCAAGGGTGCAAACTTGGCACACACATTGACTTAGTATAACTACCAGATCTGACTTCAACACATCTATCTCTACTGAGCTAAAAACAGAAAATGCTGGAGATACTCAGCAGGTCAGGCAGCATCTGTGAAGAGAGAAACAGAGTTAACATTTCAGGTCAATGACCTTCATCAGAACTGGGTCTACTGAGCATTGCTTTCTGTAGCCAGAAACACCTACTATTCTAGAATTACCTTGCAGGGCAAAGATAACCCCAGGATCCATTTCTCCACAACTACCAGCCTTCCTAAACACCTCTCCCCTGCATCCTCTGTCGCCATGTGTGAGGAGCTCTTGGATTTTTTTTCCATCACGATTGATAATATCTGTTCAGCTAGCTCCACCTTGCCACTTAAGCTAATCCTCTAATGCCTGCCCTGAACACCCTGTTCTCACTAGTTTCTTCCTTTCCAAGCATATTTTTCCAGGAGACCTCTCTTGCTCCTTCAACCCCATTCCCACTAAATTTCTAATTACCCAACTTATTTTCCTGAAACTCATTATTGATATTGCAAATGCTTCCCTCTCATCTGGCGTGCTCCCTCTCCATTTCAAAAGTGCCACCATCACAGCCCTCCTCAAAAAATCTAGCCTTGACCTGTGTCCTTGAAAAGTATTGACCCATCTCCAACATTACCTTCCTCTCAAATGTCCTTCCAGCTATTGCCTGCCAGCTCCATGCCTATTTAAGACCTTCAATAAGACCCATTTTTTGCCAAACCTTTGGTCATCTCTCTCACCCCTTTGGTTTGGCATCCTTTTTGGCACATGCCCCCATGAAGTAGCTTGGGGTGTATACTACTTGAAAGGCACTTTATGAATGAAAGTTGTTGTTGCCTTAATTTTTGTAACAAGTCTCTTATGTGTATATTTAATATTTTCAAGACAGAGATTGATAGATTTTTGGATACTAAGGGAATCAAAGGATATGGGGATAGTGTGGGAAGGTGGAGTTCAGAGAGAAGATCAGCCATAATCTTACTGAATGGTGGAGCAGGCTCAAAGGGCGAATGGCCTAGTCCTGCTCCTCTTTCTTATGTTCTTATGTGGCACCTTATGAAACAGCTTCTGAAATTCCAAATAAACATATTTCTGATTGTCCCATGACATTCTAAGTATTCACTAATTTTATTCTGTATTATGAACTTAAGGTTTGCCCACAGTGAAGGTTGAGAGTAATTCACCTATACTTTCCTGGCTTACCATTTACACTTTTCTGAACAAGGGTGCAACATATTCAACTACCCAGCCTTTTTGGCACAATTCCTACTGCCATAGATTTTTGGAAGATTATGTCTTCACTATAACCCCCACCCCAACTGTCTTCAGCATTGTAGAGTTCACATTGTGGGTCTGGTGCCTTTTCTATTTTTAGTCCTATTAGCTTTTTTTTTAAGTAGCGTGTCTGTTTTCGGATTGATCTCCAGCAGTGTCTTTTCCAGATCCTCCGGAAGTATTTTTACAGTCTTATTTCACCTTTGCCTGTTGTAAAAAAAATACAAAATACATAATAGGCATCTTTATCTCACAATTACAAGATGGCTCCTTTCACCTCTAAGTGATCCCACTCCATCTTTAACTATTCTTTTACCTCTTGTGTTCATAAAATCCCTTTCTATCTCACTTTATGTTGACCATCAGTATCCTCTCATATTTCCTCTTACTCTTGCTAAATGCAGAAAGCTGAGGCATTTTTTTGTGATGCTCCACCAAGCTTACAGTAAAGTGCCATTAAGACACATTGTAAGATTAAGCAAAATGTGAGCACACTTTTCTTGGTAACCTTTCAGAAACAATCAATATTCTTTCTCCCAGGATCAGTGCACAGGTGAAACAGCATTGATTCTTTCAGCCACTTCCATCCAGCCTGCTATGGCGTTGCTATTTCCTGCGGGATGTTCCTCAACTCAAAAAGATCATCCTTCTCTGCAGGAGCTCCAAAGCTGCATCCTGGAATGGAGTCATTCTGCCATGTCGAATTCCTCCTCCCTTTCAGAGAAACTGGAACCAGATAGCCTGCCCTTTTCCCATGCAACTGGAGTTATGAATATATAGGTGCAGCAAAATATAATTATACTTATTTGATCCCTTCAAAATGTGAAACGTTTCATATAAAATTGTGGAGATAAAACATTAAGTTCTGTTTGTGGTGAAATTAACTTTATATCTATTTAACAGATGCTAATTAATTTTTCAACCTCTGCACAAACATAGATCAAACAGCATCTGGCATGCCTGCACACCTTTGACAGAATATGGCAGCAATATTAAATTTGATTTCACAGTAACATGGAGACAGCAGTAAAATGATCTAATAAATTTGTGTGGAAGTGCTTTTGTTCATGTATCAATCATTACTGTTGAAGAATATAAAGTGAGTCAAGTGGATCATGTAAGATTCTGCTGGGTCAAGCATCAGTCATGGCCTTCACCCACAAATCAAACTGATTTGAATTTGGTTGGACTAGTTGGACCGGTAAAAAAAAATGCTTTACTTACTTGGGCTCTGGGAAACTCAGTGCAGATTTAATTTTTAAAGTAGCAAAATATGATTTTATTGAGAATGGAATTTTGAAGCTGATTCAGGTTTTCGCCTTATCATTAAATTTATACATGGGAATAGTTATTAATGATTCAATCTGGCTTTAAATTCTGGCTTGGGACAGATAACTTGCAACCAGACCAAATATGCCATCAAAGACCGAGTCACTCGATTTTAAGTTCCAAATTCATAAATTATAATAAATTATTTAAAAAATGACAATTAGTAGCAAAACTAATGAAATACTGAAGAGATAATATTGTAATTTAGAGTCTGATTGTGAGCATATCAGGACTCAAGTGTGACCAATTTGGACACAATTACTTAATGTAGCAGAGCATTGATTGGAATCAAACCCCAGTTGTCTGATTGTCATGAAGTATTTTATTTTAGAAATTGCCCTTGCAGTTTTTGCTACCCAATTTCACCCCTGAAGTATCCCCAAGCCATGTGGCACCTGTGGCCAAGAGGGTAGGCAAGTTGTAAGGTTCTCAAAATTCCAACATTCCCCGAAGTTATTAATTAAAAGGGACCCTGGATGGTCTTGATTTTAAAACCAGGGTACCCAAAATGGCTGCGGTAAACCTCATGACCAGGCCAAATGGGATTTAAAAACAAAGGTTCTGCAAAACAAGCAGGTCAAGGAGTTCAAGTTTTAAACTAATCAAGGACTTTGTAAGGACTGATAAAATGAACAAAAGACTGTACATTCCAGTCATTAAGTTGGAATGGGCTCCATCAAGCCATTCGGCTTTCTGCATTTTAAATCGGGAACCGCTCACCAGAGACATTAAGCCTGAATGGGAGCAATTCACAACTTGTCTTTAACAACGGCCAGGGTTTCGAGGCTACTTTAGGCATAACGACTATCACTCTACAGGTCATTTTTATAAACGTTTTTAAACATTTAAACGAGCTCACCCAAATCAGGCAAAGGACTGAACTAATTTGCCGCACAGATAAGGGCTCCCAATGGGGGTATAACTATGGGCCCAACAGGAAGCCACTCTTGCCTCTTCTCTCCTGCCTCCTGCCTCTCAACTCGCTGCCAGATTACAACCAGGACGGGTTGTATGAAGAAGACTGCGTGGGGCTTCGAATAAACGGGCCCTCAGTCCAGCTCATTCAACCCAACAGGATCAACCAAGGAAGAACATGAACTGAAGAAGAGCCCGTCCTGCGAGGTAAAATACCCAGGCAGAGACTTTAATATTGGGGTATTTTACCTGGACGGCACCCTTGGAGCACGCTGGAACCACGTGACGTCGGCAGGCCACAGAGTGCACAAGCAGTGAACCCAAAACCTTCAACTGTTTTTTTTTAAACATAACGGGCCAGAAATTGGTGAACGGGGCTTGCCGCGCGTGCAAGCCCCATATATGCACTTACCCCGCGCTACTGCCGATCAGCTCCAGGGACGCCTGGACTTGGTGTTTGAAAAAGAAGAATCCCGGGCAGCGTATGACGTCACGCCGCCCAAGAGTGCAGCCAGCGCGAAGCCAGGAGCGTGCAGTGTAAGTGAGACACGCCCCTTGAGGTCTCAGTTTCACTGGACACGCCCCAATGTTTCTGTCAAGCTGCTAAGCATTTTTACATGCAAAGCAGCAGTTTTAATAGGTTTTTGGAAGTTTTTTGAAGATTTTGGTAACTTTTATAAACTTTTTTAAATGTTTACATTATTTTGAGTAATCTGAAGTAGTTTTAAAGAGAATTAAAGCAATTTAAAGACTTTTAAAAGCCCTAAAAGAATTTTTTTAATTCCATTTATTTATTTAGCAATGTCGTCGTCATACGTGCCTTCACACTGTTCCCTTTGGGGAACTGTATGAAGTGGTGGAAGGATTTATGGCCATGATTAACGCTCATTCCGTGACCGTAACCATCTTTGAACCAGCCATTAGGGCGGTTAGTCCTATGGCGGGAGGGATTTACGGGCTCCCACAAGCTATACAAGGAGGGGGGGCCACCCACACCCACGGACGCAAATATCCCACTGGATGTCAACCCAGAATTTAGAGCCGGAGCTCCGGCTCCACTTGCCGGGACTGTCTGGAGCGGGGTTTGAAACCCTACCTTGATCTGGCCCAGCGGCGGGGATCCTACCGCTATGACAAAGGCCCAATCCGATTAGCAATGTGAAATGGCAGCATAGGGCTCCAGTCACGGGGAGGGAAAAGGCGCAGGAAACGTATGGGTGTCACCTTTTGTGCGGAGTGGGCCTTTTGCGTAGCAGTAAGCATCCCCGCCGCTGGGCCAGAAGGAGTAGGGTTTTGAACCCCACTCCAGACAGTCCCGGCAAGTGGAGTCGGAGCTCCAACTTTAAATTCTGGGTGGACATCCAGCGGGATACTTGCGTCCGTGGGTGTTGGTGGCCCCCCACCCCCTCAGATGGGTTGTGGGAGCCCGTAAAACCCTCCCGCCATAGGACTAACCACCCTAATGGCTGGTTCAAAGATGGTTACGGTCACGGAATGAGCGTTAATCACGGCCATAAATCCTTCCACCACTTCATACAGTTCCCCAAAGGGAACAGTGTGAGGATACGTACGATGATGACCTCTTGCGCAATGCACCTCCTTGGACCCTCAGTCGCAGATGCGAGGGGGCAAGTCGTGCAATTGTTAAATTTTTCATTTTATTGACATGTAAAATGTTGGCCCAGTAATTCCCCTCCAAATGCACGAGTACGGTTGGGGTACTTACGCATCTGGCCGGATGAAATGCCGGTTTTCAGCATGCACAGTGCATGTGGGGAAAACCGGCATTTCCTGTCCTCTGAACGAAGGGGTTCAGAGGCAGAACGCGTGCGACTGCACAGGCAGCGCGTGCGCAGTATAATTCGCCGCTTTCATTAATGCTTTCAGTGAGGTCAAGTCATTACAACTTACACATGAAAAAAGCATGGGTACAGTTGCTCCAGAGGCTGCGGAGGAAGATATTTATTATCGTGGAGCTTCTGAAAGTATGTATGTCTGTATATATTCCTTTGCGTGTTATGTATATATTCCTTTACTTATGTGTATGAATGTATTATTTAATTATGACTTTCAGAGAAAGTAACTTATTGGAAAATCATAATTAAAAACATACATTCATACACATTAGTAAAGGAATATAAAACATACATACATATACGTAAAGGAATATATGTGGACATACATACATAACTCATTCTCACATTCCATTCACACAGCCACAATTGCTCCTTCTACCTACCGTTCTGAAAACCCTTTAAAAAAAAAAAATTTAAACTTTAAAACTTACTTAAAATTTCTTAAAATAACTTCCCTCCCTTTCCCAAACAAAAATATTGCATTTCAGAAGCTCCACGATAAAATATATCTTCCTCCGCAGCCAATGAACAACTTTACACTTGCTTTTTTCAAGTGTAACTTCTAAGGACTTACCCTCACTGAATCCATCATTGAAATCCACAAAGTTCACTGCACAAGCGCTGCCTGTGCAGTCGCACGCGCTGTGAATAGACCTCGGGTCTGGAAATGCCGGCGTTCCCCGCATGCGCTGTTCCTGCTGAACGCCGGCATTTCCAACGGCCAGATGCGTGAGTACCCCGACCGTACTCACGCTTCTGGCCGCGAATTTCTGGCCCAACAAGTTCTTGGATTGGTGAGCATAAAGTTCTGGCCCCTCATAGTCTAATCTAGTTAGGTATAGGGGGTGAGAATTAAGGGGATTGCTGATATAATTGTTTTCCCTCGATTGTGCCGTGTGTTCCCCATTCCCATTAAGTATAAGCATTTTATGTCTGTTGTATGCTGTACCAGTAATTTTCTTGTGTAAGTTCGTTATAATTTTTCAGTTCAATAAAATCTTGGTTCTTTTACACCAAACCACTTGTCTACTCGATTTTCTGTATCGCTGCCTGTATCTAAGTCCAGTGTCCAGAACCCAGGGGGCGAGTGATTTGAACCGCTCAAAGAAGGCAGTCAGAGGCAAAGCTGACTGACCAAACACGCCTGTGCAAACCCCCTACAAAGTGGACTCCTCACCTAGTGACTGTACCTTGATGTACTGGAATGCTTGCATGCTCCTATGACCTTGACAGGCAGGAGTATAACTCCTGGTTGGCCTGAGCGAGAACACTGATGGTGGTACCTCTCCGGTGCTTTGAGGTGCCTGCTGTACATGGCCCATGTCTATGAGTCATACGTGAGGGCGGGTATCACTACTGCTCTGTAGATCATGAGCTTGGTGCCGGGTTTGAGGTCCTGGTCTTTAAACAATCTTTTCCTCAGGTGACCGAAAGCTGCATTGGCACACTGAAGGCAGTGTTGGACTTCGTCATCGACGTTTGCCCTTGTTGACAGTAGGCTTCTGACGTATGGAAAGTGGTCCATGTTGTCCAAGGCCTTGTCATTCGACCAACGTCAGGGTACTCGCTCGGGCCAACATCCCCAGCATTGAAGATTTGACCACGCTCGATAAGCTGTGTTCACTATGGAGAAGGACGATGTGGGCATAGAAATTAGGCAGGGGGATTGTGATATACTTGAACAAATTAGTATTGAGAGGGAGGAGGTACTTGCGCTTTTAGTGGGCTTAAAATGGATAAATCTCCAGGCCCAGACAAGATGTATCCCAGGCTGCTGTGTGAGGCAGGGAGGAGATTGCAGGAGCTCTGACACAAATTTTCAGAACCTCTCTGGCCACAGGGGAGGTGCCAGAGGACTGGAGAACAGCTAACGTAGTACCATTATTCAAGAAGGGCAATGGGGATAAACCAGGGAATTACAGGCCAGTGAGCCTAACATCAGTGGTAGGGAAATTATTGGAAAAAATTCTGAGGTACAGAATTAATCTCCACTTGGAGAGGCAAGGATTAATCAAGGATAGTCAGCATGGCTTTGTCAGGGGGAGATCATGTCTAACCAATTTGATTGAATTTTTCAAGGGGGTGACTAGGTGTGTGGATGAGGGTAGTGCAGTTGATGTAGCTTACATGGACTTCAGTAAGGCTTTTGATAAAGTCCCGCATGGGAGACTGGTCAAGAAGGTAAGAGCCCATGGGATCCAGGGCAATTTGGTACATTGGATCCAAAATTGGCTTTGTGGCAGGAGGCAGAGGGTGATGGTCGAAGGTTGTTTTTGTGACTGGAAGCCTGGGTCCAGTGGTGTACCACAGGGATTGGTGCTGGGTCCTTTGCTGTTTGTAGTGCACATTAATGATTTAGATATGAATGTAGGAGGTATGATCAGTAAGTTCGCAGATGACACGAAAATTGGTGGAGTGGTAAATAGCGAGGAGGGAAGCCTCAGGCTACAGGACGATATAGACGGGTTGGTCAGATGGGCAGTACAGTGGCAAATGGAATTTAACCCTGAAAAGTGTGAGGTGATGCATTTTGGGAGGACTAACAAGGCAAGGGAATACACAATTAATGGTAGGACCCTAGGAAGGACAGAGGATCAGAGGGACCTTGATGTGCATGTACATAGATCCCTGAAGGCAGCAGGACAGGTAGATAAGATGGTTAAAAAGGCATATGGGATATTGTCTTCATTAGCTGAGGCATAGAATATAAGAGCAGGGAGGTTATGATGGAGCTGTACAAAACGCTAGTTAGGCCACAGCTGGAATACTGTATGCAGTTCTGGTCACCACACTATAGGAAGGATGTGATTGCATTGGAGAGGATGCAGAGGAGATTCACCATGATGTTACCTGGGCTGGAGCGCTTCAGCTATGAAGAGAGACTGGACAGGCTGGGGTTGTTTTCCTTAGAGCAGAGAAGGCAGAGGGGGGACCTGATTGAGGTGTACAAAATTATGAGGGGCATAGATAGGGTAGATAGAAAGGAACATTTCCCTTTAGTAGAGGGGTCAATAACTAGGGGGCATTGTTTCAAGGTAAGGGGCAGGAGGTTTAGAGGGGATTTGAGGAAAAGCTTTTTCACCCAGAGGGTGGTTGGAATCTGGAACTCACTGCCTGAAAGGGTGGTAGAGGCAGGAAGCCTCACAACATTCAAGAAGCATTTAGATGAGCACCTGAAATGCCATAGCATATGACATGAATCTTGTCATTCATGTGGAAATGACTACTGGGCGGCCTGCTGGTGGCGCTGTCCAGGGAATGTATAAATACTCGGGCATGGGCCCAGCTTGCTCAGGCCATTCTTTAACAGGAACTAGTGAAGGACAGAACTAGATCTCCATGTTGAAAAACAGTTGATTAAAGCCTTGTTTAATACTCAGACCAAGTGCCTAGTAGTTTTCTTACATCAGCATACAAGGCTACGGACCAAGTGCTAGAAAATGGGATTAGAATAGATAGGGCTTGATGGCTGGCGCAGAAACAATGGGCCGAATGGCCTCTTTCTGTGCTGTATAACTCTATGGGGTCGATTTTCAATGTGCCGTGAGGCGGGCTTTTAGGTGTGCAGGGGGCTAAAATCCTGAATTCGGGGGTTCCGACATCATCCCACCCAAAACCTGCCTCCATGTAAGTTTCAAAGGAGGTGGGTACCCGCCCCGCACTGGGACCCGCCGACTTGAGGCGGGAAGGGATTAGTGCCAATTAACTGCCTGTTAACAGGTAGTTAACAGGCAGTTTATAACCTAATCCCTATTTTGAGGTTGTCGTGTGGGATTCCTGATGGCTCCAAACCATGCCAAGTTAGAGGAGGCGGGCCGTCAGGTTGAAGGAATTGAAGGAGTCAAAATGTTGGTGTTCAGGTGAGTGATGGGTGCATGAGTGCAAAGATAAGTGTGTTTGGTGTGTCTAAAGTGTGTAAAGAAGTTTAAATTACCTGTACTTACCTTTCCAGCCTTCCTTCCTCTGTGTTTCGGGAGTCCATCATTCAGCCGGCACAGAAAGCAGAATGGCCGCGAGCTGTCAAAAGTGACAGCCTGCAGCTTTCAGTGCCGGTGAGATTTCTAACTGAGTCTGCGTAGAAGGACTCAGGTTAGAAGTAGGACTGTCAGTGTTTGACAGCTTCAAACAACTGTGAAACACTGATATTTCATCTGTCAACACGTCTTGACAGATGAAATTTCAGTCTGTGATGTCACCTGTTGCCGGGTGGTCCTTAATTGGCCTGCTGAGCCCGCTGGGCGGGCTTAACAAGGGCAATCAAGTGAAAATCGTGTGGATTGGCCGGATCTCGATGGAGGCGGGACTACAACCCGAAAGTTGTAGTCCCGCCCCCTTCCCAAATTCTGAATGAAAATACAGCCCTATGACTCTATGGGCTGAATTTTGCCAGCCCTGGGGAGGCGGGTTTGGAGGTGGGACTGCCGGGAAAATGGCAGAATTTGGGGGCGGGTGCCCAACCCGCCCCAACCCGCCTCCATGCCATCTTGCCAGGAGGCAGGCAGCCGACCTGCGCCGGGTCCCGCCTCCTCAACGCGGGATGGGGATTAATGCCAATTAACTGCCTGTTAACAGGTATTTAACAGGCAGATTTTTGGCTAATCGCTATTTTGAGCCCTGAAGTGTGGGCTTCCTGATGGCTCTGAACCTCGCCAGGGTCAGCAAGGTGGGCCGTCAGCCTGCGGGGGTCGGAGGGGATGAGATGTCCTGTGTGCAGGTGAGTAATGGACGCATGTGTGCAGAGGTAAGTGTGTGAGGTAAGTGTAAAGTGTTTTAATAAGTTTTACTTACCTTTACTTCTTCCTGCAGGCTTCCTCCCTTCATGTCTTGTGAGTCCCTCAGCTCACCGGCACAGAAAGCAGAATGGCCACTGAACTGTCAAAAGCTGCAGCCTTCTGCTTTCTAGTCAGGAAGGCTTTCTAATTGAGTCTTGAGTAAAGACACAACTTAGAAGATAGATTGTCAGTGTTTAACAGCTTCACAGAGCTGTCAAACGATGACATTTCATCTGTCAAAAGCGCTTGACAGATGAAACGACACTCGCTGACATCATCTGTAACTGGCTTTCCCTTAACTGGCCTGCTAAGCCCGCTGGGTGGGCTTAACAAGGTCAATCAAGGGAAAATAGTGTGGGTTGGCCACAAGCCGATGGAGGCGGGACTAAAACCCAAGAAGTGGGAGTCCCGCCTCCAAAAGCTCCCCATTGACAAAATCCAGCCCATAGAAGAAGAAGAAGAAGGAACTCCTGGTAGGGCCACCTAAGTGAGAAGGTCGGAGCCAGACTAAAGGCAGTCCACCAGTCCTCCTGACAGGGTGTTGAGAGTCAGGTTAACGACCTGTTCATGAAAAATGCACCCATCACTCACCTGCACAATGGACATCTCGACCCCTCCAACCCCTGCAGACCGACGGTCCACCTCGCTAACTTGGCGTGGTTCAGAGCCGTTGGACAGCCAATGCTTCAGGGCTAAAAATAGGGATTAGGCAAAAAACTGCCTGTTAACTACCTATTAACAGGCAGTTAATTGGCACTAATTTCCTTACTACCTCGGGGAGGCGGCTACCAGCACAGGTCGGGTACCCGCCTCCTGGGACATTGGCACGGAGGTGGGTTAGGGGCGGGAATGGTTTCCTGCCCCCCGATTCTGCAATTTTCCCACCACTCCCACCTCCAAACCCACCTCCTCGGGGCTTGGAAAATAGACCCCTATGAATCTAGCTCCGATGGATGGGTCACATCGTCTGCATGCCCGATACGAGACTCCCAAAACAAGCGCTCTACTCAGAGCTCCGACACAGCAAGAGAGCCCCAGGTGGGCAGAGAAAATGCTTGAAGGACACCCTCAAAGCCTCCTTGAAAAAGTGCAACAGCCCCACTGACACCTGAGAATCCCTGGCCCAAGACCGTACAAAGTGGAAAAGAAGCATCCAGGAAGGCACCAAACACCTCAAGTCTCTTCGCAGGGCGCATGCGGAAGCCAAGCACAAGCAACGCAAGGAGCACACGTCAACCCAAGCATCCCACCCACCCGCCCCTTCAACCACCGTCTGCCCCATCTGTCACAGAGACTGTAGGTTCCGCATTGGACTCATCTTTCACCTGAGAACTCATTTTTAATGTGGAAGCAAGTCATCCTCGGTTCCGAGGGACTGCCTAAGAAGAAGAAGAAGAAGGAACTCCTGGTAGGGCCACCTAAGTGAGAAGGTAGGAGCCAGACTAAAGGCAGTCCACCAATCCTCCTGATAGGTTGTTGCGAGTCAGGTTAACGACCTGTTCATGAAAAATGCCTTTCATTATGGAAACAACCCAGAGACAAGATGAGTCTGTTACAGACTTTCAAATAAACTTTGAGAACCACAATCTGCTGGATGTAGGCAAAATTATACTCCAATTGAAGTCAAATATCTTGCTCCGAACAGACAACAGTGGAAGAAATGGATTGCCTCATGGGTAGGCACAGGAGACTCTAACAGGTAAACTGTTCCAGTGCTCTATCAATTTCACTCTGAACCAATCACTTCTGTTACGTCCGTGAATAATTTAGACATGGACAGCAGGAGTGAACAAAGTAAGTCTTTACTGGTGGAAGTCAATAGTGAAACTAAAAACACAGAGGCTCAATAGCGCCTTTTATACAGGGGTGGTCTCTGCCGGTACTGCAGTCTGAGACCAGTTATTCTCTTAAAGGTACATACACAACAATTCCTCCCCTTTTAGATAAACAGTACATAACATTCATTTAACAACTAAATGATAACTAGTTACAATCACAATTACTGTTGCTAGATACATTGGTTAAGTTTAAGCAATTATAAGTTCAGTCTTTGAGGAGGCTTCCTGATTCTGTCTGGATAACGCCTCTTTGGGGTATCAGGTTCTTCTGGCAATGTTGAGTCGGGATCAATGTCGTTGTTTGGTTCATCTGCTTCCAATATTACCGGTTCTGCGGTAGCTGCAATTGGAACGTCGATTTCATTACCAGGTGTATCAGATCGTGGTGTGGAGTTGACGTTTTCCCGTGACTCTAGAATCTGGTCAGCATGGTGTCTTACAATGCTCTCCACAATGTCCACTGTATACATGAAAGGTCCTTGTCATGTACAAATCATTCCTGGCTGCCATTTCTCAGTGCGGTAGTCCCGGGCCAAAGCTGGTTGACCTATCTTAAAACCCCTGGTCGGCCTTTCATTCATATTCTGAAACTGCCTGTTCTCCACATCTCTTCAGACGTTTGGCTTAACCAAATCCAAGTGGCATCGTAGCCTTCGATTGAAGAACATCATGGCTGGAGTTTGGTTGGTAACCGCATGTGTCGCATTCCGGTAGGCAAACAAGAAGTTGTCCACCTTGTGTTGTAGGGGTATATCTTCATTACACATTGCCTTGATAGCCTTCTTGAATGTTTGGACAAACCTCTCGGCCAATCCATTAGTGGCTGGATGATATGGGGCAGATGTGTAATGCTTAACACCATTGTTCTTTAAGAACCTCCGGAACTCTTCAGACACAAACTGTGGTCCATTGTCAGAGCAAATCTGTTCAGGCAGCCCATTCCTGGCAAATATGGTTCGTTAAACTGTGATAGTTTTTTCCGTGTTGGTTGAGGACATTTTTATTACCTCTGGCCACTTTGAATGTGCATCCACCGCAATTAAAAACATCGAGTCCATGAAGGGACCAGCAAAATCAATGTGCACCCTTTGCCATGGAGATGAGGGCCAGTCCCATGGATGCAGAGGAGCTTGTGGTGGGGCGTTTTGGACCTTCTGGCATCCTGCACAGCTCTTGGTCATCTCTTCAATTTCTCTATCGATTCCTGGCCACCACACAAATGCTCTGGCTAAGCTCTTCATTTTTACCCCACCCAGATGACCCTCATGAAGCTCATTGAGCATTCTATCCATCAACTTAGGTGGAATTACTACTCTGGATCCACACATCAAGGTTCCTCTGCACACTGACAGCTGTTCTCTTCTCGGCGAGAATGCTGGCAGCAGTGGTTCGCCATGTGCTGGCCATCCCTTCACCATTAAATCATAGACCCGTGATAGTGTCGGGTCATTCCGTGTTTCCTTTTCTATGTTTGCATTCGTCACAGGGAGACATTCGACTATGGTCGAGTGGAATAACTCCATTGGATCCACTGCAAGGTCTTCTTCTTCCACCATTGGCAACGGTAGACGTGACAATCCATCAGCATTTCCATGCTGTTTAGTTCCTTTGTACTCGATGTCATATTGGTGTGCCCCTAGGAAAAGGGACCATCTCTGCAGCCGTTGTGCTGTCATTATCGGTACCCCCTTCTGAGGGTTGAAAATGGAGACTAGAGGTTGATGATCGGTTAGTAGAGTAAATATTTGACCGTGCAGGTAGTGATTGAACTTCTTCACCACCCACACTAGGCTGAGGGCCTCTCTGTCAATCTGGGCGTAGTTACGCTCGGCAGAAGTTAACGAGCGTGATGCAAAAGCTATCGGCCTCTCTAAACCATCAAGGAATTTATGTGACAGTACCGCTCCAATGCCGTAGGGAGACGCATCACACGCCAGCCTGATTGGCAGTGCTGGGTTGTCATGAGCCAATACTTCCCTTGAAGTGATTAAGTCCTTACTCTTCTGAAAAGCACGCTTACAATCATCGCTCCATTTCCATGCTACCCTCATTCGTAGCAGGGCGTTCAGTGGGTGCAGAATTGTCGACAAATTCGGCAAAAACTTATGATAGTAATTCACCAATCCGAGGAATGACCTCAGTTGCGACACATTTTCAGGCGCTGGGGCCTTAACAACCGCTTCAATTTTGTCAGGGGACTTATGTAACCCCTCTTCATCAATCACGTGGCCACAATACGATATCTGTTTCTTAAAAAATTCGCACTTGGGGCGGTTGGCTCGCAGCCCATGTTCCCGTAGTCTAGTGAGCACCTGTTCTAGGTTGTTAAGGTGTTCACTGTCATCTTCACCTGTTACAAGGATGTCGTCCAAGTAACACTGAGTCCCCGGAATCCCTTGCAGGACTTGTTCCATCGCTCTTTGCCATATCGCCGGAGCCGATGCTACTCCGAATACCAATCGATGATACTGGTAAAGACCTTTGTGAGTGTTTATCATGAGATACTTCCTAGAGGACTCCTCAACCTCCATCTGCAAATATGCTTGTGCTAGGTCAATTTTTGTAAAACGCTTCCCTCCAGACAGTGAGGCGAATATGTCTTCTATCCTTGGAAGAGGATATTGTACTGTGTGAAGGATCGGGTTCACCGTCACCTTGAATTCCCCACAGATGCGAATCTGCCTTGGCTCCCCGGACTTATTGCTTAATGTTTTCTTCATGACAGGAACGATGGGTGTTGCCCACTCGCTCCAGTCGACCTTAGACAACACGCCCGCCTTCTCCAGATTCTCCAGCTCTGCCTCGACGGCTGGGCGAATTGCATATGGTACCGGTCTTGCTTTGAAAAACTTGGGAACTGCATTCTCTTCTATTTTTATCAAGGCGGTTACGCCTTTAAGCGTGCCCAGTTCTTGTTGAAATACCTCTTTGGCGTTAGCTAAGATTGTTGACAATCGTCCAGGAGTGACGTCTTCATCTTTTTTACCGTCCACCATCATTGCATGAATGGAGTGCCAATCTAAGTTTATCTTCCTGATCCATTCCCATCCCAATAACGGTGGTCCACCATTTGGCAGTATGTAGAGATACAATTTCCATATTTTCTTGCTGTTGTATTCGACAGGCATCCTTATTTTTCTTCTGGGGTATACTTTTTGCCCCGTATACGTCGTCAAGATGATGGATGTCTCACTAAAGGGTATGTGTGAAAATAGCCGCTCGTAGTCTCGTCGATTCATGACGGTTAGCGCTGATCCTGTATCCAATTCCATTTTAACTTGGGACCCTGCTATCATGAGGGTGACCCAAATGGTTCGGTGATCCTCTTTTGTGATTACATTGTGAAGTTTGAGACAGCTTAGTCTTCTGTTCCCGGATTCACTATCGCTCATCTGGTCTTCGGAACTACTGTCCGTCATCTTTTGTACTTTCTTGTACGGTTCCTTAGTAGCCTTATTGTTGTCGCTGGTCTTCTTCCCAGACCTGCAAACTCGTGCAATGTGTCCCATCTTCCCGCATTGCCTGCATATTTTGTCTTTGGACCAGCAGTCCTTCTGGTCATGGTTAGTTCTGCCGCAGCGATAACATTTTGCAAATCCCCGTGTCATTTCATGGGTGCCGTATTCCTGTGGTTTTTGTTGAATTTCTGCAGCTCCCCTGGCTGCTGCTTCATACAATACTGCCACGCTGAAAGCCTTATCTAGCGTCAGCTCTTTCTCTGAGAGTAACTTCTTCTGTGTTCCTTCACTCAGGAGTCCACAGACAAATTTGTCCCATAGGGTATCTGCCAGTCCTGCTCCGAACTGGCAGTGCTTTGATAGCTTGCGTAGTTCCGTAAGATACTCAGCATTGCTCTCATCTTTGTGCTGAGTTCTCCTGTGGAATTTAAATCTTTCTGCTATCAACAGCGGTGCAGGGTTTAAGTGTTCCTGTAGGACAGCAACAATTTCGTTAAAACTCTTCGCCTTCGGTTTGGCTGGAGTAATCAGGTCCCGCAATAGGCCGTACATTCTAGCGCCCTGTAAGTTTAGCAATATCGATGCCTTTTTCCCCTCCGCTATTTCGTTTGCCTCGAAATATACCTCGACTCTTTCCACATACGTGGTCCAGTCCTCTATTGTATTATCAAAAGCAGTGATACAGCCAGTCTTCGGCATCTTGCAAATCTAAAATGGCGCCTCCCACGCTTTGCCTTCTTCCCAGATTTAACAAAATGGCGCCTCCCGCGCTTTGCCTTCTTTCCCGCTGTTGTTAGCGCTGCTTTCCACAGTTTCTTGCGCGTTTAATATTGATTTTTTTTTCTTTTATTATTTTCCCGTCGTGGAGCGGACCCTCTGGGACACTTCCCTCCCTCTTCTTAGGTCCGAACGCTGCCCGGCTCCGAAGCACCGGCCGCGCCCTGTGTGCTCCACCCTCTCTCTCTCTCTTTGCTTCCCGACTCGCTGCCCGGCCCCATTGAAAAGCCACCCGATCGAGCTTCAGCCCGCCGCAGCCCAGGAAGGATCAGTGCACTACCTGCCACCAGCCCGATTAGCTGGGAAACCACAGACCGAGGAACCAAGCCTGGCTCTGGACAGTCTCTCCTGCAAGTTTCCAATCCGACGATTTGGAGGGCGGTTGCCCACGGTCGACGCCCGTTTCTCGAGTTTCTTTGGATTTTATTCATTTATTTATTTATTTTTTCTTCTGGCTTCGACCTTCAATAACGTCCTCTGAGATGCTGCTGAGTTGCAGGTAAGTTCATTTCTTACTCGTCGCCGGTGTTACGTCCGTGAATAATTGAGACACGGACAGCAGGAGTGAACAAAGTAAGTCTTTACTGGTGGAAGTCAATGGTGAAACTAAAAACACAGAGGCTCAATAGCGCCTTTTATACAGGGATGGTCACTGCCGGTACTGCAGTCTGAGACCAGTTATTCTCTTAAAGGTACATATACAACAACTTCTCGCCCCTCCATTCAGCCTGCTGCTATGATCAGGAACTCAGCAACAGGGCGGATTGAATCCGAATCTCATCAGGCCATCTTTTTGAGGAATCTTTACTTTCATTTAGCCTTGTGTTACACAGTATATTCCCCCCCAAATAAGATCAGTTAATTACAGCCGCCCAGTTGTCTGTGAACATAATTACTGGTCCAGAGCTTGCTATTATCATTCCTAAATACATCACAGATCATGCTTGCACAAAAGGACAACTTACTTTAACTCATCATTCTGACTGGAAAGGCATTTCCAGTATACATTATGGGGCTCTCAAACTATGCTGCTGACACTGTCCAGGCACTATGTGTGCCTGTGCATGAGAGAACTGACCTTGCTAGATTATGTAAGGTCAGCTCATTTACATCATGTTCAGGCTCCGAGAATGTGTCACTGACGTGATGTGCTGAGAGCACTAGCCACATAATTTGGGCGCCAGCAGCCAATGAGGTCTACTGACTGGCATTCAGTGACAGAACATTTTCTGGTGCAGGGAGGCTATGTTCACAGAGACAGGGATGGCAAAGGCTTTGTATGCAGCCAGCCCATCAGTGCCTGTTCCAAGTGGGTTCTGGAATACAGTGCCGCAGAACTGAAACGGCCCTTATCAAAGTCACAAAGGACATCCTATGTGGCTGTGACCATGGGGCACTATCCCTTTTCATCCTTCTCAACCTGTACGCAGCCTTTGACACGTTTGATCACATCAGTCCTCTCCAACGCCACTCCTCCATTGACCAGCTGAGTGGGATTGCCCTCACCTGGTTCCATTCTTATCTATCCAGTCATAGCCAGAGAATCTCATTCAATGGCTTCTCTTCCTGCTCCCACACTGTTACCTCTGGTGTCCCCCAAGGACCTATCCTTGATGCCCCTTTGTGACATCATCCAAAAACACATCAGATCCCACATGTGTGTGGACGACACCCAGCTCTATCTCACCACCATATCTCTCGATCCCTCCACTACCTCCGATTAGTCATGCTGCTTGTCCAACATCCAGTATTGGATAAGTAGAAATTTCCTCCAATTAAAGAACTGTGAAGTAATGCATTTGGGAAGGGCTAACAAGGAAAGGGAATACACATTAAATGGTAGGACACTGAGTAGCGTAGTGGAACAAAGGGACCTTGGAGTGCATGTCCACAGATCACTGAAGGTAGCAGGCCAGGTAGATAAGGTGGTTAAGAAGGCATATGGAATGCTTGCCTTTATAAGCTGTGGCATAGAATACAAGAGCAGGGGGTTATGCGTCAACTGTATAAAACACTAGTTAGGCCTCAGCTAGAGTACTGCGTGTAGTTCTGGTCACCACATTACAGGAAAGATGTGGTTGCACTAGAGAGGGTACAGAGGAGATTTACAAGGATGTTGCTGGGAGTAGAGAATTTCAGCTATGAGGAAAGACTGGATCGGCTGGGTCTGTTTTCCTTGGAACAGAGGAGGCTGAGGGGAAACCTTATTGAGGTGTTTAAAATTATGAGGGGCCTAGATAAAGTGGTTAGAAAGGACCTATTTCCCTTAGTAGAGGTGTCAAAAACCAGGGGGCACAGATTTAAAGTAATTGGTGGAAGGTTTAGAGGGGTATGAGGGGAAATTTCTTCACTCAGAGGGTGTGGGGGTCTGGAACTCACTGCCTGAAAGGGTGGGAGAGGCAGGAACCCTAATCACATTTAAAAAGTACTTGGATGTGCACTTGGGATGCTCTAACCTGCAGGGCTACGGACCAAGAGCTGGGAAGTGGGATTAGGCTGGATAGCTCTTTGTTGGTCAGCACAGACACAATGGGCCGAAATGGCCTCCTTCTGTGCTGTAACTTTCTATGTTTCTATGAAATATTGGGAAGACCAAAGGCATTGGCCTGGATTTTGCAGTCAGCAGTGAAATGACGACACTCCTGATGTTAATTTGATTCTAGCGCCAAGTTTAGGGGATTTCCAGCGTACAGCAACAGTGATGTCATCAAGCAGGCTAAGCAGCCAATCACATTGAAGAATTCTTAGTCAGCAAACCAGGAAGTATAATGCAGTGATTATCTTTCACTTTTTATAAATTTTAGAGCAAAAAATATTGGGATATACACATGGGATTAAGGTAGAAGCTGAAATATCATTACCAAACTTTAAAAAATGATAATTTTTACTTTATAATAAGTATGGAATTTTTATCATAATGCAAAAATTTGACATTCCACAAATGTAACATTATTTTATCAGGGCCAGAGAGGTTGTTCAGCAGTAATTCTGACTTAGTACACTGTTAATCACTCAGTTACACCACATTGAACAAGGCTTAACTTTTTGGGGGGGATTTTAACAGCGATATTTCAGCATAAAAGCGGAAGTTCTTGTTGGTTCAGTGATTTCGCAAAGATTGCCATCTGCGGAGGAGCAGGGAATCACTGACAGCAACTTCTGGATTTCCACATTTAATTGCGCTTGTGCGGATGCCAGAAGTTGCTGTCGGTTTCACAGGGTGATGACAGCGAACGCTAACAGTTTTGCTGTCATTACAAGTGCAAAATCCAAGCCATTGTCTTCGGCCTGCGCCACAAACTCCATTCCCTAGCCATCGATTCCATCTACTTCCATGATCACTGTCTGAGGCTGAAGTTTGCAACCTTGGTATCTTATTGGACTATCAGCTTCTGATACCATAACCTCTCCATCACCTCAGTTATATCATCCATCTCCACCCCTACCTCAGCCCATCAACTGCTGAAAATCTCATTCAGGCTTTTGTTACCTCCAGAATCGACTATTCCAATGCTCTCCTGGTTAGCCTGCTGTGTTCCACCCTCTGTAAATTTGAACTCATCCAAAACTTTGTTGCCCATAGCCTAACTCACACCAAGTCCCGTTCACCCATCACCCCTGTGATCGCTGACCTACATTGGCTCCTGATCCAACAACAACTCAAAATTAAAATTCTCATCCTTGTGTTCAAATCCCTCCGTGGCCTCGCCCCTCCCTATCTCTGTAACCTCCTACAACCATCCTGAGATCACTGCGTTCCCCCAATTCTGGCCTCTTTTGCAACCTCAGTCTTCTTTGCTCCACCATTGACAGTCATGCCTTCAGCTGTCTAGGCCCTAAGCTTTGGAATTCCTTTCCTAAACGTCTCTGCCTCTTTCTCCTCCTTTAAGGTGTTCCTTAAAACCTAGCTCTTTGACCAAGCTTTTGGTCACCTTTCCTGATGTGTCAAATTTTCTCTGATAACATTCCTGTGAAGCACTTTGGGACATTTTACTACCTTAAAAGGTATTGTTTAAATGCAAGTTGTTAAGAACATAAGAAACATAAGAAATAGGAGCAGGAGTAGGCCATACGGCCCTTTGAGCCTGCTCCGCCATTCAATAAGATCATGGCTGATTTTCGACCTCAACTCCACTTTCCCGCCTGATCCCCATATCCTTTGATTCCCCTAGAGTCCCAAAAAATGGTTGCTGTTGCTGTGTGGCTTGAGCACTGCTCAAGCATTACAGCTGTATTACTGGTTGGCCTGCTAATTTGAATAGCAGTGAGAAGCCTAATTTGAACTCTGCAAAGCTTATGTGTGGGCTCCCAGTGCCCATTGCACTGGTCACTCGCTTCTGTGCCTGATTCATTTCACTGCCTATACATTATTGCTACTAATACAAAATTGAAATGACTTCACAATCAAACTGGGAATGTGTTTCACTTTCTTGTTAGGGAATATAGCGGAATATTTCCCCAGAGCATTTATTTTTCAAAAAACGTACATGTATGTAAATAGCAGAGCAAAACTGGTAGATTTCACACCTATTTGTACTGCTAGTCTCTGTTCTCTACAGAAATTAGTGAAATTTTCTTTCTGTTAAAGGCCAATCCTGAGGAACTTGTGCAAAATTGTGTGTGTGTGGGGGGAGGGGAATATAAAACAACTTGACTCCTCAATTCAAAATCAGAACTGGCAGCAACTAAGCAAAGGGCACGATTTAAAAAAAAATTACCATAGTAGTAGACCTGTTTGAGAACATAGCAAATAGAATCACATTGAACAGCACATTCTGGTTTGGATTATTATTTTGCTGTGATTTAATAGGACAATGGAATTTTCAGCCCCTCGCATGTGTGCATCTGCCACTGTCTGCAGCCTGTTACTGCAACAGGAGTAGATGACAGTCAGAGAGTTCAGAGGACATAAGAGTTGATCCAGGCAACATATCTACTGTACCAATGTCAGCTACGTGGGTATGAGAAAGGAGGACTGTATGAGTAGCCTTAGAAGTGCCAGAAAGGTTGAGGTTGAGGCGTGTCATTTGGTCAACAAAGACTTCCAGGGACAACTACATTGTCGGTGGCAGTGATTGTCACCACTGCCCTCAAACTTTAAGCCACAGATAGCATCACATGGTTAGCTGTTTTCCATTAACTTCTCCATAAATGAAGTAACTGAAGCATTATTTTGTCACACGCCAACCCAAATACAGTTCTGCAATGACGATTGCTACAGATTTATTTTATTTGTGGTTTCAAGGTATGGGAAGAAACAACAACAATTTGAATTTATATAGCACTTTTAACATAGTAGAATGCCCCAAGGATAAATGGCAGGTAATGTAAAGTCCGCGCCTCAATAATACACGGACTTCGGGAGAACAGTTTAACAGGTACTTTACTGAACAGCGGGGCAACGTCAGACTGAAATACAGAAGCCTGCTAGGGCCTTTTATAGAGGGGTGGTCACTGCCAGTATTGCAGTCTAAAACCAGTTCTTCCCTTAAAGGTATATACACAACAATTCCTCCCCTTTCAGATAAACAGTACATAACATTCATTTAACAACTAAATAATAACTAATTACAACTTTCTGGATATTATATACATCAACTGAAATAATCATTTATAAGTTCAGTCTTTGAGGAGGCTTCCTGATCCTGACTGGATAGCGCCTTTCTCGAGTATCCTGTTCTTGCGGCGAAGCTGATTCTGGTTCATGGTCACTGGTTGGTTCGTCAGCTTCCAATACCACTGCTTCTGAGGTAGACGCAATCTGTACTTCAGGTTGATTACCAGGTGCACCTTCTCATGGCACGGGTTTGGCTTGCTCCTGTGACTCTAGAATCTGGTCAGCATGGCGCCTCACAATGCTCTCTCCAACGTCCACTGTGTACATTAGTGGTCCCTGCTGTGTGCATATCGTTCCTGGCTGCCATTTTTCTGTTCGGTAGTCGTGGGCCAAGACTGGTTGCCCTACCTTGTAGCTCCGGGTTGGCTTCTCATTTATGTGCTGGAATTGCTTATCCTCAACATCTCATCTTATGTTTGGTTTGAGCAAATCCAGGCGACATCTTAGCCTTCGGTTGAAGAACAGTACAGCTGGAGCTTGGTTGGTTACAGCATTTGTCGCATTCCGGAAAGCAAACAAGAAACTATCCACCTTGTGTTGTAGTGGTATGTCGTCATTATACATTGCTTTTATGGCCTTTTAAAGGTCTGAACAAACCTCTCAGCCAATCCATTTGTGGCTGGATGATATGGGGCAGATGTGTAATGTTTCACCCCATTATTCTTCAGGAACCTCCGGAAATCCTCAGACACAAACTGTGGCCCATTGTCGGAGCAAATCTGTTCTGGCCACCCATTCCTGGCAAAGATGGTCCTTAGGACTGCAATAGTTTTCTCCGTGGTGGTGGAGGACATTTTAATGACCTCTGGCCATTTCGAATGGGCGTCCACAGCGATTAGAAACATTGAGTCCATAAATGGACCAGCAAAATCAATGTGTACCCGTTGCCATGGAGATGAGGGCCACTCCCATGGATGTAGCGGGGCCTGTGGTGGAGCGTTTTGGACCTTCTGGCATCCTGTGCATCTCTTGGTCATATCCTCGATTTCTTTATCGATTCCCGGCCACCACACAAACGCCCTGGCTAGGCTTTTCATTTTTACCCCTCCCAGATGACGCTCATGAAGCTTATTGAGCACTCTATCTCTCAACTTGGGTGGAATTATCACTCGGGATCCACACATCAAGGTTCCCCGGCACACTGACAGCTGTTCTCTCCTTGGCGAGAAGGCTGGCAACAGTGAGTCGCCATATGCTGGCCATCCCTTCACCGTCAAATCATAGACCCGAGAGAGTGTTGGGTCATTTCAGGTTTCCTTCTCTATACTCGAGTTTGTAACAGGCAAACATTCGACTATGGTCGCATGGAATATCTCAACAGGGTCCACTGCCGGTGTTTCTTCTACCATAGGCAACGGTAGGTGCGACAGCCCATCAGCGTTTCCATGCTGTTTCGTACCCTTGTACTCTATGTCGTACTGATGTGCCCCTAGAAAAAGTGACCATCTTTGCAGCCGTTGCGCCGTCATCACCGGAATGCCCTTCTTTGGGTTAAAAATGGAGACCAGGGGCTGATGATCAGTCAGTAGGGTGAATTTCTGCCCGTGCAGATAGTGATTGAACTTCTTCACCCCCCACACCAGGCTGAGGGCCTCCCTGTCAATCTGGGCGTAGTTACGCTCGCCTGAGGTTAGCAAGCGCGACGCAAAGGCTATTGGCCTCTCTGAACCGTCACGGAATTTGTGTGACAGTACCGCTCCAATGCCGTAGGGTGACGCATCACATGCCAACCGAATCGGTCGTGTTGGGTTGTAGTGGGCCAATACTTCTGTTGAAGTGATTAGGCATTTACATTCCTGAAAGGCAGGCTTACACTCATCACTCCATTTCCATGTCACTTCAGTTTGCAGCAGGGCGTTCAGTGGGTGCAGAATTGTAGATAAATTCGGCAAGAACTTATGGTAGTAGTTCACCAACCCGAGGAACGACCTCAGTTGCGACACATTTTCCGGTGCTCGAGCCTTGACTACAGCCTCAATCTTGTCCGGCGACTTATGCAACCCTTCCTCATCAATCATGTGGCCACAATACGAGATTTGTCTCCTGAAGAACTCGCATTTGGGGCGGTTGGCTCGTAGCCCATATTTCTGTAATCTCGTGAGCACCTGCTCCAGGTTGGCAAGGCGTTCACTGTCATTTTCGCCCATAACCAGGATGTCGTCCAAATAACACTGGGTCCCCGGGATCCCTTGCAGGACTTGTTCCATTGCCCTCTGCCAAATAGCCGGGGCTGATGCTACCCCGAATACCAGTCGATTGTACTGGTAAAGGCCTTTGTGAGTGTTTATCGTGAGGTATTTTCTAGATGCTTCATCCACCTCCATTTATAGATACGCTTGGGCCAGATCAATCTTTGTAAAACGTTTCCCTCCAGATAGTGAGGTGAAAATATCTTCTATCTGCGGAAGTGGATACTGTACTGTGTGCAGGACTGGGTTCACAGTCACCTTGAAGTCCCCAAAGATGCGAACCTTCTTTGGCTCCCCAGGCCTGCTGCTCAATGCTTTCTTCATTACAGGAACGATGGGTGCGGCCCACTCGCTCCAGTCCACCTTGGACAGCACACCCGAACGCTCCAGACTCTCCAGTTCAGCTTCAACGGCTGGGCGGATCGCGTATGGCACCGGTCTGGCCTTGAAAAATTTTGGGTTTGCGTTATCCTCAATCTTTATGGTTGCCGTTACTCCTTTTAGAGTCCCAAGTCCTTGTTGGAACACCTCTTCTGCGTCAGATAGAATTTGTGACAGACGTCCAGGTGCGACGTCATCAACCTTTTTGTCAGTCACAGTTAGCGCCAGAATGGCATGCCAATCCAACTGAATTTTTCGGATCCATTCACATCCCAATAATGGTGGTCCTCCATCTCGTAGTATATACATATATAGTTTCTGTGTTTCCTTGCCATTATATTGAACTGGCACCCTTATTTTTCCTCTGGGGTAGACCTTTTGCCCCGTGTATGTCTTCAATACAATGGACGTGTCCTTTAAGGGTATGTGTGAGAATAGCCGCTCATAGCCTCGTCGATTCATGTCAGTTAGGGCTGATCCTGTGTCCAATTCCATCTTTACTGGGGACCCTGCTATCATGAGGGTGACCCAAATGGTTCGGTGATCTTCCTTTGCGATCACGTTGTGTAACTTTAGACAACTTAGTCTCCTGCTCCCGGAGTCCTTATCACTCTCCTGATCTTCCGAACTACTGTCTGTCAGTTTCTTTACTTTCCTGTACTGTTCCTTAGTAGTTCTTGTCGTGTTGGTTTTCTTTCCCGACCTGCAGACTCTTGCTATATGTCCCATTTTTCCGCATTGCCTGCATACTTTGTCCTTAAACCAGCAGTCCTTCTGCTCATGGGTTGTTCTGCAGCAACGATAGCACTTTTCTGCTCCATACGCCATTTCGCTAGCGCTGTATTCTTGTGGTTTCTGTTGCATTTCCGCAGCTCCCCGTGCTGCTGCTTCGCAGGATACTGCCACGCTGAAAGCCTGTTCTATCGTCAGGTCCTTTTTTGAAAGTAGTCGTTTCTGGGTTCCTTCACTCTGGAGCCCGCATACAAACTTATCCCGCAAGGTGTCTGCCAGTCCTGCTCCGAACTGGCAGTGCTTCGATAACTTGCGTAGTTCCGTAAGATAGTCAGCATTGCTCTCATCTTTGTGCTGGTTTCTTTTATGGAACTTGAATCTTTCTGCTATCAGCAGCGGTGTAGGGTTTAGGTGTTCTTGTAAGGTATTAACAATCTCCTCAAAACTTTTCTCCATTGGTTTAGCTGGGGTAATAAAATTCCGCAATATGCCGTACGTACTCGCGCCCATCAAATTCAATAATACCGACGCCCTCTTTCCATCGGCCACCTCATTTGCCTTGCAGTACACTTCAATTCTTTCCACATACGTGGTCCAGTCTTCTACCTCGTTGTCGAAAGCAGTGATACTGCCACTTTTCGGCATCTTGGGTGATTTAAAATGGCGCCTCCCGCACTTTTTCTTCTTCCCCAATGGAATAAAATGGCGCCTCCCGCGCTTTTCCTTCTTCCCCAACAGGATAAAATGGCGCCTCCCGCGCTTTTCCTTCTTCCCCTTGCTGCCGCGCTGCTCCTAGCGTTCTACAGGGTAATGGTGGCGACCTGCGGCTTCGGCGCGTCTCGCTTTCCTTCCCCCCCGTTTATTTTCTCTCCGCTGCCCGGTTATTGAGCACCGACCGCGCCCTGTGCGCTCCACCCTCTCTCTCTCTTGTTTTCTTTTCCCGGCGACGCTGCGCGGCCCGTTTTGTAGAGCCGCTCGATCGAGCTTGAGCCCACCGCAGTCCGGAAGGGTCAGCGCACTACCTGCTACCAGCACGATTTGCTGGAACACCTTAACTGGGGAGCCAAGCACAGCTCTCCACAGACTCTCCTGCAATTCTCCGAACACCGATGAATTCTTTGGGCGGTTGCCCGTGGTCGACGCCCATTGCTCAGACTACGACCTCCAAGAACCCTCCTCTCAGGGCGAGATCCCCGTGAGATGATGCCACACTGCAGGTGAGTTCGAACTTACTCGTCACCACTGCAAAGTCAGCGCCTCAATAATACATGGACTTCGGGAGAACAGTTTATCAGGTACTTTACTGAACAGGAGGGCAACGTCAAACTGAAATACAGAAGCCTGCTAGGGCCTTTTATACAGGGGTGGTCACTGCCGGTACTGCAGTCTAAAACCAGTTCTTCCCTTAAAGGTACATACACAACAGGTAACATTCACGCCACACAAGTGCCAGGCAATGATTATCTCCGACAAGCGAGAGTCTAACCACCACACCTTGACATTCAACAGCATTACCATCGCCGAATCCCCCACCATCAACATCCTGGGGGTCACCATTGACCAGAAACTTAACTGGACCAGCCATGTAAATACTGTGCTACAAGAGCAGGTCAGAGTCTGGGTATTCTGTGGCAAGTGTCTCACCTCCTGACTCCCCAAAGCCTTTCCACCATTTACAAGCCATAAGCCAGGAGTGTGATGGAATACTCTCCACTTGCCTGGATGAGTGCTGCTCCAACAACACTCAAAGAAGCTCAACACAATCCAGGACAAAGCAGCCCGCTTGATTGGCACCCCATCCACCACCTTAAACATTCACTCCCTCCACCACCGGCATACCGTGGCTACAGTGTGTACCATCTACAAGATGCATTGCAGCAGCTCGCCAAGGCTTCATCGTCGGCACCTCCCAAACCCGTGACATCTTCCACCTAGAAGGACAAGAGCAGTGGACACCTGGGAACACCATCACCTCCAAGTTCCCCTCCAAGTCACACACCATCCTAACTTAGAAATATATCGCCATTCCTTCACAGTCGCTGAGTCAAAAGCCTGGAACTCCCTCCCTAACAGCACTATGGGACTGCCTTCACTTCACGGACTGCAACTCACCACCACCTTCTCAAGGGCAATTAGGGATGGGCAATAAATGCTGGCCTTGCCAGTGACGCCCACATACCAGGAACAAATAAAAAAAGGCACCGCACAGGTGTATTATCAAACAAAATTTGACACCGAGTACATAAGGAGATATTAGGACAGGTGAAAGGGGTAGGTTTTAAGGAGCATCTTAAAGGAGGAGAGAGAGAGGTAGGAAGGCAGAGAGGCTTAGGGAGGGAATTCCAAAGCCTAGGGCCCAGACAGCTGAAGGCACAGCCGCCAATGGTGGAGCGATTAAAATCGGGGATGCGCAAGAGGCCAGAATTGGAGCAGCGCAGAGATCTCGGAGGGTTGTAGGGCTGGAGAAGGTTACAGAGATAGGGAGGGGCAAGGCATAGAGGAATTTTAAAACAAGGATGAGAATTTTAAAATTATGGTGTTGCTGTACCGGGCGCCAATGTAGATCAGTGAGCACAGAAGTGATGGGTGAATGGAACTTGGTGCGAGTTAGGATACAGGCAGCAGAGTTTTGGATGCGATCAAGTTTATGGAGTTTGGAAGATGGGAGGTGGACCAGGAGAGCATTGCAATAGTCAAGTCTAGACGTAACAAAGGCATGGGTGAGGGTTTCAGCAGCAGATAAGCTGAGGCAGGGCTGGAGATGGGCGATGTTAAGGGTGATGGAGCAGATATATGGTCAGAAGCTCATCTCAGGGTCAAATAGGATGCCAAGGTTGCAAATGGTCTGGTTCATCCTCAGACAGTGGCCAGGGAGAGGGATGAAGTCAATGGCTAGGGAATGGAGTTTGTGGGGAGGACAAAAAACGATGGCTTCGGTCTTCCCAATATTTAGTTGGAGAAACTTACTGCGTATCCATGTCTGGATGTTAGACAAGTAACTGGACAAATCAGAGGCAGTGGAGGGGTCGAGTGAGATGATGCTGAGGTCGAGCTGCGTGTCGTCAGCGTCCATGTGAGCAGCATGTAGATGAGAAATACAAGGCTCGGCAAGGCTAGATCCTTGGGGGACTCCAGAGGTAATGGTGCGGGAGCGGGAAGAGCAGCTATTGCAGGTGATTGTCTGACTATGACTAGATAGATAAGGATGGAACCAGGCAAGGGCAGCCCCACTCAGCTGGACAACAGAAGAGAGACATTGGAGGAGGATGGTGTGGTTAACCGTGTCAAAGGCTACAGACAAGTCATGTAGGATGAGGAGGGATAGTTTACCATGGTCACAGTCACATAGGATGACATTTGTGACTTTGATAAGGGCTGTTTCAGTGCTGTGACAGGCAGCAGAAACTTGATTTGAGGGGTTCAAATTGGAGGGCTGGATTTTGTCAGCCCCGAGGAGGTGGGTATGGAGGCAGGACTGCCGGGAAAGTTGTAGAATTTGGGGGCGGGTGGCAAACTCACCCCCAACCCGCCTCCGTGCCCTCTTGCCAGGAGGCGGGAAATGGTCCCACCCCAGGTCCCATCTCCTTGGAGGCGGGAAGAGAATAAAGCCTATTAACTGCCTGTTAACAGGTAGTTAACAGGCAGAAAATAGGATTATTCCCATTTTTCGTCCTGAAGTGCGGGCTTCCCGACCTGGGGGAACCCCGCCAGGGTGTAGGAGGTGAGTAGGAGGTCTGCGGGGGTCAGAGAGGTCTGAAAGTGTGATGTAGAGGTGAGTGATGGGTGCAAGTGTGGTAAGTAGGTGAGGTGAGTGTAAAGTGTTAAAAAATGTTAACTTACCTTTGTTTCTACCTACAGCCTTTAGCCGCTGTGGAGCCGGAGTCCCCGACATCTTCATTGTTGAGATCACAGACTGGCTGTTGCATCCTCTGATACAACAGCCAGCTGATTTCTGCAAAGTAGAAAGGTTTGATGAGTCCTGAACACAAGGCCTCATCAAACTACACAGAATGTCAGTGTTTGACAGCTTCGCAGAGCTGTCAAACGATGACATTTCTTCTTTCAAAAGTTCTTGATAGATGACACATCATACATTGACATGCTCTGTCACTGACTTCCCCCTAATTGTCTGCTGAGCCCGCTGGGTGGGCTTAACAAGGTCAATCAGGGGAAATTCCCGCTGGTTGGCCAGAAGCTGATGGAGGTGGGACTGAAACCCGGCAAGCGACAGTCCCACCTCCAAAAGCTTCCCATTCAGAAAATCCAGCCTGGAGTTTCAGGAAAGGTGGGCACCAATTTGGGAGGTGACAACATGTTCAAGGACTTTGGAAAGGAAAGGGATTTTGGAAATGGGGTGATAGTGGAGTCAAGGGTGGTTATTTGAAGAGATGGGTGATGACGGCAGATTTGAAGGGGAGGAGAACAATAACTGAGGAGAGGGAACCGTTAACAATGTCAGCTAATATGGGGGCCAGAAAGAGAAGTAGAGTGGTCAGCAGTTAGGTGGGAATAGGATCAGACTATATGCACATAGCTATTTGTGTACATGTCAAGTATTCTTAGGCATTCCTAAATAGGATGGACCCTTGTCCCATCAACATAAAACAATGTGCGATTTCCATTAGAATATAATGTACAATCCTCAGGAACTATCAATGATGCTTTCATTCTGAGATAAAGCAATATAACACAGCTCTTTGATGCTGAACAAGGAGGTCAGAGGACAAGTTCTTCAGCGATATGGGATATCCAGTGTAACTATAACTGATGAAACCTCTAAACAACCCCCATAACCCAGCAGAGAACAAATTCAATGAAGTAATTTGGACAAATCAGTCTTCATTGAAAAGCAATTTGGGATACTGAAGCAAAAATTCAGGTGCTTGGACCTATCAGAGGAGCCTTACAATACGCCACTGCAGCCAGCAGGATAGGTGCAGGAGACTCTCATTGCCCACTTCTACCCATAAGCTCTGCAGTAGATCACTATTACAATTTAATAGATATATTTAGAATCATGCAATTACTGATAACATTATCTATTTATTTATTTACTAAGAACTGAATATCTTCAGTTTGCTGTATGGTTAGACAACTGATCCTTTGTTTTCTGCAGAATAAGTGAATGACAGTAAATAAGATACATTAAATATGAATTAATGGCCTGTATTTTCCGATGCCTACAGGTGTGTATGCGCTATGTACACACCCGTAGGGACCTCGCAAGTGCTGTAAACTGGCACTTCCGATCTGTCAAGAATCCTCTGGAGGAATCCACGCCTGCCCTGGAGAAGGGACTCTGTGGGTGGAGAGTTCTGCTTTCTGAAGAACCTCTGCCTGCTGAAATCCCTTAAAAATCTTACGCCTGGTAAAAGCAGGCATAAGGTCTGCCTTTACCAGCACAAGAGTTTAAAAAAAGTAAAAAAAATAAAAAATTTCACTCATTTTTAATTAAAAAATACTTTTAAAAAGGTAAGTTTATTTTTAGTCCTGTAAAAAACTTTAATTTTAAAAAAAAATTAAATTATTGTTTAAAATATTTAATTTAATGTAATTTTAACTAATTTTAAAAATGTGATTTAAAACAAAAATGTATTCAATATTTTGATGTGTTTTTTCAGTGATCCCCATTCATACTTTTGACAGGTCAATTCATTAAATATATTCAAGAAGGAGTTGGATATATTTCTTAAGGCTAAAGGGATCAAGGGATATGGGGAGAAGGCAGGGGCAGGGTACTGAATTTGGATGATCAGCCATGATCTCATTGAATGGTGGAGCAGGCTCGAGGGGCTGAATGGCCTACTCCTGCTCCTATCTTCTATGTTTCTATGTTTCTATGAAGGAGGATTCCCTTTTCCCATTGGTTCCCCATGGCTCATGTGATCCCAGGGACACTTGCGAACCGCATGCGCCCCTGGGATACCTAGGCTCTGCGCATTTCATAGAGCAGAGGCCCAGGAATGGAAATGTCCAAATCTCCGGAGCCTTCAGGTAAGGGCATACATTTTTTCCAGTTCGGAGGCCTCCGCACGCAGGAAGCCTCCAATCAGAAAATACGGGCCATTTTTTGTTGTGTGAGTGCATTTGCTGCACATATCAATATGTAATTATTCATTTTAAGCTGAAAACTACAGTGCAAAACCTCTGTTGTGCTCTACTCTTAAATGGTCCATTGTTACAGTGGGGAGTGACTGATAAACCAACTAGTGACTGACATGGGAGTCAGATGGCCCACTAGCTTTATCTGCAACTGCCCCTGAAGTAGCTGTGTCCCCAGGAATCTTCATTGTTTGAGTCACTAATGGGGTGATTTTGCCAAGGGGGTGCGTTGGAGGCGGGACTGCTGCTTGTCGGGATTTAGTCCCGACTCCGTCGACTTGTGGCCAACCCATGCTATTTTCCCTTGATTGACCTTGTTAAGCCCGCCCAACGGGCTTAGCAGGCCAATTAAGGGGAAGCCGGTTACAGAGAACATCAGCATATGATGTTTCACCTGTCAAAAATTTTTGACAGATGAATTGTCATCGTTTGACAACTATGAGAAGCTGTCAAACACTAACATTCTCCATTGTTTGGTGAGTTCTTGTACTCAAGGCTCACCAAACCTATTTTCTGAGTAGACAGCAGATGGCTGTTGCATCGGAGAATGCAGCAGCCATTCTGTCATCTCTGCTGTGGAGATGCTGGAGCCTCCAGATCCCCAATGATTGAAGCCTGCAGAAAGAAACAAAGGTAAATAAACTTTTTCTAACAATTTTCACTCACCTCACATACTTACCTCTCCACACTTGCACCCATCACTCACCTCCACAGTGCAATTTTGGACCCCTCCGACCTCCGCAGACCCACTGCTCACCTCGCTGACCCTGGCGGGGTTTCCCAACATCGGGAAGCCCGCGCCTCTGATGGAAAAATGGGGATAATCCTCTTAACTGCCTGTTAACTACCTGTTAACAGGCAGTTAAGTGGCTGTAATCCCCTTCCCGCCTCCAGGAGATGGGACCTGGCGCAGGTCGGGTACCCGCCTCCTGGGAAGATGGCACGGAGGCGGGTTGGGGCGGGATGGGTACCCGCCCCCAGATTCTGCCATTTTCCCGGCAGTCCCGCCTCCAAACCCACCTCCCCAGGGCTGGCAAAATCACCCCCTAAGTGGCTCATTACATTCAGAAGCAACATCAACAGCACGGAAATGCTACTGACATAAGTGACATTTAGTTGCTCATATGCTTCTCCATACATACTACTGCTAGAGGTCATCTCCGCATCTTGCCCACTCTTCTCATAAACCAGAGAACAGTGGACAGCTATCAGTTCTCTACATCCCTCATGGTTGTCTTTAGATGTTCTCCAAGTGAGTTAGAACCAGCCATGAATGCTTGGTCCAACCTCTTCATATCATGACACAAGCAGGAAGTTGGACAATTGCCATGCATTCAGCAAAATCAGCATTGGGGGAGGGTTGCATTCATGGAGGGGGCTCCAGAGGCGGCAGCAACCTAGATTACTTTTTTGAGGACCAGAGCAGCAGGTGTGCTCTTCCGGGCCCCAAAAAATAATTCCAAACTTACCTTGGCTGGGCCTCTTTGGCTCAATCGCCTGTGGAACTGGTTGGAGTGTGCTGATCGCTTGTTGTCTGAGCTTCAGGCGCCCAGTGCTAGGCCCCTTTCAAAGCGTCACTAAGCTCTTTGCCGGTTCATCAGCGTTAATGGGGCGGTAAGGCTACCGACACTATTTTGAGGCCGTTACCGCCCCTTTAACACCAGGTGATGAAAATTGACTCCTTGGAGTTTGTACAAGGGCCAAGTTAATATCAGCAACATAACTTTATAACCTTCCCACAAAGTAACACAGGCACCGATATTAGAGAAAATATCACATTGTCTGTAGTGCACTAATATGGAAGCTTTCTGAAATTTATGGTCTTCAAAAGACAATGTTCTATTTTCCCACAAAATCATCTATCTCATACAGGAACCATTGACAGTACTGTGAATATCACTTACAATACCTGAAGTTTAATTGTCATAGATGATAAATTTTATTTATTAGACCATACAATTTATGAACATTTCCTCTGTGCATTCAAACACCTGTTCTCTTCTAGTCAGTCAGAGATAAAGTAGACTGAGAGTAGAATTTAACATGTATATACATCTTAGTTATTACTAGGGGCAAGTAAAGAATGAGGCCAGACAGCCAAACCTTCAACTAGGGCACACTGGCAAAACTAGAGACTGAAAAATGCAGGAGCATATTTTCCTTTTTTTTACAAAAATAGGGCTACTAACTCTATTTGTAGAATTTAAAAACTGCCAATCAGAATGAGGAGTGTGTACAATTTTATTGTGGGTGATTTTACATAATGCTAATTCAATAGCGGGAAGGTAAGAAAATCACCAAATCACAATGCATCTATGAACATACATACAGACATACGAACAATGATGGACAGGTAAAGACCATCTGGTCCATCGAGCCTGTCCCACACAATTGCAATTCCTTGTGTATCACAACATATACACTCCACCCCACCCAAAACCATGTGATCTCCTGGGGGAGGCAAAAAAAGATTTTTTTAAAACCAGGCTGGTTTGGGAAAAATAAAATCTGGGAAATTCCTCACTGACCCATCTAGGCAATCGAAAGTAGTCCAGATCACGTCATTCTAGCCCTGAATTCCCTGCAGTACCTACCATCTATGATAATGCTCCACCTAGAGCCTAAATTACTGTTTAACACATATAACTGATGAAAGGTTCAGTGATCCAGCTGTGGCAGGTTGCAAAACCTCCATACAATGGGTCCATGAAAATGCAGATTATATAGGCCCTGAACTTCCTTGGACTTTTGGCCGCTGCTTCGCTGTAACTTCCGACAAAGGCTTGTGGTGACTCACCTACAGTCTGTCTAATGTTATCCATTTGTCTTCAATGATAACATCTTCTCAACTCTGTCCTCAGAAGCTCCCAGATTGCCCTCTCCAAAATCGTAGTCCTTTATTGATCAGTAGGCAATTTTCACGTATTTTAGACCATCTATTACATGTTAATATTTCTCTCATGAACATCCCAAAGCAAACATACTTTGTGCTTCCAAGTTTGCTTTTACTCCTCTCTTCTGAACCCCATTAAATGTTACTTATCTCATTTGCCCCCTTTTTGCTTTTGATTTACACTTGTGCTCCTATATTTCTATGCCCCTTCTGTTTATTCCCTGTTAAGTTAACCTCTGTCAGGTGTATCCTTTAAAAATTACCCGAAATCTTTAGCTCTATTTAATTATTTGTGTCCATGACCATTATTCCTCTGGATCTTGGTGATTTGCCTTAAAATTTGGCTTCTGCCTATTCTGCACTTTATAACCATCTTTACGACGGAAATCTGCTTGAAATTACTCCTCCTCTCTTTAACTTTACCTCTGTTAAGAACTGGTGCTGTTCGGGAGTCTTAGGATAATGGAGCTCCCCAGTCGCAAACTATTTCCCCAATTGAGTGTCTAATTATCAAATTTGGATAGGACCTAATGAAGTCTATCCGCCACTATGTCTACACACTACTGATATGTTCAACCCACACAGGCAAGGTTCACAGGATGGTTTCAGTTCATTTCTGCCAAGTTTGTCTTTGGCTCGTGGCAAGTTACAATGTAAATTCATACAGTCTGTCCTTATTTTTATCGAACAGTTTGATTTTATATTAGCAAATTGATGGTTTATTTGAGAAGCAAAAGAGTAGAGTTGGTTGGAGCATAAAAGTTTCTTTGTCATGCAGGCTGCGGACCTGGAATAGGCAAAGGTACAGCATCACCACTGGCAGGAGGATGAAATTACAGTGTGACAAATTTATTTAGGCAGTTTTCATTATAAATATGGACATAGAAATTTATAATAGAAATGCACGTAGAATTACGATTTAGTTGATTATTACAATCTGTGTGACAAAGATGGATTTTTAACACTTTTAGACAAAGATTATGCTGAGAATCAAGGTCAAAGAATGATTTGGGACACAGGCACGATGATACCACTGGGATTACCGTGAAAATTCTCTTTGCCATTCTAAACTGCTTGAATGAAAACTAAATCCTTTTAATAGTGACTCCCAAAACAAAACTATTGAATGTTAGGAGTCACTATGCTGAGCTGTACAGTTGTTAAGCAGAAATGTTTGAACTGTTCATTACATCCAATGATATTATCTACGATACAAAGCAAAATTTGGAACATTAACATGTTTTCCTTGTAATTCCATTGTTTAAGTGATGTCATCACAACTTACAACAATACGTGTAATGCTAAGCTATTCCAGAACTGAGCATTACTAATTGTACAGCAGGTTTAGCATTTGAGGCCATATTTTATTTCATATCAGTTCCATATCAGTGAAAAAGCAGACAAGAGTAAAGAGGGTGCAATAGCAGAAGAAAGCTCGAACAGGCTATCCATCAGTGGTTGGCACCATGCTGAGGATTTCTACCCCTCCAAAAATGGATTCACGTACATTAGCAAAAATTAATGCTTTTGACCTGTCAGGGTGGTTTTGAAGTAATTCCAGCTGGACTCGAGCAGCATTCTGTAGCTCCACAAAAAGAAAAGTGAATGTTTTATACAAAGTCAGGCCATCACGTCCAAAGTTTTGAAGTAAATCAAAAGAGACATTAAAAATGGATTCCACAATCCTAGTTAGAACATTAATTGGACAGTCAAATTATAAATTAAAAAAAATCATTGCTCTTCCAGATTATGTTCGCTGAAGTGTAAAAATACTCTATAGAGGCAAACTAGTAAATAGCAGCAAATGCAGAGTCACCAGAACAGCAATAGGTGTAATGGAGTGCAAATAAATACAATGTTCAAGCCACTGCCTAGGTAACTCCAACTGCTGTATAACCAATTGGCTATCACTAAATGGATGACAAGTTAATAACATGCCAAATACCACTGCCCAAGTAATCCAAATTACAGTCAGCCATATATGAGCACTGCCAAGTCTTCCTTTGCAATGATTAAGTCTAGGTCTAAATTTAACATTGTTGCCCCTGTTTTTAATGGGTTTCAGGTAGACGCAATGACAACCAATTTAGTAGGGCAGAGGCCCAATCCCGATCTTCATGGGCATTTTTAAAAATTTGTTCATGGGAGGTAGGTGTCGCTGGCAAGGCCAGCATTTATTGCCCATCCCTTGTTACCCTTGAGAAGGTGGTGAGCCACCTTCTTGAACCGCTGCAGTCCATGTGGTGAAGGTACTCCCACAGTGCTGTTAGGGAGGGAGTTCCAGGATTTTGACCCAGTGACGATGAAGGAATGGCTATATATTTCCAAGTCAGGATGGTGTGTGACTTGGAGGGGAAATTGGAGGTGGTGGTGTTCCCATGCACCTGCTGCCCTTGTCCTTCTAGGTGGTAGAGGTTGCGGGTTTGGGAGGTACTGCCGAAGAAGCCTTGGCGAGTTGCTGCAGTGCATCTTGTAGATGGTACACACTGCAGCCACGGTACGCTAGTGGTGGAGGGAGTGAATGTTTAAGGTGGTGGATGGGGTGCCAATCAAGTATGCTGCTTTGTCCTGGATGGTGTCGAGCTTTTTGAGTGTTGTTGGAGCTGACCTCATCCAGGCAAGTGGAGAGTATTCCATCACACACCTTACTTGTGCCTTGTAGATGGTGGAAAGGCATTGGGGAGTCAGGAAGTGAGACACTGCTAAATTGCTTGGGGCCTTTTTTAGGTGGCCGCCAAGCATAGACCTCATTTCAATATTGAAATGAGGATCCTGCGCTCATTTCTTACCAGGATTAGTTCATTGTTTTGCCCTATTCAAAGTTTGCGATGTGCACGCTCCAATTAGTGCTGTACTGATCCCTCCACAGTCTTCAAAAACTGAATTATACCTCCATTGGTCTTTTCCCCCCCTTAAATAGATCCTTTAGCCTATCTTCTTAACATTCATTTAAGACCTTGTCCTTCTTAAAATCTTTTTCAGCATCACTAAGTATAATAACTGAATACATAGATCTGCAGATATAGCAGAATGTTATGTGCCTTGTGTGATTATATTGCTATATAATATAATGACACTTTCATTACTGCATCTAGTAACACACCCATATTTATTTCTTGCTGCAATTCATCTATATACAATTTATATTTTTTAGCACAAATGTACACTGCTATGAATTTCTCAGTATTAAATGCTGTTTATATTTTTCATTCATCTACCAAGTTGCTGTCTAATAGTTCCCTATTCTGAACAATCTGCTTCCCCACACAGCTTGCAATTCATTGGATAAGAGCATGTTGCAACATGATGTGCAAAGGTAGACAGAAATGTTACTTATAATAGTCTTGTCTTAATTAAATATTTTGAACAGCAAGGTTCTTAGGCTAATCCCAAAGAGACTACATAGTCATAGCCATCAATTAGAATTAACCAATAGTAACTGCCTTGTGGTAATTATTATCTAGCTAATTAATCCAAATGCAGCTTCTTGATAGAAGCTGATTCGTTTTCTTTGTAACTCTCAAACTTATTTGCTCATGGTATTTCATTGGCAACTTAAGGATACTGCTTTAATTATTCATTTTGCTTTTACATGCAAGGGCGATATTTTGACAGACTTCCTTAATGCTGAAAAGGCATTTGATAAGGTGCAGTGAAGAATCCTTGTCAAGGTCTTCTGAGCATTTGTATTGCCTCTGTGGTCCCACTGCATACTCTTTCCAATTCTGCAGTTTGCATGAACAGTCTTGCTTCAAAACATTTTCAACTATTCAAAGATACTCGAGAGGGTTGTCACCTCTCAACTCTTCAATTTGTTCTGTCAATCAAACTCCTGCAATGGTAGATTGGATCTTTGAAACTGTTAAAAACCTTGTTATGGATACAGTGATGGACAGCATATTACATACCCCCAATTTCACCTACAGAGTTTTGGTCTTGCGAGGCAATTTTAGAAAATGATATAGTCCCTTTAAGATTCAACTTGCATTATCCTCTGATAATTCTGTAAACTGTTAGACAGGTGTTTCTTAACTGTAAGCATACCAATTCTCCCTCTACATAGGAACATAGAAATAGGAGTAGGCTATTTAGCCCCTCGAGCCTGTTCCCCCATTCAATGAGATCATGGCTGATCTGTGGCCTAACTCCATATATCACGATGAATATTATTCCTCTGGACAACTTTGTAAAAATAAGTCCACATGGTCAATAGATGATCAGAAATGCCCACTCTGCAAAATACAATGGCTGGGAATTTTCTTCAATGACAATATTGGTAACGAATGCCATAAGTTAGACCGTTGTGTGCCCTGAACCACCAGTAGTGAAGTAATGCAAAAATGTGCTGCAGAACTGATGAGAACACACCACAGTGAGCATAGCCATGAATCAAAAGTGGCACAGCCAATGGCCAAAGTAAAAACTAATTGCAATGTATGTGATGCTGCTCAATCTTCTTGTCTGTATCTACATACAAATGCAAAGACCAGAAACACAGATAAGTAGCAGGGAGCATTATTTATTGGTTTATTTTTCTGTACTGAGTAGCTTTTTACAAAACTATTAGCATCCAGCAGTGTATAAAATAGATGTTTAAAGGTTGATCTGATGGGCAGAAGCAAGAACAAATTCAAATTATAGAGAGCTAATTTTAATGACTTTTTATATCTGTCTGATTAAGTCTTTAGATAGAACAGTGACCCACCCCTTCCCATTAAGATTATAGGAACAATATGGAAACCAGACTTTTACAGCTCGATTTTGCCATTGGGGCGGGCTGGGGGCGTATCAGGTGTTTTTTGAGTTCTGAACCCGACTCCAGTGTGATGTGGGGAAAAAGTGCAATTTTCCCCTAATTGGGCAATTGATTTCCAGCGTATGGGAACCCCTGGCCCAATTAGTCTTTCCATTCTGAAAGTTGCCTCCGATGACATCATCAATGCTGCTGGATTTAAGGCCTACAATTAGCCTTGCTTCTTCTGGAGACTGCAAACTTTATGCCCATTGCTGTGATTGCTTCATTCAACAAATATGTCCAGCAGTAGGCCAAAGTGTGCTCCACGGTTCAATGACGCCGCCCTGCAAGCTCTGGTGGAGGGAGCAAGAGCAAATAAGGAGGTGCTCTTCCCTTCCTCAGGGAGGAAGAAGCCTCCCCAGCAGACTAAAGCTGTGTGGCTGCAAATGGCCCAGGAGGTCAACTTAATGTCTATGTGCCGCAGAACCTGGCTGCAGTGCAGGAAGAGGTTTCATGACCTTCTGCGCACAGGAAAAGTGAGTATGACTTTCCCATCACCCTCAATCTGATCCCCATCACCTCTCCTCACCAGCACTCTGCTTTCCCAACCTCTTTCTCCACATCCCACTTGACACTTACATCCCTGCACCCTTACCCATTCCCACTCTCTCTATGGTCACATTCACTTAACTATTCTACCATGCAGCCCTCACACTCTCTGTCACTGTGATGCAATGACAACTTACAACACACAGGGAGGGCCCTTTGTCTCCTTCTAAGCATCTATGCTATGGAATCTCTACACTCACACCTTCATTCTCACTCAAACTCCACTTGCGTCACTCATTGCAGTAAAAGAGAGCCCACAGTAAGAGGAAAAGAGCAAGGACAGGAGGAGGGCCACCCTCAGTAGACCAGCTCACCACCTCGGAGGATGCGGCCCTGGAAATTGCCGGGATCGAGGAGGATTCCCAAGTGGGGGATGGACAGGCAGGTGCATCACAGCAAGCTGGTGACAGAATAGTTTGGCATCTCTCTCATTGATATTGCATGAGTCACTGATAATGAATCTGATGCTCTAACAGACTGACTTATGATCATCTGCACTATTCAATGTGCATATAATCTTGACCTCATATCTCTAACTCTTTCCTTTACTCCCCAGCCCCCGTCCCCACTGTCCAGGAGGAAGTGCCTGAGCTTCCAGACTCCTCAGAGGAAGCTGCAACCTCTGAGGGCGCTGCGTCAGCAGAATTAAGTGCACACATCACCAGTGCAGACACTCACACCTTGGTGGGACCTTCGGGACATAGAGTAGAGTTGTTACCTGATGTATCACAGCTCACAAGTGAGCATCAGCAGATGGTGGAGACAGGGACAGCAGTGGAGAGTCCTCGTCGGAGGGTGCAGGACGCTCCCAGCTCTGCTCCATTGCATGTCGACCCTGTGCCTCTGGGTCCATCCAGAAGGAGAGCGGTGCTGGAACTCCAGCAACAGGTGCAGGAGTCTCTGGCAGGTTTTGTCTCCAGGGTCACTGCGAGTGTGGCACAAATGGAGGAGTCCATCGCTAACATGAGCAGAGCCTTTGTGAAGGCATTGGCGCATGAACGCATCACCACGGAAAGGAAGGCAACCTCCGTGGAAAGGATGGCTACCTCCATGGTAAGGTTGGCTACCGTAGAGGAGAGGATGGTTACGGTAGAGGAGAGGATGGCTACGTCCATGGAGGAGCTTAGTCGCCAGGGTATGGAAAACATGGTAATTGTTCAGAATAGACTGACATCTCTTGAGGAGCAATGGTCAGCTATTGAGCAAACAAACCCGACCTTCATGCAAGTCCTCAGGAGTAGGACTTCCAGTACTGAAATGGGTCCTCATGGCCCCCCTGAAGTTCAGCAAGGTGCTGTCAAGCCACTTGTTAGCTCTGAAGTGGGGCTGACCCATGAGAGGGATGTTGGTGGCAGACAATAAGTAAGTGGGGCCCTCCTCTCCAAGTGCTCACACTTCCAAGCAACTGCAAAGCTCTCGGTCAGAACCTCACCAGAGCCCCCACCCAACTGAGATCGGCATCTCAACCCCTGCACAGCCGCAGGAGCAGCAGACTGTTGCCGAGCCCTCACAGGTTCGCAACCCCAGAGGACACCCACCAAAGGTGTTGAGACAGGAGCAGCAAGAAAGTGAGCAAGGGGCCTCCACATCTGCTGAAGCCACAGGAGAAGCACCACGTAAGAGCACGCGTAAGACGAAGATACTGCACAAGTAGTCACAAGGGTAGTCACTTGGGTGTAATGTCATGTTTAATTTTGAAAACCCATCAGTTGATTATTGTCATTAAAAATTCTGATGGCAAACTGTTGCAGTTGTGGCGTGTGTCATTTCGCTAATGGGACTTCCACATTGAGGGCTTAGGATGACTTGCAATTGTCAGTATGGTCGTCAGAGTGATAGGAATCCACAGGTTCTTGGCCATTGTCAATGGTCTGATAAGAAGGTGCGAGGCAAAAGTGATTGATTGTGCAGGCTAAGTAAATCTGGCCAAGATGAGTGCATGCCTTGCATTCCGGGCAGCAATGTGCTCGCATGCTGCTGCCGCTGGTTGATGCGCCTCTGCAAGCTGTTCCTTGTTGCTCTCCTCCTCATCTGAGGAGGCTATGTGATGAGCCACTTGTTCCTCAGGCATCTGCAAGTCATGATGCTGTGCCATGTTGTGAAGTGCACAGCAAACCATGAACATTCTGGAGACCCTGGCTGCTAAGTACTGCAGGGCTCCACCTGATCTATCAAGGCATCTGAAGCGCATCTTCAGCAAGCCAATTGTTTGCTCGATTATGGATCTGGTAGAAATGTGGCTGGAGTTGTAGCGCTCCTCAGCTTCGGTGGATGGGCTCCTCAATGGCGTCATTAGCCACGTCTTCAGGGGTGTAGGGTTTTGCAAGAATTTCGAAAATTTCTACAGCCCCGAAGATTATATTTTTGATTAAAGAAAACCTGGGTAGAATATACCGTTAAAAATCCAGGGCATCAAAATGGCCATCAGACCTCATGGCAGAAGAAAAGGGCAGCCTGTGTGTATGTAAAAAGGAAAATCAAAGATGGCTGTCCGGCCTCGTGGCACAAACATAACACAGCCTGTGTGCATGTGGAAAGGAAAATCAAAGATGGCTGACAAAGGATTTTTAAAAAAACAGCCTCTGAAGTAATGAGGTATTCAAACTGTCAATCAAAGAGCTCTGTTTACATGAACAAAGCTACAATGTTGACTCAAGAGATTTAAGTACTTGAGACTGTCAACATGAACAAAGAACCTTGTTTACACGAATGCTCTAAAATGTTGACTTAAGAGATTAAGTACTTGAGACTGCCAATCAATTGTGGTTGGGCATGACCGCAGGACAATTGGATTTGTTTAAACTAACATCCAAGGGCTGTTTACTCAGCACTTAAGGAAACAGACATTTTTTTCAAACTGAGGCAGCTTTATTCAAATCAGTCAATGAATGGGGATACATTCAAAAACCCATCACAATGAATGGGGATACATTTAAAAACCCATCACAATGAACGGGGACAGATTGATTCCCTTTTGTATAGCCCGGATACATCCGGATTTGGGCACGAAGATTTTGGCTCCAAATGGGGTATAAAGATAGCTTCTCAGGAAGCCATTCTCTCTCTTTCTCTGCCGGCTCGTCTCTGTGCTCTGCCTGCAAGGAAGAACAACTCGACAGCCCGCCCAAAGGAATGGATTACCAGCAGTTACTTTTAAACACTGGGGTATCTCCATTTCGGGGTGGTGAAGAATCTAAGACTGCAAGGGCACGGAGCAGGTGTTCTCTGGTGAGCATAGATTTTCTGGCCCATCACAAGGCAACCTAGATAGGTATTAGGGGTGGGAGTTAAGGGGGATTTTTGTTAAATTGTAATTTTAGTCAATTTTCCCTCGTTGTGTCCGTTTTCTCCTCCCCTATTAAGTAAGAGTGTTGCACGAGGTAAAAGTGCTGTATTTAAGTAAAAGAGTGTTGCACTAGGTAAAAGTGCTGTATTTAAATAAAAGAGTGTTGCACTAGGTAAAAGTGCTGTATTTAAGTAAAAGAGTGTTGCACTAGGTAAAAGTGCTGTATTTAAGTAAAAGAGTGTTGTACTAAGCAAAGGTGCTGTAGTAAGCAAAGTGTACTGTATTAAAAGTGTTGTACTAAGCAAAAGAGTGCTGAAGTAGACTAAAGCGTACTGTACCAAGTAAAAGTGCTGTATTAAGAATAGGGGTGTTGTATTGATCATTTTCAATTTATATATTTTTATTTCAATAAATACTGGTCTTCTTTGCACCCAACCACGAGTCTCGTTTTGTCTACATTGCTACTGAATAAGTCCGGCGGTCAGAACCAGGAAAGGGGAGTGATTCGAAACCGCACGGGGCTCTGGAGCAGCTCAGATACTTCTGACTGGCCAGAGACAATAACCCCATTTATAACCCTCATAATTCCTACAGGGGATAGCTCTTGTCTCCAAGTAGCCATCTGAAAAGTTGGTCTAGCGGACTGAAGAGCGGAGGCACACTAGACTGGTGCAGGATGAAGGAGTCATGGCAACTGCCAGGGTACTTGGCACAAACATGCAAAATTTCCTTCTTGTGGTCGCACACCAGCTGTACATTGAGGGAATGGAAGCCCTTGCGGTTGACAAACATACCTGGATTGTGATGGACTGCCTTAAGGGCCACATGTGTGCAGTCAACAACACCCTGCTCCCTTGGAAAGCCTGCCAGATTGTCGAAAACAACCGCACGCGCAGTTACACTGGCTTGATTCTTGGACAAATTGAAGTAATTGTGCGCGATGGCAAAGAGAGCATCGGTTACCTGTGTGATGCACGTGTGTGTGGCTGCCTGGGAGATGACGCTGATGTCTGCTGATGATCCCTGGAATGAGCCTGAAGCAAAAAAGTTGAGTGCTGTAGGGGGTTTCTGCACAGGCGTGTTCGGGTCAGTCAGCTTTGCCTCTGACTACCTTTCTTCAGCGGTTCGAATCACTCGCCCCCTGGGTCCTAGACACCAGACTTAGATACAGGCAGCGATACAGAGAAGACTCGAGTAGACAGGTGGTTGGATGCAAACAAAACCAAGATTTTATTGAAGAGGAAAAACTTGATACAACCTTATGGAAAATTATTAGTGTACACTTTTACAGGCAGAAATTACAAGAGAGTCATAATAATACTTTATTATACTTATACAGGGAATGGGGAACACACGGCACATCGAGGGAAAACAACTATCTTAACAATCCCCTTATCCTTATCCCACCCCCTATACCTAACTAGGTTAATCTATGAGGGATCAGAATTCATGCTCACCAATCAAAGGGTTTGTTAGACTCAAAACAGCGGTTGGGTTCGGGGTTCACTCTTGGTGCTCTCTGGAGCCTGCCGTCGTCACATGGGCTCCGGGTGCTGCAAGGGTGTTGTCCAGGTTCGAGTACCCCAAAGTTACAGTCTCTGCTTGGGTACTTTACCTTGCAGGGATGATTCTTCGCCGACAGCTTGAGTTTGCATGAAGATACTCTCAGGTCGGCTGAGGCTGAAGGCGCAATAATTCGAAGCCTACCCTCAGTTGGCCTTGCCTGGGTAGTCTTCCTCCTCCTCCCCTCGTCACGTCCCGCTTCACCTGGCCTGAATTGCCCATATTCGCCCGACCCGGTGTCGGGGCGAGTCTAGGTGGAGTTAGGGAGGGCACGAGCAAAGGCCAGGGGGTAAGCGCGGGACAGGGGAAAGAGCAGCAGCCACGAGGGTGAGGAGCCGAAGGACCGGGGAGCGGCGATACCGACAGCAGCCGAGCAGCAGTCTTCTTCTTCCAACGACTACCCTCTATTGCTACCTGGGGGCCTTCAATTATATCTTCGTTGAAAAACCTTATCTGCCCGCCAAATCAGGTTAGTTCTTTGTTTTATTTTTGGTGGGCTAGTTAAAATAATGGTAGCAATCTATACTGACGGGTTTTTAGATGGCCGGTAATTGCATCTACCAGTCCGATAATGGACTCGTATTGTCCTGAAAGTCCTTGATGGGCTTGTCCAGCCTCGATGGATGTGTTTAATCTGTTTCCGATTATGTATGCAGACTGTGTGATGGCTTTAACTGTAGGCCTCATTGAACTCATATCTGCCTCTAATTCGGCCTTATACATAATTCACAGTTTGTCTGGGTCCCAAATCACAAAGCTCTCTTCACCGGAAACCTGCAGCCTTAGTTTCGATTTACCTCAAACAGCCTGGGCTGCAGAATCCATTTTGGAGACCCGCAGGCTTTCTGCTACGAGGCACGGATGCCATCTTGGGCACCCTTTTTAATTTCAAAGAAATGTCCACGCAGGGTCCCTTTTATCGATAATCTTCAGGGAAATGCACAAATTTTGCGAATCTTACAGTGCAGTGGTGACTTTGGCGGTCACTGGTAAGGGATGTCCACCTACTCCTCTGGGCTCCAGGTCTTGCTGCATCATTGCGCAGATGTCACCCACTACCTCTCGCGAAAGTCAGAGCCTCCTTTGGCACTGCTGCTCAGTCATGTTGAGGTAGCTGATCCTCTGTCTGTAGACCCTGTTTGGGGGGTATCTCCTGGCCGACGTGCTTCCATGTGCTGGCGCCTTCTGGCCTGTGCAGCTTCAGGTGGGTGAGCAGCAGCTTGGAACTCCTGCTGTTGCTCCTGCAGTTGGTGCTGCTGTTGAACAGGGTTCTGCTGCTGCCGCAGCTGGTCTTCGCCCGAATCTGATGTCCAGGAAGAAAGGAAATAAGTAGTTCCCATTCTTCTGGTATATACCTCAGTTGAGAAAACGCTCATTCAAGATGGGGAGAGGGGTTTCCTAGGAGGTCACACAGGCGTGTCAGGCTCCAAACTTCCACAACAATGAGTATGCCTGCTAAAAGTTCCCCAGACCTGAGACAGCAAAGTTCTGCCACCTGCAAATGATGATTGGTGAAAACTCCTTTTTAATGGTGGAGCTGCAGCTGTTAGTAAGCCATCCACTTGTGATGCTGTCAGGGTTCACTGGCGTGTTCCAGAGGAGGCGTGCAGCACGTGGGAAAAGTGGGAAAATCAGAAAGGCCTCTCAAAATGGGATTATAGAGGCAATTAAGTGATTGTTTAGGGCCTTAAGGGCCTATCCCGCCTCTTGGAGGCGGGATGGAAACGGGTTCAGAAAACTCGCTTGTGGGAAAATTGCTCAGAGGCGGGATGGAGGCGGGATCGGGCCCGCATGCCATTTTTTGCGATTTTACCACCTCACACGCCGCCAATCCCGTCTCCTCGGGCCTGGCAAAATCGAGCCCTTAGTCTTCAGTTGATCAGTTTGCAATCCTCATTGTATTTCTGAGTTGGTGCTAATGTCACTCCCTCTGTAGTGATATGTCTGAACATCATGGTTCCTATTAATTATGCGGAAAGGTATCCTGCCAGTACATTTTGTGGAATTTTAGAAATATTATCCTCAAGCCTTTGCAGTACTTTTTTTGAAAATGAAATGTTAAAGGGAACATTGTGGTTCAATCACTTGAGATTAGGATGGGGGAGAGGCAGTGATAAAGGTTTGGTCGAGTATTTTAGAAATACTGAACACGTGGGTGCAGATAACCATTCAGGGAACCAACCATCGATTATATTTATGCTCAAGACATGTTTACTAGCATGACTCCAAACTCTAATGATATAACATGGCCCTTGAGGCTTCAGGCTGGAATATTTCACTAGAAATTTCAGCAGCTTTTCAGAAGCTGCAAAAAATGGCATAAAGATATGCTGCAGTTTGTGATAAGGTGTAAAGGCACATTCTGATCACTGACAACCACATTCACAATGCATAAGAAGAACAATCCAAATTAGATATTAAAACATGTTACATTCTGATGGTAATTTAAGGCTAGGGACTGGCAACCCTCTCCCCCAGATATATACATGATTAGAAGATTTCTGTTCATTGCTTTGCACATTACATCAGTGACCCTATACACTGTCAGAACTGGACCACTGAATAATCAACAAAAAAATCACCTAATGAGGGTTATTAATTCGTAATTTAAACAGTAAACCAAGATTCCTGTGATTACAGCAAACATACCAACTGCGCCATCCTTTAATAGTCTAAGTGGCAATGGCGATCAAAGTAGCATGCATTCAGCAAATTTGCGATTGCCATTGATTTTAATGGGGCAGAGCCTTGGCTTCTGACACCTCTGTGGCATTTCTGCGCACAAGGTGAGTACAGATACAATGAGATGCATTATTGAGCTCACCATAGGTATGTTAAAGGAATATTTCCAGTGTCGCGACAGGTCAGGACCATCCTACAGTATAACCCAGCCAAAGTTTTCTGATCATCATGGTCTGCTGCAGCAAGGGCCCACAGAGGCCAGTTGTAGAATGAAGCCATAAACCTGAGGAAACAGCCTACACATCATTGGTAGCTGCAAGAGTGATTTGGCAAGACACTTTCACCTAATTTCCAGACCATCCAGCATCTTCTGAGCCCTGCAATAAATCAAAACCTCCAACCTTTGCATAGCCACCCAACCTATCTGCCAGCCAGACCACACATCATTACTGTGCATTTCTTTTCCTAATTTCTTTCACAAATGAAACTCAGTGCAAACATTGCAAATAGTATGTCAATATTTGTGCTTCATATTACTAATAATTTGTAAAGAAAGTTATTAGTTACTTTAGTCTGTAAACGTCAGGTGTAGTAATATGTGGTATTTTGAAGAAAGTTAGGTGGCATGGTGCAAGTCTACAATACATCTGGAGCAGGAGTTTCTACTAGTTTGTGCTGGATTCTTGAGCGCAATTCGCCCAAAATTGGCCAAACCAGCGTCAAAGATTGCGGAATTTTAAGTGCAAATTACGTTCAGTGTTTCCGCGATCTTTTGTGCCAGTTTAAAAAACATTGTGCTAAAAGCCAGCCGCACCCACAAAACTGGCCACGCCCCCAGATTGAATTAATCACCATTGCGAGTCTCCGCTAATTGTGCTCGTTTGCGGGTTTTGAGGAGGCTATGAAAATTAAGCATTCTTTTAGGCGCAAGAACACTAATACGCACTTTTTAAAAGCTTTTAAAATATTGTTTTAATTTACTAAGAAACTGACTACTGTACACCAATGTAACTAGTAAATGGTTCCATATAGTTTGTTTTAAAGTAATTTGCAGTTATTTAAAATCAGGTTACTCACAGGTGGTGGACTAGACATTCTGATTAAAAATGCTTATTTTTTGTGATAAACCTATTTTCAGTTGTATTAATAAAGCTGCACCTAGTTACCACTCTTAAATATATCAATGAATATCTTTTCAATAAAAATAACATTCTAAAAAGCTGCCCGATTACGCTGGTTCATGGCAGATTTTATGCGTGGCGATATGCAAAAGAGTTTGAGCGGAAACTTGAGGGGGAAAAAAACTTCTCAAAACTAGCGCAATTTTAAATGCAATTTGCGCCTGGATCGCCAACAGCAACCAAAGTGGAAACTAATAACTTCTTACCAGTTCAAATAAAGCAAACATTTGCTCCTTGGGTATGCATCTGTAAAAATGTAGAAATGTGTAGTTCCTAGATCAAAGGGAAAGAACAGCCAATGATAAGAACCATTGTTAGAATGCAGAGAGAAGATTTACTAAAACCACAAAACTGTAACACTAGAAAATATGCTGTGACCTCAGGAGCAAATAGCATGGTGCAGTTCCTAATGATATAGTAAAGATTAAGGGGGAAAAATTCAGTGGCGACCCCTTTGGGGCGCTAACATCGCCAGAAGTTAGCTCCCCGCGCCGTAAATTCAGTAGTAGAGCCCCAAGTAGGATGCGGGGTGCAACTGGAAGCGCTCCCCCCTCCTTCTTGGTGTACTACCAGTGAATTTCACAGCGCTACGTGCAACAGCCCCACGCCATCGGCACGTAGCACCGCGATATTACAGGCCTCCCTCCCCTGATTAAAGGGGAGGGGCCTAGCACTGTGCGCACCGGGGCCCTGCTGGAACACTGGGGAGCGGGCTGTGGGGAAAAGAGCCCGGCACTCAAGAGGAGTGCCGGGCTGAACGATCGTGGCCGGCACACCGAAGAAAGAAGGGGAAGGAGGCAGGTGCTGGCAATTGGCCAAAAAACAAAAGGCCGCCCGACACCTGCCCTTTAAGTAGCGCTGCCGCGGCTGCAAAAGCACCACCCTGACCCTATCAGACATATCGACCGGCGATAGGTCAGGGGGTGCAACCCAAGGTTGTGGCTGGGGCGCGAGCGGGGCACTGTGCACGGCAATGACGTCATCGCCGGTGCTGCAGCGCCGTGGGGCGCTACCGATAACTTCCCACTGAATTTCGTGGGAGGCGTTAGCGACGCCGTGCCCGGGCACTAGGGTATTTGCGCCCCGTTAGTGCCCCCGGAGGCGCTAACAAGAAGCGCAAATCAACCCAATTTTTCCCCCTAACTAAGCAAAACAAAAACAAAATTTATGCTTCTTAATCAAAGAAAAGGTCTGGATGATGGTTTTGTCTACTGTTGCAAATATTTATTCTGCTTAAGATAGGAGATTAATTTCTGCATTTTAAACCCTGTACAGTACAATCACATAGGGCTGGATTTGGTATTTATTATGTACCTTTTGTGGACACAGTGTTATTCTCCCTGGGACCGTGCTAAAGTTAACACATTGCAAAAGATGATGGGAGACAAGCAATATTCTACAACAGAATATAGCTACTTCAACAGAAAGTTGCACTCTGGGATTATGAAAACATTTAAAAAATGGTAGGTTATCTATTTGCAGCAATGCAAGGCTGTATTCTTATGGTTTTAAAGATCCAGATTTCTGCAGTTATGGCTTATGTGTTATTAATCCATGGATTTGGCCAGATACATGTTTAAGCTTTAAGCCGTTGCACATTTCAGTAGGAGTGAGTGAGTTTATGAGTAGATGAAACAAAGGGGAAAATATTATAGAATCAGTGAAGACAGCAAAGCCAAATAATGGATCTTAGTTGCTTAATACTGTATGGGGGAGAAATTTGGTTGTTAGCACCATCGATTAACGCCTAAAGAAGCCGAGAAGTGGGGCGCTAGTCAATTTCCGGGCGGGTGCAGGGCGCCTAGCGCCTCGCCCCATATTGAGCATGCATTTAGCGCCGGCGCTAAATCTTAGCGCCCGCTCATGGGCGCAGGCTGATTATGATGTTGTAGTGTATGTGCTTTAAGTCAGAACTACTTTTTACAGCCCCTGTATACTGTAGTACCGGCAGTGACCACACCAGTATATAAGCTGTGCGCATGCCTCTGTACCCCAGTCTAGAGATGACCCTCCTCCAGTAAAGACCTGGGCCTAGAAATTCAATCTGGACACTTTTGGGGCGCTAAAGTCGGACGTTCGCTAAAGTTAGCGCCCGTCGGAAAGTGTAGGCCACATCGCCGAAATTCAGTAGAGTTGGCCAAGAGTTTGGCCGAGCGCTGAAACTGGCGTTGCAATGCTCTCTTCAGGCGCTAAGCCGGCGATGCGGCCTGATAACGCCGAGGCCGGGCGCAGCGCAGGTGCGGTCATGTTTTGATTGACAGCAGACACCCTGACGCCGGCCAGCTCTTAAAGGGGGAAGGGTCGACTTTGACTGCTGCCACGCCCTGCATACTGGAGCCCTGCAGCTAGGCCTCAATACTGCTGGTGGGCCAAAATAGCGCCTGGAGCCATGGAGAGGGCCCGTGAACGAGCGCAGCGCTTCTCAGAGCATGCTCTGAGGGTGCTGATTAATGGTGTCGAAAACAAAAGAGAGATCTTGTGCCCGGACAGTGGCAAGAAGGCTCCCAGGAGCCAGTACAGGAAAGCCTGGAGGGAAATCGCCCACAGGGTGTCAGCCACCAGCGATGTCCCCAGGAGTGCGGACCAATGCCGCAAGAAGTACAACGACCTCACTCGGATGGTGAAGGTGAGTACCCTTTCCAGTGTCCTCCTCATCCTTGCATGTGCACCTCACATTATGGGCAAAGGGACCTCAAAGGACTAATGGGCAGCCCTCCTCCCGCAGCAATGGCACTGGCATGATCATCAATAGCACTTTCTGCACTTAACACACTGGCCAAGCTATTCGACCATGGGAGGCAGTGCACACAGCAACAGGGCACCACACTGGCCAAGCTATTCGACCATGGGAGGCAGTGCACACAGCAACAGGGCACCACACTGGCCAAGCTATTCGACCATGGGAGGCAGTGCACACAGCAACAGGGCACCACACTGGCCAAGCTAGTCGACCATGGGAGGCAGTGCACACAGCAACAGGGCACCACACTGTACTTAGAGGCCGTCCTTTCTCTTGCAGGCCAAGCTGGCGCGGAATTTGAGGAGCCAGTCTGTCACCGGTGGAGGCCGTCCCGAGTACCAGGCGCTCAGTGAGCTGGAGGAGAGTGTGGCTCGACTCATGCGTGCCCGGGTGACTGGCCCTGTTGCGATCGGAGATGCGGACCCTGTACTGGGACCCACTGGTAAGGACATGACCGGTTGGACCTCTGTCGTTGCCCTTGCGCTTCAGATCTACATCCTTTCGCACTGACCGACAAATGCGCATAATGCCACCACTCAGGCCTCCCTCGCTGACGCCCTGTCCTCACTCTAAAGCTACTCTTGTGCCTTCCTGCTTTCAGCTGGTGAGGAGGAGGTGGTCCCTGAAGCTCAGAGTGCCAGGCCCTTGGAGGAGGAGGACGACGAGGACCAGGATAAAGGCGGCACATCGGGGGAACCCTCATCCGCGCCAGGGGATGGCAATGGAGGGGAGACGTCTGGCCTGCAGGAGAGCCAGGGGGAAGTGTTGCAGGGGAGGGCAGATCCTGGGCCCAGTGGGCTCGAGGCACGCGGGAAGGGTCCGGCAGCACGCCGGCCTTCTCCCCAGAGGGGGGAGGTGTTGCAGGGGAGGGCAGATCCTGGGCCCAGTGGGCTCGAGGCACGCGGGAAGGGTCGGCCAGCTCGGCGGCCTTCTCCCCAGAGGGAGAGTCCGCCCTCCAGTCCGGAGACGGTCCTCGCCCAGGAGGTGCGCCTCCTTGATGAGATGTCGGCGGCGTCTGAGCGGCGCCACCAGGAGTTCATGGGGGTTGTGCAACAGATGCCTCAGGCCATTGAGTCCCTGGCTCATAGTGTGGTCGCTTTCGGGGAATCACAGGCCAGGGGGGTCGAACAACTCGCGGCAGCGCACGACAGGGGTGTCCAGCAACTCGCGGCAGCCCAGGACGCGACTCGCGAGATGAGTGGTGCCGTCCAGACACTGGCAGAGCTGATGCGGGCACATACCAGGGCAGTTCGGGCACTCACTTCTGCCACACTCGCTGTGGCGCGGAAGCATCGCCAGGGCACCCGCCGCCCTGCTGCAGCACAGCGGTCTGGCCTCCACCAGATTGCTGCGCTTGCTGCACTGCCAGCCCGGCCGAGTGCCAGTGTCTCTGGCGAGCAGCGCGCGCCTGCCATCAGCCAGCTTGCCCCCATTGGTGCAGCCGACACTGCCACTCCCCCAGCCAAGGTGCGACGAGCTGCTGCTGAGACTGATGCTGGCCAGCCACAGCTGCAGCAGTCAGCAGCCGGCCCCTCCCGGGCCGGGCCTCGTCTAGGCCGACCCCCAAGGGCATCTGCCGACACGCATTGTGGCCCTCATGAGCCTTCCCCCTGCCTTGCCACACCCGCAGGGCCCAGGTTGAGGCGGAGCAGCAGGTCGGGCAGGGGCCAGAGAAGCCTGTCTAAGGACTCGCCCTCTCGGCACACCCATTAGAGTGTGGTGAAAGCGGTTTTTTTTATATTGGGGGGCTTGTGTTCTGGGGGGGCATTATTTTGGTAAGGCCGAGGATCAAGGCATTTTTTGTTTTTATGGGGGTGTTTGTGTTGTGGAGGGGGGGGCTTATTTTTGTAAGGCCGATGATGAAGGCCATTTGGATGGGCAAGTTTTGTTAGTCCTCCCCAGGTTTTGGGAATGACAGATGTTTTTGACTGTTTTTTGGGGGTCTTGTCTGTTTTTCTGTTTCATGTGGGAAGGGCTCTGAGTTTGTGAAATAAAGCTTTTTATTTATTCAGCATGTCCAGGTGTCATGTTTGAAGTGGTTGTTGCGTTAACCGGCTGAGGGCTTGCGGTGCGGCTGCCTTCAGGTGCGTTCATTGCCACAGCCCATTCCCTGACAGGGGGCCTAGAAGTGTCGATCAATAAGCCCCCGGCGGACGGCCCTTGGACCTTGTGGCTCCCTCCTGGGCTGGTACTCCTCCTCCTCCTCCTCCTCCTCATGGTCCTCCTGCTCGTCCTCCTGAGGTGGTGGTGCAATGTCAGGTGGCAGTGCCTGAGTCCTGCGGATAGCCAGGTTGTGCAGCATGCAGCACACGGCGACGAACTGGGAGACTCTATCCGGCGAATACTGTAGAGATCCGCCGGAACGATCCAGGCAGCGGAACCGTTGCTTGAGGACGCCTATCGTTTGCTCTATGATGTTCCTTGTGGCTTGATGGCTTTCGTTGTATGCCTCCTCCGCTGGGGTCCTGGGCGCGCGGAGCGGGGTCATGAGCCATGTACACAAAGGGTAGCCCTTGTCCCCGATAAGCCATCCCCTTGGTGGAGGCTGTGCCTCGAACATGTCAGCCACAGTAGTCTGGCGCAGGATAAATGCATCGTGGCTGCTTCCTGGGAAGCGGGCATTGACAGCTAGGATGCGCTGCCTGTGGTCACACACCAGCTGTACATTTAGGGAATGGTAGCCCTTCCGGTTGCGGTAATCCTCGGCATTGTGGATAGGTGCCCGCATAGCCACATGCGTGCAGTCAATGGCGCCCTGCACCATGGGGAAGCGCGCGATCCTGGCAAATCCGACTGCACGCTGCTCCTGCCTCTGTCGGGTCATGGGGAAGGAGATGAATTGGTGTCTCCTCGCGAAAAGTGCATCGGTGACCTGCCGGATGCAGCGATGCGCGGCGAACTGGGAGATGTTTGCTATGTCCCCAGCAGCGGCTTGGAAGGAGCCGCTTGCATAAAAGTTCAGAGCCACCGTGACCTTCACTTCCACCGAGAGAGACGTCCTGCACATCAGCTGTGGACGCAGATCTCTGTGAAGCAGCTGGCAGATCTCTGCAACCACCTCCCTTCTGAAGCGCAGCCTCTTAACACAATGCGCTGCAGTCATGGTGAGATAGGACACCTGCTGCCGGTATTGCCTGAGTGGGTAAGGCCTACGTTGCCGACGCCTGATGGCCCCTCTGCGTCTAGGCATGGCTGGCCCTCTCTCACAGCGTCTGCGAGCCCTTCGCACATAATGCTGCAACTGAGGGTTGGACCCCCATACAGCCCCCATAATAAAGTTGAAAACAGTGAAATCAAATGTCAAAGCACTGGCCAGAAGCCAAAAATACCTCTCCTATGTTGTCCCAAATCAGTAAGCTCTGTCCCTTGGTCTCTGTCCAGAAATCCAAAGCAGTAAAGTCATTGCAGCAAAATGGCTGGGCTTTATAGGTCAGTGTAAGTGCCCTTTAATTAGCACTCCCCGAGGCCCACAGGGCCTCTGTTGCGTTCCATTTCACAGTTCTTAGCAGCGCCACGCCCGCATTGGGCGGGCGCCACTGAATTTCCGGTTTGGGGCGCACAAACAGCGTTGCACGACGAGATGACGTCATAAGCTGCGCGCGCAGCTGAGCGGGCGCAAACACTTTGCGCCGGTGCTAAATGTCAACTGAATTTGGGCGTTGGCGCAGATCGGTCTGCGCCCGGGCGCTAAGTGCCTAGCGCTGGAAATATACCCCTCTTATGGCGTTACCGGCTGGCGCAACCAACTGAATTATTTGTTTATGTACAGCATCCGTGTAATTATTTATCCACTGAACCACGGATCTAACAGTGGCGACGAGTGCTGATGCGAATCTACCTGCAACATAAAAAAATAAAATAAAATAGTCGAGTCCAGGAACACGGGCGTCGACCGCGAGCAACCGCCCAGCAGTCAGGCAGAGATCCAACTTCGCTGGGGAGGCTGTGGAGAGCCGGGCTTGGTTCCCCAGCCACAACGAGCAGTAAGAGACCGACGACAGGTCCAGAGCAGACCCTTCCCATTCAGCGGCGGCTGGAGCCGACCGACGGCAGAGAGAGAGAGCTGGGCAGCGTCGACGGGGTAAGAAAGAGGGTGAAGAGAGCAGGGCGCAGCCGGGGGTTGATCACCAAGCGGCGTCGAGGAAAAATACTGCAAACCGGAGAGAGACAGGGTAAGAAACAGCCGGGTTCTAGACTGAGCGGCATCGACAAATATCAAGAGAAGAACGTGCAGAGCACAGCCAGGGATCACGGGCTGATCAGGGTCCGCAGGGTGAAGCAAGGGGAGACGCCATTGAGCCGCGGAGCAGCAGGGAGAGCGCGGGAGGCGCCATTGAGCCGCGGAGAAGAAGGAAGAGCACGGGAGACGCCATTTTGCGAAGCCGCAGCGGAGAAGACGGGCGAGCGCGGGAAGGAAGGAAAGTGCGGGAGATGCCATTTTGTGCCAGCGGAGAAGAAGGGAAAGCACGGGAGGTGCCATTGGGGATAGTTAACGCACAACCAAGGATGCTGAAGAGTGGCAGTACCTCTATGTTCGACAATGAAGTCGAAGATTGGGCGACATATGTGGAACGTATTGAGGTGTACTGCAGGGCGAATGAAGTGCCAGATGCTAATAAAGCACTGGTTCTGTTAAATTCCATGGGTGCAAAAACTTATGGGTTACTGCGAAATCTAATAACCCCAGAGAAACCGGTAAACAAGAATTTTGAAAGCATAGTAGAAATCCTACAGGACCACTTAAACGCCACACCGCTGCTGATAGCAGAACGATTTAAGTTCCATAAAAGGAACCAACACAAAGACGAAAGCAATGCTGAGTACCTAACGGAACTGCGCAAGCTATCGAAATACTGCCAGTTTAGAGCGGGACTAGCAGACACGTTAAGGGACAAGTTTGTGTGTGGGCTACAAAGTGAAGGAACCCAGAAATGGCTTCTATCAGAAAAGGACCTTACGCTGGACAAAGCTTTCAGTATGGCAGTATCACACGAAGCAGCCGCAAGGGGTGCTGCAGAGATACAACGGAGACCGCAAGAATATGGCACCAACGAAATGACCTATGGAACAGGGAAGTGCTATCGCTGCGGCAGAACAACACATGACCAGAAAGATTGTTGGTTCAAGGACCAAGTGTGCAGACAGTGTGGGAAAGCAGGACACATAGCAAGAGTCTGCAGGTCTGGGAAGAAAACCAACAGTAAGAAATCTCCACAGGAGAAGTACAAAAAGGTACACCAGGTGATGGACAGTGGTTCAGACGAACAGAAAAGTGACACAGACTCCGGAAGCAAGGAGCTGGGTTGTCTGAAACTACATAATGTAACCGAAATGGTGGATCACCAGACTATCTGGGTTACACTCAAGATAGACGGAGTCCAAGTGGAAATGGAATTGGACACAGGGTCAGCTCTAACAGTCATAAATCAAAGAGACTACAAGCGGCTATTTTCACACATACCCTTGAAAGCTATAGAGATTGTCTTGAAGACGGATACGGGGCAAAAAGTCTACCCCAAAGGAAAAATAAGGGTGAAAGGGACATATAAAGGTCAGGAAATACCTAAAATGGACATAGATGTATTGCCAAATGGAGGACCACCACTGCTAGGACGTGAATGGATCCGGAAGATACATTTAGATTGGCATTCCATACAGGCACTGAAGGTGGAGGCCAAAAAGGATGACGACGTCACACCTGGACGACTGTCAAAAATGCTAACTGATGCAAAAGAAGTGTTCCAGGAGGGACTAGGAACGCTAAAAGGAATAACAGCAACAATTAAAATAGAGGATAATGCAAGCGCAAAGTTTCTGAAGGCCAGACCAGTGCCTTATGCAATCAGACCAGCGGTTGAAGCAGAGCTGGAAGGGTTGGAACGTTCAGGAATACTGTCCAAAGTGGACTGGAGCGAGTGGGCTACACCCATCATTCCTGTAATGAAGAGGTCGTTGAGTAATACATCTGGGGAACCAAAGAAGGTCCGCATCTGTGGGGATTTTAAGGTGACAGTGAACCCAGTCCTTCACATGGTGCAATATCCGCTTCCATGAATTGAGGATATTTTTGCCTCGCTATCTGGTGGTAAACGCTTCACCAAAATTGATCTAGCCCAGGCGTACTTGCAAATGGAGGCAGAAGAAGCTTCGAAACATTACCTTACGATCAACACCCATAAAGGTCTCTATCAATGCAACCGGCTGGTGTTTGGAGTAGCCTCGGCTCCGGCTATCTGGCAAAGGGCGATGGATCAGGCCCTGCAAGAGATTCCAGGGACCGAGTGTTATTTGGATGACATCTTGGTCACGGGAGAAAATGACGGTGATCACCTCGCTAACTTGGAGAAGGTGCTCGCCAGATTAAAGGAATATGGGCTACGAGCTAATCGCCACAGGTGCGAGTTTTTCCAGAAACAGATCTCGTATTGCAGCCACGTCATCGATGAAGAGGGGTTACATAAGTCCCCTGACAAGATTGAGACAGTAGTCAAGGCTCCAGCACCGGAAAATGTGTCACAACTGAAGTCGTTCCTCGGGCTGGTAAACTATTACCACAAGTTCTTACCAAATTTGTCTACAGTATTACACCCGCTGAACACCCTACTGCAAACAGGGGTACCATGGAAGTGGGATGACGAACGTAGACAAGCTTTCCAGAAGTGTAAAGAATTGATCACATCAAAAGAGGTGTTGGCCCATTTCAACCCAGCACTACCAATTTGTTTGGCATCTGATGCATCACCCTACGGCATTGGAACGGTGCTGTCGCACAAATTCCCAGACGGGTTGGAGAGGCCAGTAGCCTTTGCGTCTCGGTCACTAACCTCAGCCGAGCGCAACTACGCCCAGATTGATAGGGAGGCCCTCAGCCTAGTATGGGGAGTAAAAAAATTCAACCATTATCTGCATGGGCAGAAGTTGACCTTGCTGACTGACCACCAACCACTTGTCTCCATCTTTAATCCTAAGAAGGGCGTGCCAGTAATGACTGCACAGCGGTTACAAAGATGGTCCCTGTTTCTAGGGGCGACTCAATATGAAATAGAATATAAAGGCACGAAACAGCATGGGAACGCTGATGGGCTATCGTGCCTGCCACTGCCTACGGTGGAGGAAGCACCAGCAGTGGACCCTATCGAGATATTTTATTCGTCGATAATTGAACGATTGCCAGTAACAAACGCGGATATAGAGAAGGAGACCCGCAATGATCCGACGCTGTCACGGGTATATGAATTGACAGTGAGGGGATGGCCAACACATGGCGACTCACTGTTGCCAGCATTCTCATCCAGAAGAGAACAGCTGTCAGTATGCCAGGGGACAGTGATGTGTGGATCCAGAGTGGTGATTCCACCCAAGTTAAGGGAGAGAGTGCTAAAGGAGCTACATGAAGGTCATCTGGGGGGAGTGAAAATGAAAAGCCTTGCTAGGGCTTATGTGTGGTGGCCGGGAATCGATCAACAAATCGAAGACCTAACTAAGAGCTGCTTAGGATGCCAGAAGTTCCAAAATGCACCACCACATACCCCTCTACACCCATGGGAGTGGCCCTCCTCTTCATGGCAACGGGTGCACATTGATTTCGCTGGTCCATTCATGGACTCAATGTTCTTAATTGCAGTGGATGCTCATTCAAAGTGGCCTGAGGTGATAAAGATGTCTTCAACCACTACAGAGAAAACGATTGCAGTCCTACGGACCATATTTGCCAGAAACGGTTTGCCAGAGCTCTGATAATGGACCACAGTTTGTGTCCGACGAGTTCCAAAAATTCATGAAAAGGAATGGGGTAAGGCATTACACATCCGCCCCGTATCCTCCAGCCACCAATGGATTGGCTGAGAGGTTTGTACAAACCTTTAAGAAGGCGATAAAGGTCATGTGCGATGAGGAAATTCCACTACAGCATAAGATGGACAATTTCTTATTAGCCTACCAAAACGCGACACATGCAGTTACCAACCAGACCCCGGCCATGATGTTCTTTAACCGAAGGTTGAGATCTCGTCTGGACTTGCTCAGACCAAATGTGCGAAGAAATGTTGAGGACAAACAAATCCAGCACATCAATGAGTAGCCGACAAGGAGCTTCAATGTAGGGCAACCAGTCTTGGCCCGTGACTATCGAACAGAGAAGTGGCAACCCGGAACGATATGTACAAGGCAGGGGCCATTAATGTACACAGTGGATGTCGGGGAGAACATTGTTAGACGCCACGTCGATCAGATCTTAGCGTCACAGGAAGGCATCAACCCCATGTCTCGAGTACCTGGGGATGAACCCGACATACCGGTAGCATCTACTTCAGACCCAGTAGCAGTGGAACCCGATGAACTACCCGATGAAAAGGGGTCAGAATCGCCTCTGCACCAAGAACAAGAACCTCCGGAAAGGCACTATCCTGAAAGGGTCAGGAAGCCGCCCCAAAGACTGAATCTATAAATGGACTTTTGTTATTGAATGTACATGTAAAAATGTAATTGTTATTTGAATATTAAGGGGGTATTATTAATCTAAAAAGGGAGGAATTGTAGTGTATGTGCTTTAAGTCAGAACTACTTTTTACAGCCCCTGTATACTGTAGTACCGGCAGTGACCACACTGGTATATAAGTTGTGCGCATGCCTCTGTACCCCAGTCTAGAGATGACCCTCCTCCAGTAAAGACCTGTTATTTGTTTATGTACAGCATCCGTGTAATTATTTATCCACTGAACCACGGATCTAACAGATGTCATTTGAGTGTGCAACGCCTTTTGGGCGCCCCGGACCGGAAATTCAGTGGCGCCCCCCTCCGTAGCACCTGCCGCTAATAGTGACAGCTTACCTGGAACCTTACCAAGTCGCTCTCGGGCTAGAGGAGCATTATTTAAAGGGGACTGGTGTGGTTTAAAAGCGGCAGCCATTTTTGGAGCACAACTTCCTCGAGAGCTACAAAGAGTTGCTGAGCTGCACACTGAGAGCCATTTGACCACTGAGCCAATGCAGGCAGACGATCTTCAGCCTTCTGACCATCACCTTGCTGTTGGTGAGCCTTGACAACGGGGAACCTTCCTATGGACACTTATTATGGGGGCTGCATTGGAGGGGAACGTCCTGCTGCTGAATCATCTGGAAAGGGCACTGAGATGCTGGGAGAGGGGGGCGGGCATGGCCAGATGTAGGAGGGCCAACAGACGTCGCCACAGCAGACCTTACGCTGGCAGGGTTTTCCGACAGCAGTTTTCCTACATGAACATGCCGGGGGAGCAGTGTGTCAGAAGGCTGCGATTTAGAAAGAAGGTGGTGACTGAGCTGTGCCAGCTGCTTCAGCCAGATCTGCAGCCTCAGATAAGGTGCAGGACATCTCTGTCGGTGGCTGAGAAGATGCCTGCTGGCCTGAACTTCTACGCGAGCGGCTCTTCTCAGGCTGTGCGTCAGAGGCTGATCAGAAGTAGCTTCTAGGCCCCTCTCAAGGAATGCATGCTGCCATTCCAAGAACAGGAATGGAACCGGTCTGATACCCCCAAGCCTGTGAAGGGCAAGATGCATGTAAATAGCAGGCATGGCCATTGTAAATGAAGAAAGTGTTTCATTACACAAAATGTGATTCCTTCAAACATGAGAAAGCTATGGCAACAGAAAGCAAAACTAATACACTGACACATAACTGCGTCTCACACCCGGGAGACTATCCAAAACATAAATCACATTCCGACCATCTTCCTTGGCCTTGATTCCACTGCGCCAACCAAAACACCCAATGCCCCATCAGTGAGGCGTTCCGCCCTCTGCCTCACCCTTTCCATGTCTTGCTAGGCTGGTGCGCCACAGGTAGGCTCCCACCGCTTTGAAGGCCTACAAGGCAGTGAGTGTGTCTGGTGATGCAAATTGACCTGCCCCTTTAAGAGCTGGCCGGCGCCAGTGTGTCTCAGGGAAAGTGATTATTGACAGCACCTTCACTGCGCCCCGCCGCCGCGAAATTGGGTTGCGCCACCGGGTTAGCGCCTTTAGAGTAGCGTGCAGCGCCTGATTTAGCGCCGCAATCACCTTTAGGGGCGCTGCAACCCAATATCACGCTAGGTGGCGCTAAATTGCGCCTGGCGCTAAACTTTGCGCATCGCCAGGACTAGCACCCCAAATGCGGCTATACCGAATTTCTAGGCCATACATATGTTTAACTGCTTTGACCTGCATGAGTGTGGAAGAAGAAAACAGTTAGTAGGAATGATTTCTTTAATGTAATACCTTTAAGTTTTATCTAATTTGGGAAATGGCTAAGTATAGCGTGATCAAGTGCCCCTTCTCTCACGATGGCCAACACTTGCATCAACCGTTTATGTTCTCAATACCAATTCAGTTCAGTCAACCGAAGGGAGTTCAGCACACTTTTATTGCTAGATTCACCAAACAAAATACACTTTCTTCAAACTGTCCCCTATCCTGACAGTCTGGCCCTAATCAAAAACCTTGTTTTATATAACTCCTCTGCTTGTTTAATTCGGGACACCTGCAATCGCTTATTTTGGAGCTTAGATGGTTGCCACCATCCACTCCTCATGGTTCTAGTACCCTATATTTTCTGGAGTAGATGTACACTTCATCACAATGGCTATACAACTGTATCATATCACAGCATCTTAGTTAGTACATGGTTGTACACCAATATTATTTTGGATACATGGACAAGTTAATTTTAACAAACTGTTGGTGTATTCAAGAAATAATAGTTGACTCTTGGTAGAGGGCTCAAGGCATTGGTCATTAGTGCCTTGGACATGGGGTGGCATATCTCAGTACAAGTACAGAGATGCACCCATCCTGGAACTCTGCCACTGTACCAAAGTTTGCGGGGTTAGGGGGAGGTCCCACAATTTATATGCACACCTGGGGAGGAAATCTGTTGAAGAAGTCAGAAAGTATGGTGGAGGAGTGCTGGGCTGGGAGGGTGGGTTGGCTGCCAGATTCCCAATCTCGGAAGAAAGGGGATAGCGTTAAAGAAATTGATAGCCAAATTTTTGAGGGTACAGGCTTTGATCCCAGCCTAGGCTCCAAGTGGGACCCACATGCACAGTTGGCTGGAAGTATATCTGATTAGACATCATTCTGGGCCCTTCTGAAGGCCGGAACGTTGTGGAATTTCAGAATCCATATGTTTTGGTGTACAAAAGTATATTATATGTACTACCTGCTAAATTGGCAAATTTTATTAAAAGTTAAGTTCTTAAAAAAATTGGTTTTCTAGATGCCTTATCAAAGATTTCAAAAATATCACAGCATATTTATGGAAAAGCAATCACTGTCAATATATAATTAATACAGATACTTCGGTCATATTTACAATAACTGAAAATGTCACTTTTTACATGCTGAAAATTGCCAACAGTATTTTGGGCTATAAAGGATTCAAAGTATGAATTGAATACGAGACCACATCTGCAGTATTTAATTAGTGTCCTGAAGTAATTTTTTGCCAAGCACATCCAAGGCTACCAACATTTATATATATTGGATGTCTGGCAGATAGGGAAATATCAATGAATATTTATAGGTGCCTTGGCCTTATAATAAGGAAGCAACAAAGACACTCATGAGATGTGACGGCCTGACCATGAGCTGAATATTTATGGTATTCAACAAGTCTCTGTTCAATTTCTGTAATTTATATTTTTCATATATTTTTATGTTTAAAAAGGTTTCAGACTATGACCATATGCGAATGGAAGCCTGATGTCCAATTTTTATTGGTCTCATCACAGTCGGGAATCTTTCAGAAATTCTGTAATTTTACTGCAGCTCAGACTTATTGGATTCGTTTTTGTCATTGGGGTGGGCTGGGGTCGTGTCATCCGCTTTTCGTGTTATCCACCCGATTCCAAATCGATGTGGGAGAATGATGCGATTTTCACTGAATTGGGCAATTGAGTTCCAGCGTGTGGGAACCCATGGCCCAATTAGTTTTTTCAGTCTGAAACTCGCCTCCGATGACGTCATCATTGCGGCTGCATTTCAGGTCTGCAAGAAGCCTTGCTTCTTCTGCAGACTGCCAACATTTTGGCCTTTGCTGTGGGAGGGACCTGGAGGCAATATGAGCAGTGGGAGAGCTAAGTCTGCTCCCAGATTTGATGACATCACCCTGCAAGTTTTGGTGGAGGGAGCAAGAGCTAATAAGGAGTTGCTCTTCAGGGAGGAAGAAGCCTCCCCAGCAGACGAAGGCTGTGTGGATCCAGGTGGCCCAGGAGGTCAACTCGTTGTCCCTGATCCGCAGAACCTGACTTCAGTGCAGGAAGAGGTTTCATGACTTTCAGCGCACTGGAAAAGTGAGTATGACTTTCCCATCACCATCATTCTGATCCCCATTGCCCCTCCTCACCAGCACTCAGCTTTAGCAACCTCTTCCTCCACATCTCACTTGGCACTGACAAACATGCACCCTTACCCATTCCCTCTCTCTCTGTGCTCACATTCACCAAACTATTCAACTATGCAGCCCTCACACTCCCTAACACTGTGATGCTATGAAAACAACTTACAAAACACATGGAGGGCCCTTGGTCTTGCCACCTCACTCCATCTTTGTCTCCTTCTAAGCATCTATGCTATGGATTCTCTACACTCACTCCTTCATTCTCACTCAAACTCCACTTGTCTCCCTCATTGCAGGAAAAGAGAGCTCACAATAAGAGGGAAAGAGTGAGGACAGGAGGAGGGCCACCCTCAGTAGCCCACCTCACCCCTTGGGAGGAGGTGGTCCTGGAGATTGTGGGACTCGAGGACGATGCGCAAGTGGGGGACGGACAGACGGGTGCATCAGAGAAAGCTGGTGACAGAATAGATTTTCATCTCTCTCACTGACATTGCATGAGTCGCTGATAATGATTCTGAAGCTCTAACAGATGGACTTATGATCATCTGCAATATGCAATGTGCATGTTGTATTGTTTTCTATGTGGGTTCAATGACGACACATTCATGAAAGAGAATGGCCTAGAAATTCAGTTGGGCGCGGCAGCCGTTAGCGCCATAGGAGGAGTAGATTTCGAGCGCTAGGCGCTTAGCGGCCGGGCGCAGCGCGATCTGCGCCTCGCCCCAACTTCAGTACACATTTAGCGCCGGTGCAAAGTCTTAGCGCGCGCCCTGCTGCGCGCGCAGATCATGACGTCATTTGCTAGTGCAACGCCTTTTGTGCGCCCCGAACCGGAACTTCACTCGCTCCGGCCCATTGTGCGCCGGGCGGCCCGAGCGACTGTGAAGTGGAACGGTACACAGCCCAGCCGGGCCGCGGGGAGTGCAAATTAAAGGGCACTTACCCAGCAGTATAAAGGCCAGCCATTTTGCAGCATTCACTGTTGTGCAACGGTTTTTTGGACAGAGACCAAGGAGGAGAGCTTACTGGTTTGGACCAACACTTGGACAGGTATTTTTGGCTCAGGCCAGAGCTTACCAATTATCTTTGCCTTCATTCAGAGCTCAGTGTTTGCCAGCATATAATGGGGGCTGCATTGGGTGGCAACGCTGAATTTCAGCCTTATGCCAGAAGGGCTTACAGACGCGATGAGAGACTGGCAGCCCTGGCTAGACGCAGAGGGGGCAACAGGCGTCGCCAACTGAGGCCTTACCCATGCAGGGGATACCGCCAGCAGACCTCCTATCTGACCATGTCTGCCGCGATGTGTGTTAGGAGGCTGCGATTCCGAAGGGAGGTGGTTGCAGACATCTGCCGGCTGCTTCAGAGAGATCTGCAGCCACAGCTGATGCGCAGGACGTCTCTGTCGGTGACAGTGAAGGTGACGGTGGCTCTCAACTTCTATGCCTCCGGCTCCTTCCAATCCGCTACTGGGGACATCGCTAACATCTCCCAGTTCGCCGTGCATTGCTGCATCCGCCAGCTGACCGAAGCCCTTTTCAGAAGGAGACATCAATTCATCTCCTTCCCCATGACCCTGGACAAGCAGCAGCAGCGTGCAGTGGGGTTTGCAAGAATAGCGGGCTTCCCCATGGTGCAGGGCGCAATTGACTGCACGCATGTGGCTTTGCGGGCACCTCTTGAGCATGCCGAGGATTACCGCAACCGGAAGGGCGTCCATTCCCTCAATGTACAGCTGGTGTGTGACCACAGGCAGCGCATCCTAGCTGTCAATGCCCGCTTTCCAGGCAGCAGCCACGATGCCTTTATCCTGCGACAGACAACTGTGGCTGACATGTTCCAGGCACAGCCTCCCCCAAGAGGATGGCTTATCGGGGACAAAGGCTATCCTTTGTGTACCTGGCTCATGACCCCGCTCCGCGCGCCCACGACCCCTGCTGAAGAGGCATACAACGAGAGCCATCAAGCGACGAGGAACCTCATAGAACAAACAATCGGCATGCTCAAGCAACGGTTCCGCTGTCTCGATCGCTCCGGGGGAGCCCTCCAGTATTCGCAGGATCGAGTCTCCCAATTCGTCGTCGTTTGCTGCATGCTGCACAACCTGGCTATCCGCAGGACTCAGGCACTGCCACCTCACGTTGGACCACCACCTCAGGAGGAGGAGCAGGAGGAGCATGAGGAGGAGGAGGACGAGGAGTACCAGCCCAGGAGGGAGGCACAAGGTCCAAGGGCCGCCCGTCGGTGGCTTATTGAACGTCACTTCTAGGCCCCCTGTCAGGGAATGGCTTGTGCCAATGATAGAACATGATTGCAGCCGCTCCGCAAGCCCTCAGCCGGTTAAGGCAACAAACACTTCAAAGATCAAACATGGACAATGTGAATAAATAAAATGCTTTATTGTACAAACTCTGGGCCCTTCCCACATGAAAACCAAAAACAGCCGAAACCCCCAAAAAACACCCAAACACATTACTCGCTCCCACAACCTGGAGAGGATTAACAAAATAGGGCAACTAAAATGGCCGTCATTCTCGGCCTTCGTCAAAAACAAACATCACATCATCGGCCTTCAAAAAACAAACATCCAATTCTCGGCCTCAAGAAACAAACACAAATGGCCACACATTCGACTATTTGGCCCGCTAGGGCGATGCCTTGGCCATCTTTGGGTGGCCCCTGCTCGCCCTGCTGCTCCGCCTCAAAGTAAGGCCATTGGCTGCTGCAAGGCTGGGGGCAGGCTCCTGAGGGGCACATGTCGTGACGGCAGATGCCCTTGGGGGTCGGCCTAGTCGAGGTCTGGCCGTCGAGCGGGCGGCTGTTGATTGCTGCAGCTGTGGCTGGCCAGCATCAGTCGCTGCAGCAGCTCCTGGCAGCTCCACTGGGGGACTGGCAGTGGCGGCTGGAGGAATGGCGGCAAGCTGGCGGATGGCAGGCGCTCGCTGGTCGCCTGAGGCACTGGCACTCGCCCGGGCCAGCACTGCAGCATGCGCACCAATCTGCCGAGGGACAGACCGCTGTGCTGCTGCAGCGCGCCGGGTGCCCTGGCGATGCCTGGCTGACACAGCGAGTGTGGCAGCAGTGAGTGCCCATGTTGACCTGTTCACTGACCGCATCAGAGCAGCCAGTGACTGGATGGCACCACTGATCACCTGGCCAGTCGCTGACAGAGCTGCCCCGAATTCCGCCCGACTCGCTGCCTGATCTGCCCGGTATTCCACCCGACTGGTGGCCTCTGAGGGCACGAACTCGGCCACACTCCGAGAGAGGGAATCGATGGACTTAGGCAACCGTGCCACTGCTGCCATGAGCTCCGTGTGCCGGCGCTCCGAGTCCGCGGACAAGTTTTCGAGGCGTTCCATCTCCTCGGCGAAGAGCATCTCCTGACTGGAGGCCGGACTCTCCCTCTGGGGAGAAGGCCGCCGAGCTGGCCGACCCTTCCTGCGTTGCTGGAGGCCGCTGGGCCCAGCAATTGGACTCCCCTCCGACGCTTCCCCCCTCTGGGGAGAAGGCCGCTGAGCTTCCACCCCCCTCCCGCCTTTCTGCAGCCCGCAGGTCCCAGGAGCTCCCCTCCCCTTCGACACTTCCGCCATGCTGCCCTCCAGGGAAGACGTGTCCCCTACATTGGCCTGGGTGGCCGCAGCTGAGGGTTCCCCTGATGGGCCGCCTTCCTCTTGCTCCTCCTCCTGCTCCTCTTCTGAGGGGCTGTCACTGGCAAGTTCAGGGACCTCCTCTTCACCATCTGAAAGCAGGAAGGCACAAGAGTAGCTTTAGAGCGAGGAGAGGGCGTCAGTGCGGGATGCATGAGTGGTGGCATTCAGCGCATTGGTCGGACAGTGGCAAAGGATGTAGATCTGATGCACAAGTGGGACGAGAGAGGTGCAAAAGGTGATGTCCTTACCATTGCTGCCCAGAACAGGGTCGGCATCACCACATGCAACGGGCCCAATCACCCGGCCACCCATGAGGCGCTCCACGCGATGTTGCAGGTCGGTGAGTGGCTGGATATGGGGTCGGCCTCCCCCGGTCGCAGTCCGGCTCTTGCGATTATTCGCCAGCTTGGCCTGCAAGAGAAAGGACGGCCTCTAAGTACAGTGTGTCGCCGTGATCTTGTGTGCACTGCCTCCCATGGTGGAATATCTTGGCCAGTGTGTCGCCATGATCTGGTGTGCACTGCCTCCCATGGTGGAATAGCCTGGCCAGTGTGTCGCCATGATCTGGTGTGCACTGCCTCCCATGGTGGAATAGTCTGGCCAGTGTGTCACCATGATCTGGTGTGCACTGCCTCCCATGGTGGAATAGCTTGGCCAGTGTGTTAAGTGCAGAATGTGCAATTGATGCTCATGCCTGTCCCATAGCTGCTGGATGAAGGCTGGCCATTAGAGCTTTCAGGTCCCTTTGCCCATAATGTGAGGTGCACATGCAAGGATGAGGAGGTCACTGGAAAGGGTACTCACCCTGACAATGCGTGTGAGGTCATTTAACTTTTTGCGGAATTGGGCACCACTCCTGGGGACGTCGCTGTTGGCTGACAGCTTGGTGGCGACATGCCTCCAGGCTCTCCTGTAGACGCGGACCGTCACCTTCTTGCCATTGTCCGGGTACAAAACATGGCACCTCTTCTCCACAGCAGCTAGCAGCACACTCAGATCATGCTCTGAGAAGCGCTGCGCATGTTCACGGGCCTTCTCCGTGTCTTCAGGCGCTATTTGGGTCCAGCAGCAGTGTTCAGGCCTAGCTGGAGGGCTCCACTATCCAGGGCGTGGCAGCAGACACAGTCGACCCTTCCCCCTTACGAGCTGGCCGGCGCCAGGGTGTCTGCTGTCAATCACGAGATGGCCGCACCTGCGCTGCGCCCGGCCTCGGCGCTATCGATCACCACCTCCGGCTTAGCGCCCAAAGAGAGGCGTCCAGCAGCAGTTTTAGCACTCGCCTGAACTCCTAGGGCGAAGCTAATGAATATCGGAGAAGTGGCATCGATTTGGCGGCGGCCGCAAACTTTAGCGGACGCCCCACTTTAGCGTCCCAAAAGTGGCGTCAATGAATTTCTAGGCCAATGTCTTTTAATCTAAAGTATGTTCAACTCAGTTAACAGCATTACAGGAGACACCATCTTAGAGGTCCATCTAAAATGAAACTAAAATTAAACTGCCTCTCTCACATGCCCTCTGCTGGTAAGGCATAAATAATCAAACAGGCAAATATGCTGGTAAGGCATAATAATCAAACAGGCAAATACCATCACTATTTGCTGATATCATTACATCTCCCTTTCTTAAAACAAAAGTATTTTACTTTTATCTAGCAACATGTTTTCTTTGTATTACTCTGCATTTTAACTGTAACACTTAATGAACTTACATTATCATTATCATGATCAAAGTTAGTTAACCTTGTTTTGTGTGTTCACATGAAATATGTAAATACACTACAACTTGAAGAAAGAATAAGATAACATTACTTCCTTCTATAACAATAGTCCTTAAACTTGCTCAATGAGTCTCTCAGGAGGCTTCATGTGTCTTGAGGATTTTCTGATTGATTGTCCTTGAATCTGAGTTGTTGCCTCATATGATGATTTCTCAGCTGTGTGATCAGGTTGTTCAACAGTATCAGTTGTTTGACCTGCTGTGTGATCAAGTTGTTCAACAGTATCAGTCTTTTGACTTGCTGTGGCTGGTCCCATGAGAAGATCTCGATGATTTCTTCGCAGAACAGCACCCTCATCTGTCTGAATGGTGTATGATCTTGGTTGAACTTCACTCAGGACAGTTCCCTTCTGAGTCCATATGTTTGTTTTGTCTTTGAACCTTACTTGGTCACCAGTGTGGAGTTCAGGTAGGCTTTGTGTTCCTCTGTCATAGTAGTACTTTTGCTTTTCTTTCTGTTGTTCTTTGAACTTCCTCACTTTCTCCCCCTCTTTTGTTTTCAGGAGGTTCTCCGGGATGGGTAGGTTTGACCTTAGCAGACGTCCCATAAGGAGTTGGGCTGGTGACATACCACACTCGAGCGGCGTTGTGCGGTATACAAGCATGCTCTGGTAGAAGTCAGTTCCACTGTCTTTTGCCTTGTACATCAGTCTTTTCACTGTCTGGACCGATTTTTCCACTAATCCATTGGACTGTGGAAAGTGAGGACTTGACGTTGTGTGGACAAAGTCCCACTCTTTGGCAAAGTGTCGGAAACTTGCATTGTAAAACTGGGGTCCGTTGTCTGTGAAGACCTCACTTGCCATGCCATGTCTGGAGAATATGGCTTTCATACATGTTATCACAGCACCTGCAGTGGTGGTGTACAGTCTACAAACCTCTGGAAACAGGGAGTAATAGTCTGTGACTACAAGATAGTCCTTCCCTTGACATACGAATAGGTCAGCGCCTACCTTCTGGTAAGGTCTGTCTGGCGCTGGGTATGGCTTTAGTGGTTCTACCGGATTGCTTGCTCGATATTTCAGGCATATTGTGCAGTTTGACACCTCATTTGTCACATCTTGGTTGATTCGTGGCCAGTACATCACCTCTCGTGCACTTTTCTTACACTTTTCGATTCCCAGATGTCCTCCATGGATCCTTTTTAGCATCTCTCTTCTCAGACTCTTTGGGATAACTATTTTACTTCCTTTGTAGATGATGTCTTCGACCAGTGATAGTTCCACCCTGCAGTTCCAGTACTCTGCCATGTCAGATGAGCAGTCTTGCTTCATGTTGGGCCATCCATCCAAGATGCTTTTCCTCAGTCGTCTCAGTGTTTCATCTTTGTTTGTCTCAGTCTTTATGAGCTCCATTTTTGCATCTGCTATGGGCAGTGCATTTGTGATCATGTCCACGTAGGCGTTCACTTTTTCATCCATTTTGGTGTTTGCGGGCTCACTTGGGTCAACAGCTCTGGACAACGTGTCTGCTGTATACATCAGCTTACCCGGTGTGTACGCAACATTCAATGTATAGCATTGCAGCCTGATCATCATTCTTTGTATTCTAAGCGGACAGCTATTTAGTGGCTTTTGGAACAATGCAATTAAGGGCTTATGGTCAGTCTCTACACTGATTGCTTGTCCTGCCACAAACTGGTGAAATCTTTCACAGGCGTATGTGATGCTGAGCAGCTCCTTTTCTATTTGAGCATATCGCGTCTCCGCGTCTGTCATTGAGCGCGATGCATATGCAATAGGTTGCCAGTCATCATATTTTTGCAGAAGAATGGCACCGAGCCCACTCTGTGATGCATCTGATGATATCTTGATGGGTCTCGCTGGGTCATAAAATCTCAGAACTGGTTCCTCTGTGAGCAGTTTCTTAAGATCGCTCCATGATTTCTCATGCTCATGATTCCATTCCCATTCTATGTTCTTTTCAGTTAGTCGTCTCAGTGGCGCCATCTTTTCTGAGAGGTTGGATATGAATTTACCCATATAGCTGATCATTCCATTAAACCTCTGCACGTCCTTTTTGCATTGTGGCTTTGGCATATTCTCAATGGCGGACACCTTTCTGGGATCTGGTCTGATGCCCTCACTGCTAAGGATATCTCCCATGAATGTCAGTTCTGTCACCCCGAGCTGGCATTTCTCTTTATTCAGCTTCAGGTTTGTTTTCCTTGTTGCTTCCAGCACTTTTTTCAGTCTCTCGTCATGCTCAGTTCTCGTGGTTCCCCATATTATGATGTCATCCATTGATGTATCAACTCCCTCCAGGTGCTCATAGATCATATGGATAGTTTTGTGATACACTTCAGGAGCTGAGGCAATGCCAAATGGTAACCTTAGGAATCTGTATCTGCCAAATGGACTGTTGAACGTGCACAGTCTTGAACTTGCCTCGTCCAGTTTCATCTGCCAAAATCCTGATGATGCATCTAACTTGTTGAAATACTTTGCATTTGCAAACTGTGACATGATTTCCTCACGTGTAGGAAGCTTGAAGTGCTCTCTCTTTATTGCTCTGTTTAGATCTCTTGGATCCAGGCAAATTCTGAGCTTTCCATTCTTTTTGTCCACAACGACAAGGGAACTCACCCACTCTGTTGGCTCCTCTATCTTCTGAATCACGTTCAGGCTTTCCATCCTGTCCAACTCTGCCTTCAGTTGCTTTTGAAGAGCAAACGGAACTTTTCTGCATGTATGTATGACCGTTGGCATACTTTTATCTACTCTGATCGTGTGTTCTCCTGGAAGGCAGCCTGGACCCTGAAATAGGTCGTTGTACTCTTTCATGAGTTCATCATAGACTGTCTCTCCTTCGCTTTCCACAACGAGGACTCTCTTTACCAGGTTCAGTCTCTCACAGGCTTTTAAACCTAGTATGGCTTGCACATCCTTTGGCACCACGATTAATGCTAGCGTGTGCTCTCTGTCCTTGTTTGTCACTTTGAGAATGCATCTTCCTTTCACTGGTATATTAGTACCTGAGTATCCTGTCACTTTCACTTTTATTCCATGTATCTTTGGTCTGGGTCTAATTTTCATAAAATCAGTCTCTGATATCACATTAACTTGTGCTCCAGTATCCAATTTAAATGGAATGTGTATGTCATTCACTTTTAGTGTCAACATCCAGTCTCTTTTTTCTTTTTTGTTTTCAGACACAACATCCACATAGAACTCCTCTATCTCGCTTTCATCTACTGCATGGACCTTGCTTTGTTGCGCTTGGTTCTTACAGCAACGGGCATAATGGTTGTTTTTGTTGCAACTATTGTATGTTTTACCATATGCTGGACACTTTTTTGGTGGATGCTGTGTACCGCATCGACTACATGACTTTCGATTGCCCCTTTCATTTTTGTTCGCTGGCCACGCCTCTTTTTTCACATTGGCGCTCATTTTGTTAAACGGTTTGTATCCGTTCTTTCTCACTGCATCCACGTTGCAGCTACTGTCACTGAACAGCTCCTTTGCCTGCAACTTCACAGTCTCTGTAGCCCTACACAGTGCTATGGCTTTTCCCAGGTCTAGATTTTGCTCTCTTAGCAGTCTTTCCCTTAGACCATTATCTGGAATACCACACACCAGTCTGTCTTTTATCAGCGAGTCTGTCAGTCCCCCAAATTCACACGTTTTGCTTCTGTTTCTCAGTTCAGTCACATACTGATCAATAGTCTCACCCGTTTTCTGTACACATATGAAAAATCTGTGCCTCTCAAACGTCACGTTACGTTTAGGCATGCAGTAGGCCTCAAACTGTTCCATTATTTTATCCAACTTCATTTTGTCTCCATCAGCAGCGAATGTGAAGTTATTATACACCTCCAGCGCTTCATCACCCATGACATGTAAGAACACTGACGCTTTCATTTTATCACTTTTCTCGTCAGCTCCGATTGCTGCTAAATACAACTCCAAACGTTGTTTGAACCTCCTCCAATTTTCAGCCACATTACCTGTCAACTGAAGCTTCGCCGGTGGGAGTAAACCTTCCATTTTTCACTTCATTAGCTATTCTCCAATGGTAAGTAACGATGTTCTCTTTTGGCTTGCTAATATGTGGAGAGCTGATTTCACTGGGTAGCATTCTTGCCACTATCTCGTCGAGTGGCTAACTTCAGATTTTTCCTCTTCATCTCTTTCAATCACTTCTGACACCATGTATTGTTTTCTATGTGGATTCAATGATGACACATTCATGAAAGAGAATGTCTTTTAATCTAAAGTATGTTCAACTCAGTTAACAGCATTACAGGAGACACCATCTTAGAGATCCATCTAAAATGAAACTAAAACTAAACTGCCTCTCTCACATGCCCTCTGCTGGTAAGGCATAAATAATCAAACAGGCAAATATGCTGGTAAGGCATAATAATCAAACAGGCAAATACCATCACTATTTGCTGATATCATTACACATGTAACATTGGCCTCACATCTCTGACTCTTTCCTTTACTCCCCCACAGGACCATCGCAAGCACCCGTCCCCACTAGCCAGGTGGAACAGCATGAGCCTCAAGACTCCTCAGAGGAAGCTGCAACCTCTGAGGGTGCAGAGTCAGCAGAATTCAGCGCACCCAGCACCAGCACAGACACTCACACCTCGGTGGGACCTTCAGGACATAGAGTAGTGTTGTCACCTGGTGTATCGCAGCTCACAAGTAATCATCAGCAGATTGTGGAGACAGGGACAGCAGTGGCGAGTCCTAGTCAGAGGGTGCAGGACTCTGCCAGCTCGGCTCAGCTGCATGTCGACCCTCTGCCTCTGCATCCATCCATAAGATCAGCAGTGCTGGAACTCCAGGAACAGATGCAGGAGTCTCTGGCAGGTTTTGTCTCTAGGGTCGCTGCGAGTGTGGAGTGAATGGAGGAGTCCATTGCGAACATGAGCAGAGCCTTTGTGGAGTCATTGGCACATGAACACTTGACCATGGAAATCATGGCAACCTCCATGGAGGTGATAAGTCGCCAGAGTGCAGAAAACATGGTGAGTGTTCTGAATAGAATGACATCTCTGGAGGAGCGATGGTCATCTATTGAACAGAGAAACCAAACCTTCATGGAAGTCCTTCTGAGTAGGACTGCCAGTGCAGATACGGGTTCCCATGGCCCCCCTGATGTGCAGCAAGGTGCTCTCAAGCCACTTGCAAGCGCTGAGGGGGACATGACCCATGAGAGGGAAGTTGGTGGCAGACATCAAGGAAGTGGGGGCTCCTCTCCAAGCGCTCACACTTCCATGCCACTGCAAAGCCCTCGGTCAGAGCCCCACCAGAGTCCACTCCCAACTGAGATCGGCGTCTCAACCCCTGCACAGCCGCAGGAGCAGCAGACCGTTGCCGAGCCCTCACAAGTTCGCAAGCCCAGTGGATGCCCATCAAAGGTGTCGAGACAGGAGCAGCAGGAAAGTGAGTAAGGGGCCTCCACATCTGCTGAAGGCACAGGGGAAGCACCAGGTAGGAGCACGCGTAAGAGAAAGATACTGCACAAATAGTCACAAGGGTAGTCACTTGGGTGAAATTTGATGTTTTCTGTGAAAAAGCCATCAGATGAATAATATAAATAAAAAATCTGATGGCTACTGCTGTAGTTGTGGCGTGTGTCATTTCGCGAATGGACTTTCACATTGAGGGCTTAGGATTACTTGCAATTGTCAGTATGGTGGTCAAATTGTTAGGAATCCGCTGGTTCTTGGCCATTGTCGATGCTTAGGTAAGAAGCTGCATGGCAAAAGTGCTTGATTGGCTAGGCTAAGCAAATTTGGCCAAGATGAGTGCGTTCCTTGCATCCTGGGCAGCAATGTTCTGGCGTACTGCTGCCGCTGGTTGATGAGCCTCTGCAAGATGTTCGTTTTCGCTCTCCTCCTCCTCCTCCTCCTCATCTGAGGAGGATATGTGATGAGCCACTTGGTCCTCAGGAATCTGCAAGCCACAACGCTGTGCCATGTTGTGAAGTGCACAGCAAACCACGATGATTCTGGAGAACCTGGCTGCTGAGTACTGCAGGACTCCAGCTGATCTATCCAGGCATCTGAAGCGCATCTTCAGCAAACCGATGGTTTGCTTGATTATGGCTCTGGTGGACATGTAGCTGGAGTTGTAGCTCTCCTCAGCTTCATTGGATGTGCTCCTCAACGGTGTCATTAGCCACGTCTTCAGGGTATAGCCCTTGTCTCCAAGTAGCCATCTGTTAATTTGGTCTAGCGGACTGAATAGCAGAGGCACACTAGACTGGCGCAGTATGAAGGAGTCATGGCAACTGCCAGGGTACTTGGCAGAAACATGCAAAATTTCCTTCTTGTGGTCACACACCAGCTGAACGTTAAGGGAGTGGAAGCCCTTGTGGTTGACAAAAATACCTGGATTGTGATGGGGTGCCTTAAGGGCGACATGTGTGCAGTCAACAAAGCCCTGCACCCTTGGAAAGCCTGCCAGATTAGCTAATCCAACCGCACACGCCGTGACACTTGTTTGATCCTTGGTGAAACGGATGTGATTGTGCGCGATGGCAAAGAGGGCATCGGTTAGCTGTGTGATGCAAGTATGTGCGGCCGCCTGGGAGATGCCGCTGATGTCTGCTGCTGATCCCTGGAATGAGCCTGAGGCAAAAAAGTTGAGCACGGTGGTGACTTTGATGGCCACTGGTAAGGGTTGTCCACCTGGTCCTCTGGCCTACAGGTCTTGTTGCAGCATTGTGCAGATGTCACCTATTACCTCTGGTGAAAATCGGAGCCGCCATTGGCACTGCTGCTCAGACATGTTGAGGTAGCTGACCCTGTGTCTGTAGACCCTGTTTGGGAGGTAGCTCTTGCACCAACGGGCTTCCATGCACTGGCCCCTTCTGGCCTGTGCATCTTCAGGTGGGTGAGCAGCAGCTTGGCGCTCCAGCTGTTGCTGCTGCTGCTGCTGTTGATGCTGCTATTGTTCCTGGTTCTGCTGCTGCCGCAGCTAGTGTTCATCCTCATCTAATGTCCAGAAGGGAAGGAAATAAATGGTTCCCATGCTTCTGGAATATGCCTCAGTTGAGGAAGCGCTCAGTGAAGGTGGCGAGAGGGGTTTCCCAGGAGGTCACACTGGAGATGGGTATCAGGCTCCAAACTTCCACAGCTGTGGTTATGCCTTCTAAAAGTTTCCCCAGACCTGAGACTACAAAGTACGATAGCAAAATACTGCAGATGTTGGAAATCCGATATAACAACAGAAAATGCTGGAAAAACTCAGCAGGTCAGGCAACATCCGTGGAGAGAAATTTGAGTTGACGTTTCGGGTCGAACCCTTCTTCAAAACTGGAAAGAAAAGAAAATAGATCGAAGGCAGGGCTACGATCGGACAAAAGAAGTGAAAGAAACAAAAGAAATAAATGAGACAATAAAAGGTATACGAAGCTAGATGAGATGGTAATAGGCTGAGATTAGGTGTGAAGTGTACTGGCAGGGCAAGAGATAGCTGCTAGGTGTGAGAGAGAAACAAAAGGAAATGGGGGGGAGGAAAGGAGTGGAAAAACTACAAGAAAAAATGTAATAGGGGCCGAGGTTATGATCTGAAATTGTTGAACTCGATATTAAGTCCGGAAGGCTGCAGAGTGCCTAATCGGAAGATGAGCTGCTGTTCCTTGAGTTTATGTTGAGCTTCCGTGGAACAATACAAGAGGCCAAGGACGGTGAGGTCCAAGTGGGAATGGAGCGGTGAATTAAAATGACAGGCGACCGGAAGCTCGGGGTCACCCTTACGGACTGAACGGAGGTGTTCTGCAAAGCGGTCACCCAATCTGCATTTGGTCTCCCCAATGTAGAGGAGACCGCATCGTGAGCAGCGAATGCAGTATACTAGATTGCGAGAATTACAAGTAAATCGCTGTTTCACCTGGAAGGGGTGTTTGGGGCCCTCGACAGTGGGAAGGGGGGAGGTATAGGGGCAGGTGTTACATCTCCTCCGCTTGCACGGGAAGGTGCCAGGTGAAGGGGAAGGGCTGTTTGGGGTGATAGAGGAGTGGACTAGGGTGTCTCGGAGGGAGTGGCCCCTACGGAATGCTGAAAGGGGAGGGGAGGGGAAGATACGTTTGGTGGTGGGATCACTTTGGAGGTAGCGGAAATGCCGGAGGATGATCCGTTAAATGTGGAGGCTGGTGGGGTGAAAGGTGAGGACAAGGGGAACCCTATCGTGGTTCCGGGAGGGAGGAGCAGGGGTGAGGGCAGAAGTGCGGGAGATAGAACTGACATGGTCGAGGGCAGTGTCAACCACGGTAGAGGGGAGCCCTCGGTTGCGGAAAAAGGAAGACATGTCTGAAGCACTGGTGTGGAAGGTAGCATCGTCGGAGCAGATAAGGCGGAGACGGAGAAACTGGGAGAATGAAATAGAGTCCTTACAGGAAGCCGGGTGGGAGGAAGTGTAGTCCAGGTAGCTGTGGGAGTCAGTGGGCTTGTAGTGAATATTGGTCGATAACCTATCCCCAGAGATGGAGACGGACTCAATATCGAGTTCAACAATTTCAGATCATAACCTCGGCCCCTATTACATTTTTTCTTGTAGTTTTTCCACTCCTTCCCCCCCCCTTTCCTGTTGTTTGTCTCTCACACCTGGCAGCTATCTCTTGCCCTGCCAGTACACTTCACACCTAATCTCAGCCTATTACCATCTCATCTAGCTTCGTATACCTTTTATTGTCTCGTTTAGATCTTTTGTTTCTTTCACTTCTTTTGTCCGATCGCAGCCCTGCCTTCGATCTATTTTCTTTTCTTTCCAGTTTTGAAGAAGGGTTCGACCCGAAACATCAACTCAAATTTCTCTCCACGGATGTTGCCTGACCTGCTGAGTTTTTCCAGCATTTTCTGTTGTTATTTCCTGAGACTACAAAGTCCTGCCACCTGCAAATGATGGCTGATCAAATCTCCTCTTTAATGGTTGAGCTGCAGCTGATAGTCAGCAATCCAATTGTGCTTCCGCCAGGTTTCACCTTCGTGTTTCAGAACAGGCATGTTGCACGTGGGAAAAGGGTTAAAATCGCTAAGGCCTTTCAAAAAAATCAAATCAAATCAAATCAACTTTTATTGTCATTATTAGTGCACAAGTGCAGTACAACGAAATGTAGGCTTGCGGCTCCCGAGAGTGTACAATTTGGATTAGGACACTTAAACATTTCAACATACATTTGTACATATATATTAGCATAAATATGACCATAATAAAGTGCATCGGCAGATGTGCAGGCTTTAGTGTTTATTTGTGGAGTTCAGTAGGATGACAGCCCTGGGAAAGAAGCTGTTCCTAAATCTGGTCGTACGGGTGCGAATGCATCTGTAGCGTCTTCCAGATGGTAGGAGGGCGAACAGACTGTGGCTGGGGTGGGTAGGGTCTTTGATGATGGACCGTGCCCTCCGTAGGCAGCGTTTCTGATATATATGTTCTATGGTCGGTAGCCGGGTGCCGGTAATGCATTGGGCAGTTTTGACTACCCGCTGCAGGGCTTTCCGGTCATGGGAGCTACAGCTGCCGTACCATACCGTGATACAGTTTGTCAGGATGCTCTCTATAGTGCAGCGGTAGAAGTTAGAGAGGATCGGGGGTGACAGATTACATCCCTTCAGCCTCCTCAAGAAATATAGGCGCTGCTGGGCCTTCTTCACCAGAGAGGAGGTGTTGAGGGACCAGGAGAGGTCTTCCGTGATGTGGACTCCGAGGAACTTAAAGCTTAAAAAAATGGCATTATAGAGGCAATTTAGTGCTTGTTAAGGGCCTTAACGGCCTATCCCACCTCTTGGAGGCGGGTCGGAGACGGGACCATTAGACACGAATTAATGAAAATTGCTTGGAGGCGGGATGGAGTTGGGGTTGGGCCCCCACGCCAGTTTTTGCAATTTCCCCACACGCTTCCAATCCCGCCTCCACAGCCCAATGAAAATCCTGCCCTTGCAATCTGGATTGTGAAGATCGCTTTCCAACCACCATTGAACTTGCTAGATAAGGCTTATTACATGTTACCATGCAATCTTGTGTACAGCAATTGTTTTTTATATATTTTACCTGGTTATAACCATGATTGTTACTGTTTCAGCCACATACATTAAAAAAAAGTTCTAATTTTCAGGGGAGATGTTATTGAAGACAAGCGATACATAACTGAAATGAAGCTTTATCCTTTTCCAAGATAGCTATTGTAATTGGTAATTATAACATTTGTGGATGCAGCTTCTAGGGCTGACTCCTTGTGTCATCGTTATCAGTCATTGTAATCATGTTAGCAACTGGCTGATTAATCCAGATAGAGATCCTATTTATTTAAATGTCAGGCTTCAGAGGAGTTGTCTGCTTACGATAGGTTGCTTTTTCAATCAGGTCTTCCAGAAGGTAATAAGTAAATATAAACATACACACCTATATTTAACCAAAAGAATATTCACCACTTTTTGTAACATGTTAGCTCCCCTACTGGCTAAGCGGGCAAATGCATTGCCATACACACCAGAAAGATGCCAATTTCAATCCCCAATTTATGTCATTAGGTGATCTCAGCTGGGATATCACTATGGAAATCACAATTGGCCACAACATCCCTGGGCTTGAGAGAAAAATCATTGTGTGTGTTTGTGCTGTGCGTGAGTGGGGTGATGTGGGTGGTGTGTGTGTGTGATGGTGGGTCAGCCACTGAGGCTTCATGATGGAGAATATTTACCATCAAATGAGTCTTCCAATCTTCACTTTTTAGGCTCATACATGAAGAAATGCTCTCTAACTATTTGAGGAGTCAAATCTGTGATACATCTGAGGATCCATCCTGTTCCCAATCATAAGAATCTCCGTATTGTATTTGTTTACAATAATTTGTCCCTATGCCTAGTACTGCAATAATTTAAAAACAGCTGCGAGGGCTGCTATCTCGGAGAGATTTCGACTGTCTTTGTGAATGAGAGAATACACAAACTCTGATTTTCACACTTAAGTGCAGGGGAAGTCAGTCTGCCTTCCGTTATGTCTTTGACTGAAAACCATTCCTCATTCGATCCAGATTGGTTGGCCAGACACCTCAGATTGTGATATGTTGACATATACAATTGTCACTGGAGAGGAGACACCATTGTTACCTCTAATGACAGAACCATCAGCCAAGTGCACACAGTGTCATCATTTGAATCTTTTGTTTAAAGCAGACACAAAATGTTACTGCCAGTCAGCATGATATGCAAGCCATCTCCTGTAATTGTGCCTGTTCTGGTTTCTGGCAGAAGCAAGCTGAATCATGGGATGAATATGAATGCTTTTCCCGTTTTATTTTTGGTCAACTTCACACTGCTTTTAATCTGCTGATGAATTCTTGCTTCTGTATAATCTTACTTTTTAATAAACCTATTTGATCATTTTTAGCATGAACTACCTGTTCCAGCAGCAAGGTGATCCCTGTCAGTTCAGAGAGATCTGGAGTAGATTAGCTGTATTATTTCCAGTTAATAACCCAAAAGTAGGAGGCTACAGACTTGTTACAACACTATCCCAAATTTTAGCATTAGCTAAAATTTTAGACCATAGACTGACCCATAGAAACAAACTTTTGCATTAAGCACAACCTAAAAGTATTTGGAAAAGGCCCAAATTATAACAGATGAATATCAGTGAAGATACATAAATAATGCCATTGACATGTTTCATGAACTGCAATGTTGTCTAGGGCATTATGTCAGCTCCCCAGGTTAGACTGGGGTTTATAAGACACAAATCCACTATGCGACTATAAATCTACATAGGTGTCATTCCTGTTGGCAATTAAAAATATAATTGCAAGGTCTATACTTGAGTTTAAAGTTCTGATTTTTCCATTACAGTGATGTGCATGTGATGCTAAAAATATATTTGGATAGAATATAATTATCATAAAGTGGCCTATTTCCCCTTCCCTAGCTCACCTGCATACTGAGACGTTCCATTTATTTTATTTTTTTCTTGACACCATAATGGAACACCTTTTCTTTCTTCTAAGACAGAATTGATTAATGAGGCTACCAATTAATTTTAGATAGACTACAGGGATAAGGGGTTGGGATAGTCAGGTCAAGAATCACTGAAGAGCAGCAATATAGAAAAGCGGGAATCTTCAAGAAGGCCTAGCTCAACATAATGGGCCAGAAATTCGTGAACGGGGCTTGCCGCGCGTGCAAGCCCCGTATATGCACTTACCCGATGCTCCTGCCGATCACCTCCAGGGACGCCTGGAATTGGTGTTTCAAAAAGAAGAATCCCGGGCAGCGTATGACGTCACGCCGCCCAGGAGTGCAGCCAGCGCGAAGCCTGGAGCGTGCAGTGCAAGTGAGACACGCCCCTTAAGGTCTCATTGTAGTAGGACACGCCCCCAATCTCTCCAAGCAGCTGCAGAGGACTTTGTAGTTACACAGCTGCAGGGAAAGTAAGTTATCTGCTATTTTATGAATGTTTTGTGAACTTTTATAAAATTTTAAAAACGTTTACATTATTTTGAAGAATCTGAAGTAGTTTTAAACAGAATTAAAGCAATTTAAAGACTTTTAAAAGCCCTAAAAGAATTTTTTTAATTCCATGTATTTATTTAGCAATGTCGTCGTCATACGTGTCTTCACACTGTTCCCTTTGGGGAACTGTATGAAGTGGTGGAAGGATTTATGGCCATGATTAACGCTCATTCCGTGACCGTAACCATCTTTGAACCAGCCATTAGGGCGGTTAGTCCTATGGCGGGAGGGTTTTACGGGCTCCCACAAGCTATACAAGGAGGGGGGGCCACCCACAACCACGGACGCAAATATCCCACTGGATGTCAACCCAGATTTTAGAGCCGGAGCTCCGACTCCACTTGCCGGGACTGTCTGGAGCGGGGTTCGAAACCCTACCCTGATCTGGCCCAGCGGCGGGGATCCTACCGCTATGCCAAAGGCCCAATCTGATTAGCAACGTGAAATGGCTGGAATGAGCACAATTCACGGCATTAAAAGAACTCACAATTGAACTGATGATGACCTCAGCAATCTCCTCAAGGAAGTGGAGGCGCAGCGCCTGCTCATCATTGGTAATGAGAAGTCAAAGGCGCTGCAAAAAGGGCAGATGATAGCTTGGTCTTTCAAGTGGCAGCATAGGGTTCCAGTCACGGGGAGGGAAAAGGCGCAGGAAATGTATGGGTGTCACCTTTTGTGCGGAGTGGGCCTTTTGCGTAGCAGTAAGCATCCCCGCCGCTGGGCCAGAAGGAGTAGGGTTTCGAACCCCACTCCAGACAGTCCCGGCAAGTGGAGTCGGAGCTCCAACTATAAATTCTGGGTGGACATCCAGCGGGATACTTGCGTCCGTGGGTGTGGGTGGCCCCCCCCGCCTCAGATGGGTTGTGGGAGCCCGTAAAACCCTCACGCCATAGGACTAACCACCCTAATGGCTGGTTCAAAGATGGTTACGGTCACGGAATGAGCGTTAATCACAGCCATAAATCCTTCCACCACTTCATACAGTTCCCCAAAGGGAACAGTGTGAGGATATGTACGACGATGACCTCTTGCGCAATGCACCTCCTTGGACCCTCAGTCGCAGATGCGAGGGGGCAAATCGTGCAATTGTTAAATTTTTCATTTTTTTTACATGTAAAATGTTGGCCCAGTAATTCCCTTCCAAATGTGCGAGTACGGTTAGGGTGCTTACGCGTCTGGCCGGAGGAAATGCCGGTTTTCAGCATGCACAGCGCATGCGGGGAAAACCGGCATTTCCTGTCCTCTGAACGAAGGGGTTCAGAGGCAGAACGCGTGCGCAGTAAAATTCGCCGCTTTCATTCATGATTTCAGTGAGGTCAAGTCCTTACAACTTACACATGAAAAAAGCATGGGTACAGTTGCTCCAGAGGCTGCGGAGGAAGATATTTCTTATCGTGGAGCTTCTGAAAGTATGTATGTCTGTATATATTCCTTTGCGTGTTATGTATATATTCCTTTACTTATGTGTATGAATGTATTATTTAATTATGACTTTCAGAGAAAGTAACTTATTGGAAAATCATAATTAAAAACATACATTCATACACATTAGTAAAGGAATATAAAACATACATACATATACGTAAAGGAATATATGCGGACATACAATTACTTATTACTGATGAAAAGTTTCTTTCTTAAAAGTGCTGGAAATGTTACATTACTCATTTTAGAACACTCATTTTCACATTCCATTCACACAGCCACAATTGCTCCTTCTACCTACCGTTCTGAAAACCCGTTTAAAAAAAAAATTTAAACTTTAAAACTTACTTAAAATTTCTTATAATAACTTCCCTCCCTTTCCCAAACAAAAATATTGCCTTTCAGAAGCTCCACGATAAAATATATCTTCCTCCGCAGCCTTGGAACAACTTTACACCTGCTTTTTTCAAGTGTAACTTGTAAGGACTTACCCTCACTGAATCCATGAATGAAATCTACGAAGTTCACTGCGCAAGCGCTGCCTGTGCAGTCGCACGCGCTGTGCCTATGAACCCCTTCGTTCCGAGGTCTGGAAATGCCGGCGTTCCCCGCATGCGCTGTTCATGCTGAACGCCGGCATTTCCAACGGCCAGATGCATGAGTACCCCGACCGTACTCACGCCTTTGGTCACGAATTTCTGGCCCAATAGTTCTGCTGAAAATGTATTTGACTCTGTAGTCCAAATCCATGCACAACAGTATGCCTTATGAAAATGCCACATCCATACTAGTGCCTACCCACACCAGCCAAGTGGTGTGCCCGGGCTATTAGTGTACTTGAAGTTCTTCACCTGGATTTTACACCCACTCCCATTCACATGCCCGCCACCTGCCCCCTCCTCCCCCCCACCCCTCCCCACCCCTACCACCCAACGAATTTTGATCTGGGGTCAGGTGTGTAGAATTGTTCAGGTATGTGTTTGGTTAAGTCTATGTTGTGTCGGTACCTTTCTACCTAGACACAATTTAGGACTCAGAACTCAGAGATTCAAACATGAAGTGCTTTATTCAGGAAGGAAACAAAGTTCTGGAAAGTTCCGAACAAAGAGAGCTAAACTTAACCAAGAGAACATCCAACCATTTATCTGCTGTGACAGCGCCACCACAGGTGGGAGGAGAACACACAATACATAACATATTCCTCCACTCTTAAATGAACGGTCCACATTATTCCTCAACAGGTAAGTTACTTTCAATGCACTCACTAACCAAGGGTAGAGGTAGACTGCCTCAAACCCTGGCTTTACCCTGGGGTTTATTCTGCCCCAGTCTTGTGGGTAAGTCACTAAGCCTACAGATCCAAGCATCTTGGAGGCCGCTGCTCCCTGACAGGATACCAGCGGTCATCGCTCGCTTCCACAGCAGTAGGCATTGACACAGGCCTGGATGGAGAAGGTGCCTGTGTCAGTCGAAAGTCAGGAGTTTGCACAGGTGGAACAGTCTCTATGACTTCCTGTGTTGGAGAAGAACACTGTGGCAAAGGATGCTGGTTTGTGGTATCATCCGTAAACAGTTCAGGCCAACCAGCCGTTGGAGCCTCTGTGGCTGTCTCTGCTCCTAGCAACAGTTGATCTGTGTGTCTTCTCCAGACGACGTCCTCGGCAGTCTCAACCGTGTAAGACACAGGGCCTGTCTGCGCGATCACCATAGCAGGAACCCATTTCGGTCCAGTGTTGTAGTTTTGAGCTAGGATGTGCTCTCCAGGGTGAAACCGTCTCTCCTTGGCTCTTTTCTCTCTCTTTTCAACTTGAGCTTGTTGTTGACAATGGACAACCTGTTCTGCCCTTGGAGGTTTGAGTAAGTCAAAACTTGTCCGCAACTGCCTCTTCATCATGAGCAAAGCGGGGAGAGTTTTGGTTGTGGCATGCGGCTCGTTCCTGTAGGACAACAGGAAGCTGTTCAGACGTTGGTGGATGGAGCCCTGACCTTGCGATGCCTTCAAGGTGTGCTTCAAAGTTTGCATGAACCTTTCTGCCAGGCCATTAGTAGAGGGATGATAGGGCGCAGACCTGATGTGTTGGACACCATTCACATGCAGGAAGGTTGCAAACTCCTGTGATACAAATTGTGGACCGTTGTCACTTACGAGTTGTTCCGGTGAGCCATAACGGCTGAACATCTCACCAAGTTTCTCAATTGTTTTCTCTGCCATGGTAGACCTCATCACAGCGACCTCCGGCCACTTGCTACGAGCGTCCACAACCACCATAAACATCTTCTCTTCGAATGGACCGGCGAAGTCCATATGTACTCGCTACCACACTTCTGCAGGCCAATCCCAGGGGTGTAGGGTTGCTAGCTGTGGAATATTCCGGACCCTTTGACATGGGGAACATGTTTTGGCTTTCTCCTCAATATTTCCATCAGGACCTGGCCACCAGAAGTAGCTTCTTGCCATTTCCTTCATCTGAACCATCCCACTGTGGCTTGTATGAAGTTCTTGCAGTATAGGTTCCCTCAGAGGTGGCGGAATGATGACACGGCGTCCCCAAAGAAGACAACCTGCCTGGACGGAGAGCTCATTTCTTTTTGAAACATAAGGTTTCAAACTAGGAGAATCTCCTATAGCTCTCCCTCGAATGACATCGTCCATTAGCTCAGACAGGACTGGATTGTTGCGGGTGTACCTTCGCACCTGAACTGCCGTGACAGGTGCTCCCTCCACTTGATTAAAGTAGAAGATGTCTATCTGATGAGGCTCTGGGGGAGTAACAGGCAAGGGTAGCCTCGAGAGACCCTCTGCGTTGCCGTGCAAGTCTGATTTGCGATATTTGATGTTGTATGCGTGTCCTGACAACAGTAAAGCCTACCTTTGCATCCTGCTTGCAGCAAGAGATGGAATTCCGGTGTGGAGCCTGAAGATTGAAGTCAATGGACGGTGGTCCGTCAGGAGTGTGAACCTTCTCCCAAACAGGTACTGATGAAATTTTCGAATTCCAAAAACGATTCCCAAGGCCTCGCGCTCAATCTGTGCATAGTTACTCTCGGCCTTGTTCAAGGTGCGTGATGCGAAGGCGATAGGTTTCTCTTCACCAGAAGGCATGATGTGGGATATGACTGCTCCCACACCATATGGTGATGCATCACATGCTAGCTGCACGGGTAGCTTTGGGTCGAAGTGTGTCAGGACCTCCGATTTCAGCAATGCTTTCTTTGCTTGGGCGAAAGCTTCGTTGCACAGTTCAGTCCATTTCCATGTTTTGCCTTGACATAGCAACTGATGTAACGGCTTCAGCAATGTTGCTAAGTCTGGAATAAACTTCCCATAGTAGTTAAGTAGCCCCAGAAATGAACGTAACTGGCTCACATTCTGGGGTGCTGGGGCCTCCACGATCGCCTTGGCCTTTGACGGCGCCTTATGTAGGCCAGTAGCGTCAATCACATGCCCCAGGTACTCAACTGAAGACTGAAAGAATTCACATTTGTCCTTATGAACTCTGAGTCCGTACTCTTTCAGTCGTTGTAGTGTCGCATCCAAGTTCAGAAGATGATCCTCCTCATTTGTCCCAGTGACAAGGATGTCGTCCAGGTAGCACTGAACTCCTGGCAGTCCACTCAATATCTGATCCATTGCCCTTTGGAACAGAGCAGAGGCCGACGTAATTCCAAATGGAAGGCGGCAGTACCTGTATAGCCCCTTGTGTGTCACAATTGTCAGCAGCTCCTTTGATTTGTCATCGACATGCATTTGTAGATAAGCCTGGCATAAGTCTATTTTGCTGAACTTTTGCCCTCCAGCCAGGCCCGTAAAAAGATCATCAATGAGGGGAAGAGGGTACTGTTCCACAAGCAGCACCGGGTTAATAGTCACTTTAAAATCCCCGCAGATTTGAACAGATCCATCCTTTTTCAGGACAGGAACAATGGGTGTGGCCCATTTGCTCATGCTCACAGGCTCCAGGACTCCATTCTCGACTAAGGCCTCCAAGTTAGCCTCAACTTTTGGCCTAATTGCATAGGGTACAGGTCGGGCTTTGTGAAACTTCGACTTGCTGTCAGGTTTAATGTCCAGTCTCACGCTAATCTTTTTCATGCTCCCAAGTTCCCCATTGAAGAGTTCTGCATGTTTGTTTAACACTGCAGTCAGACCTGACTCCCCTTTTGACATCATGCGGACTGCAGGCCAGTCCAGCGTGATTTTCTCTAGCCACACACGTCCCAGTAGCGATGGGTAATTTCCCTTTACCACATATAGTGGCAGTTTCGCAGTCTGTCCATTCAATTTAACTGTCACCTCAATGGCGCCTCTCATGGCCACAGGTTCGCCGGTATACGTCTTTAGCACAATGTTTGTTGGCTGAAGGGTAAGATGCTTTAGCATTTTGTTGTAGACAGTGTCTGAAACAAGGGACACAGCCGCGCCTGTGCCCACCTCCATCCGCACTGATTGTCCCTCCACCAGTGGTGATACCCAGTAGCCATTTGAACCAACTGCTACCATCAGTATGTGCACCTCTTCCTCCTCAGAGGTGTCGCTCCCCTCTGTTTTGATTGTTCCATCATACTGCACTGAATGAACACTCCTTTTCTTCTCTTGTCCAAATACAGACATTTTGTTTTCATGCTTCCCAGCTCTGTCTGTTCCTTTTTTACCTCTGCAGGCGCGTTCAATGTGACCCTTTTTGCCACAATTTCGGCATTCCAGCTCCATACACCAGCAGTCATTAGCGTGATGGCCCGTTTTCCCACAATGGTAACATGTGCCGTTCCGCGCACCTTTAGGCTCAGACGACACCTTGTGAACTCTCCCTGTTGAACTCAACTGGTGAGCCTCCTTTTCCGCCATCTCCATGGAGACACTAACTTCAATGGCCTTTTCAAGAATAAGGTTGTCCTCAGTAAGAAGGCACTTCTGTGTGGCTGCATTTTGCAGACCACACACAAGTCTGTCTCTAATGGTGTCATTCAGCACCTCCTTGAACTGGCAGTGTTCCGACAACCTTTTTAAAGCAGCAATAAACATCGTCACTGATTCTCCCTCCTCTTGATTCCGTTTGTGAAATCTAAATCTCTCAGCAATAACCAGAGGTTTTGGTGAAAAATGTGCTCCAAGAATTTCCACTAGTTGCTTATATGTTTTAGTTCCTGGCTTATCTGGCTGCACGAGGCTGCGAAGTAAATTGAATGTCTTTGGCCCCATTACACTCAAAAAGGTAGCCACGACCTTTTCGTTTGCCACCGCATTCGCCAATACAAAATAGTCAAAAAGTTCCGTATAAGCACTCCATTGCTCCACATTTTCATCAAAATCACCAATGTTTCCTAATATAGTAGCCATCTCACGTTTCAAATTAAAATTTCTGTTTACTCACTGCCGTAATGTTAATGTGATGCTGCAATCTCTGTTCCGAGTGTTTTGTAGTTGAAAACAAGAAAGTTCCCACAACGCAGATTCATCCGATCCTCGTCGCCACTTGTTGTGTCGGTACCTTTCTACCTAGACACAATTTAGGACTCAGAACTCAGAGATTCAAACATGAAGTGCTTTATTCAGGAAGGAAAGGAAGTTCTGGAAAGTTCCGAACAAAGAGAGCTAAACTTAACCAAGAGAACACCCAACCATTTATCTGCTGTGACAGCGCCACCACAGGTGGGAGGAGAACACACAATACATAACAGTCTACTCCTGTTCTTATCCTGTATACACAATGGTCAAGCCATGGGAATTTAATTTATATTCAGCAGACAACTTACAGGGAACCTGTTGTCAATTACTGTCGTGTTTATTTCTTTACAAATATTTTTTTTCTGGCAAAGCCTGCCCTTGTTCAAACTGTTGATGATAAAGTGCTCTCCTAAACAGAAGTTATTGGAGGATATGGACAGTAAATGATACAAAGTGCCAAGTTGTTTGGGCAGATGCTTTAATGGACACACTGTCTAATGTAAAATATTAAATCTTAAGCTAAAAAGACAAGGTTCTTGATGAGACTTTAGTGTAATTTTTAGCTGTTTTAAATCAATGGGAGGCTGAAGAAGTGAGAGTTTTAGATTGTGTTCATAAATCAGTGGAGAGGATTCCAACAGTGATTGTGTTAGTTAAAAGAAGCATATATCAGTATGTTCAAGGTGTTACCTGAAGTTGGAAAAGGACTGCTGACAAATCAAGAAGGAAGGAAACTGCAGAAGACTGTCTGAAGACGAACCCAAAGACCAGAAACTACATATTAGAGAAAGATACAACTGTTTCCATATTGCATTTAAACTGCTACCTGTCAACGATGTTTTTATATTGTTAAAGATATACACAAGCAGGAAGCGTTGATACATATCATTAAGTTGTTGATATGCTGTATTAAGTTGAACCCAAATAAAACTTTAATGCTGAAATTCTGAATTGTGTTCTGCTGTGTTAAAGAACATATTGTTACTGTAATTGCTAAACCAAGTTGTACATATGCGGTGTCAGAATCATCCTTTAATATTTTTGCAAAGCCAAGTTAAAGAAGCCCATGAAATTGAGTTTGGTGACATACATAACTCAAAAACAAACCAATTTGGACATCACAATAAGGCCCTAAACAGACACATAAGCCCCGATTTTAACTGGGGCTGGCGGTCATGCGGTCGGGGGGGTGGGGGGGCGGGGGCGGTGAGGCAGCCGGTAAGTGTCCTAACCTTGGCAGCTTGAGATCGGAGAGATTTTAACTCCTTGTTCTCATCTACATAGGCCCAGTCAGTCTCCCACCAAAATCAGCAGGAAGCAGCAGCTGGCCAGTGACAGGAGGCTGCCAGTGGGAACCCGAAGGAACAGTCCCAGGCACTCCGGTAAGTAGTTGGGATGGCACTCTGGAGGGCCTGAGAATCAGGGAGGAGAGGCCTGGGGCAACTGAAGCCTAAACTGCCCTGGTGGGGCTCGGAGAGGCACCTCAGTTCCACCTGGTCGCACAAGGAAAGTATAAAAAAGAAGAACATTTACTTTTTTGGGGCTCCTCACCTCAGCTCCCCTTCCTGCTATCTTGGCATGGTGGGGCTTTCCCACTCAGGCCTCTGCTAAATTAACAGTTAGATAACAATGTAAGAGCCCAATCTGCATATTTAAAGAAGGACCCGTCGGCTTCCTGTGGGTGTTTCTCTCGCCTGCTCAGAAGAGCAGGTTAAGATCACAACCTTCAGGACGACAGTGGGACCTTGGCATGCAAGTCCCACAGGTGACTTTAACTGCTAGCCTGTGTGGTATCAGCCGGGTGAGTAGGATTAAAATCACCCCTATAAATCTCAATTAATTATTCCTGCAAAAGGTTGTACTGCTTGAAAACAAGGAGGCAATGTGGACTTAATGGGATAAAGATTGATCTGGGCCCATTTTTGGGCCCAGACTCGGCACTGTGGAGGTAGCATGTGCCCGATGCAAGAGGCCCAAAGATGGATAGAAATTAGTTCTTGGACCTCACTCACTGGCAGCTCAGCCCACAGAAGATACCAATTTTGGGCCACCTTCGTTGCCAGCAATGGCCCTTAGGCAAGTCCTGGGGGGCAGTTGGGGGGGGTGGGGGCGGAGTTGGTGATTGCAACTCCTGTGGAGTTGTGGGAACACTCCTGCTCCTCCAGGCACCATAGGAATGTATTTTTCAACTACCTAGTAATTAATTGGCCAGAAGAGTTAGGTAAAGGGGATAAAGGAATGGAGTTCCTACATGTGTACAGGATACCTTTCTAACCCAGTATGCAAGAAGCCCAGCAAGGGAGGATTCACTACTGGATCTAGTAATGGGGAATGAACCAGAGCAGCTAAGAGAAGTAAAAGTAGGGGAATATCTAGGCAATAGTGACCATGATATAATATGCTTTAAGATAATAATTGAGAAGGACATTAGCATAACAAAGTCAGGATAATAGTTTGGAGAAAAGCAAATTTTAAGGGGTTTAGAATAGATCATTTGGAAAATAAAATGGACAACAATATTGGCAAACAATGATGTAGAACAGCAATGGGAAACATTTAAAATGGTGCTCAACAGGGGTGAAGGGTATCTATTCAGAGTGGCAAAAGGGGGAAAATGGGGTCGCACAAGTATCAGTGCTGGGACCACTGTTGTTCACAATATACATTAATGACTTAGACTTTGGAATCAATAAACACAAATCCTAAATTTGCTGGTGATACCAAATTGGGTGGGGGCGGAATAGTCAACACTAATGAGGGCTGCAACAAATTACAAGAAGACATTAATAAACTTACAGAATGGGCATATAATTGGCAAATTAATTTTAACACAGATATGTGTGAGGTTTTACATATTGGTAAGAATAATAAGGTCACATATTACTTGGAAAATATGAATCTAAATGGGGTAGAGGAGCAAAGGGATCTGGAAGTACAAATATACAAATCAGTAAAAGTAGCAACACAGGTTAATAAAGGCCTTAAAAAAAGCTAACAAAGCACTAGGATTTATTTCTAGAGAGAGTGAATTGAAAAGCAGAGAAGTTGGTTAAACTTGTATCGAACCTTGGTTAGACCACACTTGGAGTACTGCATACAGTTCTGGTTGCCATATTATAAAAATGATATAGAGGCACTGGAGAGGGAGCAAAAAAATTTACAAAGATGATACCAGAAATGCAAGATTATACCTATCAGGGAAGGATGACCAGGCTGTGTCTCTTTTTTCTTGTAAAGAGAAGGCTGAGGGGTGACCTAAAAGAGGTCTTTAAAACTATGAAAGGTTTTGATAGAGTAGACACAGAGATAATGTTTCCACTTGTGGGGAAGAGCAAAACTAGAGGCCATCAATATAAGATAGTCACCAAGAAATCCAATAGGGAATTCAGAAGAAGCTTCTTTACCCAGAGAGTGGTGGAACTTGCTACCACAGGAAGTGACTGAGGCGATTAGTATAGATGCATTTAAGGGGAGGCTAGATAAGCATAAGAGGAAGAAGGGAATAGAGGATTATGCTAATAGAGTTAGATGAGGAAGGATGGGAGGAAGCTCGAGTGGAGCATAAACACCGGCATGGACTGGTTGGGCCGAATGGTCTGTTTCTGTGCTGTATATCCTATTTAATCTTGTAAAACCAAACAGTGTCAAGTCCAAGTTATTGTAGTAGCAATTATAAGATTGTTCTTTCAGGTTCAAAGTGGTAAAACTTTCATTAAATTTCTTAGTTAAAAATGAACTAATTCTCCAATTAAAAGCATAACAAAACATTCATTTAAATAAAAATGACCGCTTGCTGCATGATGTAAAATAAAGAAATTGCCATATATCATTAGAAATATCTAAAGCATGTGGCCAAAAATTACAGCGCTCACAAATCTTCAAAGTTTTGAACACTATGCTTTAACCTTTTGTCCCTTCTTGAGCTTCGCTAAAAAAGTATAAACTTTCAAATGGATCTAGTATTATATCTTTAATTAGTGCCTTGATTTAAAAAAAAACCTCCTTTGCTGTAAAGTATTCACCAGAGAGAATATTGTGAAGTAAAGTCAATATCAAAGCTCAGTAACACACTGTTGAACTGAAATCACAGAAAGCAGCATGCTCAACAAAAGAAGCTTAACAGTGCTCCTTCATTTTTAATTTACATAATCCCAGAGATCAATGTGATCTTGAGACACAGAGGGCCCAAGGGATAGCGACATGTCTATATCTCAATAAAAGGCAGCATGTTCTTATTGATCTGAACCATGGAATTCTCTACTGAAAGGAAACGAAATAGACATTGTGATGTGTCCCTTTTGGCCCTCTTGAGACATGAGAAGATTAGAAATATTATGGACAAAACAGTGATCTTTTCTGCTCCTAATCCTTTTCTTTCCTGGAACAAAGTTAAACTCATCAATTTCTATAGCAAATCATATTACCAGCATGTAGGATTTTTTTTTTTATATTATGACTGCTAATCTTTCCTTTTTTCTCCCACTCAGTTTCCATTTAATTCTCCAATCTGTATAATGCTCATGACGTCATTCCAACATGGGGAGAGAGATACAAATTCAAGTTGTTTTGTTAGTTAACACAAAATTAGATTCCTATGTGCCTATTTTTCCTTTCTTTGTTCCTACTACTTTTGCATTCCTGCAACATAAACCATCAGCAAAAGGCTAGTTTGGTTTGGGATCACGACTGCTCCAAGGTGGCATTATATTCACTGACAGGAGGTAAATACTGCAGGGCGGTATGGTTAAGCATGTCATTTTTCTTCTACTCCTAAGATGGGATGCTCTTGTAGTAGGGATCCTGTACATTCTCCTGGCCAAAGAAGGCTTCAGAGCAGTAGTGATACCCGCCCTCCAGTATGCCTCAGAGACATGGACCATGCACAGCAGGCACCTCAAAGCACTGGAGAGGTACCACCAATGCTGCCTCCGCAAGATTCTGCAAATCCATTGGCAGGATAGGTGCACTACATAAGAACATAAGAAATAGGAGCAGGAGTAGGCCAATCGGCCCCTCGAGCCTGCTCCGCCATTCAATAAGATCATGGCTGATCTGATCCTAACCACCAATCTACTATCACAGAACCATCTCCTGAATCTAACAGAATTAGACACATGAAATAGGAGCAGCATCAGGCTACACGGCCCCTGGGCCCGCTCCGCTACCCACAGGGCCATGACCGATCCGAACCTAGACTCATGTCCAAATTCCTGCCCGCTCCCCATAACCCTTTATTCCCTTTACTTCTAGGAAACTGTCTATTTCTGTTTTAAATTTATGTAATGATGTAGCTTCTACAGCTTTTTGGGGCAGCATATTCCATGGACCCACCACCCTCTGAGTGAAGTAGTTCCTCCTCATCTCAGTTTTGAAAGAGCAGCCCCTTATTCTAAGACTATACCCCCTAGTTCTAGTTTCACCCATCATCGGGAACATCCTTCCCGCATCCACCCGATCCAACCCCTTCACAATCTTATATGTTTCAATAAGGTCGCCTCTCATTCTTCTGAACTCCAATGAGTAGAGTCCCAATCTACTCAACCTCTCCTCATATGTCCATCCCCTCATCCCCGGGATTAACCGAGTGAACCTTCTTTGTACTGACTCGAGAGCAAGTATGTCTTTTCTTAAGTATGGACACCAAAACTGTATGCAGTATTCCAGGTGGGGTTTCACCAATATCTTGTACAACTGAAGCAATACCTCCCTATTTTTATATTCTATCCCCCTAGCAATGAAAGCCAACATTCCATTGGCCTTCTTAATCACTTGCTGCACCTGCATACTAACCTTTTGAGTTTCGTGCACCAGGACCCGCAGATCCCTTTGTACTTCAGTACTTTCCAGTTTCTTGCCATTAAGATAATAACTTGCTCTACGGTTTTTCCTGCCAAAGTGCATAACCTCACACTTTCCAGTATTGTATTCCATCTGCCAAATCTCTGCCCACTTATTTAGCCTGTCTATGTCCCCTTGCAGGTTTTTTATGTCCTCCTCACTCTCTACTTTCCCTCCCATCTTAGTATCATCTGCAAACTTTGATATGTTACACTCGGTCCCCTCCTCCAAATCGTTAATATAGATTTTAAAGAGTTGGGGACCCAGCACTGACCCCTGTGGAACACCACTAGTTACTGATTGCCAGTCTGAGAATGAACCATTTATCCCAACTCTCTGCCTTCTGTTAGATAGCTAAGCCTCTATCCTTGCCAGAATATTACCCCCAATCCCGTGATTTTTTATCTTAAGCAATAATCATTAGTGTGGCACCTTGTCAAATGCCTTTTGGAAGTCTAAATACACTACGTCCACTGGTTCCCCTTTATCCACCCTATATGTTACTTCCTCAAAGAACTCCAGCAAATTTGTCAAACATGACTTCCCCTTCATAAAACCATGCTGACTTTGTCCTATTAAATTATGATTATCCAAATGTCCTGTTACTGTCTCCTTAATAATGGACTCCAATATTTTACCTAACACAGATGTTAGGCTAACCGGTCTATAGTTTCCAGCCTTCTGTCTACTGCCCTTTTTAAATAAGAGCGTTACATTAGCAGTTTTCCAGTCTGCCGGGACCTTTGCTGAGTCCAGGGAGTTTTGGAAAATTATTACCAATGCATCCACAATCCCTACCGCCACTTCCCTCAAGACCCTAGGATGTAAGCCATCGGGTCCAGGTGATTTATCCGCCTTGAGTCCCATTATTTTACCGAGTACCACTTCCTTAGTGATTTTGATTGTGTTTAGCTCCTCCCCCCTATAGCCCCCTGTTTGTTCAGTGTTGGGATATTCTTAGTGTCCTCTACTGTAAAGACTGATACAAAATATTCATTCAGTGTTTTTGCCATCTCCATATTTCCCACCATTAATTTCCTGGTCTCATCCTCTAAGGGACCAACATTTACTTTAGCCACCCTTTTTCTTTTTATATAACTATAATAACTCTTACTATCTGTTTTTATATTTTTTGCTAATTTACTTTCATAATCTATCTTCCCTTTCTTAATCAATCTTTTTGTTATTTTTTGCTGCCTTTTAAAGTTTTCCCAATCCTCTATCCTCCCACTAGATTTGGCTACCTTATATGCCCTTGTTTTTAGTCGAATACTATCCTTAATTTCTTTACTTAGCCACGGATGGCTGTCTTTTCTTTTATACCCTTTTCTTCTCAGTGGAATATATATTTCTTGGAAGTTGTAAAATAACTCCTTAAATGTACACCACTGATCATGTATCGTCTTACCCTTTAATCTATTTTCCCAATCCACTCTACTCAATTCCGCTCTCATACCTTCATAGTCTCCTTTATTCAAGCTTAGCACGCTTGTTTGAGATCCAACTTTCTCACCCTCTAATTGAATATGGAATTCAACCATGTTATGGTCACTCATTCCAAGGGGATCCTTTACTAGGACATTTTTAATTAATCCTGTCTCATTACACAGGACCAGATCTAAGGTTGCTTGCCCCCTAGTCAGTTCAGTTACATACTGCTCAAGAAACCCATCCCTAATACACTCAATGAACTCATCCTCAAGGCAGCCCTGCCCAATTTGATTTGTCCAATTAATATGATAGTTAAAATCCCCCATAATTATAGATGCTCCCTTATTACAAGCCACAACTATTTCCTGATTGATACTCCGTCCAACAGAGTTGCAACTGTTCAGAGGCCTATAGACTACGCCCACTAGTGTTTTTTTCCCCTTATTATTCCTTACCTCCACCCAAACTGTTTCATTATCCTGATCTTTTGACCCAATATCATTTCTCTGTATTACAGTGATTCCTTCCTTTATTAACATAGCCACCCCACCTCCCCTTCCTTCCTGCCTGTCCTTCCTGATCGTTAAATAACATGGTATGTTTAATTCCCAGGCATTGTCACCCTGCAGCCATGTTTCTGTAATGGCCACAAGATCATACCCATATGTAGTTATTTGTGCCATTAACTCATCTATTTTGTTACAAATGCTACGTGCATTCAGATAGAGAACTTTCAAATATGTTTTGTGACACTTAATTCCTGCTTTTGCCCTTTTTATTACTTTACCTTTTACTCTATACCTTCTGCCCCTTCCTGACACGCTCTGGTTTTTAATTTCCCCACTGCTACCTAACTCTATGACCTTCTCTGCTGTCATTTTTATTATTTGCTCTCTAGGAACCTCCCCCCCAACGTCAGTGTTCTCGCTCAGGCCAACATCCCCAGCATTGAAGCTTTGGCCGCGCTCAATCTGCTCCGATGGACGGGTCACATCGTCCACATGCCCGATACGAGACTCCCAAAACCAGCACTCTACTAGGAGCTCCGACACGGCAAGAGAGCCCCAGGTGGGCAGAGGAAATGCTTCATGGACACCCTCAAAGCCTCCTTGAAAAAGTGCAACATGCCCACCGACACCTGGGAATCCCTGGCCCAAGACACCTGGGAATCCCTGGCCCAAGACCACACAAAGTGGAGGAGAAGCATTCGGGAAGGCACCGAACACCTCGAGTCTCGTCGCTGGGAGCAAGTGGAAGCCAAGCGCAAGCAGTGCAAGGAGCGCACGTCAACCCAAGCACCCCACCCACCCATCCCTTCAACCACCGTCTGCCCCACCTGTGACAGAGACTGTAGGTCCTGCATTGGACACAGTCACCTGAGAACTCATTTTTCATGTGGAAGCAATTCATCCTGGGTTCCAAGGGACTGCCTAAGAAGAAGACTCCTAAGATGCTCTTGTAGTAGGGATCCTTTCCATTCTCCATGGCCAGAGAAGGTTTCAGGCACACCATCTGGCCTTATTCCCAAAGAAGAGAACAACTTTAAGAACTGTATCAATTCAAAATGTTAACATTTACAAACTACTGAAGGCGTTTTGTGCTGCTATCGTGAAGTACAGTCCAATGACCAATGTTCAATCATGGAAGGCAGTTATTGCAGTGTAGGCTGGGATTCAAACGCATTTCTTTCATTCTGGACTCAAACGTGTCACCACCAAAACAGTGTAACACAGCTATGCTCTCAAGTTCTACAAAAGAAACAAAATGATTCTTTTTTCTATTCTTCTCAGCATAATAATGTCTTCCTACAAGTAAAATTGGTCCTCCAGTAACACAAAATTACAATGTACCTGATCATAAACACAGTGATACTGAAAATTACACTGAAAGGACAGGAAAATACTTTATTTTCTCATGGAGAAATTACATCAATTATCCAAATTTAATAATATAAAATTAGAAAATGAAGCATGTTTGTGGGTGCAGAGTAGCTAAAGGTAGGGTTATTGGAGAGGAAAACCAGTAATGATGCATGGTTGGGGACTTTACAGGAAAACACAAATAGCAATTTATCATTATTTCCTAGGTCTGCTGCAAAAAAATCCTCAATTGTTGAAGGATAATCTCAGACCAGCTGAGATGCAGAAGTATTGGTATTATTATAATTATAAACATAACATTCTATTTTATTGTGAATTAATTATCCTTTCACCTCTGGTACCCAAACTCAAATGAAACCCAGGTTGATGAGAGGAACCCCTGACCCTGTTTCTGATGAAGGTTCAATATGAAATTAATTTGGATAGTCTCAAGCCAATTCCCAGTGAGATTGAGAACACAGCACTAAACATTACCTAATACATCATAATCTCACTATCAGGACCACAACATGGATGATGTGTTAAAGGGGAAATACAAGATGTTAACACTGAGACACATTGTTGAGTTAGGGTAGAGTACAGAGAAATTGTAGGGGTTCGCAAAAATCCCCTCAGCCCCGAAGATCGGGAAACATTAATACGAAGAATTGTGTGATTTAAATTGTCTCTGGGTTGGACAATGCTTTAAAACATACCCAGAACGGCAAAAAGGCTGCATTGAAAAGCTCGTAGGCAGAGCAGCACTTGGACACTGGAATCAAAGAACTGTGTGAAAATTGCACACTTTGAGAGGAAATTCATTTTATTAAAAGATGGAGTTTTGGACTGTTTTAATATTCCAGGGCTTAAAATGGCTGTCAGACCGCATGGCAGGAGACAATAGCAGCTTGTAAGTGTGTCTGTGAGAAAGACCTGCCAATCAAAGGGGGGTTTCTGTTAGCATTTGAACGGAGCCGGGCTGTCAGTCACCCTGTAGCATGGGCGGGTCCGGTCAGGGGGTGGGGGGGCGTTCCCCATTCCTGCCAATACAATCGATGTGTTTACAGAAACTGATCAAACCACTTAAAGCTGTCCACAGGAAATGGCTTTGTTTACTATAGCCTCCCAAGCTGTTTACACAGTAATTCAAATCCATTCAAAGCCATTCACAGACAAGGGGGGAACAGTTTAAAAGAATGGTAATCCATCCATACCCATGCCAGACAATGGGAGCAGTTTGGCCACTGGGAAATAGCCCGTTTGAATCAGCCAATCATCGGACAGCAAGCACAATTGGGTTGATTACACACATCCATTCACTGAAATTGACTCTACTACGTGATGTCTCATGTATGAATGGAGGAAGTTCATGGCCTTTCTCTTGTGTATTCGAACTTTTCAGTGCAAATTTGCTCACAGACCTTTTCAGCGCCAAAACAGCAGGAACTCCCAGGATATAAAGATAGCTTCTCAGAAGCATATCTCTCTCTTATTTTCCTTGGACTACAGGTGAGCTCTTCTCTCTCTTTGGACCACAGGTGAGCAGGTTTCTGACTCCTCAGCAAGGCAATCTAGTAAGGCGTTAGAGGGGTGGTAATTTAATGGAAATTGCTAAGATTGTAAGACTTACATTGTAGCCATTTATCCCTCGTTTTTGCCATCTGCCTTCCCCTGTTAAGCAATTTTACATTGATCGTGTGGTGTAGTTTCTTTAGTACTAAGATCATGTGGTGTAGTTTATTTAGCTAATAAAGTTTGACTTTCTTACATCCAGATCATTTGTCCGTTTTTAATATATCATTAATTATAAGTTCTTCCAGTCAGAACTGGAAGGGTGGGTTTAGCAATTTGAAACCGCTGTTTGGGATTGGTCAGAGTGCAGCAACAAAAAGCTGCTTGGCCAGGTAAATTAACGTAAACCAGGTAAAGGAAGGTAAATTACCGTAAACCAGGGAAAAGATGCCCCTCTACAAAATGTACTTTGTTTCTATACCTAGTCCAATAGATGTTTACATTATGTGCCTGAAATAGGAAAGCATTCTATTTCCTGACATTAACATCTCTAACTTTGAATCATAAAATTCAAAAAGATGTAAAAATAAAAATTTGCATTATGAGAAACAAATACTAAACAGGATGCAGGTTGAATATTTGTGATATTGGTTCTAACCTTTGTATATGAGGATCCTCAGTTTTGACATGTACTACATTGGCTTATGTACAAATTACAGTTCACAAGTAAAGGATTTTGCTTGATTGAGATTACTATTAATCTACAAGTTAACCTTATTGGTTTGTATGAGAAGAATACGCAGGTGATTACGAAAGATTTTATTTTATTGGTTTCTTAGGAGACTTTTCATCCTGTAGTGGAGATTTTAAAAAACCCTGCTTGAAGGTCGATTGTTAGGTTGGTAGAAAGATCCCTTTGTTGCCAGACACAAATACAAGCAAGAGGCGGGAGCAATGCAATGTCAGTAGTATTACCGAGAAGGATATCTTGTGAGGAAAGGGTTCCATTACATACAAGAAAAAGATGACAATGTGGAGATTAGGAAAAAGCATTGCTATAATGTTTCAGACCATTGACTAAAGGGTTTGTACTGTTGCCAGTAAATTGCACTTCAGCTCTATCATCAAGCCCTATAAGGATAAAGGCAATTGTGAAACTAACTAGGAACAAGGGGAAGGTCCCCATGGCTCCACCAGTGCTTCTTTGTTCCACTTTAAAATCAAAAAAATTCCTCCACCACCTGATACTGAGGCCCCAATATTAACTCAGAGATGTGTTGCGAGCAGGGGGTCCGATAGCACTTGGGAAACCCAAATTATGTTCAGCGCGTCTGTCAGTGGCTTTTTAACTCAGCCACCTCATTAACATTTTACTTCCGGGTTTGCCTTCTAATCAGCTGCAGCGGGCGTGATGAGGATCCGCATGACGCGATCTCAACTCCAGTAAATAAAGGGCCAATCCAAAGATGCTATTTGGAGGAGTTGGAGTTGAGAAGAAGAGAGGAGCAACTTCAACTATGGATTTGAGACATTCAAAGGCTGTGCCCTAGTTCCTTGATGCCTCCCCTTGATGTGCTGCTGGGGGCTGTGAGGAGCTGGAGGGACATACTATTCCCTAGCAATGGGAGGAGAAAACTTGTGGCAGAAACAAAGAAGGCGTGGTTGGAGGTGGCCCAGTTAAACAGCAGCAGGAGCGTAGCGCCACTGGAAGCCATGCAGGAAGCAATTTAATGACATAACCAGGTCAGGAAAGTTGAGCACAGTCGCACATTCACCTACATCCTGCTGCGCATCACCTCAACCCCTCACTCTGCCTTCTTAAGCCTACTCCATCACATCACTCCTCACATCCACTTATCTTGCAGGTGCAACCTTCCTTCTCTGTCTCTGCACTTCTTCACATCCCCATCTATCCATCCATCTCTGCCACTCGCCATCATCCTTATGCAATTTTATGCCTCTCCCTGATACTCACCCTCACCAAATGCACTCCATCTATCAAATGAATACAAGCCATTACTTTCACTCATAGCTCTGTTCTTTCCCTCATTGCAGAAGAGAGCATAGAACACCAGGGAGAGGGAGAGAACTCGAGGGAGTCCTCCAAACATCTCGCAGCTGACAAGCGCAGAGGATGAGGTGCTGGAAATCAGTGGAGTTTTGGCATCCCTGGCCGTCCAAGATGGTGAGGTGGTGAGCTCCCAGCTACCTGGTGACGCAATTAAATATTAACGACCTACATGTCATATGCTACTCATTTCTGTTGACTTGATTTCAACAGCAAGTGAACTACGATCATCTTCATAATGATAACTTGCAATATATTCTTACCCTGCCAGGACTAATTCATGGCTTATATCTCCCACAGGGTCTTCACGTGTGCAGCAGCAGTCGGCGGAGGTCGCTGACTACAATTACTCAGAGGAGTCGAGTCCTTCTGACGGTGCATCATCACAGGACTCATGCAGACCAGGTACCAGCTCAGAGACTCGCACTTCGGTGGGACCAGTAAGGCAGATATTTGGATTTCCATCTGGTGAATCACACTTCACAAGTGAACAAGAGCAGATAGTGGAGACAGGGACAGCAGTGGAGAGTCCGCGTTGGAGGGTGCAGCCCTCTCCAAGCTCTGCTCAGCTGGGCACAGATGCTGTACCCTGAGGGCCGTTGATGAAAAGGAGAATCAGTGAGCAGCAGCAGAGAATGTGCGATGCCTTCCAAGCACACTGGCCCATGATTGCAGAGAGAATGGAGGAGTCCACCATAAGCATGAGTGGGTTGATGTCGCAGGGCATTGTGATGCTGTCTTCTAGCATGGCTAGAGTGGCCAGCTCTGTGGAACATCAAATGTGGCTATCAACTGAGTCCATGCTGGCCTTGACCATAGCCATGTAGTCTTTGGATGCCAACATGTCTGACACTTTAAATAGAATGGCAGATACCTTAGCCTCGGCCTTACAATGCCACCCTGATCTGTACCAAAGTGCTAAGCATCACAGTGGTAGCAGTGAAATGCGGCTGGGCCATGAGAGTGATGACAGCAAAAGGGGACATGGAAGTGGGGATTCCACTCAAAGTGCATCCACTTCTCATTCGTTGCCCCACCCCTAGCCAGTACCCGACATGCTGCCTCATCTCCTGATGGCCAAGTCTGCCCCTGCACAGGTGGAGTAGTCTTTGGCGGGGTCATCACAGGCTCCAAAACCCAGAGGACATCGGCCAAGAGCATTTCAGCAGTCAGAGCAGGAATCTGAGCAGCCTGCCTCTACCTCTGCTCAAGCCACAGGGGTTGCACCACATAGGAGTAGCCGGAAAAGGAAGACTAAGGCTTTGTAGTTGCACAAGAGGAAATAGTTCAGGTACAGTTGAGGTACATTTCCCTCGAGGGGGAAAGACAGGGCAACTAAAGTCAGGGCTCCCTGGATGACGAAAGACTAGAAAAAGAGCGTGTATGACAGATGTCAGGTTGCAAATACACCTGAGAATCAGGCTATATATAAAAAGGTCAGAGGAGAAGTGAAAAAGAAAATAAGAGGGGCAAAGAGAGGGTATGAGAATAGATTGGCAGCCGACATAAAAAGTAATCCAAAAGTCTTCTATAGGCATATAAATTGTAAAAGGGTAGCAAGAGGAGGGGTGGGGCCAAAAAAGAGACCTACACATGGAGGCAGAGGGTATGGCTGAGGTACTAAATGAGTACTTTGCATCTGTCTTCGCCAAGGAAGAGGATGCAGTCATAGACATAGTGAAGGAGGAGGTAGTGGAGATACTTGATAGGATAAAAATTGATAAAGAGGAGGTATTAGAAAGGCTGGCTGTACTTAAAGTAGATAAATCACCAGGAGCGGATGGGATGCATCCTAAGATGCTGAGGGAATTGAGGGAGGAAATCGCGGAGGCACCGGCCATAATATTCCAATCCTCCTTAGATATGGGGGTGGTGCCAGAGAACTGGAGAATTGCAAATGTTACACCATTGTTTAAAAAAGGGTGTAAGGATAAACCCAGCAACTACAGGCCAGTCAGTTTAACCTCGGTAGTGGGGAAGCTTTTAGAAACAGTAATCAGGGACAAAATTAACAGTCATTTGGATCGGTGTGGATTAATTAAGGAAAGCCAGCACAGATTTGTTAAGGGGAAATCATGTTTAGCTAACTTGATTCAGTATTTTGATGAAGTAACAGGGAGGGCTGATGAGGGCAATGCAGTTGATGCAGTGTACATGGATTTCCAAAAGGCATTCAACAAAGTGCCACATCATGGGTTTGCAGCAAAGTTGAAGCCCATGGAATAAAAGAGACAGTGGCAGTATGGATACAGAATTGGCTAAGTCATAGGAAACAGAGAGTAGTGGTGAACGGTTCTTTTTGGACTGGAGCAAGGTATAAAATGGTGTTCCCCAGGTTTCAGTTCTAGGACCATTGCTTTTCTTGATATATATTAATGACTTGGATGTGGGTGTACAGGGCACAATTTCAAAATTTGCAGATGACACAAATCTTGGAAGTATAGTGAACAGTGAGGAGGAGAGTGATAGACTTCAGGAAGATATAAACAGGCTAGTGAAATGGGCGGACATTTGGCAGATGGAATTTAATGCAGAAAAGTGTGAAGTGATACATTTTGGTAGAAAGAATGAGGAGAGGACATATAAACTAAATGGTACAATACTGAAAGTGGTGCACGAACATAGAGACCTGGGGGCATGTGTGCACAAATCGTTGAAGATGGCAGGGCTTCATAAATAGAGGTATAGAGTACAAAAGTGTGGAAATTATGAAGAACCTGTATAAAACCCTGGTTTGCCCCCAACTGGAGTATTGTGTCCAATTCTGGGCACCATACTTTAGGAAGGATGTGAAGGCCTTAGAGAAGTTGCAGAAAAGATTTACGAGAATGATTCCAGGAATGAGGGACTTCAGTTATGTTGATTGACTGGAAAAGCTGGGGTTGTTCTCCTTGGAGCAGAGAAGATTGAGAGGAGATTTGATAGAGGTGTTCAAAATCATGAGGGGTCTGAACAGAGTAGATAGCGAGAAACTGTTCCCATTGGCGGAAGGGTCAAGAATCAGAGGACACAGATTTAAGGTGATTGGCAGAAGAACCGAGGGTGAGTGGTTAGGATCTGAAGTGCACTGCCTGAAAGGGTGGAGGAGGCAGACTCATTCACGGCTTTCAAAAGGGAGTTGGATAAGTATCTGAAGAAAAGAAATTTGCAGGGCTACGGGGAAAGGGCAGGGGAGTGGGACTAGCTGAAGTGCTCTTGCAGAGAGCTGGCATGGGCTCGACGGGCTGAATGGCCTTCTTCCATGCTGTAACCATTCTATGATTCTATCATTCTATTCTAAGGGTACGCACATTGGTGTTATGAAAATGTTGTGTTCTTAAGTTTCTGTTCTTTAGGTAGGTCACATAAATATTATTCTTTTGCACCACTTTCCTGTCTTGTCCACTCTTGGGTGCTGGGTAGCAAGTCGCTTTTTAACTTGTTTGTTGATGAATGGGAAGACATGAATTGATTGGGCCCAATGGGTGGGATGTTCAAGGGGTGGTTGCAAGACTGCTTTGTGTCACTGACATCTACAAGGCACAAGTCAGGAGTGTGATGGAATACACTCCACTTGTCTGGATGAGTGCACCACCAACAACACTAAAGAAGATTGACACCATCCAGGACAAAGCAGCCCGCTTGATTGGCACCCCATCCAACACCTTAAACATTCACTCCCTCCACCACCGGTGTACCATGGCTGCAGTGTGTACCATCTACAAGATGAACTGCAGCAACTCGACAGTACCTCCCAAAACCGCAACCTCTACCACTTAGAAGGACAAGGGCAGCAGGCGCATGGGAACACCATCACCTCCAAGTTCCCCTCCAAGTCACACACTATCCTGACTTGGAAATATATTGCCATTCCTGCATCGTCACTGAGTCAATATCCTGGAAATCCCTCCCTTACAGCACTGTGGGAGTACCTTCACCACAGACTGCAGCGGTTCAAGAAGGTGGCTCACCACCACCTTCTCAAGGGCAATTAGGGATGGGCAATAAATATGTAGGCTGATGTTAGAAAGTTCAACTGCAGCTTCAATTATGTCCTTACCGTAGCAGATGCTGACTTTTCTCAGCCAGATACAAATACAAAGATAGTGCCAGTACAAAGGAAAGTAGGCAAATTATGTAAATCCAGTAGTTCCCAGTCTCAATCACTATTCGGCTGACTAAGGAATCCTCCAACAGTGACCTTCCGGCTTTATGTGCTTCATAATTTGCAAGGCACTTTAAATCCTTCCCAACTGTCATTGGTCTATCTACAGAAAGGCAAATTCCTAAAAAATGTACTCCTGCAGTGATGCAGTGGAAGAAGGTTCTTTGATTATTGCAGACTTTCCAAAAATGGAAGCTCTTATCACATGAAATATGCCCTAGACACATGCATGGATACAGGCCAACCAACAGCTTTTTAACCTGATGTGTGACAATTCAGCATTGTTGCACTAGAATTGGAGGTTGGCAGCATCAACCAACCAATCAGATTGGTTAGATGGTGCGACCTAAAGCTATGAAAATCAATCAAACATTACTTTCATCCACTGTTGATTGGAGACAGCCAATCCAGATTACATGAGAGGGGAACATTTAGCTCCTTCCATTCAGTATAACAAGTTTCTGTGGATTTTAGTACTGTTTTTTGATATGATTTTAGTGTACAATGGTTTTATATTTCCCATACAAGGAATTCTGCAACACTTTTGTTCTGCTGGATGTGCAATGAGGCAAAACCTCTACCCATCAGTTTCACTTGTCGATTACCCCATCCCAAATCCTGGGGACAGGGTCATTTAAATAATAGGGCGGTTGCCTGCAGTGGTTCAACTACATTGAAAAAAATCTGAGCAGCATGCTCCAAAAAGTCACTAGGGTCAGATTGCTGGCAAAGCCCTTAAGCAGTGTTCCACATGGATAGATTTACTTTGTAGACCTACTGCTTAACAATCTTCCTTGGCTCCCATAAACGTGAGCCAGAGACTTCAGGAAATACCGCTGGTAGGGTTCATTTGTCGCCCAGAATAGCGCCTGTGCATTCTCTCGACAAGTTACACCGGCGGCAGTGAGCCAGGAGCAGCCCGAATAGAGCGGGCCTGTGTGGGAACACAGCATCGGCGGCAGTTACACCGGCAGCAGTGAGTCAGGAGCAGCCCAACTAGAGCGGGTCTGTGTGGGAACACAGCATCGGCGGCAGTTACACCGGCGGCAGTGAGTCAGGAGCAGCATACCAGTTCAACAGCAGGGGAGAGAGGTAAAAAGTAATCAAAGTGTGACGTCACCAGGAAGCAGGTAAGTGATTGGTTGGTGAGTATTTGGTTGGTGAGTATTTCTCTTTTTTTTTTAAACTTTAACTCTGGTTTATAGTTTCTAAGGTCTCTCTGGTGTAGCAGGGACTGTTGGTAAACCAGTTAACTGTAGTGTAATTAGTGGGATGGATTGATTTAATTTAAATTCAATTAATTAAAGGGTAAGTCATGGCAGGACAGCCGGGCCCCGTGATCGCTCCTCCTGCGATATGTGGGAACTCAGGGACGCTTCCTGTGTCCCTGACAACTACATGTGCAGGAAGTGCATCCAGCTGCAGCTACTGACAGGCCGCATTGCGGCGCTGGATCTGTGATTGGACACATACTGGAGCATTCTCAATGCTCAGGGCAACGTGAATAGCACATTTACGGAGTTGGACACACCGCAGGTAGAGGTTCGATAGGAAGAAAGGGAACGGGTGACCAACAGGCAGAGTACTAGGCGCAGGCAGGTGGTGCAGGGGTCCGCTGTGGCCATCCCCCTCTCCAACAGATACACTACTTTGAGTACTGTTGGGGGGGATGGCTTATCAGAGGAAGGCAGCAGCAGCCAACTTCCTGGCACCAGGGGTGGCTCTGCTGCACAGAATGGGAGGAAAAAGAGGGGTAGAACTATAGTAATAGGGGATTCAATTGTAAGGGGAATAGATAGGCGTTTCTGCGGCCGCAAACGAGACTCCAGGATGGTGTGTTGCCTCCCTGGTGCAAGGGTCAAGGATGCCTCTGAGCGACTCCAGAACATCTTGGAAGGGGAGGGTGAACAGCCAGTTGTCGTGGTGCATATAGGCACCAACGATATAGGTAAAAAGCGGGATGAGGTCCTAAAAGCGGAGTATAGGGAGTTAGGAGATAAATTAAAAAACGGGACCTCAAAGGTAGTAATCTCAGGATTGCTACCAGTGCCACGTGCTAGTCAGAGTAGAAATAGAAGGATACTTCAGATGAATAAATGGCTAGAGGAATGGTGCCAGGGGGAGGGATTCAAGTTCCTGGGACATTGGAACCGGTTCTGGGGGAGGTGGGACCAGTTCAAACCGGACGGTTTGCACCTGGGCAGGGCTGGAACAAATGTCCTAGGGGGAGTGTTTGCTGGTGCTTTGGGGGAGGGTTTAAACTAAAATGGCAGGGGGTTGGGAACCTGAGCAGGGAGACAGAGGAAAGGGAAACAAGGATAAAAGCAAAAGATAGGAAGGAGTAAAACAAAAGTGGCAGTCAGAGAAATCAACGGTTTAAATCAAACATGGCCACAGTAAATAATAATTCTAATAGGTCTAAGAGCGTTAAAAAAACAAGCCTGAAGGCTTTGTGTCTTAATGCGAGGAGCATTTGTAATAAGGTGGATGAATTGGCTGCGCAAATAGAAGTAAACAAATACGATTTGGTTTGGATTACGGAAACGTGGCTCAAGGAAGGCCAGGACTGGGAACTCAACATCCAGGGGTATTCGATATTCAGGAAAGATAGGCAAAAAGGAAAGGGAGGTGGGGTAGCAGTACTGGTTAAAGAAGGGATTAACACAATTGTAATGAAGGATATTAGCTCTGATGAGGTGGAATCTGTATGGGTAGAATTGAGAAACACTAAGGGGAAAAAAACGTTAGTGGGAGTGGTTTATAGACCTCCAAAAAGTAAGGCGAAGGTTGGGGATGGCATGCAAAGAGAAATTAAAGAAGCGTGCAATAAGGGCACAGCATGGGTGACTTTAATCTACATATAGATTAGGCCAGCCAAATGAGTAACAATACTGTGGAGGAGGAATTCCTGGAGTATTTACGGGATGGTTTCCTGGACCAATACGTCAAGGAACCAACCAGAGATCAGGCCATCTTAGAATAGGTTTTATGTAACGAGAAATGATTAATTAGCAATCTTGTTGTAAGAGGCCCCTTGGGTTGGAGCGATCATAATATGATCGAATTCTTCATTAAGATGGAGAATGAAGTAGTTGACTCAGAGACTAGGGTCCTCAATTTAAATAATGGAAACTATGATGGTCTGAGGAGCGAGTTGGGTAGGATTGATTGGGGAATGGCACTCAAAGGGTTGACGGTGGATAGGCAATGGCAAACATTCAAAGACCGAATGGATGAACTACAGAATTTGTTCATCCCAGTTTGGCATAAAAATAAAACAAAAAAGGTGACCCAACCGTGGTTAACAAGGGAAATTAGGGATAGCATAAGGTCCAAGGAGAGGGCATATACATTGGCCAGAAAAAGCAATAATCCTGAGGATTGGGAGCAGTTTAGGATTCAACAAAGGAGGACAAAGGGATTAATTAAGAAAGGGAAAATAGAATATGAGAGTAAGCTTGCAGAGAACATAAAAACTGACTGTAAAAGCTTTTATAGATATGTGAAGAGAAAAAGATTGGTGAAGTCAAGCGTAGGTCCCTTGCAGTCAGAATCGGGGGAATTTATAATGGGGAACAAAGAAATGGCAGACTAACTAAATACATATTTTGGTTCTGTCTTCACAAAGGAGGACACAAATAACCTCGCAGAGATGCCGGGGAACATAGGGTCTGATGAAAGGGTGGAACTGAAAGAAATCAGTATTTGTAGGGAAATGGTGTTAGGAAAATTGATGGGACTGAAGGCCGATAAATCCCCAGGGCCTGATAATCTACATCCCAGGGTACTTAAGGAAGTGGCCCTAGAAATAGTAGATGCATTGCTGGTCATCTTCCAGAACTCGATAGACTCTGGAACGGTACCCATGGATTGGCGGGTAACTAATGTTACCCCACTATTCAAAAAAGGTGGTAGAGAAAAGGCGGGGAATTATAGACCGGTAAGCTTGACATCGGTAGTGGGGAAAATGCTAGAGTCCATTATAAAAGATGTAATAGCAGAGCACTTGGAAAGCAGTGACTGGATCGGACAAAGTCAACATGAATTTACAAAAGGTAAATCATGCTTGACTAATCTACTGGAATTTTTTGAGGATGTAACTGGTAAAATAGATAAGGGAGAACCAGTGGATGTGGTGTATTTGGACTTTCAGAAGGCTTTCGATAAGGTCCCGTATAAGAGATTAGCGTGCAAAATTAAGGCACATGGGATTGGGGGCAAGGTATTGACTTGGATAGAGAACTGGTTGGCGGACAGAAAGCAAAGAGTTGGACTAAACGGGTCGTTTTCCGAGTGGCAGGCAGTGACTAGTGGGGTACCGCAAGGATCGGTCCTAGGACCCCAGCTGTTCACAATATATATTAATGATCTGGACGAGGGAATTGGATGTAATATCTCCAAATTTGCAGACGACACAAAGCTGGGGGGGAGGGTATGCTGTGAGGAGGATGTCATGAAACTCCAGCACGATTTGGACAGGTTGGGTGATTGGGCAGAAACATGGCAAATGCACTATAATGTGGATAAATGTGAGGTTATCCACTTTGGTGGCAAAAACAGGAAGGCAGATTATTATTTGAATGGTAATAGATTGGGAGAAGGGGAAGTGCAAAGAGACCTGGGTGTTCTTGTACACCAGTCGCTGAAGGTAAGCATGCAGGTGCAGCAGGCAGTTAAGAAGGCAAATGGTATGTTGGCCTTCGTAGCAAGAGGGTTCGAGTACAAGAACAAGGATGTCTTGCTGCAGTTGTACAGGGCCTTGGTGAGACCACACCTTGAGTATTGTGTGCAGTTTTGGTCGCCTTACCTGAGGAAGGACGTTCTTGCCATGGAATGAGTGCAGTGAAGATTCACCAGGCTGATACCTGGGATGGCAGGAATGACGTATGAGGAGAGATTGTGTTGATTGGGCTTATACTCACTGGAGTTTAGAAGATTGAGAGGGGATCTCATCGAAACCTATAAAATTCTGTCAGGCCTGGACAGACTAGATGCAGGAAGGATGTTTCTGATGGCCGGGGAGTCCAGAACCAGGGGTCATAGTCTAAGGATAAGGGGTAAGCCATTTAGGACTGAAATGAGGAGGAATTTCTTCACCCAGAGAGTGGTGAACCTGTGGAACTCTCTGTCACAGAGGGCGGTGGAGGCCAGTTCATTAAGTATATTCAAGGAAGAGTTGGATATATTTCTTAAGGCTAAAGGGATCAAGGGATATGGGGAGAAGGCAGGGACCGGGTACTGAATTTGGATGATCAACCATGATCTCATTGAATGGCAGAGCAGGCTCAAAGGGCCGAATGGCCTACTCCTGCACCTAACTTCTATGTATCTATGTATCTATGTAAAGATACTGACAGGCCTATCAAGGCACATCTGGCAGAATTCCCAGGTTAGCCTTGGAACTACCCTAAATACACACCATATAACTGGGACAGGCAGAAGTAGTGCCCCCTCCCACCAGGTCAGGATTTCCTCCACAGTAGCCAAAAGGGCGAAAACATGGAGGATCCGAGTTCTGCCCTTTTTTTCACCCCCGTCCAATTTATGCCGCTATTGGGCCAGGAGCTTTCCAGGATCCCTACCCTAAATCTTTTTAACTGAGTGTTATGTTCATAAATAAATAGATTGTTTCATTATGAACAGCTAGCTTGAGCTAGTCATTTATTCAGCCATGTGGACTAGTGTACAGGCATCCATCTTGACTACTGCCTTGTGAGTAGCCCACTACTAAACATACAGCACCACCTAGTGTACCATTCTAGATTGACATGTTACTGATCATTACATCCCCCTTCCTTAGAGGTTAAACAAAATCAATATCAATCAATATCAAACAATCATAATGACATAAACATCTTCACAACAGTCAACACATTTTCAAAGCTTTACTTTATGAACTCTAAGCTTTTCATTCTTTTATTATAGTTTTCTTTGTACTCAAAGATTAAGTCTATCAGGCTTTTTTACTTGACGTGTGGATCTTCTCAGCACAGGCAAGTCTGATGTGTTTTCATGAGAGCCTGTACGTGTGCTTGTGTTAGATTGTTCTGGTGGTGAGTGACAAGATTCAGTTGCGGCATTGTCATCGATTTGCTCTTGGATAGTTTATTGTGTTTTCAGGAGGGAACGGCGATTCCTCCCGAGAATCTGTCCTTCCTCAGTTCTAACAGTGTATGACCTTGGTCCTACTTCAAGAACTGTAGCTTTCCTGTTCCATGCATTTGGATCCTCAATCCTGACAACATCATCCCTTGTCAATGGTTTTAGAGTTTTGGATGACTTGTCATAGTGTGAATTCTGTTTCAGCTTTAACAGTGGAAGTCTCTGTCTTAGTTCCTTACTCTGCTTTTCTTTTGCACAGCAGGGTAGCGTGGTGCGCAACTTGTGACCCATTAGGAGTTCAGCAGGTGAAGAACCACAGTCTAAAGGGGAGGCTCGGTAGCTCAGCAGGGCGAGATAAGGATCAGACTTGCTTTCTGTTGCTTTCTTCAGTAGCTGTTTGAGAACTTGAACACCTTTCTCTGCCTTACCATTCGACTGAGCATACAGAGGACTGGATGTGATGTGTTGAAAGTCATAATGTGCTGCAAACTGTTGCTACTCCTTACAGTTGAAGCACGGACCATTGTCGCTAATGGCAATCCTGGGAATTCCATGTCTGGCGAAGATGGATTTAACATGCATTATGACACTGCTTGCTGATGTGCTTGAGAGCAGCGCCATCTCAGGATAGTTAGAATGGTAGTCAATCACTATTAGATAGTCTTTACCATTCAAATGAAAGAGGTCCATACCAACCTTTTGCCATGGTGCTGTTGGTAAGTCAGCTGCTATCATTGGTTCCTTTGCTTGTTTGTTTTGGTGTTTCTGACATGTCTCACATTTGCCTATCATGTTCTCAATGTCCTTACTTAGGCCAGGCCAATAAACAGTGTCTCTTGCTCTCCTTTTGCATTTTTCAATTCTGAGGTGTCCCTCATGAATCCTTTTGAGCATGTCTCGACATAGAGCCTGTGGAATGACTATTCTATTCTGTTTTAGTAATAGTCCACTTGCGACACTCAACTCTGACCTGATGTGATAGCACTTTGGACAGGAACCTTTTAGCCAACCATGATGAATGTTCTCTATTACTGTTTGTAATACTGTATCTTTTACTGTTTCTTCTGCTATTTGCTTTGATTTTGTGTCTGACACGGGCAGCGCAGCAGTGACCATACTCACATGAACATCCACGTCTTCCTCAGTAGAGCTCACATGACTCATTGTGGGTGCTCGGGATAGTGCATCTGCTAACACTATGTGTTTGCCTGGTGTGTAGATCAGTTCAAAGTCATATCTTTGCAGCTTCATCATGAGTCGTTGAATCCTTGGAGACATCTCATTCAGGTTTTTTTTTATGATGGCAACCAGTGGGCAGTGGTCTGTCTCAACTGTGAAGGTGGGAAGTCCATATATGTAGCCATGGAACTTTTCTAGTCCAACTACCAAGCCTGGACATTCCTTTTCAATCTCGGCGTATCGACACTCAGAATCAGTCATAGATCTGGAGGCATAGGCAATAGGCTTCCAATCTTCACCCTCTGCTTGTAGCAAGACTGTGCCTAGGCCATCTTTTGATGCATCCGTTGACACTTTGATTCTCTTTGTTGGGTCAAAGAAGGTGAGTACAGGTGTGGTTGTCAGCACTGTTTTAAGGTTCATCCACTCTTGTTCATGTCTTTCTTTCCATGCGAACTCATTTATTTTATGTAGCAGGTCTCGCAGACAGGCTGTCTTGGCTGACAAGTTAGGAATGAACTTTCCAATTAAGTTTATCATCCCCATGATGCGTAGGACTCCTTTTTTGTCAGTGGGTCGGGGCAATTTGAGTATGGCGTTTACTTTTTCCATATCTGGCTCTACTCCTTTACCAGATAGATTATCTCCTAGGAAAGTGACTTCCTGGATGCCAAACTGACACTTGGCTTTGTTGAGCTTCAGTCCATTCCGGTGTATGCTCTGTAGCACTTTAGTCAGTCTCTCATTGTGTTCTTTCAGTGTGGAGCCCCAGATGATGATGTCATCAACATAGACCCAAACTCCTTCCAGACCTTCAATTATGTGTTCCATCACTCTATGAAAGATTTCAGATGCAGATATTATCCCAAAAGGCATTCTGAGGAAACAATACCTGCCAAATGGTGTATTGAAGGTACAGTATTTGGTGCTCTCTTCATCCAGTTTTAGTTGCCAAAATCCTTGTGAGGCATCGAGCTTTGTGAAGTATCTGGCACCTGACATTTCACTGGTGATTTCTTCTCACTTGGGAATCTGGTAGTGTTCACGTTTTATTGTTTGCATTTAAGTCCTTTGGATCCATGCATACTCTTAGATGATTGTTCTTTTTCTTTACACATACCATGGAGTTAACCCAGTCTGTTGGCTCTTCGACTTTCCTGATGACTCCTAGTGTGATCATTCTGTTCAGTTCTTTCTTGAGCCGGTCATGCAGGGGTGTTGGAACTCTCCGTGGAGCACGTACCACTGGCTGAGCATCCTCCTTTAGCTGGATCTTGTAAGTGAATGGTAGAACTCCAAATCCATTGAACACATCCTGGAAATTACTCACTACAGAATCCACTGAGTCATCTGGTCTGCTTATGGCACATTTTATATGGTAGACTCTCTTGACCAGTTCTAAGTCCTCACAAGCTTTGTCACCTAGTAGTGAATCAAGTCCTTCAGCCACAACAGAAAACATGAGATGATGCACTTTGTCTTTGACTGTCACTTTAAGTCTGCATACACCTAAGCTATCTATTTTCTGTCCATTATAGTCCTTCAGTAGTACTGACTTTTTCTGTATTTTGGGCTTTTCTTTCATATTTTTAATGTCACTCATACTGATTAAGTTTGCTTTTGCCCCAGTGTCTAGTTTCAATGTAACTAATGCTCCATTTACCTGCAGTGGCATCATCCATTTGTCCTCTTTTACTGCATTAACTTGATGTTCCGCATTGTCCATTCCTAAGGGCTGCATATTCTGTATCCTTTTCTATATTGTCACATGATACCATTCCTACAAAAATGTCTCACTTAAATCAGTGTCCTCAATCACATTGACTTGTTGCCCTTTCTTTGTTTTTACTTTTGAAAAGCATTGTTTGGCAAAGTGATTCTTTCCATTACATTTTGTGCACATTTTCCCAAACGCAGGGCATTGTCTTGACTGGTGCTGGTAACCACAGCATTTACAATTAAAAATTCCATCCTCCGATTGCTTTGCATTTCTGTTCTTCCCACGTTTCTTCCCCTTGTAGGACACAGCACCAACAGCAGCACAGTCACTCATTACAGTCGCATTATTATTAATTTCACTGTAAGTCTTTGCATGCTGTTGCGCTAGCTCACTGGCATGGCATATTTTCACAGCATTCTCCAATGTTAGTTCGGTTTCTCTCAACAAACATTCCCTGACTTTTTTATCATGAAGACCAAACACAATCTGGACATGAATCATGGATGATTTCAGTTCAGAGAAATTACACATCTGTGCTTTCAGTTTCAGATCGGTCAGAAAGCTATCAAAAGTCTCATTTTGCTGCTGAGTCCGTGAACGGAACACGTACCTCTCATAGGTCTCATTCTTTTTGGGAGAACAATGTGTATCAAACTTCTTTAGCACATCATCCATTTTTTCCCTGTCCTCCTCTTGATCAAATACAAATGTATTAAATACCTCTCTTGCCTGCGGGCCTGCAACCATGAGCAGTAACACTATTTTCCTTGCATCTGGCATCATACCGAACCCGATGGCTGCAATGTAGAGTTCGAATTGTTGTTTGAAAGACCGCCAATTGCAGTCGACATTCCCCCTGAGTTTCAAACCCTCCGGTGGCTTCAAATTCTCCATGTCGCATTTCGCAATATTCAGCAGATATTACCACTCCTGGTACCATGTTATGTTCATAAATAAATAGACGTTTTCATTATGAACAGCTAGCTTGAGCTAGTCATTTATTCAGCCATGTGGACTAGTGTACAGGCATCCATCTTGACTACTGCCTTGTGGGTAGCCCACTACTAAACATACAGCTCCACCTAGTGTACCATTCTAGAATGACATGTTACTGATCATTACTCTGCGTCAAGAGTAAATGAGTGTTGCTGTCAGTAGGTTAAAACATTTGAATGACTTTCCCCTCTCTGCTATTTAATGGAGGGCTTCAATCCACTTATTTTAAATATGTTTACCCCTCCATTAAAGTAGCAGATTGAGGAATGTCATGTGAGCCCATTAAGCATTTTTCTGCAATTATCAGCAACCGACGTTGCTCACCTTATATATTAGAAATCCCTTGAAGTATGCAGCAGCTTGATTAGTATCTAATAGTTTAAACGGCAGGTTAATTTTTTTAGCGTGACCTTTCATCAAAGCTTGGTTCTAAGGCTCTGCTTCAATGATATTGAGTAACCGTGGGCCCTCCTGCAGCTGAAGATAAACCTTGTTTGCTTACAGTAGTTAAATGAAGATGTCCTCATTTCATGTAATCCAGCACCTAACTCTGGACTGCCAGTTTTGTCTGAATGCAGACTGCACTGACGCTTTGGATTATTGCTGGGGTGCATTGTAAAAAGATTTCATTTCACTTGTTAATATGAAATCTGGCAATTCCTTCAAATATGCTCCTTTGACTTAAGGGGTGGAGAAAACAGGCAGAATAATCGCCTGTGGCCCCACTCAACTGGAATTTAAAAGAGCATCACAAATGGGGCAGAAAGCCAGTCAGTGTAAAGGGTTTGCAATTTAATTCCTGACTCCCCCACCCCCAAGGTGGAAATGATCATTTCCACCCTCTCGAGCCCCAGGAATTTTGGGGCCAAAGTGCCTATTACTATGACAAGAAAAGACTATTGGCAAGAATATTACAAGATTCTAAAAATGCTAGGGCTAGAAATTCAGTGCATTTGCACCTGTTGGGGGGCGTTAATGGGTCACAAATGACTTTTCACCTGGGCGCGGCACTGCTAACGACTCCCACTAAATTCAGCGGGAGTTTATCAGTGGCGGTAACCGGTAGCGCCCTGCTTTGCTGTGCAGGCATCGTGCTCAGCATCCCATTTTCACCACACCTGCAAAATTGGTCCACGCCCTCCGAATCTGCACTGGGCGATGACAGCGACAGGAAGCTCGTGGGGCGCGAATTAAAGGGGAGGTGGCGGGCAGGGGGAAAAAAAATCAGCCGACTTACTTGTCGTGGCCCATTGTGTCTTTCAACGCGGGGTCCGTGCCACAATCTGGCAGCCTGGTACTCCTCTTGAGTTCCGGGCTGCTGGCATGGCACCCCTCTCCCCAGTGGTCTAGGTAGGGCCCTGCAGAGTTGTGGGCCTGGACTCGCCCTTTTAATGAGGAGAGGAGCCCTTCCATGCGGCGGCGATACGTGGCCCAGTGCGTAGCGCTGCAGAACACACAACCCCGGTATTTGGGGTTAACGCTCTAAGAAGGAAGTGGAGCACTTGAATTACCGCTCCGCCCCCCTCTTGGGGCGCAAAAACTGAAGTGCGTGATCGCCGGCGCTATTTTTCGCCGGCCGCTAACTATAGTTCCCAAGCGATGTTAGCGACCCAAAATGGTCGCTAACTAATTTTTACCACTTAGTTTCAGACTGTAAGGTGCAACCAATTCAACAGTCTCTAAGTACAGTTTTCGATCTGTAAAATGCCGGTTTCAGAATATGGAAACTATGACAAAGAAAAGTTCTCAGCTTCCTGCTTACGTAAGAAATCCAATTTCAACAAGCTAAAGTTACTTTCACAATATTTTAGTGAACCACCTCAAGTTTCTCAGGAGGTGAAAACAACATCACCATGTCAGTTGTTCACAGAATCACAGAAACCCCACAGTGCAGATAGAGGCCATTTCGGCCCATCGAGCCTGCACCGACACATATCCCACCCGATCCCCGTAACCCCTACACCAACACATATCCCACCCTATCCCCGTAACCCCACGTATTTAATCCCCCTAACACTAAGGGTCAATTTATCATAGCCGATCAACCTAACCCGCACATCTTTAGACTGTGGGAGGAAACCGGAGCACCCGGAGGAAACCCACGCAAACACGGGGAGAATGTGCAAACTCCACACAGACAGTCACCCGAGGCCAGATTTGAACCCGGGTCCCTGGCGCTGTGAGGCAACAGTGCTAACCACTATACCACCGTTGGGTCAGCTTATGTATTTACTGAAAGTATAAGAAATGTTTCAGCTAAGAAACCAACCAGTAATCACATTTTTACAACATTTCGTTGTACTGCACTTGTGCACTACCAATGACAATAAAGTTGATTATGATTATGATTATGATTATCAATAAAATAAATACAGATTATGAAGACATGCTGGTCAGATATAGCAAAGTCCTAGAGAAATGATTAAACATTGCCATGGCACAGTAGCAGTCTTTGCATGTTTAAATTGAGTCAACACTGATTTCAGGCAGCCGCCAGGGACACCTAAAATCAGCAAGGACCAACATGGCAACGGCTCAGATTGGGCGCAAGATCTCACGCCCAGAAATTGGTATATGTTGCGCACATTTTGCGCCCAAAAAACAGGCAAAACAACCAATTTCTACCTCAAAATCTTAAAACTGACATTCAACATGCAGAAAGAAATACAGACAAAATAAAAAGTACAAAAGTACTTAACAGGACATTGTATAATAAAATGTACTGCTCACCTCAAGGGTGATCCCATATTGACAATGAACAATGAACCAAAGAGGTAGGATATTAAACAATCTGGCTTACTCCATACTTTTGTCAGTCAATCAATGGCAAATGCACATTAAAAATTATTGTTAACAAGTCTTAATACTGCCTCTACTTCCAGAGTTCACTAAAAATCCTTGAAGAAAATATTCCTATTGGTTTCATTGTTTCATGCATTGGCAGCAGATATAGATTTTAATTAAAACTTTCACTTCAATAAAACAAATATGATAAATGCTCCAGCAATGGGCTTGCCAGTTTCTTCACTTAATGCAAAGGTTTAGCTCCAACACTTTGATAGCATTGTAAAATAATTTTCATTTAAAAAAGCTGGTGGGGTGGTGTGTGTAAGTTGCACATCAAAAACATTCCTTGTGATAATTGGGAAATCAACATAGTAATAAAAACAGTAGAACTGCATTCACAAAGGAATTATCAACAGTGTCTCTTCTTTCGTGTACTAATAAAGAATCCTAGATGGTTCAATGGTAACTTCAATATGCTATATATCAACAAATAATGAACAATTTATGAATTATAATTTAAAGGCATCAGTTAATATGAAACCATCCACTTCACAGAATCTCATTGAAAGACCTTACCAAATAAGTCAAATTATTCAAAACTATAAAAAGGCACTATGAACATGGTGTTTTCTTCCCCAAGGAGATTATGGGTATCCATACAATTTTATAAAGATTTACAAAGATTAGTAATAGCTTTTCCTCAATGAACTGCCGGCCAGGAGCATATGAGCCATCCCTGTATAAATCACATAATTAAACTGAAAAAGAAACCAAGGGTACAGCGTAATTTTTTCTTATAATTTCATGATGAGATTATCTACCAAGTCAAAGGAATCCAAGCAAAAAAAGTTGACAACAGAGCCATAAGATTTGGTTTAGAATGAATTAACTAATTGCTTTAGCTACTAAAAGACAAACTAGAGATTGCTGAGGGGGTCTACTCTATTGAATTTACCCCTAATATTCAAATATATTTATACGTTTGCTGGTATTATTTGCATCTCGCTACTGTTTTTATGCTTCAGAATTGTTGCTTAGAGAGAATTCAGGAGTAAACAACTTCTTAAACTATAACATATAAGGTTCCTCTCCAATGCATGCACAGGTTTCTTTCTCTAATAGAGTTTATGGGGAAATTCAGTAAACTACACCTGGCTTTCAATGAATCATTGTTTATAAAAATGCCAACTGCAGATTGGATAGTTCTGTATCCCACGGTACATACAAGATGCATGCGAGATGAGTCCAATAGCCATATGCAGTGCATGGTGATAGTCAACATAACTCCTAAAATCACTAAGCAAAGAAAAAGAATTTGAGGGAGAATTTGGTCCCCATCGAACTTGTTTGTTTGGGGTGGGGGGAGAAAATCTGTTTTGGGGGACTAATTTCAGGGTGCAATCACTTGCGCCCGACCTTTCCGGATGTGCGCCAGCTGCCAAATTGGAAGTCGGTGGCTTCCAACTGTTCTGGACACTCGTCTGAAAGAGGTGTTGTAGACGACCCTGCTTGTCCTTCTCATATCCGAATTCCTCCATCAAAAGTGGTTCAGTTGTTGCTTCAGTCTGCTTCTGAGGAATCTAATTTCCCAGACCTTTCTGAAGGCACAGCAGGCCATCACAATTCATGAGACATCATTGGGAGCATTCTGGACCTATCTTGCTACCTGCATCTTCTGTTGAACATGCCAATGGCTTGTTCAATGTTAATTCAATTGTATGTGTGCCCCATTGTCGCATTCCTTCACTTCACTGGTGGTTCTTTCCAATGTTGTTTGAAGTCACGTTAGTATTGGGGATGCTCATCTCCAAGAAGCCAATTAGTGCTTTCCCCTGGATTCTGAAAGAGTAAAACAAATCACAGCAACTCCCTGCATACTAGAGACTGATGTAAAGGAACCTGTGCCTGTTGTCATACACAAACTGGACATTAACGGAGTTCAATCTATCAGTTGACAGTGGTGTGGGTTGACAGTAGGGGCATGCATCACCACTAGTACCATCTGTAGCTACATACACTCATGGAAACCTAGCAATCCAATGACAATTAATGGCCTGTTCACGCTATTGTCTTGTTCTCGTGTCAAATGTAAAGTACTGGATTATCCTCGCAAACAGGATATTAATTACTTGACTTATGCAAGAATGGACAGAAAACTGACTGCTCTGGCTGAAACTCCCCTGAGAGCAACTTCCAAATGAAGTTAAGAGTCTCCAGAATAACAAGCAAAATAATGTTTTCAGAAACCAATCCAAAGTAAAGTTTTGAGGTTTTATCTAACAGCACAATAAAACACAGCAATTCATCTTTACGATCACGGCACCAGCCTTCCTCAATTGCTTTTCTAAGTTATCCCTGCTTTATAGTAACAAAAGTTATAGGAGCAGATCCTAGGGCAGAAATGACGGGATTTAGTACTTACAATGTTTATTGTGGTTTAAATCCAATGGGGGAAAAATTGGATGTCGACAGAAACCTGCCTTTGTCAGTGGCCTCGGGTTTACGGCCACTGAAACTAGCCGCAGCGCTACCGGACAAATATTTGCACTGGGGCCTGTAGATTTGCAGCGCAGTGCTAAATTACCATCTAATGTCCTCCTGGTAGTGTTAGTGGAGGCATCCGACCCGAAGTTCCCTTCCAGGAGCGGTGTTGTTGCTTCTTACAGCCTCTGGGAGCGAGGCTGTGGAGTTCGCAATTAATTGTGGGCAATTAAAAGGGCTATGAATTAAAGCGGCAATGTGTTCACAACTAATGAAAATTAAAACCTAGTGAAAAAATGCATTTTTCAGCCATTACTGCCTTTCAAAATAAGCATAAAAGGGCATCCAGGGTCTCTCACGCAGCACTCCAGCTTTGTGCAAGGGGTCAACACTGCAAGAGAGGTCCTCTACCCACTGTGGCCAGGAGGCTCTCCAGAAAGAACGATGTGGGACTAGATCACTGAGGCTGTCACTGCCAGCAGTGTCGCCATGGCCTGGCTCCAGTGCTCAAAGAAGCTTCATGACCTCAGCCCATTGGTTATAGTCAGTGAATGCATCTTCAAAAGCCGTCTCCTACCAACTGCACCACTAGCCTCACACACACTGCTCAGTGCACCACCCCCACCCCCTGCCACAATCACTCACCTACCAACAATCTGTACCAATCCCTAGCCTCACTTCACCCCCTTGGAGGAGACGGTGCTGGCCATTCTTGGCAGGGGCATGGCTGAGCCTTTGGACAGTGGGGGGCAGGGGGCGGGGTGGGGGGCAGAAAGGATACAAGATGCTGGTATCCTCATATGTTATCCGCCTTCTTGCATGCACCTCTGATTTTACTGCCCTCCCCTCACTACAACTCCACTCTTGTGCCTTTCTCATTTCACACACCCAAGAAATGCAGCCTGCCCAGGAGGATGACGATGACGAAGACGACGAAGAATGATTTGAAACTCCCTGTCACCAGCTCCTCAGGGTCGACCAGCAAGGCTTTTTGCAGTGTCCCCCACTGAAAGTTATCAGCCTTCCACCAGCCATGCTGCAGCCACTGAGGTAGTACTGCGTGACATCAGTAGAATAGGCAAAGGCACACAAAAGACAGTCACTAAAGGAATGCATAAGGTGATAAGCTGATTTCTTGATGTCATATTCGATGGATAGATGTATAAAGTTAGATTGGAAAGCTTGCTTTGTGTTGCCTTTTAGTTCAGCATTGTGGCCAAGAGGATGCTATGATGGTCAGTAACAGAGGGAGACTAATGTTGAAAGGGGAATTGGGGTTATGGTCATTGGGACCGGAGGCGGATGATTGCATCCCAGATATCCCAGCCAGAAAGGGTTGAGTTGCATCCTTCCTTCTGCTTCCTCCTCTTTGGCATTTTCCTCTTCGATATCTTCCTCTTCCTTCTGTGAGCAGATGCTGTAAATCTGAAATTACAGCATAAAATGTTAGAAATACTCAACTGGTCAGGCAGCATCGCAACCCGAGATGTTTCTCGCTCCATGGATGTTGCCTGACCTGTTGAATATTTGTAGCATTTTCTGTCTTCTCAGGAGGCCTTCCTTTACTATCCGAGGCTTTGCAAGCATCCAGCAGCACTCCCTACACACTTAAAAAAAACTTTTAACCTCTATTGCAGCAAATCATTACTTCAATAAAATCAAAAAACAACTCAGTCCTAAAGTTTAAATGCAAACTTAGCTGAAAGATGTGTGTGTCCCTTTAAGAGGTACTGACATCACCACTGTCAGTCTGCTTGCACACTGGGTTTACCTGGCATGCTTAGGACCAGCTAGGGTTGAAGTTCACAGTGGTGACGTTAAGTCAGCGTGAGGTCACCACTCCGCAATTTTTTTGCAGGGTGCTACTTAAAAACAGCAGCGCTACCGGGACATCGAAAATGGAGGATGCCGCGGGACCCGCCACCAGCCGGCGGAAGAGCATCGGCCACCATATTCTTCACTTAACGCCGTGCTAACGGGTGGCGCTAAGGTGGGGAATTCCTCTCCCATTATTTGCATTCTCATTTACATTATTATTTCCAGCAGAATGTAGAGCAAAGCTTAAATTAATTGTAAAACCAGCAGATCCTGTCACCTCCACAAATTCTTACACCTCCGCAACCCAAACTCCACCCCTCCCCACCCTAACCCAACCCAAATAGACCCACACCCTATTAAACCATCAGAATTTAATGTCCTAAACATTTTTTAACATTCCTTATAACTTTGTCCTCCAATACATGGCGTAAGCGCTGTTGTCCTTCTCTGCTCTACTTCTAGGATGCCTCCTGACCATGACTAAACACAATACTCAAGTTATAGCCTGATCAGAGTATGTGCAGATCCAGCATGAAGGCTTCAGACCTCAAACCTGTACTTTAGTGATTTCGGAATCTAGCACAGCATGCTGATTACTGACACTCCCTGAGGACCCTCTGCAAATATTGATAAAATCCCATGAATCCCTATCCTAACTTCTGAAAGAGAGTACTAAAATAAAATGCTGGTGAGAGACAGACAGATATCCAATGACCTGGTAGAACTGTTGGGACCCTTTGCAGTCCCTATAGGATCCAAGGATCCAGATTGAAAATCTTAGCTATGAAGAAACAGAATACTATGGGCACATTTCAAAAACATAACATTACAACACGAACAGGAGAAAATTGGTCTTACCTTTGTTCCAACAGATTCCACCATGACATTCCTTTGTTTACATAGCTTTATGAAAATGTGAATATGCGTAAAGTGGTAAAATAATGGGAAAAGTGGCACAGTGATGGCAGAAAGTGGCAATGGATTAATCATTTGTGCTCTGAGCATTCATAGCTCTCAAAAAGTTGGGAAAAACACCATATGAATTTGTTTAAACCTTTCTTCAAGGTCGATCAGTACAGCATTCTGCAACTTCTAAGGCACATGAAAAAATATTTTAGAGAACTTCAGACCTAGTATAAGTGAGGATTATACATGCAAAGAGTAAAAAGTAGCTGGAAAGGACTGACAGTGAAGAGTACTAAAGCTCTGTGACTGTAAGCCTGGGTTTAGCAGTAATTGGCAATCTACTACCGTGTATGCGGCTAAGGTGCTCCAGGAGCTCAGAAGGCTCACAAGTTACAGCAGGTACTATCCCAGTGTTTTTACTGCAATAGAGCTAACTACTTGGATATTTTAGAAGAGCAGTGTCTGATGAGTCCGCAGTTCATTAGTTTCAGCAGTTCATTAGTTTCATCAGTCCACAAAAAACAGCAAGGACAAAAAGCAGAATATTTTTTGACTGGTGAGAGATTGGGAAATGTTGGTGTTCAGAGGGACCTGGGTGCCCTTGTACACGAATCACTGAAAGTTAACATGCAGGTACAGCAAGCAATTAGGAAAGCAAATGATATGCTAGCTTTTGTTACAAAGGGATTAGAGTATAAGAGTAAAGAAGTCTTACTACAATTATACAGGGCATTGGTGAGACCACACCTGGAGTACTGTGTACAGTTCTGGTATCCTTACCCAACGAAAGACGTACTTGTCTTAGAGGGAGTGCAGCAAAGGTTCACTAGACTGGTTCCTGGGATGAAGGGATTGCCCTATGAGGAGAGGTTGAGTAGACTAAACCTATATTCCCTAGAGTTTAGAAGAATGAGAGGTGATCTAATTGAAATATATAAAATTCTTGAGGCGCTTGACAGGGTTAATGCTGGGAAAATGTTTCCCCTGGCTAAGTAGTCTAGAACCAAGGGTCACAGTCACAGAATAAGGGGTTTTAGGACTGAGATAAGGAGAAAGTTCTTCACTCAAATGGATGTGAATCTTTGGAATTCTCTACCCCAGAGAGCTGTGGATGCTCATTCATTGAGTATATTCAAGACAGAGGTTGATAAATTTTTAGGAACGAAGGGAATTAAGGGATATGGGGATAGTGCGGGTAGGTGGAGTTGAGGTAGAAGATCAGCCATGATCTTGTTGAATGGCAGAGCAGGCTTGAGGGGCCAAATGGCCTACTCCTGCTCCTATTTCTTATGTTCTTATGACAGTCAACCATCTACAGTGCACTACAAGTAGGTCACTACTGCCCTCACCTTTTATGTCACAGTGACCTTTCAGGCACCCCAGGCAATATCTCAAGAGCCAGCCACTTTATCTGGACTGGTCCATTAAGGAGGTAACAAACCCTGCTACATATCTCAGCAAAAACCAACAGCACACCACCCTTGCCAATTAGGAAGACAGGACCAAAGGTCATATTTGTTGCGTCTGGGTATAATAAGATACAGACTGCAGCAGAAACGGTACAACAGGTGTTTACTCAACGTGGCTCACAGTTGAACTGATCTGTACAGATTAGTACTCAGGGCTATATACAGGTGTGGCCACTGCCGGTACTGCAGTATACATGAGCTGTAAAAGATAGTTCCCCCCTTAAAGGTATATACATTACAATTCCTCCCCTTTTAGATTAACAGTACCATAACACTCATTTAACAATTAAATATCAAACTAATTACAATTAACACTTTTAACATGCAACATTAGCTGAAAATAGTCTATTTATATATTCAGTCTTTGGGGAGGCTTCCTGATCCTTTCTGGATAGCGCCTTTCCTGAGTGTCTTGCTCTTGGTGCGGAGTCAATTCTGGCCCCCTGTCGTCGGTTGGTTCATCAGCTTCCGATGCTACTGTTTCTGGGGTAGATGCTACCTGTACGTCGGGTTCATCACCAGGTACGTATGGGCGAGGCATGGGGTTGACTTGTTCCTGTGACTCTAGGATCTGGTCAGCATGGCATCTCACGATGCTCTCCCCAATGTCCACTGTGTACATTAGTGGGCCCTGCCGTGTGCATATCGTTCCTGGCTGCCATTTTTCTGTTCAGTAGTCGCGGGCCAAGACTGGTTGCCCTACATTGAAGCTCCTTGTTGGCTTCTCATGGATGTGCTGGAATTGCTTACTCTCAACATCTCTTCGTACGTTTGGTCTGAGCAAATCCAGGCGAGATCTTAACCTTCGGTTAAAGAACATCATGGCTGGGGCCTGGTTGGTGACTGCATGTGTCGCATTCCGGTAGGCGAACAGGAAATTGTCCACCTTGTGCTGCAACGGAATGTTGTCATTGTACATAGCCTTTATTGCCTTCTTAAAGGTTTGTACGAACCTCTCAGCCAATCCATTTGTGGCTGGATGATACGGGGCGGATGTGTAATGCCTTACCCCATTCTTTTTCAAGAACCTCCGGAACTCTTCGGACACAAACTGTGGTCCGTTGTCGGAGCAAATCTGTTCTGGCAAGCCATTCCTGGCAAAATTGGTCCGTAGGACTGCAATAGTTTTCTCCGTGGTGGTGGAGGACATTTTGATGACCTCAGGCCATTTCGAGTGCGCATCCACGGCTATTAAAAACATTGAGTCCATGAATGGGCCAGCAAAATCAATATGCACCCGTTGCCATGGAGATGAGGGCCACTCCCATGGGTGTAGAGGGGCCTGTGGTGGTGCATTTTGGACTTTCTGGCATCCTGAGCAACTCTTGGTCAGGTCCTCAATTTGTTTATCGATTCCCGGCCACCACACATAAGCCCTGGCTAGGCTTTTCATTTTTACCCCTCCCAGATGACCCTCAAGAAGCTCATTGAGCACTCTATCCCTTAACTTGGGTGGAATTACCACTCGGGATCCACACATCAAGGTCCCCTGGCACACTGACAGCTGTTCTCTCCTTGTCGAGAATGCTGGCAACAGTGAGTCGCCATGTGCTGGCCATCGCTTCACCGTCAAATCATATACCCGAGACAGTGTCGTGTCATTTCGGGTTTCCTTTTCAATACAAGCGTTAGTTACCGGTAGGTATTCAACTATAGTCAAATGGAATATTTCGACAGGATCCATTGCTGGTGCTTCCTCCGCAGTAGGCAGTGGCAGGCGTGATAGCCCATCAGCATTTCCATGCTGTTTCGTGCCCTTATATTCAATCTCATAGTGGTGCGCCCCTAGAAAATGTGACCATCTTTGTAGTCGTTGCGCAGTCTTCACCGGAACGCACTTCTTCGGATTATAAATGGAGACAAGAGGCTGGTGATCAGTCAGCAAGGTGAATTTCTGCCCGTGCAGATAGTGATTGAACTTTTTCACTCCCCACACTAGGCTGAGGGCATCCCTGGCAATCTGGGCATAGTTACGCTCGGCTGAGGTTAGTGATCATGACGCAAAGGCTATTGGCCTCTCTGAGCCGTCCGAGAATTTGTGCGACAGCACCGCTCCAATGCCGTAGGGTGACGCATCACATGCCAACCGAATTGGTAATGCCGGGTTATAATGGGCCAATACCTCTTTCAATGTGATTAGTGTTTTGCTCTTCTGGAAAGCTCGTCTACATTCGTCACTCCACTTCCATGGCACCCCAGTTTGCAGTAGGGTGTTCAGTGGGTGTAGTATTATAGACAAATTTAGCAAGAGCTTATGGTAGTATTTTACCAGCCCGAGGAACGACCTCAGTTGTGACACATTTTCCGGTGCTGGAGCCTTGACTGCTGCCTCAATCTTCTCTGGGGACTTATGTAACCCCTCTTTATCGATAACGAGGCCACAATACGAGATCTGTTTTCTAAAAAACTCGCATTTGGGGCGGTTAGCTCGGAGCCCATATTCCTGCAATCTAGTGAGCACCTGCTCCAGGTTGGCAAGGTGATCACTGTCATTTTCGCCCGTGACCAGGATGTCGTGCAAATAACACTGGGTCGCTGGGATCCCTTGCAGGACTTGTTCCATTGCCCTCTGCCAAATAGCCAGAGCTGATGCTACCCCGAATACCAGCCGGTTGTATTGGTAGAGACCTTTATGGGTGTTGATTGTGAGGTATTTTTTTGATGCTTCTTCTACCTCCATTTGCAGATATGCCTGGGCCAGATCAATCTTAGTGAAGCGTTTCCCTCCAGATAGCGAGGCGAAAATATCTTCAATCCGCGGAAGTGGATATTGTACGGTGTGAAGGACCGGGTTCACTGTTACCTTAAAGTCCCCACAGATGTGAACCTTCCTTGGTTCCCCAGGCGTGCTGCTCAACGACTTTTTCATCACAGGGATGATGGGTGTAGCGCACTCGCTCCAGTCTACCTTGGACAGTACACCTGAACGTTCCAGACTCTCCAGCTCTGCTTCGACGGCTGGGCGGATCGCATAAGGTACCGGTCTGGCCTTAAAACATTTTGGGCTTGCGTTTCCTTCAATTTTAATCGTCGCGGTCATGCCTTTTAGTGTTCCGAGTCCTTGCTGGAACACTTCTTTCGTGTCAGTTAGGATCTTTGACAGTCGCCCAGGTGTGACGTCGTCATCCTTTTTGTCAGCCACAGTCAGTACCTGTATGGAATGCCAATCCAGTTGTATTTTCCAGATCCATTCACGTCCCAGTAATGGTGGTCCTCCATCTTGTAATACATACAGGTCTAGTTTTGGTGTTTCCTTACCGTTATATTTAACGGTCACCCTTATTTTTCCTTTGCGGTAGACTTTTTGCCCCGTGTACGTCTTCAAAATAATTTTTGTGTCTCTCAAGGGTATGTGTGAGATTAGTCGCTCGTAGTCCCGTCAGTTTATGACTGTTAGGGCTGATCCTGTGTCCAATTCCATCTTTACCTGGACTCCTGCTATCTTGAGAGTGACCCAAATGGTTCGGTGATCCTCCGTTGTGATCACATTATGTAGTTTCAGACAACTCAGTTCCCTGCTTTCGGAGTCGTTATCACTCTTTTGTTCGTCTGATCTATTCTCCATCATCTTATGTACCTTCTTGTACTTTTCTTTGGTAGGTTTCTTATTGCTGGTTTTCTTTCCCGACCTGCAGACTCGTGCTATGTGTCCTACTTTTCCACACTGTCTGCACACTCTGTCTTTGAACCAGCAATCATTCTGGTCGTGTGTTGTTCTGCCGCAGCGATAGCACTTCTCTGTTCCATATGACATTTTGTTTGTGCCATATTCTTGCGGTCTCTGTTGTATCTCTGCAGCGCCCCGTGCTGCTGCTTCATATGATACCGCAATGCTGAAAGCCTTTTCCAGCGTAAGGTCCTTTTCAGATAAAAGCCGTTTCTGGGTTCCTTCACTTTGAAGCCCACACACAAACTTGTCCCTTAAGGTATCTGCCAGTCCCGCTCCAAACTGGCAGTGTTTCGATAGTTTGTGCAGTTCTGTTAAATAATCAGCATTGCTTTCATCCTTATGCTGGTTCCGTTTGTGAAACTTGAATCTTTCTGCTATCAGCAGCGGTGAGGGGTTTAAATGTTCCTTTAGTATCATTACTATGTCTTCAAAACTCTTTTCCATTGGCTTCGTTGGGGTTACTAGATTTCGTAATAACCCATACGTCTTTGCACCCATTAAATTTAACAATACCGACGCTTTCTTGTCATCTGACACCTCATTTGCCTTGCAGCACACCTCTATTCGCTTGACATATGTAGTCCAAACTTCGACTTCATTGTCAAATACGGTGATACTGCCACTCTTCGGCATTTTGGGTATGGTTTAAAATGGCGTCTCCCAATGGCTTAAAATGGCATCTCCCGCCCTTTCCTTCCTCCCCCGCTGCTGCCAACACCGCTCTCGGCGGTCCTCGTGGCAATGGCGGCGCCTCGCGGGTTTCTGCGCGTCTCTCTCTCCCTCTCTCTGATGCTGCTCGGCCCCTGAACGCCGGCTGTGCCCTGTGCACTCTGCCCTCTCTCTCCCTCCCCCGTCGACGCTGCTCGGCCCTTTGCTGTGCTGCTCGGTCGGGCTCTAGCCCGCCGCTCTCCAGGAAGGGTCTGCGCACTCCCTGTTGCCAGCCCATTTCGCTGGACCACCTCGACTGCAAAGCCAAGCCTGGCTCTCGACAGCCTCCCCCGCAATTCTCGACTCTCTGCTGGATGACTGGGCGGTTGCCCGTGGTCGACGCCCGAGTCTCTGGCCTTGACCTCCAATCCACTGATCTCCAGGAACGAATCCCCGGGAGGTAATGCAGAGTTGCAGGTAGGTTCAAACTTGCCTCATCGTCAATGTTGCATCTGGGTATAATAAGATACAGACTGCAGCAGAAACGGTACAACAGGTGTTTACTCAACGTGGCTCACAGTTGAACTGATCTGTACAGATTACTACTCAGGGCTATATACAGGTGTGGTCACTGCCGGTACTACAGTATACATGAGCTGTAAAAGATAGTTCCCCACTTAAAGGTATATACATTACAATATTGCCTAATTCTTCCAGTGAGCTCTGCAATCGAAAAGTATGGGCCTGGATTTTGTGGTGGTACTGACGGCAAAATGTCAGCTTTCACCACCATTACCACTCTGAAACGGACGGTAACTTCAGGGTTTAGCACATGTGTAGCTAAACACAGAAATCCAGAAGTTGCAGTCAGTCATACCCTGCTCCACCATAGGCTGTGTTGTGGACCTCCCCCAAGCCGGCAATCAGTGAAATCAGTTGAATTGATGAAAACTTAGCTTTTCCGCTGTAATATCACTATTAAACACACCATAAAAAGTTAAGCCTTGTTGGAATGGTGTAACTGGGGTTTTTAATGGTGTACTGACTGCTAAACAACTATGTGGACCTGAAAAACAAATTTCATATTTGTGGAATATCAAATTCTCTTTTATGATAGTGTGGCGGAGTCACCAAGAGACTCGGGGCAATTAGCAACAATCCCTTTAACTACAGTGTAGTGCAGCTGCGGACTGCACCTTTAAACTGTCTGTTAACTATACTGTATGTACTTTCTTGCACTCTGCGTGATGACGTCATGACGCCGATCACGTGACCGCCAGTGGCGCGGAGAACCTGATGACGTCATGATGTCAGCTTCCATAAACCTTGCAGCAGTTGTTGAGGTGCTGGCAAGCTGAATAGACCTGTGTACATCTTCTCCTGTAGTTTTACCAGTTAACTTGTTTGTTTATTAAACTTTGTTATTTTGTTTCACTGAGTTGAACTCCATTATTCGGATAAGAACCTCTGTTCCTATATTGGTGGCCCCGATCTCGTCGGACAACTTTCGTTGAGATATTTATAATGAACACGAACGCCGTTGCCCTTAAATTGCCGCAGTTCTGGGAACAGCAACCAGCAGCATGGTTTTTCCAGGCAGAAGCCCAGTTCGCACTCCGGGAGATTACAGCGGATTCGACCTGTTATTATTACGTGGTCTCCACTCTCGACAGCACCACGGCCTCGTGGGTCATCAGCCTCCTTGGCAATCCACCGGCAGAGGGCAAGTGTGAAGCTCTAAAAACTCGTTTGCTACAGGTGTTTGGTCTAAATAAGTCGGAGTGCGCATGCAGGCTTATTTCTATGCCCGGCCTCGGGGACTCAAAACCATCGGAACTGATGAGCCAGATGCTCACGCTTTTGGGTTCGGAGCCCCAATGTTTTTTGTTCCAAGAACTCTTCCTCTGCCAGCTACCTGAACCAGTTCAGGCAGCCTTGGCCAGTTCTGCAATTACGGACTGTGCCGAGCTCGCTGCAGAGGCAGACAAGATTTTTACGGTCACACAGCAGTGTTGTGCAGCCATGAGGCACCTTTCCCCAACGCGAGTGAAGCCCAGCCCTCCTCCAGCAGGCTGGTGTACGTACCACGCCCGTTTTGGTGCCAAGGCTCGACGCTGCCGTTCTCCCTGTAGTTTCGCCGAAAAAAAATCTCCAGCAGGCCCACGAGCTTCGATAAGGGCGACAGGGTCTGAAAAACACACCCAGTTCACCATGGCAGTCGGTTCAGCGGGAAAACTCCTTTATATTACGGATTCCATGACAGGGCGACGATTCCTGTGTGACACTGGTTCACAGTGCAGTATTTTGCCAGCTTCAAAGCTGGATCTGCAATCTGGCGGTCACAGTCCTTCTCTCGAAGCAGCCAATGGTGCGGCTATTCGCACGTTCGGCAAACGGACAGTCAATTTAAACCTCGGCGGTCAGTGTTTTGTGTGGGAGTTTATAATGGCTAAAGTATCACAGGCCATCCTAGGGGCTGATTTTTTCTGTGCCAATGTCTTTCTGGTCGACGTCCAACACTGCCGACTCATTAATGCGTCCACTTTCCACGCGGTGCCTTGCCATCGCAGCACCGCCATCTCCTGGTCGGTCGCCTGTGCGGTTCCATCACAGGACGGGTTTACGCGCCTACTCGGCGAGTTCCCGGAGCTCACCAGACCTACATTTTCAGCAGCAGTCGCAAGGCATGGTGTGGCGCATCACATCACCATGACGGGATCGCCTGTTTACTCTCAGGCATGAAGATTGGAACCCGGAAAGCTTGCAGCTGGAAAGGCGGAGTTTCAGACCATGGAGCGCCTGGGGATTGTCCGACGTTCCGACAGTCCTTGGTCCTCCCCACTACACATTGTCCCTAAACCAGGCGGCGGATGGAGGCCTTGTGGGGATTACAGGTGCCTTAACGAAGCCACTACACCGGATAGGTATCCAATACCGCATATACAAGATTTTTCGGCTCATCTGGCTGGCAACTCAGTATTTTCCAAAGTAGATCTCGTCCGCGGATATCACCAAGTTCCTGTGTATCCTCAGGATGTCCCCAAAACGGCGGTCATCACATCGTTTGGCCTTTTTGAGTTCCTCCGAATGCCGTTCAGATTGAAAAACGCGGCTCAGGCCTTTCAGCGACTCATGGACTCTGTGTTACAGGATCTTCCCTTCATTTTCGTTTACTTGGATGACATTCTCATCGCTAGTAAGGATACAAATGAGCACATGGTCCATTTATGTACACTCTTTGCCCGTCTCAGCCAACGTGGCCTCATCATAAACCTAGCCAAATGCCAGTTTGGGTTAACCAGCATTGACTTTCTGGGGCATAGGATTACCTCAGAAGGCGCCGTCCCACTGGCCACCAAGGTAGAGGCAGTTACGGCATTCCCGTGGCCCCACACAGTCAAATCTCTTCAGGAGTTCCTGGGGATGGTAAATTTTTATCATCGTTTTGTCCCCAAGGCAGCCCAGTTGATGCAGCCGCTGTACGAAGCACTCAAAGGGAAGTTGGGCAAGGACGTTATCACTTGAACACTGCAGATGGACCAGGCGTTCCTTGACACCAAGGCGGCGTTGGCAGATGCAACCATGCTGGCACACCCACTCCCGGGCGCGACCGTCGCCCTCACTACCGATGCCTCCGACTACACCATCGGGGCGGTTCAGGAACAATGGGTCGACGGGACTTGGCAGCCGTTGGCCTTTTTCAGCCGCCAACTGCGCAAGAACGAGCGAAAATATAGCACTTTTGACAGGGAGTTACTGGCCCTGTTTTTGGCCATCCGGCATTTTCGTCTTCTCTTGGAAGGGCGCCCGTTCACTGTGTTTGTGGACCATAAGCCACTCACATTCGCAATGGCTAAAACAAACTTAATTTTTTTTAAATATATTTAAAACATCTATTAAGTTTGTTTAAAATATTTTAGCTTCTACCCTTAACCCCATGTGTATGTCCCAATCTTTATTTTTCTCTCTAAAATTTAAAAATTGAATTGAATTGGTGCTTTTTATTTCCTGGTTTGCTGTCTGAGAATTCTTCAAATTGATTGGCTACTCAGCCAGCTTGATGACATCACTGCTGTTCTTCGCTTGGGATCCCTTTTGACAGCGCTACAATCAAATTAAGGTTGAGAAATCTAAAGTTTTCACCATAGAGATCGCAAGATATTTGCGCGCAGCTTTCTTCGACATCAGCGGTGATCACCGTCGCTTTGATTTCTTTTGAGGGGGCACTGGAGGCAACAGAGGGAGTGAGAAAGGTCAGAGACCTCCTAAGCTCACAGCAAATATCATCCTTTTCTTTCTTTATCTCCTTACACATTCACTCACTGTCACACATGCATAAATTGTAGGACTGCAACATAAAACAATGTCATGCATATAATCTGTGTTTTAAGAGGTGTCATAATGTCAACATTTTGAAATAGGACTGTAGATTTTCCTCTTCATGGCACCTGGGAAATCAGTTAACTTTAGCTGTGATACACACCCATTTTCAGATTTAGTCTAGATCTCTGGCACCATAAAATGTATCAATAATATACAAAGACGAAAAGTACTTTTAGAAGTTAAATAAAAATAAACAGATTTTGAAACAGGAATGCAAGATGAGCCACATTCCTTTGAATAGCTTTCATATTCAGTTTTTGCTGACTAGACTGAGGACGACTCAGGCATACTAAGAATGTAGCATAAAAGATTGGAAAAAGACCCAGTAAGAGGAAGTCGAGGAAGGGAAGGGAAGAGTCAGAGATAGACCATGTGAAGGTGAGATAAGGGTGGAAATTGGAGGCAAAGTGAATGAAATTGTCTAGTTCGGGGCAAGAGCAGGAAACGGCACTGATACAGTCATCAATGTATCGGAAAAAGAGGTGAGGGAGGGGACCTGAGTAGGACTGGAACAAAGATTGTTCCACATAGCCCATGAAAAGGCAGGCATAGCTAGGACCCATGCGGGTACCCATAGCAACACCTTTGATTTGGAGGAAATGAGTGGAGTTAAAGGAGAAGTTGTTCAATGTGAGAACAAGTTCAGCCAGGCGGAGGAGGGTGGTGGTGGATGGGCCTCTGTTCAAGGAAGAAGCGGTGCGCCCTCAGGCCATCCTGGTGGGGGATGGAGGTGTAGAGGGATTGTACGTCCATGGTGAAAAGGAAGCGGTTGGGGCCAGGAAACTGGAAACTCCGTCTCCATCTCTAGAGATAGGAGATCGACCAATATTCACTACAAGCCCATTGACTCCCAGCACTACCTGGACTACACTTCCTCCCACCCCGCCTCCTGCAAGGACTCTATTCCATTCTCCCAGTTTCTCAGACGCCGCCGTATCTGCTCCGGCGATGCCACCTTCCACACCAGTGCTTCCGACATGTCTTCCTTTTTCTGCAACTGAGGATTCCCTTCGACTGTGGTTGACACGGCCCTCGACCATGTCCGTTCTATCTCCCGCACTTCTGCCCCTCCCGGAACAACGACAGGGTTCCCCTTGTCCTCACCTTTCACCCCACCAGCCTCCACATTCAACGGATCATCCTCCGGCATTTCCGATAGCTCCAAAGTGATCCCACCACCAAATGCATCTTCCCCTCCCCTCCCCTTTCAGCATTCCGTAGGGACCGCTCCCTCCGAGACACCCTAGTCCACTCCTCTATCACCCCAAACAGCCCTTCCCCTTCGCCTGGCACCTTCCCTTGCAAGCGCAGGAGATGTAACACCTGCCCCTATACCTCCCCCCTTCCCACTGTGCAGGGCCCCAAACACCCCTTCCAGGTGAAACAGCGATTTACTTGTACTTCTTGCAATCTAGTATACTGTATTCGCTGCTCACAATGTGGTCTCACAGAATCACAGAAATCACAGAAACCCCACAGTGCAGATAGAGGCCATTTCGGCCCATCGAGCCTGCACCGACACATATCCCACCCGATCCCCGTAACCCCTTCACCAACACATATCCCACCCTATCTCCGTAACCCCACACATTTTAATCCCTCTAACACTAAGGGTCAATTTATCATAGCCAATCAACCTAACCCGCACATCTTTGGACTGTGGGAGGAAACCGGAGCACCCGGAGGAAACCCACGCAAACACGGGGAGAATGTGCAAACTCCACACAGACAGTCACCCGAGGCCAGATTTGAACCCGGGTCCCTGGCGCTGTGAGGCAACAGTGCTAACCACTATGCCACGTCTCCTCTACATTGGGGAGACCAAACGCAGATTGGGTGACCGCTTTGCGGAACACCTCCGTTCAGTCCGTAAGGGTGACCCCGAGCTTCCGATCGCCTGTCATTTTAATTCACTGCTCCATTCCCACTCGGACCTCACCGTCCTTGGCCTCTTGTATTGTTTCACGGGAGCTCAACGTAAACTCGAGGAACAGCACCTCATCTTCCGATTAGGCACTTTGCAGCCTTCCGGACTCAATATTGAGTTCAACAATTTCAGATCATAACCTCGGCCCCTATTACTTTTTTACTTATAATTTTTTCCACCCCTTTGTTTTGGGTCTTCCTTTCCCCCCCCCTTTCCTTTTGTTTCTCTCTCCCACCTGGCAGCTGTCTCCTACCCTGCCAGTACACTTCACACCTAATCTCAGCTGTCTTTTGTCTCCACTGGCCTATTAGCATCTCGTCTGGTTTTGAATACCTTTTATTGTCTCTTTTACTTCTTTTGTTCGATCGCAGCCCTGCCTTCGATCTATTATTTTCTTTCTAGTTTTGAAGAAGGGTTTCGACCCGAAACGTCAACTCAAATTTCTCTCCACGGATGTTACCTGACCTGCTGAGTTTTTCCAGTAATTTCTGTTGTTATTTCGGATTTCCAGCATCTGCAGTATTTTGCTATCCACCTAGTAAGAGGTGGTTGACTACTTCAAAAACAAAAATAACTTTCTAGCTTTTCTGAAACAAATTTAAGAACAGTCATTTAGTAATGGTTAATAAGAAACAGAGAAGATGTTTGATAAATTCATAATGAATAATTTGCAGAAGCTCTCTTCATGTTTTTTTTTGATGCGCACATCAGAAGCGCTACATTCACATGCTGCCCTTCTTTCACTTCCTGCTGCTTAGAAAGTGATGTTGGCCTTTAGCTGACTGCAGCCTGTCAAACGCTGCACCAGAATTGTAGTTGCCTCCTTCCCAGGAGGTGGAAAACGTGTCTGGAGTGGTGGTGCTGCTCAAAACTTAAGCTGCATAACACGAGAACCCCAGTAGGGAAGTACTATTGGTTGTAGATCATAAGAACACAAGAACTAGGAGCAGGAGTAACCCCTCGAGCCTGCTCTGCCATTTAATAAGATCATGGCTGATCTTCGACATCAACTCCACTTTCCTGCCCTATCCCCATATCCCTTGATTCCCTTAGTGCCCAAGAATCTATCAATTTCAGTATTGAATATACTCATCGACTGAGAATCCACAGCCCTCTGGGTAGAGAATTCCAAAGATTCACAATCCTTTGAGTGAAGAAATTTCTCCTCATCTTGGTCCTAAATGGCAGGCTCCTTATCCTGAGACTATGACCCCTAGTTCTAGACTCTCTAGCCAGGGGAAACAGCATTTCAGCATCTACCCTATCAAGCCCTCCAAGAATGTTATACATTTCAATGAGATCACCTCTCATTCTTCTAAACTCCAGAGAATATAGGCCCATTCTACTCAATCTCTCCTCAAAGGACAACACTCTGAACCTTCGTTGCACCCCCTCAGGCAAGTATATTCTTCCTTAGGTAGGGAGACCAAAACTGTACACAGAACTCCAGGTGTGGTCTCACCCAAGCCTTATATAATTGCAGCAAGACTTACCTACTCTTGTACTCCAACCCATTTGCAATAAGGGCCAATATACTATTTCCCTTCCTAACTGCTTGCAGTACCTGCATGTTCACTTTTTGCGATTTGTGTACAAGATCCCCGAATGCCCCCTGCATACCAACATTTAGTAGTCTCTCACCATTAAAAATAATTCTGGGGCTAATGAGAGTGAGGAACCTAAAGTAATTAATATCAGTAGAGAAAAAGTACTTGAGAAACTAATGGAACTAAAAGCTGACAAATCCACTGGACCGGACGGCCAACATCCTAGGGTTCTAAAAGAGGTGGCTGCAGAGATAGTGGATGCATTGATTGTGATCTTCCAAAATTCCTGAGATTCAGGAACTGTCCCTGCAGATTGGCAGGCAGCAAATATAACCCCACTATTCAAGAAAGGAGGGAGAGAGAAAACAGGGAACTAGCCGGACATTGGTCAGCGGAAAATGCTGGAATCAATTATTAATGAAGTGGTAACAGGGCACTTAGAAAATCAAAATATCATTAGGCAGAGGCACCATGGTTTTATGAAAAGGAAATTGTGTTTGACTAATTTTAGGTTTTTTGAGTATGTGAACGACTGGATGTAGTATATTTGGATTTCCAAAAGGCATTCGATAAGGTGCCACATAAAAGGGTACTACATGAGATAAGGGTACATGGGGTTGGGGGGTAATGCATTAGCATGGATAGAGGTTTGGTTAACAGACAGAAAACAGTAGGGGTAAACAGGTCATTTACAGGTTGGCAGGCTGTAACTAGTGAGGTGCCGCAAGGATCAGTGCTTGTGCCTCAGCTATTTACAATCTATATTAATGACTTAGATGATGGGACCGAGTGCAATGTATCCAAGTTTGCTGATGATACAAAGCTAGGTGGGAAAGCAAGCTGTGAGGAGGACACAGAGCCTGCAAAGGGGTATAGACAGTTTAAGTGAGTGGGCAATAAACTGGCAGATGGCGTATAATGTGGGGAACTGTGAGGTTATTCACTTTGGTAGGAAGAAGAGAAAAGCAGAATATTCTTTAAATGGTGAGAAACTATTAAATGTTGGTGTTCAGAGATATCTAGGGGCCCTCGTACAAGAAACACAAAGGCCTCGATTTTCATTGGGCCGTGAGGCGGGCTTGGAGGCAGGCGGTGGGTTAAAAAATCACAAAAAATGGCGGGCGGGACCCCATCCCCCGCCTGGTTCCCGACTTTGAGCAATTTTAACTCAGGCGTGTCTGATGGTCCCGACTCCGTCCCGCATCCAACAGGCGGGATTGGTTTTTAAGGCCCTTAATTACCACTAAACGGCTTCTATAATCCTATTTTAACAGGCCCTTGCAACTTTAACCCTTTTCCCACGTAAAACACGCCTGGTGGGAATCACGAATGTGAAACCTGGTGGGAGCACAATTGGATTGGTGACTTTCAACTGCAGGTCAACCATTAAATAGGAGATTTGATCAGACATGATTTGCAGGTGGCAGGATTTCATGGTCTCAGGTCTGGGGCATCTTTTACAAGGCTTAACTGCACCTGTGGAAGGTTGGTGCCTCACACCCATCTCCATTGTGACCTCCTAGGAAACCCCGCTCACCACCTTCACTCAGCACTTCCTCAATGGAGGCATATACCAGAAGCATGGGAGCCATTTATTTCCTTCCCATCTGGGCATTAGAGGAGCTCGTGCACAAGCCGCGGCACCAGCAGAACCAGGAACAGCAGCAGCAGCAGGAGCACCAGGCTGCTGCTCACCCACCTGAAGCTGCACAGGCCAGAAGGGGCCAGTGCCTGGAAGCCCATTGGCGCAGGAGATACCCCCACCAAACAGGGTCTACAGATGCAGGGTCAGCTACCTCAACATGTCTGAGCAGCAGTGCTAAAGGCAGCTCTGACTTTCGCAAGAGGTAGTGACTGACATCTGCACAATGCTACAGCAAGACCTGCTGCCCAGAGGACCAGGTGGACAACCATTACCAGTGGCCATCAAATTCACCACCGCATTCAACTTTTTTGCCTCAGGCTCATTCCAGGGATCAGAAGCAGACATCAGTGGCATCTCCCAGGTGGCTGCGCACACTTGCATCACGCAGGTAACCGATGCCCTCTTTGCCCTCACGCACAATCACATCCAATTCACCAAGGAACGAGCAAGTGTCACGGCACGAGCGGTTGGATTAGCTCATCCGGCAGGCTTTCCAAGGGTGCAGGGCATTGTTGACTGCACACGTGGCCCTTAGGGCACCCCATCGCAATCCAGGTCAACCGCAAGGGCTTCCACTCCCTCAACGTTCAGCTGGTGTGTGACCACAAGAAGGAAATTTTACATGTTTGTGCCATGTACCCTGGCAGTTGCCATGACTCCTTCATACTGCACCAGTCTAGTGTGCCTCCACTATTCAGTCCACTAGACCAACTTAACGGATGGCTAATGGAGACAAAGGCTATCCCCTGAGGACGTGGCTAATGACACTGTTGAGGAGGCCAGCCAACAAAGCTGAGGAGCGCTACAACTCCAGCCACATTTCCAGCAGATCCATTATCGAGCAAACCATCGGTTTGCTGAAGATGCACTTCAGATGCCTGGATAGATCAGGTGGAGCACTACAGTACTCAGGAGCCAGGGTTTCCAGAATCATCGTGGTTTGCTGTGTACTTCACAACATGGCACAGCATCGTGGCTTGCAGATTCCTGAGGACCAAGTGGCTCCTCACATATCCCCCTCTGAGGGGGAGGAGGAGGAAGGCGAAAACGAAGATCCTGCAGAGGCCCATCAACCAGCGTCAGCATTACGCGAGAACATTGCTGCCCGGGATGCAAGAACGCACTCAACCTGGTCAGATTTGCTTAGCCTAGTCAATCAAACACTTTCGCTTCGCAGCTTCTTACCCGAGCATCGACAATGGCCAAGACCCTGCGGATTCCTAGCTATTTGACCAGCATGCTGACAACTGCAAGTAATCCTAAGCCCTCAATGTGAAAGTCCCATTTGCGAAATGACACACCACAACTGCAACAGTTGCCATCAGAAGTTTTATGTACAAGAACCAACTGATGGCATTTTTACAATAAACACATTTCACCCAAGTGACTTCTTGTGCAGAATTTTCCTCTTATGTGTGCTCCTACATAATGCTTTCCCTGTGGCTTCAGCAGATTTGGACGCCCCTTGATCACTTTCCTGCTGCTCCTGTCTCGACACCTTTGGCAGGCGTCCTCTGGGGTTACGAGCCTGTGAGGGCTCGTCAACAGTCTGCTGCTCCTGCGGCTCTGCAGGGGTTGAGACGTCTATTTCACTTGGGTGTGGGCTCTGGTGGGGCTTTGACTGAGGGCTCTGCAGTGGCATGGAAGTGTGCGCCCTTAGAGAGGTGCCCCCACTTCCTTGAGGTCTGCCACCAACCTCCCTCTCATGGGTCAGCTCCCACTCCGCACCTGCAAGTGGCTGGAGAGCACCTTGCTGCACATCAGGGGGGCCATGGAGACCCGTATCTTCAATGGCAGTCCTACTCGGAAAGACTTCCATGAAGGTCTGGTTTCTCTGTTCAATATGTTGTGTCTGTGTGTTGATAGAGACACTGAAGACAGGAATTGGTTTGATAGGTGTTTACTAAACAAAGTCTGGAGGGGAACTAACGGATACAACACAATATACAGGCTTATATAGCCCGAGTGGCCATTACCGGCATTACAGTACACATGGGGCTCTTAAAGGCACATACACTACAATTCCTCCCCTTTTAGCTAACCAGTACATAATATTTTAAGTAATTATTAATTACATGTTATAAGAAAAATAATATACACTTTGCTGCAGTTAATTAATTATAAGTCAGTCTCTCTGGAGGTTTCCTGACTCGGCCTGGATAACGCCTCGGTGGTGTAGTAGTTTCTGGTGGTGTAGTAGGTTCTTTTGGCAAGGTTGATTCGGCTTGAATGCCAGTGTCGGGTTCATCGGGTTCCAGTATCACCGGATCGGAGGTAGATATGGGTATCTCTACTTCATCGTTAGGCGTATCGAGTTGTGGTGTAGGTTGTCCCTTTTCGGATGACTCTATGATTTGGTCAGCATGGCACCTTATTATGCTTTCTCCGATGTCCATGGTATACATCAGCGGTCCTAGTCATGTGCAGATAGTTCCAGGCTGCCATTTCTCGGTACGGTAGTCCCGGGCCAAAACTTGTTGAGCTATCTGGAAGGTTCTAGTTGGCCTTTCATTCATGCCTTGAAATTGCCGGTTCTCCACGTCCCTTCTGATGTTGGACTTGATCAAATCCAGCCGGCATCTTAGGCTTCTATTGAAGAACATCATGGCGGAAGTTTGGTTTGTAACCATATGTGTTGCATTCCTGTATGCGAACAAGAAGTTATCCACCTTGTGCTGAAGTTTTATGTCTTCATTACCCATGGCCTTTATGACCTTCTTGAAGGTCTGGACAAACCTTTCAGCCAATCCATTGGTGGCGGGATGGTATGGGGCGGACGTGTAGTGCTTAACCCCATTGTTTTTTATGAACTTCCTGAATTCTTCGGACACAAATTGCGGTCAATTATCAGAACAGATCTGTTCCGGCAGCCCATTCCTGGCAAATATGGTCCTTAATACTGTGATGGTTTTTTCCGTGGTGGTGGAGGACATCTTTATTACCTCCGGCCACTTGGAGTGTGCATCAGCCGCGATTAAGGACATTGAGTCCATAAATGGGCCAGCAAAGTCGATGTGTACCCTTTGCCAGGGAGATGAGGGTCACTCCCATGGATGTAGAGGGGCTTGGGGTGGAGCGTTTTGGACCTTCTGGCATCCTAGGCAGCTCTTGGTCATTTCTTCTATGTCTCCATTGATACCTGGCCACCATACAAATGCTCTGGCTAGGTTCTTCATTTGCACTCCACCCAGATGCCCCTCGTGAAGCTCCTTTAGCACTTTATCCTGGAGTTTGGGTGGAATCACCACTCTGGATCCACACATCAAGGTTCCTCGGCATACTGACAGCTGTTCTCTTCTTTGCGAGAATGCTGGCAACAGTGGTTCGCCATGTGCTGGCCATCCCTTCACCGTTAAGTCGTAGACTCGAGAGAGAGAGTCGGGTCATTTTTCGTTTCCTTTTCAATGGCAGAATTTGTTACTGGTAGACATTCCACTATGGTTGAGTGGAACATCTCCACTGGGTCAACTGTAGGTGCCTCTTCTACCGTTGGCAACGGTAGGCGCGATAAACTGTTAGCATTCCCATGCTGTTTTGTTCCTTTTTATTCTATGTTGTATTGGTGTGCCCCTAGAAAAAGGGACCACCTCTGTAGCCTTTGCACTGTCATAATGGGAACACCCTTTTTAGGGTTGAATATGGAGATGAGGGGTTGATGGTCAGTCAACAAGGTAAATTTTTGTCCGTGTAGGTAATGGTTGAATTTCTTCACTCCCCATACCAGGCTGAGTGCTTCCCTGTCGATTTGGGCATAGTTACGCTCAGCTGAGTTCAATGAGCATGACGCAAAAGCTATCGGCCGTTCCGAGCCATCAGGGAATTTATGCGATAATACTGCTCCTATGCCGTAAGCGGATGCATCGCATGCTAGTCTAATTGTCAGTGATGGGTTGTAATGAGCCAAAACTTCTTTGGACGTGATTAAGTTTTTGCATTTATGGAAGGCACGTTTACAGTCTTCGCTCCATTTCCAAATTACTCCTGTTTGTAGCAGTTCATTAAGAGGGCGTAGAAGAGTTGATAAGTTTGGTAAAAATTTATGATAGTAATTTATTAATCCCAGGAACAACCTTAATTGTGAAACATTTTCTGGTGCTGGGGCTTTTATGACCGCTTCAATTTTTTCAGGTGACTTATGCAACCCTTCCTTATTAATTATGTGGCCACAATATGATATTTGATTTTGGAAAAATTAGCATTTGGGGCGATTTGCTCGTAGGCCCCGTTCTCTCAGTCTAGTGAGCACCTGCTCCAAATTGGCAAGGTGCTCGTTGTCGTTTTCTCCTGTTACAAGGATGTCGTCTAGGTAGCATTGAGTCCCCGGAATCCCTTGGAGGACTTGCTCCATAGCTCTTTGCCAGATAGCTGGAGCGGATGCTACTCCGAAAACCAGTCGATTGTACTGGTACAGACTTTTGTGTGTATTTATTGTGAGAGATTTTTTAGAGGTCTCTTCAACCTCCATCTGTAGATATGCCTGTGCCAAGTCAATTTTGGTGAAACGTTTCCCTCCGGATAGTGAGGCGAAAATATCTTCTATCCTCGGAAGAGGATACTGTACCGTGTGAAGGATCGGGTTTACCGTCACCTTGAAGTCTCCACAGATGCGAATTTTTCTCTGTTCTTCAGATTTATCATTATTCAATGCTTTCTTCATGACTGGAACGATGGGTGTTGCCCACTCGCTCCAATCTATTTTGGATAATACGCCTGCATTTTCCAAATTCTCCAGCTCTGCCTCGACTGCTGGACGAATTGCATATGGCACCGGTCTTGCTTTAAAAAACTTGGGAATTGCTGCATCTTCCACTTTTATTGAGGCGGTGATGCCTTTCAAGGTTCCAAGTTTCTCTTGAAACACTTCTTTGGCATTGGCCAAGATGTCTTTTAATTGTTCAGGTATGACGTCATCATCGTTTTTTTTCTTACTGGTCACCATCAATGCCTGAATGGAGTGCCAGTCTAAACGTATTTTCCTGATCCATTCACGTCCCAACAGCGGTGGGCCACCATCTTGTAGAATGTATAAATACAACTTTTGTATTTCCTTGCCGTTGTATACAACAGGCACCCTTATTTTTCCTTTGGGGTATACTTTCTGCCCCGTATATGTTTTCAAGATAATGGATGTGTCTTTTAAAGGTATATGCAGAAATAGCTGCTCGTAATCCCGTCGATTTATGACGGTCAGAGCTGATCCTGTATCTAGCTCCATTTTAACTGGGGACCCTGCTATCGTGACGGTAACCCAAATGGTCTGGTAATCATCTTTGGCAAGTACATTATGTAATTTGAGACAGCTTAGTCTCTTGTTTTCGGAGTCGCTATCGCTCTTCTGGTCTTCGGAGCTACTGTCCGTCATCATTTGTACCTTTCTGTACTTTTCTTTATTGATTTTTTTTTTCCTGTCTGCGGATTTATTTTGTCCAGATCGGCATACCCGTGCAATGTGTCCAATCTTTCCGCATTGCCTGCATGCTTTGTCCTTGAACCAGCAGTCCCTCTGGTCATGGGTGGATCTGCCGCAGCGATAACATCTCTCGAAACCCTATGTCATTTCATGGGTGCCGAAGTCCTGTGCCTTTTGTTGTATCTCTGCAGCTCCTCTTGCAGCTGCTTCGCATGATACAGCCATACTGAAAGCCTTGTCCAGTGTTAAATCCTTTTCAGAAAGCAGCCTTTTCTGTGTTCCTTCACTTAAGAGACCGCAGACGAATTTGTCTCGAAGATAATCTGCTAGTCCTGCCCCGAATTGGCAGTGTTTTGATAGCTTCCTTAACTCGGTGAGGTAATCAGCATTACTTTCATTCTTGTGTTGATTTCTCTTGAAGAATTTGAATCATTCCGCAATCAGCAGCGGTGTTGGGTTTAAGTGCTTCTGTAGGGTATCAACAATTTCTTTAAAATTCTTGTCCTTTGGTTTGGCTGAAGTGATTAAATTTCGTAACAGCCCGTATGTCTTTGCGCCCATTAGATTTAGCAGTACTGAAGCTTTTTATTCATCTTCTATTCCATTTGCAGTGCAATATACCTCCACTCTTTCCACATATGTCGTCCAATCCTCTATCTCGTTATCAAAAGAATGAATATTGCCAGACTTAGGCATCTTAGAAAAGATGTGGCGCTTCCCACGCTTTTCTTTCTTTTCTGCAGAAAAGATATGGCGCTTCCCCGCCGCTGCTGCCGATGACAACGCTGTTTCCCGCGGTTTCCATTCTTTTTTTATTTTATTTATTTATTTACAGTTGGAGACTCGTTCCCGCTGGACTTTTTCTCTCTAGGTCTGAACGCCGACCTGCTTGCAGCGCCAACCGTCTCCCGAGTGCTCCCTCCCCATCTGTTACTGCTTGCTTCCGCTTTCGCTGCTTGGCCCAGCTGTAGAGCCAGCCGCTGGAGCCCCAGCCTGATGCCCAGGAAGGATTAGCGCAGTACCTGCCACCAGCTTGGCCAGCTGGTGAAACCACAGCTTCTTTCACTTTCTTGATTCTTCTGGATGCCAGAGGAATCGATGTCCTTGAGGTGCTGCCGAATTGCAGGTAAGTCCACTTCCACTTCGTCGCCACTGTTGTGTCTGTGTGTTGATAGAGACACTGAAGACAGGAGTTGGTTTGATAGGTGTTTACTAAACAAAGTCTGGAGGGGAACTAACGGATACAACACAATATACAGGCTTATATAGCCCGAGTGGCCATTACCGGCATTACAGTACATGGGGCTCTTAAAGGTACATACACTACACAATAAATGTCCATCGCTCCTCAAGAGATGTCATTCTATTCTGAACAATGACCATGTTTTCCATACCCTGGCGACTAAGCTCCTCCATGGCCGTAGCCCTCCCCTCCTCTGCCGTAGCCATCCTCTCCTGCACAGTAGGCAGCCTTAACACAGAGGTAGCCATCCTTACCGTGTTGATGCGTTCATGCGCCAATGACTCCACAAAGGCTCTGCTCATGTTCGCTATGGACTCCTCCATTCGCTCCACACTCGCAGCGGCCCTGGAGACAAAACCTGCCAGGGACTCCTGCATCTGTGCCTGGAGTTCCATCACCTCTGATCTCATGGTTGGACCCAGAGGCAGAGGGTCGACATGCTGCTGAGCCGAGCTGGCGGAGTCCTGCGCCCTCTGACTAGGACTCTCCACTTCTGTCCCTGTCTCCACAATCTGCTGATGCGCAAATGTGAGCTGTGATACACCAGGTGACAACACTATTCTATGTCCCGAAGGTCCCACTGAGGTGCGAGTGTCTGCGCTAGTGCTGGGTGCGCTGAATTCTGCTGACGCTGCGCCCTCAGAGGTTGCAGCTTCTTCTGAGGAGTCTGGCTGCTCAGCCTCTTCTTCCTGGCTAAGGGGGAGCGGATGCTTGTGATGGTCCTGTGGGGGAGTTAAGGAAAGAGTTACAGATGTGATGCCAAGGTTACATGCACATAGCTTTTTGAAGATGCTCATAGGTCCATCTGTCACAGCTTGACAACCATTATCAGCGACTCATGCAATGTCAAAGAGAGAGTTGGGAAACTTTTCTGTCACCAGCTTGCTGTGTTGCACCCGTCTGTCTGTCCCCCATGCGCAAATCATCCTCAATGCCAATGATTTCCAGGACAGTCTCCTCCCAGCGGGTCAGGTGGGCTATTGAGGGTGGCCCTCCTCCTGTCCTGGTTAGCTCTCTTTTGTTGTGAGCTCTCTTTTCCTGCAATGAGGGAGGCAAGAGGAGGTTGAGTGAGAATGAAGGTGTGTGTGTGTAGAGATTGCATAGCATATATACTTAGAAAGAGACTTAGAAGGAGACTTAGAAGGAGACATAGAAGGGGAAGTGCAAAGAGACCTGGGTGTTCTTGTACACCAGTCGCTGAAGGTAAGCATGCAGGTGCAGCAGGTGGTTAAGAAGGCAAATGGTATGTTGGCCTTCGTAGCAAGAGGGTTCGAGTACAAGAACAAGGATGTCTTGCTGCAGTTGTACAGGGCCTTGGTGAGACCACACCTTGAGTATTGTGTGCAGTTTTGGTCGCCTTATCTGAGGAAGGACGTTCTTGCCATGGAAGGAGTGCAGCGAAGATTCACCAGGCTGATACCTGGGATGGCAGGAATGACGTATGAGGAGAGATTGTGTCGATTGGGCTTATACTCACTGGAGTTTAGAAGATTGCAAGGGGATCTCATCGAAACCTATAAAATTCTGTCAGGCCTGGACAGACTAGATGCAGGAAGGATGTTTCTAATGGCCAGGGAGTCCAGAACCAGGGGTCATAGTCTAAGGATAAGGGGTAAGCCATTTAGGACTGAAATGAGGAGGAATTTCTTCACCCAGAGAGTGGTGAACCTGTGGAATTCTCTGCCACAGAGGGCGGTGGAGGCCAGTTCATTAAATATATTCAAGAAGGAGTTGGATATATTTCTTAAGGCTAAAGGGATCAAGGGATATGGGGAGAAGGCAGGGACAGGGTACTGAAATTGGATGATCAGCCATGATCTCATTGAATGGCGGAGCAGGCTTGAAGGGCCGAATGGCCTACTCCTGCTCCTATCTTCTATGTATCTATGTATCTATGATTGTGTGAGGTTGCAAGACCAAGGGTCCTCCCTGTGTGTTGTCAGTTGTGTTCAAAGCATCAGAGTGAGAGGGAGTGTGAGGGTTGCATGATGGAATAGTTATGTGAATGTGAGCATAGAGAGAGAGGGAATGGGTAAGGGTTCATGGATGTCAGTGTCAAGTGGGATGTGGAGAAAGAGATTGCTAAAGCTGAGTGCTGGTGAGGAAAGGCAATGGGGATCAGATTGAGGGTGATGGCAAATTCATACTCACTTTTCCAGTGCGCTAAAGGTCATGAAATCTTTTCCTGCACTGTGTCCAGGTTCTGCGGGTGACTCCCAAGGAATTGACCTCCTGAGCCACCTCCATCCACACAGCCTTGGTGTGAGTGGAAGGACTCATCCTCCCTGATGAAGGGAACAGGACCTACCTGTTGGCCCTAGCCCCATCCACCAATGTCTGAAGTGCCGCCTCATCAAAGCGACGAGCTGCTCTTGCCCTCCCGCTTGTCATCTCTCCTGCAGGACCCTCTGACACCAAATGGAGGAAGCTTGGAAGCCTGCAGAAAAAGCAAGGCTTGCTGTGGACCTTAAATGCAGCAGCAATGATGATGTCATCGGAGGGGACTTTCAGTCATGAAAACCCCCCTTGCAAAGGCTTCCCACACGCTGGAAATCAATTGGCCAATTGAGTTAAAATTGCATCAATCTCCCACATCCATTTAGATTCGTGTGGGAAACACAAAATTCGGATAACACGACAACAGCTCGCACCTGAGCTAAAATCACCCCCAAAGAGTTAGCATGCAGGTACAGCAAGCAATTAGGAAGGCAAATGGCATGATGTCCTTTATTGCTAGTGGGTTGGAGTGCAAGAGTAAGAGGTCTTGCTAAAATTGTACAGGGCCTTGTTGAGGCCACTCAGTTTTGGGGGTGGATTTTGTCAGTGTGGGCGGGCTGGGACTTGTCAGGTGGAAGTCGTGTCAGGACCCCACCTCCTAAGTGAAGTGTTGAAAAAGTGGGATTTCCCCCTAATTGGGCAATTGATTTCCTGTGTGTTTGAACCTTTGGCCCAATTAGTCTTTTCATACAGAAAGTCACCTCCGATGACATCATCAATGCTGCTGGATTTAAGACCTGCAAGCAGCCTTGCTTCTTCTGGAGACTGCAAAGGCTCTGCAAATTGTATGAAGGGGGAGTTGATTTCCCGACCATGTCCACGATCAAGCAAAATTGTGCTCCTCAATTTGATGAGCCCTCCCTCCAAGCTCTGGTGCATGGAGCCAGATGCAATAAGGAGATGCTGTTCCCTTCCTCAGGGAGAAAAAAGCCACCCCAGCAGACAAAAGCTGTGTGGCTACAAGTGGCCCAGGAGGTCAGCTCCATTTTGCTGAGCCGCAGAACCTGGCTGCAATGCACGATGAGGTTTCATGACCTTCTCTGCACAGGAACAGTGAGTATGACTTTCCCATCACCCTCAATCTGATCCCCATTGCCTCTCCTCACCAGCACTCTGCTTTGCCAACCTCTTCCTCCACATCCCACTTGACAATTACATGCCTGAACCCTTACCCATTCCCTCTCTCTCTAAGGTCACATTCACTTAACTCTTCGACCATGCAGCCCTCACACTCCCTATCACTGTGATGCCATGACAACAACAACTTTCATCACACAGGGAGGGTCCTTTGTATCATTCTAAGCATCTATGCTGTGAATTCTCTACAGTCACTCCTTCATTCTTACTCAAACTCCACTTGGGTCCCTCATTGCAGGAAAAGAGAGCCCACAATAAGAGGGAAAGAGCCATCACAGGAGGTGGGCCACCCTCAGTAGCCCAGCTCACTGCCTGGGAGGAGGCAGCGCTGGAAATCGCCGGGATCGAGGAGGATTCCCAAGTGGGGGACGGACAGATGGGCGCATCGCAGCAAGCTGGTGACAGAATAGTTTGGCATCTCTCTCATTGGCATTGCATGAGTCACTGATAATGAATCTGATGCTCTAACAGATTTACTTATGATCATCTGCACTATTCAATGTTCATGTAAACTTGACCTCACATCCCTAACTCTTTCCTTTACTCGCCCACAGGACCATCGAAAGCCCCCATCCCCATTGTCCAGGAGGAAGAGCTTGAGCTTCCAGACTCCTCCAGAGGAAGCTATAATCTCTGAGGGCGCAGCATCAGCAGAATTCAGCGCACCCAGCACCAGCATAGACACTCACACCTCGGTGGGACCTTCGCGAGATAGAGTAGTGTTGGCACCTGGTGTATCACAGCTCACAAGTGAGCATTAGCAGATGGTGGAGACAGGGACAGAAGTGGAGAGTCCTCGACAGAGGGCGCAGGACTCTGCCTGCTCAGCTCAGCTGCATGTTGACCCTGTGCCTCCGGGTCCATCCAGAAGGAGAACGGTGCTGGAACTCCAGGAACAGGTGCAGGAGTCTCTGTCAGGTTTTGTCTCCAGGGTCGCTGCGAGTGTCGAACGAATGTAGGAGTCCTTTGCGAACATGAGCAGAGCCTTTGTGGAGGCATTGGCGCATGAATGCATCACCACGGAAAGGATGGCAACCTCCGTGGAAAGGATGGTTACAGTAGGAGAGAGGATGGCTATGGCCAAGGAGGAGCTAAGTCACCAGAGTGTAGAAAACATGGTCATTGTTCAGAATAGACTGACCTCTCTTGAGGAGCAATGTTCCACTATTGAGCATAGAAACCAGACCTTCATGGAAGTCCTCTGGAGTAGGACATCCAGTGCAGAAACGGGTCCTCATGGCCCCCCTGAAGTGCAGCAAGGTGCTGTCAAGCCACTTGCTAACTCTGAAGTGGGGCTGACGCATCAGAGGGATGTTGCTGGCAGACAACAAGGAAGTGGGGGCTCCTCTCCAAGTGTTCACATGACCATGCCACTGCAAAGCCATCGGTCAGAGCCCCACCAAAGTCCTCACCCAACTGAGAAGGGCGTTTCATCCCCTGCACAGCTGCAGGAGCAGCAGACTATTGCCAAACCCTCACAGGTTCGCAACCCCAGAGGACGCCCGCCAAAGGTGTTGAGACAGGGGCAGCAAGAAAGTGAGCAAGGGGCCTCCACATCTGCTGCAGCCACAGGGGAAGCACCACGTAGGAGCACGCATAAGAGGAAGATAATGCACAATTAGTCACAAGGGTAGTCACTTGGGTGTTATGTTGTGTTTATTTTTGAAATGCCACCAGTTGCTTGTTGTGATAAAAAATTCTGATGCTAAACTGTTGAAGTTGTGGCCTGTGTCATTTCGCAAATGGGACTTCCACATTGAGGGCTTAGGGCAACTTGCAATTGACATTATGGTGGTCAGAGTGATAGGAATCCATAGGTTCTTGTCCATTGTTGATGCTCTGGTAAGAAGGTGCGAGGCAAAATGTGATTGATTGTACAGGCTAAGCAAATGTGACCAACATGAGTGCGTCCCTTGCATCCTGGGCAGCAATATGGTCGCGCACTGGCGCCTTTTGGCCTGTGCATCTTCAGGTGGGTGACTAGCAGCTTGGCGCTCCTGTTGATGCTCCTGCTTTGGTGCTGCTGTTGCTCATGGTTCTGCTGCTGCCACGGCTGGTCTTCATCCAAATCTGATGTCCAGGAGGAAAGGAATTAAATGGTCGCCATGCTTCTGGTATATGCCTCAGTTGAGGAAGCGCTCAGTCAATGTGGGGAGAGGGTTTTCCCAGGAGGTCACACTGGAGATGGGTGTGAGGCTCCAAACTTCCACAACACTGAGTATGCCTGTTAAAAGTTCCCCCAGACCTGAAACAACAAAGTTCTGCTACCTGCAAATGATCATTGGTGAAAACTCCTGTAGTGTCCGAGTATCAATAATACACAGACTGCAGGAGAACAATAATAACAGGTATTTACTGAACAGAGGGTAACTCTTTTGTTTGTACCCAAAAAACCCAAATTGACTGTAAACAAAAGTTCAACTAAAACTTAACAAATCAAATTAAAATTTGGTTTTCCGGGTGGATGATGCACTCCAGTCCCCGCAGCGCCCACCGGTCATGGAAATACTCAAGCACACCGGCGGACACCGCGTGCTCCATCTCCAGGGCCACCCGGGCGCGAACATGGCCGCGGAAGAGAGGCCGACAATCTGGCTGGACGACCCACTCGACCGCCCGCTGCCTGGACCAATTGATGGCTCTTTTAGCCAGACCCACGAGCAGGCCCACAAGGAGGTCCTCCAACCTGTCCGCTCCCCTCCGCACCGGGTGACCGTAGATCAAGAGCGTGGGACTGAAGTGCAACCAAAAGTCGAGGAGCAGCCCCTTCAAGTAGTGAAAGAGGGGTTGCAACCTCTCACACTCCATATAAACATGAAACACGGACTCCTCCAGGCCGCAAAAAATGCAGGCGGCTCGGGAGTCCGTGAACCTACTTAAAACTTTATTGCACGGGACCGCTCCATGCAACACCCTCCAGGCCAAGTCCCCGATGGAACAAGGGAGGACTCCCGCGTAGAGAGCCCTCCATTTGGGACCTCTGACACTGCCAGTCAGCAAGACGCCACGCCAAGGCGTGTCCGGACGGTAGACGAAGATGGCAAAGTGCAGAGTGTGAAAGAGCAGCCCGTACAGGAAACCCCTCCGCGCGGAATGAAAAGGCACGGAGGGTATTTCCTCGAGACGGCTCAAGTTGTGAGGCGCAGGTTCCCGAGGGGAGTTTCGGGGCCAGGCGCCGATGAGGAATTCCGTCCGAACGGGGGTAAGCTCGGAAGGGATCGCCCCACGTGCTTGAGTCGCCTTGATACACCTAGTGGAGTCAGGGCCCAGTGCCGCTTTCACTGATTCGATGGCTTCGACCGCGAGCCGGACGTTGGCTGAGGACAGGCGCCGCGCCAGCTCCTCCGGCGCCATCCAGCCCGCTCCTCCGCCATCGAGCATGTCCCCGACTCTGGTCACCTTGCCAGACACAGCCCTGCCCTCCGCCAGCCGCCCAAACCCGCGTTCGTGGAGGTGCGGATTCCTGAGCAGCGGCTCCCGAAGGAGAGCCGCTGCTCCTGACGGGGGAGAGCTCTGCCTGGAAGCGACGTAGTTCCAAACCCATAGTAGTTCCTAGTAGAAGACAGGCAGCTCCCGCAGGCCGGCACGCCTGCCGGCCACTTTCGCAAACAGGAGCTGCGTGTCGTAATTGAGGCCGTGCAGCTGGCGGAAGAAAAACGTCGCCAGCGCACACCATCTCGGAGGATTCTCGACATACTCTTGCTAGTTCGCCGGCCAGGCTTCCTCGGCCGGGCTAAAGTAGACTCCCAAATAGAGGAGGTGCGTGGTGCTCCAGGCGAAAGGCCTGAACTCCTCCGGCAGGGAGTCCATCCGCCACTGACCCACCAGGAGTCCGGAACATTTCTCCCAGTTGATCTTGGCGGAGGATGCGTCCGAGTAAATCTGCTGGCATTCCCGCATCCTCCGCAAGTCAGCGGGATCCGTGACCGTGAGGAGCACGTCATCGGCGTAAGCCGAGAGGACCACCTCCACGCCCGGCCCTTGCAGAGCCAGTCCCGTCAACCTCTTCCGCAAGAGGCGCAGGAATGGCTCCAAGCAAACGGCGTATAACTGACCGGACATGGGGCATCCCAGACGCATCCCCCTCCCGAAGCGAAGGGGCGCTGTCAAGGACCCGTTAACTTTAATCAGACACTCCGCGGCGGCGTACAAAAGTCGGATCCGGGCGACGAAATGCGTCCCGAACATGAATGCGTGCAGAGTCCCGAAGAGATACTCGTGATCCACCCTGTCGAACGCCTTCTCCTGATCCAGGGAAAGGAAGGCAACCGACAGACCAGCCCTCTTGGAGTGGTGGACCAGGTCCCGGACCAGATGGATGTTATCGTGGATGGTCCGGCCCGGGACCGTGTAGGACTGGTCGGGGTGGATCATGTGGGCCAGCACGGTGCCAAGGCGAGCACACATGTCCCTGGCAAAGATTTTATAGTCCGTGCTGAGGAGGGAGACCGGGCGCCAGTTCTTAAGGAGGCGGAGATCGCCCTTCTTAGGCAGCAGGACAATGACCGCCCTGCGCCAAGAGAGGGGCATCTCCCCGGTCGCCAAACTTTCCCCCAGGACCCGCGCGTAGTCGCCCCACAAGACGTCCCAGAACGTCCTGTGGAACTCCACGGTCAGCCCGTCCAGCCCCGGGGACTTTCCCCTAGAGAGCTGGTGGAGGGCGCCGGTCAGCTCTGCCAGGCTTAGCGGAGCATCCAATTTTTCGGCGCCCTCCGGGCTGACCTTCGGCAGGTCCTCCCACAAAACTCTGCGCGCATCCTCGATGGACGGATCCGGAGAGAAAAGAGCCCCGTAGAAGGCGCGGGTCTCCGCGCTGATTCCCTCTGGATCCGAGACCAGAGATCCGTCGTCGGCCAGCAGCCCCAAGAGTTGCTTACGGACGCCCCGTCTTTTTTCCAGCGAGTAGAAGGGGGAGCCGCGGTCCAGGTCCCGCAGGAGCTGGATCCGTGACCTCATGTACGCGCCTCGGGACCCGACGAGCTGCAGGTCCTTCAGCGCGCCCTTCTTCTCTTTGTACACCTTCCGCAGGGCCGGGTCCTCGACGACCTGACCGAGACGGGACACCAGGTCGAGCACCTCCTTCTCCAACCGCCCGACCCGGGCCTCCCGCCTCTTGGTCGACCCCTTCGCGTACTCCTGACAGAAGAGACGGATGTGAGCCTTGCCCACATCCCACCATAGCCTCAAGGAGGGGAAGCCACCCCGCTTCCTTCTCCAGTCGGCCCAGAACCGACAAAACAAATCCCGGAACCGCGCGTTCTCCAGCAGCAGGTTGTTAAAATGCCAGTACGCGGACGCCCCCGCGCGCGCAGTGGAGCGAGCTCCGCCCGCACCAGGTGGTGGTCCGTAGATGGCACCAGCCGCATTGAAGCCGCCGGAACGCAGGAGACGTACGCCCGGGAAATGTAAAGGCGGTCGATTCTGGACCTTCCTCCCCCAGACCTCACGCTAGTGAAGGCGCTGGAGTCGGGGTGGAGATTTCGCCAGACATCCGCCAAGTCGAAGGACCCAACCAGGTCCCTCAACTTCTCCCTCGCCGCCGGGCTTCGCGGGGGACCCGAACGGTCCCTTGCCTCGAGGGTGCAGTTAAAATCCCCCCCCGAGGATGACGCACTCGCCCACGTCGACGGCGCCCAAAAGAGCGGACACTTCTTCGAATAAACGCACTTGCTGCGCACCGGTCTGAGGGGCGTACATGTTCACTAGATGGAGCAGCATGCCCCCCAGGCGAACAGTGACCTGGAGCAAGTGGCCCGGCACGTGCTCCTTGACCCCCAAGTTCTCCGGCTGAAAATGCGGGGCCAGCAAGATAGCCACCCCACTGGAATTGTTGGAGAGGTGACTCATGCTGACCCCTCCTTGCCACTCCAGGAGCCACGTGGCTTCGTCTCCCGGAACAGTGTGGGTTTCTTGCAGGAAGCACACCGCATACTTCCCGTCCCGAAGGACCGAGAAGTTATTGAATCTGCGGCGCGCCTCCCTGCTGCCATTGATGTTGAGGCTAACAATGGTTATCTTCATGTCAGAAGCATAGTGCAACCTCTACCTACACCGAATGGGGGGAGGAAGCGCAGCCGCTGGTCAGCCGCCACTTCCTCAGCAGCCCAGTGAGAAACGTTCTGAACCGACACAGCTCGAGCGGGTTCACACCCTCGTCCGCGCCCATGATCTTAACGGCGGCGCGGACGGATACGATGAGCAGCGCCAGCTCCGACCACCTGTAGAGGGCCAGCCGGACCTTATTGCGCCGACCCAGGCACGTGGCCATAAAATCCCAGAGTTCCCTTACGGGAATGAGGGGAGACTCGGCAAGGGGCACGAGGTCATTCATTGCCTTGTCGGCGCTGGAGTCCGAATCGTCCTCCGTGCCCATCACCGAGTCCCCATCCTCCTCCAGGGGGTCGTCACCAGTGGCCGACCCGTCCGCCGCGCAGTGCGCAGCGAACGGCTCGGCCGCACCATCCAGACCCGCCTCCGCCCGGATCCCACCCCCAGGATCGGCGGCAGAGGATTCCTCCCTGGGATCCTCTAGGGGTGCTGGGCCAGAAGACGGCAGCGGTTCAGAGCTCCCCTCCGCCCCAGATGCCGGAATGACCGGAGAAACCGGGGAGAGAACAATTCCCAGCTGCTCCAGTACGTCCAGCACCAGAGACGCAGCCAGGGGGCCATCCTCCTCCCCGCCACCAACCTCCGACCCAGCGGATGGGGTGTTTTGAATTAAAACCTCTAGCAGTTTGAGCAGCCCCTGGGAGATGTCCGGGTCACATTGGGCGAGCTCATTATCCTCGAGCTCGCCCGACCCAGACCCCAGGCCGCCCGACCCGGCGAGGGGTAACGGCACCGATAGAATGTCAATTTCCGCCGCGGGTTGTTCCGCGACCCGCCCCCCATGGGCAGGGTCTCGTCCCCATCCCTGGGAGGCATGCGCCGGACAGACACATCTGCCTCAGCCTCCCGAGGGACAGGCGACCCCTGCCGATCGCTGGTGATGACGACAGCGGGGGGGGGGGCGCAGTACCCGCGGCGGGCGATGACTCCCCCTGCCCGGAGGGACCTTCCTCCTCCCGGTCCTCCTCCTCTTCCAGGGGGTCGCGCCTTCCTTTTAACATGGAGGGAGCGAGGGAGACCTCCATGTCTGCAGAGGGCTCCTCCTCAGCTCCCTCCGGCGGAGCAGGTTTGTCGGGCTCCTCGGGCCCGAGCCCGGCCGCAGGTAATGGCGTTTCCGCTACAGCGGTTGCGGCCACAGGCTCGGGCACGAGGCCCCTCCCACTCGCGTCTGCCCTGACCAACTCCGCGAGGAGCGCGGATGTCAGGGGCTCTAAGTTTAGGGGCTGGCCACCCACGGGGGACCTGCCCTGAGGTGTTTCGATTTTCGCCATGCCTTCCTTCCGCCCGGACGCGCCCCCTCCCCCCCGCTGGAGGCCCTGATGGCATCGGCCTCCGACCGCGCATCAGTGGCTCCCGACACGCGGACAGAACCTGGGGGAGGAGCGGTGGCGGCGCCAGCCTCGGCCACGCCAGACGATATGGCGGCCTTGGAGGCGGGGCAGTTTTTTCTGATGTGCCCCACCTCCTTGCAGGCATGGCACCGCACACCGTCCGATGTCCAGAAGACGCGATAGGCGGTCCCCTCGTGGAGGACGATGAAAGCCCCGTTGGTGTCCTCCTCCCGCGCCAGCTGGATAAACAGCTGGCGCCGGAAGGAGAAGACGTGGCGAAGGCTGGCTTCCCGGAAGCCGAGCGGGATGGGTGTAATCCCCGACCTCACCTCCCCGAGTTGGCGTAAGTGGGGGAGGAGGAGCTGACCAGGAACAAAGGGCAGGACGTTCGAAATAACCACCCTCTGCGCAGTGGCCTCGAGGGGGTCCACCGGCAGGAAGGTCCTGCCCACGGTGAGCCCCTTGGTGATGGCCAGGGACACCGCCCGCTCCGACCCCAGGAAGAACACAGCCTTCCCATACATTTTTGAGGCCGCTACGATGGCTGAGGGGCCGACAACCCCAGCCATGGCTTTAACGCAGGCCTCAATGGTCATAGTGGGGTGAGTGTAGCTCTTCACCCCAAGCTTTTTGGTTATTAGTCTAAAAGGTGACGAGGCAGCAGAAGCAGTGGGAGCAGCTATGGCTGTGGCTGCCACTCCCGCATAAGTCCTGGCTGGCCCCGCCACCGGCGATGAAGCAGACGCCATTATGGGGTGGTTTTTAAAAAAGAGCCACACCCACCCCAAATCACAGGCCTGAAGGTGTTAATGGCCTTGGGTTAAAAGTCCTCCCTTGAGCAGTGGGTGCTGTTAAATTGAAGGCACAACTCTCCCCCTATTGATTGGAATTGGGAGAGGGGCCTTCTCCCCTCTGCTCAAGTGGCAATTAATAAAAAGATTAGTAGAGGTGCCTCTTGAGAGAGAGAGCAGAGAGAGACAAAGAGAGAGAGAGAGGGGGGGTGGGAAGGAGGGAGGCCGCAAAGGCAGGGTCGCCACTCAGGATGGCGGGTGGGTGGGTGTTGGCAGGGGTGCACTCTCCTGATGGCAATTTAAAGTCTCTAATAGTGGTGGTCTTCTGGCAGGGGGAGAAGATGTCTTCACCTGGAAAAGCTAGAGATGCCCAGGCTCAGTCCTGCACCAGGTCTTAACGATGTAATTAATGGAATTAACCACTTCACCTAGGCAGCTCCAGCTGTCCCAGGTCAGGCAATAGAAGGGATGCTTATTAGTGGTGTGTGTGGCGTAGTTTTTGGCAAGAGCCACACACACACACAGCCACCCATTGATGTTCCGGTCTTGTTTCTTCTTTTCTCCCCCCACCTAAAATACAATGTCTTTGGGAGAGTGCCCCAAATAACACCCACCTGTAGGTATTTTGAAAGATGATATTCCTCCCTCCTTCCGAACAGTTGGTGTTGGTTGATGGTTGTTTCTCTCCCCTCTCTCCCTCTCCTGAAGTGGAGGCCAATTTGGGGAGGCAGTAATGGGAAAGGCCTCTCCCCTGGTTGGTGTTGTTGCTGGCCTCCCTTCTCCTTCTCCTCCTCTGTCCTCTCTCTCCAGGCACCTCAGTTGCTGTGATGATGGTGGAGGTGGAGGTGGTGGTGGTCCAGCATTCTCCTCCTCTGCCTGGTCAGGGGACCACCACTTTAGTCTACTCTCCTAGTCTGGCTGCTCCCTCTGCTTGTGCCTGCAGCTGCACAGCCAGCAATGCTGTAACAGAGGGTAACTTAAGACTGAAGTACAGAAGCCTGCTATGGCTTTATATACAGTGGTGGTCACTGCCGGTACTGCAGAATAGAATCAGTTCTTCTCTTAAAGGTACAAGCACAACAATTCCTCCCCTTTTAGATAAATAGTACATAACATTCATTTAACAACAAAATAATAACTAATTACAATTAAAATTTTTGCTGTACTATATTCATCAACTGAAATAATCATTTATAAGTTCAGTTTTTGAGGAGGCTTCCTGATCCTGACTGGATAGCGCCTTTCTCGAGTATCCTGTTCTTGCGGCGGAGTTGATTCTGGCTCATTGTCATTGGTTGGTTCATCAGCTTCCAATACCACTGCTACTGAGGCAGATGCAATCTGTCCTTCGGGGTTATTATCAGGTGCACCTGCTCGTGGTATGGGTTTGGCTTGTTCCTGTGACTCTAGAATCTGGTCAGCATGGCATCTCACGATGCTCTCTCCAACGTCCACTGTGTACATTAGTGGTCCCTGCTGTGTGCATATCGTTCCTGGCTGCCATTTTTCTGTTCGGTAGTCGCGGGCCAAGACTGGTTGCCCTATCTTGAAGCTCCTGGTTGGCTTCTCATTTATGTGCTGGAATTGCTTATCCTCAACATCTCGTCTTATGTTTGGTTTGAGCAAATCCAGGTGACATCTTAGCCTTTGGTTGAAGAACATTATGGCTGGAGCTTGGTTGGTGACTGCATGTGTCGCATTCCGGTAAGCAAACAAGAAATTATCCACCTTGTGTTGTAGTGGTATGTCGTCATTATACATCGCGTTTATTGCCTTTTTAAAGGTCTGAACAAACCTCTCAGCCAATCCATTTGTGGCTGGATGATATGGGGCAGATGTGTAATGTTTCACCCCATTATTCCTCAGAAACCGCTGGAAATCCTCGGACACAAACTGTGGCCCATTGTCGGAGCAAATCTGTTCTGGCAAGCCATTCCTGGTGAAGATGGTCCGTAGGACTGCAATAGTTTTCTCCGTGGTGGTGGAGGACATTTTGATGACCTCTGGCCATTTCGAATGGGCGTCCACGGCGATTAGGAACATGTAGTCCATAAATGGACCAGCAAAATCAATGTGTACCCGTTGCCAGGGAGATGAGGGCCACTCCCATGGATGTAGCGGGGCCTGTGGTGGAGCGTTTTGGACCTTCTGGCATCCTGTGCATCTCTTGGTCATATCCTCGATTTCTTTATCGATTCCCGGCCACCACACAAACGCCCTGGCTAGGCTCTTCATTTTTACCCCTCCCAGATGACCCTCATGAAGCTCATTGAGCACTCTATCTCTCAACTTGGGTGGAATTACCACTCGGGATCCACACATCAAGGTCCCCCGCCACACTGACAGCTGTTCTCTCCTTGGCAAGAATGCTGGCAACAGTGAGTCGCCATGTGCTGGCCATCCCTTCACCGTCAAATCATAGACCCGAGAGAGTGTAGGGTCATTTCGGGTTTCCTTCTCTATACTTGAGTTTGTAACAGGTAGACATTCGACTATTGTCGCATGGAATATCTCAACAGGGTCCACTGCAGTTGCTTCCTCTACCATAAGCAATGGTAGGCGCGACAGCCCATCAGCGTTTCCATGCTGTTTCATACCCTTGTACTCTATGTCGTACTGATGTGCCCCTAGAAAAAGTGACCATCTTTGCAGCCGTTGCGCCGTCATCACCGGAACGCCCTTCTTTGGGTTAAAAATGGAGACCAGGGGCTGATGATCAGTCCATAGGGTGAATTTCTGCCCGTGCAGATAGTGATTGAACTTCTTCACCCCCCACACCAGGCTGAGGGCCTCCCTGTCAATCTGGGCATAGTTACGCTCGGCTGAGGTTAACGAGCGCGACACAAAGGCTATTGGCCTCTCTGAACCGTCAAGGAATTTGTGTGACTGCACTGCTCCGATGCCGTAGGGAGACGCATCACATGCTAACCGAATCGGTAGTGTTGGATTGTAGTGGGCCAATATTTCTTTTGAAGTGATTAGGCATTTACATTTCTGAAAGGCACGCTTACACTCATCATTCCATTTCCATGTTACTCCAGTTTGCAGCAGGGCGTTCAGTGGGTGCAGAATTGTAGATAAATTCGGCAAGAACTTATGGCAGTAGTTCACCAACCCGAGGAAGGACCTCAGTTGCGACACATTTTCCGATGCTGGAGCCTTGACTACAGCCTCAATCTTGTCCGGCGACTTATGCAACCCTTCCTCATCAATCATGTGGCCACAATACGAGATTTGTCTCCTGAAAAACTCGCATTTGGGGCGGTTGGCTCGTAGCCCATATTCCTGTAATCTAGTGAGCACCTGCTCCAAGTTGGCAAGGTGTTCACTGTCATTTTCGCCCGTAACCAGGATGTCGTCCAAATAACACTGGGTGCCCGGGATCCCTTGCAGGACTTGTCCCATCGCCCTCTGCCAAATAGCCGGGGCTGATGCTACCCCGAATACCAGTCGATTGTACTGGTAAAGGCCTTTGTGAGTGTTTATTGTGAGGTATTTCCTAGATGCTTCTTCCACCTCCATTTGTAGATATGCTTGGGCCAAATCAATCTTTGTAAAGCATTTCCCTCCAGATAGTGAGGCAAAAATATCTTCTATCCGTGGAAGTGGATATTGTACTGTGTGCAGGACTGGGTTCACAGTTACCTTGAAGTCCCCACAGATGCAAACCTTCTTTGGCTCCCCAGACGTGCTGCTGAATGATTTCTTCATTACAGGAACGATGGGTGTGGCCCACTCGCTCCAGTCCACCTTGGACAGCACACCCGAATGCTCCAGACTCTCCAGCTCTGCTTCAACGGCTGGGCGGATCGCGTAAGATATCGGTCTGGCCTTAAAACATTTTGGGTTTGCGTTATCTTTGATTTTTATCGTTGCTGTTACTCCTTTTAGCGTCCCAAGTCCTTGTTGAAACACCTCTTTCGCGTCAGTTAGAAACTTTGACAGTCGTCCAGGTGTGACGTCATCATCCTTTTTGTCAGTCACAGTTAGCGGCTGAATGGAATGCCAATCCAATTGTATTTTTTGAATCCATTCACGTCCCAATAATGGCGGTCCTCCATTTGGTAGTATATATAGATACAGTTTGTGTGTTTCCTTGCCGTTGTATTTAACTGGCACCCTTATTTTTCCTCTGGGCTATACTTTTTGCACCGTGTATGTCTTCAATACAATGGACGTGTCCTTCAAGGGTATGTGTGAGAATAGCCGCTCATAGTCCCGTCGATTCATGACAGTTAGGGCTGATCCTGTGTCCAATTCCATCTTTACTGGGGACCCTGCTATCATGAGGGTGACCCAAATGGTTCGGTGATCCTCCTTTGCGATCACATTGTGTAACTTTAGACAACTTAGTCTCCTGCTCCCGGAGCCATTATCACTCTTCTGATCTTCCGAACTACTGTCTGTCAATTTCTTTACTTTCTTGAACTTTTCCTTAGTAGTTCTTGTAGTGTTGGTTTTCTTTCCCGACCTGCAGACTCTTGCTATGTGTCCCATTTTCCCACATTGCCTGCATACTTTGTCCTTAAACCAGCAGTCCTTCTGATCATGGGTTGTTCTGCCACAGCGATAGCACTTTTCTGCTCCATACGCCATTTCGTTAGCGCTGTATTCTTGTGGTTTCTGTTGTATTTCCGCAGCTCCCCGTGCTGCTGCTTCGTAGGATACTGCCACGCTGAAAGCCTGTTCCAGCATCAGGTCCCTTTCCGAAAGTAGTAGTTTCTGGGTTCCTTCACTCTGGAGCCCGCAGACAAACTTATCCCGCAAGGTGTCTGCCAGTCCTGCTCCGAACTGGCAGTGCTTCGATAACTTGCGTAATTCCGTGAGATAGTCAGCATTGCTCTCATCTTTGTGCTAGTTTCTTTTATGGAACTTGAATCTTTCTGCTATCAGCAGCGGTGTAGGGTTTAGATGTTCCTGTAAGATATTGACAATCTCTTCAAAACTTTTCTCCATTGGTTTAGCTGGGGTAATTAAACTCCGCAATAGGCCGTACGTTCTCGCGCCCATCAAATTTAATAATACCGACGCCTTCTTTCCATCGGCCACCTCATTTGCCTTGCAGTACACTTCAATTGTTTCCACATACGTGGTCCAGTCTTCTACCTCGTTGTCGAATGCAGTGATACTGCCACTTTTCGGCATCTTGGGTGATTTAAAATTGCGCCTCCCGCGCTTTTTCTTCATCCCCAATGGATTAAAATGGCGCCTCCCGCGCTTTTCCTTCTTCCCCAATGGAATAAAATGGCGCCTCCCGTGCTTTTCCTTCTTCCCCTTGCTGCCACGCTGCTCCTAGCTTTCTACAGGGTAATGGTGGCGACCCATGGCTTCGGCGCGTCTCACTTTTCCTTCCCCTCGTTTATTTTCGCCACGCTGCGCAGTACTTGAGCACCGACCGCGCCCTGTGCGCTCCACCCTCTCTCTCTCTCTTTTCCTCCCGACGACGCTGCATGGCCCCTTTGCAGAGCCGCTCGATCGAGCTCAAGCCTGCCGCAGTCTGGAAGGGTCAGCGCACTACCTGCTACCAGCACGATTTGCTGGAACACCTTGACTGGGGAGCCAATCCCAGCTCTCCACAGCCTCTCCTGCAACTCTCCGAACTCCGATGGCTCCTTGGGCGGTTGCCCGCGGTCGACGCCCGTTGCTCTGACTACGACCTCCAAGAAGCTTCTTCTCAGGTAAAGATCCCCGTGAGGTGATGCAGTACTGCAGGTGAGTTCAAACCTGTTCGTCGCCAGTGTAGTGTCCGAGTATCAATAATACACGGACTGCAGGAGAACAATAATAACAGGTATTTACTGAACAGAGGGCAACTTAAGACTGAAGTACAGAAGCCTGCCATGGCTTTACATACAGGGGTGGTCACTGCCGGTACTGCAGTATAGAATCAGTTCTTCACTTAAAGGTACATACACAACAACGCCTTTGTAATGGTGGAGCTGAAGCTGTGAGTAAGTAATCCACTTGTGAGGCTGCCAGCATTACCTGGCGTGTTCCAGAGGAGGCGTGTAGGATGGGGGAAATGTGTTAAAATTGGAAAAGCCTCTCAAAATGAGATTATAGAGGCATTTAAGTGGTTGTTAAGGGCCTTAAGAGCCTATCCCGCGTGGGTCAGAAAACACACATTTGGGAAAATTGCTTGGAGGCGGGATCAGGCCTGCCTGCATTTTTGCCGATTTTTAGCAACTCACGCGCCTCCAATCCCGCCTCCTCGGGCCTGGCAATATCGAGCACTTGGTCTCCTTATCTAAGGAAGGATATATATGCCTTTAGAGGTGGTGCAACAAAGGTTCACTAGATTGATTCCTGGGATGAGAGGGCTGTCCAATGAGGAGAGATGGAGGGCTAAATTCAGTTGATTTGCGCCTCCCGTTAGCACCCTAAGAGGGCACAAATCAACTAGCGTCTGGGTGCGGCGCCGCTAACGCCTCCTGCGAAATTCGGCTAACCGTTAGTGCCGTGCGGCGCTGCACCACTGGTGATGGTCATCGCCGTGTGCAGAGCCCCGCTCGCACCCCGGCCGTAATAGCGGGTGGCGCCCCCGACCTACCACCGGAAGCTATGTCCGACGGGGTCAGGGGGGCCTACCTGTGGCCGGGGCGGCGTTAGTTAAAGGGGAGGTGGTGGGCGGCTATTTTGTTGCTGGCCGCCCCAGCACCTGCCCCCGTTGCTGTCCCCGGCCCCCGTGGAAACTTCGCCCCCCCCCTGCTCTCCGTGAGCCTGGCACTTCTCTTGAGTGCTGGGCTCGTTTGCCGGCACTCCTGATCCCTGGTGGCCCAGCTGGGTGGCGGGGCGCACAGCACCAGGAAGGCCTGCAGTACCGCGGCGCAACGTGCCAGAGCGCATGGCGCTGTGACATTTAGCGCGGCGGTTTTGGCTTGCAGCACCCCCAAGAGGGATGCTGTGCGCTACAGTAGCGCCCCTCCTCCCTCTCTGGTCGCTACCTGTGAAAATCTGCTAATTTTTTCAGGGCCTTAAGGGGGCACTATTGAATTTTTACCCCATTGAGTTTAGAAGAATGAGAGGTAATCTCATTGAAACATAAGGGGGGGAAAATTCGGTTGATTAGTGCCTCCCGTTAGTGCCCTAAGAGGGCGCTAAAGGTGCGCCAAGCAACTAGAGACTGGGCGCTACGATGTTTGCGTCACTCGCGAAATTGACCAGACATTTTTCGGCGGCGCTAAATACTATCACTACCATCTCCTGCACCCGCAGATTGTGACATCAGTCGAGCGTGCAATGCCCTGGTAGCGCCCCGGTCCGGATATTGAGCGCTGCCCCCTGCCTTTCCACCTGCCGCTAGCAACGGCAGGTAGAGGGGAACGTTTTGCAGTCGGGAAGCGGCTGGGGAGCGCTATTTAAAGGCGGCCTCTTCCTGCCTTTTTTTGTTGGTGACATTTTTGCACCACACATTCTGAGAGAGAAAGAGATTCTGAGAGAGAGAGAGAGACTCCTGGAGAGATTCAACGCTGTGTGAAGCAGTTTTGGATATTGAGCAGCACTTTGCAGGTTCTTTTTGATTTGACCGTCCTTGCATCGATTTAGAAGAGACTTTGTGGGCTGCACTGATTCGGGGCATCGTCCTGCACCTGCAGAATCGGAGGCATCAGAGACGCAGAGAGAGAGTGGCAAACATGGCCAGAGGGAGGAGGGCCAACAGGCCTCTGCACTGGAGACCTTACCCTCCTAGGGTATTTCGGGAATAATTCTCCTACATTAATTTGTCTGAGGAGCAGTGTTTGCGCAGGCTGTGTGATGTGCCTCAATGAATCCGAGACTCGACGTTAACGGAGCAAAGCAAGGCTTTTATTAACTAAGAAAGTAATACACAGTGGAGAAGTGTCTCCCATCCAAAGATCTGCTGCACTGCCTGTGAGACAGTGCAGCCTGCTTAAGTAGTGGCCAGGTATGGGCGGAGCCCTACACACAATACAGTACAGGTGGGGAAATGAAACTGAAACTAAACTAAACACAGAGAATACAGTGCCTGAGAACACAGAGAATACAGTGCCTGATGAACGGCATATTTCATCACATTCACCCCTTCTATAGATTTAGTCTGTTCGGGGGTTTGATAGTCCTCTGTGACCGACGTGGTGCCGTGGGTGTCGGCTGGGTGTCCCCGGTGGCCTCCTGGGTCTCTGCCGGGGGCGCCGCCAGGGTTGTTGAAGGGGTAGTTGGTGGGGGCACCGTTGGTCGATGTTCTTCCGGGGGTGATGAAAGAGTAGTGGGTGGGTAAGAGTTGCTGTGATCGCTGTTGCTGTTGTTGTCGTGGTTGTTGTCGTTATTGGCTGGGGCGACGTCTTTTATGGACACGGTGTCCTCCCTTCCGTCGACGTGTTGGACATACGCGTATTGGGGGTTGGCGTGGAGTAGGTGCACTGACTCCATGAGAGGGTCCGTCTTGTGGCCCCTCACATGCCTTCGTACAAATACCGGACCTGGGGTGGAGAGCCATGACGGCATGGATACGCCTGAGGTGGATTTCCGGGGAAAGACAAACATTCGTTCATGAGGCGTGGCATTAGTGGCAGTACACAATAGCGACCGTATCGAATGGAGCACATCTGGGAGGACATCCTGCTAGCGGGAGATAGGGAGGCCCTTGGTCCTTAGAGCTAGAGTGACTGCTTTCCATACTGTCCCGTTCTCTCGCTCCACCTGGCCGTTACCCTGGGGGTTGTAGCTGGTGGTACGGCTCGTGGCGATCCCCCTGGACAGCATGTACTGGCGTAGCTCTTCACTCATGAAGGACGCCCCCTATCCGTGTGGATGTAGCTCGGCATACCGAACAGGCAGAACAGGCTGTTGAGGCATTTAATGACCGTGGCGCTGGTCATGTCTGGGCAGGGGAAGGCGAATGGAAAATGGGAGTATTCGTCCACAATGTTCAGGAAGTAAACATTGCGGTCGACTGACGGGAGGGGGCCCTTGAAATCTAAGCTGAGCCGCTCAAAGGGGCGTGTAGCTTTGATTAAGTGGGCTCTATCTGGGCGGTAGAACCGAGGCTTGCACTTAGCGCAAGTGCGGCAGTTCCTGGTCAGAGACCGAACTTCCTCAATCGAGTAGGGTAAGTTGCGGGACTTTATGAAGTGGAACAGCCGCGTGACCCCTGGGTGGCAGAGGTCATTGTGGAGGGTCTGTAGCCGATCCCCGGTGGCGCTGGCACACATCCCTCGTGAGAGGGCGTCGGGGGGATTCGTTAAGGGCACCTGGCCGGTAAATGATGTCATACTCGAAGGTGGAGAGCTCGATCCGCCACCTGAGAATCTTATCATTTTTAATCTTCCCCTTCTGTTTATTATTAAACATAAATGCTACCAACCGTTGGTTGGTAAGTAGGGTGAAGCGTTTGCCGGCTAGGTAGTGGCGCCAGTGGCGCACTGCCTCCACGAAGGCTTGGGCCTCCTTTTCCATGGAGGAGTGTCTGATCTCGGGCCCTTGGAGGGTCCTCGAAGAAAGCTACGGGCCGCCCCGCCTGGTTGAGGGTGGCCGCCAAGGCAAAGTCAGACGCATCACTTTCCACTTGAAAGGGAGTGTTCTCGTCCACTGCCTGTAGCGTGGCCCGCTCAATATCCTGCTTAATGCTTTTGAAGGCGGCGTGGGCCTCAGCAGAGAGCGGAAAAGAGGATGCTTTCAAGAGGGGGCGGGCTTTGTCGGAGTAGTTGGGGACCCATTGGGAATAATAAGAAAATAACCCCAGGCACCTTTTCAGGGCTTTGGGAGTGTTGGGCAGGGGCAGCTCCCGTAGGCGCAATCGGTCGGGGTCTGGTCCGATTTCCCCATTCTCCACCACGCTGCCTAGTATGCAGAGGCGCGTGGTGTTGAAAACGCACTTGTCCTCGTTGTAAGTGAGGTTGAGTTTTTGTGCGGTTTTCAGGAACCTCTCGAGGTTTGAGTCGTGATCCTGCTGGTCGTGACCGCAGATGGTGACGTTGTCGAGGTAGGGGAAGGTTGCCTGCAAGTGGTGGTCATCGACCATGCGGTCCATCTCCCTCTGGAAGACCGAGACCCCATTCGTCACCCCGAAGGGGACTCTGAGGAATTGGTAGAGGCATCCGTTCGCCTCGAAGGCGGTGTGCGGGCGGTCCTCTGGTCTGATAGGGAGCTGGTGGTACGCTGACTTGAGGTCGATGGTGGAGAGCACCCGGTATTGGGCAATTTGGTTCACCATTTCTGATATGCAGGGTGGCGGGTAGGCGTCTAGTTGGATGTACATGTTGATCGTTTGGCTATAGTCGATCACCATCCGTTTCTTCTCGCTACCCCTCACCACTACCACTTGGGCACGCCACGGGCTGTTGCTGCGTTCAATGACGCGCTCCCTCAGCAGCCTGTCCACCTCGGTCGCGATAAACCGCCTGTCCTCCCAGCTGTACCTCTTGCTTTTGGTCGCTACTGGCCGGCAGTTGGGAGTAAGGTTCGCGGATAGCGAAGGCGGCTTTACCTTCAGGGTAGCCAGACCGCACACTGTGAGGGGCGGCTGGGACCCACCGTAATTGAGCGTGATGCTTTGGTGGTGGCACTGGAAATCCAGGCCCAAGATCACGCTCGCACATAGATTCTTCATGATTAGCAATTTAAAATTATCGTATACAGTTCCGTTAACGGACAATTGTACCGCGCAGTAACCCATAACGGTCAATGTCTGGGTTTTATCAGCCATAGAGATGGTGCCCCAAGCAGGGACCACCGTTAGAGAGAGTTGTTGTGCTAGTTCAGGGTGGATAAAACTCTCCGTGCTTCCACTGTCAATTAAACATTTAACCCCGCACCCGTTCACCTCGATGTCCACCATTGATTTGGATAGCGGGTGCGGTCTGGTCTGGTCCACTGTGACCGATGCCACTGTAGGGCCCTGATCGAGACAAGATGGCGTCCACGCTGTCTGCTCACAAAATGGCGGACCCCACGAGGTCAGGCAAGATGGCGTCCAAAATGGCCGCTCCCACGGCGCACACGCGGCGGTGGCGGGTTTTCCAGCGGGGTTCCCTCTGCACACCTTCCCAAAGTGCCCCTTCTTACCGCACTTAATGCAGGTGGTGCCTTTCGCCGGGCACAGGTTTCTGGTGTGCTTCAGCTGCCCGCAGAAGTAGCAGTTGGGGCCCCGACGCGTCGCGGCTGTCGTAGGGCTTCTGGGGGGAGAGCGGGGCCCCGACAGTGTCGGGCTGCCGGGTGGGGAAGATGCCTTCCAAGATGTCAGCACCCTTGGTGCACACGTGGCGGCGTGGGCGGCGCGGGCTGACGAGTAGGCGTCCGAGTTTCTCTGGGCCACATCCAGGGATCGCGCTGTGTCCACAGCTTGTTTCAGGTCCAATCCCGTTTTTTCCAGTAGTCTCTGCCGGATGTAAGTGGAGCTGAGGCCTGTGATAAAGGCATCATGAACAAGCTCGTCAGTGTACACTGCGGCTTTTACATCTTGGCACTTGCAGTCTTTGCCAAGCGTTTTCAGGGTGACTAGGAACTCATCCAGTGATTCCCCAGGTCGCTGTGCGCGAGTAGCAAGCAGATGCCTAGCGTACACATCATTCGTAGGCTGCTGATAATGCGCCTTTAGGATGTCGCAGGCGGCCGGGTACGTGTCGGCGTCTTGGATGAGGGGGTAAACCCGGTGGCTTACCCAATTCCGCAGGATTCCGAGTTTCATACTTTCGGCGTCCGTAGCGCCTGTGATGGCTATGGAATTGTCCAGGAAGAATTCCATACACTTAAACCAGTGTCCGAAGCGTGCCGATGCGTCCGAAGCATGCTGGTCCAAATCCAAACGTTCGGGTTTCAAGAGTTGATCCATTGCGTTGAAAATTTAGTTAATAAAATTGATGTGCCTCAATGAATCCGAGACTCGACGTTAACGGAGCAAAGCAAGGCTTTTATTAACTAAGAAAGTAATAAACAGTGGAGAAGTGTCTCCCATCCAAAGATCTGCTGCACTGCCTGTGAGACAGTGCAGCCTGCTTAAGTAGTGGCCAGGTATGGGCAGAGCCCTACACACAATACAGTACAGGTGGGGAAATGAAACTGAAACTAAACTAAACACAGAGAATACAGTGCCTGAGAACACAGAGAATACAGTGCCTGATGAACGGCATATTTCATCACACTGTGCTTCAGCAAGGAGGTGGTCACTGAGCTCTGCCACCTGCTGCAACCAGATCTGTAGCCTCAACTGAGGACCAGGACATCTCTGTTGGTGACAGTGAAGGTGACAGTGGCTCTGAATTTTTAAATCAGCGGCTCCTTTCAAGCATCTACTGGGGACATCGCCAATATCTCCCAGTTCACTGTCCATTGCTGCATCCAGGAGGTGACAAATGCCCTCTATGAAAGGGGATGCCAGTACATCTCTTTCCCCATGACCCGAGCCAAACAACATGAACGCGCATGTGGCTTTTCTAGGATGGCGGGCTTCCCCATGGTGCAGGGCGCCATTGACTGCACACATGTGGCATTGCGGGCACCGCATAAAAGTGCAGAGGTTTTCCGAAACCGCATGGCTACCATTCTTTTAATGTCGAGTTGGTCTGTGACCACAGACAGCTGATACTCGCCATCAATGCCTGCTATCCTGGCTAAGCCACGATGCTTTCATCCTGTGCCAGACTGGCATGCCAGACCTTTTCCAGGCACCGCATCAGTCAAGTGGTTGGCTCCTCGGGGACAAGGGAATCTGCACCTGGCTGATGACACCGTTCCGTAACCCCAACACCCCTGCTGAGCTGCGGTATAATGAGAGCCATAATTGAGCTGACGATCGGCGTGCTCAAGCAACGGTTATGCTGTCTGGACCACTCAGGAGGAGCCCTGCAGTAGTCTCCTGAGCGAGTCTCCCTCTTCATAGCTGTGTGCTGCATGCTTCACAAGCTGGTAATACTGAGGACCCAGCCATTGCCACCAGGGATTGGTGCACCACCGGAGGAGGAGGATGATCAGCAGCAGCACCAAGGTGGGAGGGAGGCCCACAATGTTCCACTGCAAGGGCCGTCCGTCAATGGCTGATAACAAGCCGCTTCTAGGCCCCTACTCAGAAGATGGCTTCTGGCATGGAGAACAACATCATGGAAAGCATCCCACACCCACTATAGCCGGCCAAAGCTGCAATAATTCCAAAGGCCAAACATGTAAATTTTGAATACAACAACTTTTTTATTTAACAAACTCTGTGTGTATCATTTATTCAGGACAAACTATTAGAAACAAACACAACAAATCATAAATTTACAGAACTGTTTCTCACAAGCTGGAGAAAATGCCAAAACAGTAAACAAATTTTTTCAGATGAACCTTTACTACAAACATTCCCACCATTTCTTTAGACCTCCTGCTGTTTGCCCTTCGAGGGTGATCTCTATCCCCTGCGCACTTCCCCCCTTCCCACCCTACTGCTCCTCCGTAAGGAGCTGAGTGTGCAGGTTCAAGGCCTGGCTATTCATTTCCGCGATGAGGAGCTCCTCCGCTGCATCCAGTGCAGCAGGACTTTCTTGCCTGCTCTCCCTCCGGGGAGAAGGCCCGCGAGCTTCCCTACCCCCATGGCGTTGCTGCAGCCCGCTGGGTCCTGGAGCTTTGTCCTCATCAGACCCTTTCCCCCTGCTCCCCTCCATGGAAGGCGTGGTCCCAGTGTGGGCATGGGCTCCCTCGGGAGATGCAGGCACTGAGACTCCGGCTTCCGCTTCCTCCGCGCCTGGGGCGTCGCTCCCACTGGTTGGTTGAGGGCCCATCTCCTCAGCTGGTGGTTCATTATCTGAAAGCAGGGAGGTACAAGAGTGGCTTTAGCATCAGGACAGGGGGGCAGTAAGGGAGCAAGGACTGGAGACATTTAGTAAGTTGGATTGAAAGTGTAAAAGGCTGGTGTTGTGAGGGGCAAGTGGAATGAGAGAGAAGAGAAAGCTGATGAACTTACCATTGCTGTCCCCAAGGGGATCAACCTCTCCAGCGGCCACAGCACATATCACCTGGCTGGCAAAGATCCTGTGCACACGCGCCTCCAAATCGCTGAGGGTCTGCAGCTCAGCCGGCCCGTCACCCGTCCATTGCTGCTGGCGCCTGTTGTGAGATAGCTTGGCCTGCAAGAAAAAGAACGGCGTCTGAGTAAATGTGCAGCCATGTGCTTGCCTGATGTGCCTCCCATAGTTGAATAGCCTTTAATGTGGAATGTGCGTGTGTGTTTTATGAGATGACCATAGGTCTTGGATGAGTGTTGAGCATTTGGGGTTTTTAAACCGTCTGGGCACAGAGAGAGGTTGAGATGGAGGGATATAGAGGTATTGAAAAGCAGCCACTCATCCTGACCACCCAAGTGTCGTTGAACTTCTTCTGACATTTGGGTGTGGGTCCTGAGCACCATGCTCCTGGAGGAGGCGTGCTGAGCCACCTCCCTCCACACTCTTCTATTATCGTGGGGCAATGGCCTCCTGCCACTCTGTGGGTTGAGTACTGACATTCGGTGCTCCACTGCGCCAACCAGAGCCACCAAGGCTCGGTCGCTGAAGCGCTGAGCTCGTTCCCTGGGCCTCTCCATTCTTCTTTCCAGCAGAATTCAAGTTCAGGTCTGTCCAGGCCGAGATTCAAGGCTGCAATGAGCAGGGTGTGGCTGGAGAGCAAGATCGACCCTCCCCTTTAAGAACTGGCTGGCACCAGTGTGCCTGTGTTCAATCGCTAACTGACAGCACCTGCGCTGTGCCCGCCCTCTGAGGTAGTGCCTCGCTCCTCTGCCTTAGCACCTTAAGAGAGGTGTGTAGCGCCTGATTTAGCGCTCCAATCACCTCCAGGGGTGATAGAAGCCAAGTTTGCTGTCGGAGGTGATAATTAGCACCAGGCAATAAACTTTGCGCCCGGCCGATAATGGCGGCCCAAACGGGGTGATACCGAATTTCTCCCCCAAGATTCTCTGGGGGCTGGACAGGATAGATGTTGAGAGATTGATTCCCCTGGCTGGAGAGTCTAGAACAAAAAGTCATAGGGATCGATTTTGCCAGGCCCGAGGAGGCGGGATTGGAGGTGTGTGAGGTAGTAAAATCGCAAAAAATGGCGGGCGGGCCTGATCCCGCCTCCATCCCGGTTCCGAGCAATTTTCCCAAATGCGTGTTTTCTGACCCCATTTCCATCCTGCCTCCAGAAGGAGCGGGATGGGCCCTTAAGGCCCTTAACAACCAGTTAAGAGCCTCTATAATCCCATTTTGAGAGGCTTTTCTGATTTTCCCACTTTTCCCACGTCCTGCACATCTCTTCTGGAACACGCCAGTGAATCCTGGCAGCGTCACAAGTGGACTGCTTACTAACAGCTGCAGCTCCTCCATTAAAAAGGAGTTTTCAGCAATCATCATTTGCAGGTGGCAGAACTTTGTTGTCTCAGGTCTGGGGGAACTTTTAGCAGGCATTACTCATTGTTGTGGAAGATTGGAGCCTGACACCCATCTCCAGTGTGACCTCCTGGGAAACCCCTCTCGCCACCTTGACTGAGCGCTTCCTCAACTGAGGCATATACCAGAAGCATGGGAACCATTTATTTCCTTTATTCCTGGACATCAGATGAGGACGAAGACCAGCCGTGGCAGCAGCAGAACCATGAACAACAGCAGCAACAACAACAGGAGCGGCAAGCTGCTGCTCACCCACCTGAAGCTGCAGAGGCCAGAAGGCGCCAGCGAGCAACCACATTGCTGCCCGGGATGCAAGGGACGCACTCATCTTGACCAGATTTACTTAGCCTGCACAATCTGTAGTGTCCGAGTATAAATAATACACGGACTGCAGGAGAACAATAATAACAGGTATATACTGAACAGAGGGTAAGTTAAGACTGACGTACAGAAGCCTGCTATGGCTTTATATACAGGGGTGGTCACTGCTGGTACTGCAGTATAGAATCAGTTCTTCTCTTAAAGGTACATACACAACAATTCCTCCCCTTTTTGATAAACAGTACATAACATTCATTTAACAACTAAATAATAACTAATTACAATTACAATTTTCTCTGTACTATATACACCAACTGAAATAATCATTTATAAGTTCAGTCTTTGAGGAGGTTTCCTGATCCTGACTGGATAGCACCTTTCTTGAGTATCCTGTTCTTGCGGCAGAGTTGATTCTGGTTCATTGTCATTGGTTGGTTCGTCAGCTTCCAATACCACTGCTTCTGAGGTAGACGCAATATGTACTTCGGGTTGATTACCAGGTGCACCTGCTCGTGGTATGGGTTTGGCTTGTTCCTGTGACTCTAGAATCTGGTCAGCAAGGCACCTCACGATGCTCTCTCCAACGTCCACTGTGTACATTAGTGGTCCCTGCTGTGTGCATATCGTTCCTGGCTGCCATTTTTCTGTTCGGTAGTCGCGGGACAAGACTTGTCGCCCTATCTTGAAGCTCCTGGTTGGCTTCTCATTTATGTGCTGGAATTGCTTATCTTCAACATCTCGTCTTATGTTTGGTTTGAGCAAATCCAGGCGACATCTTAGCCTTTGGTTGAAGAACATTATGGCTGGAGCTTGGTTGGTGACTGCATGTGTCACATTCCGGTAAGCAAACAAGAAATTATCCACCTTGTGTTGTAGTGTTATGTCGTCATTATTCATTGCTTTTATTGCCTTTTTAAAGGTCTGAACAAACCTCTCAGCCAATCCATTTGTGGCTGGATGATATGGGGCAGATGTGTAATGTTTCACCCCATTATTACTCAGAAACAACCGGAAATCCTCGGACACAAACTGTGGCCCATTGTTGGAGCAAATCTGTTCTGGCAAGCCATTCCTGGCGAAGATGGTCCGTAGGACTGCAATAGATTTCTCCGTGGTGGTGGAGGATATTTTGATGACCTCTGGCCATTTCGAATGGGCATCCACGGCGATTAGGAACATGGAGTCCATAAATGGACCAGCAAAATCAATGTGTACCCGTTGCCAGGGAGATGAGGGCCACTCCCATGGATGTAGCGGGGCCTGTGGTGGAGCGTTTTGGACCTTCTGGCATCCTGTGCATCTCTTGGTCATATCCTCGATTTCTTTATCGATTCCCGGCCACCACACAAACGCCCTGGCTAGGCTCTTCATTTTTACCCCTCCCAGATGACCCTCATGAAGCTCATTGAGCACTCTATCTCTCAACTTGGGTGGAATTACCACTCGGGATCCACGCATCAAGGTCCCCCACCACACTGACAGCTGTTCTCTCCTTGGCAAGAATGCTGGCAACAGTGAGTCGCCATGTGCTGGCCATCCCTTCACCGTCAAATCATAGACCCGCGAGAGTGTAGGGTCATTTCGGGTTTCTTTCTCTATACTTGAGTTTGTAACAGGTAGACATTCGACTATGGTCGCATGGAATATCTCAACAGGGTCCACTGCAGGTGCTTCCTCTACCGTAGGCAACGGTAGGCGCGACAGCCCATCAGCGTTTCCATGCTGTTTCGTACGCTTGTACTCTATGTCGTACTGATGTGCCCCTAGAAAAAGTGACCATCTTTGCAGCCGTTGCGCCATCATCACCGGAACGCCCTTCTTTGGGTTAAAAATGGAGACCAGGGGCTGATGATCAGTCAGTAGGGTAAATTTTTGCCCATGCAGATAGTGATTGAACTTCTTCAACCCCCACACCAGGCTGAGGGCCTCCCTGTCAATCTGGGCGTAGTTACGCTCGGCTGAGGTTAACGAGCGCGACTCAAAGGCTATTGGCCTCTCTGAACCGTCAAGGAATTTGTGTGACAGCACCGCTCCGATGCCATAGGGAGACGCATCACATGCTAACCGAATCGGTATTGTTGGATTGTAGTGGGCCAATACTTCTTTTGAAGTGATTAGGCATTTACATTTCTGAAAGGCACGCTTACACTCATCACTCCATTTCCATGTCACTCCAGTTTGCAGTAGGGCGTTCAGTGGGTGCAGAATTGTAGATAAATTCGGCAAGAACTTATGGTAGTAGTTCACCAACCCGAGGAACGACCTCAGTTGCGACACATTTTCCGGTGCTGGAGCCTTGACTACAGCCTCAATCTTGTCCGGCGACTTATGCAACCCTTCCTCATCAATCATGTGGCCACAATACGAGATTTGTCTCCTGAAGAACTCGCATTTGGGGCGGTTGGCTCATAGCCCATATTCCTGTAATCTCGTGAGCACCTGCTCCAGGTTGGCAAGGTGTTCACTGTCATTTTCACCCTTAACCAGGATGTCGTCCAAATAACACTGGGTCCCCGGGATCCCTTGCAGGACTTGTTCCATCGCCCTCTGCCAAATAACCGGGGCTGATGCTACCCCGAATACCGGTCGATTGTACTGGTAAAGGCCTTTGTGAGTGTTTATCGTGAGGTATTTCCTAGATGCTTCTTCCACCTCCATTTGTAGATACGCTTGGGCCAGATCAATCTTTGTAAAGCGTTTCACTCCAGCGAGTGAGGCGAAAATTTTTTCTATCCGTGGAAGTGGATATTGTACTGTGTGCAGGACTGGGTTCACAGTTACCTTGAAGTCCCCACAGATGCAAAACTTCTTTGGTTCCCCAGGCGTGCTGCTCAATGATTTCCTCATTACAGGAACGATGGGTGTGGCCCACTCGCTCCAGTCCACCTTGGACAGCACACCCGAACGCTCGAGACTCTCCAGCTCTGCTTCAATGGCTGGGCGGATCGCATAAGGTACCGGTCTGGCCTTAAAAAATTTTGGGTTTGCTTTATCTTTGATTTTTATCGTTGCCGTTACTCCTTTTAGAGTCCCAAGTCCTTGTTGGAACATCTCTTTCACATCAGTTAGAATCTTTGACAGTCATCCAAGTATGACGTCATCATCCTTTTTATCAGTCACAGTTCGCGCCTGAATGGAATGCCAATCCAATTGTATTTTTCAGATCCATTCACGTCCCAATAATGGTGGTCCTCCATCTGGTAGTATATATAGATACAGTTTCTGTGTTTCCTTGCCATTGTATTCAACTGGCACCCTTATTTTTCCTCTGGGGTAGACTTTTTGCCCCGTGTATGTCTTCAATACAATGGACGTGTCCTTCAAGGGTATGTGTTGGAATAGCCGCTCAGTCTCGTCGATTCATGACAGTTAGGGCTGATCCTGTGTCCAATTCCATCTTTACTGGGGACCCTGCTATCATGAGGGTGACCCAAATGGTTCGGTGATCCTCCTTTGCGATCACCTTGTGTAACTTTAGACAACTTAGTCTCCTGCTCCCGGAGTCCTTATCACTCTCCTGATCTTCCGAACTACTGTCTGTCAATTTCTTTACTTTCTTGTACTTTTCCTTAGTAGTTCTTGTAGTGTTGGTTTTCGTTCCCGACCTGCAGACTCTTGCTATGTGTCCCATTTTCCCACATTGTCTGCATACTTTGTCCTTAAACCAGCAGTCCTTCTGCTCATGGGTTGTTCTGCCGCAGCGATAGCACTTTTCTGCTCCATACACCATTTTGTTAGCGCTGTATTCTTGTGGTTTCTGTTGTATTTCTGCAGCTCCCCGTGCTGCTGCTTTGTAGGATACTACCACGCTGAAAGCCTGTTCTCGCGTCAGGTCCTTTTCCGAAAGTAGTCGTTTCTGGGTTCCTTCACTCTGGAGCCCGCAGACAAACTTATCCCGTAAGGTACCTGCCAGTCCTGCTCCGAACTGGCAGTGCTTCGATAACTTGCGTAGCTCCATAAGATAGCCAGCATTGCTCTCATCTTTGTGCTGGTTTCTTTTATGGAACTTGAATCTTTCTGCTATCAGCAGCGGTGTAGGGTTTAGATGTTCCTGTAAGATATTAACAATTTCTTCAGAACTTTTCTCCATTGGTTTAGCTGGGGTAATTAAATTCCGCAATAGGCCGTACGTTCTCGCGCCCACCAAATGTAATAATACCGACACCTTCTTTCCATCGGTCACCTCATTTGCCTTGCAGTACACTTCCATTCTTTCCACATACGTGGTCCAGTCTTCTACCTCGTTGTCGAAAGCAGTGATACTGCGACTTTTCGGCATCTTGGGTGATTTAAAATGGCGCCTCCCGCACTTTTCCTTCTTCACCAATGGATTAAAATGGCGCCTCCCGCGCCTTTCCTTCTTCCCCAATGGAATAAAATGGCACCTCCCACGCTATTCCTTCTTCCCCTTGCTGCCACGCTGCTCCTAGCATTCTGCAGGGTAATGGCGGCGACCTGCGGCTTCGGCGCGTCTCACTTTTCCTTCCCCTTATTTTATTTTCGCTACGCTGCCCGGTTCTTGAGCACCAACCGCGCCCTATGCGCTCCACCCTCTCTCTCTCTCTCTCTTTTCCTCCCGACAACGCTGCACAGCCCCTTTGCAGAGCCGCTCGATTGAGCTCAAGCCCGCCGCAGTCCGGATGGGTCAGCGCACTACCTGCTACCAGCACGATTTGCTGGAACACCTTGACTGGGGAGCCAAGCCCAGCTCTCCACAGCCTCTCCTGCAACTCTCCGAACTCCGATGGATCCTTGGGCAGCTGCCCGCGGTCGACGTCTGTTGTTCTGACTTCAACCTCCAAAAGCTTCTTCTCAGGGAAAGATCCCCGTGAGGTGATGCAGTACTGCAGGTGAGTTCGAACCTGTTCGTCGCCAATGTAGTGTCCGAGTATAAATAATACACGGACTGCAGGAGAACAATAATATCAGGTATTTACTGAACAGAGGGTAACTCTTTTGTTTGTACCCAAAAAACCCAAATTGGACTTTAAACAAAAGTTCAACTAAAACTTAACAAATCAAATTAAAATTTGGTTTTCCGGGTTGATGATGCACTCCAGTCCCCGCGGCGCCCACCGGTCGCGGAAATACTCAAGTGCACCGGCGGACACCGCGTGCTCCATCTCCAGGGCCACCCGGGCGCGAACATGGCCGCGGAAGAGAGGCAGGCAATCCGGCTGGACGACCCCCTCGACCGCCCGCTGCCTGGACCAATTGATGGCTCTTTTAGCCAGGCCCAGGAGCAGGCCCACAAGGAGGTCCTCCAACCTGTCCGCTCCCCTCCGCACCGGGTGACCGTAGATCAAGAGCGTGGGACTGAAGTGCAACCAAAAATCGAGGAGCAGCCCCTTCAAGTAGTGAAAGAGGAGCTGCAACCTCTCACACTCCATATAAACGTGAAACACGGACTCCTCCAGGCCGCAAAAAATACAGGCGGCCTCGGAGTCTGTGAACCTACTTAAAAACTTATTGCATGGGACCGCTCCGTGCAACACCCTCCAGGCCAAGTCCCCGATGGAGCAAGGGAGGACTCCCGCGTAGAGAGCCCTCCATTGGGGACCTCCGCCACCGCCAGTGGGCAAGATGCCACGCCAAGGCGTGTCCGGACGGTAGACGAAGATGGCAAAGTGGAGAGTGTGCAGGAGCAGCCCGTACAGGAAACCCCTCCGCGCGGAATGAAAAGGCACGGAGGGTATTTCCTCGAGACGGCTCAAGTTGTGAAGCGCCGGTTCCCGAGGGGAGTTTCGGGGCCGGGCGCCGATGAGGAATTCCGTCCGAACGGGGGTAAGCTCGGACGGGATCGCCCCACGTGCTTGAGCCACCTCGATACACCTAGTGGAGTCGGGACCCAGTGCCGCTTTCACCGATTCGATGGCTTCGACCGCGAGCCGGACGTTGGCCCAGGACAGGCGCCGCGCCAGCTCCTCCGGCGCCATCCAGCCCGCTCCTCCGCCATCGAGCAGGTCCCCGACTCTGGTCACCTTGCCAGGCACAGCCCTGCCCTCCGCCAGCCGCCCGAACCCGCGTTTGTGGAGGTGCGGATTCCTGAGCAGCGGCTCCCGAAGGAGAGCCGCCGCTCCTGACGGGGGAGAGCTCCGCCTGGAAGCGACGTAGTTCCAAACCCATAGTTGTTCCTGGTAGAAGACAGGCAGCTCCTGCAGGCTGGCACGCCTGCCGCCCACTTTCGCAAACAGGAGCAGCATGTCGTAATTGAGGCCATGCAGCTGGCGGAAGAAAAGCGTCGCCAGCGCACACCATCTCGGAGGATTCTTGACGTACAGGTATCTCTGCAGCATCTGAAGACGGAAAGTTGCAGCCTGGGTGCGAAGGCACACCAACGCCTGACCGCCCTCCCTAAGCGGGAGACACAGAACCGCGGCAGAGACCCAGTGCTTCCTTTTGTCCCAGAAGAAGTCGATGAGTTTCTTCTGCATCTTGGCGACAAACGCAGGGGGAGGGATCAAAGTGACCAACCGGTACCACAAAATAGCGGCCACCAGCTGGTTTATGACCAGCGCTCGACCCCTGTAGGACAAAACTCGGAGCAGTCCTGTCCAGCGTCCTAGGCGAGCGGTGACTTTGACCTCCAACTCTTGCCAGTTCGCCGGCCAGGCGTCCTTGGCAGGGCTAAGGTAGACACCCAAATAGAGGAGGTGCGTGGTGCTCCAGGCGAAAGGCCTGAACTCCTCCAGCAGGGAGTCCACCCGCCACTGACCCACCAGGAGTCCGGAACATTTCTCCCAGTTGATCTTGGCGGAGGATGCGTCCGAGTAAATCTGCTGGCATTCCCGCATCCTCCGCAAGTCAGCGGGATCCGTGACCGTGAGGAGCACGTCATCAGCGTAAGCCGAGAGGACCACCTCCACGCCCGGCCCTTGCAGAGCCAGTCCCGTCAACCTCTTCCGCAAGAGGAGCAGGAATGGCTCCACGCAAACAGCATATAACTGACCGGACATTGGGCATCCCTGACGCACCCCCCTCCCGAAGCGAAGGGGCGCCGTCAAGGACCCGTTAACTTTAATCAGACACTCCGCGGCGGCGTACAGAAGTCGGATCCGGGCGACGAAATGCTTCCTGAACCCAAAGGCGCGCCGAGTCCCGAAGAGATACTCGTGATCCACCCTGTCGAACGCCTTCTCCTGATCCAGGGAAAGGAAGGCGACCGACAGACCAGCCCTCTGGGAGTGGTGGACCAGGTCCCTGGACCAGATGGATGTTATCGTGGATGGTCCGGCCCGGGACCGTGTAGGACTGGTCGGGGTGGATCATGTGGGCCAGCACGGTGCGAAGGCGAGCAGACATGGCCCTGGCAAAGATTTTATAGTCCGTGCTGAGGAGGGAGACCGGGCGCCAGTTCTTAAGGAGGCGGAGATCGCCCTTCTTAGGCAGCAGGACAAGGACCGCCCTGCACCAAGAGAGGGGCATCTCCCCGGTCGTCAAACTTTCCCGCCAGGACCCGCGCGTAGTCGCCCCCCAAGACGTCCCAGAACGTCCTGTGGAACTCCACAGTCAGCCCGTCCAGCCCCAGGGACTTTCCCCCAGAGAGCTGGCGGGGGGCGCCGGTCAGCTCCGCCAGGCTTAGCGGAGTGTCCAATTTTTTGGCGCCCTCCAGGCTGACCTTCGGCAGGGCCTCCCACAAAACTCTGCACGCATCCTCGCTGGACGGATCCGGAGAGAAAAGAGCCCCATAGTAGGCGCGGGTCTCCGCGGTGATTCCCTCCGGATCTGAGACCAGAGATCCGTCATCGGCCAGCAGCCCCAAGAGCTGCTTACGGACCCCCCGTCTTTTTTCCAGCGAGTAGAAGAAGGGGGAGCCGCGGTCCAGGTCCCGCAGGAGCTGGATCCGCGACCTCACGTATGCGCCTCGGGACCCAGAACCGACATAACGAATCCCGGAACCGCGCGTCCTCCAGCAGCAGGTTGTTAAAATGCCAGTACGCGGACCCCCCTGCGCGCGCAGCGGAGCGAGCTCCGCCCACACCAGGTGGTGGTCCGTGGAAGGCACCGGCCGCATGGAAGCCACCGGAACGCAGGAGACGTACGCCCGGGAAATGTAAAGGCGGTCGATTCTGGACCTTCCTCCCCCAGACCTCACGCTAGTGAAGGCGCTGGAGTCGGGGTGGAAATTTCGCCAGACGTCCACCAAGTCGAAGGACCCAACCAGGTCCCTCAACTTCTCCATCGCTGCCAGGCTTCGCGGGGGACCCGAACGGTCCCTCGCCTCGAGGGTGCAGTTAAAATCCCCCCCGAGGATGACGCACTCGCCCACGTCGATGGAGCCGAAATGAGCGGACACTCCTTCGAAGAAGCGCACTTGCTGCGCACCGGTCTGAGGGGGCGTACACGTTCACTAGATGGAGCGGCACGCCTCCCAGGCGAACAGTGACCTGGAGCAAGCGGCCCGGCACGTGCTCCTTGACCCCCAAGATCTCCGGCTGAAAATGTGGGGCCAGCAAGATAGCCACCCCGCTGGAATTGTTGGAGAGGTGACTCATGCTGACCCCTCCTTGCCACTCCAGGAGCCATGTGGCTTCGTCTCCCGGAACGGTGTGGGTTTCTTCCAGGAAGCACACCGCATACTTCCCGTCCCGAAGGACCGAGAAGTTATTGAATCTGCGGCGCGCCTCCCTGCTGCCGTTGATGTTGAGGCTGGCTATGGTTATCTTCATGTCAGAAGCATAGTGCAACATCTACCTACACCTAACGGGGGGAGGAAGCGCAGCCGCTGGTCAGCCGCCACTTCCTCAGCAGCCCAGTGAGAAAAGTTCTGAGCCGACGCAGCTCGAGCGGGTTCACACCCTCGTCCGCACCCATGATCTTAACGGCGGCGCGGACGGATACGATGAGCAGCGCCAGCTCCGACCACCTGTCGAGGGCCAGCCGGACCTTATTGCGCCGACCCAGGCACGTGGCCATAAAATCCCGGAGTTCCCTTACGGGAATGAGGGGAGACTCGACAACGGGCACGAGGTCATCCATTGCCTCGTCGGCGCAGGAGTCCGAATCGTCCTCCCTGCCCATCACCGAGTCCCCATCCTCCTCCAGGGGGTCGTCACCAGTGGCCGACCCGTCCGCCACACAGTGCGCAGCGAACGGCTCGGCTGCACCAGCCAGCCCCGCCTCCGCCCGGATCCCACCCCCAGGATCGGCGGCAGAGGATTCCTCCCTGGGATCCTCTAGGGGTGCTGGGCCAGAAGACGGCAGCGGTTCAGAGCTCCCCTCCGCCCCAGATGCCGGACTGACCGACGAAACCGGGGAGAGAACAATTCCCAGCTCCTCCAGTACGTCCGGCACCAGAGACGCAGCCAGGGGACCATCCTCCTCCCCGCCACCAACCTCCGACCCAGTGGATGGGGTGTTTTGAATTAAAACCTCTACCAGGGCGAGCAGCCCCTGGCAGATATCCGGGTCGCATTGGGCGAGCTCATTATCCTCGAGCTCGCCCGACCCAGACCCCAGGCCGCCTGACCCGGCGAGGGGTAACGGCACCGATAGAATGTCAATTTCCACCGCGGGTTGTTCCGCGAACCCCCCCACGGGCAGGGTCTCGTCCCCATCCCCGGGAGGCACGTGCCGGACAGACACATCTGCCTCAGCCTCCCGAGGGACAGGCGACCGCTGCCGATCGCTGGTGATGACGACAGCGGGGGGGGGGCGCAGTACCCGCGGCGGGCGACGACTCCCCCTGCTCGGCGGGACCTTCCTCCTCCCGGTCCTCCTCCTCTTCCAGGGGGTCGCGCCTTCCTTTTAGCACGGAGGGAGCGAGGGAGACCTCCATGTCTGCAGAGGCCTCCTCCTCAGCTCCCTCCGGCGGAGCAGGTTTGTCGGGCTCCTCAGGCCCGAGCCCGGCCGCAGGTAATGGCGTTTCCGCTACGGCGGTTGTGGCCACAGGCTCGGGCACGAGGCCCCTCCCACTCGCGTCTGCCCCGACCAACTCCGCGAGGAGCGCGGGTGTCAGGGGTTCTAAGTTTAGGGGCTGGCCATCCACGGGAGGACCCGCCCTGAGGTGTTTCGATTTTCGCCGCGCCTTCCTCCCGCCCGGACGCGCTCCCTCCCCCCTGCCGGAGGCCCTGATGGCATCAGCCTCCGACCGCGCATCAGTGGCTATTGACGCGCGGACAGAACCGGGGGGAGGAGCGGTGGCGGCGCCAGCCTCGGCCACGCCAGACGATCTTGCGGCCTTGGAGGCGGGGCAGTTTTTTCTGATGTGCCCCACCTACTTGCAGGTGTGGCACCGCACACCGTCCGATGTCCAAAAGATGCGATAGGCGGTCCCGTCGTGGAGGACGACGAAAGCCCCGTCGGTGTCCTCCTCCTGCGCCAGCTGGATAAACAGCTGGCGCCGGAAGGAGAAGACGTGGCGAAGCCTGGCTTCCTGGAAGCCGAGCGGGATGGGTGTAATCCCCGACCTCACCTCCCCGAGTTGGCATAAGTGGCGGAGTAGGAGCTCACCAGGAACAAAGGGCGGGACATTCGAAATAACCACCCTCTGCGCGGTGGCCTCAAGGGGGTCCACCAGCAGGAAGGTCCCGCCCACGGCGAGCCCCTTGGTGACGGCCAGGGACACCGCCCGCTCCGACCCCAGGAAGAACACAGCCTTCCCATACATTTTTGAGGCCGCTACGATGGCTGAGGGGCCGACAACCCCAGCCATGGCTTTAACGCAGGCCTCAATAGTCATAGTGGGGTGAGTGTAGCTCTTCACCCCAAGCTTTTTGGTTATTAGTCTAAAAGGTGACGAGGCAGCAGAAGCAGCGGGAGCAGCTGTGGCTGTGGCTGCCACTCCCGCATAAGTCTTGGCTGGCCCCGCCACCGGCGATGAAGCAGACGCCATTATGGGGTGGCTTTTAAAAAAAGAGCCACACCCACCCCAAGTCACAGGCCTGAAGGTGTTAATGGCCTCGGGTTAAAAGTCCTCCCTTGAGCAGAGGGTGCTGTTAAATTGAAGGCACACCTCTCCCCCTATTGATTGGAATTGGGAGAGGGGCCTTCTCCCCTCTGTTCAAGTGGCAATTAATAAAAAGATTAGTAGAGGTGCCTCTTGAGAGAGAGAGAGCAGAGAGAGACAAAGAGAGAGAGAGAGGGGGGGTGGGAAGGAGGGAGGCCGCAAAGGCAGGGTCGCAACTCAAGATGGCGGGTGGGTGGGTGTTGGCAGGGGTGCACTCTCCTGATGGAAATTTAAAGTCTCTGATAGTGGTGGTCTTCTGGCAGGGGGAGAAGATGTCTTCACCTGGGAAAGCTGGAGATGCCCAGGCTCAGTCCTGCACCAGGTCTTAACGATGTAATTAATGGAATTAACCACTTCACCTAGGCAGCTCCAGCTGTCCCAGGTCAGGCAATAGAAGGGATGCTTATTAGTGGTGTATGTGGCCTAGTTATTGGCAAGAGCCACACACACACACAGCCACCCCTTGATGTTCCGGCCTTGTTTCATCTTTTCTCCCCCCACCTAAAATACAAAGCCTTTGGGAGAGTGCCCCAAATAACACCCACCTGTAGATATTTTGAAAGATGATATTCCTCCCTCCTTCCGAACAGTTGGTGTTGGTTGATGGTGATTTCTCTCCCCTCTCTCCCTCTCCTGAAGTGGAGGCCAATTTGGGGAGGCAATAATGGGAAAGGCCTCTCCCCTGGTTGGTGTTGTTGCTGGCCTCCCTTCTCCTTCTCCTCCTCTGTCCTCTCTCTCCAGGCACCTCAGTTGCTGTGATGATGGTGGAGGTGGAGGTGGTGGTGGTCCAGCGTTCTCCTCCTCTGCCTGGTCAGGGGACCACCACTTTAGTCCACTCTCCTAGTCTGGCTGCTCCCTCTGCTTGTGCTTGCAGCTGCACAGCCAGCAATGCTGTGAATGAGGAACAGAGGGTAACATAAGACTGACGTACAGAAGCCTGCTATGGCTTTATATACAGGGGTGGTCACTGCCGGTACTGCAGTATAGAATCAGTTCTTCTCTTAAAGGTACATACACAACACAATCAATCACTTTTGCCTCGCAACTTCTTATCAGACCATCGACAATGGCCAAGAACCTGCGGATTCCTATCACTCTCACCACCATACTTACAATTGCAAGTCGCCCTAAGCCCTCAATGTGGAAGTGCCATTAGCGAAATGTCACATGCCAGAACTACAACAGTTTGCCATCAGAATTTTTTATGACCATAAGCAACTGATGGCTTTTCAAAATTAAACATATTACACCCAAGTGAATGCCCTTGTGACTACTTGTGCATTATCTTCCTCTTATGCATGCTCCTACTTCCTTGCTCTCTGCCACCAACATCCCTCTCACGGGTCAGCCCATGTCAGAGCTAGCAAGTGGCTGGACAGCACCATTCTGCACTTCAGGGGGGCCATGAGGACCCCTTTCTGCGCTGGAAATTCTACTCCAGAGGACTTCCATGAAGGTCTGGTTTCTCTGCTCTATAGCTGACCATCGCTCCTCAAGAGAGATCAGTCTATTCTGAACAATGACCATGTTTTCACGACCCTGGCGACTAAGCTGCTCCATGGCCATAGCCATCCTCTCCTCTACGGTAGCCATCCTCTCCTCTACGGTAGCCAGCCTTACCATGGAGGTAGCCATCCTTTTCACGAAGTTTGCCATCCTTTCTGTGGTGATGCGTTCATGCGCCATCGCCTCTACGAAGGCTCTGCACCTGTTCCTGGAGTTCCAGCACCGCTCTACTTCTGGATGGACCCGGAGACACAGGGTTGACATGCAGCCGAGCCGAGCTGGCAGAGTCCTGCACCCTCTGACGAGGACTCTCCACTTCTGTCCCTGTCTCCATCATCTGCTGATGTTCATTTGTGAGCTGTGATACACCAGGTGACAATACTACACTATCTCCCGAAGTTCCCACCGAGGTGCGAGTTTCTGCGCTGGTGCTGGTGCACTGAATTCTGCTGATGCTACGCCTTCAAAGGTTGCAGCTTCGTCTGAGGAGTGTTGAATCTCAGGGCTGTTCCTCCTGGACAGTGGGGATGGGGGCTGTTGATGGTCCTGTGAGGGAGTAAAGGAATGAGTTGGAGATGTGAGGTAAAGTTTGCATGCACATTGAATTGTGCAGATGATCATAAGTCAATCTGTTAGAGCTTCTGAATCTTTATCAGTTACTCGTGCAATGTCAATGAGAGAGATGCCAAACTATACTGTCACCAGCTTGCTGTGATGCACCCGTCTGTCCGTCCCCCACTTGCGCATCGTCCTCCACTCCCACAATCTCCACGGCCGCCTCCTCCGCAGTGGTGAACTGGGCTATTGAGGGTGGCCCTCCTCCTGTCCTCGCCCTCTCCCTCTTATTGTGGGCTCTCTTTTCCTGCAATGAGGAACACAAGTGGAGTTTGAGTGAAAATGAAGGAGTGAGTGTAGAGAATCCATAGCATAGAAGCTTAGAAGGACACAAAGATGGAGTGAGGGGACAAGACCAAGGGCCCTCCCTGTGTGTTGTAAGTTGTTGTCATAGCATCACAGTGATAGGGAGTGTGAGGCCTGCATAGCCAAATAGTTAAGTGAATGTGACCATAGAGAGAGAGGGAATGGGTAAGGGTGCAGGGATGTCAGTGTTAAGTGGGATGTGGAGGACGAGGTTGGCAAAGCTGAGTGCTGGTGAGGACAGGCGATGGGGATCAGATTGAGGGTGATGGGAAAGTCATACTCACTTTTCCTGTGCGGAGAAGGTCATGAAACCTCTTCCTGTACAGCAGCCAGGTTCTGCGGCACATAGACAGGCATTTTCCTCCCTGAGGAAGGAAAGAGTACCTCCTTATTTGATCTTGCTCCCTCCACCAGAGCTTGCAGGGCGGCGTCATCGAACCGTGGAGCACACTTTGGCCTACTGCTGGACATATTTGCTGAGTGAAGCAATCACAACAATGGGCATAAAGTTTGCAGTCTCCAGAAGAAGCAAGGCTGCTTGCAGGCCTTAAATCCAGCAGCACTGATGACGTCATCGGAGGCGACTTTCAGGATGGAAAGACTAATTGGGCCAGGGATTCCCACACGCTGGAAATCAAGTGCCCAATTAAGGGAAAATCACACTTTTTTCCCACTTTATATCGGAGTCCGGTTCCAGACACGAAAACCACCTGATACGCCCCCAGCCCACACCAATGGCAAAATCCAGCCCATAGTCTCAGGATAAGGGGGTTCGCCTTTTAAGACTGAGATGAGGAGGAATTTCTTCACTCAGAACGTTGTGAATCTTTGGAATGCTCTGCCCCAAGGAGCTGTGGATGCTGAATCGTTGAGCATATTCAAGGCTCAGATAGATACATTTTTGGACTGTAGAGGAATCAAGGGATATGGGGATCAGGCGGGAAAGTGGAGTTGAGGTCCAAGATCAGCCATGATCTTATTAAATAGCGGAGCAGGCTCGAGCGGCCCTATAGACTTCTCCTGCTCCTAATTATGCTCTTATTTTCTTCTTCTGCTTTTACATTCTTCCTACCAAAGTGAATAATTTCACACTTGATATAGATTGTAAATAGCTGAGGCCCAAGTACTGATCCTTGCAACACTCCACTGGTTACACCCTGGCATTCCAAAAATGGCTTGTTTATTCTTACTCTCTGTTTTCTGTCCATTAACCAATCCTCAATCCATGCTAATATATTACCTCTAATACCACAAGCCTTAATCTTGTGCAACAGCCTCGTGTGTGACACCTTATCGCTTGCCTTCTGAAAATCCAAATGTAATACATCCATTGGTTCTCCCTTATCTACCCTGCTAGTTACACCCTCAAAAAACTCTAATAGATTTGTCAAACATGATTTCCCTTTCATAAAACCATGTTGACTCTGCCTAATCAAAATGACACGTAACTTGCAGTCAGTGGCGACACGATGGCGATCGGCACTGACCTCAAAGAAAGCTGTCCACAGAGGTCGCACGATCTCTGTGGCAAAAATTTTAGGTTTCTCGATGTATAATCGATTGTAGTGCTGTGAAAAGGGGGTTCCTAGCATAGTGCAGCAGCAACGTCATCAAACTGTCTAAGTAGCCAATCACATTGAAGAATACTCACAGACAGCAAACCAGGAAATGAAAAACACTGATTATCTGCACTTCTTAAAAATGTTACAGAGAACGAAATAAAATTAGAACATACACATGCGGTTAACGTAGAAGCTGAAATATCATGAACAAACATTAAAAGGAAATTATTAAATTGCCATTTTTATCATAATGGAGAAATTTGACATTCCACAAATATAAAAATTAGTTTTTCAGGTTCAGAATGGTTGTTTAGCAATAAATACGCTCTTAAAAGCCCAGTTATACCTATTCCAAAAAGGCTTAACATTTAATGGGGTGTTTACCAGTGATATTAGTGCTGCAAAGCTCAAGTTTTCATCAGTTCCACTGATTTCACTGATTGTCTGCTATGGGTATGGGTCCACAGTGCAGCCTGCGTCGGAGCAGTGAATGTCTGACTGCAACTTCAGGATTTCTGCATTTAGATGCGTATGCACTAAATCCTGAAGTTATGGTCAGTTTCAGAGGGGTAATGACGGCGAACTTTGACAAAATCCAGGCTATTGTGATTTTACAAGTGCCCTGATACCACCTCCTTAATAAGAGATTGTAGCATTTTCCAAAGTACTGATATCAGGCTAACTGGCCTATAGTTCCCTGTTTTCACTCTCCTTTCTTGAACAGCGAGGTTACATTTGCTACCTTCCAATCCACGGGGACAATTCTTGAATCTAGGGAACTCTGGAAGATCAAAACCAATACATCCACTATCTCTGCAGCTATCTCTTTTAAAACCCTAGGATGTAGGCTGCCATGTCCAAGGGTTTTGTCGGCTTTTAGTCCCATTAATTTCTCCTGTACTTTTTTTTACTAATATTAATTACTTTAAGTTCCTCACACTCATTGGACCCTTGATTCCCCACAATTGTATGTTCTTTGTGTCTTCTACAGTGAGGACAGACACAAAATAATTGTTTAATGTCTCTGCCATTTCCTTATTCTCCATTATAATTTCTCCTGTCTCTGCCTCTAAGGGGCCCATGTTTACTTTCGCTAATCTCTTCCTTTTTACATACATGTAAAAGTTCTTACAACCTGTTTTTATATTTTTTGCTAGTCATTTTCTATTTTTTCCCTCTTTAATCAATTTCTTGGACATCCTTTGCTGATTTTTAAAACCCTCCCAATCCTCAGGCTTACTACTCTTTTTGACAACTTTGTAACCCTCTTCTTTTAATCTAATACTATTCTTAGCCTGTCTAGTTAGCCATGGCTGTACCACTTTTCCAGTGGAGTTTTTATTCCTTAAGGGAATGTATATTCATTAATAATTATGAATTATTTCATCAAAAGTTTGCCATTGCTTACCTACTGTCATATCTTTTAATCTAATTTTCCAATCTACCTCAGCCAACTCACTCCTCATACCTCCGTAATTGGCTTTGTTTAAATTTAAAACCCTAGTTTCAGACTTAACCAAATCACTCTCAAACTTAATATGAAATTCTATCATATTATGATCACTCTTCCCCAGAGGATCCTTTACTATAATATTACTAATTAACCCTGTCTCATTACACAATACTAGATCTAAAATAGCCTGTTCCCTATTTTCACACTGGTGGGCAGTATTCCTGCTCTGCTGCTAACCTGACAACAGCAAGATATCTCAACTCAATGTATCATTTACCTTTGTACATTTTGGACATTGGAAAGATTTTTTCCTGGTTGCTTTTGTTAGTGGTATCATAAACACAACAGAAGATTTTCTATGTTTACTGTTTTGAGTGAAGTCATAAACAGGTTCTAAAAATTGTGCTAGAAATTATTTTTCAAGAAATCTTCCTATGTTTGCAGTCATTAATGCAAAGACACTAAAGGAAATCCTACCCTTTAAGTCAAAAAAGTGCTTCGAATAAGGGAACATGTGTATTTAGTAGGCCCTATCATTCAAAGTGTCTTCAAGTACAGCACAGCAGTATATGGGTCACCTGCGTCTACAAAGGGAATATTGTTTACAGTTAATAGACAAAGGTTGACTTGCAGGGTGACCTCAGTCTGATCAAGGAGAACTGTAAATAACAAGAGAGAAACCGATAGGTCAACAAAGTTGAACAAAGACTTTCTATTGCTTGCACCCCTCTGTGAGAGAAGCACATCTTATATGCTGAATAAAAAAAAGGAACAATAACCCTACATGACCTGTCCATGCTGCAAATAATGACTTGAACTGTAGGGGAAGACATTTTCTATTTCCACTTCAAGACCAGCAACCAAATGTTGTGTCAGGATTAGATACAATCTGATAGGGGATTGACTGAGTTCAGGCAATCAAAACATCAGAGAGGTGACATTTGTCCATGGAATTTTTCATTTATTTTTATAGTATATAAATTTCTACAGATGAGGAAGCACAGAGTTAATACATTAATCCTGTCTGACATGACAAAAGCGAACATTTTTAAATTTCTAACTCTTCCAACATGCCCCTTCCCCACTCTCTCCTACCAGAACCTATTGATTCTTTGCTGTTATACAACTGATCTTTCTCTTGCAATGCCACGTTCAAGCAACACATTCGTTCAATAATGTAAATTTTATCTCTGAAGGCTTCAGCGGTTACTGTCCTTGGGTGAACACATCAATTTTACATAGTATTTGCAATGTAGATGGGTCTGAGGCAACAAGGAAAGCAGTTTCCACAGTGTACTGAAGCTTCAAAGCAAAATGATATATACACTCATGTTACATACTTTATTCTTGCTTCCTCTAAACTTATTTTATCTTTCTCCTTTTTGCTTTTGAATAAAATTAAAGAACCCTCAGCACTGAGCGGAGCAGGCACCGGGGCTAAACTCCACTCAGGCTTTGGTGGGATCGCTGCAGCCCGACAAGTTTTTAAAACTGACATTTCCGTGGAACTGAGAGCCACTGCTGGGCTGTTTGCACCACCCCTCCCCCTCCCCCCTCGTGCCCCCTCCTCCCTCCCCCCCACCTCCTGTTCTTCTACCCCCACCCCCTCTTTAAGGGCTTACCTCAGGGCCACTACTGGTGAGGCAAGCAACCCAAATTGGATCAGGCCACAGGGACAAGCTGCCTCTGAAGGCACTACAAACACTGGCAGCTCACCTAGATTATTAAAATGAGCCTGATGCCCACTTTCTAACAAACCTCGGGCCTCCTGATTAATGCGCGCAACATCAGTTTTGCACCTGAAAGTGGGCATAATGAATTTTTACCCCAGTGTGCCCACCCATTGTAAAATACGGTCCCTCAATTAGTTTTATTGTATGTTTTTCAAACCTAGTTACAATGGACGCGTACGAGTACTTATGGGATTTCCTGACATTTATTATGAATAGACTAATACTTCTCGATAAGGCATCTACATTCCTTTCATCTCTCTCCAGGGCTTTGATTGGACACCACTCGGTGATGAATGGAAACCACTTTCGCAAGACTCTTATGAGGAATGAAGAATTGAACTCTCAAGCACTAAGGCCCAAATACAGAACTTGGTGCTGCAATGAGTCACAATCTAGCAGTTATTTTTTTTGTTGCTCAGTATAGAAACTGAAAAATATAGAATCCAAAATCAATCAACATGTAGAATTGTAACAAACAATTATGGGGAGAAATTCGGTATCGCCCCGTTTGGGGCGCAATTATCAACCGGGTGCAAAGTTTAGCGCCTGGCGCTAATTATCGTCTCCGACTGCAAACTTGGCTTCTATCACCCCAGGAGGTGATTAGAGCACTAAATCAGGTGCTACACACCTCTCTTAAGGCACTAACGCCGAGGAGTGAGGCGCTAACTCAGAGCGCTAGTGAAGCTCATGTGATGTCAGTCAGCAATGGAACACAGACACACTGGCGCTAGCCAGTTCTTAAATGGGAGGGTCGATCTTGCTCTCCATCCACACCCTGCTCATTGCAGCCTTGAATCTCAGCCTGGAGAGACCTGTACATCAATTCTGCTGGAAAGAACAATGGAGAGACCCAGGGAAAGAGCTCAGAGCGCAGCCCCCATAGTCTCTTCTAAATCGATGCAAGGAAGGACAAATAAAAATGAACCTGCAAAGTGCAGCTCATTACCCAAAACTCCTTCACACAGCGTTGAATCTCTCCAGAAGTCTCTCTCTCTCTCTCTGAATGCGTGGTGCAAAAATGTCGCCGACAAAAAAAGTCAAGAAGCGGTCGCCTTTAAATACCGCTCCCCCGTCCCTTCCCGACTGCAAAACATTCCCCTCAACCTGTCGTTGCTGGCGGCAGGCAGTAAGGCAGGGGGCATCACTCAATATCCGGTCCGGGGCGCTACCAAGGCGTTGCACTCTCGACTGATGTCACAATCTGCGGGCGCAGGAGATTGTGGCAGTAGTGTTTAGTGCCGCTGCAAAATGTCTGGTCAATTTTGCGAGCGGCGCAAACATCGCCATGCCCGGGCGCTAGTTGCTTTGCGACCCATTAGCTCCCTCTTTGGGCACTAACGGGAGGCGCATAGCAACCAAATTTTTCCCCCTTATTACTTTAATTCATCAACTATATGTTAATTTTTTATGAATTTAAAGATGTCAGTCTATGAAGTTATAAAGCCAAAACTTACACCAACTCCCTAACGCAATGGTTGTCAAATTAGGCAATGGTTAAATCTGCCGAGAATGCCTGTACCTGGACAGATTCCCAAATAATGATACCATCTGGGGCATAGTTCACAGGCAGAAGTGACGTGTGAAGTTTTACAACTGGTATTCTGTCCAGACTAGTTGATAAAGCATGTTGCCGCTTCAGCAGTTTACATGTTCCTAGCTTAAAAATTAAAGTCTATCTTAAGGCCCAAAAGGGTGGATTTTTCCTGGTTGGATGCTGATTGGGATAATTTGTGCAGAGCAGAAATAATGCCCAATGTTCCTGAGGTCTTCATTATAATGGCAAGGATGTCTTCAGCTGCAGCCGGTGGCACACTACTGGATGTTGTTTCATTGAGGATAGGATGACTGGGGGCAATTCAAGCCTTAAAGGCAACATAGGAGAGCCAGAAAGACCTTGGGAGTACTGTAACTTTAGACACTAGTGTAAACCATGCGATATCGGTTCGGCCACCCGTTAAACACCCATCCTGATTTTTGTTTCCATTGCAGGGACGAGTATCAGGAGAAATATTTAACGGGAGGTTAAACCGATATTGCGCATTTTACATTATCGCCCAAAGTCAAAATGAACATCTTTGTTTTCTTCAGGTAATGGGACAGGATTTTTGTATTTCTTTGGCCTTAATGTTTATTTAAGGTCCCATCCAACATGTTTGTGCTGCTGTACTACGACTGGGGTGGAAGCAGCAGTCTGAGCAACCCTGTTAGATGGATGATGCTGATTCAAGAGGGCAGCAACATGGTACCAAGCAGAAACAGGGGAAACAAGTTTGGGAAAGAATGATAGTGCAGGAATAGGAGAAGTGAGATGGTTTAACAGTGAGGCTTCTCTTTGTATTCTGGGTGGCATGGAGCATGTGTACAGTCAGAGGAAGGGGGAATCATACTCCATGGTTATTGGCTGAGGAGAGGCCCAAGTAAATTTCTTCAGCAGTCGCCAAAGAGGCCTATGGCTGTCACCAAATAAACTAGATCGCAACAAGGGTGAGGGATCCACAGTACTGAACATGACCTCTATTATTAACAGCAGCAACTTGTATTTATATAGCAGCGTTAATGTAGAAAAAAATCCCAAAGTGATTTACAGAGCTGCGATCAGAAATTGGAAGTGGAGCCCAAAAAAAAAGAGATATTAGGAGTGGTGACCAAAAGTTTGGTGAAAGAGATGGGTTTTAAGGAGGGTCTAAAAAGGAGGAGAGGGAATTGGAGAAGCAAAGGATTTAAGGAGGGAATTCCAGTGTGTGGGACCTAGGCAGCTACGTGAAAAGATTAACATCACTCATGAGCTCAGGAAAAGATCTACTGCAGCTCACATTTAAAAGTTAAAAGACCACATATGGAGCAAATATTGTCTGAACCTTCAAAATGGCTCTAAATTCATTATAATTGTTATTAGCCTTGCCAAAGGAAGAACAGGGGTTGTGCAAGCAGTGGATGAGAGGCAAAAACAAAGGCTGAGAAACATGAATGTTTGGCCAATGGTGAAGCATCAATGACCACAATTCCTTGTTTGATGGCTGATGGAGATGACATGCTGTTGCTTGAAGTGGGTGCAAAGACTGTTTCACTGTTTTGCACAGCAGAGCACCTTCCTCTAAGAATGACAGTAAAGCATGCCAAGCAGGAAAAGGCCATATGAAACAACAGCATCTCAGAGGAGGAGCAGCAGGCGGTGGGGGGGGTGAGGGGGGGGTGGGGGGTGAGGCGGCAAGGAGCGGGCGGGGGGAGAGGAGGCGGAGTGGGGAGAGAGGAGGAGGAGTGGGCGGGCGGAGAGGGGGAGGAGGAGCGGAGGGGAGGGGGGAGCAGCGGGCGGGGGAGAGGAGGAGGAGCGGGGGGAGAGGAGCAGGAGCAGGTGGGGAGAGGAGGAGGAGAAGGGGGAGAGGAGGAGGAGGAGCGGGTGGGGGAGAGGAGGAGGTGCGGGTGAGGGAAAGGAGGAGGTGCGGGGGGAGAGGAGGAGGAGCGGGTGGGTGGAGAGGGGGAGGAGGAGCAGAGGGGAGAGGAGGAGCAGCGGGCGGGGGAGAGGAGGAGGAGCGGGTGGGGGAGAGGAGGAGGAGCAGGGGAGAGGAGCAGGAGCAGGCAGGGAGAGGAGGAGGAGGAGCAGGTGGGGGAGAGGAGGAGGAGCAGGGAGAGGAGGAGGAGGAGCGGGTGGGGGAGAGGAGGAGGTGCGGGTGGGGGAGAGGAGGAGGTGCGGGTGGGGGAGAGGAGGAGGAGCGGGGGGAGAGGAGCAGGAGCAGGTGGGGAGAGGAGGAGGAAGAAGGGGGAGAGGAGGAGGAGGAGCGGGTGGGGGAGAGGAGGAGGTGCGGGGGGGAGAGGAGGAGGAGCGGGTGGGCGGAGAGGGGGAGGAGGAGCAGAGGGGAGAGGAGGAGCAGCGGGCGGGGGGAGAGGAGGAGGAGCGGGTGGGGGAGAGGAGGAGGAGCAGGGGATAGGAGCAGGAACAGGCAGGGAGAGGAGGAGGAGGAGCGGGTGGGGGAGAGGAGGAGGAGCAGGGAGAGGCAGTGGAGGAGGAGCGGGGGGAGAGGAGGAGGTGCGGGTGGGGGAGAGGAGGAGGAGCAGGGAGAGGAGGAGGAGGAGCGGGTGGGGGAGAGGAGGAGGAGCGGGTGGGGGAGAGGAGGAGGAGCAGGGAGAGGAGGAGGAGGAGCGGGTGGGGGAGAGGAGGAGGTGCGGGGGGAGAGGAGGAGGAGCGGGTGGGCGGAGAGGGGGAGGAGGAGCAGAGGGGAGAGGAGGAGCAGCGGGCGGGGGGAGAGGAGGAGGAGCGGGTGGGGGAGAGGAGGAGGAGCAGGGGATAGGAGCAGGAACAGGCAGGGAGAGGAGGAGGAGGAGCGGGTGGGGGAGAGGAGGAGGAGCAGGGAGAGGCAGTGGAGGAGGAGCGGGGGGAGAGGAGGAGGTGCGGGTGGGGGAGAGGAGGAGGAGCAGGGAGAGGAGGAGGAGGAGCGGGTGGGGGAGAGGAGGAGGAGCGGGTGGGGGAGAGGAGGAGGAGCAGGGAGAGGAGGAGGAGGAGCGGGTGGGGGAGAGGAGGAGGTGCGGGTGGGGGAGAGGAGGAGTTGCGGGTGGAAAGGAGGAGGAGGAGCTGGCGGGGGAGAGGAGGAGGAACGGGGGAGGGAGAGGAGGAGGAGCGGGTGGGGGAGAGGAGGAGGAGGAGCGGGCAGGGGAGAGGAGGAGGAGAGGGGGAAGAGGAGGAGCGAGAGGGGGAGAGGAGGAGGAGGAGTGGGTGGGGGAGAGAAGGAGGAACAGGCGAGGCAGTGGAGGAGGAGCGGGGGGAGAGGAGGAGGAGGAGCGGGCGGGGGAGAGGAGGAGGAACGGGCAGGGGGGAGGAGGAGGAGTGAGAGGGGGGAGAGGAGGAGAAGCGGGGGAGAGGAGGAGGTGGAGCGGGCGGGGAGAGGAGGAGGAGTGGGCAGGGGGAGGGGAGGAGGAGCGGGGGAGAGGAGGAGGAGCGGGTGGATAGGAGGAGGAGCGGGCGAGGGGAGAGGAGGAGGAGCGGGCCGGGAGAGAGGAGGAGGAGCAGGGGGAGAGGAGGAGGAGCGGGGGGAGAGGAGGAGGAGCGAGAGGGGGGAGAGGAGGGGCGAGAGGGGGGAGAGGAGGAGCGAGAGTGGGGAGAGGAGGAGAAGCGGGGGGAGAAGAGGAGTTGGAGCGGGGGGAGAGGAGGAGGAGCGAGAGGGAGGAGAGGAGGAGCGAGAGGGGGGAGAGGAGGAGCGAGAGTGGGGAGAGGAGGAGAAGCGGGGGGAGAGGAGGAGTTGGAGCGGGGAGAGAGGAGGAGGAGCGAGAGGGGCGAGAGGAGGAGGAGTGAGAGGGGCGAGAGGAGGAGGAGCAGGGGGAAGTGTGTGGAGGTGGAGAGGAGCATGGTGGGAGGAGGCAGACAACATCGGAGGGCCAGATGTACATGGGCCGGTGTGGGGGAGAAACAGGCCTTGTGCAGAGTAATCAGAGACCGGGAGGGTGAAACTCGGAGGCCTTGTGAGAGGGGGTATATCAGAGGCCTTGGAGAGCGGGAGGGGGTCGCTGATCACAGGGCTGGGTTAGGCAGCGTCCCTTGATCCAGGAGGTAAGTGTAAAAGCACTTACATCATCGACTCAGCTGTCCTCGCCTTTCATGAGCTGGCGGGTTTCACGAGGCGTGCAAAACCCGACCAGCTACAGTTAAATTTAAAATCGAGGTTAAATCTGAGGCATGGCAGCCTCATTATAATATTTAAATGGTCAACCCACCTCCTGGGAGCGGATTGGCTGCCCACCCCAGTCCTGCCTTCGTTAAAACCGGAAGTGGGTGGGTTGAACGGGTTCTGGTCAGGATTCAGACTTTTAACACTTCCCACACGACCCCAACCCATCTGTTTCTTTAGGTTAAAATTCCCCCCAATGTGTATTTTTAGCAATTTCTATTTTTATTTCTAACTAGAATATTGAGCTGGATTGAGAGACATTCACCTTGATAATATATGATTATGAGGCATGCCTGATCAGACAACCTACTGGAGCAATTTCAGTACAGGAAAGAATCCAAGTGCAAAACAATTTGAACCATTTCACTGCTATTTGAGGTCTTGAATTATTTCACAAGATTAGTATCTCCTAATGGCGCCAATTGAAGGTTGGGCACCGTCCTGTCATTTCATTATCTAAAAAAAGGCCCTTTGCCATTAAATGACAAATCTTTTTATCTGTTCTGTCATTATTTTTCCATTGCAAGAGAAATGCAGGGAACAGCACCAACCACTGTACATGACCTTCTTTGATTTCACAAAGGCCTTCGACTGTCAACCGTGAGGGATTATGGAGTGTCCTCCTCAAATTCGGCTGCCCTCAAAAGTTTGTTACCATCTGTAATGATATCAGCAAATAGTGATGGTATTTGCCTGTTTGATTATGATGCCTTACCAGCATAGTTGCCTGATTGATTACTTATGCCTGACCAGCAGAGGGCATGTGACAGAGACAAGCAGGTTAGTTTTACTTTCGTTTTAGAGGGATCTCTAGCATGGTGTCTCCTGTAATGCTGTTTAACTGAGTTGAACATACTTCAGATTAAAAGACATTGGCCTAGAAATTCAGTCGCATTTGCGCCCTCTTATTGGCTATAGAGTGGTTTGCGCCGGAAGTTTTTTAGCGCCCGAAATTCAGTTGGTCCCTAACATCGGCGTTAGCCGGTAGCGCTGCGCCGGCACCGATGACGTCATCGGTGTGCGCAGCGCCCCGGTTCCAATGCTATTCCGTGCTGATGGCCAAATTCAGTTGCGGCCGCCTCGCCCGTAGCGGCCGCAAACAGCGTTTGAAAAACGGTGCCTTGCAGCTCCGAGAGGCCGGCGCATAAAGGTGGAGGGGCGGCCGGCCGCTTTCCCGGCGGCCGCCTGGCCGCACCTCCCTCCCCAGACTCCTGCACCACCCCCCCGCGGCATTGGTGTCTGACTCCCGCGAGCCCGGCACTTCTCCGTGGTGCCGGGCTCATTTGCCGGGGGAATCCAGCGGCGATCTCACTGCTGCAGGCAGCTCCTCCTTAAGAGAAGGAGGAGGCCTGCAGTACCCCAGCCTGCCGCACCGCATCGGGTGCCGCAGCGGCAGCTGGACGCCTGAAACTGACTTTCATCACCCCAAACGAGGCGGCCAAACCCTGCAATAGCGCCCGCCTCCGTCTTGGGGCGGCGCAACTGAATTTCAGGCGGGCGCTACGGGAATCCGGGCGAGCGCAAAATTTCGGGCACGGCAATACCGAATTTTTAGCCCATTCTCTTTAATAAATGTCTCGTCATTGAACCCACAAAGAAATCAATACACCATCCTCCGCCTGCTTCACGACGACATGCAAGCCGTGATCCTGTACAACAGTTCCACCACAGACCCAAATCACGTACGAACCGGGGTCAAGCAAGGCTGTGTCATCACACCAATGCTCTTCTCGATCTTCCTTGCTGCAATGCTCCATCTCACCCTCAGTAAGCTCCCCACTGGAGTGGAGCTAATTTACAGAACAAACGGGAAACTGTTCAACCTCCGTCGCCTCCAGTCCAGATCCAAGGTCATCCCATCCTCTGTCGTCGAATTACAGTATGCAGACGACGCTTGCGTCTGCGCTCACTCGGAGGTCGAACTCCAAACCATCGTCAACACCTTCACCGAAGCATACGAGAGCATGGGCCTTACATTAAACATCCATAAGACAAAGGTCCTCTACCAACCTGCCCCCGCCACACAGTACTGCCCCCTGATTATCAAAATCCACGACAAGGCCTTGGACAAAGTGGACCATTTTCCATACCTCGGGAGCCTACTGTCAACAAGGGTAGACATCGACGATGGAGTCCAACATCGCCTTCAGTGTGCCAGTGCAACCTTCGGTCACCTGAGGAAGAGACCTCAAACCCGGCACTAAGCTCATGGTCTACAGAGCAGCAGTGATACCCGCCCTCTGTATGCCTCAGAGATATGGACCATGTACAGCAGGCACCTCAAATCACTGGAGAGGTACTACCAACGCTGCCTCCGCAAGATCCTGCAAATCCATTGTCAGGATAGGCGCACCAACGTCAGTGTTCTTGCTCAGGCCAACATCCCCAGCATTGAAGCTTTGACCACACTCAATCAGCTCCGATGGACGGGTCACATTGTCCGCATGTCCGCTACAAGACTCCCAAAACAGACGCTCTACTCGGAGCTCCGGCACGGCAAGAGAGCCCCAGGTGGGCAGAGGAAACGCTTCAAGGACACCCTCAAAGCCTCCTTGAAAAAGTGTAACATCCCCACTGACACCTGGGAATCCCTGGCCCAAGACCGCACAAATTGGAGGAGCAGCATCCGGGAAGGCGCCGAACACCTCGAGTCTCTTCACCGGGAGCAAGCGGAAGCCAAGCGCAGGCTGCACAGGGAGCGCACGTCAACCCAAGTACCCCACCCACCTGCCCCTTCAACCACCATCTGCCCCACCTGTGACAGAGACTGTAGGTCCCGCATTGGACTCATCAGTCACCTGCGAACTAATTTTTAATGTGGAAGCAAGTCATCCTCGGTTCTGAGGGACTGCCTAAGAAGAAGATTATGCTAAATAGTTTCACACCAATTTAATCATCTTCACCACACATGTCCCTGTTAACTCTTGAAAGTTTCAATAAATGTTTGAATAAAAATAGAATTAAAATTGTAATTGTAGCTCAGTGTTATATAAAATCTATCATGTAAGTGAGGCAGCTATGAGTAGTAAATGGGGTGTGGTCCATTCACAGAACTGAATGGATACAGTTTCGAAGAATTCAAGTTTTCAATTGGCTAACACAAAGGGCTAAAAATTGGAGTATGCTGGAAACCTGCCGGTAACAACGCCAGCCAGGGCTAACGGCTGTGCGCTGAGAGAGCGCAGGCAGCACCAGGAAATATAAAAGAAGAACCTTGGCAAAGGAAGCATTTGAAGTTCCGGCAGCCATCTGAGGTATTTTCCACTTGTCAGCCTCCATCCTCGTATACAATCTGCCAAGTCCTGCCAGACTCCTCATGGCCGTTAACGCTGCTGAAACGCTTTTAGTGGCTGTACGCACTGGCGTGCTTTAGAGAGGGTGGCAATAGGAGCGGCAAAATCCAAAACGAATGAGCAGGCGTCAACTCGGCATTACATGTCAATTGACGTTATGCTCCGACTCATTACAATACGTTTGACCAGCGCAGATGATAGCAACGCTGCTGACCTGTCAAAAATGGTGGCCGCTGTGGGACCCGCTGGCAGCGGGCGATAGTGCAGTGGCCGCCATTTTTCCACCTGAATCTGGCAGTAACAGGTAGTGCTAAACCCCCGAATGTTTAGCCCAAAGAATTTTCACACAATACAATACCCATTCACACCAATTCCTGCCAAACTGCTAGACAATATAGCCGAGGATGTAGTTACATTAATTACACAGAAGGCTTTTTATTTTACAGCGGATAGAGAATATCTTTTTCAGGCACCCCTCTTTTAAAACTAGCACTACCCATATCACACTGTCAATTTATTACTCAACAGAGCCACTGATGTGGGTGGCGGGGGTGGAGGAATACACCATCCTTCATAAATAGGAGGGGGGAAAAATCTGTCTTAGCATACTATTTCTTTCTCATTGGTGTTCCACAAAGCATTGGGGCACTTTGTTTTTAATTTGAATTTTGCTTCTAATTTTGGTGAATATTCATGCTCTTTAAGCTAAGGGATGTTCATCACAAACCAATATTAGTTCAAGGCAACAGACATTTGTATTTTTAACACGCAGTGTGAATGTTAAGGACTCAAAGTTCTTCCATTTCTAATGTTCCAATAAATTAGCACTTTTTGACCAAGTTTATTATTACAACATTTTGTAATACATGCTTTAGATACATGTAATACATGCAATCGTACTTTGTAATACATGTTTTAGAATCCCTTATAAAAGAAAAAAGACTTGCATTGAAAAAGCATCCCAAAGCTCTTTACAGCTAATTAAGTACTTTTTGTTTGAAGTGTAGTCACTGTTTTAATGTAGGAAATGTGGCAGCCAACTCATGCACAGCAAGCTCCCACAAACAGCAATGTGATAATGATCAGATAATCTGTTCGTGATGTCGATTGAGGGATAAATATTGGCCAGGAGACCGGGGAGAACTCCCCTGCTCTTCTTGGAAATAGTGTGTAAGGGGGGTGGTGTGGTTGGGTGGCACGTGCGCCCAGTCAGTTATGCCCCTGACTGTTTTGTGAGCGGTTCGAATCGCTCCTACGCCCCTGGGTTCTAGACACTGGACTTAGGTACAGGCGGTGATACAGAAAGACTCGAGTAGACAGGTGGTTTGGATGTAAGAAAACCAAGATTTTATTAAAACAGAAATTAACACAGTCTTACGAGAAGTTACCAGTATAAAATTACAGGCAAATACAAAATAACTATACTTATACAGGGAATGGGGAACACACAGCACATCGAGGGAAAACAAACTATCTTAACAATCCCCTTATCCTTATCCCACCCCTTATACCTAACTAGATTAAGCTATGAGGGGCCAGAATTCATGCTCACCAATCCAAAATAAAGCCAACTGTTAACGAGTGCGAGTTTTGAGGTCTGGTCTTTGGTCCTTCTAGGTACCCCGTCACCACGTGGTCTTCAGGGGCATGGCGCTGGATCTGCTACTGCGACACACCTTCTCCCCTCCGCTGCCGTCGTCGTCTCGTCGCGATGGGTTCTCCTCTTCTTCTCTCTCGGGCGGTCGGCGGCTGCAACGTTGTGCCTACAGGGCAGTTTGCAGTTTTAACTGCCTAGATTTTCCTACCCAAGCTTAAGAATGCCAGTCTATTCGTCGTGGCGTGGCCACCTGCATTTTCGCAGTGTTCAACAAGATGTTCGTCTTCCCAAGCGCCAGCTTATAACTAGGCGCTTGGTCTTTATCGATACGTTTTTCGCTGCCCTGCTCTGCCCTTATCGAGTTGTTATCGTCTTCTTCGTCTCTACTCGTCTCATCTCGCTGGACTACTATACAAGTCCTGGGCTACCTGCTCAGCTTCGTCTCACCCCCTTCTGCTGCCTGGGCATCCTGGATGGTTATGGACTTGGGTCTCGTTCCCCTCCCCTGCTGTTGGTATGGTGTAACTGGTTACTGAAAATCTGCTACGGGGAGAGAACCCGCCATGAGGCCAGGGCATGAGTACGAGAGCAGGGACAAGAGCAAGCGAGCAGGAGAGCAGAGCAAGAGTCAAGAGAGTGATTGCTACCTGGGGCCTTCAGTTATACTCCTCATGAAAACCCTTATCTGCGCGCCAAATCAGGAAACTCGCTGTCAACCCGCCTCCAATCAATCTTCCCAAGTGTCAGGTCTCCGATTTGTGCATGGACCCGACACCTAGTGGCGGGAAGAGGATTATAGCCACTTACCTGCCTGTTAACAAGTACTTGATACTTGTTAACAGGCTCTCTTTCAATTTTGCCGCTTCTGCCTTGGGTTCCCCGATGTCCGGACACCACGCCAGGTAAGTGTGGCGTATTGTGAGTCTGCTGTAATGTTTCTGCATTGATGACAGCTGCAGAAGTGGTGTGAAGGATCCAATGGTGCTCTGGTGAGTTTCAGAGAAAATGTTGGGAAAATCATTTACACTTTTCCGTTGGTAGCAAGTTTTGAATTGGCTGTCTAGTGCCACCTCATTGGGAGAACCTCTCTCACCAGTGACAGATCACTTCTGTAACCTTACCTGCAGCTGCCATCTGTTCTAGCCTAAGGATGGAGTCACTGGAGAGCCTGGATGCAAGAGCTCATCTGTGAACAGTCATTGTCAGTGTTTGCAGCACCTCAATACTGTCAAACACTGAGAAATAAGCTGTCAAAGAAATATTTGCGTGGTCCCTTTAAGAATACCGGCAGATGACACGTCATCAAATAACGTCATCTGACCGGCTTCCTTTTAATTGGCCAGCAAGCCCGTATGGTGGGCTTAACAATGCCAAGTGACATAAAATCACGTCCGTGGCCGGATGCAGTTGGGGGCGGGACTGGAACCCGGAAACCAGCTGACCCATTCCCAAGCCGCATCCATTTGCAAAATCGCGGCCAAATTCTAAGATTTTTTAATGTATCTTTTGGAATTATTTATAATAATAATAGGAGATAGCAGAGATTCTGGGTACAACTTTTCAATTCAATTTATATATGCAAATTGTGCCATGCAATGTAACACCTCTGTTCAAGCAGGGAGAGAATGATAAACCACTATAGATCAGTTAGTCTAATATCACCTGTGCCCAACCCTTAGAATGAATAATTCAAGATAATATTAGTGAACATTTATAAATGCATTGCTTACTCAAGGAAAGTTAGCCATTAAAGCCAAGTTGTGTTTGGCAAATTTAATAGGGTTTTTGAAAGAATGATGAATTGGATAGATAAAAGGAATGTAATAGATATGGGCCTGGAGTTTCTGCACCATTGCCTGGTTTTTTCGGCACAATTTGGCCGAAATAGACATAACCGGCTCAAAGGATCGTGGAATTTTAAGCACAATTTGCATTCAGCGCAACTCGAGTTTCTGCATTCTTTTGCGCTAGTTTAAAAAACATTGTGCTAGAAGCTGGCCCCGCCCATAAAAGTGGCCAAGCCCCTCCAGGATGAATTAATCCCCACTGGGAGTTTCCACTAATTGCGTTCATTTGCGGGCCTTCAGGGAGGCTTTAAAGTTTAAGCTGGTTCTTTTGGGCACAAGCACACAAAAAGGTAAGTTTTAAAAGCTTGTAAATGTGATTTTTGGTTTAATTTACTACAAAACTAACTAATGTACCCCAATATAACTAGAAAATAGTTTTATATATACTTTTGAAAAGTGAATTTCAGTGATTTAAAATCGGGCTACTCAGAGGTGGTGGATTGACATTGTGATTAAAAACGCTTATATTTTGTGATAAACCTATTTTCAGCTTTTTTAATCAAACTTTACTAAGTTACCACTTTTAAATATATGTAGGAACATTTTTTTAAAGCAAAATGTTTTTTAAAATTACGATGAGGGGTCACCAATTTAAAATTTCTAATAATGAAGAGAACGATTAGGAAAATATCTCTACTCAGAGGGTTCTAGAAATATCTTTACTTTGAGGGTTGTTAGCTGCCACAGGAAGTGATTAAGACAGTGACAACTGCATATTTTAAGCAGAAATTGGATCAAATTTGAATCAGAGAACGATAAATAGCTATGGGGCGACAGAAGAATTAGTTTTGGATTGCTGTGGCACAGAGCCAGCACAAACAGGATACGCTGATTGGTCTTGTTCTGTGCTGGAAATTTTGGTGGTTCTATATCTACATACATTAGATGCACATTATATACAAACATACATACACATACTATAAGCATATTACAAAAATAACTTAATTGTGCTATTGCCTATATATCATTAATTAATTTTATTCATAAATACCAACAATTACACATTTACTAATTGCCTAGTCTCCTCCTTTGGCTCAGTGTCAATTTTTTTGTCTTATAACACTCCTGTGAAGCACCTTGGGATGTTTTCACTGCGTTAAAGGTCGTATACAAATGCCAATTATTGTTGCTGGTTCTACCTCAGGAAAGCTTTGCAGCTCATGAATTTGATTTTACTAATACTCAATAAGGCACACAAACTTAGAACAGTTCAGCAATAATTAGAATTAACCCACTGGACTTAAACATTTGAAGCATCACTGAGATAATTCATTTCAACAGGATCACACATTCCAGACCACTGATGTGATTCACATTTCCTCTCGGTTCCTTAGGAAATACACTTAAATGTAACATATATCTATGCTGCAATAGGTCAAACATCAACAAGTGCTCTCTGCTCCAAAATAGCACTCAAAAAATGTGTGCGCAATGCAGAGAAAAAAATGGGCACGAATCATTCTCTCCTATTTTGCTGCTGAACAGCATTACACAAAGTGCCTGGATTATTTTTCTGCAGTCTGCACTGAATTATGCCTGAAGATGGCACAGCAATATAAGGGCTGGATTTTCTTTTGATTTTTGACCCATTTTCAAGCAGTTTTGTGGCACGAAACTCAGTAAAATGGGGCAATAATGGTTACCGCCTCAACACTACCAGTAATAACTAGCATCAAAATTCTCCTCCAAAAGTAGCACCATTCCCTTTTAACACCTGGCAGTGGTCGGTGGCACCACATTTAAAAGGTGATAAGTGCACTTGGCTAACTTCTCTGAATTGGTGGAAAAATGTCATCTGACAGATTATGTAGCACAGGCTAAACCATTGAATTGAATCATTATAAGGAATCAAATTATACAGAAGGAAATATAAACCAGCAAGCAAACACAGATATAAAGCTTAACTTTGTCTCATCTGTTCTAAAGCATTAAAACTCTTCTGTCTGCATGCTTTTTCACAGTAACTTTTGTACAGGAATTCATGAAAAGTTTTACAAAGAAATGAGTCTTGGAATCTATTAGTCCAACATATATAGTAATACGCTGAGATAGGAAGGTAAATGGCACAGAGCACCAGCATTGGTATATAACAACTTGTATTTATATATCACCTTTAATGTAGTAAAACAAAATTTGACACTGAGCCACATAAGGAGATATTAGGGCAGATGATCAAAAGCTTGATCAAAGATGTTGGTTTTACGGAGCGCCTTAAAGGAGGCAGAGAAGTTTAGGGAGGGAATTCCAGAGCTAAGGGCCTTGGCAGCTGCAGGCATGGCCACCAATGGTGGAGTGATTAAAATCAGGGTGTTAAAAGAGGCCAGAATTAGAGGAGCGCAGATATCTCGGAGGGTTGTGGCGCTGGAGGAGATTACAGAGATAGGGAGGGGTGAGGCCATGGAGGGATTTGAAAACAAGGATGAGAATTTTGAAATCAAGGCGTTGCTTAACCAGGAGCCAATGAAGGTCAGCGAGCACAGGGGTGATGGGCGAATAGGACTTGGTGCGAGTTAGGACATGGGCAGCGGAGTTTTAGATGAACTCAAGTTTAAGGATGGTAGAACGTGAGAGGCTGGCCATGAGTGCATTGGAATAGTCAAGTCTCGAGGTAATGGATGAGGGTTTCAGCTGAGGCAGGGGTGGAGTTGGGCGATATTCCGGATGGTGGAAATAAGTCTCTTTTTTTTTATGTGTAAGCGGACACAATAAAAGGTAAAAAGGCATCTCTCACAAAAATTTAAAACTATCCAACTCTGATTTATACCTTGCCGTAGTAAATCAGTGATGAGAACTTGTAGATGTAAACAATTTCAACAGTGCTGTCAAATCAGATTCAAATTAATTAGATACAGATCCCACACAGCTTGTGTAGTCTGCCCTCTTGACTCAGAAACTAATTACTTTGTTTTAAAAAAAGCAACTCGCAGTGCCAATTAAATCTGTCATTAAAATGTACTATTTTCACACACAGGTGTGTGTATTATGCTTTACCGACAGGTGCCCAAGCTATGATAAAGGAGTGCAGATTCTCTGATTGATCCTCCAATCAGGTGTTAATCAGTGGTGCATCTGACCAGTGTGCTGACACCCAACTTATTTTGCAGTTTCAGCTTTGTTTGCATAATGTAGGAAACTGCTTGGCTTTAAGATCCCAATGGAGGGGGTGAAGGTAGAGAGGGGACAGAAAATCATATGTAAACAGTCATTAGCCCTTAAAGGTTGCATATAAGGGAGATAAGTACTGTTGTGTATGTAATATGTATGCTACTTTAACCCTATGGCCAGGGCAGCACTACTTTGTAGGGCGTAGTGATACCGTAGTACCACTCCTGGCCATAGGGGTATAAATAGTACTGCGGGTACTGATCTCCCCTCAGTTCCCGCCTGTGGGTATGAAGTAAAGACCTAAGTTAAACCCTTCCAAGCTGTCTCTTCCTTTTTGTATCAAGTATATGCGCATACTTTACACTGGCGACTAGGAACGTTCGAACTCACCAGTACAAGGTGCAACAAAGGATCGGTAGCAGTACGGGGAGAGAAGCTTCTTACCAGCCTGCAGAGTCCAGCGTCGACCGAAGGAGGCCACCCAGTTCAGGAGGAGCGGCAGCAATGGAGCGAGAGAGAGAGGTTCCAGCGAAGGCTGCGGCAGCTGAGAGAAGAGGCTGAACGGGCGTTCCAGCCACGGGGCAAAAGTCCACCCAGGGTCAGGTAAACTGCAATCCTTCCTGGGGAACGCGAGCTGCAAGGGCCAGAAGGGCAGGCGATCTGGGGAACAAACGGAGCCACGAGGACTAGCGGGCCACGAGAGGGGAATGTCGTTGTAATAGCGGCGGTGGCAATAACGGGAGCTGCAAGAAAAAAAAAATAACGAACCTGGAGAGACGTCGTTGACAGCAGAGGGAGAAAAGGCGGGAAAAGCGCCATCTAGTGGACAAAGGGGAAAGTTTTTCTCTTCAGCAGTTAAAATGAACAGCGCCATCTAGTGGACAAAAGGGGGAAAGTTTTTCTCTTAGAAAAAAAAATAACAGCGCCATCTAGTGCAAAAAGGCGGGAAAACCTCTTCAGTAGTTTTAAAAATGGCTAAAGAAGCTCGGTTGTCAGAATTTGTTGCCGACATAGAAGATTGGGACGCATATGTAGAAAGGCATGAGCTTTATTGCATAGTAAACAAGGTGAAAGATGACGAAAAGGCAGCAACCTTATTAAATTCTATGGGGGCAAAAACATACGGTCTGCTGAGGAATCTTCTTACTCCAGAAAAGCCAGCAGACAAAACGTATGCCCAAATTGTTGATACGTTAAAGGAACATTTAAACCCTAAGCCACCATTTATAGCGGAAAGGTACCGCTTTTACAGACGCGACCAAAGGAATGATGAGTCGCAGGCAGCCTATTTAGCTGAGCTCAGACGGTTGTCCAAACATTGCCAGTTTGGAGCCTTTTTGGCGGAAGCGATCAGAGACAGATTTGTCTGTGGCATGTTAAATGAGAGTACACGAAAACGGTTGCTGGCCAAGAAACAGCTCAGCCTAGATCAGGCGATAGAAATAGCATTGGCACATGAAGCAGCAGCACAGGGTGCTGCCCAAATACGACAAAATACAACCGGCTATGACACCCATGAGGTGACATTTCACAAAGGTAAATGCTACCGTTGTGGCAAAACCACCCACGACTAAAGTAATTGTTGGTTTCGTGATAAAATATGCCGGCAGTGTGGGAAAAAGGGGCATATAGCGAAAGTTTGTCGGTCGGGTACGAAACCCAATAGTGGGGGCAATCCGAGCAGTACCAAGGCAAGGACAAAAATACATAAGATATCTGACAGTAGCTCAGACGAGTCACAGGAAGGCACAAAAGCAGAGCCTAAAGGTCTGGGATGTCTCAAGTTATATGGTGTAGACAAAATGGAGGACCACAGCACAATGTGGGTTAAAATGAAGGTAGCAGGCGTCGAAGTTAATATGGAGCTGGACACGGGTTCAGCCCTATCAGTAATTAATGAACAAGATTATAACAGGCTGTTCAAACGCATTCCCTTAAAGGATACCGAAATCAAATTAAAAACATATACGGGACAAAAAGTTTACCCGAAGGGAAAAATGCAAGTAACAGTTAAATACAATGGCAGAAAAGTGCCAGGACTTTATTTATACGTCCTACCAAACGGCGGACCACCACTTTTGGGTAGGGAATGGATAAGAAAAATCCATTTCGACTGGAAGTCGATACACGAGATAAAAGTAGAGACCACCAAGGATGATGCAACCATTACAAGCAGGCTGTCGAAAATATTGGCAAAAACGCCAGAGGTGTTCCAACAAGGGCTGGGGACCTTAAAGGACATTAGAGCAAAAATAACTATTGCTCAAGACGCAAACCCCAAGTTTTGTAAGGCCAGACCGGTGCCTTACGCCATCCGGCCAGCTGTGGAAGCAGAACTGGATGCCTTAGAGAGTGCAGGTGTCCTTACAAAGATTGAGTGGAGCGAGTGGGCCACGCCCATCGTCCCAGTTATAAAGAAATCTGCAAATAACACGCCGGGGGAACCAAAGAAGGTTCGCATTTGCGGGGATTTTAAAATAACTATTAACCCAGTCCTGCACACGGTACAGTATCCGCTGCCGCGGATAGAGGACATATTCGCATCGTTAGCTGGGGGTAGACACTTTACGAAGATTGACCTTTGTCAAGCTTATTTACAGATGGAGGTGGAGCAGGACTCGAAAAAGCTCCTAACGATTAACACCCACAAGGGATTGTACCAGTACAATCGCCTGGTATTTGGTGTGGCGTCCGCCCCAGCCATATGGCAGAGGACCATGGAACAGGTCCTACAGGGCATTCCAGGAACGCAGTGCTACCTGGATGACATCCTGGTGACAGGACAAACGGATAACGACCACCTCGCTAACCTGGAGCGAGTACTTCTGCGGTTGCAACAATACGGACTCAGGGCGAACAAGCAGAAATGTGAGTTTTTCCAGGAACGTATCTCATACTGTGGTCACATTATAGATAAGGAAGGCCTGCATAAGTCCCCAGAAAAGATCGAGGCAGTAGTGAAGGCCCCGCCCCCTGAGAATGTATCTCAGTTACGATCATTCTTAGGCCTTATAAACTATTACCATAAGTTCCTCCCGAACTTATCGTCCATTTTACATCCACTAAATTCATTGCTGCAAAAGGGAGTCTCCTGGAATTGGGACGAAGCGTGTGAGGCTGCTTTTAAAAAGGGTAAACAACTCATTACATCAAAGGAAGTGCTCGCACACTTTGACCCAAAAATGCCAATGAGGTTGGCATGTGACGCCTCCCCGTATGGTATAGGGGCAGTGTTGTCACACAAATTTCCCAATGGGACGGAGAGGCCAATAGCATTTGCCTCAAGGTCGTTAACTACAGCCGAAAGAAACTATGCGCAAATCGACAGGGAGGCCCTCAGTCTGGTGTGGGGTGTAAAAAAATTCCACCACTATCTACATGGACAACGTTTCACACTACTGACAGATCATCAACCGTTGGTGTCCATATTTAATCCAACAAAAGGGGTGCCCCTGATGACGGCCCAAAGGCTACAGAGATGGTCACTGTTCTTAGGAGCACACCAGTACCTTATCGAATATAAGGGTACCAAACAGCATGGCAATGCGGATGGCCTGTCGCGGCTACCATTGCCTGCAGAGATCGAAGAGATAGTACAGGACCCCGTGGAAATATATCATACGGCGGTTATGGAACACTTGCCCATCACCAGCCAATGTATCGAGCGGGAAACACGGAACGACCCGACACTGGCAAGGGTTTACGAATTGACCGTGAAAGGCTGGCCGGCGCAGGGTGATGCATCATTGCCGGCGTTTTCGGCAAGGAAGGACCAGTTGTCCGTATGCCGGGGCACATTGATGTGCGGAGCCAGGGTGGTGGTCCCTCAAAAATTACAACATAAAGTGTTGCGGGACTTACACGAAGGTCATCTGGGGGGTGTCAAAATGAAAAGCCTCGCCAGAGCCTACGTCTGGTGGCCCGGCATTGACAGGGACATCGAGGAAGTAGCAAAAGCATGCCAAGGGTGCCAGATGGTACAGAACGTACCACCCCAAGCCCCACTACATCCGTGGGAGTGGCCCTCAACGCCGTGGCAAAGGATCCACGTGGACTTCGCTGGGCCCTTCATGGATGCGATGTTCCTTATTGTAGTGGACGCCCACTCAAAATGGCCGGAGGTCATAAAGATGTCATCAACGACAGCCGAAAAGACGGTCGCAGCCTTAAGGACCATTTTTGCCCGAAATGGGGTGCCCGAGCAAGTCTGTTCGGACAATGGGCCACAATTTGTGGCAGAAGAATTTCAAGCATTCCTAAAAAGGAATGGAGTGCGACATTATACGTCCGCACCATATCATCCGTCTACAAATGGGCTGGCAGAGCGCTTTGTACAGACTTTTAAAAAGGCCATCAAGGCGATGGGGGAGGAAAGGTTGCCACTACAACACAAGGTGGACAATTTCCTATTCGCGTACCGTAATGCTGCACATACGGTGACCAACCAGGCCCCCGCCGTCATGTTCTTTAATAGAAGGTTAAGGTCTCGCCTCGAATTGCTCAGACCAAACATCCGGAGAGATGTGGAAAACCGAGTATTTCGTAGGGCTCCTGACAGACAGACACGGAGCTTCGAGGTGGGGCAGCAAGTGTTGGCCCGTGATTATAGAAATGAAAAGTGGCGGTCTGGTACGATAAAGGCCCGCCAGGGACCTTTGATGTACACAGTGGAGACAGGGGACGGCATAATCAGACGACATGCTGATCAACTTGTGGAGTCCAGAAACCCAACTGATTCACTACCTCAAACGTCTCAGCACATTGTTCCAGCGGAATCACGGCCCAGCTCGTCGCTACAGAAGTCTCAGGATGGCGAGGAGTTCAGCACTCCAGTGAGCTCCACAACACAGGATGTGCCATCAGACACCGACGACTCCAGCGATGAAGTGGTGACGGAAGTACCGCCGCCTACACCGAGACCGACTAGAGAAAGACGTTATCCTAGTCGAGACAGGAGGCCTCCTCAGAGACTGAATCTATAACATGTTTCTTTTTATATATATATAGGTAGACAACTCTGATGTAAATATGTTATGTATGTTGTGTTACCAAATGTTATTAGCCCTAGTTATGGTGCATCTGTTGACTTAATTGCACGGGTACGTTTTAATTAAAAGGGGAGGAATGTTGTGTATGTAATATGTATGCTACTTTAACCCTATGGCCAGGGCAACACTACTTTGTAGGGCGTAGTGATACCGTAGTACCACTCCTGGCCATAGGGGTATAAATAGTACTGCGGGTACTGATCTCCCCTCAGTTCCCGCCTGTGGGTATGAAGTAAAGACCTAAGTTAAACCCTTCCAAGCTGTCTCTTCCTTTTTGTATCAAGTATATGCGCATACTTTACAAGTACAATTTAAGAGACTCGATAAATCAAAAGGTTTTTTACATATTGCATATTTCAGCTATCGAAAGGCTCCTGGGTAACAAAAATTGTTGGCAAACACAATGGCTACCACATTAAACATGACGGCTAGAAACCATCTCTTTAACCAAGGGATGGAATAGTGCAACACTCAAACACAGTACTCTGCCTGCAATCAAGCAGAACCCTGGAAATATGGTGCCAAGGACCCAGAATAACAAGTCTCAGATCCTTTTTCCTCTCTTTTGCACCCAAGAAATAAGCATTCCCTGGATGCAAAGCACAGAAAAGTTGCCCCTAATTTTTTTTAATCAACTGAAACTGGATAGATCCTGGCACACAAAAGGGGAAAGTTTGCACCAGTTGCACATTTGAGGGTTTTTGTGCAGTTTTGTTGGAGCAAAGCTAACCAGCAGTGCTGTGAACTCCGTGCCAATTCTCCACTTCAGCTCATTTGAATAGTTATTCATTGCTGCTTGTGCACCCTCGGCCTTGTGCAGGGAGAAAAGGTAAAGGGGGAATTGGAAAACCTAGTCAGAAGGTCCAAATCAAAGGGATATGTTTCTTTGGTGGCAATTGGCTTCATAGCAACAACAACAACTTGTATTTATATAGCGTCTTTAACGTAGTAAAACGTCCCAAGGCGCTGCACAGGTTGAGTGATTATAATCAGGGATCCTCAGGATGGCAGAATTAGAGGAGCGCAAATATCTCGGGGGGTTGTGGGGTTGAAGGAGATTACAGAAATAGGAAGGGGGCGAGGCCATGGAGGGATTTGAAAACAAGGATGAGAATTTTGAAATTGAGACACTGCTTAACCGGGAGCCAATGTAGGTCAGCGAGCACAGGGGTGATGGGCGAACGGGAGTGAGTCAGGACACTGGCAGCCGAGTTTTGGATGACCTCAAGTTTACATAGGGTGGAATGTGGGAGGCCAGCCAAGAGTGCATTGGAATAGTCAAGTCTAGAGGTAACAAGCATCAGGACAAGTATTTATTTCAGTTTTTAAAATCAAGTTTTAAATACATTTTAAATATTTGTTAACCTTGTCTGATTTTTGAAGAGGTGGGAAGAGAAGTGGCAGGCAAAAGTCAAGTGAAAGTGTAAGGGGTTTTAGATCGCAGAGGTTTCTCTCTCTAGAGGCCTCTCTCTCTTGCACAGTAAAACCTTGAGTGGTTCGACCCACTCGCCCCTTAGATTCTATACTCTGGACTTTGGGGCAGGAACTACAATGTAGAGAAAACTCTTGTAGACCAAGTTTGATGAAACGAAATGAAATTTTACTGCATAAGGAAAAATAAATCAAATGCAAGCAGATAAGAGAGTACATGTGAGGGAAAAACACAAACAAATCATAACGACACAATATTAACTAAGGCAAATACAGGCATCTTATACTCTACAAAAATCATCATGAAATAAGGAAACACACGGAACATCGAGGGACAACAACTCATGTTAATTGTACCCTTAAATCCACCCCCTTAAACCTATCTAGATCTGATTGTGAAGGGCCAGAAACATGCTCACCAGTCCAACCAGGAAGTGCAAGGTTTTGAACCAGTCTGCGTTTGATCCTTTCAGGCGTTCCGTCTCCACGTGGATCGTGGAGCCCCAGCGAGCTGCGCCACACCTCTCCTGAGGTGGGGGTCGGGGCGGCTGGACACCGGCTGGCTCTGGATGTCGGCGGGGTCGGGGATCGTCGGCTCAACCCCGGTCAGAGGAGCCTTGGGCTGGCTCCCATCGTTTCTTTTGTTTATTTTTGCCTCTTCTCCCGAGTTGGGAGAGGGCCTCACGTTTTTGTCAATGGCCCGGGGTTGGTCGATGATCTCCTGATGTTTGACCTCGGGGCGGGACGCCGGCTCGAAAGGTCTTCTTGATGGCGGCTTAGTCTTCTTCGTCTTCCTCCGATGGTGGAGAGGAGTTCGCTGATCTTCTCCAAAACCAGCTCCTCTTTACCCAGCTACTCTCCAACGACTCGCCTGTCCGACAACTGCTCAACTGTGACTCCGTCTGTAACTGTAACTCCCCGAATTCCACTTCAACTCCTCCAATTATACTTTTCCTTCAGAAGCCTCCACTTCCCGCCCAAAATCAGGTTAGTCTTTGTTTAACTTTTGGCGGGCTGGGAACACAGCAGGGTAGTTATTATATTTTAAAATATTTTAGATGGCCAGTAAAGGCCCATCTCTGGTCTGGAATGACCGTCATTGTTTTTAATGTCCTGCTGATCTCGTTATCTAGTCCTTGGTGCAGTTCTCATGAATATGAAATTGTCCCCTTTTGTCTGGGTCAACATTTAGATGGCCTCTGTCTCCAGGCCGATCTTGACTGGATCTGCATCTAATCCATATGTATATGTGCGGGTCTGGTTTCGTTCTCTCAGAAACGGCTTCCAGAACTTACTGTGGGTTGAATCCACAAAGCTGTCTGAGGTTTCGCAGGAACCATTTTAAAATGTCCCAATAAGCCGGTCATGTGGTATGGTGGCCATTTTGTATGCCCCCTTTTTCTGGGCTTCTTTTAAAACAGTCTTTAAAAATCATGGCCTCTTCTGCCATTTGACCCTTTATAATATAAAGTTCAATTTTGCGAATCCTACACTCCCCCCTGATGATACTGTAACTTGCTTGAAGTATCATAATTCTGGTTGAGCAAAATTTTCTGACTCTCCACAATCAAACCATCCCCAGTATTTACCTATCTATGACCCCACGACACATGCATTTCCCATTTCAGAAAAACCTAGTGTACATTGAGCATCTAAAGATGGCAATACCTTGGAGTTAAAATCTGACAACTTACTTCCAGGCGTGGAGGGGGACCTTATACCCCTACATCACCTAGTGCATACACACTATCTTTTAATAATAACAACACATCTAATTCAAATGCAATAAGAAAAATAAAATACACACACGAAAAATCAAAAATGCACATGAATACACATCAATAATAACACAGAGGAGGGAGGAAAACTTTAACTTTATACACAGCAGCAAAAATCTAAACGGGTGTCTCTTCTTCTACCCGCACATAATGCTCCCTCCATTCCCCTCTATTCTCATACTTTTGCGAATGTTTGACTTTTTTACAGTGTACAACAGTAAATAAACTACAATGACAACCTGGCACACTACAAGAATGTGGGAGGCTATCCTAATCCAATAAGGGACTCCTATATTAGTGAACAGGTTCCACCATGGTGGAGTCACTGTTAGATCCATGTATTTTTGATGTTTTTTGTCCTTCAATAACTAGACACGAGACTGCAGGAACAATCAACAGGTGTTTACTGGATGAGGGTTACTCTATAACTAAACGTACAGATCCCTACTCGGGGTTTATATACAAGTGTGGTCACTGCCGGTACTACAGTATACAAGAGCTGTAAAAAGTAGTTCTCCCCTTAAAGGTATCTACACTACAATTCCTCCCCTTTTAGATTGACAGTACCATAACATTCATTTAACAATTAACACTTTTAACGTGCACATTAACTGAAAATAGTCCATTTATAAATTCAGTCTTTGGGGCGGCTTCCTGATCCTTTCTGGATAGCGCCTTTCCTGAATGTCTTGTTCTTGGTGCGGAGGCCCCTTATTATTATCTAAATGGCAATAGATTGGGAGATGGGGAAGTGCAGAGGGACCTGGGTGTTCTTGTGCACCAGTCACTGAAGGAGAGCATGCAGGTGCAACAGGCGATCAAGAAGGCAAATGGTATGTTGGCCTTCATATCAAGGGGGTTCGAGTATAGGAATAGGGATACCTTACTACAGCTGTACAAGGTGCTGGTGAGACCGCATCTGGAGTATTGTGTACAGTTTTGGTCGCCCCATCTGCGGAAGGATGTTCTTGCCATGGAAAGAGTGCAACGGCGATTCACCAGGCTGATACCTGGAATGGCGGGAATGACCTACGAAGAGAGATTAAATAGTTTGGGCTTGTACTCACTGGAGTTTAGAAGATTGAGAGGGGATCTCATCGAAACATATAAAATTATGGCAGGCCTGGACAGGCTGAATTCAGAGAGAATGTTTCCAATGGCCGGGGAGCACAGAACCAGGGGCCACAGTCTAAAAATAGCGGGCAAATCATTTAAAACAGAGATGAGGAAGAATTTCTTCACTCAAAGAGTGGTGAGCCTGTGGAATTCCCTGCCACAGAGGGCTGTGAAGGCTAATTCAATAAATATTTTCAAGAGAGAATTGGATATATTTCTGAAGGCTAAGGGGATTAAGGGTTACGGAGAAAAGGCGGGGACGGGGTACTGAACTGGTAAGATCAGCTATGATCTCAGACGAAGATCAGCCATGATCTCATTGAATGGCGGAGCAGGCTCGAAGGGCCGAATGGCCTACTCCTGTTCCTATCTCTATGTTTTTCTATGTTTATCGTCAGTTGATTCATCAGCTTCCGATGCTACTGTTTCTGGGGTAGATGCTACCTGTATGTCGGGTTCATCACCAGGTGCGTGAGACGCGGGGTTGACTCGTTCCTGTGGCTCTAGGATCTGGTCGACATGGTGTCTCACAATGTTCTCCCCAACATCCACTGTGTACATTAGTGGCCCCTGCCGTGTGCATATCGTTCCTGGTTGCCATTTCTCTGTTCAGTAGTCGCGGGCCAAGACTGGGTGCCCTACATTGAAGCTCCTTGTCGGCTTCTCATTAATTTGCTGGAATTGCTTATTCTCAACATCTCTTCGTACATTTGGTCTGAGCAAATCCAGATGAGATCTCAGCCTTCGGTTAAAGAACATCATGGCCGGGGTCTGGTTGGTGACTGCATGTGTCGCATTTCTGTAGGCTAACAGGAAATTGTCCACCTTATGCTGCAGTGGAATGTTGTCATCGCACATGGCCCTTACTGCTTTCTTAAAGGTTTGTACGAACCTCTCAGCCAATCCATTTGTGGCTGGATGATACGGGGCGGATGTGTAATGCCTTACCCCATTCCTTTTCATGAATCTTCGAAACTCTTCGGACACAAACTGTGGTCCGTTATCAGAGCAAATCTGCTCTGGCAAGCCGTTCCTGGCAAATATGGTCCGTAGCACTGCAATAGTTTTCTCCGTGGTGGTGGACGACATTTTGATCACCTCAGGCCATTTCGAGTGCGCATCCACAGCTATTAGAAACATTGAGTCCATGAATGGACCAGCAAAATCAATATGCACCCGTTGCCATGGAGAGGAGGGCCACTCCCATGGGTGTAGAGGGGCATGTGGTGGTGCATTTTGGACCTTCTGGCATCCTGAGCAGCTCTTTGTCAGGTCCTTGATTTGCTGATCGATCCCTGGCCACCACACATAAGCCCTAGCAAGGATTTTCATTTTCACCCCTCCCAGATGGCCTTCGTGACGCTCATTGAGCACTCTCTCCCTTAACTTGGGTGGAATTACCACTCGGGATCCACACATCAAGGTCCCCTGGCATACTGACAGCTGTTCGCTTCTGGATGAGAATGATGGCAACAGTGAGTCACCATGTGTTGGCCATCCCTTCACCGTCAAGTCATATACCCGAGACAGTGTCGGGTCATTTCGGGTCTCCTTCTCTATATCAGCGTTAGTTACTGGCAAGCATTCAATTATAGTCGAATGAAATATTTCGACAGGGTCCACTGCTGGTGCTTCCTCCGCAGTAGGCAGTGGCAGGCGTGATAGCCCATCAGCGTTTCCATGCTGTTTCGTGCCCTTATACTCGATTTCATATTGGTTCGCCCCTAGAAAAAGCGACCATCTTTGTAGCCGTTGCGCAGTCATCACCGGCACGCCCTTCTTTGCATTAAAGATGGAGACAAGTGGTTGGTGGTCCGTCAGCAAGGTGAACTTCTGCCCGTGCAGATAGTGGTTGAACTTTTTCACTCCCCACACTAGGCTGAGGGCCTCCCTGTCAATCTGGGCGTATTTACGCTCGGCTGAGGTTAGTGACCGAGACGCAAAGGCTACCGGCCTCTCCGAGCCGTCCGGGAACTTGTGCGACAGCACCGCTCCAATGCCATAGGGTGATGCATCACACGCCAACCGAATGGGTAGTGCTGGGTTGAAATTAGCCAACCCCTCTTTTGATGTGATCAACTCTTTGCACTTCTGGAAAGCTCGTTTACATTCGTCATTCCACTTCCATGGTACCCCCGTTTGCAGTAGGGTGTTCAGTGGGTGTAGTACTGTAGACAAATTCGGCAAGAACTTATGGTAGTAGTTCACCAGCCCGAGGAACGACCTCAGTTGTGACACATTTTCCGGTGCTGGAGCCTTGACTACTGCCTCAATCTTTTCAGGGGACTTATGTAACCCCTCTTCATCAATAACGTGGCCACAATACGAGATCTGTTTCTGGAAAAACTCGCATTTGTGGCGATTTGCTCGGAGCCCATATTCCTTCAATCTAGTAAGCACCTGCTCCAGGTTGGCAAGGTGAGCACTGTCATTTTCGCCCGTGACCAGGATGTCGTCCAAATAACACTGGGTCCCTGGAATCCCTTGCAGGACTTGATCCATTGCCCTTTGCCAAATAACCGGAGCTGATGCTACCCTGAACACCAGCCGGTTGTATACCTTTATGAGTGTTGATCGTGAGGTACTGTTTCGAGGCTTCTTCTACCTCCATTTGCAGGTACGCCTGGGCCAGATCAATTTTAGTGAAGCGTTTCCCTCCAGATAGTGAGGCGAAAATATCTTCAATCCACAGAAGCGAATATTGTACCGTGTGAAGGAGTGGGTTCACTGTCACCTTAATGTCCCCACAGATACGAACTTTCTTTGGTTCCCCAGGCGTATTAATCAACAACCTCTTCATTACAGAAATGATGGGTGTGGCCCACTCGCTCCAGTCCACTTTGGACAGCACTCCTGAACGTTCCAAACCTTCCAGCTCTGCTTCGACGGCTGGGCGGATCGCATAAGGTCTGGCCTTAAAAAACTTTGGGCATGCATTTCCTCTATTTTAATCATCGCTGTTATGCCTTTTAGTGTTCCAAGTCCCGCCTGGAACACTTCTTGTGCATCAGTTAGCATTTTTGACAGTTGTCCAGGTGTGGCATCGTCATCCTTTTTGGCATCTACAGTCAGTGCTTGTATGGAATGCCAATCTAGCTGTATCTTCCGGACCCATTCACGTCCTAGTAGTGGTGGTCCTCTATCTGGCAATACATATAGGTCCATTTTTGGTGTTTCCTTACCGTTATATACAACATTCACCCTTATTTTTCCTTTGGGGTAGACTTTTTGCCCCGTGTACGTCTTTAAGACAATCTCTGTATCTCTCAAGGGTATATGTGAGAATAGCCGCTTGTAGTCCCTTCGGTTTATGACTGTTCGGGCTGATCCTGTGTCCAATTCCATTTTCACTTGGACTCCAGCTATCTTGAGCGTGACCCAGATAGTTTGATGATCCTCCGTTTGGATCACCTTATGTAGTTTCAGACAACCCAGCTCCTTGCTTCCGGAGTCTGTATCACTTTTCTGTTCATCTGACCTACTCTCCGTCACCTTATGTACCTTCTTGTACTTCTCCTGTGGAGATTTCTTGCTGCTGGTTTTCTTTCCCGACCTGCAGACTCCTGCTATGTGTCCTACTTTTCCACACTGTCTGCACACTTTGTCCTTAAACCAGCAATTATTATGGTCGTGTGTTGTTCTGCCGCAGCGATAACACTTCACTGTTCCGTATGACATTTCATATGCGCCATATCCTTGCGGTCTCCGTTGTATCTCTGTAGCGCCCCGTGCAGCTGCTTCATGTGATACTGCCATGCTGAAAGCCTTTTCCAGCGTAAGGTCCTTTTCAGATAAAAGCCATTTCTGGGTTCCTTCACTTTGAAGCCCACACACAAACTTGTCCCTTAAGGTATCTGCCAGTCCTGCTCCAAACTGGCAGTGTTTCAATAGCTTACGCAGTTCCGTTAAATACTCAGCATTACTTTCATCTTTATGCTGGTTCCTTTTGTGAAACTTAAATCTTTCTGCTGTCAGCAGCGGTGTGGGGTTTAAGTGGTTCTGTAGGGTTGACACTATGTTTCCAACATCCTTGTCCACTGGCTTCTCTGGGGTTACTAGGTTTCGCAGTAAGCCATACGTTTTTGCACCCATGGAATTCAACAATACCTGCCCTTTCCACTCATCTGGCACTTCATTCGCCTTGCAGTACACTTCTATGCGTTCGACATATGTCGCCCAATCTTCGACTTCATTGTCGAACGCTGTGATACTGCCACTCTTTGGCATCCCTGGGTGTGGTTAGACAGGCTCAAAATGGCATTTTCTGTCTTCTCCGCTGCAGCTCAAAATGGCGTTTTCCCGTGCTCTCCCTTCTTCTCCACTGCGGCTCAAAATGGCGTTTCCCACGCTCTCCCTTCTTCTCTGCTGTGGTTGCTCAGCCCTTGAACACCGGCTGCACTCTGCGCATTTCCCTTTCTTCCCCGCTGACGCTGCTCATCCCTTGAACACCGGCTGCGCTCTGCACGTTTTCTTTTGTGCCTCTCTCTCTTCTCCCGTGGACGCCATTCGGTCCTGAACACTGGCTGAACCTTTTGCGCTCTACCCTCTCTCTTCTCTCGTCGATGCCGCTCGGTCCTGAACACCGGCTGCGCCCTATGCGCTCTACCCTCTCTCTTCTCCCGTCGACACTGCTCGGCCTTTTCTGTGCCGTCGGTCAGCTCTAGCCGCCGCTGTCCGGGAAGGGTCTGCACCATACCTGTTGCCAGCCCGTTTTGCTGGACCACCGTGACTGGAGAACCAAGCCCAGCTCTCAACAGCCTCCCCTGCAATACTCAATCTCTGCTGGATGACTGGGCGGTTGCTCGTGGTCGACGACCATGCTTCTGATCTCAACTTTCTTCCACTGTTCTCCAGGAGCGAATCCCTGGGAGGTAATGCAGAGTTGCAGGTAGGTTCGAATCTGCCTCATTGCCACTGTTAGATCCGTGTATTTTTGATGTTGTGTGTCCTTCAATAACTAGACACGAGACTGCAGGAACAATCAACAGGTATTTACTGGATGAGAGTTACTCTAAAACTAAACGTACAGATCCCTACTCAGGGTTTATATACAGGTGTGGTCACTGCCAGTACTACAGTATACAGGAGCTGTAAAAAGTAGTTCTCCCCTCAAAGGTATCTACACTACAGTCACTATGTCCAATATGTCTGCCCCTATCTCTAAAGTCTCCTGCTCCAGTGTGTAGAAGTGTTTCTGTGCAACAACAACGGCTTTTAATATCTTGGTGAGGTGTTCAGGGAGAGGGGGAATGATATTTCCAAAATGTGCAACGAATCGGTATAGATCAGTGAAATTCCCTTTAACAGTGATGTGAACAGTGGAAGGTTCAGGGATGGTGACAATTCACTCTTGGGCAACTTGAATTTCTGCCCTGGGCTTGAAACAGAAGCTGCTGTCACTAACCGGACACCAACCATGCTGTCCATGTTGGTAGTGGGGCGCTGCAGTGGTGACACAGTATGTCCCACCTCCTATATATGCCACCTGCGGGGGCACATGGCCTTGTGCCATTGCCTCCATGGTGCAATTTATAGGCTTCTCGCCAGCAGTTCTGAACCCGCACTGTGGTTTTGAATGGGCATTCAAGTGCTGGGGACACAGGATGATGTGTGCTCCCCGGCTCCGGCACCCCGAGAGGTCAGTACCTATCATTGCATGCTCCCATCGAATGACGTAAGGTGGGACCCCTGTGTAGCAAATGTGCGCACCCCCCTGAATGACTCCAATGTTCTCCACCCTGTATACCGGGGCGGGTATTAGCTGTCTTTCCCATCACCGGCATCCTTACCTCTGTACCCATAATGGTGTGATTAGACCGTCCACAGTCCACTGGGACTGGGTAGGCCTCTGAAGCTAGTCTGAGCTGGCACGGACTCAATGCATTCTCAAAAGGGTGGAGGGCTGCGAGGTGCTTGTTGCTGATCCAGGAGGGGACTAAACCTTGTTTCAAATCCTCTAGGTTACTGCGGCCCTCGCCCAGTAACCACGCCCCATATAGCACACAAGCTTCGTTCTGCGCAGCCTGATCGGACGCATTCCGATCCTCCCTGATGAGAGCATTTACCGTTCTGGCGTGTTTCTCCAGCTCAGCTATTATCTTTTTTAAGTGTAGTGTCATGGCCTGGTCCTCATGTAACTCAGAACCCACTACCTTATTCTCGTCAGTCAGTATCTTTCTTAACTGTGTTTTCAAACCATTGATCTGGTTTTGCAGCTCCACATCATCCAGTGTGTTGATGGCGGAAGTTCCTGTATTAAAAGCTGTGAAAATATCATTTACTGCACCCCTTCTTTGTCTCCCTATTCTGTCCAAGACCACATGTGGTGTGGTATACAATTCGGCTCTGTCGACATCGGCAAAGTCAAATTCGTAAAACTGTTTAAACATGTTTGTTAACAGGACCTGGTACAATTGCTCCATTTCCCTGGGGCACCACTCTGGCAATCGTACCTCGGTGAGGTTTAAAATCACCGAAGCCACGGCGTAGTGCACCCCTTGGTACAGCACCTGACCTGTGGGTACCAATACCAATCCTTTCCCGGGTCCCTTTGTTGTGGTGGGGCACCCTTCCTTGAGGGCTTTAGCTACCGGAATTGTGGGCAGGGGCTTGCGGGGTCGGGTGATGAGCTCAGTGGCGTTTACTGGGATCTGAGATTATGGGACTCCGCACGCCCGTGTGCTGACGTCCCACCTCATTCCTTGTCCAGCATCCTAGAAACATAGAAGCATAGAAGATAGGAGCAGGAGTAGGCCATTTGGCCCTTCGAGCCTGCTCCGCCATTCAATGAGATCATGGCTAATCATGCAAATTCAGTACCCTGTCCCTGCCTTCTCCCCATATCCCTTGATCCCTTTAGCCTTAAGAAATATATCGAACTCTTTCTTGAATATATTTAATGAACTGGCCTCCACCGCCCTCTGTGGCAGAGAATTCCACAGGTTCACCACTCTCTGGGTGAAGAAATTCCTCCTCATTTCAGTCCTAAATGGCTTACCACTTATCCTTAGACTATGACCACTGGTTCTGGACTCCCCGGCCATCATAAACATTCTTCCTGCATCTAGTCTGTCCAGGCCTGACAGAATTTTATAGGTTTCGATGAGATCCCCTCTCAATCTTCTAAACTCCAGTGAGTATAAGCCCAATCGACACAATCTCTCCTCATACGTCATTCCTGCCATCCCAGGTATCAGCCTGGTGAATCTTTGCTGCACTCCTTCCATGGCAATAACATCCTTCCTCAGGTAAGGCGACCAAAGCTGCACACAAAACTCAAGGTGCGGTCTCACCAAGGCCCCATACAAATGTAGCAAGACATCCTTGTTCCTGTACTCGAACCCTCTTGCTACGAAGGCCAACATACCATTTGCCTTCTAAACCGCCTGCTGCACCTGCATGCTCACCTTCAGCGACTGGTGCACAAGAACACCCAGGTCTCTTTGCACTTCCCCTTCTCCCAATCTATTGCCATTCAAATAATAATATGCCTTCCTGTTTTTGCCACCAAAGTGGATAACCTCACATTTATCCACATTATAGTGCATTTGCCATGTTTCTGCCCAATCACCCAACCTGTCCAAATCGTACTGGAGTTTCACGACATCCTCCTCACAGCTTACCCTCCCACCCAGCTTTGTGTCGTCTGCAAATTTGGAGATATTACATCCAATTCCCTCGTCCAGATCATTAATATATATTGTGAACAGCTGGGGTCCTAGGACCGATCCTTGCAGTACCCCACTAGTCACTGCCTGCCACTCGGAAAACGACCCATTTATTCCAACTCTTTGCTTTCTGTCCGCCAACCAGTTCTCTATCCAAGTCAATACCTTGCCCCCAATCCCATGTGCCTTGATTTTGCACGCTAATCTCTTATGTGGGACCTTATCGAAAGCCTTCTGAAAGTCCAAATACACCACATCCACTGGTTCTCCCTTATCTATTTTACCAGTTACATCCTCAAGAAATTCCAGTAGATTAGTCAAGCATGATTTACCTTTTGTAAATCCATGTTGACTTTGTCCGATCCTGTCACTGCTTTCCAAGTGCTCTGCTATTACGGGCTAGATTTTCAGTCGCTTGCGCCAGCAGTTAGCGCCTTAAGAGAAGTGATTTCCGGGCGCTATGCGTGTAGCGCCCGGGTGCAGCGCAGTTTGCGCCCCGCCCCAAATTAAGTTGCCCGTTAGCGCCGGCGCAAAATTTAGCGCCCGCCCGGATGCGCGCGCAGAAAATGACGTCACATCCTCGTGCAACGCCCTTTGGCTGCCCCGATTGCAAACTTCAGTCGGACCGCCCCATTGTGCGGCGGGCGGCCGGAGCGTTTGGAAAAAGGAACGCAACACAACCAGCGCGGGCCCCGGGGGGCGCTAATTAAAGGGAACGTCCTCTCCAGTATAAAGGCCAGCCTTTTTTCAGAAAACAGCCTTGTGCAACGCATTTCTGGAGACACAACAAGGAGGATAGCTAACTGGTTTCAAGCAGCAAGAGCCAGGTATTTTTGGACTCAGGCCATAGCGCTGCAAGTAGCCATTTGGAAATTAGACTGTTTGCCAGGATTTGATGGGGGCTGCATGGGGTGCCAACGCGGAGCTGCAGCGCCATGTCCGTAGGGCTCGCAGACGCATTGTGAGAGGGGCAGCCCTGGCTAGAGGCAGAGGGGGCTACAGGCGTCGGCCACGTAGGCCTTACCCAGTCAGGCTATACCGCCAGCAGCGCTCCTACCTAAACATGAGTGCCGCGCGATGTGTTAGAAGGCTCCGATTCCGAAAGGAGGTGATTGCAGAGATCTGCCACCTGCTTCGCCGAGATCTGCGGCCAAAGCTCAGGTGCAGGACATCTCTGTCGGTGGAAGTGAAGGTGACGGTGGCATTGAACTTCTATGCCACCGGCTCCTTCCAATACGCTGCTGGGGACATAGCAAACATCTCCCAGTATGGCACGCATCGCTGCATCCGCCACGTGACCGAAGCACTGTTCAGAAGGAGAAGCCAATTCATCTCCTTCCCCATGGCCCTCGAGAGCCAGCATCAGCGCGCATTGGGATTTGCCAGACTCGGGGAATTCCCCTTGGTGCAGGGCGCCATTGACTGTACGCATGTGGCTTTGCGGGCCCCTCTGGAGCATGGCGAGCAGTATCGCAACAGGAAGGGCTACCATTCTCTGAATGTGCAGCTGGTATGTGACCACAAGCAGCGCATCATGGCAGTCAATGCCAGCTTCCCAGGCAGCAGCCACGATGCCTTTATCCTGCGGCAGAGTACTGTGCATGACATGTTCCAGGCACAGCCTCCCCAAAGAGGATGGCTCATCGGGGACAAAGGCTATCCTTTGTGCACCTGGCTCATGACCCCGCTCCGCGCGCCCAGGACCGCTGCTGAAGAGGCCTACAACGAGAGCCATCAAACCACCCGCAACATCATCGAGCTAACTATTGGGGTCCTCAAGCAGCGGTTCCGCTGCCTTGATCGCTCCGGAGGAGCTCTCCAGTATTCGCCGGACCGGGTCTCCCAATTTGTGGTGGTTTGCTGCATGCTACACAACCTGGCTATCCGCAGGACTCAGGCACTGCCACCTGACGTTGGACCAGCACCTCAGGAGGAGGAGCAGGAGGAGCATGAGGAGGAGGAGGAGGAGGAGGAGCAGGAGTACGTTCCCAGGAGGGAGCGACCAGGGCCAAGGGCCGCACGACGCCACCTTATTACACGGTACTTCTAAGCCCCCTGTCAGGGAATGGCCAGGGGCCATGAGGGAAGATGAATGCAGCCGCTCCGCAAGCCCTCAGCCGGCGAAGCCAACAAACACTAAGAAGAACAACCATGGAGACTGCATGAATAAAGATAATTTTTTATTGCACAAAAATGAAAAGCCCTTCCCACATGAATCCCCAAAAACAATAAACGGGCCCCACAAAAAGCCCAACAAATGACTCACTCCCACAAACTGGGGAGGAGTCACTCCACCTTTCTTCAAACCGGGCCTCAACGTCGGCCTAACGCAAAAAATAAGCCCTCCAAAAGCACAACCATGGGCAAAATAAAGATGGCCACCGCCATATTAAAGGAAAGCTGCCCACACCCTCTACTGAGTGGCCCGCGAGGGCGAGACCTTGGCCAGCCTTTTGCCTCCCCTGCCCGGCCTGCTGCTCCTTCGCAAGCTCTGCCCAGTGGCTGCTGCGAGGCTGGGGGAAGGCGCCTGAGGCTCAGATGCCCTTCCGCCAGATGCCGCTGGGGGGCGGCCTACACGGCGTTTGGGCCTCGTGGGGCCGTCTGCTGAGTGGCGCACCTGAGCCTGGCCACCATCAGCTGCAGCCGCTTGCCCTTGACGCCCCAGTGGGGGAATGGCGGCGACGGATGGCGCAATGTGGGCCAGCTGGCGTCTGGGATGCGCTGGCTGGTGCTGTGGCGCGGTGGCACTCGGCCGGGCCCGCACTGCAGGATCCGCAGCAATCAGCCGAGGGGCGGCTTGCTGGGATGGTCCAGCGCGGCGGCTGCCCTGGCGATGCCTGCCTGAGACACCGCGTGTGGCAGCAGTGAGTGCCCCTGTGGTCCTGGTGTGCGCGCGCATCACATCCGCCAGGGTCTTGACGGCATCAGTCAGCATGCGGCCACTCGCGGCAGTTGCTGCCCCGAACTCGCGCACACTGGTCGCCAGCGACTCGATGGCCTCAGGCATGCGCCCCACCACGCTCATGAGCTCCGTGTGGCGTCGGTCCGAGTCGTCGGCCATCTTATCCAGCTTCCGCACCTCCTCCGAAGTGAAGGTGTCCGGACTGGAGTCGCGACTCTCCCGCTGGGGAGGAGGGGGCCGAACTAGGGGACCCTTGCCGCGTTGGTGACGGCGAGTGTGCCGAGCAGCAGCACTCCCCTCTGATCCTTCCCCCCTTTGGGGGGAAGGCCGCGGGCCACGCGCACGGCTGCTGGGTGGCTGGACGCCACTGGTCCCAGAAGCTGCATTGCCCTGCGACAGTTCCTCCAGGCACTCGTCCAGTGAGGAGGTGTCAAGCATTTCCTCCTCTCCTGCGGGACGTGACTGTTCCCCCGAAGGTCCGGCTTGCTCCTCCTCCTCCTCCTGGTCGGAGGTGCTGTCACTGGCAGCTTCAGGGTCCTGGTCGTCACCAGCTGAAAGCAGGAATGCACAAGAGTAGCTTCAGAGTGAGGAGACGGCGTCAGCGAGGGAGTTAGGACTGGTGGGATTCAGCGCATTGGTGGGACAGTGGCAAAGGAGGTAGCTCGGATGGGCCAGTGCGACGCGAGAGGGACAAAAGGCGAGGTCCTTACCATTGCCGGGCAGTGGAGGGTCGGATACACCGCACGCTGTGGGGACAATAACACGGGCTCCCATGAGCACACACACGCGCTCCTCCAGCCGAGTGAGCTTCTGCAGCTTGGCGCGGCCACCCCTGGCACGGGCCTGGCGATTAAACGTTACTTTAGCCTGCAAGAGAAAGGACGGGCTGTAAGTGCGCAGTGAAGCCCTGATGTAGTGTGCACTGCCTCCCATGGTGGAATAGCTTGGACAGAGTGAAGCCCTGATGTAGAGTGCACTGCCTCCCATGGTGGAATAGCTTGGACAGAGTGAAGCCCTGATGTACTGTGCACTGCCTCCCATGGTGGAATAGCTTGGACAGAGTGAAGCCCTGATGTACTGTGCACTGCCTCCCATGGTGGAATAGCTTGGCCAAAGTGTAGAGTGCCGAATGGCCATTTGATGCTCATGACTGTCCCAATGCTGCTGGCTGAGGGCTGGCCAATAGGACTTTCAGCTCCCTTTGCCCATCATGTCAGGTGTACATGCAAGAATGAGGAGGAGACTGGAAAGGCTACTCACCTTCACAATCCTGGTCAGATCGTTGTATTTTTTACGACATTGTTTGTGGGTCCTGGGGGCATCGCCGGTGAACGTCACCCTCTGGGCGATCTGCTTCCAGGCTTTGGTGTAGTCATGGTGGGTTGGATTCCTCCCACTCTCTGGGAACAAGATCTTGCGCCTCACCTCCAGAGCTGTGACCATTATGTCCAGATCACCCTCTGAGAAGCGCAGGGCACGCTGACGGGCCTTCTCTGGCGTTGCCATGACTCCCTGGGGCTGAGCAGCAGTGTTGAGGCCTCTTTGCAAGGCTGCAGTGTGCAGGGCGTGGCAGCAGACCAATTCGTCCCTTCCCCCTTTAACAGCTGGTCGGCACCACGGGGTCTGCTGTCAGTGCAAAAATGACCGCACCCGCGCTGCGCCCCGCCTGGGCGCTATCCCTCTGGACCGCCGGCTTAGCACCTAAAGGTAGGAGTGGAACACCTCTTTTAGCGCTCCACCACTCTCTTAGGGCGAAGCCACTGAATTTCCGGAAATGGGGCGCTACTTTGGGGCGGGCGCTAACTTCGGGCGGGCACTAAGGTTAGCGCCCCAAAACTGTCTATACTGAAAATCTAGCCCTACATCTTTTATAATAGACTCCAGCATTTTCCCCACTACCGATGTTAGGCTTACTGGTCTATAATTCCCTGCTTTTTCTCTACCACCTTTTTTGAATAGTGGGGTAACATTAGCTACCCTCCAATCCATGGGTACTTTTCCAGAGTCTATCGAATTCTGGAAGATAACCAGTAATGCATCTACTATTTCTAGGGCCACTTCCTTAAGTACCCTGGGATGTAGATTATCAGGCCCTGGGGATTTATCGGCCTTCAGTCCCATCAATTTTCCTAACACCATTTCCCTACAAATACTGATTTCTTTCAGTTCCACCCTTTCATCAGACCCTATGTTCCCCGGCATCTCTGGGAGGTTATTTGTGTCCTCCTTTGTGAAGACAGAACCAAAGTATGAATTTAGTTGGTCTGCCATTTCTTTGTTTCCCATTATAAATTCCCCTGATTCTGACTGCAAGGGACCTACGCTTGACTTCACCAATCTTTTTCTCTTCACATATCTATAAAAGCTTTTACAGTCAGTTTTTATGTTCCCTGATAGCTTACTCTCATATTCTATTTTCCCTTTCTTAATTAATCCCTTTGTCCTCCTTTGTTGAATCCGAAACTGCTCCCAATCCTCAGGATTATTGCTCTTTCTGGCCAATTTATATGTCGTCTCCTTGGATCTTATGCTATCCCTAATTTCCCTTGTTAGCCACAGTTGAGTCACCTTTTTTGTTTTATTTTTATGCCAAATTGGGATGAACAAATTCTGTAGCTCATCCATTCGGCCTTTGAATGTTTGCCATTGCCTATCCACCGTCAACCCTTTGAGTGCCATTCCCCAATCAATCCTACCCAACTCGCTCCTCAGACCATCGTAGTTTCCTTTATTTAAATTGAGGACCCTCGTCTCTGAGTCAACTACTTCATTCTCCATCTTAATGAAGAATTCGATCATATTATGATCGCTCCGACCCAAGGGACCTCGTACAACAAGATTGCTAATTAATCCTTTCTCGTTACATAATACCCAGTCTAAGATGACCTGATCTCTGGTTGGTTCCTCGACATATTGGTCCAGGAAATCATCCCGTAAACACTCCAGAAATTCCTCCTCCACATTATTGTCACTAATTTGGTTGGCCCAATCTATATGTAGATTAAAGTCACCCATGATGACTGCTGTGCCCTTATTGCACGCTTCTTTAATTGCCATCCCCAACCTCCGCCTTACTGTTGGGAGGTCTATATACCACTCCCACTAATGCTTTTTCCCCTTAGTATTTCTCAATTCCACCCATACAGATACCACATCATCAGAGCTAATATCCTTCATTCCAATTGTATTAATCCCTTCTTTAACCAGTAATGCTGCCCCACCTCCCTTTCCTTTTTGCCTATCTTTCCTGAATGTCAAATACCCCTGGATGTTGAGTTCCTAGTCTTGGCCATCCTTGAGCCACGTTTCCGTAATCCCAACCAAATCATATTCGTTTACCTGTATTTGCGCAGCCAATTTGTCCACCTTGTTATAAATGCTCCTCGCATTAAGACACAAAGGCCTAGAAATTCACTTTGGGGCGGCCAGCTCGCTCGCGCCCAAAAGTTAGCGCTGGGCGGGGAGCCATTAGCGATCGTCAGATATTCAGTGTAAGCGCCCCAATTCGGAACCGGGCGCTATACCAGGGTGTGCCCACCTCCGCTTGGGGCGCTGACACTGAATTTCAGCGCTCTTGGTGCCGCTGCGCCAGCTGCTGCGGAGCGGCAGGCTGTGGTACTGCAGGCCTCCTCCTTCTCTTAAGGGGGAGCTGCCTGCAACGGGGAGATCGCCGCTGGAGAGTGCCGGCAAATGAGCCCGGCACCATGGAGAAGTGCCGGGTTCGCGGAAAGCAGCTGGCAATGCCGCGGGGGGCGGGGTGGAGGAGGCCGGGGAAGGAGGTGCGGGCAGGCGGCCGCCGAAAAAGCGGCCGGCCGCACCTTCCCCTTTAAAGCGCCTCACTAAGGCTACAGCACGGCCCCGTTTTCTGGTCGCTGTTTGCGGCCGCTTCGGAGGAGGCGGCCGCTACTAAATATGGGGATCGGGCCGGTTTCGGGGTGGAACCGGGGCACTGCGCACACCGATGACGTCATCGGTGCCGGCGCAGCGCTAACGGCTACCGCCGCCAATACCGCTGCGCTGAATATCAGCGCAAACTCATTTTTGGCGCAGAAGCCCTCTTTCGGCGGTAACTGGCCGAAAAGCTGGCAGCGCCCTAATGAATTTCTAGGCCAAAGCCTACAGGCTTGTTTTTTTAACGCTCTTAGACCTATTAGAATTATTATTTACTGTGGCCACGTTTGATTTAAACCGTTCATTTCTCTGACTGCCACTTTTGTTTTTCTCCTTCCTATCTTTTGCTTTTATCCCTGTTTCCCTTTCCTCTGTCTCCCTGTTCAGGTTCCCAACCCCCTGCCATTTTAGTTTAAACCCCCCCAAACAGTGCTAGCAAACCTCCCCGCAAGGATATTTGTCCCGCTCTGGTTCAGGTGCAACCCGTCCGACTTGTACAAGTCCCACCTTCCCCAGAAGCAGGCCCAGTGATCCAGGAAATTAAAGCCCTCCCTCCTGCACCAACTCTTTAGCCACGCATTCATCTGCTCTATCCTCCTATTCCTATACTCACTAGCACGTGGCACAGGGAGTAATCCAGAGATTACAACCTTTGAGGTCCTGCTCTTTAATCTGCTACCTAGCTCCCTAAATTCTTGCTGCAGGACCTCATCCCTCTTCCTACCCATGTCATTGGTCCCAATGTGAACCACAACCTCTGACTGTTCACCCTCCCCCCTCAGAATGCCCTGCAGCCGTTCAGTGACATCCTTGACCCTGGCACCAGGGAGGCAACAAACCATCCTGGAGTCACGTCTAATTCCACAGAAACGCCTATCTGTTCCCCTTAAGATAGAATCCCCTACCACTATTGCTCTCCCACTCTTTTTCCTCCCTTCCTGAGCAGCAGAAGCACCCCTGGTGCCAGGAAGTTGGCTGCTGCTGCCTTCCTCTGGTAAGTCATCCCCCTCAACAGTATCCAAATCGGTATACCTGGTTGAGAGGGGGATGGCCAGAGGGGTCCCCTGCACTACCTGCCTGCCTCTACTGCTCTAACTGATGGTCACCCATTTCCCTTCTGCCTGTGCAGCCCTTACCTGCGGTGTGACCACCTCACTAAACATGTTATCCACGACCCTCTCAGCATCGTGAATGCTCCAAAGCCCATCCATCCGCAGCTCCAGCACCACAATGCAGTCTGCTAGTAACTGCAGCTGGATGCACTTCCGGCACACATGGTCGTCAGGGATGCAGGCAGCGTCCCTGAATTCTCACATGGAGCAAGAGGAGCATAACACGGGGCTGGGCTGTCCTGACATGACTTACCCTTTAAGTAATTAAAATTAATTCACTATCACCAATTAAAGATAAACTCTAAGGCACTTGTATGGTTTACCAACAGTCCCCGCTACACCAGAAAAGACCTTAGCAACTATAAACCACAGAGTTAAAGTTTAAAAAAGAGAAATACTCACCAACCAATCACTTACCTGCTCCCTGGTGATGTCACACTCTGATTACTTTTTACCTCTCTCCCCGCTGCTTAGTTGGTGTGCCTTACTGCTCCCTGGAACTGGTCGGGCCTCGGTGCTCGCGCTGGTTTTCATATCGGGGTCCTCCTCGCCTCACTGCTCCCTGGAACTGGTCGGGCCTCGGTGCTCGCGTCGGTTTTCATACCGGGCTCCTCCTCGCCTCACTGCTCCTTGGAACTGGTTGGGCCTCGGTGCTCGCGCCAGTTTTTATACCGGGGTCCTCCTCACCTCACTGCTCCCTGGAACTGGTCGGGCCTCGGTGCTCGCGCCGGTTTTTATACCGGGCTCCTCCTCGCCTCACTGCTCCCTGGAACTGGTCGGGCCTCGGTGCTCGTGCCGGTTTTTATACCGGGCTCCTCCTCGCCTCACTGCTCCCTGGAACTGGTTGGGCCTTGGTGCTCGCGCCGGTTTTTATACCGGGCTCCTCCTCGCCTCACTGCTCCCTGGAACTGGTCGGGCCTCGGTGCTTGCGCCGGTTTTTATACCGGGCTCCTCCTTGCCTCACTGCTCACTGGAACTGGTCGGGCCTCGGTGCTCGTGCCGGTTTTTATACTGGGCTCCTCCTCGCCTCACTTCTCCCTGGAACTGTCTTTGGAAAAAGATGGAGGCGCCTGTGGGGCAAGCGCATTCTGAACCCCACACACAGATGTAGATCCCCTCATCTGGTTCCCACCATTTGTCCCAACAGACACTCAACCCCCCATGAGTTCCCGTAATAGTCCGATGGGTGTTGTTACCCAGTCTCTCCAATTCCACAGTGGAGTTATTCATGGTGCTGCTCAACTTGCGCAGCCACCACCAACGATCCAAAGGTACATGTCCCAGACAGTTCAAACAAATCTTCTTTCCCACAGTGACGCTGATCCTGGGTGCAATGATCCGCACCCTGGGGCACATCAGAGACGTTTCTCTGTATGCGAACCCCGTCTGGCTGGAGTATTCAGTAGAGTTCTACCCCAGCCAGCCTGGCCACCTTCCTTTATGGAAGTAGACAGCAGTCTCTTCAGCGTCCCGTGGGCTGGTTCCGTCATTCGCGATGGGGCCTCTGTCTCCAGAGCACCTGTAAATCGTGGAGTCCTTGGTGCAGCCCCGATAGGCCCAGCTCCATCCAATCGTCATGAACGCGACGAGGATCCCTCTCATCTTTTCTGGCTCCTGTAACAGATCACACAATATAGCCAGGCTCCCGAGAGATTCTGGCTTAGGTGACGGCATGATCGGGTCTTTCGACCTCAATCCAAAAATACACACATACTGGGCAGATTTCAAAACTACTTAAACTCTAATCCCCTTAATATTTACACACCTTAAACTTAAACTTAAACTTAACTTATGTACAGCGCCACCCGTCCCCGGGCAGCTTGCCTAATCCCTGATTGGACTGCAGCTCGCCGCTCCCTGTGGCGGGGCTGCAGTGACCAGTGGCTTGGGTTCCCCGCAGCCTTTTGCTGTTAATCGAGGACTGCGTTTTGTCAAGGATTTCTCAAGTCGGCGTTTACTGGGAGCAGGGGACTCGGGCCAAGGTTTTACTGGCTGAGGCGTTCGAGTCGACCTGCGAAAAGGTACTTTGGGCGCGGCTCCCTTAGCGAGTGGACCTTCGGGTGGGACCTTAGCTCTCACAGCCCGTGGCTCTTCCATGACTGTGGGCTTCGGCTCCCTCCCCTCAGGCTCCGCCCCTTTGAGATTCGGGCAGGCTCCCTTGGCGAGTGGACCTTCGGGTGGGACTTTAGCTCTCACAGCCCATGGCTCTTCCACGACTGTGGGCTTCGGCTCCCTCCCCTCAGGCTCCGCCCCTTTGGGATTTGGGTCTGTGGCAGACGACTCCTCCTTACCTGTCCCTACAGGTGGAGGATCTCCGCCCCCAATTTCTACCTCCCCCACGCTCGAGTCGAGGGCGGGACCTCCGTCCTCCGAATCCACCTCCTCCAGAATCGTGTCGAGGGCGGGACCTTGTTGTTCAGGCCCCTCCTCATCCGAGTCCCAGGCCATAGGGGAAGCCTCCCCCCAGGTGGGCGGGGCAGCTTCTCCTTCCAAGCAGGCTACAACGCCAGCTTGTGTGGTCTGTGACTCATCGCACGCCTCAGGCTGAGGATCTTTACCCTCAGACCTGGCTTCGGTTGCTGGTACTCTTGCACCCGGTTTAAACAGTTTGCACCGCTTTATGTGAAACCACTTGTTGCACTGGGACACCTCTACTGCGTGATTGGCGTGGACCGGTGGATTTTTCACCGATTCCGGTCTATCCTCCTGGTCTACGGCTCTCTCGACAGTGCATAGGGTTAGACCCAAGAATTTTACTTCTTGCCGGCCAACCCGCGCCTTCGTTGGGTTTTCCTTAACACTCTCTATCTCTTCCACATTTGTACCCGCTCCCCAGAGACAATGATTTCTCAGGACCATGTGGATCCCGTGGGCCACCAGGAAATCAGGCCCCAGGACTCCCGTTCCACCTCCCACCTCCCACTTCATTAGTGTACACTTCCAAGTGCTGTGGAGTGGTCCTAAACGAATGGAGAGGGGAAGGGAATGTGCGCCAGCCTGTTCTTCGCCCGTGAAGCCCGACAGGGGGTATGGGACCCCGGTGGACAGAGGCGAGGCGGTGGGGTTACCTGCGTGGATTACGGTGCACGATGCTCCCGTATCCAACAGATAGGTCCCTTTTGCTTCCTCCACTTCCATCTCCACGAGGGGTCGTCTCCATACATGATATTGCAGCGCACAGTTAGACGGGCTGCGCTGACTCTAGTCATTTGGGCACAACGGTCGGGGTTTCGGGCATGACAAGACCGGTGGTGACAGCTATTTTCCCCTGCGAAATCATCAGAGACCGCATTGTCTCTATGATTGATTCAATCGCAGCGGGATCCATAACTGCACCAGCTTCTTGTGCTGGGGCAGGAGCTACGGCTTGGGTTTGGGCTGGTGCTGGGGTGGCGGTCTTGGCTTGGGCTTGGGCTGCGGGAAATTTCCCTTTATTATCCTTCCATGGATTTCTACAGTCCTTGCGCCAATGTCCATCCTTCCCACGCCCATAGCAATTGAGCTTGGCTTGGACAGGGCGATTCCCCTCCTGACGCCACTCCCTCTTGCTTGGGGCTGCGGGTTCTGCATCATGCACCTTTCCCTTCTGGGGAGGTGTTTCCTGACCTCTACAATTCTTGTACGCAACATTTAGCTGACGGAGTACCGTCTCCTCCGTGACACCGTGACCTTGGGGATCAAACCAAGATCTGGCTAGGGCCCGTATCTCTGGCAAGCTGTTGGTAACCAAGCAATGGAGCCAATGAACCCGCTGTTCGTCGCTCATTGCAACCCGTTCAGGCATACCCGGACAGCTGCGTCGATACACAGGCCACAGCCTTTCTGCGAAAACCCGTGGGGGTTCTCCAGATAGCTGCACGGTCCCTTCCACACGGTCAAACGGACTACCGTCGTCCACTCCCATTACTTCTAAAACTTCCTCCCTGAGATCCGTATACCCTTTCCATCCCCTCTTACTCTCATCTGAGAGGCACTGAAGGATTGTGCAATCCAGGGAGAAAAGCAACAGTTTCACCTGATCCTGTTCATCACAGTCATTAATGGCTGCTGTTTCCTCTATCTCCCTGAAATGAATCGAGGGATCTCCCTTCACTGTGAGTCATGTGAGGTGGCTCACCATGGACCTTAATTGTGGGGCAGCGTAGGGCACCATGAGCTGGTTCTGGTGGGGTCCGACATCGCCATTGGCGGCGTTGGGACCGAACCTCTGGTGCCGAGCGGGACAAATTGGTGCCGGTCCCGGCTTTGCTACCAGTGGTTGTTCTTTCTCACATTCCACCTCGGCTACCTCCTCTTTTACCACCCTCTGTTTTTCCGACCAAGCCTCACTATAGCTCGGCAGTACTGAGGGCTCGGTGGCTGGTACCACAACTACTTCAGCTGGAATTGGCTGTTTTGATTCCTTTAAAAGGTCCATGTGACTGGCTTTCGGGCTGACGAGATACACCATGCCTTTTGCCTTAACCAGGGCCGTTCTTAGGTCCTCTCTGGTCTTTTGGCAGGGGCCATGGTCTGTGCTCTCAAACCCGTGCTCAAGGGCTAGCTTGTAAGCCGCCTTAACCTCCACTACTCTCTCCTCCTGCACTCTTAGCTGTTGTGCGAGGCGGGCGGTTTTCTCCCGGACCCTCGTTTCACTGATCTTTGTCTCAGTAACCTGGCACTCCAGGTACTCTATCCTAGCCTGATGTTGACTAGCTACCACTTGGCGTTCCTGATTTAGCACTTGAAGCGCTGTGATGAGTTTTTCCCCACCCATGGCCTTTTCATCTATCTCTGCTGCCTGGGTTGTGATCCTGGCTGCCTGTGCTGCAACGACTCGGTCCAAGATCTGGACCTGCTTCTTGTAACACATCAGCCACACTGCATTCTCCATTGACTTCTTATGGTCTTTGATCTCTGTCCACCTGATGGCTGCGTCCACCGGATGCCAATCCATTAAGAAATCGGAAATCCACTGCTTAGTGAGATTTACCTTGCCAAAGACATAATCTGCTATCCTCTCATCCATTGCATTTCGGCCATTCAAACTTGGATCTACTACATTGCAATGCTGCTGCCAGAGTCCTGCCGCGGTCGCCATTTTCTGTAAGGAGTTTTAGATCGCAGAAGTTTCTCTCTCTAGAGGCCTCTCTCTCTTGCACAGTAAAACATTGAGTGGTTTGACCCACTCACCCCTTAGATTCTATACTCTGGACTTTAGGGCAGGAACTACAATGTAGAGATAAACTCTTGTAGACCAAGTTTGATGAAACAAAATGAAATTTTATTGCATAAGGAAAAATAAATCAAATGCAAGCAGATAAGAGAGTACATGTGAGGGAAAAACACAAACCAATCATAACGACACAATACTAACTAAGGCAAATACAGGCATCTTATACTCTACAAAAATCATCATGAAATAAGGAAACACTCGGAACATCGACGGACAACAACTCATGTTAATTGTACCTTTAAATCCACCCCCTTAAACCTATCTAGATCTGATTGTGAAGGACCAGAAACATGCTCACCAATCCAACTAGGAAGTGCAAGGTTTTGAACCAGTCTGCGTTTGATCCTTTCAGGCGTTCCGTCTCCACGTGGATCGTGGAGCCCCAGTGAGCTGCGCCACACCTCTCCTGAGGTGGGGGTCGGGGCGGCTGGACACCGGCTGGTTCTGGATGTTGGCGGGGTCGGGGATCGTCGGCTCGACCCCGGTCAGAGGAGCCTTGGGCTGGCTCCCATCGTTTCTTTTGTTTATTTTTGTCTCTTCTCCTGAGTTGGGAGAGGGCCTCTCGTCTTCGCCAACGGCCCGGGGTTGGTCAATGATCTCCCGATGTTTGACCCCGGGGCGGGACGCCGGCTCAAACAGTCTTCTTGATGGCGGCTTAGTCTTCTTCGTCTTCCTCCGATGGTGGAGAGGAGTTCGCTGATCTTCTCCCAAACCAGCTCCTCTTTACCCAGCTACTCTCCAATGACTCACCTGTCCGACAACTGCTCAACTGTGACTCCGTCTGTAACTGTAACTCCCCGAATTCCACTTCAACTCCTCCAATTATACTTTTCCTTCAGAAGCCTCCACTTCCCGCCCAAAATCAAGTTAGTCTTTGTTTAACTTTTGGCGGGCTGGGAGCACAGTGGGGTAGTTATTATATTTTGAAATATTTTAGATGGCCAGTAAAGGCCCATCTCTGGTCTGGAATGACCTTCATTGTTTTTAATGTCCTGCTGATCTCGTTATCTAGTCCTTGGTGCTGTTCTCATGAATATGAAATTGTCCCCTTTTGTCTGGGTCAACATTTAGATGGACTCGGTCTCCAGGCCGATCTTGACTGGATCTGCATCTAATCCATATGTATATGTGCGGGTCTGGTTTCGTTCTCTCAGAAACGGCTTCCAGAACTTACTGTGGGTTGAATCCACAAAGCTGTCTGAGGTTTCGCAGGAACCATTTTAAAATATCCCAATAAGCCGGTCACGTGGTATGGTGGCCATTTTGTATGCCCCCTTTTTCTGGGCTTCTTTTAAAACAGTCTTTAAAAATCATGGCCTCTTCTGCCATTTGACCCTTTATAATATAAAGTTCAATTTTGCGAATCCTACAAAAGGAAACCCAATGTTGAGGCAGAAACTAAATTCTGTAGGCAAGTGATGAAGTGGTGTAGCATCTGACATCCATTTAATGGATGGCTAAATGGACATGCAGTTGCACTAGGTGGGTGTGAGAAGGAATATTGCTGTATTTGACACTTCAGGGCACCCTTTTCAGAGGACAGTAGTGCACCATTCCTGGAAGCTGACAGTAACCAGGCTCAGTTCTGTTTATATTACCTGCAGGAACTGGGAAGAGATGTACAAGATGTCAGCACATTTGTTAGATTCATAGAATTATTTGGCACACCATCGGATGGGAGCAGAAATTTTTTCCCTGTTGTCAATGCTGGTTGAACATAGATAAAGCGTGCATGGCCTTTTATATTCTATATCCCACAACTTCATTACAAAGGTGGTCACATTAATCACTTGGCTTTAGAAAAGAAATTTGCCTAGCTATATCCCATATTCCGAATAAAAGATGCATTTAACATAGTGTATAAAATATGTATTAAATGTGATATTCATAGATTATATTTTGGTCTTTACTGTCTGTATGATGAAGCACCACACTTTGGTAAATTATGAAAAACTGAGTGAACTTTAAACTAATAAGTGCCCTGATTAAGTACACCAGAGATTTTTCTTTGTGTGGGTTTGAAAGTGGAAGCGGTTTGGAACTGTGCTTCTGGCCACCGGTGAGCTGCGATTCTGCCCATTGACGTGACCCCATCTTGAGTCTGCATGAGGTGCAAGACTGAGTCTTTCAGCATGGGCAAGATGGCAAAAACAGGAATGAGGTTTTCAGCAGCAAATTACAAACCAGCTTCTGAAGGTGACTCTTAACTCCACGTCTGAGAGACACAAACTGCCAAGCAGCTTCCAATGCCTCTTTTATACAATCAGTCAAACTGGGAGGCGAACCACCGGTAGCCAGGGATAGAAATTTAACATGGGGCCTTCAAGCTGCATTTAAGTCGCAGCCAGGATTTTAGTAGTTACTATTGGCCATTCAAGCGGCTCTCCCAGGAAATAACCAGCAGGAATAACAACAGAAAATGCTGGAAAAACTCAGCAGGTCAGGCAACATCCGTGGAGAGAAATTTGAGTTGACGTTTGGTGTCGAACCCTTCTTCAAAACTGGAAAGAAAAGAAAATAGATCGAAGGCAGGGCTGCAATCGGACAAAAGAAGTAAAAGAAACAAAAGCAGTAAAAGAGACAATAAAAGGTATTCGAAGCTAGACGAGATGGTCAAACACGAGAAGGGAAACTGAAAGTAATGAAGATGAACAAGGTTGAAGAGCCAAATGGAGATCCCATTGAAGAGAAGAGCAGAACTTCTTCAAGGTAGGCATTCCTAGAAGAGGTGTGGCAGTGAACCAAACACTAGTATGATAGCAAAATACTGCAGATGTTGGAAATCCGAAATAACAACAGAAAATGCTGGAAAAACTCAGCAGGTCAGGCAACATCTGTGGCGAGAAATTTGAGTTGACATTTCGGGTCGAACCCTTCTTCAAAACTGGAAAGAAAAGAAAATAGATCTTCCTACCACCCATAAATGGGCATAAACTGGAGGAATATATAGACCACACATTTTAGACAGATAGCTTGAAGTTTGACCTTTCTAAAGACAGATCGGCTGTGTGGTTCATCCAACAGCTTACAAATGGTCTAAAGTGGGAGGCAAATCAAACAACACCTTGCCCAGAGATAAGAAATACTGATGACAGGTTGGCAATTTCAGGGTTAAATCAGTGACACCTATGGGAAAGAAAATGTGATTAATAAGTTTAATTCAATTTCAGCTACTTGGTATCTATATGTAGAGAGATTTTTTTAAATCATTTGAATTGGTAGAAAGTGCATTTAATATTGATTTTATTTACTTTTTTTTTAAAGTTCCATATTTCATTGCCCTCAAAATAAAATCTCCTTTCCATTGGCATAGCAAAGAACTCTACCATTACCAATATATGTGACGTTTTAATTAACATACTGGTATCAGACAGAAACAAATGTGAAATAACAGAACTAATTAAAGCACACTTTGTGCTTTTGCACCGTGAAATAAAGCAGCAAAGTGGCAAAATACTTGCTTCTGAAGATAAATTCTAATACTGTAAGTAGTTAATAGCCTTGGCATTTCATCAAATCTCTCTCTCCATTAAATGAGTCAGAAATACGGAAATTCACCCAACTGTAATTTTAGATATTCATATGTTGCCCAGCTCCTGGGAAGCTAATTGTCACTGAACAGTAAGTGCATTTGAAATGTTAAAATGACATTGACTTCCACTCAAATCTGTAAATTATTCAGAATTTTATTTGGCAGCAAGAAATGTAACCTTTAGGTGGACAGGTGCACGGACATGTTTGATATCTGCATATTTGTTCTTTTATCATGCCAAAGATTGTAATTCTAATGACCCAGGGGAATCAAATGAACAATGATAATGAGCACATTCATTTTAACAGATCACACCAAAGATGGTGCTCTCTTGCCATGCCCTTGTAATGAGTGTCTTCTGAAATTAGACCGGATTGTAGGCATGGAAGCTATACTTAACATTGTTCATTCAAAGTCACCTTGACGTTTAAATGATTGCCAGCATACATCCACCAGCTACATGCTGGGAGGACTACCTGCTTTGACAGCCTTGGGAAACACAGATAAGCTACGCAAGGTTAAAATACCAGTTAAGTACGGGCTTTGTTAAAGAAGACTGATTATTCTATTTTAATGTTTGAAGGTGAAGAAGATCCTACGACTATTGGCATTGTAAGAGCATTATGACCTTTAGTTACACTGCATTAACAATGCAACTAAAGGTCATAATATTCCTGCAATGTCTATAGTCCTACAATTTCAACTCATGTCACATAATATACTAGGATAAAAATGCAAACACTGGAACATTTTATCATTTTAATTTAGAATTACCATAGTGTGCTTTATTTTTTTAAATAAAGACTGCATCATTTGCATATATTTCATCACAAGAACTAATACAACCTTCTCAAAATGTCATAAATACTTTCAGATACACTTTCAGACACATAAAGAACCTAATGCAACTAATAGGAACAAACTGATTTACATATCCTGGTCTGCATTACAAAGCAATAATGGCTCTGTTATAAAATAGAAAGAACATTTATTAATATTAAACTAAGGATTAAGGTAGGCCAAACTAATCCAGCAATGAAGGAAGTAAAAACTGGCTGGGGAGGTGACAGGAGTACAGTGTCATAGTACTGTGGCGGAGCCACTGAATGACTCTGGGCAACTGTACATAATTCCCTTTAACGATGTTCTAACACCAGCCTAAGCCTGTACCATTGTGTTAGACATTACTTCGTTTTGTATATAGTGTTTGTATGCACGGGGCGTGGCCCCTTTAAGAGCGTGGGAAAACACGGGCAAATGCGATGACGTCATGTCGCAAACCACGTGACTGCCCAGGCAGTCCTCGTGGAAGCTCCATCTTGTTAAGACCTGTTTCGTGGTTCTCCTGTATCGATCTCATCAAACTGTTTGAACTCGTTTAGTTTTACATTAAAGACCTGTTTGATTTGATCTCCTGAGTCGACCTCAGTTACTAGCTAGGAATTCGTCAATTCCTACATTGGTGACCCGTCTTTTGTGAACATTTTTCGCAAAAAGGACGCAGCATGGAGGCCAACGCCGTTTCGCTGAAGCTACCGCAGTTCTGGGAGCAGCGAGCGACTTCGTGGTTCATTCAGGTCGAGGCCCAATTCACCCTGAGGGACATCGTTGCGGATCAGACCAAATATCTCTATGTGGTCTCCGCCCTCGACGGCTCTACCGCCTCACGGATCATCAGCCTCCTCGAGAACCCTCCGGCGGAGCGCAAGTATGAAACCCTCAAGGCGCAGTTGCTGCAAGTTTTCGGGCTCACAAAGGCGGAGCGCGCCCGTCGATTGCTCGCTATGCCCGGGCTCGGGAACTCCAAGCCTTCGGAGCTAATGAGCCAAATGCTCACACTCCTTGGCTCCGAACCGGAATGCTTCCTATTCCGGGAAATATTCCTCAGCCAGCTACCGGAGCAGGTGCAAGCCGCCCTGGCCAGATCCGAAGTTGAGGACTGCGCAGCACTCGCGGCAGAGGCGGACAACATTTTTGTGGTTACTCAGCAGGACTGCACCACCACGGGGCGCCCAGCCCCCACAGACGCCGCCCCAGCACGCCAGCCTGCTGGGCTGTGTTTCTACCATGCGCAGTTTGGCGTGAAAGCAAGACGTTGCCGCCCTCCCTGCAGCTTCCCCCAAAAAAATGACTATGACCACAGAGGAACAGGTCTAACGGGCACCCCGAAGCCGTGATGGCGATTGGCAACGCGGGCAAGTTGCTGTTTATCACCAATACTCTCTCCAGTCGTCGTTTTCTGTGCGACACCGGAGCGCAGTGCAGCATATTAACCGCGTCCGCCCTCGATGTGCAGATCGGGATTCACGGCCTCGCCCTTGAAGCGGCCAATGGCGTAGCAATTCGGACCTTTGGCAGGTGGCGGGTGCAGTTGTGTTTCGGGGGCCAATGCTTTTACTGGGACATTGTTACGGCCAAGGTTTCGCAACCCATTCTCAGCGCGGATTTCCTGTGCGCCAACAGCCTCCTGGTCGACTTGCGGAACCGGCGGTTGGTCAACACGGCAACTTTTCATTCTATCCCTTGTTACCGCAGTAACGCTACGTCGAGCACCGTCGCCTGTGCTTTTCCGGCTCCGGATGAGTTTGCTCGCCTGCTAGACGAATTCCCCGACCTGACCAGACCCACGTTCTCCTCCACAGCCACGAAGCACAGTGTGGACCACCACATCACCACCAGTGACGCGGGCCCAGTGCCTGGAACCTGGCAAGCTGGCGGTCGCAAAAGCAGAGTTCATGACCATGGAACGGTTAGGGATTATTCGCCAGTCGAATAGTCCCTGGTCTTCACCCCACCACATCGTCCCGAAGCCTGGCGGCGGATGGCGGCCATGCGGCGACTATCGATGCCTAAACAATGCCACCACTCCTGATCGGTACCCGATCCCCCACATCCAGGATTTCTCCACCCATTTGGCAGGGAACACTGTCTTCTTGAAAATCGACCTCGTCCGGGGCTACCACCAAGTCCCCGTTCATCCCCAAGACGTCCAGAAGACCGCAGTCATCACCCCATTTGGCCTTTTCGAGTTTTTAAGAATGCCGTTTGGGTTGAAGAACGCCGCCCAGGCTTTCCAACGCCTGATGGACTCCGTGCTGCGGGACCTCAAGTTCCTCTTCGTCTACCTGGACGATATTCTCATTGCCAGTCCCAATAAAGAAGAACACATCTGTCACCTACGCACCCTCTTTCGACGTCTCAGTCAACATGGCCTGATTATCAACCCGGCCAAGTGTCAGTTTGGCCTGCAGCAATTTGATTTCCTGGGGCATCGCATCACTCCAGAGGGAGCGGTTCCTTTACAAGCGAAGGTAGAGGCGGTGACATCCTTTCCACGCCCGCAAACCATTAGGGCCCTGCAGGAATTCCTAGGCATGGTAAACTTTTACCACCGTTTCGTGCCTAAGGCAGCACTACTCATGCAGCCCCTGTACGAGGCCCTCAAGGGCAAGACTGGCAAAGATAAGGTAGACTGGATGGATGACATGGCCCGGGCGTTCGCTGATACCAAAAGCGCCTTGGCCAATGCAACTATGCTGGCGCACCTGCTGCCAGGAGCCACCATCGCCCTCACCACCGACGCGTCAGACTACGCAATCAGCACCGTGCAAGAGCAGTGGGTGAATGGGATGTGGCAACCGTTGGCATTCTTCAGCCGTCAACTACGGCGGAACGAGAGAGCGTATAGCACTTTCGACCGGGAGTTGCTCGCTCTTTTTCTGGTCATCCACCATTTTCGCTTCCTCCTCGAAGGACGTCCCTTCACCGCCTTCGTGGACCATAAACCGCTCACCTTCACCATGGCCAAGACCGCCAAACCATTTTCATCCCGACAGCAACGTCAACTGACCTATATATCCGAGTTCACCACGGATATACAGCACATGGCCGGTAAGGACAATCTGGTGGCCGACTGCCTCTCCCGTGCGACTGTCAATACGGTTCATTTAGGCATCGATTACGCCCTCATGGCAGCGGATCAAGCCTCAGACCCAGAAGGCCAAGCCTACAGAACCACCGTCACTGGCCTCCAGTTGGCCGACGTCAAGCTCCATGCGGCAGGTACCACTCTCTTGTGTGACGTCTCCGTACGGGACCCTCGCCCTGTCGTACCGGCCGGCTGGCGCCGCAAAGTGTTCGACGCCATACATGGGTTGTCACACCCAGGAATGAAGGCCTCCAAGAAGCTGATGTCAGCGAAATTCGTATGGCGCAGCAAGCACAAGGATGTCCACGACTGGACCAACACCTGTGTGGTCTGCCAAAAGGCCAAAGTGCAGCGTCACATCAAAGCTCCGTTGGCCACCTTCACAGTGCCGGAGCGATGGTTTGACCATGTCAATGTGGACCTGGTGGGTCCACTCCCACCCTCCCATGGTTTTTCACACATCCTGACCATGGTTGACCGCACCACCAGATGGCCGGAGGCGGTTCCCCTATCGTCCACTACTTTGGCGGACGTGGCCAGGGCATTCATTTCCACCTGGGTCGCCCGTTTCGGAGTGCCCGCTGATATTTCTTCAGACAGGGGACCACAGTTTTCCTCCGAGCTCTGGAATGCAGTGGCCCAAGGACTCGGTGTCAAATTACACCGCACCACAGCCTACCACCCACAGGCGAATGGTCTCTGTGAACGTTTCCACTGGTCGCTGAAAGCCGCCCTGAGGGCCAGCCTCCAGGACGCTGGATGGGCAGACAAGCTACCGTGGGTCCTGTTGGGCCCTCGCACGGCCGCCAAAGAAGACCTTCACTCTTCATCCGCGGAGCTGGTGTATGGACAACCGTTGCGAGTCCCAGGAGATTTCCTACTAGAATCGACGAAGCCTTGGTCCGCGGCTGACCAGCTTACTAGTCACCGGGAGGTGGCCAGCTGTTTCGCACCGGTGCCCACTTCGCACCACGGGCTGAGAGTTTGCACGTTCCAATGGGGCTTCACAAGGCAGAATACTTCTTTATTCGCCACGATGCTCACAGGAATCCACTCAAGGCCCCCTGTACTGGTCCCTTCCGCATGTTGGAGGCAGGGGACAAAACCTTCACCATAGATGTCGGTGGTAAGCCGGACCACATTTCAGTCGATCGATTGAAGCCGGCACATCTGGACCTCGTCCGCCCCGTCGAGACAGCACTACCGCCGAGACGAGGTCGGCCACCCATTGCCGTTCCGGCAGACCAAGCGCAACCGCCCACCAGACTGCCAGCCGCCCAGCAGCCTCCACCTCAGGAGTCCAGGAGTCGTTCCGACAGGCTCATCAGACCCCCTCGCCGTTTGACTTTGTCTGTTAAAGCGAATTCTGAGGGGGCGCATGTGGCGGAGCCACTGAATGACTCTGGGCAACTGTACATAATTCCCTTTAATGATGTTCTAACACCAGCCTAAGCCTGTACCATTGTGTTAGACATTACTTCGTTTTGTATATAGTGTTTGTATGCATGGGGCGTGGCCCCTTTAAGAGCGTGGGAAAACACGGGCAAATGCGATGACGTCATGTCGCAAACCACGTGACTGCCCAGGCAGTCCTCGTGGAAGCTCCATCTTGTTAAGATGTGTTTCGTGGTTCTCCTGTATCGATCTCATCAAACTGTTTGAACTCGTTTAGTTTTACATTAAAGACCTGTTTGATTTGATCTCCTGAGTCGACCTCAGTTATTAGTTAGGAATTCATCAATTCCTACAGTACAATCATTCTTTTAAACTTTACGTGGAGATGGGTAGCCAAGGCCACAATACAGAGTACCACCCAGGTAGAGAGGATGAACAAGTAGTGATTGAAAGAAAGACGTACATTTATATAGCGCCTTTCATGCCCACCAAACGTCTCAAAATGCTTTACAGCCAATAAAATGCTTTGTTGGAGTGTAGTCACTGTTGTAATGTGGAAAATACAGTAGCCAATTTGCACAGCAAGCTCCCACACACAGCAATGCGATAATGACCAGATAATCTGTTTTGGGGATGTTGATTGAGGGATAAATATTGGCCAGGACACCAGGGATAACTCCCCTGCTCTTCTTCGAAATAGTGCCATGGGATCTTTTATGTCCACCTGAGAAAGCAGACGGGGCATCAGTTTAACATCTCATCTGAAAGATGGCACCTCTGACAGTGCAGCACTCCCTCGAGTGTCAGCGTAAATTATGTGCTCATGTCCCTGGAATGGGAATTGAACCCACAACCTTCTGACTCAGAGGCGAGTGTGCTGCCCACATTTTTTTTTTCTTCTTTATATTATACTTTATTGAACATTAAGAACATTAACAACATCGTGATCATTACATTGTATGATACAAATCAATTGCACCGCTCTGCACAGCCATTCCGCCACCACTTTTTAACATCAAAACCTGAAGTTTAATTTGTCACCTGCAACATATATTAATCGATTGTACTTTAAAAATTGGTTGTAAAATACTGTCCTTAAATTCCTTTCTGAATAAAACATCCACAGAGCCTTATAATGATCTTCTGGCTTATATTTAAAATACTCTTTTAGATTGATTCTCCTCCCCTTAAAAAAGAGCATTCCTTCTTTGCACAATCACAAATCTAGCCAAACTGAACATTAAGTTAATTGCCGCCCCGCTAGACTCTGACAGACTCTCCTGCAATCCCCATCTCAAAATTGAGTCCCACGGAATTCCCATTCTCGCTCTTCGGTCCCCACCCAGCAAAAAAGCTTCACACAACTGTCGAACATAGTACTTAAAGTCATTTAACTGCGGACGTAACACCAGTAAATGGGACAGAGTCTCATCCTGCGTCCCACACATTGGGCAAGTTGCCGCCTCCACTCGTCCAATCTTGCACAAGACCGTCATGGTAAAAATCCAGTTATGAGCCAATTTGAAGTCCAGTTCAATCCATTCTGAGCATTTAAAATTTGCCCACACTCCCTTCCAAATCCTGTTGAAGTCCAGTTGTGGGTATATACTCTGTCAAAACTCCTGACCAGCAGGTGTCTTGAATCTCCATTCTCTGAATACCTCATAGAAATCTCGAGTATTACAGTTGTCAAATTGGACCAACTCTCCCCCTTTCTCCAGTACAAAGCTTGGAAAAGCAGGACGCATTTTACTTCCTTTGGAGATTTCCGCATTTATTTCTTCCATCCAATCCTGTGGCATTGCCCTCACAATCTTCTCATACATGATTCCTATTGCTTTTCCTTCTACCTCCTGATCCTCCTCCCACACCATATCCCTCACTATCTCTTCCGGCAACCAACCTGGAATCACCTCGTATAATACATCTTTCACAGATATAATCCCAGCTTTTATAAAAGCTTGATTAAATAAAACCTCTCCTTCGATGTTGACCCACCTATTCAAAAATAAGGGCTGTTCTAAAAATTCCTCAGCCCCCTTGGGCATAAACTGCACACTTTTTAAAAATTGAGCCCAAGTCTCTATAACCCCCTTATAAAACCTAGGGAGAAGTTTAATCGATTTCAAAAACATATTATTGTATTCCATATACAATATCCCCTGCCCTCCTATCCCACTTCGTTTTAAAAAATGCTCAAAACAACTCTTCCAAAAACTTGTATTTGACTTCTGAAGAAATCTCTTCACCCACTTGATTCTAAAGGATTTTTTCTTCAAATCAATATCTGGGAAATTGAGTCCTCCCTGATTTCTCCGTCCAATGATGGTATTGTAAGCCACCAAGGCTGGTTTCCCTTCCCATAAAAACCTCACACAAGCCTCTCGGATGGACTTTTCTGCCCACTCAGGAATATCCTCCACCATCAATAAATACCATAGCTTAGATAGCAGGAGAGCAGACACCACTGTCGCTCTTCCTTGCACTTTCAACCACCTTCTTTCCCATCTTCCCAAAATCTTTTTAATTTTCATAACCTTCGGTTCCCAATTTAATCGATCCACTTCTTCCCTATCTTTCTTGCACCCCATATGCACCCCCAGAACTTCCAAAACCTCCACCACCTTAAAGGGACATACCCCCAACCATTCCCCACTACCCCTCCCTGCAACCAGGCATTGGGACTTACTATTATTCACTCTGGCACCTGAAGCTCTACAATATTCCTCCACTACCTCCATAGCTTTCCTCACTGACTCCCCATTTCTCAATGTTAAGGTTGTGTCATCTGCATATTGGTGTATCACCGACACCAGCCCAGAACTGGGTACCACAATCCCAACTACACCTTGATTCTTTCGCATCATGTAACCTAATGATTCTGCTACCAATGTGTACAGCAATGGGGACAGGGGACAACCCTATCTCACTGATCTCTGTATTGGAAAACACTTAGATAAAAAACCATTACATTTAACACAGCTAAATATGTTTGAATAAAAAATCCTTATCCACTGAATAAAATTTTCCTTGAAACCAAATGCTTCCAAAACCTTCAATAAAAACTCATGAGAGACTCTATCAAAGGCTTTCTCTTGATCTATCTTTAATACATAAGCCTCCCTCCCACTCTCTTCCATGAGCTCTATCGCATCTCGGATTGAGACCACAGAGTCTGCGATGTCCCGGCCTATGACTCCATAGGACTAAGAGGGCCAGACTACCTCCGGTAACACCTCCTTCAAACGATTTGCCATAACCCTCGCCAAGATCTTATAATCCACATTTAATAGTGTGATGGGCCTCCAATTCTTCAGATCCTGTCTATCCCCTTTATTTTTATAAGCTAAGCTTATGATACCTCTCCTCATAGATGGGGCCAGGCTTCCCTCAATATTAATTTCCTTAAAAACGTCTAAGAGCAATGGACTTAAAATCTCGAAAAATTCCTTATAAAATTCTGCACTTAGTCCGTCGGACCCTGGGATTTCCCCCCCCTTCATTCCACTTATTGCTATTTTTATTTCCGCTAATCCTACTTCTTTATCACACATGCTTCTCTCATCCTCCTTTAAACCCTTTTCAATAAAAGCAGTAACCTTCTCCATCTCCAAATTGGAAATGTCTTCTTTTGTATATAGCTCTTGATAAAAGCTGCTAGCCGCCTCCAAAATCTCCTCACTTTCATGAATGATCTTCTCCCCAACCTTCAACTCTTCAATTAACGATAATCTCTGTCGCAGCTTCTCTTGCTCCAGAAAATATCTAGTGCATCTTTCGCCCTCCAATGCATCTCTAGCCTTTGCACGGAGAATGGCCCCCTTGCAATTTTCAGCTTGCAATAATTCCCATTCTTCCTTTGGCACCCGGAACTTAGTCTCAGCTCCCTCATCCCCCCCGTCAACTGCTTTACAGACATCCGTAAACCTTTTGTTTATATTCTCTTCTCGATGCCGGTTAGCTGCCGCCCTCTTTTTCCCATAACGTACCAAAAAAGCTTTTACCTCATATTTGAAATTGTCCCACCAAACTCTTCTTTCTTTCAAGAACAAAAGTTCCTTCCGAGCATTCATTATTATATTTATAATCCCTTCTTTATAAGCACTTTCTTTCAGGTATTGATTGTTTAAAATCCATACCCCTGAACCGATCTTAACTCTGCTGTTCCTAATTCTAAGAACCAAAGCCGAGTGACCACTAAAAAATACTTTTTTATAATAAATCTCCATCACCTCCGAACTTAACCCTTCCCGCATTAACACAAAATCTATTCGGCTCTGTTTTAAAACATCACCCACCCAACCTGCTCTGGAGAACTTCCTTTTTATGGGGTTCCGGTCCCTCCATAAGTCTCTCAAATTTAAATTTGCCATCATTTTTACAATCATCCCTCTGGAGTTATCATCTTTAAAGGTCATCTGGGCTGAAATGTCCATCCAAGATAAAAATACATTAAAATCCCCCACTATACAAGGATTTTCCACCTCTGCCACTTCAGTGAATAACCCCCGAAAAAACTCGCGACGCTTGCAATGGTCATTCGGTGCATAGATATTAAAGAGATCACAATTAAATCCCTCCAATTTTACCTTTAGCCGTAAAAATCTCCCATCAGTGTCCTTGTCCACCAAGGCAACGTTCTCTTCTATGGACAGACTCACCAAAACAGCCACCCCTCTACGGTTATTGTTTGCACAACTTGCAAACACCTCTCCCTTCCAAACCTTCTGAACACTTTCTAGAATATCCTCATCCCAAAAGGTTTCTTGCAGATACAACAAGTCCGTGCCTTTAAAACCCTGCAACAACTGCTGCAATTTCTTCTCACCCCTCAGTCCGTTCACATTAATCGAGACCAATGTAATCATGGCTCCAAAGAAGGGAAGTATGCCCAGTAATCTTGCCATCATTTAATCTCTGGCTCTTCCCTCCTCTCATGCTCCTTCTCAACTTTTCGGGCAGCTGTTGCTTTTTCCTGCAGCCTCCGGCTCTTTTTCACCTCCTGTTTGACCCCACCCCGCTGTTTCAGCCTCTTCCTTGCCTTAAGTTTGGACCCAGGAGCTGCCCTTTCTCCCTCCTTCTGTCTCTCACTAACCTTTCCCTTTCCACATGATGCCACCCCATCCCCAACTTCCATGTCTCTGTCCCCCTCTAATTCCTCACACTCAAGCTCTCCTGCAACCCCCTGTGCCTGCTCCCCGTCAGATACATAATCCTGCTCCCCGTCAGATACTTCATCTCCCATAGAGAGTCTTCCTGCTATCGCAGTTTCTCCCACTGTGCCGCCCCCTTCAACCACGTCTCCACCTCTGACCCTTGCACCTTGTTCCCTCTCTCCATGGGACAATGGCGCACCTAAATTGTTCCCTTCTGACGGCACTATCTCGCCGATCCCAACCTGCTCTCCCTTTAAGGCTCCTGCCTCTTGCACCCTCTCCCCGCCCTGCCCCCTCCCGCTCACCAAAATATCCGACTCCCCGCCTCTCCCCGGAGCACTCACTTCCACCACACACCCCGCTCCTGCCTCCTCTCCCCCCGCAGACGCCAGACTCCCCAGGGGGAGCCGAACTGCACTAAGGCTCGAGTCTGCACTCGACCCTCGCTGCCCGCTGCTGTCTTTGTTCCCCTCCACAGCCCTCGCCGTGTTTTCTGCCATCTCCATCTCGATCTCTGCTCCACCATCCTCAGTCTCTTCCTGTGCTCCTTTTTCCTTCATTTTACTGGCTGTGTCCTCCGACTGCACTGCACCTCCGGCCATTCCACACTCCTCTCCCGTTCCTTCTCCCATCTCCTCATCACACATTTCGCTCCCTTCTGCCACACACTCACAGCGGGTGGGGCCTTTACGACACACCCCACAGCTCTCCGCCTTGCAGCTCCGCGCGATATGTCCCGACTCACCGCAATTGTAACAATACAAATCAGGACAGTTTCTTACGAGATGGTCATGTCCCAGGCAATAGTAACACACCTTTGGTTATCGTGCAGCACACGAAAGTACTGCACTCCTTCCAGTGTCTCGAACTTCTTACTGTACGGCAAAGACCTTACCCCCTCTGGGAACCGCACCAGTACATACCGGGTTCCATCTGCTACCCGTGTTCCCGGATAGTACCTCCTCTTTATTTTGGAACAGATTTTAATGTCCCATGACTCCAACTTTTTGCTCAGCACTTCGTCCTCGATGTACACAGGCAAGTTCAAAAATGAAACCACCACCTCCTCTGAATATAGCAGAGTCACCTCCAAGAATTTCTCCCCAACTTTCAGACTGAGCAGCAATTTTTCCACCTCCTCATGGCCATTGACCGTCACCTCAAATCCCACATTTGGTTTTGGTCAGCAGGCAAAACAGCTTCCCTCACCACAGTCCTCATGAACCGCCTGGATTATATCCCAGGCTCGAATCTTCTTATCTTCACATTGCACCACCACTGTATTTTCTTTACCAAACCTCCTGAGGTCCCGGCCCAAATCTTTGGGCCTTTTTTTTCCCCTTCCCACCACAGTTTCTTCCCTAATAAAATTCCTCTCGGGAATATTGTCCTCTGAGGGACCCAGCACTCCGGACCTCTCAGCAGCCATCTGGCTGTTTTTTGTGGGCCAAAAAGGCCCTAAAACCTGAAAACAACACCCCAAAACCCTCCACCAACTTTTTACAAAACTCCCTCCAACACCCAGCTGCAATTAGGCAACCAGTCACACCTGGCTCACTCCTAGCCCCTCCCACCTAGAGAGTGCTACCCACTGAGCCACAGCTGACACTGGATTGGACGAAGCTGAGCTTCGGCCTTAAAAGCCTATGCATTTTAGGAGGAAGGAAAGGCTGAGGAAGGTTGTTAAGAATTCCGGTCTGCCACAAGTATCTGTTCAGGTTCAGTGGTGCCAATCACTCCATAAGCAGTCTGATTGCCCAATTTATATATTTTTTTTTACAGATGTTGACTCCCATTGTCTATACCTGCTAGTTCAGTAGCAGGACACAGATGTTTAACACTGAAACTCCCTTGTGATCTGGACCAGATCTCCTCTTCTGAAACTCATATACTTCTTTAATCTATCTTAAGACGGACTGCTTTATTTGGTTGGTTGGTTTGGTTCATAAGCTGCTTTATTACCCAGTAGACCAAACATACAGACTGACAACTATAGTGAAAGTCACTTGGTGCAATCAGCTCAACTTATCTTTGTGTACCTTCACAAAGATAAAGAACATGAGTTCACTAGCTCAGCTGGGGCTTTTCTCACTAAATGTAGAAAGATAGATTCACTCTACCTCCTGTCCTATCCACAGTGTAAAGGCTCGTTCTCCCTCGCAGATTTTTTTTGCTGCGTAAAATCCCATTACAGACATTGCTTTTGATCAGGCCAATGTTTGGTTAAGCTGCTGCCAGCCAAATGATGGTTTTAGGCCAGGTTGCATCATCAGTCCAAAATTCCATAATTTGTGCCCTCCGATCCACTCACCTAACATGCTACTATAAAACAGAGGTGATTCAGAACACCAACTGAGGAAGGCTGATGCTGAAATCTTTAGAGAAATGTTGGGGGAAAAATTTGGTTGATGTGCGCATTCCGTAACAGGGCGCAAAGCAACTAGCGCATGGGCATGGCGCCGCTAACGCCTCCCGCAAAATTCAGCAGGAGGTTAGCGGCGGCGGTAACCGTTAGTGCCCTGCGGCACTGCGCCTCCGGCGATGACATTCGCGATATTCGGTAGCACCCCTGAATGAACGCTATGTCTGACAGGGTCAGGGGGCCTATGGCTGGGGCAGCACAAATTAATGGGGAGGTGCCGGGTGGTCATTTTTGTTGCTGGCCGCCTGCCAGCGGCTGCCCCCGTTGCTGTCCCAGGCCTCCCGTGCAGCCCCCCCTCCACGGAGTGCCAGCTGCACTCCATGAGCCCGGCACTTCTCTTGAGTGCCGGGCCCTTCTGCCGGCACTCCGATTCCTGGTGGCCCAGCTGGGTCCCAGGTCATGCTGCGCTAGGCTCCTCCTCTTTAATAAGGGGAGAAAGGCCTGCAGTACCACGGCACGACATGCCACAGCGCGTGGCGCTGCTGCACGTAGCACCGCAATATTCACTCGCAGCGCCCCAAGAAGGAGGCGGGGCACTAAAAGTAGTGCCCTGGCAAAGTTAGAGCCCCAAAGGGGGTGCAACCCAATTTTGGCCCCATTGGGTCTTATTGTGCTTTTATATAAAGTCCCATACTTTAATGTGGATTGGTATTTCATCAAAAATGTTTTGCTCTTTATTTTGGAGGCTCCTAACTTCATTTGGAAGTCATCCTCAAAACTATTTTTTGTTTGGGATATCTCCCTAAGAGATACTGTTAGGCTGCAGTATGGGTTTCTCAATGGGTATTCCCCTCTTTATGGAATATGGCCCAGAAATTTGGGTCGGAGGCTTCCCGCGGGTGTAAGCCTCCAACCTGCACTTACCTAGCGCGCCGGCCATTGTGCTGTGGGCCCGCATGGGATTCCGATCCTGGGCCTCCTCCAACTGCCGGCGCGCAGTACTTGCATATCCCAGGGGCGCAGTTAGTTCGATGCGTCCCCTGGGATCACGTGGGCCATGGAGAGCCAATGGTAGCAGGGAAATGCCCATTCATAAAATTGACAGGAAGAGCTGTCAAAACTATAAATACTATAAGCCCCAAAACATAACTAAAACTTCAAATAATTTTTTTTAAAACATCACATTTTTAAAATAACTATAAATTACATAAAATAACTATTTTAAACAATAATTTAAATTTTTGAAAAAGTTAATTACATTTTCTAACAGGGCTAAAAATAAACTTACCTTTCTTTAAAGTGTTTAAACATAATAAACCTGTGGAAAAAATGTTTTAATTTTAATTAATTCACCACTTACCTTGTTAAAAGCAGGCCTTGCGCCTGCTTTTTAAAAGTGTAACTGCTGGAGACTTACCCTCCCGGAAAAACTTGGAAAAAAAATGTAAGTGCCAGGCGCATGCGCTGCCTCTCCGGCATACGTGTTCGACCTCTGAACCCCTTCCTTTAAGGGAACGGAAGTTCCGGTTACCTGCGCATGCGCAGTGCATGCATGAAACCAGCACTTTCGTTGGGCCTACGGGTGAGTACCCCATGCGTACTCACCCGTGGAGACCCGAATTTCTGGGCCTATATGTTCAAGGAGGAAGAGGAACAGTAGGAAGGCCGATCTTGCAAGTCTTTAATATTCTGTTTGCCTGGGCAGCCCAGTTCATTCTATTTGACATAGGTCAAGCAATTGAGTGAGCAGTCCATTAATTTTCAACAGGTTGTTGAGTTTCCACAAGTGATTAAAGATTTTTAAATTATGAGGACAGGTTGCATAAACAAGGCTTGTATTTCCTTGAGTTTAGAACGTTGAGGGATGATCTAATTGAAGTGTTTAAAATGATTAAAGGGTCTGATAAGGTAGACATAGAGAAACTATTTCCTCTGATGGGGAATCCAGAACAAGAGGGCATGATCTTAAAATTAGAGCTAGGTGATTTTCTCACACAAAGGGTAGTAGAAATCTGGAATAACAACAGAAAATGCTGGAAAAACTCAGCAGGCCAGGCAACATCCGTGGAGAGAAATTAAAAGTCAACGTTTCGGGTGAAACCTGGAAATCTGGAACTTGCTTCCCCAAAAGGCTGTGGATGTTGGGTCAATTGAAATTTTCAAGATTGAGACTGATAGATTTTTGTTAGGCAGGGATATCAAGGAATATGGAAAAAAAAGTGGATAAATGGAGATGAGCTGCAGATCAGCTATGATCTAATTGAATGGTGGAACAGGCTTGAGAGGCTGAATGGCCAACACCTATTCATATGTTTATTGCGATTATGTGACCATACAAGCTACTACTGTCAACCCACACCCTTATGTCAACTGAAAGGGATTTCACTAGTGTGAGACTACAGGCATATATTTCTCTACATCAATGCCAGTATGCAGGGAGTTGCCATGATTCATTCATCCTTTGAAAGTTTAGTGCCCCTGCATATTTTCAGAATCAAAGGTGCCTGGCTTCTAAAACCACAAGATGGATGCCAAGAAGGAATGTTCCAATAAAGCTCACATCCACACTCAAATTAAAATTGAACAGGCCACTGGTATGCTGCGGGGAAAATTGAGGTGCCTAGATAGGTCATGGGGCTCCCCCCAGTATGCACTCAACGTTGTCTCGTGAATTACGTTGGCCTGCCTCCTCCACCCACCCCCACAAGCTTTTCAGGCCTAAGGCATATCTCACCATTTACCCGTGCCTCTTTCCTGTCCAGCTATATTAAAATGAGCTGACCTCATGATTTTTGGCCGGGGCAGCATTAAGGCTATTGGGCAGACGGGGGTTCTATCCTGCCACACTTTTGGTAGCAGATTTTGGGCATCCAAATTTTAGTTTTCAATGAAAAAGTGAAGAAAATACAAGCCACTAATCATTTGATCAGTCAGGAGACATAGTTTGGCCCAATATATTGCTTGATTGTATTCAGTCCCCGCTACATATTCTGTTCCCGAGCCACCGACTCCATCCTTCTCCCTGGCAACCGTCTATCAGATCGTTCACAACCTTGATGTCATATTTGACACCGAGATGAGCTTCCAACTACATATCCGCTCCATTACCGAGACCAACTACTTCCACCTCCAGAACATTGCCTGTCTCCGGCCCTGCCTCAGCTCATCTGATACTGAAACTCTCATCCATGCTTTTGTTACATCTCTCCTGGCCAGCCTCCCATCTTCCACCCTACATAAGCTTGAGCTCATCCAAAACTCTGCTGCCCGTGTCCTAACTCGCACCAAGTCCTGTTCACCCATCACCCCTGTGCTCGCTGATCTACACTGGCTCCCAGTCCAGCAACACCTCAATTTTAAAATTCTCATCTTTCTTTTCAAATCGCTCCCCGTCTCTGAAGCCTCCTCCAGCCATACAAGCCTTCGCAATCTCTGCACTCTTCCAATTATGGCCTTTTGTGCATCCCTGATTTTAAATCGTTCCACTATTGGAGGTCGTGCCTTCAGCTATCTAGGCCCTAAGCCCTGGAATTCCCTCCCTAAACCTCTCCACCTCTGTCTCCTTCCTTAAGATGTTCCTTAAAGCCTACCTCTTTGTCCAAGCTTTTGGTCATCTGTCCCATTATCTCCTTATGTGGCTCAGTGTCCAATTTTTGTCTGATAATCGCTCCGGTAAAGCGCCTTGGAAGGTTTAACTATGTTAACTGTGCTATATAAATACATGTTGTTGTTGTTGTTATTGTTGTTGATCAGAATGTTTCTTAATTTGATTGTGTTAAGTCCGTGAATGATTGAGACACAGACTAGCAGGAGAGAAACAAAGAGATCTTTACTGGTGAAAGGCATAAACAAATCTAACCAACAGAAGCTCTCTAGCGCCTTTTATACAGGGGTGGTCACTGCCGGTACTGCAGTCTGAGACCAGTTATTCTCTTAAAGGTACATACACAACAATTCCTCCCCTTTTAGATAAACAGTACATAACATTCATTTAACAACTAATGATAATGAATTACAATCACAATTACTGTTGCTAGATACATTGGTTAAGTTTAAGCAATTATAAGTTCAGCCTTTGAGGAGGCTTCCTGATTCTGTCTGGACAACGCCTCTTTGGAGTATCAGGTTCTTCTGGCAATGTTGAGTCGGGATCAATGTCGTTGTTTGGTTCATCTGCTTCCAATATTACCGGTTCTGCGGTAGCTGCAATTGGAATGTCGATTTCATTACCAGGTGTATCAGATCGTGGTGTGGAGTTGACGTTTTCCAGTGACTCTAGAATCTGGTCAGCATGGCGTCTTACAATGCTCTCCCCAACGTCCACGGTATACATGAGAGGTCCTTGTCGTGTACAAATCGTTCCTGGCTGCCATTTCTCAGTGCGGTAGTCCCGGGCCAAAACTGGTTGACCTATCTTAAAACTCCTGGTTGGCCTTTCATTCATATTCTGAAACTGCCTGTTCTCCACATCTCTTCGGACGTTTGGCTTAACCAAATCCAAGCGGCATCGTAGTCTTCGATTGAAGAACATCATGGCTGGAGTTGGTTGGTAACCGCATGTGTCGCATTCCTGTAGGCAAACAAGAAGTTGTCCACCTTGTGTTGTAGGGGTATATCTTCATTACACATTGCCTTGATAGCCTTCTTGAATGTTTGGACAAACCTCTCGGCCAATCCATTAGTGGCTGGATGATATGGGGCAGATGTGTAATGCTTAACACCATTGTTCTTTAAGAACCTCCGGAACTCTTCAGACACAAACTGTGGTCCATTGTCAGAGCAAATCTGTTCAGGCAGCCCATTCCTGGCGAATATGGTTCGTAAAACTGCGATAGTTTTTTCCGTGGTGGTTGAGGACTGTAGGGTTTTTTTTCCTGCTCTCTTGCCCGTTCTGGCCCCCTGCCAGGCTTCGTGCAAGAATTACCCTTGAGTGGTTCGACCCACCCCCCCTACGGTTCTAGACCTTGGACTTAGATGCAGAGAACAGTAGTGCAGAGAAGAGGGCTCAATAGACCAGGCTGAATAGCACGAAATGGATGCTTTTATTTTTGAACAGTTTGAAGCATTACAAAATACATGTCATAGGCACAGATTAAAGTAACTACAATCATGCACAAATTTATGAACTTGACTCTATGCAAATGGGGAACACACGGCACATCGTAAAAGGGGAAACACATTACGATTACCCTTAACTCCCTCCCCTATACCTAAACTAAGTTTTGACCTGGGGAACTTGGGATCATGCTCACCACTCTCGAAATCGCGAAAAAAAGGGGGTTCGCAGTCTTTTGGCACCGCTTTCCGTCGTCACGTGGATTTGGAAACTTCTGGCGCAGTTGATATTCTCTCTCCCTCGAAGCGGTGGGTTAGACACAGCCTCGATGAGCGCTCGTCAAGGTTGAGATCCACAATCGTGGATTTGGGTTCATGGAGTAGACCTAGATGCAGGTTATGCACATGGGAGAATCTTGTGGCATCGATCGCCGGTTCTCCAGAGGGTTTCTTCTCCGTCGGCCTGGGTCGTCGATGATCTCCCGACCCCAGTACCCGGGCCACCCTTGTCATCTTCTCGTCGTGGCCGAGCCTTGTTTGGCTGAACACCGGTCACGTTGTCCTTTTTCCGAAACCGTCCGTCTTTAAAAAGACGAAAACGTTTTCATCGATCTGCCGAAGTGGAAGAGGCGCCGATCCGGGCACCGTCCGCCCTTCGTTCGTTCCTCGTAGAAGAAAGTTCTTGAAGAAATGGAAGCCTGAAGTCGCCCAACAAGAAGCCGTAGCAGTGAAGAAGTAACTTAGATGGACTTTCAATCCATAGTTATACTCTTTTGGGACAGTCTTATCTCCCGCCAAATCATAGTCCTGTCTTTGTATTAATTTTGGCGGGCAGAGATCTCTGCAGGGGCGCTTTGTCTTGTAACGGAGCCGGTGATAACTTGAACTGGCCTTCCTGGCCGATAATGTCTGTTAATGTCCTTTGCATTGTCACCGCGGCTCGGTTCGCATATTGATCGGTCCGGACATTTTCCTTGATGGCTGCTAAACGGTTTTTCCTTTGTACAATAAATGGGTATAAGTGTTTTTACATTGTCCGCCCATATCTTGATGGGCCCCATCCTGTACTTATAATCCATTGAATATGTATGCTGTTGCTCTGAGTTTCGGTTCCCAGATACTGGCTTTCGCGGGTTTACTGTCTTCAATCCACAAGCCTGTCTAGCTTGCAGTAACAGAAATAAACTGGTTCAGAAACTGATCACGGGGCCTGGCGGCCATTTTGTATGCCCTTTTATCAAAGGTTTTTCTGTGCAAGCTTACTTTGGTCAATAAACAGTCTTATTTTATCCAGTTTTCTTGCGTGATTTTTGCTGAAAATTTTCGAATCTTACAGGCCCCCCTGTGATACTGATAGCTTGCTTAAAGTATCAATCCTTGATGAGCAAATTTTCCCTGATTCCCCACATCCAAACATTCCTGGCACTTAACTATCTATGCCCCTCACGACACATGCAGTTCCCATTTCCGGAGAAAATGAAAATTACCTCATGCACATTTGGAATCATAGACAGCAAATCTTAAACTATAACACCTTCACCTGTCAGATGGGCAGGGGTTGATACCCTTTTGCGCCATCTGCATACACCTTTTATTAATCAAAACTTAATAACGACTAATAACATAACAATACTTAATTCCTTATAACCCAAACCAAACGCAAAAGAAAACACGGATGTTCAAAAGAGAAACAAAAACCAAAAAAAAAATCTTAAAATGGATGGACTCTTAATCTTCTACTAGCAGCTTAAAGTGGGGTGTCTTCTTCCCCCATTCGCACATAGCGTTCTTTCCATTCGCCTGCGTTCTCGTGCCTCTGGAGGCGTTTGCCTCTCTTACAATGCACGAAGAGCAAAAATATCACAATTAAAACCTGACATCCTACTAGGATATGGGATGCTATTCTAATCCAGGCTGGGATTTCTATGTTGGTGAACAAGTCCCACCATGGTGGGATGGTTATGTCCAATATGTCTTTTCCTATCTCTAAAGTCTTCTGCTCCAGTGTGTAGAAATGTTTCTGCGAAATTATAACGGCTTTTAAAATCTTGGTGAGGTGTTCGGGAAGAGGGGGAATGACATAACCAAAATGCGCGACAAATCGTTGTAAGTCTGTGAAATTCTCTTTGATAGTGATGTGTACGGTGGAGGGCGCAGGAATGGGAACAATTCGTTGTTGTGCCACTTGAACCTCGGCCCTGGGTTTGAAACAGAAACTGCTATCACCGACCGAACACCACTCGTGTTGTCCATATCGGTACTGAGGCGCTGCAGTGGTGACGCAGTATGTCCCACCCCCGATATATGCTACCTGTGGGGGCACATGGTCCTCTGCCATTGCCTCCATGGTGCAATTCACCGGCTTCGCGCTAGCGGTTCTGAACCCGCACTGTGGTTTCAAAAAGGCATTCAAGTGCTGGGGACACAGGATGATGTGTGCTCCCCGGCTCCGACATCCCGAGAGGTCGGTGCCTGTCATCGTACGCTCCCATCTGATGACGTAAGGCGGGACCACTGCGTAACGAATGTGTGCGCCCCCCTGAATGACTCCAATGTTCTCTACTCTGTATACCGGGGCGGGCTTTGCTGCGGGACCCAACACCGGCATTCTTACTACTATTCCCATAATAGTGTGATTCGAATGTCCGCAGTCCACTGTAACTGGGTATGCTTCTGCGGCTAGCCTGAGCTGGCACGGGCTTAATGCATTCTCAAAAGGGTGGAGCGCTTGCAAGTGCTTGTTGCTGATCCAGGACGGGACCAAACCCTGTTTTAAATCCTCAAGATTACTGCGGCCCTTGCCCAATAACCACGCCCCGTACAGCACACAGGCCTCGTTTTGCGCAGCTTGATCGGACGCATTCCGATCCTCCTTAATGAGTGCATTTACCGTTCTCGCGTGTTTCTCCAGCTCAGCAATTATGTCCTTAAAGCGTAGTGTCATGGCCTGGTCCTCATGCAACTCAGAACCCACTACCTTGTTTTCGTCTGTCAATATGTTCCTTAACTGGGCTTTTAAACCGTTGATCTGTGTCTGCAGCTCCACGTTATCTAGAGCGTTGACAACAGATGTCCCGGTATTAAAAGCAGTGAATATGTCATTTACAGTACCCCTTCTTTGCCTCCCGACTCGATCCAAAACTTCTGGCGGTGTGGTGTATAATTTGTCTCTGTCGATGTCGGCAAAGTCAAATTCGTAAAATTGTCTAACCATACTGGTTAACAGGACCTGGTATAATTGTTCCGTTTCTTTGGGACACCACTCCGGCAATCTTACCTCAGTGAGATTTAAAATCACTGAGGCCACCGCGTAGTGTACCCCTTGGTACAGCACCTGACCGGTGGGTACCAATACTAAACCGTTCCCGGGTCCCTTGGTGGTGGTTGGGCACCCTCCTTTCTGGGCTAGTGCTACCGGAAGTGTGGGCAGGGGCTTGCGTGGGCGGGTGATGAGTTCAGTGGCGTTCACCGGAATAGGGGAGTATGGGGCTCCGCACGCTCGAGTGCTAACATCCCATCTCATCCCCTTCCCTTCATCCTGCCACTGCCTCTGGAAGAAGATGGACACGCCCTTGGAGCAGACGTGTCTCGAACCCCACATACAGACATATATTCCCTCATCTGGTTCCCACCATTTGTCCCAACACACACGTAATTGTCCGTGAGTTCCCGTAATAGTCCGATGGGTATTATTACCCAGTCGCTCCCACTCGACCGTAGAGTTTCTCATGTCCTTTCCCAGCTTTCGTAGCCACCACCATCGCCTTGGTGGTACGTTCCCATTGCACACCAGACAAATCCTCTTTCCCACAGTAACGCTGACTCTGGGCGCTAGGATCCTCACTCGAGGGCACGGTAATGAAGTCTCTTGGTAGGCAAAACCGAAATTGCTGGAATATTCCATAGAATTCGTTCCCAGCCAACCTGGCCATCTCCCTTGGTGGAAGTAGGTGGCGGTTTCCTCTACCTCTCGCTCCCCCGTCCCATCCGTTGCGATGGGGGCCGTGTCCCCGGAGCACCCGAAAATGATGACGTCCTTGGTGCGGCCTCGGGAGGCCCACCCGCACCCGATCGCCATGAACGCGACGACAATCCTTTCCATCGTATCCCAGGTTTCTGTAACCAACAAAATGATGTAGCCGGGCTCCCGATAGGTGCTGGCCTAAATTAATTGGACGCGCGGGTTCCTGGACCCCACTCCCTAACAAACACACATACCGGGCAGACCTCAAAATTGTACTCTTAACACCATATACTTTACATTCCTTAAACTATGACCATAATTACCTAACTTAACTTATGTACAGCGCCGCCCTCCGTGGGGCGGCTTTCCGAATCCCTGTGAGGTCTGTCGTGTGCCACACCCTGCGGTGGGGCTGCATTGATCTTTGGCTTTGATCCCCCGCAGCCTGTCGCTGCTGAACGGGGATCATGTCTTCCTGGGGCTGCTTTAAACCGTGGTTGGGAAGGATGGGGAGAATCTGGCCAAAATTTTCTGGGCTGGGGCGCTCGAGCCGACCTACGAGGGGCTGCTTTGGGTTGGGCTCCCGGGGCCGATGGACCGGGGGTTGTGACTGTTACCGTTACAGCCTGTGGTTCCTCCACAGCTGCCGGCTCCAGCTCCCCTCCCTCAGGCTCCGCCCCCCCGGGGTCGGGATCTATGGCTTCTGACTCCACCTCACCTGTCCCTACAGGTAACGAGTCTCCGCCCCCACTCCCTACCTCCCCCAAGCTTGAGTCGAGGGCGGGACTGCCGTCCTCTGACTCTTCCTCCTCCGTGATTGGGTCTAAAGCGAGGTTGAGCTGTTCGGGCTCTCCCCTGCCTAAATCCCATTCAAAAGATGAGACCTCCCACTCCAATGGGATAGCCTCTCCCTTCACGCAGGCTACTGCTCCAGCCTGTGTGGTCTGTGACTCTGTTACAGGCTGAGGATCTTTGTTCTCAGACCTGGTCCCCTTTGGTGGCCCTTGTGTACCCGGTTTAAACAGTTTACACTGGTTGATGTGAAACCATTTGGTACGTCGGGGCGTCTTCACTGCATAAACCATGGGGCTGGCCTTGTCTACAATGCTGTATGGCCCCATGTACAGTGGTTCAAAACTCCCTACCCTGGCGTAGTTTCGGACCATGACCTGGTCTCCGACTACCCACTCTTGTTGTTTCCGAGGTTCCAACAACAGTTTATTTCCCTGGTGCTGTCTTCCCATGTTCCCAGCCGCCTGTCCATAAATCTGTCTCAGGCGCTCCAAGAGGGTTTGGGCGAATTTGTCCCATTTCACCTCTCGGAGCTGGCCCTCAGTGAGCACCGGGGCTAGCACATGGGTGGGTGTTCGCATGATCCTTCCAGTCATTAACTCGTGCGGGGAATACCCCGTGCTTTTGGACTGGCTGGCTCGGATCCCCATGAGGACTAAAGGCAGGACCTCCGCCCATTTCTGGGGCGAGCCCATTGTCTCTTTCCTCAGCTTTTCCTTGAGGGTCCGATTCATACGCTCAACAATCCCGGATGACTGGGGATTGTATGCTACGTGCCACTTTCCCTCAATGCCCAAGAGCATGAGGGCGTTCTGCATTACTTGACCGGTGAACTGACTCCCTTGGTCGGACTCTACAAAACGGGGGAGTCCCCACCGTGAGAACACTTCCCGAATCAAGATCTTAGCAGTACCCAGTGCCGTAGCTGTTCTGCACGGGAAGGCTTCTACCCATTTGGTGAACACATCTACCAGGACAAGGCAGTACTTATAGCCTCCCTGGGCGGCGGGCAGGGGCCCTATGTAGTCGACCTGAATCGACTGCCATGGTCCCTCTACCCTCCTGATGTGCCCCATGGGCACCTTCCTTTTGTGGGGGTCTGGGTTGTTAGCAGCACACACAAGACAGCTTGCGCAGAACTCGCGGACATCGTCCCGAAGTCTCGGCCACCATCCCGCCTGCTCCACCCGTTGCCAGGTGACCTCAGGTCCGGGGAGTCCCGCTCCTGGACCCTCGTGGGCCAATTGCAGGAATTCCCTTCGGTGCTGCTGCGGCACAACCCACTGCTCCTCTCGGAACAGCATACCTTCTTTGACTGTGAGGGCTGCCGTACTGTACGGACCTTCTACCTGTTTGCCCTCTGTGATGGCTTTTAGGACTGCTTTTAGGGCGGGATCCAGGGTTTGGACGGTCTTTAGGTCTGGGGGCGGTGTCACCCCTGTGTTCCCGGGAATTCCCTCCCTGCCTTGGATCGCCGCCACGGGTCCGGGTTCGTATGGGTCCCAGAGAATGCCGTTGCGGGCACCCTCCCTGGCTAGCGCATCCGCCTGCTGGTTGCCCTGACTGCGGGGTTCTGTAGTGGAGTGAGCCTTCACCTTATGGATGAACACCTCTCCTTTCTCCCCCACAGCTGCTAGGATCTTCTCCAGCAAGGGCTTAACTGTTAAAGGCCGCCCGTCCGCGGAGGTGTACCCGCGTCGGGACCAGATGGCGAGGTACTCTGTACACGAATTGCACGTGAACATGCCGTCTGAGCAAATCGTGTATGGGGTTGGGAAAATCTCGGGGTGGGTAACCACGTACGCCACCGCGGACAGTTCAGCCTGCTGCGCGCTCATAGTGCTGGGGAGCTTAATTGCCAGGGCAATGTTTGCCGCAGGGTCATAAACTCCACACCCTGTGAGTCGCTTGCCGTCAGCTACAGTGCTAGAACCGTCTACGTAGATCTCGCGGCCTGTGGGATGTATCCCGGCCCGTAAACCTATGTTAACTTCCCATACCCCTTCTACGGAACATTGATGGGCTGTCCCGGGATATGCCATATTGGCTGCGAGCCTTGGCGCGCAGAGGCCTTTAACTTTGAGATCCATCTGGGAAAGGAGGAGGGTCCAGCGCGCAATCCGAGCGCTGCTTACGGTCCCATCCTTAATCCTCCCGTCCAGAAGCATCTTCGTGGGGGTGTGATGGGTGAGGAGCGTAATGGGAGAGGTCCCTGTGAAGATCACTGATCTGTTCACAGCCCAATGCGTGGCCAGGAGATGCCGTTCGCAATTGGAGAAACTCCTCTCCACATCCGTGAGCACCCTGGAGGAATAAACTACTGGTCTTAGCTTGCCGTGCCGCTCTTGGAGCAGCACTGCGCTCAGGCTGTCCCCACTAGCGGCTACCTCCAGAAAGAACTCCTCTCCCCCATCTATGGCCCCTAGGGCTGGCGCGGTCTGCAGATCTCTTTTCAACTTCTCGAATGCTGCCTGGCACCCCTCGTCCCAAGACCACTCGACTCCCTTGTGTAAGAGTCGAAGTAGCGGGGCCGCTGTGGCAGCATAGTCCTCGATGAAATCTCTGCAGTACCCGGTCAATCCCAAAAAGGACCTTACACCCGTTACTGTGTTGGGAATCGGCAGATCTTGTATAGATTCCCGTCTGGCCTTATCTATGGCTCTTTCCCCAGCGCGGATGGCCAGACCCAGGAATTTAACTTCCTGCTGGCCGATCTGGGCTTTCTTTGGGTTTACTTTGAAACCCTTCCTTTCTAACAGTTCCAACAATTCGGCTAACAGTGGGCCGTGCTGCTCCCTTGTATCTGTGAACAGGAGTAAGTCGTCCACATACTGCACTATCTGGTTGGGCTGGCTGAACTCTTTCAAACTCCCCGCCATGCACTGATGGAAAATGCTGGGGCTGTTGTGAAAACCCTGTGGTGAGCAGTTCCAAGTGTACTGTTGCCCTTTGAAAGTAAAGGCAAACTTGTACTGGTCCTCCCGCCGCAGCGGAATGGACCAAAAACCGTTCGAGATGTCCAGCACCGTGAATGTGGTCGCCGATGCTGGAATACTCCCTATTAAGTCTGCAACTGCTGTTACCGTGGGCGCGCAGGCTGGGATATTACTATTGAGGACTCTGTAGTCCACCGTGGCTCTGCACGAATTGTCCGGTTTCTTTACCGGCCATAATGGGGAGTTCACGTGGGTGGCTATCGTCCTCAACACACCCTGCTGTACCAATGAAGATATTGCTGTCTCCATGTCGGGTTCTGCCTCCTTGGGGAAATTATACTGCTTTTGGGGTCGGATCATGGGGTCCCCGTCTACGCTGACTTCGAACCCAGTGACTCTCCCGCAGTCGTGCTTGTGGGTGGCGAACGCGGTCAGATTTTCTGACACACGCGCCTGCAAGTCCGTTGGGACGTTTGTTACCATGAGCTCGAGATCGTAACCTCCTGACGGCTTCATAGTGCACAGGGCCCCCTTTTCTTCCTTCCCTGGGATTACGACTACCTTACCTAAACCGCCCTCGGCTCCCCAGAGACAGTGATTTCTCAGGTCCACGAGGATCCCGTGTTCCACCAAGAAATCAGCCCCGAGGATGCCTTTCCCCCCCCCTCATTCCACTTCAATAGGATGCACGTCCATGTGGTGTGGAGCGCTCCCAACTGAATGGAGAGCGGGAGGGAGTACGCGCCAGCCTGTTCTCTACCTGTGAAACCCGCTACTAAATATGGAGCCTGGGCGGACAGAGGTGAGGCAAAAGGCTTGTCCGTGTGGATCACGGTACACGAAGCTCCCGTATCCAACAGGTAACTACCCCTTTGTTTCTCCACCTCCATCTCCACCACAGGTCTTCTCCAAGCGTCATAGCGGAGCGGACACAAGTAGACGGGCTGCGCGGGCATCAGTCATTTAGGTGTTTCGGCCGGGGTCTCGGGGGCGATAGGGCTGTTAGCAACCGCTACCTTCCCCTGCCAGGTCATCAGAGACCGCATAGTCTCCAAGACTGACTCGATCGCAGCGGGGTCCACAACCGCACCACCCCCTTTATTCGGGGCAGAGGCTACGGTTGGGTTCTGGACTGGTGTTGGGGCAGCGGCCTACACTTGTGGTTGTGCTGGTGTTGGGTAAACTCTCGGGCCGTTGGCGACTCGGGCTTGGGCTTGATCTTGGGCTGCGGCGAATGCTCTCTCCCTCTTATCCTTCCAAGGATTCCTACAGTCCTTGCGCCAATGACCCTCCTTCCCACACCCGTAACAACTGCTATTGGCTTGGGGATGGCGATTTCCCTCCTGACGCCATTCCTTTTTAGCAGAGGCTGCGGGTCTCACCTCATGCACCTTTCCGTTCACAACAGGCGTTTTCTTGCCCTTGTTGTTTCTATAACTGATCGTGAGCTGATCTAGTACTACTTCCTCCGTGGAGCGGGCGTTAGTGGGGTCAAACCATGCTTTGGCCTGTTCCTTCACTACTGGCAGGCAACCTGCTACCAGGCACCGAAGCCAGTGAGCCCTTTGTTCGCCATCCAGCCCGGCCCGGGCCGGCCCGCCCGGGCAGCTGCGCCGATACACTGGCCACAACCTGTCGGCGAAAACCCGTGGGGGTTCTCCCTCTAGCTGCACTGTCTTTTCTAAACGGAGGAACGGAGTTCCGTCCCCCTCTCCCATGATCTCCAGAATCTCATCCCGTAGCAACTCATAGTCCCTGTGCCCTCTCTTGCTCTCGTCAGGGAGACACTGGAGGAGCGAACTGTCCAGGGAGAACAGCAGCATTTTAGACTGTTCAACCCCGTCGCAGTCATTGACTGCTGCGGTCTGCTCCACGTCCCTGAAATGCACGGAGGGATCTCCTGACTCGGAGAGTTTTGGGATGTGACTTATCATCTCTCTTAGCTGTCGTGCGCTATGAGGCATTATGATCTGACTCTCAAGGGGTCCGTCATCGCCATTTTCTTCATTTGGACCGAGCCTCCGGTGTCTCGTTGGACACATTGGCGCCGGCCCCGACTCTACTGTCTGGGGTTGCTCTACCTCAGGGCTCTCTTCCTCTACCATCTCCGTCTCCTGTCCCGGAGTCCAAGACTCCTCATAGGCAGGAGTCGCAGAGGGTTCGGGGGTTGGTACCCCAACTGCCTCTTGTGGAATCGGTCTTTTGGATTCCTTGGCTAGCAACAGCTGACTCGCTGGTGGATTTATGAGACACACCAACCCGTTTGCCTTCGCTAGGGCCTTTCTCAGGTCCTCTAGCTCCCGGCGGCAAGCGCTGTGGTCGGTGTTCTCAGATCTATCCTCCATGGCCATCTTATATGCTGCCCTGGCTCCCAGGAGCTTTTCCTCTTGGGCATCTACTTGTTTGGCTAGACGGAAACACCTCTCTCTCATTCTACCTTCACTGGCCTTGGCCTCAACGACCTGACATTTTAAATATTCTACCCGGGTTTCGTGGCAGCGAATTACAGAGCGGCGTTCCTGATTCAGCGCGTCAAGCGATTCAATCAGTTTTTGACCTCCCGCAACCTTTTCCTCTACGTCTTTAAGCAAGCCGTTGATCTGGACTGTCTGTGCTGCAACTACCTGGTCCAAAAGCTGGACTTGCTTCTTGTAGCACATCAGCCAGACCGCCTTTTCTACAGATTTCTTATGCTCTCTACCCGCTGTCCACTTGATGGCTGCGTCTAGCGGGCGCCTATCCCTTAGTAGATCAGATATCCATTGTTTTGTGAGGTTGACTTTTCCGAAAACATAATCTGCTATTCTTTCATCCATCACATTTCGTTTATTCAGATCTTGATCTAACACACTACTTTCCTGCTGCCAAGGTCCTGCCGCGGTCGCCATTTCTGTAGGGGTTTTTTTCCTGCTCTCTTGCCCGTTCTGGCCCCCTGCCAGGCTTCGTGCAAGAATTACCCTTGAGTGGTTCGACCCACCCCCCCTACGGTTCTAGGCCTTGGACTTAGATGCAGAGAACAGTACTGCAGAGAAGAGGACTCAATAGACCAGGCTGAATAGCACGAAATGGATGCTTTTATTTTTGAACAGTTTGAAGCATTACAAAATACATGTCATAGGCACAGATTAAAGTAACTACAATCATGCACAAATTTATGAACTTGACTCTATGCAAATGGGGAACACACGGCACATCATAAAAGGGGAAACACATTACGATTACCCTGAACTCCCTCCCCTATACCTAAACTAAGTTTTGACCTGGGGAACTTGGGATCATGCTCACCACTCTCGAAATCGCGAAAAAAAGGGGGTTCGCAGTCTTTTGGCACCGCTTTCCGTCGTCACGTGGATTTGGAAACTTCTGGCGCAGTTGATATTCTCTCTCCCTCGAAGCGGTGGGTTAGACACAGCCTCGATGAGCGCTCGTCAAGGTTGAGATCCACAATCGTGGATTTGGGTTCATGGAGTAGACCTAGATGCAGGTTATGCACATGGGAGAATCTTGTGGCATCGATCGCCGGTTCTCCAGAGGGTTTCTTCTCCGTCGGCCTGGGTCGTCGATGATCTCCCGACCCCAGTACCCGGGCCACCCTTGTCGTCTTCTCGTCGTGGCCGAGCCTTGTTTGGCTGAACACCGGCCACATTGTCCTTTTTCCGAAACTGCCCGTCTTTAAAAAGACGAAAACGTTTTCATCGATCTGCCGAAGTGGAAGAGGCGCCGATCCGGGCACCGTCCGCCCTTGGTTCGTTCCTCGTAGAAGAAAGTTCTTGAAGAAATGGAAGCCTGAAGTCGCCCAACAAGAAGCCGTAGCAGTGAAGAAGTAACTTAGATGGACTTTCAATCCATAGTTATACTCTTTTGGGACAGTCTTATCTCCCGCCAAATCATAGTCCTGTCTTTGTATTAATTTTGGCGGGCAGAGATCTCTGCAGGGGCGCTTTGCCTTGTAACGGAGCCGGTGATAACTTGAACTGGCCTTCCTGGCCGATAATGTCTGTTAATGTCCTTTGCATTGTCACCGCGGCTCGGTTCGCATATTGATCGGTCCGGACATTTTCCTTGATGGCTGCTAAACGGTTTTTCCTTTGTACAATAAATGGGTATAAGTGTTTTTACATTGTCCGCCCATATCTTGATGGGCCCCATCCTGTACTTATAATCCATTGAATATGTATGCTGTTGCTCTGAGTTTCGGTTCCCAGATACTGGCTTTCGCGGGTTTACTGTCTTCAATCCACAAGCCTGTCTAGCTTGCAGTAACAGAAATAAACTGGTTCAGAAACTGATCACGGGGCCTGGCGGCCATTTTGTATGCCCTTTTATCAAAGGTTTTTCTGTGCAAGCTTACTTTGGTCAATAAACAGTCTTATTTTATCCAGTTTTCTTGCGTGATTTTTGCTGAAAATTTTTGAATCTTACAGGACATTTTTATTACCTCTGGCCACTTTGAATGTGCATCCACCGCAATTAAAAACATCGAGTCCATGAAGGGACCAGCAAAATCAATGTTCACCCTTTGCCATGGAGATGAGGGCCACTCCCATGGATGCAGAGGAGCTTGTGGTGGGGCGTTTTGGACCTTCTGGCATCCTGCACAGCTCTTGGTCATCTCTTCGATTTCTCTATCGATTCCCGGCCACCACACAAACGCTCTGGCTAAGCTCTGCATTTTTACCCCACCCAGATGACCCTCATGAAGCTCATTGAGCACTCTATCCGTCAACTTAGGTGGAATTACTACTCTGGATCCACACATCAAGGTTCCTCTGCACACTGATAGCTGTTCTCTTCTTGGCGAAAATGCTGGCAGCAGTGGTTCGCCATGTGCTGGCCATCCCTTCACCGTTAAATCATAGACCCGTGATAGTGTCGGGTCATTCCGTGTTTCCTTTTCTATGTTTGCATTCGTCACAGGGAGACATTCGACTATTGTCGAGTGGAATAACTCCATTGGATCCACTGCAAGGTCTTCTTCTTCCACTGTCGGCAACGGTAGACGTGACAATCCATCAGCATTTCCATGCTGTTTAGTTCCCCTGTACTCGATGTCATATTGGTGTGCCCCTACGAAAAGGGACCATCTCTGCAGCCGTTGTGCTGTCATTATCGGTACGCCCTTCTGAGGGTTGAAAATGGAGACAAGAGGTTGATGGTCGGTTAGTAGAGTAAATTTTTGACCGTGCAGATAGTGATTGAACTTCTTCACCCCCCACACTAGGCTGAGGGCCTCTCTGTCAATCTGGGCGTAGTTACGCTCGGCAGAAGTTAACAAGCGTGACGCAAAAGCTATCGGCCTCTCCAAACCATCAAGGAATTTATGTGACAGTATCGTCCCAATGCCGTAGGGAGACGCATCACACGCCAGCCTGATTGGCAGTGCTGGGTTGTAGTGAGCCAATACTTCCTTCGAAGTGATTAAGTCCTTACTCTTCTGAAAAGCACCTTTACAATCATCGCTCCATTTCCATGCTACCCCCATTCGTAGCAGGGCGTTCAATTTGTCGAATTGTCGACAAATTCGGCAAAAACGTATGATAGTAATTCACCAACCCGAGGAATGACCTCAGTTGCGACACATTTTCAGGCGCTGGGGCCTTAACAACCGCTTCAATTTTGTCAGGGGACTTATGTAACCCCTCTTCATCAATCACGTGGCCACAATACGATATCTGTTTCTTAAAAAATTCGCACTTGGGGCGGTTGGCTCGCAGCCTATGTTCCCGTAGTCTAGTGAGCACCTGTTCTAGGTTGTTAAGGTGTTCACTGTCATCTTCACCTGTTACAAGGATGTCGTCCAAGTAACACTGAGTCCCCGGAATCCCTTGCAGGACTTGTTCCATCGCTCTTTGCCATATCGCCGGAGCCGATGCTACTCCGAATAACAATCGATGATACTGGTAAAGACCTTTGTGAGTGTTTATCGTGAGATACTTCCTAGAGGACTCTTCAACCTCCATCTGCAAATATGCTTGTGCTAGGTCAATTTTTGTAAAACGCTTCCCTCCAGACAGTGAGGTGAAGATGTCTTCTATCCTTGGAAGAGGATATTGTACTGTGTGAAGGACAGGGTTCACCGTCACCTTGAAATCCCCACAGATGCGAATCTTCCTTGGATCTCCGGACTTATTGCTTAACGTTTTCTTCATGACAGGAACGATGGGTGTCGCCCACTTGCTCCAGTCGACCTTAGACAACACGCCCGCCTTCTCCAGATTCTCCAGCTCTGCCTCGACGGCTGGACGAATTGCATATGGTACCGGTCTCGCTTTGAAAAACTTGGGAACTGCATTCTCTTCTATTTTTAACGAGGCGGTTACACCTTTAAGCGTGCCCAGTTCTTGTTGAAATACCTCTTTGGCGTTAGCTAAGATTGTTGACAATCGTCCAGGAGTGACGTCTTCATCTTTTTTACCGTCCACCATCATTGCATGAATGGAATGCCAATCTAAGTTTATCTTCCTGATCCATTCCCGTCCCAATAACGGTGGTCCACCATTTGGCAGTGTGTAGAGATACAATTTCCGTATTTTCTTGCCCTTGTATTCGACAGGCACCCTCATTTTTCCTCTGGGGTATACTTTTTGCCCCATATACGTCGTCAAGATGATGGATGTCTCTCTCAAGGCTATGTGTGAAAATAGCTGCTCATAGTCTCGTCGATTCATGACGGTTAGCGCTGATCCTGTATCCAATTCCATTTTAACTTGGGACCCTGCTATCATGAGGGTGACCCAAATGGTTCGGTGATCCTCTTTTGCGATTACATTGTGAAGTTTGAGACAGCTTAATCTCCTGTTCTCGGATTCACTATCGCTCATCTGGTCTTCGGAACTACTGTCCGTCATCTTTTGTACTTTCTTGTACGGTTCCTTAGTAGCCTTTTTGTTGTCGCTGGTCTTCTTCCCAGACCTACAAACTCGTGCAATGTGTCCAGTCTTCCCGCATTGTCTGCATATTTTGTCTTTGGACCAGCAGTCCTTCTGGTCATGGTTAGTTCTGCCGCAGCGATAACATTTTGCAAATCCCCGTGTCATTTCGTGGGTGCCGTATTCCTGTGGTTTTTGTTGAATTTCTGCAGCTCCCCTGGCTGCTGCTTCATACGATACTGCCACGCTGAAAGCCTTATCTAGCGTCAGCTCTTTTTCTGCGAGTAACTTCTTCTGTGTTCCTTCACTCAGGAGTCCACAGACAAATTTGTCCCGTAGGGTATCTGCCAGTCCTGCTCCGAACTGGCAGTGCTTTGATAGCTTGCGTAGTTCCATAAGATACTCAGCATTGCTCTCATCTTTGTGCTGAGTTCTCCTGTGGAATTTAAATCTTTCTGCTATCAACAGCGGTGCAGGGTTTAAGTGCTCCTGTAGAACAGCAACAATTTCGTTAAAACTCTTCGCCTTCGGTTTGGCTGGAGTAATCAGATCCCGCAATAGGCCGTACGTTCTAGCGCCCATTACGTTTAGCAATATTGATGCCTTTTTCCCCTCCGCTATTTCATTTGCCTCGAAATATACCTCGACTCTTTCCACATACGTGGTCCAGTCCTCTAATGTATTATCAAAAGCAGTGATACAGCCAGTCTTCGGCATCTTGCAAATCTAAAATGGCGCCTCCCGCGCTTTGCCTTCTTCTCCGATTTAACAAAATGGCGCCTCCCGCGCTTTTCCTTCTTCCCCGCTGTTGTTAGCACTGCTTTCCACGGTTTCCTGCGCGTTAAATATTAATTCGTTTTCTTTTATTATCTTCCCGTCATGGAGCGGACCCTCTGGGACACTTCCCTCCCTCTTCTGAGGTCCGAACGCTGCCCAGCTTCAAAACACCGGCCGCGCCCTGTATGCTCCACCCTCTCTCTCTCTCCTTGCTTCCCGACTCGCTGCCCGGCCCCGTTGCAGCCCAGGAAGGATCAGAGCACTACCTGCCACCAGCCCGATTAGCTGGGAAACCACGGACCGATGAACCCAGCCTGGCTCTGGACAGTCTCTCCTGCAAGTTTTGAAATCGATGATTGACGGTCGACGCCCGTTTCTCAAGTTTCAATGGCCTATTTTTTTTTTTTTTTAATTCTTTCTTCTGGCTCCGACCTTCAACACATTGTCGGAGCTGCTGCTGAGTTGCAGGTAAGTTCGTTTCTAACTCGTCGCCAGTGTTAAGTCTGTGAATGATTGAGACACGTACTAGCAGGAGAGAAACAAAGAGATCTTTACTGGTGAAAGGCATAAACGAATCTAACCAACAGAGGCTCTCTAGCGCCTTTTATACAGGGGTGGTCACTGCCGGTACTGCAGTCTGAGACCAGTTATTCTCTTAAAGGTACATACACAACAGATTGTAATTCACATACCATGAGTGAAGCAAGCTGTGCAACTGAGAAACTGAAGTAAGTTTGTGGCTTTAAGAGTGTTTTCAGGCAAGGATCCGAGAACCTTCCCTTAATGAGCCTTGTTCAGTTTTTTGCAATCATTAGCACGATGTAGAATGTGAGCTTATCAACAGCATTTGAAAAGTAGACACTGCCTGTAACACCAAGAACACAAATTACTGGCACAATAAGAAAACTGTAACTAATTTTGTAAAATTCAAAAATAGCTATGAACATAATTTTATATTAACTGCTGCGGAACAGCTCCGTTCAGTCCGTACGGGTGACCCTGAGCTTCCGGTCACTTGTCACTTTAATTCACCGCTTCACTCCCACTCTGATCTCTCTGTCCTCGGGCTATTGCATTGTTCCAATGAAGCTCAACGTAAGCTCGAGGAACAGCACCTCATCTTTCGATTGGGCACTTTACAGCCTGCCGGACTCAACATTGAGTTCAACAATTTCAGATAATTATCCCTGCCCCCATTTATCATGCAGTATGATTTTTGCCATTCCCATTTGCAACATTTTATCTTTCCTGCCTCTCACAAAAGTACAGGATGTTCTTTCTACTCCTTCCTCCCCTCCCCCCCCCCCCCCCACCTCCACCCCGTCTCTGCACCTGTTTAATATCTGTTACATCTCCAGCTTTTTCCAGTTCTGATGAAGGGTCCCAGACCTGAAACGTTAACTCTGTTCCTCTCTCCACGGATGCTGCCTGGCCTGCTGAGTATTTCCAGCATTTTCTGTTGTTATTTTAGGAAAATAAACTGTTGACTTAGTCAACCCTTGCAATCCCCATAATAAACTGTTCAATCTATTTAAAGACACAGTCAATACACAACACAAGATACATTCTTAGCCTGTTAAAATATGGCTTTATCAGACTGAATGCACTCACCATTGTTAATTTTTTATGCAACTGCATTCTAGAGTTCCTTAGAGAAAACCTCCAGGATTTCCAGCTGCATAAGGAGTGATCTCATTGAGGGGTGATCAATGAGAGGTCATCTCATTGAAACATACAACATTCTTACAGGGCTTGACTGGGTAGACGTTTCCCCTGGCTGGGGAGTCTAGAACCAGGGGTCACAATCTCAGAATAAGGGGTCGGCCATTTAGGACTGAGATGAGGAGAAATTTCTTCACTCAGAGGGTGGTGAATCTTTGGAATTCTCTGCCCCAAAGGGCTGTGGAGGCTCAGTCATTGAGTATATTCAAGACAGAGATTGCTAGATTTTTGGATATTAAGGGAATCAAGGGATATGTAGATAGTGCTGGAAAGTGGAGTTGAGGTAGAAGATCAGCCATGATCTTATTGAATGGTGGAGCAGGCTCGAGGGGCCGAATGGTCTACTCCAGCTTCTATTTCTTATGTGCTTATGTTCTTATAAAGGGAGTTTGGATAATCCAACCACCTGCAGACAAGCAGTAAAATTTAATCTGCAGCTATGTGTTATCTCAATCACCCTTTGCCTGAAAAACTGGCTTAAATTGGCTGAAACCAACTGGAAAATGGAGGAGAACCATCATGTTTGTTCTTTGCCATTTAGTGTCCCATGCAATTTTCTAGCAGCATTTCCTTCTGCCACTCAAATTTTGTCAGTCTCAGTATGAGCTCTGAATGATGTATTAATGCTCTTCATGCAACTTTCCAGTGATCCTGCCAGACTCTGCTGATTCATCTACCTACCCATATAAATAAGGTGTCTAGGATTGCTGGCTGTTGACAGCAGTGCTTTTAAGAGTCCTGCTGAAGACTACAAGGGGAATTTTGTATCCCACTAGTGGAGGGAGTGGATGTTTAAGGTGATGGATGGGGTGCCAAACAAATGGTGTGTTTTGTCCTGGATGGTTTCGAGTTTCTTGTGTGTTTTTGGAGCTGCACTCATCCAGGCAAGTGGAGAGTATTCCATCACATTCCAACAAGAGTGGCTTGTAGGTGGTTGAGAGGCTTTGGAGAGTCAGGAGGTGAGCCATTTACCACAGAATACCCAGCATCTGAGCTGCTTTAGTAGCCACAGTATTTATATGGCTGCTACAGTTGAGTTTCTGGTCAATGGTGACCCCAGGATGTTGATGGTGGGGATTTAGCGATGTTAGTACCATTTAATGTCAAGAGGAGGTGGTTAGACTCCCTCTTGCTGGAGATGGTCATTCCCTGGCACTTCTGTTGTGCGAATGCTACTTGCCACTTATCAGTCCAAGCCTGGATGTTGTCCAGGTCTTGCTGCATACGGGCATGGACTGCTTCATTATCTGAGGAACTGCAAATGGAGCTGGACACTGCGTAATCATCAGCAAACAGTTCCAATTCCGACCTTATGATGGAGGTCAAGTCATTGATGAAACAGCTGAAGATAGTTGGTGCTGGGATGCTGCCCTAAGGAACTCCTGCAGTGATGACCTGGGGCTGAGATGATTGGCTTCCAACAACCACAACCATATTCTTTTGTACTAGACACGACTCCAGCCAATGGAGAGTTTTCCCCTAATCCCAATTTACTTCACTTGACTCCTTGGTGCCACATTCTGTTGACTGCTGCCTTGATGTCAAGGGCAGTCACCCTCACATCACCTAATAAGGCCACAATAAAAGCAAACCAAGTACTGGGGTTCATTTCTAGAGGGATAGAATTGAAAAGCAGAGAAGTTATGTTAACTTTTATTGAATCTTGGTTAGACCACACTCGGAGTACTGTGAACAATTCTGGTCACTGTATTATAAAAATGGAGGTATTGGAGAAGGTATACTCAATGTAACTCAATGTCACCTCTGGAATTCAGTTATTTTGTCCTTATTTGGAATAAGGCTGTAATGAGGTCTGAAGCCGAGTGGTCATAGCAGAACCCAAACTGAGCATCAGTGAGCAGGTTATTGGTGAGTAAGTGCCGCTTGATAGCACTGTTGATGACGTCTTCCATCACTTTGCTGATGATTGAGAGTAGGCTGATAGTATGGTAACTGGTTGGGTTGGACTTGTCTTTGGAACGTAAATGCATAAAGCAAGTGATGGATGCCTTGTTTGATCAAGCAAGAATTTCATCTCCTTCCACATGGACACCCCACACCAAAATGAGAGGGTTGTACTGTTCCAGTGTGACAAGGTTGCTGGAAGTTCGAGTGATAATAGACCCATTTGGCCCTATGTGCTCCACTGCACAATACCACTACCTGCATTAAATGGAAAGAATTCCATTCCCCTGAAAGTTCAGCGCATTTTCAACCATTATCATAGGATTATGCAGGTCAGTGCTCTCTTCCCAGGCAGCTGTCACGATGGGGTAGAATTTAATCCCAGGCAAGTTTCAAGCAGGCTCGTAGCAAGCAAGTGCAAAATACACTCTCTGGCCTGAGTTTGTGGCCCAGCATATTTTAACTCCCGGGTCTTATCTGCATGAAGTCGGTCAGCTGCCCACCAAAAATGGGTGAAAAGTGGCAGCTGGCCAGTGGACGGGAGAGGAAGTTTGAGTAGCTGGAGGCCACTTTTAAGCTGGTAAGTCACGGGGAGGAGGTTCCAGAAGGGTCTCATGGGAAGGAAGGTGGGGGGGGGTCGTTCGGGGCAGGGTAGGCTGGGAATTTTCTTGGGATGCCAGGAGGAGCAGGAATATTCCTCCTGAACCCACAAAGGAAAGTTCTGCACTAACCTTGGAGGACCTCTTCTGTCTGCAGACCAGCTGCAGATCTGCTTCAGTCTGGTGGGAAGGCCATGGTAGTGTCGCTGCTTAGGCCCCAGTTAAAATGCAATCTGGGTTCTATTGACATGCTGGGTCCTGAGGTTGTGAAAGCTGTTACTTAAATGCAAGCTATTTCTTTTTTGCAATGATGCTGTTACCAATCCAGACAGTTCAAATGCTAGGATCTTGCCTCCCTTATGTCAATGTGGCCGACCCAGGAATTACAAAATGGTCCAACCATCTTTAGCGGCCTCATCAACGACCTTCCCTTTGTCATAAGGTTAGGAGTGCAGCTATTCACTGGTGATTCCAGTGTTCAGTACCATTCACAAGTCTTCTAGTAATTAAGAAGCCCATGTCAGTCTACAGCAGGACCTGGATAACACTCAGGTTTGGGCAGATAGCATTCACTCCACAGGAGTACCAGAAAACGATAATTTCCAAGAATGAAAAGCCCAACCACATCCTCCTTACCTTCAAAGGCATCACCATTGCCAAGTCCTCCGCTATCATCTTCTTGGGGGCCAACATTGACTAGAAGCGCAACTTAACTTGCCGTATCAACATCTTGTCAACAAGAGCAGGGCAAAAGCTAGGTATTCTGTATTGGATTGCAAAAATAGGCCTGTGAACCAAAGCCTGAATCCTCTAGTCTTTAAATACATCAGCCAAAGCTGTAGGGAGGGCTGTAGTACTAGAAATCATATTTAAAGGATGATTAGCTTCACTTATTAAGAAATATATGTATTAAAAATGTACATGTAGTTTTTAGGTAGCTGCAAAGCATGATGGGACACTTGACCATCATTAACCCTTTTTAACTAAGTACTGTAGAAATAGCGGACCACAGCATATTTACTAGACTCTTGGTCTCCGTCTTTACTGATTCCAAAATGTTGTTATCAGTGTTACAGAAGCAGTGTTTAATGCAGCTGGCTTTCTGAGAGATAAGAGAAACTGAATTTCATAGGGAGTCGGCCATTTCTATCTTTGCCTCAGATGCCTTATCTCCCTTTGTAATGTCTGCTCGCAACTAAAAGCTGACATTGTTTATTATAATAAGCTTTTCTCAAGAATTAAACGACCTTGCTCACAGAAGCTAGATGTCTAAGAACTAGGGCCTAGAAATTGGGTTGGGGCGCCAAAGTGACGCAAAAGTCGCCTGAGCGCAGGATTTAGCGCAGCGTTCGAGGCTTTAGCGATCATCAGATATTCAGTTTCATTGCTGTTCGAGGGACACGGGGCGCGGTTCGAGGCGCTCCGCATCCCTCTTAGGGTGCTGAAACTGAATATCGCAGCACAACGTGCCACAGTGCCACACGCTGCGGCACGGCATGCTGCGGTACTACAGGCCTTCCTCCCACTGTTAAGGGGGAGGTGCCTGCAACAGCGCGATCCCCGCTCGCGAGTGCCGGCAAATGAGCCCGGCACCAAGGAGAAGTGCCGGGCTCTTGGGAAACAGCCGGCAATGCCGCGGGGGGGGCTGTTTAGGAGGTCGGGGACGGAGGTGCTGGCAGGCGGCCGCCAAAAAGGCGGCCGCCCCGCACCTCCACTTTAACTTGCGCCGCTGCCGGCACAGTAAGGCCCCGTGAACCGGGCGTGGGTAGCGAGCGGCGCAACTGCACCGTTCGCTGCCAAATATCGTGAACGGGGCACGAATGGGGCGCTGCGCACACCAATGACGTCATCGGTGGTGGCGCAGCGCAAATGCCTAACGCCACCATTATCGCCCCAACTGAATATCGCGGGAGACGCAGCCAGTGGCGCTACAGCCACTGACTGCCTGTTTAGGCGCTAACAGGTGGCGCTACTCACCCAATTTCTCCCCCTAGGTGTTATGCTTAATGTCAAAGAACACTTCAGGATGGCTCCCGACATTGAGTGACTAATCACCCAACCAATAAGAGAGTAACTGTAGTGACGTTGTTGTTAAGTCTGTGTGTCCCAGTTATGCTTATTATAAATCACTGGACACAGACCACAAGAATAACTTTTAACAGGTCTTTACTATTCGGAGGTCAGGGCTGAACTGCCCAGCAATTCCCTACACAACGTTTATATACCGGTGCGGTCACCACCGGTATTACAGTATACAGCAGCCAAGAGAAAGTAGTACATCTCTTAAGGTAGTTCTCTTAAGGTGGAACAGGATACATACAACACAATCCTCCCTTTTTAGCTTAACAGTTATATCCCCATTTAACATAACATAATAACATATAGATATATATATATATACAACTTCATGCAAAACAGTTCAAAGATTCAGTCTCTGAGGAGGCCTCCTGATTCGAGTTGGATAATGCCTTTCAGGGGTCTCTGATTCTCGTTGCTGGGGTGACTCATCCAGTTGATCTCTTATGGATTGGACATCATCATCAGGTACATTCACTTCTGAGGTAGATGCTCCAGGTTCCCTAACTTCTTCCACGGTTGTCTCTGCCGTAACCCTGGGTTCGACCCTTGTTCTCGATTCTACCAGTTGGTCAGCATGACGCCGTATTACATTTTCACCAATATCTACCGTGTACATCAGGGGTCCTTGTCTGGCCCGAATTGTTCCAGATTGCCATTTCTCATTTTTATAGTCCCGGGCTAACACTGGTTGTCCTATTTCGAAACTCCGAGTGGTCTTGTTATTTATATGCTGGAACTGTTTGTTTTCAACTTCCCTCCGCACATTTGGTTTTAACAAGTCCAACCTGGACCGCAACCTCCTGTTATAGAACATCATGGCAGGACTTTGGTTTGTCACTGCATGAGTGGCGTTTCGATATGCCAGTAGGAATTTGTCCACCTTGTGTTGTAGTGGAATCTGATCTTCGCTCATGGCCTTTATTGCTTTTTTGAACGTTTGTACAAATCTCTCGGCCAACCCGATTGTAGCCGGATGATATGGGGCAGAGGTATAATGTTTCACCCCATTCTTCTTCATGAATTTCTGGAATTCTTCTGACACGAACTGCGGTCCGTTGTCTGAACATATTTGTTCTGGCAATCCATTTCTTGCAAATATCGTTCTTAGCACCACGATCGTCTTTTCCGAGGTAGTGGTAGTCATCTTAATCACTTCTGGCCATTTTGAATGTGCGTCCACCGCAATTAAAAACATGGAGTCCATGAATGGACCAGCAAAGTCAATATGTACACGTTGCCATGGGGTTGAAGGCCATTCCCATGGATGCAGCGGTGCAATCGGAGGTGCATTTTGCACTTTTTGGCACCCTGAGCAGCGTTTCGTCAGATCCTCTATCTGTTGGTCGATACCCGGCCACCACACATAAGCCCTAGCAAGGCTTTTCATCTTGACTCCCCCCAGATGACCTTCATGCAGTTCCTTTAGAACTCTCTCTCTTAACTTAGGAGGAATAATCACCCTTGTTCCATACATCAATGTTCCTTGACAGACGGACAGCTGGTCTCGTCTTGCTGAGAATGCCGGTAACAGTGGATCACCATGTGCTGGCCATCCCTTCACTCTCACTTCGTAGACCCGGGACAGTGTCGGGTCGTTCCTGGTTTCTCTTTCAATACTTGCATTGCTGACTGGTAAACATTCGATGATGGTCGAGTGAAATAACTCAACAGGGTCAGCCGTCGGTGCCTCCTCCTCTGTAGGTAGTGGCAGGCGCGACAGCCCATCAGCATTACCATGCTGCTTTGTACCTTTGAATTCGATCTGATATTGATGTGCCCCTAGGAAAAGGGACCATCTCTGGAGTCTCTGTGCTGTCATCACCGAAACACCCTTCTTAGGGTTAATAATGGATACCAACGGCTGGTGGTCTGTCAGAAGCGTAAACTTTTGGCCCTGCAGGTAATGATTAAACTTCTTTACTCCCCACACAAGGCTGAGAGCCTCCCTATCTATCTGAGCATAGTTGCGCTCAGCGGAGGTCAATGATCTGGATGCGAACGCAACTGGCCTCTCCAGGCCATTTGGCAACTTGTGTGAGAGTACTGCCCCAATACCATATGGAGAAGCATCACAAGCCAAACGAATAGGCAGCGTTGGGTTGAAGTGAGCCAACACTTCCTCTGAGGTGATCAATGCCTTGCTTTTGCGAAAGGCCCTCTTACAGTCCTCGCTCCACTTCCATGGTACTCCCTTCTGCAAAAGAGCGTTCAGCGGGTGCAGCACCGTGGATAAATTTGGCAGAAACTTATGGTAATAGTTAATCAACCCTAGGAACGACCTCAACTGGGATACGTTATCCGGAGCGGGAGCCTTCACAACAGCTTCGATCTTGTCAGGAGACTTATGAAGCCCCTCCTGGTCAATTACATGACCACAGTACGAGATCCGCTTCTGAAAGAACTCACATTTCTGGCGATTAACTCGAAGTCCATATTCTTTCAATCTGGTGAGCACCAGTTCCAAATTTGCAAGGTGTTCCTCGTCATCATCTCCTGTAATCAGAATATCGTCCAGGTAACATTGTGTGCCTGGAATTCCCTGTAATACCTGCTCCATGGCCCTCTGCCAAATTGCTGGAGCCGGTGCCACTCCAAAAACCAGTCTATTATACCGGTACAGGCCTCTATGCGTGTTGATCGTGAGATACTGGCGTGACTCTTCCTCATCTTCCATCTGTAAGTACGTCTGCACCAGGTCTATCTTGGTGAAGTGTTTCCCGCCCGACAATGAAGCGAAGATATCCTCAATCCGCGGAAGCGGACACTGCACTGTGTGAAGCACCGTATTAACAGTGATCTTGAAATCTCCACAGATGCGAACCTTCCCCGGTTCCCCCGGCTTGTTGCTCGATGAACGCTTCATGACGGGAACAATGGGCATGGCCCACTCACTCCAGTCTACCTTAGACAGTACTCCTGAATGTTCTAGCCCTTCCAGCTCAGCTTCCACAGCAGGTCGTATCGCATAAGGTCTGGCTTTGAAAAATTTCGGGTTTGCATGTTCTTCAACCTTGATGTTTGCCGTAATTCCTCTCAGTGTTCCCAGTCCCTGTTGGAACACCTCTTTAGCATCATCCAATATTCTGGACAATCGTTTTGGTTTGACATCTTTTTTACCGGAATCTACCGTTAGTGCTTTTAAGGAATGCCAGTCCATATTTATTTTCCTAATCCACTCCCGTCCCAGTAGTGGTGGACCTCCCTCAGGTAGCACATATAAGTCCATTCCTCGGCTTTCTTTGCCCTTGTGGACCACCTTTACCTCTATCTTCCCGATGGGGTATACTCTTTGCCCCGTGTATGTTTTCAATACAATCTCCGTATCCCGTAGGGGAATATGTGGGAATAACCTTTTGTAATCTTGCTTATTCATGACCGTCAATGCCGATCCAGTGTCCAATTCCATCTTCACTTGGACTCCTGCTATCTGAAGTGTGACCCAGAATGTTTGGAGGTCTGCTTCCTTACCAACATTGTGTACTCTTAGACTACCCAGTTCATTACTGCTGGAGTCTGAATTTGACTTCAGTTCATTCGAACTGTTCTCTGTCACCTTGTGTACCTTTCTGTACTTTTCCTGCAGTGACTTTTTGTTGCTGGTCTTCTTTCCTGACCGGCATACTTTAGCTATGTGACCAAGCCTGCCACATTTTCTGCATTCCTGATTTTTGAACCAGCACTGGTTCTGATCGTGCGTTGTCTTTCCACAACGATAACATTTTACTGTACCCAAGACCATTTGATCGGTGCTGAGTTCCGGTGACCGTAGCTGTATTTCCGCAGTGCCTCTCGCTGCGGCTTTGTGCGATGCTGCAATAGTGACAGCTTTATCAAGCGTAAGATCATTCTCCTCAAGCAGTCGCTTTTGTGTTCCTTCTTTTAACAATCCACACACAAATTTATCTCTCAGTGCATCTGCTAGTCCTGTTCCAAACTGACAGTACTTTGATAGCTTACGCAGTTCCATTAAAAATTCAGCGTTGCTTTTGTCTTTCAGCTGCGTTCTTCTGTAAAATTTAAATCGTTCCGCTATCATCAGCGGCGTGGGGTTTAAATGATTTTTCAGGACAGTAACAATATTCGCGAAAGTCTGATCCGCCAGTTTATCTGGTGATAGAAGGTGCTTCAATAGCCCATATGTCTTCGCACCCATTGAGCTTAATAAGGTTAGTGCTTTCTCATCATCTGGTACCTTATTTGCTTTACAATAAACTTCCATGCATTCTACATACGTGGTCCAATCTTCGATATTGCTATCAAAGGTATTAATGTTCCCATGTTTAGGCATCCTTGCAAGTTTTTTAATTTTTCTTTTTCTCAAAATGGCGGCTTCCCGCGCTTGTCTTCTTCCCCCGCCTACTAAAATGGCGGCTTCCCGCGCTTGGCGGTCTTTCCCGCGCTCGTCTTCTTCCCCCGCCGACTACAATGGCGGCTTCCCGCGTTTGCCTTCTTCCCCCGCAGGCTGCAATGGCGATTGCCGTGCTGCTGCCTTTCTCGCCTCCCCAGCGGTTCTCAATTCCCCGACGCTGCTTTTACTCCCCCGCGGTTCCCGTGGGCATTCACGCTTCCCCTGCTGTTGCGCCTCTCAGCCCCGCATGCAGGCCGGTCCTTTACACCGGCTGCGTTTGAGTTCTCCGCAGCTCTCGTGCCTTAAGCTGCCCCAGTCGCTGCGCCTCTCGGCCTCGATTGCAGCCCGGCCCTTTTTACCGGCCGTGGTCGAGTTCTCCGCCCTTTTTCCTCCATTTTCCCTCCCCACTCCACAGTCAACGCGGCCGACTTTCTGCTCGTGTCGCTGATCGGCTTACCCACCATCGTGGTAGAAGGGATGATCACTGCCTGTCGCTGATGGAGGGCTTCGTGGTCAGAATTTTTCTTTTTAACCCGGGTTCTCGATGCCTCCCGTGTGATGGTGCTCAGCAGGATGATGAGGGCGGATGCCTCTTCTCGACGCCCGTTCTGAGGACGAAGCTGCCTTGGATGTAAAACTGCCGCAGGGTAAGATCGGACTCGTCGCCACTGTTAAGTCTGTGTGTCCCAGTTATGCTTATTATAAATCACTGGACACAGACCACAAGAATAACTTTTAACAGGTCTTTACTATTCGGAGGTCAGGGCTGAACTGCCCAGCAAATCCCTACACAACGTTTATATACCGGTGTGGTCACCACCGGTATTACAGTATACAGCAGCCAAGAGAAAGTAGTACATCTCTTAAGGTAGTTCTCTTAAGGTGGAACAGGTTACATACACCACAGTTGTCTGTATGTGTACACCCACTTTTGTAACCAGTGGGCGTTGCTTATTGAAAGGTATATTAATGCTTGCATGCTGTATTTCCTTAGAGAGCCAGGTGTGAGCCTGAGGAGGCCCTCCTCTCCATTGTGCACAAGGCCTTCCAGCCATTTTCTAATAAACTTTAACTTTGTCAGCAGTTCCGTCTCTCCATCTGGCTTTACTCCAAAATTCGAATCTAACGCTCTGTAATGAGTGGTTCACCCTCTAGCCTCCCCAATCCTCTGCACCATCTACAAAGCTCAAGTCAGGAGGGTGATGGCATACTCAGAACTTGCTTACATGAGTGCAGCCAAAACATTGTAGAGCTCGATCCCATCCAGGACAGAGCAGTCTGCCTGATTGGCAGCCGTCACCAGATTCAATATCCATCCCTTCTACATTCGTGCACTGTGGCTGCAGTATGTGCTATCTGTAGGATGCACTGCAGTAACTCACCAATGTTACTTTATCAGCACCTCCCAGCCCTAACACAGAAAACAAGAGCAGCAATGTCATAGTAAAACCAATTTGACTTCATCATTGCTAAGTAAAAATCATGGAATTCCCTACCGAACGCCATTGTGGAACTACCATCACCACAAGGACTATAGTGGTTCAAGGAGGTCCACCACAAACTTCTTCGGGCAAAGCGATATGGGCAATAAAGGCAATCTGACCAGGATTGCCCACATCCCAAGAATGAAGATTGAAAGATGCTCTTCCCACACCACCTGACTTTGAGTTTACACAAATGACTTGCACCTGAATAATTCTTAAAGGATAGAAATGTCTTTGAGTTTCCCTGCTCCACACCATAACATGCAAAATACAAATTCTAACCTTCATTGAGAGTAATAACGACTACATCAAAAGGTGGATAATTCACTTATTCAATATTTTATTAAAACAGCAAATCATTTGTTGCAGTGATTGATTTGTTATCACTCAGGTCTGCTCACTGCCTCCAGGACTTTTTATGCAAAATTGCAATAGTCAGGCAGCAATTTGCATTTTACATAGTGAATGTTCAAATTTACAGGATATTCTGTCGGTATTGCATCAAATCACTGGCCCTATTTATTGGTTAGTACATTTCAGATGATGTACTGATTCTGGATAGTGCAATATCTTGTTTCCATAAGCCATAACACAAATGACAACTTTGTGATAATTACTTTCTGAAGAGCAGGTCTGCTAAATATAGAATTCTGTTAAATCAGTGTCCACTAAGTCTCTGTTACACAATTTATATGTGTAAATTTGATTTTGATTAGCTGTCCCAAAAATCTAGATCAGTAAATAATAAGCCTGGAATTTATATCATTAGTTTTAAATATGATTTTAAATATCTGGGAAGCCTGATGACTACCCTGAGGTGATAGCAATTTAGACATAAGGAACATGTAACTTGAAAGTAAAAGAATAAATCTATTTTACATCAACAGTATATAAAAACTAACCATAGTCCAGTTTCTAAGTATAAAAGAAACTCAGAGGTAAAATATAATTACTGAAAAAATATAATGGGAATGAATTTCTTTGGGTTTCTCCCACTTCGCTGCTGTAACTTTGGCAGATGTTCAACAGAAGCCCCCCTTAAATAGGTTTTCCATGAAACATCCACTGAAGTTACGGTGCTGGAACGGGAGAAACCCTAAGGACATTAATCCCAATAAAGTCATAATGAAGATATTATTCTAATGTTATTTGTATTTGGAATGTTTGAAACCAACAACCTTTGCAACTCTGGAATTAGCATTTCAGAGAAAGTTCAACCTAGCAATTTGTTTGCGCCAGCCTGCAATCCCGGCACCTGAATGGGTAGGCCCAAGGCACACCTGATATTGGGCCTCAGGTCTCATTTAAATTAGACCGGCAAGCTGTGGAGATATGTTGGGTATTCCCAGGCAGTTGGCAGTGAAGAGATTTCAATTTATTCTTGTGTTGCATTGGTGTTATACTGCTAGCCTTCTACTGAATATTAAAATGAGCTGACATCCCAAATTCTGCCACGGTCAGTGGCACAAACCATTGACAATTGTAAGTGCTGCCCTGCCAACATTCAGGAGCACAAACCACAAAGTGGATTTTTTGAGCCTGGTACTTTTTAACTAGCAGGGACAGATGAACATTAAGAGATTTCATCCATGACAAGAAGAACTTTAAATATGAAGGTAATTGCAATGCCTTCCCTATTTTATCTTGATGGCACATTTCCTGCCCACTTTCATTTCTCCTCGCCTTAGATCTTTCAACAATATGTAAGGTGTTTGGTTTCCTCGTCCTTACAAGGGTTCTTTGATTCTGGGTTTTACAGGAACAGAATGGTAGATGACACAAAGGTTTAGGTTCAACCCAAAACTGTTAGTTTATTAAAACCAACAAAACACAGACAATACCCTGTTGAGATTTGGCTGAAACTTACAATCACCCATACGGTTGGTCGTTACTGTTATGGATTGTAGGCCTGGATCGGAGATGCCCTGTCCCCGTCCTCCTTTATCTGACTGCAGCTGCCTACACAGTGCAAACCTCTTATAGAGTCAACTGATACTTACAATCAGCCGTCCGGCTGGTCGTGGCCGATGTTGGTTGCAGGCTGGGAGCTGGAGATGACCGTCTTCCCTTCCATCTTACATGTGGCAGTTGCTGTAGTCAGAGCTAGCTTCCGAGAGAGAGAGAGCTGTGGTGTGGTTCCTTCTTACAGCTTTTCTGTCACGCCTTTTTGAGTCTGGGACTTCCCCCAACACTTGTTTGCCAATACACACCTAGTAATCCAAACCACAGGATATGTACAGGGCTGAGGGATGGAAGATAATTCCTTAACTTGTCTCCACCCCCCCGCCCCCCTTGATATGTATTTCATGTGATTTAGTCTTACTGCTGATGTGTTTTGCCCAAGGTTAATGTGTTTTCCATTGAGGCCAGGAAGTCCATTGTTCCAGCGAAACTGGTATCGTTGTCTTATCCATTGAAGATCCATCGAAACCCATTAAAACACAAAGTCTCATTGTCCAAAGTTAAATCAGCTATTCTCTGTTAAATCACCTATTGAGATGCTCATTGTCCAAAGTAAATGTATTTTCCAAAGTTAAAATAACACTCACAGGTGTGTCTGTGCTTCTAGGTTTAACTGTATCATGCCCTTACCACTGGGCCAAACAGGCTTCCAGCATTTTGCTATTAACATAGAAACATAGAAGATAGGAGCAGGAGTAGGCCATTCAGCCCCTCGAGCCTGCTCTGCCATTTAATGAGGTCATGGCTGATCAACCAAATTCAGTACCCTGTCCCTGCTTTCTCCCCATATCCCTTGATCCCTTTAACCTTAAGAAATATATCTAACTCCTTCTTGAATATATTTAATGAATTGGCCTCAACTGCCTTCTGTGGTAGAGAATTCCACAGGTTCCAAAGGTTCACCACTCTCTGGTGAAGAAATTCCTCCTCATCTCTGTCCTAAATGGCTTACCCCTTATCCTTAGACTGTGACGCCTGGTTCTGGACTCCCCTGCCATCGGGAACATCCTTCCTGCATCTAGTCTGTCTAGTCCTGTTAGAATTTTATAAGTTTCAATGAGATCCCCTCTCATTCTTCTAAACTCTAGTGAATATAAGCCTAATCGACCCAATCTCTCTTCGTACATCATTCCTGCCATCCCAGGTATCAGTCTAGTGAATCTTTGCTGCACTCCCTCCATGGCAAGAACATCCTTCCTCAGGTAAGGTGACCAAAACTGCACACATTACTCACGGTGTGGTCTCACCAAGGCCCTGTACAACTGCAGCAAGACATCCTTGCTCCTGTACTCGAATCCTCTCGCCATGAAGGACAACATACCATTTGCCTTCTTAACCACCTGCTGCACCTGCATGCTTACCTTCAGTGACTGGTGCACAAGGACACCCAGGTCTCGTTGCACTTACCCTTTTCCCAATCTATTGCCAGTCAGATAATAATCTGCCTTCCTGTTTTTGCCACCAAAGTGGATAACCTCGCATTTATCCACATTATGCTGCATCTGCCCAATCACCCAACCTGTCCAAATCATACTGGAATTTCGCTCACGCCCACCCAGCTTTGTGTCGTCTGCCAACTTGGAGATATTACATCTAGTTCTCTCGTCTAGATCATTAATATATATTGTGAATAGCTGGGGTCCTAGCACCGATCCCTGCGGTACCCAACTAGTCACTGCCTGCCACTCGGAAAAAGACCCGTTTATTCCAACTCTTTGCTTCCTGTCTACCAGCCAGTTCTCTATCCAAGTCAGTACCTTACCCCCAATTCCATGTGCTTTAACTTTGCACGCTAATCTCTTATGCAGGACCTTATCGAAAGCCTTCTGAAAGTCAAAATACACCACATCCACTGGTTCTCCCTTATCTATTCTACGAGTTACATCCTCAAAAAATTCCAGTAGATTAGTCAAGCATGATTTACCTTTTGTAAATCCATGTTGACTTTGTCCGATCCTGTCACTGTTTTCCAAGTGCTCTGCTATTACATCTTTTATAATGGACTCTAGCATTTTCCCCACTACCGATGTCAGGCTTACTGGACTATAATTCCCCGTTTTCTCTCTACCACCTTTTTTAAATAGTGGGGTTACATTAGCTACCCTCCAATCCATGGGAACTGTTGCAGAGTCCATAGAATTTTGGAAGATGGCCAGCAATGCATCTACTATTTCTCGGGCCACTTCCTTAAGTACCCTAGGATGTAGATTATCAGGCCCTGGGGATTTATCGGCCTTCAATCCCGTCAATTTCCCTAACACCATTTCCCTACAAACACTGATTTCATTCAGTTCCTCCCTCTCATTAGACCCTATGTTCCCCGACATCTCTGGGAGTTTATTTGTGTTCTCCTTTGTGGAGACAGAACCAAAGTATGTATTTAATTGGTCTGCCATTTCTTTGTACAGAGGTTTTTAAAAAATCTACATTCCCCCCTTTAATGTCTCTTTATAAACTAGAGACATTGGGCCAGAAATTGGTGAACGGGGCTTGCCGCGCGTGCAAGCCCCATATATGCACTTACCCCGCGCTACTGCCGATCAGCTCGAAGGACGCCTGGACTTGGTGTTTGAAAAAGAAGAATCCCGGGCAGCGTATGACGTCACGCCGCCCAAGAGTGCAGCCAGCGCGAAGCCAGGAGCGTGCAGTGTAAGTGAGACACGCCCCTTGAGGTCTCAGTTTCACTGGACACGCGCCCAATGTTTCTGTCAAGCTGCTAAGCATTTTTACATGCAAAGCAGCAGTTTAAATAGGTTTTTGGAAGTTTTTTGAAGATTTTGGTAACTTTTATAAACTTTTTAAAATGTTTACATTATTTTGAGTAATCTGAAGTAGTTTTAAAGAGAATTAAAGCAATTTAAAGACTTTTAAAAGCCCTAAAAGAATTTTTTAAATTCCATTTATTTATTTAGCAATGTCGTCGTCATACGTGTCTTCACACTGTTCCCTTTGGGGAACTGTATGAAGTGCTGGAAGGATTTATGGCCGTGATTAATGCTCATTCCGTGACCGTAACCATCTTTGAACCAGCCATTAGGGCGGTTAGTCCTATGGCGGGAGGGTTTTACGGGCTCCCACAAGCTATACAAGGAGGTGGGGGCCACCCACACCCACGGACGCAAATATCCCACTGGATGTCAACCCAGAATTTAGAGCCGGAGCTCCGACTCCACTTGCCGGGACTGTCTGGAGCGGGGTTCGAAACCCTACCCTGATCTGGCCCAGCGGCGGGGATCCTACCGCTATGACAAAGGCCCAATCCGATTAGCAACGTGAAATGGCAGCATAGGGCTCCAGTCACGGGGAGGGAAAAGGCGCAGGAAACGTATGGGTGTCACCTTCTGTGCGGAGTGGGCCTTTTGCGTAGCAGTAAGCATCCCCGCCATAGGACTAACCACCCTAATGGCTGGTTCAAAGATGGTTACGGTCACGGAATGAGCGTTAATCACGGCCATAAATCCTTCCTCCACTTCATACAGTTCCCCAAAGGGAACAGTGTGAGGATACGTATGATGATGACCTCTTGCGCAATGCACCTCCTTGGACCCTCAGTCGCAGATGCGAGGGGGCAAGTCGTGCAATTGTTAAATTTTTCATTTTATTGACATGTAAAATGTTGGCCCAGTAATTCCCTTCCAAATGCGCGAGTACGGTCGGGGTACTTACGCATCTGGCCGGATGAAATGCCGGTTTTCAGCATGCACAGTGCATGTGGGGAAAACCGGCATTTCCTGTCCTCTGAACGAAGGGGTTCAGAGGCAGAACGCATGCGACTGCACAGGCAGCGTGTGCGCAGTATAATTCGCCGCTTTCATTAATGCTTTCAGTGAGGTCAAGTCATTACAACTTACACATGAAAAAAGCATGGGTACAGTTGCTCCAGAGGCTGCGGAGGAAGATATTTATTATCGTGGAGCTTCTGAAAGTATGTATGTCTGTATATATTCCTTTGCGTGTTATGTATATATTCCTTTACTTATGTGTATGAATGAATTATTTAATTATGACTTTCAGAGAAAGTAACTTATTGGAAAATCATAATTAAAAACATACATTCATACACATTAGTAAAGGAATATAAAACATACATACATATACGTAAAGGAATATATGTGGACATACATACATAACTCATTCTCACATTCCATTCACACAGCCACAATTGCTCCTTCTACCTACCGTTCTGAAAACCCTTTAAAAAAAAAAAATTTAAACTTTAAAACTTACTTAAAATTTCTTAAAATAACTTCCCTCCCTTTCCCAAACAAAAATATTGCATTTCAGAAGCTCCACGATAAAATATATCTTCCTCCGCAGCCAATGAACAACTTTACACTTGCTTTTTTCAAGTGTAACTTCTAAGGACTTACCCTCACTGAATCCATCATTGAAATCCACAAAGTTCACTGCGCAAGCGCTGCCTGTGCAGTCGCACGCGCTGTGAATAGACCTCGGGTCTGGAAATGCCGGCGTTCCCTGCATGCGCTGTTCCTGCTGAACGCCGGCATTTCCAACGGCCAGATGCGTGAGTACCCCGACCGTATTCACGCTTCTGGCCGCGAATTTCTGGCCCATTACTCTTGACGAATTCTACTTCTTCCTTGCCTTTGGGTGCATTGCCAGTCTCAACCAAATCTTTACATTTCACTTTTATTACATACATACATACATTCGGTTCAAACAATCTTAACCTCCCGTTGCAATTTTTTAAAGTTTCACCCTTCTTGCCTTCCTTTTTAATTTACAAGATTAATAGATACAACATAATACACAATTGTACAATTACCAACACATGCGACGCGATTCGAATCCAAGGAGGGATCTCAATGTTGAGTGCCACATCCCACCATGGAGGGGTAATCACCTCTTCGATTTCCTCCCTTTCTTTCTCATTCTTTTGCTGTAACACGTAATAATGTTTTTGGGACAACTCTAGGTACTTTAATAGCTTAACCAAATGTTCGGGTAATGGCGGGATATCATATCCAAAACACGATATGTATTCTTGGAGGTTGGGTAAAGTACCGTTACCTGTGATCCCGATGTGTTTGTGGTCTGAGATGGGGATTATCCTTTCTTGTGCTACTTGTGTCTCTACCTGGGGCTTGAAGCAAAAGGTGGAATCTTGAACTGGACACCAGGGGCTCGATTTTGTCAATGGGGAGCTTTTGGAGGCGGGGCTCCCACTTTTTGGGTTGTAGTCCCAGCTCCATCGACTTGTGGCCAACCCACACTATTTTCCCTTGATTGACCTTGTTAAGGCCACCCAGTGGGCTCAGCAGGCCAATTAAGGGACACCTGGTTACTGGTGACATCAGCGATTGATATTTCATCTGTCGAGAGCTTTTGACAGATGAAAAATCAGCGTTTGACAGCTCTGTGAAGCTGTCAAACACTGACAATCTGCCTTCTAACTTGAGCCCTTCTACTCAGACTCAGTTAGACAGCTCTCCAGACCAGAAAGCAGAGGCTGCAGCTTTTGACAGTTCAGCGGCCATTCTGTTTTCTGTGCCGGTGAGCTGAGGGACTCCCGAGAACTGAAGGAAGGAAGCCTGCAGGAGAAAGTAAAGGTAAGTAAAACTTATTAAAACACTTTACACTTACCTCACACACTTACCTGTGCACACATGCACCCATCACTCACCTGCACTACGGACATCTCGACCCCTCCAACCCCTGCAGACCGATGGTCCGCCTTGCTAACTTGGTGTTGTTCGGAGCCATTGGACAGCCCACACTTCATGACTAAAAATAGGGATTAGGCAAAAAACTGCCTGTTAACTACCTGTTAACAGGCAGTTAATTGGCACTAATCCCCTTCCCGCCTTGGGGAGGCGGCTCCCAGCACAGGTCGGGTACCTGCCTCCTGGGACATTGGCACAGAGGCGGGTTGGGGGCAGGATGGGTTCCTGCCCCCCAATTCTGCAATTTTCCCACCACTCCCGCCTCCAAACCCGCCTCCTCGGGGCTTGGAAAATCGAGCCCCAGGTGTCCCTGTGTATTCTGTACTGACTTTCGCTAGTGGTTACACAGTAGGTTCCATTACCCTTGTACGCAACCTGGGGCGGGACATGGCTGTCAGCCATTACTTCCATGATACAGCTGATAGGCTGCCCGTCTCCATATTCAAACCTACATACCAGCCGATCGAAAGGATTCAAATGGTAGGGACACAATACCACATGTGTACCTCCTCCCTAACAACCCTCCAGACTAGTGCCGGTTATCGAGTTCCCCAACTTCACCACATACTGAGGGGTTTTATAATGCTTCACATGTACCCCGTTTTGAATGACAACAATGTTTTCTACCCAGTGCCTGATCCATCACCGGCATCCTCAGAAATATCCCCATTACCGTTTGTTTATTCTGACCACAGTTGACAGCCTCTGAAGCCGAGAATCGCTTTGCCCCTTTAAGCGAGTCTATTATCCCATTTGTGAGTTCAATATTTATACCCTTTCCCAGTGGTATTTCCTTTAAGGTTTTCTGCTGATGTAAGCTAATTATCTCGAGTCATTTTTCTGCTGACCCCTGCAGTTCTTATAGTCACCTCAGCTGGTAGCACTACAGAATTATGTCCCTTCTCTAGGTGTTCTAAATTTATCATAAAAAATGGTGTAACAGCAGGTGCGCTTTACTTGGTATCATTTTTATGAAGGCAGATGTTTGTTACTTTTATGTGCTTCTTTACGAGATGTAAATTAGAACACCTTGTACTGGGTAACTATTGTCTTGTTCTCAAAGGTTCAGACTTCAGGAGCCTTTAACCTTCGGTTTCAATAAGGTTTATGATTCAGTGTCAATAACTCATCTTATCTCAACAGCCAGAATGCGATCACAGCTTCTCCATCGTGAGGTTTCTGGATTTCCAGACCCAGTTTGTCATGTTTTAATAAGGCCAGAATTCTTTCATAGAATGGTGTCTTTTTCTGAATAGATTATGGGCTAAAAATTGAGTAGAGCCCCAATTGAGCTGCTAACTTCGCCAGAGCACTAAACCCGGAAAAATTAGTGCCCCCGCGCCGGAAATTGAGTGGTTGCGCCCTAAGAGGGAAGCGGGGCACTACTGGAAGTGCCCCGCCTCCCTCTTGGGGCTCTGCAAGTGAATATCGTGGCATTACGTGCCACGTCGCGCTGCGGTATTGCAGGCCTTCCTCCCCTTCTAAAGGGGAGGGGCCTTGTGCAGCACCCCCGGGGATTGGGAGTGCAGGCAAAAGAGCCCGGCACCCAAGAGAAGTGCCGGGCTCTTGGAGCGCAGCTGGCACTCTGCGGCGGGGAGGGGGGGTTAGGAGGCCGGGGACAGGAGCGCAGGGAGGTGCTGGCAGGCGGCCAGCAACAAAAATGGCCACCCCGCACCTCACCTTTAAATTGTGCCTCCCTGGCCGCAGGTACACCCCCCTGACCCTGTCGGACATAGCGTCCAGCGGTAAATCAGGGGGCGCTCCCAAAGATCGTGGCCGGGGCGTGAGCAGGGTGCTATGCACACCAATGATGTCATCGCCAGCGGTGCAGCGCAGCGCTACCGGTTAGCGCCACCACTAACCTCCAGCTGAATTTGGCGGGAGGCGTGGGCAGTGCCGCACCTGGGCACTAGTTGGTTTGCGCCCCACTTAGCGCCCTCTTATGGCGCTAACGGGTGGCGCAACCAACTGAATTTTTCCCCCTATATGGCTTATTCATTCACACTTTCACCCGTGCCCTCTTAGTCAAGATATTTACCTTTGGGCAGGACACCGACACTTCCCCAATCTTGTCCCCGGTTCACCTTGAATACTTTGTCGAGTTCGACCTTAGCCAATTCCTATCGTGGGAGTATGTAATTGTACCATTATTACCCCGTGTCGACCCCCACTGAGTTACGGTGGGGCCAGTTCCTCCCATACACCTGTATGTAAAGAATGTCTCGGTGTCTCCCTGATCTCCCCACCCTGCTTTAATCAGGATCATCCACACGCTCATCCGCAGCGTCCACCTCATCTCGCATCCTTGATTCGATTCGCTTCCATAAAAACAAAACAAAAGAATAACACTGCTCTGTGAGGGGTCTCCCCTTTACAGGTCACGCTTAAATGATACACTTATTTACACTTTGGTTCAATCACTGCTTTCGTTTTTTCTTGTCCCAATGTTTGGGTTTCTTGAGGCCCGGGGGTGGAGTAGGAGGACGTGTCCAGAGTACCCTGGGTCTCGGCACCTGACTACTTCATCTCACCGCTCCGCCCTCTGAGTCATTCTCATCATCCCACAGCATGGGAGAAAGGCTCACATTGATCAAACTCATTACGGTTCCTTGGGCCTTGGCCCGTTTTGTGCTTCCCTCGCCGAAGTCGTACAGCTTGCTCTGGTTGATGTGAAACCATTTTATTAACCTCGGCAGCTGGATCGCATAGACCATAGGACTTGCCTTATCCACGATATTATAGGGTCCTTTAAATAATGGCTCGAATGCCCCTACTCTGTCAAAATCCTAACCATTACCTGGTCCCCTACCTTCCACTCCTGTGTTACCCGTGCTTCCAACAGCATTTTATTCTGTTGGTGCTGCCTTCCCATATTGTTAGCTGCCTCCCAACGTAACTCCCTTAGAGTCTCCTTCTTCTTCATCTTAGGCAGTCCCTCGGAACCGAGGATGACTTGCTTCCACATTAAAAATGAGTTCTCAGGTGACTGATGAGTCCAATGCGGGACCTACAGTCTCTGTCACAGGTGGGGCAGACGGTGGTTGAAGGGCCGGGAGCGTGGGGTGCTTGGGTTGATGTGTGCTCCTTGCGCTTGGCTTCCGCTTGCTCCCGCGAAGAGACTCGAGGTGTTCGGCACCTTCTCGGATGCTTCTTCTCCACTTTGTGCTGTCTTGGGCCAGGGATTCCCAGGTGTCGGTGGGGGTGCAACACTTTTTCAAGGAGGCATTGAGGGTGTCCTTGAAGTGTTTCCTCTGCCCACCTGTGGCTCTCTTGCCGTGCCGGAGCTCCGAGTAGAGCACTTGTTTTGAGAGTCTCGTATCAGGCATGCGGACAATGTGACCCGTCCATCGGAGCTGATCGAGCGTGGTCAAACCTTCGATGCAGGGGATGTTGGCCTGAGCAAGAACACTGATGTTGGTGCGCCTATCCTGCCAATGGATTTGTAGGATCTTGCGGAGGCAGCATTGGTGGTACCTCTCCAGTGATTTGAGGTGCCTGCTGTACATGGTCCATGTCTCGGAGGCATACAGCAGGGCGGGTATCACTGCTGCTTTGTAGACCATGAGCTTATTGCCGGGTTTGAGGTCCTGGTCTTCAAACACTCTCTTCCTCAGGCGACCGAAGGCTGCACTGGCACCCTGAAGGCGGTGTTGGACTTCGTCATCGACATCTGCCCTTGTTGACAGTAGGCTCCCGAGATATGGAAAGTGGTTCATGTTGTCCAAGGCCTTGTTGTGGATTTTGATAGTCGGGGGGCAGTACTGTGTGGTGGGGGTAGGTTGGTAGAGGACCTTTGTCTTATGGATGTTTAGTGTAAGGCCTATGCTCTTGTATGCTTCGATGAAGGTGTTGATGATGGTTTGGAGATCGACCTCCGAGTGAGCGCAGACGCAAGCGTCGTCTGCATACTGTAATTCGACGACAGAGGGTGGGACGACCTTGGATCTGGACTGGAGGCAACGGAGGTTGAACAGTTTCCCGTTTGTTCTGTAAATTAGCTCCACTCTAGCGGGGAGCTTACTGAGGGTGAGATGGAGCATTGCAGCAAGGGAGATTGAGAAGAGTGTTGGTGCGATGACACAGCCTTGCTTGACACCGGTTCGTACGTGAATTGGGTCTGTGGTGGAACCATTGGTCAGGATCACGGCTTGCATGTCGTCGTGAAGGAAGCGGAGGATGGTGACAAACTTTTGGGGAGGACACTCCATATTCCTTCACGGTTGACAGTGTCGAAGGCCTTTGTGAGATCAAAGAAGGCCATGTACAGCGGTTGGTGCTGTTCCCTGCATTTCTCTTGTAATTGACGTGTGGTGAAGATCATGTCCATCGTGCCCCTTAGTGGGTGGAATCCACATTGCGACTCTGGGAAGAGCTCTTCGGCCACTGGGAGAATGTGATTGAGGAGGATTCTTGCGATGACTTTCTCTGTGGCAGACAGCAGAGAAACTCCTCTGTAGTTACCGCAATCGGACTTGTCACCTTTCTTGAAGATGGTCACAATTACGGTGTCCAGAGTATCGTATAGATCTCTAACAAACCTGTCCTGTGTGACCTCCTTAACCTGTGCTTCAGTCAGGACCGGTAGCAACACATGAGTCGGGGTCCTCATCGACCTCCCTGTCATTAACTCATGCGGGGAGTGTCCCGTACTTTCAGAGAGACTGGCTCTGATGCTCATTAGGGCCAGGGGTAGGACCTCATCCCATCTCTTCGGGACCTCTCCTATCTCTTTCCTAAACCTCTCTTTTAAGGTCCGGTTCATCCTCTCTACAATACCCGATGATTGGGGGTTATGCGTCACCTGTATTCGTAGCAGCTTCAGGGTGGCCTGCATTACTAGCCCAGTGAAATGACTTCCCTGATCTGACTCTACTATCAGGGGCAGTCCCCATCGGGAAAACACTTCCTTCACTAGAATCTTAGCCGTGATTAACACTGTCGCTGCCCTACAAGGAAAAGCTTTCACCCATTTCGAGAAAGTATCCACTAATACCAGACAATATATATTGCTCCTACTTGTGATGGGCAGTGACCCAATGAAATTTACCTGTATAGACTGCCATGGTCCCTCTACCCTTCTCGTGTGTCCCAACGGAACCTTCCTTCGGTGGGGGTCTGGATTATTCGCTGCGCACACTAAACTGTTCTCGCAATAATCACTTACATCTTCCATGAGCTGGGGCCACCATCCCACAGCCGCCACTTTATTCCATGTCGTTTCTGGCCCTGGATGTCAGGCCCCCGGACCCCCATGAGCTAGCTGCAAAAACCCTTCCCTGTACTGCACAGGCACGACCCACCTATTCCCCTTGAATAACATCCCCTGTTTCACTGCTACATCTGCTGCTCCAAAAGCTGCCTCTACAGGCATCCCACATTCCTTATCCTTAATTACCACTTTAAGGACTGCATCTTGCAGCTGAGCCTGTTTCAAATCGGGTGGCAATTGTACCTCCTTGAGTCCCTCTTTTCACTTTACAGCCATGATCTGTCTGGATCGGTACGGGTCCCAAGCTATCCCTTCCCCTGCCCCCATTTTGGCCAGTACATCAGCCTTCTGATTCCCTTCCCACTTAGGCTCTGTCTTGGAATGCGCTTTAACCTTTTGGATGTAGTAATCCTGCTGTTTACTACCCGTGATGGTCAGAATGACTTCTAACAGAGGGGCTGTCACCAACGGTTTCCCGTCTGAGGACTTGAATCCTCGCCTAGCCCATATTGCTAGATACTCCGTGCAGGAGTTGCAAGCGAACATTGAGTCTGAACATATTGCACAGGGGGTTGGGAATTCACTGGGGTGTGTGACTACATAGGTTACAGCCGCCAATTCGGCCTGCTGTGCACTCAAAGTGTTGGGGAGTTTTATGGCCTTCTCTATCCCTTCCTCTGGATCATAAATCCCGCAACCTGTCCTTCTTTCTCCATTTGCCACCGAACTAGACCCATCCACGTAAATGTCTCTACCTGTCGGGTGTTCCCCGGCCTGGAATTCCACATCTACATCCCACACTCCTTCTACTGAGCACACGTGAGCCGTCCCCAGATAAAGCAGATTTGGGGCTAGCTTTGGCTCCCCTAGTCTTTCCACTTTCAGGTCCAACTGAGAAAGCAGCAACGTCCAATGGGCAATTATACTGCTACTCACTGTCCCATCCTTCATCCTACTGTCCAGTAACATTTGTGTCGGGGTGTGACAGGTCAATAGGGTCACTGTAGCGAACCCTGTGAAAGACTGAAAGTGTTTGATGGCCCAAAAGGTCGCCAAAAGATGCCGCTCGCAATTAGTAAAGCTCTTTTCTACCTCTGTAAGAACTCGGGAGGCATAGGCCACTTGTCTCAACCTGCCGTGCCACTCTTGGAGTAACATAGATACATAGATACATAGAAGATAGGAGCAGGAGTAGGCCATTCGGCCCTTCGAGCCTGCTCCGCCATTCAATGAGATCATGGCTGATCCTCCAAATTCAGTACCCGGTCCCTGCCTTCTCCCCATATCCCTTGATCCCTTTAGCCTTAAGAAATATATCCAACACTTTCTTGAATATACTTAATGAACTGGCCTCCACCACCCTCTGTGGAAGAGAATTCCACAGGTTCACCACTCTCTGGGTGAAGAAATTCCTCCTCATTTCAGTCCTAAATGGCTTACCCCTTATCCTTAGACTATGACCCCTGGTTCTGGACTCCCCGGCCATCAGAAACATCCTTCCTGCATCTAGTCTGTCCAGGCCTGACAGAATTTTATAGGTTTCGATGAGATCACCTCTCAATCTTCTAAACTCCAGTGAGTATAAGCCCAATCGACACAATCTCTCCTCATACGTCATTCCTGCCATCCCAGGTATCAGCCTGGTGAATCTTCGCTGCACTCCTTCCATGGCAAGAACGTCCTTCCTCAGGTAAGGCGACCAAAACTGCACACAATACTCAAGGTGTGGTTTCACCAAAGCCCTGTACAACCGCAGCAAGACATCCTTGTTCTTGTACTCGAACCCTCTTGCTACAAAGGCCAACATACCATTTGCCTTCTTAACCGCCTGCTGCACCTGCATGCTTACCTTCAGCGACTGGTGTACAAGAACACCCAGGTCTCTTTGCACTTCCCCTTCTCCCAACCTATTACCATTCAAATAATAATCTGCCTTCCTGTTTTTGCCACCAAAGTGGATAACCTCACATTTATCCACATTATAGTGCATTTGCCATGTTTCTGCCCAATCACCCAACCTGTCCAAATCGTGCTGGAGTTTCACGACATCCTCCTCACAGCATACCCTCCCCCCCCAGCTTTGTGTCGTCTGCAAATTTGGAGATATTACATCCAATTCCCTCATCCAGATCATTAATATATATTGTGAACAGCTGGGGTCCTAGGACCGATCACAGAATCACAGAAACCCCACAGTGCAGATAGAGGCCATTTCGGCCCATCGAGCCTGCACCGACACATATCCCACCCAATCCCCGTAACCCCTACACCAACACATATCCCACCCTATCCCCATAACCCCACGTATTTAATCCCCCTAACACTAAGGGTCAATTTATCATAGTCACTGCCTGCCACTCGGAAAATGACCCGTTTATTCCAACTCTTTGCTTTCTGTCCGCCAACCAGTTCTCTATCCAAGTCAATACCTTGCCCCCAATCCCAAGTGCCTTAATTTTGCACGCTAATCTCTTATGCGGGACCTTATCGAAAGCCTTCTGAAAGTCCAAATACACCACATCCACTGGTTCTCCCTTACCTATTTTACCAGTTACATCCTCAAAAAATTCCAGTAGATTAGTCAAGCAGTCTGATCCAGTCACTGCTTTCCAAGTGCTCTGCTATTACATCTTTTATAATGGACTCTAGCATTTTCCCCACTACCGATGTCAAGCTTACTGGTCTATAATTCCCCGCCTTTTCTCTACCACCTTTTTTGAATAGTGGGGTAACATTAGCTATCCGCCAATCCATGGGTATCGTTCCAGAGTCTATCGAGTTCTGGAAGATGACCAGCAATGCATCTACTATTTCTAAGGCCACTTCCTTAAGTACCCTGGGATGAAGATTATCAGGCCCTGGGGATTTATCGGCCTTCAGTCCCATCAATTTTCCTAACAACATTTCCCTACAAATACTGATTTCTTTCAGTTCCACCCTTTCATCAGACCCTATGTTCCCCGGCATCTCTGCGAGGTTATTTGTGTCCTCCTTTGTGAAGACAGAACCAAAATATGTATTTAGTTGGTCTGCCGTTTCTTTGTTCCCCATTATAAATTCCCCCGATTCTGACTGCAAGGGACCTACGCTTGACTTCACCAATCTTTTTCTCTTCACATATCTATAAAAGCTTTTACAGTCAGTTTTTATGTTCTCTGCAAGCTTACTCTCATATTCTATTTTCCCTTTCTTAATTAATCCCTTTGTCCTCCTTTGTTGAATCCTAAACTGCTCCCAATCCTCAGGATTATTGCTTTTTCTGGCCAATTTATATGCCCTCTCCTTGAACCTTATGCTAGCCCTAATTTCCCTTGTTAGCCACGGTTGGGTCACCTTTTTTGTTTTATTTTTATGCCAAACTGGGATGAACAAATTCTATAGTTCATCCATTCGATCTTTGAATGTTTGCCATTGCCTATCCACCGTCAACCCTTTGAGTGCCATTCCCCAATCAATCCTACCCAAATCGCTCCTCAGAACATCATAGTTTCCTTTATTTAAATTGAGGACCCTAGTCTCCGAGTCAACTACTTCATTCTCCATCTTAATGAAGAATTCGATCATATTATGATCGCTCCGACCCAAGGGGCCTCTTACAACAAGATTGCTATTTAATCGTTTCTCGTTACATAATACCCAGTCTAAGATGGCCTGGTCTCTGGTTGGTTCCTCGACATATTGGTCCAGGAAACCATCCCGTAAACACTCCAGGAATTCCTCCTCCACAGTATTGTTACTCATTTGGTTGGCCCAATCTATATGTGGATTAAAGTCACCCATGATGACTGCTGTGCCATTATTGCACGCTTCTTTAATTTCTCTTTTAATGCCATCCCCAACCTCCGCCTTACTGTTTGGAGGTCTATAAACCACTCCCACTAACGTTTTCTTCGCCTTAGTAATTCTCAATTCTACCCATACAGATTCCACCTCATCAGAGCTAAAATCCTTCATTACAATTGTGTTAATCCCTTCTTTAACCAGTAATGCTATCCCACCTCACTTTCCTTTTTGCCTATCCTTCCTGAATATCGAATACCCCTGGATGTTGAGTTCCCAGTCCTGGCCTTCCTTGAGCCACGTCTCCGTAATCCCAACCAAATCGTATTTGTTTACTTCTATTTGCGCAGCCAATTCATCCACCTTATTACAAATGCTCCTTGCATTAAGACACAAAGCCTTCAGGCTTGTTTTTTTAACGCTCTTAGACCTATTAGAATTATTATTTACTGTGGCCATGTTTGATTTAAACCGTTGATTTCTCTGACTGCCACTTTTGTTTTTCTCCTTCCTATCTTTTGCTTTTATCCTTGTTTCCCTTTCCTCTGTCTCCCTGCTCAGGTTCCCAACCCCCTGCCATTTTAGTTTAAACCCTCCCCCACAGCACTAGCAAACACTCCCCCTAGGACATTGGTTCCAGCCCTGCCCAGGTGCAAACCGTCCGGTTTGAACTGGTCCCACCTCCCCCAGAACCGGTTCCAATGTCCCAGGAACTTGAATCCCTCCCCCTGGCACCATTCCTCTAGCCACGTATTCATCTGAAGTATCCTTCTATTTCTACTCTGACTAGCACGTGGTACTGGTAGCAATCCTGAGATTACTACCTTTGAGGTCCTGTTTTTTAATTTATCTCCTAACTCCCTATACTCCGCTTTTAGGACCTCATCCCGCTTTTTACCTATATCATTGGTGCCTATATGCACCACGACAACTGGCTGTTCACCCTCCCCTTCCAAGATGTTCTGGAGTCGCTCGGAGACATCCTTGACCCTTGCACCAGGGAGGCAACACACCATCCTGGAGTCTCGTTTGCGGCTGCAGAAATGCCTATCTATTCCCCTTACAATTGAATCCCCTATTACTATAGCTCTACCCCTCTTTTTCCTCCAATTCTGTGCAGCAGAGCCACCCCTGGTGCCAGAAAGTTGGCTGCTGCTGCCTTCCTCTGATAAGACATCCCCCCCAACTGTACTCAAAGTGGTGTATCTGTTGGAGAGGGGGATGGCCACAGGGGACCCCTGCACTACCTGCCTGCGCCTAGTACTCTGCCTGTTGGTCACCCGTTCCCTTTCTTCCTGTCCAACCTCTACCTGCGGTGTGTCCAACTCCGTAAATGTGCTATTCACGTTGTCCTGAGCATCGTGAATGCTCCAGTATGTGTCCAATCGCAGCTCCAGCGCCGCAATGCGGTCTGTCAGTAGCTGCAGCTGGATGCACTTCCTGCACATGTAGTTGTCAGGGACACAGGAAGTGTCCCTGAGTTCCCACATATCGCAGGAGGAGCAGATCACGGGGCCCGGCTGTCCTGCCATGACTTACCCTTTAATTAATTGAATTTAAATTAAATCAATCAATCCCACTAATTACACTACAGTTAATTGGTTTACCAACAGTCCCTGCTACACCAGAGAGACCTTAGAAACTATAAACCAGAGTTAAAGTTTAAAAAAAAAGAGATATACTCACCAACCAAATACTCACCAACCAATCACTTACCTGCTTCCTGGTGACATCACACTTTGATTACTTTTTACCTCTCTCCCCTGCTGTTGAATTGGTACGCTGCTCCTGACTCACTGCCGCCGGTTTGAACTGCCGCTGATGCTGTGTTCCCACACAGGCCCGCTCAAGTCGGGCTGCTCCTGACTCACTGCCACCGGTTTGAAGTGCGCTTAAACTGGCCCCCATAGCCGCTACCTCCAGGTAAAATCCTGGTCCCCATTTATCGCTCATAACACGGGTGTCATTTGTACATCTGTAGGAATTAATAATGGGGGGTTGGGGTTATGGTTATTGTCACTGGCCAGTCAGAAGCCTCTGAGCTGCTCCAGGGACCCCCGTGCGGTTTTGAAGCGCTCCTCTATTCCTAGTTCTGACCGTCGGACTTATTCGGTAGCGATGTAGGCAGAAAAACGGGACTCGTGGTTCGGGTGCAAAACAGACCAGTATTTATTGAAACAAAAGAAAGAAATAACTTAAAAATAATCGATACAACACACCTATGCCTGGTACAGCACTTTTGCTTAACACAGTTCAATTGTCGTTTACTGCAGCACTCTTTTGCTTAGTGGCTTTACTTAAATACAGCACCTTTAACTAGTGCAACACACCTTTAATACAGTACACTTTGCTCACTACAGCACCTCTGCTTAGTGGCTTTTACTTAAATACAGCACTTTAATACAGCTGCTTCGTGTCCACTGAAGCACCTTTCTGCTTAGCGCAACACTGTTACTCAAATACAGCACTTTACTTCTTGCAAATCACTTAGGCCTAGAAATTCAGTGCCCTTAGCGCCGATTTTGTGGCGCTGGAGGGCCTAGCACTGCAATTGGCGCCGGCGCCGAAATTGCCTGGGGCCCTTCCGCCGCGGTAGACCGGTAGCGCTGCGCCGGCACCGATGACGTCATCGGTGTGCGCAGCGTCCCGGTTGCCATGCCGACGGGCCCCAGCGCCGAAATTCAGTTGCGGCCGCCTCGCCCGTGGCAGCCGCAACTAAGACTCTGGCAACAGAGTCTTACATGACTTTGCGCCGGCGCATTAAAGGCACCGCGGCGGCCGGCCGCTTTCCCGCCGGCCGCCTGGCCGCAGCTCCCTCCCCGGACTTCCCCCCCCCACCCCCCCCCGGAACAGAAGCAAGCCCGGCACTTGTCCGAGATGCCGGGCTCATTTTTAAAAAGATTTTCGCGGGCCGCGGCCGGGTGCAGGCAGCTCCTCCTTAAGGGAAGGAGGAGGCCTGCACTTCCCGAACCTGCCGCACCGCAGCGGGTGCTGCAGCACCGGAATAGCGCCGATATTCAGCGTGTAGCGCCAGTTTTCAGGCGCAAACAGCTATCAGCAGCGCCGGCAGCCGTTTGGGCGCAGAATTGGTGAATTTTGGGCCCGACCAGCGCGACTTAGCTCCGGCACTAACTTCCGGCGCTAAAGCCCTGGCTGCGCCAAAACTCAATTTCTAGGCCTTAATGTTCACTACAGCACTTCCCTGCTTAGTGCAACACTTTTATTCAAATACAGCACTTTCAATACAGAACTCAGTGTTCACTACAGCACTTCTCTGCTAGTGCAACACTGTTACTTAAATACAGCACTTTACTTCTTACAAATCACTTAATGTTCACGACAGCACTTCCCTGTTTAGTACAACACTTTTATTCAAATACAGCAATTTCAATACAGAACTCAGTGTTCACTACAGCACTTCTCTGCTAGTGCAACACTGTTACCTAAATAAGGGAGGAGAGAATGGACACAACGAGGGAAAATCGACTAAAATTACTGTTCTAACAAAATTCCCCTTAATTCCCACCCCTATACCTATTCTAAGTTGCCTTTTAATGGGCCAGAAAATCATTTGCACACCAATGAATGCCTGCCTCGTGCCCTTGCGGTTTTAGATTCTTCACCATCCTGAAGATGGAGACACCCCAGTGTTTAAAAATAACTGCTGGTGTTCCACTCCCTTGGGCGGGCTCCTGAGTTATAGAGGGCACGGAGGCGAGGCTGCAGAGAGAGAGAGAGAGATGGCTTCTTGAGAAGCTATCTTATACCTTAATTGGGGCTGAAACCTTCCCGCCCAAATCCAGCTGCATCAGGGCTGAACAAAAAGGATCCAAACTGTCCTCATTGTCTGTGATGGGTTTGGATGAATTACCCATTTATCGTGATGGGTTTGTGAATGTATTCCCATTCATTGTACTGAGTTTGAATGGAGCTGTCTTGGTTTGAAAAAAAGCATGTCTTTCTATAATTGCTGAGTAAACAGCTTTGGAAGATAGTGTAAACAAAAGTCATTGTCCTGTGGTCAAACTGAAACTGCAGTCTCCAAGTGGTTAATCCTTTGTGTAAACATAGTAGCAGTTTCTGTTGATTGTCTCTGCAGGGAGGGGAACTCCCTGAACTGCCTTTGAGTGGCAGTTTAGTCAGCCATCTTTGATCTTCCCTTTTCATATGTCCACAGTCTGTGTCCTGACACGAGGTCGGGCAGCCATCTTTGATTACCCCTTTTTCACAGACACACACAAGCTGCCTTTTCAATGTCTTTTGTCTTCTGCCACGAGGTCTGATGGCCATTTTGATCCCTGGATTTTTAAAGGTATATTACCCAGGTATTCTTTAATCAAAATTCAATCTTCGGAACTGTAGGAAATTTTGAAATTATTGCGAAATCCTTACAGTCCCCCATCGGAACTTGCTTGTAGTATCCTGTCCAAAAGTGAGCAATAATTTCTGACCCCCCACAAACAACCTTCCATTCATGCTTATCTAAATCTATCTACGATCCCCCGACACCTCCATCTCCCCTGCCCAGAGAGAATCGCAGTATGGTAGGCATCTATCGACAGAAAACAAGATTAATTAAATAATCAATACACGGAGGTGGTCCAATGCCCCTGCGCAACTTATATTCACAATAAGTCAAGCATGGAGGGGGTTCGACGCCCCTGCACCACTTGTAATATAATTTTAACATGATACAACACCTTTAATGGGATTGTCACCCAGCCAACATATCTGCTAAAAATACACATGGAAGACAACGAGTTTCCCTTTTTTTTTATTACAATGCAATTGCCTGGCACTTTATTAAATGGCACTATTCTTCAGCCATAAATGCATTTTAAATTTTCACAATGCAAACATGACAATGCATAGGCATATGCAATTCGTTCCCTTAACTCCAAACAAGCAGTAAAATAATTAACAAGTTTTATAAATTCTTAGTCTTAAATTGAATTTCCAGTCTTAATCTTAAATTGAATTTCCAGTAACAGTTTAAATGTCATGGGCATCCGTCTCCTGCAGACCCCTTCCTTCGTGGGCTGGGAGTGCTCCTTCCTTGAGCACTCATCGACATGCTGGTCCTCTTTGCCTTCCGGAACTCTGAAAATGACTAAAAAAAACACCTCGCCAGGTCCTCTGGCTCGGGGGGGGGGGCGGCATAATCAGGTCCCGTGACCTCGATTCACAATACAATTCCGGAACGGTATCATACTTAAAACTTATACACTAATAATATCACTACTGAATTACAATTCAAAAAATTAAAATTAACACGTTCTACCATAATCCTTATACACATTACTTGAACACAGCTATATATAAGCGCCGCCCATCTCCGGGTGGCCAGCCTAATCCTTGGTTGGGCTGCCACAGGCTGCTCCCTGTGGCGTGGCTGGACTGATTCCAGCTTCTAGTCCCTCGCAGCTTATGGCTGCTGGTTGGGGACCTCTGCCTTTTGGCCTCTCCCTGACTTGGGAGACTGCCCTACTCCACTAGAAAGTGGGTGACCATACTTTCTTGAGCTGGGGTACCCAAAGAGATCTCCGAGAGAGTGTCGCTGGTGGGGCTACCCCGGCAACCAGACCCTTGGCTCGGGTCACACTCCCTGCTGACTGGGGACCTCATCCTTCAGGTCCCTCCCTTCCGAAACCTGGGCTGGGGACAGGCAATCCCTTGCCACCAGCTGCCGGTGGCTGAGAGCCTTCCCCTTCAGGTATAAAACCTGGTTCAGGCTCTTCCCCGGAGTCCCACAAGAGAGGGGGAATCGCTCGGGCCAAGTGCTGGGGGACTTCTCCTCTCATACACCCAACTGCGCCTGCGTGTGCAGTCTGTGTGTGCATACTCACTGCAGGCTGGGGATTTCTAACCTCAGGTACAATCCCAGCTGCCTGTTTCCCTGCCCCTTGCTAAAACAACCCGCATTGTTTGATATAACTGGCTGCCTGCCAGTAATTCTGTTCAGAATCCATTTCTCTTACCAGGGCGGCCTTAAAGGTGGAGTCTGAGGCTTGGACTTGCTTTTGGTCCGGGCCCAAAACTATCCCCTGTGTGCCTCCCTTGTCCTGTATTACTACTACCGGACCTGCTTTACAGGGGTCCCAGAACTCTCCTTCCCTGTCCCCCTGCTTAAACAGCTGACACTGGTCCCGAATGGCTCCTCCCCTAAAACAAGCCACAGCGCCTGCCTGTGCAGCCTGTGAGCTTGTACCTGCTGTAGGCTGAGGATTTCTGACCTCAGGTTCACTCCCAGCTGCCTGTTTCCCTGTGGGTCCCATTAAGCTAGATAGGACCTCATTAGACCGGGGTGAATTGGTCAGGTCTTCCGAGTGGACCACCGCGCTGGAGGCTCCAGTTTCCACCGAATATCTCCCCTGCACCATCTTCACCCCCATCTCAACATAGGGCCTGCTCCCCTCAGCATTTTTGCAGGGACACAGGTCAATGGGCTGCGCTGGCTCTAGTCATTGCTGGGAGTTAGGTGGGGCAGACGGGGTCAAAGCACTGGTGGTGGCTGCTACTCTCCCCTGGTCAGTCAGAAGAGACCGTAGGGACTGTAAAAATGACTCAATTGCTGCGGGAGGGAGGTCTGGCCCTGCCTTTTGGGCTGGGGCTGTGGGATTCTTTTTCTTGTCTTTCCAAGGATTTTTACAGTCTTTTCTCCAGTGACTGTCTTTCCCGCACCCATAGCAATTTAACCTAGCCTGGGAGGGACGGTTCCCCTCCTGGTGCCACTCTCTCTTACTCTGGCTACAAGGTTTAACCTCATGGACTTTTCCCTTGGGTTGGGGCGTCTCGATACCCCTCATGTTCCTGAAGGCCGGCGGATCACCGCTTCTTCAGTGGTCTGAGGGTTTCGGGGGTCAAACCAAGCCATGACCTGGGCTTGGATCTGGGGTAGGCTGTTTGTCTTGAGACACCAGAGCCAGTGAGTCAATTGGACTGGGTCCAGTGCTGTTCACCCTGGCATTCCCGGGCATGCGCTCCGGTAGACTGGCCACAGCCTGTCTGCGAACGCCTGCGGGGACTCCTCTGGGAGCTGCACTGTTCTTTCCACCCGAGCGAACGGGCTACCATCATTGAGTCCCATGGCCTCCAATACCTCATTCTTGAGACCCTCATAATCCCTCTGCCCCCTTTTGCACTCGCCAGATAGGGACTGGAGGAGATCAATTGCCAGGGAAAACAGCAGCATTTTTGCTTGCTCTGCTTGCTCTGCCTCATCGCAGTCATTTGCACAAGCTGCTTGCTCTATCTCCCTGAAGTGCAGAGAGGGGTCTCCCTTTTTAGTGAGCTTGGGGATGTGGCTAACCATGTCCCTGAGCTGGTGGGTGCCATACGGCACCAGAAACTGATTCTGGATATCCCCTGGGTCATCTTCATCAACGGGTGGACCGTACCTCCGTTGTCGGAGGGGGTACACTGGTCCTGGCCCCGGCCTATCCATCAGGGCCTGCTGTGCTTCCTCTACCACCTCATCCTCCACCCCACTTTGCTGCCAGAGCTCCTGAAAGCTCGGAGCCATGGGTGGCGGTCGTGGGACCTGATTCCCTGACCGACCTTTCCCTGGGTGTTGCCTGTGGGACAGTTTTACTTGGGCTGCCAGTAAAATCCGGCTGACCTGCCTTCGGGCTGATCAGACATATCATCCCCTTTGCTCTTTTTAAAGCCATATTCAAGCTTTCTATCTCTGCTCTACAGGGGCCATGATCTGCTTCCTCAAACCCTTGCTTGCAGGCCAGCTTATATGCTGCCTTTACCTCCCTAACCTTTTCCTCCTGCTCTTTTATTTCTTGCATGAGGTGAGCGTTCTCCTCCCGCACCCTCATCTCATTGTTCTTGGCCTCTGCAACTAGGCACTTCAGGTACTCTGACTCGTGCCTCGTGTGGCTTTTGCCCTCATTAAACTGGACCACCAGGCGCTCTACCTTGGCCTGGTATTCTTCAACCTCCCTTTCCCTATCCCAACTCTCTGCTCTGGCTTCCCTAAGCCTGTGGGTGACTTCCCCAAGCCTGCGGGAACCTAACCACAAACAAACCAGTGGGATAAAAAGAAACCCAATAACTGCTGCTCTTTCCAGACCCAAACCACTGTCTGCCACATCGCACACCGTTGCCGATGGTCCTGCCGCGGTCGTCATTTTGTAGGAATTATTACAAACGGGGGGTTGGGGTTATGGTTATTGTCTCTGGCCAGTCAGAAGCCTCTGAGCTGCTCCAGGGACCCCTGTGCAGTTTCGAAGCGCTCCCCTATTCCTGGTTCTGACTGCCGGACCTATTCGGTAGCGATGTAGGCAGAAAAACGTGACTCGTGGTTCGGGTGCAAAACAGACCAGTGCTTACTGAAACAAAAGAAAGAAACAACTTAAAAATAATTGATACAACACACCTATGCCTGGTACAGCACTTCTCCTTAACACAATTCACTTATCGTTTACTGCAGCACTCTTTTGCTTAGTGGCTTTACTTAAATACAGCACCTTTAACTAGTGCAACACACCTTTAATACAGTACACTTTGCTCACTACAGCACCTCTGCTTTGTGGCTTTTACTTAAATACAGCACTTTAATACAACTGCTTAGTGTCCACTGAAGCACATTTCTGCTAGTGCAACACTGTTATTTAAATACAGCACTTTACTTCTTACAAATCACTTAATGTTCACGACAGCACTTCCCTGCTTAGTGCAACACTTTTATTCAAATACAGCACTTTCAATACAGAACTCAGTGTTCACTACAGCACTTCTCTGCTAGTGCAATACTGTTACTTAAATAGGGGAGGAGAGAACGGACACAATGAGGGAAAATCGACTAAAAGTACAGTTCTAACAAAATTCCCCTTAATTCCCACCCCTATACCTATTCTAAGTTGCCTTGTAATGGGCCAGAAAATCATATGCTCACCAATGAATGCCTGCCCCATGCTCTTGCGGTTTTAGATTCTTCACCACCCTGAAGATGGAGACACCCCAGTGTTTAAAAATAACTGCTGGTGTTCCACTCCCTTGGGCGGGCTTCTAAGTTGCAGAGGGCACGGAGGCAAGGCTGCAGAGAGAGAGAGAGATGGCTTCTTGAGAAGTTATCTTATACCCCAATTGGGGCCGAAACATTCCCGCCCAAATCCAGCTGCATCTGGGCTGAACAAAAGGGATCCAAACTGTCCCCATTGTCTGTGATGGGTTTGGATGAATTACCCATTTATCGTGATGGGTTTGTGAATGTATTCCCATTCATCATACTGAGTTTGAATGGAGCTGTCTTGGTTTGAAAGAAGCATGTCTTTCTATAATTGCTGAGTAAACAGCTTTGGAAGTTAGTGTATACAAAAGTTATTGTCCTGTGGTCAAACTGAAACCGCAGTCTCAAGTGGTTAATCCTTTGTGTAAACATAGTAGCAGTTTCTGTCGATTGTCTCTGCAGGGAGGGGAACTCCCTGAACTGCCTTTGATTGGCAGTTTAGTCAGCCATCTTTGATCTTCCCTTTTCATATGTCCACAGTCTGTGTCCTGACATGAGGTCGGGCAGCCATCTTTGATTACCCCTTTTTCACAGACACACACAAGCTGCCTTTTCAATGTCTTTTGTCTTCTGCCAAGAGGTCTGATGGCCATTTTGATCCTTGGATTTTTAAAGGTATATTACCTAGGTATTCTTTAATCAAAATTCAATCTTCGGAACTGTAGGAAATTTCAAAATTATTGCGAAATCCTTACACATCCTCTTTTAAGCGCGTAAATGTTTCCTGGCAACTTTCACCCACTCACATTCTGCTCCCTTACTAAGAAGCCTCAGCAAAGGGGTTGCCGCGGCTGCATATCCTTCGATAAACTCCCTGCAGTAACCTGTTATTCCTAGGAAAGACCTTACCCCAGACACGTCCTTCGGAACGGATAGTTCCTGGACTGCCTTTCTCTTCGCTCCATCTATAGCTCTTTCTCCTGCCCTAATGTTCAATCCTAAAAATTGCACCGCCCCTTGTCCAACTTGGGCTTTCTTTGGATTTACTTTAAAACCTGCTTCCTTTAACAGCACCAATAATTCACTCAGTAATGGCCCATGATCCTCCGTACCTTCGGAGACTAATAACAGGTCATCCACATATTGGATCAACCGGTCAGGCTGACGAAAGCCCTTTAGTGGAAAATTGAGGGACTATTGTGAAACCCTTGTGGAAGACACGTCCACCTATACTGCTGTCCTTTAAATGTAAAGGCGAGTTTATACTGATCCTCCCGCCTCATGGGAATGGACCAGAACCCGTTTGAAATATCCAATACTGTAAAAGTTGTTGCGGTCGTGGGGATACTCCCTATTAAGTCTGCTACTGCCGCTACCTTGGGCGTACAGGCTGGAATATTCTTATTCAGGACTCGGTAATCTACAGTGGCCCTCCATGATTTATCGAACTGCTTTACCGGCCAAAGGGGTGAATTTACATGGGTGGCTATCGTTCTTAATACATCTTGTTCCACCAGGGAATTTATAGCAGTTTCCAAGTCCTTTTCTGCTTCCCAGGGAAAGTTATACTGTTTCTGGGGCCATGACATTGGGTCCCCATCTACCTTCACCTCTACTCACTGAAGGTAAGCATGCAGGTGCAGCAGGCGGTTACGATGGCAAATGGTATGCTGGCCTTCATAGCAAGAGGTTTCGAGTACAGGAGCAAGGATGTCTTGCTGCAGTTGTACAGGGTTTTGGTGAGACATCACCTTGAGTATTGTGTGCAGTTTTGGTCGCCTTATCTGAGGAAGGATGTTTTTGCCATGGACAGAGTGCAGCGAAGATTCACCAGACTGATACCTGGGATGGCAGGAATGACGTATGAAGAGAGATTGGGTCGATTAGGCTCATATTCGCTAGAGTTTAGAAGAATGAGAGGGGATCTCATTGAAACTTATAAAATTCTAACAGGACTAGACAGACTAGATGCAGGAAGGATGTTCCTGATGGCGGTGGATTCCAGAACCAAGGGTCACAGTCTGAGGATAAGGGGTAAGCCATTTAGGACTGAGATGAGGAGGAATTTCTTCACCCAGAGAGTGGTGAACCTGTGGAATTCTCCACCACAGAAGGCAGTTGAGGCCAATTCATTAAATATATTCAAGAAGGAGTTAGATATATTTCTTAAGGCTAAGGGGATCAAGGGATATGGGGAGAAAGCAGGGACAGGGTACTGAATTTGGATGATCAGCCATGATCGCATTGAATGGCAGAGCAGGCTCGAGGGGCCAAATGGCCTACTCCTGCTCCAATCTTCTACGTTTCTATGTTTCTATGTTTACCCCCCTCACTCACCCGCAATCCTGGATCCCATGGGCTCTGCAGGGATTGGTGCTGGGTCCTTTGCTGTTTGTAGTGTACATTAATGGTTTAGATATGAATGTAGGAGCTATGATCAGTAAGTTCGCAGATGACACAAAAATTGGTGGTGTGGTAAATAGCGAGGAGGGAAGCCTCAGGCTACAGAATGATATAGATGGGATGGTTAGATGGGCAGAACAGTGGCAAATGGAATTTAACCCTGAAAAGTGTGAGGTGATGCATTCTGGGAGGACTAACAAGGCAAGGGAATGGTACACAACGAATGGTAGGACCCTAGGAAGAACAGAGGATCAGAGGGACCTTGGTGTGCATGTACATGGATCCCTGAAGGCAGCAGGACAGGTAGATAAGATGGTTAAAAAGGCATATGGGATACGTGCCTTCATTAGCTGAGGCTTAGAATATAAGAGCAGGGAGGTTATGATGGAGCTGTACAAAACGCTAGTTAGGCCACAGTTGGAATACTGTGTGCAGTTCTGGTCGCCACACTATAGGAGCGATGTGATTGCATTGGAGAGGGTGCAGAGGAGATTCACCAGGATGTTACCTGGGCTGGAGCGCTTCAGCTATGAAGAGAGACTGGACAGGCTGGGGTTGTTTTCCTTAGAGCAGAGAAGGCTAAGGGGGGACCTGATTGCGGTGTACAATATTATGATAGGGTAGATAGAAAGGAACTTTTCCCCTTAGTAGATGGGTCAACAACCAGGGGGCATAGTTTCAAGGTAAGGGACAGGAGGTTTAGAGGGGATTTGAGAAAAAACCTTTTCACCCAGAGGGTGGTTGGAATCTGGAACTCACTGCCTGAAAGGGTGGTAGAGACAGGAACCTCACAACATTCATGAAGCATTTAGATGAGCACTTGAAACACCATAGCCTACAAGGCTACGGACCAAGTGCTGGAAAATGGAATTAGAATAGACAGGGCTTGATGGCCGGCGCAGACACGATGGGCCGAAGGGCCTCTTTCAGCGCTGTATAACTCTATGACTCTATGACGCTATAATCATGTCTGTGCGTATTCTCCCGTACATGCCTTTGATAACTGGCCAGGGTGCTATCGACCAATTGTTCTAGGTCATAATTTCCTTTCGGCTTCATCGTACAGGTGCTGCCTTTATCCTTACTGTCCCTGGGAATCACTACAACCTCACCTATCCTATCTGCATCGTGTAAGATTCGCAACATTTGTGCATTTCCCCGAAGGTTATTATCGATAAAAGGGACCGTGCGTGGACATTTGTTTGAAATTAAAAAGGGTGCCCAAGATGGCGTCCGTGCCTAATGGCAGAAAGCCTGCGGGTCTCCAAAATGGATTCTGCAGCCCAGGCTGTTTGAGGTAAATCGAAAATAAGGCTGCAGGTTTCCTGTGAAGAGAGCTTTGTGATTTGGAACCCAGACAAACTGTGAATTATGTATTAAGCCGAATTAGAGGCAGATCTGAATTCAATGAGGCCTACAGTTAAAGCCATCAAACAGTCTGCATACGTAATCGGAAACAGATTAAACACATCCATCGAGGCTGGACAAGCCCATCAAGGACTTTCAGGACAATACGAGTCCATTATCGGGCCGGTAGATACAATTACCGGCCATCTAAAACCCCGTCAGTATAGATTGCTACCATTATTTTAACTAGCCCGCCAAAAATAAAACAAAGAACTAACCTGATTTGGCGGGCAGATAAGGTTTTTCGACGAAGGTAAGTTGAAGGCCCCCAGGTAGCAATAGTGGGTAGTCGTTGGAAGAAGAAGAAGAAGACTGCTGCTCGGCTGCTGTCGGTATCGCCGCTCCCCGGTCCTTTGGCCCCTCACCCTCGTGGCTGCCGCTCTTTCCCCCGTCCCGCACTTACCCCCTGGCCTTTGCCCGTGCCCTCTCTAACTCCATCTAGAATCGCCCCGACACCGGGTTGGGCGAACACAGGCAATTCAGGCCAGGTGAAGCGGGACGCGACGAGGGGAGGAGGAGGAAGACCACCCAGGGAAAGCCAATTGAGGGTAGGCTTCAAATTATCGGGCCTTCAGCCTCAGCCGACCTGCGAGTATCTTCATGCAAACTTAAGCTGTCGGCGAAGAATCATCCCTGCAAGGTAAAGTACCCAAGCAGAGACTGTAACTTTGGGGTACTCGAACCTGGACAATGCCCTTGCAGCACCCGGAGCCCACGTGACGACGGCAGGCTCCAGAGAGCACCAAGAGCGAACCCCGAACACAACCGCTGTTTTGAGTCTAACAAACCCTTTGTATTGGTGAGCATGAATTCTGACCCCTCATAGGTTAACCTAGTTAGGTATAGGGGGTGGGATAAGGATAAGGGGATTGTTAAGATAGTTGTTTTCCCTCGATGTGCCGTGTGTTCCCCATTCCCTGTATAAGTATAGTATTATTATGACTCTCTTGTCATTTTTGCCTGTAGAAGTGTACACTAATAATTTTCCATAAGATTGTATCAAGTTTTTCCTCTTCAATAAAATCTTGGTTTTGTTTGCATCCAACCACCTGTCTACTCGAGTCTTCTCTGTATCGCTGCCTGTATCTAAGTCCGGTGTCTAGAACCCAGGGGGCGAGCGATTCGAACCGCTCAAGGAAGGTAGTCAGAGGCAAAGCTGACTGACCCGAACACGCCTGTGCACAAACCCCCTACAGAAATGGCGACCGCGGCAGGACACCGGCAACCAGGTTGCGATTCGGTAGACAGTGGTTCGGATGAGCAAACCTTAATGGAGGAAAGGATTTCTGATTATGTGTTTAGCAAGGTGAATATCACTAAGAAGTGGATCACCACTCTGTTAAAGGCTGGGCGTCTGGTAGATGCAGCAGCCAAGTGGACAGAGGGAAAGGAACACAAGAAGTCCTTAGAGAAAGCAGTTTGGCTGATGTGCTTTAAAAAGCAGATCCAGCTTCTGGACGGGCTCTTTGCCGCACAGGCAATCAAGTTAAGGGAGTCAGCCCTGGAGATCCAGGATAAGGCTCTCGTGGGGGAAAAGTTGTTAGTAGCTTTGCAGGCTTTGAACCAAGAAAGAGTACATCTAGTAAGGGAACACAAGGCCCAGTTGGAATACCTACGGTGTCAAGTCACTGAGGCCAAGGGAAATGAGTCAAGGTTGCGGGAGAAAACCGCACGCATCGCAAGGCAGGTTAGGGAACAGGAAGAGAAAGTACAGGAGGTAAAAGCCACTTACAAGTATGCTAATGAACAAGGGTTTGAGGAGGCAGACCACGGCCCCTGCCAAGAGAAAATAGACAATCTGAGCCGGGCCCTCCGGAAGGCAAAAGGCATGGTATGCCTCATAAGCCCAAAGGCAGGTCAGGCAGATTTTATGGGGAACGAGGGAGAGCAGTTCCAGTGTCACCGGTAGTGTCTAGGGATGACCCGGTTGAGAGAGAGGAGACCTCACGACCACCACACATAGCGCCAAGTTTCAGTGAGGTTTGGCAACAAGGGGGGGTGGAGCCCAGAGTGGAGCCAGAGGTGGAGGCAGAGGTAGAGCAACCCCCGCCCGAAAAGCCGGAACCAGAGCCGATGTGCCCAGCACGGCATCGGAGGTTCGGCCCACCCGCCGATGGCGAAGATGAGGGACCCCTCCAAAACCAGTTCGTATTACCCTTTAACACCCAACAGCTTAGGGTTATGGTCAACCATATCACAAAGCTTTCCACCTAGGGAGACCCCTCGATCCACTGCAGGGAAATAGAGCAGGCCGCCAGCGTCAACGACTGCGATGATGCCGAAAAGGCCAAGATGCTGCTATTCTCCCTGGAGAGTAATCTCCTCCAATCCCTCTCTGAAGAGTGTAAGAGGGGACGGAGCGGCTACGAGGAGCTTAGAGACGCGGTTCTGGAGGCCATGGGGATGGATGAGGGAAGTCCTTTCTCCCATGTGGAGACGACGGTACAGCTTTCAGGGGAAACCCCGCAGGCTTTTGCGGACCGGTTGTGGCCGGTATACCGGAAAGCCTGCCCGGGGACGCGGGACCGGGGATTCCTGATCAGGGATCCTCTGACGCAATGGCTCCGTTGTCTAGTGGCGAACAGCTTGCCACAGATCCGGGCCAAGGCAGAAGCCTAGTTCGACCCCAAAGATCCCCAGACCACAGAGATTACGATAATTAGACAGCTCACTCTGGCCTATAAAAACGGTAGGGGAGCTGATGCACACCCACCCAAGGGTAAGTTGCATGAGGTAAAACCCGGACCAGGTAGGAAAGATTGGCACCAGGAAGGGAGTAACCCCCCCAACACAAAGACCAATTGTTACGGGTGTGGGAAGAATGGTCACTGGCGGAAGCAGTGTAAGAACCCTTGGGAGGATAACAAGGGAAAGCATCCCACAGCCCCGGCCCAAATGGCGGGGGTAGGGGCCCCTTCCGCAGAGGTTGAGTCGCTTTTGGACGACATGAGGTCCTTACTGACTAGCCAGGGGAGAGTAGCAGCCGCCACCGGTGTGCTCACCCCGTCAGCCCCATCCCACCCACAACAGTGACTTGAGCCGGCGCAGCCTGTGTATCTGTGCTCGCTCCGATATGATGAATGGAGGAGACCCATGATGGAGATGGAGGTGGAAAAGGTAGCGGGGACCTATCTGTTGGACAAGGGGGCATCACGCACTGTGATCTACTCAGCTAACCCCACCACCTCACCTCTCTCTAGCGGGGTCCCATACAGCCTATCGGGGTTCACGGGCAAGGAACAGGCTGGCTCAGTTTCCATCCCGCTCGCCATTCGGATAGGACCGCTCCGCTCCACGTGGACGTGCGTCCTGATGAATTGGGAAGTGGAGGGTGGAAGAGGGGTCCTGGGGGCTGATTTTATCGTAGGTCACGGGATCCTGGTGGATTTAAGGAATCACTGCCTCTCGGGGGCAGGAAAGGTAAATAATGGTGAAATCATAGTCATCCCAGGCAAGGAAGGGAAGGGGACCCTCTGCACCATGAAGCCCAAAGAGGATTATAACCTCGGGCTCATGGTCAGCAAACACCCCACCAGAGTTCCAGGCATTTGTGCAGGCCCACCTGGCTGCATTTGCCACTCACAAAGACGACTGTGGGAGGGTCACAGGGTTTGAGGTCAGAGTAGATGGGGACACCATGGCCCGACCACAGAAACAGTATAACTTCCCCAGGGAAGCAGAGCCAGACATGGAAGCAGCCATGTCCTCGTTAGTACAGCAGGGAGTTCTGAGGCCGATAGCCACCCATGTGAACTCACCGTTGTGGCCGGTTAGAAAACCGGACAATTCCTGGAGGGCCACGGTGGACTATCGGGTGCTCAATAGTAACATCCCAGCCTGTGCAACCACAGTGGCAGCAGTTGCCGACCTGATCGGGTGTATTCCAGCATCCGCGACCACTTTCACGGTGCTGGATATTTCCAATGGGTTTTGGTCCATCCCTGTAAGGAGGGAGGACCAGTACAAGTTTGCCTTTACGTTTAAAGGGCAACAGTACACGTGGAACTGCTTGCCTCAGGGCTTCGATAATGGCCCCAGCATCTTCCACCAGTGCATGGCAGACAGTTTGAAGGATTTTAGTTAGCCCGGGCAGTTGATACAATATGTGGATGACCTGCTCCTGTTCACTGATTTGAAAGAGGAGCATGGCCCACTATTGGCCGAACTGCTGGGGCTGTTAGGACAGAAGGGTTTCAAAGTGAATCCCAAGAAGGCACAGATCGGCCAGCAGGAGGTGAAATTCCTCGGTCTGACCGTACACGCTGAAGAAAGGGCTATAGATAGGGCTGGGGAAGGAGAATCCTGGGACCCCTATCGGGCAGGTCCAGAAGCCGAAGTCCAGGACAAGGGAGGTACACGGGAGGTAGTGTTGGCCCCAGACCCAAAGCGGGTCTGGATCCAAGATCCCGTCTGTAAGACCGTCCCGGTGAAAAATGAGAAAAGACAGCCCCGAGAAGGTCCGCTCAGGGCAGCGAGCGAGCCCTCAACAAAGGTTCTAAAACAGGCTGCTAGTTATATCAACCAGTGCAAACTGTTTCAGCCTGAAAGGGGAAAACAGCCAGTCGGGGTAAGGTCTGCGGATAAAAATCCTCAGCCTGCAGCACGAGCGAGTTCACAGACCACACAGGCAGGCGCTGTGGCTTGCTTGAAGGGAGGGTCCATCCAGCCCATCGATTGGGACACGCCCCCACTCTTCTGGGATCCAGACGAGAGGGAGGGACTTGAGGGCAAAAACCCCGCCCCTAACCCAGGTGTAGAGAGGGAGGGACCTGGGGTTGAAAAACCCGCCCTGGACCCAGCCATGGGACCTGGGGGCGGAGACTCTCAGCTCGCAGCAGCAGGCTGCGAAAAGTTATCTACCCCCAGCCCAGGCTCGGGAGGGGTCAAGTCTGGGGGTGCAGCGGTTCGGGTAAAAGGCCCAGCGGCCAAGAAAGCCCCACCCACCAAAGCCCCCAGAAAGTCACCGCGGACACCCCAGCCGAGAAAGCCATGGTCACCAGCCCTCCGGTTCCCAAGGGCCATCCCTCGAGCCAGGGAGAGGTCCAAGGACAGAGGTCCTCAGCCAGCAGCCTCGGGCCGCGAGGGACCAACCGTGAAGGACGGTGCGGTCACGCCGGGGGTAGCAGCGGGCCGCAGTCCGACCAGAGATTAGCCTGGCCGCCCGGAGGCGGGCGGCGGATGTGTATAGTAGAGTTTAAATTTAAGTTTAAGTAGGTGTAATTGGAAAACTTAAGTTTGGGTGTTTAGCTTAGGTTAAATAAGGTGATGGGTAGTTTGAATAAGAAATCTGCCAAGAATGTATATATTTGGGTCGAGGTCGCGGGACCCGACCATGCCTCACCAAGCCAGAGAATCTCTTTGGGACCTGGCAGCATGTTTTTACATCTTTTTGCAGAAAGATGTTCGGGATGGACTGGATCATGGTCCTATTTGCCCTAATCGGGATGAGCGAGGAGAGGAGGGGAGATATCCAAGACTCCCACATCTATGGGTGTTCGGGAGACAAGGCGCCCCTGGCGATCGATGGGAGTGGCGAACGGGATGCAGAGGAGACCGCTGTCTACTTCCACGAGGGAAGGTGGCCAGGATGGTTGGGGTCCAATTGATCTCAGTACTCCAGCCAAACCAGATTCACGTACGGGGAAGCCTCCCTCCTGTGCCCCTGAGTGCGAGTCGTTTCCACAAGGGTCAGCGTCACCGTTGGAAAGCGAATATGTTTAACATGCAAAGGACACATTCCACTGGACCGATGGTGGTGGCTCCGTATGTTGAGCAAGGACATGAGGAACCCCGAAGTTGAATGGGAGTGCCTGGGGAATAATACCCATCGGACAATTACCGGGACTCATGGAGGACTGAGTGTGTGTTGGGACAAGTGGTGGGAACCAGACCAAGGGATTTACATCTGTATGTGGGGGTCAGAGAAGGTCTGCCCCGCAGGTATATCCATTGTTTTCCACCGGCAGTGGCAAGATGCCAGGGAGGGGATAAGGTGGGACACCAGCCTGGAGGTGTGCGCAGCCCCATTCTCCCCGATCCCAGTCAAAGCCACTGAGCTGGTAACCCGCCCCCGTAAGCCCCTGCCGACGGCGCAGGCAGCGAGGTTATCCAGGGAAGATAGCCCCACCACCGCCAGGGGACCAGGGAATGGATTGGTATTAGTCCCCACCGATCAGATGCTGTACCAGGGGGTACACTACGCGGTAGCCTCCGTGATTTTAAATCTCACCGAGGTACACATACCGGAGTGGTGTCCCAAAGAAACAGAGCAGTTATTCCAGGCCCTATTAAAAGACATGTTCCGAAAGTTTCACGAGTTCGATTTTGCCCACGTGGACAAGACCTAACTCTACACCACACACCAGGAATTTTTGGGTAACCCAGGGAGGCAAAGAAGGGGTGTATGGAATGATGTTTTTACTGTGTTTAACACCGGGTCCTCTGTCATCAACAGCTTGGATGACGTAGAGCTGCAGACCCAGATAAACGGTTTTAAAACACAGTTAAAAAGGATATTACTGGATGAGAGCAAGGTAGTGGGCTCGGAGTTGCATGAGGGCCAGGCCATGACGGTCCATTTAAAGGAGATTATAGCCGAGTTGGAAAAACACGCAAAGATGGTAAATGCTCTCATAAGGGAGGACAGAAATGCTTCTGACCAAGCTGCGCAGAATGAGGTGTGCGTGTTATACGAGACGTGGTTACTGGGCGAGGGCCGCAGTAACCTGGAGGATTTAAAACAATGTTTGGTCCCCTCCTGGATTAGCAACAAGCACCTCGCAGCCCTCCACCCTTTTGAGAACACGTTGAGCCTGTGCCAACTCCAGCTAGCCTCCGAAGCCTATCCAGTCCCCGTGGATTGTGGGTGATCCAAACACAAAATCATGGGAGTAGTAGTTAGGATGCCGGTCATGGGTAGGACAGCCCGACCCACCCCGGTATACAGGGTAGAGAACATTGGGGTCATTCAGGGGGGTGCACACATTCGGTTCACAGCGGTCCCGCCTTATGTCATTAAGTGGGAGCACGCTATGACAGGTACTGACCTCTCAGGGTGCCGGAGCCGGGGAGCACACGTAATCCTGTGTCCCCAACACTTGAATGCCTTCTCAAGACCGCAGTGTGGGTTCAGAGCTGCTGACGTGAAGCCTATAATTTGGACCATGGAGGCAATGGCACAAGGCCATGTTCCCCCGCAGGTAGCATATATAGGGGGTGGGACATACTGTGTCACCACCGGCACGTCCCACTACCAGCACGGACAGCACAGCTGGTGCCCGGTTAGTGACAGCAGTTTCTGTTTTAAACCCAAGGCATAAGTTCGAGTGGCCCAGGAGCGAATTGTCCCCATCCCTGAACCCTCCACTGTTCACCTCACTGTGAAGGAGAATTTTATGAACTTGCAGAAGTACGTAGCGCACTTTGGCTATGAAATTCCCCCTCTCCCTGAACATTTGACCAAAATTCTAAAAGCCGTTATAGTTTCACAGAAACATTTCTACACTCTCCAGCAAAAAACAGTAGAGGTAGGGACTAAGATATTGGATATTGTGACCCCACCCTGGTGGAACCTTTTCAATAATATAGAGGTCCCTTCGTGGGTCAGATTGGCTTCTCACATTCTCGTGGTTTGCCAGTTAGGTATAGTGCTGTATTTAGTTTGCATCCAGTGTAAGGGAAAACGTCGGTGGTCAGAATTCCGAAACCAGAGCTTTTGGAAAGAACATTATGTAAAGATGGAGGAAGATACGCCGGTTTAAGTTTTCCTGTATTTTGATTGAAGAATTGTTGTTTCTTTGTGTTTGTTTTTTTTAATTAAAGGTTTTTCTTTTGTTGTTTTCTTTTGCGACGCGGTTTAATAAAGATATCGTACCAAGTGGTGCAGGGGTGTAGGGTCCCTCCATGCTTGGATGTGTGTGTAAAGCCTGTGATTTTACTCTTTTTATGTTGATATACACTACATTTTCACGGAATGGGAAGTGCATGTGTCGTGGGTATATTAGATAGATAATTACAGGGGAAGGCTGACATGGAGGGTCAGAAAAATTTTGCTCACTTTGGAAAAGTATGATACTTCAAGCAAGTTTCAGTATCACAGGGGTAAATATAAGATTCGCAAAATTTGTGCATTTCCCCGAAGGTTATTATCGATAAAAGGGACCCTGCGTGGACATTTCTTTGAAATTAAAAAGGGTGCCCAAGATGGCATCCGTGCCTCGTGGCAGAAAGCCTGTGGTCTCCAAAATGGATTCTGCAGCCCAGGCTGTTTGAGGTCAATCGAAACTAAGGCTGCAGGTTTCCTGTGAAGAAAGCTTTGTGATTTGGGACCCAGACAAACTGTGAATTATGTATTAGGCCGAATTAGAGTCAGATCTGAATTCAATGAGGCCTACAGTTAAAGCCATCAGTCTGCATACATAATAGGAAATAGATTAAACACATCCATCGAGGCTAGACAAGCCCATCAAGGACTTTCAGGACAAAACGAGTCCATTATCGGGCCAGTAGATGCAATTACCGGCCATCTAAAACCCTGTCAGTATAGATTGCTACCATTATTTTAACTAGCCCGCCAAAACTAAAACAAAGAACTAACCTGATTTGGCGGGCAGATAAGGTTTTTCGACGAAGGTATAATTGAAGGCCCCCAGGTAGCAATAGGGGGTAGGCGTTGGAAGAAGAAGAAGAAGACTGCTGCTCAGTTGCTGTCGGTATCGCCGCTCCCCGGTCCTTCAGCCCCTCGCCCTCGTGGCTGCCGCTCTTTCCCCCATCCCGTGCTTACCCCCTGGCCTCTGCCCGTGCCCTCTCTAACTCCATCTAGACTCGCCCCGACACCGGGTCGGGCGAACACGGGCAATTCAGGCCAGGCGAAGCGGGACGCGACAAGGGGAGGAGGAGGAAGACCACCCGGGGAAGGCCAACTGAGGGTAGGCTTCGAATTATCGGGCCTTCAGCCTCAGCCAACCTGCGAGTATCTTCATGCAAACTCAAGTTGTCGGCGAAGAATCATCCCTGCAAGGTAAAGTACCCAAGCAGAGACTGTATCTTTGGGGTACTCGAACCTGGACAACGCCCTTGCAGCACCCGGAGCCCACGTGATGATGGCAGGCTCCAGAGAGCACCAAGAGCAAACCCCGAACCCAACCGCTGTTTTGAGTCTAACAAACCCTTTGTATTGGTGAGCATGAATTCTGACCCCTCATAGATTAACCTAGTTAGGTATAGGGGGTGGGATAAGGATAAGGGGATTGTTAAGATAGTTGTTTTCCCTCAATGTGCCGTGTGTTCCCCATTCCCTGTATAAGTATAGTATTATGACTCTCTTGTCATTTTTGCCTGTAGAAGTGTACACTAATAATTTTCCATAAGATTGTATCAAGTTTTTCCTCTTCAATAAAATCTTGGTTTTGTTTGTCTACTCGAGTCTTCTCTGTATCGCTGCCTGTATCTAAGTCCGGTGTCTAGAACCCAGGGGGCGAACGATTCGAACCGCTCAAGGAAGGTAGTCAGAGACAAAGCTGACTGACCCGAACAGGCACATACACAAACTGTTGTGTATGTGCCTTTAAGAGAAAAACTGATTCTATACTGCAGTACCGGCAGTAACCACCCCTGTATATAAAGCCATAGCAGGCTTCTGTATTTCAGTCTGACGTTGCCCTCCTGTTCAGACCTCATTCTCAGCATTGCTGGCTGTGCAACTGCCTCAGTCAGCAGGAGGAGAAGGAGAAGCCAGACCAGGAGAAGGAGGAGAGTGGAAAGTGGTGGTCTCCTGACCAGGAAGAGGAGGACAACGAAAGATCACCACCACCACCTCCACCATCATCATCTAGCGTCCTGGTGGATCATATAACTAGGGCTGTAGAGAGGGCTTTAAACTAACTAGTGGGGGGGAGGTTCCTAGAGAGCAAATAATAAAAATGACAACAGAGAAGGTCATAGACTTAGGTAGCAGTGGGGAAATTAAAAACCAGAGCGTGTCAGGTAGGGGCAGAAGGTATGGAGTAAAAGGTAAAGTAATAAAAAGGGCAAAAGCAGGACCTAAGTGTCACAAAACATATTTGAAAGTCCTCTATCTGAATGCACGTAGCATTCGTAACAAAATAGATGAGTTAATGGCACAAATAACTACATATGGGTATGATCTTGTGGCCATTACGGAAACATGGCTGCAGGGTGACAATGCCTGGGAATTAAACATACCAGGTTATTTAACGATCAGGAAGGACAGGCAGGAAGGAAGGGGAGGTGGGGTGGCTATGTTAATAAAGGAAGTAATCATTGTAATACAGAGAAATGATATTGGGTCAAAAGATCAGGATAATGAAACAGTTTGGGTGGAGGTAAGGAATAATAAGGGGAAAAAAACACTAGTGGGCGTAGTCTATAGGCCTCCGAACAGTTGCAGCTCTGTTGGACGGAGTATCAATCAGGAAATATTTGAGGCTTGTAATAAGGGAGCATCTATAATTATGGGGGATTTTAACTATCATATTAATTGGACAAATCAAATTGGGCAGGACTGCCTTGAGGATGAGTTCATTAAGTGTATTAGGGATGGGTTTCTTGAGCAGTATATAACTGAACCAACCAGGGGGCAAGCAACCTTATATCTGGTCCTGTGTAACGAGACAGGATTAATTAAAAATGTCCTAGTAAAGGCTCCCCTTGGAATGAGTGACCATAACATGGTTGAATTCCATATTCAATTAGAGGGTGAGAAGGTTGGATCTCAAACAAGCTTGCTAAGCTTGAATAAAGGAGACTATGAAGGTATGAGAGCAGAATTGAGTAGAGTGGATTGGGAAAATAGATGAAAGGGTAAGACGATACATGATCAGTGGTGTACATTTAAGGAGTTATTTTACAACTTCCAAAAAAAATATATTCCACTGAGAAGAAAAGGGTGTAAAAGAAAAGACAGCCATCCATGGCTAAGTAAAGAAATTAAGGATAGTATTCGACTAAAAACAAGGGCATATAAGATAGCCAAATCTAGTGGGAGGATAGAGGATTGGGAAAACTTTAAAAGACAGCAAAAAATAACAAAAAGATTGATTAAGAAAGGGAAGATAGATTATGAAAGTAAATTAGCTAAAAATATAAAAACAGATAGTAAGAGTTTTTATAGTTATATAAAAAGAAAAAGGGTGGCTAAAGTAAATGTTGGTCCCTTAGAGGATGAGACCGGGAAATTAACAGTGGGAAATATGGAGATAGCAAAAACACTGAATGAATATTTTGTATCAGTCTTTACAGTAGAAGACACTAAGAATATCCCAACACTGGACAAACAGGGGGCTATAGGGGGGGAGGGGCTAAACATGATCAAAATCACTAAGGAAGTGGTACTCAGTAAAATAATGGGACTCAAGGCGGATAAATCACCTGGACCTGATGGCTTTCATCCAAGGGTCTTGAGGGAAGTGGCGGTAGGGATTGTGGATGCATTGGTAATAATTTTCCAAAACTCCCTGGACTCAGCAAAGGTCCCGGCAGACTGGAAAACTGCTAATGTAACGCCCTTATTTAAAAAGGGCAGCAGACAGAAGGCTGGAAACTATAGACCGGTTAGCCTAACATCTGTGGTCGGTAAAATATTGCAGTCCATTATTAAGGAGACAGTAACAGGACATTTGGATAATCATAATTTAATAGGACAAAGTCAGCATGGTTTTATGAAGGGGAAGTCATGTTTGACAAATTTTCTGGAGTTCTTTGAGGAAGTAACATATAGGGTGGATAAAGGGGAACCAGCGGACGTAGTGTATTTAGACTTCCAAAAGGCATTTGACAAGGTGCCACACAAAAGATTATTGCTTAAGATAAAAAATCACGGGATTGGGTGTAATATTCTGGCATGGATAGAGGATTGGCTATCTAACAGAAGGCAGAGAGTTGGGATAAATGGTTCATTCTCGGACTGGCAATCAGTAACTAGTGGTGTTCCACAGGGGTCAGTGCTGGGTCCCCAACTCTTTACAATCTATATTAACGATTTGGAGGAGGGGACCAATGTAACATATCAAAGTTTGCAGATGATACTAAGATGGGGGGAAAGTAGTGAGTGAGGAGGACATAAAAAACCTGCAAGGGGACATAGACAGGCTAAGAAAGTGGGCAGAGATTTGGCAGATGGAATACAATACTGGAAAGTGTGAGGTTATGCACTTTGGCAGGAAAAATCGTAGAGCAAGTTATTATCTTAATGGCAAGAAACTTGAAAGTACTGAAGTACAAAGGGATCTGGGGGTCCTGGTGCACGAAACTCAAAAGGTTAGTATGCAGGTGCAGCAAGTGATTAAGAAGGCCAATGGAATGTTGGCTTTCATTGCTAGGGGGATAGAATATAAAAATAGGGAGGTATTGCTTCAGTTGTACAAGGTATTTGTGAGACCGCACCTGGAATACTGCATACAGTTTTGGTGTCCATACTTAAGAAAAGACATACTTGCTCTCGAGTCAGTACAAAGAAGGTTCACTCAGTTAATCCCGGGGATGAGGGGATGGACATATGAGGAGAGGTTGAGTAGATTGGGACTCTACTCATTGGAGTTCAGAAGAATGAGAGGCGATCTTATTGAAACATATAAGATTGTGAAGGGGTTGGATTGGGTGGATGCGGGGAGGATGTTCCCGATGATGGGTGAAACTAGAACTAGGGGGCATAGTCTTAGAATAAGGGGCTGCTCTTTCAAAACTGAGATGAGGAGGAACTACTTCACTCAGAGGGTGGTAGGTCCATGGAATATGCTGCCCCAAAAAGCTGTAGAAGCTACATCATTACATACATTTAAAACAGAAATAGACAGTTTCCTAGAAGTAAAGGGAATAAAGGGTTACGGGGAGCGGGCAGGAATTTGGACATGAGTCTAGGTTCGGATCGGTCATGGCCCTGTGGGTAGCGGAGCGGGCCCAGGGGCCGTGTAGCCTGATCCTGCTCCTATTTCGTGTGTCTAATTCTGTTAGATTCAGGAGACGGTTCTGTGATAGTAGATTGGCGGTTAGGATCAGATCAGCCATGATCTTATTGAATGGCGGAGCAGGCTCGAGGGGCCGATTGGCCTACTCCTGCTCCTATTTCTTATGTTCTTATGTTCTTATCACAACAACAGAGGTGCCTGGAGAGAGAGGACAGAGGAGGAGAATGAGAAAGGAGGCCAGCAACATCTTCAACCAGGGGTGAGGCCTTTCCTATCACTGCCTCCCCAAATTGGCCTCCACTTCAGGAGAGGGAGAGAGGGGAGAGAAACCACCATCAACCACAACTATTTGGAAGGAGGGAAGAGCAACATCTTTTGAACATCTACAGGTGGGTGTTATCTGGTGCACTCTCCTAAAGACTTTGTTTTGCAGGTGGGGGAGGAAAGAAGAAACAAGGCCGGATCATCAAGGGGTGTCTGTGTGTGTGTGTGGCCCTTGTTAAAAACTAGGCCACACACACCACTATTAAACGCCCCTTCTATTGCCTGACCTGGGACAGCTGGAGTTGCCTAGGTGAAGTCCAATTCAACTAAACATCGTTAAGGCCTGGTGTGGGACTGTGCCTGGGGCATCTCCAGCTTTCCCAGGTGAACACAGCTTCTCCCCCTGCCAGAAAACCACCAAAGACTTTACTTTATTTCCATCGGAGAGTGCACCCCTGCCGACACCCACCCACCCACCATCCTGAGTGGCGATCCTGCCCTTGCGGCCTCACTCCTTCCCATCCCCCCTCTCTCTCTCTCTTTGTCTCTCTCTGCCTCTTTCTCCGAGGCACCTCAATTTATTCGACTTATTAATTGCCTATTGAGCAGAGGGGAGAAGGCCCCTCTCCCAGTTTCAATCAATAAGGGGAGAGGTGTGCCTTCAATCTGAACAGCTCCCTCTGCTCAAATAGAAGACATACCAATAACTGAGGCCATTAACACCTTCAGGCCTGTGACTTGTTTGAGTGTAGCCCTTTTTAGAAAACACCCCAAAATGGCGACTGCATCTTCGCTGGTGGCGGGGCCAGCCAGGACTTATGCGGGAGTGGCAACCACAGCCACAGCTGCTCCCGCTGCTTCTGCTGCCTCGTCACCTTTTAGATTAATCACAAAAAAGCTTGGGGTGAAGAGATACACTCACCCCACTATGACCATTGAGGCCTGCGTAAAAGCCATGGCTGGGGTTGTCGGCCCCTCAGCCATCGTCGCGGCCTCAAAAATGTACGGGAAGGCTGTGTTCTTCCTGGGGTCGGAGCGGGCGGTGTCCCTGGCCGTCGCCAAGGGGCTCACCGTGGGCAGGACCTTCCTGCCAGTGGATCATCTTGAGGCCACCGCACAGAGAATTGTCATCTCGAATGTCCCACCCTATGTTCCTGGTGAGCTCCTCCTCCCCCATTTACGCCAACTTGAGGAGGTGAGGTCGGGGATTACGCCCATCCCGCTCGGCTTCCGGGAAGCCAGCCTTCGCCACGTCTTCTCCTTCCGGCGCCAGCTATTCATCCAGCTGGCGCGGGAGGAGGACACCGACGGGGCATTCGTCATCCTACATGAGCGGACCGCCTATCGCGTCTTTTGGACGTCGGATGGTGTGCGGTGCCACGCCTGCAAGGAGGTGGGGCACATCAGGAAAAACTGCCCCGCCTCCAAGACCGCCAGATCGTCTAGTGCGGCCAAGGCTGGCGCCGCCGCCGCTCCTCCCCCCAGATCTGCCCGCGCGTTGGGAACATCTGATGCGCGGTTGACGTCGGGGGCCGATGCCACCAAGGACTCCGGCGGGGGGTGAGGGAGCACGTTCGGCCGGAAAGAAGGCGCGGCAGAATATAAAACACCTTAGGGCGGGTCCCCCCATGGAGGGCCAGCCCTTGCCCCTTGTGCCCCTTACACCCGCGCTCCTCGCGGAGTTAACCGGGGCAGACGCGAGTGGGAGGGGCCTCGTGCCCGAGCCTGTGGCCGTGACCGCCGTAGCGGAAACGCTGGTACTTGCGGCCGGGCTCGGGCCCGAGGAACCCGACAAACCTGCTCCGCCGGAGGGTGCAGACGAGGAGGCCCCTGCAGACATGGAGGTCTCCCTCGCTCCCTCCACGCTGAAAAGAAGGCGCGACCCCCTGGAAGAGGAGGAGGACCGGGAGGAGGAAGGTCCCTCCGAGCAGGGGGAGTCGTCGCCCGCCGCGGGTACTGCGCGCCCCCCCCCCGCTGTCATCATCACCGGCGATTGGCAGGGGTCGCCTGTCCCTCGGGAGGCTGAGGCAGATGTGTCTGTCCGGCACGTGCCTCCCGGGGATGGGGACATGACCCTGCCCGTGGGGGTGGGCGCGGAACAACCCGCGGCGGAGATTGACATTTTATCGGTGCCGTTACCCCTCGCCGGGTCGGGCGGCCTGGGGTCTGGGTCGGGCGAGCTCGAGGAAAATGAGCTCGCCCAATGCGACCCAGACATCTCCCAGGGGCTGCTCGACCTGGTAGAGGTTTTGATTCAAAACACCCCATCCGCTGGGTCGGAGGTTGGTGGCGGGGAGGAGGATGGCCCCCCTGTCTGCGTCTCTGGTGCCGGACGTACTGGAGGAGCAGGGAATTGTTCTCTCCCTGGTTTCTCCGGTCGTTCTGGCATCTGAGGCGGGGGGGGACTCCGGACCGCCGCCGTCTTCTGGCCTGGCGCCCCTAGAGGAGCCCAGGGAGGAATCCTCTGCCGCCAATCCTGGGGGTGGGATCCGGGCGGAGGTGGGGCCGGCTGGTGCGGCCGAGCCGTTCGCTGCGCACTGCGCGACGGACGGGTCGGCCGCTGGTGACGACCCCCTGGAGGAGGATGGGGACTCGGTGATGGGCACGGAGGACGATTTGGACTCCAACGCCGATGAGGCGCTGGATGACCTTGTGCCCATCGCCGAGTCTCCCTCATTCCTGTAAGGGAACTCCGGGACTTTATGGCCACGTGCCTGGGTCGGCACAATAAGATCCGGCTGGCCCTCGACAGGTGGTCGGAGCTGGCGCTGCACGTCGTGTCCGTCCGCGCCGCCGTTAAAATCATGGGCGCGGACGAGGGCGTGGACCCGCTCGAGCTGCGTCGGCTCAGAACGTTCCTCACTGGGCTGCTGAGGAAGTGGCGGCTGACCAGCAGCTGCACTCCCTCCCCCCGTTTAGGTGTAGGTAGAGGTTGCACTATGCTTCTGACATGAAGATAACCATAGCCAGCCTCAACATCAATGGCAGCAGGGAGGTGCGTCGCAGATTCAATAACTTCTCGGTCTTTCGGGACGGGAAGTATGCGGTGTGCTTCCTGCAAGAAACCCACACCGTTCCGGGAGATGAAGCCACGTGGCTCCTGGAGTGGCAAGGAGGGGTCAGCATGAGTCACCTCTCCAACAATTCCAGCGGGGTGGCTATCTTGCTGGCCCCGCATTTTCAGCCGGAAAACTTGGGGGTCAAGGAGCACGTGCCAGGCTGCTTGCTCCAGGTCACAGTTTGCCTGGGGGGCATGCCGCTCCATCAAGTGAACGTGTACGCCCCTCAGATCAGTGCGCAGCAAGTGCGCTTCTTCGAAGAAGTGTCCGCTCTTTTGGGCTCCGTCGACGTGGGCAAGTGCGTCATCCTCGGGGGGGGATTTTAACTGCACCCTCGAGGCGAGGGTCCGTTCGGGTTCCCCACGAAGCCCGGCGGCGATGGAGAAGTTGAGGGACCTGGTCGGGTCCTTCGACTTGGTGGACGTCTGGCGAAATCTCCACCCAGGCTCCAGCGCCTTCACTAGCGTGAGGTCTGGGGCAGGAAGGTCCAGAATCGACCACCTCTACATTTCCCGGGCGTACGTCTCCTGCGTTCTGGCAGCTTCCACGCGGCCGGTGCCGTGCACGGACCACCACCTGGTGTGGGCGGAGCTCGCTCCGCTACGCGCATGGGGTGTCCGCGTACTGGCATTTTAACAACCTGCTGCTGGAGGACGCGCGGTTCCGGGATTCGTTTCGTCGGTTCTGGGCCGACTGGAGAAGGAAGCGGGGTGGCTTCCCCTCCTTGAGGCTGTGGTGGGACATGGGCAAGGCTCACATCCGTCTCTTCTGTCAGGAGTACGCGAAGGGGTCGACCAAAAGGCGGGAGGCCCGGCTCGGGCTGTTGGAGAAGGAGGTGCTCGACCTTGAGTCCCGTCTCGGTCAGGTCGTCGAGGACTCGGCCCTGCGGAAGGTGTACGAAGAGAAGAAGGGCGCGCTGAAGGACCTGCAGCTCGTCGGGTCCCGAGGCGCATACGTGAGGTCGCAGATCCAGCTTCTGCGGGACCTGGACCACGGCTCCCCCTTCTTCTACTCGCTGGAAAAAAGACGGGGCGTCCGTAAGCAGCTCTTGGGGCTGCTGGCCGACGACGGATCTCTGGTCTCGGATCCAGAGGGAATCAGCGCGGAGACCCGCGCCTATTACGGGGCTCTGTTCTCTCCGGATCCGTCCAGCGAGGATGCGCGCAGAGTTTTGTGGGAGGACCTGCCGAAGGTCAGCCCGGAGGGCGCCGAAAAATTGGATGCTCCGCTAAGCCTGGCGGAGCTGACCGGCGCCCTCCGCCAGCTCTCCAGGGGAAAGTCCCCGGGGCTGGATGGGCTGACCGTGGAGTTCCACAGGGCGTTCTGGGACGTCTTGGGGGGCGACTACGCGCGGGTCCTGGGGGAAAGTTTGGCGACCGGGCAGATGCCCCTCTCTTGACGCAGGGTGGTCATTGTTCTGCTGCCTAAGAAGGGCGATCTCCGCCTCCTTAAGATCTGGCGCCCAGTCTCCCTCCTCAGCACGGACTATAAAATCTTTGCCAGGGCCATGTCTGCTCACCTTGGCACCGTGCTGGCCCACATGATCCACCCCGACCAGTCCTACACGGTCCCGGGCCGGGCTATCCATGATAACATCCATCTGGTCTGGGACCTGGTCCACCACTCCCAGAGGGCTGGTCTCTCGGTTGCTTTCCTTTCCCTGGATCAGGAGAAGGCGTTCGACAGGGTGGATCACGAGTATCTCTTCGGGACTCTGCGCGCATTCGGGTTCGGGACGCATTTCGTCGCCCGTATCCGACTTCTGTACGCCGCCGCGGAGTGTCTGATTAAAGTTAACGGGTCCTTGACGGCGCCCCTTCGCTTCGGGAGGGGTGCGTCAGGGATGCCCCATGTCCATTATACGCCGTTTGCGTGGAGCCTTTCATACGCCTCTTGCAGAAGAGGTTGACGGGACTGGCTCTGCAAGGGCCGGGCGTGGAGGTGGTCCTCTCGGCTTACGCCAATGACGTACTCCTCACGGTCACGGATCCCGCTGACTTGCGGAGGATGCGGGAATGCCAGCAGATTTACTCGGACGCATCCTCCGCCAAGATCAACTGGGAGAAATGTTCCGGACTCCTGGTGGGTCAGTGGTGGGTGGACTCCCTGCCGGAGGAGTTCAGGCCTTTCGCCTGGAGCACCACGCACCTCCTCTATTTGGGAGTCTACCTCTGCCCTGCCGAGGACGCCTGGCCGGCGAACTGGCAAGAGCTGGAGGCCAAAGTCACCGCTCGCCTAGGACGCTGGACAGGACTGCTCCGAGTGTTGTCCTACAGGGGTCGAGCACTGGTCATAAACCAGCTGGTGGCCGCCATGTTGTGGTACCGGTTGGTCACTTTGATCCCTCCCCCTGCGTTTGTCGCCAAGATGCAGAAGAAGCTCATCAACTTCTTACATAGAAACATAGAAACTAGGAGCAGGAGTAGGCCATTCGGCCCTTCGAGCCTGCTCCGCCTTTCAACGAGATCATGGCTGATCATCCAAACCCTAGCACCCGGTCCCTACACCGACAGCCATCCCACCCAAGCACTATCCCCGTAACCCCACATATTTAATCCCCCCTAACACTAAGGGCCAATTTTTATCATGGCCAATCAAACTAACCCGCACATCTTTGGACTGTGGGAGGAAACCGGAGCACCCGGAGGAAACCCACGCAAACACGGGAAGAATGTGCAAACTCCACACAGACAGTCACCCGAGGCCGGATTTGAACCCGGGTCACTGGCGCTGTGAGGCAACAGTGCTAACCACTATGCCACCGTGTCTTCTGGGACAAAAGGAAGCACTGGGTCTCTGCCGCGGTTCTGAGTCTCCCGCTTAGAGAGGGCGGTCAGGCGCTGGTGTGCCTTCACACCCAGGCTGCGACTTTCCATCTTCAGACGCTGCAGAGATACCTGTACGTCGAGAATCCTCCGAGATGGTGTGCGCTGGCGACATATTTCTTCCGCCAGCTGCACGGCCTCAATTACGACACGCAGCTCCTGTTTGTGAAAGTGGGCGGCAGGCGTGCCGGCCTGCGGGAGCTGCCTGTCTTCTACCAGGAACTGCTATGGGTTTGGAACTACGTCGCTTCCAGGCGGAGCTCTCCCCCATCAGGAGCGGCGGCTCTCCTTCTGGAGCCGCTGCTCAGGAATCCGCAACTCCAAGAATGCGGGTTCGGGCGGCTGGCAGTGGGCAGGGCTGTGCCTGGCAAGGTGACCAGAGTTGGGGACTTGCTCGATGGCAGAGGAGCGGGCTGGACGGCGCCGGAGGAGCTGGCGCGGCGCCTGTCCTGGGCTAACGTCCGGCTCGCGGTCGAAGCCATCGAGTCGGTGAAAGTGGCACTGGGCCCTGACTCCACTAGGTGTATCGAGGCAGCTCGAGCACGTGGGGCGATCCCGTCCGAGCTTACCCCTGTTCGGACGGAATTCCTCATCGGCGCCCGGCCCCATAACTCCCCTCGGGAACCGGCGCCTCACAACTTGAGCCGTCTCAAGGAAATACCCTCCTTGCCTTTTCATTCCGCGCGGAGGGGTTTCCTGTACGGGCTGCTCCTGCACACTCTCCACTTTGCCATCTTCGTCTGCCATCCGGACACGCCTTGGTGTGGAGTCTTGCTGATCAGCGGAGGCGAAGGTCCCCAATGGAGGGCTCTCTATGCGGGAGTCCTTCCTTGTTCCATCGGGGACTTGGCCTGGAGGGTGTTGCACGGAGCGGTCCCGTGCAATATGGTTTTAAGTAGGTTCACGGACTCCCAGGCCGCCTGCATTTTTTGCGGCCTGGAGGAGTCCGTGTTTCACATTTATTTCGAGTGTGAGAGGTTGCAGCCCCTCTTTCACTACTTGAAGGGGCTGCTCCTCGATTTTTGGTTGCACTTCAGTCCCACGCTCTTGATCTACGGTCACCCGGTGCGGAGGGGAGCGGGCAGGTTGGAGGACCTCCTCGTGAGACTGCTCCTGGGCCTGGCCAAGAGAGCCATCAATTGGTCCAGGCAGTGGGCGGTCGAGGGGGTCGTCCAGCCAGATTGCCTGCCTCTCTTCCGCGGCCATGTTCGCGCCCGGGTGGCCCTGGAGATGGAGCACGCGGTGTCCACCAGTGCGCTTGAGTATTTCCATGACCGGTGAGCGCCGCGGGGACTGGAGTGCATCATCAACCTGGAAAACCAAATTTTAATTTGATTTGTTAAGTTTTAGTTGAACTTTTGTTCATTTACAGTCCAATTTGTTTTGGGTTTTTTTGGTTCCAAATTAAAAGAGTACCCTCTGTTCAGTAAAATACCTGTTTAATTGTTCTCCCGCAGTCCATGTATTATTGAGGCGCGGACTTTACAGTGGCGATGAGCAAGTTCGAACTCACCTGCAGTACTGCATCACCTCACGGGGATCTTTCCCTGAGAAGAATTTCTTGGAGGTCGAAGTCAGATCAACGGGCGTCAACCGCGGGCAACCGCCCAAGGATCCATCGGTGTTCGGAGAATTGCGGGAGAGGCTGTGGAGAGCTGGGCTTGGCTCCCCAGTCAAGGTGTTCCAGCAAATTGTGCTGGTAGCAGGTAGTGCACTGACCCTTCCGGACTGCGGCGGGCTCGAGCTCGATCGAGCGGCTCTGCAAAAGGGGCCGCGCAGCATCGCCGGGAGGAAAAAGAGAGAGAGAGGGTGGAGCGCACAGGGCGCCGTCGGTGCTCAAGAACCAGGCAGCAGAGAGGAAATAAACAAGGGGAAGGAAAAGTGAGACGCGCCGAAGCCGCGGGTCGCCTCCATTACCCTGTAGAACGCTAGGAGCAGCATGGCAGCAAGGGGAAGAAGGAAAAGCGCGGGAGGCGCCATTTTATTCCATTGGGGAAGAAGGAAAAGCGCGGGAGGCGCCATTTTATTCCATTGGGGAAGAAGAAAAAGCGCGGGAGGCGCCATTTTAAATCACCCAAGATGCCGAAGAGTGGCAGTATCACTGCTTTCGACAACGAGGTAGAAGACTGGACCACGTATGTGGAAAGAATTGAAGTATACTGCAATGCCAATGAGGTGGCCAATGGAAAGAAGGCGTCGGTATTATTAAATTTAATGGGCGCAAGAACGTACGGCATATTGCGGAATTTAATTACCCCAGCTAAACCAATGGAGAAAAGTTTTGAAGAGATTGTTAGTATCTTGCAGGAACACCTAAACCCTACACCGCTGCTGATAGCAGAAAGATTCAAGTTGCATAAAAGAAGCCAGCACAAAGATGAGAACAATGCTGGCTATCTTACGGAACTACACAAGTTATCGAAGCACTGCCAGTTCGGAGTAGGACTGGCAGACACCTTACGGGATAAGTTTGTCTGCGGGCTCCAGAGTGAAGGAACCCAGAAACGACTACTTTCGGAAAAGGACCTGATGCTAGAACAGGCTTTCAGCATGGCAGTATCCTATGAAGCAGCAGCACGGGGAGCTGCGGAAATACAACAGAAACCACAAGAATACAGCGCTAACGAAATGGCGTATGGAGCAGAAAAGTGCGATCGCTGCGGCAGAACAACCCATGATCAGAAGGACTGCTCGTTTAAGGACAAAGTATGCAGGCAATGCGGGAAAATGGGGCATATAGCAAGAGTCTGCAGGTCGGGAAAGAAAACCAACACTACAAGAACTACGAAGGAAAAGTACAAGAAAGTAAAAAAAATGACAGACAGTAGTTCGGAAGATCAGGAGAGTGATAACGACTCCGGGAGCAGGAGACTAAGTTGTCTAAAGTTACACAACGTGATCGCAAAGGAGGATCACCGAACCATTTGGGCCACCCTCATAATAGCAGGGTCCACAATAAAGATGGAATTGGACAAAGGATCAGCCCTAACTGTCATGAATCGACGAGACTATGAGCGGCTATTCTCACACATACCCTTGAAGGACACGTCCATTGTATTGAAGACATACATGGGGCAAAAGGTCTACCCCAGAGGAAAAATAAGGGTGCCAGTTGAATACAACGGCAAGGAAACACAGAAACTGTATCTATATATACTACCAGATGGAGGACCACCATTATTGGGACGTGAATTGATCCGAAAAATACAATTGGATTGGCATTCCATTCAGGCGCTAACTGTGACTGATAAAAAGGCTGATGACGTCACACCTGGGCGACTGTCAAAAATTCTAACTGATGCGAAAGAGGTGTTCCAACAAGGACTTGGGACTTTAAAAGGAGTAACGGCAACGATAAAAATCGAAGATAACGCAAACCCAAAATTTTTTAAGGCCAGACCGGTACCTTACACGATCCGCCCAGCCGTTGAAGCAGAGCTGGAGAGTCTGGAGCGTTCGGGTGTGCTGTCCAAGGTGGACTGGAGCGAGTGGGCCACACCCATCGTTCCTGTAATGAAGAAATCATTGAGCAGCACGCCTGGGGAACCGAAGAAGGTTCGCATCTGTGGGGACTTCAAGGTAACTGTGAACCCAGTTCTGCACACAGTACAATATCCACTTCCACGGATAGAAGATATTTTCGCCTCACTATCTGGAGGGAAACGCTTTACAAAGATTGATTTGGCCCAAGCGTATCTACAAACGGAGGTGGAAGAAGCGTCGAGGAAATACCTCACGATAAACACTCACAAAGGCCTTTACCAGTACAATCGACTGGTATTCGGGGTAGCATCAGCCCCGGCTATTTGGCAGAGGGCGATGGAACAAGTCCTGCAAGGGATCCCGGGGACCCAGTGTTATTTGGACGACATCCTGGTTACGGGCGAAAATGACAGTGAACACCTTGCCAACCTGGAGCAGGTGCTCACGAGATTACAGGAATATGGGCTACGAGCCAACCGCCCCAAATGCGAGTTCTTCAGGAGACAAATCTCGTATTGTGGCCACATGATTGATGAGGAAGGGTTGCATAAGTCGCCGGACAAGATTGAGGCTGTAGTCAAGGCTCCAGCATCGGAAAATGTGTCGCAACTGAGGTCGTTCCTCGGGTTGGTGAACTACCACCATAAGTTCTTGCCGAATTTATCTACAATTCTGCACCCACTGAACGCACTACTGCAAACTGGAGTAACATGGAAATGGAGTGATGAGTGTCAGCGTGCCTTTCAGAAATGTAAATGCCTAATCATTTCAAAAGAAGTATTGGCCCACTACAATCCAACACTACCGATTTGGTTAGCATGTGATGCGTCTCCCTACGGCATCGGAGCGGTGCTTTCACACAAATTCCCCGACGGTTCAGAGAGGCCAATAGCCTTTGCGTCGTGCTCGTTAACCTCAGCCGAGCGTAACTATGCCCAGATTGACAGGGAGGCCCTCAGCCTGGTGTGGGGGGTGAAGAAGTTCAATCACTATCTGCACGGGCAGAAATTCACCCTACTGACTGATCATCAGCCCCTGGTCTCCATTTTTAACCCAAAGAAGGGCGTTCCGGTGATGACGGCGCAACGGCTGCAAAGATGGTCACTTTTTCTAAGGGCACATCAGTACGACATAGAGTACAAGGGTACAAAACAGCATGGAAATGCTGATGGGCTGTCGCGCCTACCGTTGCCTACGGTAGAGGAGGCACCTGCAGTGGACCCTGTTGAGATATTCCATTCGACCATAGTCGAATGTCTACCTGTTACAAACTCAAGTATAGAGAAGGAAACCCGAAATGACCCGACACTCTCTCGGGTCTATAATTTGACGGTGAAGGGGTGGCCAGCACATGGTGACTCACTGTTGCCAGCATTCTCGCCAAGGAGAGAACAGCTGTCAGTGTGCCGGGGGACCTTGATGTGTGGATCCCGAGTGGTAATTCCACCCAAGCTGAGAGATAGAGTGCTCAATGATCTTCATGAGGGTCATCTGGGAGGGGTAAAAATGAAGAGCCTAGCCAGGGCGTTTGTGTGGTGGCCGGGAATTGATAAAGAAATTGAGGATATGACCAAGAGATGCATAGGATGCCAGAAGGTCCAAAACGCTCCACCACAGGCCCCGCTACATCCATGGGAGTGGCCCTCATCTCCATGGCAACAGGTACACATTGATTTTGCTGGTCCATTATGGTCATCAAAATGTCCTCCACCACCACGGAGAAAACTATTGCAGTCCTACGGACCATCTTTGCCAGGAATGGCTTGCCAGAACAGATTTGCTCCGACAATGGGCCACAGTTTGTGTCAGAGGATTTCCGGAGGTTTCTGAGGAATAATGTGGTGAAGCATTACACATCTGCCCCATATCATCCAGCCACAAATGGGTTGGCTGAGAGGTTTGTTCAGACCTTTAAAAAGGCCATAAAGGCAATGCATAATGACGACATACCACTACAACACAAGGTGGATAATTTCTTGTTTGCTTACCGGAATGCGACACATGCAGTCACCAACCAAGCTCCAGCCATAACGTTCTTCAACCGAAGGCTAAGATGTCGCCTGGATTTGCTCAAACCAAACATAAGACGAGATGTTGAGGATAAGCAATTCCAGCACATAAATGAGAAGCCAACCAGGAGCTTCAAGATAGGGCAACCAGTCTTGGCCCGCGACTACCGAACAGAAAAATGGCAGCCAGGAACGATATGCACACAGCAGGGACCACTAATGTACACAGTGGACGTTGGAGAGAGCATCGTGAGATGCCATGCTGACCAGATTCTAGAGTCACAGGAACAAGCCAAACCCATACCACGAGCAGGTGCACCTGGTAATCAACCCGAAGTACAGATTGCATCTACCTCAGAAGCAGTGGTATTGGAAGCTGATGAACCAACCAATGACAATGAGCCAGAATCAACTCCGCCACAAGAACAGGATACTCGAGAAAGGCACTATCCAGTCAGGATCAGGAAGCCTCCTCAAAGACTGAACTTATAAATGATTATTTCAGTTGATGTATATAGTGCAGAGAAAATTGTAATTGTAATTAGTTATTATTTAGTTGTTAAATGAATGTTATGTACTGTTTATCTAAAAGGGGAGGAAGTGTTGTGTATGTGCCTTTAAGAGAAGAACTGATTCTACACTGCAGTACTGGCAGTGACCACCCCTGTATATAAAGCCATAGCAGGCTTTTGTATTTCAGTCTTAAGTTACCCTCTGTTCAGTAAAATACCTGTTTAATTGTTCTCCCGCAGTCCGTGTATTATTGAGGCGCGGACTTTACACAAACCCCCTACAATCGACTGCCCCCCATAGACAGTTGTTTTTCATATCTACTATGGCGTGGTGTGCCAACATGTAGTCGGCCCCGAGAACTCCCAAACCGAGCTGTTCCCACTTCATCAAAATACATTCCCATTTCGTTACGTTGGGTCCTAATTCTATCGTTAAGGGTTTCGATACCGCCCCAGCCTGTTCATTACCCGTGAAACCTGCTAGTGTAAATGGGACCCCGCTCGACCATGGGGAAGTGGTCGGATTCGTTGAGTGGACCACTGTGCTAGAGGCTCCTGTATCTACCAAATACCTTCCCCTAACGGTCTCCACTTTCACATCTACACATGGTCTGCCCCACTCATCGTAGATGAGTGGACACAGGTACTCGGGCTGGGCGCAGCCCCCTCACAGTGAGGGTGAAGACGTGCTGGGTCCTCTGTCACCCACAGCAGCATCCAGTTTCCCTTTATCCTTGCCCAAAACCTGCTGTAATGCATCCACTAGGATTTTTACTGGGTCGTCTTCTACCTTCCCTTGGTTCGTCTCTACCTAGGGACCCTCATGCGCTGGTTTCCCCTCTTTTGGGAGCTTACACTCCTTACTCCAGTGTCCCAACTTCCCACATTTAAAACACAACTGGGATCTATCGCATTACTTCCCTCCTGTCTCCATTCCCTTTTACTCCTCACATTCCCTTTCACTTTGTGAACCTTCCCCCGGTGTTTCTCCTCTTCCCCTTATCCTGACTTGAAAGCTAGAGTCAGCTTCCACAGCACACCCACCTCCGTATTGTGGAGGTCCTCTGGGTCAAACCATGACCCGGCCTTTGCCCTGATTCGCGGCAAACTGTTGGACACTACGGTCCTCAGCCAATGATTCCTGGGAGCCCCTCATAAGTCTGCGCGTACTAGATCTCCTCCAGTGGCCCTCACGTAAGTCGGCCACAATCTATCTGCAAACGTATCTGGCAACTCGCCTGCCTGCTGCCTAGTTTGCTCTACCTGCAAGAATGGACTACTTTGGCTGTGCCCTAGTGCTACCAAGATCTCATCTTTTAAGCCATGCATGGTTCCTCACCCTAACTTGGTGGCTGCCGACAAACTCTGATATAGCTTCCCATCTAGGGAGAACAGTATCAACTTCCTCATCTCCTCCTTGTTGCAGTTATTTATGCCCCCTACCTGCTCTACATTAGCGAAATGGATGGAGGCGTCCCCTCCCTGCTTTAATTTAGCCACACTCGTCAGCATTTCCTGTAGCTGAAGCAGCGTAAATGGGAGCACATAATCGCTCTGCAACGGCGGCGGGCCACCACCCATTGGTGGCGGTCCGAACTTCTGCTGTCGTAGGGGACACATCGGTCTCGGTGGTCCCGTTGCTTCGGGAGCCGGCCGATGCTCGCTATACGGGGGCCCATCATCTGATTCTTTACCCTCCATATCCCAGTATTCCCCAACTTCTCCAGGCGCCATGAGACAAACCATCCCTCTGGCCCTGGATAGTTTTAAGGTCAACTTACGGATCTTTTCAGTACAAGGCCTGTGATCTGCCCCCTCATAACTCTGAGTTCGGGCTACTCTATACACTACCTTGATATCTTTCAATCATCCCTCCGCCTCTTCGGCTCTTTCTAGATTCCTTTCACTTTGTTCGCAGTGAGTCTGACACTGCCTCTTACCCTCTGCCACCTGACACTGTAAGTATTCGAGATTGTTCTGCACCCTCTCCTCCTTAATCTATCTCTCCTGTCTTTCCTCACTTAAATCATTCGTCAGTCACTCTACGACAGTGTCCTTGTCGCTTGCCTTGGTTTCTAGTTCCCTTTACTCATCATCCAGCTGTTTCATCTTTTCTCTGAGAATCGAGGTTTGCTTCTGTAGACAGAGTGGCCAAATTGCCTTCTCTCTCGTTCTTTTATGGTTACTACTGTAATGATATCAGCAAATAGTGATGTTATTTGCCTGTTTGATTATGATGCCTTATCAGCATGTTTGCATGTATTGATTACTTATGCCTGACCAGCAGAGGTCATGTGACTGAGACAAGCAAGGCAGTTCAGTTTAGTTTCAGTTTCGTTCTAGATGGATTACTAGCATCGTGTCTCCTGTAAATGCTGTTAACAAGAGTTGAATAGACTTTAGATTAAAAGACATTCTCTTTCATAAATGTCTCGTCATTGAACCCACAAAGAAATCAATACATGGTGTCAGAAGTGATTGAAAGAGATGAAGAGAAAAAATCTGAAGTTAAATCAGCTCTCCACAGATTAGCAAGCCAAAAGAGAACATCGCTACTTACCATTGGAGAATAGCTAACGAAGTGAAAAAATGGAAGGGTTACACCCACCGGCGACACTTCAGTTGACAGGTAATGTGGCTGAAAATTGGAGGAGGTTCAAACAACATTTGGGGTTGTATTTATCAGCAATCGGAGCTGACGAGAAAGGTGATAAAATGAAAGCGTCGCTGTTCTTACATGTCGTGGGTGATGAAGCGCTGGAGGTGTATAATAACTTCACATTTGCTGCTGATGGAGACAAAATGAAGTTAGATAAAATAATGGAACAGTTTGAGGCCTACTGCATACCTAAACGTAACGTGACATTTGAGAGGCACAGATTTTTCACATGTGTACAGAAAACGGGAGAGACTATTGATCAGTATGTGACTGAACTGAGAAACCGAAGCAAAACATGTGAATTTGGGGGACTGACAGACTCGCTGATAAAAGACAGACTGGTGTGTGGTATTCCAGATAATGGTCTAAGGGAAAGACTGCTAAGAGAGCAAGATCTAGACCTGGAAAAAGCCATAGCACGGTGTAGGGCTACAGAGACTGTGAAGTTGCAGGCAAAGGAGCTGTTCAGTGACAATAGCTGCAACGTAGATGCAGTGAGAATGAACGGACATAAACCGTTTAACAAAAAGAGCACCAATGTGAAAAAGGAGGCGTGGCCAGCGAATGAAAATGACAAGCAAGGCAGTTCAGTTTAGTTTCAGTTTCGTTCTAGATGGATTACTAGCATCGTGTCTCCTGTAAATGCTGTTAACAAGAGTTGAACAGACTTTAGATTAAAAGACATTCTCTTTCATAAATGTCTCGTCATTGAACCCACAAAGAAATCAATACAACTACTAACCGTCTACTTTGCCGCTTTTTTCCTGCGGATCCTCAGACTGTAACATTTCTCGTACCCTTGGCTCAGAAATGTCTAACTTGCTACAGATATACGAGGCTACCTTAGCCTCCATAGATTTCCTACAGCTACTCCTAACCGCCCACTCTGCCGCTTTCTCCTGCGGAGAGCACATCATTTCTTTTGCCCCTGGCTCAGAAATGTTTACTTTGGCTACCTTAGCCTCCCTGAGACCACCTTAGCCTCCCTGGGGCTACCTTAGCCTCCCTGAGACTGCCTTAGCCTCCCTGGGACTACCTTAGCCTCCCTGAGACCACCTTAGCTTCCCTGAGACCACCTTAGCCTCCCTGGGACTACCTTAGCCTCCCTGAGACTGCATTAGCCTCCCTGAGGCTACCTTAGCCTCCCTGAGACTGCCTTAGCCTCCCTGAGACTGCCTTAGCCTCCCTGAGACTACCTTAGCCAACCTGAGACTGCCTTAGCCTCCCTGAGACTGCCTTAGCCTCCCTGGGACTACCTTAGCTTCCCTGAGACTACCTTAGCCTCCCTGAGACCACCTTAGCTTCCCTGAGACTACCTTAGCCTCCCTGAGACTGCCTTAGCCTCCCTGGGACTACCTTAGCCTCCCTGAGACTGCATTAGCCTCCCTGAGGCTACCTTAGCCTCCCTGAGAATACCTTAGCCTCCCTGAGACTACCTTAGCCTCCCTGAGACTACCTTAGCCAACCTGAGACCGCCTTAGCCTCCCTGAGACTGCCTTAGCCTCCCTGAGACTGCCTTAGCCTCCCTGAGACTGCCTAAGCCTCCCTGAGACGACCTTAGCCAGCCTGAGACTGCCTTAGCCTCCCTGAGACTACCTTAGCCAACCTGAGACTGCCTTAGCCTCCCTGAGACTGCCTTAGCCTCCCTGAGACTGCCTTAGCCTCCCTGAGACTGCCTTAGCCTCCCTGAGATTACCTTAGCCAGCCTGAGACTGCCTTAGCATCCCTGAGACTACCTTAGCCAACCTGAGACTGCCTTAGCCTCCCTGAGACTACCTTAGCCTCCCTGAGACTACCTTAGATTCCCTAGGGTTTGTTGCCCTTACTTTGTGCCTTATTTTGTTCCACACCTCAAGAGTCCTGCCGGCGGCTGCCAAGACATGTAAGGTGATAGCAAAATACTGCGGATGCTGGAAATCAGAAATAACAACAGAAAATGCTGGAAAAACTCAGCAGGCCAGGCAACATCCAAGGAGAGAGAAACAGAGTTAACGTTTCAGGTCGAAACCCTTCTTCAGAACTGAGAAAAAAAGGCAGGAAATTAAACAGATTAAAAGGCCAGTTTGGGGGCTGGGAAATGGGGAAGGGGATGAAAGAACAAAAGGGAACGTCTGGGAGGTGAAGAGATATTAAGAGATATCCAAGACGAGACGAGATAGTAATAGGACAGGAAAGAGACAAAAGATGGCTCTATGTAAGGTGTTTGGGTTCCTCATCCTTACAAGGATTCTTTGATTCTGGGTTTTACAGGAACAAAATGGTAGATGACACAAAGGTTTAGGTTCAACACAAAACCATTAGTTTATTAAAACCAACAAAACACAGACAAAACCCTGTTGAGATTTGGCTGAAACTGACAATCACCCATACGGCCGAACATTACCATTGTGGACTGTAGGCCTGGATCGGAGATGACCTGTCCCTGTCCTCCTTTATCTGACTGCAGCGCAAAACCCTTGTAGAGTCAACTGATACTTACAATCACCCGTCCGGCTGGTCGTGGCCGATGTTGATTGCAGGCTGGGAGCTGGAGATGACCATCTTCCCTTCCTTCTGACACGTGGCAGTTGCTGTAGTCAGAGCTAGCTTCCGAGAGAGAGAGAGAGAGAGAGAGCTGTGGTGTGGTTCCTTCTTACAGCTCTTCCGTCATGCCTTTTCGAGTCTGGGCCTTCTCCCAACTCTTGTTTTCCAATACACACCTAGTAATCCAAACCACAGGATATGTACAGGGCTGAGGGATGGAAGATAATTCCTTATCATTTCTCGCCCCACCTCCCCCCACCCTCTGCCATGATACATATTTAATGTGATTTAGTCTTACTGCTGATGTGTTTTGCCCAAGGTTAAAGTGTTTTCCATTGAGGCCAGGAAGTCCATTGTTCCAGCGAAACTGGTTTTGTTATCTTATCCATTGAAGATCCATCGAAACCCATTAAAACACGAAGTCTCATTGTCCAAAGTTAAATCACCTATTCACCATTAAATCACCTATTGAGACGCTCATTGTCCAAAGTAAATGTATTTTCCAAAGTTAAATTAAAACTCACAGGTGTGTCTGTGCTTCTAGATTTAACTGTATCATGCCCTTACCACTGGGCCAAACAGGCTTCCAGCATTTTGCTATTGTACAGGGTTTTTTATTTAAATCTACAAATGCAGACTTTTAATGAGCTGGTTTTACAGTTTCCACATGGACAGAAAACAGAGTAGTGGGAGTCAAGGTTCCTGGTAAGAGCAGATATATTTAATTATGGAATTAAAAGAGATAAAAGGTTGGTCTCTGAAAGGTTTCTTTGAGATTTGGTTTAGGCAGATCCTACACTAAGAAGCCGGGGGCTTTCTTTGCATTCCGGGATAATCTTGGAGTAGTGAGCAGTTTTGAGGCTAAGGCGGTCTCAGGTTGGCTAAGGTAGTCTCAGGGAGGCTGGGTACTCACGCGTAGGCCCAAAGAAAAAGCCAGTTTTGTGCATGCACTGTGCATGCACAGGAAACCGGAACTTCCATTCCCTTGAAAGAAGGGGTTGACAGGTGGAACGCGTGCGCCGGAGAGGCAGCGCGTGCGCATCGAACTTACGTTTTTTTTGCAGGTTTCTCCGGGAGGGTAAGTCTCCAGCAGTTACACACTTAAAAAGCAGGCGCAAGGCCTGCTTTTAACAAGGTAAGTGGTGAATTAATTAAAATTAAAACATTTTTTCCACAGGTTTATTATTTTTAAATACTTTAAAGAAAGGTAAGTTTATTTTTAGCTCTTTTAGAAAATGTAATTAATTTTTTTCAAAAATTTAAATTATTGTTTAAAATAGTTATTTCATGTAATTTATAGTTATTTTAAAAATGTGATTTAAAAAAAAAAATTATTTGAAGTTTTAGTTATGTTTTGGGGCTTATAGTATTTATAGGTTTGACAGCTCTTCCTGTAAAATTTATGAATGAAGCATTCCCTGCTACCATTGGCTCTCCATGGCCCACGTGATCCCAGGGGACACTTCGAAATAACTGCAGCCTGGGATACGCAAGCACTGCGCGCCGGCAGTTGGAGGAGGCCCAGGATCGGAATCCCACGCGGGCCCACAGCACAACGGCCGGCGCGCAAGGTAAGTGCAGGTCAGAGGCTTGCACCTGCGGGAAGCCTCCGACCCGAATTTCTGGGCCAATATTTCTCACTGAAACTTTGGTACAGGTAGACTATCCTTTATCTGAACTTCCGAAAACCGAAAACCTCTAAAAACCGAAAGTTTTTTCGTTCAGCGTAAGTCGTGCGCACGACATGACCAGAGTGGCGCACGACTTATGCTGAGCAGGGCAGAGGGTCACAGAGTTCCCTCCTGGGTAGGAGATTGCAGGCCGAGCCGGGCAGTGTGAAGGAGGTACCGGGAGAGTTAACCCAACAATACAGCGGCCCGTCCGATATTCTTTTCTCCCCCCCACCCCGACCCGACCCGACCCAAACTGCGGCCCGTCCGATATTCTTTTCTCCCCCGCCCACCCAACCCGACCCGACCCGACCCGACCCAACCCCCTACCCGAACCGCGGCCCGTCCGATATTCTTTTCTCCCCCAGCCACACCCGACCCGACCCCCCCCCGACCCGAACCACGGCCCGTCCGATATTCTTTTCTCCCCCCCGACCCCCGACCCCCCGACCCCCGACGACCCCCCACGACGACCTCGACCCCCGACCTGAACCGCGGCCCGTCCGATATTCTTTTCTCCCCCCACCCCACCCGACCCCCGACCTGATTTGCAGGCCAGCTTAGTAGGAGTCAGCCGATATCCGGCTTTCCAGAGAAGCAGGAAGGGGAATGAGACATGGAACAGTCGCAAGAGGTAGCCTGAACTATTAAAATTTATATTAAATACAAATTTCCCAGTCTTATAATAATACCTTCTGAAATCCAAAAACCGAAACTCAGCTGGTCCCAAGGCTTTCGGATAAGGGATAGTGTACCTGTAATTCAATTACCTGTTGAAAATATCCAAGATCATATTTTCAAAAATGGGGAGAGCAAGATCTTACAACTATGGAAATCACATCGATACATAATTTGTTTTGTGATTCCTTCTGGGGGAAGTAGGTGATTATCTTTGTTGTCTGAAGAGAATAATTGGATGATGATAATTGTGTAATGATTTTCTTTTTGTTATAGAATGATTGAGTTTTTTTCTGGTAATTGCTTTTGTTTTTGTGGTCAGTGGTGCAAGGCCGATATTCAATGTTCTTCTTCAGTCTGATTTACATGGTTGGTGGCATGAAGATTTTTATCTCTCCACATTCTCTCTGTTTCCATGACCTAATACATCTAGCATGAACTGAGAAGCCAGACAGGCAGATCCAGCATAAGCTCAGGACTGGATAAAAGTTATCAGTATCCTTTTAAGTCACAGGCGTCATCCTGCAACAGTTAACTTACTGACAAAATAACATGGTGCATATAACATAAGAATAGCCAGTTGAGTTAACAGGCTGTCAGAATTGTATCGCATACTCCATTTGAACTGGGGGAATAGTAATTTTGAACATAAAAACATATGGGGGGAGAAATTCAGTTGGTTGCGCCCCCTGTTAACGCCTTAAGAGGGCGATAAGTGGGGCGCGAACTAGCTAGCGCCCGGGCGCGGCGATACCTACGCCTCTCGCGAAATTGAGCGGACATTTAGAGGCGGCGCTAAACCGCAACGCCCGCTCAGCTGCACACGCAGATCCTGACGTCATTTCAGAGTGCAACGCCCTTGGGGCGCCCCGGACCGGAAATTCAGTGGTGCCCCCCTCCTTTCCGCCTGTCGCTGCCAACGACAGGTTGACTGGAACGGTTCCCATTCGCTGTGGGGCTGGGGGGGCGCTATTTAAAGGGGGCTCTTCCTGGCTTCTTTGTGATAGCCATTTTTGGACCACTCCTTCTGAGAGAGAGAGAGAGATTTGCAGAGAGACAAAGGGAGAGAGATTTCTGCATTGAGTCAGCGCTCGCTGAGGTACTTTTGGCTTCTGACCAGAACTTTGTAGTTGCTTTGCTTTTTCACCGGCATAACTTTGAGTGGCCACATACTATGGGGGCTGCAATGGATGGGAACGTCGTGCTTCTCCATTACATTGAGAGGGCACAGAGAGGCAGAGAGAGAGTGCCAATCATGGCCAGACGGAGGAGGGCCAACAGGCATCGGCACACGAGACCTTACGCTCCCAGGGTTTTCCGCCAACAGTTCTCATACATCAATATGTCTGAGGAGCAGTGTTTTCGGAGGCTGCGATTCAGCAAGGAGGTGGTCATTGAGCTCTGCCACCTGCTTCAGCCAGATCTGCAGCCTCAACTGAGGAGCAGGACATCTCTGTCGGTGGCAGTGAAGGTAACAGTGGCTCTCAACTTCTATGCCACCGGCTCCTTTCAATCCGCTACTGGGGACATTGCCAATATCTCCCAGTTCGCGGTGCATTGCTGCATCCATCAAGTCACGAATGCCCTCTTTAAAAGGAGACGACAGTACATCTCCTTCCCATGACCCCGGACAAACAGCAAGAACGTGCAATGGGCTTTGCAAGAATAGCGGGCTTCCCCATGGTGCAGGGCACCATTGACTGCACGCATGTGGCTTTGTGGGCGCCGCAAGAGAATGCCGAGGATTTCCGCAACCGAAAGGGGTTCCATTCGTTGAACGTCCAGTTGGTCTGTGACCACAGACAGCTGATACGTGCTGTCAATGCCCACTATCCAGGCAGCAGTCACGACACCTTCATCCTGCGCCAGACTTCTGTGGCAGACCTTTTCAAGGCCCCGGCTCACCCAGGAGGCTGGCTTCTCAGGGACAAGGGCTATCTTCTGTGCACCTGGCTGATGACCCCGCTCCGTTCGCCCAGCACCCCTGCTGAAGAACGATACAATGAGAGCCATCAAGCTACCAGGAACATCGTTGAGCACACAATCAGTATGTTCAAGCAACGGTTCCGCTGTCTGGACCATTCCGGAGGAGCCCTTCAGTACTCACCTGAGCGAGTCTCCCACTTCGTTGTTGGGTGCTGCATGCTGCATAACCTGGCAATCCTCAGGACTCAGCCAATGCCACCAGACATTGGAGCACCAGCAGAGGAGGAGGAGGAGCACCAAGACAGGAGGGAGGCACAAAGTGCAAGGGCCGTCCGTCAGCGGCTTACAGCAAGTCGCTTCTAGGCCCCCTCTGAGGGAATGGCTTCTGCCATTCAAAAAACCTGAATGGAACCATGCCGCAACCCCTAAGCCAGTCAAGGCAACAATTAGTTCAAAGAGCAAACATGCACATTCTGAATAAAGACACTTCTTTATTTAACAAACTGTGTACCCTTCCCGCATGACAAAATAATAGAAAGAAACCCCCCAAAAAAGTCAGTCACATAACTGGCTCTCACAACCTGGAGACAATAACCAAAACAGTAACAAAAATATGACCACAATCCTCGGCCTTCAATAAAACAATTAACAACATTTTGCCACACCTCCTACTTTTTGCCCTTCAAGGGTGATCTGCTTCACTTGCGAGATTGGCCCCTTCCCACCCTGCAGCTCCTCTGTAATGGGACCCCAGTGGCTGCAGCAAGGCTTGGGGAAGACTGCCGAGTGCCAGAAACTGAGACTGCAGATGCCCTTGAGGGACGGCCTGGACCAGCTCTGGGCCTGGAGGGCCCAGCTGCTGACTGCTCCAGCGCTGTATGGGCGGCAGCAGTCTGTCCGACAGGTGGTGGCAGCTGCAGTGGAGAAGTGACAATGCTGGCAGCAGGAATGCTGTCATCCTGAGAGAGGACAGCAACTCCCTGTTTGGACGACGCATTGGCACTCCCACGGGGCAGCACTGCAGCATGCGGAGCAATCTGCTGGAGCACAGATTGCTGGTCTGCTGCGGCACAGTGAGGGCTCCGGGGAATCCTGCCCGATGCAGCGAGGGTGGCAGCAGTCAGTGCTCATGTGGCCTCAATCTGCGTCTGCATGAGACCAGCCACTGACTGCATTGCAGCACTTAGCAATTGCGTGGTAGCCGCCTGTGTTGCGCCGAAGTCCTGGACAATCCTTGCCTGTGTTGCGCCGAAGTCCTGGACAGTCCTTGCCTGTGTTGCGCCGAAGTCCTGGACAATCCTTGCCTGTGTTGCGCCGAAGTCCTGGACAATCCTTGCCTGTGTTGCGCCGAAGTCCTGGACAATCCTTGCCTGTGTTGCGCCGAAGTCCTGGACAGTCCTTGCCTGTGCTGCGCCGAAGTCCTGGACACTCCTTGCCAGTGACTCAATAGGATCTGGCATCCTTGCCACTGCAGCCATGAGCTCAGCGTGCCTGTGCGCCGTCTGGGTGCTCATTTCAGTGAGGAGCTGCATCTCTTCTGCGCTCACTGTAGCAGGACTCGAGTCGTCGTTGACTTGTTCTCTCTACACAAATGCGGCCGGACCTGTGATTTCCAGCAAAAAAAATGTTTTTTTGTCTGTTTTTTGTTTTTCATACAGACCCCAGCATCTGCAACATTTGACCCCTTGTGACCCCACCTCATTGTTCTTTGATGTAATGTTTCCCTGACTGACCTGTTTGGACACCATTCACACCTTTGATTATCTCTCTGCCGAGGTGTGATAAATGGCAGTTAGAAAGATTACCTGTAATCATCTGGCATTATTCTCTGACTATATAAGCTGTGTCTTTATGCATCTCTCCACTTCACCTGATGAAGGAGCAGCGCTCCGAAAGCTTGTGGTTTCAAATAAAACTGTTGGACTATAACCTGGTGTTGTGTGACTTCTTACGCTGGACTCGAGGCCACACTTTCCCTCCAGGGAGAAGCGAGCTTCCCTACTCCCCCTCACGTTGCTGCAGCCCGCTGGGCCCCGGAGCTTCACCCTCCTCAGACCATTCCCCCCTGCTCCCCTCCAGGGAAGGCGTGTCCCCATTATGGCCATGGGCTGCCTTGGCTGAGGGTGGCACTGATGGTCCAGCTTCCTCCTCCTTGTCGCCTTCAGAATCACTCACAGTGGCAGCTTGAGGGCCCGCCTCCTCACCTGGTGAATCAGCATCTGAAAGCAGGGAGGTACAAGAGTGGCTTTAGCGTGCGGGCAGGGTGGCAGCAAGGGAGGCATGAGTGCTGCGACGTACTGATTTGGCTCGAAAGTGGCAAAGGATGCTGGTGTGAGGAACAAGTGGAAGGAGAGAGGTCAAAAAGGCGATGACCTTACCATTGCTGTCCAGAACGGGGTCGGCATCTCCAGTGGTGACGGGGCCAAGCATCCGGCCTGCCATAATCAGTTGGACTCGCTGCTCCAGATTGGTCAGGGCTTGAAGGTGAGGCCGGCCTCCCCCGGGCCATTGCTGCTGCCTCCTATTGTGCGCCAGCTTGCCCTGCAAGAGAATGGATGGGGTCTGAGTACAGTGTACAGCCCTGATCTTGGCTGCAATGCCTCCCATGGTCAAATAGCCATTACAGTGTGCAGCCCTGATCTTGGCTGCAATGCCTCCCATGGTCAAATAGCCCTTACTGTGTGCAGCCCTGATCTTGGCTGTAATGCCTCCCATGGTCGAATAGCCCTTACAGTGTGCAAAGTGCTGAATGTGCGTGTGAGTTTCCTGAAAGGGCCATAGGTGTTGGATGATGTAGTGTATGTACCCGTCTACCTTTAAGAGAACTATTGTATGTAACCGTTCACCTTTAAGAGAACTACTTTAGGTGTGGCACTACTTGTTTGGCTTCTGTATACTGTAATACCGACGGTATATAAGTGTTGTGGCATGAATCCTTGGGCAGATTCGCCCTGACCTTCGAATAGTAAAGACCTGTTTGTTTGTTATTCCTGAAGTCTGTGTCGTTATTAACTGTACAACCCACAGACTTTACAATGGCGACGAGTCCGATCGTACCCTGCGGCAAGACTGCCAAAGCAACTAAAGAGCGTCGAAGAGAGGCAACCGCCCTCGTCGTTCTGCTGGAAGAAAACACGAGGCTGCAGCAATAGAAAGGAGGAAGACTTTAGCAACAAAAGCTTCCATCAGCAACAGGCACTGACTACCCTTCTACCACGGTGCGGAGTGAGCCGATCAGCAGGAAACAAGGCGGCCGCGGAGACTGTGAGTAGGGAAAAGTGTAACGAAATCCGGAGGATAAGGGCTGTGCACTCGACCACGGTCGAGGGGGAGCAGAGCTGGTCAGGAAGGCGGGTCCAATGGCGTCGTGAGATAGCCGGACCGCGATCAGCGGGAAAAGCCGGGCAGCGACCGAAGCCACGAAGCGCTGAGACCGGGAGCAGGCGCGGGAAGAGAGAAACTCAGCCGCAGCCGGTGAGGGAAGCACCGGACTGCGTGAGGGCTGGGAGGCGAACGGGAGCCGGGCGTGTGGGAGAGGCAGAGCCGACCAAAGGAGGCTGCGCGAGAGCCAGTCCAGCGGCTGAACTGTTCTCCACCAACGGGGTACCCAGCGCCGGTAGAGCCGAATGTGGGGGAGAGAGAGACAGAGCCGAGCAAGGGGAGAGAGACTGCGCGAGAGCCAGTCCAGCGGCTGAACTGTTCTCCGTGAACGGGGTACCCAGCGCCGGTAGAGCCGTGCAAGCGGGAGAGAAAGACAGAGCCGAGTAAGGGGAGCTGTGCGGAAGCCAGCCCAGCGGCTGAACCTGTCCGCTGTGGGGAAAGCGTACCCCTCCCACCAGGGAAGAAACGCGGGAAGCCGCCATTAGGCGGAGAAGACGACAGACGCGGGAGACCGCCATTGAAGGGGCGGGGAGAGAAGGAAAGAGCGGGAAACCGCCATTTTCACGGGAAAAACTGCCATCTTAGAAATAAATAAATAATAAATAAGAATTTAAAGAAATACTTGTGCTGCTCCCAAGGAAAGGAAGATGCCTAAGCGAGGGAATATTAACGATTTTAATTCCGAGATAGAAGACTGGGCCACGTACGTGGAACACATCGAGATCTATTGTGAAGCCAACAAAATAGAGGAAGACGACAAAGCGATAACATTGCTAAACTCGATGGGCGCAAAGACATACGGGCTCTTGAAGCATCTACTAGCACCAGCTAAACCGGCGGATCAGACTTTCGAAGGGATTGTGGCTGTTCTGAAGGACCACTTGAACCCCACACCGTTGATGTTGGCTGAACGATTCAAATTCTATGCAAGAACGCAACGGAAAGACGAAAGCAACGCGGAATATTTGGTCGAACTGCGTAGGCTAGCGAAATGCTGCCAGTTCGGAGGGAATCTGACAGAGGCACTGCGAGACAAGTTCGTATGCGGATTGTCCAAGGAAGGGACACAAAAGCGACTACTCGAAGAGAACGACCTCATACTTGACAGGGCTGTCCTTATAGCTGCATCGCACGAAGCCGCAACGAAAGGAACGGCGGAAATGCAGCTAAAGGCGGCGGCACTCGGGGTGGACCAAACTACCTCAAGTACAACAAAATGCTATCGTTGTGGGAAGACAACACACGACCAGAATCAATGCTGGTTTAAGAACCAAGAATGTAGGAAATGTGGCAAACTGGGTCACATCGCTAAGGTATGCCGGTCAGGGAAGAAGACCAACAACCAAAGGAAGCCACCACAAGAAAAGTACAACAAGGTACACAAGGTGGCTGAGAAGAGTTCAGACGAACAGAATTCAGACTCAGACCCAAACAGCCAGGAGCTGGGTAGTCTGAGAATTCACAATGTGAGTAAGGAAGCTGACCTACAAACTATCTGGGTCATACTAAAAATAGCTGGAGTCCAAGTAAGAATGGAGTTGGACACTGGATCAGCTCTATCAGTCATAAATCGAAGGGACTACCACCGGCTATTCTCTCACATACCCTTAAGAAATACCAAGTTCGTATTGCAGACATACACGGGGCATAAGGTATACCCCATGGGGAAGATAAGAGTCAAGGTGAGAGATAGGGGTAAAGAACACCCAAGAATGAACTTGTACGTATTATCTGAGGGAGGACCACCACTTCTAGGACGAGAGTGGATCAAGAAAATAGACATGGAATGGCACTATCTAAAAGCCATAATGAGTGAGGACTCGATGCACGCTATCAGCTCAGATTCTGAAACGGATGACGATAAGACCAACTCAAATATGGAAGACAAGGCTAAAATGAACTTGCCGACTATGGTGGAGAAAACGAAGACATGCATAAAGGCTTATGCTACCGAGAAGAATAAAGCTTCAGAGCAGGACTCCAGTTTGACAGAGAATTCTGAGCCTGTTCAAGTTAAGGACTTATCCACGACGGAAGAACACCGAACTCGGACTCAAACTTATTTCAAAGTACGACAACAATTAGAACAGTTGAGTTACCGTCTCGTACAAGAGATGAAAACAATGGAAAAGTTCTGGGACACCGAATGGGAGAGCCTGGAAAGACAGCAGAGGCAGCTAGCTCAAGCAAAGAGCGACCATAGAGCCATCGTGACCAATTACCGATCACATCTCCCTTATGATGTTCAGGAGTTAGAATATTTGCATGATCTAGAGATACAGCATAAAGGCAAACCACGCTACACTGAGGATTTTGTTCTACAATTGGAGACGGAGCTAGTGCAAGCAAGGTTAAGAGAAGCTGAATCGCAGTGTGCACTTAAAGATATGCAGAAAAAAATCTTGGACATGGAAAAGAGAAACGCTTCTTTACCTGATGTGAATAATGTGGCCATGTTGCAAGAGGAGCTTATAGGGGCGAAACTGAAAGAAGCTAAGCAAAGGATGTTGGAACTTGAAACACAGAACCAAATCAGCAGTAACCAGCTATGTCGAGCAGAGAAGGAGTGCTATGGTCTACATGAGAAGGTGCAATATCTCTCAGCCCAGAATAAGGGACTACTCACTCAGTTAAATGAAAGTAATCGGAAAATGGCTGAGATAGACTGCAAGAATAAAGAAGATTTGATGGCAGTGAGACTTCGAGAGGCAGATAGCATAGCAGCCTTGGCTGAACTCCAACAGGAAATTGCGAAAGAAGCAAATGAAGAGGAATCTTCAGGAAGCCAGGATGTTATTCCAGTTCTTCTCTACGACTCCTTACAAGCAGAGTGTGAGAAGTTGAAAGAACAGTATGAACAGGCCCAGGCTACAATTCTGGAGGGGGTTAACTCGGCAACCTCCGAAAAGCTAGTTTCAGTAGAAGCATATGAACAACTAAAGGTTGAACATGAGCAAGAAGTCCAAAGGCTGCAGGAAATTCTTGATGAGCTCAAGGCCAAGACAGACTCATCGGTAGAAGTTCCATCCATAGATGAGAAATTAGAGGTGAAAGACATGGCAGAACATGAAAGACAAGATGTCCAAGAACTCATAAAAATATTGAAGGAAACCCAAGACAAATATGAGGCGGCAATGTCCGAGGTTCAACAACTTGAAGAACAGATTCAACTGGGAATCCTTTCAGTGGAAGAAAAGGAAACTGTAAGAAACACAGAGACTGTAAGAATGGTCCCTGAACATGAGCTAGAGAGCATCAGGGCGCAACTTTTCCGAGCGCTGAAAGCCAAAGTATAAGAGGAACAGAAGGTGGAAGCATTGGAGGAAAAGGTGGATGAAATGGAGAAGACTCTGATCCACAGTGTTCCTGTGGAAGAGTTAACGGTCAGCCAACTCCTTCATATGCTGAGGGACAAGACTCTGCAATGGGAACAATCTGGACACGAGCTTCAATCTTCAACGGGAAGGAGTTCGGAGCTCTCAAATGTTTGGGAAATAGCTGAGGTTGCAAAACAGACTTTACTGGGATGCCAAAAGTACGCTGAATCGCGTCTATGTGAACAACAGAATGTTGAAACAGCTGCTCCAGTAGAAGGATTGAATAGCCCGATCAATCAATCCCCGAGGAAAGGGGAAGTGTTGAAATCACAAATGAGGTCATTAGTGAAGGATTTGCAGGAAACCCAGGAAGAGCGGGATGAAGATGAATGCATGAAGAAGTCTTTTCAAGAAAGATGTCTAGGGAAGGAACCACAGTCAGCTAACGTCCAGATGGGTAAGGAGGAAGTAGAAGGCCCTCTCGCTGGCCTAACTCAGGACGAACCCGAATACTACCATGACCTGTTGAGTGACACTGAATATTATGAGGATGTGGTCTGCCCAGTTTGTGATGAAAACTCCCAAAGTGCCGAAATCAGGATGAAGCACTTAAAGTCGAAGGAACATAGAGAGTTGGTGGCGCTACAGCTAGCAGCTGATAAGGGAGCCCCGAGAGTCTCCAAAAAGCAGAAAAGAAAAAGAAGAAGCAGAAGATGATAACTATCGCAAATATTATCACTTCTACCAGATCATGCGTGGACCCTACGAAAGGAGTTAAATCAGTTGGGAAGTAGGAAAATATCAAGGCAACTCAGTTGTTGTAAAAGTCAGCACTGCTGGTTCAGCAGGACGAAAGTTCAAGCTGTTACGTCAAGAAAAGGATATGGAGGAGTCACGCTAGCAATGTGAACCATCTACACCAAAGAGATGTTGTTCGGACCGAGTCAAGATCAGAGACTGAATCTGTGAACTGTTCCCGCAGAGGCTGAACCTGTGAACTGTTTCCCACCGAGACTATGTCTGTAAATTGTTTTATATGAAGTTGAAGATATGTTATGTTTAATGGGGACTCTGTATGTAATAAGCTAAAAAGGGAGGATTGTAGTGTACGTACCCGTCTACCTTTAAGAGAACTATTGTATGTAACCGTTCACCTTTAAGAGAACTACTTTAGGTGTGGCACTACTTGTTTGGCTTCTGTATACTGTAATACCGACGGTGACCACACCGGTATATAAGTGTTGTGGCATGATTCCTTGGGCAGATTCGCCCTGACCTTCGAATAGTAAAGACCTGTTTGTTTATTATTCCTGAAGTCTGTGTCGTTATTAACTGTACAACCCACAGACTTTACAGATGAGTGCTGGGCATTGGGGCTTTCAGGACCCTTTGGCCATAAACTGAGGTCGAGATGCAGGGATGAAGAGGATTCTGAAAAGGGCACTCACCGTGACGACCAGAGTGAGGTCGTTGAACTTCTTCCTGCATTGCACAGGGGTCCTAGGCACCATGCTGCTGGAGGTCACTCTGTGAGCCACCTCCCTCCAAGCTTTTCGATAGTCGCTGGGCAGCAGCCTCCTGCCACTGTCTGGGTACAGGAGAGATCGCCTGCACTCCACCGCGCCAACCAGGGCCTCCAAGGCCCCCTCGCTGAACCGCTGCGCTCGCTCCCTGGCCCTCTCCATGGGTCGTGGCTTAAGTATGTGGCAACAGGTCTGTCCAGGCCGAGATTCAGGGCTCCGATGCGCAGGGTGTGGCTGCAATTCAAGATCGACCCTCCCCTTTAAGAGCTAACCGGCGCCAGCGTGTCTGTGTGCAATCGCTAACTGACAGCACCTGCGCTGCGCCCGCCCTCGGAGGTAGAGCCTCGCTCCTCCGGCTTAGCACCTTAAGACAGTTGTGCAGCACCTGTTTTAGCCCTCCAATCACCTCCTGGGGCGAAGGAGGCCAATTTAGCAGTACGTGGCAATAATTTGCGCCGGGCACAAAATTTCACGCCCGGCCGATACTTACGCCCCAAACGGGGCGATACCGAATTTCTCCCCCATGATGTAATTTATATAGCACCTTATCACATCTTCCAGAGACATCGGGGTCAATTTTCTGGCAGCCGTCGGGCGGCTTTTCATGCGGCCGGGGGCCGAAAATTGGCAAAAAAGCAGGTCGGGACCCCCGCCGCCTGATTCCCCGCCTCGTCCAACTTTCAGACCACCATTTCTGCACAATCCGCTTCAGTCCCGGCCGCCGCTGGCAGGACTGGTCGTCGGCACATTAATGACCAATAATTACCTTGTTGAAGTAGATTTTCCGGGGCCGTTGTGACTTTGGGGCTTTCCCCACATCAAACCCGCCTGCGGGGAACCCCGCTGATGAGATCTGGCATGAAGCCTGCCGGCTTGCTTGCCCTCAGCTGCAGGTCAGTCGGAGAAGCTGCGATTTAAAGGGACAGCATTTGTATGTTGAAGGACCTTGTTGTTGCAGGTTTGGGGCTACTTCTTCAAGGCTTAGGCACAGCTGTGGAAGGTTGGAGCCTCACACACTTCTCCAATGCGATCTCCTGGGAAGCCCCTCTCGCCACCCTCACTCAGCGCTTCCTCAGCGGAGGCATCTACAAGAAGCATGGGATGCCTTTTCTTCCTTCCCTTCTTGCCATTAGAGGATCTCCAGCAGCAGAGGCGGCAGCAGCAGAACCAGGAACAGCAGGATCAGCAACAGGAGCACCAGGCTGCTGCTCACTCACCTGAAGCTGCACAGGCCAGAAGGGGCCAGCGCTTCGAATAGGCTTGAGAGCAGCTTGCTGCACTTTAGGGGGCCATGGGGACCCATTTCTGCACTGGCAGTCCTACTCAGAAGGACTTCCATGAAGATCTGGTTTCTCTGTTCAATAGATGGCCAACGCTCCTCGAGATGTCATTCTCTTATGAGCACTCACCATGTTTTCCATACCCTGGCGAGTTATCTCCTCCATGGAGGTTGCCAACCTTTCCATGGTGATGCGCTCATGCGCCAATGACTCCACAAAGGCTCTGCTCATGGTTGTTATGGACTCCTCCATTCGCTCCACACTCGCAGCGACCCTGGAGACAAAACCTGCCAGAGACTCCTGCATCTGTGCATGGAGATCCATCACCTCTTCTCTTGCGGATGGACCCAGAGGCAGAGGGTCGACGTGCAGTGCAGCTGAGCTGAGCTGGCAGAGTCCTGCACCCTCCGATGAGTACTCTCCACTGCTGTCCCTGTCTCCAGAATCTGCTGAGGCTTACTTGTGAGCTGTGAAACACCAGGTGACAACACTACTATGTCCTGAAGGTACCCCCAAGGTGTGAGTGTCTGCACTGGTGCAGGGTGCGCTTACTTCTGCTGACGCTGCACCCTCAGAGGTTGGAGCTTCCTCTGAGGAGTCTGGCTGCACAGCCTCTTCCTCCTCCACAGTGAGGACGGGGGCGCTGGATGGTAATGTGGGGGAGTAAAGGAAGGAGTTAGAGATGTAATGCCAAGGTTCTTCTGGTGACTCCCAGCGAGTTGGCATCTGCTGGCACCTGCATCCATGCAGCATTGGTCTCAGTGGGAGGCCTCTTCCTCACTGACCTAGGGAAGAGGACCTCCCTGTGGGCCCTAACCCCATCCAATAATGCCTGCAGTGAAGCCTCGTCGAATTTGAAGGCAGCTCGGGGTCTGGCACTGGCCACAGCTGCTGTAGGCTCCTCTGCCATCCTGTATGGTTCGTTTGGAAGCCTTCAGAGGATGCAATGCTTGCTATGGACCTTGAAAGCACCACGAATGATGACATCATACTGTGGGGATTTCTGACTCGAATTGGACAATTAGCAAGACTTCCCACATGCTGGGAATTAATTGGCCACTTGAGGGAAAATTGCGTGGAGCTGGCTGACACTTTTTTATGTGTGTCAGAAACCCCACATTCGGGGAAACCCGACCATTTCCCACACAAGCCGAAAATCGGGGCCATCGTGTAGGACTTCACATGTAAGAAACTACATAGGCAAACACCGATATGCTTTCCAAGTGTTGCTAGGAGCACTGCATTTAACTGAATAATTAATTCGTTATTATTATTATATTGCATCTTAACCCACAATCTAAATAATAACATTAAGGGCTTTATGGTGCTGGTGTGGGGTGGTGCCAACCTGGTGCAGCCAGTGTGTACAGTATTAAGTGAAGCTAATCTGGACATGGTGAGGCCATCGCTGGTGTCCCGGGCAGCAATGTGCACGAGTAATGATGCCCTGTGTCCAGTGCAGCAGAGAAGGTTGGTGTGGATGTTGGCGCTACTGGTGTGCCCGGTGATGCTGGTGTTGGGGCTGATCGTTTTCGGATTCTGAGGACCAAGGTGAGATTTTTTCAAGGGCACCGCTGCTGATGTAATAGATGGGCAGGTGAGGTTGAGATGACAGAAGTAATCTGTCAGTGTTGAGATAGGTTGTTCCAAGGAGGTGACAGTGGATACAGAGATTACTCCAAATACTTCAAAAGTGCACAAAGCTCAAAAGTAGGTTCTAAATACTGAAGGCTGAAGCTTCTGAGGTTGGAAACTAACCAGCTGTAACATGGCAGGTTTTAAACCACTTTTGCAGCTGTCGCCTATTGAACCTACAGAACCCGACATACTTACCTGATGTGATCCCCGAGTGATGGGAACCTGGTGGAAAACTTAGCAAATTGCTTTGGAGCTGTGAAAATGGGGATTTAATTGCTTTAAACATCCTCCTAACAAGCACAATTGAATGGCCCGCCGCTTAGAGCCGTGTCTGCAAAGCTCAGGCAGAAACTGTGCTTGGGAAACTGACAAGGAGGCGGGTTCACAGCGGGATACCAGACCGCTGTCAATCTTTTTGATTTTGACAGCGGACCCGCCTCCAAACCCGCCATCTGAGCGCCGACAAAATTCAGCCCTCCATGTGCAATTTACAATTCCAACAGCATTATCTACTTATTTTCCAATCCTATTAGTTACTATTTAAAAATGATTGGTTGGCTACACAAAAGTGTCAGTCACATTTCACATTTCTCTATTTCACCGAACTAATACATCTAGCGTGAACTGAGAAGCCAGACTGGCAGATGCAGCATGAACACAGGACCTGAGAAAAGTATATCAGTATTCCAAATTGTGGAATTTTCTAAAACATTGTAACCGGCAAGCTACGCTCCATATATGGCAAACTCTCTGTAAGCAAGTTACGCCGAACTTGCCTGGGAATTTCATTAGTATACCGGTGCAAAACAAGTGGAATGTAAAAACCGGTGTAAAACAAGTGGAAATCAGTGCAAACAATCGGAGTCTGAGGAAAGAGCTGAAATTACACCATATTCTTTCTTCAAAACTCTGTGGTGTATGTAACCTGTTCCACCTTAAGAGAACTACTTTAAGAGATGTACTACTTTCTCTTGGCTGCTGTATACTGTAATACCGGTGGTGACCACACCGGTATATAAGTGTTGTGTAAGGATTTGCTGGGCAGTCCAGCCCTGACCTCCGAATAGGAAAGACCTGTTAAAAGTTATTCTTATTGTCTGTGTCCAGTGATTGATCCTAAACATAACTGGGACACACAGACTCAACAGTGGCGACGAGTCCGATCTTACCCTGCGGCAGTTTTACATCCAAGGCAGCTTCGTCCTCAGAACGGGCGTCGAGAAGAGGCATCCGCCCTCATCATCCTGCTGAGCACCATCGCACGGGATGCATCGAGAACCCGGGTTAAAAAGAAAAAGAATTCTGACCACGAAGCCCTCCATCAGCGACAGGCAGTGATCATCCCTTCTACCACGGCGGTGGGTAAGCAGATCAGCGACACGAGCAGAAAGTCGGCCGCGTTGGCTGTGGAGTAGGGGAGGGAAAACGGAGGAATAAGGGCGGAGAGCTCGACCACGGCCGGTAGAAAGGGCCGGGCTGCAATCGAGGCCGAGAGGCGCAGCGACTGGGGCAGCTTAAGGCTCGAGAGCCGCGGAGAACTCAAACGCAGCCGGTGTACAGGACCGGGCTGCAAGCGGGGCTGCGAGGCAAAGCAGCGTCGGGGAGTTGAGAAGCTTAAGGCATGAGAGCCGCAGAGAATTCAAACGCAGCCGGTGTAAAGGACCGGCCTGCAAGCGGGGCTGCGAGGCAAAGCAGCGTCGGGGAGTGAGAACCGCTGGGGAGGCGAGAACGGCAGCAGCAAGGCAATCGCCATTGCAGCCAGCGGGGGAAGAAGGCAAACGCGGGAATCCGCCATTGTAGTCGGCGGGGGAAGAAGACGAGCGCGGGAAAGACCGCCAAGCGCGGGAAGCCACCATTTTAGTAGGCAGGGGAAGAAGACAAGCGCGGGAAGCTGCCATTTTGAGAAAAAGAAAAATTAAAAAAAAAAAAAAAAAAAAATTGCAAGGATGCCTAAACATGGGAGCATTAATACCTTTGATAGCGATATCGAAGATTGGACCATGTATGTAGAACGCATGGAAGTGTATTGTAAAGCAAATAAGGTACCAAATGATGAGAAAGCACTAACCTTATTAAGCTCAATGGGTGCGAAAACATACGGGCTATTGAAGCACCTTCTATCACCAAATAAACCGGTGGATCAGACTTTCACGAATATTGTTACTGTCCTGAAAGATCATTTAAACCCCACGCCACTGATGATAGTGGAACGATTTAAATTTTACAGAAGAACGCAGCTGAAAGACGAAAGCAACGCTGAATTTTTAATTGAACTGCGTAAGCTAGCAAAATACTGTCAGTTTGGAACAGGACTAGCAGATGCGCTGAGAGATAAATTTGTGTGTGGATTGTTAAAAGAAGGAACACAAAAGCGACTGCTTGAGGAGAATGAGCTTACGCTTGATGAAGCTGTCACTATTGCAGCATCGCACGAAGCCGCAGCGAGAGGCACTGCGGAAATGCAGCTATGGTCACCGGAACTCAGCACCAATCAAATGGTCTTGAGTACAGTAAAATGTTATCGTTGTGGAAAGACAACGCACGATCAGAACCAGTGCTGGTTCAAAAATCAGGAATGCAGAAAATGTGGCAGGCTTGGTCACATAGCTAAAGTATGCCGGTCAGGAAAGAAGACCAGCAACAAAAAGTCACCGCAGGAAAAGTACAGAAAGGTACACAAGGTGACAGAGAACAGTTCGAACGAACAGAAGTCATATTCAGACTCCAGCAGTAATGAACTGGGTAGTCTAAGAGTACACAATGTTGGTAAGGAAGCAGACCTCCAAACAATTTGGGTCACACTTCAGATAGCAGGAGTCCAAGTGAAGATGGAATTGGACACTGGATCGGCATTGACGGTCATGAATAAGAAAGATTACAAAAGGTTATTCCCACATATTCCCCTACGGGATACGGAGATTGTATTGAAAACATACACGGGGCAAAGAGTATACCCCATCAGGAAGATAGAGGTAAAGGTGGTCCACAAGGGCAAAGAAAGCCGAGGAATGGACTTATATGTGCTACCTGAGGGAGGTCCACCACTACTGGGATGGGAGTGGATTAGGAAAATAAATATGGATTGGCATTCCTTAAAAGCACTAACGGTAGATTCCGGTACAAAAGATGTCAAACCTAAACGATTGTCCAGAATATTGGACGATGCTAAAGAGGTGTTCCAACAGGGACTGGGAACACTGAGAGGAATTACGGCAAACATCAAGGTTGAAGAACATGCAAACCCGAAATTTTTCAAAGCCAGACCGGTACCTTATGCAATACGACCTGCTGTGGAAGCTGAGCTGGAAGGGCTAGAACGTTCAGGAGTACTGTCTAAGGTAGACTGGAGTGAGTGGGCCACGCCCATTGTCCCCGTCATGAAGCGTTCATCGAGCAACAAGCCGGGTGAACTGGGAAAGGTTCGCATCTGTGGAGATTTCAAGATCACTGTTAATCCGGTGCTTCACACGGTGCAGTATCTGCTTCCGCGGATTGAGGATATCTTCGCTTCATTGTCTGGCGGGAAACACTTCACCAAGATAGACCTGGCGCAGGCATACTTACAGATGGAAGTTGAGGAAGAGACACACCAGTATCTCACGATCAACACGCATAGAGGCTTGTACCGGTATAATAGACTGGTTTTTGGCATGGCATCGGCTCCAGCAATTTGGCAGAGGGCCATGGAGCAGGTATTACAGGGAATTCCAGGTACACAATGTTACCTGGACGATATTCTGATTACAGGAGATGATGACGAGGAACACCTTGCAAACTTGGAACTGGTGCTCACCAGATTGAAAGAAAATGGTCTTCGAGTTAATCGCCAGAAATGTGAATTCTTTCAGAAGCGGATCTCGTCCTGTGGTCATGTCATTGACCAGCAGGGGCTTCATAAGTCTCCTGACAAGATCGAAGCTGTTGTGAAGGCTCCCGCTCCGGATAATGTATCTCAATTGAGGTCGTTTCTAGGGTTGATTAACTATTACCATAAGTTTCTGCCAAATTTATCCACGGTGCTGCACCCGCTGAACGCTCTTTTGCAGAAGGGAGTACCATGGAAGTGGAGCGAGGACTGTAAGAGGGCCTTTCGCGAAAGCAAGGCATTGATCACCTCAGAGGAAGTGTTGGCTCACTTCAACCCAACGCTGCCTATTCGTTTGGCTTGTGATGCTTCTCCATATGGTATTGGGGCAGTACTCTCACACAAGTTGCCAAATGGCCAGGAGAGGCCAGTTGCGTTCGCATCCAGATCATTGACCTCCGCTGAGCGCAACTATGCTCAGATAGATAAGGAGGCTCTCAGCCTTGTGTGGGGAGTAAAGAAGTTTAATCATTACCTGCAGGGCCAAAAGTTTACGGTTCTGACAGACCACCAGCCGTTGGTATCCATTTTTAACCCTAAGAAGGGTGTTTCGGTGATGACAGCACAGAGACTCCAGAGATGGTCCCTTTTCCTAAGGGCACATCAATATCAGATAGAATTCAAAGGTACAAAGCAGCATGGTAATGCTGATGGGCTGTCGCGCCTGCCACTACCTACAGAGGAGGAGGCACCGACGGTTGACCCTGTTGAGTTATTTCACTCGAACATCATCGAATGTTTACCAGTCACCAATGCAAGTATTGAAAGAGAAACCAGGAACGACCCGACACTGTCCAGGGTCTACGAAGTGACAGTGAAGGGATGGCCAGCACATGGTGATCCACTGTTACCGGCATTCTCAGCAAGACGAGAACAGCTGTCCGTCTGTCAAGGAACATTGATGTATGGAACAAGGGTGATTATTCCTCCTAAGTTAAGAGAGAGAGTTCTAAAGGAACTGCATGAAGGTCATCTGGGGGGAGTCAAGATGAAAAGCCTTGCTAGGGCTTATGTGTGGTGGCCAGGTATCGACCAACAGATAGAGGAGCTGACGAAAAGCTGCTCAGGGTGACAAAAAGTGCAAAATGCACCTCCGATTGCACCGCTGCATCCATGGGAATGGCCTTCAACCCCCTGGCAACGTGTACATATTGACTTTGCTGGTCCTTTCATGGACTCCATGTCTTTAATTGCGGTGGACGCACATTCTAAATGGCCAGAAGTGATTAAGACGACTACCACTACCTCGGAAAAGACGATCGCGGTGTTAAGAACGATATTTGCAAGAAATGGATTGCCAGAACAAATATGTTCAGACAACGGACCGCAGTTCGTGTCAGAAGAATTCCAGAGATTCATGAAGAAGAATGGGGTGAAACATTATACCTCTGCCCCATATCATCCGGCTACAAATGGGTTGGCCGAGAGATTTGTACAAACGTTCAAAAAAGCGATAAAGGCCATGAGCGAAGATCAGATTCCACTACAACACAAGGTGGACAAATTCCTACTGGCATATCGAAACACCACCCATGCAGTGACAAACCAAAGTCCTGCCATGATGTTCTACAACAGGAGGTTGCGGTCCAGGTTGGACTTGTTAAAACCAAATGTGCGGAGGGAAGTTGAAAACAAACAGTTCCAGAATATAAATAACAAGACCACTTGGAGTTTCGAAATAGGACAACCAGTGTTAGCCCGGGATTATAAAAACGAGAAATGGCAATCTGGAACAATTCGGGCCAGACAAGGACCCCTGATGTACACGGTAGATGTTGGTGAAAATGTAATACGGCGTCATGCTGACCAACTGGTAGAATCGAGAACAAGGGTCGAACCCATGGTTACGGCAGAGGCAACCGTGGAAGAAGTTAGTGAACCTGAAGCATCTACCTCAGAAGTGCATGTACCTGATGATGATGTCCAATCCATAAGAGACCAACTAGATGAGTCACCCCAACAACGAGAATCAGAGACCCCTGAAAGGCGTTATCCAACTCGAATCAGGAGGCCTCCTCAGAGACTGAATCTTTGAACTGTTTTGCATGAAGTTGTATATATGTTATTATGTTATGTTAAATGGGGATATAACTGTTAAGCTAAAAAGGGAGGATTGTGGTGTATGTAACCTGTTCCACCTTAAGAGAACTACTTTAAGAGATGTACTGCTTTCTCTTGGCTGCTGTATACTGTAATACCGGTGGTGACCACACCGGTATATAAACGTTGTGTAGGGAATTGCTGGGCAGTTCAGCCCTGACCTCCGAATAGTAAAGACCTGTTAAAAGTTATTCTTGTTGTCTGTGTCCAGTGATTGATCCTAAACATAACTGGGACACACAGACTCAACACTGTTAATGCATGAAGATTTAAAGCTTGAAGCCATCAAAGCATCATTTATGCACAGAATGTTTAATAAAATGCAATAGTCGAACGCTTTTCAATTTTTAATGCAAATCATTGTGATGCCATTACGATAAATTCAAAGATACAGAAAGTTTATTTTAGGTCTCTGTGAGGATAGATTTTAAAAAGCACTGAAAAATTGCCATAAAACATCAGAAATATAACTGGTATACTGAAGTAAGAATTCAAATGCCTGAACTATTTTGAGGAGGTCCTTGGAGTAATACCCTATAAAGGTGAACAAAATCCTTGTTGACTGCTGCATGCTCTTTAACATTGTAGCGTGAAGAAACCTCCACATACATGTTAATGAAGAGAAGGTGTGGGACATGGCAGATGGTGATAATGATGTTGCACAGGGTGAACGACAAGTTGATCTGAATGATCTGACGGATAGGTATCATTTTATTGCACAGTATGTTGGCTAATCAGACCCCATTTCCAGCAATACAACACATGCAAATATAGTGGCCCAGAAATTTGGGTCGGGGGCTTCCCACGGGTGCAAGCCCCCGACCTGCACTTACCTTGCGCGCCGGCAGTTGAGCTGTGGGCCCCCGTGGAATTTCGCTCAGGGGCCTGTCCCAGCTGCCGGCGCGCAGTGCTTGCGTGTCCCAGGGGCGTAGTTAGTTCGATGCGTCCCCTGGGATCACGTGGGCCATGGGCAGCCAATTGGCGCAGGGAAAAGCCCATTCATAAGTAGTGACAGGAAGACCTGTCAAAACTTATAAATACTACGGCCCCAAAATAGTAGTAAACCTTCAAATAAATTTTAAAAAATCATCACACTTTTTAAATAAACTATAAATTACATTAAATAACTATTTTAAACAATAATTTAAATTTTTGGAAAAAATAATTTTATATTCTAACGGGTCTAAAAATAAACTTACCTTGCTTTAAAGTATTTAAAAATAATAAACCTATGGAAAAAATGTTTTAATTTTAATTAATTGACGACTTACCTTTTAAAATGCAGGCCTTACGCCTGGCTTTTACATTTCTAAAATCTAAAGACTTACCCTCACGGAAAAAAATGTAAGTTCAAAGCGCACGCGCAGACTCCCGCGCACACGCGCTCGACCTCTGAACCCCTTCGTTCAGAGGAACGGAAGTGCCGGTTTCCCGCTCATGCGCAGTGCATGCAAGAAACCGGCACTTCCATCGGGCCCACGCGTGAGTACCCCGCGCGTACTCACCCGAGGAGACCCGAATTTCTGGGCTAATATGTCTATGTAATGACTACTGCAACAAACCTTTACTATGATGTGAACATTTACCTAACACTATCTGCTGATGCCCATCTTCATATGCTCCCTTAAGAAAACTAGTGTGAGCCCACAAGTGCTGCTGCAGATGTCATAGGGGGCAGAGTACTTCTATTGTGAAAAAGACTGCTGTAGCAGCACAGTGCCAAGGAAGTCAGAGGCTGCAATTCCTGTGGGTCGGTTTCATGCTGCATGCAGAATCAAGGGCCACAGCAGAGAACTATCATACTTCACATGGTGCAAGCAGGATCATCGTTAATACAATTGGTGTACGAAAGCAATAGTTCAGCTATCTGAACTATTTTAAGGAGGTCTTTGCAGTATTACTGTGTAAAGGTGAACACAATCCTTGACTGCTGCATGCACCGCACCATAACAGTGCAGAGCAAATAGGCCTCTGCATACATATGAATGATGAACACTCAGTCACCAAATAAATCTATACATAAACTTGTAGAAGGCATGTCTCCCCTGCTGTTTAGAGTTCACAGTGTGTTGCAAGGCATCAGCAACAGAGAGGTCTGTGAATACCTGTGTGAATGTTGTCTCAGTTGGTGCCAAGCATGTTAAGTGCAGCCTCTATTCTTACTTGGATTCGAGACCCACACAGCAGTTGTAGCATCACTGGCAGCTGTCCTGCGAGATGGTTCCACAGCAGCTATTGTGTCTGTAACTGAAGTCATCACTTCAAATGGCACAAGTACATCAATTTGTTCAGTCGACATATGATGGACAGGCAACCATTCATCCATGATTCCCTCAAGCCGCAGATGCCAGAGGCCAATTGCTTGATTGAAGCATGCAACAGAGTCATTTTCCATTGAAGTATTCATAGATCCAAGTCATAAAGATAATTGCTATTTTCAGTGTGGTGTACCAGCTTCTGTTTCAAAGATGGTCCATTGAGGTGCGCATCCAAGGGCCATAGGTCATAAGAACATAAGAAATAGGAGCAGGAGTAGGCCATTCGGCCCTTTGAACCTGCTCCACCATTCAATAAGATTATGGCTGAACTTCTACCTCAGCTCAACCTTCCCACACTATCCCCATATCCCTTGGTTCGCTTAGTATTCAAAAATCGATCGATCTCAATGTTGAATATACTCAACGAATAAGCATTCACAGCCCTCTGGGGTAGAGAATTCCAAAGATTCACAACCCTTTGAGTCAAGAAATTTCTCCTCGTCTCAGTCCTAAATGGCCTACCCCTTATTCTGTGACTGTGACCCCTAGTTCTAGGCTCTCAAGCCAGGGGAAACATCTACCCTGTTAAGCCCCTTAAGAATTTTATATGTTTCAATGAGATCACCCCTCATTCTTCTAAAGTGAAGGGAATATAGGCCTAGTCTACTCAATCTCTCCTCATAGGACAATCCCCCCGTCCCAGGAACCACTCTAGTGAAACTTTGTTGCATTCCCTCTGAGGTAAGTATATCCTTCCTTAGGTAAGCAGACCAAAACTGTACACAGTACTCCAGGTCTGGTCTCACCAAGGCCCTATATAATTGCAGTAAGACTTCTTTACTCTTGTATTTCAATCCTTTTGCAATAAAGGCTAACATACCATTTCCTTTCCTAATTATTTGCTGTACCTGTATGTTAACTTTCTGTGATTCGTGTACAAGGACACCCAGGTCCCTCTGAATACCAACATTTCCAGTCTCTCACCATTTAAAAAATATTCTGCTTTTCTATTTTTCCTACCAAAGTGGATAACTTCACATTTCTCTACATTATATTCCATCTGCAATGTTCTTGCCCACTCACTTAACCTGCCTATTTCCATTTGCAGTCTCTTTGCATCCTCCTCACAACTTCCTTTCTCACCTAGCTTTGTATCCTCAGCAAACTTGGATACATTTCACTCATTCCCCTCATCTAAGCCATGATAAAGATTGTAAAAAGCTGAGGCCCAAGCACTGATCCTTGAGGTACCCCACCAGTTACAGCCTGCCAACCCGAAAATTACCCATTTATTCCTACTCTCTGTTTTCTGTCTGTTAACAAATCCTCAATCCATGCTAATATATTACTCCCAATCCCATGAGCCCTAATTTTGTGCAATAATCTCTTGTGTGGCACCCTATCAAATGCTTTTCAAAAATTAAAATACACTACATCCACTGGTTCCGCCTCGTCTACCCGATTACTTACAACCTCAAAAATCTCTAACAGTTTTGTCCCTTTCATAAATCCCTGCTGACTCTGCCCAATCATATTATGATTTTCTAAGTGCCCTGTTACCACATCCTCAATAATAGATTCTAGCATTTTCCCTACTACTGATGTCAGGCTAGTTGGTTTGTAGTTCCTTGTTTTCTCTCTCCATCCTTTCTTGAATAGTGGGGTTACATTTGCTACCTTCCAATCCACGGGGACTGTTCTAGAATCTAGGGAATTCTGGATCATCTGACTATGAGGGAGTGGGGTGGCTATAACAAGTTGCCTCCTTTAGTGTTGTTAATTGGTGTCGTTGCATTAGGATGAGGGTGAGTGTGAGGGGTGCATAGTAAGATGGGGATGTGATAATGTAGATAGATAGAGAGGGATGGGTGAAGGTGCAAGGGATGTTGCATTGATTAGCGATGTGCAGGAGTAGGGGTGGGATGCAGAGTGATGGGGAAGTGGTAACAGGCATAGCAGCATGAAGGTAAGTGTGGCTTTATACTAAGGGAATGGTAGCATAGTGGTAATGTCACTGGGCTAGTAATCCAAAGGCCTGAACTAATGATCCAGAGACATGAGTTCAAATTCAGTTAATTAAATAAATCTGAAATAAAAAGCTAGTATCAGTAATGGTAACCATGAAACTACCGGATTGTCATAACAACCCATGATTCTCTAATGTCCTTTAGGGAAAGAAATCTGCTGTCCTTACCTGGTCTGGCCTATATGTGACTCAAGACCCACAGCAATGTGGTTGACTCTTAACTGCCCTCTGAAATGGCCTAGCAAGCCACTCAGTTGTAACAAGCCGTTACGAAACACAATGGCCCAGAAATTCGGGTCTCCACGGGTGAGTACGTGCTGGGTACTCACCCGTGGGCCCGATGGAAGTGCCGGTTTCCTGCATGCACTGCGCATGCGTGGGAAACCGGCACTTCCATTCCTCTGACCGAAGAGGTTCAGAGGTCGAACACGTGCGCAGGGGAGGCTGCACGTGCGCATCAAACTTAGGTTTTTTTTCAGGTTTTCCCGGGAGGGTAAGCCTGCAGAATTTACACATTTAAAAAGCAGGCATAAGGCCTGCTTTTTACAAGGTAAGTGGTGAATTAATTAAAATTAAAACATTTTTTCCACAGGTTTATTATTTTTAAATACTTTAAAGCAAGGTAAGTTTATTTTTAGCCCCGTTACAATATAAAATTATTTTTTTCAAAAATTTAAATTATTGTTTAAAATAGTTATTTAATGTAATTTATAGTTTATTTAAAAAATGTGATGAAAAAAAAAATTATTTGAAGGTTTAGTGCTATTTTAGGGCCATAGTATTTATAAGTCTTGACAGCACTTCCTGTCAAGACTTATGAATGGAGCATTCCCTGCTCCGATTGGCTGCCCATGGCCCACATGATCCCAGGGGACGCATCGAACTAACTGCACCCCTGGGATACGCAAGCACTGCACGCCGGCAGCTGGAACAGGCCCCGGATCAGAATTCCACGGGGCCCTACAGCTCAACGGCCGGCGCGCAAGGTAAGTGCAGGTCAGGGGCTTGCACCCGCGGGAAGCCCCCGACCTGAATTTCTGGGCCATCAATAAGAATGAAACCGGACGGCCCACCCAGCATCGACTCGGCACCGGCTACGGACATGGTAATGGCACACCCAGCCCATTCAACCCTGCAAAGTCCTCCTCACCAACATCTGGGGACTTGAGCCAAAATTGGGAGAGCTGTCCCACAGACTAGTCAAGTAACAGCTTGACATAGTCATACTCACTCCTCCATCACCATCCCTGGGTATGTCCTGTCCGACCGGCAGGACAGACCCACCAGGAGTGGCAGCACAGTGGTATACAGTCGGGAAGGAGTGGCCCTGGGAGTCCACAACATTGACTCTGGACCCCATGAAGTCTCATGGCTTCAGGCCCAGAATGGGCAAGGAAACCTCCTGCTGATTACCACCTACCGCCCTCCCTCAGCTGATGAATCAGTATTCCTCCATGTTGAACACCACTTGGAAGAAGCACTGAGAGTAGCAAGGGCACAGAATGTACTCTGGGTGGGGGACTTCAATGTCCATCACCAAGAGCGGCTCAGTAGCACCACTACTGAGTGAGCTGGCCGAGTCCTGAAGGACATAACTGCCATTCTGGGCCTGCAACAGGTGGTGACAGGAACAACACGAGGGAAAAACCTACTTGACCTCGTCCTCACCAATCTACCTGTCGCAGATGCATCTGTACATGACAGTATTGGTAGCAGTGACCACTGCACAGTCAATGTGGTGACGAAGTCCCGTCTTCACACTGAGAACACCCTCCATCGTGTTATGTGGCACTACCACCGTGTTAAATGGAATAGATTCAGAACAGATCTTGCAGCTCAAAACTGGACATTCATGAGGCACTGTGGGCCATCAGTAGCAGCAGAATTGTATTCCACCACAATCTGTAACCTTATGGCCCGGCATATCCCTCACTCTACCATTACCATCAAGCCAGGGGACCAACCCTGGTTCAATAAGGAGTGTAAAAGAACATGCCAGGAGCAACAGGCACACCTAAAAATGAGGTGCCAACCTGGGGAAGCTGCAACACAGGACTACATGCATGCTAAAAAGCAGAAGCAGCATGCTATAGACAGGGCTAAGCGATCCCACAATCAATGGATCAAATCAAAGCTCTGCAGTCCTGCCACATCCAGTTGTGAATGGTGGTGGACAATTAAACAACTAACGGGAGGAGGAGGCTCCAAGAATATCCCCATCCTCAATGATAGTGGAGCCCAGCATGTGAGTGCAAAAGACAAGTCTGAAGCTTTTGCAACCATCTTCAGCCAGAAGTGCCAAGTGGATGATCCATATCGGTCTATTCCTGAGGTCCCCACCATCACAGAAGCCAATCTTCAGCCAATTCGATTCACTCCACGTAATATCAAGAAACGGCTCAGCGCACTGGATACAGCAAAGGCTATGGGCCCTGACAACATTCTGGATATCGTGCTGAAGACTTGTGCTGCAGAACTAGCTGCGCCTCTAGCCAAGCTGTTACAGTACAGCTACAACACTGGCAGCTATCCAGCAATGTGGAAAACTGCCCAGGTATGTCCTGTCCACAAAAAGCAGGACAAATCCAACCCGGCTGAAAGGGTTAAAAGTTAGATTAGCGGCTTAACTGATTAGCTGGCTGATGTATTAAAAGAGAAGACTGGCAGAACAAAGACAGTTGGAAAAAGCATATTACATGATGATTGGGGGAGTAAAAGAATCAAGGAGGCCATACATTGAACAATGGGCCAAAGATGTGATTTGCGAAGATGAGGTTAAGTACGTAAATTGAATAGAACAATGGCAGAAACGGAAACAGGGCAAATGAGATAAACAAGATGTGTTTTGTGGGGATGTGATTAAGTGTACATGACTTGGACAATTAACTGGCCAAGTCCCGAAGATGTGAAGGAAACAGGATGTAAAATTGTACATAGGCCAACTACTCGACTGTAAAAATTAGACTCCCATCTCAGCTCAGACTGAGAGGGACTCTCCCTGCACGTGCTTGAATAAAGATCGGTTGGAACCAGTACATGCTCATCTCCGTCTGCTTTGGGGCAGAGAGAAATCCCACAACACCGGCCAATTACCGACCTATCAGTCTACTCTCAATCATCAGCAAAGTGATGGAAGGTGTCATCGACAGTGCTATCAAGAAGCATTTACTCACCAGAGAGCTTGGACCTGTGGGAGAGCAGCAGCGCGACCGGCGGCACTTAAAACCGGCGGGTTCAGCAGAGGCGAGGTCAGAGAGCTTGGACCTGTGGGAGAGCAGCAGCGCGACCGGCGGCACTTAAAACCGGCGGGTTCAGCAGAGGCGAGGTCAGAGAGCTTGGACCTGTGGGAGAGCAGCAGCGCGACCGGCGGCACTTAAAACCGGCGGGTTCAGCAGAGGCGAGGTCAGAGAGCTTGGACCTGTGGGAGAGCAGCAGCGCGACCGGCGACACTTAAAACCGGCGGGTTCAGCAGAGGCGAGGTCAGAGAGCTTGGACCTGTGGGAGAGCAGCAGCGCGACCGGCGGCACTTAAAACCGGCGGGTTCAGCAGAGGCGAGGTCAGAGAGCTTGGACCTGTGGGAGAGCAGCAGCGCGACCGGCGGCACTTAAAACCGGCGGGTTCAGCAGAGGCGAGGTCAGAGAGCTTGGACCTGTGGGAGAGCAGCAGCGCGACCGGCGGCACTTAAAACCGGCGGGTTCAGCAGAGGCGAGGTCAGAGAGCTTGGACCTGTGGGAGAGCAGCAGCGCGACCGGCGGCACTTAAAACCGGCGGGTTCAGCAGAGGCGAGGTCAGAGAGCTTGGACCTGTGGGAGAGCAGCAGCGCGACCGGCGGCACTTAAAACCGGCGGGTTCAGCAGAGGCGAGGTCAGAGAGCTTGGACCTGTGGGAGAGCAGCAGCGCGACCGGCGGCACTTAAAACCGGCGGGTTCAGCAGAGGCGAGGTCAGAGAGCTTGGACCTGTGGGAGAGCAGCAGCGCGACCGGCGGCACTTAAAACCGGCGGGTTCAGCAGAGGCGAGGTCAGAGAGCTTGGACCTGTGGGAGAGCAGCAGCGCGACCGGCGGCACTTAAAACCGACGGGTTCAGCAGAGGCGAGGTCAGAGAGCTTGGACCTGTGGGAGAGCAGCAGCGCGACCGGCGGCACTTAAAACCGGCGGGTTCAGCAGAGGCGAGGTCAGAGAGCTTGGACCTGTGGGAGAGCAGCAGCGCGACCGGCGGCACTTAAAACCGGCGGGTTCAGCAGAGGCGGGACCAAATCAACAGCAGAGCAGAGAGGCCCACAGCCCCGAGACCGGAGAAGCAGCGGACCTGCGCGGGAGCAGCCCGAGGCGGGAGAGCTTAAAGGCTTGAGAGGGAGCAGTCAGAGGCACCAACCAATCCAGGTTCCAGGAGAGAGCTGGTGCAGTCGGGAGAGCAGGAGGCCAGTAACTGCTGGGGCAGTCGGGAGAGCAGGAGGCCAGTAACTGGTGAGTTTAAAAGCTCACCTTTCGCGGGCTTTTTCTTTCACAGCTGGTGCAGTCAGGAGAGCAGGAGGCCAGTAACTCTTATATAAGTGGAGCTGTTGCTAAACCCGAAACACTACAGTGTAGTGTCTCCCACCCTTCCACCTCCTCTAACCTTTTAGGGGTTAGGGGAAGTTGAAAAGGTAGGTTCAATTAATTTTATTTCAGGAGCCTAACCTAGGTGGAAAAGGTTCCAGGACAGGAGGCGGCAGTGAAAATACAACACCAGAAAACAGGTAGGTGACTGGTTGGTGAGTACTTTCACAAACTTATTCTAAGTAGAATTCAATAATTAAGCTAAATCGTAGTAAATAAAAGGGTCTTGTAAGGGTTAAGTCATGGAAGAGCAGCTCAGACCCGTGTCATGCTCCTCCTGTGCCATGTGGGAAATCAGGGACACTGTCCCTGACAACTATGTGTGCAGGAAGTGTGTCCAGCTGCAGCTCCTAGCGGACTGCATGGCGGCGCTGGAGCTGCGAATGAACTCACTCTGGAGCATACGCGATGCTGAGGATCTTGTGGATAGCACATTCAGTGAGTTGGTCACACCGCAGGTAAAGGCTAGCTCAGACAGTAAATGGGTGACCAAAAGGCAGGGTAAAGGCAGGAAGGTAGTGCAGGAGTCACCTGCGGTCATCTCCCTCCAAAACAGGTTTACCGTTTTGGGTACTGTTGGGGGAGATGACTTATCAGGGGAAGGCACCAGCAGCCAGGTTCAGGGCACCATGACTGGCTCTGCTGCACAGAAGGGCGGGAAAAAGAGGGATAGGGCTATAGTGATAGGGGATTCAATTGTAAGGGGGATAGACAGGAGTTTCTGTGGCCGAGACCGAGACTCCAAGATGGTATGTTGCCTCCCTGGTGCAAGGGTCAAGGATGTCTCGGAGCAGGTGCAGAGCATTCTGAAGGGGGAGGGGGATCAGCCAGTTGTCGTGGTACATGTAGGTACCAACGATGTAGGTAAAAAGAGGGAGGAGGTCCTACAAGCTGAATTTAGGGAGTTAGGAGCTAAATTGAAAAGTAGGACCTCAAAGGTAGTAATCTCTGGATTGCTACCAGTGCCACGAGCTAATAAGTTTAGAGAGAGTAAGATAGATAAGCTAAATACGTGGCTTGAGCAGTGGTGCAAGGGAGAGGGATTTAAATTCTTGAGGCATTGGAACCAGTTCCTGGGGAGGAGTGACCTGTACCAAGGGGACGGTCTACACCTGAACTGTGAGGGAGCCGATGTCCTCGGGGTAATATTTTCTAGGGCGGTTCGGGAGGATTTAAACTAATTTGGCAGGGGGATGGGAACCTAGGTAGTGGAAAAGAGGGAAGTCATATGAAGTCAGAAATAGATGGTAGAAAGGTGAGAAGCAATAAGCAAAGGAGAGAAACACAAAGGGCCAAACTAATTCATAATGAGAGTGTGAAAAAAGCAAGCCTGAAGGCTTTGTATCTTAATGCTAGAAGCATTAGGAACAAGGTGGATGAATTAGTTGTGGAAATAGAGGTAAACAAGTATGATTTGATTGGGATTACAGAAACGTGGCTGCAGGGTGGGCAAGGCTGGGAACTTAACATCCAGGGATATACAATATTTAGGAAGGATCGGCAAAAAGGTAGGGGAGGTGGGGTAGCATTGCTGGTAAAGGAGGGGATTAATGCAATGGAAAGGAAGGATATTAACTCGGATGAAACGGAATCTGTATGGGTAGAAATGAGAAATAGCAAGGGGAGGAAAACGTTAGTGGGTGTGATATATAGGCCTCCAAATAGTAATATGGAGGTGAGGGAAGGCATAAAAAGGGAAATTAGAGAAGCGTGCGATAAGAGCACAGCTGTCATCATGGGTGACTTTAATTTACATATTGATTGGACTACCCAAACTAGTAAAAATTCTGAGGAGGAGGAATTCCTGGAATGTTTTCGGGACGGTTATCTGGACCAATATGTCGAGGAGCCGACTCGAGATCAGGCCATTTTAGACTGGGTATTGTGCAATGAGAAGGGACTTATCAGCAATCTTCTTGTACGAGGCCCCTTGGGTCAGAGCGATCATAATATGATCGAGCTCTCAGTCGAGATGGAGAGTGAGGAAATTGAATCAGAGACTAAGGTCCAGAACTTAAATAAAGGGAATTACGAGGGTATGAGACGGGAATTGGGTAAGATTGATTGGGTGGTGTTTCTGGGGGGATTGACAGTGGATAGACAATGGCAAGCATTCAAAGATAGAATGGAAGAATTCCAGAACATGTTTATACCGGTTTGGCACAAAAGTAACCTAAAAAGGTGACTCAACCGTGGATAACGAGGGAAATTAGGGACAGCATAAAATCAAAAAAAAGGGCATATCAACTGGCAAAAAAAAGCACCAGACCGGAAGATTGGGGGCAGTACAAGATACAGCAAAAGAGGACAAAAGGATTAATCAGGAAGGGGAAAATAGAATACGAAAGTAAACTTGCAGCAAACATAAAGACAGACTGCAAAAGCTTTTATCGGTATATCAGGAGGAAAAGACTGGTAAAATCCCAAGTCGGTCCCTTGCAGTCCGATTCGGGAGAATATATAATGGAGAATAAGGAAATGGCAGACCAATTAAACTCATACTTTGGTTCTGTATTCACAAAGGAGGACACAAATAACCTCCCAGGAATATCGGCAAACATAGGGACTAATGAGAGGGAGGAGCTGACAGAAATTAGTATCTCTAGGGATATGGTGCTGGGTAAGTTGAGGGGACTGAAGGCCGACAAATCCCCGGGGCCTGATAAACTACATCCTAGGGTACTTAAGGAGGTGGCCCTGGAGATAGCAGATGCTCTAAGGATCATCTTCCGGAACTCCATTGACTCGGGAACAGTACCCGTGGATTGGAGGGTAGCTAATGTTACCCCAATATTTAAAAAGGGGGGTAGAGAGAAAGCAGGGAATTATAGACCAGTAAGCCTTACATCGGTTGTGGGCAGAATGCTAGAGTCCATTATTAAGGATAAAATAGCGGAGCACTTGACAAATGGGGAAAGGATCGGACAGAGTCAACATGGATTTACAAAGGGTAAATCGTGTTTGACTAATCTGCTGGAATTTTTTGAGGAAGTAACTGGTAAAATAGATGGGGGAGAGCCAGTGGATGTGGTGTACCTTGACTTCCAGAAAGCCTTCGATAAGGTTCCACACAAAAGATTATCATGCAAAATTAAGGCTCATGGGATTGGGGCAAAGTATTAACGTGGATAGAGAACTGGCTGGCGGATAGAAAACAGAGAGTTGGAATAAACGGCTCGTTTTCGGAGTGGCAGGCAGTGACCAGCGGGGTGCCGCAAGGATCTGTCCTGGGACCCCAGCTGTTCACAATATATATAAATGATCTGGATCAGGGAATTGGATGCAATATTTCCAAATTCGCTGACGACACTAAACTAGGAGGAGGGGTGGGCTCTGATGAGGATGTCAGGAGGCTACAGTGCGATTTGGACAGGTTGGGGGAATGGGCGGATACGTGGCAGATGCACTATAATGTGGATAAATGCGAGGTTATCCACTTTGGGGGTAAAAACAGGAGGGTAGATTATTATCTAAATGGCAATAGATTGGGAGATGGGGAAGTGCAGAGGGACCTGGGTGTTCTTGTGCACCAGTCACTGAAGGAGAGCATGCAGGTGCAACAGGCGATTAAGAAGGCAAATGGTATGTTGGCCTTCATATCAAGGGGGTTCGAGTATAGGAATAGGGATACCTTACTACAGCTGTACAAGGTGCTGGTGAGACCGCATCTGGAGTATTGTGTACAGTTTTGGTCGCCCCATCTGCGGAAGGATGTTCTTGCCATGGAAAGAGTGCAACGGCGATTCACCAGGCTGATACCTGGAATGGCGGGAATGACCTACGAAGAGAGATTAAATAGTTTGGGCTTGTACTCACTGGAGTTTAGAAGATTGAGAGGGGATCTCATCGAAACATATAAAATTATGGCAGGCCTGGACAGGCTGAATTCAGAGAGAATGTTTCCAATGGCCGGGGAGCACAGAACCAGGGGCCACAGTCTAAAAATAGCGGGCAAATCATTTAAAACAGAGATGAGGAAGAATTTCTTCACTCAAAGAGTGGTGAACCTGTGGAATTCCCTGCCACAGAGGGCTGCGAAGGCTAATTCAATAAATATTTTCAAGAGAGAATTGGATATATTTCTGAAGGCTAAGGGGATTAAGGGTTACGGAGAAAAGGCGGGGACGGGGTACTGAACTGGTAAGATCAGCTATGATCTCAGACGAAGATCAGCCATGATCTCATTGAATGGCGGAGCAGGCTCGAAGGGCCGAATGGCCTACTCCTGTTCCTATCTCTATGTTTCTATGTTTCTATAACCTGCTCACTGATGCCCAGTTTGGGTTCCGCCAAGACCACTCAGCTCCTGACCTCATTCCAGCCTTGGTCCAAACATGGACAAAGGAGCTGAATTCCAGAGGTGACTTGAGAGTGACTGCCCTTGACATCAAGGCAGCATTTGACTGAGTGAGGCATCAAGGAGCCCTAGTAAAACTGAAGTCAATGGGAATCGGGGAAAACACTCCACTGGCTGGACTCATACCTAGCACAAAGGAAGATGGTTGTGGTGGTTGAAGGTCAATCATCACAGCCCCAAGACATCACTTCAGGAGTTCCTCAGGGCAGTGTCCTAGGCCCAACCATCTTCAGCTGCTCCAACATAAGTTCAGAAATGGGGATGTTCGCTGATGACTGGACAGTGTTCAGCGCCATTCACAACTCCTCAGATAATGAAGCAGTCCATGCCTGCATGCAGCGAGAACTGGACAAAGTTCATGCTTGGGCTGATAAGTGGCAGGTAGCTTTCGCTCCACAGAAGTGCCAGGCAATGACTATTTCCAACAAGCGAGAGTTCAACCACCTCCACTTGCCATTTAGCGGCATTGCCATCGCCGAATCTCCCACCATCAACATCTTGGGGTCACCATTGACCAGAAACTTAACTGGACCAGCCACATAAATACTGTGGCTACAAGAGCAGGTCAGAGGCTAGATATTCTGCGGCAAGTGTCTCACCTCCTGACTCCCCAAAGCCTTTCATAGAAACATAGAAACATAGAAGATAGGAGCAGGAGTAGGCCATTTGGCCCTTCAAGCCTGCTCCGACATTCAATGAGATCATGGCTCATCATCCAAATTCAGTACCCTGTCCCTACTTCCTCCCCATACCCCTTGATCCCTTTGGCCTTAAGAACTATATCTAACTCCTTCTTGAATATATTTAATGATTTGTTCTCAACTGCCTTCTGTGGTAGAGAATTCCACAGGTTCACCACTCTCTGGGTGAAGAAATTCCTCCTCATCTCAGTCCTAAATGGCTTACCCCTTATCCTTAGACTGACCCCTGGTTCTGGACTCACCCGCCATCGGGAACATCCTTCCTGCATCTAGTCTGTCTAGTCCTGTTAGAATTTTCTAAGTTTCAATGAGATCCCCTCTCATTCATCTAAACTCCAGCAAATATAAGCCTAATCAACCCAATCCCTCCTCATACGTCATTCCTGCCATCCCAGGTATCAGTCTGGTGAATCTTCGCTGCACCCCCTCCATGGCAAGAACATCCTTCCTCAGATAAGGTGACCAAAACTGCACACAATACTCAAGGTGTGGTCTCACCAAAACCCTGTACAACTGCAGCAAGACATCCTTGCTCCTGTACTCGAATCCTCTCGCTATGAAGGCCAACATTCCATTTGCCTTCTTGCATGCTTACCTTCAGTGACTGGTGCACAAGGACACCCAGGTCTCGTTGCACTTCCCCTTCTCCCAATCTATTGCCGTTCAGATAATAATCTGCCTTCCTGTTTTTGCCACCAAAGTGGATAACCTCGCATTTATCCACATTATACTGCATCTGCCATGCATTTGCCCACTCACCCAACCTGTCCAAATCATACTGGAGTTCCTCTGCATCCTCCTCACAGCACACTCGCCCACCCAACTTTGTGTCATCTGCAAACTTGGAATTATTACATCTAGTTCCCTCGTCTAAATCATAAATATATATTGTGAAAAGCTGGGGTCCTACCACCGAATCCCTACGGTACCCCACTAGTCGCTGCCTGCCACTCAGAAAAAGACCCATTTATTCCAACTCTTTGCTTCCTGTCTGCCAACCAGTTCTCTATCCAAGTCAGTACCTTACCCCCAATCCCATGTACTTTAACTTTGCATGCTAATCTCTTATGTGGGACCTTGTCGAAAGCCTTCTGAAAGTCCAAGTACACCACATCCACTGGTTCTCCCTTATCAATTCTACCAGTTAAATCCTCAAAAAATTCCAGTAGATTAGTCAAGCATGATTTACATTTTGTAAATCCATGTTGACTTTGTAAGATCCTGTCACTGGTTACCAAGTGCTCTGCTATTACATCTTTTATAATGGACTCTAGCATTTTCCCCAATACCGATGTCAGGCTAACCGGTCTATAATTCCCCATTTTCTCCCTACCACCTTTATTAAATAGTGGAGTTACATTAGCAACCCTCCAATCCATGGGAACTGTTCCAGAATCTGTAGACCAGCAATGCATCTACTAATTCTAGGGCCACTTCCTTAAGTGCCCTGGGATGTAGATTATGAAGCCCTGGGGATTTATTGGCCTTCAATCCCATCAATTTCCCTAACACCATTTCCCTACAAATACTTATTTCATTCCGTTCCTCCCTCTCATTAGACCCCATGTTCCCTGACCTCTCTGAGAGGTTATTTGTGTCCTCCTTTGTGAAGACAGAACCAAAGTATGTATTTAATTGGGCCGCCATTTCTTTGTACCCCATTATAAATTCCCCTGATTCTGACTGCAAGGGACCTATGCTTGACTTCACTAATCTTTTTCTCTTCACATATCTATTGAAGCTTTTACAGTCAGTTTTTATGTTCCCTGCGAGCTTACTCTCATACTCTATTTTCCCCCTCTTACTTAATCCCTTTGTCCTCCTTTGCTGAATCCTAAACTGCTCCCAATCCTCAGGTTTCCTGCTTTTTCTGGCCAATTTATATGTCTGCTCCTTTCCTATTTTATTTTTATGCCAGACAGGGATGAACAAATTCTGTAGTTCATCCATGCGATCTTTAAATGTTTGCCAATGCCTATCTACCATCAACCTTTTAAGTAACATTCCCCAATCCATCCTAGCCAACTCGCACCTCATACCATCGTAGTTTCCTTTATTTAAATTCAGGACCCTAGTCTCTGTGTCAACTACATCACTCTCCATCTTAATGAAGACTTCTATCATATTATGATCACTCTTCCCCAAGGGACCTCGCACAACAAGATTGCTAATTAATCCTTTCTCATTACATAATACCCAGTCTAAGATGGCCTGATCTCTAGTTGGTTCCTTGACATATTAGTCCAGGAAACCATCCCGTATACACTCTAGGAATTCCTCCTCCACAGTAGTGTTACTAATTTGGTTAGCCCAATCTATATGCAGATTAAAGTCACCCATGATAACTGCTGTGCCCTTATTGCACGTGTCTCTAATTTCCTGTTTAATTCCATCCCCGAACTTACCACTACTGTTTGCGGGTCTGTATACAACTCCCAGTAACATTTTCTGCCCCTTGGTATTTCGCAGCTCTACCCATACAGATTCCACATCATCCAAGCTAATATCTTTCCTTACTATTCCACCATCTGCAAGGCACAAGTAAGGAGTGTGATGGAATACTCTCCACTTGCCTGGATGAGTGCAGCTCCAACAACACTCAAGAAGCTCGACACCATCCAGGTCAAAGCAGCCCACTTGATTGGCACCCCATCCACCACCTTAAACGTTCAGTCCCTCCACCACCGGCGTACCATGGCTGCAATGTGTACCATCTCCAAGATGCACTGCAGCAACTTGCCAAGGCTTCTTCAGCAGCACCTCCCAAACCCTCAACCTCTTCCACCTAGAAGGACAAGGGCAACAGGGGCATGCGAACAGCACCACCTCCAAGCTCCCCTCCAAGTCACACACCATCCTGACTTAGAAGTATATCGCCGATCCTTCATCGTCACTGGGTCAAAATCCTGGAACTCTCTCCCTAACAGTACGTTCACCACACGGACTGCAGTGGTTCAAGAAGGCAGCTCACCACCACCTTCTCGAGGGCAATTAGGGATGGGCAATAAATGCTGGCCTTGCTAGCGATGCCCACATCCCATAAACCAATTTTTTAAAAATACTCACTTTTCCTGATCTTAGAAGATCTTTAAAACGCTTACGGCATTGCACCCAAGTCTGCATCACCACATAGCTGCTTGTGACCTCCGCTGCTATCTGCAGCCAGGCTGCCTTGGTCTCCTGGGGAGCTCTCTTCCGCTCACTGGCAGGGAAGAAAACCTCCCTGCATGCTCTGACTCCCTCCACAAGAACATGGAGGGAGTCATCGCGGAAGCGAGGAACAGCCCCTCTGCCTTTGGGAACTCATTTTCACCTCCAACAAACAATGTGTGCACTGTAGCCTGTCAAGGGAAGAAGTGAAATGAAATGGGGTCATGGCCACTTTAAATATACCGGCACCAAAAGCATTAGCGCTGACATCACCAGACCCTTACCTTTTAATTGGGTCAGGGAACATGAAGGAAGGGCTTAACAAGGCCCATTACAGCAAGATTTTTTTCAGCGGGATGAAGGCAGCAGTGAGTTCATGGCCTATCACCGACCTCTCCCACCATGACCCCGCCTAGGTAGGTCAAATCGCGGTCACAGTATTTGTTTAATGTCTCTGCCATTTCCTTATTCCCCATTACAGTTTCTCCTGTCTCTTCCTGTAAGGGGCCCATGTTTACTTTCACTAATCTCTTTCATTTTTATATACCTATAGAAGCTTTTACAATCTGTTTTTATGCCTCTTGCTTGTTTACTCTCACATTCTATTTTCTCTCTATCAATTTTTGATCATCTTTTGCTGAAATCTAAAATCCTACCAATCCTCAGGGCTCCTACTCTTTTTGGCAACATTATCAGCCACTTTCATTAATATAATATTATCTTTAACTTCTTTTGTTAGCCATGGTTGGACCACTTTTCCCGTGGGGTTTTTATTCCTTAAGCGGATGTATATTTGTTGCGAATTGTGAATTATTTCTTTAAATGTTTGCCATTGCTTATCTACTGTCATATCTTTTAATCTAGTTTCCCTATCTACCTTAGCCAACTCACCATTCAGACCGACGAAGTTTGCTTTGTTCAGATTTAATACCCTAGTTTTATTACTTAACTAAATCACTTTCAAGCTCAATATAAAATTCTATCATATTATGGTCACTCTTCCCCAGAGGCTCCTTTACTATAAGATTATTAATTAACCGTGTCTCTTTGCACAATACTAGAACTAAAATAGCCTGTTCCCTAGTTGGTTCCTCGACATGCTGATCTAGAAAACTATCTTGAATACATTCCCTGAACTAGTCCTCCACACTATTACTGCAAATTTGGTTTGTCCAGTTTATATGAAGATTAATGTCTCCCATGATTACAGTATTACTGCTATTACATGCACCTCTAATTTCCTGATTTATACTGTGCCCGACACTGTTAAGGGGCCTATAAATTACTCCCACCAGTGTTTTGTGCCCCTTGATGCCTCTTAGTTCCACCCAAAGTGATTATACATCTTGATTTTCTGAGCTAAGATCCTTTCTCTTTACTGCCTTTATCCCATTGTTTATTATCAGGGCTATCCACCCCTCCTTTTCCATTTTGCCTATCTCTTCTAAAAGTCAAGAATCCTGGAAGATTTAGTTCACAACCTTGATCACTCTTTCTTTGACAGCACCTTCCAAACCCGCGACCTCTACCACCTAGAAGGACAAGGGCAGTAGGCACATGGGAACACTGCCACCTCCAAGTTCCCCTCCAAGTCACACAACATCCTGATTTGGAAGTATATTGCCGTTGCTTCATAGCTGCTGGGTCAAAATCCTGGAACTCCCTCCCTAACAGCACTATGGGATTACCCTCACCGCACGGAGTGTAGTAGTTCAAGAAGCAGCTCACCACCAACTGCTCAAGGGCAATTAGGGATGGGCAATAAATGCTGGCCTTGCCAGCGACACCCACATCCCATGAATGAGTAAAAAAGAAACCACATCTCCATAATGGCTATTCTATCAAACCCATTTATTTCTATCTGTGCTATTAATTCATCTATTCCAAGAAAATTGTTTGCTCTCATCAAACCCTCTTTTCCTCACCAATGCTTTGTGAGTCAATTGCCTCTAATTCCTCTGAACCCATCCTAAATTAGCTACTTCTGCCTTCCCATCCGCCTTTGAGAATGTGCACCATTATTTAAAAGACGCAGTTTTCCAGGGCCTGGAAGTGTAGCAAATATATCCCCAGAGGTCTGTATGGGAAAGCTATCAAAAAAAAATACGTGCTAATTGGTGAAATCTTTTGTTGCCTTCAATACACAATATCAGTGATATGAACTCTTAAGAATTGAAAAGTTTAAGCAAGTAGCAAATCTACATGCTTTGACTTATTCCAGGAACTGGTACATTACAGTACGGTTTTGAAAAAGTGTTCTTGCTTTATAAATGTCAAGTGAAGTTTCCAGAAGACAGCTTTGACAATTTTGTTGCAGTGCTGCTTTATGCGTGTTTTACAGTTGGGAAACTTTTAAAGCCTTTGATCTTAAATCTCCTGTTGTTTTCCTATCTACTATACTCATTCTGGCTTCTTTTATCATTGATGTGTTCATGTTCTGTGTCACAGCCAAGTCCAAACTCCATTCAATGTCAGCAGAGATGAATCAACACAACAGAAGATGGTAGAAGATGAAACTATTGGTCAATATTTCTCATTGGAAGAGTAGTAAGAAGTTTCTTTTTTATCTCTCCCAGAATTCAATCAACCAGTTAGCAGACTTACTGAGATCTGGCAGGCAGCCTAACTAAAAATCATAGAATCATAGAAATTTATGGATCAAGCCTGCAGTTCATTCAGAGAAAAAGGTAGCTGTGGCCCTTTATCACCTAACATTGCACATAGATTTCAGAGTGGTTCTAAATGTCTTCAGAATCCATAAGAAAGAGACTTCTACATATTCCATGGCCTTGACTGTAAGAGCATATGCCATGATGACTAACAAAGTGAGGTGCATGAAATCACTCTCTACTTTCAATAGCGTCATAATAATATGGATAATGTGACAATGTGCATTATATTTTTATATGAAAAAAATATGCAAGAATAAATATAGTTTAGAAATACATGGAGCTAGAAAGAGGCTGTTTTTTGCTTATAATCCTTTAAAATGGAGCCTAGAGCCCTGCTGTCTGCAGATTGTAGACAGGTTCTATGGTCTGTACGTTGCAGAAGCTTTATTCCAGGTGCTAATCAAATTATTGGTCCTTTGAAGAATAATGGATGTTTTGTTTGCAGAGTCCAAATTATAGGAATGGTTCCAATTGCTGGAAAGTGTCATCATATGCAAGATTACAGATGAATGCTTTGCATTCTAAATGGCCAAATCATCAAGAGGACTTTGTTTTAGGAGAGGCTGAAGGTAGACATTGTTTAAAGCGTCACTAAAGCCAGTGGAAGAGCCAACTTGCTCTGTAGTGTAGCATGTCCTATCATTGATTGACTGACAGCTCTTTATTCAGAGGGTTTCTGGTCTGGCATCTGTAACTGCTGATTTTCCTGTCATCGTCAGTTCAGTTTCTAGAATTGGTAATTAAATGCTGTACAATGGGCATCTCATCTACCGAGAAATATCATATCAGGAAGTCTACAAAAGACAGTGGGGGAGAAATTCAGTTGTTAGCACCAACCGCTAGCACCTTAAGAGGGCGATAAGTAGGGTGCGAAGCGGCTAGCGCCCGGGTGCGGCGAGACCTGCGCCTCTTGCGAAATTGAGCGGACATTTAGCGGCGGTGCAAAACCGCAATGCCCGCTCAGCTGCGCGCGCAGACCCTTACGTCATTTCATGGTGCAACGCCCTTGGTGCGCCCCGAACCGGAACTTCAGTGGCGCCCTCCTTCTTTCTGCCTGGCGCTCTCAGCGACTGGTTGATTGGAACGGTTCCCAGTCGCTGTGGGGCTGGGGGGGTGCTATTTAAAGGGGGCTCTTCCTGGCTTCTTAGTGGTAGCCATTTTTGGACCACTGCTTCTGTGTGAGAGAGAGAGAGATTTGCAGAGAGACAAAGGGAGAGAGATTTCTGCATTGAGTTAGCGCTTGCACAGGTACTTCTGGCTTCAGCCCAGAACTTTGCAGTTGGATTGATTTTTCAGTGCCATAGCTGTTGAGTCTGAGTGTCCCAGATATGCTTATTCTAAATCACTGGACACAGACAACAAGAATAACTTAAACAGGTCTTTACTAATCGAAGGTCAGGGCTGAACTGCTTAGCAAATTACTACACAGAGTTTATATACCGGTGTGGTCACCACCGGTACTACAATATACAGTAGCCAAGAGAAAGTAGTCCATCTCTTAAGGTAGTCTCTTAAGGTGGTACAGGTTACATACACCACAATTCCTCCCTTTTTAGCTTAACAGTGTACATCCCAATTTAAACATAACATGGATAACATATATACAACTTCATGCAAAACTGTTCAAAGATTCAGTCTCTGAGGAGGCCTCCTGATCCGAGTTGGATAACGCCTTTCAGGGGTCTCTGATTCTCGTTGCTGGGGTGACTCATCTAGTTGATCTCTTAAGGATTGGACATCATCAGATACATTGGCGTCTGAGGTAGATGCTTCAGGTTCACTAACTTCTTCCACTGGTGTCTCTGTCGTAGTCATGGGTTCGACCCTTGTTCTCGATTCTACAAGTTGGTCAGCATGACGTCGTATTACGTTTTCACCAATATCTACCGTGTACATCAGGGGTCCTTGTCTGGCATGAATTGTTCCAGATTGCCATTTCTCATTCTTATAGTCCCGGGCTAACACTGGTTGTCCTATTTCGAAACTCCGAATGGTTTTGTTATTTATATGCTGGAACTGTTTGTTTTCGACTTCCCTCCGCACATTTGGTTTTAACAAGCCCAACCTGGACCGCAACCTCCTGTTATAGAACATCATGGCAGGGCTTTGATTTGTCACTGCATGAGTGGCGTTTCGATATGCCATTAGGAAATTGTCCACCTTGTGTTGTAGTGGAATCTGGTCTTCGCTCATGGCCTTTATCGCCTTTTTGAACGTTTGTACAAATCTCTCGGCCAACCCGTTTGTAGCCGGATGATATGGGGCAGAGGTATAATGTTTCACCCCATTCTTCTTCATGAATTTCTGGAATTCTTCTGACACGAACTGCGGTCCGTTGTCTGAACATATTTGTTCTGGCAATCCATTTCTTGCGAATATCGTTCTTAGAACTGCGATCGTCTTTTCCGAGGTAGTGGTCGCCATCTTAATCACTTCTGGCCATTTAGAATGTGCGTCTACCGCAATTAAAAACATGGAGTCCATGAATGGACCTGCGAAGTCAATATGTACACGTTGCCATGGGGTTGAAGGCCATTCCCATGGATGCAGCGGTGCAATTGGAGGTGCATTTTGAACTTTTTGGCACCCTGAGCAGCTTTTAGTCAGATCCTCTATTTGTTGGTCGATACCTGGCCACCACACATAAGCCCTAGCAAGGCTTTTCATCTTGAGTCCCCCCAGATGACCTTCATGCCGTTCCTTTAGAACTCTCTCCCTTAATTTAGGAGGAATAATCACCCTTGTTCCATACATCAATGTTCCTTGACAGACGGACAGCTGTTCTCGTCTGGCTGAGAATGCCGGTAACAGTGGTTCACCATGAGCTGGCCATCCCTTCACTGTCAATTCGTAGACCCGAGACAGTGTCGGGTCGTTCCTGGTTTATCTCTCAATACTTGCATTGGTGACTGGTAAACATTCGATGATGGTCGAGTGAAATAACTCAACAGGGTCAACTGTCGGTGCCTCTTCCGCTGTAGGTAGTGGCAGGCGCGACAGCCCATCAGCATTACCATGTTGCTTTGTACCTTTGAATTCGATCTGATATTGATGTGCCCCTAGGAAAAGGGACCATCTCTGGAGCCTCTGCGCTGTCATCACCGAAACACCCTTCTTAGGGTTAAAAATGGAAACCAACGGCTGGTGGTCTGTTAGCAGCGTAAACTTTTGCCCTTGCAGGTAATGATTAAATTTTTTTACTCCCCACACAAGGCTGAGAGCCTCCCTATCTATCTGAGCATAGTTGCGCTCAGCGGAGGTCAATGATCTGGATGCGAATGCGACTGGTCTTTCCAAGCCATTTGGCAACTTATGTGAGAGCACTGCCCCAATACCATATGGAGAAGCATCACAAGCTAAACGAATATGCAGCGTTGGGTTAAAGTGAGCCAACACTTCCTTAGAGGTGATCAATGCCTTGCTTTTGTGAAAGGCCCGCTTACAGTCCTCGCTCCACTTCCATGGCACTCCCTTCTGCAAAAGAGCGTTCAGCGGGTGTAGCACCGTGGATAAATTTGGCAGAAACTTATGGTAATAGTTAATCAACCCTAGGAACGACCTCAACTGGGATACATTTTCCGGAGCGGGAGCCTTCACAACAGCTTCGATCTTGTCAGGTGACTTGTGAAGCCCCTCCTGGTCAATGACGTGACCACAATACGAGATTTGCTTCTGAAAGAACTCACATTTCTGGTGATTAACTCGAAGTCCATATTCTTTCAATCTGGTGAGCACCTGTTCCAAATTTGCAAGGTGTTCCTCATCATCATCTCCTGTAATCAGAATGTCATCCAGGTAGCATTGTGTGCCTGGAATTCCCTGTAATACCTGCTCCATGGCCCTTTGCCAAATCGCTGGAGCCGATGCCACTCCAAAAACCAGTCTATTATACAGGTATAAGCCCTTATGCGTGTTGATCGTGAGATACTGGCGTGACGCTTCATCAACTTCCATCTGTAAGTACGCCTGCGCCAGGTCTATCTTGGTGAAGTGTTTCCCGCCAGACAACGAAGCGAACATATCCTCAATCCGTGGAAGCGGATATTGCACCATGTGAAGCACCGGATTAACAGTGATCTTGAAATCGCCACAGATGCGAACCTTCCCCGGTTCCCCCGGCTTGTTACTCGATGAACGCTTCATGACGGGAACAATGGGCGTGGCCCATTCACTCCAGTCCACCTTTGACGGTACTCTGGAATGTTCTAGTCCTTCCAGCTCAGCTTCCACAGCAGGTCGTATCGCATAAGGTACCGGTCTAGCTTTGAAAAATTTCGGGTTTGCATGTTCTTCAACCTTGATGTTTGCCGTAATTCCTTTCAGTGTTCCCAGTCCCTGCTGGAACACCTCTTTAGCATCATCCAATATTCTGGACAGTCGTTTATGTTTGACATCGTCCTTTTTACCGGAACCTACAGTTAGTGCTTTTAAGGAATGCCAGTCCATATTTATTCTCCTGATCCATTCCCGTCCCAGTAGTGGTGGACCTCCCTCAGGTAACACATATAAGTCCATTCCTCGGCTTTCTTTACCCTTGTGGACCACTTTTACCTTTATCTTTCCAATGGGGTATACTCTTTGCCCCGTGTATGTTTTCAATACAATCTCCGTATCCCTTAGGGGAATGTGTGGAAATAACCTTTTGTAATCTTGCTTATTCATGACCGTCAATGCCGATCCAGTGTCCAATTCCATCTTCACTTGGACTCCTGCTATCTGAAGTGTGACCCAGATAGTTTGGTGGTCTGCTGTGTTACCCACATTATGTATTCTTAGACAACCCAGTTCCTTACTGCTGGAGTCTGAATCCGTCTTCTGTTCATCCGAACTGTTCTCTGTCACCTTGTGTACCTTTTTGCACTTTTCCTGCGGTGACTTTTTGTTGCTGGTCTTCTTTCCTGACCGGCATACTTTAGCTATGTGACCGAGCTTGCCACATTTTCTGCATTCCTGATTTTTGAACCAGCACTGGTTCTGATCTTGCCTTGTCCTTCCGCAACGATAACACTTTACTGTACCCAATGCCATTTGATTGGTGCTGAGTTCCGATGACCTTAGCTGCATTTCCGCGGTGCCTCTTGCTGCGGCCTCGTGCGATGCTGCAATGGTGACAGCTTTATCAAGCATAAGGTCCTTTTCCTCTAGCAGTCGCTTTTGTGTTCCTTCTTTTAATAATCCACACACGAATTTATCTCTCAGAGCCTCTGCTAGTCCTGTACCAAACTGACAGTACTTTGATAGCTTGCGCAGTTCAATTAAGAATTCAGCGTTGCTTTCCTCTTTCAGCTGCGTTCTTCTGTAAAATTTAAATTGTTCCGCTATCAGCAGCGGCGTGGGGTTTAAATGTTCTTGCAGGATAGTAACAATATTCGCGAAAGTCTGATCCGCTGGTTTATCTGGTGTTACAAGGTGCCTCAATAACCCGTACGTCTTCGCACCCATTGAGTTTAATAAGGTTATTGCTTTCTTATCATCTGGTACCTCATTTGCTGTACAATAAACTCCAATGCGTTCTACATACGTGGCCCAATCTTCAACATCGCTATCAAAAGCAGTGATGTTACCGTGTTTAGGCATCCTTGAGAGTTTCTTTAAATATTTTATTTTCCCAAAATGGCGGCTTCCCGCGCTTGTCTTCTTCCCCCACCTACTAAAATGGCGGCTTCCCGCGCTTGGCGGCTTTTCCCGCGCTTGTCTTCTTCCCCCGTCGACTACAATGGCGGCTTCCCGCGCTGTTGCCGTTCTCGCCTCCCAGCGGTTCTTAATTTCCCCGACGCTGCTTTTGTTCCCCCGCGGTTCTCGTGGGCATTAACGCTTCCCTTGTCGCTGCGCCTCTCGGCCCCGATTGCAGCCCGGCCCTTTTCACCGGCTGCGGTCGAGTTCTCCGCCCTTTTTCCTCCGGTTTCCCTCCCCTTCTCCACTGACAACGCGGCCGACTTTCTGCCCGTGTCGCTAGATCGGCTTACCCACCACCGTGGTAGAAGGATGATCGCTGCCTGTCGCTGATGGAGGACTTCGTGGTCAGTAATTTCAACCCGGGTTCTCGATGCCTCCCGTGCGATGCGGTGCTCAGCAGGCTGATGAGGGCGGATGCCTCTTCTCGACGCCCGTTCTGAGGACGAAGCTGCCTTGGATGCAAAACTGCCGCAGGGTAAGATCGGACTCGTCGCCACTGTTGAGTCTGAGTGTCCCAGATATGCTTATTCTAAATCACTGGACACAGACAACAAGAATAACTTAAACAGGTCTTTACTAATCGAAGGTCAGGGCTGAACTGCTTAGCAAATTACTACACAGAGTTTATATACTGGTGTGGTCACCACTGGTACTACAATATACAGTAGCCAAGAGAAAGTAGTCCATCTCTTAAGGTAGTCTCTTAAGGTGGTACAGGTTACATACACCACAATAGCCTTGAATGGCCACATATTATGGGGGCTGCAATGGGTGGAAATGTTGGGTTTCTCCATTGCATTGAGAGGGCTCAGAGACGCCGAGAGAGAGTGCCAATCATGGTCAGACGGAGGAGGGCCAACAGGCGTCGACACAGGAGGCCTTACCCTCCCAGGGTGTACCGCCAGCAGTTCTCATACCTCAACATGTCTGAGGAGCAGTGTATTCGGAGGCTTCGATTCAGAAGGGAGGTGGTCACTGAGCTCTGCCACCTGCTTCAGACAGATCTGCAGCCTCAGCTGAAGAGCAGGACATCTCTGTCGGTGGCAGTGAAGGTGACAGTGGCTCTCAACTTCTATGCCACCGGCTCCTTCCAATCTGCTACTGGGGACATTGCCAATGTCTCCCAGTTCGCGGTGCATTGCTGCATCTGCCAAGTCACGAATGCCCTCTTCAAAAGGAGACTTCAGTACATTTCCTTCCCCATGACCCTAGACAAGCAGCAAGAGCGTGTAATGGGATTTGCAAGAATAGCGGGTTTCCCCATGGTCCAGGGCGCCATTGACTGCACGCATGTGGCTTTGCGGGCGCCTCAAGACAATGCCGAGGATTACCGCAACCGGAAGGGGTTCCATTCATTGAATGTGCAGTTGGTGTGTGACCACAGACAGCTGATACTAGCTGTCAATGCCCGCTTTCCAGGCAGCAGCCACGACGCCTTCATCCTGCGCCAGACTTCTGTGGCAGACCTTTTCAAAGCCCCGGCTCACTCAGGAGGTTGGCTTCTCGGGGACAAGGGCTATCCTTTGTGCACCTGGCTGATGACCCCGCTCCGTGCGCCCAGCACCCCTGCTGAAGAATGATACAATGAGAGCCATGAAGTGACCAGGAACATCACTGAGCACACAATCGGCATGCTAAAGCAACGGTTCCGCTGTCTGGACCATTCCGGGGGAGCCCTTCAGTACTCGCCTGAGCGAGTCTCCCATTTTGTTGTAGTGTGCTGCGTGCTGCACAACCTGGCTATCCTCAGGACTCAGCCACTGCCAGCAGACATTGGAGGACCACCAGAGGAGGAGGAGGAGGAGCACCAAGACGGGAGGGAGGCACAAAGTGCAAGGGCCGTCCGTCAGCGGCTTATTGCAAGTCGGTTCTAGGCCCCCTCTGAGGGAATGGCTTGTGCCATTGAAAGAACATGAATGGAACCATTCTGCAAACCCTGAGCCGGTCAAGTCAACAAATAGTTCAAAGAGCAAACATGCACAATCTGAATAAAAACAATTATTTATTTAACAAACTCTGTGTCCTTCCCGCATGACAAACAAATACAGAGAAACCCCCAAAAAAACAGTCAGACACATAACTGGCTCTCACAACCTGGAGACAATGAACAAAAGAGTTAACCAAAAATGACCATGATCCTTGGCCTTCACTAAAACAATTCACAGCATTTTGCCAAACCTCCTACTTCTTGGCCTACGAGGTTAATCTGCTTCGCTTGCGAGATTGGCCCCTTCCCACCCTGCAGCTCCTCCACAATGGGCAATGGCTGCAGCAAGGCTGGGGGAAGGCTGGTGAGTGTCAGAATGTGAGTCGGCAGATGCCCTTGGGGGACAGCCTGGACCAGCTCTGGGCCTGGAGGGCCCGGCTGCTGACTGCTCCAACTCTGCATGGGTGGCAGCAGTCTGTCCTACGGGTGGTGGCAGCTGCAGTGGAGGAGTGACAGTGTTGGCATCAGGAATGCTGCCATCCTGACAGAGCACAGGCACTCCCTGGTCAGACGACACACTGGCACTCACACGGGGCAGCACTGAAGCATGCGGAGCAATCTGCTGAAGCACAGACTGCTGGGCTGCTGCGGCGCGACGAGGGCCCCGGTGAATCCTGCCCGATCCAGCGAGAGTGGCCCTAATCTGTGTCTGCATCAGACCAGCCACTGACTGCATGGCACGACTAAGCACTTGCGTGGAAGCCGCCTGTGCTGCACCGAGGTCCTGCAGACTCCTTGCCTGTGCTGCCCTGAATTCCTGTACACTCCTTGCCAGTGACTCTATGGAGTCAGGCATCCTTGCCACTGCAGCCATGAGCTCAGTGTGCCTGTGCTCCGCCTGGGCGCCCATTTCAGCGAGGAGCCGCACCTCCTCTGCGCTCATTGTAGCAGGACTGGAGGCCAGACTCTCCCTCCGGGGAGAAGGCCGCCGAGCTTCCCTACCGCCCCCCCCGCGTTACTGCAGCCCGCTGGGCCCCGGAGCTTCACTCTCCTCAGACCCTTCCCCCCTGCTCCCCTCCAGGGAAGACATGTCCCCATTATGGCTGCCTCGGCTGAGGGTGGCACTGATGGTCTGACTTCCTCTTCCTCCTCACCTGGCGAATCAGCATCTGAAAGCAGGGAGGTACAAGAGTTGCTTTAGCGTGAGGACAGGGCAGCAGCGAGGGAGGCATGAGTGCTGCAATGCACTGTATTGGTTCGATAGTGGCAAAGGATGCTGGTGTGAGGCACAAGTAGAAGGAGAGAGGTCAAAAAGGTGATGACCTTACCATTGCTGTCCAGAACGGGGTCGGCATCTCCAGTGGCGACGGGGCCAATCATCCGGCCTGCCATAATCCATTCCACTCACTGCTCCAGATCGCTGAGGTCTTTAAGTTCAGGACGGCCTCCCCCTGCAAGAGAAAGGACGGGCTCTCGGTACAGTGTGAAGCCCTGATCTTGGCTGCACTGCCTCCCATGATGGAATAGCCCTTACAGTGTGAAGCCCTGATCTTGGCTGCACTGCCTCCCATGGTGGAATAGCCCTTACAGTGTGGAGCCCTGATCTTGGCTGCACTCCCTCCCATGGTGGAATAGCCCTTACAGTGTGAAGCCCTGATCTTGGCTGCACTGCCTCCCATGGTCGAATAGCCCTTACAGTGTGAAGCCCTGATCTTGACTGCACTGCCTCCCATGCAAAGTGGTGAATGTGCATGTGAGTTTCATGAAAGACCCATAGGTGTTGGATGAGGGCTGGGCATTGGGGCTTTCAGGACCCTTTGGCCATAAAGTGAGGTGCACATGCAGGGATGAAGAGGATACTGGAAAGGGAACTCACCCTGACAACCCGAGTGAGGTCGTTGAACTTCTTCCTGCATTGCACAGGGGTCCTAGGTACCATGCTGCTGGAGGTCACTCTGTGTGCCACCTCCCTCCAAGCTTTTCGATATTCGTTGGGCAGCGGCCTCCTGCCACTGTCTGGAAACAGGATAGATCGCCTGTGCTCCACTGCGCCAACCAAAACCTTCAGGGCCCCCTCACTGAACCGCTGCGCTCGCTCCCTGGCCCTCTCCATGGTCCTAGGCGTTACAATGTCGCAGCAGGTCTGTCCAGGCCGAGAATCAGGGCTCCAATGTGCAGGGCGTGGCTGCAAGCCAAATTGACCCTCCCCCTTTAAGAGGTGACCGGCGCCAGCGTGTCTGTCTGCAATTGCTAACTGGCCGCACCTGCGCTGCGCCTGCCCTTGGTGGTAGCACCTCGCCTCTCCGGCTTAGCGCCTTAGGATAGTCGTGCAGCGCCTGCTTTAGCGCACCAAGAACCTCTTGGGGCGAAGCAAGTCAATTTAGCTGAAGGTGGCGATAATTTGCGCCGGGCGCTAAATTTAGCGCACGCTCGACTATAGCGCCCCAAACGTGGCGATACTGAATTTCTAGGCCAGTTTCTCTGAAAATTAGACAGCATAAGAAATACATTCTAAACAAGTCATCATTATTGTTTTTCTATGTATTTGTACCATTAAAATCTTGCTGTATCTTACTGCTTCAGTGTAATTTTCTTACTTGTAAATAAAACTAACCAATAGACTTCAATTTTAACAGGGAGGCCTGTACATTGTGACAGGAAGAGGAGATGGGGCCAAAAAGCTAAGTTTTTTTAAATTTTACTTTCCTTGTGGGGCCAGGAGGAGCAGGAGTGTTTCTTCAGGCCCGACAAGAAAAATATAGGCCTACCCTGCCGCGGGCCTCTCTTCACTTTTGCCCGGACGCGAGGCCCCCGCCCGCAGGACTCTGATGGAGAGAACCCGCCGCCCGTCTGATGGAAGTGGCGAGAAGTTCAAACCAGTTTCATGGTCGGGCCTCATTTAAATATACTCAGTGAGCTGCAGGCACTAAATGTGCACTGATAGACAGTTGGCCGATCAGAAGGGGTAGGAAATCCAATGGCTCCTCCGCCAAGCCATTCAGAGTAAGTAAAAGGAAGGGGGAGGCAATACCAGGGGAAGGCTGCTGAGAGTCGGGTGTCAGGGGGGTTAATTTTTATTGTGCCAGGAGTAGCATTCGTGGCCTCAAAAATCCTTTAAAAACTTATTTGTGAGGGTTTTGGAGCGGCCTCCAGTGGTCACTTTAAAGGCTGCTGATTCGACCATTCTACGCTCAGAGTCTGGGGCACGCATTTCAAGGCCCATACCAAAATGGCTGCAGCCAGAGCAGCAACAGAAAATGGGTGGTAAGTGCTACACCATGATGTTCATTGCGTTACCATCCTGTTCCCGCCTGGCCATGAGAGCAAATATCAGCCCCATTAAGTGTGTGTCCAATAGTTCTTTATAGCTTTCTAACTTTTGGCCAATTGAATATTTTCCCCAAATGCCTTTTGAGTATGATGCAAAAGTTATGGTGGACATATTGGGTCATTACAGTTGGTTGAATGTATAAATAAAGTGCCTATTTTTGTTATTGCCACTTTCAACTCCAATGACGTAATGAGGCTTATACTCAGTAGCTTTTGTCGTATCTTTCTGCCCAGCTGCTTTGCACTATTAACATTTTTGTTATTCAGAACACTTATCTAGAAAAAGTGACAAGCTGGGCAGGACTTTTCTCTGCTATCCCACCTGAATTTGGCTGGAATAGTGAGAGTAAAGGGACAAAATCAGGCGGTAAGGCCTACTGCTGTATTCCCACCCAGAATTACATTTCCCGACTCCTGTTCCTACCCCTGCCCCACAGGGACTGGCATTTACCGGCCCCATCCCTGCCCACCACATATTCATGTTATGGGAAAGGACAGGCCCTGGCCTGCTATCCTATTTCTTTCCCATCTGCCCCTATTAACACCACTCCCTGGTTCCACCTGGTGGAAAGAAAGAAAGACTTGCATTGATATAGTGCCTTTCATGACCACCGGACGTCTCAAAGCACTTTACAGCCAATGAAGTATTTTTGAAGTGGAGTCACTGTTGTAATGTGGGAAACATGACAGCCAATTTGCACACAGCAAGCTCCCACAAACAGCAATGTGATAATGACCAGATAATCTGTTTTTGTTAAGGGATAAATATTGACCAGGACACTGGAGATTACTCCCCTGCTCTTCTTTCTTCGAAATAGTGCCATGGGATCTTTTACATCCACATGAGAAAGCAGACAAGGCCTCAGTTTAACGTCTCATCCGAAAGATGGCACTTCTGACAGTGCAGCACTCCCTCAGCACTGCACTGGAATGTCAGCCTAGCTTTATGTGCTCAAGTCCCTGGAGTGGGACTTGAACCCACAACCTTCTGACTCAGAGGCGAGAGTGCTACCAACTGAGCCACAGCTAACACTAAGGAGGTAGTAAGCCCAGGGTAATGGAAGTATTGGCCCTAATGTCTCCAAGTGGAAGGACTGGCAATCTGGCCCTAAGCACTTGCCGAGGTCTACAAACCGCAGCTCCTGCCACCTTCATAGCTCTTCTGCCATTTAAAGATACCTCACCACCTCTTCACATGCTCTAGTAGTCGTCTGGCTGCGACCTCATCCAATATGCGTCAATGGCATTGGTGGGCTCCCTCTTAGCAGCAGGAATCCTGCCAGGAGCCTGCATACATGGGTAATTAGCCCTAACCCAAGATATTGGGTTGGGGCTTCAGCGGTGTTGGTGGATTGGACAGATGTTCTGCATGAAGAGCAAAATCCAGCCGTTGTATTTGAAAAGCACTGAAAATTTATGCCAACAGCGCAATGCAAAGCCGTACATTTAAGCTGCATGGTTATACAGAAGTGTTTCTCTGGTATTGCTAGCACAACAATTTATAGTTTAAATTTCATGCTTTTAATAATAAATTCGATGAATTGAACAAAATTTGCAAAGTTTGATAGAGTAGAAAAGAATCAGTACAGACACAGACCTTCCTTAAAAATTACTTATAAGAGATGCGATGTCAATATGCATTAAACTAATGATTCAACAAAGGCTCATGCAATGCTTTAGTAAATCTAATATCTCTGGTTACAGTTCCAAAGAACATATACTACACCTCATTAAAGACAGCCATTGATGTAACTATTGTAGGATATGGGAGATACATAACTGTTATTACAGCCATCAGGCTATGCCAAATTGTGCATAACATTTCCATCAGAAATGGAATCACCGATACTGAATCCTGGGTGCAACCTGCTGCATTCACAGTGCACGACTGTATGGCTGAATGCGAGGTCCACGACAGATGTTGACATTCTTCAATCTCAAACACAATGCCTTGCACGTGCATGGAATTTGAGATAGAATCAAATGTACATAAATCATCAGCATTCACCTCAGCCAGTGAGCAAAGAAATCAGAAAACTTTCAACCCAATTAGATCAAACATGTTGTGTATGTAACCTGTTCCACCTTAAGAGAGCTTAAGCCTGTTCCACCTTAAGAGATGTACTACTTTCTCAGGCTGCTGTAGACGTAATACCGGGGGTGAACACACCGGTATATAAGCACTGTGCAGTAATCTTGTATTCAGTGTAGTCCCTACCTCCAACCAGTAAAGACCTGTTTGAGTTATACGTTTAAGTCTTTGTGTTAATTGTTCAATACAATACACATACTTAACACTGGCGACGAGTCAGATTCTTACCCTGCGGCAGTTATTCCACGGCGGCTTCGTCCACAGACAGGATGTTGAAGAGAGGTTTCAAACCGCACCACCCCACTGGAAGCGACAGGCATTAGGACCCTGAAGCCTCCATCAGCGACTGAAAACTGGAGGACAGAAGACATCCTGCAGCTTCTTTTTCAACCTCGGTGGTGGGTAAGCCGAGCAGCGTTGGCTGCAAAGACAGGGCTGGGGGAAGTCGGAGGTACAAGGGCGATCGCGATCGGGAGATAAGGGCCATCGATCGCAATCCCTGATAAGGGCCGCACTCGGGCTGAAAGGCGCAGCGTCGGCAGACACTGAAGGCGCGAGAGCCGTGGTGAAAAGCGCGGGCCATCGATCGCGGCGGAGATAAGGGCCGCACTCGGGGCTGAAGGGAGACGGCGTCGGGGGACGGGCGAAGACCGCCAAGCGTGGGAAAACCGCCATTTTGTGGGCGGAGGACGACGGCAAGAGCGGGAAGCCGCCATCTTTGGTAACAAGTAAAGAAAATAAAATCTGAGAAATTGCAAATCTACAATGCCTAAACACGGGAATATTAGCACCTTTGATAGTGACCTCGAAGATTGGGCCATATATGTTGAAAGAGTAAAAAATTATTGTAAGGCCAATAAAATTCGTGACCAAGATAAAGCTCTAACATTATTAAATTTAATGGGTGCGAAGACATACGGGCAATTGAAACACCTGTTATCACCAGATGAACCGGCGGATAAGACGTTCGATGAGATTGTTACTGTCCTGAAAGATCATCTAAACCCCATGCCGCTGATGCTAGCGGAACAATTTAAATTTTACGACAGAAGGCAGCTACAGCATGAAAGCAATGCTGAATATTTGCTGGAATTGCGTAAATTAGCGAAATATTGCCAGTTTGGAACGGGACTGACAGATGCACTACGAGACAAATTTGTGTGTGGTTTATTTAAACAGGATACACAAAAGCGACTGCTCGAGGAGAATGAGCTGACGCTTGAGAAGGCGGTCACTATGGCAGCAGCACACGAAGCCGCAGCGAGAGGCACGGCAGTAATGCAGCTACGGTCACCGGAGCTCAGTGCACACAAATTGGGTGTGAGTTCTGGCAAATGTTATCGTTGTGGAAAGACAACGCATGATCAGAACCAGTGTTGGTTTAAAAACCAAGAATGTAGAACTTGTGGTAGGCTTGGACACATAGCTAGAGTATGCAGGTCAGGGAAGAAGACCAGCAACAAGAAGCCACCGCAAGGAAAATACGCAAAAGTACACAAGGTGGCCGAACAGGAGTCCGATTCAGATGCTAGCAGTAATGAACTGGCTGGCTTAAGCAGTATTGAACTGGCTAGCTTAAGGGTACTCAACGTTGGTAAGGGTGCAGACCTCCAGACAATTTGGGTTACTCTTCAGATAGAAGGAGTCCAAGTAAAAATGGAATTGGACACTGGATCGGCATTGTCGGTCATGAATAAGAAAGATTACAGAAGGTTATTCCAACATATTCCCCTACAGGATACGGAGATTATATTGACAACCTACACGGGGCAGAGAGTGTACCCCATCGGGACAATAAAGGTTGCAGTGGCCAACAAGGGCGAAGGAAGTCAAATAATGGACTTATATGTGCTACCGGAGGGAGGTCCACCACTACTAGGCCGGGAGTGGTTTAGAAACATAAATATGGACTGGCATTCGCTAAAAGCCATAAAGAGTGAGAACTCGGTGCAGATAATCAGCCCAGACTCTAGAACTGATGATGGTAAGACCAACCCATGTGCAAAAGACAAAGTTTCAGCACAGAATTCCACTGAGCAACAACAACATAGTTTAACAGAGAATTCTGAGTCTGTCAAGTCTACTGATATGCACATTTTTGAGGGACACTGGGCTCGAACTCAACTCCATTTCAAACTACAACAGCAATTAGAACAAATGATTCGCCGTTTTGAGCAAGAGATGAATGAAATAAAAAAGTTCTTTGTTACAGAGTGGGAGAATCTGGAAAGTCAACAGAAGCAACTGATGGAGAAAATGGAGCAGGAGCACACCAACCATCTGCGCGAGGAGGCCGAACGAATCAAAGCTGATTCAGGTTCTGAAGGTGCGTGCCATAATCTGGTGTCAGAAGAGTTAACGGTCAGCCAACTCCTTCATATGCTGAGGGACAAGACTCTGAAATGGGAAAAACTTGAACACGAGCTGCGATCTTCAAAGGAAAAGGGTTCGGAGCTCTCAAAAGTCAATGAGATGGCTGATGTGATGACACAGACTGAAACGACTGCAACAGAGCAGCCATTGGATGCCAAAAGTACGCTGACTCACGTCAATGTAGAACAACAGACCGCTGAAACAGCTGCTCTGGTAGAGGGATTGCATAGTCCGATCAATCAATCTCCAAAGGAAGTTGAAGTATTAAAATCACAAATGAGGTCACTAGTAAACGACTTGCTGAAAGCCCAGAAAAAGCTGGATGCAGAGGTACACATGAAGAAGTCTCTTCAGGAAAGATGTCTGGATTTGGAACAAGAGCTGGCTAACGTCCAGCTGGGTATGGAGGAAATAGACGACCCTCTCACTGGTCTAGCTCAGGACGACACCGAATATTACCATGACCTGGTGGACGACACCGAATATTACGATGTCCTGTCCTGCCCAGCTTGTAACTTCGACTCCCAAAGTGCAGAAATCATGGAGGAGCACCAAAAGTCTACGGAACATCGGGAGAAGCTGGCTCTACGACGGAAACAGGAGGAAGAGAAGGAGGAACTGCGCATGCAGTTGGCAGCTGTGGCAGCTGACAATGGAGCCCAGAGAGTCTCCAAGAAGCAGAAAAGGAAAAGTAAAAACAGAAGATGACCCATCTGAACCATTATCACCTCTACCAGATCACACACGTGGTCCCTCCGAACGGAGCCAAATCAGTTCGGAAGTTCAAGCTGTTAAATCCATGAAAGGACTATTGAATGAGTAACGTGAACCGACTACACCACAGAGATTGAATCTGTGAACTGTTTTCCGCAGAGACTGAATCTGTGATATGTTACGTTAAACATGAAGTTATATATGTTATTACGTTATGTTAAATGGGGGGGATGACTATAAAGCTAAGAAGGGAGGAGTGTTGTGTATGTAACCTGTTCCACCTTAAGAGAGCTTAAGCCTGTTCCACCTTAAGAGATGTACTACTTTCTCAGGCTGCTGTAGACGTAATACCGGGGGTGAACACACCGGTATATAAGCACTGTGCAGTAATCTTGTATTCAGTGTAGTCCCTATCTCCAACCAGTAAAGACCTGTTTGAGTTATACGTTTAAGTCTTTGTGTTAATTGTTCAATACAATACACATACTTAACAAAACACAAAAATTTTAAGCAAAATTCATATAAGACATTTTACTGTATTAAGTTTAGGAAAAGCTATCTGTTTAGTATACCCTCCCGTCTACCACATAGCAATTTAATTGATGATATGCATAGAATAGTCGGTACTACTGATGAACTTCCACAAAAGTAATCCAGTCAAAAGGTTCAGATGATATCAGCAAACAACAAAGCTCAATGTGCATGCCAATTGAGCCGAATATGAAATTATTTTCGTAAATTCCCCCCCAAAAAACTGTTGTTATTGTAGTGTTAAAAGTAGACAAGAACATTTTTGTGCAAAACATGTTGTTTTAGGGTGCAAAACTATGGGGGTGGGGATTTTAACGGGGATATCATTAAAAAACAGGACCTCAAAAGGTAGTAATCTCAGGATTGCTACCAGTGCCACGTGCTAGTCAGAGTAGAAATAGAAGGATACTTCAGATGAATACGTGGCTAGAGGAATGGTGCCAGGGGGAGGGATTCAAATTCCTGGGACATTGGAACCGGTTCTAGGGGAGGTGGGACCAGTTTGCTAGTGCTCTGGGGGAGGGTTTAAACTAAAATGGCAGGGGGTTGGGAACCTGAGCGGGGAAACAGAGGAAAGGGAAACAAGGATAAAAGCAAAAGACAGGAAGGAGAAAAACCAAAAGTGACAGGCAGAGAAATCAAGGGTTTAAATCAAACATGGCCACAGTAAATAATAATTCTAAAAGATCTAAGAGCATTAAAAAAACAAGCCTGAAGGCTTTGTGTCTTAATGCGAGGAGCATTCATAATAAGGTGGATGAATTAGCTGCGCAAATAGAGGTAAACAAATATGATATGATTGGGATTACGTAAACATGGCTCCAGGGTGGCCAAGGCTGGGAACTCAACATCCCGGGGTATTCAATATTCAGGAAAGATAGGCAGAAAAGAAAAGGAGGTGGGATAGCATTGCTGGTTAAAGAGGGGATTAACACAATTGAAAGGAAGGATATTAGCTCTGATGATGTGGAATCTGTATGGGTAGAACTGAGAAATACCAAGGGGCAGAAAACATTAGTGGGAGTGGTATATAGACCTCCAAACAGTAATGCGGAGGTCGGGGAATGGCATTAAACGGCAAATTAGAGAAGCGTGCAATAAGGGCACAGCAGTTATCATGGGTGACTTTAATCTACATATAGATTGGGTTAACCAAATTAGTAACAATACTGTGGAGGAGGAATTCCTGGAGAGTATACGGGATGGGTTCCTGGACCAATAAGTCAAGGAACCAACTAGAGATCAGGCCATCTTAGACTGGGTATTATGTAATGAGAAAGGATTAATTAGCAATCTTGTTGTGCGAGGCCCCTTGGGTCGGAGCGATCATAATATGATAGAATTCTTCATTAAGATGGAAAGTGAAATAGTTGCCTCAGAGACTAGGGTCCTGAATTTAAATAAAGGGGACTATGATGGTATGAGGTGCGAGTTGGTTAGGATTGATTGGGGAATGTCACTCAAAGGGTTGATGGTGGATGGGCAATGGCAAACATTCAAAGATCGCATGGATGAACTACAGAATTTGTTCATCCCAGTTTGGCATAAAAATAAAACAAAAAAGGTGACTCAACCATGGCTAACAAGGGAAATTAGGGATAGCATAAGATCCAAGGAGAGGACATATAAATTGCCCAGAAAAAGCAGTAAACCTGAGGATTGGGAGCAGTTTAGGATCCAACAAAGGAGGACAAAGGGATTAATTAAGAGGTGGAAAATAGAGTATGAGAGTAAGCTTGCAGGGAACATAAAAACTGACTCTAAAAGCTTTTATAGATATGTGAAGAGAAAAGATTGGTGAAGCCAAACGTAGGTCCCTTGCAGTCAGAATCAGGGGAATTTTTAATGGGTAACAAAGAAATGGCGAACCAATTAAATACATACTTTGGTTCTGTCTTCAAAAGGAGGACACAAACAACCTCCCAAAGATGTCGGGGAACATAGGGTCTAATGAAAGGGAGGAACTGATAGAAATCAGTATTTGTAGGGAAATGGTGTTAGGGAAATTGATGGGATTGAGGGCCGATAAATCCCCAGGGCCTGATAATCTACATCCTAGGGTACTTAAGGAAGTGGCCCTAGAAATAGTAGATGTATTGCTGGTCATCTTCCAAAATTCAATAGATTCTGGAACAGTACCCATGGATTGGCGGGTAGCTAATGTTACCCCACTGTTGAAAAAGGGTGGTAGAGAGAAAATGGGGAATTACAGACCTCGGTAGTGGGGAAAATGCTAGAGTCCATTGTAAAGGATGTTAAAGCAGAGCACTTGGAAAAAAGTGACCGGATCAGACAAAGTCAACATGGCTTTACAAAAGGTAAATCGTGCTTGACTAATCTACTGGAATTTTTTGAGGATGTAACTGGTAAAATAGATAAGGGAGAACCAGTGGATATGCTGTATTTGGATTTTCAAAAGGCTTTCGCTAAGGTCCCGCATAAGAGATTAGCGTGTAAAATTAAGGCACATGGGATTGGGGGCAAGGTATTGACTTGGATAGAGAACTGGTTGGCAGACAGAAAGCAAAGAGTTGGAATAAACGGCTCTTTTTCCGAGTGGCAGGCAGTGACTAGTGGGGTACCGCAGGGATCGGCCCTTGGATCCCAGCTATTCACAATATATATTAATGATCTGGACGAGGGAACTAGATGTAATATCTCCAAGTTTGCAGATGACACAAAGCTGGGTGGACGTGTGTGCTGTGAGGATGCCGAGAAACTCCAGTATGATTTGGACATGTTGGGTGATTGGGCAGAAGCATGGCAGATGCAATATAATGTGGATAAAACAGGAAGGCAGATTATTGTCTAAATGGCAATAGATTGGGAGAAGGGGAAGTGCAACGAGACCAGGGCGTCCTTATGCACCAGTCGCTGAAAGTAAGCATGCGAGTGCAGCAGGCGGTTAAGAAGGCAAATGGTATGTTGGCCTTCATAGCAAGAAGGTTCGAGTACAGGAACAAGGATGTCTTGCTGCAGTTGTACAGGGCCTTGGTGAGACCACACCTTGAGTATTGTGTGCAGTTTTGGTCACCTTATCTGAGGAAGGATGTTCTTGCCATGGAAGGAGTGCAGCGAACATTCACCAGGCTGATACCTGGGATGGCAGGAATGACGTATGAGGAGAGATTGGGTCGATTGGGCTTGTACTCGCTGGAGTTTCGAAGATTGAGAGGGGATCTCATCGAAACCTATAAAATTCTAACAGGACTAGACAGACTAGATGCTGGAAGGATGTTCCCGATGGTCGGGGAGTCCAGAACCAGGGGTCATAGTCTAAGGATAAGGGGTAAGCCATTTACGACAGAGATGAGGGAGAATTTCTTCACCAAGAGAGTGGTGAACCTGTGGAATTCTCTGCCAAAGAAGGCAGTAGAGGCCAATTCATTAAATATATTCAAGAAGGAGTTGGATATATTTCTTAAGTCTAAAGAGATCAAGGGATATGGAGAGAAGGCAGGAACAGGGTACTGAATTTGGATGATCAGCCATGATCTCATTGAATGGTGGAGCAGGCTCGAGGGGCCGAATGGCCTACTCCTGCTCCTATCTTCTATGTTTCTATGAGAGGGTTTCAGGCAGGGGTGGGTGGGAAGAACATTATCTGAAAAGGTCTCATCCGCAGGAATGCACCTCTGACAATGTAACAGTCCCCCAAGTACTGCATTGAAGAAAGCCCCTCCAATTAGCACTGCGCTTGTATAATGTCTATAATAGTAGAAAGAAATATAAATTGGTACTGGATAACACATAAAGGGGGTGATTTAAACTATTTTTTATGGGCACCTCTTCCACCAGGACCTCCAAGGAGGCATTAGAGTATCTTGGGGCTTGCTTCCGACTCATCCTGCATTTGCAGCACTAAAACACAGCAATGTCAGGAAAGTGAATCCAACCTCCCATTAAGAGGTGCATTCCCATTTTAAATAGGCCCCTGGAGGCCTGCCGGAAATTGTGCCCAGAAAGTGCGTGAGCTTTTTGTTTGCGACGCGATTGGATGGAAATCCACCAGTCAAATTTAAATGAGGGCCAGGAGTTAAAATACTCCAGGCCTGAAATCTAGGCCAGCGAGTGCATTCTGCCCCTGCCCCATACCTGCTCCAAGTTAAAATCAACCCCCTAGTTTCTTACTACATATGTATCATAACCGAAAGAAAGAGACCAACATTGTGGTACATCGTAGACAAAAAAAGCATTACGTGTTATTGTTTAAAGTGTTACCGAAGCGTTACTGTCATAGATATGTTACTAAATCATGACAACAAGAAGCAGGCGTGACAACAGGAACTTCAAGAAATGTATTGTTTTTGATGTATTACCTTACATTTCTCAATATGTTCCATTACTGGGCTTGTGAATGTTACTCCTTCAGTTTTCAGCTCACCCAGGCAACTTGACATCACCTGCAAACCAAGACATCTATTTTTAATATCCTTCATCTGTATAATTCTTCTTTTAATATCCTTCATCTGAAGAGTAGAGAGGACAGGACTGATCCCTGGGGTACACCCCTGCTCATGCTGGTTCAGTTAGAACTACCACTATTGATAATTACTCTTTGGGGCAATTTGATGTCCAATTAACAATATCCTCCTTCATCGAAATGCTTTCACTTTAGCTGCAAGACTTGTGGGGCACCTCTTGAAATGCCTTCTGAAATTCATAATAACATTTCCATCACATTATTATTATCCACCAATGTTGTTTCGTCCTCAGAGAATACCAAAATAAAATTGTTAAGCATGATCTATATTTCATAAACCCAGAATGGCTTGGATACTTGCTGTCAAGTTGCTTGATCTTGTGTAATTTATTCCAGTGGGCTTTTGCTCATTACAGATGTCAAGACAACAGGCCTATTATTCCCAGGATAATGATCCTGGCCCTTTATCTTTTGTTGGAAAATTGGAACTTTAGATATTTTGCAATATTCAGGTGTTACCCATGTATTTAATTAGCTGTCAAAATGTTAAGCCATAGCTCACCTTTATTCCTACCCTCACACATGGGATTGGATTGTATCTGGTCCTGTTGTCTTATAAATGTGAAAGCAATGCCTGTTTTTCAAACATTTTAACTAAAATCACCAACGGATGCAACAAACCCGAGTGCTGACTGTGACAATAGAGATATCTTAGCAGAAGCAAGAAGGTCTCAGTCAATACAACACACCTGCAATAATGACCTATTAATGCTTCTGAAGCAGCTAATAAACAAATTGACCCAGACAATTTTCAAAACCTTCAAGAATCCAGTTGTGCAGTGCAAAATTCATGCACTAGGAATTTCCTTGGAGCTATTTACACTCCCCCACTGTAATATTGGCAGAAGTCGGCAGAAATACCATTTCCATGTGTTACATTATTCTGAGGAAATACCTGGCAATCATGAAAATATCCCAACCGGGGCAGCTGGCTGGCGCTCACATCAATGGTGCTGTGCTCAGCCTGGCTGTGTAATTAGAATTATAGAAAGAAAACTGCTCAAACAAACCTTCCTTTAGAATCTTAAAAACACAAAGGCCAGGAATTTCCTCGGAGCTGCTCCTGCTCCACCACTGCACATTCACTGCATGTGTAGGGGGAACCCAGTTTCCATGTGAACACAAGGGGATGGATTTTAATTCAGGGGCGGGCTGGGGTCGTGTAATCCGCATTTCGTGTTATCCACCCGAATCTAAATCGATGTGGGAGATTGATGCGATTTTAACTTAATTGGCCAATTGAGTTCCAATGTGTGGGAACCCATGGCAAATGAGTTTTTCCAGTCTGAAAGTCGCCTCCGGTGATGTCATCATTGCTGCTGCATTTAAGATCTGCAACCAGCCTTGCTTCTTCTGCAGACTGCCAACCTTTTGGCCTTTCATGCTACAGGGACCTGGAGGCAGAATGACCAGTGAGAGATCTAGGTCTGCTCCCAGGTTTGATGACATTGCCTTGCAGGCTTTAGCTGAGGGAGCAAGAGCTCATAAAAAAGGTGCTCTTCCCTTCTTCAGGGAGGAAGAAGCCTCCCCAGCAGACCAAGGCTGTGTGGATCCAGGTGGCAGAGGAGGTCAACTCATTATCAGTAATCCACAGAACCTGGATTCAGTGCAGGAAGAGACTTCATGACCTTCTGCGCACTGGAAAAGTGAGTATGATTTTCCCATCACCCTCAATCTGATCCCCATTGCCTTTCCTCACCAGCACTCAGCTTTAGGAATCTCTTCCTCCAGATCCCACTTGACACTGACATCCATGCACTCTTACCCATACCCTCTCTCTCTATCATCACATTCACCTAACTATTCGACAATGCAGCCCTCACACTCCCTATCATTGTCATGCTATGAAAACAACTACAACACACAGGGAGGGCCCTTGGTCTTGCCACCTCACTCCATCTTTGTCTCCTTCTAAGTATCTATGCTATGGAATCTCTGCACACACTCCTTCATTCTCACTCAGCCTCCACTTGTCTCCCTCATTGCAGGAAAAGAGAGCTCACAATAAGCGAGAAAGAGCGAGGACAGGGGGAGGGCCACCCTCAGTAGCCCACCTCACCCCCTGGGAGGAGGCAGCCCTAGAGATCGTAGGAGTGGAGGAAGATGCGCAAGTGGGGGACGGACAGAGGGGTGCATCACAGCAAGCTGGTGACAGAATAGTTTTCCATCTCTCTCATTGACATTGCATGAGTCGCTGATAATGATTCTGAAGCTCTAACAGATGGACTAATGATCATCTGCAATATGCAATGTGCATGTAACCTTGGCATCACATCTCTGACTCTTTCCTTTACTCCCCCACAGTACCATCGCAAGAACCTGTCTCCACTATCCAGGAGGAAGAGCCTGAGCATCCAGACTCCTCAGAGGAAGCTGCAACCTCTGAGGGCGCTGCATCAGCAGAATTCAGCGCACCCAGCACCAGCGCAGACACTCACACCTCGGTGGGACCTTCGGGACATAGGGTAGTGTCATCACCTGGTGCATCACAGCTCACAAGTGAGCATTAACAGATTGTGGAGACAGGGACAGCAGTGGAGAGTCCTAGTCGGAGGGCGCAGGACTCTGTCAGCTCGGCTCAGCTGCATGTCGACCCTCTGCCTCTGGGTCCATCCATAAGATCAGCGGTTTTGGAACTCCAGGAACAGATGCAGGAGTCTCTGGCTGGTTTTGTCTCCAGGGTCGCTGCGAGTGTGGAGCGAATGGAGGAATCCATAGCGAACATGAGCAGAGCCGTTGTGGAGTCATTGGTGAATGAATGCATCACCATGGAAAGGATGGCAACCTCGATGGAGGTGATACGTCGCCAGAGTGCAGAAAACATGGTGAGTGTTCAGAATAGAATGACATCTCTGCAGGAGCGATGGTCATCTATTGAACAGAGAAACCAGACCTTCATGGAAGTCCTTCTGAGTAGGACTGCCAGTGCAGATACGGGTCCCCATGGCCCACTTGATGTGCAGCAAGGTGCTCTCAAGCCACTTGCAAGCGCTGAGGGGGACCTGACCCACGAGAGGGATGTTGGTGGCAGACATCAAGGAATGGGGGCTCCTCTCCAAGCTCTCACACTTCCATGCCACTGCAGAGCCCTCGGTCAGAGCCCCACCGGAGTCCACACCCAACTGAGATCGGCATCTCAACCCCTGCACAGCCGCAGGGGCAGCAGACTCTTGACGAAGCCCTCACAGGTTCGCAACCCCAGAGGACACCCGCCAAAGGTGTCGAGACAGGAGCAGCAGGAAAGTGAGCAAGGGGCCTCCACATCTGCTGAAGCCACAGGGGAAGCATCATGTAGGAGCATGCATAAGAGAAAGATACTGCACAAATAGTCACAAGGGTAGTCACTTGGGTGAAATTTGATGTTTTCTGTGAAAAAGCCATCAGATGAATAATGTAAATAATAAATCTGATGGCTACTGCTGTAGTTGTGGCGTGTGTCATTTCGCGAATGGGATTTTCACATTGAGGGCTTAGGGTTACTTGCAATTGTCAGTATGGTGGTCAAATTGCTAGAAATCCGCTGGTCCTTGGCCATTGTCGATGCTCAGGTAAGAAGCTGCGAGGCAAAAGTGCTTGATTGGCTAGTCTAAGCAAATCTGGCCAAGATGAGTGAGTTCCTTGTATCCCGGGCAGCAATGTTCTCGCGTACTGCTGCCGCTGGTTGATGGGACTCTGCAAGATGTTCATTTTCACTCTCGTCCTCCTCCTCCTCCTCCTCCTCCTCCTCCTCCTCCTCCTCCTCCTCATCTGAGGAGGATATGTGACAAGCCACTTGGCCCTCAGGAATCGGCAAGCCACAATGCTGTGCCATGTTGTGAAGTGCACAGCAAACCATGACGATTCTGGAGACCCTGGCTGCTGAGTACTGCAGGGCCCCACCTGATCTATCCAGGCATCTGAAGCGCATCTTCAGCAAACTGATGGTTTGCTTGATTATGGCTCTGATGGGCATGTGGCTGGAGTTGTAGTTCTCCTCAGCTTCGTTGGATGGGCTCATCAATGGCCTCATTAGCCACGTCTTCAGGGGATAGCCCTTGTCTCCAAGTAGCCATCTGTTAATTTGCTCTGGCAGACTGAATAGCGGAGGCACACTAGACTGGCGCAGTATGAAGGAGTCATGGCAACTGCCAGGGAACTTGGCACAAACATGCAAAATTTCCTTCTTGTGGTCACACACCAGCTGAACGTTAAGGGAGTGGAAGCCCTTGCGGTTGACAATAATACCTGGATTGCGATGGGGTGCCTTAAGGGCCACATGTGTGCAGTCAACTACGTTCTGCACCCTTGGAAAGCCTGCCAGATTAGCTAATACAACCGCACGCACCGTGACACTTGCTTGATCCTTGGTGAAATGGATGTGATTGTGCGCGATGGCAAGGAGGGCATTGGTTACCTGTGTGATGCAAGTGTGTGCGGCCGCCTGGGAGATGCCACTGATGTCTGCTGCTGATCCCTGGAATGAACCTGAGGCAAAAAAGCTGAGTGCAGTTGTGACTTTGACAGCCACTGGTAACGGTTGTCCACCTGGTCCTCTGGCCTGCAGGTCTTGTTGCAGCATTGCGCAGATGTCACCCACTACCTCTCGCGAAAGTCGGAGCCGCCTTTGGCACTGCTGCTCAGACATGTTGAGATAGCTGACCCTGTGTCTGTAGACCCTGTTTGGGGGGTATCTCCTGCGCCAACGGGCTTCCATGCGCTGGCCCCTTCTGGCCTTTGCAGCTTCAGGTGGGTGAGCAGCAGCTTGGCGCTCCAGCTGTTGTTGCTGCAGTTGGTGCTGCTGCTGTTGGTGCTGCTGCTGCTGGTGCTGCTGCTGTTGGTGCTGCTGTTGTTCATGGTTCTGCTGGTGCCGCGGCTGGTCTTCGCCCTCAACTAATGTCCAGAAGGGAAGGAAATAAATGGCTCCCATGCTTCTGGTATATGCCTCAGTTGAGGAAGCTTTCAGTGAAGGTGACGAGAGGGGTTTCCCAGGAGGTCACACTGGAGATGGGTGTCAGACTCTAAACTTCCAGAGCTGGGGTTATGCCTTCTAAAAGTTCCCCCAGACCTGAGACGACAAAGTCCTGCCACCTGCAAATGAGGGCTGATCAAATCTCCTCTTTAATGTTTGAGCTGCAGCTGAAAGTCAGCAATCCAATTGCGCTCCCGCCAGGTTTCACCGTCGTGTTTCAGAACAGGCGTGTTTCACGTGGGAAAAGGGTTAAAATCACAAAGGCCTTTCAAAATGGCATTATAGAGGCAATTTAGTGCTTGTTAAGGGCCTTAACAGCCTATCCCGCCTCTTGGAGGCGGGACGGAGACGGGACCATTAGACACGAATTAATGAAAATTGCTTGGAGCCCGCCAGGTTTTGCAATTTTAACCCCCCACACGCCTCCAATCTCGCCTCCACGGCCCAATGAAAATCCTGCCCAAGGTGTCTGCCACACCTCTGAGGGATTTAAGGCGACAGAGCAGGAGCAGTTCCAAGGAGATTCCAGGCCAAAGTTGACATTAACCATTAACAACATAGTGAAAAGTAATACAGAGGAACCTTGTTTATGCAGCACTATTCCTCAGACACTACTCCCCGGCTTTCAAAACTGCTATCATCATCCCATCCACAAAATGTTCACCCTTGACCCCTGTTTTCTCCAAACATTTCTCTAACCTTCCTTTTCTCTCTAAGATTCTCAATGTATCATCACCACCTAACTCTCTGCTATCCTCTCTGTTGAAATCCCTTCAATCCAGTTTCCACATTGTCCATTGCACCAAGACAATCTGTGATCAAAGTCACCAACACACTTTATGAAAGTAATTGCAGTATATCATCCCTTCTCATCCTCTTTGTGCCGTATTATGGCTGACTGCTCCAACCTCCTTCACCTTCCTTTATTGTTCACCTCTGTTAGTTCCACTCCTATCTGTCTCAACACAGCCAGCACATCTTCTGCAATGGGGTTTTCTTGCAACCTCACCATGGTCCTCTCAGGAGTGCCCCAGGTTACATCCTTGGCTCCCTATCGTTAGTCTACATACTATCACTTGATGACAGTATCCGTAGGCATGGGGTCAGCTTCCATGTATATGCTGACCACACTACACTCTATCTCTCCTGCACCACTCTCAATTCCGTGACTGCTACTGTGCTGTCTGACTGCTTGTCCAACATCATGCCATGAATGAGCCATAATTTCTTCCAACTTATCAGCAAGAGACAAGTGTTGCTATTCTGTCCTGCCAAGAACTATGCACCCAGCCCCTGACTCCAACCTCTCCCTGGGCGTCATTCAGGCTAAACCAGATAGTGTGCAACCTCATGTGACCCTGAGCTGAGCTGAGCTTCAAACCAAATTTCCTATCCATCACCAAAACTGCTTATTTCCTCTTCTGCAATCTCAACCCTCCTCTGGTGCTGAGATCCTCAGCTGTGACTTAATCAGGCTCCCCTCAACAGTCTCCTATCCACCCTTCCAAACTCCAGCCTCAGCCATGATCCCTGCACTCTCTCAGTAAATCATCCATTTTGTTACCTATCAATGTCTTAGGATGTTTACTATATTAACAGTGCTATATGAATGCAACGTGTTGTAGTAAACAGAAATAAAACGACACACTCAACAGAGGAAGGTCTAGTGAATAGGTGGAATGTTTTATTTTAGGCCACTATTACTACTACTTGCATTTGTACAGCATCTTTAATGTGGATAAACATCCCCAAGCACTTCACAGAGGCATAAGGAAAAGAAATCAATGGTGAGCCAAAGAATGAGCTATTAGGATGGTTGACCATAAAGAGAAGAATTTTCTGCCGCATCTTAAGGGGGAAAGGGAAGGGGGTAGGTAGGGAGAGAATTACAGAACATGGTGATTAGGCAGCTAAAGGCACGGCCACCAATGATGCACAGGCGGCCAGCATCAAAGGAACAGAGAGTTTAGTGGTGGGTAGTGGGGTCACAATGGAGAAGATAACAGAGATGGCAAGGAGTGAAGACTTAGAGGAATTTAAAAACAAGGGTGAGAATTTTAAATTTGAGCTGTTGTGGATCAGGTGCCAATAGAGGTCAATGAGGATGGAGGTGATTCGATATGGGCAGCAGAGTTTTGGATGAACAAAGATTATAGAGGCTGGAGAATGAGAGGCTAGTCAAGAGAGCACTGGAACAGTTAAGCCTGGAAGTTACAAAGGCCTGGATGAGGGTTTCAGCAGCAGATCGGCTGAGGTAGAGGTGAGTGATGTTATGGAGGTAGAAATACGTGGTCTTTTTGATGGAAAGGATATGTGGTAGTTCAGCTTGGGGTTGAATATAACGCTGAAGTTGAGAACAGCCTGGTTCTGCCTGAGGCAGTGGTCGAGGTGGGAGATGGAGTCAATTGCAAGAGTATGGAGATTGTAGCGGGGCAGAAGACTATAGCTTTGGTCTTCCTAATATTTAGCTAGAAGAAATTGTGGTTCATCTAAGACTGGAACATAGTAACAGGAGTAGGCCATTCAGCCCCTTGTGCCTGTTCCGCCCTTCGATTAGATCATGGATTTGATAGCTTTTTCAAAAAGCCGGCACAGGCATGATGGGCCAAATGGCCTCCTTTTGTACTGTGTCAATCTATGATTCTATGGCTGATCTGTATCTTAACTCCATTTACCCACCTTGATTCAGTAACTTTCGCCTAACAAAAATCTATCAATCTCAGTTTTGAGATATTCAATTGACCTAGCCTCAACAGCTTTGTGCAGGGAGAGAGTTCCAGATTTCCACTACCTTTTGTCTGAAGAAGTGGTTACTGGACAAGCAGTCTGATCAGAGAAAAGCAGTAGAGGCACTGAGAAAGGTACTGGAGAAGTAGAGCTGGGTGTCATCAGTGTACATGTAGAAGCTGAACCCATGTAAGTGGATGCTGCCACCACAGGGCAGCATGGATCTGATGAAGAAGAGGAGCCAAGTACATTTATATATGTAACCATTATTGATGCTGTAACAAAACGTTTGCAATACTAGAGCTATCCTTCGGATAAAGCTACTTAAAATAACAAACTTTCTTCTTCTTCTTAGGCAGTCCCTCGGAAACCGAGGATGACTTGCTTCCACATTAAAAATGAGTTCGCAGGTGCCTAATAAGTCCAATGCGGTACCTGCAGTCTCTGTCACAGGTGGGGCAGATGGTGGTTGAAGGGGCGGGTGGTTGGGTTGATGTGCACTCCTTGCGCTGCCTGCGCTTGGCTTCTGCTTGCTCCCGGCGAAGAGACTCGAGGTGTTCGGCGCCTTCCCAGATGCTTCTCCTCCAATTTGTGCGGTCTTGGGCCAGGGATTCCCAGGTGTCGCTAGGGATATTACACTTTTTCAAGGAGGCTTTGAGGGTGTCCTTGAAGCATTTCCTCTGCCCACCTGGGGCTCTCTTGCCGTGCCGGAGCTCCAAGTAGAGCGCTAGTTTTGGGAGTCTCGTATCGGGCATGCGGACGATGTGACCCGTCCATCGGAGCTGATTGAGCGTGATCAAAGCTTCGATGCTGGGGATGTTGGGCTGAGCAAGAACACGGTCATTGGTACGCCAATGGATTTGCAGGATCTTGCGGAGGCAGCATTGGTGCTACTTCTCCAGTGCTTTGAGGTGCCTGCTGTACATGGTTCATGTCTCTGAGGCATACAGCAGGGCGGGTATCACTGCTGCTCTGTAGACCATGAGCTTAGTGTCGGGTTTGAGGTCCTGGTCTTCAAACATTCACTTCCTCAGGCAACCGAAGGCTGCACTGGCATACTGAAGGCGGTGTTGGACTTCGTCGTCGACGTCTGCCCTTGTTGACAGTAGGCTCCCGAGGTATGGAAAGTGGTTTACATTGTCCAAGGCCTTGTCGTGGATCTTGATGATCGGGGGGGTGGGGGCAGTACCGTGTGGTGGGGGCAGGTTGGTAGAGGACCTTTGTCTTACGGATGTTTAGTGTAAGGCCCGTGCTCTCGTATGCTTCGGTGAAGGTGTTGACGATGGTTTCGAGTCCGAGTGAGCGCAGACGCAAGCGTCATCTGCATACTGTAATTCGACGAAAGAGGATGGGACGACCTTGGATCTGGACTGGAGATGACGGAGGTTGAACAGTTTCCCGTTTGTTCTGTAAATTAGCTCCACTCCAGCAGGGAGCTTACTGAGGGTGAGATGGAGCATTGCAGCAAGGAAGAGCGAGAAGAGTGTTGGTGCGATGACACAGCCTTGCTTGACCCTGGTTCGTACGCGAATTGGGTCTGTGATGGAACCATTGGTCAGGATCACGGCTTGCATGTCGTCATGAAGCAGGCGTTGGAGTCTGTTAAATAGATAGTTTAAGTACCTTTAATGCCTTTCAAAACTGCAGCCTGTATATTATTACAACTACATTAGTAAGTATTTAATAGAGACTTGCAAGTGTCAAGGCAAATTTTTTGGCAGTGACTGGCTCTACCTGAAACAGTGCATCAAAAATAACATTTTGCAAGCATATTTCAGGCATCTCTCCCAATCCAATCACACATTGAATTATTATTTTGGAGTGGTAAGTTAGTATTGTGGTTGGTATGCATTAGGTATAACTGGTCAAAGGAAACCCATCATTAAAATAGGGAAACCAAGAACAGGATATATAACTGCTCCGACAAAAGGTCATTGACCTGAAACGTTAACTCTGTTTCTCTCTCTACAGATGCTGCCTGACCTGCTGAGTATTTCCAGCATTTTCTGTTTTTATTTCAGATTTCTAGTTATCCGCAGTTTTTCGCTTTTGTTTCAGGATATTTCTGTGGAGCCAAAAAGAGCACTCTTTCTCCTCCTGGATCCATAAAAATACCTAATGCCACTGTTACATTGTTATAGTATCACATCGTTAAATGGAACTACTTTGGTGTGGAACTACTTTGGTATGGTGTAGTTATATTGCTATGTGGCACACTGTGCACGGGCAGTGCACAGTGCAGCGTCGGACATCTTGTATCACTCCACACCATGCGGCAGCATAGAAACAAGGCAAGAATACAGCTAGTAAAAGCAGTAACTAAAATGAGCTAAAAGTGTCTGTATTATTTATAGTGTAAGAACACAAGGAGACACAACATGGTGGCAGCGGTATAAGTGAGTACAAAATTGTGCTATACGAACTACGAATAAGACGAAAAGTGATTTTATGAGCTGATTGTGAGTGCCGATGTCTGCGGTGATTTGAGAGTGAATCGCACGGGAAACTAAAATGACGACTGTGCAAATGCAACCCCTCATGAGCTGGGAAGCCGACGATATAGTAGAAGCATTCCGCAAGTTCAAACAGAAATGTGAGCTTACATTCAAAAGCTTCCTGAAGGGTGCTACCAACGAGGAAAAGGTTAGTTACATTCTGTTGTGGACAGGAGAAAAAGGTCTAGATTTGTATAATAGCTGGAGTTTGACTGAAGAGGAAAAGGAAAACCCTGCGACAATTTTTGATCAATTCAGCAACCATCTAGAGCCTAAATCCAATCACCGTATACACAGATACAAATTCCAGAGTCTAAGACAGGAACCCGGTGAAACAGCTGACAATTTCCTGACAAGGCTGAGAAATGAAGCCAGCAAGTGTAAATTTAAGGAAATGGAAGAAAGGCTTGTGGACCAGCTAATATGGGGGTCAGCGCATGTAGAGGTACAAAAAGCCCTGATAGGAAAAGAAAAGCTCAGAATAACAGAGGCTGTAGATACTGCGAGAGCTCATGAAGCCATGAAGCAGCAAATGAAAACGCTGATTTCTCAAACGGCTGACATGCGGACGGCTTCTGAGACGGACAACAGAGTGGATGCAGTGAGAGAAAAGTACAACACACAAAGACATGCACATGACAACGGGAGAAACATGTGCAGAAATTGTGGAAGACCGCACGATTACACAGACAAGAGGAAATGTCCAGCATATGGAACAAGCTGCAATGCATGTGGCAAACTAAACCATTGGGAAAAGAGGTGTAGAATGAAGAAAGAAGGAACATACATCAAAAACAAAGGCAGACAGCAGAACCAGAGAAAGAAACACAATATCCATGCCATGGATGAGCAGGATGATGATGATGATCACGACAATGCACTAAACATCGAAACCATAAAGATATAGCTTCACGAGATGTCCAGAGCGGAAAATACCCCGAGGAGAGAATTGCACAACATCATACAAATCAAAAAAAAGGTCAAAAGTCGGCCCAAAACCATCAGCTTAAAGTTGAAGCTGGACACAGGGGCTCAGAGCAACATTCTCCCATTGAGACTGTACCAGCAGATCTTTCCCGAAAACCTGAGAGAAGATGGCTACCCGAAAAATGGTTGTTTAAAGGCAAGCAATGTCACGCTGACAGCATACGGGGGGAGTGAGATTAAACAACTCGGAATAACCTTTATAAAAGGGACACATAAAAGAAAGAACATCAACTGCATGTTCTATGTCACCGACACTGAGGGGCCAGCGATCCTGGGATTAAACAGCTGCGAGAAGTTGAGATTGATCTCAGTGCATAACGAGCTGACGGAAATGCCACTGAAGATAGACAGCAACACCCCACTGGAGAACCGCCCACAAGTAAAGAGTAAAAAAGACTTGATAGACATGTATCCAGAATGTTTCGATGATACAGTGGGATGTTTCGGAGATTTCCAATACCACATCACCATCGATCCAGAGGTAAAGCCCGTTATCCATGCTCCACGAAAAGTACCCATCGAGCTGAAGACAAAGCTTGAAAGAGAGCTAAAGGAGATGGAAGAAAAGGGAGTGATTGTAATGGTCACTGAACCCACAGACTGGGTTATCTCAATTGTGGTACGAGAAAAGCCAAACGGGTGTCTCAGAATATGTTTGGACCCCAAAGATCTAAACCAGGCGATAAAGAGGGACCACTATCCCACCCCAACGCTAGAGGAGATTACGCCATCACTGGCAGGAGCCAAGGTTTTCTCAAAACTAGATGCCAGAAATGGATATTAGAACGTGAAGTTGGATGAGGAATCAACAACACTGACAACGTTCAACACACCATTTGGGCGTTACAAATTCCTGCGGCTACCATTCGGGCTAAAGGTCAGTCAAGATATCTTTCAACAGAAAATAGACGAGACATACAGAGGCTGTGAAGGAGCTATAGGAATAGCTGATGATATTCAGATCTATGGAGCAGATGAAAGAGACCATGACATGCATCTACATGAGGCCATGGAGAGTACCAGGAAGACTGGCATCAAGTTAAATGCAGATAAGTGCATAGTTAAAGTCAAGGAATGCCAATTCTTCAGTATGATTTATACATCAGAGGGAGTCAAGCCAAATCCAGAGAAGATTGCGGCGATTGCTGAAATGAAACCACCCAAAGACAAGAAAGAGCTGAGGAGTTACCTCGGCTTGGTCCAATACATGAGTTCTTTCATCCCACACATGTCGGAACATACAACAAATCTCAGAGAACTATTGAAAGAAGACGCCTAATACCAGTGGTCTGAATCACACGAAAGGAATTTCAAACAACTTAAAGAACTGTTGTGCAAAGAAACAAGTCTGTCATATTATGACAGAAGAAAACCAGTCACTCTGCAAGTAGACGCTTCTACCAGAGGACTAGGGGCAGCTCTGGTGCAGGAAGGAAAGCCGATAGCTTTCGCATCAAAGGCCTTGACGTCAGCCAAGACGAGATACGCCAACATAGAAAGAGAACTATTAGCAGTAGTGTACGGATGCGAGAAATTCCATACATACCTATATGGCAGGCGATTTACAATAGAGAGTGACCATCGTCCACTAGAACAGATCTATAAGAAGAATCTGTGCAAAGCGCCTGCAAGACTGCAAAGACTACTTCTAAGGATCCAAAGCTATGACTTCACACTTAAATATAAGCCAGAAAAGGAAATGGTGCTAGCAGATGCGTTGTCTCGATTGTCACCATATGAGAAACACGAGGTGGAGGGCCTAACAGTAAAAATCCACCACCTAGTGAATGTTACCCCTACAAAGCTCAGTCAAATCAGAGATGAAACTAGCAAAGATGAGGAGTTGGAACTACTCACACAACAAGTAATACAGGGGTGGCTGGAGAGAATCCAGCAGGTACAGGCGACAATTCATCAATACTGGACGATTAAAGACGACATTGCAGTAGAAGACGGTATTCTCCTTGCTGGATCGAGGATCGTGCCAAAGACAATGCAGACACAACTTCTCCATCTCATACATGAAGGCCACATGGGAATGGAGAAATGCAAGCTGAGAGCCAGATCAGTTGTATACTGGATAGGCATGTACAAAAATATCGAACAGATGGTCTCTGCATGTGGCATATGCCAGAAATACAGAAATGCACAACAGAGAGAGGAGATGATACCTAGTGAAATATCGTCAAGACCATGGCACACTGTTGGGGCAGATCTCTTCATGTGCAATCAAGAATGGTATCTCATAGTGGCAGATTACTATTCCAAGTTTCCTTTTGTGAAAAGGATGAAAGACTTGAGAACCACAACTACCACCAGGATTGCAAAGAGCTTGTTTGTTGAACAAGGAATCCCGGAATCCCAGAAAAGGTAATCTGTGACAATGGAACCCAGTTCACGTCGAGTGAATTCAGAGCTCTGGCAGAAAAGTATGGGTTCAAAATAGTAACCTCATCCCCACGTTTCCCAAGGGGACACGGGTTCATCGAAAGACAGATCCAGACTGTCAAGAGAACGCTCATCAAAAGTAGTGAGATGGGGGAAGACCAAAACCTTGCCCTCCTATCACTCAGATCAACACCACTGAAAGCAGACATGAAATCACCTGCGGAATTGCTGAATGGGAGGAAGTTTAAGACTACACTACCAGCAAAAATACATCCTCCCCAGGACCAGAAGAACGTCAGACAAAAGCTGGCAGAAGCACAAATCGTAGGAAGCAAACATTACGATAAACATGCAAAAACGCTACCAGAATTGCTGAATGGACAATCAGTGCATGTGCAAGACCCGGTGTTGAAAACCGGGAATCCAGCCAAGGTCATTGGAAAAGCTGATACTCCAAGATCCTACTTCGTAGAGACTGAACCTGGTAACCAATACAGATGGAACAGACTCCACATCAGACCTTCACCTGAACTGGATAAGCAGCAGACAACATCAGCAACATTGACAACACCAGCTACCACAAGCAGTACAACACCAGAAACAAGCGCTACAAATCAAACAACCACGAGCATGCACACTCCAACTGCAAAGGCGACAGCAACAACAACAACGAGAGCGGAACACACCAAAACACCGCAGAGAGGAATGGTCACCACCAAATCCACACGATGGAGGGACAACATCCAACCACCTGAACGATATCACGAATAAAAAAAAACTCACAATTCTTTGTAGTTGATAATAATAATTTAGATATAAAATTTGTTAATTTAAATTGTTAAATTTCATGTTTTAGTTTTTTGAGAAAGAGGGATGTTACATTGTTATAGTATCACATCGTTAAATGGAACTACTTTGGTATGGAACTACTTTGGTATGGTGTAGTTATATTGCTATGTGGCACACTGTGCATGGACAGTGCAGCATCGGACATCTTGTATCACTCCGCACCATGCGGCAGCACAGAAACAAGGCAAGAATACAGCTAGTAAAAGCAGTAACTAAAATGAGCTAAAAGTGTCTGTATTACTTATAGTATAAGAACACAATGAGACACAACAGCCACTGCCAGCCGGGACTTTCCCCCACCCCTACCACCCCGCACCCGGCATCGCTCCCCACCGCCATCCTAGAACCTAGCTGTGAGCCAGCTCGATGTTGGATCAGCCGAAATTCCTAAGGATGTAATCAGCAAGCTGCACAGGATACCCAATTGGCATTTGTACTGCCACACATTTTGTGCTGGAAATTAGTGCTAATCAAATTTCTCCCCGGCATTTTATTAAGTTAAACTCTACTGATACAGTTCGTAATACAATTATACAAATCCTCCAATTGATCACTAACATGGCAATCTAATTAGTACTTTACAATATTGGCCCGGAATTTGCGGTGGTTAATAACAGCAAACGAACAGCGTTCGATGTTGTTACCCCTTTGAAACTGACCGCAACGTCAGGATTTAGCGCATGCGCATCTGAACGCAGAAATCCTGAAGTTGTTGTCAGCCATTCACTGCTCTGGCACTGGCTACGCTGTGCCTCCCAAGCCCCCCACCCCCCGCCCTCCCTGCAGCCCCTCCCCTCCCCCCACCATAGCCGGCAATCAGTGTAATCAGCAAAATCAGTGAAACTGGACAAAAACTTGGGCTTTTCTGCAGTAATAACACTGTTAAATACCCCATTAAAAGTTAGACCTTGTTGGATTAGGTGTAACTGGGGTTTTAACAGCATATTGATCGATAAACAACCGTTATGGTCTTGAGAAACAAATTTTAATTTTGTGGAGTGTCAAATTACTCCATTTTAATAAAAATTACAATTTTTAAGAAACTTAATAAAAAACTATATTTTTTAAAAGTTCATTCATATTTATTTCTGGTTTACCTTTTCCCCATGTGAGAGCCCCAATTTTTGCTTTTCTCTTTGTAACATTTTTAGAAAGTCAGGACAAAAGGAGCTTCTTCACTTCCTGTTTCGCTGTCTGTGAGAATTCTGCATTGTGATTGGTTGCTTAGACAGCTTGTTGACGTCACAGCAGCTCGCACTATGGGATTCCCACTACACTGCACTGATCTCAATTGCACATCGAAAAAGCCAAACTTCTCACCACAGAGATCACGAGTTCTTTGTGGGCAGCTTTCGTCGGGGCCAGCAGCCTTTGCTTCGCCACTGACCACAAATTACGGGCCTTGAGTGAATATAATCAAAAGCATTTTATTGTATTGTGGCGGAGCCACCAAGGGTCTCAGAACAATTAGTAATAATCCCTTTAACTACGGTGTAGTGCAGCCGCGGACTGCACCTTTAAACTGCCTGTTAACTGTACTGTATTGTGTTTTCCTGCACTCCATGTGATGACGTCATGACGCCGATCACGTGACCACCAGTGGCGCGAAGAACGTGATGATGTCATGACGTCAGCTTCCAGAATCTTCCAGTAGTCGTCGAGTGCCCAGCAAGCTGATTAGACCTGTGTACCGTTTCTCCTGTAGTTTCCCTGTTAACTTCGTTGTTCATTAAAACCTGTTGATTTGATTCATCAAGTCGAATACCTTATTCAGATAGGAACCTCCGTTCCTACATTGGTGACCCCGATCTCGTCGGACAACTTTCGTCGAGGATGAACACGAACGCCGTCGCCCTTAAACTGCCGCAGTTCTGGGAACAGCAGCCAGCAGCATGGTTTTTCCAGGCAGAAGCACAGTTCGCTCTCCGGGAGGTCACAGCGGATTCGACCCGTTATTATTATGTGGTTGCCGCTCTCGACAGTGCCACGGCCTCACGGGTCATCAGCATCCTTGGCAGCCCACCGGAGGAGGGCAAGTACGAAGCGCTTAAAGCCCGTTTGCTACAGGTATTTGATCTTAATAAGTCGGAGCAGGCACGCAAGCTTATTTCCATGCCCAGCCTCGGGGACTCAAAACCATCAGAGCTGATGAGTCAAATGCTCGCACTATTGGGCACGGAACCCCAATGTTTTTTATTCCGTGAGCTTTTCCTCTGCCAGCTACCCGAACCGATTCAGGCGGCCTTGGCCAACACTGCCATCACAGACGGTGCTGAACTCGCTGCAGAGACAGACAAGATATTTACTGTTACTCAGCAATGTTGTGCAGCCATGAGGCGCCTTTCCCCCACGCGAGTGAAGCCCAGCCCTCCCCCAGCAGGATGGTGCGCGTACCACGCCCGATTTGGCGCCAAAGCTCGATGCTGCCGGCCTCCTTGCAGTTTCCCTCAAGAAAAAAAAACTCCAACAAGCCTGCATCCTCCCGGACGGACGACAAGGTCTGAAAAGCACAGCAAGTTAGCTATGGCAGCGGGCTCAGCGGGCAAACTCATTTACGTTACGGATTCCGTTATGGGCCGATGATTCCTGTGCGACACTGGTTCACAGTGCAGCATCCTGCCAGCTTCAAAGCTGGACCTACTTTCCGGCGGCCAGGGGCCTTCCCTCGTGGCAATAAACGGCGCTGCCATGCGTACGTTCGGTAAACTGACGGTAAACTTAACCTTCGCCGGTCAGCGTTTTGTCTGCAAATTTATTACAGCTAAGGTCTCACAGGCCATCCTGGGGGCTGATTTTTTCTGTGGCAACGGTCTGCTGGTCGACGTCCAACACTGCTGACTCATTAATGCGTCCACTTTCCACGCAGTGCCCTGCCACCGCAGCACCGCCGTGTCCTGGTTGGTGGCCTGTGCGGTTCCGTCGCAAGACGGGTTTACGGGCCTGCTCGGTGAATTCCCGGAGCTCACCAGGCCTACTTTTTCGGCTGCAGGCACACAGCACGGGGTGGAGCACCATATCTCCACGACCGGAGCACCCGTTTACGCTCGGGCGCGGCGATTAGAAGCCGGCAAGCTGGCAGCCGCAAAGGCTGAGTTCCAGACCATGGAGCGCTTCGGGATCATCCGGCGTTCGAACAGCACTTGGTCCTCCCCACTGCATATAGTACCCAAACCAGGCGGCGGATGGCGACCTTGCGGGGATTACAGATGCTTAAACGACGCCACGACACCGGACAGGTATCCTGTTCCCCGCATCCAAGATTTTTCGGCATATCTGGCTGGCAACTCTATATTTTCTAAAGTGGATCTCGTTCGTGGATATCACCAAGTTCCGGTGCACCCTCCAGACGTCCCCAAAACGGCAGTCATCATTCCGTTCGGCCTTTTTGAGTTCCTCCGCATGCCATTCGGCCTGAAAAATGCAGCTCAAGCATTCCAGCGTTTGATGGACTCTGTCTTACGGGACCTGCCCTTCATTTTTGTATATTTGGAGGACATCCTAATAGCTAGCAAGGATACGACAGCTCACATGGCCCATTTACGTACACTTTTCGCCCGGCTCAGCCAACACAGCCTTATTGTCAATCCGGCCAAATGCATGTTTGGAGCAAGAGTTCTTGGGGATGGTAAATTTTTATCATCGTTTCATCCCCAAGGTGGCCCGGTTAATGCAACCTCTGTACGAAGCACTAAAAGGAAAGTCGGGCAAGGATGTTCTCACTTGGACACCGCAAATGGATCAGGCGTTCCGCGATACCAAGGCGGCGTTGGCGGATGCAACTATGCTAGCACACCCACTCCCGGGCGTGACTGTTGCCCTCACTACGGATGCCTCCGACTACGCCATCGGAGCAGTTCAAGAGCAGTGGGTCGACGGGGGTTGGCAGCCGTTAGCCTTTTTCAGCCGCCAACTGCGCAAGAACGAGTGAAAGTATAGCACTTTTGACAGAGAGTTGCTAGCCCTGTTTTTGGCCATCCGGCATTTCCGTTTCCCTCTAGAAGGCCATCCGTTCACTGCATTCGTGGACCACAAGCCGCTCACCTTCGCCATGGCCAAAACGGCAGAACCTTGGTCAGCTCGGCAGCAGCGCCACCTCACGTTTATATCCGAATTCACAACGGATTTGCGACACGTGTCAGGCAAGGATAATCTCGTGGCGGATTGCCTTTCCCGGGTTCCAGTCCAGGCAGTCCACCTGGGCATCGATTTCGTCGGACTGGCAGAGGATCAACTGGCAGACCCAGAGGTACAAGCATTTAGGACCACGCCTTCCAGTTGGCAGGTTGCAGACGTGCCGTTTCAAGCGGCAGGAAGCACGCTTTTGTGCGACACATCCATGGGAGTGCCCCGGCCCATTGTGCCGGTCGAATGACGCAAGAAAGTATTCCAGGCAATCCACGGGTTATCTCAACCGGGGATGCGGGCTTCTCAACGGCTAATGTCCCGCAAATTTGTTTGGAAAGGCATGCATTTGGACGTCCGGGACTGGACAAACAATTGCGTCGATTGTCAAAAATCCAAAGTCCACCGTCACGTCAAGGCTCCGGTGGCCAACTTCCCGGTGCCTGAGCGCCGTTTCGACCACGTTCATGTGGATTTAGTAGGTCCCCTTCCCGGGTCACGTGGATTCACACACCTCCTGACAGTGGTAGACCGGACCACCAGGTGGCCAGAGGTGATTCCCTTGGCCGCTACCATCGCAGCAGACGTCGCCAGGGCGTTTCTTTTGTCGTGGGTGGCTCGGTTCGGGGTGCCATTGGACATCTCCTCGGACCGCGGTCCGCAATTCACATCAGAGCTGTGGAACGCAGTGGCACAAGGCCTGGGTACCAAGCTGCACCGTACCACCACGTACCATCCGCAGGCAAATGGTCTGTGCAAAAGATTCCATCGGTCTCTCAAAGCGTCCCTCCGTGCCAGCTTGAGGGGACCCAACTGGGTGGACAGGCTCCCATGGGTGATGTTGGGCCTCCGGACAGCCCCAAAGGAGGATCTTCAGTCTTCATCGGCTGAACTGGTTTATGGCCAGACACTCAGAGTGCCAGGTGACTTTCTCCCTCCACACACCGAACCATGGTCTGCAGCTCAACAGCTCCTGCTACATCAGGAGGCGGCTAGGAATTTCCTGCCCATCCCAACCTCGCAGCATGATCTGCAGAGGCCTCACGTCCCGACAGAGCTCATGAGTTCGGACTATGTCTTTATTAGACAGGACGGTAACAGAGACCCGCTCAAGCCGCCGTATACCGGACCTTTTCGTGTCATCTCATCAGGGGAAAAGTTTTTCACAGTCGAAGTCAGTGGAAAGTCCGATACCATCTCTATCGACCGGCTCAAACCAGCCCACCTAGATCGGAGTGAGCCTGTCGTGGCTGCCCAACCGCCTCGCCGCGGCCGACCGCCGTTGGCCGCCAGACCAGCCATGCACCAGCCCACCGTCGAACAGCCCGATTCGGCCTCAGACGCACCGGCACCTCTGACTACCATTTCTGCCTCACCCGAGACGCCGCTTCTGCCGCAATCTGGCACTGGTTCGTCTACTAACGCCCCGTTTCCGCTGCCTGAGTTTTGTCGCCGTTCGGCCAGGATCATTAAAACCTCCTACTCGGTTGACAATGTCCGTTAAAGTGGATTCTGGGGGGGCGCCTGTGGCGGAGCCACCAAGGGTCTCAGAACAATTAGTAATAATCCCTTTAACTACAGTGTAGTGCAGCCGCGGACTGCACCTTTAAACTGCCTGTTAACTGTACTGTATTGTGTTTTTCTGCACTCCACGTGATGACATCATGACGCCGATCACGTGACCACCAGTGGCGCGAAGAACGCGATGACGTCATGACGTCAGCTTCCAGAATCTTCCAGTAGTCGTCGAGTGCCCAGCAAGCTGATTAGACCTGTGTACCATTTCTCCTGTAGTTTCCCTGTTAACTTCGTTGTTCATTAAAACCTGTTGATTTGATTCATCGAGTCGAATACCTTATTCAGATAGGAACCTCCATTCCTACAGTATTTTAGTTCTGAATGAACAGAATCTGATCTAACTATAGAATTCTAAACTGGCACATCACCTATATAAATTTGTAATGCATGCATAACACTGAAATCCAAATCCTTACTACAAGGAGGTATTCCTAAATATTCATGCTTTAAAACTTTGGACACTAATGATAATAAAGATTTGATGCATCATGAAGCTGAAAATGTATTTTAATTACAAGGTAGGATACACACGCCCGGGTAAATTTCTCAGTCTTTATTTAAATGGATTTTTTTGCTTGTTCTCATATTATCCCTGTCATTCTGATGGAATGTTTAAGAGAATTGGATGCAAATTGCACTGAGCCAACGGGCAGTTGTCCACTCACTTCTACCCTGCAAATGTGTTGTTTGTGTTAGCCGTGGCTCAGTTGGTAGCATCCTTGCCTCTGAGTCAGAAGGTTAGTGGGTTCAAGTCCCACTCCAGAGACTTCAGCACAAAAATTGAGTGCTGTACTGTCAGAGATGCTGTTGTTCGGATGTATGCGCATGCGCTGAAACCCGATCTGTCAAGAATTCTCTTGACAGATCATCTGCATAAGGCCTGCTTTTACCAGCATAAGAGTTTAAAATAACATTAAAAAAATTTCAATCGTTTAAACATTAAAAATCTGTGCAATAAGGTAAGGTTATTTTTAGCCTCTTTAAAACATTTAAATTTATTTTTCAAAAAATTAAATTTGTTTAAAATATTTAATTAAATGGCATTTTAATTCATTTTATATATGTAATGGTTTTTATTTATTTCAGTGTGTTGGTGCATTTTTGCAGTTCTGTGCATACGGACCTGTCAAAAGTATGAAGGGGATTCCCTTCTTCCATTGGTTCCCCATGGCCCATGTGTTCCCAGGGGTGCTTGCAAACCGCATGAACCCCTGGGATGCCTGGGCCTCTGTGCATTTCGAAGAGGAGAGGCCCAGGATTGGAAGCTTCAGTATCTATGGAACCAGCAGGTAATTTCGTAGATTTTTTCCGATCGGAGGCATCCACCCGCAGCAAGCCTCCGATCGGATATTCAGGGCCTTCGTTTTTGAAGGTATATTATTGACCTGAGGCCTGTGCATCAATGGAAAACAATGAAGTAAGCATCGGCAGAACATGCCACACTGTATTAATTGAGATTTTCATGTGCCAACCCTCTTCACAATACTACAGTGAGGAAATTCTGCATTTGCTATGGGGGAGTTTTCCCAGGGGGTCAGTGGGCACAGTCAGTGGTGGGTCGGGTGGGAAACTGTTTTTTTTTACTGCAGGTTGAGACCCCGCTGTCAACCCGCCGCCATGAGCCTTTACCGAATGTCGGGTCTGTCAGAACTGAGCAGACCCGACATGCAGCGGCGGGGGAGGCAATTCAGATCATTATGACCTTGTTAACAGAGGATTAACAACAATTTTGAGCTCACCTTTAGAATTTACCAGCTTACCAACGGGGTCCACGCTGCTCAGGGATCACGTCTGTTCAGCTGGGCAGGAGTTGAATGGTCATGGAATCATCGCTTTACTTGACAGCTTGAAATGTGCTATAAAAGCTCACAGCTGTTCACTTTCCAAGCTCAGAAGCTGTTGCTTACTGCATTTGGAAGACAGATTGAGCTTTATGCAGGTTGCAATTGTATGGAGCAAGCTCTCTATCCAGTGTCACCTCATTGGAACAACCTCACTCACCACTGACAGATCGCTTTTGTCATCTCAAGTTCACCTGCCATCTATTACATCAGCATGCGTACGGTTTATACTCTCTCACCTTGGTCCTCAGAATCTGACTGCGATCAGCTGCATTACCAGCAACACCAGGCACACCAGCAGCACCAAGAACAACACCAACATTCTCCGCAATCACCTGATGCTGCACAGGACAGAGGGCATCAGCACCTGATCATATTGCTGCCCAGGACACCAGGGATGGACTCACCATGGCCACGTTTACTTCACTTGACGCTGCACACCCTGGCTGCCACATGATGCACCAGGTTGGCACCACCCCACACCAACGCCATTAGGCATTCCTATAATGTCCAAGCCATTCTTTTTACACTCATCAGCATTGTGGTGGATGCTATTATGTCTCACCATTCACTGCAACTCACCAAGTCACTTCCAAAGGTGCACACAAATCTGTCCAAGAATGTAAAGTGTTGAAAATAAAGTTTTCTATGTTTGATAGCACATTAACAAAAACTTTACATGAACATTGGCCAAAACACCCAAGTGCCTACCCTTGTGTGCCGTTAGTTGGTATGATTGCACTAGGATGAGGGTGAGTGTGAGGGGTGGCTAGAGAGATGGGGAAGTAATAATGTAGATAGAGAGGGAAAGGTAAGTTGGTGTGAGTAAGGATGTGCAGTCGTAGGGTACGGAAGGCAGAGTGCAGGGGATGTGATGAGTGGCACAGCAGGATGAGGGTGAGTGTGGCTTTGCAGTAACGTTTTGTGACCTACTGAGATCATTGAAAGGTTTGTGCCACTGCAACTTGGTCCTCCTGATGACATCCCTACTTGTGTCCTCCTGTGCAATGTGCAATCAGGCTGCGTTGGTTTCTTGGGGAGGTGTCTTCGGGGTAGAAACCTGGCATAACTGGGTCCTATCCCTGGGTACAGCTGTGCACCTCTGTGCAGTGCTCATCAGTGTTTGCAACACCTCAATGCTGTAGAACACTGACAGCACAAATTGGCCCATGGTCTCTTAAGGTAACCGGCTGATGACGCGTCATCAAATCATGTCATCAGCCCCGCTTCCTTCAATTGGCTGGGAAATGCACTGGGCAGGCTTAACAAGTCCAATCAAGAGAAAGTCATGTCGAAGGCTGGGATGGAGCCAGCAGCAAGGATGTGACCTGCCACCGACCTCGCCCGCCACGGACCTGCTGAGGTAGGGAAAATCGTGGCCCACGTGTCTGACCTCGACTTCCATAAGGAACTTTGGCACTACCCAAACAGCGTAGAAACCTGGCATTACTGGGTCCTACCCCAAAATCTGCCTCCGCCCACCCTGACTGCACCTAGAATCTGACTGAAACTTTGTGGTCATTACTTATCAGTGACATAACTAGATTAAGAGACTTCCCTCAATGTTTAAAATGTATTGCCTTCTCATTATATAAAGACAACAGCATATATGAAAGGCCTATCTTTTAATGATTTAGTGCACGTGTCATAATAAAAGGTATTGTTAAATTTGAGCTAATTGCTGAACGAAAATATCAATGAACTGAAATAACCCTAACCCTAACCCTAATGCCAATGCAACATTTTTAATTTGCAGTTAACAGAAACATTAATCTGAGTGCACCTTTTCTTTCTGGAAAGTTATGTGCCCATCGGGATCAACCTTTACTGGAAATTACTCATTTGTAATTGTTTTGTTCACTCGGTACGGTTTTGCACAAGCCTTTTGTATGTTTCATAGATTGGATAATTAAATACTGGAATGGCTGCATTAGTCAAGTGATCAGTGGTGGTTGGGCATTGTCTCATCTATAAATGTATTGAATTCAGCCCACACATCACATTGCTGATGCGCTGTGAAAGGAGAAGCGTTTAAGTAAAGAGTCTATGAAAATAAAGGGTCATGACATCAAAATGGGGTTGCTGTTTCCAGCTCTTCCTCGGGTGATGCTGACTTAATCTGATTCATCAGATGCTGCAGCAGCTTCCATCGAGGCAGCATTTCCTGCTAAAAGCAATGTTTACAGTATTTCCTACACTGCTTTTTTTTTATGCTCAAAGCGCCCATCAATTTCATTGTATCTTTCTTAGAGAAGCAGTTAGTCATTTTACCACCAGTTTTCTCAATGGGCAACTTCAATAATTTGCCAGGTACAGTAGTTGAAAAACTTCCACTTTCATCCACTGGCAGCATCAGAATACAAGCAATTATTTGTAGATTGAAAGTGGAATTATAAATTAACAAGGAAAAAAAACGTACCAACAGAGATAGTGACAAAGAAAGCATCATATAAAAGATTTCCTTTGTATTTTATTTGGAATGAATTCATAAAAAAAAAGATTATAATTTGACACTCCAAACCACCCCATAAATGTAAATATAATTTTTAATGAATTTGCAGTTTTAACTATAAAGGCAAAACTTTTGTGTTGCCTGAAAAAAATGGAGACTCTGAACCAATAGTTATGGCTGTTTATGGAGTGTGCAGGATGGGATGTTAGCCATGAGGACATTGTAATACAGGAAACTTTGTGCTATCCGGCACCCATGGGACCGAGCTGCTGCCGTTGCCTAAAAAGTGCCGTACTCTCCAGAGTTAATGTTGAGAGATACGGAGATTCTTATCTCCGTATTTGACAACAAACACTGTTGCTTAGCAACAGCTTCTAAACACTTGGGTGTGGCCCTAAAGCTCTGTAGCTGAAGCTGTTGCTATAGCTACAGACCTTGCACAGCTTGACTGTTCAAACAAAGCAAAAAAAACAAACAAAAAGAATAAAAAACGGCTGCTGATTTATGCCGGTGGCTCCAGATTGCCGGATAGCTCACCTCCGGATAGCACAAAGTTTCCTGTAGTTGGTTTTGTAAGCAGTCGGCTCAGACCCCATGGATTTTTAACCCTTATTAAAAACTGGAGCTGCTTGTGGGGGGCAGCAGTGAAAAACTACTCAAGCTGGAGATGACTCATTCATATGGAAACGAACATTCCTTGGGTACAATGGCCCGAGAGGCCCACTCCCAAGTTTTGATTAACAAGGCTGACGACTCATTGTTCTAGTCAAGATGAACTCATTAAGTTAATCGGCAGGAAGATCGAAAAGAGATCCAAAACCATTCCAACCATTCAAGAGATCGAAAACCATTCCCCTAGGCCATGTGTCCATTAAAACCACAGACAACGGTTTGTGTATTGGAGGGGTATAAAAAGAGAACAGTTTGGATAGCTCTCTCTCTCACTCTCTCCTGCCCTCCACACAACGAAACATCAAGGGGAGCAGAGCCTTGCTCTTCCAACTGAGACGGACTTCAACTGAGGCTGGGACTCGCATGCCGCAAGGCCGATACAGAACCAGGTAGCCGAGACGTACGGGAGAAAGCTGCAAGCAAGATCAAAAGGGCAATCTAGGTGAGCATTGCCAAGCCTACACACCCACAAGATCACTTAGCTGTGTGAGGGGGTGCCTGTATGTTCCTACCAAACCAGAGGGGGTTTAGCGTTGGAAGGGTCCTGTGATAGTTTAGTTCACGGGAGGGTATTTTTAGTCCATGGTAAGTCAGCATGGCAGGGGCTTGTTGGACAAGTCAGGGATGTACTGTTTTTAAACTGTACTGTTGTGTTCACACTGCTCGTACTGTATGCGAATGGAGTGGTTTTTGTTAACCTTAATAAACACGGAACGGGTGAGCCCGAAAACGCTGTCTGTGTTCAAATCTGTCCTCAGTAATCCCTATCATCCAGAACTTGTTGTAAGGGGGTTTGCGTGCTCGCTACGGGTGGGGCAAAACCACTTACAATAATTGGCGATTGCGGCAGGGGCCATAGGAAATTGGCCACCGCAAAAGCCGGTTACAGTTTAGGAGGTGGCAAAGGCATAGATGAGTATTTCAGTGGCAAATGGGCTGAGGCAGAGACAGAGGTGGATGTAGATGGGCTTTGTGATGGAGAGGATAAGGGTTCAGAAACTCAGCTCATAAAGAAACTGAAGTGGCGAGAAGTTCATGTACTCACCGCCAATCCGTAGCACCATGAAATGCGATTAAATGGCGGCGGCGCTCTTTTGCTAGCTGGTGGTGGTTCCTGCAGCGGCGGCCGCCATATTCCTCTTCCCCTTTGCACTGCCGATAACTGGCAGCACCCTGCAAAAAAATATGGCGGCATGGTGACGTCAATCGGCGTGCAATGTCGACTTAACGTCACCAACGCGAACTTTGACCCAGCACTGAATTCAGTACTGGGTCCTAAGCACGGCGGGTTAACCTGATGTGCAAGCAGGCTGATAATGGCGATGGCTGCAACTCTTAAAGGGACACTCACATCATTCAGGTAAGTTTGAATTTAAGGATTTAGACAGGGTTTTTAAAATTTTATTGAAGTGGTGGCTTGCTGCAATAGATGTGAAAAGTTTTTTTAAGTGTGTAGGGTGTGCTGCTGGACACTTGCAAGGGCTTAGATGGTAAATGAAGGCCTTTGGGAAGACAGAACATGCTGCGAATACTCAGCAGGTCACGCAACATTCGTGGAGAGAAAAACAGAGTTCACGTCTCAGGTGGACATGTTACCTGACCAACTGCATATTTCCAGCTTTCTTTGCTGTCATTTCACATTTGCAGCATCCGCTTGCAGAGGGAAGAGGAAGACACAGAAGAGGAGGAATCAAATGGAAGGATGCATCCCAGACAGCCCCTTTGTGGCCGGGATATCCGGGATGGAATTATCTGCCTGCGGTCCCACTGGCTGGGCAGATTGCATTTCTTGGGTGTTTGAAATGAGGAAGGCACAAGGGTGGAGTTGTGCTGACAGGAGGGTGGGAAAGCAAGAGGTGCATGCCAGAAGGAGGATAACGTACAAGGATACGCGTATCTTGTATCCTTTCAGGCCCGCCACTGGCCAAGGGCTCAACCATGCCCCTGCCAAGAATGTCCTGCATCGTCTGCTCCAAGGGAGTGAGTGATGCTAAGAATGGGAGACGTGCCTCGTCATTGGTGCAGATTGTTGGTAGGTGAGTGATTGGGGGTTGTGCATGGAGCAGTGTTTGAGGTTAGTGGTGCAGTTGGTAGGAGACGGCTTTTGAAAATGCATTCACTTTCCTTGACCAGTGGTCTGAGATCATGAAGCTTCTTTGGACACTGGAGCCAGGAGGTGGGGCGACACTGCTGGCAGTGACGGACAAAGTGATGTACTCCCATATCGTTCTTTCCGGAGGGCCTTCTGGCCCCTGTGGGTAGAGGGCCGCACTTGCAGTGTTGACCCCTTGCACAAAGCTGGAGTGCAGTGTGTGAAGCCCTCGCTGCCCCTTCCCTGGCTTGCTGAGCCATTTGTGTTAGTACTGAAGCACTTTTCCCATTTGTTGAGGTTAGGAAGATAATTCAGATTTAACGGCTGAATATTTGCATTTAGAACTTCTTTTAAATATTGAATATTTTTTGAAAGGCAGAAAGGGCTGAAAAATGTATTGATTCACTGCATTTTATTTTGTTTTGCTTCAGTGTGCATGGCCCCTTTAAATCTCAGACCTCTGCATTACCCACAATTCCCTGTGAGCTCCACAGCTTCGCACACAGAGGGCTGGATTTTGATACTGGGGCGGGCTCGGGTCGTGTATTCCGCATTTCTTGTTAGCCACCCAATTCTAAATCGATGTGGGAAAATGATGCCATTTTAACTTAATTGGCCAATTGAGTTCCAACGTGTGGGAGCCCATGGCCAATGAATTTTTCCAGTCTGAAAGTCGCCTCTGATGACGCCATCATTGCTGCTGCATTTAAGGTCTGCAACAAGCCTTGCTTCTTCTGCAGACTGCCAAGCTTTTGCCCTTGCATGTTAGAGGCCCCTCCAGGAAGAGTGGCCAGCCAGAGACCTAGGTCTGCACCTTGCTTTGATGACGTTGCCCTGCAGGCTTTAGTAGAGGGAGCAAGAGCAAATAAAGAGGTGCTCTTCCCTTCTTCAGGGAGGAAGAAGCCTCCCCAGCAAACCAAGGCTGTGTGGATCCAGGTCAATAACCCGCAGAACCTGGCGTCAGTGCAGGAAGAGGTTTCATTACCTTCTGTGCACTGGAAAAGTGAGTATGAATTTCCCATTACCCTCAATCTGATCCCCATTGCCGCTCCTCACCAGCACTCAGCTTTAGCTATCTCTTCCTCCACATCCCATTTGACACTGACATCCATGCACACTTACCCATTTCCTCTCTCTCTATGGTCACATTCACCTAACTATTTGACTATGCAGCCCTCACACTCCCTATCACTGTGTTGCAATTACAACTGACAACACACAGGGAGGGCCCTTGGTCTTGCCACCTCACTCCATCTTTGTCTCCTTCTAAGGATTCTTTAGACCCACTCCTTCATTCTCACTCAAACTCCACTTGTCTCCCTCAGTGCTAGAAAAGAGAGCTCACAATAAGTGGGAAAGTGCGAGGACAGGAGGAGGGCCTCCCTCAGTAGCCCAGCTCACCACCTGGGAGGAGGCAGTCCTGGAGATCGTGGGAGAGGAGGAAGATTCCCAAGTGGGGGACGGACAGACGGGCGCATCACAGTAAGCTGGTGACAGAACAGTTTTCCATCTCTCTTAATGACACTGCATGAGTCGCTGATAATGATTCTGAAGCTCTAACAGATGGACTCATGATCATCTGCAATATGCAATGTGCATGTAACCTTGGCCTCACATCTCTGACTCTTTCCTTTACTCCCCCACAGGAACATCACAAGCACCCATCCTCATTTTCCAGGAGGAAGAGCATGAGCCTCAAGACTCCTCAGAGGAAGCTGCAACCTCTGAGGGTGCAGCTTCAGCAGAATTCAGCGCACCCAGCACCAACACAGACACTCACACCTCGGAGGGAACATCGCGAGATAGAGTAGTGTTGTCACCTGATGTATCACAGCTCACAAGTGAGCATCAACAGATTGTGGAGACAGGGACAGCAGTGGAGAGTCCTATGCCAGCTTGACTCAGCTGCATGTCGACCCTCTGCCTCTGGGTCCATCCATAAGATCAGCAGTGCTGGAACTCCAAGAACAGATGCAGGAGTCTCTGGCAGGATTTGTCTCCAGGGTCGCTGCGAGTGTGGAGCGAATGGAGGAGTCCATTGCGAACATGAGCAGAGCCTTTGTGGAGTCTTTACGCATGAACGCATCACCATGGAAAGGATGGCAACCTCCATGGAGGTGATAAGTCGCCAGAGTGCAGAAAACATGGTAAGTGTTCAGAATAGAATGACATCTCTGAAGGAGCGATGGTCATCTAGTGAACAGAGAAACCAGACCTTCATGGAAGTCATTCTGAGTAGGACTGCCAGTGCAGGTATGGGTCCCCATGGCCCCCCTGATGTGCAGCAAGATGCTCTCAAGCCACTTGCAAGCGCTGAGGGGGACCTGACCCGTGAGAGTGAAGTTGGTGGCAGACATCAAGAAAACGGGGGCTCCTCTCCAAGTGCTCACACCTCCATACCACTGCAGAGCCCTCAGCCAGAGCCCCACCAGAGTCCACACCCAACTGAGATCGGCATCTCAAGCCGTGCACAGTCGCAGGTGCAGCAGACTGTTGCCGAGCCCTCACAGGTTCGCAACCCCAGAGGACACCCGCCAAAGGTGTCGAGACAGGAGCAGCCAGAAAGTGAGCAAGGGGCCTCCACATCTGCTGAAGCCACAGGGGAAGCACCACGTAGGAGCACGCGTAAGAGAAAGATACTGCACAAATAGTCACAAGGGTAGTCACTTGGGTGAAATTTGAAATTTGATGTTTTCTGTGAAAAAGCCATCAGATGATTACTGTAAATAAAAAAGAATTGATGGCTACTGCTGTAGTTGTGGCATGTGTCATTTCGCGAATGGGACTTCCCCATTGAGGGCTTATGATTACTTGCAATCATCAGTATTGTGGTCAAATTGCTAGGAATCCACTTGTTCTTGGCCATTGTCGATGCTCAGGTAAGAAGCTGCGAGGCAAAAGTGCTTGATTGGCTAGGCTAAGCAAATCTGGCCAAGATGAGTGCGTTCCTTGCAAATCGGGCAGCAATGTTCTCGCGTACTGCTGCCGCTGGTTGACGGGTCTCTGCAAGATGTTTGTTTTCGCTCTCCTCCTCCTCCTCCTCATCTGAGGAGGATATGTGATGAGCCACCTGGTCCTCAGGAATCTGCAAGCCACGACACTGTGCCATGTTGTGAAGTGCTCAGCAAACCACGACGATTCTGGAGACCCTGGCTGCTGAGTACTGCAGGGCTCCACCTGATCTATCCAGGCATCTGAAGCGCATCTTCAGCAAACCGATGGCTTGCTCGATTATAGCTCTGGTGGACATGTGGCTGGAGTTATAGCTCTCCTCAGCTTTGTTGGATGAGTTCCTCAATGGCGTCATTAGCCACGTCTTCAGGGGATAGCCCTTGTCTCCAAATGTTATCCGTTAAGTTGGTCTGACAGACTGAATAGTGGAGGCACACTAGACTGGCGCAGTATGAAGGAGTCATGCACAAACATGCAAAATTTCCTTCTTGTGGTCACACACCAGCTGAACGTTAAGGAAGTGGAAGCCCTTGCGGTTGACAAAAATACCTGGATTGCAATGGGCCACATGTGTGCAGTCAACGACGCCCTGCACCCTTGGAAAGCCTGCCAGATTAGCTAATCCAACCGCACGTGCCGTGACACTTGCTTGTGAAAGGATTCGCAAATTTCATGTCTTCCCCGAAGATTTACTTTTGGCTTATTGGAGAAACCCTGGCTGGACTGAGTTTAAAATCCAGGGCTCCAGGACTCAACAAGATGGCTGCAGTCAACCTCATGGCCAAGGCCTGTAAGTTTCAGTTTGGGCTGACAAAGAAGGAACTTTCCAGAAATTAGAAGGCAGACAAACCTTCTGCATTTATGCATGAGAAGCAAACCAGTGGCATTCGGGCCTCTGATTAAAACCCATCAAGGCCGTTTGCGCAGTCAATCAATATGTAATAGCTGTGTTCAGACCGTTGTTAGAGGACATCAACGCTGTTTGCAAATGATCAACGGGGCATTCAAGCTGGAATGGCCCCATCACGAAACCAGTGGGACAAAGGGGAACACTGATGAGATGTTCAAAAACCGATTAACCGGCCATCCAGGTCGATGGGCCCAGATCGGTTTCCTTTGTATAAGCTTCAACACGTCCAGGTCAGACAAAGGAACAAGCTGATCTGGCGGGAGATAAGGACTCCCAGGATGGGTATAACTAGTCCCTCGGGAAGCCATCTCTCTCTCTCTCTCTCGCCTCGCCTCCAGTGCCCTGCCGTATTATCAACCCAGCGAGAGGATCGTCGATGAAGAGCCCGTCCAGGGAAGTAGGACACCTGCAGTTACGTTTGAATTACTGGGGTATCTCTGCTCTGGGGCAGTGAAAACCTAAAAACATCAACAGGCAACAGGGCACGGAGCAGGCGTTTCAACATCCTAGACTGGTGAGCATCAATTTTCTGGCCCATCACAAGATAACCTAGATAGGTGTAAAGGGTGGGAGTTAAGGGGATTGCTAAAATTATCATTTTAGTCATTTTCCCTCGATGTGTCCATTTCTCTTCCCCCGCCAAGTGTAATTGTGTTGCAGCCATAGTGATTTTCTCTGTATAGTAATTGTTTCTCTATTTTAATAAACATTGGTTTTCTTTGCACCGAACCACTGGTCTCGTTTGTCTATATCGCTACTCGCAAATAAGTCCGCTGCTCAGAGCTAAAAGGGGGAAGCGATTCGAACCGCACGGGGCTGGGGCAGCTCAGGCAAACGACTGACTGACCAGACAAAAACCCCAAACCAAAACCCCCTACACTTGATCCTAGGTGAAATGGATGTGATTGTGCGCGATGGCAAAGAGGGCATCGGTTACCTGCGTGATGCAAGTATGTGCGGCCACCTGGGAGATGCTGCTGATGTCTGCTGCTGATCCCGTGAATGAGCCTGAGGCAAAAATGTTGAGTGCGGTGGTGACTTTGACAGCCACTGGTAAGGTTGTCCACCTGGTCCTCTGGGCTGCAGGTCTTGTTGCAGCATTGCGCAAACGTCACCCACTACCTCTCGCGAAAGTCAGAGCCGCCTTTGGCACTGCTGCTCAGACATGTTGTGGTAGCTGACCCTGTGTTTGTAGACCCTGTGTGGGGGGTATCTCCTGCACCGACGGGCTTCCATGCGTTGGCCCCTTCTGGTCTGTGCAGCTTCAGGTGGGTGAGCAGCAGCTTGGCGCTCCTCTTGCTGCTGTTGCTGTTGGTGCTGCTGCTGTTGATGGTTCTGCTGGTGCCGCAGCTGGTCTTCGTCCTCATCTGATGTCCAGAATGGAAGGAAATAAATGCCTCCCATGCTTCTGGTATATTCCTCAGTTGAGGAAGCGCTCAGTCAAGGCGGCAAGAGGGGTTTCCCAGGAGGTCACACTGGAGATGGATGTCAGGCTCCAAACTTCCACAGCTGTGGTTATGCCTTCTAAAAGTTCCCCCAGACCTGAGACTACAAAGTCCTTCCACCTGCAAATGATGGCTGATCAAATCTCCTCTTTAATGGTTGAGCTGCAGCTGATAGTCAGCAATCCAATTGTGCTACCGTTAGGTTTCACCGTCGTGTTTCAGAACAGGCGTGTTTCATGTGGGAAAAGGGTTAAAATCACAAAGGCCTATCAAAATGGCATTATAGAGGCAATTTAGTGCTTGTTAAGGGCCTTAACAGACTGTAATGCCTCTTGGAGGCGGGACGGAGACGGGATCAGTAGACACGATTTAATGAAAATTGCTTGGAGGCGGGATGGAGGTGGGGTTGGGCCCGCCCTCCAGTTTTTGCAATTTTACCCCCCACACGCCTCCAATCCCGCCTCAACGGCCCGATGAAATTCGAGCCCAGAGGCTGTGGGAAGCTGCAACGCCGGACCTGGACAGGAACTTCATCCTGGATCCCTCCAGCAATGCCACCAGGATGGGGTTGCACAGCAGGTGAGCACTGCACCACCTATCTCTATGCCCCCCCAAACCAATTTCCCTTGGTTAGCAATGTGACCATTGACTGCAGTTGCCAACGGCACCAGCAACTTTGCTGGCAAATACGAATTTTTCCCCCAAGTTCTGTAAAGTCTGGTACAGCCTGAGACATTCGCCAGGGAGAGGATGGAATCAGTGGCAAGGGAATAAAGTTTGTGGCAGGGGCTGAAGTCTTACAAGTGTTTAGCTGGAGAAAATTGCAGCTTATCTAAGACTGGATATCAGACAAGCTGCCGAACAACACAGAGGCAGTGGAGGAGTTAAGAGAAGTGTTGGAGAGGTAAAGCTGGGTGACGCCTAGGCACGTGTGGAAATTGACCCCATCTCTTTGGATGATGTCTCCAAGTTGCAGCACGTAGATGTGGAAGAGGAGAGGGCTAAGGATACATCCATCGGAGATTCCGGAGGTAACAGTTGCCAGGGTGGGAAGCAAAGACATTGCTAGGGATACTCTAGGATAGGTAAGAGTGAAACCAATTGAGGGTTGACCCATTGAGCTGGACAAAGGAGAAGTGTTTGAAGCGGATGATAAGGTTGATCATGGCAAAGACTGCAGAGAGCTTGAAGAGGATGAGGAGGAATACTGCACCACAGAGAATGTTATTTGTGACTTTGCGTAAAACCGTTTCAGTGCTTGTGGCAGGGACAGAAACCTGATTGTAGAGATTCAAACAGGGATTTACGGGAAAAGTGAACATGCAGTTGGGAGGCAACAACATGTTCAAGGACATTGTAGAGGAGAGGGAGATTCGACATAGAGTGGTAGTTTGCAAATATAGAGGGGTAAAGGGGGGATTAAGTGTCATCTCCTCGACCTCCAAAATTCCTTTGCAGTGCAGAAATAAGTTTCACAACCCCACCAGAGCAGCCAAGGTAAGCTAACTGTTCCCCATAACCCTTTTTTGCAGTCTCTTTATGCGATTGCCACTTCTTTAATCATTACTCTTGCAATGTCAGAGGAATCAGTGGTGAATAGCAGATCTGGCAGTGAGTAATGAAGGCTGCACAGAAGAAATTCCCTGCCTTCCGATGCTGCGGCCTCAGATCTCTGCTTTTTTGCTCTAAAATGTAGGGTGTTGGAGAAGTGTGCTGGATGAACATCGTACTTACAAAGTGAACTTGAGACAGATGGCAGGAGCACACCAAAATCCAGTGCCATTCTCTGTGCCAATATCCAAGGAGTATGCAACACAATGCAGTTCTACCTGGGGCGGGTGGTGGCAGCAGAAACATTACCATCTGTAATGTCTGACACAGAGGCCTCCAGATCATTCAGTGCATCCAAAAGTGATTATTTTGGCCATTGGTCTTCAGGCCTGGAGGAGGAGGGGGCATCATTTGGAGAGAATGATGGAAAGGGCTTCTGAGGGTCTGCAGGATCTGGCTGATACCATCAAGTCTTGCTGATCTATGGGCATTCAGATCTGGGATCTAGCACAAGTGATATCCTTAGGAACCTGACTTCATGATACTGTCTTCTGTACTGGTGACAGCCCATGTGATTTTTCTAGCCAGCTCCTTCAGATGCCGACTGATGTAGGTGTCAAGATACAGGGTCAAGCTGCCCATAAACCTGCACTGATGACGCAGCCTGCTGCTGATTCCTCCCAGCACTCAGAAGCTCTGAAATGAATTCACCTCAGTTCCAAAATGCCACAGTAGAGGCAAGCACTGTTGTTTTTTTTTGTATTGAGACAATCTTTGGAGATTGGTTTGCAAAGGAGGACAGAGTTCCTTCTATGCCCCTTACTGAATTATTGCCTCCTGCAGCAGTCCTCTTCCGAGATATTATCAAGGGAGCAGCATGGCCTATGGACTCTGGTGAAGAGTACCTCTCAGTTTGTCCTCTTCTCCATTTGGGTAGCTTATCCTGTGTGCATCTGTCATTTCCTTTTCTACGTGCCCCTGCTCTGCCTCCATTATAAGGACATCTATGGGAATGCCCATGGTGAACACCATATAGAGACTTTAAACACTGCTCACTTTATTTCAGACATCAGGGCCTAGAAATTCAGTTGCATTCGCCAGCCGTTAGCGCCATAAGAGGGGTAGATTTCGAGCGTTAGGCACTTAGTGCCCGGGCGCAGACCGATCTGCGCCTACGCCCAACTTCAGTTGACATTTAGCGCCGGCGCAAAGTGTTTGCGCGCGCTCAGCTGCGCGCGCAGCTTATGACGTCATTTCGTCGTGCAACGCCGTTTGTGCGCCCCAAACCGGAACTTCAGTGGCGCCCGCCCAATGTGGGCGTGGCGCTGTTAAGAACTGTGAAGTGGAACGCAGCAGAGGCCCTGCGGGCCTCGGGGAGCGCTAATTAAAGGGCACTTAGACTGAACTATAAAGGCCAGCCATTTTGCTGCAATGACTTTAGTGCTACGGATTTCTGGACAGAGACCAAGGAAGAGACCTTACTGAATTGGGCCAACATAGGAGAGGTATTTTTGGCTTCTGGCCAGAGCTTGCAAATTTGTCTCATTGTGATTTCACTGTTTGCAAGTATATTATGGGGGCTGCATGGGGTTCCAACCCTCAGTTCCAGCATTATGTGCGAAGGGCTCGCAGACGCTGTGTGAGAGGGGCAGCCATGCCTAGACGCAGAGGGGCCATCAGGTGTCGGCAACGTAGGCCTTACCCACTCAGGGAATACCGCCAGCAGGTGTCCTATCTCACCATGACTGCCGCGCAGTGTGTTAAGAGGCTGCGCTTCAGAAGGGAGGTGGTTGCAGAGATCTGCCAGCTGCTTCACAGAGATCTGCGTCCACAGCTGATGTGCAGGACGTCTCTGTCGGTGGAAGTGAAGGTCACGGTGGCTCTGAACTTTTATGCAAGCGGCTCCTTCCAAGCCGCTGCTGGGGACATAGCGAACATCTCCCAGTTCGCCGTGCATCGCTGCATCCGGCAGGTCACCGATGCCCTTTTCGCAAGGAGACACCAATTCATCTCCTTCCCCATGACCCTAGAGAGGCAGGAGCAACGTGCAGTCGGATTTGCGAGGATCGCCAACTTCCCCATGGTGCAGGGCGCCATTGACTGCACGCATGTGGCTATGCGGGCACCTATCGACAATGCCGAGGATTACCGCAACCGGAAGGGCTACCATTCCCTCAATGTACAGCTGGTGTGTGACCACAGGCAGCGCATCCTAGCTGTCAATGCCCGCTTTCCAGGCAGCAGCCACGATGCATTTATCCTGCGCCAGACTACTGCGGCTGACATGTTCCAGGCACAGCCTCCCCCAAGAGGATGGCTTATCGGGGACAAAGGCTATCCTTTGTGTACATGGCTCATGACCCCGCTCCGCGCGCCCAGGACCCCTGCTGAGGAGGCATACAACGAAAGCCATCAAGCCACAAGGAACATCATAGAGCAAACGATTGGCGTCCTCAAGCAACGGTTCCGCTGCCTGGATCGTTCCGGCAGATCTCTACAGTATTTGCCGGATAGAGTCTCCCAGTTCGTCGTCGTTTGCTGCATGCTGCACAACCTGGCTATCCGCAGGACTCAGGCACTGCCACCTCACGTTGGACCACCACCTCAGGAGGACGAGCAGGAGGACCATGAGGAGGAGGAGGAGGAGGAGGAGGAGTACCAGCCCAGGAGGGAGCCACAAGGTCCAAGGGCCGTCCGTCGGCGGCTTATTGAACGACACTTCTAGGCCCCCTGTCAGGGAATGGCTTGTGGCAATGAACGCACCTGAATGCAGCCGCTCCGCAAGCCCTCAGCCGGTTAACGCAACAACCACTTGAAACATCACACATGGACAAGCTGAATAAATAAAAAGCTTTATTGAACAAACTCAGGGCCCTTCCCACATGAAACCCAAAAACAGACAAGACCCCCAAAAAACAGTCAAAAACATATCTCACTCCCACAACCTGGGGAGGAATAACAAAACTTGTCCATCCAAATGGCCTTCATCCTCGGCCTTACCAAGACAAACCCCCCCATAGAGAACACAAACACCCCCATATAAAAAAACACTTGCCTTCATCTTCGGCCTTACCAAAATAAACCCCCCCCATAGAGAACACAAACACCCCCATATAAAAAAACATTTGGCAACACACTCTACTTTGTGTGCCGAGAGGGCGAGTCCTTGTCCAGGCTTTTCCGGCCCCTGGCCGACCTGCTGCTCCGCCTCAACCTGGGCCCTGTGGGTGTTGCAAGGCTGGGGGAAGGCTCCTGAGGGGCACAATGCGTGACGGCAGATGCCCTTGGGGGTCGGCCTAGACGAGCTCCGGCCCTGGAGGGGCCGGCTGCTGACTGCTGCAGCTGTGGCTGGGCAGCATCAGTCTCTCCAGCAGCTCGTCGCAGCTTTGCTGGGGGAGTGGCAGTGGCGGCTGCAGCAATGGGGGCAAGCTGGCTGATGCCAGGTGCTCGCTGGTCGCCAGAGACACTGGCAGTCGGCCGGGCTGGCACTGCAGCAAGCGCAGCAATCTGGTGAAGGCTAGACCGCTGTGCTGCAGCAGCGCGGCGGGTGCCCTGGCGATGCATGCGTGACACAGCGAGTGTGGCAGCAGTGAGTGCCCGTACTGCCCTGGTCTGTGCCCGCATCAGACCAGCCAGTGACTGCACGGCCCCACTCCTCAACTCTGCACTCGCTGCCTGTGCTGCCCTGAAATCGGCCCGACTCGCGTCCTGTGATGCCCTGAATTCTTCGTGACCCCTGGCCTGTGCTGCCGCGAGTTCTTCTAAACCCCTGGCCTGTGAGGCCCCGAAATCGGCCACACTATGAGCCAGGGACTCAATGGCCTCAGGCAACCGTCCCACAAACCCCATGAACTCGGTGTGCCGACGATCCGAGTCCGCGGACATTTGATCAAGGAGGCGCACCTCCTGGGCGAGGACCGTCTCCGGACTGGAGGCCGGACTCTCCCTCTGGGGAGAAGGCCGCCGAGCTGCCCGACCCTTCCCGTGTGGCTGGACGCCACTGGGCCCAGCAACTGCACTCCCCTGCAACACTTCCCCCCTCTGGGGAGAAGGCCGCCGAGCTGGCCGACCCTTCCCGCGTGGCAGGATGCCACTGGGCACAGGAGCTACACTCCCCTGCAACACTTCCCCCCTCTGGGGAGAAGGCAGCCGTGCTGCCCGACCCTTCCCGCGTGGCTGGACGCCACTGGGCACAGGAGCTACACCCCCCTGCAACACTTCCCCCTGGCTCTCCTCCAGGCAAGACGTGTCCCCTCCATTGCCATCCCCTGGCGCGGATGAGGGTTCCCCCGATGTGCCGCCTTCCTCTTGCTCCTCGTCGTCCTCCTCTTCCGAGGGACTGACACTCGCAGCCTCAGGGACCTCCTCCTCACCAGCTGAAAGCAGGAAGGCACAAGAGTAGCTTTAGAGTGAGGACAGGGCGTCAGCGAGGGAGGCATAAGTGGTGGCATTATGCGCATTGGTCGGACAGTGGCAAAGGATGTAGATCTGAAGCGCAAGGGGAACGAGAGAGGTCCAAACGCTCATGTCCTTACCATTGGGGCCCAGCACAGGGTCGGCATCTCCAATTGCAACGGGGCCAATCACCCGGGCACCCATGAGTCGACCCATGCGCTCCTCCAGGTCACTGAGCTCCTGGAACTGGGCACGGCCTCCCCCGGTGACAGTCCGGCTCTTCAGATTCTGGGCCAGCTTGGCCTGCAAGAGAAAGGACGGCCTCTAAGTACAGTGTGGTGCCCTGTTGTTGTGTGCACTGCCTCCCATGGTCGAATAGCTTGGCCAGTGTGGTGCCCTGTTGTTGTGTGCACTGCCTCCCATGGTCGAATAGCTTGGCCAGTGTGTAAAGTGCAGAAAGTGCTATTGATGTTCATGCCAGTGCCATAGCTGCTGGAGGAGGGCTGGCCATTAGGCCTTTGAGGTCCGTTTGCCCATAATGTGAGGTGCACATGCAAGGATGAGGAGGACAATGGAAAGGGTACTCACCCTGACCAACCGAGTGAGGTCGTTAAACTTTTTCCGGCATTGGTCACCAGTCCTGGGGACATCGCTGTTGGCTGTGACCCTCTGGGCGATTTCCCTCCAGGCTCTCCTGTACAGCCTCTTGGGAGCCTTCTTGCCACTGTCCGGGCACAAGATATCTCTTCTCTTCTCCAAACCCCTAAGCAGCACCTTCAAATCATGGGCAGAGAAGCGCTGCGCTCGCTCACGGGCCCTCTGCATCGTTGCTGCCGCTATTTCTCTCCAGCAGCAGTGTTTAGGCCTAGCTGGAGGGCTGCAGTATCCAGGGCGTGGCAGCAGACCAAGTCGACCCTTCCCCCTTTAAGAGCTGGCCGGCGCCAGGGTGTCTGCTGTCAATCAAAACATGACCGCACCTGCGCTGTGCCCGGCCTCGGCGGTATCAGTCTGCACCGCCGGCTTAGCGCCTAAAGATAGGGGTGCAACGCCAGTTTTAGTGCTCGAGCAAACTCCTTGGCCAAAGCTACTGAATATCGGCGAAGTGGCCTCCACTTTCCGGCGGGCGCAAACTTTAGCGCCCGCCCGACTTTACCGCCCCAAAAGTGGCTATACTGAATTTCTAGGCCCAGGTACTGGAGGTGGGGATTCCCTTTCTCCAGCTAAATATTGGTGAGTCATCGACCCCTGCCACAAACTCTGTAGTCCGCACCTCTGGAGTTGTAGGGGGTGGCGTGTGCGCCCAGTCAGTTTCACCTCTGACTGTCCCTTGAGCGGTTCCAATCGCTCCCACACCCCTGAGTTCTAGACACCGGACTTAGGTACAGGTGGCGATACAGAAAATCGAGTAGACAAGTGGTTGGGTATAAGAAAACCAAGATTTTATTAAATGCAGAATACAACAATCTTATGAAAATTACTGGTATGAAATACAGGCATAAACAATTACACTTATATGGGAATGGGGAACACACGGCATATCGAGGGAAAACAACTACATTAACAATCCCCTTATCCTTATCCCACCCCTACACCTAACTAGATTAAGCTATGAGGGCCCAGGAATTCATGCTTACCAATCCAAAACCTGTTGCTTTAATTGGGCTGATTTTGAGGTCTGCTCTTGCTGGCCTTTGGGGTATCCCGTCGCCATGTGGTCTCAGGGCATGGCGCTAAAGTTGTTGATGCGAAGCACCCTCCTTTTCCTCAGCTACTGTCATCATTTTGTCGCGATGGGTTTTCTTCTTCCTCTCCCTCGGGCGGTCATCGGCGGTAATGTTACGGTCAGGGGTCGATTGGCGGTCTTTACCGTCTGAATGATTTCACTATCCAAGCTTCGAACGCCAGTTTATTCTTTAACCGGGCTATTACTGATCATGTGACAAACGCCAGCTTATAACTAGGCTGTATGTCTAGATTCTTCTACCAATCCTTCGAATGCCAGCATATTCTTAAATTGGGGTTACACTATACGTTAATCTGATTCACCAAACACCAGCTTATAACTGGGCGTTGGTCCCCAAATGCGTCTTCCCGCTGCCCTTCTCTGCCTTTACTGGTTTACCTTCTTCTTCGTCTCGTCTCATCTCTTCTGCCCGTTTGTGGCCTGTGTGTCCTGTGTGGTTTTCAACTCGGGTCTCGTTCTCCTCCCGCGTTTGGTCCCAGTGTAATGGGCGTCCTTGGTTGTTGAGCGGCGCGGGGAGCAACAAGAGAGCCCGCCATGAGGCCAGGGCATGAGTACGAGAGGCAGCAGGCCAAGGTCAAAGATGAGGGCAGGAGCAAGAGAGCGATTACAACTGATGGGCCTACAATTATACCCGTTCTTCAACTCCTTATCTGCACGCCAAATCAGGTCAGTCCATTGTTTAACTTTTAGCGGGCTTGTTTAAATGATTACAGCCATTTATTTTAACGACATGTAGAATGGTTGTCTCCAGGTCTAATGGCCCCAATGTCCTGGTTGTTTGTCATGGATAAGACTTAATTGTCCCCATCCTGACTTGATGGCTACTGTGAGCTGCTACCGATTAAATATGCAGAAACCTAATGGCCTCGATTCTAGGTCCATTCTGGCTTGATCTATTTCAAGTCGAATGAATGCGTATTCTGTGTTTATTTTGTCTGGCTGGCTCCAGAGAGTCCCTTTTCACAGATTCCTGCATTTTAAGTTTCATCTCCGGGCCTGCTTGTCTGCAGAGCCTTGCTTTAAAAATCCTGTTGATTTTGGTCACGAGGTTACAGAAGCCATTTTGGGTTACCTGGTTTTAATAACTTGACCAAAACAGGGTCCCTTGATCCACAATTTGGGGAGTGCAGGAATTTTGAGAACCCTGCACTTAAACTCACCCCTGTTGATACTAAACTTGCTTTAAGTATCATCCTGATAAGGTGAGCAAAATTTCCGGCCCTCCATAGTCAACCTTCCCCTGTAATTACCTATCTAAGATACACACGACACATGCACTTCCCATTCCGCGAAAATGTGGTGTACATAAGTATACATAGAATAATTACAGTCTTTTACACACATCCAAGCATGGAGAGGGTCCGACACCCCTGCACCACTTGGTACACATATATCTTTATTAACAACACGTTTGAAAATCTTTATTAAAAATAACAAAAAATCTTGAATCAGAAATACAAAAACTCAAACAGGTGTATCTCCCTCCACCCTCACATAATATGCCTTCCAGGTCCTCTGGTTTCAGAATTCTAGTATTTGACCCTTTCCCTTGCACTGAGTGCATACTAGGTACAATACTATCCCCAGCTGGCAAACCACGAGAATGTGTGAAGCCAGTCTGATCCACGAAGGGACCTCTATATTATTGAAAATGTCCCACCAGGGTGGGATCACAATGTCCAATATCTTAGCCCCTATCTCTACCGTTTTCTGCTCTAATGTGTAGAAATGTTTCTGCGAGACTATAACGGCTTTGAGTATCTTGGTAAGGTGTTCTGGGAGAGGGGGAATTTCATAGCCGAAATGCGCTACACACTTCTGCAGGTTGGTAAAATTCTCCTTCACAGTGAGTTGAACAGTGGAGGGTTCAGGAATGGGGACAATTCATTCCTGGGCCACTTGAACTTCTGCCTCGCGTTTAAAGCAGAAACTGCTGTCACTTACCGGACACCAGCTATGCTGTCCATGCTGGTAGTGGGGCGCGCCTGTGGTGACACAATGGCCTAGAAATTCAGTTGGGCGCGCCAGCCGTTAGCGCCTTAGGAGGAGTAGATCTCGAGCGCTAGGCGCTTAGCGCCCGGGCGCAGCGCGATCTGCGCCTCGCCCCAACTTCAGTACACATTTAGCGCCGGCGCAAAGTCTTAGCGCGCGCCCTGCTGCGCGCGCAGATCATGACGTCATTTCGTCGTGCAACGCCCTTTGTGCGCCCCGAACCAGAACTTCACTCGCGCCGGGCCATTGTGCGCCGGGCGGCCCTAACAACTGTGAAGTGGAACGGTACACAGCCGAGGCGGGCCGCGGGGAGCACTAATTAAAGGGCACTTACCCTGCACTATAAAGGCCAGCCATTTTGCAGCATTCACTCTTGTGCAACGGTTTTTTGGAGAGAGACCAAGGAGGAGAGCTTACTGGTTTGGACCAACACTAGGACAGGTATTTTTGGCTCAGGCCAGAGCTTAGCAATTATCTTTGCCTTCATTGAGAGCTTAGTGTTTGCCAGCATATAATGGGGGCTGCATTGGGTGCCAACGCTGACTTTCAGCCTTATGCCAGAAGGGCTTACAGACGCCGTGAGAGAGTGGCAGCCCTGGCTAGACGCAGAGGGGGCAACAGGCGTCGCCAACTGAGGCCTTACCCACCCAGGGTATACCGCCAGCAGTCCTCCTATCTGACCATGTCTGCCGCGATGTGTGTTAGGAGGCTGCGATTCAGAAGGGAGGTGGTTGCAGACATCTGCCAGCTGCTTCACAGAGATCTGCAGCCACAGCTGATGCGCAGGACGTCTCTGTCGGTGGCAGTGAAGGTGATGGTGGCTCTCAACTTCTATGCCACCGGCTCCTTCCAATCCGCTGCTGGGGACATCGCTAACATCTCCCAGTTAGCGGTGCATTGCTGCATCCGCCAGGTGACTGAAGCCCTTTTCAGAAGGAGACATCAATTCATCTCCTTCCCCATGACCCTGGACAAGCAGCAGCAGCGTGCAGTGGGATTTGCAAGAATAGCGGGCTTCCCCATGGTGCAGGGCGCCATTGACTGCACGCATGTGGCTTTGCGGGCACCTCTGAGCATGCCGAGGATTACCGCAACCGGAAGGGCTACCATTCCCTCAACGTACAGCTGGTGTGTGACCACAGGCAGCGCATCCTAGCTGTCAATGCCCGCTTTCCAGGCAGCAGCCACGATGCCTTTATCCTGCGACAGACAACTGTGGCTGACATGTTCCAGGCACAGCCTCACCCAAGAGGATGGCTTATCAGAGACAAAGGCTATCCTTTGTGTACCTGGCTCATGACCCCGCTCCGCGCGCCCACGACCCCTGCTGAAGAGGCATACAACGAGAGCCATCAAGCGATTAGGAACATCATAGAACAAACAATCGGCGTCCTCAAGCAACGGTTCCGCTGTCTCGATCGCTCCGGGGGAGCCCTCCAGTATTCGTAGGAGCGAGTCTCCCAATTCGTCGTCGTTTGCTGCATGTTGCACAACCTGGCTATCCGCAGGACTCAGGCACTGCCACCTCACGTTGGACCACCACCTCAGGAGGAGGAGCAGGAGGAGCATGAGGAGGAGGAGGACGAGGAGTACCAGCCCAGGAGGGAGGCACAAGGTCCAAGGGCTGCCCGTCGGCGGCTTATTGAACGTCACTTCTAGGCCCCCTGTCAGGGAATGGCTTGTGCCAATGAAAGAACATGATTGCAGCCGCTCCGCAAGCCCTCAGCCGGTTAAGGCAACAAACACTTCAAAGATCAAACATGGACAATGTTAATAAATAAAATGCTTTATTGTACAAACTCAGGGCCCTTCCCACATGAAAACCAAAAACAGACGAAACCCCCAAAAAACACTCAAACACATTACTCGCTCCCACAACCTGGAGAGGATTAACAAAACAGTGCAACTAAAATGGCCGTCATCCTCGGCCTTCGTAAAAAACAAACATCACATCCTCGGCCTTCAAAAAACAAACATCCAATTCTCGGCCTTCAAAAAACAAACATCCAATTCTCGGCCTCAAAAAACAAACATCCAATTCTCGGCCTCAAAAAACAAACACAACTGGCCACACAATCGACTTTTTGGCCCGCTAGGGCGATGCCTTGGCCATCTTTGTGTGGCCCCTGCCCGCCCTGCTGCTCCTCCTCAAAGTAAGGCCATTGGCTGCTGCAAGGCTGGGGGCAGGCTCCAGAGGGGCACATGCCGTGACGGCAGATGCCCTTGGGGGTCGGCCTAGTCGAGGTCTGGCCGTCGAGCGGGCGGCTGTTGAATGCTGCAGCTGTGGCTGGCCAGCATCAGTCGCTGCAGCAGCTCCTGGCAGCTCCACTGGGGGAGTGGCAGTGGCGGCTGGAGGAATGGGGGCAAGCTGGCGGATGGCAGGCGCTCGCTGGTCGCCTGAGACACTGGCACTCGCCCGGACCAGCACTGCAGCATGCGCACCAATCTGCCGAGGGACAGACCGCTGTGCTGCTGCAGCGCGCCGGGTGCCCTGGCGATGCCTGGCTGACACAGCGAGTGTGGCAGCAGTGAGTGCCCGTGTTGACCTGTTCAGTGACCTCATCAGAGCACCCAGTGACTGCACGGCACCAGTAATCAGCTGCCCACTCGCTGCCTGAGCTGCCCCGAATGCCGCCCGACTCGCTGCCTGCTCTGCCCCGAATTCCGCCAAACTGATGGCCTGTGAGGCCCCGACGTCGGTCACACTCCGAGAGAGGGACTCGATGGCCTCAGGCAACCATGCCACTACCCCCATGAGCTCCGTGTGTCGGCGCTCCGAGTCCGCGGACAAGTCCTCGAGGCGTTCCATCTCCTCGGCGAAGACCAGCTCCGGACTGGAGGCCGGACTCTCCCTCTGGGGAGAAGGACGCCGAGCTGGCCGACCCTTCCTGCGTTGCTGGACGCCGCTGGGCCCAGCAATTGGACTCCCCTCTGACCCTTCCCCCCTCTGGGGAGAAGGCCGCCGAGCTGGCCGACTCTTCCTGCGTTGCTGGACGCCCCTGGGCCCAGCAATTGGACTCCCCTCCGACCCTTCCCCCCTCTGGGGAGAAGGCCGCTGAGCTTCCACCCCCCTCCCGCGTTTCTGCAGGCCGCAGGTCCCATGAGCTCCCCTCCCCTCCGACACTTCCGCCACGCTCCCCTCCAGGGAAGGCGTGTCCCCTACATTCGCATGGGTTGCCGCGGCTGAGAGTTCCCCTGATGGGCCGCCTTCCTCTTGCTCCTCCTCCTGCTCCTCTTCTGAGGGGCTGTCACTGGCAAGTTCAGGGACCTCCTCCTCACCATCTGAAAGCAGGAAGGCACAAGAGTAGCTTTAGAATGAGGAGAGGGCGTCAGCGAGGGATGCATGAGTGGTGGCATTCAGCGCATTGGTCATACAGTGGCAAAGGATGTAGATCTGATGCGCAAGTGGGACGAGAGAGGTCCATAAGGTGATGTCCTTACCATTGGTGCCCAGAACAGGGTCGGCATCTCCACATGCAACGGGGCCAATCACCCGGCCACCCATGATGCACTCCACGCGATGTTGCAGCTCGGTCAGCGGCTGGATCTGGGGTCGACCTCCCCCGGTCGCAGTCCGGCTCTTCTTATTATTGGCCAGCTTGGCCTGCAAGAGAAAGGACGGCCTCTAAGTACAGTGTGTAGCCCTGATCTTGTGTGCACTGCCTCCCATGGTGGAATAGCCTGGCCAGTGTGTCGCCCTGATCTTGTGTGCACTGCCTCCCATGATGGAATAGCCTGGCCAGTGTGTCGCCCTGATCGTGTGTGCACTGCCTCCCATGGTGGAATAGCCTGGCCAGTGTGTCGCCCTGATCTTGTGTGCACTGCCTCCCATGGTGGAATAGCCTGGCCAGTGTGTCACCCTGATCTTGTGTGCACTGCCTCCCATGGTGGAATAGCCTGGCCAGTGTGTAGCCCTGATCTTGTGTGCACTGCCTCCCATGGTGGAATAGCTTGGCCAGTGTGTTAAGTGCAGAATGTGCAATTGATGTTCATGCCTGTCCCATAGCTGCTGGATGAGGGCTGGCCATTAGGGCTTTCAGGTCCCTTTGCCCATAATGTGAGGTGCACATGCAAGGATGAGGAGGACACTGGAAAGGGTACTCACCCTGACAATCCGAGTGAGGTCATTAAACTTTTTGCGGCATTGGACACCTTGCTGGCGACATGCCTCCAGGCTCTCCGGTAGACGCGGACCGGCGCCTTCCTGCCATTGTCCGGGTACAAAATATGGCGCCTCTTCTCCACACCACCAACCAGCACACTCAGATCATGCTCTGAGAAGCGCTGCGCTCGTTCACGGGCCTTCTGCATGGCTTCAGGCGCTATTTGGGTCCAGCAGCAGTGTTCAGGCCTAGCTGGAGGGCTCCACTATCCAGGGCGTGGCAGCAGACCAAGTCGACCCTTCCCCCTTAAGAGCTGGCCGGCGCCAGGGTGTCTGCTGTCAATCACGAGATGGCCGCACCTGCGCTGCGCCCGGCCTCGGCGCTCTCGCTCAGCACCTCCAGCTTAGCGCCTAAAGAGAGGCGTGCAGCGCCAGTTTTAGCGCTCGAGCGAACTCTTAGGGCGAAGCTAATGAATATCGGAGAAGTGGCCTCGATTTTGCGCCGGGCGCAAACTTTAGCGGCCGCCCGACTTTACCGCCCCAAAAGTGGCTACAATGAATTTCTAGGCCCTTATGTCCCAACTCCTATATATGCTACCTGTGTGGGGAACATGGCCTTGTGCCATTGCCTCCATGGTACAATTTATAGGTTTAGCGCCAACAGCTTTAAACCCGCACTCTGGTTTTGAATAGGCGTTCAAGTGCTGGGGACACAGGATTATGTGTGCTCCCCGGCTCCGGCACCCCGATGGGTCAGTACCTGTCATAGCGTGCTCCCACTTTCTGACGTAAGGTGGGACCGCTGTGAAACGAATCTGTGCACCCCCTTGAATAACTCCAATGGTCTCAACACTGTATACCGGTGCGGGTCGGGCTGCCCTACTCATGACCGGCATTCTCACTACTATTCCCATGATGGTGTGGTTGGACTGCCCACAATCCAATCTACTGGGACTGGGTAGGCCTCGGAAGCTAGCCGGAGTTAGCACGGGCTTAATGCATTCTCAAATGGATGGAGGGCTGTGAGGTGCTTGTTGCTGATCCAAGAGGGGACTAAACCCTGTTTTAAATCCTCCAGATTATTGCGGCTCTCGCCCAGCAACCATGCCCCGTATAGCACGCACACCTCGTTCTGCGCAGCCTGGTCAGAAGCATTTCCGTCCTCCCTTATGAGGGCATTTACAGTCTTTGCGTGCTTCTCCAGCTCCGCTATAAACTCCTTTAAATGGACCATCATGGCCTGGTCCTCATGTAACTCCGAGCCCACTACTTTGTTCTCATCCATTAATATCTTCCTTAACTGTGTTTTTAAACCGTTTATCTGGGTCTGCAGCTCTATGTCATCCAGACTGTTGATGACAGAGGACCCAGTGTTAAACGCAGTAAAAACATCATTCCATACTCCCCTTCTTTGTCTCCCTGCATTACCAAAGTACTCGCGGTATGTGGTGTACTGTTCGGTTTTGTCGACATTGGCGTGTAGTGTACCCCCTGGTACAGCACCTGTTCCGTAGGCACTAGTAGCCCATTCCCTGGTCCCTTGGTGGTGGTGGGGCACCCTTCTCGGTGTGTCCTTGCTGCCTGAGTCATGGGCAGGGGCTTTCGGGCGTGCGCCACTAGCTCAGTGGTTTTGACTGGGGCTGGGTAACGTGGGACTATGCAGGTGTGTAGGTGGGAATCCCATTCCACCCCCTTCCCCTTATCCTGCCATGATGCGGAGAAGATGATGGAGATGCCTGTGGGGCAGGCCCTTTTTGACCCCCACATACAGCCATAGATTCCCTGTTCTGACTCCCACCACTTATCCCAACATACGCTAGACCCTTCTTGGGGCCCGGTGACCGTCCGGTGGGTGTCATTCCCCATTCATTCCCAGTCAGCTGTACGATCCCCCATGTCCATGCTCAGCTTTCTGAGCCACCACCATCTTCCCAGGGGAATCTGTCCTTCGCAAGTCAGGCACATGCGTTTCCCCTCAGTGACCCCGACCCGTGAGACCACAACCTGTACGCTGGGGCAGGGGAGGGAGGCCTCCCCATATGTGAACCCGGTCTGGCTGGATTACCGGGTGGAGTTGGATCCCAACCACCCGGGCCATCTTCCCTCATGGGCGTAGATGGCGCACTCCTCCGCGCCTTGTTCGCTGATCCCAGCAGTCACCACTGGAGCCTTTTCTCCCAAGCACCCGTAGATGTGAGAGTCCTCTACGTCGCCTCGCTTTTTGACGCTCATCCCTAGCAGGGCGAGTAGGAGTACGCCCCCCTTCATTCTCAAATCCTCTTTCTGCAAAGAGACACAAGAGCATATAGCCAGGTCCTGAGGAGATTCTCTGGCTTGGGTGAAGCATAGTCGAGTCTTGCGACCTCGACTCAATACACATTCTTAACAATACTACTACAGTATTAAAACTACCCATCACCTTAATAAACTTATACTAAACACCCAAACTTAACAATAAACTTACGTAAAACTATGTACATCCGCTGCCTGTCTCCGGGCGGCCAGGCTAATCTCTGTTTGGACTGCGGCACACCGCTCCCTTTGGCATGGCCGTACTACCCTGTACTGTCGGTCCCTCGCAGCCTGTGGCTGCCGGCTGGGCACCTCTGTCCTTGGATTTCCCCCTAACTCGGGAGGCTGTCCCATTAAAATGGGGAGCTGCTGACCATGGTTTCCTTGGCTGGGGCATCCGTGGGGACCTTCTGAGGACTTTGGCGGGTGGGGTTTTCTTGGCTGGTGGGCATTTCACCCGAACCACTGTCCCCTCCGGTGCGGTCTGTGGGCTCACCACTGCCACTGGCTGGGGATCCTTTTCCTCAGGCTTTACCTCTCCCGAACCTGGGCTAGGGGCAGGTAACTCTTCGCAGCCTGCCGCTGCAGGCTGAGAGTCTCCACCCCCAGGTCCCAAAACTGGGTCCAGAGCGGGGTCTTCGACCTCAGGTCCCTCCTCCTCTACACCTGGGTTAGGGGCGGGGTCTTCGCCATCGGGTCCCTCCTCATCTGGATCCCAGAAGAGTGGGGGAGTGTCCCAATCGGAGGGCGGGATGGCCCCTCCCCTTAAGCAAGCCACAGTGCCTGCCTGTGCAGTCTGTGAACTCGCTCCCACTGCAGGCTGAGGATTTCTATCCTCAGACCCTACCCCAACTGGCTGTTTTCTCTTTTCAGGTTTAAACAGTTTACACTGATTAATATGGAACCATTTGGTGCGCCAAGGCATCTTAATGGCGTATACCATGGGGCTCGCCTTGTCTACAATGCTGTAGGCCCCCATGTATAATGGTTCCAGACTCCCTACTCGGGCATAGTTCTTCACCATGGCCTAATCTCCTACCTCCCACTCGTGCTTTCGGGTTTCCAACAGCAATCGGTTACTCCGATGCTGCTTTCCCATGTTCCCAGCTGCCTGCTCGTGGACCTGTTTAAGGTGCTCAAAGAGGTTTCGGGCGAAACTGTCCCGGTTTATCTCTCTGAGCCGACCCTCCATGAACACCGGGGCTACTACATGGGTGGGGGTCCGCATAACCCTGTCAGTCATCAGTTCATACGGTGTGTACCCTGTGATTTTCGACTGGCTGTCTCGGATCCCCATCAGAACCAATGGTAGGACCTCGGCCCATTTACGGGGCGAGTCCACCGTCTCTTTCCTCAACCTTTCTTTCAGGGTCCTATTCATTCTTTCCACAATCCCTGATGACTGCGGGTTGTGGGCCACGTGCCACTTCCCCTCGATGCCTAGCAGCATAAGGGTATTCTGCATCACCAGCCCGGTAAAATGACTCCCTTGGTCGGACTCCACATACTGTGGTAGTCCCCACTGCGAGAACACTTCCCGGACCAGGATCCTGGCAGTACCCAGAGCTGTGGCTGTTCTGCAGGGGAAGGCCTCTACCCATTTTGTGAACACGTCTACCAGGACTAGGCAGTACTTATAGCCTCCCTGGCCGGTGGGCAGGGGCCCGATGTAGTCGACCTGTATCAACTGTCATGATCCCTCTACCCTCCTGATGTGTCCCATAGGTACCTTCCTCTTGTGGGGGTCAGGGTTATTCGCAGCGCACACAAGACAGCCGGCGCAGAACTCGTGGACATCTTCCCTGAGTCCTGGCCACCATCCCGCCTGTTCCACCCATTGCCAGGTGGTCTCATGCCCGGGGTGTCCCGCTCCTGGACCCTCATGGGCCAGTTGAAGGAATTCCCTCCGGTGTTGCTGCGGCACAACCCACTGCTCCCCCCGGAACAGCATGCCCTCTTTGACGGAGAGGGTGGCTGTGCCGTAAGGACCCTCTACCCTTTTTCCCTCAGTCACTGCACTGAGGACCGCATTGAGGACAGGGTCTTGGGCTTGGACCGTCTTAAGGTCCGGGGCTAAAGCTACCCCTGCACTCCCTTGTGTCCCGTCCCTACCTCTGACTGCCGCCATAGGTCTGGATCCATATGGGTCCCAGCAAATGCCTGTGCGGGCACCCTCCTTGGTGAGCATGTCAGCCTGCTGGTTGCCTTGGCTGCGGGGTTCTGTGGAGGAATGGGCCTTCACCATGTGGATGAAAACCTCCCCTTCCTCCCCCACTGCTGCTAGGAACTTTTCCAGCAGGGGTTCTACTGTGAGGGGTCTCCCGTCGGCGGAGGTGTATCCGGGGCGGGACCAGATGGCCAGATACTCCGTACACGAATTCCACGTAAACATGCTGTCCGAGCAAATCGTGTATGGGGTAGGGAAGATTTCGGGGTGTGTAACGACATACACTACCATGGACAGTTCAGCCTGCTGGGCGCTCATGGTGCTGGGGAGCTTAATCGCCAGGGCAATGTTTGCCGCTGGGTCATAAACTCCACACCCCGTGAGATGCTCGCCAGCAGATAACGTGCTGGAGCCGTCCACATAGATCTCGCAACCTGTGGGATGTATCCCAGCCCGTAAACCTATGTCCACTTCCCAAACACCTTCAATGGAACACCGGTGGGCTGTTCCAAGATATACCAGGTTGGCTGCGAGCTTTGTGGTCCATCTGTGAGAGGAGCAGGGTCAAGCGAGCAATGCGGACACTGCTCACCGTCCCATCCTTGATCCTCCCATCCAGGAGCATCTGGGTGGGTGTGTGATGGGTGAGGAAGGTGTAGACCACCGGCCTCAGCCTGCCATGCCGCTCTTGGAGCAGCACAGCACTCAGGCTGTCCCCGCTGGCTGCTACCTCCAGGAGAAACTCTTTCCCCCCATCTATGGCCCCTAGAGCTGGTGCGGTCTGCAAGTCCTTCTTGAGCCTGACAAATGCTGCCTGGCAAGCTTCATCCCAAGCCCACTCCACTCCCTTGTGTAGGAGTCGGAGCAGAGGGGCTGCTGTGACTGCATAGTCTTCAATGAAGTCTCTGCAGTACCCGGTTAGCCCTAGAAATGACCTCACACCCGTGACTGTGTTGGGGACTGGTAACTCTTGTACCGCTTCTCTCCTAGCCTTATCTATGGCCCTTTCTCCAGCGCGTACGGTCAGGCCCAGAAATTTCACCTCCTGCTGGCCAATCCGCGCTTTCTTGGGGTTTACTTTAAAACCCTTCTGCCCTAGCAGCTCCAGCAGTTCGGCCAATAGTGGGCCATGCTCCTCTCTCAAATTTGTGAACAGGAGCAGGTCATCCACATATTGTACCAACTGTCTGGGCTGGCTAAAATCTTTTAAACTGTTTGCCATGCACTGATGAAAAATGCTGGGGCTGTTATGAAAGCCCTGAGGCAAGCAGTTCCACGTGTACTGTTGCCCTTTAAACGTAAAGGCAAACTTGTACTGATCCTCCCTCCTTAAAGGGATGGACCAAAACCCGTTGGAAATATCCAGCACCGTGAAAGTAGTCACGGATGCTGGAATACTTCCTATCAGGTCAGCAACTGCTGCTACCGTGGGTGCACAGGCTGGGATGTTCCACCATGGCCCTCCAGGAATTGTTCGGCTTTCTAACCGGACACAATGGAGAGTTCACGTGGGTGGCTATCGGTCTCAGAACTCCCTGCTGTACTAAGGAGGACATGGCTGCTTCCATGATAGCAAAATACTGCAGATGTTGGAAATCCGAAATAACAACAGAAAATGCTGGAAAAACTCAGCAGGTCAGGCAACATCCGTGGAGAGAAATTTGAGTTGACGTTTCGGGTCGAACCCTTCTTCAAAACTGGAAAGAAAATCTGCGATCTGACAAAAGAAGTAAAAGAAACAAAAACAGAGAAAGAGACAATAAAAAGTTTCCCCGTCTCCGCCGTATCAGCTCCGACGATGCCACCTTCCACACCAGTGCTTCAGACATGTCTTCCTTTTTCCGCAACCGAGGATTCCCCTCTAACGTGGTTGACACTGCCCTCGACCGTGTCAGTTCTATCTCCCGCACTTCTGCCCTCACCCCTGCCCCTCCCTCCCGGAACCATGATAGGGTTCCCCTTGTCCTCATCTTTCACCCCACCAGCCTCCACATTCAACGGATCATCCTCCGGCATTTCCGCTACCTCCAAAGTGATCCCACCACCAAACATATCTTCCCCTCCCCTTTCAGCATTCCGTAGGGACCGCTCCCTCCGAGACACCCTAGTCCACTCCTCTATCACCCCAAACAGCCCTTCCCCTTCGCCTGGCACCTTCCCGTGCAAGCGGAGGAGATGTAACACCTGCCCCTATAACTCCCCCCTTCCCACTGTCCAGGGCCCCAAACACCCCTTCCAGGTGAAACAGCGATTTACTTGTACTTCTCGCAATCTAGTATACTGTATTCGCTGCTCACGATGCGGTCTCCTCTACATTGGGGAGACCAAACGCAGATTGGGTGACTGCTTTGTGGAACACCTCCGTTCAGTCCGTAAGGGTGACCCCGAGCTTCCGGTCGCCTGTCATTTTAATTCACCGCTCCATTCCCACTCGGACCTCACCGTCCTTGGCCTCTTGTATTGTTCCACGGAAGCTCAACGTAAACTCGAGGAACAGCACCTCCTCTTCCGATTAGGCACTCTGCAGCCTTCCGGACTCAATATCGAGTTCAACAATTTCAGATCATAACCTCAGCCCCTATTACATTTTTCTTGTAATTTTTCCACTCCTTTCCCCCCCCCCCTTTCCTTTTGTTTCTCTCTCACACCTGGCAGCTATCTCTTGCCCAGCCAGTACACTTCACACCTAATCTCAGCCTATTACCATCTCGTCTAGCTTCGAACACCTTTTATTGTCTCTTTCTCTGCTTTTGTTTCTTTTACTTCTTTTGTCAGATCGCAGATTTTCTTTCCAGTTTTGAAGAAGGGTTTGACCTGAAACGTCAACTCAAATTTCTCTCCACGGATGTTGCCTGACCTGCTGAGTTTTTCCAGCATTTTCTGTTGTTATTATGGCTGCTTCCATGTCTGGCTCCGCTTCTCTGGGGAAGTTATACTGTTTCTGTGGCCGGGCCATGGGGTCCCCATCTACGCTGACCTCAAACCCGTTGACCCTCCCGCAGTCGTGTTTGTGTGTGGCAAATGTGGCCAGGTGGGCCTGCACAAATGGCTGGAACTCCTGTGGGGTATTACTGACCATGAGCTCAAGGTTATAACCCTCTTTGGGCTTCATGGTGCATAGGGTCCCCTTCCCTTCTTTCCCTGGGATGACTACTACCTCGCCGTCCTTTCCTTTACTTGCCCCCCATAGGCAATGATTTCTTAAATCGACAAGGATCCCGTGGCGTACAATAAAGTCGGCTCCCAGGACCCCTCTTCCACCCTCCACTTCCCATTTCATCAGGAAACAGGTCCACTTAGAGCGGAGTGGTCCTAAACGAATGGCGAGCGGGATGGAAAACGAGCCGGCCTGTTCTTTGCCTGTGAATCCCAACAGACTGTATGGGACCCCGTTAGATAGAGGTGCGGTGGTGGGGTTAGCTGAATGGACCATGGTACATGATGCCCCCGTGTCCAACAGATAGGTCCCCTTCACCTTTTCTACCTCCATCTCCACGAGGAGTCTTTTCCATTCGTCATACCGAAGGGAACACAGGTAAACAGGCTGCGCGGGCTCTAGTCAGGGCTGTGGGTTGGATGGGGCTGATGGGGTCAGAGCACCGATAGCGGCTGCTACTCTCCTGTGGCCAGTCAATAAGGACCTCATGGTGTCCAAAAATGACTCGACCGTGGCGGGAGGGATTCCTGCCTCTGCCTTTTGGGCTGGGGCTGTGGAATTCTTTCCCTTGTTGTCTTTCCAAGGGATTTTGCACTCCTTCCGCCAGTGACCACCCTTCCCACACCCGTAACAATTCGTTTTTGTGTTGGGGGAGTTATTCCCTTCCTGATGCCACTCTTTCCTACCCTGTCCGGGTTTTACCTCATGCACCTTCCCCTTGGGTGGGTGTACATCGGTTCCCCTACCGTTCTCATAGGCTAGGGTCAACTGTCTGATCACCGTGAGCTCGGTGGTCTGGGGATTCTTGGGGTCGAACCAGACTTCCGCCTTGGCCCGGACCCATGGAAAGCTGTTTGCCACCAGGCAACGGAGCCAATGGGCCAGTGGCTCCCCGTTCAGGAACGCCCGGTTAGGTGTCCCCAGACAGGCACTCCGGTACACCGGCCATAACCTGTCCGCGAAAGCCTGCCGGGTTTCCCCTGTGAGCTGGACCGTCTTCTCCACACGGGAGAAAGGACTTCCCTCATTCATCCCCATGGCCTCCAGAACTTCATCCCTGAGCTCTTCATACCTGCACTGTCCCTTCTTACACTTGTCAGAGAGGGATTGGAGGAGCCTACTCTCCAGGGAGAATGGCAGCATTTTGGCCTGCTCAGCGCCATCGCAGTCGTTGACGCTGGCTGCCTGCTCTACTTCCCTGAAGTGGATCGAGGGGTCCCCCTTTTCGGAGAGCTTTGGGATATGGCTCACCATAGCCCCAAGCTGTTGGGTGCTATAGGGTAATACGAACTGGTTTTGGAGGGGTCCCTCATCGTCGCCATTGACGGGTGGGCCGAACCTCCGATGCCGGGCTGGGCACATCGGTCCCGGTTCCGACCTCTCTGGCGGGGGTTGCTCCACCTCTGCTCCCACCTCTGACTCCACCCCCCTTGCTGCCAGGCCTCACTGAAACCTGGCGCTATGGGTGGTGGTCGCGAGACCTCCTGTTCCTCAACTGGGTCGTCCCTGGGCACTACCAGTGATATTTGAACCGTCCTCCCCTTGTTCCCCATAAAATCCGCCTGACCTGCCTTTGGGCTTATGAGGCACACCATGCCTTTTGCCTTCCTCAGGGCCAGGCTTAGATTTTCTATCTGCTCTTTACAGGGGCCATGATCTGCCTCTTCAAACCCCTGTTCACTCGCTAGCTTGTAAGCTGCCTTTACCTCTTTTACTTTCTCCTCCTGTTCCCTAACTTGCCTTGCCAGGCGGGCGTTCTTTTCCCGCAACCTCAACTCATTACCATTGGCTTCGGTGACTTGGCACTGTAGGTATTCCAACTTGGCCTTATGTTCTCCCATTAAATGCATCCTTTCCTGATTCAAGGCCTGCAGTGCTACCAGTAACTTCTCCCCTGCTAGAGCCTTGTCCTGGATCTCCAGGGCTGACTCTTTTAACTCGGCTGCCTGTGCTGCAATGAGCCTGTCCAGAAGCTGGACCTGCTTTTTGAAACACAATAGCCAGACCGCTTTCTCTGAGGACTTCTTGTGTTCCCTCCCCTCTGTCCACTTAGCTGCTGCATCTACCGGACGCCCAGCCTTTAACAGAGTGGTGATCCACTTCTTTGTGATATTCACCTTACTAAACACATAATCAGAAATCCATTCCTCCAGCATGGTTTGCTCGTCTGAACCATTGTCTACTGTATCGCAACCCTGTTGCCGGAGTCCTGCCGCGGTCGCCATTTCGGTAGGGTGTGGCGAGTGCGCCCAGTCAGCTTCACCTCTGACTGTCCTTTGAGCGGTTCGAATCACTCCCACACCCCTGGATTCTAGACAGCGGACTTAGGTACAGGCGGCGATACAGAAAATCGAGTAGACAAGTGGTTTGGTATAAGAAAACCAAGATTTTATTAAAAGCAGAGTACAACAATCTTATGAAAATTACTGGTATGAAATACAGGCATAAACAATTACACTTATATGGGAATGGGGAACACACAGCACATCGAGGGAAAACAATTACATTAACAATCCCCTTATCCTTACCCCACCCCCTACACCTAAGTAGGTTAAGCTATGAGGGGCCAGGAATTCATGCTCACCAATCCAAAACCTGTTGCTTTAATTGGGCTGATTTTGAGGACCGCTCTTGCTGTCCTTTGGGGTATCCCGTCACCACATGGTCTCAGGGCGGGGCGCTCAAGTTCTTGATGTGAAGCACCCTCCTTTTCCTCAGCTACTGTCGTCGTTTCTTCGCGTTGGGTTTTCTTCTTCCTCTCCCTCGGGCGGTCGTCGGCGGTAATGTTATGGTCGGGGGTCGATTGGCGGTCTTTACCATCTGAATGATTTCACTATCCAAGCTTCGAAGGCCAGTTTATTCTTCAACCGGGCTATTACTGTCCATGTGACAAACGCCAGCTTATAACTAGGCTGTATGTCTAGATTCTTCTACCCATCCTTCGAATGCCAGCATATTCTTAAATTGGGGTTACACTATACGTTAATCTTATTCACCAAACACCAGCTTATAACTGGGCGTTGGTCCCCAAATGCGTCTTCCCGCTGCCCTTCTCTGCCTTTACCGGTTTACCTTCTTCTTCATCTCGTCTCGTCTCGTCTGTCCGTTTGTGGCCTGTGTGTCCTGTGTGGTTTTGAACTCGGGTCTTGTTCTCCTCCCGCGTTTGGTCCCGGTGTAATGGGCGTCCTTGGTTGTTGAGCGGCGCGGGGAGCAACAAGAGAGCCCGCTACGAGGCCAGGGCACAAGTATGAGAGGCAGTAGGCCGAAGTCAAAGATGAGGGCAGGAGCAAGAGAGCGATTGCCACTGATGGGCCCACAATTATACCCGTTCTTCAACTCCTTATCTGCGCGCCAAATCAGGTCAGTCCATTGTTTAACTTTTGGTGGGCTTGTTTAAATGATTACAGCCATTTATTTTAACGATATGTAGAGTGGTTGTCTCCGGGTCTAATGGCCCCGATGTCCTGGTTGTTTGTCATGGATAAGACTTAATTGTCCCCATCCTGACTTGATGGCTACTGTGAGCTGTTACCGATTAAATATGCAGAAACCTAATGGCCTCGATTCTAGGCCCATTCTGGCTTGATCTATTTCAAGTCGAATGAATGCGTATTCTGTGTTTACTTTGTCTGGCTGGCTCCAGAGAGTCCCTTTTCACAGATTCCTGCATTTTAAGTTTCGTCTCCGGGCCTGCTTGTCTGCAGAGCCTTGCTTTAAAAATTCTGTCGGTTTTGGTCACAAGGTTACAGAAGCCATTTTGGGTACCCTGGTTTTAATAACTTGTCCAAAACAGGGTCCCTTGATCCACAATTTGGGGAGTGCGGGAATTTTGAGTACCCTGCACTTACAGAGTCTACCTGCCTTTTTTCCGTCACATTCCTGGGCTACGAAAGCCTTCTCTGACAGATTTTCCATGCTTCCCTCCTCCTCTACAATTTTGTTTCTATACTTGTCTCATTATCACCTCACTTTGCCTTGCACCATTGTTACGTTTGTCATTTAATCACTCCTAACCTCCACCCCCTCACAGACCTTCCCTTTTGTTTTTGTCCTGCCCGCACCCTCGTTTTTCCTGGATCATCTCTGACATCTTCCACTTCTGATGAAAGTTCATCAACCTGAAACGTTAACTCTGTTTCTCTCTCCACAGATTCTGCCTGACCAGCTGAGTATTTCCAGCATTTTCTATTTGTAGAAAAGTTGCCCTTGAAATTCAATTGTTTCCAAAAATGAGCATGCAGTGGGCGAGTCACGTGGCTTTTTGCCTGGACCCAGCCAGCATGTGAAATTGGTGCTGGGATCTCATTATAATATGGCAGGCATGCAGCCAACACCACCTGCATTATTCATTGGTTGCACGTCTGTAAGGCGTGGGGTGGTGGGGGACGGTGCAGAAATCAGGCTTGACTGATGCACTTAAAGGCAGCCAGGACCTCGTCAAGTGGTGGTGTACTCTAGCTACAAACAGCAGGGAAATGGCCCCGATTGAAGAAGATGGCTGGAAGAGATCCAGACACTGCTCCCAGGTTCTCCGATGCAGCTTTGGAGGCCCTGGTGTAGGCAGGGGACGGCAGGAGGGACGAAGGGCTCCTATACAGTGCTCTCCTCCCTCTTCTCCCAGCTTCTCGTGTCTTATTTACTGCTCCCCCTCATCCTGCATCCCCAAAGGCAGCCCTACTAGATTACCCATTGTTGTGTATGTACCTTTAAGAGAATAACTGGTCCCAGACTGCAGTACCGGCAGTGACCACCCCTGTATAAAAGGCGCTAGTAAGCCTCTGTAGTTTCAGTTTCCCGATTGACTCCTTTCAGTAAAGACTTGTTTTGTTCAACTCCTGCTGTCCGTGTCTCAATCATACACGGACATAATACTGGCGATGAGCAGATACGAACTTACCTACAGTCTGCACCACCTCCTGGGATCCATTCCTGCAGCGAAGTGAGCAGAGGTTGAGGCCAGAAGGAAGAAAGAAGCAGTAGAAACGGGCGTCGACCATGGGCATCCGCCCCTGTGTTAGCGGAGTTGAAGATTGCTGGAGAAGCTGTCGAAAGCGGGGCCTGGTTCCTGTTGACGGTGCTTCAGCTAATCGGGCTGGTGGCAGGTAGTACACTGATCCTTCCTGGGCTGCGGCGGTCGTGAACTCGAGCGGGTGGCTTGCAACGGGGCCGAGCAACGTTGTTGGGAAGAGGAGAGAGAGAGGGTGGAGCACACAGGGCGCGGCCGGTGCTACGAAGCCGGGCTGCATATAGACCCGAGAAGAGGGAGGCAAGAGTCCCACAGGGTTGTTCCACGATGGGAAAATAATAAAAAAAAGAAATATTAAACATGCAGGAAACTGCGAGGAGCTGCAGGTTGCAATGGAAACCGCGGAAAGCAGCGCTAGCAACAGCGGGGAAGAAGGCAAAAGCGCGGGAGGCGCCATCTTAATCAGCGGGGGAAGAAGGCAAAGCGCGGGAGGCGCCATTTTGTTAAATCGGGGAAGAAGGCAAAGCGCGGGAGGCGCCATTTTAGATTTGCAAGATGCCGAAGACTGGCTGTATCACTGCCTTTGATAATACAATAGAGGACTGGACCACGTATGTGGAAAGAGTCGAGGTATATTGCGAGGCAAATGAAATAGCCGATGAGAAAAAGGCATCGGTATTGCTAAACTTAATGGGCGCTAGAACGTACGGCCTATTGCGGGACCTGATTACTCCAGCCAAACCGAAGGCGAAGAGTTTTAACGAAATTGCTGCTGTCCTACAGGAACACCTAAACCCTGCACCACTGTTGATAGCCGAAAGATTTAAATTCCACAGGAGAACTCAGCATAAAGATGAGAGCAATGCTGAGTACCTTACGGAACTACGCAAGCTATCAAAGCACTGCAAGTTTGGAGCAGGACTGGCAGATACACTACGGGACAAATTTGTCTGTGGACTCCTGAGTGAAGGAACACAGAAGAAGTTACTCTCAGAGAAAGAGCTGACGCTAGATAAGGCTTTCAGCATGGCAGTATCGTACGAAGCAGCAGCCAGGGGAGCTGCAGAAATTCAACAAAAGCCACAGGAATACGGCACCCACAAAATGACACGGGGATTTGCAAAATGTTATCGCTGCGGCAGAACAACCCATGACCAGAAGGACTGCTGGCCCAAGGACAAAATATGCAGGCAATGCGGAAAGATGGGACACATTGCACGAGTTTGCAGGTCTGGGAAGAAGACCAGCGACAACAAAAAGGCTACTAAGGAATCGTACAAGAAAGTACAAAAGATGACGGACAGTAGTTCCGAAGACCAGATGAGCGATAGTGAATCCGGGAACAGGAGGCTAAGCTGTCTCAAACTTCACAATGTAATCGCAAAAGAGGATCACCGAACCATTTGGGTCACCCTCACGATAGCAGGGTCCCAAGTTAAAATGGAATTGGATACAGGATCAGCGCTAACCGTCATGAATCGACGAGACTACGAGCGGCTATTCTCACACATACCCTTGAGAGAGACATCCATCGTCTTGACGACGTATACGGGGCAAAAAGTATACCCCAGAGGAAAAATAAGGGTGCCTGTCGAATACAACGGCAAGGAAATATGGAAATTGTATCTCTACATACTGCAAAATGGTGGACCACCGTTATTGGGACGTGAATGGATCAGGGAGATAAGCTTAGATTGGCACTCCATTCATGCAATGACGGTGGACGGTAAAAAAGATGAAGACGTCACTCCTGGACGATTGTCAACAATCTTAGCTAACGCCAAAGAGGTATTTCAACAAGAACTGGGCACTCTTAAAGGCGTAACCGCCTCGATAAAAATAGAAGAGAATGCAATTCCCAAATTTTTCAAAGCAAGACCGGAACCATATGCAATTCGCCCAGCCGTCGAGGCAGAGCTGGAGAATCTGGAGAAGGCAGGCGTGTTGTCTAAGGTCGACTGGAGCGAGTGGGCGACACCCATCGTTCCTGTCATGAAGAAAACGTTAAGCAATAAGTCTGAGGAGCCAAGGAAGGTTCGCATCTGTGGGGATTTCAAGGTGACGGTGAACCCAGTCCTTCACACAGTACAATATCCTCTTCCAAGGATAGAAGACATCTTCGCCTCACTGTCTGGAGGGAAGCGTTTTACAAAAATTGACCTAGCACAAGCATATTTGCAGATGGAGGTTGAAGAATCCTCTAGGAAGTATCTCACGGTAAACACTCACAAAGGCCTTTACCAGTATCATCGATTGGTATTCGGAGTAGCATCGGCTCCGGCGATATGGCAAAGAGCGATGGAACAAGTCCTGCAAGGGATTCCAGGGACTCAGTGTTACTTGGACGACATCCTTGTGACAGGTGAAGATGACAGTGAACACCTTAACAACCTAGAACAAGTGCTCACTAGACTACGGGAGCATGGGCTATGAGCCAACCACCCCAAGTGCGAGTTTTTTAAGAAACAGATATCGTATTGTGGCCACGTGATTGATGAAGAGGGGTTACATAAGTCCCCTGACAAAATTGAAGTGGTTGTTAAGGCCCCAGCGCCTGAAAATGTGTCGCAACTGAGGTCATTCCTCGGATTGGTGAATTAAGCTTTTGCCGAATTTGTCGACAATCCTGCACCCACTGAACGCCCTGCTACGAACGGAGGTAGCATGGAAATGGAGCAATGACTGTAAGTGGGCCTTTCAGAAGAGTAAGGACTTAATCACTTCAAGAGAAGTATTGGCTCACTACAACCCAGCACTGCCGATCAGACTGGCATGTGATGCGTCTCCCTACGGCATTGGGGCGGTACTGTCACATAAATTCCTTGATGGGTTAGAGAGGCCGATAGCTTTTGTGTCACGCTCGTTAACTTCTGCCGAGCGTAACTACACCCAGATTGACAGAGAGGCCCTCAGCCTAGTGTGGGGGGTGAAGAAGTTCAATCACTACCTGCACAGTCAAAAATTTAATCTACTAACCGATCATCAACCTCTTGTCTCCATTTTCAACCCTCAGAAGGGCGTACCGATAATGACAGCACAACGGCTGCAGAGGTGGTCCCTTTTCCTAGGGGCGCACCAATATGACATCGAGTACAAAGGAACTAAACAGCATGGGAATGCTGATGGATTGTCACGCCTACCGTTGCCGACGGTGGAAGAAGAAGACCTTGCAGTGGATCCAATGGAGTTATTCCACTCGACCTTAGTCGAATGTCTCCCTGTGACGAATGCACGCATAGAAAAGGAAACACGGAATGACCCGACACTATCACGGGTCTATGATTTAACAGTGAAGGGATGGCCAGCACATGGCGAACCACTACTGCCAGCATTCTCGCCGAGAAGAGAACAGCTGTCAGTGTGCAGAGGAACCTTGATGTGTGGATCCAGAGTAGTAATTCCACCTAAGTTGACGGATGGAGTGCTCAATGAGCTTCATGAGGGTCATCTGGGTGGGGTAAAAATGAAGAACTTAGCCAGAGCGTTTGTGTGGTGGCCGGGAATCGATAGAGAAATCGAAGAGATGACCAAGAGCTGTGCAGGATGCCAGAAGGTCCAAAACGCCCCACCACAAGCTCCTCTGCATCCATGGGAGTGGCCCTCATCTCCATGGCAAAGGGTGCACATTGATTTTGCTGGTCCCTTCATGGACTCGATGTTTTTAATTGTGGTGGATGCACATTCAAAGTGGCCAGAGGTAATAAAAATGTCCTCAACCACCACGGAAAAAACTATCACAGTTTTACGAACCATATTCGCCAGAAATGGGCTGCCTGATCAGATTTGCTCTGACAATGGACCACAGTTTGTGTCTGAAGAGTTCCGGAGGTTCTTAAAGAACAATGGTGTTAAGCATTACACATCTGACCCATATCATCCAGCCACTAATGGATTGGCCGAGAGGTTTGTTCAAACATTCAAGAAGGCTATCAAGGCAATGTGTAATGAAGATATACCCCTACAACACAAGGTGGACAACTTCTTGTTTGCCTACCGGAATGCGACACATGCGGTTACCAACCAAACTCCAGCCATGATGTTCTTCAATCGAAGACTACGATGCTGCTTGGATTTGGTTAAGCCAAACGTCCGAAGAGATGTGGAGAACAGACAGTTTCAGAATATGAATGAAAGGCCGACCAGGAGTTTTAAGATCGGTCAACCAGTTTTGGCCCGGGACTACCGCACAGAGAAATGGCAGCCAGGAGCGATTTGTACACGGCAAGGACCTCTCATGTATACCATGGACATTGGAGAGAGCATTGTAAGACGCCATGCTGACCAGATTCTAGAGTCACTGGAAAACGTCAACTCCACACCACGATCTGATACACCTGGTAAAGAAATCGACGTAACAATTGCAGCTACCACAGAATCGGTGATATTGGAAGCAGATGAACCAAACAACGACATTGATCCCGACTCAACCTTGCCAGAGGAACCTGATACCCCAAAGAGGCGTTATCCAGACAGAATCAGGAAGCCTCCTCAAAGACTGAACTTATAATTGCTTAAACTTAACCAATGTATCTAGCAACCGTAATTGTGATTGTAATTAGTTATCATTTAGTTGTTAAATGAATGTTATGTACTGTTTATCTAAAAGGGGAGGAATTGTTGTGTATGTACCTTTAAGAGAATAACTGGTCTCAGACTGCAGTACCGGCAGTGACCACCTCTGTATAAAAGGTGCTAGTAAGCCTCTGTAGTTTCAGTTTCCCGATTGACTCCTTTCAGTAAAGACTTGTTTTGTTCAACTTCTGCTGTCTGTGTCTCAATCATACACGGACATAATACCCATGACTGCAGTCAAACTGTTTTGAAGGCAGGCAAGAACAGTGCAACACCAGCAAAACCTTCTTTTCAGATGTCACAATTAAGTTTTCTAAGTCAGGAAACAGGCCAAAAAACTCCTAGGCCTAGAAATTCAGTTGGTTGCGCCAGCCGTTAGTGCCTTCGGAGGAGTAGATGTCGGGCGCTAGGCGGCTAGCGCCCGGGCGCAGCATGAACTGCGCCTCGCCCCAACTTCACTAGGGTTATAGCGGCGGCACAAAGTCTTTGCGCGCGCTCAGCTGCGCGCGCAGATCATGACGTCATTTCCTCGTGCAACGCCCTTTGTGCGCCCCCAACCGGGAATTCGGTGGCGACGCCCCATTGTGCGCCTGGCGCCCCTAGCGACTGTTAGAGTGGAATGGTGTTCAGCCGATGCGGGACGCGGGGGGCGCAAATTAAAGGGCACTCCTCCTGCAATATAAAAGGCTGCCATTTCGCAGCACTCCTTCTTGCGAAACGGATCTTTGGAGAGAGACCAAGGTAGATAGTTGGCCCAACACTCGGACAGGTACTTCTGGCTTCAGGCCACAGCTTTCCACTAGTCTTTGCCTTCATTGACATCTCATTGTTTGCCAGCATGTTATGGGGGCTGCAATGGGTGTCAACGCTGGCTTTCTCAATTACATCCATGAGAGAGTGGCAGCCCTGGCTAGACGGAGAGGGGGCAACAGGCGTCGGCAAAGGAGGCCTTACCCACCCAGGGTATATCGCCAGCAGTTCTCCTATCTCAACATGTCTGAGGAGCCGTGTGTTCGGAGGCTGCGATTCAGAAGGGACGTGGTCACAGAGATCTGCCAGCTGCTTGGCGGTGATCTGCAGCCACAGCTGAGGAGCAGGACGTCTCTGTCGGTGGCAGTGAAGGTGACGGTGGCTCTCAACTTCTATGCCACCGGCTCCTTCCAATCCGCTACTGGGGACATTGCCAACATCTCCCAGTTCGCCGTGCATTGCTGCATCCGCCAGGTGACCAATGCCCTTTTCAAAAGGAGACGTCAGTTCATCTCCTTCTCCATGGCCCTTGCCAAGCAGCAACAGCGTGCAATGGGCTTTGCAGCATTCACGGGCTTCCCCATGGTGCAGGGCGCCATTGACTGCACGCATGTGGCTTTGCGGGCACTTCTGGAGAATGCCAAGGATTACCGCAACCGGAAGGGCTACCATTCGCTGAACGTCCAGCTGGTGTGTGACCACAGGCAGCTCATCCTAGCTGTCAATGCCCGCTTTCCAGGCAGCAGCCACGATGCCTTCATCCTGCGACAGACTTCTGTGGCAGACAAGTCCCAGGCACAGCCTCACCCACGAGGATGGCTTATCGGGGACAAAGGCTATCCTTTGTGTACCTGGCTGATGACCCCGCTCCGTGTGCCCAGCACCCCTGCTGAAGAGGGATACAACGATAGCCATCAAGCGACCAGGAACATCATCGAACAAACAATCGGCGTCCTGAAGCAACGGTTCCGCTGTCTGGATCGTTCCGGTGGAGCCCTACAGTATTCGCTGGAGTGAGTCTCCCATTTCGTGGTTGTTTGCTGCATGCTGCACAACCTGGCTATCCGCAGGACTCAGCCACTGCCACCAGAGATTGGAGGACCACCTCAGGAGGAAGAGGAGGGGGAGGAGGAGGAGGACCAGCACAGGAGGGAGGCAGAAAGTGCAAGGGCCGCCCGTCGCCGGCTTATTGAACGTCGGTTCTAGGCCCCCTCTCAGGGACTGGCTTGTGCCAATGTCAGCAGATGAATGTAGCCGCTCCACAAGCCCTCAGCCGAGCAGGGCAACCAGGATGTAACCAAAAAACCATGCACACTGCAATTTAACAGCAATAATTTATTGAAAACCTCTGCCCTTCCCACATTACATGCTCATGTGGAGAAGCCCCCTCCAAAAACACAAAACTACCAGTCTCGGCCTTACAAAAAGAAAGAAAGACACCAGTCTCGGCCTTACAAAAAGAAAGAAAGACACCAGTCTCGGCCATACACAAAAACATCTGCACCAGTGTCGGCCTTACAACAAGCACCAGGCATTTGTGCATACCTCTACTTTTTGCCCTGCGAGGGCGATGCCTTGCGCATCCTTGCCTGGCCCCTGCCCGCCCTGCTGCTCCTCCTCAATGGGAGCCCAGTGGCTGCAGCAAGGCTGGGGGAAGGCTGCTGAGGGGCAGATGGCGAGACGGCAGATGCCCTTGGGGGTCGGCCTGCACCAGCTCTGGCCTTGGAGTGGCCGACTGCTGACTGCTCCAACTCTGGCTGGGCGGCAGCAGTCTGTCCAGCAGCTCGTGGCAGCTGCAATGGTGGAGTGGCAGTGTCGGCTGCAGGAATGGTGGCCACCTGGCAGATCGCAGGTGCTCGTTGGTCGCCTGAGACATTGGCACTCGCACGGGCCAGCACTGCAGCATGCGCAGCAAACAGCTGAAGAACAGACCGCTGGGCTGCTACTGCGCGGCGACTGGCCTGGCGATGCCTGGCTGATCCAGCGAGGGTGGCAGCAGTTAGCGCCCGTGTGGCCCTGGTCTGTGTCCGCATGACACCAGCCAGTGAATGGACGGCACGACTGAGCACTTGGCTAGAAGCCGACTGCGCTGCCGCGAAGTCCTGCAGACTCCTGGCCTGTGCTGCACTGACTAGTTCCAGACTCCTGGCCTGTGCTGCACTGAATTGTTGCAGACTCCTGGCCTGTGCTGCTCCGAATTGCTGCACACTCCTTGACAGAGACTCTATGGAGTCAGGCATCCTTGCCACTGCAGCCATGAGCTCAGTGTGCCTGCGCTCAGCCTGGACGGCCATTTCCTCGAGGAGGCGCACCTCCTCTGCGCTCACCATCGCAGGACTGGAGGCCGCACTCACCCTCTGGGGAGAAGTCCGCTGAGCTTCCCCACCCCTCCTGCGTTGCTGCAGGCCGCTGGGCCCCGGAGCTTCACTCTCCTCCGACCCTTCCCCCCAGCTCCCCTCCAGGGAAGATGTGTCCCCTACATCGCCATGGGCTGGCGCGGCTGAGGGTGGCACTGATGGGCCGGCTTCCTCTTCCTCCTCCTCGTCTTCCGAAGGGCTGACAGTGGCAGCTTGAGGGCCCGCCTCCTCACCTGGCGATTCACCATCTGAAAGCAGGAAGGCACAAGAGTAGCTTTAGAGTGAGGACAGGGTGGCAGCGATGGAGGCATAAGTGGTGCCATTCACCGCATTGGTCGGACAGTGGCAAAAGATGCTGATCTGATGCGCAAGTGGAACGAGAGAGGTCCAAAAGGTGATGCTCTTACCATTGGTGCCAGAACAGGGTCGGTATCTCCACTGGCGACGGGGCCAATCAGCCGGCCTACCATAATGCGCTCCATACGCTGGTCGAGGTCGGAGAGCTCTTTGAGGTCAGGACGGCCTCCTCCGGTCTCAGTTCGGTTGCGCCGGTTGTGCGCGACCTTGGCCTGCAAGAGAAAGGACGGCCTCTAAGTACAGTGTGAAGCCCTGATCTTGTCTGCACTGCCTCCCATGGTCGAATAGCTTGTACAGTGTGTAGCCCTGATCTTGTCTGCAATGCCTCCCATGGTCGAATAGCTTGTACAGTGTGTAGCCCTGATCTTGTCTGCAATGCCTCCCATGGTCAAATAGCTTGGACAGTGTGTAGCCCTGATCTTGTCTGCAATGCCTCCCATGGTCGAATAGCTTGGACAGTGTGTAAAGTGCTGAATGTGCAATTGATTTTCATGCCAGTCCCATAGCTGCTGGATGAGGGCTGGCCATTAGAGCTTTCAGGTCCCTTTGCCCATAATGTGAGGTGCACATGCAAGGATGAGGAGGACACTGGAAAGGGTACTCACCCTGACAACCCGAGTGAGGTCGTTGAACTTCTTCCGGCATTGCACAGGAGTCCTGGCAACCACGCTGTTGGAAGACACCCTGTTGGACACCTCCCTCCAGGCTTTCCGGTAGGCGCTGGGCAGCGGCCTCTTGCCACCTTCTGGGAACAAAACATGGCGCCTGCACTCCACTCCGCCAACCAGCAGCCTCAGGTCACCGTCGCTGAAGTGCTGCGCTCTCTCCCTGGCCTTCTCCATAGTCCTGGGCGTTGTACAGGTGAAGCTGAAGTGGTCAGGCCTAGGTTGAGGGCTGCAGTGTGCAGGGTGTGGCAGGCAAACAAATCCACCCTCCCCCTTTAAGAGCTGAGCAGCGCCAGTGTGTCTGCCGTCAATCAAGAACTCGCCGCACCTGCGCTGCGCCCGGCCTCGGGGGTATCGCTCAGCACCGCCGGCTTAGCGCCTAAAGATAGTCGTGCATCACCTGTTTTAGTGCAGCAGCAACCTCTTGGGGTGATGCGACTGAATATCGGCGAAGGGGGCGCGGCTTTGCGCCGGGCGCAAACTTTAGCGGCCGCCCGACTTTACCGCCCCAAAAGTGGCTATACTGAATTTCTAGGCCCTAGTATTTAACAAGCAGCCTAATGGATAAACACTTTAAATATCGCTGCTGAAGGTTCCCTGCTGCCTGGTAGCGCCATGATTTGTTGAGCGAGTTTGCCACATGGCGAATCAGGCGCTGGGGCAGATCAATTTCACAAAAGCATCCTATAACAAGCGGAGGGCTCTTATATTTCAATATTTTAATCAACATTTTAACATTTTTTCTGCGAGCATGAGGTATGCCTATGGAGCAGCCTGATCCAATATGGTGGATAGCGCAATTCCGGCGCACAATGAGCGGGTGTGCCTCATCCACCATACTGGTGCTTAGGCACCCGCTTTGTGCCTGAGAAATGGACACGGTGCCATTGAAATTCTAGGCCATTATATCCAGACTGTTAGATTTGCTAAAGTTTTTCCTACAATTTAAACAGTCAATTTCCATATAAGAAAATTAGATGCAGAACTTTGTTTTTTTAAGAGCAAAGCATGGTTTGCTTAAAATAAATACCACTAGAGTCAGTGGTTTCACTCTATCAAAAGATTAGGTGATTGAGCATTAGTTACCAACAGTATCAGGAAATGGAGAAAGCAGCATGTTTCAGTTACAGTAAGTTATCAAATAACCTCAATAGTTCTGTATTCTTCACATTGTTATCAATAAGGATTCAGCAGCTATAATCTAATAAGGTTCTACATTTCTATTGCTTCAGGATGTGAGCTTAATATAAAATCTCATATTTCATAAAAACAAATTGCAGTCCTGAGTTTGACATTTGCCTGTAGCTAAACTGAAATAGATACATTTAAACAGTTGGTGCACAAATAATGATTAAATATGATAACCTGGAGGCACCACTTTGAATTGGTCTGTAAGGTGAAATCCACTGCTGCTCATGGGCTACATAGAGATGGACAAATGTGAAAGCTCTGATTTTAACTTGGGCAGGAAGCGAGCAGGTGTGGGCGGCTGGAAAGCAAGCCCACATGACATTGTCAGCGTGAGGTCTGGGCCATTTTAACTTCCGGGCTTCATGAACATTTGAAGGGCAGTCTGCCCTCCCAATCACCTGCATAAGTGGGCAGCCCACCCACAGGACCCATCCAATTTACAGCAGGGTTCTCGACTGTACTTGTAAAGTCTGTGAGTTGTTTAGTTAATTAATACACAGACTACCAGAGTAACTTAAAACAGGGATTTACTATTCGAAGGTCAGGGCGAATCTGCCAAATAAATCCTGACACAGCACTTATATACCGGTGTGGTCACCGTCGGTATTACAGTATACAGAAGCCAACAAAGTAGTGCCACACCTAAAATAGTTCTCTTAAAGGTGAACGGTTACATACAATGGTTTTCTTAAAGGTAGACGGATACATACACTACAATCCTCCCTTTTTAGCTTACAACATACTTAGTCCCCCATTAAACATAACATATATTCAACTTCATGTAAAACAATTCACAGGTATAATCTATGCGGGAAACAGTTTACAGATTCAGTCTCTGCGGGAACAGTTCACAGATTCAGTCTCTGGTCTTGACTCGGTCCGAACAACATCTCTGTGGTGTAGCCGGTTCACATTGCTAGCGTGACTCATCCAATAGTCTTTCCCTTGACTTAACAGCTTGAAATTCCGTCCTGCTGAACCAGCAGTGCTGACTTTTACAAACAGCTGGACTGCCTTGGTAATTTTTCCTACTTGCCAACTGATTTGGCTCCCTTCGTAGGGCCCACGTACATGATCTGGTAGAAGTGATAATGATTTAGATGGTTATCACCTTCTGCTTCGTCTTTTTCTTTTCTGCTTCTTGGAGACTCTCGGGGCTCCCTTATCAGCTGCCAGCTGTAGCACCACCATCTCCCTATGTTCCTTAGACTTTAAGTGCTTCATCCTGATTTCTGCACTTTGGGAGTTTTCATCACAAGCTGGGCAGACCAAGTCCTCGTAATATTCCGTGTCACTCAACAGGTCATGGTAATATTCGGTGTCGTCCTGAACTAGTCTAGCGAGAGGGCCTGCTACTTCTTCCTTACCCAACTGGACGTTAGCCGACTGTTGTTCCCTCCCTAGACATCTTTCCTGAAGAGACTTCTTCATGCATTCATATTCATCCCGCTCTTCCTGGGTTTCCTGCAAATCCTTCACTAATGACCTCATTTGTGATTTCAATACTTCCCCTTCCATCGGGGATTGATTGATCGGGCTATTCAATCCTTCTACTGGAGCAGCTGTTTCAACATTCTGTTGTTCACATAGACGTGATTCAGCGTACTTTTGGCATCCCAGTAAAATCTGTGTTGCAACCTCAGCTATTTCCATAACTTTTGAGAGCTCCGAACTCCTTCCCTTTGAAGATTGAAGCTCGTGTTCAGATTGTTCCCATTGCAGAGTCTTGTCCCTCAGCATATGAAGGAGTTGGCTGACCGTTAACTCTTCCACGGGAACACTGTGGATCAGAGTCTTCTCCATTTCATCCACCTTTTCCTCCAATGCTTTCACCTTCTTTTCCTCTTGTACTTTGGCTTTCAGCGCTCGGAGAAGTTGCGCCTTGATGCTCTCTAGCTCATGTTCAGGGGCCATTCTTACAGTCTCTGTGTTTCTTTACCCCCATCTCTCACCTTGACTCTTATCTTCCCCATGGGGTATACTTTATGCCCCGTGTATGTCTGCAATACGAACTTGGTATCTCTTAAGGGTATATGTGAGAATAGCCGGTGGTAATCCCTTTGATTTATGACTGATAGAGCTGATCCAGTGTCCAACTCCATTTTCACTTGGACTCCAGCTATTTTTAGCATGACCCAGATAGTTTGTAGGTCAGCTTCCTTACTCACATTGTGAATTCTCAGACTGCCCAGCTCCTGACCGTTTGGGCCTGAGTCCGAATTCTGTTCGTCTGAACTCTTCTCAGCCACCTTGTGTACCTTGTTGTACTTTTCCTGTGATGGCTTCCTTTGGTTGTTGGTCTTCTTCCCTGACCGGCATACCTTAGCTATGTGACCCAGTTTGCCACATTTCCTACATTCCTGGTTCTTAAACCAGCATTGGTTCTGGTCGTGTGTTGTCTTCCCACAACGATAGCATTTTGTTGTACTCGAGGTAATTTGATCCACACTGAGTGCCGCTGCCTTTAGCTGCATTTCCGCAGTTCCCTTCGCTGCGGCTTCGTGCGATGCTGCAATAAGGACAGCCCTGTCAAGTGTAAGGTCGTTCTCTTCGAGTAGTCGCTTTTGCGTTCCTTCCTTTGACAACCCGCACACGAACTTGTCTCGCAATGCCTCTGTCAGATTCCCTCCATACTGGCAGTGTTTCGCTAGTCTACGCAGTTCGACCAAGTATTCTGCGTTGCTTTCGTCTTTCCGTTGCGTTCTCGCATAGAATTTGAATCGTTCCGCCAACATCAACGGTGTGGGGTTCAAGTGATCCTTCAGAACAGTCACAATATCATCGAAAGTCTGATCCGCCAGTTTAGCTGGTGCTAGTAGATGCTTCAAGAGCCCGTATGTCTTCGCGCCCATCGAGTTTAGCAAGGTTATAGCTTTGTCATCTTCTTCTATTTTATTGGCCTCACAATAGATCTCAATGCGTTCCCCATACGTGGCCCAGTCTTCTACCTCGGAATTAAAATCGTTGATGTTACCCCGCTTAGGCATCTTCCTCTCTTCCTGATAACACCACGAATTATTTCTTTAAATTTTCTTTTATTTTTTTTTCCAAGATGGCGGTTCCCGTGAAAATGGCGGTTTCCCGCACTTATCTTCTCTCCCCGCCCACTTCAATGGTGGTTCCCCGCTTCTGTCTTCTTCTCCGCCTAATGGCGGCTTCCCGCATTTCTTCCCCTGGCGGGAGGGGTACACTTTCCCCACGGGCGACGGCCGCTGGCTTTCAGGTTCACAGCCTGCGCGTCGGCTTCAGTGCTTTCCTTTTTCTCAGCAGGGCAACCGGCGCTGGGTACACCCCGTTGATGGCGAACAGTTTCAGCCGCTGGGCTGGCTCTCGCTCAGTTCCCCTTGCTCGGGCTCTGTCTCTCTCCCGCTCGCTCGGCTCTACCGGCGCTGGGTACACCCCGTTGACGGCGAACAGTTTCAGCCGCTGGACTGGCTCTCACTCAGTCTCCCTTGGTCGGCTCTGCCTCTCCCGCTCGCTCGGCTCCCAATCGCGCCTCCTAGCCCTCTCGCAGTCCGGTGCTTCCCTCCCCGGCTGCGGCTGAGTTTTTATATCTTCCCGCGCCTACGCTCCCGGTCGCAGCGCTTCGTGGCTTCGGTCGCTGCCCGGCCTTTTTCGCCGGTCGCGGTCTAGCTGTCTCACGACGCCGTTGCGTCCCCAGCCTGTCTGTACCGCGGCTTCCTTGCTCCACGCTGCCCCAGTCTCAGCGCCTCTGGGCCCGACTTCTGTCCGGCTCCTTTCCCCCTCGACCGTGGTCGAGTGCACCGCCCTTATCCTCCGGTTATTCTTTTTACTTTTCCCTTACTCACAGTCACCATGGCCAGCTTGCTTCTCATGCTGATCGGCTCACTCCTCACCGTGGCAGAAGGGACAGTCAGTGCCTGTTGCTGATGGAAGTCTTTGTCTCCAACTTCTTCTTCCTTTCTAGTTCTGCAGCCTCGAGTTTTCTCCCAGCAGAACGACGAGGGCGGTTGCCTCTTCCCGACGCTCGTTTACTGCTTCGGAAGTATTGTTGCCGCAGGGTACGATCGGACTCGTCGCCACTGTAAAGTCTGTGAGTTGTTTAGTTAATTAATACACAGACTACCAGAGTAACTTAAAACAGGACTTTACTATTCGAAGGTCAGGGCGAATCTGCCAAATAAATCCTGACACAGCACTTATATACCGGTGTGGTCACCGTCGGTATTACAGTATACAGAAGCCAACAAAGTAGTGCCACACCTAAAATAGTTCTCTTAAAGGTGAACGGTTACATACAATGGTTTTCTTAAAGGTAGACGGATACATACACTACAGTACTTAAAGCAGGGATGCACCTCTTAAAGCGAGGTTGCATCCCCTGCTTGCATTTATAATTGAAACAACTGTGGAAGACTTGCAGAGATAAGTCAAAGGACTGCGCCCTTATCTCCTTTTTTTTATTCATTCCTGGGATGTGGGCATCACTGGCAAGGCCAGCATTTATTGCCCATTCCTAGTTGCCCTTAAGAAGGTGGTGGTGAGCCACCTTCTTGAACTGCTGCAGTCCGTGTGGTGAAGGTACTCCCACAGTGCTGTTAGGGAGGGAGTTCCAGAATTTTGACCCAGTGACTATAAAGGAATGGCGATATACTTCTAAGTCAGGATGGTGTGTGACTTGGAGGTGGTGGTGTTCCCATGCGCCCGCTGCCCTTGTCCTTCTAGGTGGTAGAGGTCGCGGGTTTGGGAGGTGCTGCCAAAGTAGCCTTGACGAGTTGCTGCAGTTCATCCTGATGCCTCCCGTCAGGGGGAAGATACATTTGCCCAGCACTCGCAGGAGCATCCCCACAGCCACTGCCAGGCAGGCCTGAACAGAGGTAGCTGACAGGGTCAGTGCCAGCAGCATCACCCCCGGAACCAGGGTTTACTGTAGAACGAGGGTCAATGACCTCAACTCTTCCATTCCTCTCCACACCAAACATTAGCACTATTTTCTTCTCACATACAACCATTTGCACAACCACTTACTACACCCACTCCTTCCTAACTTCACTTCACACAAACGTGCCTTCACATTCATCACCTCCCCATTATCATTCCATCTTGCTTCTTCTACACCTCTCACCACATGCATTGTATAAACAAGCCTCACACATCTCCACTCACCTTCTCAGCACACACTCACTAACTTTCACTGTCTCTTTCTGCAGGACAAGACTACGCTTCTGCCAGGAAACAGGAGTCCCAAATATCATCGCCCTCACACAGGCAGAGCAAATGGCCCTGGACCTCACTGGCCCAAGCAGGATCATGAGCATCAGGTAAGGAGAGACTGGTGATGTACCCAAGCAGGGTGTCTACATATAACCTTTATCCCTTCATTCAACACAGCTCAGATGCAGCAAGTTTATCAACTTTAACCTGCATTCTCAAGACTGTCACTTGATCATTTACAGCTTTCTTTCCCAGTCTAACTCTTCTACCTTTTCTCACTCCTCTAGGGCCCTCCTCCAAGTCTTACTCCATCCTGAAGAAAGAAGTAAGAAAGGCATCTACAATAACTAGAGAAAGCTAACTAAAGGGTTGTAAAGCAACAAACGTGTATATGAAACACTCCTGGCAAACCAGACAGCAATAGATCCTGTGATCCAGTGAGATGCAACTGAGAACCCCCTTTATACTGCTTCAGATGCTGTCAGGCACCAATGCCGCTCGGTTTTGCTGGCAGTTCGAGACTGGGTGGGGCATCAGTGTTTTGGAGTTAAAATGCAGTGGAGGCCTGTATGAACTAATCGTAGTATGGCTTTGACCTTTTAATTAGGACTCCACTCACCTGGGCCGGGAGCCTTACGCACAGTCAGAAGCTGGTAAGTCAAAATGATGGAAGGTAGGAATGGCACAGGAGCCCCCCAGACACGATTTTAACCCCCAACCCACCCTGTTCCCACTGGATTAAACCGGCCCTTAACATTTCTATGTAAGTGATACATCGATATCTCAGTTCCTTATAAATAAGTCTTTTTAATGAAATGCATTAATATCGTTGTGTGCATTTAACGCATCATAAAAATAATTTGTTCAATGCTTTTTAAGTTAGTCAAAAAGTCCCTGAAGCAGATTGTCAAGCCCCCAAAATGGTCAGATTGGTAATTGATGTAAAGTGTAGCTATGTTATCAATTTCAAATGCCTGACTTATAAGGGTGAACAACAAGCATTTGAATTATTATGTTAGTTATAAAAAAGTAAATTAGAGTAGCCAATCAACACAGGAAGTAATAAAATTTAATTATAAAGTAACAGCTGCTATTGTGCCTGATCTACAGCATAAGAATTATTTTTAACTGAGTACAGGTGTCCCCACAACATGTCATTTTAAATTAAACAGAGTTAGCTGTAAAATATTAATCCAAAAGTGTGAATAGATCTGCATTTGATCCATCTATAACTTGCTCTAAAGTCTCCAGTTCATTCCTCTGAATTCACAGGTCCAAAAAAGACATTTTTTTTTAAAGCTAATGGCCTAAAAGTTGGAGTAATGCGCAAAATGGGTGTCGTAAAGCGAGCGTGCGCCCAAAGACACCAGCCTGAGGCTCCCTAGAAATAGAATCCCTCATCTGCATGAAACCATCAATCTGCGGACACCAATCAAGGCCTCGGGAAATTCGTCCGGTTCCAACACATGTATGTCCTATGAGATGGGGGCGAACTGGAGGGGGCACGAGCCCGGGCCAGCAGCAGCTCACGGTGCCATTGTTAAGGTTCTGCTCCTTCTCGCTCCATATAAACTGAAATGTAAAACAAAAGTTAACTTATCTTTTCGGCGTGTAGCAGAGCTAAAGATGTAGGCTTACATTTGCATTTAAGCTGGAGAGCTGGTGTAACAACAGTGGAATTCAGCTGAAAGTAAGGGTCCATGTACACCGATCACTAAAATGTAGTAGTCAGGTACAAAATATAATCAAAAAGGCCCTCTCTGGCCTCCTGACCTCTACCCTTCATAAACTCCCACTCATGCAAACCTCTGACAAGGGCATTACTTCATTTAGCCACTTACCAGTATTCATCAAAAGTGTCTAAGAGAAAAATTCTTCCAAATTAGCTGTAAAGTCCAAAGTCCTTCTGGCTCTCCTATCAGCCTCTCCTATAAGGCTTCCATTTTATGCGCCTCGTTTTACCAGCTTCTTTAAGGTTAACGCTACTCAAAGGCCCAGTTAATGCTCAGAATGCTGCTTCAAATAATAGAGTTCTGTGGATAAATGGAGAGATTAAAACTAAACTGAAACTTAAAAGGGAAGCATATGATAAAATTACTAAACATAGCATAACAAGGAGGTGAAAAGGCTCACACAAAAATAAGGAAAATGGAAACCCCGCAGACTGGAAGAGCTATAAAAAGCAACAAAGGGAAGTAATACAAAGTGCAAAGAGGAATGAGAAAGAAAAAACTTGTGATGACGATCAAAGCAAAAATCAAAGGTTTATATAAATATATTAAGAAAGAGTGGCAAAGGAAAATGTTGGCCCACTAAAGACAGTTGCAGACAAGACTATAATGGATAGTAGCAAAATGGTAGACTTATTAAATGAGTACTATGTTACTGTATTCACAGAGCAGGAATAGGACAAAATACCAGCATACAAGGGAACCCAAAAATAAGTCAAGGGGAGGAACTTAGTGCATTTAATAGAAGTAAAGTAATGATAATGGAGAAAGTAATGGGACTTAAGATAGACAAATCTCCAGGACCTGATGGTTCCCACCGCAGGATACCAAAAGAAATAGGCGAGGAAATTGCAGATGCAGTAGTCATAATTTTCCAGAGGTCTCCAGATTCAGGAATTGTGCCTTTTGGATTGGTAATTTGCAAATGTCACTCCATTATTTTTATGAAACCAGGAATTACAGGTCTGGCAATTTAAGATCAATATTGGGGAAGTTACTGGAATCCATCATCGGAGACAAAGGGCTGGATTTTACCAGCCTTGAGGAGGTGGGTTTGGAGGCGGGACTGCTGGGAATGTCAAAAAGAATGGGAGGGGGTCCCGAACCCAATCCCAACCCGCCTCCAACCAATCTTCCCAGGAGTCGGGTCCCCAATTTGCGCAGGGACCCGACTCCTAACAGTGGGAAGAGGATTATAGCCACTTAACTGCCTGTGAAGAGGCTTTTCCCAATTTTTCAACTGCTGCTGCGGGCTTCCCGATGTCAGGGAACCCCGCCAGGGTAAGTGAGGCATGCTGTGGGTCTGTTCTTATGTTGGTGTTTGGATAACAGCTGCAGAAGTGGTGTGAAGGATGCAATGGGGCAATGGTTAATATAAGGTGTCAGGAAATGTTGTGATAGTAATTTTTAATGTGGTTAGATGTTTCTGCAGGTGACAAGCTGTGAAGTGTTTGTGTAACCTCATCTCATCAGGAGAAGTGACAGATGGCTTCTGCAATCTCACTTGCAGCTGCCATCTGTTTTTTCCTAAGGAGAGAGTCATTGGAGAGCTTGAATGCAAGGGCTCACCTGTGTAAAGTGATTGTTGGTGTTTGACAGCACTTCAATGCTGTCAAACACTGACAATTCATCTGTCAAACAAGTGTGGTGCATATGCCTTTAAGAAAACCGGCAGATGAAGCGTCATCAACTGATGCAGGGCGGGCTTAACAAGGCCAATCACGGCAAAATAGCGTCCGTTCATCAGACATCGTTGGGGGTGGGATTAGAACCCGAAAGTAGCAGTCCCATCCCCAACTCATCTCGGTAAGTAAAATCCAGCCCAGAGTGATGAAACAAGTATCAGCTGATCAAAGAGTCAAGCATGGATTTCTGATGAGCAGGTCATGTCTAACTCATCAAGTAAAACATTTTGAGGAAGCCACCAGCATGGTCAATAGGGGAGTGGCAGTGGATGTTGTTGAATAGACTATCAGATGCATTTGATAGGGTTCTGCACAAAAGATTATTAGCAAAAATGAGAGGGCACAGAATTAAAGGTAACCTTGTGACATGGGTCAGTAATTAATTGGGCGGTAGGAGACAGCAAGTAGGGATAAAGGCCTAGAAATTCAGTTGGTTGCACCAGCCGTTAGCGCCTTAGGAGGAGTAGATTCCGGGTGCGAGGCGGCTTGCGCCCGGGCAAAGCGCGAACTGCGCCTTGCCCCAACTTCACTAGAGATTTAGCGGCGGCGCAAAGTCTTTGCACGCGCTCAGCTGCGCGCGCAGATCATGACGTCATTTCCTCGTGCAACGCCCTTTGTGCGCCCCCAACCGGAACTTCAGTCGCGCCGCCCCATTGTGCGCCTGGCGCCCCTAGCGACTGTGAAGTGGAACGGTGCGCAGCCGATGCGGGGCGCGGGGGGTGCAAATTAAAGGGCACTCATCCTGCAATATAAAACGCTGCCATTTTGCAGCACACCTTCTTGCGAAACGGATCTTTGGAGAGAGACCAAGGTAGATAGCTTTCTGCTTTGGCCCAACACTCGGACAGGTACTTCTGGCTTCAGGCCACAGCTTTCAAAAAGTTTTTGCCTTCATTGACATCTCATTGTTTGCCAGGATATTATGGGGGCTGCAATGGGTGTAAACGCTGGCTTTCTCAATTACATCCAAAGGGCTCAGAGACGCCATGAGAGACTGGCAGCCCTGGCTAGATGGAGAGGGGGCAACAGGCATCGGCAAAGGAGGCCTTACCCACCCAGGGTATACCGGCAGCAGTTCTCCTATCTCAACATGTCTGAAGAGCAGTGTGTTCGGAGGCTGTGATTCAGAAGGGACGTGGTCACAGAGATCTGCCAGCTGCTTGCCGGTGATCTGCAGCCACAGCTGAGGTGCAGGACGTCTCTGTCGGTGGCAGTGAAGGTGACGGTGGCTCTCAACTTTTATGCCACCAGCTCCTTCCAAGCCGCTACTGGCGACATTGCCAACATCTCCCAGTTCGCCGTGCATTGCTGCATCCGCCAGGTGACCAATGCCCTTTTCAAAAGGAGACGTCAGTTCATCTCCTTCTCCATGGCCCTTGACAAGCAGCAACAGCGTGCAATGGGCTTTGCAGCATTCGCGGGCTTCCCCATGGTGCAGGGCGCCATTGACTGTACGCATGTGGCTTTGCGGGCACCTCTGGAGAATGCTGAGGATTACCGCAACCGGAAGGGCTACCATTCGCTGAACGTACAGCTGGTGTGTGACCACAGGCAGCTCATCCTAGCTGTCAATGCCCGCTTTCCAGGCAGCAGCCACGATGCCTTCATCCTCCAACAGACTTCTGTGGCAGACATGTTCCAGGCCCAGCCTCACCCACGAGGATGGCTTATCGGGGACAAAGGCTATCCTTTGTGTACCTGGCTGATGACCCCGCTCCGTGCGCCCAGCACCCCTGCTGAAGAGCGATACAACGAGAGCCATCAAGCGACGAGGAACATCATCGAACAAACAATCGGCGTCCTGAAGCAACGGTTCCGCTGTCTCGATCGTTCCGGGGGAGCACTGCAGTATTCGCCGGAGCGAGTCTCCCATTTCGTCGTCATTTGCTGCATGCTGCACAACCTGGCTATCCGCAGGACTCAGCCACTGCCACCACACATTGGAGGACCACCTGAGGAGGAGGAGCAGGAGGAGGAGGAGGAGGACCAGCACAGGAGGGAGGCACAAAGTGAAAGGGCCGCCCGTCGCCGGCTTATTGAACGTCGGTTCTAGGTCCCCTCTCAGGGACTGGCTTGTGCCAATGTCAGCAGATGAATGTAGCCGCTCCACAAGCCCTCAGCCGAGCAGGCCAACCAGGACTTAACCAAAAAACCATGCACACTGCAATTTAACCACAAAAATTTATTGAAAACCTCTGCCCTTCCCACATTACATGCTCATGTGGAGAAGCCCCCTCCAAAAACACAAAACTATCAGTCTCGGCCTTACAAAAATAAAGAAAGACACCAGTCTCGGCCTTACACAAATAAAGATAGACACCAGTCTCGGCCTTACACAAATAAAGATAGACACCAGTCTCGGCCTTACACAAATAAAGATAGACACCAGTCTCGGCCTTACACAAAAACAGATAGACACAAGTCTCGGCCTTACACAAAAACAGATAGACACCAGTCTCGGCCTTACACCAAAACAACTGCACAAGTGTCGGCCTTCCAACAAGCACCAGGCATTTGTGCATACCTCTACTTTTTGCCCTGCGAGGGCGATGCCTTGCGCATCCTTGCCTGGCCCCTGCCCGCCCTGCTGCTCCTCCTCAATGGGAGCCCAGTGGCTGCAGCAAGGCTGGGGGAAAGCTGCTGAGGGGCAGATGGCGAGACGGTAGATGCCCTTGGGGGTCGGCCTGCACCAGCTCTGGCCTTGGAGGGGCCGGCTGCTGACTGCTCCAACTCTGGCTGGGCGGCAGCAGTCTGTCCAGCAGCTCGTGGCAGCTGCAATGGTGGAGTGGCAGTGTCGACTGCAGGAATGGTGGCAACCTGGCAGATCGCAGGTGCTCGCTGGTCGCCTGACACATTGGCACTTGCACGGGCCAGCAGTGCAGCATGCGCAGCAACCAGCTGAAGGACAGATTGCTGGGCTGCTGCTGCACGGCGAGTGCCCTGGCGAGGCCTGGCTGATCCAGCGAGGGTGGCAGCAGTTAGTGCCCGTGTGGTCCTGGTCTGCGTCCGCAATACACCAGCCAGTGAATGGACGGCACGACTGAGCACTTGGCTAGTAGCCGACTGTGCTGCTGTGAAGTCCTGCAGACTCGTGGCCTGTGCTGCCGCGATGTCCTGCAGACTCCTGGCCTGTGCTGCATTGATGTCCTGCACACTCCTGGCCTGTGCTGCATTGAATTGTTCCAGACTCCTGGCCTGTGCTGCACTGAATTGTTGCAGACTCCTGGCCTGTGCTGACCCGAATTCCTGCACACTCCTTGCCAGTGACTCTATGGAGCCAGGCATCCTTGCCACTGCAGTCATGAGCTCAGTGTGCCTGCGCTCAGCCTGGACGGCCATTTCCTCTAGGAGGCGCACCTCCTCTGCGCTGACCGTCGCAGGACTGGAGGCCGCACTCACCCTCTGGGGAGAAGTCCGTCGAGCTTCCCCACCCCTCCCGCGTTGCTGCAGGCCGCTGGGCCCCGGAGCTTCACTCTCCTCCGACCCTTCCCCCCGGCTCCCCTCCAGGGAAGACGTGTCCCCTACATCGGCATGGGCTGGCGCGGCTGAGGGTGGCACTGATGGGCCGGCTTCCTCTTCCTCCTCCTCGTCTTCCGAAGAGCTGACAGTGGCAGCTTGAGGGCCTGCCTCCTCACCTGGCGATTCACCATCTGAAAGCAGGAAGGCACAAGAGTAGCTTTAGAGTGAGGACAGGGCGGCAGCGAGGGAGGCATGAGTGATGCCATTCACCGCATTGGTCGGACAGTGGCAAAGGATGCTGATCGGATGAGCAAGTGGAACGCGAGAGGTCCAAAAGGTCATGCCCTTACCATTGGTGCCCAGAACAGGGTCGGCATCTCCACTGGCAACGGGGCCAATCAGCCGGCCTACCATAATGCGCTCCACACGCTGGTCGAGGTCGGGGAGCCCTTTGATGTCAGGACGGCCTCCCCCGGTCTCAGTTTGGTTGCGCCGGTTGTGCGCAGCCTTGGCCTGCAAGAGAAAGGATGGCCTCTAAGTACAGTGTGTAGCCCTGATCTTGTCTGCACTGCCTCCCATGGTCGAATAGCTTGTACAGTGTGTAGCCCTGATCTTGTCTGCACTGCCTCCCATGGTCGAATAGCTTGTACAGTGTGTAGCCCTGATCTTGTCTGCACTGCCTCCGATGGTCGAATAGCTTGTACAGTGTGTAGCCCTGATCTTGTCTGCACTGCCTCCCATGGTTGAATAGCGTGTACAGTGTGTAGCCCTGATCTTGTCTGCACTGCCTCCCATGGTCGAATAGCTTGTACAGTGTGTAGCCCTGATCTTGTCTGCACTGCCTCCCATGGTCGAATAGCTTGGACAGTGTGTAGCCCTGATCTTGTCTGCACTGCCTCCCATGGTCGAATAGCTTGTACAGTGTGTAGCCCTGATCTTGTCTGCACTGCCTCCCATGGTCGAATAGCTTGGACAGTGTGTAGCCCTGATCTTGTCTGCAGTGCCTCCCATGGTCGAATAGCTTGGAAAGTGTGTAAAGTGCTGAATGTGCAAGTGATTTTCATGCCAGTCCCATAGCTGCTGGATGAGGGCTGGCCATTAGGGCTTTCAGGTCCCTTTGCCCATAATGTGAGGTGCACATGCAAGGATGAGGAGGACACTGGAAAGGGTACTCACCCTGACAACCCGAGTGAGGTCGTTGAACTTCTTCCGGCATTGCACAGCAGTCCTGGCAACCACGCTGTTGGAAGACACCCTGTTGGACACCTCCCTCCAGGCTTTCCGGTAGGCGCTGGGCAGCGGCCTCTTGCCACCTTCTGGGTACAAAACATGGCGCCTGCGCTCCACTCCGCCAACCAGCACCCTCAGGTCACCGTCGCTGAAGCGCTGCGCTCTCTCCCTGGCCTTCTCCATAGTCCTGGGCATTGTACAGGTGAAGCTGAAGTGGTCAGGCCTAGGTTGAGGGCTGCAGTGTGCAGGGCGTGGCAGGCAAACAAATCGACCCTCCCCCTTTAAGAGCTGACCGGCGCCAGAGTGTCTGCCGTCAATCAAAAACTCGCCGCACCTGCGCTGCGCCCGGCCTCGGTGGTATCGCTCAGCACCGCCGGCTTAGCGCCTAAAGATAGCCGTGCATCGCCTGTTTTAGCGCAGCAGCAACCTCTTGGGGCGTTGCGACTGAATATCGGCGAAGGGGGCGCGACTTTGCGCCGGGCGCAAACTTTAGCGGCCGCCCGACTTTACCGCCCCAAAAGTGGCTATGCTGAATTTCTAGGCCAAAGAGTTTATTCCCTGATTTACGGGATGTGACAAATGATGGTCCCCAGGAATTGGTACTGGAGTCTTAGCTTGTCATCATATATTTTACTGAGTTGAATGAAAAAATAATAGTTGTATATCAAGTTCTCAGATGACAACTGAGTTAGGAGGCACAGTAAGTTGTGTGGATGAGAGCAGGAAGTTACAAAGGGACATAAACAAACTAAATGATTGGGCAAAACTATGGCAAATGGAGTTCAATATGGGAAAGTGTGAGGTCATCCACTTTAGATCCGAGAAAGACAAATCGGATTTTTACACAACAGTGCCGCTTACAGTAACTCATTGGAGCCATTATGGCACTGGAAAGCAATAGTTTAGAATACCTAGTGACAAAATGTATTTGCCAAAGTGCTACATCAAACTGTTGGAAATACATGATGGGTCAGAAATTCGGGTCCTCACGCGTAGGCCCAACGAAAGTGCCGGTTTCGTGCATGCACTGCGCATGCGCGGGAAGCCGGAACTTCCATTCCCTTAAAGGAAGAGGTTCACAGGTCGAACGTGTGCGCCAGAGAGGCAGCGCATAAGCCTGGAACTTCCATATTTTTTTTGCAGCTTTCTCTGGGAGGGTAAGTCTCCAGGAGCTACGCTTGTAAAAAGCAGTCACAAGGCCTGCTTTTAACAAGGTAAGTAGTGAATTAATTAAATTAAAACATTTTTTCCACAGGTTTATTATTTTTAACTACTTTAAAGAAAGGTAAGTTTATTTTTAGCCCTGTTAGAAACTGTAATTAATTTTTTCAAAATTTTGAATTATTGCTGAAAATAATTATTTTATGTAATTTATAGCTATTTTAAAAATGTGATTTAAAAAAAAAATGTATTTGAAGTTTTAGTGATGTTTTGGGGCTGAATTGTATTCATAGATTTGACAGCTCTTCCTGCTACAATTGGCTCTCCATGGCCCACGTGATCCCAGGGGGTGCTTCGAACTAACTGGGATACGCAAGCACTGCGCGCTGGTAATTGGAGGTGGCCCAGGATCAGAATCCCATGCGGGCCCACAGCACAACGGCCAGCACGCTAGGTAAGTTCAGGTCGGAGGCTTGCACCCGCAGGAAGCCTCCAACCTGAATTTCTGGGCCATGAAGTTCTCAAAATCTTCAATTTCTTTGGCGGGGCTGTGGGGATGGACCCAGGCCAATCTAGGAAATAAGCTCTGTTAGAAATATCTACGCATCTAATTAGTTTAACAACTATGTGCTTTTTATTACATTTTTTGTTCTGTTTTATTTTTCTTCTCCTCCCCCAGATTGTGTGGCATATCCCATTTCTGGATCTAGAAGCTACTTCTCAGCCTATGGTGATTTTGAAAATCATCCTAATCATTGAGCTTAATAATAGTAATTTTGGACTGGAGAAATAACTTACTTTTTGATTGTGCTGCAATAGAATCACACACAATTTTTCTATTGATGACCATAATGAACACAAAACAGCATTATACAGTCGGACCCCAAAATTTGGGGTCCTCTCTGCCAGAGTAAATGTAGTAGACCTGAACGCCTATCTGCCCTAGCCCCGAGCAGGAGGCCCCATTGCAAATCCAGGAATGGAGTAATTTGCAAGGTGCATGCAGCAGCAAAGGAGCATTAGAGGCTGCGGCCCTGAACCACTGACTGTAAAATATGAGAGCAACAGAGAGGAGACATGGCAAAAAGCTGAATAAAATCATCCTCTTCGCATCTTCAGCTCCCAAGTGGATCTCATGGGGAAGGAAAAAGTTTGGGGCCTCTTAAGACTCAACTGATGGGAGCTCTGCTGAGGCCCACAGAGGGCTTAAAGGGAAGAATTTCCAGGGTTAACCAGGAACCCCCCCCCCCCAGATGTAACATTTGAAATAACGGCAGACAGAAGGTCTGACTATGCCCCACCCCCTTCAGAATTTAAAAGATTAGTGCAAATGAACCAGCATCCTGGCATAACCAGGTTCTGTCCCAAATTCCTGGCCCTGCCCCTGGATAAAAATCAAATGTTTAAACCTCTGCAGCCCCAGGAATTTTAGGGCCTCGATGTTTTTGGAAGCCAACAGTCAGCACAAATACTTTAAGCACATTAGCATTAGTATGCATAGGTCTAGACTTTGTTTTTTGGTGAATTGTCCTCAAGGGCGTGGATATGAAGACTGGAAAATAGAACAATTTGCCATTTTAGGTGTTCAGTGTCAGCATCAAGCATTCCCAGATCAGATACAGCAGTTAGATTCAAATTAAAACTCAAATTTGTCCACCCTCAGAGTTTGTCCACTATTACACTAATATGACATTTTCTATTTCTCACCTCCGTTATCCTGTGACCTTGCAGTTTGTGGGACCTTTATGTGTGCAAATTAGCTGCCATATTTTCTAACATTACAACAGTGGTTATACTTTAAAATACTTAATTGACTGTGAAACACTTTGGAATGTCCCGAGGTGGTGAAAGGCACCATATAAATATACAAGTTCTTTTTATCTTTCTCTCTCTCTTTGAGTGAAATTAGCAATTAGTGCTATGGCCCTAAGTTCATTGAGAACTTGGCGAGATTGCTCATTTCACCTGAATCGATAGTCAATAGACAGAGAAAACTTTCATTTGAGCCATCTGGACTATAACTGAACCCAGGTCCTGGAGGTAAAAGATCAATGTGGTTACCACTGCACCACCCAATATTCCAGTTCCAGCCTGTTTCTAATAATTTGGAACAGATCAGTTCATAATAAGGGTTGTTGCTTTGGGACCTATTTATAGTGCTCCCTCAGCATTTTTCTCTCTAATGTCATGACACTACGGTTCGATGCTCTCACTTGCTTACACTTAAAATTTACAATCATGCCTCTTTGCCACCATACTGTAAAAGCCAAAAACAAGCTAGCTAGCCATATACTATCAGATTATGTACATTACATCAACTGCTGCAAAATATTTTATCAAAAATAATCAGCAACAATGAATTCTGGCAAGTTCACCATTGCATTGCCTCTCCTGCTGTAACATAGGACACTCGGAAGAGGGAAGTATTTAAAACAAATCTATTGTCAAAGCAAATTGTTGTCAATGAACTGGGTTAATCAAATTAGAGAAAAATATAAACAAGTTCATAAATTGGCAGCATTGTAATACAGCTTTTGAAATGTTACTGTTAAATTATTGTAGTAAAATTATTCTCCATCTAAATATTCCAAAATATCTATATTAAAAATCTTACATCTGTGTGTATTTTCTGTATATAAAATATATTAATCTGGGATGTTATGATTAAGGTTATCCACCAGGTGGTGCTGTAGCCAATTCTGCTGCTAAGGTCAGAGGTTTTCTTCCTGTTAAGGTCAGAGGTTTGCTTCCTGTGAAGGTCAGCAAAGGTGGAATGCCAGGAGGCAGGCATGATGTTTGTTACTCTGTTTGTTTAATAAAATACCCGTACTAGTTCCAAGATATCGCCTCTTCGAGTTCTTGTTCCACTACATGGATTTATCACATTTGGCGATGAGGTAAAAAGGACCCTGGATAAAGAAGAGAAGTCTGCCAGGACTTTTAAACAACAAAATCACGAGCTGAAGTTAGCTATCAGTTGGAAGAGAGCATGGCTGCCACGGTAGGAACAGTTTCCGCTTTTGATAGTCAAGCACAAACCTGGGAGGAATACTGTGAAGTGTTGGGTTATTTTTTCGAAGCAAATGAAATAAATGATGCCGGAAAAAGGAAGGCCATTCTGCTTAGTTCAGTGGGAAGCCAAACCTACAGTTTGATGAAAAATCTGCTCAGTCCTGAAAAGCCTGGAGACAAATCATTTGTTGAATTAGTGGCTTTGCTAAAAGAACATATCAACCCTAAGCCTAGTGAGATTGTACAGCGGTTCAAGTTTAATTCAAGGAACAGGAAAGAGGAAGAGAGCGTAATGGACTATGTAGCGGTATTGCGTAAATTAGCACAAGATTGCAATTATGGGAGCAACCTGAAGGAAATGCTGCGAGATAGGCTAGTTTGCGGAATTATGGACGACCGAATGCAGCGTAGATTATTATCCGAGACTGGGCTTACTTATGAAAAAGCATTGGAACTTGCTCAAGCCATAGAGACAGCGAACCGAGATGTAAAAGAAATACAGGGTTCAGACAGGGCTAATGCTATGCAAGTTGCAGGTCAGGTTGTTGTGCACAAGTTGAACATGCATCAGAAACCACAACGTGAGCATGTGAAGGCATGTTATAGATGCAAGGGCGATCACCTGGCGAGTGAATGCCGGTTTCTGGAGGAAAAGTGCTACAAGTGTGGGAAACAAGGGCACATAAAACGAGCTTGCAAGGTGAAATCACCTGTGGAGGAATCCAAACCAAAAGGGGGTGAACAGCAAAACCAAGGTAGAGAAGTGAAAAAACATGGAGCACACCACATCAGCAGGGAAGCTGAGGAAGAAGAGTACATGTTCATAATGTATAGCATGTTAGAGAATATTCCAAAAGTGGCTCCTATCACATTGCAACTGACAGTAAATGGCTCTAAGGTGAACTTTGAAGTGGATACGGGGTGCGGCGTGACCCTAATGCACAAGGCAGAGTACTCAAAATTGTAGATCCGTGTAAAAGTTCCAGAGTTAAGCCTTGCTCCCTGCATCTTAAAACATATACAGGTGAACGAGTAGCGACATTAGGTACAGCTAATGTAACTGTGCATCACAGGGACACAGTGGAACAGCTACCTGTAGTTATAGCATCGGGTACCGGACCAAACCTGTCAGGTCAGGGCTGGATAAAAGAACTTAAATTAGACTGGGGAGCAGTAAATCAAATAGATGCGGGCAAACAGTTGACTTTGCAAGAAGTGTTGAGTGAACATGAGAATGTGTTCAAGGAGGAACTTGGCACATTTAATGGCCCCCCAGCTAAGATTTATGTAGACAAGGAGGCACCGCCAAGGTTTTTTAAACAACGACCTGTGCCTTATGCCATGAAGCCAAAGGTAGAGGCTGAGCTTGACCGTCTATTGAGAGAGAACATACTGGAGCCAGTGAAATGTTCGGAATGGGCAGCTCCCATAGTACCTGTTTTGAAACCGGATAATTCGGTAAGACTCTGTGGAGATTATAAATTGACAGTCAATCGGGTGTCCAAACTAGAGCAGTATCCAATTCCCCAAACAGAGGATCTCTTTGCAATCCTGGCTGGAGGAAAGAAATTCACAAAGTTGGATATGAGTCATGCCTACTTGCAGATTACACTGGATGACGAATCAAAGAAGTATGTCACCATAAATACACACAAGGCCTTGTTTACATATAACCGCTTACCGTTTGGTGTCTCATCTAGTCCAGCTATCTTCCAGAGGACAATCGAAGGTATACTGCAAGGGATTCCACATGTTTCCATCTATCTGGATGACATTCTGGTGATGGGAAGAACCGACCAGGAGCATCTGAGCACTCTGAGAGAGGTACTACAGAGATTGGAGAGGGCAGGGTTCCAGCTCAAGAGGAGTAAGTGCACTTTCCTGGGGAATGAGGCAGTGTTCCTGGGACACATAGTGGACACCACCGGGCTCCATCCACTCAAGGAGAAGGTACAAGCACTGCAGGACGCCCCTGCTCCTACAAATGTGGCTGAGTTAAAAGCTTACCTGGGACTGCTGAACTATTATAACAGGTTTTTACCAAACTTGTCAACTGTGTTAGCACCTCTTCACAAACTACTGCGCAAGGAGACACAGTGGCAGTGGGGAGAGGAGCAGGGGGTTTCATTTGAACAGTCCAAGAAACTGATGCTATCGTCGGATGTGCTGGTTCACTACAGTGCAGAGAAAGACGTCATTCTCTCTTGTGACGCTTCACCTTACGGGGTGGGGGCAGTTCTTTCACACTGCATGGAAGATGGAACTGAAAGACCAATAGGGTTTATGTCCCGAACTCTAACACCAGCGGAAAAAAACTATTCCCAGTTAGGCAAAGAGGGGTTAGCAGTAATGTTTGGGTTACAGAGGTTCCACAAGTACATATATGGCAGGAAGTTCACCATATGCACCGATCATAAACCTCTTCTCTCTCTTTTCAATGAAATGAAAGCAGTTCCACAGATGGTGTCACCCCGGATCCAGAGGTGGGCAGTGACGTTGAGGGCATATGAGTATGTCATCGTCTACAAGGCGGGCAAGTACCATGGGAACACAGATGCCTTGAGCCATCTTCCACTGCCAGGCACACCTATCCGTGCAGCTCCAGAGGACAGAGTTTTGATGTTGGAGGACACTGACACGGCACTTCTGACTGCAGAGCAAGTAAGAACATGGACAGGTAAAGATCCAGTACTGTCTAGAGTTTGAGAATATGTGGTGAGGGGATGGCCACAGCATCTGGAAGGGGCTGACTTCACACCCTACAGTGTCAGGAAAACAGAGCTGAGTGTGCAGGATGGTTGCGTGTTGTGGGGAGCACGAGTGATTATTCCACAGCCAGTACGACAGTTTATCCTAGCGCAACTACATCAGTGTCATCCTGGGGTCTCGCGTATGAAAGCCTTGGCTAGGAGTTACTTGTGGTGGCCAAAGCTAGATGAGGAGATAGAAAATCTAGTCAAGACATGCAGCACTTGTCAGGAACACTGGGAGGCACCAGCAACGGCTCCTCTCCACCCCTGGGAGTGGCCGGATAAACCATGGAGAAGATTGCACTTAGATTATGCGGGTCCATTCATGGGAAAGGTGTTCCTCATAATCATTGATGTACATTCCAAATGGATGGATGTTTATCCTGTAAATTCTGCTTCCGCCACTACTACTATAGACTGCCTGCATCGGAGCTTCAGTAATCAAGGGCTACCGGAGATCGTGGTGAGTGACAATGCCACTTGTTTTGTGAGTACAGAGACAAAAGTGTTCTTGAGAAAAAATGGCATAGTGCAGGTGACCTCGGCTCCATATCATCTGTCCTCGAATGGACTTGCGGAGAGAGCCGTACAAACATTTAAGGAGATGATGAAAAAAAGTGCAGAAGGGAGTTTAGCAGCCAAAGTGTCACGGGTTCTGTTCAGCTACAGAATAACACCTCAATCCACCACAGGACTCTCTCCTGCTGAGATGTTATTAGGTCGTAGACTACGCTTCACTCTTGAACTTGTCCACCCAGACCTAAAAAGGAAAATGGAAAACAGACAAAACAAACAAAAAGAGAACCATGACAAAAGAACAAAGAGCCGAAGTTTTGGAGAAGGAGATGCGGTCCTTACCAGGAATTTCAGTTATGGACTAAAGTGGATTCCTGGCTTCATAGACTCAATGACAGGTCCAGTATCATACAAGGTCATGTTGGGAGATGGTAGGGTAGTATGCAGACATGTAGGTCAGATACTTCCCAGACAAGGGGAAATTGAAATGAAGGTTCCAGATGCAATGACTGAAGACAGGGTTGCCCCCAGTTATCCAAGTGCATCTGTAGTGCCCCCCCCCCCCCAGGGACAGAGACAATTCCACAGGAACCTATTCGTCAAGAGGAAACCATCGTTGCAGAGTCAGATACTCTGAGCACTGCTCAGGAGCAGCTGGTGGCTTCACCACAAACAAGCAGGGACTTTACTGTTAGACGTTCACAAAGGCATCGCAAGCCACCAGAGAGATTGATACTGAACTGTTAGATTCGGCAAGTATGGAACATGATGAATGGAGACTCCTTATGTGACCCTCAGGAATGGTTGTCTGTTAAGAAATTCATACTGAAATCTTAAGGGGGGAGGGCTATAGTAATCTGGGATGTTAGGATTAAGGTTATCCACCAGGTGGTGCTGTAGCCAATGCTGCTGCTAAGGTCAGAGGTTTGCTTCCTGTTAAGGTCAGAGGTTTGCATCCTGTGAAGGTCAGCAAAAGTGGAATGCCAGGAGGCAGGCATGATGTTTGTTACTCTGTTTGTTTAATAAAATACCCATACTAGTTCCAAGATATCGCCTCTTCGAGTTCTTGTTCCACTACATGGGTTTATCACATAAAACCTTACTTCATGTTGTCACATTTTTATCACGCTTTTGTTTCAACCTTTCCATTAAAAATTCCAACATCCACATTTATAATGGCTACTGCCTCTTGCAATCTTGTCGTGCTGTAATTACATCTTTCCACTCGTAGTGGCATAATAACTCCTCAGTTTTGCATCTCCCAGCTCATCAATCTGTACTGCAGAGAAAATACTTTGCTTCAATCAACTCTACTCTTCTGTTTCCCAAAATGCTGTAACGTTTTGCTATTTAAAATTATATCAAATCAAAGTATTATGTAAGTACAAAGACAGAATGCATGACTTTAAAATGGGTACTGAATTACATCTGTGCTCCCTGATCCAATCATTCCATGCCCTATAAACTTGATTCACCTGAAGGCTACACTTGGTTTTATCTCTGTATGTAATGCCACAGGAGACTGACTAGCAATTGCTGAAAGTTAAGGAATCCAATCGGTTACAAAGTGGTCACTAACGCATTTTCATAGTGGCTGTTTTCAATGTCAAAGCAGCACTGTTTTAATGGAGGTTGTTCCAAACTATCTGGGAATAGCTTGCTATTAGCATCTTCCATGCTGCAAATATGGAGCTTTAAGCTAACTGAAGCACTTTGTTATTGCATTGTGCTTTACTCATTCTCTGTTCCATCTGTATGTGCCAGCACTATATCTATCAAAAGACCTTACCTCAAAATTGAATAATATGGAGAATGCATTTCATCATATAAGTGTGTGAAGTTCTTTCTCCAATTTTAAGTCCCAGTGTCATTTACTTTGTTACTTGTGTCCCTGTATATTTTCTCATAAATACAGGAATGAGTTCATAACAAGAAAAACTATGGAAACAATTAAACTGTCAAGATATTTTGTTTCAAGGTTAAATTACTCTGTAACTTGCTGAATTTCCAAGATTCCCTGTTTCTGCCTCAAACCACCGCATGTCCCTTCTCAGCTGGGACAACATAAGCTATGAACCTTACTATAGCCACTGTCAATGCTACTCTGGAGACTTTCAGCAGCCAACAGCAGACAGATATTTTTGGTCTTTCTCTGCACCTCTCTTTTTCTTTTTTGTTTCTCGCTATTTCTCAGTCTTTTTTTTGCACTCTCTATTTTTTCCTCTCTTCATCTGCTAATCCCTCAATGACTTGGTTTCATTTTGTTTTTCTCTGTTTCTCAATGATGTTTTCCTTTTCATTGTAATTCTGATGTTTTTATTTCTCTCTCCCAATTACTAATTCAAAATAAAAATTCAAAACACACTTTCCTCTCCTACTCTTTGTAAAGCTGGCAGTGGTTGAGTATGCAAAACTAGGCATATTGCACCAACTTAGAAAATTAGCTGAAGTTGGCCAACAGCTTCAAAAATGCTGATACATATTCCAAAAAGCTGACAACTCAAAAACAGCCCTGAATATAAATCTATGATGTGAAAACATTGCAAGTGCAGTGAGACGCAGGCTTGGAGCTTAATATGTAAGTATACCCAAAATTCCTTCAGTCATATCGGAAGAATAAAAACATAATTTCATAAAAGCCTGAAAGGCTAGTCCTCGTTTCTACTCTTTCTCGTCTCCTCTAAAGTGCTAGTCCAGGCTACCACCTCCACCCGACCACCCCCCTCCCCACCCCGTATACAAACACTGCTACCTGCTCCTCCCTCCTCTCCTCTCAAACTGATGCTCCTGGCTTTTTCTCTTTCACATTCCCCCCAAAGCACAGGTCCCACCCCCAGTTTCGCTTTCTCAAAGCATTGCTCTTATTTTCTACTATTTCTCCCTCCTCGCAAAGCACAGATCCTACCTACTCCCCTCTCTTTGCCCCTAAAACCCCTCCGCTCTTTCCTCTCCCTCCAAGTGTTGCTGATAGCTTTTCCCCTCTCTTGCCTTCCTCCTAGCTATGCATCAGGCCCCTTCCTTCCCCAAAGTGCCGTTCCTGGATTCTCCCCTGCCTTCCTTCAAAATGCTGCTCTCCGTCGCATTCTCAGATCACTATTCCCACCTCCTCCCCTCTCTCGCCCCTCCCTTGTGCTGCTTTCAGCTTCTCCCTCCTCTCAGCACTGCTCCCACCTTCTGCCCTCTTTTGCTCTCCTGCAAGATTGCTCGCAAATTCTCTCCCCACTCTCCTCCCCTCCACCACCATTCCCAAGCTCCCACCTCCTGGTGCTCCGGCGGTAAGTGATTGACATTGCTGTAGTGGGAGTTCCTTTCGGATGAGAATTTCTACCCATTGTGGAAAGTGGTGTCAATTCCTTGCAGCAGGAGTGACAGAATGTAAGAACGCAGGAGTGGCAATTTTGGGAGGGGCCTAGACCACATAGATTTTCACCTGAGAACACAGACACATGGACAGTGACCCCAAAACACTGAGGGGGAGAAATTGGGTGGAGCCGCAAACGGGGCGCCAAGCTCGCCTGGGCGCCAGATTTAGTGCAGCGTTTGGAGCAGTAGCGACCGCCGGAAATTTAGCTTGAGCGCCCCAAGAGGGATACGGGGCGAGGCTCGGGGCACGCCGCGTCCTTCTTAGGGCGCTGAAACTGAATATCGCAGCGCAACGTGCCGCGGTACTGCAGGCCTTCCTCCCATTCTTAAGGGGGAGGGGCCTGCACCAGCGCGATCAGAGATCGCGAGTGCCGGCAATAGAGCCCGGCACCGAGGAGAAGTGTCAGGCTCTTGGAAAACAGCCGGCAATGCCGCGGGGGGCGATCAGGAGGCCAGGGACGGAGGTGCTGGCAGACGGCCACCGGAAAAAACGGCCGCCCCACACCTCCATCTTAATTTGCGCCACTGCCGCCACAGGAAGGCCCCGTGAACCAGGCGCCATTTGCGAACGGCGCTACAGAGGCGGTCGCTGCCAAATATCGAGATCGGGGCGGTTACGGGGCACTGTGCACACCGATGACGTCATCGGAGGTGGCGCAGCGCAACAGGTTAACGCCGCCATTAGCGCTCCAGCTAAATATCGCGGGAGGCGCGGCCAGTGGCGCTAAAGCCACTGAATGCCCTCTTTAGGCACTAACTGGTGGCGCAGCCCACCGAATTTCTAGGCCTGATTGTCTACTTCAAATGTAAATGGTTGGGATGCATTTAAAAAGAGAATTGCTGGGTAGCGCTAGCTTCTATATATCTGTTGGATAGAGAATAACCCCATATTATGCAAAGTTGAGAATTTGATGGTAATTTTAGACTTCCAGTTTTAAGAGACCATTTTGAAGGACATTAACCTCATGTAAAGGGCTTGGCAAATCTTTTTCTGTGCTTGGGGAGACAAAGGTGCCAGAACAATTGAGCATCCTTTCTGCTGTGTGGTGTCACATGCATGTGATGCAATGATGAGTTTCAATACCAGCTAAAACATTGGATTTCCTGTTTATAAAGAAGGCAGAAAATAATTTTCATCAAGATGACACCATTTAAAAGTAGACAAGAACATTAGTAACATAAGAGCATGTAGTATACCTTGATGTATACCGTAAGTGTAAAAGTAGTTCAGAATTTTTAAAAAATCCTTCCTTCCAGCTCCAAAATAGACCACTTCAGCTCTTTGGAATACTCCATGTAATGGGCCAGTTAAACTCACCCGACCAACTTCACAGGCAGCTTTGAAACTTGAACTCCCCTTTCTGGTCAGAATAGAAATAACAACAACAACAACTTGTATTTATATAGCGCCTTTAATGTAGTAAAACACCCCAAGGTGCTTCACAGGAGTATTATAATATAAAAAAAATTAACACCAAGCCACATAAGGAGAAATTAGGGCAGGTGACCAAAAGCTTGGTTGAAGAGGTAGGTTTTCAGAAGCGACTTAAAGGAGGAAAGAGAGGTAGAGAGGTGGAGAGGCTTAACTGGGAGCCAAGGTAGGTTAGCGAGCACAGGGGTGAAGGGTGAACGGGACTTGGTGCGAGTTAGGGCACGGGCAGCCGAGTTTAAGATCACCTGAAGATTATGTAGGGTAGAATGTGGGAGGCCAGCCAGGAGTGCGTTGGAATAGTCAAGTCTAGAGTTAACAAAGGCATGGATGAGGGTTTCAGCAGTGGATGAGCTGAGGCAAGGGCCGAGACGGGCAATGTTACAAAGGGGGAAATAGGCGGTCTTAGTTATGCTGCAGATATGTGATCGGAAGCTCATTTTAGGGTCAAATATAGCACCAAGGTTGTGAACGGTGTGGTTATCAGTGGCTAGGGAATGGAGTTTGTGGCAGGGACCGAAAACAATGGCTTCGGTTTTCCCAATATTTAATTGGAGAAAATTTCTGCTCATCTAGAACTGGTTGTCGGACAAGCAGTCTGACAATTTAGAGACGGTGGAGGGGTCGAGAGAAGTGGTAGTGTGGTAGAGCTGGGGGTCGCCAGCGTACATGTGGAAAATGCTTTGTTGCCCTACGAGGCCTGCTGTAATATTTACTTTATTAACAATTAGGGACTTTTCATGTAGCGTGTATATTAATACATAATGATCAGAAAGCTCCCAGATTCTGATTTTTGGTCTATGCTGAGTCAGCTAGAGTGGTGGTATGGGAGTAACAATTGGCCTTGTAGCCTGTTGACTAGGGACAGAAAGAGAAAATCAGTCAGGACCCCAATGTGAACACTGGGTGAGGACAGAATAGGACTCGACTGTAATGTACCCATGATAAAATTGCCTGCCCGTGCTCACAGATGAAGAATGAAGATTGGTGCAAGGTCCTGAAGGGTAGCCAGCACCCATGGAACAGTAACCTGGCAGGAGGCAGCGTCTTCAGGTGAAGGGAGGACAGGAAAAAAAACTTTAGTTAGTATTTCCTTTACCCAAAACAATAAATACATTTCTGTGAACTTTCACCTTAGTCTTGTTCATCTCATAGAATGTCTACTTAAAAGCTGTGAAACCCATATAAGGATTTTAAACAGAAATTTTTTAATGATATTTTGGTCAGAGTTTAGAAGAATAAGGTTTATTCTCAAAATTCCCACTCTTGCAGCTGTCATGTCCCCAGTGATACTGCTTTTATATTCTCTGAAGCAAGCTAAATTTACAACAGAATGCCACAATGCACTTAATGATGCTGCACTAGTGGCATTCTGAACGGCAATTGGTTCTGTGACCTTACTTGGGAAAGGTTAGTTTCAAATGTCACCTCCTGATTGATAGAACTTTTCCACTGTTTCTTCAGGTTGTCCTGAAGTAGTAAGGCTCCTCTGAATATGGTTTTGACAATCAGTTCACAGAATGATTGCTCATTGCAAGAGGCAAGATTATAGAAAAAATGCGAATCAAATATTGTATTTTTTTTCTAGGAAGATATATTGCCCAGTCTTAAGTATTGATTTCAAGGCAGAAACAATATGAAAGCAAAACAAGCAGCACTTTTTCATATTGATTTTTCTTCTATATCATTTTTTGTTCCGAGGCAACACAGACACACTGTAAATGTGGGGAGGGCTGGAAAGTTTTTTTTACAATTTACTCTGAATGGTAGTGATGAATCTTTTACCTTCAAAGTTGAAACAAATCAGTCTAAATGTGAACAGCTATTTGTATTGGCAGCTTTAGGCAACCTAAAGATAAAGCCTTGAAAGCAAATAGATTTTCAGTTGAAATAAAAGATTGTGTCAGTGATAGAAGGCAGGAGAGCTGTTTCTGTGCATGCGCTTTCTCAAAGGACAGCAGGACATTGAGAGATTTATAACAGCACTGGGTGCAATAAGGAGCAGGTGTAAAATGTAATCAATGATGCAGGGAAATGTTAATAGCAAGATTTTCTATCTCAAAGTGCCTTTGTTCATTTACTTTTAATTAATGTGTTTTTTCCCCAAGACAAGAAGAGAGAAAACATGGTGGCCTAGAAATTGGGTATAGCCCGGCTTGAGGCGTTAGAACTGGCGCTGCGCAAAGTTTATAGCCAGACGAAACTTATCGCCGCCTGGCGCGATATTGGGTTGCATCGCCCCTAAAGGTGATTGAGGCGCGAATTCAGGCGTTACACGGGACTCCTAAGGCGCTAAACTTCCGGCGCAACCCAATATCGGAGCGGACGGGCTCAGCGCAGGTGCTCTCAATTACCGATGACCACGAGACTTCCAGGCACCGGCTAGCTCTTAAAGGGGTGGGTCAGTCAGCTTCAGCATCCACACTCTGCGCCTTGCAGGCCTCAGAATCGGCGCAGGCCCTTCTCTGACGATAAAAACTTGGACCAGATAGAGAAGGTGAGACAGAGAGCAGAGCGCTTCATCAATGAGGCTCTGGAGCAATTGGTGGCCGCAGTGGAGCGCCGGCGAGATGTTCTCTACCCAGACAATGGCAGGAAGCCGAATCATAAGGACTACCGACGAGCTTGGAAGGATGTATGCCAGAGGGTCAACTCCAGCAGCATGGTGACCAGGAGCCCTGTCCAATGCAGAAAGAAATTCAACGACCTCACTCGGGTCGTGAGGGTGGGTGTTGTTCCTGCAAACTTCTGCAACCCTTCATTTGCACCTGACTTTATGGCTACAGGGTGGCCTGTGCCCCATTGGCCATCTGCCAGCAAGCACCCATGGCCCTTTCTGGGCACACACATGCACATTTGACTCAGGGCATCATGTAAGGGCTCTTGCACCATGGGGAGCATGAGATGATCACTCAGGGCATCAGGTAACATAACTTCCCCTCCTTTCCCCCGTAGTCCATGCTGGCAAGGATTGGCAAAGACCAGCTTCGCACCGGTGGAGGACCTCCATAAGTGGTCACTCTCACGGATCTCGAGGAGAGAGTCCACCAGATTCTTGGAGGATGTCTGAATGGTCCTGTAACCACTGCAGCTACCGACCCCATTGTCGACAGCGATGGTAAGGTTATCACCTCTTACAACTGTCTCCTTCTACTTGTTCCCCCCGCCAGCATGCTTTCTCACTGTGGACCCATGTCATAGCCTTGCTGCAATCTCGCATCCCTTGCTGCGAACCTGTCCTTTTGCTAAAGCCACTCTTCCACCTCCCTGCTTTCAGATGCTGCATCACCAGCTCGGGAGCCGGGCCCTCAAGCTGCCAGTGCCAGTGCCTCCGAAGGCTCAATGAGAAAATTACTGTCCAACAGAAGGTCAGCAACTCTCTCCAGCAACGATCAGGATGGCCAGCCCAAATGGCTGCAGCTTTTATACTAGTGCTGTCCCCTTTAAATAGCACCCCCCGAGTCCGAGAAGGGCCTGGGAACGCTCCATCCAACTGTCACTAATAGCGGCAGGCGGAAAGGTTGCGGGCGCCACCGAATATCCGGTCCGGGGCGCAAAAATGGCGTTGCATACTGAAATGACGTCATGATCTGCCTGCACCCGCGGGCGCGTGCAAAGAGTTAGCGCCGGCGCTAAAATCATATTCAATATGGGAGGTGGCGCTATATTCACAGCGCCCGCCCGAAAATTGGGTAACGCCCCAATTCTCGGGCTCTTTAGGCGCTAATCGCTGGCGCTACCAACCGAATTTCTAGGCCAGTGAGTTTACCAGTGAATATAACTTACAAGCTAAGTAGGGATCATTCATTAATTTAAAGTTATAGGGCTAGAAATTGACTTTGGGGCGGCCAGCTCGCTTGCGCCCAGAAATTACCACTGCGCGCGGAGCCACTTGCGCCCGCCGGATATTCAGTTTCAGCGCCCCAAGTCGAAGCCGGCCGCAAATCAAGGGTTTCGGCGCCCCCGCTTGGGGCGCTGATACTGAATATCGGCGCGCTAAGTGCCGCAGCACCACCCGCTGCGGAGCGGCAGGCTGCGGTACTGCAGGCCTTCCTCCCTCTCTTAAGGGGGAGGTGCCTGCAACAGCGCGATCGCCGCTTGCTAGTGCCGGCAAATGAGCCCGGCACCACGGAGAAGTGCCGGGCTCCCGGAAAACAGCCGGCAATGCTGCGGGGGGGCGGTGGAGGAGGCCGGGGAAGGAGGTGCGGGCAGGCGGCCACCGAAAAGGCGGCTGGCCGCACATCCGCCTTAACTCGCCCCACTACCGCATCAGGTAGGCCCCGTTTTCTGGCCGCTGTTTGCGGCCGCCGCGGAAGAGGCGGCCGCAACTCAATATGGCGGTCGGGCCGGTAGCGGGGCGGTAGCGGGGCACTGCACACACCGATGACGTCATCGGTGGCGGCGCAGCGCTACTGGCTAACGCCGCCATTACCGCACCGCTGAATATCGGGGGAAGTTTAGCAAGTGGCGCAAAAGCCCTCTTTGGGTGAAAACTGGGCGCAAAGCCAACCGAATTTCTAGGCCATAGTATGTTCCTAATTGAGAAGTAAAGATGTTCATTACAAAAGTACAGCACAGAAACAGGCCATTCGGCCCAACTGGTTCATGTCGGTGTTTATGCTCCACACAAACCTCCTCTCACCCCTCTTCATCTAACCCCATCAGCATAACCTTCTATTCCATTCTCCTTCATGTTAATATCTAGCTTCCCCTTAAATGCATCAATGCTAGTCGCCTCAACTACTCCTTGTGGTAGCGAGTTCCACATTCTAACCACTCTCTGGGTAAAGAAATTTCTCCTGAATTCCCTGTTGGATTTATTAGTGACCATCTTTTATTTATGGCCTCTAGTTTTGGTCGCCCCCACAAGTGGAATATCTTCTCTACGTCTACCCTATCAAACCTTTTCATAATCTTAAAGACCTCTATTAGGTCATCCCTCGGCCTTCTCTATTCTAGAAGAAAGAGCCCCAGCCTGTTCATCCTTTCCTGATAAGTATATCCTCTCCATTCTGGTGTCATGCTTGTAAATGTTTTTTGCACTTTCTCTGTGCCTCTATATCCTTTTTATAATATGGAGACCAGAACTGTGCACAGTACTCCAAGTGTGGTCTAATCAAGGTTCTATACAAGTTTAACATAACTTAACTGCTTTGAATTCTATGGGGGAGAAATTGAGTATAGCCCCGTTTGGGGCACCAGCCTCGCCAGGGCGCTAAAAGTAGCGCCCCGGAAACATTCGCGCCCGCCCACCGGAAATTGAGTAGTTGTGCCCCAAAGGGAAGTGCGGCGCTACTGGAGGCGCCCTGCATCCCTCTTGGGGTGCTGCGAGTGAATATCGTGGTGCAACGTGCCACAGTGCCACACGCTGCGGCACGTCGCGCTGCGGTATTTCAGGCCTTCCTCCCCTTCTTAAAGGGGAGGGGCCTTATGCAGCGTGATCTGGGGCCCAGCTGGGCCCCCGAGGATCAGGAGTGCAGGCAAAAGAGCTCAGCACCGAAGAGAAGTGCTGGGCTCTTAGAACGCAGCTGGCACTCCGCGGGGGGGGGGGGGGCTCAGGAGGCCGGGGACAGGAGCGCAGGCAGGTGCTGGCAGGTGGCCAACAACAAAAATGGCCGCCTCGCACCTCTCCTTTAATTTGCACCTCCCCGGCCGCAGGTAGGCCCCCCTGAACCGGTCGGACATAGCGTCCGGCGGTAATTCAGGGGGTGCTGCTGAATATCGCGGCCGGGGCTTCAGCGGGGCGCTGCGCACACCGATGACATCATCGGCAGCGGCGCAGCGCTAACGGTTAGCGCCACCACTAACATCCCACGGAATTTAGCACGAGGTGTGGGCAGTGCCGCGCCCGGGCGCCAGTTGGCTTGCGACCCACTTAACGCCCTCTTAAGGCGCTAATGGGTGGCGCAACCTACTGAATTTCTCCCCTATCTCTATGGAAATGAACCCCAGTACTTGGTTTGCTTTTTATAAATGGCATGATTAACCTGCATCACTACTTTTATTGATTTATGTATCTGTACCCCTAGATCCCGCTGCTTCATGATGTTGATAGGATAAAGTATTGATAATTAATCAACAAATATTTTTGTTCAAAAGTAAAAGACGTGCACATACCATAGCTCATCAATTTGCCATTACAGTACATATTAAAAAAAAGATAAATACATAGGCAGCCCAGTAGTGCAAACATCAAAGGTAATTAAGTATTAAACAAAATGCTACAAGTTTGAATCTCAGAACTGCTGGTTAGCCACAGAACAATATTCGCAGTTACTAGAAAATGTCATACATAGAAGATAGGAGCAGGAGTAGGCCATTCGGCCCTTCGTGCCTGCTCCGCCATTCGATGAGATCATGGCTGATCCTTTAATTCAGTATCCCGTCCCCGCCTTCTCTCCGTAACCCTTAACCCCTTTTGCCCGTAGAAATATATCTAATTCCCTCTTAAATATATTTAATGAGCTGGCGTACACTGCCCTCTGTGGCAATGAGTTCCACAGGTTCACCACTCTCTGAGTGAAGAAATTCCCCCTCATCTCTGTCCTAAATGGTTTAGCCCTTATCCTTAAATTATGTCCTCTAGTTCTGTTCTCACCCGCCAAGGGAAACATTCCTTCTGCATCCAGTCTGTCTAGACCTGTCAGAATTTTATACACTTCTATGAGGTCCCCTCTCAATCTTCTAAACTCCAGTGTGTACATCCCTAAACTACATAGTCTCTCCTCATAGGTCATTCCCGCCATTCCTGGTATCAGCCTGGTGAATCGCCGCTGCACCCCCTCCATGGCAAGAACATCCTTCCTCAGATGAGGCGACCAAAACTGTACACAGTACTCGAGGTGTGGTCTCACCAGTGCCCTGTACAGCTGCAGCAAGGTATCCCTGTTCCTGTATTCTAACCCTTTTGCTATGAAGGCCAGCATACCGTTTGCCTTCTTGACCGCCTGTTGCACCTGCATGCTCGCCTTCAGTGACTGGTGTACAAGAACACCCAGGTCTCTCTGTACTTCCCCCTCTCCCAATCTATTGCCATTTAAATAATAATTTGCCCTCCCGTTCCTGCACCCAAGGTGGATAACTTCGCACTTGTCCACATTATAGTGCATCTGCCATTTATCCGCCCAATCGCCCAGTCTGTCCAAATCGCTCTGGAGCTTCCTGGTCTCTTCCTCTGAGCCCACCCCCCCTCCTAGTTTAGTGTCGTCTGCAAATTTGGAAATGCTGCATCCGACTCCCTGATCCAGGTCATTAATGTAAATTGTGAACAGCTGGGGGCCCAGGACAGATCCCTGTGGTACCCCACTTGTTACTGCCTGCCATTCAGAAAATGAGCCGTTTATTCCAACTCTCTGTTTTCTATCTGACAGCCAGTTCCCTATCCACGCCAAAACTTTCCCCTTTATCCCATGAGCCTCAATTTTCCATGCTAATCTTTTATGTGGGACCTTATCGAAGGCCTTTTGGAAGTCCAGGTACACCACATCTACTGGCTCTCCCCCATCTATTCTACCAGTTACTCCCTCAAAAAATTCCAATAGATTAGTCAAGCACGATTTACCCTTTGTAAATCCATGTTGACTCTGTCCTATCCTGTCCCCATTTGCTAAGTGCTCCGCTATTTCATCCTTAATGATGGACTCCAGCATTTTGCCCACAACTGATGTAAGGCTTACAGGTCTGTAATTACCTGCTTTTTCCCTACCCCCCTTTTTGAATAGTGGGGTAACGTTAGCTACCCTCCAATCCATCGGCACTGTTCCCGAGTCTAATGAATTCTGAAAAATCATCCTTAGTGCATCCGCTATCTCTAGGGCCACCTCCTTCAGTACCCTAGGATGCATGTTATCAGGCCCTGGGGATTTGTCCACCTTCAATCCCTTTAGCTTCCTTAACACCATATCCTTAGAGATATTGATTTGCGTCAGTTCCTCCTTTGCCAATGTCCCTATTTTTCCCGATATCCCAGGGAGGTTTTTTGTGTCTTCCTTCGTAAAGACTGACCCAAAGTATGCATTTAGTTGATCTGCCATTTCCTTATTTCCCATTATATATTCCCCCGTATCTGACTGCAATGGACCAACTTTGGTTTTCACCAGTCTTTTCCTTTTGATATACTTATAAAAGCTTTTGGAGTTAGTTTTTATATTTTCCGCCGGCTTGTTTTCGTAAGCTATTTTGCCCCTCTTGATTATGCCCTTTGCCCTCCTTTGCTCTATCTTAAACTGTTCCCAATCTTCCGCTCTGGCGCTTTTTTTGGCTATTTTATACGCCCTATCTTTGGATTTTATGCTGTCTCTAATTTCCCCTGTTATCCACGGTTGAGTCACCTTTTTAGATTTCCTTTTATGCCAGATTGGTATAAACAATTTTTGCAATTTTGTCATTCTATCTTTAAATGTTTGCCATTGTTTATCTACCTCCAGTCCTCCCAGGAACGTTGTCCAATCAGACCTACTCAGTTCCCGTCTCATGGCATCATAATTCCCCTTGTTTAAATTCAGGACCTTAGTCTCTGAGTCAATTTCTTCGCTCTCCATTTCGAGTGAGAAATCGATCATGTTATGATCGCTCTGACCCAAGGGTCCCCGTACAACAAGATTACTGATTAGTCCCTTCTCATTGCACAGTACCCAGTCCAATATAGCCTGTTCCCGAGTTGGTTCCTCGACATATTGATCCAGATAACCATCCCTCAAACACTCAAGGAATTCCTCCTCCTCATTATTTTTACTGATTAGGCTAGTCCAATCTATATGTAAGTTAAAGTCACCTATGATGACAGCTGTGCTCTTATTGCACGCTTCTCTAATTTCCCTCGTGATGCCCTCCCTAACCTCTATTTTACTATTTGGAGGCCTATATACCACTCCTATTAATGTTTTTCGCCCCTCGCTATTTCTTAGCTCCACCCATATAGATTCTGTATTAACTGAGTTAATATCCTTCCTTTCAATTGCATTTATCCCCTCTTTTACTAGCAATGCTACCCCTCCTCCCTTTCTTTTTTGTCGATCCTTCCTAAATACTGAATACCCCTGTATGTTAAGCTCCCAGCCCTGCTCACCCTGCAACCATGTTTCCGTAATCCCAATTAGGTCATAATTATTAACCTCTATTTCCACAGCTAATTCATCTACCTTGTTCCTGATGCTTCTCGCATTAAGGTATAAAACCCTCAGGCTTTTTTTATGCTCACATTTTTTATGTCTCAGCCTAGGACTGAGGAAGCACCTGATGGCTCTCAAAGAGAGCGTGAGGTGAGTATTCCACAATGGTTTGTTGTTTTGGATGGAACTCCAGGACTGTAACTGGCTATAGATGGGGTTGTGTCCTGCCAGTGGTAGGACTCAGGTACTGGAATCGATTGTAGTTAGGATTTGGGGGAAGGGGGCAGGGGAGGAATGTCGAATTGGCTGACAGAAGGTTACATAGTCAGAACTGAACCATGGAACATAGGAATCTAAAAACGGGAGAGGCCATTCAGCCCCACGATCCTGTTCCGTCATTCAATTAGATTGTGACCGATCTGTACCTCAACTCCATTTACCCGCTTTTGCTCCATATCCCTTGATAACCTTACCTAACAAAAATCTATCAATCTCAGTCTTGGAAATTTCACAGCAGCCACAGTCTTATGAGGGAAAGAATTTTAGATTGCCACTACCGTGTGTGTGAAACGGTGCTTCCTGATTTCACTCCTAAATGGCCTAGCTTTGATTTTAAGATTATGCCGCCTTGTTCTGGATTCACCCACCAGAAAAAGTAGTTTCTCTATATCTACCCTATCAAGTCCTTTTATCATTTTAAAGACCTCGATGAGATCACCCCTTAACCTTCTAAACCCATGGCAATAAAAAACATGTTCTTGCAAATGTAGTCAAAATAACATGGGTCTTGGCTCCTTAAGAAATGCAGCAAGGATGTTAAATGAGATTAGGGTTTGGGTAGATACCTGATGAATTACGTTAAGGATATCATGGGGAAGTGAGGGCTGTAGGATTTTGTTGTAAAAGTACATCTAAAGCTATAGAATCCGTGGGTTAAATACCATCATTTTTATGACAAGGACGTGGAGAATATTAGGAAAAAAAAGGTTAAACATTTCAAATAAAATCTATCAGTAAATTTAATTCAAAATACTGGAGTGGCCTGTGATGTTACATGCCCAGTGATCTGTGTATTTTAAATTTGTTTTCAGTTTCAGCTGGTGACGGAGCAATCAAGAGGAATTCTTTCTTCTAAGGTGCCCAGCTGGAAAAAGACAGGTTTAGAATGATTCAGTGGCAGGTGGGTGTGGTGAGACAGAAACTGGAAGACATTATTGTGCAAATGAAATTAGTGACATGACAGTACCTATCCATGTGCCTTATCTTAGAACTCATCATAGTTTGAAGACAAGTCAAAGTAATGCCACTATATTTACTTTCATAATGTAATTTTAACTATAGTACAAGTAACAGTGAGGCTGGAGAAAAGCCCTCAGAGTGAAAGGGAAGCTGGAATGGTGCAAACTGACAGAGCGAGTAGGCAGCTGGGTTAGCGATACATCAGTAACATAAGAGAGAAAAACCAGGACAGTGAGACAGAAGCTTGTTTGCATCAAAGTTAGAAGACAAATTGTATGCAACCGTGATTTACATACTTTCATGATGCATTCATACCATTTCTTTTGCATTGTAATCAGGATATGAGAACATCTTTCATACACTCCAGACTTTTATGTATGCATGTTGCTTTCAAGTGGGATTGAATGTAGTTAATATGCAATCTGTCACCCTTCTCTTCTCTGGAGCCACTACTGCATTTGACAGATGGCATTGTGTAGCCATGCATCAATATATGTTGATATGCAGAATGGAAGCTTGCTACCTGTCACAAACAAAGAAACGATTAATGAGAAGTAGCTGTTATGATTATGCTTCATTAATTTCCATAATTTACATGTTTTTATTTTTATGTCCTTTTATTATAATAGTCAGTAAACTATCAAATTATAGTGCGGCTCAAAATAAAACTAGAACAAGTGTATTGCAGAGACAGTTAGCAGTGCCCAGTTTTATTTAAGGGAGAAAAAAAAGTACTAATAAAACTGTGCCTTGATTTTAACGATTAAAATGGAGCTGGGGACTTACCCACTCCTTTCCCACAATCTGACCGACTGCAATTTTAAACTGCAGGCAGCAAGGACACTCGCCCCAAGCCGGTGGGGTCTTCTTCAAATATGCAGGTGAGGCTCCGATGATGTAATTAGGTTGAAATCTCTGATCAGGCCCTGAGGCCTGAATGGGAAAACAGTGACGGCTTCCCGCCAGGCCAAGCCAAGCCTGGATCGAGGGCCCGAAGAGGCCCAGCAAAGTAAGCTTTTTTCTGAAGTTTCCTTGTGGGCCAGGAGGAGCATGAGTGCCCCTCCGGGCCCCAAAAGGAAACTTTGGACCTCTCTTGCCCTGGGTTTCCATTGGCCCCCTCCCCGATCGCATTTCCCCCCTCTGGATTTCCCCCCTCCTAATCACTTATCTGGCTGCCTCCTGCTGCTTGAATTCCCGGTCCTGCCCATCGACCATTTCTGCTGGGTTCGACTGAGAGTCCAAGCCTGAGTATTTAAATGAGGGCAGGGTGTCACAAACTCTTTAGGATCGGCTTGCGAGTTTGTCACTCGCCCAGGTCCCCCGCACGACTCAACTTAAGATCGAGGCCTATATGATGTTGGGAATTCATTATTTGATGCCATAAAAATGCCGACAGACTGGATGTTGCTATATTTATAATCGAATGTTAGCATTGCTAAGCTTCAATTCTCTTCTGGGTCAATATAAAGGCATGTTTGTTTTTCACATCTCTTCAATCCAGCATCTTTGAACCTTGCCCTGTAACAAGCACTCGGGTTATGAATGAATTGGCCACATGTCTCTGACAAAATCTTCTAAGAAAAGCATCCTTTCTGCACTACAGATTAACAGTAGATGTCAAAATCATTCATCACACCAAATTCTACTCTACCTTATTTTCCATAATCTAAAACCAGTTCAGCTTTTGCTTCCCTCAATCTTTTCTTTCTCTTACTAACTGCAGTTTCCTAAAACCCAAGCTTGCTGTCACCTCCTACTGCTTCTTGATTTATCTCATCTTCCATCCTTCTGTTTTCAACCTTGTAGGTGTCCTACATTAAGGGCATCGGCCCTTCAATTAGGCTTCTCAAAAAACCTCTGCTTGGATTTTAAGGAAAGGCTGACTAAAACAAAATCAGAAAAGAATTCCAAAATGCAGGACGTGGAAAGAAAAACAAAGACAAATAAAACATAGGAGCCGGAAAAAGTTAAGATTTAAAAAGAGGAAAAGGCTAAATAGAACAAATCAGTAAAATAAAATGAAACCAGAAATAAAACCAGGTCAACAGAAACAGTAGACCTTGCTCTACACTTTATAAATATATTTCACAGTCATTTTGAGAGTGAAAAATGAGAAATCAGTGTTCAGTCAGGGTAAATTAATTACATTGAATCCTAACAGTTAAGCAATAAAATGAACTGAAGCCGGGGAGGACATTTAAAGGTCTCATTGTCAGGATTTTATAGAAGTATTTAAAATAATCTGCATGACTTTTTTTTATGTAAGATGTCTGCTTGTATCACGCCGATAACAAAATTAACTTAGGAGAGGGCTGTCTCAGGGATTTAAAGCATCTGAGCTCCAATTAGCATCACTGTAGGTGGTAATAATGAAAAGATCATTCGGTACAGTTTTGTAGTGAATGCTGATGTGTGAATTTTGATTTTTTTTTTAATTTAGTGTTTTTCTCATATAACACACATTTCATCCAGAGGCTCGTGGCACTGAAGAGGAAGAGAACCAGGCTCTCACCTGCAGCACCAAAACCTCCACTGCTGCATCACTGAAACTTGGAGCTCCAGCATGAGACTTCTCTCACACCAACAATTTGTACAGAGTTAAAGGACATTTAGGGAGATTCCCGAAAATAAGGTTCTTACCGAAAACCATTTCGCAGATGACATAGAGCAGGTGGTGGGACTTAGTATTACAAATAGATTAACAGTAATGGACGCGTTTTGTATGTTCCCTGTCTCGAGCAGCTTTCTGTAAATAAATAACTTGGCCCAGGAGGTTCCTCAGAGCTGCTGCATTTCCGGTGGCCATAACTTAATCATAAGTGCTCATGTAGGATTTCCACCGCACCACTGACCAAGTTACAGCGGCAGAGCTGAAGCAGATATGGAACATTTCCAGCCTTGGTTATTTTAAATTCTGTCAGCTGATTTTCATGTCATTATTGTCCCATGGACACCTATTAGTATTCAGCACTGCCATAGATAGCTTCCCAGGTTTAATGACGTCAGTTGTTTTTCTAAGTGGACCCCACTTCCCTTGCAATCCAGAGCTGGCTTACAATGGCTAGTATTTACTTATATGATAGTGTAAACTCAGGGAATGCAACAATGTATTCCCTTCTGCCATACAGACTGTATAACATGTCTTTCCCATATCCCCTCACATGTCTGCAGAATGTTTACACTTTAGCAAGACCATGCCAGAAAGAAACTAAGCTGTTTTATTTCTCATGCAGCAAGTGAACATACAGAGCAACATTTATGATCGGTCTCACTCAATTCAATCGGCACAACTTGCCTTTGCATAAAAATACAAAATAATAAAAATGCCACACTTCCCTGCATCAGTGAACCATCTTGCTTCACCTCAAATGACCACTCTCCTGCATTCTAACCTGCCGAGTGCCTGGGACAAGGGACTTCCCAGCACAATGGGTACGAGTTGTTTATCGCTTACTGAGACAGAATAATGAATTGCTTATTGTTTTTAGTCTTTAGGGAAAGAACTTCAATGCCTTGCTCACTAGTATTTTAACAACCTTTCTACTCAATGCTGTTTTTAAAAACACGTATGAATAGACATTGGTTTAAAGACCCAACAATTAAATGTAACTCTTCTCCAAATCCTCTCTGTGGAAAAAAGGTTTTAAAAAATTCAGAAACATGACAGCAGTGTTTGACAGGGCATTAGTGAAATCAAAATCATCTTCTGAAAAAAGGAGCACTCCAGGTCTCCACCCCTTTTGCTCATTATGTACATTTCTAGCAGGCTGGGAATGAGCTCAGGAAGATCCTAACTGAAACAGGTGGAAGTTTCACAATAATATAATGTGAAAGTGACGTGATTACTTCTTCCACTTTATTTCTTGGCCATCACGCTACTGCAAATCCTTCACATTTATAATGAAGCATCCATGGTTGCTCAGCCCCGAGCTGTATAGGTCAATCCGTTTAAAGGGCCTAGCAAGAAGATATATTCCACAGCTTGAAGTCCTGGCAGCAGAAATGCACTGTTTTTCTTCATTTTAGGTTTGTATTTTTGTGCTGCCATTTAGGTTCTCATGGCCCTTTGTGTTAATTGGTGTAATCACACCACCCTCAATCACTGGAACCAGTGGGTTTTTAATGGGAGTCCTCTAATCTGACATACCTGGCTGATGAGGAAGACTGTACAGGAGGGTCTATGTGTCTACCTGCTGAAACCTGCACAAATGTGTCTGCAGGCAGAAGTGTTCAGACCTTACTTTGGCAGGTGATTATTGCATGTGGAGACTCCTCCTCTAAATGGTAGCTGGGATAGAAGACTCAATGGCACCACTGCTGCCTGACTAACCATAATATTGAATGATTATTTAGAAGCACCCCAATCACAGTATGCCATGCTTTCAGTGGTTCTGGATGAAAGAAAACCTACCAATGTAATCAGCTAACTAAGCCTGATTGGCCCACACCCAAGATCCCACCAATCTTATTTGCAGGCATTGTTGCACCTATCTGGCAACAACTATGGGCAATGGTCTTCACAGGATCTGGGCCAGCAGAGAGCCAGATGCTGAGATGTGCCTCTGCCACCAAGACACCTGCAGCACAGGATTGGAGCAGGCCTTGACCATGCTGGTCAAGGCCATGCTTAATCATTCCCTTCCAGGCATACTGCAATGCAGACTTATGGGGATGGTGCTGTGGAGTAGCAGTGGACAACTCTCCTCACAGCCATCTCAGGCAGCACTGTTTCCACTCCAGTGGCCATTAAACAGAGAATAGGGAGCTGGATCCCTCCATTACATACCTGTAGACTCTTGTCTGCACATGGGATTCCCTTTCCTTTCATTTTTGACTTCTTAGCTTTCTCCTGCTTCAGCCATGGCAAAGGCTACCAATCAGTTGCGATCCCTTCTGAGCCTTTCTAAAGGCTGTAAGATGTATGTTCCCCTATTCTGCTACTTTTCTTACATTCTGGTGAGATTTGCACCAGTTATTAACCACTTAAAACAGACTTACATCAGTAGATAAAATTCAGTCTCCATACATTAAGTGAGAAAGCGGGCATTATAGGTTGCTAAGCATTAGTGTGATTGCATTGGCATCTTCATGCTGTCGACCACATATATATGCTTATGTTCTAGCTTTGCATGTGGTATGAAAGGTACCTCAACACTGCGAAGAGCCTGGGTTACTCTAGGTTGTTTCAATAGCATCATCAATGTGCTAGACAGCCTGAATGGTGACAAATGGCCTTTAATCTGAATAAAATATTTGCAATGTAGCTTAGTGCTATATTGCTTCCAGCTACATAAGATCTTATAATATAAAAATGTCTGGTCTTAAATCACACCAGGCAACCTATTTAAACCACATTTGTCTAGATGGAAGCCATAAAACAGAACCAAGACCACAGAACAAAAATGCTCAGCATTATAAAGTCTGCCCTTAGGTCTCCTCTACACATCATTACTATGCATCGACCACTCCTAATTAACCTTACAGAAACACTTGGCAGTGCCATCCCTACAGGGATAGCACCTTATCTTTTTTGGTTGCTCCCTCTTTCAGTCATTGCTTCACTTCCTGTCAGAAGCACTAATTTAATGAAAGTAGAGTATTTGCATTCCTGTCCAATAATGTGACATTCAACTAGAACAACTTCTGACTCACTTGTACCAATATTATTAACAAGGGAAATAAATTAAACTAAAACAGTTGGTTTAAAATAATTCTTATGAAGTCTTTCAGGGAAAGCTTTATTGTCACAATTCTAAGCTAATTCATATTACATGTCAGACAAGATTTAGCAAGAATAAAAAGTTAATTAAATCAGTTGTGTTGTATTAATTATTATAGCATGTTTATGTTAATATAATTAAATATGTAGTGCAGATTTAGATTACTCTGGAAAGCTAATTTTAATTAAGTCTACAAAAGTTCAACATTACTGTCCTAGAAATTTACTTTCCTTATATTGCAAATTATATTATCTTTATATAAATGATCTGTACAGCGTGATATTTCAATAGCAATCGTTCTAAAATTGCATATTAAAGTACCTGACCACGAGGAGTAAATGCACAAAATATATTTCTATTTGTTACTATTCAAGATATATTCCATGGACTGTTAGAACTTAATGTTACTGCAACATCAAACGCATAAAATAACACTTTTTCTTTTAATTTGAGACTTCTGCCGCAAAGAAACATCTCAAATTGGTATAGGTTTGCAAAACAAAATTGATAGGATCAAATGTGATTTATTTCTGTAAATATTCTTAGCCTGTATAGGACATAGGAGCAAGGCAGATGGTGATTTTGTTATCGAGGACTGGAGATTCTAAAGCAGATAATTAACTTCAGGTAGTATCTAATTATCGGAAACCAATAACCATGGTCATAACAAAGGACACAAATAAATTCTTTACTGGAAAAAAACCACAACAGATAATTAATAAAAGTTTAAGGGTACATTAAAATGTAAAGTAATAAACTACAGCTAATCCCATATTCTGCCTGTAGCAGCAAATTCAGGAACAAAGAGAAAATGAAAAAGGAAATGCTGAAGATTAGCACACAGTAGTAATATTTTTAAGAAACAGTGAGGAAAAAGAATAGCTTCTAATAAAAGAGTGAGGGATAAATAATATCCATCACCATAGAAACATGCCACCGACCTCCTCCACATTTGACAAGTGAGCAAATCTGGTGAGAAACATGGGAATTTAAGATGTTGTTGTATCTTCATACTCTCCCCTTGGAGAATATTGTTAAGTTTCCAGATCAGGCTTTCCTGATCTGGAAACAGCAACAGAACTTGAGAGCAAGAAAGCAGCTCTACAGACATCTGAAGGCCGAGGTCCAACAAAAAACTCGCAACCTAAAGAACAGATGGTGGGTGGAGAAAGCGCAGGAGATCCAGCAGCTAGCCGACAACCACGACGTGTGTGGATTCTTTAGCGCAGTCAAGACCATCTATGGTCCAAGCACCCAAGGCCCTACCCCTCTGTGGGCCAAGAACGGAGAGGTACTCATCAAGGACAGAGAGGCAGTCAGTGCCCGCTGGAAGGAGCACTTCGAAGATCTCCTTAACCGTGACTTTGTCTTCGACACGAGTGTCCTCAACTCCATCCCGCAGCATGCTACCCGCCACCATCTCAGCACAACCCCAGCCCGGCATGAGGTTGAAAAGGCCATCCGACAACTGAAGAACAACAAGGCCTCAGGAGCAGATGGAATCCCCGCCGAGGCACTAAAGCATGGCGGAGAAGCACTACTGGTGTGAATTCATGAACTCATCTCTCTTATCTTGAAGGAGGGGAGCATGCCAGGGGATCTCTTGGATGCCGTAATTGTGACCATCTTCAAGAAAGGTGACAAGTCCGATTGCGGTAATTACAGAGGAGTTTCCCTGCTGTCTGCCACAGGGAAAGTCATCGCAAGAATCCTCCTCAATTCCCTTCTCCCAGTGGCCGAATAGTTCCTCCCAGAGTCGCAATGCGGATTCCGCCCAGTAAGGGGCACAATGGACATGATCTTCACCGCAAGTCAATTACAAGAGAAATGCAGGGAACAGCACAAACTGCTGTACATGGCCTTCTTTGATCTCACAAAGGCCTTCGACACTGTCAACCGTGAGGGATTATGGAGTGTCCTCCTCAAATTCGGCTGCCCTCAAAAGTTTGTCACCATCCTCCGCCTGCTTCACGACGACATAGAAACATAGAAGATAGGAGCAGGAATAGGACATTCGGCCCCCCGAGCCTGCTCCGCCATTCAATGAGATCATGGCTGATCATCCAAACTCAGTACCCTGTCCCTGCCTTCTCCCTAAATCCCTTGATCCCTTTAGCCTTAAGAAATATATCTAACTACTTCTTAAATATATTTAATGAATTGGCCTCAATTGCCTTCTGTGGTAGAGAATTCCACAGGTTCACCACTCTCTTGGTGAAGAAATTCCTCCTCATCTCTGTCCTAAATGGCTTACCCCTTATCCTTAGACTGTGACCCTTGGTTCTGGACTCCCCTGCCATCGGGAACATCCTTCCTGCATCCAGTCTGTCTAGTCCTGTTAGAATTTTATAAGTTTCAATGAGATCCCCTCTCATTCTTCTGAAGTCCAGCGAGTATAAACCCAATCGACACAATCTCTCCTCATACGTCATTCCTGCCATCCCAGGTATCAGTCTGGTGAATCTTCGCTGCACTCCCTCCATGGCAAAAACATCCTTCCTCAGATAAGGTGACCAAAACTGCACACAATACTCAAGGTGTGGTCTCACCAAGGCCCTGTACAACTGCAGCAAGACACCCTTGTTCCTGTACTCGAACCCTCTCGCTACGAAGGCCAGCATACCATTTGCCTTCTTAACCGCCTGCTGCACCTGCATGCTTACCTTCAGCGACTGGTGCACAAGGACACCAAGGTCTCGTTGCACTTCCCCTTCTCCCAATCTATTGCCGTTCAGATAATAATCTGCCTTCCTGTTTTTGCCACCAAAGTTGATAACCTTGCATTTATCCACATTATACTGCATCTGCCATGCATCTGCCCAATCACCCAACTTGTCCAAATCATGCTGGAGTTTCTCAGCATCCTCCTCACAGCACACATGCCCACCCAGCTTTGTGTCATCCAGACATGCAAGCCGTGATCCTGACCAACAGTTCCACCATAGATCCAATTCACGTACGAACCGGGGTCAAGCAAGGCTATGTCATCGCACCATCGCCCTTCTCGATCTTCCTTGCTGCAATGCTCCATCTCACCCTGAGTAAGCTCTCCACTGGAGTGGAGCTAATTTACAGAACAAATGGGAAACTGTTCAACCTCCGTCACCTCCAGTTCAGATCCAAGGTCGTCCCATCCTCTGTCATCGAATTACAGTATGCAGAGGATGCTTGCCTCTGCACTCACTCGGAGGTCGAGCTCCAAGTCAGCGTCAACATCTTCACCGAAGCATATAAGAGCATGGGCCTTACACTAAACATCTGTGAGACAAAGGTCCTCTACCAACCTGCCCCCGTCACACAGTACTGCCCCCGATTATCAACATCCACAAGAAGACCTTGGACAACGTGAACCTGTAGGGGGGTGGCGTGCACCCAGTCAGCTTCACCTCTGACTGTCTCTGAGTGGTTTGAATTGCTCCCACACCCCTGGGTTCTAGACAACAGACTTAGGTACAGGCGGCGATACAGAAAATCGAGTAGACAAGTGGTTTGGTGCAAGAAAAACCAAAATTTTATTAAAGGCAGAATCAAACACAATCTTACTGAGAATTCACTGATATAGTTACAGGCATAAACAATTACACTTATATGTTAATGGGGAACACACGGCACATTGAGGGAAACAACTACATTAAAAATTCCCCTATCCTTATCCCACCCCCTAATACCTAACTAGATTAAGCTATGAGGGGCCAGGGATTTATGCTCACTAATTCAAAACCTGTTGATTTTTAATGGTTGTGAGCTTTGGGATCCGTTCTTGCTGTCCTTTGGGGTACTTCAGCGCCACGTGGTCACAGGGCGCAGCGATGGAGTTGTTTATGCGAATCACCCTCCTTTTCCTCAGCTAACGTTGTCGTTGAGTCACGATGGGTCTTCTTCTTCTTCCTCGGGCGGTTTGGTCGCTGACGGGTTTTTATAACGGTTGGGGCGCGATTGGCGGTTTATACTGTCAAACTGATTTTACTACCCATGCTTCGAACGCCAGTTTATTCGTCATGGACATGGCTATCCATTTCTTCGAACACCAACTTATTCTTAAATTGGGGTTTTACTGTCCATGCATGCAACGCCAACTTATTCGTCAAACGGCAGCTTATAACTAGGTGTTCGGTCCCCAACGCGTCTTTCCGCTGCCCTTCTCTGCCCTTATCGGTTTACCGTATTCATCGTCTCGTCTGCCCATTTGTGGCCTGTGTGTCCTGTGTATTTTCGAATTCGGGTCTCGTTCTCCTCCCGCGTTTGGCCCTCGGTGTAGTAATGGGAGTCCTTGGTGTTGAGCGGCGCGGGGAGCGAGAAGAGAGCCCGCCATTAGGCCAGGGCACGAGAACGAGAGGCAGGAGGCCAAGGCCAGAAGATGAGGGCAAGAGCAAGAGACCGATCACCACTGATGGGCCTACAATTATACCCGTTCTTCACCCCCTTATCTGCGCGCCAAATCAGGTCAGTCCATTGTCTAACTTTTGGCGGGCTCGTTTAAAATGATTACAGCCATTTACTTTAACGACTTCTGGGGCGGTTGTCTCCTGGTATAATAGCTTCGATATCCTGGTTGTTTGTCATTTATGAAACTTAATCGGGTTTCCTGACTTGGCAGCTACCTATGAGCTGTTACCGATTATTTATGCGAAGAGTAGATGGCTTTCAGATTAGGGCCATCCTGGCTTGATCTGTTCCAAGGTGAAGAATGCATATTCTGTATTTACTTATCTCTCTGGTTTTACAAAGTATTTTCATAGATTCCTGCATGTTAGGTTTCGTTTCAGGGCCTGCCTTTTTGCAGGGCCTTGATTTTAAAATCCTGTCAGTTTTGGTCACGAGGTTACAGAAGCCATTTTGGGTACCCTATTTAATAACTTGTCCATACAGGGTCCCTTTATCCATAGCCTTTGGGGAATGTGGGAATTTTGAGAACCCTACACTCCCGCCTGTTGATGCTAAACTTGCTTTAAGTATCATCCTGATAAGGTGAGCAAAATTTCCGACCCTCCATAGTCAATCATCCCCTGTAATCACCTATCTAAGATAACCACGACACATGCATTTCCCATTCTGTAAAATGTAGTGTACATAAGCATACATAGAATAATTACAGTTGTTTACACACACATCCAAGCATGGAGGGGTCCAACACCCCTGCACCACTTGGTACACATACATCTTTATTAAAACAACACATTGAAAATCTTTATTAAAAACAACAAAACACAAAAAAACAACAATCTTTAATCAGAAGTACAAACAAAAAATTCAAACAGGTGTATCTCCCTCCACCTTAAAATAATGTTCCGTCCAGGTCCTCTGGTTTCGGAATTCTAGTATTTGACCTTTTCCCTTGCACTGAGTGCACACTAGGTACAACACTATCCCCAGCTGTCAAGCCACAAGGATGTGGGAAGCCAGTCTAATCCATGAAGGGACCTCTATATTGTTGAAAATGTCCTACCAAGGTGGAATCACAACGTCCAATATCTTAGCCCCTATCTCTACCGTCTTCTGCTCTAACATGTAGAAATGTTTCTGCGAGACTATAACTGCTTTGAGTATCTTGGTAAGGTGTTCTGGGAGAGGGGGAATTTCATTGCCGAAATGCGCTACATACTTTTGCAGGTTGGTAAAATTCTCCTTTACAGTGAGGTGAACATTGGAGGGTTCAGGAATGGGGACAATTCGTTCCTGGGCCACTTGAACTTCTGCCTCGGGTTTAAAGCAGAAACTGCTGTCACTAACCGGACACCAGCTATGCTGTCCATGCTGGTAGTGGGGCGCACCTTTTGTGACACCATGGCCCAGAAATTCAGGTCCCAACGCGTGAGTACGCACGGGGTACACACGCGTGGACCCAATGGAAGTGCCGGTCTCTTGCATGCACTGTGCATGCGTGGGAAACCGGCACTTCCGTTCCTCTGAACGAAAGGGTTCAGAGGTCGAACGCGTGCGCGCGGGAGTCTGCGCGTGCGCTTTGAACTTACGTTATTTTTACAGGTTTTTCCGTGAGGGTTAGTCTTTAGATTTTAGAAATGTAAAAACCAGGCGTAAGGCCTGCATTTCAAAAGGTAAGTGGTCAATTAATTAAAATTAAAACATTTTTTCCACAGGTTTATTATTTTTAAATACTTTAAAGCAAGGTAAGTTTATTTTTAGCCCCGTTTTTTCATAAAATTATTTTTTTCAAAAATTTAAATTATTGTTTAAAATAGTTATTCAATGTAATTTATAGTTTATTTAAAAGTGTGATTATTCAAAAAATTTATTTCGAAGTTTACTGTTATTTTGGGGCCCGTATATTCATAAGTTTAGACAGGTCTTCCTGTCAATCTTATGAATGGGCTTTTCCATCCTCTGATTGGCTGCCCATGGCTCACGTGATCCCAGGGGACGCATCGCACTAACTACACCCCTGGGACACGCAAGCACAGCGCGCCGGGATTCGGAGCATGCCCCGGAGCGGAATTCCACAGGAGCCCAGAGCTCAACTGCCGGCGTGCAAGGTAAGTGCAGGTCGGGGGCTTGCACCCGTGGGAAGCCCCCGACCCAAATTTCTGGGCCAATATGTCCCACCTCCTATATATGCTACCTGTGGGGGAACATGGCCTTGTGCCATTGCCTCCATGGTACAATTTATAAGTTTTGCGCCAACAGCTTTAAACCCGCACTGTGGTTTTGAATAGGCATTCAAGTGCTGGGGACACAGTATTATGTGTGCTCCCCGGCTCCGGCACCCCGAGAGGTCAGTACCTGTCATAGCGTGCTCCCACTTTATGACGTAAGGTGGGACCGCTGTGAAACGAATGTGTGCACCCCCTTGAATGACTCCAATGTTCTCTACCCTGTATACCGGCGCAGGTCGGGCTGTCCTACCCATGACCGGCATTCTCACTACTATACCCATGATGGTGTGGTTAGACCGTCGACAATCCACTGGGACTGGGTAGGCCTCCGAAGCTAGCCAGAGTTGACACGGGCTTAATGCATTCTCAAACGGGTGGAGGGCTGCGAGTTGTTTGTTGCTGATCCAGGAGGGGACTAAACCCTGTTTTAAATCCTCCAGATTACTGCGGCCCTCACCCAGCAACCATGCCCTGTTCAGCACGCACACCTCGTTCTGTGCAGCCTGGTCAGAAGCATTTCTGTCCTCTCTTATGAGGGCATTTACAGTCTTTGCATGCTTCTCCAGCTCGGCTATAATTTATTTTAAATGGACCATCATGGCCTGGTCCTCATGTAACTCCGAGCCTACTACCTTGTGCTCATCCATCAATATCTTCCTTAACTGTGTTTTTAAACTGTTTACCTGGGTCTGCAACTATATGTCATCCAGACTGTTGATGACAGAGGACCCTGTGTTAAACGCTGTAAAAATATAATTCCATACTCCCCTTCTTTGTTTCCCCGTATTACCAAAGCACTCGCGGTGTGTGGTGTACACTTCAGTTTTGTCTACATTAGCAAAATCGAACTCGTAAAACTTCCTAAACATGTCCTTTAACAGGGCCTGGTATAGCTGTTCTGTATGTTTGGGGCACCACTCCGGTAAGTGTACATCGGTGAGGTTTAAAATCACGGAGGCGACTGCGTAGTGTACCCCCTGGTATAGCACCTGATCCATAGGCACTAGTACCAGCCCATTCCCTGGTCCCTTGGTGGTGGTAGGGCACCCCTCTCTGTGTGTCCTTTCTGCCTGAGTCATGGGCAGGGGCTTCCGGGCGCGTGCCACTAGCTCAGTGGCTTTGACTGGGACTGGGTAACGTGGGACTATGCAGGTGTGTAAGTGGGAATCCCATTCCACCCCCTTCCCCTTATCCTGCAATGATGCGGAGAAGATGATAGATATGCCCATGGGGCAGGCCTTTTGTGACACCCACATACAGACATAGATTCCCTGTTCCGACTCCCACCACTTATCCCAACATACGCTAGTCCCTTCTTGGGTCCCAGTGACCGTTCGGTGGGTGTCATTCCCCATTCGTTCCCAGTCAGCTGTACGGTCCCCCATGTCTGTGCTTAGCTTCCTGAGCCACCACCACCTTCCCAGGGGTATCTGCCCTTTGCAAGTCAGGCACACGCGTTTCCCCTCAGTGACCCCGACCCGTGAGGCCACAACCTGTACGCTGGGGCTTGGGAGGGAGGCCTCCCCGTAGGTGAACCCGGTCTGGCTGGAGTACCGGGTGGAGTTGAATCCCAACCACCTGGGCCATCTTCCCTCATGGGCGTAGATGGCGCGCTCCTCCATGCCTTGTTTGCTGCTCCCAGCAGTCACCACTGGAGCCTTTTCTCCCGAGCACCCGTAGATGTGGGAATCCTCCACGTCATCTCGCTTTCCAACGCTCATCCCTATCAGGGCGAGTAGGAGTACGCCCCCATTCATCCTCAAATCCTTTCCTGCAAAGAGACACAAGAGCTTACAGCCAGGTCCCGAGGAGATTCTCTGGCTTGGGTGAAGCATAGTCGAGTCTCGCGACCTCGACTCAAATACAAACATCCTTAAAATACGACTACTGTATTAAAACTACCCATCACCTTATTTAAACTTAAACTAAACACCCAAACTTAACAATATAACTTAAATTACCTAACTATGTACAACTGCCGCCCGTCTCCGGGCGGCCAGGCTAATCTCTGTTCGGGCTGTGGCACACCGCTCCCTTTGGTGTGGCCGCACTGTCCTGTACTTTTGGTCCCTCGCAGCCTGTGGCTGCCGGCTGGGGACCTCTGTCCTTGGACTTCCCCCTAACTCGGGAGGCTGTCCCTTTAAAATGGGGAGCTGGTGACCATGGTTTCCTTGGCTGGGGCGTCTGTGGCGACCTTCTGAGGACTTTGGCGGGTGGGGTTTTCTTGGCCGGTGGGCCTTTGACCCAAACTGCTGCCCCCTCCGGTGTGGTCTGTGGGCTTACCACTGCCTCTGGCTGGGGTTCCTCGCCCTCAGGCCCCAAATCTGGGTCCGCGGCGGGGTCTTCGACCTCAGGTCCCTCCTCTTCTAAACCTGGGTTGGGGCGGGGTCTTTGCCCTCGGGACCCTCCTCATCTGGAGCCCAGAAGAGTGGGGGAGTGTCCCGATCGGTGGCCGGGATGGCCCCTCCCCTTAAGCAAGCCACAGCGCCTGCCTTTGCAGTCTGTGAACTCGCTCCCGCTGCAGGCTGAGGATTTCTATCCTCAGACCCTACCCCAACTGGCTGTTTTCTCTTTTCGGGTTTAAACAGTTGACACTGATTAATATGGAACCATTTGGTGCGCCGAGGCATCTTAAAGGCGTATACCATGGGGCTTGCCTTGGCTACAATGCTGTAGGGCCCCATGTATAATGGTTCCAGATTCCCTATCCGAGCAAAATTCCTAACCATGACCTGATCCTCTACCTCCCCCTCGTGGTGTTTTTGGGGCTCTAACAGCAATTGGTTACTCCGATGTTGCTTTCCCATGTTCCCAGCCGCCTGCTCGTGGACCTGTTTAAGGTGTTCGAAGAGGTTTCGGGTGAACCTGTCCCGGTTTACCTCTCTGAGCTGACCTACCATGAGCACCAGGGCTAGTACATGGGTGGGGGTCCGCATAACCCTACCAGTCATCAGCTCGTATTGGGAGTACCCCGTGCTTTTTGACTTGCTGGCCCGGATCCCCATCAGAACCAGCAGTAGGACCTCGGCCCATTTTCGAGGCGAGTCCACCGTCTCCTTCCTCAACTTTTCTTTTAGGGTTCTATTCATCCTCTCCACAATCCCTGATGACTGTGGGTTGTGGGCCATGTGCCACTTCCCCTCGATGCATAGCAGCATAAGGGTATTCTGCATTACCTGCCCGGTAAAATGACTCCCTTGGTCGGACTCCACATACTGTGGTAGCCTCCACCGCGAGAACACTTCCTGGACCAGGATCCTGGCAGTACCCAGAGCTGTGGCTGTTCTGCAGGGGAAGGCCTCTACCCATTTCGTGAACACATCTACCAGGACCAGGCAGTACTTATAGCCTCCCTGGCCGGTGGGCAGGGGCCCGATGTAGTCGACCTGTATCGACTGCCATGGTCCCTCTACCCTCCTGATGTGTCCCACAGGTACCTTCCTTTTGTGGGGGTCAGGGTTATTAGCAGCACACACAAGACAGCCGGCGCAGAACTCGCGGACATCTTCCCTGAGTCCTGGCCACCATCCCGCCTGTTCCACCCACTGCCAGGAGGTCTCAGGTCCGGGATGCCCCGCTCCTGAAGGAATTCCCTCCGCTGTTGCTGTGGCACAACCCACTGTTCCCCCCCGGAACAGCATGACCTCTTTCACAGAGAGTGTTGCTATGTCATAAGGACTCTTTACCATTTTTCCCTCAGTCACTGCACTGAGGACTGCCTTGAGGACGGGCTCTTGGGCTTGGACCGTCTTAAGGTCCGGGGCTAAAGCGACCCCTGCACTCCCCCTTGTGTCCCGTCCCCACCCCTGACTGCTGCCATGGGTCTGGACCCACATGGGTCCCAGAAAGTGCCTGTGCGGGCACCCTACTTTGCGAGCATGACAGCCTGCTGGTTGCCTTTACTACGGGGTTCTGTGGAGGAATGGGCTTTCACCTTATGGATGAAAACCTCCCCTTCCTCCCCCACTGCTGCTAGGATCTTTTCCAGCAGAGGTTTCTGTAATGTACGTAATGTATATATACCTTAAGGGAGAGAACTACTTTTTACAGCTCCTGTATACTGTAGTACCGGCAGTGACCACACCTGTATATAAACCCTGAGTAGTGAGCTGTACAGTTAGTTCCACAGTAACCCTCATTCAGTAAACACCTGTTGAATCGTTCCCTGCAGTCTGTTGTCTGATTATTGAAGGACACAACATTAAGATACACGGACATAACATTGGCGGCGAGGTAGATTCGAACCTACCTGCAACTCTGCATCACCTCCCAGGGATTCGCTCCTGGAGAACAGTGGAAGAAGGTCGAGTCCAGAAGCATGGGCGTCGACTGCGGGCAACCGCCCAGTCATCCAGCAGAGATTTGAGCATCGCAGGGGAGGCTGTCGAGAGCCAGGCTTGGCTTTCCAGTCATGGTGGTCCAGCGAAATGGGCTGGCAACAGGTACTGTGCAGACTCTTCCCGGACAGCGGCGGGCTAGAACCCGACCGAGCGGCACAGAAAAAGGCTGAGCAGCGTCGATGGGGGAGAGAGAGAGGGCAGAGTGCACAGGGCGCAGCCGGTGTTCAGGACCGAGTGGCGTCAATGGGGGAGGGAGATGAGAGAGAGCAGAGCGCAGCCGGTGTTCAAGGGCTGAGCAGCGTCAACGGGGGAGAGAGGCGCACAGGAAAATACGAGGTGCTGCCATTGCCACGAGGACTGCAGAGAGCGGCGTTGGCAGCAGCGCAGGAGCAGCACGCGAAACCCACAGGGCATTGCCATTTGCCACGAGGACCGCCGAGAGCGGCGTTGGCAGCAGCGCGGGAGACGCCATTTTAAGCCGCAGCGGGGAAGAAAGGAAAGCGTGGGAGACACCATTTTAAGCCAGTCTAACCACACCCAAAAATGCCGAAGAGTGGCAGTATCACAGCGTTCGACAATGAAGTCGAAGATTAGACGACATATGTTGAATGCATAGAAGTATACTGCAAGGCAAATGAAGTGCCAGATGACAAGAAAGCGCTGGTATTGTTGAATTCAATGGGTGCAAAAACGTATGGCTTACTACAAAACCTAGTAACCGCAGAGAAGCCAGTAGAAAAGGATTTTGAAAACATAGTGTCAATCCTACAGGACCACATAAACCCCACACCACTGCTGATAGCAGAAAGATTTAAGTTTCACAAAAGGAACCAGCATAAAGATGAAAGTAATGCTGAGTATTTAACGGAACTGCGCAAGCTATCGAAACACTGCCAGTTTGGAATGGGACTAGCAGATACTTTAAGGGAAAAGTTTGTGTGTGGGCTTCAAAGTGAAGGAACCCAGAAACGGCTTCTATCAGAAAAGGTTCTTACGCTGGACAAGGCTTTCAGCATTGCAGTATCACATGAAGCAGCAGCATGGGGCGCTGCAGAGATACAATGGAGACCGCAAGAATATGGCACAAATGAAATGTCATACGGAACAGTGAAGTGCTATCGCTGCGGCAGAACATCACACGACCATAATGATTGCTGGTTCAAGGACAAAGTGTGCAGACAGTGTGGAAAAGTAGGACACATAGCACGAGTCTGCAGGTCAGGAAAGAAAACCAGCAGCAAGAAATCTCCACAGGAGAAGTACAAGAAGGTACATAAGGTGACGACAGTAGTTCAGATGAACAGAAGAGTGATACAGACTACGGAAGCAAGGAGCTAGGTTGTCTGAAACTACATAATGTGATCAAAACGGAGGATCACCAAAATATCTGGGTCACGCTCAAGATAGCAGGAGTCCAAGTGAAAATGGAATTGGACACAGGATCAGCCCTAACAGTCATAAACCGAAGGGACTACAAGTGGCTATTCTCACATATACCCTTGAGAGATACAAAGATTGTCTTGAAGACATACACGGGGCAAAAAGTCTACCCCAATGGAAAAATAAGGGTGAACGTTATATATAGCGGCAAGGAAACACCAAAAATGGACCTATATGTATTGCCAGATGGAGGACCACCACTACTAGGACGTGAATGGATCCGGAAGATACAGCTGGATTGGCATTCCATACAAGCACTGACTGTAGATGCCAAAAGGATGACGACGTCACACCTGGCCGACTGTCAAAAATGCAAACTGACGCACAAGAAGTGTTCCAGGAGGGACTCGGAACACTAAAAGGCATAACAGCGACGATCAAAATAGAGGAAAATGCAAGCCCAAAGTTTTTAAGGCCAGACCGGTACCTTATGCGATCCGCCCAGCCGTCGAAGCAGAGCTGGAAGGTTTGGAACGTTCAGGAGTACTGTCCAAAGTGGACTGGAGCGAGTGGGCTACACCCATCGTTCCTGTAATGAAGAGGTCGTTGAGTAATATGCCTGGGGAACCAAAGAAGGTTCGCATCTGTGGGGACTTTAAGGTGACAGTGAACCCAGTCATTCACACTGTACAATATCCGCTTCCGCGGATTGAAGATATTTTCGCCTTGCTATCGGGAGGGAAACGCTTCACTAAGATTGATCTGGCCCAGGCGTACCTGCAAATGGAGGTAGAAGAAGCCTCGAAACAATACCTCACGATCAACACTCATAAAGGTCTCTACCAATACAACCGGCTGGTGTTCGGGGTAGCATCAGCTCCGGCTATTTGGCAAAGGGCAATGGAACAAGTCCTGCAAGGGATTCCAGGGACCCAGTGTTTTTTGGACGACATCCTGGTCACGGGCGAAAATGATAGTGATCACCTCGCCAACCTGGAGCAGGTGCTCACTAGATTGAAGGAATATGGGCTCTGAGCTAATTGCCACAAATGCAAGTTTTTCCAGAAGCAGATCTCGTATTGTGGCCACATTATTGATAAAGAGGGGTTACATAAGTCCCCTGAAAAGATTGAGGCAGTAGTCAAGGCTCCAGCACCGGAAAATGTGTCACAACTGAGGTCGTTCCTCGGGCTGGTAAACTACTACCGTAAGTTCATGCCGAATTTGTCTACCGTACTACACCCACTGAACACCCTACTGCAAACGGGGGTACCATGGAAGTGGAGTGACGAATGTAAACGAGCTTTCCAGAAGAGCAAAGCATTGATCACATTAAAAGAGGTGTTGGCTCATTTCAACCCAGCACTACCAATTCGGTTGGCATGTGATGCATCACCCTATGGCATTGGAGCAGTGCTGTCGCACAAATTCCCGGACGGCTCAGAGAGGCCAGTAGCCTTTGCATCTCGGTCACTAACCTCAGCCGAGTGTAACTATGCCCAGATTGACAGGGAGGCCCTCAGCCTAGTGTGGGGAGTGAAAAAGTTCAATCACTATCTGCACGGGCAGAAGTTCACCTTGCTGACTGACCACCAACCACTTGTCTCCATCTTTAATCCAAAGAAGGGCGTTCCGGTGATGACTGCACAACGGCTACAAAGATGGCACCTTTTTCTAAGGGCGCACCAATATGAAATCGAGTATAACGGCACGAAACAGCATGGAAACGCTGATGGGCTATCACGCTTGCCACTTCCTACTGCGGAGGAAGCACCAGCAGTGGATCCTGTCGAAATATTTCATTCGACTATAATTGAATGCTTGCCAGTAACTAATGCTGGTATAGAGAAGGAGGCCCGAAATGACCCGACATATGGCGACTCACTGTTGACAGCATTCTCATCCAGAAGAGAACAGCTGTCAGTATGCCAGGGGACAGTGATGTGTGGACCCAAGTGGTAATTCCACCCAAGTTAAGGGAGAAAGTGCTCAATGAGCTTCACGAAGGTCATCTGGGAGGGGTGAAAATGGAAAGCCTTGCTAGGGCTTATGTGTGGTGGCCGGGGATCGATCAGCAAATCGAGGACCTGACAAAGAGCTGCTCAGGATGCCAGAAGGTCCAAAATGCACCTTGCCCCAAAATCCACATGCCCCTCTACACCCATGGGAGTGGCCCTCATCTCCATGGCAACGGGTGCATATTGATTTTGCTGGTCCATTCATGGACTCAATGCTTTTAATAGCCGTGGATGCGCACTCGAAATGGCCTGAGGTGATCAAAATGTCCTCCACCACCACGGAAAAAGCTATTGCAGTCCTACGGACCATTTTTGCCAGGAACGGCTTGCCAGAGCAGATTTGCTCTGATAACAGACCACAGTTTGTGTCCGAAGAGTTTCGAAGATTTATGAAAAGGAATGGGGTAAGGCATTACACATCCGCCCCGTATCATCCAGCCACAAATGGACTGGCTGAGAGGTTCGTACAAACCTTTAAAAAAGCAGTAAAGGCCATGTGCGATGACGACATTCCACTGCAGCATAAGGTGGACAATTTCCTGTTAGCCTACAGAAATGCGACACATGCAGTCACCAACCAGGCCCCGGCCATGATGTTCTTTAACCGAAGGTTGAGATCTCGTCTGGATTTGCTCAGACCAAATGTATGAAGAGATGTTGAGAGTAAGCAATTCCAGCACATCAATGAGAAGCCGACAAGGAGCTTCAATGTAGGGCAACCAGTCTTGGCCCGCGACTACCGAACAGAGAAATGGCAACCAGGAACGATATGCACACGGCAGGGGCCACTAATGTACACAATGGATGTTAGGGAGAACATTGTGAGACGCCATGCTGACCAGATCCTAGAGTCACAGGAACGAGTCAACCCCATGTCTCGGCCATACGTACCTGGTGAGGAACCCGACGTACAGGTCGGAACTACCTCAGAAACAATAGCATTGGAAGCTGATGAATCAACTGACGCACCAAGAGCGAGACACTCGGGAAAGGCGTTATCCAGAAAGAATCAGGAAGCCTCCCCAGAGACTGAATATATGAATGGACTATTTTCATATAACATTGTATATTAATAATGTTAATTGTTAAATGAGTATTATGGTACTGTTAATCTAAAATGGGAGGAATTGTAATGTATGTAATGTATATATACCTTAAGGGAGAGAACTACTTTTTAGAGCTCCTGTATACTGTAGTACCGGCAGTGACCACACCTGTATATAAACCCTGAGTAGTGATCTGTACAGATAGTTCCAGAGTAACCCTCATTCGGTAAACACCTGTTGAATCGTTCCCTGCAGTCTGTTGTCTAATTATTGAAGGACAGAACATTAAGATACACGGACATAACAGTTTCACTGTGAGGGGTCTCCCGTCGGCGGAGGTGTATCCACGGCGGGACCAGATGGCCAGGTACTCCGTACACGAATTGCACATAAACATGCTGTCCGAGCAAATCGTGTATGGGGTGGGGAAGATTTCGGGGTGTGTAACGACGTACACTACCGCGGACAGTTCAGCCTGCTGGGCGCTCATGGTACTGGAGAGCTTAATTGCCAGGGCAATGTTTGCCGCTGGGTCATAAACTCCACACCCCGTGAGTCGCTCGCCAGCAGATACCATGCTGGAGCCGTCCACATAGATTTTGGGGCCTGTGGGATGTATCCCGGCCCATAAACTTATGTCAACTTCCCAAACCCCTTCAATGGAACACCGGTGGGCTGTTCCAGGATATACCAGGTTGGCTGCGAGCTTTGGCCCACAGAAACCCTTCACCTTGAGGTCCATCTGTGAGAGGAGCAGGGTCCAGCGAGCAATGCGGGCACTGCTCACCGTTCCATCCTTGAACCTCCCATCCTGGAGCATCTGGGTGGGTGTATGATGGGTGAGGAGGGTGATGGGAGAGTTGCCTGTGAAGATCAGCAATCTTTTCAGCACAATGGGTGGCCAAGAGGTGCCTCTCACAGTTGGAGTAGCTCTTCTCCACATCCGTGAGTATCCTGGAGGAGTAGACCACCGGCCTCAGCCTGCCATGCCGCTCTTGGAGCAGCACAGCACTCAGGCTGTCCCCGCTGGCTGCTACCTCCAGGAACAACTCTTTCCCCCCATCTATGGCCCCTAGAGCTGGTGTGGTCTGCAAGTCCTTCTTAAGCCTGACAAATGCTGCCTGGCAACCCTCATCCCAAACCCACTCCACTCCCTTGTGTAGGAGCTGGAGCAGAGGTGCTGCTGTGGCTGCATAGTCTTCAATAAAGTCTCTGCAGTACCCGGTTAGCCCTAGAAACGACCTCGCACCCGTGACTGTGTTGGGGACTGGTAACTCTTGTACCGCTTCTCTCCTAGCCTTATCTATGGCCCTTTCTCCAACGTGTACGGTCAGGCCCAGAAATTTCACCTCCTGCTGGCCAATCTGCGCTTTCTTGGGGTTTGCCTTAAAACCCTTTTGCCCGAGCAGCTCCAGCATTTCGGCCAATAGTGGGCCATGCTCCTCTTTTGAATCAGTGAACAGGAGCCGGTCATCCACATACTGCACCAACTGTCTGGGCTGGCTGAAATCCTTTAAACTGTTTGCTATGCACTGACGGAAAATGCTGGGGCTGTTGTGGAAGCCCTGAGGCAAACAGTTCCAAGTGTACTGTTGCCCTTTAAACGTAAAGGCAAACTTGTACTGATCCTCCCGCCTTAAAGGAATGGACCAAAACCCGTTGGAAATATCCAGCACCGTGAAAGTGGTCGCGGATGCTGGGATACTTCCTATCAGGTCGGCAACTGCTGCTACCGTGGTTGCACAAGCTGGGATGTTACTGTTGAGCACCCGATAGTCCACCGTGGCCTTCCAGGAATTGTCCGGCATTCTAACCGGCCACAGTGGAGAGTTTACGTGGGTGGCTATTGGTCTCAGGACTCCCTGCTGTACTAAGGGGAAGTTAAACTATTTCTGTGGTCGGGCCATGGGGTCCCCGGCTATGCTGACCTCAAACCCGTTGACCCTCCCGCAGTCGTGTTTGTGTGTGACAAATGTGGCCAGGTGGGCTTGCACAAATGCCTGGAACTCCTTTGTGGTGTTACTGACCATGAGTTCGAGGTTATAACCCTCCTTGGGCTTCATGGTGCACAGGGTCCCCTTCCCTTCTTTCCCTGGGGAATGCAGGGCATTCTGGAGGGGGAGGGTGAACAGCCGGAGGTCGTGGTCCACATTGGTACCAACGACATAGGTAAAAAGAGGGATGAGGTCCTGCAGCAAGAATTTAGGGAGCTAGGGGCAGGGTTAAGGAGCAGGACCTCAAAGGTTGTAATCTCTGGATTACTCCCGGTGCCACGTGCTAGTGAGTATAGGAATAGGAGGATAGAACAGATGAATGCGTGGCTGAAGGGATGGTGCAGGAGGGAGGGCTTTAGTTTCCTGGATCACTGGGACTGCTTCTGGGGCAGGTGGGACTTGTACAAGTCGGACGGTTTACACCTGAACCAGAGGGGAACCAATATCCTTGCGGGGAGGTTTGCTAGCACTGCTGGGGGGGGTTTAAACTAACTCGGCAGGGGGATGGGATACAGAGTGGAGCTATAGTAGGGGCTGAGGTACAGCCAAATACGGAGGAAAAAACAAGTCAGCAGGGAAGGCAGAGCAAAGATGTGAAGGCAAAAGGGAATATGGCAGGGCTGGAATGCATTTATTTTAATGCAAGGAGTCTTGCAAATAAGGTGGATGAACTGAAGTTGTTGATGAACACATGGGAGTACGATATTGTGGCTATCACGGAGACATGGTTGAGGGAGGGTCAGGACTGGCAGCTGAATATTCCGGGGTATAGAATCTTCAGGCGAGACAGAGGGGGGGGTAAAAGGGGAGGGGGTGTTGCAATATTAATTAAGGAGTCTATTACTGCTGTAAGGAGGGATGATATATTAGCGGGTTCCTCTAATGAGGCCATATGGGTAGAACTTAAAAACAAAAAGGGGGCAAGCACCTTGCTGGGAGTGTACTATAGGCCCCCAAACAGCCAGGGGGAGATAGAGGAACAGATATGCAGGCAAATCTCAGAGAAGTGCGAAAATAATAGGGTAATAATAGTGGGGGATTTCAACTTCCCCAATATAAATTGGGATAGTCAGAGTGTGAAAGGCTTGGAGGGTGAAAAATTCTTAAAGTGCATTCAGGAAAGCTTTTTGAGCCAACATGTAGAAGGTCCTACAAGAGAGGGAGCGGTGCTGGACCTAATTCTAGGGAATGGAGACGGGCAGGTGGTGGACGTGTCTGTAGGAGAGCATTTTGGCGATAGTGACCACAATTCGGTGAGATTTAAGGTGGTCATGGAAAAAGACAAAGACGGCCCGGAAATAAGGGTTCTAAATTGGGGGAAGGCAGATTTTAATAAGATAAGACAGGATCTGGCCAAAGTGGACTGGGAGCAGCTACTTATAGGAAAATCCACATCAAAACAGTGGGAGGCTTTCAGAAGGGAAATAGAGAGAGTACAACACCAACATGTTCCTGTAAGGGTCAAGGGTGGGACCAACAAGCAAAGGGAACCTTGGATGACAAAGGACATACAAAAATGCATTAGGAAAAAAAGGGGGGCTTTTGGCAGTTACAAAAGACAAAAGACGGTGGAAGCCCTAGAGGAGTATAAGAGGTGCAGGGGCATACTTAAAAAGGAAATTAGGAGGGCGAGGAGGGGCCATGAAATAACACTGGCGAGCAAGATAAAGGAAAATCCTAAGATGTTTTATAAGTATATTAAGGGCAAGAGGATAACCAAGGAAAGGGTAGGGCCCATTAGGGACCAAAGTGGCAAGCTGTGTGTAGAGCCAGAAGAAGTAGGTGGGGTTTTAAATGAATTTTTTGCCTCCGTGTTCACTGTGGAGAAAGATGATGTAGGCATAGAAATCGGGCAAGGGGACTGTGACATACTTGAACATATTAGCATCGAGAGGGAGGAGGTACTAGCGGTTTTAGCAGGCCAAAAAGTGGATAAATCCCCAGGCCCGGACGAGATGTATCCCAGGCTGTTGTGTGAGGCAAGGGAGGAGATTGCGGGGGCTCTGACACAAATTTTCAGAACCTCTCTGGCCACAGGGGATGTACCAGAGGACTGGAGAACAGCTAACGTAGTACCATTATTCAAGAAGGGTAGCAGGGATAAACCAGGGAATTACAGGCCAGTGAGCCTAACATCTGTGGTAGGGAAATTATTGGAAAAAATTCTGAGGGACAGAATTAGTCTCCACTTGGAGAGGCAAGGATTAATCGGGGATAGTCAGCATGGCTTTGTCAAGGGTAAATCATGTCTGACCAATCTGATTGAATTTTTCGAGGGGGTGACTAGCTGTGTAGATGAGGGAAATGCTGTGGATGTGGTTTACATGGACTTCAGTAAAGCTTTTGACAAAGTCCCGCATAGGAGACTGGTCAAGAAGGTAAGAGCCCATGGGATCCAGGGGGCCTTGGCGCGTTGGATCCTAAACTGGCTGAGTGGCAGGAGGCAGAGGGTGATGGTCGAAGGTTGCTTTTGTGACTGGAAGCCTGTGTCCAGTGGGGTACCTCAGGGATCGGTGCTGGGTCCCTTGCTGTTTGTGATCTACATTAACGATTTGGATGAGAATGTAAAGGGTATGATCAGTAAGTTCGCGGATGACACGAAAATTGGTGGGGTGGTAAATTGCGAGGAGGAAAGTCTCAGGCTACAGGACGATATTAACGGGTTGGTCAGATGGGCGGAAAAGTGGCAAATGGAATTTAACCCGGAAAAATGCGAGGTGATGCATTTTGGACGGTCAAATAAGGCAAGGGAATACACAATGGGTGGTAGGGCCCTAGGAAGTACAGAGGGTCAGAGGGACCTTGGTGTACATGTACATAGATCCCTGAAGGCAGCGGAGCAGGTAGATAAGGTGGTTAAAAAGGCATATGGGATACTTGCCTTCATTAGCAGAGGCATAGAATATAAGAGTAGGGAGGTTATGATGGAGCTGTACAAAACGCTGGTGAGGCCACAGCTGGAGTACTGTGTGCAGTTCTGGTCGCCTCACTATAGGAAGGATGTGATTGCTCTGGAGAGGGTGCAGAGAAGATTCACCAGGATGTTACCTGGGATGGAGCGCCTTAGCTATGAAGAGAGACCCTACAGGCTGGGGTTGTTTTCCTTGGAGCAAAGGAGGCTGAGGGGGGACCTGATTGAGGTGTACAAAATGATGAGGGGCATAGATAGGGTAGATAAAGAGGAACTTTTCCCCTTAGTAGGGGGGTCAATAACAAGGGGGCACAGATTCAGGGTAAGGGGCAGGAGATTTAGGGGGGATTTGAGGAGGAACTTTTTCACCCAGAGGGTGGTTGGAAGCTGGAACTCACTGCCTGAAAGGGTGGTAGAGGCAGGAACCCTCACAACATTCAAGAAGCATTTGGATGAGCACTTGAAATGCCATTGCATACAAGGCTATGGACCAAATGCTGGAAAATGGGATTAGACTGGACAGGGATGGATGGGCGGCGCAGACACGATGGGCCGAAGGGCCTCTTTCTGTGCTGTAAAACTCTATGACTCTATGACTCTATGACTACTATCTCGCTGTCCTTTCCTGTACTTGCCCCCCAGAAGCAATGATTTCTTAAATCGACCAGGATCCCGTGGCCTACAATAAAGTCAGCTCCCAGGACCCCTCTTCCACCCTCCACTTCCCACTTCATTAGGACACAGGTCCACTTAGAGTGGAGTGGTCCTAAACGAATGGCGAGCGGGATGGAAAATGAGCCGGCCTGTTCTCTGCCTGTGAATCCCAACAGACTGTATGGGACCCCGTTAGATAGAGGCGAGGTGGTGGGATTAGCTGAATGGACCATGGTGCATGATGCCTCCGTGCCCAACAGATAGGTCCCCTTCACCTTTTCTACCTCCATCTCCATGAGGGGTCTCTTCCATTCATCGTACCGAAGGGAACACAGGTAAACAGGCTGCGCTGGCTCTAGTCAGGGCTGTGGGTTGGATGGGGCTGATGGGGTCAGAGCACCGGTAGCTGGCTACTCTCCCGTGGCCATTCAATACGGACCTCATGGTGTCCAAAAATGACTCGACTGCGGCGGGAGGGATTCCTGCCTCTGCCTTTTGGGCTGGGGCTGTGGAATTCTTTCACTTGTTAACTTTCCAAGGGTTTTTGCACTCCTTCCGCCAGTGTCCGTCCTTCCCACACCTGTAGCAATTCAGCTGAGTGCTAGAAGGGTTATTCCCTTCCTGATGCCACTCCTTCCTACCCTGTCCGGGTTTTACCTCATGCACCTTCCCCTTGGGTGGGTGTGCATCGGTTCCCCTAGTGTTCTTATAGGCTAGGGTCAACTGTCTGATCACCGTAAGTTCGATGGTCTGGGGATTCTTGGGGTTGAACCAGACTTCCGCCTTGGCCCGGACCTGTGGCAAGCTGTTTGCCACCAGGCAACGGAGCCAATGGGCCAGCTGACCCTGGTTCAGGAATGCCCGATTAGGTGCCCCAGGACAGGCGCTCCTATAAACCGGCCATAACCTGGCCGCGAAAGCCTGCGGGGTCTCCCCTGTGAGCTGGACGGTCTTCTCCGCACGGGAGAATGGACTTCCCTCATTCATCCCCATGGCCTCCAGACCGTCATCCCTGAGCTCCTCATACCCGCACTGCCCCTTCTTACACTCGTCAGAGAGGGATTGGAGGAGCCTACTCTCCAGGGAGAATAGCAGCATTTTGGCCTGCTCAGCGCCATCGCAGTCGCTGCCGCTGGCTGCCTGCTCTACTTCCCTGAAGTGGATCTAGGGTCCCCTTTTTCGGAGAGCTTTGGGATATGGCTCACCATAGCCCTAAGCTGTTGGGTGCCGTAGGGTAATACGAACTGGTTTTGGAGGGGTCCCTCGTCATCGCCATTAACAGGTGGGCCGAACCTCCGATGCCGGGCTGGGCACATCGGGCCCGGCTCCGGCCTCTCTGGCGGGGGCTGTTCCAGCTCCGCTCCCACCCCTGACTCCACCCCCCCTTGCTGCCAGACCTCGCTGAAACCTGGCGCTACGGGTGGTGGTCGTGAGACCTCCTGTTCCTCGCCCGGGTCGTCCCTGGGCACTACCGGTGACGTTTGAACTGTCCTCCCCTCGTTCCCCATAAAATCCGCCTGACCTGCCTTTGGGCTTATGAGGCACAACATGCCTTTTGCCTTCCTGAGGGCCAGGCTCAGACTTTCTATCTGTTTCTTGCAGGGGCCATGATCTGCGTCTTCAAACCCCTGTTCACTCGCTAACTTGTAAGCTGCCTTTACCTCTTTCACTTTCTCCTCCTGTTCCCTTACTTGTCTTGCTAGGCGGGCATTCTGTTCCCACAACCTCAACTCATTACCCTTGTCTTCGGTGACTTGGCACTGTAGTTATTCTAACTTGGCCTTATGTTCTCCCATTAAATGTATCCTCTCCTGATTCAGGGCCTGCAATGCTACCAGTAACTTCTCCCCTGCTAGAGCCTTGTCCTGGATCTCCAGGGCTGACTCCTTTATCTCGGCTGCCTGTGCTGCAATGAGCCTGTCCAGAAGCTGGACCTGCTTTTTGAAACACATCAGCCAGACTGCCTTCTCTAGGGATTTCTTGTGCTCCTTCCTTTCTGTCCACTTAGCTGCGGCATCTACCGGATGCCCAGCCCTTAACAGATTGGTGATCCACTTCTTCGTGATATTCACCTTGCTAAACACATAATCAGAAATCCTTTCTTCCATCATGGTTTGCTCATAGAAACATAGAAGATAGGAGCAGGAGTAGGCCATTCGGCCCCTCGAGCCTGCTCCACCATTCAATGAGATCATGGCTGATCATCCAAATTCAGTACCCTGTCCCTGCCTTCTCCCCATATCCCTTGATCCCTTTAGCCTTAAGAAATATATCCAAATCTTTCTTGAATATATTTAATGAACTGGCCTCCACCGCCCTGTGTGGCAGAGAATTCCACAGGTTCACCACTCTCTGGGTGAAGAAATTCCTCCTCATTTCAGTCCTAAATGGCTTACCCCTTATCCTTAGACTGTGACCCCTGGTTCTGGACTCCCCGACCATCAGAATCATCCTTCCTGCATCTAGTCTGTCCAGGCCTGACAGAATTTTATAGGTTTCGATGAGATCCCCTCTCAATCTTCTAAACTCCAGTGAGTATAAGCCCAATCGACACAATCTCTCCTCATACGTCATTCCTGCCATCCCAGGTATCAGCCTGGTGAATCTTCGCTGCGCTCCTTCCATGGCAAGAATGTCCTTCCTCAGGTAAGGCGACCAAAACTGCACACAATACTCAAGGTGCGGTCTCACCAAGGCCCTGTACAACTGTAGCAAGACATCCTTGTTCCTGTACGCAAACCCTCTCGCTACGAAGGCCAACATACCATTTGCCTTCTTAACCGCCTGCTGCACCTGCATGCTTACCTTCAGCGACTGGTGCACAAGAACACCCAGGTCTCTTTGCACTTCCCCTTCTCCCAATCTATTGCCATTCAAATAATAATCTGCCTTCCTGTTTTTCCACCAAAGTGGATAACCTCACATTTATCCACATTATAGTGCATTTGCCATGTTTCTGCCCAATCACTCAACCTGTCCAAATCGTACTGGAGTTTCACGACATCCTCCTCACAGATTACCCTCCCACCCAGCTTTGTGTCGTCTGCAAATTTGGAGATATTACATCCAGGTCCCTCATCCAGATCATTAATATATATTGTGAACAGCTGGGGTCCTAGGACCGATCCTTGCGGTACCCCACTAGTCACTGCCGCTAGTCCGAACCATTGTCTACTGTATCGCACCCCTGTTGCCGGAGTCCTGCTGCGGTCACCATTTCTGTAGAGGGGTGGCGTGCGCCCAGTCAGCTTCACCTCTGTCTGTCTCTGAGCGGTTTGAATCGCTCCCACACCCCTGGGTTCTAGACACCGGACTTAGGTACAGGCGGCGATATAGAAAATCGAGTAGACAAGTCATTTGGTGCAAGAAAAAACTAAATTTTATTAAAGGCAGAATCAAACACAATCTTACTGAGAATTCACTGATATCGTTACAGGCATAAACATTTACACTTATATGGGAATGGGGAACACACGGCACATCGAGGGAAACAACTACATTAAAAATCCCCCTATCCTTATCCCACCCCCTAATACCTAACTAGATTAAGCTATGAGGGGCCAGGGATTTATGCTTACCAATTCGAAACCTGTTGATTTTTAATTGTTGTGAGTTTTGGGGTCCGTTCTTGCTGTCCTTTGGGGTACTTCATCACCACGTGGTCACAGGGCGTGGCGATGCAGTTGTTTATGCGGATCACCCTCCTTTTCCTCAGCTAACATCGTCGTTGAGTCGCGATGGGTCTTCTTCTTCCTCGGGCGCTTTGGTCGCTGACGGGTTTTTAAAACGGTAGGGGCTTGATTGGCGGTTTATACTGTCAAACTGATTTCACTACCCATGCTTCGAACGCCAGTTTATTCGTCATGGATGCAGCTATCTATGCTTCGAACGCCAACTTATTCTTAAATTGGGGTTTTACTGTCCATGCATGCAATGCCAACTTATTCGTCAAATGCCAGCTTATAATTAGGCGTTCGTTCCCCAACGCGTCTTTCCGCTGCCCTTCTTGGTTTACCGTATTCTTCGTCTCGTCTCGTCCTGTCTGCTCGTTTGTGGCCTGTGTGTCCTGTGTGTTTTCGAATTCGGGTCTCGTTCTCCTCCCGCGTTTGACCCTCGGTGTGGTAATGGGCGTCCTTGGCGCAGGGAGCGAGAAGAGAGCCCGCCACAAGGCCAGGGCACGAGAACGAGAGGCAGGAAGCCAAGGCCAGAAGATGAGGGCAAGAGCAAGAGACCGATCACCACTGATGGGCCTACAATTATATCCATTCTTCACCCCCTTATCTGCGTGCCAAATCAGGTCAGTCCTTTGTCTAACTTTTGGCGGGCTCGTTTAAAATGATTACAGCCATTTACTTTAACAACTTCTGGGGCGGCTGTCTCTTGGTATAATAGCTTCGATATCCTGGTTGTTTGTCATTTATGAAACTTAATCGGGTTTCCTGACTTGGCAGCTACCTGTGAGCTGTTACCGATTATTTATGCGAAGAGTAGATGGCTTTCAGATTAGGGCCATCCTGGCTTGATCTGTTCCAAGGTGAAGAATGCATATTCTGTGTTTACTTATCTGTCTGGTTTTACAAAGTCTTTTCACAGATTCCTGCATGTTAGGTTTCGTTTCAGGGCCTGCCTTTTTGCAGGGCCTTGATTTTAAAATCCTGTCAGTTTTGGTCACGAGGTTACAGAAGCCATTTTGGGTACCCTATTTAATGCAGGGTCCCTTTATCCATAACCTTTGGGGAATGTGGGAATTTTGAGAGCCCTACAGACCACTTTCCATACCTCAGGAGCCTACTGTCAACAAGGGCAGACGTCGACGACGTAGTCCAACACCGCCTTCAGTGTGCCAGTGCAGCCTTCGGTCGCCTGAGGAAGTGAGTGTTTGAAGACCAGGACCTCAAACCCAGCACTAAGTTCATGGTCTACAGAGCAGCAGTGATGCCCACCTTGCTGTATGCCTCAGAGACATGGACCATGTACAGCAGGCGCCTCAAAGCACTGGAGAGGTACCACCAACGCTGCCTCCGCAAGATCCTGCAAATCCATTGACAGGATAGGCGCACCAACATCAGTGTTCTTGCTCAGGCCAACATCCCCAGCATCGAAGCTTTGACCACGCTCGATCAGATCTGCTGGACGGGTCACATTGTCCGCATGCCCGATACGAGATTCCCAAAACAAACGCTCTACTCGGAACTCCGGCACGGCAATAGAGCCCCAGGTGGGCAGAGGAAATGCTTCAAGGACACCCTCAAAGCCTCCTTGAAAAAGTGTAATATCCCCACTGACAACTGGGAATCCCTGGCCCAAGACCGCACAAAGTGGAGGAGAAGTATCCGGGAAGGTGCCGAACACCTCGGGTCTCTTCGCCAGGAGCAAGCGGAAGCCAAGCGCAAACAGCGGAAGGAGCGCACGTCAACCCAAGCACCCCACCCACCCGCCCCTTCAACCACCATCTGCCCCACCTGTGACAAAGACTGCAGGTCCTGCATTGGACTCATCAGTCACCTGAGAACTCATTTTTAATGTGGAAGCAAGGCATCCTCGGTTCCGAGGGACTGCCCAAGAAGAACTGTAAAGTAGTGGAAGGATTCGTAGGCTGACTAACAGTCTGGCAAGCAGCGAAGTGAACACTCTTTAAATGGCCATAACCATCTTTATACCAGTTGATAGGATGGTTAGTCCTATACAGCGGGTGGGTTTTATGGGCTTCCACAATCTGTACAATGAGTGGGCGGGGGGGGGGGAATAAATCACTCACACCCACCGAACTCGAATATCCCCGTTGGATGTCAACCCAAAATTCAGAGCCGAAGCTCCAATCTCCACTAGCCATGACTGTGTGGTGCAGGCTTCGAATGCAACACTTTCTGACTCATAACTGGGAATGCTACCACTAAGCCAAAGGCTCGCTCTGAGAATGGAAGTGATTTTCTAAGAATGCTAAATGCAATTATACTCCTAACAAAATGAAATACACATCATGAGCCACATCCAGGAGTCCATCCTACACCTTGTCCTGCCCAATTCATTTGTAGGCTTGATAGTTAATTATTGTTAGGCCTTGGGCCTATGACCTCAGTAAACTGGCTACATTACCAAGAGAATGACGTGTAATGTAGAATTTTGAAAACATGTGATATTGGCTCAAGTATCAAAACAGAAACATTGAAAGTATGCCAGTTGTATTAAGGTGTTTCTTTATTTGCACCAGCAGAAAGATGAGATGAATTACAAAAATACAAATATAGGGGTGAGGAATTTATTTTGCAAGCCTTTCAGGCTTGACACATTCTGTAAACACAGATGATAATTTTCTGAAGTATTATACTGATAAATCTGAAAATTGAATATTCTTGCCCTCTACTGATCAGATTTGGATAGTACTGTGTGTGTGAGAAGTCTTGAACAAATAGGATCAGCTGTCCTTTTCATATCACATCCCTCACAATTCAATAAATATTCAAAGCATTTTGAGGTTATGAGCTGCATGTCCCCGGTACAGTTTAATTTCTATAAATATGAGTAAGTTTCTCAAATGGTCAAACAATCACAAAATACTTTTATTAGAACAAGGAATGCCAATTCCGATTTTGCAGACCATGAATGCTCAATTGATATGTAAATAATAAACCACCTGATTCCAAATTTAACTAAAAATACTAGTGTTTACTGAAAATCTGTTAAATGAAAAGTAAATTAAGTTTTATTCAATTAGTCGAATGACAATTCATAAAGCTTAATTTATTTTATACTTTATGTATTTAGTATGAAGTTAAAAGTTTTGTACCCCACCAACTTAATATCAGCACTGTGGTATCAGTTTGCTACATTTTGCAGTAAAGTCAAGTGTTGCTCAGCACAGCAGTCATGTAGGACATGATTAAGAATGTGGCGAGATGGGAAATGGGCCACAGATGTCATCTGGCCAAAATGTATTCAATTAATAGAATTTACAGACAAACACTAAGTCAATAGGAATAAAAAAAACAATGGGCGATAATAAAAAATGAGTTTTGTTTTTTCAATTACAACTTCTTATCAATAACATACTTTGGAGCAATTAGTTGTGTTGAGCTTAAACAATGTGAAGATAGGAGAATGTTCTTTGGTTGTGACAAGCAATTAACCATGATTTATGGCTTTCCTAGCCTCATATTCACAAGTCGCACTGAATCTCAGACAGTTATGCACAATAAAGTCCCTAATGCCTTTTGTGAATACGTTCCTGTCTTTTCCCACATGCCGTATCCTGGGTATTGTTATGACTCAGAAAATATGTTACTTTCATTTCAGCTGCTGTTAAACTAAAAACAAGCTTCATTTTTTTCATGTAATTACACTTTAACTAAGCCTCAATCTTTGATGTAATGGTTGAAATTGAATTTGATCTGAATGCTTCCTTGCTGAAGATTCAAAATTTTCTTACAGACCCTTACTTCAAGTGGCTCATTTACTTTTCCATTTAAGGTGAAAAAGTAGTTCATATTGAAGCATTGCAGCCACCCTGGGGCTGTAAATATATTACTTGCAGGTTGAAAAAAGTCTTAAGGGAGCAACAGTGTCAGTTTAAAATGATAGAATGGGCACTTAGGCAGCTATTTTCATAATAATTTTAACATGGTATGAAAGACAGGCAATGTTTATGAAGGAAAACTAATGGTCAGGCAGTTAAATGCAGCAAAATACCCTCTGGCCTGCCAGCACTCATAGAGTCATAGTCATAGAGTTTTACAGCACAGAAAGAGGCCCTTCGGCCCATCGTGTCTGCGCCGCCCATCCATCCCTGTCCAGTCTAATCCCATTTTCCAGCGTTTGGTCCATAGCCTTGTATGCAATGGCATTTCAAGTGCTCATCCAAATGCTTCTTGAATGTTGTGAGGGTTCCTGCCTCCACCACCCTTTCAGGCATTGAGTTCCACATTCCAACCACCACTCAGTTCAGGGACAGCAAGTAAAATAGCTTTGACTTCATGCAACTGCCTGTAGGTTAGACTGCTTTAAAATGACAGAAAGGAATCAATAACAAATTATTACAAAAGAAAATTATTCAAAAAATGTAATTAACTTTTTCGTATTTTTGTAAAGGAGGATCAAATCAGCGTGGTTTCAATTAGTCACAAACACTTGGTGAATAAAAAAAACACGGCTTTACATAGTGTCATCTCAATAACATCTAAATTGCTCCTGTTTGTCAAAGTTCTTTTTAAATTGAGAAACCAAAGTGAAGGGTCAAGGCCAATGATACAGAGCACAGCAAGGTTGAAAAGAGCAAGAGCACTGAGGACCGAGCACACACTTGGGGCCCTGATATTGACAGGGGCGGGTTGCGTAGGCGGAGGGGCGGAGTGTCAGACGGGAAACACGGAAGTCCAAGTTTCCCTGCATGCTGTGTGTGGAGTTTTAACTCCACAGCGTGAGACTTTTTCCTTTGCCAGGATCCCTGCCTGGAAGTCAGCCTGATTGACAGGCTGAGATCCCAGTCGGAGCAGGCTGCAGCCACAGGTAGGGAGCCTGCAATTGCCTCATTAAAATATTTAAATTGCCAACTCACCACCTGGGAGTGGGTTGGTCGCCCGCTTCTTGTTGTGCCTCCATTAAACCCAAAAGTGGATGGGTTGGAGTCGAGTTTGAGATTTTAAAAAATTTAACATCTCACCCAACTCCAACACACCTGTTTTGGGGGGTTAAAATTCACCCCTTCATTTTATTCAGTTTGTGAATGAGGGAAACCTGCTATGATTTATTTGCCAAATTTTCCTTCCTGTACAGTCACACATGATAGCATAGATGAGATTGGGAATCTCTGGTGGAAATCTGCATCCCACCTTTCCAAGGCATAATGGCCCTGAACTTAGGATCGGGGGCTTGCCGCCCGTGCAAGCCCCCGATCTGCACTCACCCTGCGCGCTGACATCTGAAGCCCCCCGGGCCTGCTTGCATTTCCTGTCACAGGCCCGGTTCAGATGTCAGCGCGCAGTGCTTACCTGATCCAGCGGCATAGTTAGTGCGATGTGCCGGCTGGGATCAGGTGAGCACTGTACAACCAATCAGGGGAGGGGAAGGTTCATTCATGAGTTTGAGAGTAATAGCTGTCAAACTCATGAAAACTATGGGGGCCCAAAACACTATTTAAACTTTAAATAAAAATGTAAAAAACATCCCAATCATTAAATTAAGTATAAATAAGTTAAAAAAAATAATTTAAACAATAATTTTTTTTTTGAAAAAAATAAATTTTTAATAAAAAGGGTCTAAAACTAAACTTACCTTATTGTAGATTCTTTAAAATAATAAACCTTTGGAAAAAAAGTTCTAAATTGCACTAAAACACTACTTACCTGTAAAAATAAATACTTACGTGTGCTTTTTGCAAGCGTAAAGACCGGAGGCCTTTACACATGCGCAAATTCCCCAAAAGAGAGGAAATCCAAGACGCACGCGCTGCCCCCTACAGCGCACATGCTAGCCTCTTCACCTCTTGGGTTAGAGGAGAGGAAATGCTGGTTTTCAGCGCATGCGCTGTGCATGCTGAAAACCGGCATTTCCTCCGGCCAGACGCGTGAGCCCCTTCCGTACTCACGCGTTTGGGGAGGAATTACTGCCCCAATGTATTGGTCTTGAGCTTTTCTTCCGATATCCTTTTCCTTTATCTCTCCGCCACCTTTATTGCTCTTCCTCTTCTTTGTCTTCTCTATTTAGCTCTTTGTCACTTGATGGATTTCCTTATTGTACCTTATAGCATTGGTGGTGGAGGGAGAGGATGTTTAGGCTAGTGGATGGGGTGCCATTGAAGCGGGCTTCTTTGTAGTGGATGATGTTCAGCTTCTTGAGTGTTGTTGGAACTGCACTCATCCAGTGCAAGTGGAGAGTATTCCATCACACACCTGACTTATGCCTTGTAGGTGATGGAAAGGCTTTGGAGAATCAGGAAGTGAGCCACTCGCCGTAAAATACCCAGCCTCTGATCTGCTGTAGTAGCCACAACATTTATGTGGCTCATCTAGTTGAGCTTCTGGTCACCCACATGATGGAGGGTGCCATCATTGTGAAGATGGCACTTAGTCTTCACAAGGTCTGTGCAGTGGTTACTCTCACCAATGCTGTCGTGCATAGATGCAGGAGGCAAAGCTTCAGGATGTTGATGGTGTGGGAACTTGCCGATAATGTCATTGAATGTCATGGGGAGGTGGTTGGGCTCTTTTCTTGTTGGCTATGATCATTGCCAGGCTGCAGAGCTTTGATCTGTTCCATTAGTTGTGGGATTGCTTCGCTCTGCCTATAGCATGCTACTTTCACTGTTTAGCATGCAGATAATTTTGTGTTGTATCTACACCAGGTTGGCAGTTCATTTTCAGGTACAGCTGGTGCTGCTACCATCCTGCTCTTCTGCACTCCTCATTAACCAGGTTTGGTCACTTGGCTTGATGGCGATAGACAAGTGAGGGCTATGCCAGGCCATGAGATTTCAGATTGTGGTGATATACAATTTCGCTGCTGCTGATGGCTCACAGTACCTTATTGATGCCCTATTTTGGGTTGCTAGATGGGTTCTTAAACTATCTCACTCAGCAGACTGATAGTGCCACACAACATGATAGAGGGTGTCATCAGTGTGATGATGGAACTTGGTCTCCACAAGGACTGTGCAGTGGTTACTCCCACCAATGCCATCATGGATAGATGCATCTGCAACAGGTTGATTGGTGAGGACGAGGCCAAATAAGTTATTCCTACATGTTGGTTCACTCACCGCCTATTGGAAGCCCAGTCTGGAAGCTTTGTCCTTTAGGTCACAGCCATCTTGGTCAATGGTGGTACTACCGAGCCAGACTTGGTGAAGAATATTGAAGTACCACACAGAGCACTTTTTGTGCCCTTGCTACCCTCAGTGCTTCCTCTAACTGGTATTCAAAATGGAGAAGAACTGATTCATTACTGAGGGAGGGCGGTAGATGATAATCAGCAGGAGGTTTCCTTGCCCATGTTTGACCTGAAGTCACTCCTGCCCTCTCTCCCGACTGTATGCAGCTTTGCCGGTGGGACAGGACATATCCAGGGATGGTGATGGAGAAGCCTGGGACATTGGCTGATAGTCATACTCACAGAATCATACCCATGTCAGGCTGTTGCTTGATTAGTCTATGGGATAGCTTTCCCAACTTTGGCACCAGCCCCCAGATGTTAGGGGTGAGGGCTTTGCTAGGTCAACTGGGCTGGGTGTGCCTTTGTTGTATTCGACTCCTCCTGGCCCCACAGAAAAGCAAAAAATATAACATTTCAAACTTACCCTTTGGTCCACTTCTTTTTCACCGCTGAGTTGGCTTCCCAGGAAACTCACTGCCGCTTCCCAGGAAACTCACTGCCGCTTCCCAGGAAACTCACTGCCACTTCCCACTCAGGCGCCCTAGTAAAAATTGCAGTCAGGTTGCAATGAAGTGATTGGGACCAGACAGGCATATGTTTAAAAGGTCCCTGCCGGCTTTGAGCTGGTGTCCTTCGTCAGTTCTGGTCATCGACCTGAAACGTTAACTCTGTTTCTCTCTCCGCAGATGCTGCCTGACTTACTGAGTGCTTCCAGCGTTTTCTGTTTTTATTTCAGATTTCCAGCATCCGCAGTATTTTGTATTTGTATTCGTGGTTAAAATATGAACATGTCACCTCCCATTGGCTCCAGGACAGGTAAATAACTTGGGCAATTTTAACTGCCCTACTGCCCAATATCCGCAGGGCAGGTAGGGTTAAATTCATCCCCTAGTCAAAATAGGTTGATGGAGTTGATGTATCAGTTGAAGTTTAAGTTGATTACTTAGTTAGCCCTTGTGGATATGGTTGTAAGTCATCTGGGTCTCTGTAATTTAGTATGATCTCAGATGGTGCATTTACCCATAGATTCATTAGGAGAGCCTTGCTCACACTCCAAGAATATAAGCTTGCACTCTGAGCTTTATGTTACTGGCAGGCAACCTTACCCATCGGTCATACATATCGGGAAATTGTAGGTGAACTACCCATTATTTTCATCCATTAGTTAACAAATGAAAAATCACAAACAGTGCGCCTGCTACTTCCTGGCACACGTGGAGCTTCCCCGCCATCAATGCAAACATAGAAATTAATTCCTGTGCATTCTTATGTCCTGATAATAGGGATGCATGTACGGGAAATGTTTCAATTGTGGTATTTTTTTCCCCATATGCTTCTTGAAGGTGGCTGCTGCTTCTCGTTATCTTAGTATTATTGTGCTTTAGTACGATCTGTATGTTTTTCAGGATAGTTGATATTTTATTAAACCCTGCTGCTTGACTGTGACACTATTTTGCTTTCATAGAAACATAGAGAAAAAAATAGGAGCAGGAGTAGGCCATTTGGCCCTTCGAGCCTGCTCCGCCATTCAATATGATCATGGCTGATCCTCTATCTCAATACCATATTCCCCCTCTCTTCCCATACCCCTTGATGCCTTTTGCATCTAGAAACCTATCAATCTCCTTCTTAAATATATTCAGTGACTTGGCCTCCACAGCCTTCTGTGGTAGAGAATTCCATAGGTTCACCACCCTCTGAGTGAAGAAATTTCTCCTCATCTCAGTCCTAAATGTCCTACCCTGTATCCTGAGACTGTGACCCCTCGTTCTAGACCCCCCAACCAGGGGAAACATCCTCCCAGTCTGTCTAGCCCTGTCAGAATTTTATACGTTTCAATGAGATCCCCTCTCATTCTTCTAAACTCTGGTCGACCCAATCTCTCCTCATATGACAGTCTTGCCATCCCATGAATCAGTCTGGTGAACCTTCGCTGCACTCCCTCTATGGTAAGTATATTCTTTCTTAGGCAAGACCAAAACTGCACACAGCACTCCAGGTGTGGTCTCACCAAGGCCCTGTACAACTGTAGTAAGATATCGTTGCTCCTGCACTCAAATCCTCTTGCAATGAAGGCCAACATACCATTTGCCTTCCTAATTACTTGCTGCACCTGCATGTTAGCGTTCAGTGACTGGTGTACAAGGACACCCAGGACTCTCTGTACATCAACTTTTCCCAATCTATCACAATTTAAATAATACTCTACCTTTCTATTTTTCCTACCAAAGTGGATAACTTCACATTTATCCACGTTATACTGCATCTGCCATGTATTTGCCCACTCACTCAACTTGTCCAAATCGCCTTGAAGCCTCTTTGCATCCTCGTCACAACTCACAATCCCACCTAGTTTTGTGTCATCAGCAAACTTGGAAATATTACATTTGGTTCCCTCCTCCAAATCATTGATATATATTGTGAATAGCTGGGGCCCAAGCATTGATCCCTGCGGTACCCCACTAGTCACCGCCTGCCACCCTGAAAAAGACCCATTTATTCCTACTCTCTGTTTCCTGTCTGTTAACCAATTTTCAATCCATGCCAGTATATTGCCTCTAATCCCATGTGCTTTGATTTTGCACACTAACCTCTTATGTGGGACTTTATCAAAGGCCTTCTGAAAATCCAAATACACTACACCCACTGGTTCTCCCTTATCTATTCTACCAGTAGGTTTGTCAAACACGATTTCCCTTTCATAATTCCATGTTGACTTTGTCTAATCCCATTGATATTTTCTCTAAGTGTCCTGTTATCTCATCCTTTATAATAGACTCTAGCATTTTCCGTACTACTGATGTTAGACTATCCAGTCTGTAGTTCCTGGTTTTCTCTCTCCCTCCTTTTTTAAATAGTGGGGTTACATTTGCCACCCTCCAATCTGCCAGAACTGTTCCATTATCTATAGAATTTTGGAAGATGACAACCAATGCATCCACTATTTCCATGGCTGCCTCTTTTAGTACTCTGGGATGCAGATTATCAGGCCCTGGGGATTTATCAGCTTTCAGTCCCATTAATTATTCCAGCACTATTTTTTTACTAATACTAATTTCCTTTAATACCTCCTTCCCACTAGACCCTTGGTTCCCTCGTATTTCTGGGAAGTTATTTGTGTCCTCTTCTGTGAAGACAGAACCAAAGTATTTGTTTAATTGCTCAGCCATTTTCTTGTTCCCCAATATAAATTCTCCTGTTTCTGACTGTAAGGGACCTACATTTGTCTTCACTAATCTTTTTCTTTTTACATACTTGTAGAAGCTTTTACAGTCCACTTTTATGTTCCTTGCAAGTTTACTCTCATACTCTATTTTTCCCCTCTTAATCAATCTCTTGGTCCTTTTTTGCTGAACTCTAAACTGCTCCCAATCCTCAGGCTTGCTACTTTTTCTGACAACTTTATATGACTCCTCTTTGGATCTAATATGATCCTTAATTTCTTTTGTTAGCCATGGTCGGGCCGCTTTTCCTTTTGTGTTTTTGTGCCAGAAAGGAATGTATAACTGTTGCAATAAATGCATTCATTCCTTAAATGTTAGCCATTGCCTATCCACCGTCATGCCTTTTAATTAAGCTCCGCAATCTATCATAGCCAACTCATTCCTCATGCCATCGTAGTTTCCTTTGTTTAGATTTAGGACCCTAGTTTCGGATTTGACTTCTTCACTTTCCATCTTAATGAAGAATTCTATCATGTTATGGTCACTCTTCCCTAAAGGACCCCACACAACAAGATTATTAATTAACCCCTTCTCATTGCACAATACCCTATCTAGGATAGCCTGTTCCCTAGTTGGCTCCTCAAAGTACTGGTCTAAAAATCCATCTCGTACACACTCCAAGAATTCATCCTCCACAGTATTATTGCTAATTTGGTTTGGCCAGTCTATATGCAGATTAAAGTCTCCCATGATTACTGTAGTGCCCTTGTTACATGCATCTCTAATTTCCTGTTTGATGCCGTCCCCTGTATTACTACTACTGTTTGGGGGCCTATAGACAACTCCCACCAATGTTTTCTGCCCCTTTGTGCTTCTTAGCTCCACCCAGACTGATTCTACATCTTGATTTTCTGAGCCAATATCCTTTCTCACTATTGCTCTGACTTCATCTTTTACTAACAAGGCCACCCCACCTCCTTTTCCTTTTTGCCTGTCCTTCCTAAATATCAATATCCTTGGATATTCAGCTCCCAGCCTTGGTCACCCTGCAGCTATGTCTCCATAATCGCAATTATATCATATCTGTTTACATCTATTTGCACTGTTAATTCATCTACCTTATTACGAATGCTTCGTGCATTCAGATACAAAGCCTTTAGATTTGTCTTTTTAACATTTTTAGACATCTTAACATTTTTTTGTACTATGGACCTATTTGTCTTATTACCATTTTTTCTTACCCGGACCCTATTTGTTAGTGCACTCTTTTGTTTGTACGCTCTGTCCCTTCCTGACACAATCTGGTTATCCTTACCCCAATTACTTTCCTGCACTGCTTCCTTGTCTTTTCTCTTTAGCATTCTAAATTTCTCTCCACCGGGACCCTCCCCCACTTATTTAGTTTCAAGCCCTATCTACCTCCCTAATTATTCAATTCGCTAGAACTCTGGTTCCAGCATGGTTCAGGTGTAGTCCGTCCTAACGGAACAGCTCTCTCTTTCCCCAGTACTGGTGCCAGTGCCCCACGAATCAAAACCCACTTCTCCTACACCAATCTTTGAGCCACGCATTCATCTCCCTGATCCTATTGACCCTATGCCAATTTGCTCATGGCTCAGGTAATAATCCAGAGATTATTACCTTTGTGGTTCTGCTTTTTAATTTAGTCCCTAGCTGCTCAAACTCTCTCAGCAGAACCTCTTTCTTTGTCCAACCTATGTCATTGGTACCCATGTGGACCACAACAACTGGATCCTCCCCCTCCAAGTTCTTCGCCAGCCCGGAGGAGATGTCCTTTACCCTGGCACTGGGTAGGCAACACAGCCTTCGGGACTAACACTCTTGGTTGCAGAGAACAGTGTTTATCCCCCTAACTATGCTGTCCCCTACTACTACCACATTTCTTTTTGCTCCCCCCTCTTGAATGGCTCCCTGTGCCACGGTGCTGTTGTCAGTTTGCTCATCCTCACTGCAGTCTCTGCTCTCGTCCACACAGAGAGTAAGACCATCGTAACAGTTGGACAAGAGCAAGGGCTGAGGCACCTCCACCACTACCTCCTGGTTCCCCATATCTGCCTCGCTTGTAGTCACACCCACCTGTCCCTGACCATGGACCAAATTTGAATTAATTAATCTAAGGGGTGTAACTGTCTCCTGGAACACAGCGTCCAGGTAACTCTCCCCCTCCCTGATGTGTCTCAGTGTTTGAAGCTCGGACTCCAGCTCATCAACACGGAGCCGAAGTTCCTCGAGCAACCAACACTTACTGCAAATGTGGTTGCCTTGGACCTCAATGGTGTCTACCAGCTCCCACATGTTGCAGCAGTAACACATCACCTGCCCTGCCATCTCTAATGTATTTAATTCATTGAGTGTTTAAGTTTTGAACGTTTAGTTTTTAATCCCGGCTCTTAATTTAAACCAACACCCAAGAAAACAGAAAAATACTCACCAACCATTCACTTCCCTGCTTTCCTGTGACGTTACTCCTTATTTTTTTGTTGTTCTTTAAATTGCCGGTTCCCACACAGGTTGGTCCGCTCCTGCTGCTGCTCCCAATAGCGCGGTCTGGGCCTCGAGCCTCAGGCTTTATTTCCTCACTCCTCCTTCGCCTGCTCCCTCACAGGTCGGTCCGCTCCCGCTGCTGCGCCCAATAGCAATAACATGTCTGGGACCAAGTGAGTCAAAGACTTAACATTAGTGTAAGTTGGTGTCCCTGTAAAATCTTTACAAAGTGACATGAGTTTTTCTGAAGATCTGCGAGGACATAACAGGTTCCACATTTAATTACATGCACTCAAGGCTAAGGTCTGGCCTTTATTTTCACCTGTTGTTACATTTCGTGAACCTGCTACACTGACTGCGTGGGATTTACACCCACTGGTGAACTGCATCACTGACCCCACTGGAACTTGTGAGGCCAGCTCATTGTAAAAGCCCGTACGTAGCATCTTAAGGTGGCAGCAGATTCATGGAGACAGGGAAATGGTGCATGCTTTCCCCCCCCAGTTTTTGTCAGAATGTTCAACTACAGTGATTTTTTTAACCAAACTACACCTTGTGCTTTCTCAAGACTCCATAACAGCTTCTATCTCACGCTCTGGTGGGCTACAGGAAAATGGTGGCAGAACGAGGGGAGCACAGAATTTTGCAGAGGCTGATCTGCAGATCCTCCCTACTGAGATCTGCCAGAGAAGAGACTTCCTGCTGGGTGCACAGGGATGGAGGCCACCCGAAGTAGTCACCATATGGAGAGAGGTGGTAGTGATACTGAGTGATATCCCTCTTACTCCATGATGGCAAACCGGTGCCAAATTAATTTTAATGACTTAATCAAGGCAATCTTTTTTCTTTGGCTCCACGGGAGCCCCTTTACTGACCAGCCTCACTTCTATTCGTCCCAGCAGCTCAGGAACTCCCCATGGAGATCTAGAGGAGTGGAGAGTTGATGAGGTTGCAGCCATCCCCAGGCAAACGCTGCTGAGACTCCTTCTCTGAGTTGAGGAGGCCACAGACTCAAAGCTCATGGGTCCTGCAGAAGCTCAATGAACATCATACCTATGTGTAGGCATTGAGGTCATTTGTCCAGGATATGCAGCATATTACAGGGATCTTGATTTGGTTTCCTAGCCTTAGATGCAGTAGCATCAGGGAAGCTTTCTCATTGCTGCAGAGATCAGTGGAGCATGTTGCAGCTTTACTGAACTTGGCAACTATCTCCTCTCACAGCAGAGTGTGAGGACAAATCGTTCCCTCTACCATATCAGGAGCACTGGAGGACAAATACCCTGGGGGACAGGCAAGCTTCTCATTTCATCCCTCATAAGGTCTGCAGGACCTAAGAATGGGTTGGTCTTATTGTTCGTTGATGTTGCCTTGCTCTTCTCTATTCTGTTCTCCTCCTCTTCCTCCTCCTCCATTAGGATGGAAAACTAGGGAAATCTCAAAGGAAACATATGCTGCTCTATGGTATCCTTACTGAGGCTGGAGTCTAAAATGCACTGGTGACCAGAGAGTTTCTCACTCTAGCAGTCCGAAGAGCAGTTCAGTAGCTCTCCACAACAGAAAGGCAAACATGAGATATAGGCAAAAGTATTCAAAACTGTAAGCACTTTAAAATAATTCACTTGCACTGGTCAGCTTGCTCCAGAGAAGGCTGTGTTCATTTATCTGTATGTAATAGCCCAATGAAAATAAGGTCTGATGGGCTGAGATTACTTGAGCCATAAACTTGAAGTTATCCAAAACTCTGCTGCACATATCCTAACTGGCACCAAGTCCCGTTTACCCATTATCTCTGTGCTTGTTGGCATACATTGGCTCCCAGTCCACCAATGCCTTTCTAAGATTCGAAATTTTCCGTAATTTAATCACACAACAAAACAGGGTTAATAAGACAGTTTATTGACCAAGAGAAAGCTTGTACAGAAAAACCTTTGATAAAAAGGGGCATACAAAATGGCCGCCGGACCTCATGATCAGTTTCTGGGACCATTTGATTTCTGTTACTGCAAGCCAGACAGGCTTGTGGATTGAGGACAGTAAGCCCGCGAAAGCCAATATCGGGAAACCGAAACTCAGGGAACTGAGCATACATATTAATTGGATTCTAAGTACAAGACAGTTTCAGGTAACAGGATGGGGCCCATCAAGAAATGGGCGGACAATTGAATGAACACTTAAACCCATTTACTGTACAAAGGAAAGACCGTTTAACAGCCACCAAGGGCAATCTCCAGACCGATCAATATGCGAACCGAGTTACGGTGACAAAGTAAAAGACATTATCGGCCAGGAAGACCAGTTAAGCTATCACCGGCTCCCGTTACAAGACAAAGCGCCCCTGCAGAGATTTCTGCCCGCCAAAAATATTACAAAGACAGGACTATGATTTGGCGGGAGATAAGACTGTCCCAAAAAGGCATAACTATGGATTGAAAAGTCCATCAATAAGCTTAACGCTTCAGAACTTCGTCAGGAGCTTTGGAACTCAAACGGTTCTTCTACGGTACGCTTCTTCTGGAATTCAAGCTTCACCTCGGGTTTTCATTTCTTCAACGCACCGGGACAGACTTTCCGATTAAGACAGCACTTCGGTTTCGGGATGTGGTCGATGTTCGGCCAGGCAAGGCTCGGCCACGACGAGAAGACGACGAGGGTGGCCCGGGTACTTTTTGTCGGCAGATCATCGACGACCCAGGCCGTAGAAGAAGACACCCTCCAGCGCTGCCTCGAAGGATAATTCTGACGGCATAAAGAAAGCAATTCAGTACCAGCGCCCCGTCCCGGGGAAGACCATCAGGAAAACCGACGATCCAGGCCGGAGAAAAAGGACACTCCGGGCCTAGCACTCCCGTGCCTCAACATCCCATTCTCAGCTTTCCAGGAATGGACTTTCCCATGTGTATCCGGTTCTTCAACAACTTTTAACGGATTCAGTCATGACGAGCGCTCATCGAGGCTGTTTCCGCTGCCTCATCGCCTGAGAGAGAAAAACAAGCTGCACCAGAAGTTTCCAAATCCACGTGACGACAGAAAGCTGTGCCAAAAGGGCTGCGAACCCCCTCTTTTGCGAATCTGAAAGTGGTGAGCATGATTCCGAGTTCCTCAAGTCGAAACTTAGTCTAGGTCTAGGGGAGGGGGTAAGGGTAATCGTAATGTGTTTCCCCTTTTTCGATGTGCCGTGTGTTCCCCATTTCCATAGAGTTAAGTTTATAGATATGTGTATGCTTGTAGTTACATTAATCTGTGCTTATGACATGTATTTTTTTTAATGCTGCAAACTGTTTAATAAATAAAAGCATCCATTTCGTGCTATTCAACCTAGTCTATTGAGTTTTTCTCTGCACTACAGTTCCCTGCGCCTAAGTCCAAGGTCTAGAACTGTAGGGGAGAGTGGGTCGAACCACTCAAGGGTAATTATTGCACGAAGCCTGGTAGGAGACCAGAACGAGCAAGAGAAACCCCCTACAGAGATGGCGACCGCGACAGGACCTTGGCAGCAGGAATGTAGCGTGTTAGATCAAGGTTTGAATAAGCGAAATGTGATGGATGAGAGAATAGCGGATTATGTTTTTGGGAAGGTAAACCTTACAAAACAGTGGATATCTGACCTATTGAGAGATAGGCGCCCGCTAGACGCAGCCATCAAGTGGACAGAAAGTAAAGAGCATAAGAAATCGGTAGAAAAGGCGGTCTGGCTGATGTGTTACAAGAAGCAAGTCCAGCTTTTGGACCAGGTCATTGTGGCACAGACAGCCCAGATCAAAGGGCTGCTTACAGAAGTAGAGGAAAAGGTTGCGGGAGGTCAGAAACTGATTCAATCGGTTAACGCGCTAAATCAGGAACGCCAATCCACAACTCACCGCCATGAGACCCGGATAGAGTATTTGGAATGTCAGGTCATTGAGGCCAAGGCCAGTGAAGGTAGAATGAAAGAGAGGTGTTTCCGCCTAGCTAAGCAGATAGCGACACAGGAGGAAAGAATCTTGGGGGCTAGGGCAGCTTATAAGATGGCCATGGAGGATAGTTCTGAGAACACCGATCATAGCGCTTGCCTCAGGGAGCTAGAGGACCTGAGAATGGCCCTAGCAAAGGCAACCGGCTTGGTGTGTCTCATAAACCCGCCAGCGAGCCAGTTACTGTTAGCCAAGGAATCAAAAAGACCAATTCCACAGGAGGCAGTTAGGGTACCAACCCCCGAGCCCTCAGCACCTCCCGCCTATACCGAGTCTTGGACTCCGGGGGAGGAAACGGAGAAGTCAGACACAGAGGTTCTTGAGGTAGAGCAACACCAGGTAGTAGAATCGGGGCCGGCGCCGATGTGTCCAACTCGACACCGGAGGCTCGGTCCGGGCGTAGTGGATGGCGAGGATGGACCCCTCGTGAATCAGATCATAATGCCCCACAGCGCACAACAGCTGAGGGCAATGATAAGTCACATCCCAAAACTCTCCGAGTCAGGAGATCCCTCCGTCCACTTTAGGGACGTGGAGCAGACCGCAGCAGTTAATGACAGCGATGGGGCCGAACAGTCCAAAATGCTGCTGTTCTCCCTGGACAGCTCGCTCCTCCAGTGTCTCCCTGACGAGAGCAAGAGAGGGCACAAGGCGTATGAGGAGTTACGGGACGAGATCCTGGAGATTATAGGGGAGGGTGACAGAACTCCGTTCCTCCGATTGGAAAGGACGGTACAGCTAGAGGGAGGACCCCCACGGGTTTTCGCCGGAAGGTTGTGGCCAGTGTATCGGCGTAGCTGTCCGGGCGGGCCGGACCGGAACGGGCTGAATGATGACCAAAGGGCTCATTGGCTCCGGTGTCTGGTCGCCAATTGCTTGCCGCCGGTGATGGAGCAGGCCAAAGCATGGTTTGACCCCACTAACCCCCGCTCCACGGAGGATGTAGTACTTGATCAGCTCACGATAAGTTACAGGAACAACAAGAGTAGGGATGTGCCTTCCTCAAAAGGAAAGGTGCATGAGGCGAGGCCTGCAGCTCCTGCTAAAAAGGAATGGCATCAGGAGGGGAATCGCGCCCCCCAAGCCAAGAGCAGTTGTTACGGGTGTGGAAAGGAGGGTCATTGGCGCCGAGACTGTAAAAATCCCTGGAAGGATTTAAAGGGGAAAAACTTCCCCAGCCCCAGCCCAAGCGCCCGTCCGGGAGAGGGGAGCCGATGTGTCAATCCATCCCGATACGATCGAGTCGGTTTTAGAGGCAATGCGGTCTCTAATGACCTCGCAGGGGAAAGTGGCAGTCGTCAACAGCCCTGTTGCTTCCCCAATCCCAACTGAAGCGCCCAAATGACTGAAGCCCGCGCAGCCCGTCTACCTGTGTCCGCTCCGCTATGACGCGTGGAGAAGACCCGTTGTGGAGATGGAGGTGGAGAAGGAAAAGGGTAGTTACCTGTTGGATACGGGAGCATCATGCACCATGATCCACACAGCTAAGCCTTTTGCCTCACCTCTATCTACCCAGGCTCCATTCTCAGTAACGGGTTTCACAGGCAGAGAACAGGCTGGCGCGTACTCCATCCCGCTCTCCATTCATTTGGGAGCACTCCACACCACATGCACGTGCATCCTATTGAAGTGGAATGAGGGGGGTGGGAAAGGCATCCTCGGGGCTGATTTCTTGGTGGAACACGGGATCCTCGTGGACCTTAGAAATCACTGTCTCTGGGGAGCCAAGAATGGGTTGGGCAAGGTAGTTGTAATCCCAGGAAGAGGAGAAAAGTGGACCCTGTGCACCATGAAGCCATCAGGGGGTTACAACCTCGAGCTTCTGGTCGCGGACGTCCCAACGGACTTGCAAGCGTGTGTGTCGGAAAACCTGACCGCGTTTGCCACCCACAAGCACGACTGTGGGAGGGTCACCGGGTTTGAGGTCAGCGTAGACGGGGACCCCATGATCCGACCCCAAAAACAGTATAACTTCCCCAAGGAGGCAGAACCCGACATGGAGACAGCAATATCTTCCTTGGTGCAGCAGGGCGTGCTGAGACCAATAGCCACTCACGTGAACTCCCCATTATGGCCGGTAAAGAAGCCGGACAATTCGTGGAGGGCCACGGTGGACTATAGAGTCCTCAACAGTAACATCCCAGCCTGCGCGCCCACGGTAGCAGCAGTTGCCGACCTAATAGGGAGTATTCCAGCATCGGCGACCACATTCACGGTGCTGGATACCTCAAACGGTTTCTGGTCCATTCCACTGCGGTGGGAGGATCATTACAAGTTTGCCTTTACTTTTAAAGGACAACAGTACACCTGGAACTGCTTGCCACAGGGTTTTCACAACAGCCCCAGCATTTTCCATCAATGCATGGCGGGAAGTTTAAAAGAATTTAGCCAGCCCAATCAGATAGTGCAGTATGTGGACGACTTACTCCTGTTCACGGACTCAAGGGAGGAGCACGGCCCACTATTAGCCGAATTATTGGAGTTGCTGGAAAGGAAGGATTTTAAAGTAAACCCAAAGAAAGCACAAATCGGCCAGCAGGAGGTGAAATTCCTGGGGCTGGCCATCCGTGCTGGAGAAAGAGCCATAGATAAGGCTAGACGGGAATGGGTGCAAGATCTACCGATCCCTAACACAGTAACGGGTGTAAGGTCCTTTTTGGGGTTGACCGGGTACCGCAGGGATTTCATCGAGGACTATGCAGCCACAGCAGCCCCGCTACTCTGACTCTTACACAAGGGAGTCGAGTGGTCTTGGGATGAGGGGTGTCAGGCAGCATTCGAGAAGTTGAAAAGGGATCTGTAGACCGCGCCAGCCCTAGGGGCCATAGGTGGGTGGGGGGGAGTTTTTCCTGGAGGTAGCCACTAGTGGGGACAGCCTGAGTGCCGTGCTGCTCCAGGAGCGACACGGCAAGCTGAGACCAGTAGTCTATTCCTCCAGAGTACTCACGGATGTGGAGAGGAGTTTTTCCAATTGCGAACGGCACCTCCTGGCCACGCATTGGGCTGTGAACAGATCAGTGATCTTCACAGGAACCTCTCCCATCACTCTCCTCACCCATCACACCCCCACAAAGATGCTTCTGGATGGAAGGATTAAGGATGGGACCGTAAGCAGCGCTCGGATTGCGCGCTGGACCCTCCTCCTTTCCCAGATGGATCTCAGGGTTAAAGGTCTCTGCGAGCCAAAGCTCGCGGCGAACCTGGTACATCCCGGAACAGCCCATCGGTGTTCCGTCGAAGGGGTATGGGAGGTTAACATAGGTTTACGGGCCGGGATACACCCCACAGGCAGCGAGATCTATGTAGACGGTTCCAGCACGGTATCTGCTGGCGAACGACTCGCAGGGTGTGGAGTTTATGACCCTACGGCAGACATTGCCTTGGCAATTAAGCTCCCCAGCACTATGAGCGCACAGCAAGCTGAACTGTCCGCAGTGGCGTACGTGGTTACCCACCCCGAGATCTTCCCAACCCCATACACGATTTGCTCGGACAGCATGTTCACGTGCAATTCGTGTACGGAATACCTCGCCATCTGGTCCTGCCGCGGATATACCTCCGCGGACGGACGGCCTTTAACAGTTAAGCCCTTGCTGGAAAAGATCCTGGCAGCTGTGGGGGAGGAAGGGGAGGTGTTCATCCACAAGGTGAAGGCTCATTCCACCACAGAACCCCGCAGTCAGGGCAACCAGCAGGCGGATGCGCTAGCCAGGGAGGGTGCCCGCAACGGCATTTTCTGGGACCCCTATGGACCCGGACCCGTGGCAGCGATCCGAGAGAGGGAGGGAACTCCAGGGAACATAGGGGTGACACTACCCCTAGACCTAAAAACCGTCCAGACCCTGGATCCCGCCCTAAAAACAGTCCTCAAAGCCATTACTGAGGGCAAGCAGGTAGAGGGTCCGTACAGTACGGCAGCCCTCTCAGTCAAGGAAGGCATGCTGTTCCGAGAGGAACAGTGGGTTGTGCTGCAACAGCACCGGAGGGAATTCCTTCAACTGGCCCATGAGGGTCCAGGGGCAGGACACCCCGGGCCTGAGGTTACCTGGCAACGGGTAGAGCAGGCGGGATGGTGGCCAGGACTTAGAGACGATGTCCGCGAGTTCTGTGCAAGCTGTCTTGTGTGCGCTGCAAACAACCCAGACCCCCAGAAAAGGAAGGTGCCCATGGGGCACATCAGGAGGGTAGAGGGACCATGGCAATCGATTCAGGTCGACTACATAGGGCCCCTGCCCACCGCCCAAGGAGGCTATAAGTATTGTCTTGTCCTGGTGGATGTGTTCACCAAATGGGTAGAAGCTTTCCCGTGCAGAACAGCTACGGCGCTGGGTACTGCCAAGATCTTGATCCGGGAAGTGTTCTCACGGTGGGGGCTCCCCCGTTTTGTTGAGTCCGACCAAGGGAGTCAGTTCACCGGTCAAGTGATGCAGAACACCCTCATGCTCTTGGGCATTGAAGGAAAGTGGCACGTAGCGTACAATCCCCAGTCATCCAGGATTGTTGAACGCATGAACCGGACCCTCAAGGAAAAGCTGAGGAAAGAGACAATGGGCTCGCCCCAGAAATGGGCGGAGGTCCTGCCTTTAGTCCTCATGGGGATCCGGGCCAGCCAGTCCAAAAGTACGGGGTACTCCCCGCACGAATTAATGACTGGAAGGATCATGCGAACACCCACCCATGTACTAGCCCCGGTGCTCACTGAGGGCCAGCTCCAAGAGGTGAAGCGAGACAAGTTCGTCCAAACCCTTTTGGAGCGCCTGAAACAGATTTATGGGCAGGCGGCTGGGAACATGGGGAGACAGCATCAGGGAAATCGACTGTTGCTGGAACCTCGTAAGCAACAAGAGTGGGAAGTCGGAAACCAGGTCATGGTTAGGAACTATGCCCGGGTGGGGAGTTTTGAACCACTGTACATGGGGCCTTACAGCATTGTAGACAAGGCCAGCCCCATGGTTTATGCAGTGAAGGTGCCCCGACGTACTAAATGGTTTCACATTAACCAGTGTAAACTGTTTAAGTCGGGTGCACAAGGGCCAACAACAGTGGCCAGGTCTGAGGACAAAAATCCTCAGCCTGCGACAGAGTCACAGACCACACAGGCTGGAACAGTGGCCTGCGTGAAGGGAGGAGTCATCCCATTGGAGTGGGAGGTCTCCCCTCTGATTTGGGATTCGGACGAGGAGGAGCCCGAATGGCTCGGCCCCGCCCTTGACCCGATCACGGAGGAGGATGAGTCAGAGGACGAAGATCCCGCCCTCGACTCAAGCTTAGGGGAGGTAGGGATTGGGGGCGGAGACTCACTACCTGTAGGGACAGGTGAGGTGGAGTCGGACGCCACAGATTCCGGCCCCGGGGGGGCGGAGCCAGAGGGAGGGGAGCCGGAGCCGGCAACTGTGGTGGAACCACAAGCTGTGACGGTGAAGGTCCCGGTCCCCGGTCCGTCAGCCCTGGGAGCCTCGCCCAAGGCAGCCCCTCGTAGGTCGACTCGAACGCCTCAGCCCAGACAGCAGTGGCCAAGTTCTCCCTATCTTCCCCAACCTCGGTACAGAGCAGCCCGAGAAAGGCACGGTTCCCGTTCAGCAGCGACAGGCTGTGGCGGATCAAAGCCGAAGGCCAGTGCAGCCCCGCCACAGGGAGCGGCACGCTGCAGCCCTCACAGGAATTAGGTAGGCCGCCCGAAGGAGGGCGGCGCTGTACATAGGTTTAGGTAATGATGAGTTAAGTTAGGTAATTGTAATGATAGTTTAAGGTGTGTAAAGTTTAAGATGATGGTGTGGCGACACGCCACCACTGGACACAATCCGCTCACGGCGGTACGGACAGTTTAAGCAGACGCCCCCAACCGGGGGCCCTTTCCTCCAGCAACTTGTTTCCCACAGGGACAGGCTGCCGGGAGCACTTCCTGTCTGGGGAGTATTTAAGTCAGGCGCGGGCTCTTCCAGTTCCTGTTTTGCCATGAGGCTGAAATAAAAAGCTGTTCTGTTTTACTAGCTCTGGTCTCGACTCCCACGTTTGCCGTGGTATCTCAACAATGGGGATGTTTAAAGGGTAGTTTTCGGAGTCTGCCCAGAATGTGTGGTTGTTTGGAAGCGGGGTCAGGGGACCCCAGCGTCCGTTTAATTAAGCCAGCATCTATTGGGAGCCTGGCTACATCATCTTATCGATTACAGAAACCAGAGATATGATGGAGAGGATTCTCGTGATACTCGCGGCGATCGGGTGCGGGCTGGCCTACCGGGGCCGCACCAAGGACGTCATCATGTTCGGATGTTCCGGGGACACAGCCCCCATCGCGACGGATGGGAAGGGAAACAAGAGGTTGAGGAAACCGCCACATACTTCCACCAAGGGAGATGGCCAGGTTGGCTGGGAACGAATTCTACGGAATACTCCAGCAATTTCGGTTTCGCCTACCAAGAGACTTCGTTAATGTGCCCTCGGGTGAGGATCCTTGCACCCAGAGTCAGCGTTACCGTGGGAAAGAGGATCTGTTTGGTGTGTAATGGGAACGTACCGTTAAGTAGATGGTGGTGGTTATGAAAGCTGGGGAAGGACATGAAGAACTCTACCATCGAGTGGGAACGACTGGGTAACAATACCCATCGGACAATTACGGGGACTCACGGACAATTACGTGTGTGTTGGGACAAATGGTGGGAACCAGATGAAGGGATATATGTCTGTATGTGGGGTTCAAAACGCGTTTGCCCCAAGGGCGTATCCATCTTTTTCCAGAGGCAGTGGCAAGATGAAGGAAAGGGGATGAGATGGGATGTCAGCACTCGGGCGTGCGGAGCCCCATACTCCCCGATTCCAGTAAACGCCACTGAACTCATCACCCGCCCACGCAAGCCCCTGCCCACGATTCCGGTAGCACGAGCCCAGAAGGAAGGGTGCCCCACCACCACAAAGGGACCCGGGAACGGTCTAGTATTGGTACCCACCGGTCAGGTGCTGTACCAAGGGATACACTACGCGGTGGCCTCAGTGATTTTAAACCTCACTGAGGTACGATTGCCAGAGTGGTGTCCCAGGGAAACGGAACAATTGTACCAGGTCCTGTTAACCCGAATGTTCAGACAATTTTACGAGTTTGACTTTGCCGACATCGACAAGGCCAAATTGTACACCACACCACAGGAAGTCTTGGATTGGGTAGGAAGGCAAAGAAGGGGTACTGTAAATGACATTTTCACTGCTTTTAACACCGGAACGTCTGTTGTCAACGCTCTAGACAACGTGGAGCTGCAGACACAGATCAATGGTTTAAAGGCCCAGTTAAGGAAAATACTGACAAGCGAGAATAAGGTAGTGGGTTCTGAGCTACATGAGGACCAAGCCATGACACTACACTTAAAGGAAATAATTGCTGAGCTGGAGAAACATGCTAGAATGGTAAATGCGCTCATTAAGGAGGATCGGAATGCATCCGATCAGGCTGCGCAGAACGAGGCCTGTGTGCTATACGGGGCATGGTTACTGGGCGAGGGCCGCAGTAATCCGGAGGATTTAAATCAAGGTTTAGTCCCGTCCTGGATCAGCAACAAGCACTTGCAAGCGCTCCACCCTTTTGAGAACGCATTAAGCCCGTGCCAGCTCAGACTAGCTGCAGAGGCATACCCAGTCCCAGTGGACTGCGGACGCTCAAACCACACTATCATGGGAATAGTGGTGAGGATGCCGGTGTTGGGTCCCGCAGCAAAGCCCGCCCCGGTATACAGGGTGGAGAACATTGGAGTCATTCAGGGGGGTGCGCACATTCGTTATGCAGTGGTCCCGCCTTATGTCATCAGATGGGAGCGTACGATGACAGGCACCGACCTCTCGGGGTGTCGTAGCCGGGGAGCACACATCATCCTGTGTCCCCAGCACATGAACACCTATTTGAAACCACAGTGCGGGTTCAGAGCCGCTAGCGCGAAGCCGATAAATTGCACCATGGAGGCAATGGCAAAGGACCATGTGCCCCTGCAGGTGGCATATATCGGAGGTGGGACATACTGTGTCACCACTGCAGCGCCTCACTACCGCCACGGACAGCACGAGTGGTGTCCGGTCAGTGACAGCAGTTTCTGTTTCAAACCCAGGGCTGAAGTTCAAGTGGCACAACAACGGATTGTCCCCATTCCTGCACCCTCCACCGTTCACCTCACTGTAAAAGAGAATTTCACAGACTTGCAGCGATTCGTCGCGCATTTTGGTTATATCATTCCCCCTCTCCCCGAACACCTCACCAAGATTTTAAAAGCCATTATAGTTTCACAGGAGCATTTCTACACACTGCAGCAGAAGACATTAGAGATAGGGAAAGACATATTGGACATAGTCACCCCACCATGGTGGGACCTGTTCACCAGTATAGAGATCCCGGCCTGGATTAGAATAGCATCCCACATCCTAGTAGTGTGTCAGGTTTTAATTATAATATTTTTATTGTTCGTGCATTGCAAGAGAGGCAAATGCCTCCAGAGGCACGAGAACACAGGAGAATGGAGAGAACGCTATGTACGAGTGGGGGGAAGAGGACACCCCAGTGTAAGCGGCTAGTATTAAAAGTTAAAGCGGCCCTCCATTTTTGGATTCCAGCCACTGCATGATTTAAGTGTGTGAATACTGTAATGTTATAGCCGTTGGTGAAGTTTTGTTTTGTTTGATTAATAAAAGGTGTACGCAGGTGGTGCAAGGGGCATTGGCCCCTTCACATCTGAAAAATGAATGTGTGATAGTATAAGATAATACTGCCTATGATTGTCCAACTGTACACAAGGTAATTTTTTCTGAAATGGGAACTGCATGTGTCGTGAGGGTCATAGATAGTTAATTACCAGGAATGTTTGGATGTGAGGAATCAGGGAAAAATTTGCTCACCGAGGATTATTGATACTTTAAGCAAGCTATCAGTATCACAGGGAGGGCTGTAAGATTCGAAATTTTCCGTAATTTAATCACGCAACAAAACAACGTTAATAAGACAGTTTATTGACCAAGAGAAAGCTTGTACAGAAAAACCTTTGATAAAAAGTGGCATACAAAATGGCCGCCGGACCTCGTGATCAGTTTCTGGGACGATTTGATTTCTGTTACTGCAAGCCAGACAGGCTTATGGATTGAGGACAGTAAGCCCGCGAAAGCCAGTATCGGGAAACCGAAACTCAGGGAACTGAGCATACATATTAATTGGATTCTAAGTACAAGACAGTTTCAGGTAACAGGATGGGGCCCATTAAGAAATGGGCAGACAATTGAATGAACACTTAAACCCATTTACTGTACAAAGGAAAGACCGTTTAACAGCCATCAAGGGCAATCTCCAGACCGATCAATATGCGAACCGAGTTACGGTGACAAAGTAAAAGACATTATCGGCCAGGAAGGCCAGTTAAGCTATCACCGGCTCCCGTTACAAGACAAAGCGCCCCTGCAGAGATTTCTGCCCGCCAAAAATATTACAAAGACAGGACTATGATTTGGCGGGAGATAAGACTGTCCCAAAAAGGTATAACTATGGATTGAAAAGTCCATCAGTAAGCTTAACGCTTCAGAACTTCGTCAGGAGCTTCGGAACTCAAACGGTTCTTCTACGGTACGCTTCTTCTGGAATTCAAGCTTCACCTCGGGTTTTCATTTCTTCAACGCACCGGGACAGACTTTCCGATTAAGACAGCACTTCGGTTTCGGGACGTGGTCAATGTTCGGCCAGGCAAGGCTCGGCCATGACGAGAAGACGACGAGGGTGGCCCGGGTACTTTTTGTCGGGAGATCATCGACGACCCAGGCCTAAGAAGAAGACACCCTCCAGCACTGCCTTGAAGGATAATTATGACGGCATAAAGAAAGCAATTCGGTACCAGCGCCCCGTCCCGGGGAAGACCATCAGGTAAACCGACGATCCAGGCCGGAGAAAAAGGACACTCCGGGCCTAGCACTCCCGTGCCTCAACATCCCATTCTCAGCTTTCCAGGAATGGACTTTCCCATGTGTATCCGGTTCTTCAACAACTTTTAACGGATTCAGTCATGACGAGCGCTCATCGAGGCTGTGTCCGCTGCCTCATCGCCTGAGAGAGAAAAACAAGCTGCGCCAGAAGTTTCCAAATCCACGTGACGACGGAAAGCTGTGCCAAAAGGGCTGCGAACCCCCTCTTTTGCGAATCTGAAAGTGGTGAGCATGATTCCGAGTTCCTCAAGTCGAAACTTAGTCTAGGTCTAGGGGAGGGGGTAAGGGTAATCGTAATGTGTTTCCCCTTTTTCGATGTGCCGTGTGTTCCCCATTTCCATAGAGTTAAGTTTATAGATATGTGTATGCTTGTAGTTACATTAATCTGTGCTTATGACATGTATTTTTTTTAATGTTGCAAACTGTTTAATAAATAAAAGCATCCATTTCGTGCTATTCAACCTGGTCTATTGAGTTTTTCTCTGCACTACAGTTCCCTACACCTAAGTCCAAGGTCTAGAACCGTAGGGGAGAGTGGGTCGAACCACTCAAGGGTAATTATTGCACGAAGCCTGGTAGGAGACCAGAATGAGCAAGAGAAACCCCCTACACCTTGATTTTAAAATTGTCATCCATTGTTCAAATCCCTCCGTGGCCTCATCCTTCCCTATCTCTGTACACTCCTCCGGCCCTACAACCTTCCGAGATCTCTGGGCACCTCCGATTCTGGCTTCTTGTGCCTCCCTAACTTCCTTAGCACTGCCATTGGCAGCCATAAATTCAGCTGTCTAGGCCCTTAGCTCTGGAAATTGTTGAATCCGTGATTCTTAAGTATGATGTTTTCCAATAACTAGACGGAGGCTGTAAATTAACAATCAACAGGTGTTTACTGGAGGAGGGTAGTCTAAAGACTAAGGGCTAGATTTTCAGTTGCTTGCGCCAGCAGTTAGCGCCTTAAGAGAAGTGATTTTCGGGCGCTATGCGTGTAGCGCCCGGGCGCAGCGCAGTTTGCGCCCCGCCCCAAATTAAGTTGCCCGTTAGCGCCGGCGCAAAGTTTAGCGGCCGCCCGGATGCGCGCGCAGAAAATGACGTCACATCCTCGTGCAACGCCCTTTGGCCGCCCCGAATCCAAACTTCAGTCGGACCGCCCCATTGTGCGGCTGGCGTCCAGAGCGTTTGTAAAATGGAACGCAACACACCCTGGGGAGCGCAAATTAAAGGGCACTCCTCCTGCACTATAAAAGGCAGTCTGCATGTGTTGTGTGGAAGGATCCAGTGTGTTGTTGTGAACGGTGTATTTTCCTCCTCCTCCTCCTCCTCCTCCTCCTCCTGTTTTCCCCCCCCAGACTCTGCCTTTGAATAAAACACATGCACCCTTCCCCTTTAAGAGCTCACTGGCACCAGAGTGTCTGCCGTGCGCTGCGCCCGAGCTCGGGTGTTGCGCTCTACACCGCCGGCTTAGCGCCTAAAGATAGTACTGGAACGCCTCTTTTAGCACTCCACCAACCTCTTAGGGCGAAGCCACTGAATTTCTGGCAACGGGGCGCTAACTTCGGGCGGGCGCTAAGGTTAGCGCCCCAAAACTGTCTATACTGAAAATCTAGCCCTAACAGTACAGATGCCTGCTCAAGGCTTATATACAGGATAACAACAGAAAATGCTGGAAAAACTCAGCAGGTCAGGCAACATCCGTGGAGAGAAATTTGAGTTGACGTTGACCAGCCGGTTGTATTTGTAGAGACCTTTATGAGTGTTGATCGTGAGGTATTGTTTCGAGGCTTCTTCTACCTCCATTTGCAGGTACGCCTGGGCCAGATCAATCTTAGTGAAGCGCTTACCTCCAGATAGCGAGGCGAAAATATCTTCAATCCGTGGAAGCGGATATTGTACCGTGTGAAGGACTGGGTTCACTGTCACCTTAAAATCCCCACAGATGCGGACCTTCTTTGGTTCCCCAGGCGTATTACTCAATGACCTCTTCATTACAGGAACGATGGGTGTAGCCCACTCACTCCAGTCCACTTTGGACAGTACTCCAGAACGTTCCAAACCTTCCAGCTCTGCTTCGACGGCTGGGCGGATCGCATAAGGCACCGGTCTGGCCTTAAAAAACTTTGGGCTTGCATTTTCCTCTATTTTAATCATCGCTGTTATGCCTTTTAGTGTTCCGAGTCCCTCCTGGAACACTTCTTGTGCGTCAGTTAGCATTTTTGACAGTCATCCAGGTGTGACGTCGTCATCCTTTTTGGCCTCAACCTTCAGTGCCTGTATGGAATGCCAATCTAATTTTATCTTCCGAATCCATTCACGTCCTAGTAGTGGTGGTCCTCCATCTGGCAATACATATAGGTCCATTTTTGGTATTTCCTGGCCTTTGTATATCACGTTCACCCTTATTTTTCCTTTGGGGTAGACTTTTTGCCCCGTGTACGTCTTCAAGACAATCTCTGTAGCTTTCAAGGGTATATGTGAGAATAGCCGCTTGTGGTCCCTTTGGTTTATGACTGTTAGGGCTGATCCTGTGTCCAATTCCATTTTCAATTGGACTCTGTCTATCTTGAGCGTGACCCAGATAGTCTGGTGATCCTCCATTTTGATTACCTTATGTAGTTTCAGACAACCCAGCTCATTGCTTCCGGAGTCTGTATCACTTTTCTGTTTGTCTGAACTACTGTCCATCACCTTATGTAACTTTTTGTACTTCTCCTGTGGAGATTTTTTGCTGCTGGTTTTCTTCCCTGACCTGCAGACTCTTGCAATGTGTCCTGCTTTTCCATACTGTCTGCACACTTGGTCCTTGAACCAACAATCCTTCTGGTCGTGTGTTGTTCTGCCGCAGCGATAACACTTCCCTGCTCCATATGACACTTCATTGGTGCCATATTCTTGCGGTCTCCATTGTATCTCTGCAGCGCCCCGTGCGGCTGCTTCGTGTGATACTGCCATGCTGAAAGCCTTGTCCAGCGTAAGATCCTTTTCTGATAGAAGCCGTTTCTGGGTTCCTTCACTTTGAAGCCCACACACAAACTTGTCCCTTAACGTATCTGCTAGTCCAAGTCCAAACTGGCAGTGTTTCGATAGCTTGCGCAGTTCCGTTAAATACTCAGCATTACTTTCGTCTTTATGCTGGTTCCTTTTGTGGAACTTAAATCTTTCTGCTATCAGCAGCGGTGTGGGGTTTAAGTGGTCCTGTAGGATTTCCACTATGCTTTTGAAATCCTTATCCACTGGCTTCTCTGGGGTTATTAGGTTTTGCAGTAACCCATAAGTTTTTGCACCCATGGAATTCAACAAAACCAGTGCTTTCCTAGCATTTGGCATTTCATTCGCCTTGCAGTACACCTCAATGCATTCCACATATGTCGCCCAATCTTCGACTTCATTGTCGAACGCAGTGACACTGCCACTCTTCGGCATCCCTGGGTGTGGTTAAACTGTCTAGAATGGCGTCTCCCGCGCTTTCCTTTCTTCCCGCGCTCGCCCTTCTTCTCCGCTGCGGCTTCTAAAATGGCCTCTCCCGCGCTCTCCCTTCTTCTCCGTGGCTCAAATGGTGTCTCCCGCGCTTCCTTTCTTCTCCCGCGGATGCTGCTCAGCTCTTGAGCCCTGGCCGCGCTCTGGGCATTCTCCTGTGCGCCTCTCTCGTTGCCGCCGCTCGGTCCTGGACCCCGGCTGTGCTTTACCCTCTCTCTCTGTTTGCTTTCCGTCGACGCCGCTCGATCTTCAACCCCCGGCTGCGCCCTGTGCGCTTTACCCTCTCTCTTACCCCGTCGACGCTGCTCGGCCTTTTCTGTGCCGTCGGTCGGCTCCAGCCGCCGCTGTCCGGGAAGGGTCTGCGCTGTACCTGTTGCCAGTCTGTTGCTGGATCGTCATGGTTGGAGAACCAAGCCCAGCTCTCAACAGCCTCCCCTGCGATGTTCACTCTCTGCCGGATGGCTGGGCGGTTGCTCGTGGTCGACGCCCGTGCTTCTGACCTCGACTTTCTTCCACCGTCCTCCCGGAGCAAATCCTTGAAAGGAAATGCAGAGTTGCAGGTAGATTCGAATCGACCTCGTCGCCACTGTTGAATCCGTGATTCTTAAGTATGATGTTTTCCAATAACTAGACGGAGGCTGTAAATTAACAATCAACAGGTGTTTACTGGAGGAGGGTAGTCTAAAGACTAACAGTATAGATGCCTGCTCAAGGCTTATATACACGTGTGGTCACTGCCGGTACTACAATATACAGGAGCTGTAAAAGTAGTTCTCTCTTAAAGGTACATACACTACAGAAATGACTCCCTAAACCTCTCCACCTCTCTCTCTTCCTTTAAGGCACTCCTACCTCTTTGACCAAGCTTTTGGTTACCTGTCCTAATGTTGACTAATTTAGCTCGGTGTCAACTTTTTTGTCGGATTACATTCCTTTGAAGTGCCTTGGGATGTTTTACGATGTTAAAGGTGCTATATATATGCAAGTTATTGTTGTAGTACATACCAGGAACTTTGACTCCTTAAGCCATCCAAATCATTTGCATGTGCACCCCAGTGAAGAGGTGGGCCTAGGAAATAGCACCTCCCACCCCGACATAAACTTGGAAGAGTGTCAAAAATTGGGCAGAACAATGACAGAAGAGCCACCAGATTGTGTTACATGGTCACTGCACTCCTAACTCACCCCTACAAATGTGGACTTTTGGGGCAAGTCTGACTAATGAGGTGCTTAAGTCCATAAAACATGAAAGACACAAACATGAGAAAATAACATTTTACAGAGTTCTGTATTATGTGACAGGTACTGTTAAATAAGCAAAATGGCGATCCCTGATTAGTCTGGATTTTGCCCTTTCCGTTTAGAGGTAATTTTATTTTTTGAAGCTGTAGAAATAGGCATGCAAGCAAGTCTTTAAATTAAATATAAATAACTGACAGTGAAACAAAGAAAGCCCTGCTTCCTTTCATGTACGCCTATAAATTGCTATGTTGATAACATTAGGAGAATACTGGCTTTGCATATTGCTTTTGTCAGGATAGGCCCAGACGCTGACACTGATTAATAGGGGTGAGCTTCCCAAATTACCTTGGCAGTCTTCAGAGAGGTTATGAGAAAGAGGATAATTAAATAACTCTTGTGTACTCAGTGTCTGCTGGGAAGGCAGATGAGCCAGCCACAGATCATTGTACTTCTCATGCCATTATCCTTTCAAAATAAATTAGGGCTGTTTAGTAACAAACTGCTGAGAGAAACCCCAACAGATCAGTCTCTTCCATAAATTTTCTCATATTAGCTGCTGACAAGACAGTGGAGTTCAAATGCCTGTCAGTATAAAACATCCATTCGAGGTCCTTGTGGGAAATGGATGCTGCTGATATGCATTTCTTAATGGAAAACTGGGTGTTCTTTTAAAACTAATGCTACTCATACCGACACCTGTCAGTTATCTATCTATTTTAAAATATTTCAAAAATCAAATTCTCCTAAGATTTTCATGTTTGTGAAGATTTATTTCCTAATCTCCTCAGCTCCCTCACTAACTCCCTCTACTCGGATTCTCCCCCACCATGACATATTGACTTGCTTAACCATTCTTTATGCCTTTAACGCCCTTGTCTGCCATTCCTGCTGCTCCCCCAGTGTAATACTCATTTTTGTGCCCTCCAGTTTGATGGCTGTAAACTTGAGTACCAATGCCACACAACTGGTTTTATCATCTGGTATATATTAAAATATACCATCAAGATACATCTTTCCATATATTTGAAAGTCTTGTGTGTCACATGCATCCAGCATGTCACACCTTACAAAGACATCACACATCAGGGCATCACATCTCAGGGTATCATGTGGCCATAGAATAAATATTGGTGGAGATATAAATGAGATCTTATTTTTTAACCTAATATCCAATTGATTAAACATTAGCAAATTAAGAACAGTTTCTTTTGGTTCATAATTTCCAGAGAGGGTAAGTAAGCAACTAAAAAAACTAGGTAATGACATTTCTCAATTATTTCGTTAAAGCTACAAATCCCAAAGTAGCAAATACCAGGGAGTAATCAATCAATTACAAAGTACAGGTAGACTATCCTTTATCCGAAAACCTTGGGACCAGCTGAGTTTCGGTTTTCGGAATTTTTCGGATTTCAGAAGGTATTGGGAAATTTGTCGGGGGTCGGGGTCGGCGGGGGGTCGGGGTCGGCGGGGAGAAAAGAATATCGGACGGGCCGCGGTTCGGGTAGGGGGTCGGGTCGGGTCAGGGGGGAGAAAAGAATATCGGGCGGGTCGGGGGTCGGGTCGGGTTGGGGGGGGTGGAAAAGAATATCGTACGGGCCGCTGTATTGTCGGGTTCACTCTCCCGGTACCTCCTTCACATTGCCCGGCTCGGCCTGCAATCTCCTACCCAGGAGGGAACTCTGTGACCCTCTGCCCTGCTCAGCGTATGTCGTGCGCCACTCTGGTCATGTCGTGCTCACGACTTACGCTGAACGAAAAAACTTTCGGTTTTTAGAGGTTTTCGGTTTTCAGAAGTTCGGATAAAGGATAGTCTACCTGTATTACAAAGTATTTACAGCAAACAAACAGGCCATTCAGCCCAACAGATCCATGCCGGTGTTTTTGCTCCACACAAACCTCTTCCCATCCCTCTTCATCTAACACCATCAACATATCCTATTCTTTTCTCCCTCATGTGCTTATCTAGCTTCCCCTTGAATGCATCTATGCTATTTTCTTCAACTACTCCCTGTGGTAGCGAGCTCTACATTCTAACCACTTTCTGGGTAAAGAAGTTTCTCCTGAATTCCCTTTTGGATTTATTAGTGACTATCTTATATTTATGGCCCCTAGTTCTGGTCTTGCGAGCAGGTGGAAACATCTTCTCTACGTCTACCCTATGAAACCCTTTCAGAATCTTAAAGACATCTATCAGGTCACCCCTCAGTCTTCTCCTTTCTAGAGCAGAGAGCCCTAGCCTATTCAATCTTTCTGATTCTTGAAGAGAATGACTCTGGATATGTCAAATTGTGATGGGTTGAGATGGACCAAAAATTATTCAATGTGGGGCCAGATCAAAAATTGGGTGAAGTTGGTATGGGCCCCCATCTTGAATTGCTGAAACTTTACAGTTAGAAAATATATATAACAGGGGAAACCCATAAAAATTGAAACAGTTCTGAATAAAATGCTTATTCTTATTCATTAATTTGCCTGTATGGTGTTGAAACTGCATAGAAACTATTTTGTCAGAGTGGCACCCAGAGCGCAAGACTCAATTTGGAACACTTGGCTGGAGCTTGAGTTATTGGGTCAGGCTTTGTTGACTATATTTTCTATAAATGTCTTGGTGCCTCTTCATTGACTGTAGTCTATATCAGTCACTGCAAATTCCTTGCTCTTCTGTTTGGCTCTATCCACTGCTTCTGCTGAGTTCAGACAATCTGACCTGTGCTCTGTTCTCCCCGTTATTGTCCAGACCTGACCCACCCATAGTTCTTTGCAATCCAGCTTGTCCCACATTGAATCATTTCTGGTCCATTTCAACCCATCAGATTGTGACATATCCAGAGTCATTCCCTGTAATTGCAACTACTGGGAGCAATTCGAGTGGAAGAGCTAAATTCTGCAATGGTTACAAAGAAAATCACAGATGAAGGAGAAATCTTGGCAGATTAATTGGGCAGGTTGCGAACAATTCTAGACAGGTTGAGACAGGACGAGAATGAGCAAGCTGGGCTGTGAATGTTTCCTACCCACGTAGAGTGCCTCTCAGAATGCCTGTTCATGCCCCATTCACTTAACCCAAGTGGCTCCCAGCTTGCCTGCCCATCCCAAATGATTCTCAGCAGTCTGCTTGGCAATTCTGAGTGTTTCCTAACACACCTGCTCAATTGCTTTGTCTGCTTGCTCACCCCACCCAAGTGCCTTCTGGTGCATCCACCTTGGATGTCTCTTAGTCCACCTCATACTCACTCACGCACCCCTAGTACTTTTGATGGGTGGGTAGTTTGATAATCAGCCCATTTGCCTTGAAGGTCTGACTGCCTAAGTGCTTACTGTTATGTCCGTGTATCTTAATGTTGTGTCCTTCAATAATTAGACAACAGACTGCAGGGAACGATTCAACAGGTGTTTACTGAATGAGGGTTACTCTAGAACTAACTGTACAGATCACTACTCAGGGTTTATATACAGGTGTGGTCACTGCCGGTACTACAGTATACAGGAGCTGTAAAAAGTAGTTCTCTCCCTTAAGGTATATATACATTACATACATTACAATTCCTCCCCTTTTAGATTAACAGTACCATAATACTCATTTAACAATTAACATTTTTAATATACAATGTTATATGAAAATAGTCCATTCATATATTCAGTCTCTGGGGAGGCTTCCTGATTCTTTCTGGATAACGCCTTTCCCGAGTGTCTCGCTCTTGGTGCGGAGGCGATTCTAGCACCCTGTCGTCAGTTGATTCATCAGCTTCCAATGCTATTGTTTCTGAGGTAGATGCGACCTGTACGTCGGGTTCCTCACCAGGTACGTTATGGCCGAGACATGGGGTTGACTCGTTCCTGTGACTCTAGGATCTGGTCAGCATGGCGTCTCACAATGTTCTCCCCAACATCCACTGTGTACATTAGTGGCCCCTCCCATGTGCATATCGTTCCTGGTTGCCATTTCTCTGTTCGGTAGTCGCGGGCCATGACTGGTTGCCCTACATTGAAGCTCCTTGTTGGCTTCTCATTGATGTGCTGGAATTGCTTACTCTCAACATCTCTTCGTACATTTGGTCTGAGCAAATCCAGACGAGATCTCAACCTTCGGTTAAAGAACATCATGGCCGGGGCCTGGTTGGTGACTGCACGTGTCGCATTTCTGTAGGCTAACAGGAAATTGTCCACCTTATGCTGCAGTGGAATGTCGTCATCGCACATAGCCTTTACTGCTTTTTTAAAGGTTTGTACGAACCTCTCCGCCAATCCATTTGTGGCTGGATGATACAGGGCAGATGTGTAATGCCTTACCCCATTCCTTTACATAAATCTTCAAAACTCTTCGTGTTAAGTCTGTGTGTCCCAGTTATGTTTATTATAAATCACTGGACACAGACCACAAGAATAACTTTAACAGGTCTTTACTATTCGGAGGTCAGGGCTGAACTGCCCAGCAATTCCCTACACAACACTTATATACCGGTGTGGTCACCACCGGTATTACAGTATACAGCAGCCAAGAGAAAGTAGTACATCTCTTAAGAGAACTACCTTAAGGTGGAACAGGTTACATACACCACAATCCTCCTTTTTTAGCTTAACAGTTATATCCCCATTTAACATAACATAATAACATATAGATATATATATATACAACTTCATGCAAAACAGTTCAAAGATTCAGTCTCTGAGGAGGCCTCCTGATTCGAGTTGGATAACGCCTTTCAGGGGTCTCTGATTCTCGTTGCTGGGGTGACTCATCTAGTTGGTCTCTTATGGATTGTTGTAAGAAATCACACAACACCAGGTTATAGTCCAACAGCTTTATTTGAAATCACAAGCTTTCGGAGCGCTGCTCCTTCTTCAGGTGAAGTGGAGAAATGCATAAAGACACAGCTTATATAGTCAGAGAATCATGTCAGATGTTTACAGGTAACCTTTCCAACTGCCATTTATCGCACCTCGGCAGAGAGATAATCACAGCAGTCAAAGGTGTGAATGGTGTCCAAACAGGTCAGTCAGGGAAACATTACATCAAAGAACAATGAGGTGGGGTCACAAGGGGTCAAATACTGCAGATGCTGGGGTCTGTATGAAAAACAAAAAAACAGACAAAAAACATTTTTTTTGGCTGGAAATCACAGCAGGTCCAGCCGCATCTGTGCAGAGAGAACAAGCCAATGTCAACTCGAGTCTGGATGACCCTGCATCAGGTGGGGTTACATGTAGCGTGACATGAACCCAAGATCTCGGTTAAGGCCGTCCTCATGGGTGCGGAACTTGGCTATCAGTTTCTGCTCGACGATTTTGCGTTGTCGTGTGTCTCGAAGGCCACCTTGGAGAATGCTTACCCGAAGATCGGAGGCTGAATGTCCTTGACTGCTGAAGTGTTCCCCGACTGGGAGGGAACACTCCTGCCTGGTGATTGTTGCACGGTGTCCGTTCATCCGTTGTCGCAGTGTCTGCATGGTCTCGCCGATGTACCATGCTCCGGGGCATCCTTTCCTGCAACGTATGAGGTAGACAACGTTGGCCGAGTCACATGAGTATGTACCATGTACCTGGTGGGTGGTGTCCTCACGTGTGATGATGGTATCTGTGTTGATGATCTGGCATGTCTTGCAGAGGTTGCTGTGGCAGGGTTGTGTGGTGTCGTGGTCACTGTTCTCCTGGAAGCTGGGTAATTTGCTGCGAACGATGGTCTGTTTGAGGTTAGGCGGCTGTTTGAAAGCGAGTAGTGGAGGCGTGGGGATGGCCTTAGCGAGGTGTTCATCGTCATCGATGACATGTTGAAGGCTGCGAAGAACATGGCGTAGTTTCTCCGCTCCGGGGAAGTACTGGACGACGAAGGGTACTCTGTTGGTTGTGTCCCGTGTTTGTCTTCTGAGGAGGTCTATGCGATTTTTCGCTGTGGCCCGTCGGAACTGTCGATCGACGAGTCGAGCGTCATATCCCGTTCTTACAAGGGCGTCTTTCAGTGTCTGTAGGTGTCCATCGCGTTCCTCCTCGTCTGAGCAGATCCTGTGTATTCGCAGGGCTTGTCCATAGGGGATGGCTTCTTTAACGTGGTTAGGGTGGAAGCTGGAGAAGTGAAGCATCGTGAGGTTGTCTGTGGGCTTGCGGTAGAGTGAAGTGCTGAGGTGTGCGTCTTTGATGGAGATTCGTGTGTCCAGGAATGAGACTGATTCTGAGGAGTAGTCCATGGTGAGTTTGATGGTGGGATGGAACTTGTTGATGTTATCGTGTAGTCTTTTCAGTGATTCTTCGCCGTGGGTCCATAGGAAGAAAATGTCGTCGATGTATCTGGTGTATAGCATTGGTTGGAGATCCTGTGCAGCGAAGAAGTCTTGCTCGAACTTGTGCATGAAGATGTTTGCGTATTGGGGTGCGAATTTGGTCCCCATGGCTGTTCCGTGTGTTTGGGTAAAGAACTGGTTGTCGAAGGTGAAGACATTGTGGTCAAGGATGAAGCGGATGAGTTGTAGGATGGCATCTGGAGATTGGCTGTTGTTGGATTGGACATCATCATCAGGTACATTCACTTCTGAGGTAGATGCTTCAGGTTCACTAACTTCTTCCACGGTTGTCTCTGCCGTAACCATAGGTTCGACCCTTGTTCTCGATTCTACCAGTTGGTCAGCATGACGCTGTATTACATTTTCACCAATATCTACCGTGTACATCAGGGGTCCTTGTCTGGCCCGAATTGTTCCAGATTGCCATTTCTCGTTTTTATAGTCCCGGGCTAACACTGGTTGTCCTATTTCGAAACTCCGAGTGGTCTTGTTATTTATATGCTGGAACTGTTTGTTTTCAACTTCCCTCCGCACATTTGGTTTTATCAAGTCCAACCTGGACCGCAACCTCCTGTTATAGAACATCATGGCAGGACTTTGGTTTGTCACTGCATGAGTGGCGTTTCGATATGCCAGTAGGAATTTGTCCACCTTGTGTTGTAGTGGAATCTGATCTTCGCTCATGGCCTTTATTGCTTTTTTGAACGTTTGTACAAATCTCTCGGCCAACCCGTTTGTAACCGGATGATATGGGGCAGAGGTATAATGTTTCACTCCATTCTTCTTCATGAATTTCTGGAATTCTTCTGACACGAACTGCGGTCCGTTGTCTGAACATATTTGTTCTGGCAATCCATTTCTTGCAAATATCGTTCTTAGCACCGCGATCGTCTTTTCCGAGGTAGTGGTAGTCATCTTAATCACTTCTGGCCATTTAGAATGTGCGTCCACCGCAATTAAAAACATGGAGTCCATGAATGGACCAGCAAAGTCAATATGTACACGTTGCCATGGGGTTGAAGGCCATTCCCATGGATGCAGCGGTGCAATCGGAGGTGCATTTTGCACTTTTTGGCACCCTGAGCAGCTTTTCGTCAGATCCTCTATCTGTTGGTCGATACCCGGCCACCACACATAAGCCCTAGCAAGGCTTTTCATCTTGACTCCCCCCAGATGACCTTCATGCAGTTCCTTTAGAACTCTCTCTCTTAACTTAGGAGGAATAATCACCCATGTTCCATACATCAATGTTCCTTGACAGACGGACAGCTGTTCTCGTCTTGCTGAGAATGCCGGTAACAGTGGATCACCATGTGCTGGCCATCCCTTCACTGTCACTTCGTAGACCCGGGACAGTGTCGGGTCGTTCCTGGTTTCTCTTTCAATACTTGCATTGGTGACTGGTAAACATTCGATGATGGTCGAGTGAAATAACTCAACAGGGTCAACCGTCGGTGCCTCCTCCTCTGTAGGTAGTGGCAGGCGCGACAGCCCATCAGCATTACCATGCTGCTTTGTACCTTTGAATTCGATCTGATATTGATGTGCCCCTAGGAAAAGGGACCATCTCTGGAGTCTCTGTGCTGTCATCACCGAAACATCCTTCTTAGGGTTAAAAATGGATACCAATGGCTGGTGGCCTGTCAGAAGCGTAAACTTTTGGCCCTGCAGGTAATGATTAAACTTCTTTACTCCCCACACAAGGCTGAGAGCCTCCCTATCTATCTGAGCATAGTTGCGCTCAGCGGAGGTCAATGATCTGGATGCGAACGCAACTGGCCTCTCCAGGCCATTTGGCAACTTGTGTGAGAGTACTGCCCCAATACCATATGGAGAAGCATCACAAGCCAAAGCGTTGGGTTGAAGTGAGCCAACACTTCCTCTGAGGTGATCAATGCCTTGCTTTTGCGAAAGGCCCTCTTACAGTCCTCGCTCCACTTCCATGGTACTCCCTTCTGCAAAAGAGCGTTCAGCGGGTGCAGCACCGTGGATAAATTTGGCAGAAAATTATGGTAATAGTTAATCAACCCTAGGAACGACCTCAACTGGGATACATTATCCGGAGCGGGAGCCTTCACAACAGCTTCGATCTTGCCAGGAGACTTATGAAGCCCCTCCTGGTCAATGACGTGACCACAGTACGAGATCCACTTCTGAAAGAACTCACATTTCTGGTGATTAACTCGAAGTCCATATTCTTTCAATCTGGTGAGCACCAGTTCCAAATTTGCAAGGTGTTCCTCGTCATCATCTCCTGTAATCAGAATATCGTCCAGGTAACATTGTGTGCCTGGAATTCCCTGTAATACCTGCTCCATGGCCCTCTGCCAAATTGCTGGAGCCAATGCCACTCCCAAAACCAGTCTATTATACCGGTACAAGCCTCTATGCGTGTTGATCGTGAGATACTGGCGTGACTCTTCCTCAACTTCCATCTGTAAGTACGCCTGCGCCATGTCTATCTTGGTGAAGTGTTTCCCGCCAGACAACGAAGCGAAGATATCCTCAATCCGCGGAAGCGGATACTGCACCGTGTGAAGCACCAGATTAACAGTGATCTTGAAATCTCCCCAGATGCGAACCTTCCCCGGTTCCCCCGGCTTGTTGCTCGATGAACGCTTCATGACGGGGACAATGGGCGTGGCCCACTCACTCCAGTCTACCTTAGACAGTACTCCTGAACGTTCTAGCCCTTCCAGCTCAGCTTCCACAGCAGGTCGTATCGCATAAGGTACCGGTCTGGCTTTGAAAAATTTTGGGTTTGCATGTTCTTCAACCTTGATGTTTGCCGTAATTCCTCTCAGTGTTCCCAGTCCCTGTTGGAACACCTCTTTAGCATTGTCCAATATTCTGGACAATCGTTTAGGTTTCACATCTTTTGTACCGGAATCTACCGTTAGTGCTTTTAAGGAATGCCAGTCCATATTTATTTTCCTAATCCACTCCCGTCCCAGTAGTGGTGGACCTCCCTCAGGTAGCACATATAAGTCCATTCCTCGGCTTTCTTTGCCCTTGTGGACCACCTTTACCTCTATCTTCCCGATGGGGTATACTCTTTGCCCCATGTATGTTTTCAATACAATCTCCATATCCCATAGGGGAATATGTGGGAATAACCTTTTGTAATCTTGCTTATTCATGACCGTCAATGCCGATCCAGTGTCCAATTCCATCTTCACTTGGACTCCTGCTATCTGAAGTGTGACCCAGATTGTTTGGAGGTCTGCTTCCTTACCAACATTGTGTACTCTTAGACTACCCAGTTCATTACTGCTGGAGTCTGAATTTGACTTTTGTTTGTTCGAACTGTTCTCTGTCACCTTGTGTACCTTTCTGTACTTTTCCTGCAGTGACTTTTTGTTGCTGGTCTTCTTTCCTGACCGGCATACTTTAGCTATGTGACCAAGCCTGCCACATTTTCTGCATTCCTGATTTTTGAACCAGCACTGGTTCTGATCGTGCGTTGTCTTTCCACAACGATAACATTTGACTGTACCCAAGACCATTTGATTGGTGCTGAGTTCCGGTGACCGTAGCTGCATTTCCGCAGTGCCTCTCGCTGCGGCTTCGTGCAATGCTGCAATAGTGACAGCTTTATCAAGCGTAAGATCATTCTCCTCAAGCAGTCGCTTTTGTGTTCCTTCTTTTAACTATCCACACACAAATTTATCTCTCAGCGCATCTGCTAGTCCTGTTCCAAACTGACAGCACTTTGATAGCTTACGCAGTTCAATTAAAAATTCAGCATTGCTTTCGTCTTTCAACTGCGTTCTTCTGTAAAATTTAAATCGTTCTGCTATCATCAGCGGCGTGGGGTTTAAATGATTTTTCAGGACAGTAACAATATTCGCGAAAGTCTGATCCGCCGGTTTATCTGGTGACAGAAGGTGCTTCAATAGCCCGTATGTCTTCGCACCCATTGAGCTTAATAAGGTTAGTGCTTTCTCTTCATCTGGTACCTTATTTGCTTTACAATAAACTTCCATGCATTCTACATACGTGGTCCAATCTTCGATATCACTATCAAAGGTATTAATGTTCCCATGTTTAGGCATCCTTGCAAGTTTTTAAATTTTTCTTTTTCTCAAAATGGTGGCTTCCCGCGCTTGTCTTCTTCCCCCGCCTACTAAAATGGTGGCTTCCTGCGCTTGGCGGTCTTTCCCGTGCTCGTCTTCTTCCCCCGCCGACTACAATGGCGGATTCCCGCGTTTGCCTTCTTCCCCCGCTGGCTGCAATGGCGATTGCCGTGCTGCTGCCGTTCTCGCCTCCCCAGCAGTTCTCATGCAGCCCAGTCCTTTACACCGGCTGCGTTTGAGTTCTCCGCAGCTCTCGTGCCTTAAGCTGCCCCAGTCGCTGCGCCTCTGGGCCTCGATTGCAGCCCGGCCCTTTTCACCGGCCGTGGTCGAGTTCTCCGCCCTTTTTCCTCCGTTTTCCCTCCCCCACTCCACAGTCAACGCGGCCGACTTTCTGCTCGTGTCGCTGATCGGCTTACCCACCACCGTGGTAGAAGGGATGATCACTGCCTGTCGCTGATGGAGGGCTTCGTGGTCAGAATTTTTCTTTTTAACCCGGGTTCTCGATGCCTCCCGTGCGATGGTGCTTAGCAGGATGATGAGGGCGGATGCCTCTTCTCGACGCCCGTTCTGAGGACGAAGCTGCCTTGGATGTAAAACTGCCACAGGGTAAGATCGGACTCGTCGCCACTGTTAAGTCTGTGTGTCCCAGTTATGTTTATTACAAATCACTGGACACAGACCACAAGAATGACTTTAACAGGTCTTTACTATTCGGAGGTCAGGGCTGAACTGCCCAGCAAATCCCTACACAACACTTATATACCGGTGTGGTCACCACCGGTATTACAGTATACAGCAGCCAAGAGAAAGTAGTACATCTCTTAAGGTAGTTCTCTTAAGGTGGAACAGGTTACATACACCACACTTCGGGCACAAACTGTGGTCCGTTATCAGAGCAAATCTGCTCTGGCAAGCCGTTCCTGGCAAAAATGGTCCGTAGGACTGCAATAGTTTTCTCCGTGGTGGTGGAGGACATTTTGATCACCTCAGGCCATTTCGAGTGCGCACCCACGGCTATTAAAAACATTGAGTCCATGAATGGACCAGCAAAATCAATATGCACCCGTTGCCATGGAGATGAGGGCCACTCCCATGGGTGTAGAGGGGCATGTGGTGGTGCATTTTGGACCTTCTGGCGCCCTGAGCAGCTCTTTGTTAGGTCCTCGATTTGTTGATCGATCCCTGGCCACCGCACATAAGCCCTAGCAAGGCTTTTCATTTTCACCCCTCCCAGATGACCTTCGTGAAGCTCATTGAGCACTCTCTCCCTTAACTTGGGTGGAATTACCACTCGGGATCCACACATCAAGGTCCCTTGGCATACTGACAGCTGTTCTCTTCTGGATGAGAATGCTGGCAACAGTGAGTCGCCATGTGCTGGCCATCCCTTCACCGTCAAATCATATATCCGAGACAGTGTCGGGTCATTTCGGGTCTCCTTCTTTATACCAGCGTTAGTTACTGGCAAGCATTCAATTATAGTCGAATGAAATATTTCGACAGGATCCACTGCTGGTGCTTCCTCCGCAGTAGGCAGTGGCAGGCGTGATAGCCCATCAGCGTTTCCATGCTGTTTCGTGCCCTTATCATCGATTTCATATTGGTGCGCCCCTAGAAAAAGGGACCATCTTTGTAGCCATTGCGCAGTCATCACCGGAACGCCCTTCTTTGGATTAAAGATGGAGACAAGTGGTTGGTGGTCAGTCAGCAAGGTGAACTTCTGCCCGTGCAGATAGTGATTGAACTTTTTCACTCCCCACACTAGGCTGAGGGCCTCCCTGTCAATCTGGGCGTAGTTATGCTCGGCTGAGGTTATTGACCGAGACGCAAAAGCTACTGGCCTCTTCGAGCCGTCCGGGAATTTGTGCGACAGCACCGCTCCAATGCCATAGGGTGATGCATCACACGCCAACCGAATTGGTAGTGCTGGCTTGTAATGAGCCAACACCTCTTTTGATGTGTTCAATGCTTTGCTCTTCTGGAAAGCTTGTTTACATTCGTCACTCCACTTCCATGGTACCCCCGTTTGCAGTAGGGTATTCAGTGGGTGTAGTACGGTAGACAAATTCGGCAAGAACTTATGGTAGTAGTTCACCAGCCCGAGGAACGACCTCAGTTGTGACACATTTTCCGGTGCTGGAGCCTTGACCACTGCCTCAATCTTTTCAGGGGACTTATGTAACACCTCTTTATCAATAACGTGGCCACAATACGAGATCTGCTTCTGGAAAAACTCGCATTTGTGGCGATTAGCTCGGAGCCCATATTCCTTCAATCTAGTGAGCACCTGCTCCATGTTGGCGAGGTGATCACTGTCATTTTCGCCCGTGACCAGGATGTCATCCAAATAACACTGGGTCCCTGGAATGCCTTGCAGGACTTGTTCCATTGCCCTTTGCCAAATAGCCGGAGCTCATGCTACCCCGAACACCAGCCGGTTGTATTGGTAGAGACCTTTATGAGTGTTGATCGTGAGGTACTGTTTCGAGGCTTCTTCTACCTCCAATTGCAGGTACGCCTGGGCCAGATCAATCTTAGTGAAGCGTTTCCTTCCAGATAGCGAGGCGAAAGTATCTTCAATCCACGGAGGCGGATATTGTACAGTGTGAAGGACTGGGTTCACTGTCACCTTAAAGTCCCCACAGATGCGAACCTTCTTTGGTTCCCCAGGCATATTACTCAATGACCTCTTCATTATAGGAACGATGGGTGTAGCCCACTCGCTCCAGTCCACTTTGGACAGTACTCCTGAACGTTCCAAACCTTCCAGCTCTGCTTCGATGGCTGGGCGGATCACATAAGGTACCGATTTGGCCGTAAAAATCTTTGAGCTTGCATTTTCCTCTATTTTGATCGTCGCTGTTATGCCTTTTAGTGTTCCGAGTCCCTGCTGGAACACTTCTTGTGCGTCAGTTAGCATTTTTGACAGTCGTCCAGGTGTGACGTCGTCATCCTTTTTGGCATCTACAGTCAGTGCTTGTATGGAATGCCAATCTAGCTGTATCTTCCGGATCCATTCACGTCCTAGTAGTGGTGGTCCTCCATCTGGCAATACATATAGGTCCATTTTTGGTGTTTCCTTGCTGTTATATATAACGTTCACCCTTATTTTTCCTTTGGGGCAGACTTTTTGCCCTGTGTACGTCTTCAAGACAGTCTTTGTATCTCTCAAGGGTATATGTGTGTATAGCTGCTTGTAGTCCCTTCGGTTTATGACTATTAGGGCTGATCCTGTGTCCAATTCCATTTTCACTTGGATTCCTGCTATCTTGAGCGTGACCCAGATAGTTTGGTGATCCTCCGTTTTGATCACATTATGTCGTTTCAGACAACCCAGCTCCTTGCTTCAGGAGTCTGTATCACTTTTCTGTTCGTCTGAACTACTGTCCGTCACCTTATGTACCTTCTTGTTCTTCTCCTGTGGAGATTTCTTGCTGCTGGTTTTCTTTCCCGACCTGCAGACTCTTGCTATGTGTCCTACTTTTCCACACTGTCTGCACACTTTGTCCTTGAACCAGCAATCATTATTGTCGTGTGTTGTTCTGCCGCAGCGATAGCACTTCACTGTTCCGTATGACATTTCATTTGTGCCATATTCTTGCGGTCTCATTTGTATCTCTGCAGCACCCCGTGCTGCTGCTTCGTGTGATACTGCAATGCTAAAGCCTTGTCCAGCGTAAGATCCTTTTCTGATAGAAGCCATTTCTGGGTTCCTTCACTTTGAAGCCCACACACAAACTTGTCCCTTAAAGTATCTGCTGGTCCCGTTCCAAACTGGCAGTGTTTCGATAGCTTGCACAGTTCCGTTAAATACTCAGCATTACTTTCATCTTTATGCTGGTTCCTTTTGTGAAACTTAAATCTTTCTGCTATCAGCAGTGGTGTGGGGTTTAAGTGGTCCTGTAGGATTGACACTATGTTTTCAAAATCCTTTTCTACTGGCCTCTCCGGGGTTACTAGGTTTCGTAGTAAGCCATACGTTTTTGCACCCATAGAATTCAGCAATACCAGCGATTTCTTGTCATCTGGCACTTCATTCGCCTTGCAGTATACTTCTATGCGTTCGACATATGTCGTCCAATCTTCGACTTCATTGTCGAACGCTGTGATACTGCCACTTTTCGGCATTTTTGGGTGTGGTTAGACTGGCTTAAAATGGTGTCTCCCGCGCTTTCCTTTCTTCCCCTCTGCGGCTTAAAATGGCGTCTCCCGCGCTTTCCTTCCTTCCCCGCTGCGGCTTAAAATGGCGTCTCCCGCGCTGCTGCCAACGCCGCTCTCGGCGGTCCTCGTGGCAAATGGCGACTCCCTGTGGGTTTCGTGCGCTGCTCCTTCGCTGCTGCCAACATCGCTCTCTGCGGTCCTCATGGCAATGGCAGCACCTCGCGTTTTCCTGCGTGCCTCTCTCCCCCGTAGACGCTGCTCGGCCCTTGAACACCAGCTGCGCTCTGCTCTCTCTCGTCTCTCTCTCCCGTTGATGCCGCTTGTTCCTGAACACCGGCTGCTCCCTGTGCGCTCTGCCCTCTCTCTCTCCCCCGTCGACACTGCTCGGCCTTTTTCTGTGCCGCTCGTCGGGCTCTAGCCCGTCGCTGTCCGGGACGGGCCTGCGCAGTACCTGTTGCCAGCCCGTTTCACTGGACCACCGTGACTGGAAAGCCAAGCCTGGCTCTCGACAGCCTCCCCTGCGATGCTCAAATCTCCGCTGGATGACTGGGCGGTTGCCTGTGTTCGACGCCCGTGCTTCTGGACTCGACCTCCTTCCACTGTTCTCCAGGAGCGAATCCCTGGGAGGTGATGCAGAGTTGCAGGTAGGTTTGAATCAGCGTCGTTGCCAATGTTATGTCCGTGTATCTTAATGTTGCGTCCTTCAATAATTAGACAACAGACTGCAGGGAACGATTCAACAGGTGTTTACTGAATGAGGGTTACTCTAGAACTAACTGTACAGATCACTACTCAGGGTTTATATACAGGTGTGGTCACTGCCGGTACTACAGTATACAGGAGCTGTAAAAAGTAGTTCTCTCCCTTAAGGTATATATACATTACATACATTACACTTACACCAAGTGGTTTTCAGTATGCTTGTTTGACCACCCTTCCCAAATGCTTGCCACCTCACCTGCTTCTTCCAGGCCTGCCTAATAATCTTCCTGTCCAAACAAGGTGCTTCCTAGCCCATCTGCCCTGAATGAGTTCTAACCACCTACTCAGGCGTCCTCTCAGATTGCACCCCATCACACCTTGCCAGAGCCCGCCCAAACTCCGCGACTGTGGCTGCCCCCACAAACAGTCATCCTAACCTGACACTTATCCGCACCTTCTTGTTCACGCATCCCTGTTGCAGCCCCCTCAAGCACCGCCTATGTCCAACAGCATACGTTGGGCCGTAAAAAAAAGACAAAATATAGGTATTGATTACATCAGCATGTGAGAGCCACACAGAAACACTGGGGGGGGACCTACAAAAGAGGAGATGAGAGACTTACAGAACGACTGACACAGAAAAATAAAATAAAAGTCAGAAATATTGATACAGACAGCACAATGAGAAAACTGTGTAGTCATACAGAAAGAGAAAGAGAAAGAATGAGGGATATAGAGCTAGAAGACAGCAAAAACAATTAAAGAGAAGAAACAAAAAAGAGACAGTGGGAGTCCTTTTAAACTTCAATGGGATGAGAATCTGTAAAAGACGGGTGATCTACACTGCCAGGCTAGCACCCAGGCAAGGAAGTTAAAGATTACCTCATTAATAGAGGGAAAATATTTTTTTTTGTCCATGCACAATGCCACAGGACATCAGCTATTTTGTGTATTATGGTGTAATGCTCCAATGAAAAATTATAAATGATGTTGGAAAACAATCAATCAATCAACAATGAGCAATCAGCAAAACCTGAGAATTGGGAGCAGTTTAGGATTCAGCAAAGGAGGACAAAAGGATTAATTAAGAGGGGGAAAATAGAGTATGAGAGTAAGCTTACAGGGAACATAAAAACTGACTGTAAATGCTCCTATAGATATGTGAAGAGAAAAAGATTGGTGAAGTCAAGTGTAGTTTCCTTGCAGTCAGAATCAGGGGAATTACAATGGAGAACAAATAAATGGCTGACCAATTAAATACATACTTTGGTTCTTTCTTCACAAAGGAGGACACAAATAACCTCCCAGAGATGTCAGGGAACATAGGGTCTAATGAGAAAGAGGAATTGAATGAAATCAGTGTTTGTAGGGAAATGGTGTTAGGGAAATTGACGGCATTGAAGGCCGATAAATCCCCGGGGCCTGATAATCTACATCCTAGGGTACTTAAGGAAGTGGCCCTAGAAATAGTAAATGCATTGCTGGTCATCTTCCAAAATTCAATAGACTCTGGAACAGTTCCCATGGATTGGAGGGTAGCTAATGTAACCCCACTATTTAAAAAGGGTGGTAGAGAGAAAACGGGGAATTATAGACCGGTAAGTCTGACACCAGTAGTGGGGAAAATGCTAGAGTCCATTATAAAAGATGTAATAGCAGAGCACTTGGAAAGCAATGACAGGATCGGACAAAGTCAACATGGATTTAGAAAAGGTAAATCATGCTTGACTAATCTGGAATTTTTTGAGGATGTAACTGGTAGAATAGATAAGGGAGAGCCAGTGGACATGGTGTATTTGGACTTTCAGAAGGCTTTCGATAAGGTCCTGCATAAGAGATTAGTGTGCAAAGTTAAAGCACATGGGATTGGGAGTAAGGTACTGACTGTTGGCAGACAGGAAGCAAAGAGTTGGAATAAATGGGTCTTTTTCCGAGTAGCAGGCAGTGACTAGTGGGGTACCGTAGGGATCGGTGCTAGGACCCCAGCTATTCACAATATATATTAATGATCTAAACGAGGGAACTAGATGTAATATTTCTAAGTTTGCAGATGACACAAAGCTGGGTGGGCGTGTGTGCTGTGAGGAGGATGCAGAGAAACTCCAGTATGATTTGGACAGATTGGGTGATTATACTGCATCTGCCATGCATCTGCCCAATGTGGATAAATGCGAGGTTTGGTTGCAAAAACAGGAAGGCTGATTATTATCTGAATGGCAATAGATTGGGAGAAGGGGAAGTGCAATGAGACCTGTGTGTCCTTGTGCACCAGTCACTGAAGGTAAGCATGCAGGTGCAGCAGGCGATTAAGAAGGCAAATGGTATGTTGGCCTTCATAACGAGAGGATTCGAGTACAGGAGTAAGGATGTCTTGCTGCAGTTGTACAGGGCCTTGGTGAGACCACACCTCGAGTATTTTGTGCAGTTTTGGCCGCCTTATCTGAGGAAGGATGTTCTTGCCATGGAGGGAGTGCAGCGAAGATTCACCAGGCTGATATCTGGGATGGCAGGAATGACGTATGAGGAGAGATTGGGTTGATTGGGCTTATATTCGCTGGAGTTTAGAAGAATGATACTTATAAAATTCTAACAGGACTAGACAGACTAGATGCAGGAAGGATGTTACTGATGGCAGGGGAGTCCAGAACCAGGGTTCACAGTCTAAGGATAAGGGGTAAGCCATTTAGGACAGAGGTGAGGAGGAATATCTTCACCCAGAGAGTGGTGAACTTGTGGAATTCTCTACCACAGAAGACAGTTGAGGCCAATTCATTAAATATATTCAAGAAGGAGTTAGATATATTTCTTAAGGCTAAAGGGATCAAGGGATATGGGGAGAAAGCAGAGACAGTGTACTGAATTTGGATGATCAGCCATGATCTCATTAAATGGCGGAGCAGGCTCGAGGGGTCGAATGGCCTACTCCTGCTCCTATCTTCTATGTTTCTATGTAACTATTAATGAAAGAAGGAATGGGTGAATTTGTGAAATCCTGTTGGTCGCCATTTTGAATTCTTTCTAAGATGAGAAATGTAGGCCGCGATTTTGCCTACCAAGGCGGGTCCAGGGCGGCCGGGGTCAGCTGCACAGTCCCAGCCTGCTGCCTGCTCCATCCCGCTCTATTGAAGTGATTTTACGATGATGGGGCTTGTTTAGCCCGCCCTGCTAGGTTCCCGGCCAATTAAAAGGAAGCAGGTCTGATGATGTCATTTGATGATACATCATCAGCTGGTTTCCTTATAGGGGCCATGTCCAAATTTATTTTGACAGTTGTGCTGCCAGTGTTCTACAGCATTGAGGTGTTGCAAACACTGACAAGCACTGCACAGAGGTGCACAGCTGCACCCAGGCTCTTCCATAACTCCCTCCATATGCTTATGGAGGGAGTTATAGCATGCAGGGAGGTTCTCTTTCCTTCCAATGGGCGGAAGAGACCTCCCCAGGAGACCAACGCAGCTTGGTTTATGGTGTTTGTGTGCGGTGGTGCCAACCTGGCGCATCATGTGGCAGCCAGGCTGTGCAGCGACAAGTGAAGTAAATCTGTCCATGGTGAGGCCATTTCTGGCATCCCGGGCAGTAATGTGGTCAGGTGCTGATGCCCTGTGTCCTGTGCAGCATCTGTTGATTGCGGAGAAGGTTGGTGTTGATGTTGGTGCTGCTAGTGTGACTGATGTTGCTGGTGTTGGGGCTCATCTTGGTGGGATTCAGAGGACCAAGATGAGATTTTTTCAAGGGCACCAATGCTGATGGAATAGATGGCAGGTGAGGTTGAGATGACAGAAGCAATCTATCAATGGTGAGAGGTTGTTCCAATGAGGTGACACTGGTTAGGGAGTTTGTTCCAAACACTTGCAAGCTGCATAAAGCTCAGTCTGTCTTCCAAATGCAGTAAGCAACAGCTTCTAACCTTGGAAAGTGAACACCTATGAAATGGGAACTTTTATAGACCATTTGCAGCTGTCAAGATGGTAAATCATCCCATGCCGACAGAACACCCGACCTCCTTACCTGATGTGATCTGAGCAGCGGGGAAGCTGTTGGCGAACTCTAAAAATCTAAAGGTAGCTTAAAATAATACTTAATTGCCTGTTAACAATCCAGCTAATGATCTAATTGTAATGAAGGATATTAGCTCTGATGAGGTGGAATCTGTATGGGTAGAATTGAGAAATACTAAGGGGAAAAAAACATTAGTGGGAGTGGTATATAGACCTCCAAACAGTAAGGCGGAGGTTGGGGATAGCATTAAAAGGGAAATTAAAGAAGCGTGCAATAAGGGCACAGCAGTCATCATGGGTGACTTTAATCTACACATAGATTGGGCTAACCAAATTAGTAACAATACTGTGGAGGAGGAATTCCTGGAGTGTTTACGGGATGGTTTCCTGGACCAATATGTCGAGGAACCAACCAGAGATCAGGCCATCTTAGACTGGGTATTATGTAACGAGAAAGGATTAATTAGCAATCTTGTTGTACGAGGCCCCTTGGGTCGGAGTGATCATAATATGATCGAATTCTTCATTAAGATGGAGAATGAAGTAGTTGAATCAGAAACTAGGGTCCTCAATTTAAATAAAGGAAACTGCGATGGTCTGAGGAGCGAGTTGGGTAGGATTGATTAGGGAATGGCACTCAAAGGGTTGACGGTGGATAGGCAATGGCAAACATTCAAAGACCGAACGGATGAACTACAGAAGTTGTTCATCCCAGTTTGGCATAAAAATAAAACAAAAAAGGTGACTCAACCGTGGCTAACAAGGGAAATTAGGGATAGCATAAGATCCAAGGAGAGCACATACAAATTGGCCAGAAAAAGCAATAATCCTGAGGATTGGGAGCAGTTTAGGATTCAACAAAGGAGGACAAAGGGATTAATTAAGAAAGGGAAAATAGAATATGAGAGTAAGCTTGCAGAGAACATAAAAACTGACTGTAAAAGCTTTTATAGCTATGTAAAGAGAAAAAGATTGGTGAAGTCAAGCGTAGGTCCCTTGCAGTCAGAATTGGGGGAATTTATAATGGGGAGCAAAGAAATGGCAGACCAACTAAATGCATATTTTGGTTTTGTCTTCACAAAGGAGGACACAAATAACCTCCCAGAGATGTTGGGGAACATAGGGTCTGATGAAAGGGTGGAACTGAAAGAAATCAGTATTTGTAGGGAAATGTTGTTAGGAAAATTGATGGGACTGAAGACTGATAAATCCCCAGGGCCTGATAATCTACATCCCAGGGTACTTAAGGAAGTGGCCCTAGAAATAGTAGATGCATTGCTGGCCATCTTCCAGAACTCAATAGACTCTGGAACAGTACCCATGGATTGGAGGGTAGCTAATGTTTCCCCACTATTCAAAAAAGTTGGCAGAGAAAAAGCGGGGAATTATAGACCGGTAAGCCTGACATCGGTAGTGGGGAAAATGCTAGAGTCCCTTATAAAAGATGTAATAGCAGAGCACTTGGAAAGCAATGACAGGATCGGACAAAGTCAACATGGATTTACAAAAGGTAAATCATGCTTGACTAATCTACTGGAATTTTTTGAGGATGTAACTGGTAAAATAGATAAGGGAGAACCAGTGGATGTGGTGTATTTGGACTTTCAGAAGGCTTTCGATAAGGTCCCGCATAAGAGGTTAGCGTGCAAAATTAAGGCACATGGGATTGGGGGCAATGTATTGATTTGGATAGAGAACTGGTTGGCGGACAGAAAGCAAAGAGTTGGAATAAATGGGTCGTTTTCCGAGTGGCAGGCAGTGACTAGTGGGGTACCGCAAGGATCGGTCCTCGGACCCCAGCTGTTCACAATATATATTAATGATCTGGACGAGGGAATTGGATGTAATATCTCCAAATTTGCAGATGACACAAAGCTGGGTGGGAGGGTATGCTGTGAGGAGGATGTCATGAAACTCCAGTACGATTTGGACAGGTTGGGTGATTGGGCAGAAACATGGCAAATGCACTATAATGTGGATAAATGTGAGGTTATCCACTTTGGTGGCAAAAACAGGAAGGCAGTTTATTATTTGAATGGCAATAGATTGGGAGAAGGGGAAGTGCAAAGAGACCTGGGTGTTCTTGTGCACCAGTCGCTGAAGGTAAGCATGCAGGTGCAGCAGGTGATTAAGAAGGCAAATGGTATGTTGGCCTTCGTAGCAAGAGGGTTTGAGTACAAGAACAAGGATGTCTTGCTGCAGTTTTACAGGGCCTTGGTGAGACCGCACCTTGAGTATTGTGTGCAGTTTTGGTCACCTTACCTGAGGAAGGACGTTCTTGCCATGGAGGGAGTGCAGCGAAGATTCACCAGGCTGATACCTGGGATGGCAGGAATGACGTACGAGGAGAGATTGTGTCAATTGGGCTTATACTCACTGGAGTTTAGAAGATTGAGAGGGGATCTCATCGAAACCTATAAAATTCTGTCAGGTCTGGACAGACTAAATGCAGAAAGGATGTTTCTGATGGCCGGGGAGTCCAGAACCAGGGGTCATAGTCTAAGGATAAGGGGTAAGCCATTTAGGACTGAAATGAGGAGGAATTTCTTCACCCAGAGAGTGGTGAACCTGTGGAATTCTCTGCCACAGAGGGCAGTGGAGGCCAGTTCATTAAATATATTCAAGAAAGAGTTGGATATTTTTCTTGAGGCGAAAGGGATCAAGGGATATGGGGAGAAGGCAGGGACAGGGTACTGAATTTGAATGATCAGCCATGATCTCATTGAATGGCGGAGCAGGCTCGAAGGACTGAATATTCTACTCCTGCTCCTATCTTCTATGTTTCTATGTTTCTATGTAAATTGCCTCCCCCACCACTTGGTGTCAGGTCTGTTCAGCGCCGACAGTCCCAACACCTGAGAGATTAGCGTGGAGGCGGGTTGACAGCAGGTTCCCGACCCGCTGTCAATCTTTTCAAATTTCATAGCTGACCCGCCGACAATCCCGTCCTCTCAGCGCCATTAAAATTCCAGCCTTAGTACTGAAAAAAAGTGTGTAACATAATAAAGACATGGGGGCGATTTTCCTGGAGCCGTCATGCGGGCTTTCAGGCATGTGGGGGGGGAAGTCTCAAAAACATGGGGTTGCGACCCCCCCGCCTGATTCGCCGGCCCGTCCGATTTTCACCCAGGCGTTTCTGTCCGACCCGAATCAGTCCCGCCCGCAGCAGGCGGAACTGGTCTTCAGGCACATTAATCACCAATAACCTGGCGTGGACAATATCGGATTGATGACTATCAGCTGCAGGTCAATCAGGAAAGAAGAGATTTAATCAGACATCATTTGTAGGTTGCAGGACCTTGTTATTTCAGGCTTGGGGCAACTTGTTCCAGGCTTAGGCACAGCTGTGGAAGGTTGGAGCCTCACACACTTCTCCACTGTGTAAGATTGCAAAATTTCTACATCTCCCAGAAGGTTATTATTAATAAAAAAGGGACCCTGCAATGGACATTTTAAATTAAAGGGTACCCAAGATGGCTTCCGGGCCTCGTGGCAGAAAGTCTGTGGGATTCAAAAGTGGATTCTGCAGAGCAGACAGTATGGGAGTGATCGAAACTAAGGCTGCAGGTTTTCTGTGAAAAGAACTCTACCAGACAGAACTTTGAATAATGTATCAGAACGAATTGGAGTCAGATCTAATTCAGTGAGGCCCATAGTTAAAACCATCAAACAGTCTGCATACATAATCGGAAACAGATTAAACACAGCCATCGAGGCTGGACAAGCCCATCAAGAACTTTCAGAACAATACAAGTCAATTATCGGGCCGGTAAATGCAATTACCGGCCATCTAAAAACAGTTAACATGGATTGCTACCATTATTGAAAACTAGCCCGCCAAAATTAAGACAAAGAACTAACCAGATTTGGCACGAAGATAAGGGCTTTCGAAAAAGTATAACCGAAGGCCCCGGGTAGCAGTCGGGGTGGTTGGCGCTCTCGCTCTTGCTGTTGCCTTTGACCCTGCTCTCGTGGCTCCGGCCCCTTGGGCTGCCGCTCGTACTCATGCCCTGGCCTCGTGGCGGGTTCTCTCCCCGGAGCAGATTTTCAGTAGCCAGAGACACCATACCAACTGCTGGGAAGGGGAGCAAAGCCCAAGTCCTCAGCCATCCAGGATGCCCAGGCCACGAAAAGGGGCGAGACAAAGTCGAGCAGGTAGCCCAGGACTTGTAGTGTAGTCAGACAGATGAGATGAGATGAAGAAGACGATAATACCTCGATAAGGGCAGAGCAGAGCAGAGCAGCGAGAACCGTATTGGTAATTTAAACCCCCAAGCACCTAGTTATAAGCTGATGCCTGAGGGGAGGGAGAAAGTCCCTGAGGATAACAGCAAGCATCTTGTTGAACAAAGTGATAACGCACAACGTTCGGTGCATGGCCAATAAGGCCTAAACGGTAACGACTGGTGACTGTCCGATAAATATAATGTTACCGCCGACGACCGCCCGAGGGAGAAGAAGAGGAGAACCCATCGTGGCGAGACAGCGACGATAGCTGAGGAGAAGAGGGTGTATCACGGCAGCAGCTCCAGTGCCGCGCTTCTGACGACCACGTGGTGACGGGGTACCTAAGAGGACAGAGAGCAAAACCTCAAAACCCGTTTTCTTTTTCCAGCAGTTGACTTTGAACTTGGATTGGTGAGCATAAATTCTGGCCCCTCATAGCTTAACCTAGTTAGGTATAGGGGTGGGATAAGGATAAGGGGATTGTTAAGACTGTTGTTTTTCCCTCGATGTGCCGTGTGTTCCCTATTCCCTGTATAAGTGTATTCACCTATAATATTGTAGTGGTAATTTCTTTTAAGACTGTATTAAGATTTTCTTGTTCAATAAAATCTTGGTTTTATTTGCATCCAAACCACCTGTCTACCCGAGTTTTCTATATCGCTGCCTGTACCTAAGTCCGGTGTCTAGAACCCAGGGGCGTGGGAGCGATTTGAACCGCTCACAGTCAGGGGCATAATTGACTGGGCGCACGCACCACACCCGCCACCCCCTACAAGTGTGAGCTCCTGGGAAGCACCTCTCGCCACCCTCACTCAGCGCTTCCTCAACGGAGGCATCTACGAGAAGCATGGTGTAAAGTCAGTGTGTTCTAGTTGTAAGTAATAACACACAGGCTACAAGCTTAAAGTTCAACAGGTCTTTACTGGTTGGAGGTCAGGACGATCTGCAATACATCTTATTACACAGTGCTTATATACCGGTGGCCACCACCGGTATTACGTATACAGCAGCCAGAGAAAGTAGTACATCTCTTAAGGTGGAACAGGCTTATGTTCTCTTAAGGTGGAACAGGTTACATACACCACAATCCTCCCTTTTTAGCTTAATAGTCATATCCCCATTTAACATAACATCATAACATATATACATATATAACTTCAGGTATAAACAGTTCAAAGGTTCAGTCTCTCAGGAGGCCTTCTGATTCGGTCTGGATAACGCCTTTCAGTGGTCTCTGATTCTTGTTGCTGAGGTGACTCTGCTTGTTGGTTCCCTATGTATTGGACGTCATCATCAGGTACAGTCCCTGCCGAGGTAGATGCTTCAGGTTCATTAACGTCTTCCACAGTTGTCTCTGTCGCAACCATGGGTTCGACTCTTGCTCTTGATTCTACCAATTGATCCGCATGACGCCTTATCACATTGTTACCAATATCTACTGTGTACATCAGAGGTCCTTGTCTGGCCCGAATTGTTCCGGGCTGCCATTTTTCGTTTCCATAGCCCCTTGCCAACACTGGTTGTCCTACTTCGAAACTTCGCGTGGACTTGTTATTAATATGGCGGAACTGTTTGTTTTCCACTTCCCTCCGCACATTTGGTTTTAACAAGTCCAACCTGGACCGCAACCTCCTGTTATAAAACATCATGGCAGGTGTTCTGCCCTCGCAACGCGCTTCTATGCAGAGCTAGACAGATAGCGAACAACTCGATATCTTCCAATAAAATCACAAGGCTTGACTTTTCTTGTAACGCTTTACTGAACGATTCTAATTGTAAAACTGAAATACAACACAGAAATGGAAGGACACATTAGTATACAGACGCATAATTGATATGTATACACAAATTTAGGTACGTCTGGGCAACACAGTACATCTGGCAACGAATTACATTTAGCAAGCTGGAAGGCATTCTCTTTAAATTAGCCCTGTACATAGTGTATCAAATACGGCTGCTAGTTAACCAGCTAGACAGAAAAAGTTACAACTAAACATTTTCTACAACATACAGTGTACGCTAATCGTCTATAGCATTCTAAATACTCACAGACAAACAATTTCCAAGACTGAAGCATGGGGACAATACAACCGAGGAGCACCGTGGCGCAGGTCTTGTTCCGGCGGCAGCTCCACGAGGAATGAAGTTGCAGTGCCGTGGGGAGCGTGATGACCTCATCACGCTCGGGGTCGTGACGTCGTCGCGTTTGCCGGTAGTTGCGTCGCTGGCCGTTGGGGCCTAAGTCGGGAGCAGGAGCTGGGGGCCAGGCTGGGCCGGTGCTTGCCGCGGGAGCGGAAGATAGCGGTGCTCCCGGCGGCTGCTCGATGCGGCCGAAGATGCTGGGCCGGGCTGTGCCGGCGGCCTTCTGGCGAGCCGGGTCGGGGCGGCAGCCGCCTGACGCACGTCCCGTAGTACGTGACGTGACGTCATCACGCTCGGGCGCGTCTTAAAGGGGCAATGGCCCTAAAAGGCGAGTTAAAGGGGCAACGGCCCTAACAGGTAAGTCATGCATATATAAGTAGGTTATGTACATACAGTAAGGTTGGGTTAGAGGGAGAGACAGCACACTCCCCACTTGGTACGATCCCATTCGTACCACTACAGACACAAAATAAACCTGAAGAGAACGTCCTTCGGCAGCGACATACTCGGAGTCCGTTCTCTAAGTTTCTTCGGAAAGGAGGACTACGATCTCTGAGACTGGCCTCAGAAACACTTTGACAGTCCCCTCCTTGACGATCTTCACCTCCACCTTGCGGACCCTCTTGTCCCTGCTCGGCAGAGTTTTGACGACCAGTCCCACTGGCCATTCATTTCTGTGTGCTTGGCTGTCTTTCAGCAAGACGACATCTCTCACTTTGACGTTTGGCTTGTCTTCTGTCCATTTCCTACGGTTCTGTAGGGTGGACAAATACTCTCCTCTCCATCTCTTCCAAAAAGTGTCTGCAAGGCACTGGACTTGCTTCCACTGCTTCCTGTGTAGCTCAGCCATGTCAAAGTTTCCGGGGGGGGCTGAAATAGCACTCATCTTTTGAGTCAGGAGCATCGCTGGGGTGAGGACTGCAGGCATGTCTGGGTCGGTGGACACCGGCACCAGGGGTCTTGCATTCATGATCGCCATGACTTCAGCCATGAGAGTGCTCAAGACGTCGTGTGTGAGACGAGTAGGTCCCGTCCGAAGCAGCATGGCATCCAGAATACGCCTGGCGACACCAATGAGCCTCTCCCATGAACCACCCATGTGGGATGAATGTGGGGGGTTAAACACCCACGTGCATCCTTTCTTTTGGAGGTAGCTTCCTACCGCTGTATCGTCCGTGTGGATGTCCAACTCCTTACAGGCACCCACGAAGTTAGTCCCTCTGTCAGAACGGAGAAGTTTGGCTGGACCACGGATAGAGAAAAACCTCCTCAGGGCATTGATAAAGCTGTCTGTTGACATGGATTCGAGCAGCTCGATGTGCACGGCTCTGGTAGACATGCACGTAAAGAGCACCGCCCAGCGCTTGCTGCCTGCGCTACCTCCTCCAGTGCGACGCGTCATGATGGTCCATGGCCCAAAGACGTCGAGGCCCACGCTGGTGAATGGAGGCTCTGGAGTGAGTCTGTCGGTGGGCAAGTCTGCCATCTTTTGGTCCTCTAACCTCCCTCGTAGCTTGCGGCAGGTAACACACTTGTGGATAACGGAAGAAACCAGGTGCTTGCTCCCGATTATCCAGTATCCGGCTGCTCGGATAGCTCCTTCTGTTATGTGTCGCCCTTGGTGAGCCACTTGCTCATGATAGTATCTCACAAGTAGTGTGGCAATGTGATGGGTGCGCGGGATGATCAGAGGGTGCTTTTCTTCTCTTGACAAGTCTGCGAATGATATGCGCCCTCCGACCCGGAGCAAGCCATCTTCGTCTGTAACTGGGTTGAGCTTTTTAAGTGGGCTCTGCCTGGGGAATGTCTGTCCCTCTTCACGGCATTTGAGTTCCTCCTTGAAGACATCGTGCTGGGCAGAGCGAATGATCACATCTTTGGCTTGTGAAAGCTCACTTGTGCTGGGTGCTTCTTTAGAACATTTCCATCCCTTGCGTTCTATGTTGTCCGAATTCCCCTTGAAGGATGCTGCTACGTGAATGAGTCGGGCTGTGGTTCGGCAGAGTGTTCTCCAGCTTGAGAATCGCTCGAAGCGTTGTGAGCCCAACTGAGGTTCTGAGGCTTTGGTGGCCAGGGTCGTGACTTCAGGCCGAATCTCGGTATCAGCTTCGGGCTCCACAAGGGTGAAGGGATTGGGCTCAGGAGTCTCCTCTGCGTTGGCATTAGACAGGAAAGCGGGGCCCGAGAACCAACTGCTTTGCTGTAGGTGTGCTGCTGGTATAGGCCTGGTGGCATGGTCTGCAGGGTTCAGGTCTGTGGGGACATAGCACCACTGGTCGGGATGAGTGGATCGTCTGATACGAGTCACCCGGTTGGAAACATACACATAAAACCTTTTTGTGGAGTTGTGGATGTAACCAAGTACAATCTTGCTGTCCGTGAAGAACTTGGCGGCGCCCACATCGACGTCGATCTCGTCTCTGATCAACTCGTACAGTTGGACAGCCAACACGGCTGCACAAAGCTCGAGGCGTGGAATGGTGTGGGCAGGCCGAGGGGCCAACTTGGACTTCCCCATAACGAATCCCACATGGTATTTCCCGTCGGTGTCAGCCGCTCTCAAGTAGGCCACAGCACCTATCGCTACTGTGGACGCGTCTGAGAAGATGCACAGCTCTCTTCTCTGTGTTGAAGACAGCGAGCCTGGAATGTAGCACCTGTCTATGCGCAGGTCTTCGAGAGCCTTCAAGGACTCCTTCCATAGGTTCCATTTTGCTTCCTTTTCTGGGAGGAGTGGAGCATCCCACTCACTCTGATCCGATGAGAGTTCCCGTACTAATGCTTTTCCTTGCATTGTTATGGGAGCTACGAACCCCAAAGGGTCGTACAAACTGTTGACCGTGGACAGGACGCCTCTCCGCGTGAATGGCCTTTCTTCACGGGACACCAGGAATGTGAAGCTGTCTGTTTCTAGGTTCCAGGAGAGCCCCAGGCTCCGTTGAAGGGGGAGAGGATCTACCCCAAGGTGCAAATCCTTCAGATCCTTGGCACGGTCCTCTGCGGGGAAGGCTTCCATCACCCGTCCACTGTTCGATGCTACCTTGTGTAGTCTCAGGTTGGACTCTGCCAACATCGCTCTGGTTCTTGTCAGGAGGTCTATTGCTTCTTCAGGTGTGGTAACCGAGGTAAGACCATCGTCAACATAGAACTGTCTCTCAACAAAATGCTTCGCGTCGGAGCCATATCCTTGCTTGCCTTTCTGAGCGGCTCGCCTCATGCAGTAGATAGCCACAGCAGGTGAAGGGCTGTTTCCAAACACGTGGACCTTCATCCTGTACTCCACCACCTTCTTGTTGAAGTCGTTGTCCTCATACCACAGGTAGCGGAGATAGTCCCTGTGGTCCTCTCGGACGACGAAGCAATAAAACATTTGCTGCACGTCTGCTGTCAGGGCTACGGGTTCTTTCCTGAACCGCAGGAGAACTCCCAGCAAGGTGTTGTTCAAGTCTGGGCCGCTGAGGAGTACATCGTTCAGGGACACCCCTTTGCATTCAGCGCTTGAGTCGAACACAACTCGTACCTGGCCTGGCTTTTGTGGGTGATACACACCGAATGTTGGCAGGTACCAGTGTTCTTTATCTTCTTCCAGAGGTGGGGCAGGCTCGGCTTGGTCGTTGTCCAGCATCTTCTGCATGAACTCTATGTAATGGCCCTTCATCTCTAGCCTTTTCTCCAGTGTTCTCCTGAGTGAGCAGAGGCGCTTCATGGCTTGTTCCCTGTTGCTCGGAAGGCGGCGTCTGGGAGAGCGAAATGGCAAGGGTGCCACCCAGCTGTGTCCATCGTCCTGGTAGACTTCCTCATCCATGATGGTTAGGAAGGCTTTGTCGTCCATGGATAGTGCTGGCTTGTCATCATCCTTGGACCTTTCGAACGCTGAGCATCCTAGGCTGTCTGTGCTCACGGTGAGGCCTACCTCTTCCTCACAGGCAGAGGAGGTTGACCTATGATGCTGCGTCATGCCGTCGTAGTCTTCCTTTACCTGGATCCTGTTTGGGCATGGGCTGAGAAAGGATGTGCGACCATTGTGTAACACGTTCGTTTTATGGACGCTGACATCCGCTGGTTTGTGGACTGTTCCCAGGCAAAATCCACACACGAGGACCCATCCCAGGTCAAGCCGCTGCGCATAAGGAGCGTTGTGGGGCCCGTTGATTTGCTCGCGCACCTTGTGCACCCTTAAGATGTCTCTTCCCAAGAGCAGGAGGATTGGAGCGTCCGGGTCCACAGCTGGAATCTTGTCGGCGACTGGCTGTAGGTGGGGCTGATAGCGTGCGACCTCTGGGGAGGGAATTTCCGTCCTATCGTCTGGCATCATGTCACACTCAATTAGGGTGGGGAGGGGAAGCTGTAGTTTCCCATCCATGGACTCGATCGTGAAGTTCCCGACTCTCCTACCCGTAGTCTCTGTTGTCCCTGCGCAGGTTTTTAGCGTGTACGGAGCTGCGCTGGCCTTGACTTCAAAGAGATTGAAGAATTCGGTCCTCGCTAGAGACTTGTTACTTTGCTCATCGAGCACTGCGTACATTTTGATTGCTTTCTCCTTTCTCCCTGCAGGATATGCTTTAACCAAGCAGATTTTGGAGCATGAGCGTGGGCTGCTTGCGTTTCCACAAACCTCTGTGCACTTGGAGGTGACCGAAGAAGATGTGCCTTCGCTTTGCTCCCCGCTATCCTCTTTGTCGACTGCAGTGCTCTCGGTGGTTGAAGGAGGAGGACCTGGATGCAGGGCCGCGATGTGTTTTTCGCTGTTGCACTCAAGGCACTTGATTGTCACCTTGCAGTCTTTTGCCATATGCATGGTCGACCCACAACACCTGAAGCAGATGCGATTCTCTTTCAGGTATAATTTGCGCTCATCAATAGGCTTGTCTCTAAAGCTCCGACACTTCTTGAGTGGGTGGGGCTTCTTGTGTATCGGACACTGACGGTCCGGGTCATCCACTTTGTTCTCAGCGGAACTGGATTGGTTGACTGAGGGTTCGGCTGGAACGTCTGTTTTGTGCACACTCACAGAGGCTTTATTGCTGTACTTTGTGGGTTTCTCTGTTCTCGAAGGAGCGTAACTGCTGGAGGTGGAGAAAGTGAAACTTGGATCATTCCTCACCCTTGCCTGTTGTTGGACAAACCTGGAGAAGAGAGAGAAGGGGGGAAATGCCACTCCATTGTCCTCCTTGTACTTGGATCCCTTAGCTATCCATTTCTCTTGAAGATTGTGGGGGAGCTTTTCCACTATTGGGTTTACCCCGCGAGCCGTATCCAAATACGAGAGGCCGGTCAGGTAACCTTCTCCCTTGGCACACTCCAGTTCGAGGAGAATGTCGCCCAGTTCTCTGAGCTCGACATTATCCTTGTTGGTTAGCTTCGGGAAGTCCTCAAGCTTCTTGAGCAGTGCGTGTTCGATGACTTCTGGTGTCCCATAACAGTCGTCGAGACGTTGCCAAACCAGGTCGAGGCCTGCTGTGGAATTGAGGACGTGCGCTGAGCGAATTCTCTTCGCCTGCCTTGACGACTCGTCTCCGAGCCACTTGATCATCAAGTCTAGTTCTTCTCTGGCTGACAGATTCAAGTCCTTGGTGGTACTCAGGAAGGATGCTCTCCATGACCAATAATTTTCAGGACGGTCATCGAATTCTAGGAGGCCTGAACTTAACAATTCTCGGCGAGTAAGGTACCTGGCGAAGTCTTGTGCGCCTTGCGGCTCGGGCGAGGACTGCTTAGCTGGATTGGCCGAGTGTTGTGGAGGTCTCTGCAGGTGAGTCTTACTCGTTTCTTCTCTTTTGAGCTCAGTGTCTCCGAAAACGGGCCGTTTGTTGCTGGGGTGAGTAGCTAGTTCTACGTCGAGATACCTGAATGTTTCCTTTGAGAACACTTTGGAGTGTTGTTGGACATACTCATTTGTACGTTGCACTGGACTGAGGGGCTGTTCCAGGTCATATGTTTCCTGGCTGGGCTCCCCGCGTTCGCTCTCCTCATCTTCTTCATAAGCTGCGGCTTCGGCTTTAGTGGCAGCGGCAGCTCTCTGGCTTTGGAGAATGTGGAGAATGGCAGCGAGATCAGCTCTCTGCTTTACAAGGTCGGCTTTCTGCTTCATCATACTAGCTTCGAGGTCAGCTCTCTGCTTCATCACACTAGCGTCGAGGTCGGCTCTCTGCTTCATGAGGTCAGCTTCTTTTTCAGCGAAGGACAATTGCGCCTGGGTGGCCTTTGCCTTGGCACGTGCTTTGGCGGCTGCAGAAGCTGTCGATGACGACGGTCTGCTGGACCGCCGAGATGACCTAGAGGATACTTTAGAGAACTGTGACTTGGCGTCGTTTGCTGGGAGAGCTGTCGGTGACGGCGGTCTGCTGGACCGCCGAGATGTTCTAGAGGCTGCTTTAGAGGACTGTGACTTGGCCTCGTTTGCTGGGAGAGGCTCATTCTTCTCGATTGGCTGGTCGACTTCCTCTAGAGTATATTGTTTTCCTGAGCGTAGACTCATGGTAGCTGAGTGGTATCTTCCTGTGCTTGAGCCCGCTGTGCTGCTGTCTTTTTACTGTTCTGCCCTCGCAACGCGCTTCTATGCAGAGCTAGACAGATAGCGAACAACTCGATATCTTCCAATAAAATCACAAGGCTTGACTTTTCTTGTAACGCTTTACTGAACGATTCTAATTGTAAAACTGAAATATAACACAGAAATGGAAGGACACATTAGTATACAGACGCATAATTGATATGTATACACAAATTTAGGTACGTCTGGGCAACACAGTACATCTGGCAACGAATTACATTTAGCAAGCTGGAAGGCATTCTCTTTAAATTAGCCCTGTACATAGTGTATCAAATACGGCTGCTAGTTAACCAGCTAGACAGAAAAAGTTACAACTAAACATTTTCTACAACATACAGTGTACGCTAATCGTCTATAGCATTCTAAATACTCACAGACAAACAATTTCCAAGACTGAAGCATGGGGACAATACAACCGAGGAGCACCGTGGCGCAGGTCTTGTTCCGGCGGCAGCTCCACGAGGAATGAAGTTGCAGTGCCGTGGGGAGCGTGATGACCTCATCACGCTCGGGGTCGTGACGTCGTCGCGTTTGCCGGTAGTTGCATCGCTGGCCGTTGGGGCCTAAGTCGGGAGCAGGAGCTGGGGGCCAGGCTGGGCCGGTGCTTGCCGTGGGAGCGGAAGATAGCGGTGCTCCCGGCGGCTGCTCGATGCGGCCGAAGATGCTGGGCCGGGCTGTGCCGGCGGCCTTCTGGCGAGCCGGGTCGGGGCGGCAGCCGCCTGACGCACGTCCCGTAGTACGTGACGTGACGTCATCACGCTCGGGCGCGTCTTAAAGGGGCAATGGCCCTAAAAGGCGAGTTAAAGGGGCAACGGCCCTAACAGGTAAGTCATGCATATATAAGTAGGTTATGTACATACAGTAAGGTTGGGTTAGAGGGAGAGACAGCACAGCAGGACTTTGGTTAGTCACTGCATGAGCAGCGTTTCGATACGCCATTAGGAAATTGTCCACCTTGTGCTGTAGCGGAATCTGATCATCGTTCATGGCCTTTATTGCCTTTTTGAATGTTTGGACAAATCTCTCGGCCAACCCGTTTGTTGCCGGGTGATATGGGGCAGAGGTATAATGTTTCACCCCATTCTTCTTTAAGAATTTTTGGAATTCTTCCGACACGAACTGTGGTCCGTTTTCCGAACAGATCTGTTCTGGCAATCCGTTCCTTGCGAATATTGTTCTTAACACCGCAATTGTCGTTTCTGAAGTAGTGGTATTCATCTTGATCACTTCTGGCCATTTGGAATGTGCGTCCACCGCAATTAGGAACATGGAGTCCATGAATGGACCAGCAAAGTCAATATGTACGCGTTGCCATGGGGCTGAAGGCCATTCCCATGGGTGTAGTGGTGCGATCGGAGGTGCATTTTGCACTTTCTGGCACCCAGCGCAGCTTTTCGTCAACTCCTCTATCTGTTGGTCAATACCCGGCCACCATACATAAGCCCTAGCAAGACTTTTCATCTTAACTCCCCCCAGATGACCTTCATGCAGTTCTTTTAGAACTCTTTCCCTTAACTTGGGAGGAATAATCACTCTTGTCCCGTACATCAAAGTACCATGGCAGACGGACAGCTGGTCTCGCCTTTCCGAGAATGCCGGTAACAGAGGATCACCACGTGTTGGCCATCCTTTCACTGTCACCTCGTAGACTCTGGACAGTGTCGGGTCGTTCCTGGTTTCCCTTTCAATACTTGCATTGGTGACTGGTAAACACTTGATGATGGTCGAATGAAATAACTCAACAGGGTCAACTTTCGTCGTTTCTTCTTCTTCAGGTAGTGGCAGGCGCGACAGCCCATCAGCATTGCCATGCTGCTTTGTACCTTTGAATTCTATTTGATATTGATGTGCCCCTAGGAAAAGGGACCATCTCTGGAGACGCTGTGCTGTCATCACTGAAACACCCTTGTTAGGGTTAAAAATGGATACCAACGACTGATGGTCTGTCAGAAGTGTGAATTTTTGGCCCTGCAGGTAATGATTAAACTTCTTCACTCCCCATACAAGGCTGAGAGCCTCCCTATCGATCTGTGCATAGTTGCGCTCAGCGGAGGTCAATGATCTGGATGCAAACGCGACTGGCCTTTCCGTGCCATTTGGCAACTTGTGTGAGAGTACTGCCCCAATACCATATGGAGAAGCATCACAAGCCAACCGAATAGGCAGTGTCGGGTTGAAGTGAGCCAACACTTCCTGAGGTGATCAATTCTTTGCTTTTGCGAAATGCCTTCTTACAGTTTTTGCTCCATTCCCATGGTACCCCCTTCTGTAAAAGAGCGTTTAGCGGGTGCAGTACCGTGGATAGATTTGGTAGAAATTTATGGTAATAGTTAATCAATCCTAGAAACGACCTCAATTGAGAGACATTATCCGGAGCGGGAGCCTTTACAACTGCCTCTATCTTGTCAGGAGACTTATGAAGCCCCTCCCGGTCAATGACATGACCACAGTACGAGATCCGCTTCTGGAAGAACTCGCATTTCTGCCGATTAACTCTAAGTCCATACTCTTTCAGTCTGTTGAGCACCAGTTCCAAGTTTGCGAGGTGTTCTTCATCACCATCACCTGTAATCAGAATATCGTCCAGGTAACATTGTGTGCCTGGAATTCCCTGTAATACCTGCTCCATGGCCCTCTGCCAAATTGCTGGAGCCGATGCCACTCCAAAAACCAGTCTATTGTACCGGTACAAACCTCGATGCGTGTTGATCGTGAGGTATTGGCGTGACTCTTCTTCAACCTCCAACTGCAAGTACGCCTGCGCCAGGTCTATCTTGGTGAAGTGTTTCCCTCCAGACAACAAAGCAAAAATATCCTCAATCCGCGGAAGCGGATACTGCACCGTGTGAAGCACCGGATTAACGGTGATTTTGAAATCTCCACAGATGCGAACCTTCCCTGGTTCTCCTGGCTTGTTGCTCGAAGGACGTTTCATAACGGGAACAATGGGCGTAGCCCACTCACTCCAATCTACCTTAGACAGTACACCTGAACGTTCTAGCGCTTCCAGTTCCGCTTCTACAGTAGGTCGTATTGCATAGGGTACCGGTCTGGCTTTAAAAAATTTTGGTTGTGCATGTTCATCAATCTTGATGTTTGCCGTAATTCCTCTCAGTGTTCCCAGTCCCTGCTGGAACACCTCTTTAGCATCATCCAATATTCTGGACAATCGTTTAGGTTTGACATCTGTTTCCCCGGAATCTACCGTTAGTGCCTTCAAGGAGTGCCAGTCCATATTCATTTTCCTAATCCACTCCCGTCCCAGTAGTGGTGGATCTCCTTCAGGTAGCACATATAAGTCCATTACTTGGCTTTCTTTGCCCTTGTGGACCACTTTTACCTCTATCTTTCCGACGGGGTACACTCTTTGCCCCGTGTAGGTTTTCAATATAATCTCCGTATCCCGTAGGGGAATATGTTGGAATAACCTTTTGTAATCTTTCTTATTCATGACCGTCAATGCTGATCCAGTGTCCAATTCCATCTTTACTTGGACTCCTGCTATCTGAAGGGTGACCCAAATTGTCTGGAGATCTGCATCCTTACCAACGTTGTGTACTCTTAAGCTACCCAGTTCATTACTGCTAGCGTCTGAATCTGACTTCTGTTCGGTCGAACTGTTCTTTATCACCTTGTGTACCTTTATGTATTTTCCTTGCGGTGACTTTTTGTTGCTGGTCTTCTTTCCTGACCGGCATACTTTAGCTATGTGGCCAAGCCTGCCACACGTTCTGCATTCTTGGTTTTTAAACCAACACTGGTTCTGATCGTGCATTGTCTTTCCGCAACGATAACATTTTACAGTACTCAAACCCAATTTATTTGTACTGAGTTCCGGTGACCGTAGCTGCATTACTGCCGTGCCTCTCGCTGCGGCTTCGTGTGCTGCTGCCATAGTGACCGCTTTCTCAAGCGTCAGCTCATTCTCCTCGAGCAATCGCTTTTGTGTATCTTCTTTTAATAAACCACACACAAATTTATCTCGTAGCGCCTCTGTCAATCTCGTTCCGAATTGACAGTACTTTGCTAGCTTACGCAATTCCATTAAATATTCAGCATTGCTTTCACCCTTCAGCTTCCTTCTGCTGTAAAATTTAAATCGTTCCGCTAGCATCAGCGGCGTGGGGTTTAGGTGATTTTTCAGGACAGTAACAATCTCCTCAAACGTCTTATCCGCCGGTTCATCTGGTGATACAAGGTGTTTCAATTGCCCGTATGCCTTCGCACCCATTAAGTTTAATAATGTTAGTGCTTTCTCTGCATCTGGGATTTTATTTGCTTTAAAATAATTTTGTATGCGTTCTACATACATAGCCCAATCTTCGATGTCGCTATCAAAGGTATTAATGTTCCCATGTTTAGGCATCGTTGCAATTTAATTTATTTTTATTTTTATCCAAGATGGCGGCTTCTGCGCTCTTTTCTTCGTCCTCCGCCTACAAAATGGCGGTTTTCCCACGCTTGGCGGTCTTCACCCTTCCCCCGACGCTGTCTCCGCTTCACCGCGGCTCTCGCGCCTTCAGTTGCCCCCAGACGCTGCTCCTTTTTAGCCCGAATGCGGCCCGGCCCTTATCACCAGCCGCGATCGATGTCCCCGCGCTGCGCCTTTCGGCCCGAATGCGGCCCGGCCCTTATCTCCGGTCGCGATCGATCTCACCGCCCTTATTCCTCCGTCTTCCCTCCCCGTCTGTACAGCCAACGTGGCCGATTTTCTGGTCGCGTCGCTGCCCGGCTTACCCACTACCGAGGTAGAAAGAAGATAGCTGACAGCCGCTGATGCAGGCTTCGAGTTCAGGGTGCCTTCTGCACTCTGGTTTCTCGATGTCTGCCGCGCGACGTGTCTTCCAGCAGGGTGATGAGGGTGGAAACCTCTCTTCGACGTCCGTTCAGTGGACGAAGCCGCCGTGGATATAACTGCCGCAGGGTAAGAATCTGACTCGTCGCCACTATAAAGTTTGTGTGTTCTAGTTGTAATTAATAACACACAGGCTACAAGCTTAAAGTTCAACAGGTCTTTACTGGTTGGAGGTCCTCTTTTTATTTGAACCAAAATTTAAAACTTAAACCAGATCAACTGTAAATAAACAAAAGTTCAATTAAACCTTAATAAATCAAATTAAAATTGGGTGTTCCAAATTGACGATGCACTCCAGCCCCCGCGGCGCCCAACGGTCGCAGAAATACTCAAGTGTACCAGCGGACACCGCGTGCTCCATCTCCAGGGCCACCCGGGCGCGAACATGGCCGCGGAAGAGAGGCAGGCAATCCGGCTGGACGACCCCCTCGATCGCCCGCTGCCTGGACCAATTGATTGCTCTTTTAGCCAGGCCCAGGAGCAGGCCCACAAGGAGGTCCTCCAGCCTATCCGCTCCCCTCCGCACCGGGTGACCGTAGATCAAGAGCGTGGGACTGAAGTGCAACCAAAAATCGAGCAGCAGCCCCTTTAAGTAGTGAAAGAGGGCCTGCAGCCTCTCACACTCCATATAAACGTGGAAAACGGACTCCTCCAGGCCGCAAAAAACACAGGCGGCCTGGGAGTCCGTGAACCTACTTAAAACCTTATTGCACAGGACCGCTCCGTGCAACACCCTCCAGGCCAAGTCCCCGATGGAACAAGGGAGGACTCCTGCATAGAGAGCCCTCCATTGGGGACCTCCGCCACCGCCAGTCGGCAAGACGCCACGCCAAGGCGTGTCTGGACGGCAGATGAAGATGGCAAAGTGGAGAGTGTGCAGGAGCAGCCCGTACAGGAAACCCCTCCGCGCGGAATGAAAAGGCACGGAGGGTATTTCCTCGAGACGGCTCAAGTTGTGAGGCGCCGGCTCCCGAGGGGAGTTTCGGGGCCGGGCGCCAATAAGGAATTCCGTCCGGACGGGGGTAAGCTCAGATGGGATCGCCCCACGTGCTTGAGCCGCCTCGATACACCTAGTGGAATCGGGGCCCAGTGCCACTTTCACCGACTCGATGGCTTCGGCCGCGAGCCGGATGTTGGCCCAGGACAGGCGCCACGCCAGCTCCTCCGGCGCCATCCAGCCCGCTCCACCGACATCGAGCAGGTCCCCGACTCTGGTCACACCGCCAGCCACAGCCCCACCCTCCGCCAGCCGCCCGAACCCACATTCACAGAGGTGCGGATTCCTGAGCAGCGGCTCCCGAAGGAGAGCCGCCGCTCCTGACGGGGGAGAGCTCCGCCTGGAAGCGACATAGTTCCAAACCCATAGTAGTTCCTGGTAGAAGACAGGCAGCTCCTGCAGGCCGGCACGCCTGCAGCCCACTTTCACAAACAGGAGCTGCGTGTCGTAATTGAGGGCGTGCAGCTGACGGAAGAAAAACGTCGCCAGCGCACACCATCTCGGAGGATTCTCTACGTACAGGTATCTCTGCAGCGTCTGAAGACGGAAAGTCACCGCCTGGGTGCGAAGGCACACCAGCGCCTGACCGCCCTCCCTAAGCGGGAGACACAGAACCGCAGCAGAGACCCAGTGCTTCCTTTTGTCCCAGAAGAAGTCGATGAGCTTCTTCTGTATCTTGGCGACAAACGCAGGGGGAGGGATCAAAGTGGCCAACCGGTACCACAACATGGCAGCCACCAGCTGGTTTATGACCAGCGCTCGACCCCTGTAGGACAACACTCGGAGCAGTCCTGTCCAGCGTCCTAGGCGAGCGGTGACTTTGGCCTCCAGCTCTTGCCAGTTCGCCGGCCAGGCGTCCTCGGCAGGGCTAAGGTAGACTCCCAAATAGAGGAGGTGCGTGGTGCTCCAGGCGAAAGGCCTGAACTCCTCCGGCAGGGAGTCCACCCGCCACTGACCCACCAGGAGTCCGGAACATTTCTCCCAGTTGATCTTGGCGGAGGATGCGTCCGAGTAAATCTGCTGGCATTACCGCATCCTCCGCAAGTCAGCGGGATCCGTGACCGTGAGGAGCACGTCATCGGCATAAGCCGAGAGGACCACCTCCATGCCCGGCCCTTGCAGAGCCAGTCCCGTCAACCTCTTCCGCAAGAGGCGCAGGAATGGCTCCACGCAAATGGCGTATAACTGACCGGACATGGGGCATCCCTGACGCACCCCCCTCCCAAAGCAAAGGGGCGCCATCAAGGACCCGTTAACTTTAATCAGACACTCTGCGGCGGCGTACAGAAGTCGGATCCGGGCGACAAAATGCGTCCCGAACCCGAAGGCGCGCAGAGTCCCGAAAAGATACTCGTGATCCACCCTGTCGAACGCCTTCTCCTGATCCAGGGAGAGGAAGGCGACCGACAGACCAGCCCTCTGGGAGTGGTGGACCAGGTCCCGGACCAGATGGATGTTGTCGTGGATGGTCCGGCCCGGGACCGTGTAGGACTGGTCGGGGTGGATCATGTGGGCCAGCACGGTGCCCAGGCGAGCAGACATAGCCCTGGCAAAGATTTTATAGTCCGTGCTAAGGAGGGAGACCGGGCGCCAGTTCTTGAGGAGGCGGAGATCGCCCCTCTTAGGCAGCAGGACAATGACCGCCCTGCGCCAAGAGAGGGGCATCTCCCCGGTCGCCAAACTTTCCCCCAGGACCCGCGCGTAGTCGCCCCCCAAGACGTCCCAGAATGCCCTGTGGAACTCCACAGTCAGCCCGTCCAGCCCCGGGGACTTTCCCCTAGAGAGCTGGCGGAGGGCGCCGGTCAGCTCCGCCAGGCTTAGCGGAGCGTCCAATTTTTCGGCGCCCTCCGGACTGACCTTCGGCAGGTCCTCCCACAAAACTCTGCGCGCATCCTCGCTGGACGGATCCGGAGAGAACAGAGCCCCGTAGTAGGCGCGGGTCTCCGCGCTGATTCCCTCCGGATCCGAGACCAGAGATCCGTCGTCGGCCAGCAGCCCCAAGAGCTGCTTACGGACCCCTCGTCTTTTTTCCAGCGAGTAGAAGAAGGGGGAGCCACGGTCCAGGTCCCGCAGGAGCTGGATCCGCGACCTCACGTACGCGCCTCGGGACCCGACGAGCTGCAGGTCCTTCAGCGCGCCCTTCTTCTCTTCGTACACCTTCCGCAGGGCCGAGTCCCCGACGACTTGACCGAGACGGGACTCCAGGTCGAGCACCTCCTTCTCCAACCGCCCGACCCGGGCCTCCCGCCTCTTGGTCGACCCCTTCGCATACTCCTGACAGAAGAGACGCACGTGAGCCTTGCCCACGTCCCACCACAGCCTCAAGGAGGGGAAGCCCCCCGGCTTCCTTCTCCAGTCGGCCCAGAACCGACGAAATGAATCCCGGAACCGCGCGTCCTCCAGCAGCAGGTTGTTAAAGTGCCAGTACGCGGACCCTCCCCGAGCGCGCAGCGGGACGAGCTCCGCCCACACCAGGTGGTGGTCCGTGCACAGCACCGGCCGCATGGAAGCCGCCGGAACGCAGGATACGTACGCCCGGGAAATGTAGAGGCGGTCGATTCTGGACCCTCCTCCTCCAGACCTCACGTAAGTGAAGGCGCTGGAGTCGGGATGAAGATTTCGCCAGACGTCCACCAAGTCGAAGGACCCGACCAGGTCCCTCAACTTCTCCATCGCCGGCGGGCATCGCGGGGGACCCGTACGGTCCCTCGCCTCGAGGGTACAGTTAAAATCCCCCCCGAGGATGACGCACTCGCCCACGTCGATGGAGCCCAGAAGAGCGGACACTTCTTCAAAGAAGCGCACTTGCTGCGCACCGGCCTGAGGGGCATACACGTTCACTAGATGGAGCGGCACGCCCCCCCAGGTGAACAGTGACCTGGAGCAAGCGGCCCGGCACGTGCTCCTTGACCCCCAAGATCTCCGGCTGTAAATGCGGGGCCAGCAAGATAGCCACCCCGCTGGAATTATTGGAGAGGTGACTCATGCTGACCCCTCCTTGCCACTCCAGGAGCCACGTGGCTTCGTCTCCCGGAACAGTGTGGGTTTCTTGCAGGAAGCACACCGCACACTTCCCGTCCCGAAGGACCGAGAAGTTATTGAATCTGCGGTGCGCCTCCCCGCTGCCGTTGATGTTGAGGCTGGCTATGGTTATCTTCATGTCAGAAGCATAGTGCAACCTCTACCTACAACTAACGGGGGGAGGAAGCGCGGCCGCTAGTCAGCCGCCACTTCCTCAGCAGCCCAGTGAGAAATGTTCTGAGCCGATGCAGCTCAAGTGGGTTCACACCCTCGTCCGCGTCCATGGTCTTAACGGCGGCGCGGACGGAATCAATGAGCAGCGCCAGCTCCGACCACCTGTCGAGGGCCAGCCGGACCTTCCCGCGCTGACCCAGGCACGTGGCCATAAAATCCCGGAGTTCCCTTGCGGGAATGAGGGGAGACTCGGCAAGGGGCACGAGGTCGTCCACCGCCTCGTCGGCGCCGGAGTCCGACTCGTCCTCCGTGCCCATCACCGAGTCCCCATCCTCCTCCAGGGGGTCGTCACCAGCGGCTGACCCGCCCACCGCGCAGTGCGCAGCGGACGGCTCGGCCGCAACAGCCGGCCCCGCCTCCGCCCGGATCCCACCCCCAGGATCGGTGGCGGAGGAATTCTCCCTGGGCTCCTCCGGGGGTGCCGGGCCAGAAGACGGCGGCGGCGGTTCGGAGCCCCCCTCCGCCCCAGACGCCAGATTGAACGGAGAAATCAGGGAGAACACAAATCCGAACTCCCCCAGGACGTCCGGCGCCCGAGACACAGCCAGAGGGCCTTCCTCTTCCGCGCCACCGGCCTCTGACCCGGCAGATGGGGCGTCTTTGGCTAAATCCTCGACCAGGTCGAGCAGCCCCTGGGAAATGACCGGGCCGCTTTGGGCGAGCTCACTATCTTCGAACTCGCCCGACCCAGACCCCAGGCCGCCCGACCCGTCGAGGGGTAACGGCAGCGATAAATAGTCTATTTCAGCCGCGGGTTGATCCGCGACCCCCCCCACGGGCAGGGTCTCGTCCCCATCCCCGGGAGGCACGTGCTGCACATACACATCTGCCTCAGCCTCCCGAGGGACAGGCGACCCCTGCCGATCGCCGGTGATAGCGGTGGGGGGGGGGGCGCAGCACCCGCGGCGGGCGACGACTCCCCCTGTTCGGAGGGACCCTCCTCCTCCCGGTCCTCCTCCTCATCCAGGGTGTCGCGCCTTCTTTTTAGCGCGGAGGGAGCGAGGGAGACCTCCATGTCTGCAAAGGCCTCCTCCTCAACTCCCTCCGGCGGAGCAGGTTTGTCGGGCTCCTCGGGCCCGAGCCCGGCCGCAGGTAATGGCAATACCGCTGCGGCGGTTGCGGCCACAGGCTTGGGCACGAGGCCCCTCCCGCTCGCATCTGCCCCGGTCAACTCCGCGAGGAGCGCGGGTGTAAGGGGCTCAAGGGGCAAGGGCTCGCCATCCACGGGGGGACCCGCCCTAAGGTGTTTTTTCTTTCCCCGCACCTTTTTTCCAACCGGACACGCTCCCGCCCCCCCGCCCGAGGCCTTGGTGGCATCGGCCCCCGACGTCAACCGCGCATCAGGCGTACTTGACGCGCGGGCAGACCCGGGGGGAGGAGCAGCGGCGGCGCCCGCCTCGGCCGCACGAGATGATCCGGCGGCCTTGGAGGCAGGGCAGTTCCTCCTGATATGCCCCACCTCCTTGCAGGCGTGGCACCGCACACCGTCCGACGTCCAAAAGACGCGATAGGCGGTCCCCTCGTGGAGGACGACGAACGCTCCGTCAGTGTCCTCCTCCCGCGCCAGCTGGATAAACAGCTGGCGCCGGAAGGAGAAGACGTGGCGAAGGCTGGCCTCCCGGAAGCCGAGCGGGATAGGCGTGATCCCCGACCTCACCTCCCCAAGCTGATGCAAATGGGGAAGGAGGAGCTTACCTGGAACATAGGGCGGGACGTTAGAGATGACAATCCTCTGCACGGTGGCCTCGAGAAGGTCCACCGGCAGGAAGGTCCCGCCCACGGTGAGCCCCTTGGTGACGGCCAGGGACACCGCCCGCTCCGACCCCAGGAAGAACACAGCCTTCCCGTACATTTTCGAGGCCGCGACGATGGCTGAGGGGCCGACAACCCCAGCCATGGCTTTGACGCAGGCCTCAATGGTCATAGTGGGGTGAGTGTAGCTCTTCACCCCAAGCTTTTTCGTTATCAGTTTAAATGGTGACGGGGCAGCAGAAGCAGCGGGAGCAGCTGTGGCTGTGGCTGCCGCTCCCGCATAAGTCTTGGCTTGCCCCGCCACCGGCGATGATGTAGTCGCCATTCTGGGGTGCTTTTTTAAGGGCTACACTCACCCCAAGTCACAGGCCTGAAGGTGTTAATGGCCTCAGGTAATATATATATTTTTTTGTCCTCTATTGAGCAGAGGGAGCTGATTAAAATGAGGACACACCTCTCCCCTTACTGAATGAAATTGGGGGAGGGGCCCTCTCCCCTCTGCTCAATAGGCAATTAATAAAAGATGATGGGACTGAGGTGCCTTCGAAAGACAGGCAGAGAGAGATAGAGAGAGAGAGAGAGGGGGGGTAGGAAGGAGGGAGACCACAAGGGCAGTGTTGCCACTCAGGATGGTGGGTGGGTGTTGGCAGGGGGGCACTCTCTGATGTAGTTTAAAAGTCTTTGGTGATGGTCTTCTGGCAGGGGGAGAAGATGTCTTCACCTGGAAAAGCTGGAGAAGCCCAGGCTCAGTCCTGCAACAGGTCTTAATGATGTAATTAATGAAATTAGAGACTTCACCTGGTCAGCTCCAGCTCTCCCAGGCAGGCAATTGTAGGGGTGCTAATTAGTGGTGTGTGTGGCCTAGCTTTTAACAAGAATCACACACACACACACTACACCCCTTGATGGTCCAGCCTTGCTTCTTCTTTTCTCCCCCCACCTAAAATACAAAGTCTTGGGAGAGTGCCCCAAATAACACCCACCTGTAGATGTTTCAAACGAGATGAATCTTCCCTCCTTCCAAACAGTTGGTGGTTTTTTTTCTGATGTTTCCCTCCCCTCTCTCCCGAAGTGGAGGCCAATTTGGGGAGGCAGTGATAGAAAAGGCCTCTCCCCAGTTGATGTTGATATAGGCCTCCTTTCTCCTTCTCCTCCTCTGCCCAATCTCTCCAGGCACCTCAGTTGTTTGAAGAAGTTGGAGGTGGTGATCTATCTTTCTGCTACTCCTCTTCCTGGCCAGGAGACCACCACTCTCCACTCTCTTGCTTTGGCAGCTCCTTCTCCTCTTGCTGCTTGAGACAGCCAGAAAAGCACACAGGTCTTTGCTGGTTGGAGTTCGGGACGATCTGCAATACATCTTACGACAGTGCTTATATACCGGTGGTCACCACTGGTATTACGTATACAGCAGCCAGAGAAAGTAGTACATCTCTTAAGGTGGAACAGGCTCAAGTTCTCTTAAGGTGGAACAGGTTACATACACCACACATGGGAGGCCTTTTTTTCCTTCCCTTTTTGGCATTAGAGGATCTCCAGCAGCAGAGGCGGCAGCAGCAGATCCAGCAACAACAGCAGCACCAGAAACAGCAGCACCAGCAACAGCAGCAGCAGCAGGAGTGACAGGCTGCGGCTCACCCACCTGAGGCAGCACAGGCCAGAAGGGGCTAGCGCATGGAAGGCCACCGGCGCAGGAGATACCCCCCAAACAGGGTCTACAGACACAGGGTCAGCTACCTCAACATGACTGAGCAGCAGTGCCAAAGGCAGCTCCGACTTTCGCGAGAGGAAGTGGCTGACATCTGCGCAATGCTGCAGCAGGACCTGGAGCCCAGAGCACCAGGTCGACACTCCTTACTAGTGGCCATCAAAGTCACCACCGTACTCAACTTTTTTGCCTCATGGTCCTTCCAGGGATCAGCAGCAGACATCAGTGGCATCTCCCAGGCGGCCGCACACACTTGCATCACGCAGGTAACCGATGCCCTCTTTGCCCTCGCGCACAATCACATCCATTTCACCAGGACCACGCAAGTGTGAGGGCGCGAGCGCTTGGATTAGCTCATCTGGCAGACTTTCCAAGGGTGCAGGGCGTCATTGACTGCACACTTTTGGCCCTTCGGGCACCCCATTGCAATCCAGGAGTTTTTGTCAACCGCAAGGGCTTCCACTCCCTTAACGTTCAGCTGGTGTGTGACCACATGGAGATTTTGCATGTTTGTGCCAAGTACCCTGGCAGCTGCCATGACTCCTTCATACTGCGCCAGTCTACTGTGCCTCCGCTATTCAGGCCACCAGACGAACTTCAGGGATGGCTACTTGGCGACAAGGGCTATCCCCTGCGGACTTGGCTAATAACGCCGTTGAGGAGACCAACCAACGAAGCTGAGGAGCGCTACAACTCCAGCCACATTTCCACCAGATGCATTATCGAGCAAACCATCGGATTGCTGAAGATACGTTTCAGATGCCTGGATAGATCAGGTGGAGCCCTACAGTACTCCGCAGCCAGGGTCTCCAAAATTGTCGTGGTTTGCTGTGTACTTCACAACATGGCACAGCGTCGTGGCTTGCAGATTCCTCAGGACCAAGTGGCTCCTCACAGGCCCACCTCAGATGAAGATGATGCTGAGGAGGATGAGGAGGAGGAGGAGGGCGAGAATGACCATCCTGCAGAGGCCCATCAACCAGCAGCACCATTACGTGAGAACATTGCTGCCCGGGATGCAAGGAACGCACTCATCCTGTCCAGATTTGCTTAGCCTAGTACTTCAAACACTGTAGCCTCGCTGATTCTTACCCGAGCATGGACAATGGCCAAACCCTGTGCAATCCTACCTATTTGACCAGCATCCTGACAACTGCAAGTAATCCTAAGGCCTCAATGTGAAATCCCCATTTGCCAAATGACACACGCCACAACTGCAGCAGTTGCCATCAGATTTTTTATAAACAAGATACTGATGCCATAATAACTATATACAAAACTTTTCACCCAAGTGACTACCCTTGTGATAAGTGGTGCTTTATTTTTCTCTTATGCGTGCTCCTGTGGCTTCAGCAGATGATGAGGCCCCTTGCTGACTTTCCTGCTGCTCCTGTCTCGACACCTTTGGCGGGCATCCTCTGGGGTGGCGAGCCTGTGAGGGCTCGCCAGCAGTCTGCTGCTCCTGCGGCTGTGCAGGGGTTGAGACGCCTATCTCACTTGGGTGTGGACTCCGGCGGGTCTCTGACCGAGGGCTCTGCAGGGGCATGGAAGTGTGAGCGCATGGAGAGGAGCCCCCACTTCCTTGAGGTGTGCCAACAACCTCCCTCTCATGAGTCAGGTCACCCTCAGCGCCTGCAAGTGGCTGGAGAGCACTTTGCTGCACATCAGGGGTCCATGGGGACTCGTATCTGCACTGGAAGTTCTACTCAGAAGGACTTCCATGAAGGTCTGGTTTCTGTGTTCAATAGATGCCCATCGCTCCTCAAGAGATGTCATTCTATTCTGAACACTCACCATGTTTTCCATACCCTGGCGACTAAGCTCCTCCATGGCCGTAGCCCTCCTCTCCTTGGCCATAGCCCTCCTCTCCTCGGCCGTAGCCCTCCTCTACCGTAGCCATCCTCTCCTCTACCATAGCCAGCCTTACCACGGAGGAAGCCATCCTTTCCGTGGTGATGCGTTCATGCGCCAATGACGCCACTAAGGCTCTGTTCATGTTCGCTATGGACTCCTCCATTCGCTCCACGCTCATAGCGACCCTGGAGACAAAACCTGCCAGAGACTCCTGCACCTGTGCATGGAGATCCATCACCTCTTCTCTTGCGGATGGACCCGGAGACAGAGGGTCGACATGCAGCTGAGCTGAGATGGCAGAGTCCTGCGCCCTCTGACGAGGACTCTCCACTGCTGTCCCTGTCTCCACAATCTGCTGATGCTCACTTGTGAGCTGTGAAACACAGGTGACAACACTACTCTATGTCCCGAAGGTCCCCCTGAGGTGTGAGTGTCTGCGCTGGTGCTGGGTGCGCTTACTTCTGCTGACGCTGCGCCCTCAGAGTTTTGAGTTTCCTCTGAGGAGTCTGGCTGCTCAGCCTCTTCCTCCTCCACAGTGGGGATGGGGGCTCTGGATGGTCCTGTGGGGGAGTAAAGGAAAGCGTCAGAGATATGATGCCAAGGTTACATGCACATTGGATTTTGCAGATGTTCATAAGTCCAAATGATGTAGCTACAGAATCATAACAGCGACTCATGCTATGTCAATGAGAGAGATGGAAAACTATTCTGTCACCAGCTTGTGGCACTGCCCCTGTCTCTCCTTGCCCAACTTCCGCAGCCACATCAGCCCCGACAATTTCCAGCACTCCTTCCTCCCAGGGGGTCAGCTGGGCTATTGAGGGTGGGCCTCCTCCAGTCCTGGCTCGCTCTCTGTTGTGAGCTCTCTTTTCCTGCAATGAGGGAGATAAGTGGAGTTTGAGTGAGAATGAAGGAGTGAGTGTAGAGATTGCATAGCATAGATACTTAGATGGAGAAAAGATGGTGTGAGGCTGCAAGACCAAGGGCCCTCCCTGTGTGTTGTCAGTTGTGTTCAAAGCATCAGAGCGAGAGGGAGTGTGAGGGCTGCATGGTGCAATAGTTATGTGAATGTGAACATAGAGAGAGAGGGAATGGGTAAGGGTGCATGGATGTGACTGTGAAGTGGGATGTGGAGGAAGAGTGCTAAAGCTGAGTGCTGGTGGGGAAAGGCAATGGGGATCAGTTTGAGGGTGATGGAAACTTCATATTTACTTTTCCTGTACGGTGAAGGTCATGGAATCGTTTCTGACACTGTAGGATTCGCAAAATTGGACTTTGTATTAATAAGGGTCAAATGGCAGAAGAGGCCATGATTTTAAAGACTGTTTTAAAAGAAGCCCAGAAAAAGGGGCATACAAAATGGCCACCATACCATGTAACTGGCTTATTGGGACACTTTAAAATGGTTCCTGCGAATCCTCAGACAGCTTTGTGGATTCAACCCACAGTAAGTTCTGGAAGCCGTTTCTGAGAGAACAAAACCAGACCCACACATATACATATGGATTAGATGCAGATCCAGTCAAGGTCGGCCTGGAGACAGAGGCCATCTAAATGTTGACCCAGACAAAAGGGGACAATTTCATATTCATGAGAACAGCACCAAGGACTAGATAACGAGATCAGCAGGACATTAAAAACAATGAAGGTCATTCCAGACCAGAGATGGGCCTTTACCGGCCATCTAAAACATTTTAAAATATAATAACTACCCCGCTGTGCTCCCAGCCCGCCAAAAGTTAAACAAAGACTAACCTGATTTTGGGCGGGAAGTGGAGACTCCTGAAGAAAGGTATAACTAGAGGAGTTGGAGTTGTACAGAAACACACTGAAGGACACACCGGAGTTGCAGTTGCGGAGCAGTTGGAGACAGTTACAGGGGCAGAGACACATGACCGAGTGGCAGTGGGTGAAGAGGAGTCGCTTCGGGAGAAGATCAGCAAACTCCTCTCCACCACCGGAGGAGGAAGAAGAATTAAGCCAACATCAGGAAGGCCGTTCGAAGCCGGTGTCCCGCCCCGGGGAAAACATCAGGAGATCAGCGACCATCCCCGGGCTGTTGCCGAAACGAGAGGCCATCAACCCAACTTGGGAGAAGAAACAAAAAAAATAAAACCCCGAGAGAAGAAACCTTCCAGCCACTCCGGCTCGGGAAGAGACGAAAATTAAACTGAAGGAACCTATATGAAGGCCAGCCCGAGGCTCCTCTGACCGGGGTCGAGCCAATGATCCCTGACCCCGCCGACATCCAGAACCAGCCGGTGTCCAGCCGCCCCCGACCCCCACCTCAGGAGAGAGGTGTGGCGCTGCTCGCTGGGGCTCCACGATCCACGTGGAGACGGAACGCCTGAAAGGATCAAACGCAGACTGGTTCAAAACCTTGCACTTCCTAGTTGGATTGGTGAACATGTTTCTGGCCCTTCACAATCAGATCTAGTTAAGTTTAATAAGGGAGTGGATTTTAAGGGTACAATTAACATGAGTTGTTGTCCCTCGATGTTCCGTGTGTTTCCTTATTTCATGATGATCTTTGTAGAGTATAAGATTCCTGTATTTGCTTTAGTTAGTATTGTGTCATTATGATTTGTTTGTGTTTTTCCCTCCCATGTACTCTCTTATCTGCTTGCATTTGATTTATTTTTCCATATGCAATAAAATTTCATTTCGTTTCATCAAACTTGGTCTACAAGAGTTTTCTCTACATTGTAGTTCCTGCCCCAAAGTCCAGAGTATAGAATCTAAGGGGCGAGTGGGTCGAACCACTCAAGGTTTTACTGTGCAAGAGAGAGAGGCCTCTAGATAGAGAAACCTCAGAGACATCCCTCAAGGAAAACCCCTTACAACACTGTATCCAGGTTCTTTTGGTTACTCCCAGCAAGTTGACATCTGCTAACACATGCATCCATGCAGCCTTGGTCTCAGTGGGAGGCCTCTTTCTCCCTGAATAAGGGAAGAGGACCTCCCTGTGGGACCTAACCCCATCCAATAATGCCTGCAGTGAAGCCTCGTCGAATTTGGAGGCAGCTTGGGGTCTGGCACTGGCCACAGCTGCTGCAGGCTCCTCTGCCATCCTGTATGGTACCTTAAAAGCACCACGAATGATGACATCATACTGTGCGACTTTCTGACTGGAAATAATCAATTAGCAAGGGTTCCCACACGCTGGAAATGAATTGGCCAATTGAGGAAAAATTGCATCAATCTGGCAGACCCATTTAGATTTGTGTGGGAACCCCGACATTCGGGGAACCCGACAATTCCCCACACCTGCAGGAAAATCGCCCCCAGAAAGTTAGAATATTTACAAGAAAATGATTAGTCTTGCCTATTATGGCAGGTTATGTGCTTGAAAATTGTTTAACAAGGCTTTTCATTGGAGGCATGTGCATCTGAGAAATATAGGGCTTGATTTCAAAGAACTACCCAGAGAGATCAATTGTAGCCAGATAGCAAACTACAACTTGTATCTACGCCTATAACTACCAGTAAGCCTCAGTCTGTGCAAACAAACTGTAGAGAAATCTTCCTGCATGCATTAGTGTCAGTTTCCAAGCAATCTATCTTGTACAACTCAAAGACTGAGGGATGTAATGTCATTATCAGCTTACTTTAACTGAAGCATGAACTGCTGTTTTTTTTTGCTGTTCACTGTATAGAGAAACAATTTGGAGCTAGGGGCTATTGTTTGCAGATGACCAAAAATGGGACCAGGGGTGTTTGGGGGGGGGGGGGGGGGGTTCAAACAATAGGGAATGCAAGAATGTAAAGGGTTACTGCAGAAACTATAAGCTTTTGTGAGATTATGCAATGTATTGATTTTTAAAAATATTATTTTATCTTATTAAATTGCTCTTACCGTTTACAAGACATGACTGTTGATGGGTAAAACCATGCAAAGTGTAACAATATTTCTCTAAAATGGGGCATGAGATTAATTCAGGTTTGTGCAGATAAAATCATTGGCTCTAATGCTTCTACATTGTGGCAAAGCCACCAAAGAGAATCTCACAGTAACTTGTACAATTGTCTTTAATCATTATTGTTACCTTTTAATGTTTACCCTGTTTAAACAGCGCGGGATCGATAAAATCGCAATCTGACGCGATGACATCATCATGTGGGTCACGTGACGTTCCCAACTGCGGGAAACGTCATGACGTCAGGGTTGGAGGGCGTTCCCAGTTAGTCCTCGTGGAGTGAGCTAGTGTACAGACCTGTTTGGAGTATTGAAATAAAGAATAGATTTGCCTTCCAAAGTTAGGCTTTATTAACTTTAAAATCGGCAGCATATCTTTCTACATCCAGTCCCAACTAAAGCTAGAAAAGGACTGAATTTAAGGTAGCCACAACACATCATGTGATCATCAACTACCAATGAGATTACAACACATATCCCAAGGCAGTTAACAAACAACGAATCACAATACTTTTACTAATCAAGGAATAATCACCACATTCACCCCTCCTTTAAAATATACTCCAACCTAATAACTTTTACAATTTACAATTAATTATTTACAACTAAACTATGCACGAGAATAAAACTATTTACATAACACAATACTAAATGAACAACAACAAATAATAACATTACGCATAAGTATTAAGTATCTCTCAACTAAAACAATATACTATAATATTTCAACAATTTAAAACATTACTATCAATTTAAAAGTCCATTTTCAATCGGTCGACCGGATATCTTGTCCGTGTCGACCTTCTTAACCTTGGTGAAATTCCTTGCCCTCCTACGCCAGAAGGCACAGAAGTATCTTCAACAGGAAGGCTATCCATATCCCGATTCTCAACGGTTTCCGGATTAGAAATCCCATCAGAAGATGAACTGGGACGATCATAAACATCTATCAAAGGCTGACTAATAGAAGTATGATTATCTGCAATCGGATTGGAAATATTCGTAGTATCTGTAACAGCATCCACATTATCCGAATCATGACCATTATTATTATCCTCAGAAGAGGGCTGGCCCCCACAAGGAGCCAAGTCTTTAATTGAAACAGTACTTTCTTTCCCATCTTGGAATCGAATATAAGCATATTGGGAATTTGCCTCCAACAGCTCCACCTCCTCCACCAAGGGGTCATATTTTGACAATCTAACATGGCGTCGAAGCAACACAGGTCCCTGCATAGCAAGCCATGAAGGTACCGAATATCCTGTAGTAGATCTCCGCGGATAGTTAAAGAGCCTTTCATGGGGGGTCACATTAGTAGCCGTTGAAAGCAATGATCTAATGGAATGCAGGGCATCAGGCAGTACCATTTCCCACTGTGTATTCTTAAGGTTCCGGGATGTCAACGCCAACATAACTGCCTTCCAGATCACCCCATTGTATCGTTCGCACTGTCCATTACCCTGGGGATTATACGGGGTAGTTCGACTAGTAGAAATTCCCCGACTCTGAAGGTATTCCTTCAACTGGGAAGACATAAAAGAACTTCCCTGATCCGAATGGATATACGCAGGCATCCCAAAGATGACAAAAAGTTGAGTCAAACATTTAACAACTGTAGCAGCTGATACATCTGCACAAGGAAAAGCAAAAGGGAACCTTGAAAACTCATCCACAACAGTAAATATATATCGGTTTTGAGTAGTTGAAGGAAGAGGTCCCTTAAAATCAACACTCAAACGTTCAAAAGGAGAAGTAGCCTTTATAAGATGAGCTCGTTGAGGCTTAAAGAAATTCGGTTTACACCGAGCACAGATAGAACATAATGAAGTCATCCGCTTGACGTCTTCAACTGAAAAAGGCAAGTTCTTACTGCGTACAAAGTGTATCATCCTCGTAACCCCAGGATGACATAAGGCATTGTGAAGATTAATAAGCGTATCTCCGTGAATCACCGAACAATAAGCCCTCGACAGTGCATCAGCAGCAACATTATCCTTCCCCGGACGATAAACTATGTCAAAATGGTAACATGCCAACTCAATCCTCCATCTCATTATTTTATCATTTTTAATCTTTCCAAAATGTTTAACATCAAACAGAAAGGACACAGATTTTTGGTCAGTTACCAACGTGAAATGTCGCCCCGATAAATAATGTCTCCATTTACGCAATGCTTCTACTATTGCGTATGCCTCTTTCTATTGAGGAATGTCTTTTTTCACTATTATTCAAAGTACGTGAGAAAAAGGCCACAGGTCTTCCATTTTGGTTCAAAGTAGCCCCAATTGCAAAATCCGAAGCATCCGTCTCAATCACAAAGGGAACCTGCTCATCAATGGAATGCACAACTGCTCCTAAAATATCCTTTTTAAAATTCTCAAAACATGTCCTGGCCTCCCATGATAGAGGATATGTGATAACCCGAATAAGAGGCCGGATCTTCCGTGAAAAATTTGCAATCCAATTAGAATAATAAGAAAACAGTCCAACAACTCGTTGCAAAGCCTTAGAATTAGTAGGACAAGGTAAATCGATCAATGGTCGCAGACGTTCTGGATCTGGTTTAATCTTATTTCCCGAAATAATATACCCCAATAGATTTACCTCAGTAGTCGAAAAGACACATTTCTCTTTGTTAAAAGTTAAACCAACTTTTTCCGCAGCTTGAAGGAATCTTTTTAAATTAGAATCATGCTCCACCCTTGATTTGCCACACACCGTGATGTCATCTAAGTATGAAAAGGTGTCAGAGAGGGAGTTATCACTTATAAAAGCATCCATTGCCCGTTGAAAACAAGCAACACCATTAGTAACACCAAATGGTATTCGGCAAAACTGATACAGCTTTCCACCAGCCTCAAAGGCCGTATATGGTTGATCCTTCTTAACAATAGGAATCTGATGATAAGCACTCTTTAAATCAATAGTGCTAAAAACTTTATACTGAGATACTTTATTGATAAGCTCATCAATCTTAGGCAAAGGGTACGCATCTAATTGAGTATACCTATTAATAGTTTGGGAATAGTCTATCACCATTCGTTTCTTGTGTCTCTCATTAGTCGTGACAACTACCTGTGCTCACCAAGACGAACAACTAGGTTCAATGATTCCTTCCAATAAGAGACGTTGAACTTCAGAATTAATAAATTCTCTATCCTGACTACTATATCTTCTTGACTTGGTAGGAATTGGCTTACAATCCGACATCAAATTGGAAAAAAGTGATAATGGAGGAATAGATAAAGAGGTTAATCCACAAATAGATAAAGGTGGCTTAGTCCCTCCAAATGAAAGACTAAGAGACTCGTGTAACTGAAGCACATCATGTCCAATCAAAATATCCGCACAGAGATTAGGCAAAACAGATAGGCGTATATCAGTATACGTATTACCCAGAAGAACCATTTTCACAAAGCAACAACCAGCTATTTGTGAAATAAGGGTCGTCTGAGCCATACACACCTGATACGTAACAGGCGAAATTTTCAAATGCTTCTCCTTCGCAAACTGAAGACTTATAAAACTCTCAGTGCTGCCCGTATCTATAGGGGCCTTCACTTCCAACCCATTAACTTGAGCCGTAACTATAGCTTTGTTTAGGCCATGAGCAAATGCAGCAGAAATTGATGCAATAAATGCCCTAGCTAAAGGCTGAATAGTCACAGAAGAGGTAGTGGAGGAAGACCCTCCCACACCAGGAGAAGGGAAGGTAATTGAACCTGATGATTTGCACACACGTGCATAATGACCTCTCTTGCCGCATTTACTACACACAGCCTCCCGAGCAGGACACTTCAGACGAGGGTGCCGGATATTCCCACAAAAATAACACTTCTGAATCCTAGAGGCAACGGCCGCCGAAGTAGAAACTGTTTCAAAATCTAGTAAACCACTCCCATTAAGTCCACATAATTCCTTTTCATCCGAAACTGCCGAAACCATAGTCGCAGGCCGATTAAAGAGCATAAGAATCCGAACTTCTCTGAGCCATATCCAATGTAGAAGCTTGCTCAAAAGCACTTTTAAGATCCAGAGTCTTATTTTCTAACAACCGCTGACGAATTGATCTAGACAGTAATCCATTAATAAAAGCATCCCGTACCGATTCGTCCTTATATTCTTCAGCCATCACAGCCTTATAATTACAGTCAACACTAAGGCACTGAAGTGCTTGTAAATAAGTATCCAAAGATTCTCCCACCTGCTGCCTACGGGCAGATAGAAGATGACGTGCAAATACCTCATTCTTTGGTTTAACAAAAATCTTTTCCAATGTAGAAGTAGCCTCTTCATAAGTTTTACAGTGCAAAATATATTTATATACATCCGGGTCAATGTAGTTGATCAGCATATTCAGCTTATTTAGAGCCTCTTGATCCAACACGCCCAAAAAGTTTTTAAATGTACAATACCAATGTTTCCATTTATCATCCACTCCAGCAGAATTGGGGTCAGCCTTGAATCGTTCTGGTTGATATTGCTCCATTCTAACATAAAGTTAATAAATTGAAATAAAGAATAGATTTGCCTTCCAAAGTTAGGCTTTATTAACTTTAAAATCGGCAGCATATCTTTCTACATCCAGTCCCAACTAAAGCTAGAAAAGGACTGAATTTAAGGTAGCCACAACACATCATGTGATCATCAACTACCAATGAGATTACAACACATATCCCAAGGCAGTTAACAAACAACGAATCACAATACTTTTACTAATCAAGGAATAATCACCACAAGTTTCTCCTGCGTTTTTGTTTTGTAATACTTTCAGTGCATTAAACTAAGTTTGTTAACTACCAGTTTAGTTCACAGTGTTTTTGTTAGGAGGGCACAGACTCCTACATTGGTGACCCCGAATCCTCGCGATCGTTTTTCGCGGTGGACACAGAACGCAGGCCAGTGATGGATGCCCACGCTGTGGCCTTGAAGCTCCCCCAATTCTGGGAACAACAGGCGGCCTCCTGGTTTGTGCAGGCCGAGGCGCAATTTGAACTCCGCAACATCATGCAGGACCAGACCTGATATTTGTACGTGGTCTCCGCCCTCGATAGCTCGACGGCGTCGAGGATCAGCAGCCTTCTGGAGAACCCCCCGAATGCTGACAAGTATGTAGCCATCAAGACTCGGCTGCTGCAGGTATTTGGCCTTACCAAGGCGGAGCGCGCTCGCCGCTTACTGACACTACCAGGGTTAGGTGACTCCAAACCCTCGGAACTAATGAGCCACATGCTAATGCTCCTGGGGTCCGAACCCCCATGTTTCCTGTTCCGCGAGCTGTTCCTTACGCAGCTGCCTGAACACGTCCAGCAAGCCCTCGCCAGATCGGACACCGGTGACTGCATCGTGCTCGCCGAAGAGGTGGATAAAATTTACGCGGTCCAGCAGTAATACTGCGCCATCACGCAACGCCCCGCCCCGAGGGGCCCGGCCCCGGCGCCTCCGACGGCCGGTTACTGTTAACTACCACACTCATTTCGGCCCGAAGGCCCGCTGCTGCCGACCACCGTGTGGTTTTGTGCCCAGACTGTCGAACAGACCGCCGCGAGTCAAGAACACCGGGTCCGGTGCATCCCCCACGGCCACGATGGCAATCGGCGACTCCGGGAATCTCATGTATTTAACCGACTCCATCTCGGGCCGTCGTTTTTTGTGTGACACGGGGCACAGTGCAGCATACTTCCCGCCTCGGTCCTCGACATTCGGTTCGGCGGACGGGGTCCCCCCTCCAAGCTGCCAACGGGGGTACGATCCGCACTTGCGGGAAACGACGGGTGCAAGTCTGTTTCGGTGGCCAGCGCTTTACCTGGGATTTCGTCACCGCTCAAATTTCGCAGGCCCTTTTGGGCGCCGACTTTTTAGGTGCCAACGGCCTGTTGGTGGATGTGAAAAATCGACGCCTCATTCTCGCCGCCACGCTCGACGGTATTTCAGGTGCGCGCAGCACGCCTGCACCGCACTCGGTCTCCTGCGCGCGGCCGCCTCCCGACGACTTCTCCCACCTTCTCGGGGACTTCCCCGAGCTGACAAAGCCCACCTTTTCAGCTTCGACCACCAAGTATCGGGTGGAGCATCATATTTCGACAACCGGCTCTCCCGTCTATGCCAGGGTGCGGCGTTTGGAGCCCAGCAAGCTCGCGGCAGCGAAGGCGGAGTTCGCCGCGATGGAAAAGCTGGGGATTATTCGCCGGTCCAGTAGTCCCTGGTCTTCACCGCTCCACATCATCCCAAAGCCCGGCGGGTGATGGCGGCCCTATGGCGACTATCGTCGCCTCACTGAGATAACGACGCCCGACCATTACCCCATCCCCCACATACAAGATTTCTCTGCGCATTTGGCGGGGAAGTCAATATTCTCAAAGATCGACCTCGTCCGTGGGTACCATCAGGTCCCAGTGCACCCCCAGGATGTCCAAAAGACGGCTGTCATCACCCCTTTTGGACTTTTTGAATTCCTCCGCATGCCCTTTGGGCTTAAAAATGCGGCGCAGGCGTTCGAGCGCGTTATGGACTCGGTTCTGCGGACCTCGATTTTTTGTTCGTCTACTTGGATGACATTCTTATTGCTAGCACCACAAAGGATGAACACCTCAAGCATCTCCGTGTCCTTTTTCGACGGCTTCAGCAGCACGGCCTCATTGTGAACCCGGACAAATGCCGTTTCGGCCTGGCGCAGCTCGATTTTCTCGGCCACCGCATAACTTCCGCAGGGGCAACGCCGCTTCGAGCTAAGGTGGAGGCGATCACGGCATTCCCGAAGCTGCAATCCGTGAAAGCCTTACAGGAGTTCCTGGGGATGGTTAATTTTTACCACCGGTTCGTCCCCAGGGCCACACAGCTCATGCGGCCGCTCTATGAGGCCCTCAGGGGCAAGACGGGAAAGGAGTCCGTGGTTTGGTCGCAAGAAATGGGTCGCGCCTTCGAGGATACGAAGACCGCGCTCGCGAATGCGACGATGTTGGCACATCCCCTGCCAGGAGCTATCATCGCCCTCATGACGGACGCGTCGGATTACACTGTGGGGGCCATCCAGGAGCAATGGGTCGATGGCGCATGGCAGCCTCTGGCATTTTTTAGCCGCCAGCTGCAACGGCACGAACGTCGATACTGTACTTTCGACAGGGAGCTGTTAGTTTTGTTTTTGGCCATCCGCCACTTCCGATTCCTCCTCGAAGGGCGCCGCTTCACTGCGTTTGTTGACCACAAACCATTGACATTCGCGATGGCTAAGACAGCTGAACCGTGGTCGGCTCGGCAACAACGGCAGCTGACTTACATCTCCGAGTTCACCACCGACGTCAGGCATGTGGCCGGCAAGGACAACGTCGTCGCTGATTGCCTCTCCCGCACCGCCGTCCAGGCCATTCAATTAGGCATTGACTTCACAAGAATGGCAGCCGACCAGGCTGCCGACCCGGAGACTCAGGCCTTTCATTCTGTCCCCGCCAGCCTCCAGCCGAGAGATGTCCCATTCCATGCAGCAGGTACCACTCTACTCTGCGACGTTTCGTTGGGTGCACCCCATCTGATTGTGCCGTCCACCTGGCGCCAAGGTGTTTTCGACGCCATACACGGGCTGTCGCATCCTGGAGTGCGGGCGTCGCAGAAGCTGCTAGTCTCCAAATTCGTACGGAGAGGAATACGCAAAGACGTCCGCGACTGGGCGAACACTTGTGTGGTTTGTCAATGGGCCAAGGTGCAACGGCACGTCAGGGCCCCTCTGGCCACCTTCGAGGTACTGGAGCGGCGTTTCAACCACATTCACGTTGACCTAGTGGGCCCACTTCCACCGTCCCGTGGTTTTATGCACCTTCTGACAATGGTGGATCGCACCACGAGGTGGCCGGAGGCAGTTCCCCTGACATCCACCACCTCTGCGGATGTTGCGCGAGCCTTCATTTCATCATGGGTAGCCCAGTTTGGTGTCCCTGCGGATATTTCGTCGGATCGCGGGCCGCAATTTTCATCGGAAATATGGAATGAGGTGGCCTCAGTATTGGGCACTATACTACACCACACTACGGCTTATCACCCGCAAGCGAACGGCTTGTGCGAGCGGTTCCACCGTTCATTGAAGGCGTCGCTCAGGGCCAGCATTCTGGATGCAGCATGGGTCGATAAACTGCCGTGGGTGATGCTAGGACTGCACACGGCGCTGAAGGAGGATCTACAGTCGTCGGCCACGGAAATGGTTTATGGTCAGCCACTTCAAGTTCCGGGTGAGTTCCTGCCGTCCCCTACGCGGCCGTGGTCTGCAGCCAGTCAGCGAGAGGCCCATCGGGACGCGGCTCAGTGTTTCCGCCCAGTTCTGACCTCGCAGCATGGTTTGCCTTCTTTCTACATCCCTGGGGAGCTGTCAAAGGCAAAGTTCGTCTTTGTGCGCCAAGATGGCCATCGTACCCCGCTCGCACCTCCTTATGCAGATCCGTCCCAGGTTCTACAGACCGGGGACAAGAGCTCTGTGATCGACGTCGGGGGCAAGCCTGATCACATCTCTGTTGATCGCCTCAAACCTGCGCACCTGGACCTCGAACAGCCAGTCGAACTGGCGCAGCCTCCGCGCCGGGGCCGGCCGCCGCTACGCCTAACCGCACCGTGCTACCTGCCAGCTCGCCACCTGCTCAGCGTTTTCCTCTCTGGGAATTTAGGCGTCGGTCAAACAGGCTTGTCCGACCTCCTCGGCGATTGACTTTCCTCATTAAAGACAATTCTGGGGGAGCTTATGTGGCAAAGCCACCAAAGAGACTCTCACAGTAACTTGTACAATTGTCTTTAATCATTATTGTTACTGTTAAGTCCGTGAATGATTTAGACACGGACTAGCAGGAGTGAAACAAACAGATCTTTACTGGTGAAAGGCAATAACGAAACCAAACAACTGAGGCTCTCTAGCGCCTTTTATACAGGGGTGGTCACTGCCGGTACTGCAGTCTGAGACCAATTATTCTCTTAAAGGTACATACACAACAGTTGCCTTTTAATGTTTGCCCTGTTTAAACAGCGCGGGATCGATAAAATCGCGATCTGACACGATGACGTCATCACGTGGGTCACGTGACGTTCCCAACGGCGGGAAACGTGATGACGTCATGACGTCAGGGTTGGAGGGCATTCCCAGTTAGTCCTCGTGGAGTGAGCTAGTGTACAGACCTGTTTGGAGTTTCTCCTGTGTTTTTGTTTTGTAATACTTTCAGTGCATTAAACTAAGTTTGTTAAGTACCAGTTTAGTTCACAGTGTTTTTGTTAGGAGTGCACAGACTCCAACAACATCCTGTTTTTGCAAAGCTAAGCTGTGTGCAAAACAAACAAGTTTTGCAAAAGCAGACCACAACTATTTTCAGTTATTGGTTAAAGCCTATGTCTTGTAAAGTCTGTCATATGTAGGTCAAGAAGGAACAGCAAGAGACATTCAGATGAAGGTGCCAGACAGGATATGTGCAAAGAAGGATCGGTGAAATGGAGACCCTAGGGCAACTAGTGAGTGGTGGAATAAGGTCAGGTGGTCAAGGAAAAGGATTATAAAAAGTGGGGTTTTGAAGCATTTGACGCAGAGGGAGAGAACACTCTGAATCGACTGCAGCCTGCGCAAGGTGGATACATGCTGGCTTCGACCTTACACCTTCCTGGCTAGGAGAGGAGAGGGAGGTGACCCACACTAACTCTGTCCAGTGACCGGGCAGTAATATAAATCTGTTTGGTACTGTAAACTACTGCTTGAGATACTATTGTCATGTTGATCTCTGCTGTGTGTCAAATAAAAGACTAATTGTAACCTATTGGTGTCAGGTCTGAATCCATTGCAAAACAAGGATAGGAGGGTTAATTGGCTGAGTACCTTGAAATCCTTGCAGGAACAGGTAAACCAATATATGATAGAATACTCTCCACTTGCCTGGATGAGTGCAGCTCCAACAACACTCAAGAAGCTCGACACCATCCAGGACAAAGCAGCCCGCTTGATTGGCACCCCATCTACCACCTTAAACATTCACTCCCTCCACCACTGGCATACCGTGGCTGCAGTGTGTACCATCTACAAGATGCACTGCAGCAACTCGCCAAGGCTTCTTCAGCAGCACCTCCCAAACCTGCGGCCTCTTCCACCTAGAAGAACAAGGGCAGCAGGCGCATGGGAACACTACCACCTCCAAGTTCCCCTCCAAGTCACACACAATCCTTACTTAGAAGTATATCGCCAATCCTTCATCGTCGCTGAGTCAAAATCCTGGAACTCCCTACCTAATAGCACTGTGGGAGTACTTTCACCACACGGACTGCAGCGGTTCAAGGCGGCGGCTCACCACCACCTTTTCAAGGGCAATTAGGGATGAGCAATAAATGCTGGCCTTGCCAGCGACACCCACTTCACAAAATTTTTAAAAAAAATATAGGGATCTAGATACGTTGAAAAGTTAAGCTGATGAATGGCAAATGGCATTTAATGTGGACAAATGCATCGTAATGAGGTTAGGGAAGTGAAATAAACAGTGAAAATGAAACTAACTGGATCTAGGACACAACACAGGAGAGTGGGGGTAATAGTGGATAACTTCTGAAACCAACAGGGCAGCATACAGCATCAGTAAGGATAGCTCAGAGAGAAACAGTACAAATCCCAGGAGGTGATATTGGCCCAGAACTTGGTTTTGGGGGCTTGCCGCGTGTGCAAGCCCCCGATCTGCACTCACCCTGCGCGCTGACATCTGAAGCCCGGGCCTGCTTGCATTTCCTGTCACAGGCCCGGTTCAGATGTCAGCGCGCAGTGCTTACCTGATCCAGCGGCGTAGTTAGTGCGATGTGCCGGCTGGGATCAGGTGAGCACTGTACAACCAATCAGGGGAGGGGAAGGTTCATTCATGAGTTTGAGAGTAAGAACTGTGAAACTCATGAAAACTACGGGGGCCCAAAACACTATTTAAACTTTAAATAAAAATTTAAAAAACATCCCAATCATTAAATTAAGTATAAATAAGTTAAAAAAAATAATTTAAACAATAATTTTTTTTTGTGAAAAAAATACATTTTTAATAAAAAGGGTCTAAAACTAAACTTACCTTATTGTAGATTCTTTAAAATAATAAACCTGTGGAAAAAAAATTCTAAATTACACTAAAACACCACTTACCTGTAAAAATTAATACTTATGTGTGCTTTTTACAAGCGTAAAGACCGGAGGCCTTTAGACATGCGCAAATCCCCCAAAACAGAGGAAATCCAAGATGCACGCGCTGGCCCCTACAGCGCACGTGCTAGCCTCTTCAACTCTTGGGTTAGAGGAGAGGAAATGCCGGTTTTCAGCGCATGCGCTGTGCATGCTGAAAACCGGCATTTCCTCCGGCCAGACGCGTGAGTACCCCTTCCGTACTCACGCGTTTGGGGAGGAATTACTGCCCCATTGAGTCTGTACAGGGTACTGGGTGTGACCATACCAGGAGCACAAATGTCCAATTCTGGTCTCTGTACTGTAACAAAGATATCCAGGCATTGGAGGCAGTGCATAAAACTGACATAATTGCAGGAATCCGAGCTAAGGTGAGAGGTTGAAGAAACTGTGATTATTTACTCTAAGAAGAGAAGATGCAGGGGAAGTTAGTCTTCAAGATTCTTTGGGGAATAGATAAATTGAACCCTGATAATATGTTCAAGATTGCCCAAAACTCTAGAGCCAAGAGACATGAACGCAAGCTCAGAAGAGGAAAGGTGCACAGTTTAGATATAATTGCTTCATGCAAAGGATGATGAATGTGTGGAACAGACTGCCCAGGGAGACAGTGGAAGTTGATCACATGGAAAAATTGAAGGGAGAATTGGACAGATATTTGAGGGAGTGGGCGATTGAGAATTATTAGTTTTTGGGAGCAGCCAGATGTACCGCAGTGTCTTTTATGGTTGTAATACTTTCCTATATATCTATGTTTTTTGAGGTAAGTTTTGAGAGGAAAACTAGTTTATGCAACTACGTACAGAGAGAGGCTGAGACAGAGATAGAGAGCGAGAGAAACAGAAACAGACAGAGGGATGGAGACACAGATGCAGATGGAGAAAGAGACGCTGATAGGCGCAGTGATGCAGAGAAATAAATTAAAATGGCCCCGATTTTAACTCCAGGTGGATTCCCCACTCAGGCTCGAGTTAAAATTACAGTCGGGTCTCAATGATGTCATCAACCCACAACATGCATATGTAAAGAAGGACCCTGTTGGCTCTGGGCGCATGTACTCACTGCCTGCTCAGGAGAGCAGGTTAAAACTGCAGGTGTTGCGATCATGGTGGCTTTTGGACAGGTAAATGCCAGGGCGATTTTAAATGCCCACCCACCAGGTCTCTGCTGAGTCTCATTGAAACTTATAAAATTCTAACAGGAAGGCTGTTCCCAATGGCGGGGGAGTCCAGAACCAGGGGTCCACAGTCTAAGGATAAGGGGTAAGCCATTTAGGACTGAGATGAGGAGGAATTTCTTCAACCAGAGAGTGGTGAACCTGTGGAATTCTCTACCACAGAAGACAGTTGAGGCCAATTCATTAGATATATTCAAGAAAGAGTTAGATATATTTCTTAAGGCTAAGGGGATCAAGGGATATGGGGAGAAAGCAGGCACAGGGTACTGACTTTGGATGATCAACCATGATCGCATTGAATCGCGGAGCAGGCTCGAGGGGCCGAATGGCCAACTCCTGCTCCTATCTTCTATGTTTCAATGAGCGAGTAGGGTTAAAATCGACCCGTGTCTGAGAGAAAGAAACACAGACAAAAAAGGGGTGATTTTAACTCAAGGCAGGAATCGGGGTTTGGGGACCAAAGCGGGAAGCAAACCTCCCGACATCCCCTCTGGGAGATTTTGGCCTCGATTTTAACTGAGCTGTGGAGGCGGGCTTGGAGGCGTGCGGGGGGTTAAAAGTCGCAAAAACTGGCGGTCGGGATCCCCCCGCCTGGTTCCCGACTCAGAACCATTTTTACTCAGGCGTGTCTGATGGTCCCGATTCCGTCCCACATCCAACAGGCAGGACTAGTCTTAAGGCTCTTAATCACCACTAAATGGCCTCAAAAATGCCATTTTAACAGTCCCTTGCACTTTTAACCCTTTTCCCACGTAAAACACGCCTGGTGGGAATCACGACTGTGAAACCTGGCGGGAGCACTACTGGCTTGCTGACTATCAGCTGCAGGTCAACCATTAAAGAGGAGATTTGATCAGCCATCACTTGCAGGTGGCAGGATTTTTTGTCTCAGGCCTGGAGCAACTTTTACCAGACTTAACCACACCTGTGGAAGGTTGGAGCCTCACACACATCTCCAGTGTGACCTCCTGGGAAACTCCTCTCACCACCTTCACTCAGCGTTTCCTCAATGGAGGCATATGCCAGAAACATGGGAGCCATTTTTTTCCTTCCCTTCTGGGCATTAGAGGAGCTCGAGCACCAGGCGCGGCAGCAGCAGAACCAGGAACAACAGCAGCACCAGCAACAGCAGCAGCAGCACGAGCAGCACAGGCCAGAAGGGGCCAACGCATGGAAGGCCATCAGCGCAGGAGATACCCCTAAACAGGGTCTACAGACACAGGGTCAGCTATCTCAACATGACTGAGCAGCAGTGCCAAAGGTGGCTCTGATTTTCGCGAGAGGTAGTGACTGACACCTGCGCAATGCTACAGCAAGACCTGCTGCCCAAAGGACCAGGTGGACACTCCTTACCAGTGGCCGTCAAAGTCACCACCGCACTCAACTTTTTTGCCTCAGGCTCATTTCAGGGATCATCAGCAGACATCAGCGGCATTTCCCAGGTGGCTGCACACACTTGCCTCACGCAGGTAACCGATGCCCTCTTTGCCCTTGCGCACAATCACATCCATTTCACCAAGGATCACGCAAGCATGGATTCGCTCATCTGGCAGATGTTCCAAGGGTGCAGGGCATCATTGACTGCACACATGTGGCCCTCAGGGCACCCCATCGCAATCCAGCTATTTTTGTCAACCGCAAGGGCTTCCACTCCCTTAACGTTCAGCTGGTGTGTGAGCACAAGAAGGAGATTTTGTATGTTTGTGCCATATACCCTGGCAGTTGCCATGACTCCTTCATACTGCACCAGTCTAGTGCGCCTCAGCTATTCAGGGCACCAGACCAACTTCACAGACGGCTAATTGGAGACAAGAGCTATTCCCTGAGGACTTGGCTAATGACACCATTGAGGAGGCCAGCCAACAAAGCTGAGGAGCGCTACAACTCCAGCCACATTTCCACCAGATCCATTATCGAGCAAACCATCAGTTTGCTGAAGATGCGCTTCAGATGCCTGGATAGATCAGGTAGAGCCCTACAGTAACCAGCAGCCAGGGTCTCCAGACTCGTCGTGGCTTGGAGATGATGGATGGCTGATGGATGGATGGATGATTGATGGATGGATGATGGATGGATGATGGATGGATGAATGATGGATGGATGAATGATGGATGGATGGATGGATGATGATGGATGGATGATGGATGGATGGATGATGGATGGATGGATGATGGATGGATGATGGATGATGGATAATGGATGGATGATGGATGGATGGATGATGGATGGATGATGGATGATGGATGGATGGATGATGGATGGATGGAGGATGGATGGATGATGGATGGATAATGGATGGATCAATGATGGATGGATGGATGATCGATGGATGGATGAATGATGGATGGATGGATGAATGATGGATGGATGATGGATGGATGGATGGATGATGGATGGGTGATGGATGGATGGATGGATGATGGATGGATGGATGGATGATGGATGGATGATGGCTGGATGATGGAAGGATGATGGATGGATGATGGATGGATAGATGGTGGATGGATGGATGATGGATGGATGATGGATGAAGGATGATGGATGCATGATGGATGGATGGATGATGGATGGATGGTTGATGGATGGATGGATGATGGATGATGGATGGATGGATAGATGGATGATGGATGGATGGATGATGAATGATGGATGGATGAAGGATGATGAATGAATGGATAGATGGATGATGGAAGATGGATGATGGATGGATGAAGGATGATGGATGGATGGATGATGGATGGATGGATGGATGATGGATGTTGGGTGGATGATGGATGGATGGATGGTGGATGATGGATGGATGAATGATGATGGATGGATGGATGGATGGATGGATGATGGATGGATGATGGATGGATGGATGACGGATGATGGATGGATGATTGATGGATGACAGATGATGGATGGATGGAGGGATGATTGATGGATGATGGATGGATGATTGATGGATCATGGATGGATGATGGATGGATGTTGGATGATGGATGGATGACAGATGAATGGATGGATGGATGATGGATGGATGATGGATGGATGGATGGATTGTTGGATGGATGATGGATGGATTGATAGATTATGGATTATGGATGGATGATGGATGACAGATGATGGATGGGTGATGGATGGATGGATAGATGATGGATGATTGATGGATGGATGGATGGATGGAAGAACGATGGATGATGGATGGATGATCGATGGATGGATGGCTGACGGATGATGGATGGATGATGGATGGATTGAAGGATGATGGATGGATGACAGATGATGGATGGAAGGTGTATGGATGGATGGATGATGGATGGATGGATGATGGATGGATGGATGATGGATGAATGGTTGGATGTATGATGGATGATGGTTGGATGGATGGATGGATGATTGATTGATGAATGATGGATGGATGATGGGTGGATGGAAGGATGGATGGATGAAAGAGGATGGATGGATGGAGGGATGATGAATGTATGGATGGACGGATGCTGGATGGATGATGGATGGATGATGGATGGATGGATGATGATGGATGGGTGGAAGATGGATGGATGGATGATGAAGGAATGGATGATGGATGATGGTTTGATGGATGGATGATGAATGGAGGGATTGATGGAGGATGGATGGATGGATGGATGATGGATGAATGATGGATGGATGATGGATGATGGTTGGATGGATGATGGATGGATGACGGATGATGGATGGATGGTGGATGATGGATGGATGATGGATGATAGATGGATGGATGATGGATGAGGGCTGGATGATGGATGGATGGATGATGGATGGATGGATGGATGATGGATGGATGGAAGGATGATGGATGGATGAAAGATGATGGATGGATGAAGGATGGATGGATGATGGATGGATGGATGTTGGATGATGGATGGATGAATGATGATGGATGGATGGATGGATGATGGATGGATGGATGATGGATGGATGATGGATGGATGATGGATGATGGATGGATGATGGATGGATGATGAATGATGGATGGATGGACGTAAGGATGATGGATGGATGACAGGTGATGGATGGATGGATGGTAGGCTGGATGACAGATGATGGATGGATGGATGATGGATGATGGATGATGGATGGATGGATGATGGATGGATGACGGATGGATGGATGATGGATGGATGGATGGATGATGGATGGATGATGGCTGGATGATGGAAGGATGATGGATGGATGATGGATGGATAGATGGTGGATGGATGGATGATGGATGGATGATGGATGAAGGATGATGGATGCATGATGGATGGATGGATGATGGATGGATGGATGATGGATGGATGGATGATGGATGATGGATGGATAGATGGATGATGGATGGATGGATGATGAATGATGGATGGATGAAGGATGATGAATGAATGGATAGATGGATGATGGATGATGGATGATGGATGGATGAAGGATGATGGATGGATGGATGATGGATGGATGGATGGATGATGGATGTTGGATGGATGATGGATGGATGGATGGTGGATGATGGATGGATGAATGATGATGGATGGATGGATGATGGATGGATGATGGATGGATGGATGACGGATGATGGATGGATGATTGATGGATGACAGATGATGGATGGATGGAGGGATGATTGATGGATGATGGATGGATGATTGATGGATGATGGATGGATGATGGATGGATGTTGGATGATGGATGGATGACAGATAAATGGATGGATGGATGATGGATGGATGATGGGTGGATGGATGGATTGTTGGATGGATGATGGATGGATTGATAGATGATGGATTATGGATGGATGATGGATGACAGATGATGGATGGGTGATGGATGGATTGATAGATGATGGATGATTGATGGATGGATGGATGGATGGAAGAACGATGGATGATGGATGGATGATCGATGGATGGATGGCTGACGGATGATGGATGGATGATGGATGGATTGAAGGATGATGGATGGATGACAGATGATGGATGGAAGGTGTATGGATGGATGGATGATGGATGGATGGATGATGGATGGATGGATGATGGATGGATGGATGATGGATGAATGGTTGGATGAAGGATGGATGTATGATGGATGATGGTTGGATGGATGGATGGATGATTGATTGATGAATGATGGATGGATGATGGATGGATGATGGGTGGATGGAAGGATGGATGGTTGAAAGAGGATGGATGGATGGAGGGATGATGGATGTATGGATGGACGGATGATGGATGGATGATGGATGGATGATGGATGGATGGATGATGATGGATGGGTGGAAGATGGATGGATGGATGATGAAGGAATGGATGATGGATGATGGTTTGATGGATGGATGATGAATGGAGGGATTGATGGAGGATGGATGGATGGATGTATGATGGATGAATGATGGATGGATGATGGATGATAGATGGATGGATGATGGACGGATGACGGATGATGGATGGATGGTGGATGATGGATGGATGATGGATGATAGATGGATGGATGATGGATGAGGGCTGGATGATGGATGGATGGATGATGGATGGATGGATGGATGATGGATGGATGGAAGGATGATGGATGGATGAAAGATGATGGATGGATGAAGGATGGATGGATGATGGATGGATGGATGTTGGATGATGGATGGATGAATGATGATGGATGGATGGATGGATGATGGATGGATGGATGATGGATGGATGATGGATGGATGATGGATGATGGATGGATGATGGATGGATGATAAATGATGGATGGATGGACGTAAGGATGATGGATGGATGACAGGTGATGGATGGATGGATGGATGGTAGGCTGGATGGAAGGATGATGGATGGATGAAAGATGATGGATGGATGAAGGATGGATGGATGATGGATGGATGGATGTTGGATGATGGATGGATGAATGATGATGGATGGATGGATGGATGATGGATGGATGGATGATGGATGGTTGATGGATGGATGATGGATGATGAATGGATGATGGATGGATGATAAATGATGGATGGATGGACGTAAGGATGATGGATGGATGACAGGTGATGGATGGATGGATGGATGGTAGGCTGGATGACAGATGATGGATGGATGGATGATGGATGATGGATGATGGATGATGGATGGATGATGGATGGATGGATGATGGATGATGGATGGATGAAGGATGGATAATAGATGGATGGATGGGTGGATGATGGATGGATGGAGGGATGGAAGAATGACAGATGATGGATGGATGATGGATGAATGGAAGGATGATGGATGTATGGAAGGATGATGGATTGAATACAGATGATGGATGGATGAATGATGGATGGATGATGGATGATGGATGGATGAATGATGATGGATGGATGATGGGATGGATGATGGATGGATGGGTGGATGACGGATGATGGATGGATGGAAGGATGATGGATGACAGCTGATGGATGGATGAAGGCTGGATGGATGATGGATGGATGGATGATGGATGATGGATGGATGAATGATGATGGATGGATGGATGATGGATGGATGGATGATGGATGATGGATGGATGGATGGATGGACATAAGGATGATGGACGGATGACAGATGATGGATGGTTGATGGATGGATTGATGATTGATGGATGATGGATGGAAGGAAGAATGATGGATGGATGACAGATGATGGATGGATGATGGATGGATGGATGATGGATGATGGATGGATGGATGATGGATGGATGATGGATGATGGATGGATGAAGGATGATGAATGGATGGATAGATGGATGATGGATGAAGGATGATGGATGCATGATGGATGGATGGATGATGGATGGATGGATGGATGATGGATGATGGATGGATGATGGATGGATGGATGGTGGATGATGGATGGATGAATGATGATGGATGGATGATGGATGGATGATGGATGGATGGATGACGGATGATGGATGGATGATTGATGATTGATGGCTGATGGATGGATGACAGATGATGGATGGATGCAGGGATGATTGATGGATGATGGATGGATGTTGGATGATGGATGGATGACAGATGGATGGATGGATGGATGATGGATGGATGATCGATGGATGGATGGATTGATGGATGGATGATGGAAGGATTGATGGATGATGGATTATGGATGGATGATGGATGGATGGATGACAGGTGATGGATGGATGATGGATGGATGGATAGATGATGGATGATTGATGGATGGATGCATAGATGGAAGAACGATGGATGATGGATGGATGAACGATGGATGGATGGCTGACGGATGATGGATGGATGATGGATGAATTGAAGGATGATGGATGGATGACAGATGATGGATGGAAGGTGTATGGATGGATGGATGATGGATGGATGGATGATGGATGGATGGATGTTGGATGGATGGATGATGGATGGATGCATGATGGATGAATGGTTGGATGAAGGATGGATGTATGATGGATGATGGATGGATGATGGATGGGTGATGGATGGATGGAAGAATGGATGGATGACAGAGGATGGATGGATGGAGGGATGATGGACGTATGGATGGATGGATGATGGATGGATGATTGATGATGGATGTATCATGGTTGATGGATGATGGATGGATGATGGATGATGGATGGATGATGGATGGATGGATGATGATGGATGGGTGGAAGATGGAAGGATGGATGATGAAGCAATGGATGATGGATGGATGGATGATGGTTTGATGGATGGCTGATGGATGGAGGGATTGATGGAGGATGGATGGATGGATGTATGATGGATGAATGATGGATGGATGATGGATTATGGTTGGATGGATGATGGATGGATGATGGATGATGGATGGATGGTGGATGATGGATGGATGATGATTGATAGATGGATGGATGATGGATGAGGGGTGGATGATGGATGGAAGGATGATGGATGGATGGATGGAGGATGAATGGATGGATGGATGATGGATGGATGATGGATGATGGATGGATGGAGGGATGGAAGAATGAAGGATGATGGATGGATGATGGATGGATGGAAGGATGATGGATGGATGGAAGGATGATGGATGGGTGGAAGGATGATGGATGAATGACAGATGATGGATGGATGAAGGATGGATGGATGATGGATGGATGGATGATGGATGATGGATGGATGAATGATGGTGGATGGATGGATGGATGATGGATGGATGGATGATGGATGGATGATGGATGATGGATGGATGATGGATGGATGATGGGTTGATGATGGATGATGGATGGATGGATGGACGTAAGGATGATGGATGGATGACAGATGATGGATGGATGGATGGATGGTTGGCTGGATGAAAGATGATGGATGGATGGATGATGGATGATGGATGATAGATGGATGATGGATGGATGGATGACAGCTGAAGGATGAATGGAAGGATGATGGATGGATGACAGATGATGGATGGATGATGGATGAATGGATGATGGATGAAGGATGGATGGATGGATAATGGATGGATGGATGGATGATGGCTGGATGGATGATGGATGGATGATTAATGGATGGATGGATGATGGATGGATGGATGATGGATGATGAATGGATGATGGATGATGGATGGATGATGGCTGGATGGATGATGGATGGATGATGGATGATGGATGGATGATGGATGAATGGATGGATGGATGGATGGATGATGGATGATGGATCATGGATGGATCATGGATGGATGGATGATGGATGGATGGAAGGATGATGGATGGACATAAGGATGATGGATGGATGACAGATGATGGACGGATGATGGATGGATGGAAGGATGATGGATGGGTGACAGTTGATGGATGGATGATGGATGAATGGATGATGGATGATGGATGGATGGATGATGGATGGATGGATAGATGGATGGATGGATGATGGATGATGGATCATGGATGGTTGATGGATGGATGGATGATGGATGGATGGAAGGATGATGGATGGTGAATGAATGATGGATAAATGGATGGATAGATGGATGGATGGATGATGGATGCTGGATGGATGGAAGTAAGGATGATGGATGGATGACAGATGATGGACGGATGATGGATGGATGGAAGGATGATGGATGGATGACAGTTGATGGATGGATGAGGAATGATGGATGATGGATGATGGATGGATGGATGATGGATGGATGATGGATGGATGGATGATGGATGATGGGTGGATGAACGATGAATGATATATGGATGGATGATGGATGATGGATGGATCATGCATGGATGATGAATGATGGATGAAGGATGATGGATGGAAGCATGATGGATGGATGGATGATGGATGATGGATGGATGGATGATGGATGATGGATGGATGAAGGATGATGAATGGATGGATAGATGGATGATGGATGAAGGATGATGGATGCATGATGGATGGATGGATGATGGATGGATGGATGATGGATGGATGGATGATGGATGGATGGATGATGGATGATGGATGGATGAAGGATGATGAATGGATGGGTAGATGGATGATGGATGGATGAAGGATGATCAATGGGTGGGTAGATGGATGATGGATGAATGGGTGGATGAAGGATGGATGGATGATGGGTGGATGGATGGATGATGGATGATGGATGGATGATGGATGGGTGGAAGGATGATGGATGGATGACAGATGATGGATGGATGATGGATGGATGGATGATGGACGGATGGATGATGGATGGATGCATGATGGATGAATGGTTGGATGAAGGATGGATGTATGATGGATGATGGTTGGATGGATGGATGGATGATTGATTGATGGATGATGGATGGATGATGGATGGATGATGGATGGATGGAAGAATGGATGGATGACAGAGGATGGTTGGATGGAGGGATGACGGATGTATGGATGGATGGATGATGGATGGATGATTGATGATGGATGTATGATGGTTGATGGATGGATGATGGATGGATGATGGATGGATGATGGATGGATGGATGATGATGGATGGGTGGAAGATGGAAGGATGGATGATGAAGGAATGGATGATGGATGGATGGATGATGGTTTGATGGATGGATGATGGATGGAGGGATTGATGGAGGATGGATGGATGGATGGATGATGGATGAATGATGGATGGATGATGGATGGATGATGGATGATGGATGATGGATGGATGAAGGATGAATGATAGATGGATGGATGATGGATGATGGATGGATCATGCATGGATGATGAATGATGGATGGATGGATGATGGATGGATGGATGATGGAAGATGGATGGATGAAGGATGATGGATGGAAGCATGATGGATGGATGGATGATGGATTATGGATGGATGGATGATGGATGATGGATGGATGAAGGATGATGAATGGATGGATAGATGGATGATGGATGAAGGATGATGGATGCATGATTGATGGATGGATGATGGATGGATGATGGATGGATGGATGGATGGATGGATGATGGATGGATGGATGATGGATGATGGATGGATGTAGGATGATGAATGGATGGGTAGATGGATGATGGATGGATGAAGGATGATGAATGGTTGGGTAGATGGATGATGGATGAATGGGTGGATGAAGGACGGATGGATGATGGGTGGATGGAAGGATGATGGATGATGGATGGATGATGGATGGGTGGAAGGATGATGGATGGATGACAGATGATGGATGGATGATGGATGGATGGATGATGGACGGATGGATGATGGATGGATGCATGATGTATGAATGGTTGGATGAAGGATGGATGTATGATGGATGATGGTTGAATGGATGGATGGATGATTGATTGATGGATGATGGATGGATGATGGATGGATGAAAGAATGGATGGATGACAGAGGATGGATGGATGGAGGGATGACGGATGAATGGATGGATGGATGATGGATGGATGTTTGATGATGGATGTATGATGGTTCATGGATGGATGGTGGATGGATGATGGATGATCGATGGATGATGGATGGATGGATGATGATGGATGGGTGGAAGATGGAAGGATGGATGAAGAAGGAATGGGTGATGGATGGATGGATGCTGGTTTGATGGATGGATGATGGATGGAGGGATTGATGGAGGGTGGATGGATGGATGTATGATGGATGAATGATGGATGGATGATGGATTATGGTTGGATGGATGATGGATGGATGATGGATGATGGATGGATGGTGGATGATGGATGGATGATGGATGATAGATGGATGGATGATGGATGAGGGGTGGATGATGGATGGATGGATGATGGATGGATGGATGGATGATGAATGGATGGATGGTTGATGGATGGATGATTGATGATGGATGTATGATGTTTGATGGATGGATGATGGATGATGGATGGATGATGGATTGATGGATGATGATGGATGGGTGGAAGTTGGAAGGATGGATGATGAAGGAATGGATGATGGATGGATGGATGATGGTTTGATGGATGGATGATGGATGGAGGGATTGATGGAGGATGGATGGATGGATGTATGATGGATGAATGATGGATGGATGATGGATTATGGTTGGGTGGATGATGGATGGATGATGGATGATGGATGGATGGTGGATGATGGATGGATGATGGATGATAGATGGATGGATGATGGATGAGGGGTGGATGATGGATGGATGGAAGATGGATGGAAGGATGGATGATGAATGGATGGATGGTTGATGGATGGATGATGGATGATGGATGGAGGGATGGAAGAATGAAGGATGATGGATGGATGATGGGTGGACTGAAGGATGATGGATGGATGGAAGGATGATGGATGGATGGAAGGATGATGGATGGATGACAGATGATGGATGGATGAAGGATGGATGGATGATGGTTGGATGGATGATGGATGATGGATGGATGAATGATAATGGATGGATGGATGGATGGATGAAGGATGGATGGATGATGGATGGATGATTGATGGATGATGGTTGATCGATGGATGATGGATGGATGATGGATGATGGATGGATGGATGGACATAAGGATGATGGATGACAGATGATGGATGGATGGTTGGCTGGATGACAGATGATGGATGGATGGATGATGGATGATGGATGATAGATGGATGATGGATGGATGGATGACAGATGATGGATGGATGAAAGGATGATGGATGGATGACAGATGATGGATGGATGATGGATGGATGGATGATGCATGGATGGATGATGGATGGATGATGGATGAATGGATGATGGATGATGGATGGATGGATGGATAATGGATGGATGGATGGATGATGGCTGGATGGATGATGGATGGATGATTGATGGATGGATGATGGATGGATGGATGCTGGATGATGAAAGGATGATGGATGATGGATGGATGATGGCTGGATGGATGATGGATGGGTGATGGATGATGGATGGATGATGCATGAATGGATGGATAGATGGATGGATGGATGATGGATGATGGATCATGGATGGATGATGGATGGATGATGGATGGATGGAAGGATGATGGATGATGGATGGATGATGGATCAATGGATGGATAGATGGATGGATGGAAGAATGATGGATGATGGATGGATGATGGATAAATGGATGGATACATGGATGGATGGATGATGGATCATGGATGGATGATGGAAGGATGATGGATGGATGATGGATGCTGGATGGATGGATGGACGTAAGGATGATGGATAGATGACAGATGATGGATGGATGATGGATGGATGGAAGGATGATGGATGGATGACAGATGATGGATGGATGATGGATGGATGGATGATGGATGATGGATGGATGGATGATGGATGGATGATGGATTGATGGATGATGGGTGATGGATGGATGGATGAAGGATGATGGATGGATGAAGGATGATGAATGGATGGATAGATGGATGATGGATGAAGGATGATGGATGCATGATGGATGGATGGATGATGGATGGATGGATGATGGATGGATGGATGATGGATGAAGAATGGATAATGGATGATGGATGGATGATGGATGACGGATGGATGATGGATGGATGATGGATGGATGTAAGGATGATGGATGGATGGCAGATGATGGATGAATGGTTGCATGAAGGAGGTATGTATGATGGATGATGGTTGGATGGATGGATGGATGGATGATTGATTGATGGATGATGGATGATGGATGGATGATGGATGGATGGAAGGATGGATGGATGACAGAGGATGGATGGATGGAGGGATGATGGACGTATGGATGGATGGATGATGGATGGATGATTGATGATGGATGTATGATGTTTGATGGATGGATGATGGATGGATGATGGATGGATGATGGATGGATGGATGATGATGGATGGGTGGAAGATGGATGGATGGCTGTTGACGGAATGGATGATGGATGATGGTTTGATGGAAGGATGATGGATGGAGGGATTGATGGAGGATGGATGGATGGATGTATGATGAATGAATGATTGATGGATGATGGATGATGGTTGGATGGATGATGGATGGATGATGGATGATGGATGGATGGTGGATGATGGATGGATGATGGATGATAGATGGATGGATGATGGATGATGGATGGATGATGGATGGATGGATGATGGATGATGGATGGATGGAGGGATGGAAGAATGATGGATGATGGATGGATGATGGATGGATGGAAGGATGATGGATGGATGGAAGGATGATGGATGGATGGAAGGATGATGGATGGATGACAGATGAAGGATGGATGAAGGATGGATGGATGATGGATGGATGGATGATGGATGATGGATGGATGAATGATGATGAATGGATGGATGGATGATGGATGGATGGATGATGGATGGATGATGGATGGATGATGGATGACGGATGGATGATGGATGGATGATGGATGATGGATGGATGGACGTCAAGATGATGGATGGATGAAAGATGGTGGATGGATGGATGGATGTTTGGCTGGATGACAGATGATGGATTTTTGGATGATGTATAATGGATGATGGATGGATGGATGGATGACAGATGATGGGTGGAAGGATGATGGATGGATGACAGATGATGGATGGATGATGGATGGATGCATGATGGATGGATGATGGATGGATGGATGATGGATGATGGATGGATGGATGGATGATGGATGGATGGATGATGGATGGATGGATGATGGCTGGATGAATGATGGATGGTTGATGGATGACGGATGGATGATGGAAGAATGGATGGATAGATGGATGGATGGATGATGGATCATGGATAGATGATGGATGGATGGATGATGGATGGACGGAAGGATGATGGATGATGGATGAATGATGGATGAATGGATGGATAGATGGATGGATGAATGTTGATGGATGGATTGATGGATGTAAGTATGATGGATGGGTGACAGATGATGGATGTATGATGGATGGATGACAGATGATGGATGGATGATGGATGGATGTATGATGGATGATGGATGGATGGATGATGGATGGATGGATGATGGATGATGGATGGATGAAGGATGGATAATAGATGGATGGATGATGGATGGAAGATAGATGATGGATGATGGATGGATGGATGATGGATGATGGATGGATGGATGATGGATGGATGGATGATGGTAGATGGATGGATGAAGGATGATGGATGGATGGATGATGGATGGATGGATGATGGATGATGGATGGATCGATGTTGGATGATGGATGGAGGAAGGATGATGAATGGATGGATAGATGGATGATTGATGAATGATGATGGATGCATGATGGATGGATGGATGATGCATGGATGATGGCTGGATGGATGATGGATGGATGGATGATGGATGGATGGATGATGGATGATGGATGGATGAAGGATGATGAATGGATGGATAGATGGATGATGGTTGATGGATGGATGACAGATGGATGGATGATGGATGGATGATGGATGGATGGATGGATTGATGGATGGATGATGGATGGATTGATGGATGATGGATTATGGATGGATGATGGATGGATGGATGACTGTTGATGGTTGGATGATGGATGGAAGAACGATGGATGATGGATGGATGATCGATGGATGGATGGCTGATGGATGATGGATGGATGATGGATGGATTGAAGGATGATGGATGGATGACAGATGATGGATGGAAGGTGTATGGATGGATGATGGATGGATGGATGATGGATGGATGGATGATGGATGATGGATGGATGAAGGATGATGAATGGATGGATAGATGGATGATGGGTGATGAATGGATGTGGGATGATGAATGTGTGGATGAAGAATGGAAGAATGATGGATGGATGGATGATGGATGGATGGACGAAGGGTGGATGGATGGATGATGGATGGATGATGGATGGGTGGAAGGATGATGGATGGATGACAGATGATGGATGGATGATGGATGGATGGATGATGGATGATGGATGGATGGATGGAAGAACGATGGATGAAGGATGGATGATCGATGGATGGATGGCTGACGGATGATGGATGGATGAATGATGATGAATGGATGGATGGATGATGGATGGATGGATGACGGATGATGGATGGATGATTGATGATTGATGGCTGATGGATGGATGAGAGATGATGGATGGATGGAGGGATGATTGATGGATGATGGATGGATGTTGGATGATGGATGGATGACAGATGGATGGATGGATGATGGATGGATGGATGGATTGATGGATGGATGATGGATGGATTGATGGATGATGGATTATGGATGGATGATGGATGGATGGATGACAGGTGATGGATGGATGATGGATGGATGGATAGATGATGGATGATTGATGGATGGATGCATGGATGGAAGAACGATGGATGATGGATGGATGAACGATGGATGGATGGCTGACGGATGATGGATGGATGATGGATGGATTGAAGGATGATGGATGGATGACAGATGATGGATGGAAGGTGTATGGATGGATGGATGATGGATGGATGGATGATGGATGGATGGATGTTGGATGGATGGATGATGGATGGATGCATGGTGGATGAATGGTAGGATGAAGGATGGATGTATGATGGATGATGGTTGGATGATGGATGGATGATGGATGGATGGAAGAATGGTTGGATGACAGCGGATGGATGGATGGAGGGATGATGGACGTATGGATGGATGGATGATGGATGGATGATTGATGATGGATGTATCATGGTTGATGGATGATGGATGGATGATGGATGATGGATGGATGATGGATGGATGGATGATGATGGATGGGTGGAAGACGGAAGGATGGATGAAGCAATGGATGATGGATGGATGGATGATGGTTTGATGGATGGCTGATGGATGGAGGGATTGATGGATGATGGATGATGGATGGATGGTGGATGATGGATGGATGATGAATGATAGATGGATGGATGATGGATGAGGGGTGGATGATGGATGGATGGATGATGGATGGATGGATGGATGATGAATGGATGGATGGATGATGGATGGATGATGGATGATGGATGGATGGAGTGATGGAAGAATGAAGGATGATGGATGGATGATGGATGGATGGAAGGATGATGGATGGATGGAAGGATGATGGATGGGTGGAAGGATGATGGATGAATGACAGATGATGGATGGATGAAGGATGGATGGATGATGGATGGATGGATGATGGATGATGGATGGATGGATGATGGATGGATGATGGTTGATGGATGGATGATGGATGGATGATGGATTGATGATGGATGATGGATGGATGGATGGACGTAAGGATGATGGATGGATGACAGATGATGGATGGATGGATGGATGGTTGGCTGGATGAGAGATGATGGATGGATGGATGATGGATGATGGATGATAGATGGATGATGGCTGGATGGATGACAGCTGTAGGATGAATGGAAGGATGATGGATGGATGACAGATGATGGATGGATGGATGATGCATGGATGGATGATGGATGGATGATGGATGAATGGATGATGGATGATGGATGGATGGATGGATAATGGATGGATGGATGGATGATGGCTGGATGGATGATGGATAGATGATTAATGGATGGATGATGGATGGATGATGAATGATGGATGGATGATGGATGAATGGATGGATGGATGGATGGATGGATGATGGATGATGGATCATGGATGGATGACGGATGGATGGATGATGGATGGATGGAAGGATGATGGATGGACCTAAGGATGATGGATGGATGACAGATGATGGACGGATGATGGATGGATGGAAGGATGATGGATGGATGACAGTTGATGGATGGATAATGGATGAATGGATGATGGATGATGGATGGATGGATGATGGATGGATGGATAGATGGATGGATGGATGATGGATGATGGATCATGGATGGTTGATGGATGGATGGATGATGGATGGATGGAAGAATGATGGATGATGAATGGATGATGGATACATGGATGGATAGATGGATGGATGGATGATGGATGATGGATGATGGATGGATGATGGATGGATGGATGATGGATGGATGATGGATGCTGGATGGATGGAAGTAAGGATGATGGATGGATGACAGATGATGGACGGATGATGGATGGATGGAAGGATGATGGATGGATGACAGTTGATGGATGGATGATGGATGGATGGATGATGGATGATGGATGGATGATGGATGGATGGATGGATGATGGATGATGGATGGATGAAGGATGAATGATAGATGGATGGATGATGGATGATGGATGGATCATGCATGGATGATGAATGATGGCTGGATGGATGATGGATGGATGGATAATGGAAGATGGATGGATGAAGGATGATGGATGGAAGCATGATGGATGGATGGATGATGGATGATGGATGGATGGATGATGGATGATGGATGGATGAAGGATGATGAATGGATGGATAGATGGATGATGGATGAAGGATGATGGATGCATGATGGATGGATGGATGATGGATTGATGATGGATGGATGGATGATGGCTGGATGGATGATGGATTGATGGATGATGGATGATGGATGGATGAAGGATGATGAATGGATGGGTAGATGGATGAAGGATGGATGAAGGATGATGAATGGGTGGGTAGATGGATGATGGATGAACGGGTGGATGAAGGATGGATGGATGATGGGTGGATGGATGGATGATGGATGATGGATGGATGATGGATGGGTGGAAGGATGATGGATGGATGACAGATGATGGATGGATGATGGATGGATGGATGATGGACGGCTGGATGATGGATGGATGCATGATGGATGAATGGTTGGATGAAGGATGGATGTATGATGGATGATGGTTGGATGGATGGAAGGATGATTGATTGATGGATGATGGATGGATGATGGATGGATGATGGATGGATGGAAGAATGGATGGATGACAGAGGATGGTTGGATGGAGGGATGACGGATGTATGGATGTATGGATGATGGATGGATGATTGATGATGGATGTATGATGGTTGATGGATGGATGATGGATGGATGGATGATGATGGATGGGTGGAAGATGGAAGGATGGATGACGAAGGAATGGATGATGGATGGATGGATGATGGTTTGATGGATGGATGATGGATGGAGGGATTGATGGAGGATGGATGGATGGATGTATAATGGATGAATGATGGATGGATGATGGATTATGGTTGGATGGATGATGGATGGATGATGGATGATGGATGGATGGTGGATGGATGATGGATGATGGATGATAGATGGATGGATGATGGATGAGGGGTGGATGATGGATGGATGGATGATGGATGGATGGATGGATGATGAATGGATGGATGGTTGATGGATGGATCATTGATGATGGATGTATGATGGTTGATGGATGGATGATGGATGGATGATGGATGATGGAGGGATGATGGATGGATGGAAGTAAGGATGATGGATGGATGACAGATGATGGATGGATGATGGATGGATGGATGATGGATGATGGATGGATGGATGATGGATGGATGATGGATAAATGGATGGATAGATGGATGGATGGATGACGGATGATGGATCATGGATGGATGATGGATGGATGGATGATGGATGGATGATGGATGCTGGATGGATGGAAGTAAGGATGATGGATGGATGACAGATGATGGACGGATGATGGACGGATGGAAGGATGATGGATGGATGATGGATGGATGGATGATGGATGGATGGATGATGGATGGATGATGGATGGATGGATGATGGATGATGGATGGATGAAGGATGAATGATGGATGGATGATGGATGATGGATGGATCATGCATGGATGATGAATGATGGATGGATGGATGATGGATGGATGGATGATGGAAGATGGATGGATGAAGGATGATGGATGGAAGCATGTTGGATGGATGGATGATGGATGATGGATGGATGGATGATGGCTGATGGATGGATGAAGGATGATGAATGGATGGTTAGATGGATGATGGATGAAGGATGATGGATGCATGATGGATGGATGGATGATGGATGGATGATGGATGGATGGATGATGGATGGATGGATGATGGATGGATGGATGATGGATGGATGAAGGATGATGAATGGGTGTGTAGATAGATGATGGATGGATGAAGGATGATGAATGGTTGGGTAGATGGATGATGGATGAATGGGTGGATGAAGGATGGATGGATGATGGGTGGATGGAAGGATGATGGATGATGGATGGATGATGGATGGGTGGAAGGATGATGGATGGATGACAGATGATGGATGGATGATGGATGGATGGATGATGGATGGATGGATGATGGACGGATGGATGATGGATGGGTGCATGATGTATGAATGGTTGGATGAAGGATGGATGTATGATGGATGATGGTTGAATGGATGGATGGATGATTGATTGATGGATGATGGATGGACGATGGATGGATGATGGATGGATGGAAGGATGGATGGATGACAGAGGATGGATGGATGGAGGGATGACGGATGAATGGATGGATGGATGATGGATGGATGTTTGATGATGGATGTATGATGGTTGATGGATGGATGATGGATTGATGATGGATGATGGATAGATGATGGATTGATGGATGATGATGGATGGGTGGAAGATGGAAGGATGGATGATGAAGGAATGGGTGATGGATGGATGGATGATGGTTTGATGGATGGATGATGGATGGAGGGATTGATGGAGGATGGATGGATGGATGTATGATGGATGAATGATGGATGGATGATGGATTATGGTTGGATGGATGATGGATGGATGATGGATGATAGATGGATGGTTGATGATGGATGGATGATGGATCATAGATGGATGTATGATGGATGAGGGGTGGATGATGGATGGATGGATGATGGATGGATGGATGGATGATGAATGGATGGATGGTTGATGGATGGATGATTGATGATGGATGTATGATGGTTGATGGATGGATGATGAATGGATGATGGATGATGGATGGATGATGGATGGATGGATGATGATGGATGGGTGGAAGATGGAAAGATGGATGATGAAGGAATGGATGATGGATGGATGGATAATGGTTTGATGGATGGATGATGGATGGAGGGATTGATGGAGGATGGATGGATGGATGTATGATGGATGAATGATGGATGGATGATGGATTATGGTTGGATGGATGATGGATGGATGATGGATGATGGATGGATGGTGGATGATGGATGGATGATGGATGATAGATGGATGGATGATGGATGAGGGGTGGATGATGGATGGATGGATGATGGATGGATGAATGGATGATGAATAGATGGATGGTTGATGGATGGATGATGGATGACGGATGGATGGAGGGATGGAAGAATGAAGGATGATGGATGGATGATGAATGGATTGAAGGATGATGGATGGATGGAAGGATGATGGATGGATGACAGATGATGGATGGATGAAGGATGGATGGATGATGGATGGATGGATGGATGGATGGATGATGGATGGATGGATGATGGATGAATGATGGATGGATGATGGTTGATGGATGGATGATGGATGGATGATGGATGATGGATGGATGGATGGACGTAAGGATGATGGATGACAGATGATGGATGGATGGTTGGCTGGATGACAGATGATGGATGGATGGATGATGGATGATGGATGATAGATGGATGATGGATGGATGACAGATGATGGATGGATGAAAGGATGATGGATGGATGACAGATGATGGATGGATGATGGATGGATGGATGATGCATGGATGGATGATGGATGGATGATGGATGAATGGATGATGGATGATGGATGGATGGATGGATAATGGATGGATTGATGGATGATGGCTGGATGGATGATGGATGGATGATTGATGGATGGATGATGGATGGATGGATGCTGGATGATGAATGGATGATGGATGATGGATGGATGATGGCTGGATGGATGATGGATGGGTGATGGATGATGGATGGATGATGGTTGAATGGATGGATAGATGAATGGATGGATGATGGATGATGGATCATGGATGGATGATGGATGGATGATGGATGGATGGAAGGATGATGGAAGATGGATGGATGATGGATAAATGGATGGATAGATGGATGGATGGAAAGATGATGGATGATGGATGGATGATGGATAAATGGATGGATACATGGATGGATGGATGATGGATGATGGATGGATGATGGATGGATGATGGATGGATGATCGATGTTGGATGGATGGATGGATAGATGACAGATGATGGACGGATGATGGATGGATGGAAGGATGATGGATGGATGACAGATGATGGATGGATGATGGATGGATGGATGATGGATGATGGATGGATGGATGATGGATGGATGATGGATGGATGGATGGTGGATGATGGATGGATGAAGGATGATGAATGGGTGGGTAGATGGATGATGGATGAATGGGTGGATGAAGGATGGATGGATGATGGATGGATGGATGATGGATGATGGATGGATGGATGGATGGATGGCTGATGGATGGATGTATGGATGGATGATGGGATGGATGATGGATGGATGATGGATGGATGGGTGGATGACGGCTGATGGATGGATGATGGATGGATGGAAGAATGATGGATCGATGACAGTTGATGTTTGGATGGATGATGGATCTATGATGGTAGGAAGGATGACGGATGGATGACAGATGATGGATGGATGATGGATGGATGGATGGATGATGGACAAAGGGATGATGGATGGATGGATGATGGATGGATGGTTGATGGATGATGGATGGATGGTGGATGTATGGATGTATGATGGATGGATGATGGATGATGGATGGATGATGGATGGATGGATGAATGACAGAAGATGGATGGATGGATGATGGATGATGGATGGATGAAGGATGATGGATGTATGATGGATGGATGATGGATCGATGGATGATGGATGGATGATGGATGGATGGATGACGGATGATGGATGGATGGAAGGATGATGGATGGATGACAGATGATGGATGGATGATGGATGGATGATGGATGATGGATGGATGGATGATGGATGGATGATAGATGAATGGATGGATGGTGGGTGGATGGATGGTGGATGAAGAATGGATAATGGATGATGGATGGATGATGGATGATGGATGACGGATGGATGATGGATGGATGATGGATGGATGTAAGGATGATGGATGGATGGCAGATGATGGATGAATGGTTGTATGAAGGAGGGATGTATGATGGATGATGGTTGGATGGATGGATGGATGATTGATTGATGGATGATGGATGATGGATGGATGATGGATGGATGGAAGGATGGATGGATGATAGAGGATGGATGGAGGGATGATGGATGTATGGATGGATGGATGATGGATGGATGATTGATGATGGATGTATGATGGTTGATGGATGGATGATGGATGGATGATGGATGATGGATGGATGATGGTTGGATGGATGATGATGGATGGGTGGAAGATGGATGGAAGGATGATGAAGGAATGAATGATGGATGATGGTTTGATGGATGGATGATGGATGGAGGGATTGATGGAGGATGGATGGATGGATGTATGATGGATGAATGATTGATGGATGATGGATGATGGTTGGATGGATGATGGATGGATGACGGATGATGGTTGGATGGTGGATGATGGATGGATGATGGATGATAGATGGATGGATGATGGATGATGGATGGATGATGGATGGATGGATGATGGATGGATGGATGATGAATGGATGGATGGTTGATGGATGGATGTTGGATGATGGATGGATGGAGGGATGGAAGAATGATGGATGATGGATGGATGATGGATGTATGGAAGGATGATGGATGGATGGAAGGATGATGGATGGATGGAAGGATGATGGATGGATGACAGATGAAGGATGGATGAAAGATGGATGGATGATGGATTGATGGATGATGGATGATGGATGGATGAATGATGATGAATGGATGGATGGTTGATGGATGGATGGATGATGGATGGATGATGGATGGATGATGGATGACGGATGGATGATGGATGGATGATGGATGATGGATGGATGGACGTCAAGATGATGGATGGATGAAAGATGGTGGATGGATGGATGGATGGTTGGCTGGATGACAGATGATGGATGGATGGATGATGTATAATGGATGATAGATGGATGATGGATGGATGGATGGATGACAGATGATGGATGGAAGGATGATGGATGGATGACAGATGATGGATTGATGATGGATGGATGGTGGATGGATGATGGATGGATGGATGATGGATGATGGATGGATGGATGGATGATGGATGGATGGATGATGGATGGATGGATGATGGCTGGATGAATGATGGATGGATGATGGATGACGGATGGATGATGGATGAATGGATGGATAGATGGATGGATGGATGATGGATCATGGATGGATGATGGATGGATGGATGATGGATGGATGGAAGGATGATGGATGATGGATGAATGATGGATGAATGGATGGATAGATGGATGGATGAATGTTGATGGATGGATTGATGGATGTAAGGATGATGGATGGATGACAGATGATGGACGGATGATGGATGGATGACAGATGATGGATGGATGATGGATGGATGTATGATGGATGATGGATGGATGGATGTATGGATGGATGATGGGATGGAAGATGGATGGATGATGGATAGATGGGTGGATGACGGCTGATGGATGGATGATGGATGGATGGAAGAATGATGGATAGATGACAGTTGATGTTTGGATGGATGATGGATCTATGATGGTAGGAAGGATGACGGATGGATGACAGATGATGGATGGATGATGGGTGGATGGATGATGGATGAAGAATGGATAATGGATGATGGATGGATGATGGATGATGGATGACGGATGGATGATGGATGGATGATGGATGGATGTAAGGATGATGGATGGATGGCAGATGATGGATGAATGGTTGTATGAAGGAGGGATGTATGATGGATGATGGTTGGATGGATGGATGGATGATTGATTGATGGATGATGGATGATGGATGGATGATGGATGGATGGAAGGATGGATGGATGATAGAGGATGGATGGAGGGATGATGGATGTATGGATGGATGGATGATGGATGGATGATTGATGATGGATGTATGATGGTTGATGGATGGATGATGGATGGCTGATGGATGATGGATGGATGATGGATGGATGGATGATGATGGATGGGTGGAAGATGGATGGAAGGATGATGAAGGAATGGATGATGGATGATGGTTTGATGGATGGATGATGGATGGAGGGATTGATGGAGGATGGATGGATGGATGTATGATGGATGAATGATTGATGGATGATGGATGATGGTTGGATGGATGATGGATGGATGACGGATGATGGTTGGATGGTGGATGATGGATGGATGATGGATGATAGATGGATGGATGATGGATGATGGATGGATGATGGATGGATGGATGATGGATGGATGGATGATGAATGGATGGATGGTTGATGGATGGATGTTGGATGATGGATGGATGGAGGGATGGAAGAATGATGGATGATGGATGGATGATGGATGTATGGAAGGATGATGGATGGATGGAAGGATGATGGATGGATGGAAGGATGATGGATGGATGACAGATGAAGGATGGATGAAAGATGGATGGATGATGGATTGATGGATGATGGATGATGGATGGATGAATGATGATGAATGGATGGATGGATGATGGATGGATGGATGATGGATGGATGATGGATGGATGATGGATGACGGATGGATGATGGATGGATGATGGATGATGGATGGATGGACGTCAAGATGATGGATGGATGAAAGATGGTGGATGGATGGATGGATGGTTGGCTGGATGACAGATGATGGATGGATGGATGATGTATAATGGATGATAGATGGATGATGGATCGATGGATGGATGACAGATGATGGATGGAAGGATGATGGATGGATGACAGATGATGGATTGATGATGGATGGATGGTGGATGGATGATGGATGGATGGATGATGGATGATGGATGGATGGATGGATGATGGATGGATGGATGATGGATGGATGGATGATGGCTGGATGAATGATGGATGGATGATGGATGACGGATGGATGATGGATGAATGGATGGATAGATGGATGGATGGATGATGGATCATGGATGGATGATGGATGGATGGATGATGGATGGATGGAAGGATGATGGATGATGGATGAATGATGGATGAATGGATGGATAGATGGATGGATGAATGTTGATGGATGGATTGATGGATGTAAGGATGATGGATGGATGACAGATGATGGACGGATGATGGATGGATGACAGATGATGGATGGATGATGGATGGATGTATGATGGATGATGGATGGATGGATGTATGGATGGATGATGGGATGGAAGATGGATGGATGATGGATAGATGGGTGGATGACGGCTGATGGATGGATGATGGATGGATGGAAGAATGATGGATAGATGACAGTTGATGTTTGGATGGATGATGGATCTATGATGGTAGGAAGGATGACGGATGGATGACAGATGATGGATGGATGATGGGTGGATGGATGATGGATGAAGAATGGATAATGGATGATGGATGGATGATGGATGATGGATGACGGATGGATGATGGATGGATGATGGATGGATGTAAGGATGATGGATGGATGGCAGATGATGGATGAATGGTTGTATGAAGGAGGGATGTATGATGGATGATGGTTGGATGGATGGATGGATGATTGATTGATGGATGATGGATGATGGATGGATGATGGATGGATGGAAGGATGGATGGATGATAGAGGATGGATGGAGGGATGATGGATGTATGGATGGATGGATGATGGATGGATGATTGATGATGGATGTATGATGGTTGATGGATGGATGATGGATGGCTGATGGATGATGGATGGATGATGGATGGATGGATGATGATGGATGGGTGGAAGATGGATGGAAGGATGATGAAGGAATGGATGATGGATGATGGTTTGATGGATGGATGATGGATGGAGGGATTGATGGAGGATGGATGGATGGATGTATGATGGATGAATGATTGATGGATGATGGATGATGGTTGGATGGATGATGGATGGATGACGGATGATGGTTGGATGGTGGATGATGGATGGATGATGGATGATAGATGGATGGATGATGGATGATGGATGGATGATGGATGGATGGATGATGGATGGATGGATGATGAATGGATGGATGGTTGATGGATGGATGTTGGATGATGGATGGATGGAGGGATGGAAGAATGATGGATGATGGATGGATGATGGATGTATGGAAGGATGATGGATGGATGGAAGGATGATGGATGGATGGAAGGATGATGGATGGATGACAGATGAAGGATGGATGAAAGATGGATGGATGATGGATTGATGGATGATGGATGATGGATGGATGAATGATGATGAATGGATGGATGGATGATGGATGGATGGATGATGGATGGATGATGGATGGATGATGGATGACGGATGGATGATGGATGGATGATGGATGATGGATGGATGGACGTCAAGATGATGGATGGATGAAAGATGGTGGATGGATGGATGGATGGTTGGCTGGATGACAGATGATGGATGGATGGATGATGTATAATGGATGATAGATGGATGATGGATCGATGGATGGATGACAGATGATGGATGGAAGGATGATGGATGGATGACAGATGATGGATTGATGATGGATGGATGGATGGTGGATGGATGATGGATGGATGGATGATGGATGATGGATGGATGGATGGATGATGGATGGATGGATGATGGCTGGATGAATGATGGATGGATGATGGATGACGGATGGATGATGGTTGAATGGATGGATAGATGGATGGATGGATGATGGATCATGGATGGATGATGGATGGATGGATGATGGATGGATGGAAGGATGATGGATGATGGATGAATGATGGATGAATGGATGGATAGATGGATGGATGAATGTTGATGGATGGATTGATGGATGTAAGGATGATGGATGGATGACAGATGATGGACGGATGATGGATGGATGACAGATGATGGATGGATGATGGATGGATGTATGATGGATGATGGATGGATGGATGATGGATGGATGATGGATGGATGGATGATGGATGATGGATGGATGAAGGATGGATAATAGATGGATGGATGATGGATGGATGATAGATGATGGATGATGGATGGATGGATGATGGATGATGGATGGATCGTTGTTGGATGATGGATGGAGGAAGGATGATGAATGGATGGATAGATGGATGATTGATGAAGGATGATGGATGCATGATGGATGGATGGATGATGCATGGATGATGGATGGATGGATGATGGATGGATGGATGATGGATGGATGGATGATGGATGACGGATGGATGAAGGATGATGAATGGATGGATAGATGGATGATGGGTGATGGATGGATGACAGATGGATGGATGATGGATGGATGATGGATGGATGGATGGATTGATGGATGGATGATGGATGGATTGATGGATGATGGATTATGGATGGATGATGGATGGATGGATGACGGTTGATGGATGGATGATGGATGGAAGAACAATGGATGATGGATGGATGATCGATGGATGGATGGCTGATGGATGATGGATGGATGATGGATGGCTTGAAGGATGATGGATGGATGGCAAATGATGGATGGAAGGTGTATGGATGGATGATGGATGGATGGATGATGGATGGATGGATGATGGATGATGGATGGATGAAGGATGATGGATGGATGACAGATGATGGATGGATGATGGATGGATGGATGATGGATCATGGATGGATGGATGGAAGAACGGTGGATGAAGGATGGATGATCGATGGATGGATGGCTGACGGATGATGGATGGATGATGGATGGATTGAAGGATGATGGATGGATGACAGACGATGGATGGAATGTGTATGGATGGATGGATGATGGATGGATGGATGATGGATGGATGGATGATGGATGGATGATGGATGGATGATGGATTGATGGACGGATGAATGGATGACAGAGGATGGATGGATGGAGGGATGATGGATGTATGGATGGATGGATGATGGATGGATGATTGATGATGGATGTATGATGGTTGATGGATGGTTGATGGATGGACGATGGATGAATGATGGATGATGGATGGATGGATGGATGATGATGGATGGGTGGAAGATGGATGGATGGATGATGAAGGAATGTAAGATGGATGGATGGATGATGGTTTGATGGATGGATGATGGATGGAGGGATTGATGGAGGATGGATGGATGGATGTATGATGGATGAATGATGGATGGATGAAGGATGATGGTTGGATGGATGATGGTTGGATGATGGATGGTGGATGATGGATGGATGATGGATGATGGATGATAGATGGATGAATGATGGATGATAGATGGATGATGGATGGATGATGGATGGATGGATGTTGGATGATGGATTAATGAAGGATGGATGATAGATGGATGGATGTGTGGATGGATAATGAATGGATGGATGGATGGAGGGATGGAAGAATGAAGGATGATGGATGGATGGAAGGATGATGGATGGATGGAAGGATGATGGATGGATGGAAGGATGATGGATGAATGACAGATGATGAATGGATGAAGGATGGATGGATGATGGATGGATGATGGATGATGGATGGATGAATGATGATGGATGGAAGGATGGATGATGGATGGATGGATGATGGATGGATGATGGATGATGGATGGATAATGGATGGATGATGGATTGATGATGGATGATGGATGGATGGATGGACGTAAGGATGATGGATGGATGACAGATGATGGATGGATGGATGGATGGTTGGCTGGATGAGAAATGATGGATGGATTGATGATGGATGATGGATGATAGATGGTTGATGGATGGATGGATGACAGATGATGGATGAATGGAAGGATGATGCATGGATGGATGATGGAAGGATGATGGATGGATGGATGATGGATGGATGGATGATGAATGGATGGATGGTTGATGGATGGATGATGGATGATGGATGGATGGAGGGATGGAAGAATGATGGATGATGGATGGATGATGGATGGATGGAAGGATGATGGATGGATTGAAGGATGATGGATGGATGGAAGGATGATGGATGGATGACAGATGAAGGATGGATGAAGGATGGATGGATGATGGATGGATGGATGATGGATGATGGATGATGGATGGATGAATGATGATGAATGGATGGATGGATGATGGATGGATGGATGATGGATGGATGATGGATGTATGATGGATGACGGATGGATGATGGATGGATGATGGATGATGGATGGATGATGGATGAATGGATGAATGGAAGGATGATGCATGGATGGATGATGAATGGATGATGGATGGATGGATGATGGATGGATGGATGATGAATGGATGGATGGTTGATGGATGGATGATGGATGATGGATGGATGGAGGGATGGAAGAATGATGGATGATGGATGGATGATGGATGGATGGAAGGATGATGGATGGATGGAAGGATGATGGATGGATGGAAGGATGATGGATGGATGACAGATGAAGGATGGATGGATGATGGATGGATGGGTGATGGATGATGGATGATGGATGGATGAATGATGATGAATGGATGGATGGATGATGGATGGATGGATGATGGATGGATGATGGATGGATGATGGATGACGGATGGATGATGGATGGATGATGGATGATGGATGGATGATGGATGAATGGATGAATGGATGGATGGATGGATGATGGATGATGGATCATGGATGGATGATGGATGGATGGATGATGGATGGATGGAAGGATGATGGATGGACGTAAGGATGATGGATGGATGACAGATGATGGACGGCTGATGGATGGATGGATGATGGATGGATGATGGATGATGGATGGATAATGGATGGATGATGGATTGATGATGGATGATGGATGGATGGATGGACGTAAGGATGATGGATGGTTGGCTGGATGAGAGATGATGGATGGGTTGATGATGGATGATGGATGATAGATGGATGATGGATGGATGGATGACAGATGATGGGTGAATGGAAGGATGATGCATGGATGGATGATGGATGGATGATGGATGGATGGATGATGGATGGATGGATGATGAATGGATGGATTGTTGATGGATGGATGATGGATGATGGATGGATGGAGGGATGGAAGAATGATGGATGATGGATGGATGATGGATGGATGGAAGGATGATGGATGGATGGAAGGATGATGGATGGATGGAAGGATGATGGATGGATGACAGATGAAGGATGGATGAAGGATGGATGGATGATGGATGGATGGATGATGGATGATGGATGGATGAATGATGATGAATGGATGGATGGATGATGGATGGAAGAATGATGGATGGATGATGGATGGATGATGGATGACGGATGGATGATGGATGGATGATGGATGATGGATGGATGATGGATGAATGGATGAATGGATGGATGGATGGATGATGGATGATGGATCATGGATGGATGATGGATGGATGGATGATGGATGGATGGAAGGATGATGGATGGACGTAAGGATGATGGATGGATGACAGATGATGGACGGATGATGGATGGATGGAAGGATGATGGATGGATGACAGTTGATGGATGGATGATGGATGGATGGATAAAGCATGATGGATGGATGGATGACGGATGGATGATGGATGGATGATGGATGAATGGTTGGATAGATGGATGGATGGATGATGGATGATGGATCATGGATGGATGATGGATGGATGGATGATGGATGGATGGAAGGATGATGAATGATGGATGGATGATGGATAAATGGATGGATAGATCGATGGATGGATGATGGATGATGGATCATGGATGGATGATGGATGGATGGATGATGGATGCTGGATGGATGGAAGTAAGAATGATGGATGGATGACAGATGATGTTCAGATGATGGATGGATGGAAGGATGATGGATGGGTGACAGTTGATGGATGGATGATGGATGGATGGATGATGGATGATGGATGGATGGATGATGGATGGATGATGGATGGATGGATGATGGACGATGGATGGATGAAGGATGAATGATAGATGGATGGATGATGGATGATGGATGGATCATGCATGGATGATGAATGATGGATGGATGGTTGATGGATGGATGGATGGATGATGGAAGATGGATGGATGAAGGATGATGGATGGAAGCATGATGGATGGATGGATGATGGATGATGGATGGATGGATGATGGATGATGGATGGATGAAGGATGATGAATGGATGGATAGATGGATGATGGATGAAGGATGATGGATGCATGATGGATGGATGGATGATGGATGGATGATGGATGGATGGATGATGGATGGATGGGTGATGGATGGATTGATGATGGATGATGGATGGATGAAGGATGATGAATGGATGGGTAGATGGATGATGGATGGATGAAGGATGATGAATGGGTGGGTAGATGGATGATGGATGAATGGGTGGATGAAGGATGGATGGATGATGGGTGGATGGATGGATGATGGATGATGGATGGATGATGGATGGGTGGAAGGATGATGGATGGATGACAGATGATGGATGGATGATGGATGGATGGATGATGGACGGATGGATGATGGATGGATGCATGATGGATGAATGGTTGGATGAAGGATGGATGTATGATGTATGATGGTTGGATGGATGAATGGAGGATTGATTGATGGATGATGGATGGATGATGGATGGATGATGGATGGATGGAAGAATGGATGGATGACATAGGTTGGATGGATGGAGGGGTGACGGATGTATGGATGGATGGATGATGGATGGATGATTGATGATGGGAGTATGATGGTTGATGGATGGATGATGGATGGATGATGGATGATGGATGGATGGATGATGATGGATGGGTGGAAGATGGAAGGATGGATGATGAAGGAATGGATGATGGATGGATGATGGTTTGATGGATGGATGGATGATTGATTGATGGATGATGGATGGATGATGGATGGATGGAAGGATGGATGAATGACAGAGGATGGATGGAAGAAGGGATGATGGATGTATGGATGTATGGATGATGGATGGATGATTGATGATGGATGTATGATGGTTGATGGATGGATGATGGATGGATGATGGATGATGGATGGATGATGGATGGATGGATGATGATGGATGGAAGATGGATGAATGGATGATGAAGGAATGGATGATGGATGATGGTTTGTTGGATGGATGATGGATGGAGGGATTGATGGAGGATGGATGTATGATGGATGAATGATGGATGGATGATGGATGATGGTTGGATGGATGATGGATGGATGACAGATGATGGATGGATGGTGGATGATGGATGGATGATGGATGATAGATGGATGGATGATGGATGATGGATGGATGATGGATGGATGGATGATGGATGGATGGATGATGAATGGATGGATGGTTGATGAATGGATAATGGATGATGGATGGATGGAGGTGTGGAAGAATGATGGATGATGGATGGATGATGGATGGATGGAAGGATGATGGATGGATGGAAGGATGATGGATGGATGGAAGGATGATGGATGGATGACAGATGAAGGATGGATGAAGGATGGATGGATGATGGATGGATGGATGATGGATGATGGATGATGGATGGATGAATGATGATGAATGGATGGATGGATGATGGATGGATGGATGATGGATGGATGATTGATGACGGATGGATGATGGATGGATGATGGATGATGGATGGATGGACGTCAAGATGATGGATGCATGAAAGATGGCGGATGGATGGATGGATGGTTGGCTGGATGAAAGATGATGGATGGATGGATGATGTATAATGGATGATAGATGGATGATGGATGGATGGATGGATGACAGATGATGGATGGAAGAATGATGGATGGATGACAGATGATGGATTGATGATGGATGGATGGACGGTGGATGGATGATGGATGGATGGATGATGGAAGATGGATGGATGGATGGATGATGGATGGATGGATGATGGATGGATGGATGATGGCTGGATGAATGATCGATGGATGATGGATGACGGATGGATGATGGATGAATGGATGGATAGATGGATGGATGGATGATGGATCATGGATGGATGATGGATGGATGGATGATGGATGGATGGAAGGATGATGGATGATGGATGAATGATGGATGAATGGATGGATAGATGGATGGATGAATGTTGATGGATAGATTGATGGATGTAAGGATGATGGATGGATGACAGATGTTGGACGGATGATGGATGGATGACAGATGATGGATGGATGATGGATGGATTTATGATGGATGATGGATGGATGGATGATGGATGGATGATGGATGGATGGATGATGGATGATGGATGGATGAAGGATGGATAATAGATGGATGGATGATGGATGGATGATAGATGATGGATGATGGATGGATGGATGATGGATGATGGATGGATCGTTGTTGGATGATGGATGGAGGAAGGATGATGAATGGATGGATAGATGGATGATTGATGAAGGATGATGGATGCATGATGGATGGATGGATGATGCATGGATGATGGATGGATGGATGATGGATGGATGGTTGATGGATGGATGGATGATGGATGACGGATGGATGAAGGATAATAATGGATGGATAGATGGATGATGGGTGATGGATGGATGACAGGTGGATGGATGATGGATGGATGATGGATGGATGGATGGATTGATGGATGGATGATGGATGGATTGATGGATGATGGATTATGGATGGATGATGGATGGATGGATGACTGTTGATGGATGGATGATGGATGGAAGAGCAATGGATGATGGATGGATGATCGATTGATGGATGGCTGATGGATGATGGATGGATGATGGAAGGCTTGAAGGATGATGGATGGATGACAGATGATGGATGGAAGGTGTATGGATGGATGATGGATGGATGGATGATGGATGGATGGATGATGGATGATGGATGGATGAAGGATGATGAATGGATGGATAGATGGATGATGGGTGATGGATGGATGAAGGATGATGAATGTCTGGATGAAGAATTGTAGAATGATGGATGGATGGATGATGGATGGATTGATGATGGGTGGATGGATGGATGATGGATGGATGATGGATGGGTGGAAGGATGATGGTTGGATGACAGATGATGGATGGATGATGGATGGATGGATGATGGATGATGGATGGATGGATGGAAGAACGATGGATGAAGGATGGATGATCGATGGATGGATGGCTGACGGATGATGGATGGATGATGGATGGATTGAAGGATGATGGATGGATGACAGATGATGGATGGAATGTGTATGAATGGATGGATGATGGATGGATGGATGATGGATGGATGGATGATGGATGGATGGATGATGGATGGATGATGGATGGATGATGGATTGATGGACAGATGAATGGATGACAGAGGATTGATGGATGGAGCGATGATGGATGTATGGATGGATGGATGATGGATGGATGATTGATGATGGATGTATGATGGTTGATGGATGGTTGATGGATGGATGATGGATGAATGATGGATGATGGATGGATGGATGGATGATGATGGATGGGTGGAAGATGGATGGATGGATGATGAAGGAATGTATGATGGATGATGGTTTGATGGATGGATGATGGATGGAGGGATTGATGGAGGATGGATGGATGGATATATGATGGATGAATGATGGATGGATGAAGGATGATGGTAGAATGGATGATGGTTGGATGATGGATGATGGATGGATGGTGGATGATGGATGGATGATGGATGATGGATGATAGATGGATGAATGATGGATGATGGATGGATGGATGATGGATGGATGATGGATGGATGGATGTTGGACGATGGATTAATGAAGGATGGATGATAGATGGATGGATGTGTGGATGGATAATGAATGGATGGATGGATGGAGGGATGGAAGAATGAAGGATGATGGATGGATGATGGATGGATGGAAGGATGATGGATTAATGGAAGGATGATGGATGGATGGAAGGATGATGGATGAATGACAGATGATGGATGGATGAAGGATGGATGGATGATGGATGGATGGATGATGGATGATGGATGGATGAATGATGATGGATGGATGGATGGATGATGGATGGATGGATGATGGATGGATGACGGATGATGGATGGATAATGGATGCATGATGGATTGATGATGGATGATGGATGGATGGATGGACGTAAGGATGATGGATGGATGACAGATGATGGATGGATGGATGGATGGTTGGCTGGATGAGAGATGATGGATGGATTGATGATGGATGATGGATGATAGATGGATGATGGATGGATGGATGACAGATGATGGATGAATGGAAGGATGATGCATGGATGGATGATGGATGGATGGATGATGAATGGATGGATGGATGACAGATGATGGATGAATGGAAGGATGATGCATGGATGGATGATGGATGGATGATGGATGGATGGATGATGGATGGGTGGATGATGAATGGATGGATGGTTGATGGATGGATGATGGATGATGGATGGATGGAGGGATGGAAGAATGATGGATGATGGATGGATGATGGATGGATGGAAGGATGACGGATGGATGGAAGGATGATGGATGGATGGAAGGATGATGGATGGATGACAGACGAAGGATGGATGAAGGATGGATGGATGATGGATGGATGGATGACGGATGATGGATGATGGATGGATGAATGATGATGAATGGATGGATGGATGATGGATGGATGGATGATGGATGGAAGATGGATGGATGATGGATGACGGATGGATGATGGATGGATGATGGATGATGGATGGATGGACGTCAAGATGATGGATGGATGAAAGATGGTGGATGGATGGATGGATGGTTGGCTGGATGACAGATGATGGATGGATGGATGATGTACAATGGATGATAGATGGATAATGGATCGATGGATGGATGACAGATGATGGATGGAAGGATGATGGATGGATGACAGATGATGGATTGATGATGGATGGATGGATGGTGGATGGATGATGGATGGATGGATGATGGATGATGGATGGATGGATCGATGATGGATGGATGGATGATGGATGGATGGATGGTGGCTGGATGAATGATGGACGGATGATGGATGACGGATGGATGATGGATGAATGGATGGATAGATGGATGGATGGATGATGGATCATGGATGGATGATGGATGGATGGATGATGGATGGATGGAAGGATGATGGATGATGGATGAATGATGGATGAATGGAAGGATAGATGGATGGATGAATGTTGATGGATGGATTGATGGATGTAAGGATGATGGATGGATGACAGATGATGGACGGATGATGGATGGATGACAGATGATGGATGGATGATGGATGGATGTATGATGGTTGATGGATGGATGGATGATGGATGGATGATGGATGGATGGATGATGGATGATGGAAGGATGAAGGATGGATAATAGATGGATGGATGATGGATGGATGATAGATGATGGATGATGGATGGATGGATGATGGATGATGGATGGATCGTTGTTGGATGATGGATGGAGGAAGGATGATGAATGGATGGATAGATGGATGATTGATGAAGGATGATGGATGCATGATGGATGGATAGATGATGCATGGATGATGGATGGATGGATGATGGATGGATGGATGATGGATGGATGGATGATGGATGATGAATGGATGGATAGATGGATGATGGGTGATGGATGGATGACAGATGGATGGATGATGGATGGATGATGGATGGATGGATGGATTGATGGATGGATGATGGATGGATTGATGGATGATGGATTATGGATGGATGATGGATGACTGTTGATGGATGGATGATGGATGGAAGAACAATGGATGATGGATGGATGATCGATGGATGGATGGCTGATGGATGATGGATGGATGATGGATGGATTGAAGGATGATGGATGGATGACAGATGATGGATGGAAGGTGTATGGATGGATGATGGATGGATGGATGATGGATGGATGGATGATGGATGATGGATGGATGAAGGATGATGAATGGGTGGATAGATGGATGATGGGTGATGGATGGATGAACGATGATGAATGTGTGGATGAAGAATGGAAGAATGATGGATGGATGGATGATGGATGGATTGATGATGGGTGGATGGATGGATGATGGATGGATGATGGATGGGTGGAAGGATGATGGATGGATGACAGATGATGGATGGATGATGGATGGATGGATGATGGATGATGGATGGATGGATGGAAGAACGATGGATGAAGGATGGCTGATCGATGGATGGATGGCTGACGGATGATGGATGGATGATGGATGGATTGAAGGATGATGGATGGATGACAGATGATGGATGGAATGTGTATGGATGGATGGATGATGGATGGATGGATGATGGATGGATGGATGATGGATGGATGGATGATGGATGGATGATGGATGGATGATGGATTGATGGACGGATGAATGGATGACAGAGGATGGATGGATGGTGGGATGATGGATGTATGGATGGATGGATGATGGATGGATGATTGATGATGGATGTATGATGGTTGATGGATGGTTGATGGATGGATGATGGATGAATGATGGATGATGGATGGATGGATGGATGATGATGGATGGGTGGAAGATGGATGGATGGATGATGAAGGAATGTATGATGGATGGATGGATGATGGTTTGATGGATGGATGATGGATGGAGGGATTGATGAAGGATGGATGGATGGATGGATGATGGATGAATGATGGATGGATGAAGGATGATGGTTGGATGGATGATGGTTGGATGATGGATGATGGATGGATGGTGGATGATGGATGGATGATGGATGATGGATGATAGATGGATGAATGATGGATGATGGATGGATGGATGATGGATGGATGATGGATGGATGGATGTTGGATGATGGATTAATGAAGGATGGATGATAGATGGATGGATGTGTGGATGGATAATGAATGGATGGATGGATGGAGGGATGGAAGAATGATGGATGATGGATGGATGATGGATGAATGGAAGGATGATGGATGGATGGGTGGATGACGGATGATGGATGGATGATGGATGGATGGAAGGATGATGGATGACAGATGATGGATGGATGAAGGATGGATGGATGATGGATGGATGGATGATGGATGATGGATGGATGAATGATGATGGATGGATGGAAGAATGATGGATGGATGACAGATGATGGATGGATGATGGATGGATGATGGATTATGGTTGGATGGATGATGGATGGATGATGGATGACAGATGGATGGTGGATGATGGATGGATGATGGATGATAGATGGATGGATGATGGATGAGGGGTGGATGATGGATAAATGGATGATGGATGGATGGATGGATGATGAATGGATGGATGGATGATGGATGGATGATGGATGATGAATGGATGGAGGGATGGATGAATGAAGGATGATGGATGGATGATGGATGGATGGAAGGATGATGGATGGGTGGAAGGATGATGGATGGATGGAAGGATGATGGATGAATGACAGATGATGGATGGATGAAGGATGGATGGATGATGGATGGATGGATGATGGATGGATGATGGATGATGGATGGATGATGAATGGATGATGGATTGATGATGGGTGATGGATGGATGGATGGACGTAAGGATGATGGATGGATGACAGATGATGGATGGATGGATGGATGGTTGGCTGGATGAGAGATGATGGATGGATTGATGATGGATGATGGATGATAGATGGATGATGGATGGATGGATGACAGATGATGGATGAATGGAAGGATGATGCATGGATGGATGATGGATGATGGATGGATGATGGATGGATGGATGATGGATGGATGGATGATGAATGGATGGATGGTTGATGGATGGATGATGGATGATGGATGGATGGAGGAATGGAAGAATGATGGATCATGGATGGATGATGGATGGATGGAAGGATGACGGATGGATGGACGGATGATGGATGGATGGAAGGATGATGGATGGATGACAGATGAAGGATGGATGAAGGATGGATGGATGATGGATGGATGGATGATGGATGATGGATGGATGAATGATGATGAATGGATGGATGGATGATGGATGGATGGATGATGGATGGATGATGGATGGATGATGGATGACGGATGGATGATGGATGGATGATGGATGATGGATGGATGGACGTCAAGATGATGGATGGATGAAAGATGGTGGATGGATGGATGGATGGTTGGCTGGATGACAGATGATGGATGGATGGATGATGTAAAATGGATGATAGATGGATGATGGATGGATGGATGGATGACAGATGTTGGATGGAAGGATGATGGATGGATGACAGATGATGGATTGATGATGGATGGATGGATGGTGGATGGATGATGGATGGATGGATGATGGATGATGGATGGATGGATCGATGATGGATGGATGGATGATGGATGGATGGATGATGGCTGGATGAATGATGGATGGATGATGGATGACGGATGGATGATGGATGAATGGATGGATAGATGGATGGATGGATGATGGATCATGGATGGATGATGGATGGATGGATGATGGATGGATGGAAGGATGATGGATGATGGATGAATGATGGATGAATGGATGGATAGATGGATGGATGAATGTTGATGGATGGATTGATGGATGTCAGGATGATGGATGGATGACAGATGATGGACGGATGATGGATGGATGACAGATGATGGATGGATGATGGATGGATGTATGATGGATGATGGATGGATGGATGATGGATGGATGATGGATGGATGGATGATGGATGATGGATGGATGAAGGATGGATAATAGATGGATGGATGATGGATGGATGATAGATGATAGATGATGGATGGATGGATGATGGATGATGGATGGATCGTTGTTGGATGATGGATGGAGGAAGGATGATGAATGGATGGATAGATGGATGATTGATGAAGGATGATGGATGCATGATGGATGGATGGATGATGCATGGATGATGGATGGATGGATGATGGATGGATGGATGATGGATGGATGGATGATGGATGATGGATGGATGAAGGATGATGAATGGATGGATAGATGGATGATGAGTGATGGATGGATGACAGATGGATGGATGATGGATGGATGATGGATGGATGGATGGATTGATGGATGGATGATGGATGGATTGATGGATGATGGATTATGGATGGATGATGGATGGATGGATGACTGTTGATGGATGGATGATGGATGGAAGAACAATGGATGATGGATGGATGATCGATGGATGGATGGCTGATGGATGATGGATGGATGATGGATGGCTTGAAGGATGATGGATGGATGACAGATCATGGATGGAAGGTGTATGGATGGATGATGGATGGATGGATGATGGATGGATGGATGATTGATGATGGATGGATGAAGGATGATGAATGGATGGATAGATGGATGATGGGTGATGGATGGATGAAGGATGATGAATGTGTGGATGAAGAATGGAAGAATGATGGATGGATGGATGATGGATGGATTGATGATGGGTGGATGGATGGATGATGGATGGATGATGGATGGGTGGAAGGATGATGGATGGATGACAGATGATGGATGGATGATGGATGGATGGATGATGGATGATGGATGGATGGATGGAAGAACGATGGATGAAGGATGGATGATCGATGGATGGATGGCTGACGGATGATGGATGGATGATGGATGGATTGAAGGATGATGGATGGATGACAGATGATGGATGGAATGTGGATGGATGGATGGATGATGGATGGATGGATGGATGATGGATGGATGATGGATGGATGATGGATTGATGGACGGATGAATGGATGACAGAGGATGGATGGATGGAGGGATGATGGATGTATGGATGGATGAATGATGGATGGATGATTGATGATGGATGTATGATGGTTGATGGATGGTTGATGGATGGATGATGGATGAATGATGGATGATGGATGGATGGATGGATGATGATGGATGGGTGGAAGATGGATGGATGGATGATGAAGGAATGTATGATGGATGGATGGATGATGGTTTGATGGATGGATGATGGATGGAGGGATTGATGGAGGATGGATGGATGGATGGATGATGGATGAATGATGGATGGATGAAGGATGATGGTTGGATGGATGATGGTTGGATGATGGATGATGGATGGATGGTGGATGATGGATGGATGATGGATGATGGATGATAGATGGAAGAATGATGGATGATGGATGGATGGATGATGGATGGATGATGGATGGATGGATGTTGGATGATGGATTAATGAAGGATGGATGATAGATGGATGGATGTGTGGATGGATAATGAATGGATGGATGGATGGAGGGATGGAAGAATGATGGATGATGGATGGATGATGGATGAATGGAAGGATGATGGATGGATGGAAGGATGATGGATGGAATACAGATGATGGATGGATGAATGATGATGGATGGATGATGGATGGATGGGTGGATGACGGATGATGGATGGATGATGGATGGATGGAAGGATGATGGATGACAGATGATGGATGGATGAAGGATGGATGGATGATGGATGATGGATGGATGAATGATGATGGATGGATGGACGGATGATGGATGGATGACAGATGATGGATGGATGATGGATGGATGATGGATTATGGTTGGATGGATGATGGATGGATGATGGATGTCAGATGGATGGTGGATGATGGATGGATGATGGATGATAGATGGATGGATGATGGATGAGGGGTGGATGATGGATAAATGGATGATGGATGGATGGATGGATGATGAATGGATGGATGGATGATGGATGGATGATGGATGATGGATGGATGGAGGGATGGATGAATGAAGGATGATGGATGGATGATGGATGGATGGAAGGATGATGGATGGATGGAAGGATGATGGATGGATGGAAGGATGATGGATGAATGACAGATGATAGATGGATGAAGGATGGATGGATGATGGATGGATGGATGATGGATGATGGATGGATGAATGATGATGGATGGATGGATGGATGATGGATGGATGGATGATGGATGGATGATGGATGATGGATGGATGATGGATGGATGATGGATTGATGATGGATGATGGATGGATGGATGGACGTAAGGATGATGGATGGATGACAGATGATGGATGGATGGATGCATGGTTGGCTGGATGAGAGATGATGGATGAATTGATGATGGATGATGGATGATAGATGGATGATGGATGGATGGATGACAGATGATGGCTGAATGGAAGGATGATGCATGGATGGATGATGGATGGATGATGGATGAATGGATGATGGATGATGGATGGATGGATGGATAATGGATGGATGGATGGATGATGGCTGGATGGATGATGGCTGGATGATTAATGGATGGATGGATGATGGATGGATGGATGATGGATGATGAATGGATGATGGATGATGGATGGATGATGGCTGGATGGATGATGGATGGATGATGGATGATGGATGGATGATGGATGAATGGATGGATGGATGGATGGATGGATGGATGATGGATGATGGATCATGGATGGATGATGTATGGATGGATGATGGATGGATGGAAGGATGATGGATGGACGTAAGGATGATGGATGGATGACAGATGATGGACGGATGATGGATGGATGGAAGGATGATGGATGGATGACAGTTGATGGATGGATGATGGATGGATGGATGATGGATGATGGATGGATGGATGACGGATGGATGATGGACAGATGATGGATGAATGGAGGGATAGATGGATGGATGGATGATGGGTGATGGATCATGGATGGATGACGGATGGATGGATGATGGATGGATGGAAGGATGATGGATGATGGATGGATGATGGATAAATGGATGAATAGATGGATGGATGGATGATGGATGTTGGATCATGGATGGATGATGGATGGATGGATGATAGTAAGGATGATGGATGGATGACAGATGATGTTCGGATGATGGATGGATGGAAGGATGATGGATGGATGACAGTTGATGGATGGATGATGGATGGATGGATGATGGATGATGGATGGATGGATGATGGATGGATGATGGATGGATGGATGATGGATGATGGATGGATGAAGGATGAATGATAGATGGATGGATGATGGATGATGGATGGATCATGCATGGATGATGAATGATGGATGGATGGATGATGGATGGATGGATGATGGAAGATGGATGGATGAAGGATGATGGATGGAAGCATGATGGATGGATGGATGATGGATGATGGATGGATGGATGATGGATGATGGATGGATGAAGGATGATGAATGGATGGATAGATGGATGATGGATGAAGGATGATGGATGGATGATGGATGGATGGATGATGGATGGATGGATGATGGATGGATGGATGATGGATGGATTGATGATGGATGGATGAAGGATGATGAATGGATGGGTAGATGGATGATGGATCGATGAAGGATGATGAATGGGTGGGTAGATGGATGATGGATGAATGGGTGGATGAAGGATGGATGGATGATGGGTGGATGGATGGATGATGGATGATGGATGGATGATGGATGGGTGGAAGGATGATGGATGGATGACAGATGATGGATGGATGATGGATGGATGGATGATGGACGGATGGATGATGGATGGATGCATGATGGATGAATGGTTGGATGAAGGATGGATGTATGATGGATGATGGTTGGATGGGTGATGGAGGATTGATTGATGGATGATGGATGGATGATGGATGGATGATGGATGGATGGAAGAATGGATGGATGACATAGGATGGATGGATGGAGGGGTGACAGATGTATGGATGGATGGATGATTGATGATGGATGTATGATGGTTGATGGATGGATGATGGATGGATGGATGATGATGGATGGGTGGAAGATGGAAGGATGGATGATGAAGGAATGGATGATGGATGGATGGATGATGGTTTGATGGATGGATGGATGATTGATTGATGGATGATGGATGATGGATGGATGATGGATGGATGGCAGGATGGATGGATGACAGAGGATGGATGGATGGAGGGATGATGGATGTATGGATGATGGATGGATGATTGATGATGGATGTATGATGGTTGATGGATGGATGATGGATTGATGATGGATGATCGATGGATGATGGATGGATGGATGATGATGGACGGGTGGAAGATGAATGGATGGATGATGAAGGAATGGATGATGGATGATGGTTTGATGGATGGATGATGGATGGAGGGATTGATGGAGGTTGGATGGATGGATGTATGATGGATGAATGATTGATGGATGATGGATGATGTTTGGATGACAGATGATGGATGGATGACAGATGATGGATGGATGGTGGATGATGGATGGATGATGGATGATAGATGGATGGATGATGGATGATGGATGGATGGAGGGATGGAAGAATGATGGATGATGGATGGATGATGGATGGATGGAAGGATGATGGATGAATGGAAGGAAGATGGATGGATGGAAGGATGATGGATGGATGACAGATGAAGGATGGATGAAGGATGGATGGATGATGGATGGATGGATGATGGATGATGGATGGATGAATGATGATGAATGGATGGATGGATGATGGATGGATGGATGATGGATGGATGACGGATGGATGATGGATGGATGATGGATGATGGATGGATTAAGGATGATGGATGGATGGATGATGGATGGATGGATGATGGATGATGGATCGATCGATGTTGGATGATGGATGGAGGAAGGATGATGAATGGATGGATAGATGGATGATTGATGAAGGATGATGGATGCATGATGGATGGATGGATGATGCATGGATGATGGATGGATGGATGATAGATGGATGGATGATGGATGGATGGATGATGGATGATGGATGGATGAAGGATGATGAATGGATCGATAGATGGATGATGGGTGATGGATGGATGACAGATGGATGGATGATGGATGGATGATGGATGGATGGATGGATTGATGGATGGATGATGGATGGATTGATGGATGATGGATTATGGATGGATGATGGATGGATGGATGACTGTTGATGGATGGATGATGCATGGAAGAACGATGGATGATGGATGGATGATCGATGGATGGATGGCTGATGGATGATGGATGAATGATGGATGGATTGAAGGATGATGGATGGATGACAGATGATGGATGGAAGGTGTATGGATGGATGATGGATGGATGGATGATGGATGGATGGATGATGGATGATGGATGGATGAAGGATGATGAATGGATGGATAGATGGATGATGGGTGATGGATGGATGAAGGATGATGAATGTGTGGATGAAGAATGGAAGAATGATGGATGGATGGATGATGGATGGATGGACGATGGGTGGTGGGATGGATGATGGATGGATGATGGATGGGTGGAAGGATGATGGATGGATGACAGATGATGGATGGATGATGGATGGATGGATGATGGATGATGGATGGATGGATGGAAGAACGATGGATGAAGTATGGATGATCAATGGATGGATGGCTGACGGATGATGGATGATGGATGATGGATGGATGAATGATGATGAATGGATGGATGGATGATGGATGGATGGATAATGGATGGATGATGGATGGATGATGGATGACGGATGGATGATGGATGGATGATGGATGATGGATGGATGGACGTCAACATGATGGATGGATGAGAGATGGTGGATGGATGGATGGATGGTTGGCTGGATGACAGATGATGGATGGATGAAGGATGGATGGATGATGGATGGATGGATGATGGATGATGGATGGATGAATGATGATGGATGGATGGAAGGATGATGGATGGATGACAGATGATGGATGGATGATGGATGGATGATGGATTATGGTTGGATGGATGATGGATGGATGATGGATGACAGATGGATGGTGGATGATGGATGGATGATGGATGATAGATGGATGGATGATGGATGAGGGGTGGATGATGGATAAATGGATGATGGATGGATGGATGGATGATGAATGGATGGATGGATGGATGAATGAAGGATGATGGATGGATGATGGATGGATGGAAGGATGATAGATGGGTGGAAGGATGATGGATGGATGGAAGGATGATGGATGAATGACAGATGATGGATGGATGAAGGATGGATGGATGATGGATGGATGGATGATGGATGGATGATGGATGATGGATGGATGATGGATGGATGATGGATTGATGATGGGTGATGGATGGATGGATGGACGTAAGGATGATGGATGGACGACAGATGATGGATGGATGGATGGATGGTTGGCTGGATGAGAGATGATGGATGGATTGATGATGGATGATGGATGATAGATGGATGATGGATGGATGGATGACAGATGATGGATGAATGGAAGGATGATGCATGGCTGGATGATGGATGATGGATGGATGATGGATGGATGGATGATGGATGGATGGATGATGAATGGATGGATGGTTGATGGATGGATGTTGGATGATGGATGGATGGAGGGATGGAAGAATGATGGATGATGGATGGATGATGGATGTATGGAAGGATGATGGATGGATGGATGGAAGGATGATGGATGGATGGAAGGATGATGGATGGATGGAAGGATGATGGATGGATGACAGATGAAGGATGGATGAAGGATGGATGGATGATGGATGGATGGATGATGGATGAGGGATGGATGAATGATGATGAATGGATGGATGGATGATGGATGGATGGATGATGGATGATGGATGGATGAATGATGATGAATGGATGGATGGATGATGGATGGATGGATGATGGATGGATGATGGATGGATGACGGATGACGGATGGATGATGGATGGATGATGGATGATGGATGGATGGACGTCAAGATGATGGATGGATGAAAGATGGTGGATGGATGGATGGATGGTTGGCTGGATGACAGATGATGGATGGATGGATGATGTATAATGGATGATAGATGGATGATGGATGGATGGATGGATGACAGATGATGGATGGAAGGATGATGGATGGATGACAGATGATGGATTGATGATGGATGGATGGATGGTGGATGGATGATGGATGGATGGATGATGGATGATGGATGGATGGATCGATGATGGATGGATGGATGATGGATGGATGGATGATGGCTGGATGAATGATGGATGGATGATGGATGACGGATGGATGATGGATGAATGGATGGATAGATGGATGGATGGATGATGGATCATGGATGGATGATGGATGGATGGATGATGGATGGATGGAAGGATGATGGATGATGGATGAATGATGGATGAATGGATGGATAGATGGATGGATGAATGTTGATGGATGGATTGATGGATGTCAGTATGATGGATGGATGACAGATGATGGACGGATGATGGATGGATGACAGATGATGGATGGATGATGGATGGATGTATGATGGATGATGGATGGATGGATGATGGATGGATGATGGATGGATGGATGATGGATGATGGATGGATGAAGGATGGATAATAGATGGATGGATGATGGATGGATGATAGATGATGGATGATGGATGGATGATGGATGATGGATGGATCGTTGTTGGATGATGGATGGAGGAAGGATGATGAATGGATGGATAGATGGATGATTGATGAAGGATGATGGATGCATGATGGATGGATGGATGATGCATGGATGATGGATGGATGGATGATGGATGGATGGATGATGGATGGATGGATGATGGATAATGGATGGATGAAGGATGATGAATGGATGGATAGATGGATGATGGGTGATGGATGGATGACAGATGGATGGATGATGGATGGCTGATGGATGGATGGATGGATTGATGGATGGATGATGGATGGATTGATGCATGATGGATTATGGATGGATGATGGATGGATGGATGACTGTTGATGGATGGATGATGGATGGAAGAACAATGGATGATGGATGGATGATCGATGGATGGATGGCTGATGGATGATGGATGGATGATGGATGGCTTGAAGGATGAAGGATGGATGACAGATCATGGATGGAAGGTGTATGGATGGATGATGGATGGATGGATGATGGATGGATGGATGATTGATGATGGATGGATGAAGGATGATGAATGGATGGATAGATGGATGATGGGTGATGGATGGATGAAGGATGATGAATGTGTGGATGAAGAATGGAAGAATGATGGATGGATGGATGATGGATGGATTGATGATGGGTGGATGGATGGATGATGGATGGATGATGGATGGGTGGAAGGATGATGGATGGATGACAGATGATGGATGGATGATGAATGGATGGATGATGGATGATGGATGGATGGATGGAAGAACGATGGATGAAGGATGGATGATCGATGGATGGATGGCTGACGGATGATGGATGGATGATGGATGGATTGAAGGATGATGGATGGATGACAGATGATGGATGGAATGTGGATGGATGGATGGATGATGGATGGATGGATGATGGATGGATGATGGATGGATGATGGATTGATGGATGGATGAATGGATGACAGAGGATGGATGGATGGAGGGATGATGGATGTATGGATGGATGGATGATGGATGGATGATTGATGACGGAAGGATGATAGATGGGTGGAAGGATGATGGATGGATGGAAGGATGATGGATGGATGGATGATGGATGGATGAAGGATGATGGATGGATGGTGGATGGATGATGGATTGATGATGGGTGATGGATGGATGGATGGACGTAAGGATGATGGATGGACGACAGATGATGGATGGATGGATGGATGGTTGGCTGGATGAGAGATGATGGATGGATTGATGATGGATGATGGATGATAGATGGATGATGGATGGATGGATGACAGATGATGGATGAATGGAAGGATGATGCATGGTGGATGATGGATGATGGATGGATGATGGATGGATGGATGATGGATGGATGGATGATGAATGGATGGATGGTTGATGGATGGATGTTGGATGATGGATGGATGGAGGGATGGAAGAATGATGGATGATGGATGGATGATGGATGTATGGAAGGATGATGGATGGATGGAAGGATGATGGATGGATGGAAGGATGATGGATGGATGGAAGGATGATGGATGGATGACAGATGAAGGATGGATGAAGGATGGATGGATGATGGATGGATGGATGATGGATGAGGGATGGATGAATGATGATGAATGGATGGATGGATGATGGATGGATGGATGATGGATGATGGATGGATGAATGATGATGAATGGATGGATGGATGATGGATGGATGGATGATGGATGGATGATGGATGGATGATGGATGACGGATGGATGATGGATGGATGATGGATGATGGATGGATGGACGTCAAGATGATGGATGGATGAAAGATGGTGGATGGATGGATGGATGGTTGGCTGGATGACAGATGATGGATGGATGGATGATGTATAATGGATGATAGATGGATGATGGGTGGATGGATGGATGACAGATGATGGATGGAAGGATGATGGATGGATGACAGATGATGGATTGATGATGGATGGATGGATGGTGGATGGATGATGGATGGATGGATGATGGATGATGGATGGATGGATGGATGATGGATGGATGGATGATGGATGGATGGATGATGGCTGGATGAATGATGGATGGATGATGGATGACGGATGGATGATGGTTGAATGGATGGATAGATGGATGGATGGATGATGGATCATGGATGGATGATGGATGATGGATGAATGAAGAATGAATGGATGGATAGATGGATGGATGAATGTTGATGGATGGATTGATGGATGTAAGGATGATGGATGGATGACAGATGATGGACGGATGATGGATGGATGACAGATGATGGATGGATGATGGATGGATGTATGATGGATGCTGGATGGATGGATGATGGATGGATGATGGATGGATGGATGGATGACAGATGATGGATGGATGATGGATGGATGTATGATGGATGCTGGATGGATGGATGATGGATGGATGATGGATGGATGGATGGATGATGGATGATGGATGGATGAAGGATGGATAATAGATGGATGGATGATGGATGGATGATAGATGATGGATGATGGATGGATGGATGATGGATGGATCGTTGTTGGATGATGGATGGAGGAAGGATGATGAATGGATGGATAGATGGATGATTGATGAAGGATGATGGATGCATGATGGATGGATGGATGATGCATGGATGATGGATGGATGGATGATGGATGGATGGATGATGGATGGATGTATGATGGATGACGGATGGATGAAGGATGATGAATGGATGGATAGATGGATGATGGGTGATGGATGGATGACAGATGGATGGATGATGGATGGATGATGGATGGATGGATGGATTGATGGATGGATGATGGATGGATTGATGGATGATGGATTATGGATGGATGATGGATGGCTGGATGACGGTTGATGGATGGATGATGGATGGAAGAACAATGGATGATGGATGGATGATCGATGGATGGATGGCTGATGGATGATGGATGGATGATGGATGGCTTGAAGGATGATGGATGGATGGCAGATGATGGATGGAAGGTGTATGGATGGATGATGGATGGATGGATGATGGATGAATGGATGATGGTTGATGGATGGATGAAGGATGATGAATGTGTGGATGAAGAATGGAAGAATGATGGATGGATGGATGATGGATGGATTGATAATGGGTGGATGGATGGATGATGGATGGATGATGGATGGGTGGAAGGATGATGGATGGATGACAGATGATGGATGGATGATGGATGGATGGATGATGGATGATGGATGGATGGATGGAAGAACGGTGGATGAAGGATGGATGATCGATGGATGGATGGCTGACGGATGATGGATGGATGATGGATGGATTGAAGGATGATGGATGGATGACAGACGATGGATGGAATGTGTATGGATGGATGGATGATGGATGGATGGATGATGGATGGATGGATGATGGATGGATGGATGATGGATGGATGATGGATGGATGATGGATTGATGGATGGATGAATGGATGACAGAGGATGGATGGATGGAGGGATGATGGATGTATGGATGGATGGATGATGGATGGATGATTGATGATGGATGTATGATGGTTGATGGATGGTTGATGGATGGATGATGGATGAATGATGGATGATGGATGGATGGTTGGATGATGATGGATGGGTGGAAGATGGATGGATGGATGATGAAGGAATGTAAGATGGATGGATGGATGATGGTTTGATGGATGGATGATGGATGGAGGGATTGATGGAGGATGGATGGATGGATGTATGATGGATGAATGATGGATGGATGAAGGATGATGGTTGGATGGATGATGGTTGGATGATGGATGATGGATGGATGGTGGATGATGGATGGATGATGGATGATGGATGATAGATGGATGAATGATGGATGATGGATGGATGATGGATGGATGATGGATGGATGGATGTTGGATGATGGATTAATGAAGGATGGATGATAGATGGATGGATGTGTGGATGGATAATGAATGGATGGATGGATGGAGGGATGGAAGAATGAAGGATGATGGATGGATGATGGATGGATGGAAGGATGATGGATGGATGGAAGGATGATGGATGGATGGAAGGATGATGGATGAATGACAGATGATGAATGGATGAAGGATGGATGGATGATGGATGGATGATGGATGATGGATGGATGAATGATGATGGATGGAAGGATGGATGATGGATGGATGGATGATGGATGGATGATGGATGATGGATGGATAATGGATGGATGATGGATTGATGATGGATGATGGATGGATGGATGGACGTAAGGATGATGGATGGATGACAGATGATGGATGGATGTATGGATGGTTGGCTGGATGAGAAATGATGGATGGATTGATGATGGATGATGGATGATAGATGGATGATGGATGGATGGATGACAGATGATGGATAAATGGAAGGATGATGCATGGATGGATGATGGATGGATGATGGATAGATGGATGATGGATGGATGGATGATGAATGGATGGATGGTTGATGGATGGATGATGGATGATGGATGGATGGAGGGATGGAAGAATGATGGATGATGGATGGACGATGGATGGATGGAAGGATGATGGATGGATTGAAGGATGATGGATGGATGGAAGGATGATGGATGGATGACAGATGAAGGATGGATGAAGGATGGATGGATGATGGATGGATGGATGATGGATGATGGATGATGGATGGATGAATGATGATGAATGGATGGATGGATGATGGATGGATGGATGATGGATGGATGATGGATGGATGATGGATGACGGATGGATGATGGATGGATGATGGATGATGGATGGATGATGGATGAATGGATGAATGGAAGGATGATGCATGGATGGATGATGAATGGATGATGGATGGATGGATGATGGATGGATGGATGATGAATGGATGGATGGTTGATGGATGGATGATGGATGATGGATGGATGGAGGGATGGAAGAATGATGGATGATGGATGGATGATGGATGGATGGAAGGATGATGGATGGATGGAAGGATGATGGATGGATGGAAGGATGATGGATGGATGACAGATGAAGGATGGATGGATGATGGATGGATGGGTGATGGATGATGGATGATGGATGGATGAATGATGATGAATGGATGGATGGATGATGGATGGATGGATGATGGATGGATGATGGATGGATGATGGATGACGGATGGATGATGGATGGATGATGGATGATGGATGGATGATGGATGAATGGATGAATGGATGGATGGATGGATGATGGATGATGGATCATGGATGGATGATGGATGGATGGATGATGGATGGATGGAAGGATGATGAATGGACGTAAGGATGATGGATGGATGACAGATGATGGACGGATGATGGATGGATGGATGATGGATGGATGATGGATGATGGATGGATAATGGATGGATGATGGATTGATGATGGATGATGGATGGATGGATGGACGTAAGGATGATGGATGGATGACAGATGATGGATGGATGGATGGATGGTTGGCTGGATGAGAGATGATGGATGGGTTGATGATGGATGATGGATGATAGATGGATGATGGATGGATGGATGACAGATGATGGGTGAATGGAAGGATGATGCATGGATGGATGATGGATGGATGATGGATGGATGGATGATGGATGGATGGATGATGAATGGATGGATTGTTGATGGATGGATGATGGATGATGGATGGATGGAGGGATGGAAGAATGATGGATGATGGATGGATGATGGATGGATGGAAGGATGATGGATGGATGGAAGGATGATGGATGGATGGAAGGATGATGGATGGATGACAGATGAAGGATGGATGAAGGATGGATGGATGATGGATGGATGGATGATGGATGATGGATGATGGATGGATGAATGATGATGAATGGATGGATGGATGATGGATGGAAGAATGATGGATGGATGATGGATGGATGATGGAAGACGGATGGATGATGGATGGATGATGGATGATGGATGGATAATGGATGAATGGATGAATGGATGGATGGATGGATGATGGATGATGGATCATGGATGGATGATGGATGGATGGATGATGGATGGATGGAAGGATGATGGATGGACGTAAGGATGATGGATGGATGACAGATGATGGACGGATGATGGATGGATGGAAGGATGATGGATGGATGATAGTTGATGGATGGATGATGGATGGATGGATAAAGCATGATGGATGGATGGATGACGGATGGATGATGGATGGATGATGGATGAATGGATGAATAGATGGAGGGATGGATGATGGATGATGGATCATGGATGGATGATGGATGGATGGATGATGGATGGATGGAAGGATGATGGATGATGGATGGATGATGGATAAATGGATGGATAGATCGATGGATGGATGATGGATGATGGATCATGGATGGATGATGGATGGATGGATGATGGATGGATGATGGATGCTGGATGGATGGAAGTAAGAATGATGGATGGATGACAGATGATGTTCAGATGATGGATGGATGGAAGGATGATGGATGGGTGACAGTTGATGGATGGATGATGGATGGATGGATGATGGATGATGGATGGATGGATGATGGATGGATGATGGATGGATGGATGATGGACGATGGATGGATGAAGGATGAATGATAGATGGATGGATGATGGATGATGGATGGATCATGCATGGATGATGAATGATGGATGGATGGTTGATGGATGGATGGATGGATGATGGAAGATGGATGGATGAAGGATGATGGATGGAAGCATGATGGATGGATGGATGATGGATGATGGATGGATGGATGATGGATGATGGATGGATGAAGGATGATGAATGGATGGATAGATGGATGATGGATGAAGGATGATGGATGCATGATGGATGGATGGATGATGGATGGATGATGGATGGATGGATGATGGATGGATGGGTGATGGATGGATTGATGATGGATGATGGATGGATGAAGGATGATGAATGGATGGGTAGATGGATGATGGATGGATGAAGGATGATGAATGGGTGGGTAGATGGATGATGGATGAATGGGTGGATGAAGGATGGATGGATGATGGGTGGATGGATGGATGATGGATGATGGATGGATGATGGATGGGTGGAAGGATGATGGATGGATGACAGATGATGGATGGATGATGGATGGATGGATGATGGACGGATGGATGATGGATGGATGCATGATGGATGAATGGTTGGATGAAGGATGGATGTATGATGTATGATGGTTGGATGGATGAATGGAGGATTGATTGATGGATGATGGATGGATGATGGATGGATGGAAGAATGGATGGATGACATAGGTTGGATGGATGGAGGGGTGACGGATGTATGGATGGATGGATGATGGATGGATGATTGATGATGGGAGTATGATGGTTGATGGATGGATGATGGATGGATGATGGATGATGAATGGATGATGGATGGATGGATGATGATGGATGGGTGGAAGATGGAAGGATGGATGATGAAGGAATGGATGATGGATGGATGGATGATGGTTTGATGGATGGATGGATGATTGATTGATGGATGATGGATGGATGATGGATGGATGGAAGGATGGATGAATGACAGAGGATGGATGGAAGAAGGGATGATGGATGTATGGATGTATGGATGATGGATGGATGATTGATGATGGATGTATGATGGTTGATGGATGGATGATGGATGGATGATGGATGGATGATGGATGGATGGATGATGATGGATGGAAGATGGATGAATGGATGATGAAGGAATGGATGATGGATGATGGTTTGTTGGATGGATGATGGATGGAGGGATTGATGGAGGATGGATGTATGATGGATGAATGATTGATGGATGATGGATGATGGTTGGATGGATGATGGATGGATGACAGATGATGGATGGATGGTGGATGATGGATGGATGATGGATGATAGATGGATGGATGATGGATGATGGATGGATGATGGATGGATGGATGATGGATGGATGGATGATGAATGGATGGATGGTTGATGGATGGATGATGGATGATGGATGGATGGAGGTGTGGAAGAATGATGGATGATGGATGGATGATGGATGGATGGAAGGATGATGGATGGATGGAAGGATGATGGATGGATGGAAGGATGATGGATGGATGACAGATGAAGGATGGTTGAAGGATGGATGGATGATGGATGGATGGATGATGGATGATGGATGATGGATGGATGAATGATGATGAATGGATGGATGGATGATGGATGGATGGATGATGGATGGATGATGGATGGATGATGGATGACGGATGGATGATGGATGGATGATGGATGATGGATGGATGGACGTCAAGATGATGGATGGATGAAAGATGGCGGATGGATGGATGGATGGATGGTTGGCTGGATGAAAGATGATGGATGGATGGATGATGTATAATGGATGATAGATGGATGATGGATGGATGGATGGATGACAGATGATGGATGGAAGAATGATGGATGGATGACAGATGATGGATTGATGATGGATGGATGGACGGTGGATGGATGATGGATGGATGGATGATGGAAGATGGATGGATGGATGGATGATGGATGGATGGATGATGGATGGATGGATGATGGCTGGATGAATGATCGATGGATGATGGATGACGGATGGATGATGGCTGAATGGATGGATAGATGGATGGATGGATGATGGATCATGGATGGATGATGGATGGATGGATGATGGATGGATGGAAGGATGATGGATGATGGATGAATGATGGATGAATGGATGGATAGATGGATGGATGAATGTTGATGGATAGATTGATGGATGTAAGGATGATGGATGGATGACAGATGTTGGACGGATGATGGATGGATGACAGATGATGGATGGATGATGGATGGATTTATGATGGATGATGGATGGATGGATGATGGATGGATGATGGATGGATGGATGATGGATGATGGATGGATGAAGGATGGATAATAGATGGATGGATGATGGATGGATGATAGATGATGGATGATGGATGGATGGATGATGGATGATGGATGGATCGTTGTTGGATGATGGATGGAGGAAGGATGATGAATGGATGGATAGATGGATGATTGATGAAGGATGATGGATGCATGATGGATGGATGGATGATGCATGGATGATGGATGGATGGATGATGGATGGATGGATGATGGATGGATGGATGATGGATGACGGATGGATGAAGGATAATAATGGATGGATAGATGGATGATGGGTGATGGATGGATGACAGATGGATGGATGATGGATGGATGATGGATGGATGGATGGATTGATGGATGGATGATGGATGGATTGATGGATGATGGATTATGGATGGATGATGGATGGATGGATGACTGTTGATGGATGGATGATGGATGGAAGAACAATGGATGATGGATGGATGATCGATTGATGGATGGCTGATGGATGATGGATGGATAATGGAAGGCTTGAAGGATGATGGATGGATGACAGATGATGGATGGAAGGTGTATGGATGGATGATGGATGGATGGATGATGGATGGATGGATGATGGATGATGGATGGATGAAGGATGATGAATGGATGGATAGATGGATGATGGGTGATGGATGGATGAAGGATGATGAATGTGTGGATGAAGAATTGTAGAATGATGGATGGATGGATGATGGATGGATTGATGATGGGTGGATGGATGGATGATGGATGGATGATGGATGGGTGGAAGGATGATGGATGGATGACAGATGATGGATGGATGATGGATGGATGGATGATGGATGATGGATGGATGGATGGAAGAACGATGGATGAAGGATGGATGATCGATGGATGGATGGCTGACGGATGATGGATGGATGATGGATGGATTGAAGGATGATGGATGGATGACAGATGATGGATGGAATGTGTATGAATGGATGGATGATGGATGGATGGATGATGGATGGATGGATGATGGATGGATGGATGATGGATGGATGATGGATGGATGATGGATTGATGGACGGATGAATGGATGACAGAGGATGGATGGATGGAGCGATGATGGATGTATGGATGGATGGATGATGGATGGATGATTGATGATGGATGTATGATGGTTGATGGATGGTTGATGGATGGATGATGGATGAATGATGGATGATGGATGGATGGATGGATGATGATGGATGGGTGGAAGATGGATGGATGGATGATGAAGGAATGTATGATGGATGATGGTTTGATGGATGGATGATGGATGGAGGGATTGATGGAGGATGGATGGATGGATATATGATGGATGAATGATGGATGGATGAAGGATGATGGTTGGATGGATGATGGTTGGATGATGGATGATGGATGGATGGTGGATGATGGATGGATGATGGATGATGGATGATAGCTGGATGAATGATGGATGATGGATGGATGGATGATGGATGGATGATGGATGGATGGATGTTGGACGATGGATTAATGAAGGATGGATGAAACATGGATGGATGTGTGGATGGATAATGAATGGATGGATGGATGGATGGAGGGATGGAAGAATGAAGGATGATGGATGGATGATGGATGGATGGAAGGATGATGGATTAATGGAAGGATGATGGATGGATGGAAGGATGATGGATGAATGACAGATGATGGATGGATGAAGGATGGATGGATGATGGATGGATGGATGATGGATGATGGATGGATGAATGATGATGGATGGATGGATGGATGATGGATGGATGGATGATGGATGGATGACGGATGATGGATGGATAATGGATGGATCATGGATTGATGATGGATGATGGATGGATGGATGGACGTAAGGATGATGGATGGATGACAGATGATGGATGGATGGATGGATGGTTGGCTGGATGAGAGATGATGGATGGATTGATGATGGATGATGGATGATAGATGGATGATGGATGGATGGATGACAGATGATGGATGAATGGAAGGATGATGCATGGATGGATGATGGATGGATGATGGATGGATGGATGATGGATGGATGGATGATGAATGGATGGATGGATGACAGATGATGGATGAATGGAAGGATGATGCATGGATGGATGATGGATGGATGATGGATGGATGGATGATGGATGGGTGGATGATGAATGGATGGATGGTTGATGGATGGATGATGGATGATGGATGGATGGAGGGATGGAAGAATGATGGATGATGGATGGATGATGGATGGATGGAAGGATGACGGATGGATGGAAGGATGATGGATGGATGGAAGGATGATGGATGGATGACAGATGAAGGATGGATGAAGGATGGATGGATGATGGATGGATGGATGACGGATGATGGATGATGGATGGATGAATGATGATGAATGGATGGATGGATGATGGATGGATGGATGATGGATGGAAGATGGATGGATGATGGATGACGGTTGGATGATGGATGGATGATGGATGATGGATGGATGGACGTCAAGATGATGGATGGATGAAAGATGGTGGATGGATGGATGGATGGTTGGCTGGATGACAGATGATGGATGGATGGATGATGTATAATGGATGATAGATGGATAATGGATCGATGGATGGATGACAGATGATGGATGGAAGGATGATGGATGGATGACAGATGATGGATTGATGATGGATGGATGGATGGTGGATGGATGATGGATGGATGGATGATGGATGATGGATGGATGGATCGAGGATGGATGGATGGATGATGGATGGATGGATGGTGGCTGGATGAATGATGGATGGATGATGGATGACGGATGCATGATGGATGAATGGATGGATAGATGGATGGATGGATGATGGATCATGGATGGATGATGGATGGATGGATGATGGATGGATGGAAGGATGATGGATGATGGATGAATGATGGATGAATGGAAGGATAGATGGATGGATGAATGTTGATGGATGGATTGATGGATGTAAGGATGATGGATGGATGACAGATGATGGACGGATGATGGATGGATGACAGATGATGGATGGATGATGGATGGATGTATGATGGATGATGGATGGATGGATGATGGATGGATGATGGATGGATGGATGATGGATGATGGAAGGATGAAGGATGGATAATAGATGGATGGATGATGGATGGATGATAGATGATGGATGATGGATGGATGGATGATGGATGATGGATGGATCGTTGTTGGATGATGGATGGAGGAAGGATGATGAATGGATGGATAGATGGATGATTGATGAAGGATGATGGATGCATGATGGATGGATAGATGATGCATGGATGATGGATGGATGGATGATGGATGGATGGATGATGGATGGATGGATGATGGATGATGAATGGATGGATAGATGGATGATGGGTGATGGATGGATGACAGATGGATGGATGATGGATGGATTGATGGATGATGGATTATGGATGGATGATGGATGGATGGATGACTGTTGATGGATGGATGATGGATGGAAGAACAATGGATGATGGATGGATGATCGATGGATGGATGGCTGATGGATGATGGATGGATGATGGATGGATTGAAGGATGATGGATGGATGACAGATGATGGATGGAAGGTGTATGGATGGATGATGCATGGATGGATGATGGATGGATGGATGATGGATGATGGATGGATGAAGGATGATGAATGGGTGGATAGATGGATGATGGGTGATGGATGGATGAACGATGATGAATGTGTGGATGAAGAATGGAAGAATGATGGATGGATGGATGATGGATGGATTGATGATGGGTGGATGGATGGATGATGGATGGGTGGAAGGATGATGGATGGATGACAGATGATGGATGGATGATGGATGGATGGATGATGGATGATGGATGGATGGAAGAACGATGGATGAAGGATGGTTGATCGATGGATGGATGGCTGACGGATGATGGATGGATGATGGATGGATTGAAGGATGATGGATGGATGACAGATGATGGATGGAATGTGTATGGATGGATGGATGATGGATGGATGGATGATGGATGGATGGATGATGGATGGATGGATGATGGATGGATGATGGATGGATGATGGATTGATGGACAGATGAATGGATGACAGAGGATGGATGGATGGTGGGATGATGGATGTATGGATGGATGGATGATGGATGGATGATTGATGATGGATGTATGATGGTTGATGGATGGTTGATGGATGGATGATGGATGAATGATGGATGATGGATGGATGGATGGATGATGATGGATGGGTGGAAGATGGATGGATGGATGATGAAGGAATGTATGATGGATGGATGGATGATGGTTTGATGGATGGATGATGGATGGAGGGATTGATGGAGGATGGATGGATGGATGTATGATGGATGAATGATGGATGGATGAAGGATGGATTGAAGGATGATGGATGGATGACAGATGATGGATGGAATGTGTATGGATGGATGGATGATGGATGGATGGATGATGGATGGATGGATGATGGATGGATGGATGATGGATGGATGATGGATGGATGATGGATTGATGGACGGATGAATGGATGACAGAGGATGGATGGATGGTGGGATGATGGATGTATGGATGGATGGATGATGGATGGATGATTGATGATGGATGTATGATGGTTGATGGATGGTTGATGGATGGATGATGGATGAATGATGGATGATGGATGGATGGATGGATGATGATGGATGGGTGGAAGATGGATGGATGGATGATGAAGGAATGTATGATGGATGGATGGATGATGGTTTGATGGATGGATGATGGATGGAGGGATTGATGGAGGATGGATGGATGGATGGATGATGGATGAATGATGGATGGATGAAGGATGATGGTTGGATGGATGATGGTTGGATGATGGATGATGGATGGATGGTGGATGATGGATGGATGATGGATGATGGATGATAGATGGATGAATGATGGATGATGGATGGATGGATGATGGATGGATGATGGATGGATGGATGTTGGATGATGGATTAATGAAGGATGGATGATAGATGGATGGATGTGTGGATGGATAATGAATGGATGGATGAATGGAGGGATGGAAGAATGATGGATGATGGATGGATGATGGATGAATGGAAGGATGATGGATGGATGGGTGGATGACGGATGATGGATGGATGATGGATGGATGGAAGGATGATGGATGACAGATGATGGATGGATGAAGGATGGATGGATGATGGATGGATGGATGATGGATGATGGATGGATGAATGATGATGGATGGATGGAAGGATGATGGATGGATGACAGATGATGGATGGATGATGGATGGATGATGGATTATGGTTGGATGGATGATGGATGGATGATGGATGACAGATGGATGGTGGATGATGGATGGATGATGGATGATAGATGGATGGATGATGGATGAGGGGTGGATGATGGATAAATGGATGATGGATGGATGGATGGATGATGAATGGATGGATGGATGATGGATGGATGATGGATGATGAATGGATGGAGGGATGGATGAATGAAGGATGATGGATGGATGATGGATGGATGGAAGGATGATGGATGGGTGGAAGGATGATGGATGGATGGAAGGATGATGGATGAATGACAGATGATGGATGGATGAAGGATGGATGGATGATGGATGGATGATGGATGGATGATGGATGATGGATGGATGATGGATGGATGATGGATTGATGATGGGTGATGGATGGATGGATGGACGTAAGGATGATGGATGGACGACAGATGATGGATGGATGGATGGATGGTTGGCTGGATGAGTGATGATGGATGGATTGATGATGGATGATGGATGATAGATGGATGATGGATGGATGGATGACAGATGATGGATGAATGGAAGGATGATGCATGGATGGATGATGGATGATGGATGGATGATGGATGGATGGATGATGGATGGATGGATGGATGATGAATGGATGGATGGTTGATGGATGGATGATGGATGATGGATGGATGGAGGGATGGAAGAATGATGGATCATGGATGGATGATGGATGGATGGAAGGATGACGGATGGATGGAAGGATGATGGATGGATGGAAGGATGATGGATGGATGACAGATGAAGGATGGATGAAGGATGGATGGATGATGGATGGATGGATGATGGATGATGGATGGATGAATGATGATGAATGGATGGATGGATGATGGATGGATGGATGATGGATGGATGATGGATGGATGATGGATGACGGATGGATGATGGATGATGGATGGATGGACGTCAAGATGATGGATGGATGAAAGATGGTGGATGGATGGATGGATGGTTGGCTGGATGACAGATGATGGATGGATGGATGATGTATAATGGATGATAGATGGATGATGGATGGATGGATGGATGACAGATGATGGATGGAAGGATGATGGATGGATGACAGATGATGGATTGATGATGGATGGATGGATGGTGGATGGATGGATGGATGATGGATCATGGATGGATGATGGATGGATGGATGATGGATGGATGGATGATGGCTGGATGAATGATGGATGGATGATGGATGACGGATGGATGATGGATGAATGGATGGATAGATGGATGGATGGATGATGGATCATGGATGGATGATGGATGGATGGATGATGGATGGATGGAAGGATGATGGATGATGGATGAATGATGGATGAATGGATGGATAGATGGATGGATGAATGTTGATGGATGGATTGATGGATGTCAGGATGATGGATGGATGACAGATGATGGACGGATGATGGATGGATGACAGATGATGGATGGATGATGGATGGATGTATGATGGATGATGGATGGATGGATGATGGATGGATGATGGATGGATGGATGATGGATGATGGATGGATGAAGGATGGATAATAGATGGATGGATGATGGATGGATGATAGATGATAGATGATGGATGGATGGATGATGGATGATGGATGGATCGTTGTTGGATGATGGATGGAGGAAGGATGATGAATGGATGGATAGATGGATGATTGATGAAGGATGATGGATGCATGATGGATGGATGGATGATGCATGGATGATGGATGGATGGATGATGGATGGATGGATGATGGATGGATGAAGGATGATGAATGGATGGATAGATGGATGATGGGTGATGGATGGATGACAGATGGATGGATGATGGATGGATGATGGATGGATGGATGGATTGATGGATGGATGATGGATGGATTGATGGATGATGGATTATGGATGGATGATGGATGGATGGATGACTGTTGATGGATGGATGATGGATGGAAGAACAATGGATGATGGATGGATGATCGATGGATGGATGGCTGATGGATGATGGATGGATGATGGATGGCTTGAAGGATGATGGATGGATGACAGATCAAGGATGGAAGTTGTATGGATGGATGATGGATGGATGGATGATGGATGGATGGATGATTGATGATGGATGGATGAAGGATGATGAATGGATGGATAGATGGATGATGGGTGATGGATGGATGAAGGATGATGAATGTGTGGATGAAGAATGGAAGAATGATGGATGGATGGATGATGGATGGATTGATGATGGGTGGATGGATGGATGATGGATGGATGATGGATGGGTGGAAGGATGATGGATGGATGACAGATGATGGATGGATGATGGATGGATGGATGATGGATGATGGATGGATGGATGGAAGAACGATGGATGAAGGATGGATGATCGATGGATGGATGGCTGACGGATGATGGATGGATGATGGATGGATTGAAGGATGATGGATGGATGACAGATGATGGATGGAATGTGGATGGATGGATGGATGATGGATGGATGGATGATGGATGGATGATGGATTGATGGACGGATGAATGGATGACAGAGGATGGATGGATGGAGGGATGATGGATGTATGGATGGATGGATGATGGATGGATGATTGATGATGGATGTATGATGGTTGATGGATGGTTGATGGATGGATGATGGATGAATGATGGATGATGGATGGATGGATGGATGATGATGGATGGGTGGAAGATGGATGGATGGATGATGAAGGAATGTATGATGGATGGATGGATGATGGTTTGATGGATGGATGATGGATGGAGGGATTGATGGAGGATGGATGGATGGATGTATGATGGATGAATGATGGATGGATGAAGGATGATGGTTGGATGGATGATGGTTGGATGACGGATGATGGATGGATGGTGGATGATGGATGGATGATGGATGATGGATGATAGATGGAAGAATGATGGATGATGGATGGATGGATGATGGATGGATGATGGATGGATGGATGTTGGATGATGGATTAATGAAGGATGGATGATAGATGGATGGATGTGTGGATGGATAATGAATGGATGGATGGATGGAGGGATGGAAGAATGATGGATGATGGATGGATGATGGATGAATGGAAGGATGATGGATGGATGGAAGGATGATGGATGGAATACAGATGATGGATGTTTGAATGATGATGGATGGATGGGTGGATGACGGATGATGGATGGATGATGGATGGATGGAAGGATGATGGATGACAGATGATGGATGGATGAAGGATGGATGGATGATGGATGATGGATGGATGAATGATGATGGATGGATGGAAGGATGATGGATGGATGACAGATGATGGATGGATGATGGATGGATGATGGATTATGGTTGGATGGATGATGGATGGATGATGGATGTCAGATGGATGGTGGATGATGGATGGATGATGGATGATAGATGGATGGATGATGGATGAGGGGTGGATGATGGATAAATGGATGATGGATGGATGGATGGATGATGAATGGATGGATGGATGATGGATGGATGATGGATGATGGATGGATGGAGGGATGGATGAATGAAGGATGATGGATGGATGATGGATGGATGGAAGGATGATGGATGGATGGAAGGATGATGGATGGATGGAAGGATGATGGATGAATGACAGATGATGGATGGATGAAGGATGGATGGATGATGGATGGATGGATGATGGATGATGGATGGATGAATGATGATGGATGGATGGATGGATGGTGGATGGATGGATGATGGATGGATGATGGATGATGGATGGATGATGGATGGATGATGGATTGATGATGGATGATGGATGGATGGATGGACGTAAGGATGATGGATGGATGACAGATGATGGATGGATGGATGGATGGTTGGCTGGATGAGAGATGATGGATGAATTGATGATGGATGATGGATGATAGATGGATGATGGATGGATGGATGACAGATGATGGCTGAATGGAAGGATGATGCGTGGATGGATGATGGATGGATGATGGATGAATGGATGATGGATGATGGATGGATGGATGGATAATGGATGGATGGATGGATGATGGCTGGATGGATGATGGCTGGATGATTAATGGATGGATGGATGATGGATGGATGGATGATGGATGATGAATGGATGATGGATGAATGGATGGATGGATGGATGGATCATGGATCATGGATGGATGATGTATGGATGGATGATGGATGGATGGAAGGATGATGGATGGACGTAAGGATGATGGATGGATGACAGATGATGGACGGATGATGGATGGATGGAAGGATGATGGATGGATGACAGTTGATGGATGGATGATGGATGGATGGATGATGGATGATGGATGGATGGATGACGGATGGATGATGGACAGATGATGGATGAATGGAGGGATAGATGGATGGATGGATGATGGCTGATGGATCATGGATGGATGACGGATGGATGGATGATGGATGGATGGAAGGATGATGGATGATGGATGGATGATGGATAAATGGATGAATAGATGGATGGATGGATGATGGATGTTGGATCATGGATGGATGATGGATGGATGGATGATAGTAAGGATGATGGATGGATGACAGATGATGTTCGGATGATGGATGGATGGAAGGATGATGGATGGATGACAGTTGATGGATGGATGATGGATGGATGGATGATGGATGATGGATGGATGGATGATGGATGGATGATGGATGGATGGATGATGGATGATGGATGGATGAAGGATGAATGATAGATGGATGGATGATGGATGATGGATGGATCATGCATGGATGATGAATGATGGATGGATGGATGATGGATGGATGGATGATGGAAGATGGATGGATGAAGAATGATGGATGGAAGCATGATGGATGGATGGATGATGGATGATGGATGGATGGATGATGGATGATGGATGGATGAAGGATGATGAATGGATGGATAGATGGATGATGGATGAAGGATGATGGATGCATGATGGATGGATGGATGATGGATGGATGGATGATGGATGGATGGATGATGGATGGATTGATGATGGATGGATGAAGGATGATGAATGGATGGGTAGATGGATGATGGATCGATGAAGGATGATGAATGGGTGGGTAGATGGATGATGGATGAATGGGTGGATGAAGGATGGATGGATGATGGGTGGATGGATGGATGATGGATGATGGATGGATGATGGATGGGTGGAAGGATGATGGATGGATGACAGATGATGGATGGATGATGGATGGATGGATGATGGACGGATGGATGATGGATGGATGCATGATGGATGAATGGTTGGATGAAGGATGGATGTATGATGGATGATGGTTGGATGGGTGATGGAGGATTGATTGATGGATGATGGATGGATGATGGATGGATGATGGATGGATGGAAGAATGGATGGATGACATAGGATGGATGGATGGAGGGGTGACAGATGTATGGACGGATGGATGATGGATGGATGATTGATGATGGATGTATGATGGTTGATGGATGGATGATGGATGGATGGATGATGATGGATGGGTGGAAGATGGAAGGATGGATGATGAAGGAATGGATGATGGATGGATGGATGATGGTTTGATGGATGGATGGATGATTGATTGATGGATGATGGATGATGGATGGATGATGGATGGATGGCAGGATGGATGGATGACAGAGGATGGATGGATGGAGGGATGATGGATGTATGGATGATGGATGGATGATTGATGATGGATGTATGATAGTTGATGGATGGATGATGGATTGATGATGGATGATGGATGGATGATGGATGGATGGATGATGATGGACGGGTGGAAGATGAATGGATGGATGATGAAGGAATGGATGATGGATGATGGTTTGATGGATGGATGATGGATGGAGGGATTGATGGAGGTTGGATGGATGGATGTATGATGGATGAATGATTGATGGATGATGGATGATGTTTGGATGGATGATGGATGGATGACAGATGATGGATGGATGGTGGATGATGGATGGATGATGGATGATAGATGGATGGATGATGGATGATGGATGGATGGAGGGATGGAAGAATGATGGATGATGGATGGATGATGGATGGATGGAAGAATGATGGATGGATGGAAGGAAGATGGATGGATGGAAGGATGATGGATGGATGACAGATGAAGGATGGATGAAGGATGGATGGATGATGGATGGATGGATGATGGATGATGGATGATGGATGGATGAATGATGATGAATGGATGGATGGATGATGGATGGATGGATGATGGATGGATGATGGATGGATGATGGATGACGGATGGATGATGGATGGATGATGGATGATGGATGGATTAAGGATGATGGATGGATGGATGATGGATGATGGATGATGGATCGATCGATGTTGGATGATGGATGGAGGAAGGATGATGAATGGATGGATAGATGGATGATTGATGAAGGATGATGGATGCATGATGGATGGATGGATGATGCATGGATGATGGATGGATGGATGATAGATGGATGGATGATGGATGGATGGATGATGGATGATGGATGGATGAAGGATGATGAATGGATCGATAGATGGATGATGGGTGATGGATGGATGACAGATGGATGGATGATGGATGGATGATGGATGGATGGATGGATTGATGGATGGATGATGGATGGATTGATGGATGATGGATTATGGATGGATGATGGATGGATGGATGACTGTTGATGGATGGATGATGCATGGAAGAACGATGGATGATGGATGGATGATCGATGGATGGATGGCTGATGGATGATGGATGGATGATGGATGGATTGAAGGATGATGGATGGATGACAGATGATGGATGGAAGGTGTATGGATGGATGATGGATGGATGGATGATGGATGGATGGATGATGGATGATGGATGGATGAAGGATGATGAATGGATGGATAGATGGATGATGGGTGATGGATGGATGAAGGATGATGAATGTGTGGATGAAGAATGGAAGAATGATGGATGGATGGATGATGGATGGATGGACGATGGGTGGATGGATGGATGATGGATGGATGATGGATGGGTGGAAGGATGATGGATGGATGACAGATGATGGATGGATGATGGATGGATGGATGATGGATGATGGATGGATGGATGGAAGAACGATGGATGAAGTATGGATGATCAATGGATGGATGGCTGACGGATGATGGATGATGGATGGATGAATGATGATGAATGGATGGATGGATGATGGATGGATGGATGATGGATGGATGATGGATGACGGATGGATGATGGATGGATGATGGATGATGGATGGATGGACGTCAAGATGATGGATGGATGAGAGATGGTGGATGGATGGATGGATGGTTGGCTGGATGACAGATGATGGATGGATGGATGATGGATAATGGATGATAGATGGATGATGGATGGATGGATGGATGACAGATGATGGATGGATGGATGGATGATGATGGATGGGTGGAAGATGGATGGATGGATGATGAAGGAATGTATGATGGATGGATGGATGATGGTTTGATGGATGGATGATGGATGGAGGGATTGATGGAGGATGGATGGATGGATGTATGATGGATGAATGATGGATGGATGAAGGATGGATTGAAGGATGATGGATGGATGACAGATGATGGATGGAATGTGTATGGATGGATGGATGATGGATGGATGGATGATGGATGGATGGATGATGGATGGATGGATGATGGATGGATGATGGATGGATGATGGATTGATGGACGGATGAATGGATGACAGAGGATGGATGGATGGTGGGATGATGGATGTATGGATGGATGGATGATGGATGGATGATTGATGATGGATGTATGATGGTTGATGGATGGTTGATGGATGGATGATGGATGAATGATGGATGATGGATGGATGGATGGATGATGATGGATGGGTGGAAGATGGATGGATGGATGATGAAGGAATGTATGATGGATGGATGGATGATGGTTTGATGGATGGATGATGGATGGAGGGATTGATGGAGGATGGATGGATGGATGGATGATGGATGAATGATGGATGGATGAAGGATGATGGTTGGATGGATGATGGTTGGATGATGGATGATGGATGGATGGTGGATGATGGATGGATGATGGATGATGGATGATAGATGGATGAATGATGGATGATGGATGGATGGATGATGGATGGATGATAGATGGATGAATGATGGATGATGGATGGATTGAAGGATGATGGATGGACGTAAGGATGATGGATGGATGACAGATGATGGACGGATGATGGATGGATGGAAGGATGATGGATGGATGACAGTTGATGGATGGATGATGGATGGATGGATGATGGATGATGGATGGATGGATGACGGATGGATGATGGACAGATGATGGATGAATGGAGGGATAGATGGATGGATGGATGATGGGTGATGGATCATGGATGGATGATGGATGGATGGATGATGGATGGATGGAAGGATGCTGGATGATGGATGGATGATGGATAAATGGATGAATAGATGGATGGATGGATGATGGATGTTGGATCATGGATGGATGATGGATGGATGGATGATAGTAAGGATGATGGATGGATGACAGATGATGTTCGGATGATGGATGGATGGAAGGATGATGGATGGATGACAGTTGATGGATGGATGATGGATGGATGGATGATGGATGATGGATGTATGGATGATGGATGGATGATGGATGGATGGATGATGGATGATGGATGGATGAAGGATGAATGATAGATGGATGGATGATGGATGATGGATGGATCATGCATGGATGATGAATGATGGATGGATGGATGATGGATGGATGGATGATGGAAGATGGATGGATGAAGGATGATGGATGGAAGCATGATGGATGGATGGATGATGGATGATGGATGGATGGATGATGGATGATGGATGGATGAAGGATGATGAATGGATGGATAGATGGATGATGGATGAAGGATGATGGATGCATGATGGATGGATGGATGATGGATGGATGATGGATGGATGGATGATGGATGGATGGATGATGGATGGATTGATGATGGATGGATGAAGGATGATGAATGGATGGGTAGATGGATGATGGATCGATGAAGGATGATGAATGGGTGGGTAGATGGATGATGGATGAATGGGTGGATGAAGGATGGATGGATGATGGGTGGATGGATGGATGATGGATGATGGATGGATGATGGATGGGTGGAAGGATGATGGATGGATGACAGATGATGGATGGATGATGGATGGATGGATGATGGACGGATGGATGATGGATGGATGCATGATGGATGAATGGTTGGATGAAGGATGGATGTATGATGGATGATGGTTGGATGGGTGATGGAGGATTGATTGATGGATGATGGATGGATGATGGATGGATGATGGATGGATGGAAGAATGGATGGATGACATAGGATGGATGGATGGAGGGGTGACAGATGTATGGATGGATGGATGATGGATGGATGATTGATGATGGATGTATGATGGTTGATGGATGGATGATGGATGGATGGATGATGATGGATGGGTGGAAGATGGAAGGATGGATGATGAAGGAATGGATGATGGATGGATGGATGATGGTTTGATGGATGGATGGATGATTGATTGATGGATGATGGATGATGGATGGATGATGGATGGATGGCAGGATGGATGGATGACAGAGAATGGATGGATGGAGGGATGATGGATGTATGGATGATGGATGGATGATTGATGATGGATGTATGATAGTTGATGGATGGATGATGGATTGATGATGGATGATGGATGGATGATGGATGGATGGATGATGATGGACGGGTGGAAGATGAATGGATGGATGATGAAGGAATGGATGATGGATGATGGTTTGATGGATGGATGATGGATGGAGGGATTGATGGAGGTTGGATGGATGGATGTATGATGGATGAATGATTGATGGATGATGGATGATGTTTGGATGGATGATGGATGGATGACAGATGATGGATGGATGGTGGATGATGGATGGATGATGGATGATAGATGGATGGATGATGGATGATGGATGGATGGAGGGATGGAAGAATGATGGATGATGGATGGATGGAAGGATGATGGATGGATGGAAGGAAGATGGATGGATGGAAGGATGATGGATGGATGACAGATGAAGGATGGATGAAGGATGGATGGATGATGGATGGATGGATGATGGATGATGGATGATGGATGGATGAATGATGATGAATGGATGGATGGATGATGGATGGATGGATGATGGATGGATGATGGATGGATGATGGATGACGGATGGATGATGGATGGATGATGGATGATGGATGGATTAAGGATGATGGATGGATGGATGATGGATGGATGGATGATGGATGATGGATCGATCGATGTTGGATGATGGATGGAGGAAGGATGATGAATGGATGGATAGATGGATGGTTGATGAAGGATGATGGATGCATGATGGATGGATGGATGATGCATGGATGATGGATGGATGGATGATAGATGGATGGATGATGGATGGATGGATGATGGATGATGGATGGATGAAGGATGATGAATGGATCGATAGATGGATGATGGGTGATGGATGGATGACAGATGGATGGATGATGGATGGATGATGGATGGATGGATGGATTGATGGATGGATGATGGATGGATTGATGGATGATGGATTATGGATGGATGATGGATGGATGGATGACTGTTGATGGATGGATGATGCATGGAAGAACGATGGATGATGGATGGATGATCGATGGATGGATGGCTGATGGATGATGGATGGATGATGGATGGATTGAAGGATGATGGATGGATGACAGATGATGGATGGAAGGTGTATGGATGGATGATGGATGGATGGATGATGGATGGATGGATGATGGATGATGGATGGATGAAGGATGATGAATGGATGGATAGATGGATGATGGGTGATGGATGGATGAAGGATGATGAATGTGTGGATGAAGAATGGAAGAATGATGGATGGATGGATGATGGATGGACGATGGGTGGATGGATGGATGATGGATGGATGATGGATGGGTGGAAGGATGATGGATGGATGACAGATGATGGATGGATGATGGATGGATGGATGATGGATGATGGATGGATGGATGGAAGAACGATGGATGAAGTATGGATGATCAATGGATGGATGGCTGACGGATGATGGATGATGGATGGATGAATGATGATGAATGGATGGATGGATGATGGATGGATGGATGATGGATGGATGATGGATGGATGATGGATGACGGATGGATGATGGATGGATGATGGATGATGGATGGATGGACGTCAAAATGATGGATGGATGAGAGATGGTGGATGGATGGATGGATGGTTGGCTGGATGACAGATGATGGATGGATGGATGATGGATAATGGATGATAGATGGATGATGGATGGATGGATGGACGACAGATGATGGATGGATGGATGGATGATGATGGATGGGTGGAAGATGGATGGATGGATGATGAAGGAATGTATGATGGATGGATGGATGATGGTTTGATGGATGGATGATGGATGGAGGGATTGATGGAGGATGGATGGATGGATGTATGATGGATGAATGATGGATGGATGAAGGATGGATTGAAGGATGATGGATGGATGACAGATGATGGATGGAATGTGTATGGATGGATGGATGATGGATGGATGGATGATGGATGGATGGATGATGGATGGATGGATGATGGATGGATGATGGATGGATGATGGATTGATGGACGGATGAATGGATGACAGAGGATGGATGGATGGTGGGATGATGGATGTATGGATGATGGATGGATGATTGATGATGGATGTATGATGGTTGATGGATGGTTGATGGATGGATGATGGATGAATGATGGATGATGGATGGATGGATGGATGATGATGGATGGGTGGAAGATGGATGGATGGATGATGAAGGAATGTATGATGGATGGATGGATGATGGTTTGATGGATGGATGATGGATGGAGGGATTGATGGAGGATGGATGGATGGATGGATGATGGATGAATGATGGATGGATGAAGGATGATGGTTGGATGGATGATGGTTGGATGATGGATGATGGATGGATGGTGGATGATGGATGGATGATGGATGATGGATGATAGATGGATGAATGATGGATGATGGATGGATGGATGATGGATGGATGATGGATGGATGGATGTTGGATGATGGATTAATGAAGGATGGATGATAGATGGATGGATGTGTGGATGGATAATGAATGGATGGATGGATGGAGGGATGGAAGAATGATGGATGATGGATGGATGATGGATGAATGGAAGGATGATGGATGGATGGGTGGATGACGGATGATGGATGGATGATGGATGGATGGAAGGATGATGGATGACAGATGATGGATGGAAGAAGGATGGATGGATGATGGATGGATGGATGATGGATGATGGATGGATGGAGGGATGGATGAATGAAGGATGATGGATGGATGATGGATGGATGGAAGGATGATGGATGGATGGAAGGATGATGGATGGATGGAAGGATGATGGATGAATGACAGATGATGGATGGATGAAGGATGGATGGATGATGGATGGATGGATGATGGATGATGGATGGATGAATGCTGATGGATGGATGGATGGATGATGGATGGATGGATGATGGATGGATGATGGATGATGGATGGATGATGGATGGATGATGGATTGATGATGGATGATGGATGGATGGATGGACGTAAGGATGATGGATGGATGACAGATGATGGATGGATGGATGGATGGTTGGCTGGATGAGAGATGATGGATGAATTGATGATGGATGATGGATGATAGATGGATGATGGATGGATGGATGACAGATGATGGCTGAATGGAAGGATGATGCATGGATGGATGATGGATGGATGATGGATGAATGGATGATGGATGATGGATGGATGGATGGATAATGGATGGATGGATGGATGATGGCTGGATGGATGATGGCTGGATGATTAATGGATGGATGGATGATGGATGGATGGATGATGGATGATGAATGGATGATGGATGATGGATGGATGATGGCTGGATGGATGATGGATGGATGATGGATGATGGATGGATGATGGATGAATGGATGGATGGATGGATGGATGGATGGATGATGGATCATGGATGGATGATGTATGGATGGATGATGGATGGATGGAAGGATGATGGATGGACGTAAGGATGATGGATGGATGACAGATGATGGACGGATGATGGATGGATGGAAGGTATGATGGATGGATGACAGTTGATGGATGGATGATGGATGGATGGATGATGGATGATGGATGGATGGATGACGGATGGATGATGGACAGATGATGGATGAATGGAGGGATAGATGGATGGATGGATGATGGGTGATGGATCATGGATGGATGACGGATGGATGGATGATGGATGGATGGAAGGATGATGGATGATGGATGGATGATGGATAAATGGATGAATAGATGGATGGATGGATGATGGATGTTGGATCATGGATGGATGATGGATGGATAGATGATAGTAAGGATGATGGATGGATGACAGATGATGTTCGGATGATGGATGGATGGAAGGATGATGGATGGATGACAGTTGATGGATGGATGATGGATGGATGGATGATGGATGGTGGATGGATGGATGATGGATGGATGATGGATGGATGGATGATGGATGATGGATGGATGAAGGATGAATGATAGATGGATGGATGATGGATGATGGATGGATCATGCATGGATGATGAATGATGGATGGATGGATGATGGATGGATGGATGATGGAAGATGGATGGATGAAGGATGATGGATGGAAGCATGATGGATGGATGGATGATGGATGATGGATGGATGGATGATGGATGATGGATGGATGAAGGATGATGAATGGATGGATAGATGGATGATGGATGAAGGATGATGGATGCATGATGGATGGATGGATGATGGATGGATGATGGATGGATGGATGATGGATGGATGGATGATGGATGGATTGATGATGGATGGATGAAGGATGATGAATGGATGGGTAGATGGATGATGGATCGATGAAGGATGATGAATGGGTGGGTAGATGGATGATGGATGAATGGGTGGATGAAGGATGGATGGATGATGGGTGGATGGATGGATGACAGATGATGGATGGATGATGGATGGATGGATAATGGACGGATGGATGATGGATGGATGCATGATGGATGAATGGTTGGATGAAGGATGGATGTATGATGGATGATGGTTGGATGGGTGATGGAGGATTGATTGATGGATGATGGATGGATGATGGATGGATGATGGATGGATGGAAGAATGGATGGATGACATAGGATGGATGGATGGAGGGGTGACAGATGTATGGATGGATGGATGATGGATGGATGATTGATGATGGATGTATGATGGTTGATGGATGGATGATGGATGGATGGATGATGATGGATGGGTGGAAGATGGAAGGATGGATGATGAAGGAATGGATGATGGATGGATGGATGATGGTTTGATGGATGGATGGATGATTGATTGATGGATGATGGATGATGGATGGATGATGGATGGATGGCAGGATGGATGGATGACAGAGGATGGATGGATGGAGGGATGATGGATGTATGGATGATGGATGGATGATTGATGATGGATGTATGATAGTTGATGGATGGATGATGGATTGATGATGGATGATGGATGGATGATGGATGGATGGATGATGATGGACGGGTGGAAGATGAATGGATGGATGATGAAGGAATGGATGATGGATGATGGTTTGATGGATGGATGATGGATGGAGGGATTGATGGAGGTTGGATGGATGGATGTATGATGGATGAATGATTGATGGATGATGGATGATGTTTGGATGACAGATGATGGATGGATGGTGGATGATGGATGGATGATGGATGATAGATGGATGGATGATGGATGATGGATGGATGGAGGGATGGAAGAATGATGGATGATGGATGGATGATGGATGGATGGAAGGATGATGGATGGATGGAAGGAAGATGGATGGATGGAAGGATGATGGATGGATGACAGATGAAGGATGGATGAAGGATGGATGGATGATGGATGGATGGATGATGGATGATGGATGATGGATGGATGAATGATGATGAATGGATGGATGGATGATGGATGGATGGATGATGGATGGATGATGGATGGATGATGGATGACGGATGGATGATGGATGGATGATGGATGATGGATGGATATGATGATGGATGGATGGATGATGGATGGAATGTTGGATGATGGATGGATGATGGATGATGGATGATGGATGATGGATGGATGGATGATGATGGATGATGGATGGATGATGATGATGGATGATGGATGATGGATGGATGATGATGGATGGATGATGGATGGATGATGGATGATGGATGGATGATGGATGATGATGGATGATGGATGGATGATGGATGGATGATGGATGATGATGGATGATGATGGATGGATGGATGGATGGATGATGGATGGATGATGGATGGATTGATGGATGATGGATGGTGATGGATGATGGATGGATGGATGACTGTTGATGGATGGATGATGCATGGAAGAACGATGGATGATGGATGGATGATCGATGGATGGATGGCTGATGGATGATGGATGGATGATGGATGGATTGAAGGATGATGGATGGATGACAGATGATGGATGGAAGGTGTATGGATTGATGATGGATGGATGGATGATGGATGGATGGATGATGGATGCTGGATGGATGAAGGATGATGAATGGATGGATAGATGGATGATGGGTTGGATGCTGGATGGATGAAGGATGATGAATGGATGGATAGATGGATGATGGGTGATGGATGGATGAAGGATGATGAATGTGTGGATGAAGAATGGAAGAATGATGGATGGATGGATGATGGATGGATGGACGATGGGTGGATGGATGGATGATGGATGGATGATGGATGGGTGGAAGGATGATGGATGGATGACAGATGATGGATGGATGATGGATGGATGGATGATGGATGATGGATGGATGGATGGAAGAACGATGGATGAAGTATGGATGATCAATGGATGGATGGCTGACGGATGATGGATGATGGATGGATGAATGATGATGAATGGATGGATGGATGATGGATGGATGGATGATGGATGGATGATGGATGACGGATGGATGATGGATGGATGATGGATGATGGATGGATGGACGTCAAGATGATGGATGGATGAGAGATGGTGGATGGATGGATGGATGGTTGGCTGGATGACAGATGATGGATGGATGGATGATGGATAATGGATGATAGATGGATGATGGATGGATGGATGGATGACAGATGATGGATGGATGGATGGATGATGATGGATGGGTGGAAGATGGATGGATGGATGATGAAGGAATGTATGATGGATGGATGGATGATGGTTTGATGGATGGATAATGGATGGAGGGATTGATGGAGGATGGATGGATGGATGTATGATGGATGAATGATGGATGGATGAAGGATGGATTGAAGGATGATGGATGGATGACAGATGATGGATGGAATGTGTATGGATGGATGGATGATGGATGGATGGATGATGGATGGATGGATGATGGATGGATGGATGATGGATGGATGGATGATGGATGATGGATGGATGGAGGGATGGATGAATGAAGGATGATGGATGGATGATGGATGGATGGAAGGATGATGGATGAATGGAAGGATGATGGATGGATGGAAGGATGATGGATGAATGACAGATGATGGATGGATGAAGGATGGATGGATGATGGATGGATGGATGATGGATGATGGATGGATGAATGCTGATGGATGGATGGATGGATGATGGATGGATGGATGATGGATGGATGATGGATGATGGATGGATGATGGATGGATGATGGATTGATGATGGATGATGGATGGATGGATGGACGTAAGGATGATGGATGGATGACAGATGATGGATGGATGGATGGATGGTTGGCTGGATGAGAGATGATGGATGAATTGATGATGGATGATGGATGATAGATGGATGATGGATGGATGGATGACAGATGATGGCTGAATGGAAGGATGATGCATGGATGGATGATGGATGGATGATGGATGAATGGATGATGGATGATGAATGGATGGATGGATAATGGATGGATGGATGGATGATGGCTGGATGGATGATGGCTGGATGATTAATGGATGGATGGATGATGGATGGATGGATGATGGATGATGAATGGATGATGGATGATGGATGGATGATGGCTGGATGGATGATGGATGGATGAAGGATGATGGATGGATGATGGATGAATGGATGGATGGATGGATGGATGGATGGATGATGGATCATGGATGGATGATGTATGGATGGATGATGGATGGATGGAAGGATGATGGATGGACGTAAGGATGATGGATGGATGACAGATGATGGACGGATGATGGATGGATGGAAGGTATGATGGATGGATGACAGTTGATGGATGGATGATGGATGGATGGATGATGGATGATGGATGGATGGATGACGGATGGATGATGGACAGATGATGGATGAATGGAGGGATAGATGGATGGATGGATGATGGGTGATGGATCATGGATGGATGACGGATGGATGGATGATGGATGGATGGAAGGATGATGGATGATGGATGGATGATGGATAAATGGATGAATAGATGGATGGATGGATGATGGATGTTGGATCATGGATGGATGATGGATGGATAGATGATAGTAAGGATGATGGATGGATGACAGATGATGTTCGGATGATGGATGGATGGAAGGATGATGGATGGATGACAGTTGATGGATGGATGATGGATGGATGGATGATGGATGGTGGATGGATGGATGATGGATGGATGATGGATGGATGGATGATGGATGATGGATGGATGAAGGATGAATGATAGATGGATGGATGATGGATGATGGATGGATCATGCATGGATGATGAATGATGGATGGATGGATGATGGATGGATGGATGATGGAAGATGGATGGATGAAGGATGATGGATGGAAGCATGATGGATGGATGGATGATGGATGATGGATGGATGGATGATGGATGATGGATGGATGAAGGATGATGAATGGATGGATAGATGGATGATGGATGAAGGATGATGGATGCATGATGGATGGATGGATGATGGATGGATGATGGATGGATGGATGATGGATGGATGGATGATGGATGGATTGATGATGGATGGATGAAGGATGATGAATGGATGGGTAGATGGATGATGGATCGATGAAGGATGATGAATGGGTGGGTAGATGGATGATGGAGGAATGGGTGGATGAAGGATGGATGGATGATGGGTGGATGGATGGATGACAGATGATGGATGGATGATGGATGGATGGATAATGGACGGATGGATGATGGATGGATGCATGATGGATGAATGGTTGGATGAAGGATGGATGTATGATGGATGATGGTTGGATGGGTGATGGAGGATTGATTGATGGATGATGGATGGATGATGGATGGATGATGGATGGATGGAAGAATGGATGGATGACATAGGATGGATGGATGGAGGGGTGACAGATGTATGGATGGATGGATGATGGATGGATGATTGATGATGGATGTATGATGGTTGATGGATGGATGATGGATGGATGGATGATGATGGATGGGTGGAAGATGGAAGGATGGATGATGAAGGAATGGATGATGGATGGATGGATGATGGTTTGATGGATGGATGGATGATTGATTGATGGATGATGGATGATGGATGGATGATGGATGGATGGCAGGATGGATGGATGACAGAGGATGGATGGATGGAGGGATGATGGATGTATGGATGATGGATGGATGATTGATGATGGATGTATGATAGTTGATGGATGGATGATGGATTGATGATGGATGATGGATGGATGATGGATGGATGGATGATGATGGACGGGTGGAAGATGAATGGATGGATGATGAAGGAATGGATGATGGATGATGGTTTGATGGATGGATGATGGATGGAGGGATTGATGGAGGTTGGATGGATGGATGTATGATGGATGAATGATTGATGGATGATGGATGATGTTTGGATGACAGATGATGGATGGATGGTGGATGATGGATGGATGATGGATGATAGATGGATGGATGATGGATGATGGATGGATGGAGGGATGGAAGAATGATGGATGATGGATGGATGATGGATGGATGGAAGGATGATGGATGGATGGAAGGAAGATGGATGGATGGAAGGATGATGGATGGATGACAGATGAAGGATGGATGAAGGATGGATGGATGATGGATGGATGGATGATGGATGATGGATGATGGATGGATGAATGATGATGAATGGATGGATGGATGATGGATGGATGGATGATGGATGGATGATGGATGGATGATGGATGACGGATGGATGATGGATGGATGATGGATGATGGATGGATTAAGGATGATGGATGGATGGATGATGGATGGATGGATGATGGATGATGGATCGATCGATGTTGGATGATGGATGGAGGAAGGATGATGAATGGATGGATAGATGGATGATTGATGAAGGATGATGGATGCATGATGGATGGATGGATGATGCATGGATGATGGATGGATGGATGATAGATGGATGGATGATGGATGGATGGATGATGGATGATGGATGGATGAAGGATGATGAATGGATCGATAGATGGATGATGGGTGATGGATGGATGACAGATGGATGGATGATGGATGGATGATGGATGGATGGATGGATTGATGGATGGATGATGGATGGATTGATGGATGATGGATTATGGATGGATGATGGATGGATGGATGACTGTTGATGGATGGATGATGCATGGAAGAACGATGGATGATGGATGGATGATCGATGGATGGATGGCTGATGGATGATGGATGGATGATGGATGGATTGAAGGATGATGGATGGATGACAGATGATGGATGGAAGGTGTATGGATTGATGATGGATGGATGGATGATGGATGGATGGATGATGGATGCTGGATGGATGAAGGATGATGAATGGATGGATAGATGGATGATGGGTGATGGATGGATGAAGGATGATGAATGTGTGGATGAAGAATGGAAGAATGATGGATGGATGGATGATGGATGGATGGATGATGGGTGGATGGATGGATGATGGATGGATGATGGATGGGTGGAAGGATGATGGATGGATGACAGATGATGGATGGATGATGGATGGATGGATGATGGATGATGGATGGATGGATGGAAGAACGATGGATGAAGTATGGATGATCAATGGATGGATGGCTGACGGATGATGGATGATGGATGGATGAATGATGATGAATGGATGGATGGATGATGGATGGATGGATGATGGATGGATGATGGATGACGGATGGATGATGGATGGATGATGGATGATGGATGGATGGACGTCAAGATGATGGATGGATGAGAGATGGTGGATGGATGGATGGATGGTTGGCTGGATGACAGATGATGGATGGATGGATGATGGATAATGGATGATAGATGGATGATGGATGGATGGATGGATGACAGATGATGGATGGATGGATGGATGATGATGGATGGGTGGAAGATGGATGGATGGATGATGAAGGAATGTATGATGGATGGATGGATGATGGTTTGATGGATGGATAATGGATGGAGGGATTGATGGAGGATGGATGGATGGATGTATGATGGATGAATGATGGATGGATGAAGGATGGATTGAAGGATGATGGATGGATGACAGATGATGGATGGAATGTGTATGGATGGATGGATGATGGATGGATGGATGATGGATGGATGGATGATGGATGGATGGATGATGGATGGATGATGGATTGATGGACGGATGAATGGATGACAGAGGATGGATGGATGGTGGGATGATGGATGTATGGATGGATGGATGATGGATGGATGATTGATGATGGATGTATGATGGTTGATGGATGGTTGATGGATGGATGATGGATGAATGATGAATGATGGATGGATGGATGGATGATGATGGATGGGTGGAAGATGGATGGATGGATGATGAAGGAATGTATGATGGATGGATGGATGATGGTTTGATGGATGGATGATGGATGGAGGGATTGATGGAGGATGGATGGATGGATGGATGATGGATGAATGATGGATGGATGAAGGATGATGGTTGGATGGATGATGGTTGGATGATGGATGATGGATGGATGGTGGATGATGGATGGATGATGGATGATGGATGATAGATGGATGAATGATGGATGATGGATGGATGGATGATGGATGGATGATGGATGGATGGATGTTGGATGATGGATTAATGAAGGATGGATGATAGATGGATGGATGTGTGGATGGATAATGAATGGATGGATGGATGGAGGGATGGAAGAATGATGGATGATGGATGGATGATGGATGAATGGAAGGATGATGGATGGATGGGTGGATGACGGATGATGGATGGATGATGGATGGATGGAAGGATGATGGATGACAGATGATGGATGGAAGAAGGATGGATGGATGATGGATGGATGGATGATGGATGATGGATGGATGAATGATGATGGATGGATGGAAGGATGATGGATGGATGACAGATGATGGATGGATGATGGATGGATGATGGATTATGGTTGGATGGATGATGGATGGATGATGGATGACAGATGGATGGTGGATGATGGATGGATGATGGATGATAGATGGATGGATGATGGATGAGGGGTGGATGATGGATGGATGGATGGATGATGAATGGATGGATGGATGATGGATGGATGATGGATGATGAATGGATGGAGGGCTGGATGAATGAAGGATGATGGATGGATGGTGGATGGATGGAAGGATGATAGATGGGTGGAAGGATGATGGATGGATGGAAGGATGATGGATGAATGACAGATGATGGATGGATGAAGGATGGATGGATGATGGATGGATGGATGATGGATGGATGATGGATGATGGATGGATGATGGATGGATGATGGATTGATGATGGGTGATGGATGGATGGATGGACGTAAGGATGATGGATGGACAACAGATGATGGATGGATGGATGGATGGTTGGCTGGATGAGAGATGATGGATGGATTGATGATGGATGATGGATGATAGATGGATGATGGATGGATGGATGACAGATGATGGATGAATGGAAGGATGATGCATGGATGGATGATGGATGATGGATGGATGATGGATGGATGGATGATGGATGGATGAATGATGAATGGATGGATGGTTGATGGATGGATGTTGGATGATGGATGGATGGAGGGATGGAAGAATGATGGATGATGGATGGATGATGGATGTATGGAAGGATGATGGATGGATGGAAGGATGATGGATGGATGGAAGGATGATGGATGGATGGAAGGATGATGGATGGATGACAGATGAAGGATGGATGAAGGATGGATGGATGATGGATGGATGGATGATGGATGATGGATGGATGAATGATGATGAATGGATGGATGGATGATGGATGGATGGATGATGGATGATGGATGGATGAATGATGATGAATGGATGGATGGATGATGGATGGATGGATGATGGATGGATGATGGATGGATGATGGATGACGGATGGATGATGGATGGATGATGGATGATGGATGGATGGACGTCAAGATGATGGATGGATGAAAGATGGTGGATGGCTGGATGGATGGTTGGCTGGATGACAGATGATGGATGGATGGATGATGTATAATGGATGATAGATGGATGATGGATGGATGGATGGATGACAGATGATGGATGGAAGGATGATGCATGGATGACAGATGATGGATTGATGATGGATGGATGGATGGTGGATGGATGATGGATGGATGGATGATGGATGATGGATGGATGGATCGATGATGGATGGATGCATGATGGATGGATGGAAGGATGATGGATGGATGACAGATGATGGATGGATGATGGATGGATGATGGATTATGGTTGGATGGATGATGGATGGATGATGGATGACAGATGGATGGTGGATGATGGATGGATGATGGATGAGGGGTGGATGATGGATGGATGGATGGATGATGAATGGATGGATGGATGATGGATGGATGATGGATGATGAATGGATGGAGGGCTGGATGAATGAAGGATGATGGATGGATGATGGATGGATGGAAGGATGATAGATGGGTGGAAGGATGATGGATGGATGGAAGGATGATGGATGAATGACAGATGATGGATGGATGAAGGATGGATGGATGATGGATGGATGGATGCTGGATGGATGATGGATGATGGATGGATGATGGATGGATGATGGATTGATGATGGGTGATGGATGGATGGATGGACGTAAGGATGATGGATGGACAACAGATGATGGATGGATGGATGGATGGTTGGCTGGATGAGAGATGATGGATGGATTGATGATGGATGATGGATGATAGATGGATGATGGATGGATGGATGACAGATGATGGATGAATGGAAGGATGATGCATGGATGGATGATGGATGATGGATGGATGATGGATGGATGGATGATGGATGGATGAATGATGAATGGATGGATGGTTGATGGATGGATGTTGGATGATGGATGGATGGAGGGATGGAAGAATGATGGATGATGGATGGATGATGGATGTATGGAAGGATGATGGATGGATGGAAGGATGATGGATGGATGGAAGGATGATGGATGGATGGAAGGATGATGGATGGATGACAGATGAAGGATGGATGAAGGATGGATGGATGATGGATGGATGGATGATGGATGATGGATGGATGAATGATGATGAATGGATGGATGGATGATGGATGGATGGATGATGGATGATGGATGGATGAATGATGATGAATGGATGGATGGATGATGGATGGATGGATGATGGATGGATGATGGATGGATGATGGATGACGGATGGATGATGGATGGATGATGGATGATGGATGGATGGACGTCAAGATGATGGATGGATGAAAGATGGTGGATGGATGGATGGATGGTTGGCTGGATGACAGATGATGGATGGATGGATGATGTATAATGGATGATAGATGGATGATGGATGGATGGATGGATGACAGATGATGGATGGAAGGATGATGCATGGATGACAGATGATGGATTGATGATGGATGGATGGATGGTGGATGGATGATGGATGGATGGATGATGGATGATGGATGGATGGATCGATGATGGATGGATGGATGATGGATGGATGGATGATGGCTGGATGAATGATGGATGGATGATGGATGATGGATGGATGATGGATGAATGGATGGATAGATGGATGGATGGATGTTGGATCATGGATGGATGATGGATGGATGGATGATGGATGGATGGAAGGATGATGGATGATGGATGAATGATGGATGAATGGATGGATAGATGGATGGATGAATGTTGATGGATGGATTGATGGATGTCAGGATGATGGATGGATGACAGATGATGGACGGATGATGGATGGATGACAGATGATGGATGGATGATGGATGGATGTATGATGGATGATGGATGGATGGATGATGGATGGATGATGGATGGATGGATGATGGATGATGGATGGATGAAGGATGGATAATAGATGGATGGATGATGGATGGATGATAGATGATGGATGATGGATGGATGGATGATGGATGATGGATGGATCGTTGTTGGATGATGGACGGAGGAAGGATGATGAATGGATGGATAGATGGATGATTGATGAAGGATGATGGATGCATGATGGATGGATGATGCATGGATGATGGATGGATGGATGATGGATGGATGGATGATGGATGGATGGATGATGGATGATGGATGGATGAAGGATGATGAATGGATGGATAGATGGATGATGGGTGATGGATGGATGACACATGGATGGATGATGGATGGATGATGGATGGATGGATGGATTGATGGATGGATGATGGATGGATTGATGCATGATGGATTATGGATGGATGATGGATGGATGGATGACTGTTGATGGATGGATGATGGATGGAAGAACAATGGATGATGGATGGATGATCGATGGATGGATGGCTGATGGATGATGGATGGATGATGGATGGCTTGAAGGATGATGGATGGATGACAGATCATGGATGGAAGGTGTATGGATGGATGATGGATGGATGGATGATGGATGGATGGATGATTGATGATGGATGGATGAAGGATGATGAATGGATGGATAGATGGATGATGGGTGATGGATGGATGAAGGATGATGAATGTGTGGAAGAAGAATGGAAGAATGATGGATGGATGGATGATGGATGGATTGATGATGGGTGGATGGATGGATGATGGATGGATGATGGATGGGTGGAAGGATGATGGATGGATGACAGATGATGGATGGATGATGGATGATGGATGGATGGAAGGATGATGGATGGATGGATGATGGATGGATGATGGATGGATGGATGTTGGATGATGGATTAATGAAGGATGGATGATAGATGGATGGATGTGTGGATGGATAATGAATGGATGGATGGATGGAGGGATGGAAGAATGATGGATGATGGATGGATGATGGATGAATGGAAGGATGATGGATGGATGGGTGGATGACGGATGATGGATGGATGATGGATGGATGGAAGGATGATGGATGACAGATGATGGATGGAAGAAGGATGGATGGATGATGGATGGATGGATGATGGATGATGGATGGATGAATGATGATGGATGGATGGAAGGATGATGGATGGATGACAGATGATGGATGGATGATGGATGGATGATGGATTATGGTTGGATGGATGATGGATGGATGATGGATGACAGATGGATGGTGGATGATGGATGGATGATGGATGATAGATGGATGGATGATGGATGAGGGGTGGATGATGGATGGATGGATGGATGATGAATGGATGGATGGATGATGGATGGATGATGGATGATGAATGGATGGAGGGCTGGATGAATGAAGGATGATGGATGGATGATGGATGGATGGAAGGATGATAGATGGGTGGAAGGATGATGGATGGATGGAAGGATGATGGATGAATGACAGATGATGGATGGACGAAGGATGGATGGATGATGGATGGATGGATGATGGATGGATGATGGATGATGGATGGATGATGGATGGATGATGGATTGATGATGGGTGATGGATGGATGGATGGACGTAAGGATGATGGATGGACAACAGATGATGGATGGATGGATGGATGGTTGGCTGGATGAGAGATGATGGATGGATTGATGATGGATGATGGATGATAGATGGATGATGGATGGATGGATGACAGATGATGGATGAATGGAAGGATGATGCATGGATGGATGATGGATGATGGATGGATGATGGATGGATGGATGATGGATGGATGGATGATGAATGGATGGATGGTTGATGGATGGATGTTGGATGATGGATGGATGGAGGGATGGAAGAATGATGGATGATGGATGGATGATGGATGTATGGAAGGATGATGGATGGATGGAAGGATGATGGATGGATGGAAGGATGATGGATGGATGGAAGGATGATGGATGGATGACAGATGAAGGATGGATGAAGGATGGATGGATGATGGATGGATGGATGATGGATGATGGATGGATGAATGATGATGAATGGATGGATGGATGATGGATGGATGGATGATGGATGATGGATGGATGAATGATGATGAATGGATGGATGGATGATGGATGGATGGATGATGGATGGATGATGGATGGATGATGGATGACGGATGGATGATGGATGGATGATGGATGATGGATGGATGGACGTCAAGATGATGGATGGATGAAAGATGGTGGATGGATGGATGGATGGTTGGCTGGATGACAGATGATGGATGGATGGATGATGTATAATGGATGATAGATGGATGATGGATGGATGGATGGATGACAGATGATGGATGGAAGGATGATGCATGGATGACAGATGATGGATTGATGATGGATGGATGGATGGTGGATGGATGATGGATGGATGGATGATGGATGATGGATGGATGGATCGATGATGGATGGATGGATGATGGATGGATGGATGATGGCTGGATGAATGATGGATGGATGATGGATGATGGATGGATGATGGATGAATGGATGGATAGATGGATGGATGGATGATGGATCATGGATGGATGATGGATGGATGGATGATGGATGGATGGAAGGATGATGGATGATGGATGAATGACGGATGAATGGATGGATAGATGGATGGATGAATGTTGATGGATGGATTGATGGATGTCAGGATGATGGATGGATGACAGATGATGGACGGATGATGGATGGATGACAGATGATGGATGGATGATGGATGGATGTATGATGGATGATGGATGGATGGATGATGGATGGATGATGGATGGATGGATGATGGATGATGGATGGATGAAGGATGGATAATAGATGGATGGATGATGGATGGATGATAGATGATGGATGATGGATGGATGGATGATGGATGATGGATGGATCGTTGTTGGATGATGGATGGAGGAAGGATGATGAATGGATGGATAGATGGATGATTGATGAAGGATGATGGATGCATGATGGATGGATGATGCATGGATGATGGATGGATGGATGATGGATGGATGGATGATGGATGGATGGATGATGGATGATGGATGGATGAAGGATGATGAATGGATGGATAGATGGATGCTGGGTGATGGATGGATGACAGATGGATGGATGATGGATGGATGATGGATGGATGGATGGATTGATGGATGGATGATGGATGGATTGATGCATGATGGATTATGGATGGATGATGGATGGATGGATGACTGTTGATGGATGGATGATGAATGGAAGAACAATGGATGATGGATGGATGATCGATGGATGGATGGCTGATGGATGATGGATGGATGATGGATGGCTTGAAGGATGATGGATGGATGACAGATCATGGATGGAAGGTGTATGGATGGATGATGGATGGATGGATGATGGATGGATGGATGATTGATGATGGATGGATGAAGGATGATGAATGGATGGATAGATGGATGATGGGTGATGGATGGATGAAGGATGATGAATGTGTGGAAGAAGAATGGAAGAATGATGGATGGATGGATGATGGATGGATTGATGATGGGTGGATGGATGGATGATGGATGGATGATGGATGGGTGGAAGGATGATGGATGGATGACAGATGATGGATGGATGATGGATGATGGATGGATGGATGGAAGAACGATGGATGAAGGATGGATGATCGATGGATGGATGGCTGACGGATGATGGATGGATGATGGATGGATTGAAGGATGATGGATGGATGACAGATGATGGATGGAATGTGGATGGATGGATGGATGACGGATGGATGGATGATGGATGGATGATGGATGGATGATGGATTGATGGACGGATGAATGGATGACAGAGGATGGATGGATGGAGGGATGATGGATGTAATGGATGGATGGATGATGGATGGATGATTGATGATGGATGTATGATGGTTGATGGATGGTTGATGGATGGATGATGGATGAATGATGGATGATGGATGGATGGATGGATGATGATGGATGGGTGGAAGATGGATGGATGGATGATGAAGGAATGTATGATGGATGGATGGATGATGGTTTGATGGATGGATGATGGATGGAGGGATTGATGGAGGATGGATGGATGGATGTATGATGGATGAATGATGGATGGATGAAGGATGATGGTTGGATGGATGATGGTTGGATGATGGATGATGGATGGATGGTGGATGATGGATGGATGATGGATGATAGATGGAAGAATGATGGATGATGGATGGATGGATGATGGATGGATGATGGATGGATGGATGTTGGATGATGGATTAATGAAGGATGGATGATAGATGGATGGATGTGTGGATGGATAATGAATGGATGGATGGATGGAGGGATGGAAGAATGATGGATGATGGATGGATGATGGATGAATGGAAGGATGATGGATGGATGGAAGGATGATGGATGGAATACAGATGATGGATGGATGAATGATGATGGATGGATGATGGATGGATGGGTGGATGACGGATGATGGATGGATGATGGATGGATGGAAGGATGATGGATGACAGATGATGGATGGATGAAGGATGGATGGATGATGGATGATGGATGGATGATTGATGATGGATGGATGGAAGGATGATGGATGGATGACAGATGATGGATGGATGATGGATGGATGATGGATTATGGTTGGATGGATGATGGATGGATGATGGATGTCAGATGGATGGTGGATGATGGATGGATGATGGATGATAGATGGATGGATGATGGATGAGGGGTGGATGATGGATAAATGGATGATGGATGGATGGATGGATGATGAATGGATGGATGGATGATGGATGGATGATGGATGATGGATAGATGGAGGGATGGATGAATGAAGGATGATGGATGGATGATGGATGGATGGAAGGATGATGGATTAATGGAAGGATGATGGATGGATGGAAGGATGATGGATGAATGACAGATGATGGATGGATGAAGGATGGGTGGATGATGGATGGATGGATGATGGATGATGGATGGATGAATGATGATGGATGGATGGATGGATGATGGATGGATGGATGATGGATGGATGATGGATGATGGATGGATGATGGATGGATGATGGATTGATGATGGATGATGGATGGATGGATGGATGGACGTAAGGATGATGGATGGATGACAGATGATGGATGGATGGATGGATGGTTGGCTGGATGAGAGATGATGGATGAATTGATGATGGATGATGGATGATAGATGGATGATGGATGGATGGATGACAGATGATGGCTGAATGGAAGGATGATGCATGGATGGATGATGGATGGATGATGGATGGATGGATGACAGATGATGGCTGAATGGAAGGATGATGCATGGATGGATGGATGATGGATGATGGATCATGGATGGATGATGTATGGATGGATGGAAGGATGATGGATAGACGTAAGGATGATGGATGGATGACAGATGATGGACGGATGATGGATGGATGGAAGGATGATGGATGGATGACAGTTGATGGATGGATGATGGATGGATGGATGATGGATGATGGATGGATGGATGACGGATGGATGATGGACAGATGATGGATGAATGGAGGGATAGATGGATGGATGGATGATGGGTGATGGATCATGGATGGATGACGGATGGATGGATGATGGATGGATGGAAGGATGATGGATGATGGATGGATGATGGATAAATGGATGAATAGATGGATGGATGGATGATGGATGTTGGATCATGGATGGATGATGGATGGATGGATGATAGTAAGGATGATGGATGGATGACAGATGATGTTCGGATGATGGATGGATGGAAGGATGATGGATGGATGACAGTTGATGGATGGAAGATGGATGGATGGATGATGGATGATGGATGGATGGATGATGGATGGATGATGGATGGATGGATGATGGATGATGGATGGATGAAGGATGAATGATAGATGGATGGATGATGGATGATGGATGGATCATGCATGGATGATGAATGATGGATGGATGGATGATGGATGGATGGATGATGGAAGATGGATGGATGAAGGATGATAGATGGAAGCATGATGGATGGATGGACGATGGATGATGGATGGATGGATGATGGATGATGGATGGATGAAGGATGATGAATGGATGGATAGATGGATGATGGATGAAGGATGATGGATGCATAATGGATGGATGGATGATGGATGGATGATGGATGGATGGATGATGGATGGATGGATGGATGATGGATGGATTGATGATGGATGGATGAAGGATGATGAATGGATGGGTAGATGGATGATGGATCGATGAAGGATGATGAATGGGTGGGTAGATGGATGATGGATGAATGGGTGGATGAAGGATGGATGGATGATGGGTGGATGGATGGATGATGGATGATGGATGGATGATGGATGGGTGGAAGGATGATGGATGGATGACAGATGATGGATGGATGATGGATGGATGGATGATGGATGGATGATGGATGGATGGATGATGGATGATGGATGGATGAAGGATGGATAATAGATGGATGGATGATGGATGGATGATAGATGATGGATGATGGATGGATGGATGATGGATGATGGATGGATCGTTGTTGGATGATGGATGGAGGAAGGATGATGAATGGATGGATAGATGGATGATTGATGAAGGATGATGGATGCATGATGGATGGATGATGCATGGATGATGGATGGATGGATGATGGATGGATGGATGATGGATGGATGGATGATGGATGATGGATGGATGAAGGATGATGAATGGATGGATAGATGGATGATGGGTGATGGATGGATGACAGATGGATGGATGATGGATGGATGATGGATGGATGGATGGATTGATGGATGGATGATGGATGGATTGATGCATGATGGATTATGGATGGATGATGGATGGATGGATGACTGTTGATGGATGGATGATGGATGGAAGAACAATGGATGATGGATGGATGATCGATGGATGGATGGCTGATGGATGATGGATGAATGATGGATGGCTTGAAGGATGATGGATGGATGACAGATCATGGATGGAAGGTGTATGGATGGATGATGGATGGATGGATGATGGATGGATGGATGATTGATGATGGATGGATGAAGGATGAAGAATGGATGGATAGATGGATGATGGGTGATGGATGGATGAAGGATGATGAATGTGTGGATGAAGAATGGAAGAATGATGGATGGATGGATGATGGATGGATTGATGATGGGTGGATGGATGGATGATGGATGGATGATGGATGGGTGGAAGGATGATGGATGGATGACAGATGATGGATGGATGATGGATGATGGATGGATGGATGGAAGAACGATGGATGAAGGATGGATGATCGATGGATGGATGGCTGACGGATGATGGATGGATGATGGATGGATTGAAGGATGATGGATGGATGACAGATGATGGATGGAATGTGGATGGATGGATGGATGACGGATGGATGGATGATGGATGGATGATGGATGGATGATGGATTGATGGACGGATGAATGGATGACAGAGGATGGATGGATGGAGGGATGATGGATGTATGGATGGATGGATGATGGATGGATGATTGATGATGGATGTATGATGGTTGATGGATGGTTGATGGATGGATGATGGATGAATGATGGATGATGGATGGATGGATGGATGATGATGGATGGGTGGAAGATGGATGGATGGATGATGAAGGAATGTATGATGGATGGATGGATGATGGTTTGATGGATGGATGATGGATGGAGGGATTGATGGAGGATGGATGGATGGATGTATGATGGATGAATGATGGATGGATGAAGGATGATGGTTGGATGGATGATGGTTGGATGATGGATGATGGATGGATGGTGGATGATGGATGGATGATGGATGATAGATGGAAGAATGATGGATGATGGATGGATGGATGATGGATGGATGATGGATGGATGGATGTTGGATGATGGATTAATGAAGGATGGATGATAGATGGATGGATGTGTGGATGGATAATGAATGGATGGATGGATGGAGGGATGGAAGAATGATGGATGATGGATGGATGATGGATGAATGGAAGGATGATGGATGGATGGAAGGATGATGGATGGAATACAGATGATGGATGGATGAATGATGATGGATGGATGATGGATGGATGGGTGGATGACGGATGATGGATGGATGATGGATGGATGGAAGGATGATGGATGACAGATGATGGATGGATGAAGGATGGATGGATGATGGATGATGGATGGATGATTGATGATGGATGGATGGAAGGATGATGGATGGATGACAGATGATGGATGGATGATGGATGGATGATGGATTATGGTTGGATGGATGATGGATGGATGATGGATGTCAGATGGATGGTGGATGATGGATGGATGATGGATGATAGATGGATGGATGATGGATGAGGGGTGGATGATGGATAAATGGATGATGGATGGATGGATGGATGATGAATGGATGGATGGATGATGGATGGATGGAAGGATGATGGATGGATGGAAGGATGATGGATTAATGGAAGGATGATGGATGGATGGAAGGATGATGGATGAATGACAGATGATGGATGGATGAAGGATGGATGGATGATGGATGGATGGATGATGGATGATGGATGGATGAATGATGATGGATGGATGGATGGATGATGGATGGATGGATGATGGATGGATGATGGATGATGGATGGATGATGGATGGATGATGGATTGATGATGGATGATGGATGGATGGATGGATGGACGTAAGGATGATGGATGGATGACAGATGATGGATGGATGGATGGATGGTTGGCTGGATGAGAGATGATGGATGAATTGATGATGGATGATGGATGATAGATGGATGATGGATGGATGGATGACAGATGATGGCTGAATGGAAGGATGATGCATGGATGGATGATGGATGGATGATGGATGGATGGATGACAGATGATGGCTGAATGGAAGGATGATGCATGGATGGATGGATGATGGATGATGGATCATGGATGGATGATGTATGGATGGATGATGGATGGATGGAAGGATGATGGATAGACGTAAGGATGATGGATGGATGACAGATGATGGACGGATGATGGATGGATGGAAGGATGATGGATGGATGACAGTTGATGGATGGATGATGGATGGATGGATGATGGATGATGGATGGATGGATGACGGATGGATGATGGACAGATGATGGATGAATGGAGGGATAGATGGATGGATGGATGATGGGTGATGGATCATGGATGGATGACGGATGGATGGATGATGGATGGATGGAAGGATGATGGATGATGGATGGATGATGGATAAATGGATGAATAGATGGATGGATGGATGATGGATGTTGGATCATGGATGGATGATGGATGGATGGATGATAGTAAGGATGATGGATGGATGACAGATGATGTTCGGATGATGGATGGATGGAAGGATGATGGATGGATGACAGTTGATGGATGGAAGATGGATGGATGGATGATGGATGATGGATGGATGGATGATGGATGGATGATGGATGGATGGATGATGGATGATGGATGGATGAAGGATGAATGATAGATGGATGGATGATGGATGATGGATGGAACATGCATGGATGATGAATGATGGATGGATGGATGATGGATGGATGGATGATGGAAGATGGATGGATGAAGGATGATAGATGGAAGCATGATGGATGGATGGACGATGGATGATGGATGGATGGATGATGGATGATGGATGGATGAAGGATGATGAATGGATGGATAGATGGATGATGGATGAAGGATGATGGATGCATAATGGATGGATGGATGATGGATGGATGATGGATGGATGGATGATGGATGGATGGATGGATGATGGATGGATTGATGATGGATGGATGAAGGATGATGAATGGATGGGTAGATGGATGATGGATCGATGAAGGATGATGAATGGGTGGGTAGATGGATGATGGATGAATGGGTGGATGAAGGATGGATGGATGATGGGTGGATGGATGGATGATGGATGATGGATGGATGATGGATGGGTGGAAGGATGATGGATGGATGACAGATGATGGATGGATGATGGATGGATGGATGATGGACGGATGGATGATGGATGGATGCATGATGGATGAATGGTTGGATGAAGGATGGATGTATGATGGATGATGGTTGGATGGGTGATGGAGGATTGATTGATGGTTGATGGATGGATGATGGATGGATGATGGATGGATGGAAGAATGGATGGATGACATAGGATGGATGGATGGAGGGGTGACAGATGTATGGATGGATGGATGATTGATGATGGATGTATGATGGTTGATGGATGGATGATGGATGGATGGATGATGATGGATGGGTGGAAGATGGAAGGATGGATGATGAAGGAATGGATGATGGATGGATGGATGATGGTTTGATGGATGGATGGATGATTGATTGATGGATGATGGATGATGGATGGATGATGGATGGATGGCAGGATGGATGGATGACAGAGGATGGATGGATGGAGGGATGATGGATGTATGGATGATGGATGGATGATTGATGATGGATGTATGATGGTTGATGGATGGATGATGGATTGATGATGGATGATGGATGGATGATGGATGGATGGATGATGATGGACGGGTGGAAGATGAATGGAAGGATGATGAAGGAATGGATGATGGATGATGGTTTGATGGATGGATGATGGATGGAGGGATTGATGGAGGTTGGATGGATGGATGTATGATGGATGAATGATTGATGGATGATGGATGATGTTTGGATGGATGATGGATGGATGACAGATGATGGATGGATGGTGGGTGATGGACGGATGATGGATGATAGATGGATGGATGATGGATGATGGATGGATGGAGGGATGGAAGAATGATGGATGATGGATGGATGATGGATGGATGGAAGGATGATGGATGGATGGAAGGAAGATGGATGGATGGAAGGATGATGGATGGATGACAGATGAAGGATGGATGAAGGATGGATGGATGATGGATGGATGGATGATGGATGATGGATGATGGATGGATGAATGATGATGAATGGATGGATGGATGATGGATGGATGGATGATGGATGGATGATGGATGGATGATGGATGACGGATGGATGATGGATGGATGATGGATGATGGATGGATTAAGGATGATGGATGGATGGATGATGGATGGATGGATGATGGATGATGGATCGATCGATGTTGGATGATGGATGGAGGAAGGATGATGAATGGATGGATAGATGGATGATTGATGAAGGATGATGGATGCATGATGGATGGATGGATGATGCATGGATGATGGATGGATGGATGGATGATAGATGGATGGATGATGGATGGATGGATGATGGATGATGGATGGATGAAGGATGATGAATGGATCGATAGATGGATGATGGGTGATGGATGGATGACAGATGGATGGATGATGGATGGATGATGGATGGATGGATGGATGGATTGATGGATGGATGATGGATGGATTGATGGATGATGGATTATGGATGGATGATGGATGGATGGATGACTGTTGATGGATGGATGATGCATGGAAGAACGATGGATGATGGATGGATGATCGATGGATGGATGGCTGATGGATGATGGATGGATGATGGATGGATTGAAGGATGATGGATGGATGACAGATGATGGATGGAAGGTGTATGGATGGATGATGGATGGATGGATGATGGATTGATGGATGATGGATGATGGATGGATGAAGGATCATGAATGGATGGATAGATGGATGATGGGTGATGGAAGGATGAAGGATAATGAATGTGTGGATGAAGAATGGAAGAATGATGAATGGATGGATGATGGATGGATGGACGATGGGTGGATGGATGGATGATGGATGGATGATGGATGGGTGGAAGGATGATGGATGGATGACAGATGATGGATGGATGATGGATGGATGGATGATGGATGATGGATGGATGGATGGAAGAACGATGGATGAAGTATGGATGATCAATGGATGGATGGCTGACGGATGATGGATGATGGATGGATGAATGATGATGAATGGATGGATGGATGATGGATGGATGGATGATGGATGGATGATGGATGGATGATGGATGACGGATGGATGATGGATGGATGATGGATGATGGATGGATGGACGTCAAGATGATGGATGGATGAGAGATGGTGGATGGATGGATGGATGGTTGGCTGGATGACAGATGATGGATGGATGGATGATGGATAATGGATGATAGATGGATGATGGATGGATGACAGATGATGGATGGATGGAAGAATGATGGATGGATGGCAGATGATGGATGGATGATGGATGGATGGATGATGGATGGATGATGGATGGATGGATGATGGATGATGGATGGATGGATGGATGATGGATGGATGGATGATGGATGAATGGATGATGGCTGGATGAATGATGGATGGATGATAGATGACGGATGGATGATGGATGAATGGATGGATAGATGGATTGATGGATGATGGATCATGGATGGATGATGGATGGATGGATGATGGATGGATGGAAGGATGATGGATGATGGATGAATGATGGATGAATGGATGGATAGATGGGTGGATGAATGATGGATCATGGATGGATCATAGATGGATCATGGATGGATCATGGATGATGGATGGATTGATGGATGTGAGGATGATGGATGGATGACAGATGATGGACGGATGATGGATGGATGACAGATGATGGATGGATGATGGATGGATGTACGATGGATGATGGATGGATGGATGATGGATGGATGGATGATGGATGATGGATGAATGAAGGATGGATAATAGATGGATGGATGATGGATGGATGATGGATGATGGATGATGGATGGATGGATGATGGATGGATGGATGATGGATGGATGATGGAAGATGGATGGATGAAGGATGATTGATGGATGGATGATGGATGGATGGATGATGGATGATGGATGGATCGATGTTGGATGATGGATGGAGGAAGGATGATGAATGGATGGATAGATGGATGATTGATGAAGGATGATGGAAGCATGATGGATGGATGGATGATGGATGATGGATGGGTGAATGATGGATGATGGATGGATGAAGGATGATGAATGGATGGATAGATGGATGATGGATGAAGGATGATGGATGCATGATGGATGGATGGATGATGGTTGGATGATGGATGGATGGATGATGGATGGATTGATGATGGATGGATGAAGGATGATGAATGGATGGGTGGATGGATGATGGATGGATGAAGGATGATGAATGGGTGTGTAGATGGATGATGGATGAATGGGTGGATGGAGGATTGATTGATGGATGATGGATGGATGATGGATGGATGATGGATGGATGGAAGAATGGATGGATGACATAGGATGGATGGATGGAGGGGTGACGGATGTATGGATGGTTGGATGATGGATGGATGATTGATGATGGATGTATGATGGTTGATGGATGGATGATGGACGGATGATGGATGATGGATGGATGATGGATGGATGGATGATGATGGATGGGTGGAAGATGGATGGATGGATGATGAAGGAATGGATGATGGATGATGGTTTGATGGATGGATGATGGATGGAGGGATTGATGGATGATGGATGGATGACGGATGATGGATGGATGGTGGATGATGGATGGATGATGGATGATAAATGGGTGGATGATGGATGATGGATGGCTGATGGATGGATGCATGATGGATGAATGGTTGGATGAAGGATGGATGTATGATGGATGATGGTTGGATGGATGGATGGAGGATTGATTGATGGATGATGGATGGATGATGGATGGATGATGGATGGATGGAAGAATGGATGGATGACATAGGATGGATGGATGGAGGGGTGACGGATGTATGGATGGATGGATGTTGGATGGATGATTGATGATGGATGTATGATGGTTGATGGATGGATGATGGACGGATGATGGATGATGGATGGATGATGGATGGATGGATGATGATGGATGGGTGGAAGATGGATGGATGGATGATGAAGGAATGGATGATGGATGATGGTTTGATGGATGGATGATGGATGGAGGGATTGATGGATGATGGATGGATGACGGATGATGGATGGATGGTGGATGATGGATGGATGATGGATGATAGATGGGTGGATGATGGATGATGGATGGCTGATGGATGGATGGATGATGGATGGATGGATGATGAATGGATGGATGGTTGATGGATGGATGATGGATGATGGATGGATGGAGGGATGGAAGAATGATGGATGATGGATGGATGATGAATGGATGGAAGGATGATGGATGGATGGAAGGATGATGGATAGATGGAAGGATGATGGATGGATGACAGATGAAGGATGGATGAAGGATGGATGGATGATGGATGGATGGATGATGGATGATGGATGATGGATGGATGAATGATGATGAATGGATGGATGGATGATGGATGGATGGATGATGGATGGATGATGGATGGATGATGGATGACAGATGGATGATGGATGGACGATGGATGATGGATGGATGGACGTCAAGATGATGGATGGATGAAAGATGGTGGATGGACGGATGGATGGTTGGCTGGATGACAGATGATGGATGGATGGATGATGTATAATGTATGATAGATGGATGATGGATGGATGGATGGGTGACAGATGATGGATGGAAGGATGATGGATGGATGACAGATGATGGATTGATGATGGATGGATGGATGATGGATCGATGATGGATGGATGGATGCTGGATGAAGGATGGATGGATGGATGATGGATGGATGGATGATGGATGGATGGATGATGGCTGGATGAATGATGGATGGATGATGGATGACGGATGGATGATGGATGAATGGATGGATAGATGGATGGATCATGGATGGATGATGGATGGATGGATGATGGATGGATGGAAGGATGATGGATGATGGATGAATGATGGATGAATGGATGGATAGCTGGATGAATGAATGTTGATGGATGGATTGATGGATGTAAGGATGATGGATGGATGACAGATGATGGACGGATGATGGATGGATGACAGATGATGGATGGATGATGGATGGATGTGTGATGGATGGATGGATGATGGATGGATGAAGGATGGATAATAGATGGATGGATGATGGATGGATGATAGATGATGGATGATGGATGGATGGATGATGGATGATGGATCGATCGATGTTGGATGATGGATGGAGGAAGGATGATGAATGGATGGATAGATGGATGATTGATGAAGGATGATGGATGCATGATGGATGGATGGATGATGCATGGATGATGGATGGATGGATGATGGATGGATGGATGATGGATGGATGAAGGATGATGAATGGATGGATAGATGGATGATGGGTGATGGATGGATGAGAGATGGATGGATGATGGATGGATGATGGATGGATGGATGGATTGATGGATGGATGATGGATGGATTGATGGATGATGGATTATGGATGGATGATGGATGGATGGATGACTGTTGATGGATGGATGATGGATGGAAGAACAATGGATGATGGATGGATGATCGATGGATGGATGGCTGATGGATGATGGATGGATGATGGATGGCTTGAAGGATGATGGATGGATGACAGATGATGGATGGAAGGTGTATGGATGGATGATGGATGGATGGATGATGGATGGATGGATGGATGATGGATGATGGATGGATGAAGAATGATGAATGGATGGATAGATGGATGAGGGGTGATGGATGGATGAAGGATGATGAATGTGTGGATGAAGAATGGAAGAATGATGGATGGATTGATGATGGATGGATTGATGATGGGTGGATGGATGGATGATGGATGGATGATGGATGGGTGGAAGGATGATGGATGGATGACAGATGATGGATGGATGATGGATGGATGGATAATGGATGATGGATGGATGGATGGAAGAACGATGGATGAAGGATGGATGATCGATGGATGGATGGCTGACGGATGATGGATGGATGATGGATGGATTGAAGGATGATGGATGGATGACAGATGATGGATGGAATGTGTATGGATGGATGGATGATGGATGGATGGATGATTGATGGATGGATGATGGATGGATGGATGATGGATGGATGATGGATGGATGATGGATTGATGGACGGATGAATGGATGACAGAGGATGGATGGATGGAGGGATGATGGATGTATGGATGGATGGATGATGGATGGATGATTGATGATGGATGTATGATGGTTGATGGATGGTTGATGTATGGATGATGGATGAATGATGGATGATGGATGGATGATGATGGATGGGTGGAAGATGGATGGATGGATGATGAAGGAATGTATGATGGATGGATGGATGATGGTTTGATGGATGGATGATGGATGGATGGATTGATGGAGGATGGATGGATGGATGGATGATGGATGAATGATGGATGGATGAAGGATAATGGTTGGATGGATGATGGTTGGATGATGGATGATGGATGGATGGTGGATGATGGATGGATGATGGATGATGGATGATAGATGGATGAATGATGGATGATGGATGGATGGATGATGGATGGATGATGGATGGATGATGGATGGATGTTGGATGATGGATTAATGAAGGATGGATGATAGATGGATGGATGTGTGGATGGATAATGAATGGATGGATGGATGGAGGGATGGAAGAATGATGGATGATGGATGGATGATGGATGAATGGAAGGATGATGGATGGATGGAAGGATGATGGATGGAATACAGATGATGGATGGATGAATGATGATGGATGGATGATGGATGGATGGGTGGATGATGGATGATGGATTGATGATGGGTGGATGGAAGGATGATGGATGACAGATGATGGATGGATGAATGATGATGGATGGATGGAAGGATGATGGATGGATGACAGATGATGGATGGATGATGGATGGATGATGGATTATGGTTGGATGGATGATGGATGGATGATGGATGGATGGTGGATGATGGATGGATGATGGATGATAGAAGGATGGATGATGGATGAGGGGTGGATGATGGATAAATGGATGATGGATGGATGGATGGATGATGAATGGATGGATGGATGATGGATGGATGATGGATGATGGATGGATGGAGGGATGGATGAATGATGGATGATGGATGGATGATGGATGGATGGAAGGATGATGGATGGATGGAAGGATGATGGATGGATGGAAGGATGATGGATGAATGACAGATGATGGATGGATGAAGGATGGATGGATGATGGATGGATGGATGATGGATGATGGATGGATGAATGATGATGGATGGATGGATGGATGATGGATGGATGGATGATGGATGGATGATGGATGATGGATGGATGATGGATGGATGATGGATTGATGATGGATGATGGATGGATGGATGGACGTAATGATGATGGATGGATGACAGATGATGGATGGATGGATAGATGGTTGGCTGGATGAGAGATGATGGATGGATTGATGATGGATGATGGATGATAGATGGATGATGGATGGATGGATGACAGATGATGGATGAATGGAAGGATGATGCATGGATGGATGATGGATGGATGATGGATGAATGGATGATGGATGATGGATGGATGGATGGATAATGGATGGATGGATGGATGATGGCTGGATGGATGATGGATGGATGATTAATGGATGGATGGATGATGGATGGATGGATGATGGATGATGAATGGATGATGGATGATGGATGGATGATGGCTGGATGGATGATGGATAGATGATGGATGATGGATGGATGATGGATGAATGGATGGATGGATGGATGGATGGATGGATGGATGATGGATGACGGATCATGGATGGACGATGGATGGATGGATGATGGATGGATGGAAGGATGATGGATGGACGTAAGGATGATGGATGGATGACAGATGATGGACAGATGATGGATGGATGGAAGTATGATGGATGGATGACAGTTGATGGATGGATGATGGATGGATGGATGATGGATGATGGATGGATGGATGACGGATGGATGATGGATGGATGATGGATGAATGGATGGATAGATGGATGGATGGACGATGGATGATGGATCATGGATGGATGATGGATGGATGGATGATGAATGGATGATGGATGCTGGACGGATGGAAGTAAGGATGATGGATGGATGACAGATGATGTTCGGATGATGGATGGATGGAAGGATGATGGATGGATGACAGTTGATGGATGGATGATGGATGGATGGATGATGGATGATGGATGGATGGATGATGGATGGATGATGGATGGATGGATGATGGATGATGGATGGATGAAGGATGAATGATAGATGGATGGATGATGGATGATGGATGGATCATGCATGGATGATGAATGATGGATGGATGGATGATGGATGGATGGATGATGGAAGATGGATGGATGAAGGATGATGGATGGAAGCATGATGGATGGATGGATGATGGATGATGGATGGATGGATGATGGATGATGGATGGATGAAGGATGATGAATGGATGGATAGATGGATGATGGATGAAGGATGATGGATGCATGACGGACGGATGGATGATGGATGGATGATGGATGGATGGATGATGGATGGATTGATGATGGATGGATGAAGGATGATGAATGGATGGGTAGATGGATGATGGATGGATGAAGGATGATGAATGGGTGGGTAGATGGATGAAGGATGGATGGATGATGGGTGGATGGATGGATGATGGATGATGGATGGATGATGGATGGGTGGAAGGATGATGGATGGATGACAGATGACGGATGGATGATGGATGGATGGATGATGGACGGATGGATGATGGATGGATGCATGATGGATGAATGTTTGGATGAAGGATGGATGTATGATAGATGATGGTTGGATGGATGGATGTAGGATTGATTGATGGATGATGGATGGATGATGGATGGATGATGGATGGATGGAAGAATGGATGGATGACATAGGATGGATGGATGGAGGGATGACAGATGTATGGATGGATGGATGATGGATGGATGACAGATGATGGACAGATGATGGATGGATGGAAGGATGATGGATGGATGACAGTTGATGGATGGATGATGGATGGATGGATGATGGATGATGGATGGGTGGATGACGGATGGATGATGGATGGATGATGGATGAATGGATGGATAGATGGATGGATGGACGATGGATGATGGATCATGGATGGATGATGGATGGATGGATGATGGATGCTGGACGGATGGAAGTAAGGATGATGGATGGATGACAGATGGTGTTCGGATGATGGATGGATGGAAGGATGATGGATGGATGACAGTTGATGGATGGATGATGGATGGATGGATGATGGATGATGGATGGATGGATGATGGATGGATGATGGATGGATGGATGATGGATGATGGATGGATGAAGGATGAATGATAGATGGATGGATGATGGATGATGGATGGATCATGCATGGATGATGAATGATGGATGGATGATGGAGGGATGGATGATGGAAGATGGATGGATGAAGGATGATGGATGGATGATGGATGGATGGATGATGGATGATGGATGGATGGATGATGGATGATGGATGGATGAAGGATGATGAATGGATGGATAGATGGATGATGGATGAAGGATGATGGATGCATGACGGACGGATGGATGATGGATGGATGATGGATGGATGGATGATGGATGGATGGATGATGGATGGATTGATGATGGATGGATGAAGGATGATGAATGGATGGGTAGATGGATGATGGATGGATGAAGGATGATGAATGGGTGGGTAGATGGATGAAGGATGGATGGATGATGGGTGGATGGATGGATGATGGATGATAGATGGATGATGGATGGGTGGAAGGATGATGGATGGATGACAGATGACGGATGGATGATGGATGGATGGATGATGGACGGATGGATGATGGATGGATGCATGATGGATGAATGTTTGGATGAAGGATGGATGTATGATAGATGATGGTTGGATGGATGGATGTAGGATTGATTGATGGATGATGGATGGATGATGGATGGATGATGGATGGATGGAAGAATGGATGGATGACATAGGATGGATGGATGGAGGGATGACAGATGTATGGATGGATGGATGATGGATGGATGATTGATGATGGATGTATGATGGTTGCTGGATGGATGATGGATGGATGATGGATGATGGATGGATGATGGATGGATGGATGGATGATGATGGATGGGTGGAAGATGGATGGATGGATGATGAAGGAATGTATGATGGATGGATGGATGATGGTTTGATGGATGGATGATGGATGGAGGGATTGATGGAGGATGGATGGATGGATGGATGATGGATGAATGATGGATGGATGAAGGATAATGGTTGGATGGATGATGGTTGGATGATGGATGATGGATGGATGGTGGATGATGGATGGATGATGGATGATGGATGATAGATGGATGAATGATGGATGATGGATGGATGGATGATGGATGGATGATGGATGGATGATGGATGGATGTTGGATGATGGATTAATGAAGGATGGATGATAGATGGATGGATGTGTGGATGGATAATGAATGGATGGCTGGATGGAGGGATGGAAGAATGATGGATGATGGATGGATGATGGATGAATGGAAGGATGATGGATGGATGGAAGGATGATGGATGGAATACAGATGATGGATGGATGAATGATGATGGATGGATGATGGATGGATAGGTGGATGACGGATGATGGATTGATGATGGGTGAATGGAAGGATGATGGATGACAGATGATGGATGGATGAAGGATGGATGGATGATGGATGGATGGATGATGGATGATGGATGGATGAATGATGATGGATGGATGGAAGGATGATGGATGGATGACAGATGATGGATGGATGATGGATTGATGATGGATTATGGTTGGATGGATGATGGATGGATGATGGATGGATGGTGGATGATGGATGGATGATGGATGATAGAAGGATGGATGATGGATGAGGGGTGGATGATGGATAAATGGATGATGGATGGATGGATGGATGATGAATGGATGGATGGATGATGGATGGATGATGGATGATGGATGGATGGAGGGATGGATGAATGAAGGATGATGGATGGATGATGGATGGATGGAAGGATGATGGATGGATGGAAGGATGATGGATGGATGGAAGGATGATGGATGAATGACAGATGATGGATGGATGAAGGATGAATGGATGATGGATGGATGGATGATGGATGATGGATGGATGAATGATGATGGATGGATGGATGGATGATGGATGGATGGATGATGGATGGATGATGGATGATGGATGGATGATGGATGGATGATGGATTGATGATGGATGATGGATGGATGGATGGACGTAAGGATGATGGATGGATGACAGATGATGGATGGATGGATGGATGGTTGGCTGGATGAGAGATGATGGATGGATTGATGATGGATGATGGATGATAGATGGATGATGGATGGATGGATGACAGATGATGGATGAATGGAAGGATGATGCATGGATGGATGATGGATGGATGATGGATGAATGGATGATGGATGATGGATGGATGGATGGATAATGGATGGATGGATGGATGATGGCTGGATGGATGATGGATGGATGATTAATGGATGGTTGGATGATGGATGGATGGATGATGGATGATGAATGGATGATGGATGATGGATGGATGATGGCTGGATGGATGATGGATGGATGATGGATGATGGATGGATGATGGATGAATGGATGGATGGATGGATGGATGGATGGATGATGGATGACGGATCATGGATGGACGATGGATGGATGGATGATGGATGGATGGAAGGATGATGGATGGACGTAAGGATGATGGATGGATGACAGATGATGGACAGATGATGGATGGATGGAAGGATGATGGATGGATGACAGTTGATGGATGGATGATGGATGGATGGATGATGGATGATGGATGGATGGATGACGGATGGATGATGGATGGATGATGGATGAATGGATGGATAGATGGATGGATGGACGATGGATGATGGATCATGGATGGATGATGGATGGATGGATGATGGATGGATGGAAGGATGATGGATGTTGGATGAATGATGGATAAATGGATGAATAGATGGCTGGATGGATGATGGATGATGGATCATGGATGGATGATGGATGGATGGATGATGGATGGATGATGGATGCTGGACGGATGGAAGTAAGGATGATGGATGGATGACAGATGATGTTCGGATGATGGATGGATGGAAGGATGATGGATGGATGACAGTTGATGGATGGATGATGGATGGATGGATGATGGATGATGGATGGATGGATGATGGATGGATGGATGATGGATGATGGATGGATGAAGGATGAATGATAGATGGATGGATGATGGATGATGGATGGATCATGCATGGATGATGAATGATGGATGGATGGATGATGGATGGATGGATGATGGAAGATGGATGGATGAAGGATGATGGATGGAAGCATGATGGATGGATGGATGATGGATGATGGATGGATGGATGATGGATGATGGATGGATGAAGTATGATGAATGGATGGATAGATGGATGATGGATGAAGGATGATGGATGCATGACGGACGGATGGATGATGGATGGATGATGGATGGATGGATGATGGATGGATGGATGATGGATGGATTGATGATGGATGGATGAAGGATGATGAATGGATGGGTAGATGGATGATGGATGGATGAAGGATGATGAATGGGTGGGTAGATGGATGAAGGATGGATGGATGATGGGTGGATGGATGGATGATGGATGATGGATGGATGATGGATGGGTGGAAGGATGATGGATGGATGACAGATGATGGATGGATGATGGATGGATGGATGATGGACGGATGGATGATGGATGGATGCATGATGGATGAATGTTTGGATGAAGGATGGATGTATGATAGATGATGGTTGGATGGATGGATGTAGGATTGATTGATGGATGATGGATGGATGATGGATGGATGATGGATGGATGGAAGAATGGATGGATGACATAGGATGGATGGATTGTGGGATGACAGATGTATGGATGGATGGATGATGGATGGATGATTGATGATGGATGTATGATGGTTGCTGGATGGATGATGGATGGATGATGGATGATGGATGGATGATGGATGGATGGATGATGATGGATGGGTGGAAGATGGAAGGATGGATGATGAAGGAATGGATGATGGATGGATGGATGATGGTTTGATGGATGGATGGATGATTGATTGATGGATGATGGATGATGGATGGAGGATGGATGGATGGAAGGATGGATGGATGACAGAGGATGGATGGATGGAGGGATGATGGATGTATGGATGGATGGATGATGGATGGATGATTGATGATGGATGTATGGTGGCTGATGGATGATTGATGGATGGATGATGGATGATGGATGGATGATGGATGGATGGATGATGATGGACGGGTGGAAGATGGATGGATGGATGATGAAGGAATGGATGATGGATGATGGTTTGATGGATGGATGATGGATGGAGGGATTGATGGAGGATGGATGGATGGATGTATGATGGATGAATGATTGATGGATGATGGATGATGGTTGGATGGATGATGGATGGATGATGGATGATGGATGGATGGTGCATGATGGATGGATGATGGATGATAGATGGATGGATGATGGATGATGGATGGATGATGGATGGATGGATGATGGATGGATGGATGATGAATGGATGGATGGTTGATGGATGGATGATGGATGATGGATGGATGGAGGGATGGAAGAATGATGGATGATGGATGGATGATGGATGGATGGAAGGATGATGGATGGATGGAAGGATGATGGATGGATGGAAGAATGATGGATGGATGACAGTTGAAGGATGGATGAAGGATGGATGGATGATGGATGGATGGATGATGGATGATGGATGATGGATGGATGAATGATGATGAATGGATGGATGGATGATGGATGGATGGATGGATGATGGATGGATGATGGATGGATGATGGATGACGGATGGATGATGGATGAATGATGGATGATGGATGGATGGACGTCAAGATGATGGATGGATGAAAGATGGTGGATGGATGGATGGATGGTTGGCTGGGTGACAGATGAAGGATGGATGGATGATGTATAATGGATGATAGATGGATAATGGATGGATGGATGGATGACAGATGATGGATGGAAGGATGATGGATGGATGACAGATGATGGATGGATGAAGGATGGATGGATGATGGATGGATGATGGATGGATGGATGATGGATGATGGATGGATGGATGATGGATGGATGGATGATGGATGGATGGATGATAGCTGGATGAATGATGGATGGATGACGGATGACGGATGGATGATGGATGAATGGATGGATAGATGGATGGATGGATGATGGATCATGGATGGATGATGGATGGATGGATAATGGATGGATGGAAGGATGATGGATGATGGATGAATGATGGATGAATGGATGGATAGATGGGTGGATGGATGATGGATGGATGATGATGGATGATGGATGGATGGATGATGGATGGATGATGGATGGATGGATGATGGATGATGGATGGATGAAGGATGGATAATAGATGGATGGATGATGGATGGATGATTGATTGATGGATGATGGATGGATGATGGATGGATGGAAGAATGGATGGATGACATAGGATGGATGGATGGAGGGATGACGGAAATATGGATGGATGGATGATGGATGGATGATTGATGATGGATGTATGATGGTTGATGGATGGATGATGGATGGATGATGGATGATGGATGGATGGGTGATGATGGATGGGTGGAAGATGGAAGGATGGATGTTGAAGGAATGGATGATGGATGGATGGATGATGGTTTGATGGATGGATGGATGATTGATTGATGGATGATGGATGATGGATGGATGATGGATGGATGGAAGGATGGATGGATGACAGAGGATGGATGGATGGAGGGATGATGGATGTATGGATGAATGGATGATGGATGGATGATTGATGATGGAAGTATGGTGGCCAATGGATGATTGATGGATGGATGATGGATGATGGATGGATGATGGATGGATGAATGATGATGGATGGGTGGAAGATGGATGGATGGATGATGAAGGAATGGATGATGGATGATGGTTTGATGGATGGATGATGGATGGAGGGATTGATGGAGGATGGATGGGTGGATGTATGATGGATAAATGATTGATGGATGATGGATGATGGTTGGATGGATGATGGATGGATGATGGATGATGGATGGATGGTGAATGATGGATGGATGATGGATGATAGATGGATGGATGATGGATGATGGATGGATGATGGATGGATGGATGATGGATGGATGGATGATGAATGGATGGATGGTTGATGGATGGATGATGGATGATGGCTGGATGGAGGGATGGAAGAATGATGGATGATGGATGGATGATGAATGGATGGAAGGATGATGGATGGATGGAAGGATGATGGATGGATGGAAGGATGATGGATGGATGACAGATGAAGGATGGATGAAGGATGGATGGATGATGGATGGATGGATGATGGATGATGGATGATGGATGGATGAATGATGATGAATGGATGGATGGATGATGGATGGATGGATGATGGATGACGGATGGATGATGGATGAATGATGGATGATGGATGGATGGACGTCAAGATGATGGATGGATGAAAGATTGTGGATGGATGGATCGATGGTTGGCTGGATGACAGATGATGGATGGATGGATGATGTATAATGGATGATAGATGGATGATGGATGGATGGATGGATGGATGACAGATGATGGATGGAAGGATGATGGATGGATGACAGATGATGGATGGATGAAGGATGGATGGATGATGGATGGATGATGGATGGATGGATGATGGATGACGGATGGATGATGGATGAATGGATGGATAGATGGATGGATGGATGATGGATAATGGATGGATGATGGATGGATGGATAATGGATGGATGGAAGGATGATGGATGATGGATGAATGATGGATGAATGGATGGATAGATGGGTGGATGGATGATGGATGGATGATGATGGATGATGGATGGATGGATGATGGATGGATGATGGATGGATGGATGATGGATGACGGATGGATGAAGGATGGATAATAGATGGATGGATGATGGATGGATGATTGATGATGGATGATGGATGGATGGATGATGGATGATGGATGGATGGATGATGGATGATGGATGGATGGAAGGATGATGGATGGATGACAGATGATGGATGGATGATGGATGGATGGATGATGGATGGATGATGGATGATGGATGGATGGATGGATGATGAATGGATGGATGATGGATGGATGGATGATGGCTGGATGAATGATGGATGGATGATCGATGACGGATGGATGATGGATGAATGGATGGATAGATGGATGGATGGATGATGGATCATGGATGGATGATGGATGGATGGATGATGGATGGATGGAAGGATGATGGATGATGGATGAATGATGGATGAATGGATGGATAGATGGGTGGATTAATGATGGATCATGGATGGATCATGGATGGATCATGGATGGATGATGGATGATGGATGGATTAATGGATGTGAGGATGATGGATGGATGACAGATGATGGACGGATGATGGATGGATGACTGATGATGGATGGATGATGGATGGATGGATGATGGATGATGGATGGATGGATGATGGATGGATGGATGATGGATGATGGATGAATGAAGGATGGATAATAGATGGATGGATGATGGATGGATGATGGATGATGGATGATGGATGGATGGATGATGGATGATGGATGGATGGATGATGGATGGATGATGGAAGATGAATGGATGAAGGATGATTGATGGATGGATGATGGATGGATGGCTGATGGATGATGGATGGATGTTGGATGATGGATGGAGGAAGGATGATGAATGGATGGATAGATGGATGATTGATGAAGGATGATGGATGATGGATGGATGTAGGATGATGAATGGATGGATAGATGGATGATGGATGAAGGATGATGGATGCATGATGGATGGATGGATGATGGATGGATGATGGATGGATGGATGATGGATGGATGGATGATGGATGGATTGATGATGGATGATGGATGGATGAAGGATGATGAATGGATGGGTGGATGGATGATGGATGGATGAAGGATGATGAATGTGTGGGTAGATGGATGATGGATGAATGGGTGGATGAAGGATGGATGGATGATGGGTGAATGGATGGATGATGGATGGATGATGGCTGGGTGGAAGGATGATGGATGGTTGACAGATGATGGATGGATGATGGATGGATGGATGATGGATGGATGCATGATGGATGAATGGTTGGATGAAGGATGGATGTATGATGGATGATGGTTGGATGGATGGATGGAGGATTGATTGATGGATGATGGATGGATGATGGATGGATGATGGATGGATGGAAGAATGGATGGATGACATAGGATGGATGGATGGAGGGGTGACAGATGTATGGATGGATGGATGATGGATGGATGATTGATGATGGATGTATGATGGTTGATGGATGGATGATGGATGGATGATGGATGATGGATGGATGATGGATGGATGGATGATGATGGATGGGTGGAAGATGGATGGATGGATGATGAAGGAATGGATGATGGATGATGGTTTGATGGATGGATGATGGATGGAGGGATTGATGGATGATGGATGGATGACGGATGATGGATGGATGGTGGATGATGGATGGATGATGGATGATAGATGGGTGGATGATGGATGATGGATGGCTGATGGATGGATGGATGATGGATGGATGGATGATGAATGGATGGATGGTTGATGGATGGATGATGGATGATGGATGGATGGAGGGATGGAAGAATGATGGATGATGGATGGATGATGAATGGATGGAAGGATGATGGATGGATGGAAGGATGATGGATGGATGGAAGGATGATGGATGGATGACAGATGAAGGATGGATGAAGGATGGATGGATGATGGATGGATGGATGATGGATGATGGATGATGGATGGATGAATGATGATGAATGGATGGATGGATGATGGATGGATGGATGATGGATGGATGATGGATGGATGATGGATGACGGATGGATGATGGATGGATGATGGATGATGGATGGATTGACGTCAAGATGATGGATGGATGAAAGATGGTGGATGGACGGATGGATGGTTGGCTGGATGACAGATGATGGATGGATGGATGATGTATAATGTATGATAGATGGATGATGGATGGATGGATGGATGACAGATGATGGATGGAAGGATGATGGATGGATGACAGATGATGGATTGATGATGGATGGATGGATGATGGATCGATGATGGATGGATGGATGCTGGATGAAGGATGGATGGATGGATGATGTATGGATGGATGATGGATGGATGGATGATGGCTGGATGAATGATGGATGGATGATGGATGACGGATGGATGATGGATGAATGGATGGATAGATGGATGGATCATGGATGGATGATGGATGGATGGATGATGGATGGATGGAAGGATGATGGATGATGGATGAATGATGGATGAATGGATGGATAGATGGATGGATGAATGTTGACGGATGGATTGATGGATGTAAGGATGATGGATGGATGACAGATGATGGACGGATGATGGATGGATGATGGATGGATGTATGATGGATGGATGTATGATGGATGGATGATGGATGGCTGGATGATGGATGATGGATGGATGAAGGATGGATAAAAATGGATGGATGATGGATGGATGATAGATGATGGATGATGGATGGATGGATGATGGATGATGGATGGATCGTTGTTGGATGATGGATGGAGGAAGGATGATGAATGGATGGATAGATGGATGATTGATGAAGGATGATGGATGCATGATGGATGGATGGATGATGCATGGATGATGGATGGATGGATGATGGATGGATGGATGATGGATGGATGAAGGATGATGAATGGATGGATAGATGGATGATGGGTGATGGATGGATGACAGATGGATGGATGATGAATGGATGATGGATGGATGGATGGATTGATGGATGGATGATGGATGGATTGATGGATGATGGATTATGGATGGATGATGGATGGATGGATGACTGTTGATGGATGGATGATGGATGGAAGAACAATGGATGATGGATGGATGATCGATGGATGGATGGCTGATGGATGATGGATGGATGATGGATGGCTTGAAGGATGATGGATGGATGACAGATGATGGATGGAAGGTGTATGGATGGATGATGGATGGATGGATGATGCATGGATGGATGGATGATGGATGATGGATGGATGAAGGATGATGAATGGATGGATAGATGGATGATGGGTGATGGATGGATGAAGGATGATGAATGTGTGGATGAAGAATGGAAGAATGATGGATGGATTGATGATGGAGGGATTGATGATGGGTGGATGGATGGATGATGGATGGATGATGGATGGGTGGAAGGATGATGGATGGATGACAGATGATGGATGGATGATGGATGGATGGATGATGGATGATGGATGGATGGATGGAAGAACGATGGATGAAGGATGAATGATCGATGGATGGATGGCTGACGGATGATGGATGGATGATGGTTGGATTGAAGGATGATGGATGGATGACAGATGATGGATGGAATGTGTATGGATGGATGGATGATGGATGGATGGATGATTGATGGATGGATGATGGATGGATGGATGATGGATGGATGATGGATGGATGATGGATTGATGGACAGATGAATGGATGACAGAGGATGGATGGATGGAGGGATGATGGATGTATGGATGGATGGATGATTGATGATGGATGTATGATGGTTGATGGATGGTTGATGGATGGATGATGGATGAATGATGGATGATGGATGGATGGATGGATGATGATGGATGGGTGGAAGATGGATGGATGGATGATGAAGGAATGTATGATGGATGGATGGATGATGGTTTGATGGATGGATGATGGATGGAGGGATTGATGGAGGATGGATGGATGGATGTATGATGGATGAATGATGGATGGATGAAGGATAATGGTTGGATGGATGATGGTTGGATGATGGATGATGGATGGATGGTGGATGATGGATGGATGATGGATAATGGATGATAGATGGATGAATGATGGATGATGGATGGATGGATGATGGATTGATGATGGATGGATGGATGTTGGATAATGAATTAATGGAGGATGGATGATAGATGGATGGATGTGTGGATGGATAATGAATGGATGGATGGATGGAGGGATGGAAGAATGATGGATGATGGATGGATGATGGATGAATGGAAGGATGATGGATGGATGGAAGGATGATGGATGGAATACAGATGATGGATGGATGAATGATGATGGATGGATGATGGATGGATGGGTGGATGACGGATGATGGATGGATGATGGATGGATGGAAGGATGATGGATGACAGATGATGGATGGATGAAGGATGGATGGATGATGGATGGATGGATGATGGATGATGGATGGATGAATGATGATGGATGGATGGAAGGATGATGGATGGATGACAGATGATGGATGGATGATGGATTATGGTTGGATGGATGATGGATGGATGATGGATGGATGGTGGATGATGGATGGATGATGGATGATAGAGGGATGGATGATGGATGAGGGGTGGATGATGGATAAATGGATGATGGATGGATGGATGGATGGATGATGAATGGATGGATGGATGATGGATGGATGATGGATGATGGATGGATAGAGGGATGGATGAATGAAGGATGATGGATGGATGATGGATGGATGGAAGGATGATGGATGGATGGAAGGATGATGGATGGATGGAAGGATGGATGGATGATGATGGACGGGTGGAAGATGGATGGATGGATGATGAAGGAATGGATGATGGATGATGGTTTGATGGATGGATGATGGATGGAGGGATTGATGGAGGATGGATGGATGGATGGATGATGGATGAATGATTGATGGATGATGGATGATGTTTGGATGGATGATGGATGGATGATGGATGATGGATGGATGGTGCATGATGGATGGATGATGGATGATGGATGGATGGAGGGATGGAAGAATGATGGATGATGGATGGATGGAAGGATGATGGATGGATGGAAGGATGATGGATGGATGGAAGGATGATGGATGGATGACAGATGAAGGATGGATGAAGGATGGATGGATGATGGATGGATGGATGATGGATGATGGATGATGGATGGATGAATGATGATGAATGGATGGATGGATGATGGATGGATGGATGATGAATGGATGATGGATGGATGATGGATGACGGATGGATGATGGATGAATGATGGATGATGGATGGATGGACGTCAAGATGATGGATGGATGAAAGATGATGGATGGATGGATGGTTGGCTGGATGACAGGTGATGGATGGATGGATGATGTATAATGGATGATAGATGGATGATGGATGGATGGATGGATGACAGATGATGGATGGAAGGATGATGGATGGATGACAGATGATGGATGGATGAAGGATGGATGGATGATGGATGGACGATGGATGGATGGATGGTCGATGATGGATGGATGGATGATGGATGGATGGATGATGGATGGATGGATGATGGCTGGATGAATGATGGATGGATGATGGAAGAATGATGGATGAATGGATGGATAGATGGATGGATGGATGATGGATCATGGATGGATGATGGATGGATGGATAATGGATGAATGGAAGGATGATGGATGATGGATGAATGATGGATGAATGGATGGATAGATGGGTGGATGGATGAGGGATGGATGATGATGGATGATGGATGGATGGATGATGGATGGATGATGGATGGATGGATGATGGATGATGGATGGATGAAGGATGGATAATAGATGGATGGATGATGGATAGATGATTGATTGATGGATGATGGATGGATGATGGATGGATGATGGATGGATGGAAGAATGGATGGATGACATAGGATGGATGGATGGAGGGATGACAGATGTATGGATGGATGGATGATGGATGGATGATTGATGATGGATGTATGATGGATGGATGGATGATGATGGATGGGTGGAAGATGGAAGGATGGATGATGAAGGAATGGATGGTGGATGGATGGATGATGGTTTGATGGATGGATGGATGATTGATTGATGGATGATGGATGATGGATGGATGATGGATGGAAGGATGGATGGATGACAGAGGATGGATGGATGGAGGGATGATGGATGTATGGATGGATGGATGATGGATGGATGATTGATGATGGATGTATGGTGGCTAATGGATGATTGATGGATGGATGAAGAATGATGGATGGATGATGGATGGATGGATGATGATGGACGGGTGGAAGATGGATGGATGGATGATGAAGGAATGGATGATGGATGATGGTTTGATGGATGGATGATGGATGGAGGGATTGATGGAGGATGGATGGATGGATGGATGATGGATGAATGATTGATGGATGATGGATGATGGTTGGATGGATGATGGATGGATGATGGATGATGGATGGATGGTGCATGATGGATGGATGATGGATGATAGATGGATGGATGATGGATGATGGATGGATGATGGATGGATGGATGATGGATGGATGGATGATGAATGGATGGATGGTTGATGGATGGATGATGGATGATGGCTGGATGGAGGGATGGAAGAATGATGGATGATGGATGGATGATGAATGGATGGAAGGATGATGGATGGATGGAAGGATGATGGATGGATGGAAGGATGATGGATGGATGACAGATGAAGGATGGATGAAGGATGGATGGATGATGGGTGGATGGATGATGGACGATGGATGATGGATGGATGAATGATGATGAATGGATGGATGGATGATGGATGGATGGATGATGGATGGATGATGGATGGATGATGGATGACGGATGGATGATGGATGAATGATGGATGATGGATGGATGGACGTCAAGATGATGGATGGATGAAAGATGGTGGATGGATGGATGGATGGTTGGCTGGATGACAGATGATGGATGGATGGATGATGTATAATGGATGATAGATGGATGATGGATGGATGGATGGATGGATGACAGATGATGGATGGAAGGATGATGGATGGATGACAGATGATGGATGGATGAAGGATGGATGGATGATGGATGGATGATGGATGGATGGATGATGGATGACGGATGGATGATGGATGAATGGATGGATAGATGGATGGATGGATGATGGATAATGGATGGATGATGGATGGATGGATAATGGATGGATGGAAGGATGATGGATGATGGATGAATGATGGATGAATGGATGGATAGATGGGTGGATGGATGATGGATGGATGATGATGGATGATGGATGGATGGATGATGGATGGATGATGGATGGATGGATGATGGATGATGGATGGATGAAGGATGGATAATAGATGGATGGATGATGGATGGATGATTGATGATGGATGATGGATGGATGGATGATGGATGATGGATGGATGGATGATGGATGATGGATGGATGGAAGGATGATGGATGGTTGACAGATGATGGATGGATGATGGATGGATGGATGATGGATGGATGATGGATGGATGGATGATGGATGATGGATGGATGGATGGATGATGGATGGATGGATGATGGATGGATGGATGATGGCTGGATGAATGATGGATGGATGATAGATGACGGATGGATGATGGATGAATGGATGGATAGATGGATGGATGGATGATGGATCATGGATGGATGATGGATGGATGGATGATGGATGGATGGAAGGATAGATGGGTGGATGAATGTTGGATCATGGATGGATCATGGATGGATCATGGATGGATGATGGATGATGGATCGATTGATGGATGTGAGGATGATGGATGGATGACAGATGATGGACGGATGATGGATGGATGACAGATGATGGATGGATGATGGATGTATGTATGATGGATGATGGATGGATGGATGATGGATGGATGGATGATGGATGATGGATGAATGAAGGATGGATAATAGATGCATGGATGATGGATGGATGATGGATGATGGATGATGGATGGATGGATGATGGATGATGGATGGATGGATGATGGATGGATGATGGAAGATGGATGGATGAAGGATGATTGATGAATGGATGATGGATGGATGGATGATGGATGATGGATGGATCGATGTTGGATGATGGATGGAGGAAGGATGATGAATGGATGGATAGATGGATGATTGATGAAGGATGATGGAAGCATGATGGATGGATGGATCATGGATGATGGATGGGTTGATGATGGATGATGGATGGATGAAGGATGATGAATGGATGGATAGATGGATGATGGATGAAGGATGATGGATGCATGATGGATGGATGGATGATGGATGGATGATGGATGGATGGATGATGGATGGATGATGGATGGATGGATGATGGATGGATGGATGATGGATGGATTGATGATGGATGATGGATGGATGAAGGATGATGAATGGATGGGTGGATGGATGATGGATGGATGAAGGATGATGAATGGGTGGGTAGATGGGTGGATGAATGATGGATCATGGATGGATCATGGATGGATCATGGATGGATGATGGATGATATATCGATTGATGGATGTGAGTATGATGGATGGATGACAGATGATGGACGGATGATGGATGGATGACAGATGATGGATGGATGATGGATGTATGTATGATGGATGATGGATGGATGGATGATGGATGATGGATGATGGATGAATGAAGGATGGATAATAGATGCATGGATGATGGATGGATGATGGATGATGGATGATGGATGGATGGATGATGGATGATGGATGGATGGATGATGGATGGATGATGGAAGATGGATGGATGATGGATGATTGATGGATGGATGATGGATGGATGGATGATGGATGATGGATGGATCGATGTTGGATGATGGATGGATGAAGGATGATGAATGGATGGATAGATGGATGATGGATGGATGGATGATGGATGGATGATGGATGGATGGATGATGGATGGATGGATGATGGATGGATTGATGATGGATGATGGATGGATGAAGGATGATGAATGGATGGGTGGATGGATGATGGATGGATGAAGGATGATGAATGGGTGGGTAGATGGATGATGGATGGATGAATGATGGATGATGGATGGATGAATGATGATGGATGATGGATGGATGATGGATGGATGATGGATGGATGATCGATGAAGGATGGATGATGGATGGATGATGGATGATTGATGGATGGATGGACGTAAGGATGATGGATGGATGACAGATGATGGATGGATGGATGGTTGGCTGGATGACAGATGATGGATGGATGGATGATGGATGATGGATGATGGATGGATGATGAATGGATGGATGGATGACGGATGATGGATGGATGGAAGGATGATGGATGGATGACAGATGATGGATGGATGATGGATGGATGGATGATGGATGGATGGATGATGGATGGAAGGATGATGGATGGATGCTGGATGATGAATGGATGGATGGATGGATGAAGGATGATGGACGGATGGACGGATGGGTGGATGGATGTTGGAAGATGGATGGATGATGGATGGATGGGTGGATGAAGGATGATGGATGGATGATGGATGGATGGATGGATGGATGACAGATGAAGGATGGATGGATGATGGATGGATGGAGGTTGGATGGATGATGGATGATGGATGGATGGATGGATGGATGATGGATGATGGATGGATGATGGATGGATGGATGGATGATGGGTGATGGATGGATGATTGATGATGGATGGATGATGGATGGATGAATGATGATGGATGGATGGATGGATGATTGATGGATGATGGATGGTTGATGGATGGATGTTGGATGATGGATGGATGACAGATGGATGGATGGATGGATGGATGTTGGATGGATGATGGATGATGGATGGATTGATGGATGGATGATGGATGGATGGATGATGGAATATGGATGGATGATGGATGGATGACAGATGATGGATGGATGGTGAATGGATGGATAGATGATGGATGATGGATGGATGGATGGATAGATGGAAGAACGATGGATGATGGATGGATGATCGATGGATGGGTGGCTGACGGATGATGGATGGATGATGGATGGATTGAAGGATGATGGATGGATTACAGATGATGGATGGAAGGTGTATGGATGGATGGATGATGGATGGATGGATGATGGATGGATGGATGATGGCTGGATGGATGATGGCTGAATGGTTGGATGAAGGATGGATGTATGATGGATGATGGTTTGATGGATGGATGGATGATTGATTGATGGATGATGGATAATGGATGTTGGATGGATGATGGATGTTTGGAAGCATGGATGGATGACAGAGGATGGATGGATTGATGGATGATGGATGGATGGATGATGGATGATGGATGGATGATGAATGGATGGATGGATGACGGATGATGGATGGATGGAAGAATGATGGATGGATGACAGATGATGGATGGATGATGGATGGATGGATGATGGATGGATGGATGATGTTTGGATGGATGATGGATGGATGCTGGATGATGGATGGATGGATGGATGGATGAAGGATGATGGACGGATGGACGGATGGATGGTTGGATGTTGGTTGATGGATGGATGATGGATGGGTGGGTGGATGAAGGATGATGGATGGATGATGGATGGAAGGATGATGGATGGATGACAGATGATGGATGGATGATGGATGGATGGATGATGGATGGATGGATGATGGATGGAAGGATGATGGATGGATGCTGGATGATGAATGGATGGATGGATGGATGAAGGATGATGGACGGATGGACGGATGGGTGGATGGATGTTGGAAGATGGATGGATGATGGATGGATGGGTGGATGAAGGATGATGGATGGATGATGGATGGATGGATGGATGGATGACAGATGAAGGATGGATGGATGATGGATGGATGGAGGTTGGATGGATGATGGATGATGGATGGATGGATGGATGGATGATGGATGATGGATGGATGATGGATGGATGGATGGATGATGGGTGATGGATGGATGATTGATGATGGATGGATGATGGATGGATGAATGATGATGGATGGATGGATGGATGATTGATGGATGATGGATGGTTGATGGATGGATGTTGGATGATGGATGGATGACAGATGGATGGATGGATGGATGGATGTTGGATGGATGATGGATGATGGATGGATTGATGGATGGATGATGGATGGATGGATGATGGAATATGGATGGATGATGGATGGATGACAGATGATGGATGGATGGTGAATGGATGGATAGATGATGGATGATGGATGGATGGATGGATAGATGGAAGAACGATGGATGATGGATGGATGATCGATGGATGGGTGGCTGACGGATGATGGATGGATGATGGATGGATTGAAGGATGATGGATGGATTACAGATGATGGATGGAAGGTGTATGGATGGATGGATGATGGATGGATGGATGATGGATGGATGGATGATGGCTGGATGGATGATGGCTGAATGGTTGGATGAAGGATGGATGTATGATGGATGATGGTTTGATGGATGGATGGATGATTGATTGATGGATGATGGATAATGGATGTTGGATGGATGATGGATGTTTGGAAGCATGGATGGATGACAGAGGATGGATGGATTGATGGATGATGGATGGATGGATGATGGATGATGGATGGATGATGAATGGATGGATGGATGACGGATGATGGATGGATGGAAGAATGATGGATGGATGACAGATGATGGATGGATGATGGATGGATGGATGATGGATGGATGGATGATGTTTGGATGGATGATGGATGGATGCTGGATGATGGATGGATGGATGGATGGATGAAGGATGATGGACGGATGGACGGATGGATGGTTGGATGTTGGTTGATGGATGGATGATGGATGGGTGGGTGGATGAAGGATGATGGATGGATGATGGATGGATGGATGACAGATGAAGGATGGATGGATGATGGATGGATGGATTGATGGAGGAATGTATGATGGATGAATGATGGATGAATGATGGATGATGGTTGGCTGGATGATGGATGGATGGTGGATAATGGATGGATGATGGATGATAGATGGATGGATGTTGGATGATGGATGGATGAGGAATGATGGATGATGGATGTATGGATGGATGATGAATGGATGGATGATGGATGTCTGATGGATGATGGATGGATGGAGGGATGATGGATGGATGGAAGGATGATGGATGGATGGAAGGATGATGGATGGATGGAAGAATGATGGATGGATGAGAGATGATGGATGGATGAAGGATTGATCGATGGATGATGGATGGATGAATGATGGATGATGGATGGATGAATGATGGATGATGGATGGATGATGGATGATTGATGGATGGATGGACGTAAGGATGATGGATGGATGACAGATGATGGATGGATGGATGGTTGGTTGGATGACATGATGGATGGATGGATGATGGATGATGCATGACGGATGGATGATGAATGGATGGATGGATGACGGATGATGGATGGATGGAAGGATGATGGATGGATGACAGATGATGGATGGATGATGGATGGATGGATGATGGATGGATGGATGCTGGATGGAAGGAGGATGGATGGATGCTGGATGATGGATGGATGGATGGATGGATGAAGGATGATGGACGGATGGATGGATGGATGTTGGATGATGGATGGATGATGGATGGATGGGTGGATGAAGGATGATGGATGGATGATGGATGGATGGATGGATGACAGATGAAGGATGGATGGATGATGGATGGATGATTGATGATGGATGGATGATGGATGGATGGATGATGGGTGAAGGATGGATGATTGATGATGGATGGATGATGGATGGATGAATGATGATGGATGGATGGATGGATGATTGATGATGGATGGATGATGGATGGATGAATGATGATGGATGGATGGATGGATGATGGATGATGGATGGATGATTGATGGATGATGGATTGATGATGGATGGATGTTGGATGATGGATGGATGACAGATGGATGGATGGATGGATGATGGATGGATGATGGATGGATGGATGGATGATGGAATATGGATGGATGATGGATGGATGGATGACAGATGATGGATGGATGATGGATGGATGGATAGATGATGGATGATGGATGGATGGATGGATAGATGGAAGAACGATGGATGATGGATGGATGATCGATGGATGGGTGGCTGACGGATGATGGATGGATGATGGATGGATTGAAGGATGATGGATGGATTACAGATGATGGATGGAAGGTGTATGGATGGATGGATGATGGATGGATGGGTGATGGATGGATGGATGATGGATGGATGGATGATGGCTGAATGGTTGGATGAAGGATGGATGTATGATGGATGATGGTTTGATGGATGGATGGATGATTGATTGATGGATGATGGGTAATGGATGTTGGATGGATGATGGATGTTTGGAAGCATGGATGGATGACAGAGGATGGATGGATTGATGGATGATGGATGGATGGATGATGGATGATGGATGATGGATGGATGGATGATGGATGATGGATGGATGGAAGAATGATGGATGGATGACAGATGATGGATGGATGATGGATGGATGGATGATGGATGGATGGATGATGTTTGGATGGATGATGGATGGATGCTGGAAGATGGATGGATGGATGGATGAAGGATGATGGACGGATGGACGGATGGATGGTTGGATGTTGGTTGATGGATGGATGATGGATGGATGGGTGGATGAAGGATGGATGATGGATGATGGATGGATGGATGGATGATGGATGATGGATGGATGATGGATGGATGGATGGATGATGGGTGAAGGATGGATGATTGATGATGGATGGATGATGGATGGATGAATGATGATGAATGGATGGATGGATGATGGATGGATGGATGGATGAAGGATGTATGATGGATGATGGATGGATGGATGGATGATGGATGATGGATGGATGATGGATGGATTGATGGATGATGGGTGAAGGATGGATGATTGATGATGGATGGATGATGGATGGATGAATGATGATGAATGGATGGATGGATGATGGATGATGGATGGATGATGGATGGATGGATGGATGTCGGATGATGGATGGATGATTGATGATGGATGGATGATGGATGGATGATGGATGGATGATGGATGGATGTTGGATGATGGATGGATGACAGATCGATGGATGGATGATGGACGGATTGATGGATGGATGGATGATGGAATATGGATGGATGATGGATGGATGGATGACAGATGATGGATGGTTGATGGTTGGATGGATAGATGATGGATGATGGATTGATGGATGGATAGATGGAAGAACGATGGATGATGGATGGATTATCGATGGATGGATGGCTGACGGATGATGGATGGATGATGGATGGATTGAAGGATGATGGATGGATGACAGATGATGGATGGAAGGTGTATGGATGGATGGATGATGGATGGATGGATGATGGCTGAATGGTTGGATGAAGGATGGATGTATGATGGATGATGGTTGGATCGATGGATGGATGATTGATTGATGGATGATGGATGATGGATGATGGATGGATGATGGATATTTGGAAGCATGGTTGGATGACAGAGGATGGATGGATTGAGGGATGCTGGATGTATGGATGGATGATGGGTGGATGATTGATGATGGATGTATGATGTTTGATGGATGGATGATGGATGAATGGATGATGATGGAGGAATGGATGATGGATGGAGGGATTGATGGAGGATGGACGGATGGATGGATGATGGATGAATGATGGATGGATGATGGATGATGGTTGGCTGGATGATAGATGGATGACGGATGATGGATGGATGATGGATGGATGATGGATGATAGATGGATGGATGGATGATGGATGGATTATGGATGGATGGATGATGGATGGATGATGAATGGATGGATGGATGATGGATGGATGATGGATGGATGGAGGGATGGAAGAATGATGGATGTTGGATGGATGATGGATGGATGAATGGATGATGGATTATGGATGGATGATGGATGGATGGATGACAGATGAATGATGGATGGATAGATAATGGATGATGGATGGATGGATGGATGGAAGAACGACGGATGATGGATGGATGATCGATGGATGGATGGCTGACGGATGATGGATGGATGATGGATGGATTGAAGGATGATGGATGGATGACAGATGATGGATGGAAGGTGTATGAATGGATGGATTATGGATGGATGGATGATGGATGGATGGATGATGGATGGATGGATGATGGATGGATGGATGATGGATGGATGGATGATGGCTGAATGGTTGGATGAAGGATGTATGTATGATGGATGATGGTTGGATGGATGGAGGGATGATTGATTGATGGATGATGGATGATGGATGATGGATGGATGATGGATGGATGGAAGGATGGATGGATGACAGAGGATGGATGGATTGAGGGATGGATGATTGATGATGGATGTATGATGTTTGATGGATGGATGATGGATGGATGATGGATGAATGGATGATGATGGATGGGTGGAAGATGGATGGATGGATGATGAAGGAATGGATGATGGATGGATTGATGATGGTTTGATGGATGGATGATGGATGGAGGGATTGATGGAGGAATGTATGATGGATGAATGATGGATGAATGATGGATGATGGTTGGCTGGATGATGGATGGAAGACGGATGATGGAGGGATGGTGGATGATGGATGGATGATGGATGATAGATGGATGGATGTTGGATGATGGATGGATGAGGAAGGATGGATGATGGATGTATGGATGGATGATGAATGGATGGATGGATGATGGATGTCTGATGGATGATGGATGGATGGAGGGATGATGGATGGATGGAAGGATGATGGATGGATGGAAGGATGATGGATGGATGGAAGAATGATGGATGGATGAGAGATGATGGATGGATGATGGATGGATGGTGGATGATGGCTGGATGATGGATGGATGATGGATGATTGATGGATGGATGGACGTAAGGATGAAGGATGTATGACAGATGATGGATGGATGGATGGTTGGCTGGATGACAGATGATGGATGGATGGATGATGGATGATGGATGATGGATGGATGATGAATGGATGGATGGATGACGGATGATGGATGGATGGAAGGATGATGGATGGATGACAGATGGTGGATGGATGATGGATGGATGGATGATGGATGGATGGATGATGGATGGAAGGATGATGGATGGATGCTGGATGATGGATGGATGGATGGATGGATGAAGGATGATGGACGGATGGACGGATGGATGGATGGATGTTGGATGATGGATGGATGATGGATGGATGGGTGGATGAAGGATGTTGGATGGATGATGGATGGATGGATGGATGAGATATGAAGGATGGATGGATGATGGATGGATGGAGGATGGATGGATGATGGATGATGGATGGATGGATGGATGGATGATGGATGATGGATGGATGATGGATGGATGGATGATGGATGATGGATGGATGATGGATGGATGGATGATGGGTGATGGATGGATGATTGATGATGGATGGATGATGGATGGATGAATGATGATGGGTGGATGGATGGATGGATGATGGATGATGGATGGATGATGGATGGTTGCATGTCGGATGATGGATGGATGATAGATGATGGATGGATGATGGATGGATGATTGATGGATGATGGATGGATGATGGATGGATGTTGGATGATGGATGGATGACAGATGGATGGATGGATGGATGATGGATGGATGATGGATGATGGATGGATTGATGGATGGATGATGGATGGATGGATGATGGAATATGGATGGATGATGGATGGATGGATGACAGATGATGGATGGATGATGGATGGATGGATAGATGATGGATGATGGATGGATGGATGGATAGATGGAAGAACGATGGATGATGGATGGATGATCGATGGATGGGTGGCTGACGGATGATGGATGGATGATGGATGGATTGAAGGATGATGGATGGATTACAGATGATGGATGGAAGGTGTATGGATGGATGGATGATGGATGATGGATGGATGAATGATGGCTGGATGGATGATGGCTGAATGGTTGGATGAAGGATGGATGTATGATGGATGATGGTTTGATGGATGGATGGATGATTGATTGATGGATGATGCATAATGGATTTTGGATGGATGATTGATGTTTGGAAGCATGGATGGATGACAGAGGATGGATGGATTGATGGATGATGGATGGATGGATGATGGATGATGGATGGATGATGAATGGATGGATGGATGACGGATGATGGATGGATGGAAGAATGATGGATGGATGACAGATGATGGATGGATGATGGATGGATGGATGATGGATGGATGGATGATGTTTGGATGGATGATGGATGGATGCTGGATGATGGATGGATGGATGGATGGATGAAGGATGATGGATGGATGGACGGATGGATGGTTGGATGTTGGTTGATGGATGGATGATGGATGGATGGGTGGATGAAGGATGATGGATGGATGATGGATGGATGGATGACAGATGAAGGATGGATGGATGATGGATGGAGGGATTGATGGAGGAATGTATGATGGATGAATGATGGATGAATGATGGATGATGGTTGGCTGGATGATGGATGGATGGTGGATGATGGATGGATGATGGATGATAGATGGATGGATGTTGGATGATGGATGGATGAGGAAGGATGGATGATGGATGTATGGATGGATGATGAATGGATGGATGGATGGTGGATGTCTGATGGATGTTGGATGGATGGAGGGATGATGGATGGATGGAAGGATGATGGATGGATGGAAGGATGATGGATGGATGGAAGAATGATGGATGGATGAGAGATGATGGATGGATGAATGATGGATGATGGATGGATGATGGATGATTGATGGATCAATGGACGTAAGGATGATGGATGGATGACAGATGACGGATGGATGGATGATGGATGATGGATGATGGATGGATGATGAATGGATGGATGGATGACGGATGATGGATGGATGGAAGGATGATGGATGGATGACAGATGATGGATGGATGATGGATGGATGGATGATGGATGGATGGATGCTGGATGGAAGGATGATGGATGGATGCTGGATGATGGATGGATGGATGGATGGATGGATGAAGGATGATGGACGGATGGATGGATGTTGGATGATGGATGGATGATGGATGGATGGGTGGATGAAGGATGATGGATGGATGATGGATGGATGGATGGATGACAGATGAAGGATGGATGGATGATGGATGGATGGAGGATGGATGGATGATGGATGGATGATTGATGATGGATGGATGATGGATGGATGGATGATGGGTGATGGATGGATGATTGATGATGGATGGATGATGGACGGATGAATGATGTTGGATGGATGGATGGATGATTGATGATGGATGGATGATGGATGGATGAATGATGCTGGATGGATGGATGGATGATGGATGATGGGTGGATGATTGATGGATGATGGATGGATGATGGATGGATGTTGGATGATGGATGGATGACAGATGGATGGATGGATGGATGGATGATGGATGGATGATGGATGATGGATGGATTGATGGATGGATGATGGATGGATGGATGGATGATGGAATATGGATGGATGATGGATGGATGGATGACAGATGATGGATGGATGATGGATGGATGGATAGATGATGGATGATGGAAGGATGGATGGATAGATGGAAGAACGATGGATGATGGATGGATGATCGATGGATGGGTGGCTGACGGATGATGGATGGATGATGGATGGATTCAAGGATGATGGATGGATTACAGATGATGGATGGAAGGTGTATGGATGGATGAATGATGGATGGATGGATGATGGATGGATGGATGATGGATGGATGGATGAAGGCTGAATGGTTGGATGAAGGATGGATGTATGATGGATGATGGTTTGATGGATGGATGGATGATTGATTGATGGATGATGGATAATGGATGTTGGATGGATGATGGATGGTTGGAAGCATGGATGGATGACAGAGGATGGATGGATTGATGGATGATGGATGGATGGATGATGGATGGATGAATGATGATGGATGGATGGATGGATGATGGATGATGGATGGATGATTGATGGATGATGGATGGATGATGGATGGATGTTGGATGATGGATGGATGACAGATGGATGGATGGATGGATGATGGATGGCTGATGGATGATGGATGGATTGATGGATGGATGATGGATGGATGGATGGTGGATCGATGGATGATGTTTGGTTGGTTGATGGATGGGTGCTGGATAATGCATGGATCGATGGATGGATGAAGGATGATGGACGGATGGACGGATGGATGGTTGGATGTTGGTTGATGGATGGATGATGGATGGATGGGTGGATGAAGGATGATGGATGGATGAAGAATGGATGGATGACAGATGAAGGATGGATGGATGATGGATGGATGGATGGATGAAGGATGGATGATGGATGATGGATGGATGGATGGATGATGGATGATGGATGGATGGATGGATGATGGATGATGGATGGATGTTGGATGGATGGATGGATGATGGGTGAAGGATGGATGATTGATGATGGATGGATGATGGATGGATGAATGATGATGAATGGATGGATGGATGATGGATGATGGATGGATGATGGATGGATGGATGTTGGATGATGGATCGATGATTGATGATGGATGGATGATGGATGGATGATTGATGGATGATGGATGGATGATGGATGGATGATGGATGGATGTTGGATGATGGATGGATGATTGATGGATGATGGATGGATGATGGATGGATGTTGGATGATGGATGGATGACAGATGGATGGGTGGATGATGGACGGATTGATGGCTGGATGGATGGATGATGGAATATGGATGGATGAAGGATGGATGGATGAAAGATGATGGATGGTTGATGGATGGATGGATAGATGATGGATGATGGATTGATGGATGGATAGATGGAAGAACGATGGATGATGGATGGATGATCGATGGATGGATGGCTGACGGATGATGGATGGATGATGGATGGATTGAAGGATGATGGATGGATGACAGATGATGGATGGAAGGTGTATGGATGGATGGATGATGGATGGATGGATGATGGCTGAATGGTTGAATGGAGGATGGATGTATGATGGATGATGGTTGGATCGATGGATGGATGATTGATTGATGGATGATGGATGATGGATGATGGCTGGATGATGGATGTTTGGAAGCATGGATGGATGACAGAGGAGGGATGGATTGAGGGATGCTGGATGTATGGATGGATGATGGGTGGATGATTGATGATGGATGTATGATGTTTGATGGATGGATGATGGATGAATGGATGATGATGGATGGGTGGAAGATGGATGGATGATGAAGGAATGGATGATGGATGGAGGGATTGATGGAGGATGGACGGATGGATGGATGATGGATGAATGATGGATGGATGATGGATGATGGTTGGCTGGATGATGGATGGATGACGGATGGATGGATGGATGATGGATGGATGATGGATGATGGATGGATGGAGGGATGGAAGAATGATGGATGTTGGATGGATGATGGATGGATGGATGGATGATGGATTATGGATGGATGGATGATGGATGGATGATGAATGGATGGAAGAATGATGGATGTTGGATGGATGATGGATGGACGGTTGGATGTTGGTTGATGGATGGATGATGGATGGATGGGTGGATGAAGAATGATGGATGGATGATGGACGGATGGATGACAGATGAAGGATGGATGGATGATGGATGGAGGGATTGATGGAGGAATGTATGATGGATGAATGATGGATGAATGATGGATGATGGTTGGCTGGATGATGGATGGATGATGGATGGATGATGGATGATAGATGGATGGATGTTGGATGATGGATGGATGAGGAAGGATGGATGATGGATGTATGGATGGATGATGGGTGGATGATTGATGATGGATGTATGATGTTTGATGGATGGATGATGGATGAATGGATGATGATGGATGGGTGGAAGATGGATGGATGATGAAGGAATGGATGATGGATGGAGGGATTGATGGAGGATGGACGGATGGATGGATGATGGATGGATGAGGAAGGATGGATGATGGATGTATGGATGGATGATGATGGATGCATGGATGATGGATGGATGGATGATGGATGGATGGATGAAGGCTGAATGGTTGGATGAAGGATGGATGTATGATGGATGATGGTTTGATGGATGGATGGATGATTGATTGATGGATGATGGATAATGGATGTTGGATGGATGATGGATGTTTGGAAGCATGGATGGATGACAGAGGATGGATGGATTGATGGATGATGGATGGATGGATGATGGATGGATGAATGATGATGGATGGATGGATGGATGATGGATGATGGATGGATGATTGATGGATGATGGATGGATGATGGATGGATGTTGGATGATGGATGGATGACAGATGGATGGATGGATGGATGATGGATGGATGATGGATGATGGATGGATTGATGGATGGATGATGGATGGATGGATGGTGGATGGATGGATGATGTTTGGATGGATGATGGATGGATGCTGGATAATGCATGGATGGATGGATGGATGAAGGATGATGGACGGATGGACGGATGGATGGTTGGATGTTGGTTGATGGATGGATGATGGATGGATGGGTGGATGAAGGATGATGGATGGATGATGGATGGATGGATGACAGACGAAGGATGGATGGATGATGGATGGATGGATGGTTGAAGGATGGATGATGGATGATGGGTGGATGGATGGATGATGGATGATGGATGGATGATGGATGGATGGATGGATGATGGGTGAAGGATGGATGATTGATGATGGATGGATGATGGATGGATGAATGATGATGAATGGATGGATGGATGATGGATGATGGATGGATGATGGATGGATGGATGTTGGATGATGGATCGATGATTGATGATGGATGGATAATGGATGGATGATTGATGGATGATGGATGGATGATGGATGGATGTTGGATGATGGATGGATGATTGATGGATGATGGATGGATGATGGATGGATGTTGGATGATGGATGGATGACAGATGGATGGGTGGATGATGGACGGATTGATGGCTGGATGGATGGATGATGGAATATGGATGGATGATGGATGGATGGATGACAGATGATGGATGGTTGATGGATGGATGGATAGATGATGGATGATGGATTGATGGATGGATAGATGGAAGAACGATGGATGATGGATGGATGATCGATGGATGGATGGCTGACGGATGATGGATGGATGATGGATGGATTGAAGGATGATGGATGGATGACAGATGATGGATGGAAGGTGTATGGATGGATGGATGATGGATGGATGGATGATGGCTGAATGGTTGAATGGAGGATGGATGTATGATGGTTGATGGTTGGATCGATGGATGGATGATTGATTGATGGATGATGGATGGTGGATGATGGATGGATGATGGATGTTTGGAAGCATGGATGGATGACAGAGGATGGATGGATTGAGGGATGCTGGATGTATGGATGGATGATGGGTGAAGGATGGATGATTGATGATGGATGGATGATGGATGGATGAATGATGATGAATGGATGGATGGATGATGGATGATGGATGGATGATGGATGGATGGATGTTGGATGATGGATCGATGATTGATGATGGATGGATGATGGATGGATGATTGATGGATGATGGATGGATGATGGATGGATGTTGGATGATGGATGGATGATTGATGGATGATGGATGGATGATGGATGGATGTTGGATGATGGATGGATGACAGATGGATGGGTGGATGATGGACGGATTGATGGCTGGATGGATGGATGATGGAATATGGATGGATGAAGGATGGATGGATGACAGATGATGGATGGTTGATGGATGGATGGATAGATGATGGATGATGGATTGATGGATGGATAGATGGAAGAACGATGGATGATCGATGGATGATCGATGGATGGATGGCTGACGGATGATGGATGGATGATGGATGGATTGAAGGATGATGGATGGATGACAGATGATGGATGGAAGGTGTATGGATGGATGGATGATGGATGGATGGATGATGGCTGAATGGTTGAATGGAGGATGGATGTATGATGGATGATGGTTGGATCGATGGATGGATGATTGATTGATGGATGATGGATGATGGATGATGGCTGGATGATGGATGTTTGGAAGCATGGATGGATGACAGAGGAGGGATGGATTGAGGGATGCTGGATGTATGGATGGATGATGGGTGGATGATTGATGATGGATGTATGATGTTTGATGGATGGATGATGGATGAATGGATGATGATGGATGGGTGGAAGATGGATGGATGATGAAGGAATGGATGATGGATGGAGGGATTGATGGAGGATGGACGGATGGATGGATGATGGATGAATGATGGATGGATGATGGATGATGGTTGGCTGGATGATGGATGGATGACGGATGGATGGATGGATGATGGATGGATGATGGATGATGGATGGATGGAGGGATGGAAGAATGATGGATGTTGGATGGATGATGGATTATGGATGGATGGATGATGGATGGATGATGAATGGATGGAAGAATGATGGATGTTGGATGGATGATGGATGGACGGTTGGATGTTGGTTGATGGATGGATGATGGATGGATGGGTGGATGAAGAATGATGGATGGATGATGGACGGATGGATGACAGATGAAGGATGGATGGATGATGGATGGAGGGATTGATGGAGGAATGTATGATGGATGAATGATGGATGAATGATGGATGATGGTTGGCTGGATGATGGATGGATGGTGGATGATGGATGGATGATGGATGATAGATGGATGGATGTTGGATGATGGATGGATGAGGAAGGATGGATGATGGATGTATGGATGGATGATGAATGGATGGATGGATGGTGGATGTCTGATGGATGTTGGATGGATGGAGGGATGATGGATGGATGGAAGGATGATGGATGGATGGAAGGATGATGGATGGATGGAAGAATGATGGATGGATGGGAGACGATGGATGGATGAATGATGGATGATGGATGGATGAATGATGGATGATGGATGGATGATGGATGATTGATGGATCAATGGACGTAAGGATGTTGGATGGATGACAGATGATGGATGGATGGATGATGGATGATGGATGATGGATGGATGATGAATGGATGGATGGATGACAGATGATGGATGGATGGAAGGATGATGGATGGGTGACAGATGATGGATGGATGATGGATGGATGGATGATGGATGGATGGATGCTGGATGGAAGGATGATGGATGGATGCTGGATGATGGATGGATGGATGGATGGATGGATGAAGGATGATGGACGGATGGACGGATGGATGGATGGATGTTGGATGATGGATGGATGATGGATGGATGGGTGGATGAAGGATGATGGATGGATGATGGATGGATGGATGGATGACAGATGAAGGATGGATGGATGATGGATGGATGGAGGATGGATGGATGATGGATGGATGATTGATGATGGATGGATGATGGATGGATGGATGATGGGTGATGGATGGATGATTGATGATGGATGGATGATGGATGGATGAATGATGTTGGATGGATGGATGGATGATTGATGATGGATGGATGATGGATGGATGAATGATGCTGGATGGATGGATGGATGATGGATGATGGGTGGATGATTGATGGATGATGGATGGATGATGGATGGATGTTGGATGATGGATGGATGACAGATGGATGGATGGATGGATGGATGATGGATGGATGATGGATGATGGATGGATTGATGGATGGATGATGGATGGATGGATGGATGATGGAATATGGATGGATGATGGATGGATGGATGACAGATGATGGATGGATGATGGATGGATGGATAGATGATGGATGATGGATGGATGGATGGATAGATGGAAGAACGATGGATGATGGATGGATGATCGATGGATGGGTGGCTGACGGATGATGGATGGATGATGGATGGATTGAAGGATGATGGATGGATTACAGATGATGGATGGAAGGTGTATGGATGGATGGATGATGGATGGATGGATGATGGATGGATGGATGATGGATGGATGGATGAAGGCTGAATGGTTGGATGAAGGATGGATGTATGATGGATGATGGTTTGATGGATGGATGGATGATTGATTGATGGATGATGGATAATGGATGTTGGATGGATGATGGATGTTTGGAAGCATGGATGGATGTCAGAGGATGGATGGATTGATGGATGATGGATGGATGGATGATGGATGGATGAATGATGATGGATGGATGGATGGATGATGGATGATGGATGGATGATTGATGGATGATGGATGGATGATGGATGGATGTTGGATGATGGATGGATGACAGATGGATGGATGGATGGATGATGGATGGATGATGGATGATGGATGGATTGATGGATGGATGATGGATGGATGGATGGTGGATGGATGGATGATGTTTGGATGGATGATGGATGGATGCTGGATAATGCATGGATGGATGGATGGATGAAGGATGATGGACGGATGGACGGATGGATGGTTGGATGTTGGTTCATGGATGGATGATGGATGGATGGGTGGATGAAGGATGATGGATGGATGATGGATGGATGGATGACAGATGAAGGATGGATGGATGATGGATGGATGGATGGTTGAAGGATGGATGATGGATGAAGGGTGGATGGATGGATGATGGATGATGGATGGATGATGGATGGATGGATGGATGATGGGTGAAGGATGGATGATTGATGATGGATGGATGATGGATGGATGAATGATGATGAATGGATGGATGGATGATGGATGATGGATGGATGATGGATGGATGGATGTTGGATGATGGATCGATGATTGATGATGGATGGATAATGGATGGATGATTGATGGATGATGGATGGATGATGGATGGATGTTGGATGATGGATGGATGATTGATGGATGATGGATGGATGATGGATGGATGTTGGATGATGGATGGATGACAGATGGATGGGTGGATGATGGACGGATTGATGGCTGGATGGATGGATGATGGAATATGGATGGATGATGGATGGATGGATGACAGATGATGGATGGTTGATGGATGGATGGATAGATGATGGATGATGGATTGATGGATGGATAGATGGAAGAACGATGGATGATGGATGGATGATCGATGGATGGATGGCTGACGGATGATGGATGGATGATGGATGGATTGAAGGATGATGGATGGATGACAGATGATGGATGGAAGGTGTATGGATGGATGGATGATGGATGGATGGATGATGGCTGAATGGTTGAATGGAGGATGGATGTATGATGGTTGATGGTTGGATCGATGGATGGATGATTGATTGATGGATGATGGATGGTGGATGATGGATGGATGATGGATGTTTGGAAGCATGGATGGATGACAGAGGATGGATGGATTGAGGGATGCTGGATGTATGGATGGATGATGGGTGGATGATTGATGATGGATGTATGATGTTTGATGGATGGATGATGGATGAATGGATGATGATGGATGGGTGGAAGATGGATGGATGGATGATGAAGGAATGGATGATGGATGGAGAATTGATGGAGGATGGACGGATGGATGGATGATGGATGAATGATGGATGGATGATGGATGATGGTTGGCTGGATGATGGATGGATGACGGATGATGGATGGATGATGGATGGATGATGGATGATAGATGGATGGATGGATGATGGATGGATTATGGATGGATGGATGATGGATGGATGATGAATGGATGGATGGATGATGGATGGATGATGGATGATGGATGGATGGAGTGATGGAAGAATGATAGATGTTGGATGGATGATGGATGGATGATGGATTAAGGATGGATGATGGATGGATGGATGACAGATGAATGATGGATGGATAGATAATGGATGATGGATGGATGGATGGATGGAAGAATGATGGATGATGGATGGATGATCGATGGATGGATGGCTGACGGATGATGGATGGAGGATGGATGGATTGAAGGATGATGGATGGATGACAGATGATGGATGGAAGGTGTATGGATGGATGGATGGTGGATGGATTGATGATGGATGGATGGATGATGGATGGATGGATGATGGCTGAATGTTTGGATGAAGGATGGATGTATGATGGATGTTGGTTGGATGATGGATGGATGGAAGGATGGATGGATGACAGAGGATGGATGGATTGAGGGATGATGGATGTTTGGATGGATGGATGATGGATGGATGACTGATGATGGATGTATGATGGTTGATGGATGGATGACGGATGGATGATGAATGATGAATGGATGATGGGTGAATGGATGATGATGGATGGGTGGAAGATGGATGGATGGATGATGAAGGAATGGATGATGGATGGATTGATGATGGTTTGATGGATGGATGATGGATGGAGGGATTGATGGAGGATGGATGGATGGATGTACAATGGATGAATGATGGATGGATGATGGATGATGGTTGGCTGGATGATGGATGGATGGATGATGGATGTATGGATGGATGATGAATGGATGGATGGATGATGGATGGATGGAGGGATGGAAGAATGATGGATGATGGATGGATGATGGATGGATGGAAGGATGATGGATGGATGGAAGGATGGATGATGGATGGATGGATAATGGATGGATGATGGATGGATGATTGATGATGGATGGATGATGGATGGATGATGGATGATGGAGGGATGGATGGACGTAAGATGGTGGATGGATGACAGATGATGAATGGATGAATGGATGGTTTGCTGGATGACAGATAATGGATGGATGGATGATGGATGATGGATGGATGATGAATGGATGGATGGAGTACAGATGATGGATGGATGGAATGATGATGGATGGATGATGGATGATGGATGGATGGATGATGGATGGATGATGGATGGATGGATGATGGATGATGGATGCATGGATGATGGATGGATGGATGATGGATGAATGATAGATGGATGGATGATGGATGGATGGATGATGGATCGATGGATGATGGATGATCGATGGATGAATGATGATGGATGGATGTTGGTTCGATGGATGATGGATCATGGATGGATGATGGATGGATGGATGATGGATGGATGGAAGGAAGATGGATGATGGATGGATGATGGATGAATGGATGGATAGATGAATGGATGGATGATGGATGATGGATCATGGATGGATGATGGATGGATGGATGATGGATGGATGATGGATGGATGATGGATGGATGATGGATGATGGATGGATGGATGGATGGGTGTAAGGATGATGGATGGGTGACAGATGATGGCCAGATGATGGATGGATGGATGATGGATGCTGGATGGATGGATGACGGATGGATGATTGATGATGGATGATGGATGGATGATAGATGGATGTTGGATGATGGATGGATGACAGATGGATGGATGGATGGATGATGGATGGATGATGGATGATGGATGGATTGAAGGATGGATGATGGATGGATGGATGATGGAATATCGATGGATGATGGATGATGGATGGATGGAGTGATGGAAGAATGATAGATGTTGGATGGATGATGGATGGATGATGGATTAAGGATGGATGATGGATGGATGGATGACAGATGAATGATGGATGGATAGATAATGGATGATGGATGGATGGATGGATGGAAGAATGATGGATGATGGATGGATGATCGATGGATGGATGGCTGACGGATGATGGATGGATGATGGATGGATTGTAGGATGATGGATGGATGACAGATGATGGATGGAAGGTGTATGGATGGATGGATGGTGGATGGATTGATGATGGATGGATGGATGATGGATGGATGGATGATGGCTGAATGTTTGGATGAAGGATGGATGGATGATGGATCGATGGATGATGGATGATCGATGGATGAATGATGATGGATGGATGTTGGCTCGATGGATGATGGATCATGGATGGATGATGGATGGTTGGAAGGAAGATGGATGATGGATGGATGATGGATGAATGGATGGATAGATGAATGGATGGATGATGGATGATGGATCATGGATGGATGATGGATGGATGGATGATGGATGGATGATGGATGGATGATGGATGGATGATGGATGATGGATGGATGGATGGATGGGTGTAAGGATGATGGATGGGTGACAGATGATGGCCAGATGATGGATGGATGGATGATGGATGCTGGATGGATGGATGATGGATGGATGATTGATGATGGATGATGGATGGATGATGGATGGATGTTGGATGATGGATGGATGACAGATGGATGGATGGATGGATGATGGATGGATGATGGATGATGGATGGATTGAAGGATGGATGATGGATGGATGGATGTTGGTTGGATGATGGATGGATGGAAGGATGGATGGATGACAGAGGATGGATGGATTGAGGGATGATGGATGTTTGGATGGATGGATGATGGATGGATGACTGATGATGGATGTATGATGGTTGATGGATGGATGACGGATGGATGATGAATGATGAATGGATGATGGATGAATGGATGATGATGGATGGGTGGAAGATGGATGGATGGATGATGAAGGAATGGATGATGGATGGATTGATGATGGTTTGATGGATGGATGATGGATGGAGGGATTGATGGAGGATGGATGGATGGATGTACAATGGATGAATGATGGATGGATGATGGATGATGGTTGGCTGGATGATGGATGGATGGATGATGGATGTATGGATGGATGATGAATGGATGGATGGATGATGGATGGATGGAGGGATGGAAGAATGATGGATGATGGATGGATGATGGATGGATGGAAGGATGATGGATGGATGGAAGGATGGATGATGGATGGATGGATAATGGATGGATGATGGATGGATGATTGGTGATGGATGGATGATGGATGGATGATGGATGATGGAGGGATGGATGGACGTAAGATGGTGGATGGATGACAGATGATGAATGGATGAATGGATGGTTTGCTGGATGACAGATAATGGATGGATGGATGATGGATGATGGATGGATGATGAATGGATGGATGGAGTACAGATGATGGATGGATGGAATGATGATGGATGGATGATGGATGATGGATGGATGGATGATGGATGGATGATGGATGGATGGATGATGGATGATGGATGCATGGATGATGGATGGATGGATGATGGATGAATGATAGATGGATGGATGATGGATGGATGGATGATGGATCGATGGATGATGGATGATCGATGGATGAATGATGATGGATGGATGTTGGCTCGATGGATGATGGATCATGGATGGATGATGGATGGATGGATGATGGATGGATGGAAGGAAGATGGATGATGGATGGATGATGGATGAATGGATGGATAGATGAATGGATGGATGATGGATGATGGATCATGGATGGATGATGGATGAATGGATGATGGATGGATGATGGATGGATGATGGATGGATGATGGATGATGGATGGATGGATGGATGGGTGTAAGGATGATGGATGGGTGACAGATGATGGCCAGATGATGGATGGATGGATGAAGGATGCTGGATGGATGGATGATGGATGGATGATTGATGATGGATGATGGATGGATGATGGATGGATGTTGGATGATGGATGGATGACAGATGGATGGATGGATGGATGATGGATGGATGATGGATGATGGATGGATTGAAGGATGGATGATGGATGGATGGATGATGGAATATCGATGGATGATGGGTGGATGGATGACAGATGATGGATGGATGATCGATGGATGGATAGATGATGGATGATGGATGGATGGATGGATAGATGGAAGAACGATGGATGATGGATGGATGATCGATGGATGGGTGGCTGACGGATGATGGATGGATGATGGAGGGATTGAAGGATGATGGATGGATTACCGATGATGGATGGAAGGTTTATGAATGGATGGATGATGGATGGATGGATGATGGATGGATGGATGATGGATGGATGGATGATGGCTGAATGGTTGGATGAAGGATGGATGTATGATGGATGATGGTTTGATGGATGGATGGATGATTGATTGATGGATGATGGATAATGGATGTTGGATGGATGATGGATGTTTGGAAGCATGGATGGATGACAGAGGATGGATGGCTTGTTGGATGATGGATGGATGGATGATGGATGATGGATGGATGATGAATGGATGGATGGATGACGGATGATGGATGGATGGAAGAATGCTGGATGGATGACAGATGATGGATGGATGCTGGATGATGGATGGATGGATGGATGGATGAAGGAGGATGGACGGATGGACGGATGGATGGTTGGATGTTGGTTGATGGATGGATGATGGATGGATGGGTGGATGAAGGATGATGGATGGATGATGGATGGATGGATGACAGGTGAGGGATGGATGGATGATGGATGGAGGGATTGATGGAGGAATGTATGATGGATGAATGATGGATGAATGATGGAGGATGGTTGGCTGGATGATGGATGGATGACGGATGATGGATGGATGGTGGATGATGGATGGATGATGGATGATAGATGGATGGATGTTGGATGATGGATGGATGAGGAAGGATGGATGATGGATGTATGGATGGATGATGAATGGATGGATGGATGATGGATGTCTTATGGATGATGGATGGATGGAGGGATGATGGATGGATGGAAGGATGATGGATGGATGGAAGGATGATGGATGATGGAAGAATGATGGATGGATGAGAGATGATGGATGGATGAAGGATTGACGGATGGATGATGGATGGATGAATGATGGATGATGGATGGATGAATGATGGATGATGGAGGGATGATGGATGATTGATGGATGGATGGACATAAGAATGATGGATGGATGACAGATGATGGATGGATGGATGGTTTGCTTGATGACATGATGGATGGATGGATGATGGATGATGGATGATGGATGGATGATGAATGGATGGATGGATGACAGATGATGGATGGATGATGGATGGATGGATGATGGATGGATGGATGATGGATGGAAGGATGATGGATGGATGCTGGATGATGGATGGATGGATGGATGGATGAAGGATGATGGACGGAGGGACGGATGGATGGATGGATGTTGGATGATGGATGGATGATGGATGGATGGGTGGATGAAGGGTGATGGATGGATGATGGATGGATGGAAGGATGACAGATGAAGGATGGATGGATGACGGATGGATGGAGGATGGATGGATGATGGATGGATGGATGATGGGTGATGGATGAATGATTGATGATGAATGGATGATGGATGGATGAATGATGATGGATGGATGGATGGATGATTGATGATGGATGGATAATGGATGGATGAATGATGATGGATGGATGGATTGATGATGGATGGATGATTGATGGATGATGGATGGATGATGGATGGATGTTGGATGATGGATGGATGACAGATGGATGGATGGATGGATGATGGGTGGGTGGATGATGGATGGATTGATGGATGGATGATGGATGGATGGATGGATGATGGAATATGGATGGATGATGGATGGATGGATGACAGATGATGGATGGATGATGGATGGATGGATAGATGATGGATGATGGATGGATGGATGGATGGATAGATGGAAGAACGATGGATGATGGATGGATGATCGATGGATGGGTGGCTGACGGATGATGGATGGATGATGGATGGATTGAAGGATGATGGATGGATGGATGATGGATGATGGATGATGGATGGATGATGAATGGATGGATGGATGACGGATGATGGATGGATGGAAGAATGATGGATGGATGACAGATGATGGATGGATGATGGATGGATGGATGATGGATGGATGGATGATGTTTGGATGGGTGATGGATGGATGCTGGATGATGGATGGATGGATGGATGGATGAAGGATGATGGACGGATGGACGGATGGATAGTTGGAAGTTGGTTGATGGATGGATGATGGATGGATGGGTGGATGAAGGATGATGGATGGATGATGGATGGATGGATGACAGATGAAGGATGGATGGATGATGGATGGAGGGACTGATGGAGGAATGTATGATGGATGAATGATGGATGAATGATGGATGATGGTTGGATGGATGGATGGATGAAGGATGATGGACGGATGGACGGATGGATGGATGGATGTTGGATGAAGGATGGACGATGGATGGATGGGTGGATGAAGGATGATGGATGGATGATGGATGGATGGATGGATGACAGATGAAGGATGGATGGATGATGGATGGATGGAGGATGGATGGATGATGGATGGATAATTGATGATGGATGGATGATGGGTGATGGATGGATGATTGATGATGGATGGATGAATGATGATGGATGGATGGATGGATGATTGATGATGGATGGATGATGGATGGATGAATGATGATGGATGGATGGATGGATGATGGATGATGGATGGATGATTGATGGATGATGGATGGATGATGGATGGATGTTGGATGATGGATGGATGACAGATGGATGGATGCTGGGTGGATGGATGATGGATGGATTGATGGATGGATGATGGATGGATGGATGGATGATGGAATATGGATGGATGATGGATGGATGGATGACAGATGATGGATGGATGATGGATGGATGGATAGATGATGGATGATGGATGGATGGATGGATAGATGGAAGAACGATGGATGATGGATGGATGATCGATGGATGGGTGGCTGATGGATGATGGATGGATGATGGATGGATTGAAGGATGATGGATGGATTACAGATGATGGCTGGAAGGTGTATGGATGGATGGATGATGGATGGATGGATGATGGATGGATGGATGATGGATGGATGGATGATGGATGGATGGTTGATGGCTGAATGGTTGGATGAAGGATGATGTATGATGGATGATGGTTGGATGGATGGATGGATGATTGATTGATGGATGATGGATAATGGATGTTGGATGGATGATGGATGTTTGGAAGCATGGATGGATGACAGAGGATGGATGGATTGATGGATGATGGATGGATGGATGATGGATGATGTATGATGGATGGATGATGAATGGATGGATGACGGATGATGGATGAATGGAAGAATGATGGATGGATGACAGATGATGGATGGATGATGGATGGATGGATGATGGATGGATGGATGGTGTTTGGATGGATGATGGATGGATGCTGGATGATGGATGGATGGATGGATGGATGAAGGATGATGGACGGATGGACGGATGGATGGTTGGATGTTGTTTGATGGATGGATGATGGATGGATGGGTGGATGAAGGATGATGGATGGATGATGGATGGATGGATGACAGATGAAGGATGGATGGATGATGGATGGATGGATGGATGAAGGATGGATGATGGATGATGGATGGATGGATGCATGATGGATGATGGATGGATGATGGATGGATGGATGGATGATGGGTGAAGGATGGATGATTGATGATGGATGGATGATGGATGGATGAATGATGATGAATGGATGGATGGATGATGGATGATGGATGGATGATGGATGGATGGATGTCGGATGATGGATCAATGATTGATGAAGGATGGATGATGGATGGATGATTGATGGATGATGGATGGAAGATGGATGGATGTTGGATGATGGATGGATCACAGATGGATGGGTGGATGATGGACGGATTGATGGCTGGATGGATGGATGATGGAATATGGATGGATGATGGATGGATGGATGACAGATGATGGATGGTTGATGGATGGATGGATAGATGATGGATGATGGATTGATGGATGGATAGATGGAAGAACGATGGATGATGGATGGATGATCGATGGATGGATGGCTGACGGATGATGGATGGATGATGGATGGATTGTAGGATGATGGATGGATGACAGATGATGGATGGAAGGTGTATGGATGGATGGATGATGGATGGATGGATGATGGCTGAATGGTTGAATGGAGGATGGATGTATGATGGATGATGGTTGGATCAATGGATGGATGATTGATTGATGGATGATGGATGATGGATGATGGATGGATGATGGATGTTTGGAAGCATGGATGGATGACAGAGGATGGATGGATTGAGGGATGCTGGATGTATGGATGGATGATGGGTGGATGATTGATGATGGATGTATGATGTTTGATGGATGGATGATGGATGAATGGATGATGATGGATGGGTGGAAGATGGATGGATGGATGATGAAGGAATGGATGATTGATGGAGGGATTGATGGAGGATGGACGGATGGATGGATGATGGATGAATGATGGATGGATGATGGATGATGGTTGGTTGGATGATGGATGGATGACGGATGATGGATGGATGATGGATGGATGATGGATGATAGATGGATGGATGGATGATGGATGGATTATGGATGGATGGATGATGGGTGGATGGGTGATGAATGGATGGATGGATGATGGATGGATGATGGATGATGGATGGATGGAGTGATGGAAGAATGATGGATGTTGGATGGATGATGGATGGATGGATGGATGATGGATTATGGATGGATGATGGATGGATGGATGACAGATGAATGATGGATGGATAGATAATGGATGATGGATGGATGGATGGATGGAAGAATGATGGATGATGGATGGATGATCGATGGATCGATGGCTGACGGATGATGGATGGATGATGGATGTATTGAAGGATGATGGATGGATGACAGATGATGGATGGAAGGTGTATGGACGGCTGGATGATGGATGGATGGATGATGGATGGATGGATGATGGATGGATGGATGATGGCTGAATGATTGGATGAAGGATGGATGTATGATGGATGTTGCTTGGATGATGGATGGATGGAAGGATGGATGGATGACAGAGGATGGATGGATTGAGGGATGATGGATGTTTGGATGGATGGATGATTGATGATGGATGTATGATGGTTGATAGATGGATGATGGATGGATGATGAATGATGGATGGATGATGGATGAATGGATGATGATGGATGGGTGGAAGTTGGATGGATGGATGATGAAGGAATGGATGATGGATGGATTGATGATGGTTTGATGGATGGATGATGGATGGAGGGATTGATGGAGGATGGATGGATGGATGTACAATGGATGAATGATGGATGGATGATGGATGATGGTTGGCTGGATGATGGATGGATGATGGATGATGGATGAATGGTGGATGATGGATGGATGATGGATGATAGATGGATGGATGCTGGGTGATGGATGGATGATGGATGGATGGATGATGGATGTATGGATGGATGATGAATGGATGGCTGGATGATGGATGGCTGATGGATGATGGATGGATGGAGGGATGGAAGAATGATGGATGATGGATGCATGATGGATGGATGGCAGGATGATGGATGGATGGAAGGATGGATGATGGATGGATGGATAATGGATGGATGATGGATGGATGATGGATGATGGATGGATGATGGATGGATGATGGATGATGGAGGGATGGATGGACGTAAGATGATGGATGGATGACAGATGATGGATGGATGAATGGATGGTTTGCTGGATGACAGATGATGAATGGATGGATGATGGATGATGGATGGATGATGAATGGATGGATGGAGGACAGATGATGGATGGATGGAATGATGATGGATGGATGACGGATGATGGATGGATGGATGATGGATGGATGGATGATGGATGATGGATGCATGGTGGATGGATGGATGATGGATGGATGGATGGATGGATGATGGATGGATGGATGATGGATGAATGACAGATGGATGGATGATGGATGGATGGATGATGGATCGATGGATGATGGATGATCGATGGATGAATGATGATGGATGGATGATGGCTTGATGGATGATGGATCATGGATGGATGATGGATGGATGGATGATGGATGGATGGAAGGAAGATGGATGATGGATGGATGATGGATGAATGAAAGGATAGATGAATGGATGGATGATGGATGATGGATCATGGATGGATGATGGATGGATGGATGATGGATGGATGATGGATGGATGATGCATGGATGATGGATGATGGATGGATGGATGGATGGGTGTAAGGATGATGGATGGATGATGCATGGATGATGGATGATGGATGGATGGATGGATGGGTGTAAGGATGATGGATGGATGACAGATGATGGACAGATGATGGATGGATGGAAGGATGATGGATGGATGACAGATGATGGATGGATGATGGATGGATGGATGGATGGATGGATGATGGATGGATGATGGATGGATGGATGGATGATGGATGATTGATGGATGGATGATGGATGGATGGATGGATGGATGATGGATGGATGATGGATGGATGGATGGATGATGGATGATAGATGGATGGATGATGGATGATGGATGGATGATGGATCGATGGAAGGATGATGGATGGATGACAGATGAAGGATGCATGATGAATGGATGGATGATGGATGATGGATGGATGGATGGATGGCTGATGGATGGATGGATGGATGATGGGATGGACGATGGATGGATGATGGATGGATGGGTGGATGACGGTAGATGGATGGTTGATGGATGATGGATGGATAATGGATGGATGGATGGATGACGGATGATGGATGGATGGATGGATGATGGATGATGGATGGATGAAGGATGATGGATGGATGGACGTAAGGATGATGGATGGATGACAGATGATGGATGGATGATGGATTGATGACGGATGATGGATGGATGGAAGGACGATGGATGGATGATGGTTGGATGGATGATGGATGGATGGATAATGGATGATGGATGGATGGAAGATGGATGGATGATGGATGGATGGATGATGGATGATGGATGGATGGAAGATGGATGGATGATGGATGGATGGATGATGGGTGGATGGATGGATGATGGATGATGGATGGATGGATGATGGATGATGGATGATGGATGGATGATGGATGATGGATGATGGATGGATGATGGATGGATGTAAGGATGATGGATGGATGGCAGATGATGGATGGATGGATGATGGATGGATGATGGCTGGATGGAAGAATGATGGATGATTGATGGATAATCGATGGATGGATGGCTGACGGATGATGGATGGATGATTGATGGATTGAAGGATGATGGATGGAAGGTGTATGGATGGATGGATGACGGATGGATGGATGATGGATGGTTGGATGATGGACGGATGAAGGATGATGGCTGGATGGATGGATGGATGATTGATTGATGGATGATGGATGGTGATTGATGGATAGATGATGGATGGAAGGAAGGATGGATGGATGACAGAGGATGGATGGATGGAGGCCCTTTGCTCACTTCCCTGCTGCTCCTGTCTCGACAACTTTGGCGGACATCCTCTGGGGTGGCGAGCCGATGAGGGCTCATCAACAGTCTGCTGCTCCTGCGGCTGTGCAGGGGTTGAGACGTCTATCTTACTTGGGTGTGGACTCTGGTGGGGCTCTGACCAAGGGCTCTGCAGTGCCATGGAAGTGTGAGCGCTTGGAGAGGAACCCCCACTTCCTTGTGGTCTGCCGCCAACCTCCCTCTCATGGGTCAGCTCCCCCTCCGTGCCAGCAAGTGGCTGGAGAGCACCTTGCTGCACATCAGGGGGGCCATGGGGACCCATATCTGCAATGGCAGTCCTACTCAGAAGGACTTCCATGAAGGTCTGGTTTCTATGTTCAATAGATGCCCATCACTCCTCAAGAGATATCATTCTATTTTGAACACTCACCAAATTTTCCATACCCTGGCGACTATCCTTCTCCATGTCCGTAGCCCTCCCCTCCTCTACCATAGCCAGCCTTACCACGGAGGCAGCAATCATTTCCATGTAGGTAGCCATCCTTTCCGTGTTGATGCATTCATGTGCCAATGACTCCACAAAGGCTCTGCTCATAAGAACATAAGAACATAAGAAATAGGAGCAGGAGTAGGCCAATCGGCCCCTCGAGCCTGCTCTGCCATTCAATAAGATCATGGCTGATCTGATCCTAATTGCCAATCCACTATCACAGAACCATCTCCTGAATCTAACAGAATTAGACACACGAAATAGGAGCAGGATCAGGCTACACGGCCCCTGGGCCCGCTCTGCTACCCACAGGGCCATGACCGATCCGAACCTAGACTCATGTCCAAATTCCTGCCCGCTCCCCGTAACCTTTAATTCCCTTTACTTCTTGGAAACTGTCTATTTCTGTTTTAAATTTATGTAATGATGTAGCTTCTACAGCTTTTGGGGGCAGCATGTTCCATGGACCTACCACCCTCTGAGTGAAGTAGTTCCTCCTCATCTCAGTTTTGAAAGAGCAGCCCCTTATTCTAAGACTATGCCCCCTAGTTCTAGTTTCACCCATCATCGGAAACATCCTCCCCGCACCCACCCGATCCAACCCCTTCACAATCTTATATGTTTCAATAAGGTCGCCTCTCATTCTTCTGAACTCCAATGAGTAGAGTCCCAATCTACTCAACCTCTCCTCATATGTCCATCCCTCATCCCCGGGATTAACCGAGTGAACCTTCTTTGTACTGACTCGAGAGCAAGTATGTCCTTTCTTAAGTATGGACACCAAAACTGTACGCAGTATTCCAGGTGCGGTCTCACCAATACCTTGTACAACTGAAGCAATACCTCCCTATTTTTATATTCTATCCCCCTAGCAATGAAAGCCAACATTCCATTGGCCTTCTTAATCACTTGCTGCACCTGCATACTAACCTTTTGAGTTTCGTGCACCAGGACCCCCAGATCCCTTTGTACTTCAGTACTATCCAGTTTCTTGCCATTGAGATAATAACTTGCTCTACGATTTTTCCTGCCAAAGTGCATAACCTCACACTTTCCAGTATTGTAATCCATCTGCCAAATCTCTGCCCACTTACTTAGCCTGTCTATGTCCCCTTGCAGGTTTTTTATGTCCTCCTCACTCACTACTTTCCCTCCCATCTTAGTATCATCTGCAAACTTTGATATGTTAAACTCGGTCCCCTCCTCCAAATCGTTAATATAGATTGTAAAGAGTTGGGGACCCAGCACTGACCCCTGCGGAACACCACTAGTTACTGATTGCCAGTCTGAGAATGAACCATTTATCCCAACTCTCTGCCTTCTGTTAGATAGCCAATCCTCTATCCATGCCAGAATATTACCCCCAATCCCGTGATTTTTTATCTTAAGCAATAATCTTTTGTGTGGCACCTTGTCAAATGCCTTTTGGAAGTCTAAATACACTACATCCACTGGTTCCCCTTTATCCACCCTATACGTTACTTCCTCAAAGAACTCCAGCAAATTTGTCAAACATGACTTCCCCTTCATAAAACCATGCTGGCTTTGTCCTATTAAATTATGATTATCCAAATGTCCTGTTACTGTCTCCTTAATAATGGACTCCAAAATTTTACCTACCACAGATGTTAGGCTAACCGGTCTATAGTTTCCAGCCTTCTGTCTACTGCCCTTTTTAAATAAGGGTGTTACATCATGTTCGCTATGGACTCCTCCATTCGCTCTACACTCACAGTGACCCTGGAGACAAAACCTGCTAGAGACTCCTGCATCTGTGCATGGAGTTCCATCACCTCTGATCTTATGGATGGACCCAGAGGCAGAGGGTCGACATGCAGCTGAGCCGAGCTGGCAGAGTCCTGCACCCTCTGATGAGGACTCTCCACTGCTGTCCCTGTCTCCACAATCTGCTGATGCTCACTTGTGAGCTGTGATACACCAGGTGACAACAGTACTCTATGTCCCGAAGGTTCCACCGAGGTGTGAGTGTCTGCGCTGGTGCTGGGTGCGCTTATTTCTGCTGACGCTGTGCCCTCAGAGGTTGCAGATTCCTCTGAGGAGTGTGGAAGCTCAGGCTCTTCCTCCTGGACAGTGGGGACAGGGGCTCTCAATGGTCCTGTGGGGGAGTAAAGGAAAGAGTTAGAGATGTGACGTCAAGGTTATATGCAAATTGCATATTGCAGATGATGATAAGTCCATCTGTTATTGCTTCAGAATCATTATCAGTGACTCATGCAATGTCAATGAGAGAGATGGAAAACTATTCTGTCACCAGCTTGCTGTGATGCACCCGGTTGTCCATCCCCAACTTGAGCATCTTATTCAACCCCAACAATTTCCAGGACGGCTTCCTCCCAGGGGGCGAGCTGGGCTAATGATGGTGGGCCTCCTCCTGTCCTGGCTCTTTCCCTTTTATTGTGAGCTCTCCTTTCCTGCAATGAGAGAGACAAGTGGAGGTTGAGTGAGAATGAAGGAGTGAGTGTAGAGATTGCATAGCATAGATACTTAGAAGGAGACAAAGATGGAGTGAGGTTGCAAGGCCAAGGGCCCTCCCTGTGTGTTGTCAGTTGTGTTCAAAGCATCAGAGTGATGGGAGTGTGAGGGCTGCATGGTGGAATAGTTATGTGATTGTGAGCATAGAGAGAGAGGGAATGGGTAAGGGTGCATGGATGTGAGTGTCAAGTGGGATGTGGAGGAAGAGATTGCTAAAGCTGAGTGCTGGTGAGGAAAGGCAATGGGGATCAGATTGAGGGTGATGGGAACTTCATACTTATTTTTCCAGTGCGTTGAAGGTCATGGAATCTTTTCCTGCACTGCATCCAGTTGCCCCATGTGACCTCCAAGAAGTTGACCTCCCCAGCCACCTGTATCCACACAGCCTTGGTCTGACTGGGAGGCCTCTTCCTCCGATGAAGGGAACAGGACCTCACTGTGGGCCCTAGCCCCATCCACCAATGCCTGTAGTACTGCCTCATCAAACTTAGGAGCTGCTCTTGGCCTCCCGCTGGCCATTGTTCCTGCAGGCTCCTGTGCCATCAAATGGAGAAAGCTTGGAAGCCTGCAGAAGAAGCAAGGCTTGCTGTGGACCTTAAATGCAGCAGCAATGATGATGTCATCGGAGGAGACTTTCAGTCATGAAAAACCCCTTTGCAAAGGCTTCCCACACGTTGGAAATCAACTGGCCAATTGATTTAAAATTGCATCAATCTCCCACATCTATTTAGATTCGTGTGGGAAACACGACAATAGCCCGCACCTGAGTTAGAATCGACCCCTTAGGCCATGGTTTTATCGGCACTGAGAGGGCAGGTTTGGAGGCCGGTCAAAGGTTAAAATCATTTTGATTGACGGCGGGGTCCGATCCCACATTCAACCCACCTCCAAACAATTTTCCCAAGTGTCGGGTTCCCGATTTGCACATGGACCCGACACCTAGCGGCGAGAAGAGAATTAAAGCCAACTAGCTGCCTGTTAACAGGTAGTTGAGAGTAGTTAACAGGCTATTTTTAAATTTTACCGCTTCTGCCTCGGGCTTCCCGATTTTAGAAGAATGAGAGGTGATCTTATTGAAACATATAAGATACTGAGGGGACGCGACAGGGTAGATGCAGAGAGGATGTTTCCCCTCATGGGGAAATCTAGAACACAGGGGCACAGTTTTAGAAAAAGGGTCGCCCTTTTAGATCTGAGATGAGGAGGAATTTATTCTCTCAGAGGGTTGTAAATCTGTGGAATTCTCTGCCCCAGAGAGCTGTGGAGGCTGGGTCATTAAATATATTTAATGTGGAGATAGACAGATTTTTGCAAGATAAGGGAGTGAAGGGTTATGGGGAGCAGGCGGGGAAGTGGCTTTGAGCCCAGATCAGCCATGATCTTATTGAATGGCAGAGCAGGCTCGAGGGGCCAAGTTCTTATGTTCTTATGTCTTATGTCCGGAGACCACACCAGTTAAGTGTGATGTGTTGTGAGTCTGCTGTAATGTTTCTGCATTGATGACAGCTGCAGAAGTGGTGTGAAGGATCCAATGGGGCACTGGTGAGTTTCAGAGGTAAGAAAATGTTGGGAAATTCATTTTTAATGCACTTACACAATTCTTTAGGTAACAAGTTTTGAAAACGATGTCTGGTGCCACCTCAATGGGAGAACCTCTCTCCAGTGACAGATCACTTCTGTAACCTCACCTGCAGCTGCCATCTGTTCCAGTCTATGGAGGGAGTCACTGGAGAGCCAGGGTGCAAGAGCTCACCTTTGTACAGTGATTGTCCGTGTTTGCAGCATCTCAATGCTGTCAAACACTGAGAAATGAGCTGTCAAAGAAAAATTGTGCGTGGTCCCTTTAAGAAAACCGGCAGATGACGCGTCATCAAATGACATAATCTGACCGGCTTCCTCTTAATTGGCCGCCAAGCCCACAGGGCAGGCTTAAAAAGGTCAATCAACATAAAATCACGTCCGTGGACCGGATACAGTTGGGGGGCGGGACTGGAAGCTTGAAAGCACCTGACCCACTCCCAACCCGCATCCATTGACAAAATCACGGCCTTAATCATTCCTCCTGTGCTCAGGATCCTTGCTGCTGCCAGCTGTCTCTTTTGTGTCTGAGAATATGTAGCCCTTAGTTAGCCCCATGGTTAAAATGGGGTGGCGGGCCTTCCTGTGCTTGAATTCAGGCATGTAAAAATGGTGGGAGGCAAGAACCCATCGGGAATGTGACGGGAACCCCCACCCAGCCATCTTGACCTCCTCCTCCTGTACCATTCCCACTGGGCAGGGTGGGTCGTGGTTAAAACCAACTCCAAAGAGAGAGTACAGATACAGACAGAACACAGCATAGGAGATTAATTATGATTAGGGCAAAAGATTTGGTGTGGGAAAATTAGGAAAATTAAGATTGCTGACTGAGCAACTGTTACAGTAACCAGCTGGAAGTTTCCTTCACTCCAAGTCACACACCATCCTGACTTGGACATGTATTGCAGTTCCTTCATCGTCATTGGGTGAACTCTCTACCTAGCAGCATTATGAGAGCACCTTCACAACACGGACTGCAGTGGTTCTAGAAGAAAGCCGACCACCACCTTTTCATGGGCAACTAGGGATGGGCAGTAAATGCCAGCCTTGCCAGCAACACCCACATTCTGGCCATAAAATAAAGTGTAATACTTTATCTTGGTTTTTTTTCCCCCGCCAAGACATGCTGAGATTTTACTTCACTGCAGTAGGGGACAGAACAATAACTTTTAATATGATATAAAGTACCAGCAACATTACTGTTGTGGTGAGATACAGGGTGGAAATATTGCAACACTACAGGCTGATTTTCCATGTTTGTGTTACCAGTCGGGAGCTTTACCCAGTGACCATACATACTGACTGAAATTTTATGTCCATTCATTTTACTAGCTGGAACATTGAGATGATCTCCCGCTATGCACAGCTGACAGGGAAAACCCCTCCAGCAGCATAAACCCAGGCAATCAGCCTTTACATCCTTTTCCCCTCATAGCGCTTTGACAAAATAGTCTGTTCACTTGTAGCACTCACCAATACAATACACCTTCCATTAGCAGTTCTTGCCAGAGATAAATTTACAGAATTATCTGTAGGTTACACAATTGAATTCACATTATACAAGAAGTATAAAATGCCTGAGAGACGTTCCAGAGGTTCAGAAATAATAATCTAAAAAAGCTTTCATGTACTTCAGACTTACAGTATATCGCAGTAGCAATGTGTTAAGCTACCAGAATACAGCTACTGTAAAAATAGCCATATTACACTTGGAAGATTTCCAGAAATATTTTAATGCGAAATATAAAACTTGGTTCAGTGGATGGATAAGAGAGAGTCTGTGTATTTTTCTAAAATTCTCTCAACTAGAACTATGGCGAGATGGATAGACAGCAACTCTGAAACAGCAATGTCTAGATGTTCTGCACCACTGAAAACGCCCAGCATTAAGAGCCTACTTACACACCAAAGGTTTTAAACCGCTACTAAAATATTGCACAGATGGAGGTGCATGGCATCACCTATTTCATCGCTAGACCAGGAGAGTAAGAAAGAACTATACCAATAACTATGATTTTTTTCTAATTCTTTATTAAGTCTACGAAACATTTATGTCTGCTATCTGTTGGTTATTGAGCTTTGACCACGCTCAATCGGCTCCAATGGATGGGTCACATTGTCCGCATGCCCGATACGAGACTCCCAAAACAAGTGCTCTATTCGGAGCTCCGGCACGGCAAGAGTGCCCCAGGTGGGCAGAGGAAACGCTTCAAGGACACCCTCAAAGCCTCCTTGAAAAAGTGTAACATCTCCACCGACACCTGGGAATCCCTGACCCAAGACCGCGCAAAGTGGAGGAGAAGCATCCGGGAAGGCGGCGAACACCTCAAGTCTCTTCGCCAGGAGCAAGCGGAAGCCTAGCGCAGGCAGCGCACATCAACCCAAGCACCCCACCCACCCACCCCTTCAACCACCGTCTGCCCCATCTGTGACAGAGACTGTAGGTCCCGATTTGGACTCATCAGTCACCTGCAAACTCATTTTTAATGTGGAAGCAAGTCATCCTCAGTTCCGAGGGACTGCCTAAGAAGATTGAAATTCAATAAACATTATTTTGGGCAGCTTTGACCCTATTAGATATGGGCTCACAGCAAAAAAGTGCCCCTAATTTAGCTCTAATTGGAGAATGGAAAAATTGAGAACTATCACGTTGGTGCACATTTAAATTGGGGCACCCATGTGACAGTTCTCCAATTCCTATGCCAGTCATCCAATGGCTTCTTTGAGTGAAATTGCCAATTAGAGCTTATGAATTTGGCCCTCCTTGCCTCCTTTTACCTGCCGGGTTTTGTGAGGAAAGCAGGCCGAAATGGGTTACAAATAAAAAAGCCTGTAAAAATGGAGGCATGCAGCCTTCTTAAAAGCTTTTACTGACCAACCTGCCTCCTGAGAGCAGATTGGTCAGTATCCCCATCCACCCCCATCAAAATTGGAAGTAGACGGGTTGGAGGTTGGCTAAGGTCATGTTTGAAATTTTAAGTTCTCACCTGACCCAAACCCACTCGTTCATGGGTGTTAAAATTACCCCCAATGAAACAAGACCCAATTTACAGGATTATTAGCCACATTCACATTATAAAGATGATGCTCTTACCAAGCTGGTATGGACACTACTTGAAGCTAAGGGTTGTAATGTAAATTGCTCTTTGCCTGTGTGTTTCACAGTGGTATGTACCTGAATGCCCAGAGTTGGAAATGAGTACCACCCTACATCTACAAGGAATGTCTCTAGGCAATAGAGGAAGCCAATTTGTTGATGTGATGGGGAAATAGTATTCCGACCAGTAACTAGATTGATCCAGTCAGAATCACTCTAGGCTAAAGTATAGATATGATCAAAAGAAAGCAATAACAATGCTTTTGAATATGATTGCAATATCATAAAAAGATGATCATTTCAGTTTAGTGACAAATTTGAAAACTTTCTCTAGATTCACAAAATCCTCTTAAAGCTCTTTAAAAAAGTAATTCCAATATGTACAATACTACCCATCATTGTTAGAGCAGTATGACTTTGAATTAATGACTTGAAACTGGCAACCGTTACTAAAAAAAAATCTATTATTGTACATTTCACTCCACTCTTACAGGAAAATTCATTAAATTTGACATAAGGAATTACAGTAACTAAAGCAAGCTCCTCCAATGAGAATACATAGTAGGAGGCAACAGCTTGGGGTAGTCTCATTCAATAAACAAAATGGCACAAAAAAATTAAAATCACTACAAATCATTTAATCTTGATACTTCTCCAGATTTTTCTACTTTATTAATCAAACCCTTTATAATTCATACTGCATGCTCATGTTGAAGAAAATGGAATTGAGAACCAGTCAATAAATCCGTGGACTGTCCGTTTTCAAACATACTGAGGCTCGCAGTCATTGGTAACTCTATTGGCTAATTCACAGCAGTAAGCTTTGATTGTGGGAACAGTAACAAAAGTACTGATGGCAAAAACAGTATGAGCATTTCCCAGTGTGTTAATAAAATACATTCTTGACCAGTAGGAGACTACGACCTCAGTGTCTGTAGGAAGGCTTGACTTACACTCAGTACCTAAAGCTGCTACCCATAAGACCTCAGTCCTTTTAATGGTTACAAACCAATCGTTCAACTCTTGAAAACAAAATGTAATTGAAATTGATAATTATCCTTTATTTCTGATTGTACTCCTGGCAATTAAATCTTTGTAATTTGAGGGATTTGGTTTTAAAACACATCATCAATCTTACAGCTTTTGACACTATGGGCTGACTTTTGCCGGCGCTCAGAGGGTGGGGTAGGAGGCTGGTCCGCTGTCAAAATCAAAAAGATTGACAGCGGGCCGGTATCCCGCTCTGAACCCGCCTTCTTGTGAGTTTCCCTAGTGCCGGCTCTGCCTGCGTTTTGCAGACCCGACACTAAGCGGCGGGTCAGACAATTCTGATAGTTAGCAGGGTAGTTAAAGCAATTGAATCAGCATTTTACCACGTCCAAAGCATTTTCCCAAGTTTTCCACGAGGTTCCCACCGCTCGGGGATCACGCCAGTTAAGTATGTCGGGTTCTGAACAACTCTCCATTTCTTTCAATAGGTGACAGCTGCAGAAGTGGTCTAAAAGCTACCATTTCACAGCTGGTTAGTTTCCAATGTCAAAAGCTGGAGCAATAATGATTTGGAACCCATTTTTGAGTTTTATGCACTTTTGAAGTGTTTGGAGTAATCTCTCTATCCACTGTCATCTCCTTGGAACAACCTATCTCAACATTGACAGATTACTTCTGTCATCTCAACCTCACCTGCCATCTATTCCCTCAGCATCGGTGCCCTTGAAAAAATCTCACCTTGGTCCTGAGAATCCCAGCACAATCAGCCCCAACACCAGCATCACTGGGCACACCAGCAGCACCAACATCCACACCAACCTTCTCCGCAATCAACTGATGCTGCACAGGACACAGGGCATCAGCACCCATGCATATTGCTGCATGGGATGCCAACGCTGGCCTCACCATGTCCATATTAGCTTCACTTAATGCAGTACACCCTGGCTGCCACATGATGCACCAGGTTGGCACCACCCCACACAAGCACCACAAAGCATCCCTACAATGTCCAAGCCATTCTATTCACACTCATCACCAATGGGGTGGCAGGGGGGACGTTATGTCTCACCATTCACTGCAACTCACTAAGATACTTTCAAAGGTGCACACAAATCTGTCCAAGAACGCAGAGTACAAAATAAAGATTTCAATGTTTGACAGCACATTACCAGATACTTCATATGAACATTGGCTAAAATGCCCAAGTGCCTACCCTTGTGTGTTATTAATTGGCATGATTGGACTAGGATGAGGGTGAGTGTGAGGGGTGGCTCGTGAGATGGGGAAGTGATAATGTAGATAGAGAGGGATGGGTGGATGTGCAAGGTAAGTTGGTGTGAGTAAAGATATGCAGGAGTAGGGTAGGGAAGGCAGAGTGATGAGGATGTGATGAGTGGCACAGCAGGATGAGGTTGAGTGTGGCAAGGCAGTAACATTTTGTGATCTACCGAGATCATTGAAAGGTTTGCGCCACTGCAGCCTGGTCCTCCTGATGACATCCCTGCTTGTGTCCTCCTGTGCAATGTGCAACCAGGCTGCATTGGTGTCCTGGGAGCTGTCTTCCGCCCATCGGTAGGGAAGAGAACCTCCCTGCGTGCTGTGACTCCCTCCATAAACATATGGAGGGAGTCATGGGAGAGCCTGGGTGCAGCAGTGCACCTTTGTCTAGTGCTCGTCAGTATTTGCAGCAACCGAATGCTGTAAAACACTGACAGCAGAACTTTCAAAATCAATTTGGACATGGCCCCTTTAAGGAAACCGGCTGATGATGCGTCATCAAATGACATCATCAGACCCGCTTCCTATTAATTGGTCGGGCACCTCGCAGGGCGGGCTTAACAAGCCCCATCATCGGAATATCTTGTTGGAGGCCCGGATCAAGACAGATGCGACGTCCACACACGCCACCGACGTCACACGCCACCGACGTCGCCCACCCCGGTTGGAAAAATCCAGCCCTGTGATTCATTTTGAGAAGATTGGTACTCTGAGAATGTAACAAGTATGTTTAAGAAAACAGAAGCCAGGCTTTAATCTCCTTAGAAAAGTGGAAATAGAGCTAAGAAACACAAAATTGTTATATATTTTTTCACATTTCACATTTTCAGAGACATGGACAACATATAATTTCCCCATTTTTTTTATATTGCACTGAAGCAGAATGGTGATTCTAATAATGGGCTAAAAATACAGAAAAATCACAAAACTCTATCATTTTCAGGAGCACCTCATTTCAACTAAAGCTGCTCTCCTCCCACCTCCTTCCTTCCACCTAACCCACAGAAGAATTACATTTATCAAAAATGAAAGGTCCATGAACAGCCTAGAATCTTATCACATTTCCTCCATTTTTCATGATGAAAATAGCTACTTTGAACACGGGAAAAATACTTAATTTAACTTGAGTCTGAAGTCTATACAGCATTCCATTGATTCTACTTACCTAAAACTCAGAAATGGTTCTGCTTCATTTGTACATGTCTAGAAGGAAAATTTATTCTCCACTAGTAGATTATGTTTTGCTACACTAGAAAATACCAGATGACTTCCTCCCCCGCCCCCCCTCCCCCCCACCCCCCGGCTCCATAAAAATCCACCCAAGAGACTTTTTTATCCACACCTGTGCAATAATTCTGTTTAGCTTTTTATAAAACATCTTACAAATAATTCTTAATTTTACAAATTCTGGCAAACCCTCTCCCCCCTCCGCCACCCCACCCCAACCCCCATGGGAAATTCATGAGCATAAATTATGAAATTCAATTTATTATTCTGTCACCTGGTACAATGCATTTCACTGTTTGTTAGCAAATCATGAGCTTGTAGGAGTTAACGAATTCCTACGAATAACGGAGATCGACACCAGAGAACAATTAAACAGGTCTTTACTCAACGGAGATGGCACGAGGACTGCCTGGGCAGCCCCATGGTTTGCAATGTGACGTCATCACGTTTGCCCGCGTTTTCCTGCGCTCTTGAAGGGGCCATGCCCCATACATGCAAACTTTATATACAAAACACAGTAATGCCTAACACAATGGTACAGGTTTAGGCTGGTGTTAGAACATCATTAAAGAGAATTATATACAGTTAGCCAGAGTCATTCAGTGGTTCTGCCACATGCGCCCCCCCCAGAATTCACTTTAACGGACAAAGTCAAATGGTGAGGGGGTCTGACGAGCCTGTCAGAACGACTCCTGTACTCTCGAGGCGGGGGCTGCTGGTCGGCTGGCAGTCTGGCGGGCGGTCGCACATGGACTGCCGTAACGACGATGGGTGGCCGACCCCGTCTCAGCAGTTGTGCTGTCTCGACGGGGCGGTCGAGGTCTAAATGTGCTGGCTTTAAGCGGTGGACCGAAATGTGGTCCTGTTTACCACCGACATCTACCGTGAAGGTTTTGTCCCCTGCTTCCAACACGTGGAAGGGACTGGTATATGGGGCCTTGAGTGGATCCCTATGTGCGTCATGGCGAATAAAAATGTATTCAGCCTTGTGAAGCTCCGTGGGAATGTGTGACCTCTGCAGCCCGTGGTGCGAAGTGGGCACCGGTGCGAAACATCTGGCCACCTCTTGGTGACTGGCAAGCTGGGCAGACGCGGACCATGGCTCCGTCGATGTTGATAGGAAGTCCCCCGGGACTCGCAGCGGCTGACCATACACAAGCTCCGCTGATGAAGAGTGAAGGTCTTCTTTGGGGGCCGTGCGAAGGCCCAACAGGACCACAGAAGCTTGTCTGCCCATCCAGCGTCTGCCCAGGCTGGCCCTCAGGGCGGCTTTCATTGACCGGTGGAAGCGTTCGCAGAGGCCATTCGCCTGTGGGTGGTAGGCTGTGGTGCGGTGCAATTTGACACCGAGTCCTTGGGCCACTGCATTCCAGAGTTCAGAGGAAAACTGCGGTCCCTTGTCTGATAAAATATCTGCGGGTACTCCGAAATGGGTGATCCAGGAGGAAATGAACGCCCTGGCCACATCCGCCGAAGTAGTGGATGACAGAGGGACCACCTCCGGCCATCTGGTGGTGCGGTCAACCATGGTCAGGATGTGTGAAAAACCATGGGAGTTTGGGAGTGGTCCTACCAGGTTCACGTTGACATGGTCAAAATGTCGCTCCAGAACTGTGAAGGTGGCCAACGGAGCTTTGATGTGGCGCTGTACCTTGGCCTTTTGGCAGACCACACAGGTGTTGGCCCAGTTGCGGACATCTTTATGCATGCCATGCCATACAAATTTTGCTGACATCAGCTTCTGCGTGGCCTTTATTCCTGGGTGTGACAACCCATGTATGGCGTCGAACACTTTGCGGCGCCAGACGACCGGGAAAGGATCCTGTACGGAGGCGTCACACAACAGCGTGGTACCTGCCGAATGGAACTGGACGTCGGCCAACTGGAGGCCAGTGATGGCCATTCTGTAAGCTTGGACTTCCGGGTCTGAGGCTTGGTCCGCTGCCATGAGGGCGTAGTCGATGCCCAAATGAACCGTATTGATGATCGCGCGGGAAAGGCAGTCTGCCACCAGGTTGTCCTTACCGGCCACGTGCCGTATATCCGTGGTGAATTTGGATATGTAGGTCAGTTGACGCTGCTGTCGGGCTGACCACGGTTCGGCGGTCTTGGCCATTGCAAAGGTTAGCGGCTTATGGTCCACAAAGGCGGTGAAAGGACGTCCTTCCAATAGGAACCGAAAATGGCGGATGGCCAGAAAAAGGGCGAGCAACTCCCGGTCGAACGTGCTGTATGCTCTCTCGTTCTGCCGTAGTTGACAGCTGAAGAATGCCAACGGCTGCCATGTCCCATTCACCCACTGCTGTTGCACGGCACCGACTGCGTTGTCCGACGAGTCGGTGGTGAGGGCGATGGCGACTCCTGGCAGCGGGGGCGCCAGCATAGTCGCGTTGGCTAAGGCGCTTTTGGTGTCGGCGAACGCTCGGGCCATGTCATCCGTCCAGTCTACCGGGCTCTTGCCAGTCTTGCCCTTGAGGGCCTCGTACAGGGGCTGCATGAGTAGTGCCACCTTAGGCACGAAATGGTGGTAAAAGTTTACCATGCCTAGGAATTCCTGCAGGGCCTTTACGTGGAAAGGACGTCACCGCCTCTACCTTCGAAGGTAAAGGAACCATTCCCTCTGAGGTGATGTGATGCCCCGGGAAGTCAATTTGGTGCAGGCCAAACTGACACTTGGCCGGGTTGATAATCAGGCCGTGTTGGCTGAGGCATCGAAAAAGGGTGCGTAGGTGAGAGGCATGTTCTTCCTTAGTAGGACTGGCAATTAGGATATCATCTAGGTAGACGAAGAGGAACTTGAGGTCCCGCAACACGGAGTCCATCAGGCGTTGGAAAGCCTGGGCGGCATTCTTTAACCCAAACGGCATTCGCAGAAACTCAAAGAGGCCAAATGGGGTAATGACTGCGGTCTTCTGGACGTCTTGTGGATGAACTGGGACCTGGTGGTAGCCCCGGACGAGGTCAACTTTTGAAAACACGGTGTTCCCTGCCAAATGGGCAGAGAAATCCTGAATGTGGGGGATCGGGTACCGATCAGGAGTGGTGGCGTCGATAGTCGCCGCATGGCCGCCATCCGCTGCCAGGCTTCGGGACGATATGGAGGGGTGAAGACCAGGAACTATTTGACCGGCGAATAATCCCTAACCGTTCCATGGTTGCGAACTCCGCCTTTGCGATCGCCAGCTTGCCAGTTCACAGGCGCCGGGCCCGCGCGTAGACCGGGGGGCCGTTGGTGGTGATGTGGTGGTCCACACCATGTTTCATGACTGTGGAGGAGAACGTGGGTCTTGTCAGGTTGGGGAATTCGCCGAGCAGGCGAGCGAACTCATCAGGAGTCGGGAACGCACAGGAGACGCTGCGCGACATAGTGTTACTGCGGTAACACGGAAGAGAATTAAATGTTGCTGCGTTGATCAGCCGCCAGTTCCTAACGTCGACCAGGAGGCTGTTGGTGCACAGGAAATCCGTGCCGAGGAGGGGCTGGGAAACTTTGGCCATAACAAACTCCCAGTGAAAACGTTGCCCCCCGAGGCACACCTCCACTCGCCGTCTGCCGAAGGTCCGAATTGCTCCGCCATTGGCCGCTTCAAGGGTGGGGCCGTGATTCCCCATCTGCACATTGAGGGCGGACGCGGGTAAAATGCTGCACTGCACTCTGGTGTTGCACAGAAAACGACGACCGGAGAGAGTATCAGTGATGAACAGCAATTTTCCCGCATTGCCGATCGCCATCGCGGCCGCGGGGTGCCCGTTAGACCCGTCCCTCGGTGGTCGCAGTGTCAGATGTTTTTTGTTTTGTTGGGGAAAACTGCAGGGAGGGCGGCAACGCTTCACCTTTGCGCCGAACTGCACGTGGTAGAAGCACAGCCCAGCAGGCTGACGAGCTGGGGCGGCGTCTGCGGGGGATGGGTGCCTCATGGTGGCGCAGTACTGCCGAGTTACAGCGACAATTTTGTCAGCCTCCGCAGCGAGTGTTGCGCAGTCTTCAACTTCAGATCTGGCCAGGGCAGCTTGTACCTGTTCAGACAGTTGGCTGAGGAAAATCTCGCGGAATAGGAAACATTCCCGTTCTGAGCCCAGGAGTGTGAGCATTTGGCTCATCAACTCTGAAGGCTTGGAGTCCCCGAGCCCGGGCATAGCAAGTAATCGACGGGCGCGCTCCGATTTTGTGAGCCCGAAAACCTGCAGTAACCGCGCTTTGAGGGTTTCATACTTGCGCTCCGTTGGAGGGTTTTCGAGGAGGCTGACGATCCGAGAGGCAGTAGAGCTGTCGAGTGCGGAGACCACATAAAGGTACTTGGTCTGATCTGCATCGCTGTTCCTCAGGGCGAACTGGGCCTCGACCTGAATAAACCACGAGGGCGCTTGCTGCTCCCAGATCTGCGGTAGCTTTAGCAAAATGGCATTTGCTTCCATGCTGTGCTCTTCTTTTGTGAAAACGTTCACAAAAACGGGGTCACCAATGTAGGAATTAACAAATTCCTACGAATAACGGAGATCGACACCAGAGAACAATTAAACAGGTCTTTACTCAACGGAGATGCCACGAGGACTGCCTGGGCAGCCCCGTGGTTTGTGATGTGACGTCATTGTGTTTACCCGTGTTTTCCTGTGCTCTTAAAGGGGCCACGCCCTGTACATGCAAACTCTATATACAAAACACAGTAATGCCTAACACAATGGTACAGGTTTAGGCTGGTGTTAGAACATGGTTAAAGAGAATTATAAACAGTTAGCCAGAGTCATTCAGTGGTTCTGCCACAAGCGAGTAAATTTGTCAATTTCATCAAAATAAACTTTTCTGGGTAGTGTTTCCACTTGGTCCAGCGCAATTTGCCTGAAATCGGCCAAACCCGCGCAAAAGATCACGGAATTTCAAGCGCAAATTATGTCCCCGCGATCTTTTGCACTGGTTTAGAAAAAAAACACACAAACCTGGCCACGCCCCCCAGATCCAATTACTCACGATGGCGAGTTTCCACTAGTTGCATCCATTTGTGGGCCTTCGAGGAGTCTCTTAAAATTTAGCTTTCTTTTGGCACAAGGGTACCTTTTAAACGTTTTAAATATTAAAAAAGTATTTAATTTACTAAGAAATTGACTACTGTACACCAATGAAACTAGTAAATGGTTCTGTAGGAATTTCTAGTGTTTTTAGTTATTTAAAATCTGGTTACTCACAGGTGATGAACTAGACCACACTGCCCCCACAGAACAGAGTGACCACAGCTCTCCCAGTGGCAGTCAAGGTCACCGTAGCCCTCAATTTCTTCGCCAGTGGATCCTTCCAGTCTGCAACAGGAGACATAGCTAACATCTCACAGTTAACTATCTATCGCTGCATCCAGGAGGTCACAGAGGCTCCCTACACCAGGAGAAGGGTTTACATTGGCTTCCCAATCACCAGAGAGAAGCCAGACAAGTGTGCATGTAGCTTTATCAGAATAGCGACATTCCCAATTATGCAGGCCGCCATCAACTGCACCCATGTGGCTTGTGCAGGCACTGTATACCAATCCTGAGATCTTCTGTAACTGCAAAGGCTACTGTAAAGTCTGTGAGTTGTTTAGTTAATTAATACACAGACTACCAGAGTAACTTAAAACAGGACTTTACTATTCGAAGGTCAGGGCGAATCTGCCAAATAAATCCTGACACAGCACTTATATACCGGTGTGGTCACCGTCAGTATTACAGTATACAGAAGCCAACAAAGTAGTGCCACACCTAAAATAGTTCTCTTAAAGGTGAACGGTTACATACAATGGTTTTCTTAAAGGTAGACGGATACATACACTACAATCCTCCCTTTTTAGCTTACAACATACTTAGTCCCCCATTAAACATAACATATATTCAACTTCATGTAAAACAATTCACAGGTATAATCTATGCGGAAAACAGTTTACAGGTTCAGTCTCTGCGGGAACAGTTCACAGATTCAGTCTCTGGTCTTGACTCGGTCCGAACAACATCTCTGTGGTGTAGCCGGTTCACATTGCTAGCGTGACTCATCCAATAGCCTTTCCCTTGACTTAACAGCTTGAACTTCCGTCCTGCTGAACCAGCAGTGCTGACTTTTACAAACAGCTGGACTGCCTTGGTAATTTTTCCTACTTGCCAACTGATTTGGCTCCCTTCGTAGGGCCCACGTACATGATCTGGTAGAAGTGATAATGATTTAGATGGTTATCACCTTCTGCTTCGTCTTTTTCTTTTCTGCTTCTTGGAGACTCTCGGGGCTCCCTTATCAGCTGCCAACTGTAGCGCCACCATCTCCCTATGTTCCTTAGACTTTAAGTGCTTCATCCTGATTTCTGCACTTTGGGAGTTTTCATCACAAGCTGGGCAGACCAAGTCCTCGTAATATTCCGTGTCACTCAACAGGTCATGGTAATATTCGGTGTCGTCCTGAACTAGTCTAGCGAGAGGGCCTGCTACTTCTTCCTTACCCAGCTGGACGTTAGCCAACTGTTGTTCCCTCCCTAGACATCTTTCCTGAAGAGACTTCTTCATGCGTTCATATTCCTCCCGCTCTTCCTGGGTTTCCTGCAAATCCTTCACTAATGACCTCATTTGTGATTTCAACACTTCCCCTTCCATCGGGGATTGATTGATCGGGCTATTCAATCCTTCTACTGGAGCAGCTGTTTCAACATTCTGTTGTTCACATAGACGTGATTCAGCGTACTTTTGGCATCCCAGTAAAATCTGTGTTGCAACCTCAGCTATTTCCATAACTTTTGAGAGCTCCGAACTCCTTCCCTTTGAAGATTGAAGCTCGTGTTCAGATTGTTCCCATTGCAGAGTCTTGTCCCTCAGCATATGAAGGAGTTGGCTGACCGTTAACTCTTCCACGGGAACACTGTGGATCAGAGTCTTCTCCATTTCATCCACCTTTTCCTCCAATGCTTTCACCTTCTTTTCCTCTTGTACTTTGGCTTTCAGCACTCGGAGAAGTTGCGCCTTGATGCTCTCTAGCTCATGTTCAGGGGCCATTCTTACAGTCTCTGTGTTTCTTACAGTTTCCTTTTCTTCCACTGAAAGGATTCCCAGTTGAATCTGTTCTTCAAGTTGTTGAACCTCGGTCATTGCCGCCTCATATTTGTCTTGGGTTTCCTTCAATATTTTTATGAGTTCTTGGACATCTTGTCTTTCATGTTCTGCCATGTCTTTCACCTCTAATTTCTCATCTATGGATGGAACTTCTACCGATGAGTCTGTCTTGACCTTGAGCTCATCAAGAATTTCCTGCAGCCTTTGGACTTCTTGCTCATGTTCAACCTTTAGTTGCTCATATGCTTCTACTGAAACTAGCTTTTCGGAGGTTGCCGAGTTAATCCCCTCCAGGATTGTAGCCTGGGCCTGTTCATACTGTTCCTTCAACTTCTCAAACTCTGCTTGTAAGGAGTCATAGAGAAGAACGGGAATAAAATCCTGGCTTCCTGAAGATTCCTCTTCATTTGCTCCTTCCTGCAAATATTCTAACTCCTGAACAGCATAAGGGAGATGTGATCGGTAATTGGTCACAATGGCTATATGGTCGCTCTCTGCTTGAGCTAGCTGCTTCTGTTGTCTTTCCAGATTCTCCCATTCGGTGTCATAGAACTTTTTCATTGTTTTCATCTCTTGTTTGAGACGGTAACTCACTTGTTCTACTTGCTGTCGTAATTTGAAATAAAGTTGAGTCCGAGCTCGGTGTTCGTCAGTCATGGATATGTCCGTAAACTGAACAGACTCAGAATTCTCTGTCAAACTATGTTGTCGTTGTTCGGTAGAGTTCTGTTCTGAAACTTTGTTCTTCTCTGGAGCATAAGCCTTTATGCATGCCTTCATTCTTCCAACCTTAGTCGGCAAGTCCATTTTAGCCTTGTCTTTCATATTTGGGTTGGTCTTATCGCCATCCGTTTCAGAATCTGAGCTGATTGTCTGCACCGAGTCCTCACTCGTTATGGCTTTTAGATAGTGCCATTCCATGTCTATTTTCTTGATCCACTCCCGTCCCAGAAGTGGTGGTCCTCCCTCAGGTAGTACGTATAAGTTCATTCTTGGGTGTTCTTTACCCCCATCTCTCACCTTGACTCTTATCTTCCCCATGGGGTATACTTTATGCCCCGTGTATGTCTGCAATACGAACTTGGTATCTCTTAAGGGTATATGTGAGAATAGCCGGTGGTAATCCCTTCGATTTATGACTGATAGAGCTGATCCAGTGTCCAACTCCATCTTCACTTGGACTCCAGCTATTTTTAGCATGACCCAGATAGTTTGTAGGTCAGCTTCCTTACTCACATTGTGAATTCTCAGACTGCCCAGCTCCTGGCCGTTTGGGTCTGAGTCCGAATTCTGTTCGTCTGAACTCTTCTCAGCCACCTTGTGTACCTTGTTGTACTTTTCCTGTGATGGCTTCCTTTGGTTGTTGGTCTTCTTCCCTGACCGGCATACCTTAGCTATGTGACCCAGTTTGCCACATTTCCTACATTCCTGGTTCTTAAAGCAGCATTGGTTCTGGTCGTGTGTTGTCTTCCCACAACGATAGGATTTTGTTGTACTCGAGGTAATTTGATCCACACTGAGTGCCGCTGCCTTTAGCTGCATTTCCGCAGTTCCCTTCGCTGCGGTTCATGCGATGCTGCAATAAGGACAGCCCTGTCAAGTGTAAGGTCGTTCTCTTCGAGTAGTCGCTTTTGCGTTCCTTCCTTTGACAACCCGCACACGAACTTGTCTCGCAATGCCTCTGTCAGATTCCCTCCAAACTGGCAGTGTTTCGCTAGTCTACGCAGTTCTACCAAGTATTCTGCGTTGCTTTCGTCTTTCCTTTGCGTTCTCGCATAGAATTTGAATCGTTCCGCCAACATCAACAGTGTGGGGTTCAAGTGATCCTTCAGAACAGTCACAATATCATCGAAAGTCTGATCCGCCGGTTTAGCTGGTGCTAGTAGATGCTTCAAGAGCCCGTATGTCTTCGCGCCCATCGAGTTTAGCAAGGTTATAGCTTTGTCATCTTCTTCTATTTTATTGGCCTCACAATAGATCTCAATGCGTTCCACATACGTGGCCCAGTCTTCTACCTCGGAATTAAAATCGTTGATGTTACCATGCTTAGGCATCTTCCTCTCTTCCTGATAACACCACGAATTATTTCTTTAAATTTTCTTTTATTTATTTATTTTTTTCCAAGATGGCAGTTCCCGCGAAAATGGCGGTTTCCCACGCTTATCTTCTCTCCCCGCCCACTTCAATGGCGGTTTCCCGCTTCTGTCTTCTTCCCCGCCTAATGGCGGCTTCCTGCGTTTCTTCCCTAGCGGGAGGGGTACACTTTCCCCACGGGCGACGGCCGCTGGCTTTCAGGTTCACAGCCTGCGTGTCGGCTTCAGGGCTTTCCCTTTTCTCGGCAGGGCAACCGGCGCTGGGTACACCCCGTTGACGGCGAACAGTTTCCGCCGCTGGGCTGGCTCTCGCTCGGTTCCCCTTGCTCGGGCTCTGTCTCTCTCCCGCTCGCTCGGCTCTACCGGCGCTGGGTACACCCCGTTGACGGAGAACAGTTTCAGCCGCTGGACTGGCTCTCGCTCAGTTCCCCCTTGGTCGGCTCTGCCTCTCCCGCTCACTCGGCTCCCAATCGCGCCTCCCAGCCCTCTCGCAGTCCGGTGCTTCCCTCCCCGGCTGCGGCTGAGTTTATCTCTTCCCGCGCCTACGCTCCCGGTCGCAGCGCTTCGTGGCTTCGGTTGCTGCCCGGCCTTTTTCGCCGGTCGCGGTCTAGCTGTCTCACGATGCCGTTGCGTCCCCCAGCCTGTCTGTACCGCGGCTTCCTTGCTCCACGCTGCCCCAGTCTCAGCGCCTCTGGACCCGACTTCTGTCCGGCTCCTTTCCCCCTCGACCGTGGTCGAGTGCACCGCCCTTAACCTCCGGTTATTCTTTTTACTTTCCTTTACTCACAGTCACCGTGGCTGCCTTGCTTCTCGTGCTGATCGGCTCACTCCTCACCGTGGCAGAAGGGACAGTCAGTGCCTGTTGCTGATGGAAGTCTTTGTCTCTAACTTGTTCTTCCTTTCTAGTTCTGCAGCCTCGAGTTTTCTCCCAGCAGAACGACGAGGGCGGTTGCCTCTTCTCGACGCTCGTTAACTGCTTCGGAAGTATTGTTGCCGCAGGGTACGATCGGACTCGTCGCCACTGTAAAGTCTGTGAGTTGTTTAGTTAATTAATACACAGACTACCAGAGTAACTTAAAACAGGACTTTACTATTCGAAGGTCAGGGCGAATCTGCCAAATAAATCCTGACACAGCACTTATATACCGGTGTGGTCACCGTCGGTATTACAGTATACAGAAGCCAACAAAGTAGTGCCACACCTAAAATAGTTCTCTTAAAGGTGAACGGTTACATACAATGGTTTTCTTAAAGGTAGACGGATACATACACTACAGCTACCACTCACTTAAGCTGCAGTTGGTGTGTGACCACGCACAGTGAATCCTCAATGTTAATGCCCGCTATCCTGGCAGCAGCCACGGTGCCTTCATCCTGCGCCAGACCGGCGTGCCAAACTCTTCCAGCCACCACGTCAAGCTCGAGGGTGAATGCTTGGAAACAAGGGCTATCTGCTCTCCACCTGGCTCATGACTACCCTCCGCAACCCCAACACTCATGCCCAGCACTCATATAATGACAGCCATGCTGCCACCAGGAACATCATCAAGCAGGCCATCAGCCTACTGAAGCAACAGTTTCGCTGCCTTGACCGTTCGGGAGGTGCCCTCCAGTACTCGGCTGAGCGTGTGTCCCATTTTGTGGTGGTCTGCTGCATGCTCCACAACTTGGCCATCATGAGGGTGCATCCCTTGCCACCAGGTATTGCGGGACAACCTCAGGATGATGATGAGGGAGAGGAGGACAAGGAGGAGGAGGAGGACGAGAAGGAGGAGGAACAGGTGGGAGATAGGAGGCAGCCAGACAATCGGCCTTCCAGACGGGCTGTCCGTGACCGGCTCATCAGACTCTAATTCGCATGAATGAAACCCCAGATCCCTGTAGCTCACCACATCCCATCACACAATCCCTGCCTCATGGCGTATCACAGTGGGAGTAGGAATGCTGTCATCCTGTGAGAGGACAGCAGGTTCCTGCTCCACATACCCACTGCCACTCCCCCGGGGGGGCACCTCAGCATTCCTAGCAATCTATTGGAGCACAGATTGCGGTTGTCGGGAAGTGATATGAGCTCCATCAGAAACATGATCGGGGAATCATCCATTGTGCGTGCTGTTGCCAATGGTCCATGCAGAGATCTTTTGTCCTCCTTTGTATCCTGACCATCTGTATCTGATAATTAATCTTGTGCATCCGGTTGTTGGTCCTCATAACGAATACCTTTTTCAATTGCAGTGTTGTGAAGAATGCAACAAACAATGATAATGCTGGAGAGTTGCAGGCTGGTACTGCAGCATGCCCAATCACATTAGAGGCAGAGGGATTCCAGCATTCTGAGTCTGGGCTCAGACTTCCTGCAATACACACAGTTAAAACATTGAATGCCCAAGAACCAGGAAAAATCACCCCAAAAGTGAAAATGCACTATTAATCTGATATGACCCCCTCAGCAGATCTCTGACAAGGATCCAATTCATTGTTCCAAAAGGTTGGACATCCACGTGCTGGGTAATATATATTTGACCATATTCTGCAACAATAGCAAACAAAAAAAAGCCACCTTGGAATTTAATTTGTTTTTATCTTTCATGTGATTTGATATATTTTTTAAAAGATGTGAGTTGTTACACAGAATTACATAGGATATATGGCCCAGAAACAAGCCATTCAGCCCAACCAGTCCATGCCGGCGTTTATGCTCCACTCGAGCCTCCTCCCATCCTTCCTCATCTAACTCTATCAGCATAAACCTCTATTCCCATCTCCCTCATATACTTATCTAGTCTCCCCTTAAATGCATCTCTACTATTAGCCCCAACCACTTCCCGTGGTAGCGAGTTCCACATTCTCACCACTCTCCAGGTAAGGAGGTTTCTTCCGAATTCCCTATTTGATTTATTGGTGACTATCTTATATTGATGGCCTTTAGTTTTGCTCTTCCCTACAAGTGGAAACATTATCTCTGTGTCTACTCTATCAAAAACTTTAATAATTTTAAAGACCTCCATTAGGTCACCCCACAGCCTTCTCTTTTCCAGAGAAAAGAGATCCAGCCTGTTCATCTTTTCCTGATACGTATAATCTCGCATTTCTGGTATCATCCTTGTAAATCTTTTTTTGCACCCTCTCCAGTGCCTCTATATCCTTTTTAATACTATGATGACCAGAATTGTACACAGTACTCCAAGTGTGGTCTAACGAAGGTTCGATACAAGATTAGTACAGCTTCTTTACTTTTCAATTCTATCCCTCTAGAAATAAACCTTAGTGCTTGGTTTGCTTTTTTTTAAAGGTCTTATTAACCTGCATCACTACTTTTAGTAATTTATGTATTTATAGTCCCAGATCCCTTTGCTCCTCTACCCCATTTAGATTCTTAGGCCAGAATTTTTACCTGTGAGGCGAGTTGGGTGCGGGGGGTGTCTGCGTAGCGGGTCGGCCTCGCGCAGCACTCAGCAGCACGCTGTGCACCTTGTCTTTAACTGAATTGGATCAATTGAGTTAGGCCTGCAGGTTTTCCAGCCAATTAAATGGAGCGGGTCTGATGACATCCACGATGACGCGCCTTGAGCTCAGATATTTAAAGGAGCCTTCCACACATCACACCTGAAGGTTGTTGAAGGAGGATCAGAGCTCTTTGGCAGAGGTGTGGTTGTTCAGAAAGTAAAGATTTTCCATCTGAGGTTTGAGAGAAGCATGCAGTCCCAGCGGCAGAAGGCAGCGTCCAGATTCTCTGACTCCTCCCTGGAAGTCCTGCTCCAGGGAGTTCGAGCACTGAGGGACATCCTGTTCCCTGGGGAGGGGCACAAGAGACCTTCCAGTAAGACCAAGAGGACATGGCTGGAGATTGCGGAGGAGGTCAGTAGCGGGGATGTAGTAAGGCAGTCCTGGATCCAGTGCCGGAAAAGATTTAATGATTTCATGAGGTCAGGAAAGGTGAGTGCAATGCCACATTCAACCACATCCTGATGTGCGTGTCACCCCAGCCCCATCACTCTGCGTTCCCAAGCTTACTCCTGCACGTCAATCCCCACACTGACCTACCTTGCAAGGTGCACCCATCCCTCACACCCTATGCACATACTCACATCCCCATCTGACTAACCACCATTGACACTCATCCTCATCCTAATGCAATCATAGGAAATAACACCACAGAAGGAGGCCATTTGGCAATATCATGCTACTCCCTCATAGTCACCCTCTACAGATGTAGCCCATCCATTCCTTACATTCATGCCATCACTCTCACTCAAAGTTCTCTTCTTTTCCTCCTTGCAGGAGAAGAGAGCGCAGAACAGGAAGAGGCAGCAAACCAGAGGTGGCCCACCAATTTACACCAACTTGACTCCAGCAGAGGAAGAGGTGCTGCAAATCACTAGAGTTGCAAAGCTGCTGGAGGTGGTGGACGGAGAGAGGGGGACCTCCCAGCAACCTGGTGACAGAATTAAATATCATACAGCCACATGGCATACAACAGTCACTCATGGTGACTTGATGTTAGCAACCAGCGAAATATGATCATGTGCATAATGGTAACATCACCCATTCTTATCATTACATTTTTAATTCATGTCTTTACTCTCCCACAGGTCCATCAATTGCCCCCCCCCCGACACCCCACCCACCCCCGCCTACCAACTGTCCAGTCGGAGGAGGAAGATGACTCCTCAGAGGAAGCTGCAGTCTCTAAGGGTGCACTGCTACCAGACCCAAGTGGACCCAGCACCAGCGCAGATACGCACGCACCAGTGGGTACAATGAGACATAAAGTAGTGTTGTCACCTGGTGTCTCACAGATCACAAGTGAGCAAGAGCAGATAGTGGAGACAGGGACAGCAGTGGAGAGTGATGTGCCATCAATAACTCAAAGACAAGGAGTTTAAAGGATTCAACTGAAGGCTTTTAATCACTAAGAACATTGCAGGCCTTTACACATCGGGTTCGTCTGATAGAATGACTCATACAGCTCTTGAGACCTTTATGTGACAAAAGACAGGGGCGTACCCAATACACACAATAGGAAAAAGGGGGCGGTACACACAATACAAGCAGGTAAAACACAGGGGCTGATGAAGGCATATATTTCATCACATTCACCCCTTCTACAGATTTAGTCTGTCCGGGGGTGTGATAGTCCTTCCTGAACGTCGCAACAGTACCTCGGGTTCCAACCGGGAGTCCGTGGTGCCCTCCTGGGCATACCCATATGTTGGGGGTGTTGCAGGTACTTCTGGGGGTGGTGAGCCTGGGGATGGTGGAGGTTCTTCTGGGGGTGGTGGTGATGGGCCGTCGTCGCTTCCTGCCGAGGCGAGGTCCTTTATGGACACGGTGTCCTCACGCCCGTCGGCGTGTTTGACGTACGCGTACTGTGGGTTTGCGTGGAGTAGGTGTACTGCCTCCACGAGGGGATCCGTTTTGTGGCCCCTCACATGCTTCCGTAATAGGACTGTCCCTGGGGTGGAGAGCCACGAGGGTAGGGACACTCCTGAGGTTGATTTGCAGGGAAAAACAAACATCTTCTCGTGAGGAGTGGCATTCGTAGCAGTACACAGTAGCGACCTTATCGAGTGGAGTACGTCTGGGAGGACCTCTTGCCAGCGGGAGGTGGGGAGGCCTTTAGACCTTAGTGCTAAGGTGACCGCCTTCCACACTGTCGCGTTCTCCCTCGCCACTTGCCCATTACCCCGGGGGTTATAACTAGTGGTCCGACTCGTGGCTATCCCCTTCGACAGCAGGTATTGGCGCAGTTCGTCGCTCATGAACGACGCCCCCCTGTCAGTGTGGATGTAGTTAGGCATGCCGAATGTGCAAAACAGGTTGCCGAGGCACTTGATGACCGTGGCACTGGTCATGTCTGGGCAGGGGTAGGCGAATGGAAAGCGGGAGTACTCGTCCACAATGTTGAGAAAGTACACATTGCGGTCGGTGGAGGGGAGTGGTCCCTTGAAATCTAAGCTCAGGCGCTCGAATGGCCCTGTAGCTTTGATCAGGTGGGCTCGGTCGGGCCTGAAAAAACGGGGCTTGCATTCCGCACAGGTGCGGCAGTCCCTGGTCATCGACCGGATCGCCTCGATGGAATAGGGGAGGTTACGGGATTTTATAAAGTGAAATAGCCGGGTGACCCCCGGGTGGCAGAGGCCATTGTGGAGGCCCTGTAGCCTGTCCCCCTGGATGCTGGCACACATCCCTCATGATAGGGCATCGGGGGATTCGTTGCGGGCCCCTGGCCTATATATTATGTCGTACTCAAACGTGGAGAGTTCGATCCGCCACCTGAGAATTTTGTCGTTCTTGATCTTCCCCCTCTGTTTGTTGTTAAACATGAAGGCTACCGACCGCTGGTCGGTAAGCAGGGTGAAGCGTTTGCCGGCTAGGTAGTGCCTCCAGTGCCGCACTGCCTCCACTGTGGCCTGGGCCTCCTTCTCTACCGAGGAGTGCCTGATCTCGGGCCCTTGGAGGGTTCTTGAGAAAAAGGCTACGGGCCACCCATCCTGGTTGAGGGTGGCTGCTAAAGCGAAGTCGGACGCATCGCTTTCGACCTGGAAAGGGATGTTTTCATCCACTGCCTGCAGCGCGGCCTTCTCAATGTCGTGTTTAATGCTGTTGAAGGCGGCGTGGGCCTCGGCCGTGAGCGGGAAGGACGTTGATTTCAGGAGGGGGCGGGCCTTGTCGGAATAATTGGGGACCCATTGGGCGTAATAGGAGAAGAACCCCAGGCACCTTTTCAGGGCCTTGGGAGTGTTTGGTAGGGGGCGCAATCGGTCGGGGTCCGGACCGATTTCCCCGTTTTCCACCACGCAGCCCAGGATACAGAGGCGCGTGGTGCTAAAGACACACTTATCCTCGTTGTAGGTGAGATTGAGTCTGAGGGCGGTTTTCAGAAATCTCGCGAGGTTCGAGTCGTGGTCTTGCTGGTCGTGGCCGCAGATGGTGACGTTGTCAAGGTATGGGTAGGTGGCTGTTAACTGGCTCTCATCGACCATGCGGTCCATCTCCCGCTGGAAGACCGAGACCCCATTCGTTACCCCAAAGGGGCCTCTGAGGAAGTGGTAGAGGCGTCCGTTCACCTCGAAGGCCGTGTATGGACGGTCCTCCAGCCTAATGGGGAGCTGGTGGTATGCCGATTTTAGGTCGATGGTGGAAAACACCCGGTATTGCGCAATTTGGTTAACCATATCCGCTATGCGGGGCAGAGGGTAGGCATCTAGCTGGGTGTATAGATTAACCGTCTGGCTATAATCTATCACCATCCGCTTCTTTTCGCTACCCTTAACTACTACTATCTGGGCGCGCCACGGGCTGGTACTGCATTCGATGATACCCTCCCGCTTGAGTCTTTCTACTTCCGACGCAATGAACCGTCTGTCCTCCCAGCTGTACCGCCTAATCTTGGTCGCTATGGGTCGACAGTTGGATGCGAGGTTGGCGAACAGAGAGGGCGGCTTGACCTTCAGGGTAGCCAGACCGCACACTGTGAGGGGCGGCTGGGACCCACCGTAGGTAAGCGTGATACTTTGGTGGTGGCACTGGAAGTCCAGACCCAAGATCACGCTCACACAGAGATCTGGCATTATCAATAGGTTAAAATCTCTGTAATCAGTGCCTTTTACCGACAACATAACCGCGCAGAAACCTGTAATTTTTGAGGTATGAGTCTTATCAGCCATGGCGATTTTGCCCTGTGTGGGGACTATCGTAAGTGAAAGTCGTTTTACCAGGCTAGGATGAATAAAGCTTTCGGTGCTCCCGCAGTCAATCAAGCATTTAACCTTGTTCCCGTTTACCTCTATGTCCATCATCGATCTAGACAACGGATGCGGCCTGGATTGATCCACTGTGATCGAGGCCACCAGTGGGTCCTGGAGGTCCGTGTAGTCGGGGCAAGATGGTGGACTCCATGAGGGTGGACAAGATGGCGTCCAAGATGGCCGCCCCCACGGCGCGCACGCGGCGGTGGCGGAGTTGGAGGCGGGGTTCCCTCTGCAGACTTTGCTGAAATGTCCTTTCTTCCCGCATTTAAAACAGGTGATGCCCTTCGCTGGGCACAGATGCCTGGAGTGTTTGTCCTGGCCGCAGAAGTGGCATTTCGGGCCCCGATGCATCGCGGCAGTAGTGGGGCTCCTGGGTGGGGGCTGGGGCTCCGATGGTGCTGGGCTGGCCTGAGACCTGGGAGGTGAAGATGGCTTCCAAGATGGCGGCCCCCACGGCGCGCACGAGGCGGAGTGGGCCACGTGGCCTGAGGAACAGGATTCAGAGTTCCTCTGGGCCATATCCAGCGATCGCGCTATGCCCATAGCCTGTTTTAAGTCCAGTCCCTCCTTTTCAAATAGTTTCTGCCGAATGTAATTTGAACTGAGGCCCGCAATAAAGGAGTCTCGGATCAGCTCCTCCATGTACACGATAGCAGACACGGCCTTACAGTTACAGTCTCTGCCCAGTACTTTTAGGCTTAGCATGAAGTCTTCTAGTGACTCACCATGCCGCTGCGTGCGAGTAGTCAGAAGATGCCTGGCGTACACCTCGTTTATTGGCCGCACGTAGTGGGCCTTCAGAATGGTGCAGGCATCCCCGTAGCTGGTGGCATCTTGGATGAGAGGGGAGACCCGATGGCTCACCCAGTTTCGCAGGATTCCCAGTTTCACGTCTCCGGTGGCGGTTGCGGCTGCTATGGCGGTGGATGAGTTTGCGATGAAAAATTCGAAGCATTGGAACCAGTGTCCGAACTGTGTGGCTGCGTCTGAGGCATGGGGGTCCAGATCCAAGCGCTCTGGTTTCAGGAGTCGATCCATCTTGGTGTTTCAGTGATTAAACTTGATGTGCCATCAATAACTCAAAGACAAGGGGCTGGATTTTCCTAAGCCCCTGGAGTCGGGTTGGAGGCATGTGGGCGATAAAAATCGGAGATCCGGGGGTCCCGACCCCATCCCGCCTCCAACCCGCCTCCATGTCAATTTCATAGGAGTCGGGTTCCCGACAAGTGCTGGAACCCGACTCCCAGAGGTGGGAAGGGATTAAAGGCAATTAAACTGCCTGTTAACAGATAGTTAACAGGTAGTTTTTTGCCTATTCGCGATTTTTATTGCAGGTTTGTGGGCTTCCCGACAGCTCCAAACCACGAAAAGTTTTCGAGGCGGGACGTGGGTCTGAGGTCTTGGAGGGGTCGAGATGCCCAGTGTTCAGGTGAGTGAGGGGTGCAGGAGTGCAAAGGTAAGTGTTTTGCAAGTGTTTAAATAAGTTTAACTTACTTTTACTTACCTTTACAGGAGTCCTGCATTCCGGTGTCGGGAGTCGGCTGCAAGAACCACAGAAGCTCCGATTTTTAAAAAAAAATCAGCTTCTTTGTTTCTCCAGCAAAATGATTTTAAAGTTATCCTGAGAAAGGACTGAGGCTGAATTAGCAGTTTTTCAGTGCTTGACAGCTTCAAACAGCTGTTAAACACTGATATTTCATGTGCCAAAAGCTTTTGACAGATGAAATGTCAATCTCTGACGTCACCTGCTGCCGGGTGGCCCTTAATTGGCCTGCTGAGCCCACAGGGCAGGCTCAACAAGGTCAATCAGAGGAAAATCCAGTGGGTTGGCCACATCTCCATGGAGGCAGGACAACAAGCCCGAATGTGGGTTTCCCACCTCCAACCCGTCCCCGTAGCAAAATCCAGCCCAAGGAGTTTAAAGGATTCAACTGAAGGCTTGTAATCACTAAGAACATTGCAGGTCTTTACACATCGGGTTCGTCTGATAGAATGACTCATACAGCTCTTGAGACCTTTATGTGACAAAAGACAGGGGCGTAGCCAATACACACAATCGGAAAAAGGGGGCGGTACACACAATACAAGCAGGTAAAACATAGGGGCTGATGAAGGCATATATTTCATCACAGAGAGTCCTCGCCAGAGGGCACAGGATGCTCCAAGCTCTGCTCCACTGCATGCAGATGCTGAACCTCGAGGGCCGTCGAGAAAGAGGGTGATCTTGGAGGAGCAGCAACAAATGCAGGAGGCTCTGGCAGCTTTTTCAGCCGCGATGTGTGTGACTGTACAGAGAATGGAGGATTCCATCTCCAACATGAGCACCACCGTCTTTCTGACGAAGGGTTCGACCCAAAGCGTTGACTCTGTTTCTCTCTCCTCGATGTTGCCTGACCTGCTGAGTGTTTCCAGCACTTTCTGTTGTTATTAGAAATTGTGGGGGGATTATTTTGGACAAAGGGTGAAAGCAGGCAATAAATGGGTGCTGCGCTAATAATAAACGCCAGTTTGAAAGTTTAGATTTAGCATGCAATTTTCATTTGCAGATTATCATGATTTGAATGTGCCTGCAGGCGCCAACCAGGAATCTGCAGGTTGAGCACTCAAGTATTGATTAAACACAATTTTCAGGGAGCAGTATATGTGGGCTCCTTGCATCCACTTTCACTGAAGGTGCGGAGTGTTCTGGCTGGCACACAGCAGCATGTTGCAGGATGGCTCAGGGACTGGGGGAGAGGGTGCACAGGTTATCAGATGCGGCACTGGTGGTCCTGGTGGAGGAGGTCCAGAGGAGGAGGGACGTCCTGTACTCGCAGGGCAGTGGGGGTGGGGAAGACCAATGGTCCCACTAATTATTTGGGGATGCATGGTCCCTTTTAAGTCTCCTGATGTGTTTCAGAGATCCTCCTCACAGCTCCAGCAGCAATGACCATGAAATGGTGAATATTCCTTTAAGTAGCACTTGAAATCAACATCAATGCCACATTTACCCCAAAACAGCTGGTCGCTGTTAGGAGAGGGTGTTAGTTCAAATACTTACCACCAAAATGCTGTGCAGCTTCTTTAATGAGCACTAGTGGGCATTTTAAGTGGCAATCAGCTGTTTAACTAGTCTCCGGGCAGCTGTTCCTAGCGCTGGCTTCAACTCATTTTCCAAGATGGTGTCTTGCGCTAAATGCTAAAGCGGCATTTCAACTTAAGACCCCATCTTGGCCACCTCTTTACCACCTAAAGTATTTGACAAAAATTGCCCCTAGTGTTTTTAATTCAAAAGTCTTAAACATTAGTAAAAATTGTGTACAACAATGGTCTCAGCACTGATCCTTATGGGACAGCACGTTTCACCTTCTGCCTCTCTGAATAGCTATCCTTTATCTCTACTGTCTGCTTTGGGAAATGGTGTTAGGGAAATTGACGGCATTGAAATCCGATAAATCCCCAGGGCCTGATAACCTACATCCTAGGGTACATAAGGAAGTGGCCCTAGAAATAGTAGATGCATTGCTGGTCATCTTCCAAAATTCTATAGACTCTGGAATAGTTCCCATGGATTGGAGGGTAGCTAATGTAACCCCACTATTTAAAAAAGGTGGTAGAGAGAAAATGGGGAACTATGGACCGGTAAGCCAGACATCGGTAGTTGGGAAAATGCTAGAGTCCATTATAAAAGATGTAATAGCAGAGCACTTGGAAAACAGTGACAGGATCGGACAAAGTCAACATGGATTTACAAAAGGTAAATCATGCTTGACTAATCTACTGGAATTTTTTGAGGATGTAACTGGTAGAATAGATAAGGGAGAACCAGTGGATGTGGTGTATTTGGACTTTCAGAAGGCTTTCGATAAGGTCCCACATAAGAGACTGGCATGCAAAGTTAAAACACATGGAATTGGGGGTAAGTTACTGACTGGGATAGAGAACTGGTGGGCAGACAGGAAGCAAAGAGTTGGAATAAATGGGTCTTTTTCCGAGTGGCAGGCAGTGACTAATGGGGTATAGTCATAGCGAGAGGATTCAAGTACAGGAGCAAGGATGTCTTGCTGCAGTTGTACAGGGCCTTGGTGAGACCACACCTTGAGTATTGTGTGCAGTTTTGGTCGCCTTATCTGAGGAAGGATGTTCTTGCCATGGAGGGTGTGCAGCGAAGATTCACCAGACTGATACCTGGGATGGCAGGAATGACGTATGAAGAGAGATTGGGTCGATTAGGCTTATATTCACTAAAGTTTAGAAGAATGAGAGGGGATCTCATTGAAACTTATAAAATTCTAACAGGACTAGACAGACTAGATGCAGGAAGGATGTTCCCGATGGCGGGGGAGTCCAGAACCTGGGGTCACAGTCTAATGATAAGGGGTAAGCCATTTAGGACTGAGATGAGGAGGAATTTCTTCACCCAGAGAGTGGTGAACCTGTGGAATTCTCTACCACAGAAGGCAGTTGAGGCCAACTTATTAAATATATTCAAGAAGGAGTTAGATATATTTCTTAAGGCTAAAGGGATCAAGGGATATGGGGAGAAGGCAGGGACAGGGTACTGAGTTTGGATGATCAGCCATGATCTCATTAAATGGCAGAACAGGCTTGAGGGGCCGAATGTCCTACTCCTACTCTTATCTTCTATGCTTCTATGTTTCTGTCTTGCAGCCAGCTAGCTATCCATTCTGCTCCTTGACCCCTGACGCCACATGCTCTGTTCTTATTCATTAGTCTTTTATGTGGCACCTTATCGAAGGCCTTTCAAAATCTAGATATTATTATATTACATATATTACATCATCTTGTCTACTCTCTCCCTGTTACCTCTTCAAAGAATTCAATGAGGTCAGTCAAGCAAGACTTTCCCTTTTCAAATCCATGCTGACTATTCAATATTTTATTTTTGGTTTCTAGATTTTTTTAATATTTTCTCCTTTAGTAGGGATTCCATTATTTTTCCGACCACCGATATTAAGCTGACTGGTCTATAATTCCATGAACATGTTCTAGCTCCCTTCTTAAATATAGGTATACCATTAGCCACCCACCAGTCCTTTGACACTGCACCTTTTTCTAATGAATTATTAAATATGTGTAATAGTGCCTCTGCTATCTCTTCTGTACATTTTAAAAGAATCTAGAGATGTAATCTGTAGTGTATGTACTTTGCAGAAGGAACTATATTCTGCATCCCCTGTATACTGCAGTACCAGTAGTGACCACCCCTGTATATAAGCCTGTGCAGTAACTTTGCATCGTAGTTCCAGTTTTGTCTCCACTCAGTAAACACCTGTTGTAACCAGCTCCTGCAGTCCGTGTCTCAATGACACACGGACATAATACTGGTGACGAGCAGATCCGAACTTACCTACAGTCTGCACCACCTCATGGGGATCCATCCCTGAAGCGAAGTTGTCAGAGGTCGGGGCCAGAAGGAAGAAGGAACGAAAAAAAAAAAAAAAAAACAAACAGAAGAAACGAGCGTCCACCGTGGGCAACCGCCCCTGATTCATCGGACTTGAAGATTGCAGGAGAGGCTGTCGAGAGCGGGGCTTGGTTATCCTGTCTATGGTGTTCCAGCTAATCGGGCTGGTGGCAGGTAGTACACTGATCCTTCCTGGGCTGCGGCGGGCTAGAGCTCGATCGGGTGGCTTTTCAACGGGGCCGAGCAGCGTTGTCGGGAAGAGGAGAGAGAGAGAGAGGGTGGAGCACACAGGGCGCGGCCGGTGCTACGAAACCGGGCAGCGTATAGACCCAAGAAGAGGGAGGGAAGTGTCCCATAGGGTTTGCTCTGACGACAGGAAAATAAAAGAAATTAGAAGTGCAGAAAGCCGCGAGGAGCTGCAGTTTGCCACGGGGACGGCGGAGAGCAGCGTTAGCAGCAGCGTGGGGGGAAAGTGCGCGAAGGCCATAGGGCGTCGCCATCAAGGCATAAAAATGCCAGCAACAGCGCTAGCAGCAGCGGAGAAGACAGGAAGCGTGGGAGGCGCCATCTTAATCCAGCGGGGAAGAAGGCAAAGCGCGGGAGGTGCCATTTTGTTAAATCGGGGAAGAAGGCAAAGCGCGGGAGGCGCCATCTTAGATTTCCAAGATGCCGAAGACTGGCAACATCACTGCCTTCGATAATGCAATAGAAGACTGGACCACGTATGTGGAAAGAGTCGCAGTATATTGCAAGGCAAACGAAGTAGCCGATGAGAAAAAGGCATCGGTACTACTAAACTTAATGGGCGCAAGAACGTACGGCCTATTGCGGAACTTGATCACTCCAGCCAAACCGAAGGTGAAGAGTTTTAACGAAATTGTTGATATCCTACAGGAACACCTAAATCCTACACCGCTGCTGATAGCAGAAAGATTTAAATTCCACAGGAGAAATCAGCATAAAGATGAGAGCAATGCTGATTACCTTACGGAACTATGCAAGCTATCAGCACACTGCCAGTTCGGAGCAGGACTGACAGACACTCTACGGGACAAATTTGCCTGTGGACTCCTGAGTGAAGGAACCCAGAAGAGGTTACTCTCAGAGAAAGAGCTGACGCTGGCTAAGGCTTTCAGCTTGGCAGTATCGTACGAAGCAGCAGCAAGGGGAGCTGTGGAAATACAGCAAAAGCCACAGGAATATGGCACCCATGAAATGACATGGGGATTTGAAAAATGTTATCGCTGCGGCAGAACAACCCATGACCAGAAGGACTGCTGGTCCAAGGACAAAATATGCAGGCAATGCGGAAAGATGGGACACATTGCACAAGTTTGCAGGCCTGGAAAGAAGACTAACGACAACAAAAAGGCTACTAAGGAACAGTACAGGAAAGTACAAAAGATGACCGACAGTAGTTCCGAAGACCAGAAGATCGATAATGAATCCGGGAACAAGAGACTAAGCTGTCTCAAACTTCACAACGTAATCGCGAAAGAGGATCACTGAACCATTTGGGTCACCCTCACGATAGCAGGGTCACAAGTCAAAATGGAATTGGATACAGGATCAGCCCTGACCGTCATGAATTGACGAGACTACGAGCGGCTATTCTCACACATACCCTTGAAAGAGACATCCATTGTCTTGAAGACGTATACGGGGCAGAAAGTATACCCCAGAAGGAAAATAAGGGTGCCTGTCGAATACAACGGCAAAGAAATACAGAAATTGTATCTGTACATACTGCAAGATGGTGGACCAGCATTTTTGGGATGTGAATGGATCAGAAAGATAAGTTTAGACTGGCACTCCATTCAGGCACTGACTGTGGCTGGTAAAAAGGATGACGACGTCACACCTGGCCGATTGTCAAAAATCTTAGCTAACGCTAAAGAGGTATTTCATCAAGAACTGGGAACCCTTAAAGGCGTAACCGCCTTGATAAAAATAGAAGAGAATGCAATCCCCAAGTTTTTCAAGGCAAGACCGGTACCGTATGCAATTCGCCCAGCTGTCGAGGCAGAGCTGGAGAATCTGGAGAATGCAGGCGTGTTATCTAAGGTAGACTGGAGCGAGTGGGCGACACCCATCATTCCTGTCATGAAAAAAATGTTAAACAATAAGTCTGAGGAGCAAAGGAAGGTTCGCATCTGTGGGGACTTCAAGGTGATGGTGAACCCAGTCCTTCACACAGTACAGTATCCTCTTCCGAGGATAGAAGATATTTTCGCCTCACTAACTGGAGGGAAGCATTTTACAAAAATTGACCTAGCACAAGCATATTTGCAGATGGAGGTTGAAGAATCCTCTAGGAAGTATCTCACGATAAACACTCACAGAGGTCTTTACCAGTATAATCGACTGGTATTCGGAGTAGCATCAGCTCCGGCGATATGGCAAAGAGCGATGGAACAAGTCCTGCAAGGGATTCCGGGGACCCAGTGTTACTTGGACGACATCCTAGTGACAGGTGAAAATGACAGTGAACACCTTGCCAACCTAGAGCAGGTGCTCACTAGACTAAGAGAACATGGGCTACGAGCCAATCGCCCCAAGTGCGAGTTTTTTAAGAAACAGATATCGCATTGGGGCCACGTGATTGACGAAGAGGGGTTACATAAGTCCCCTGACAAAATTGAAGTGGTAGTTAAAGCTCCAGCACCTGAAAATGTGTCGCAACTGAGGTTATTCCTGTTATGTATTGTGTGTTCTATTGTGTGTTCTCCTCCCACCTGTGGTGGCGCTGTCACAGGAGATAAATGGTTCGGTATTCTCTCAGTTAAGTTTAGCTCTCTTTGTTCGGAACTTTCCAGAACTTCCTTTCCTTCCAATAAAGCACTTCATGTTTGAATCTCTGAGTTCTGAGTCCTAAATTGTGTCTAGGTAGAAAGGTACCGACACAACAAGTGGCAACGAGGAGCGGATGAATCTGCATACGTTACGGGTGCAGTGAGTAAACAGAAAATTTAATTTGAAACGTGAGATGGCTACTATATTAGGAAACATCGGTGATTTTGATGAAAATGTGGAGCAATGGAGTGCATATACGGAACGTTTTGACTATTTTGTATTGGCGAATGCGTTGGCAAATGAAAAGGTCGTGCCTACCTTTTTGAGTGTAATCGGGCCGAAGACTTTCAATTTACTTCGCAGCCTCGTGCAGCCAGATAAGCCAGGAACTAAAACATATAAGCAACTAGTGGAAATTCTTGGAGCACATTTTTCACCAAAACCTCTGGTTATTGCTGAGAGATTTAGATTTCACAAACGGAATCAAGAGGAGGGAGAATCAGTGACGATGTTTATTGCTGCTTTAAAAAGGTTGTCGGAACACTGCCAGTTCAAGGAGGTGCTGAATGACACCATTAGAGACAGACTTGTGTGTGGTCTGCAAAATGCAGCCACACAGAAGCGTCTTCTTACTGAGGACAACCTTACTCTTGAAAAGGCCATTGAAGTTGGTGTCTCCATGGAGATGGCGGAAAAGGAGGCTCACCAGTTGAGTTCAACAGGGAGAGTTCACAAGGTGTCGTCTGAGCCTAAAGGTGCGCGGAACGGCACATGTTACCGTTGTGGGAAAACGGGCCATCACGCTAATGACTGCTGGTGTACGGAGCTGGAATGCCGAAATTGTGGCAAAAAGGGTCACATTGAACGCGCCTGCAGAGGTAAAAAAAGAACAGACAGAGCTGGGAAGCATGGAAGCAAAATGTCTGTATTTGGACAAGAGAGGAAAAAGAGTGTTCATTCGGTGCAGTATGATGGAACAAGCAAAACAGAGGGGAGCGACACCTCTGAGGAGGAAGAGGTGCACATACTGACGGTTGCAGGTGGTTCAAATGGCTACTGGGTGTCACCACTGGTGGAGGGACAATCAGTGCGGATGGAGGTGGACACAGGCGCGGCTGTGTCCCTTGTTTCAGACACTGTCTACAACAAAATGCTAAAGCATCTTACCCTTCAGCCAACAAACGTTGTGCTAAAGACGTATACCGGCGAACCTGTGGCCATGAGAAGCGTCATTGAGGTGACAGTTAAATTGAACGGACAGACTGCAAAACTGCCACTATATGTGGTAAAGGGAAATTACCCATCGCTACTGGGACGTGCGTGGCTAGAGAAAATCACGCTGGACTGGCCTGCAGTCCGCATGATGTCAAAAGGGGAGTCAGGTCTGACTGCAGTGTTAAACAAACATGCAGAACTCTTCAATGGGGAACTTGGGAGCATGAAAAAGATCAGCGTGAGACTGGACATTAAACCTGACAGCAAGCCAAAGTTTCATGAAACCCGACCTGTACCCTATGCAATTAGGCCAAAAGTTGAGGCTATCTTGGAGGCCTTAGTCAAGAATGGAGTCCTGGAGCCTGTGAGCGTGAGCAAATGGGCCACACCCATTGTTCCTATCCTGAAAAAGGATGGATCTGTTCGAATCTGCGGGGATTTTAAAGTGACTATTAACCCGGTGCTGTCTGTGGAACAGTACCCTCTTCCCCTCATTGATGATCTTTTAACGGGCCTGGCCGGAGGGCAAAAGTTCAGCAAAATAGACTTATGCCAGGCTTATCTACAAATGCATGTCGATGACAAATCAAAGGAGCTGCTGACAATTGTGACACACAAGGGGCTATACAGGTACTGCCGCCTTCCGTTTGGAATTACGTCGGCACCTGCTCTATTCCAAAGGGCAATGGATCAGATTTTGAGTGGACTGCCAGGAGTCCAGTGCTACCTGGACGACATCCTTGTCACTGGGACAAATGAGGAGGATTATCTTCTGAACTTTGATGCGACACTACAACGACTGAAAGAGTACGGACTCAGAGTTCGTAAAGACAAATGTGAATTCTTTCAGTCTTCAGTTGAGTACCTGGGGCATGTGATTGATGCTACTGGCCTGCATAAGGCGCCGCCAAAGGTCAAGGCGATCGTGGAGGCCCCAGCACCCCAGAATGTGAGCCAATTACGTTCATTTCTGGGGCTACTTAACTACTATGGGAAGTTTATTCCAGGCTTAGCAACATTGCTGAAGCCGTTACATCAGTTGCTATGTCAAGGCAAAACATGGAAATGGACTGAACTGTGCAACGAAGCTTTTGCCCAAGCAAAGAAAGCATTGCTGAATTCGGAGGTCCTGACACACTTCGACCCAAAGCTACCCGTGCAGCTAGCATGTGATGCATCACCATATGGTGTGGGAGCAGTCATATCCCACATCATGCCTTTGGGTGAAGAGAAACCTATCGCCTTCGCATCACGCACCTTGAACAAGGCCGAGAGTAACTATGTGCAGATCGAGCGCGAGGCCTTGGGAATTGTTTTTGGAATTCGAAAATTTCATCAGTACCTGTTTGGGAGAAGGTTCACACTCCTGATGGACCACCGTCCATTGACTTCAATCTTTGGGCCCCACACCGGAATTCCGTCTCTCGCTGCAAGCAGGATGCAAAGGTGGGCTTTACTGTTGTCAGGACACACATACGACATCAAATATCGCAAATCAGACTTGCACGGCAACGCAGACGGTCTCTCGAGGCTACCCTTGCCTGTTACTCCCCCAGAGCCTCGTCAGATAGACATCTTCTACTTTAGACAAGTGGAGGGAGCACCTGTCACTGCAGTTCAGGTGCGAAGGTACACCCGCAACGGTCCAGGCAGGTTGTCTTCTTTGGGGACGCCGTGTCATCATTCCGCCACCTCTGAGGGAACCTATACTGCAACAACTTCATACAGGCCACAGTGGGATGGTTCGGATGAAGGAAATGGCAAGAAGCTACTTCTGGTGGCCAGGTCTCGATGGGAATATTGAGGAGAAAGCCAAAACATGTTCCCCATGTCAAAGGGTCCGGAATGTTCCACAGCTGGCAACCCTACACCCCTGGGATTGGCCTGCAGAAGTGTGGCAGCGAGTACATGTGGACTTTCCCGGTCCTTTAGAAGGGAAGATGTTTATGGTGGTTGTGGACGCTCGTAGCAAGTGGCCGGTGTATTGATTTCTTTGTGGGTTCAATAACGACTCATTTATGAAAGAGAATGAGTTTTAATCTAAAGTCTATTCAACTCTTTTTAACAGCCTTTACAGAACACACTATGCTGTGATGCATCTAGAATCAAACTGAAAGTAAAACTGTCAGCCTGCTTGTCTGTGTCACATGACCTCTGCTGCTCAGGCACAAGCAATCAAAAACACAGACAAATATGCTGTAAGGCATAAGTAATCAAACACAGACAAATATCATCACTATTTGCTGATATCATTACATCTCCCTTTCTTAAAACAAAAGTATTTTACTTTTAACTAACAACATTTAATGAACTTACATTATCATTATCATGATCAAGGTTTTTTACCCTTGCTTTGTGTGTTCACATGAAATATGTCAATACACTAGAACTTGAAGAAAGAATAAGATAACATTACTTCCTTCTATAACAATAGTCCTTAAATTTTCTCAATGAGTCTCTCAGGAGGCTTCACGTGTCTTGAGGATTTTCTGATTGATTGTCCTTGAATCTGAGTTGTTGCCTCAGATGATTGGTTCTCAGATGTGTGATCAGGTTGTGCAACAGTATCAGTCTCTTGACCTGCTGTGGCTGGTCCCATGAGAAGATCTTGACGATTTCTTCTCAGAACAGCACCCTCATCTGTCTGAATGGTGTATGATCTTGGTTGAACTTCACTCAGGACAGTTCCCTTCTGAGTCCATGTGTTTGTTTTGTCTTTGAACCTTACTTGGTCACCAATTTTCAGCCACATTACCTGTCAATTGAAGCGTCGCCGGTGGAAGTAAACCTTCCATTTTTCACTTCGTTAGCTATTCTCTAATGGTAAGCAACGATGTTCTCTTCTGGCTTGCTAATCTGTGGAGAGCTGATTTTGCTTACTTGCCACAACTCCTTTCTCTGTCCCATCGAGTTGCTAACTTCAGATGTTTTCTCTTTCAGCCACTTCTGACATCATGTATTGATTTCTTTGTGGGTTCAATAACGACTCATTTATGAAAGAGAGTGAGTTTTAATCTAAAGTCTATTCAACTCTTTTTAACAGCCTTTACAGAACACACTATGCTGTGATGCATCTAGAATCAAACTGAAAGTAAAACTGTCAGCCTGCTTGTCTGTGTCACATGACCTCTGCTACTCAGGCACAAGCAAACAAAAACACAGACAAATATGCTGTAAGGCATAAGTAATCAAACACAGACAAATATCATCACTATTTGCTGATATCATTACAGCCGGAGGTCGCTGTGATGAGGTCTACCACGGCAGAGAAAACAATTGAGAAACTTGGTGAGATGTTCAGCCGTTATGGCTCACCAGAACAACTCGTAATTGACAACGGTCCACAATTTGTATCACAGGAGTTTGCAACCTTCCTGCATGTGAATGGTGTCCAACACATCAGGTCTGCGCCCTATCATCCCTCTACTAACGGCCAGGCAGAAAGGTTCATGCAAACTTTGAAGCACGCCTTGAAGGCATCGCAAGGTCAGGGTTCAATCCACCAACGTCTGAACAGCTTCCTGTTGTCCTACAGGAACGAGCCGCATGCCACAACCAAAACTTCCCCCGCTTCGCTCATGATGAAGAGGCAGTTGCAGACAAGTTTTGACTTACTCAAACCTCCAAGGGCAGAACAGGTTGTCCATTGTCAACAACAAGCTCAAGTTGAAAAGAAAGAGAAAAGAGCCAAGGAGAGACGGTTTCATCCGGGAGAGCACGTCCTAGCTCGAAACTACAACACTGGACCGAAATGGGTTCCTGCTACGGTGATCACGCAGATGGGCCCTGTGTCTTACACGGTTGAGACTGCTGAGGACGTCGTCTGGAGAAGACACACAGATCAACTGTTGCTAGGAGCAGAGACAGCCACAGAGGCTCCAACGGCTGGTTGGCCTGAACTGTTTCCGGATGATACCGCAAACCAGCATCCTTTGCCACAGTGCTCTTCTCCAACACAGGAAGTCAAAGAGACTGTTCCACCTGTGCAAACTCCTGACTTTCGACTGACACAGGCACCTTCTCCATCCAGGCCTGTGTCAATGCCTACTGCTGTGGAAGCCAGCGATGACCGCCGGTATCCTGTCAGAGAGTGGCGGCCTCCAAGACGCTTGGATCTGTAGGCTTAGTGACTTACCCACAAGACTGGGGCAGAATAAACCCCAGGGTAAAGTCAGGGTTTGAGGCAGTCTACCTCTACCTTAGGTTAGTTGAGTGTATTGAAAGTAACTTACCTATTGAGGAATAATGTGGACCTTCCATTTAAGAGGGGAGGAAATGTTATGTATTGTGTGTTCTATTGTGTGTTCTCCTCCCACCTGTGGTGGCGCTGTCACAGGAGATAAATGGTTCGGTATTCTCTCGGTTAAGTTTAGCTCTCTTTGTTCGGAACTTTCCAGAACTTCCTTTCCTTCCAATAAAGCACTTCATGTTTGAATCTCTGAGTTCTGAGTCCTAAATTGTGTCTAGGTAGAAAGGTACCGACACAACAATTCCTAGGTTTGGTGAATTACTACCATAAGTTTTTGCCGAATTTGTCCACAATTCTGCACCCACTGAACGCCCTACTACAAACTGGAGTAGCTTGGAAATGGAGCGATGAATGTAAGCGGGCCTTTCAGAAGAGTAAAGACCTAATCACTTCAAGAGAAGTATTGGCTCACTACAATCCATTACTACCGATAAGACTGGCGTGTGATGCGTCTCCCTACAGCATTGGAGCGGTACTGTCACATAAACTCCTTGATGGTTCAGAGAGGCCGATAGCTTTTGCGTCACGCTCGTTAACTTCAGCCGAGCGTAACTACGCCCAGATTGACAGAGAGGCCCTCAGCCTGGTGTGGGGGGTGAAGAAGCTCAATCACTACCTGCACGGTCAGAAATTTACTCTACTAACTGATCATCAACCTCTTGTCTCCATTTTCAACCCTCAGAAGGGCGTCCCGATAATGACAGTACAACGGCTACAGAGGTGGTCCCTTTTCCTAGGGGCACACCAATATGACATCGAGTACAAAGGAACTAAACAGCATGGGAATGCTGATGGATTGTCGCGCCTACCGTTGCCGATGGTGGAAGAAGCACCTGCAGTGGATCCTGTGGAGATATTCCACTCGACCATAGTCGAATGTCTACCTGTGATGAATGCAAACATAGAAAAGGAAACACGAAATGACCTGACACTCTCCAGGGTCTATGATTTAATGGTGAAGGGATGGCCAGCACATGGCGAACCACTGTTGCCAGCATTCTCGCCGAGAAGAGAACAGCTGTCAGTGTGCAGAGGAACCTTGATGTGTGGATCCAGAGTAGTAATTCCAACCAAATTGAAGGATAGAGTGCTCAATGAGCTTCATGAGGGTCATCTGGGAGGAGTAAAAATGAAGAACTTAGCCAGAGCATTTGTGTGGTGGCTGGGAATCGATAGAGAAATCAAAGAGATGACCAAGAGCTGTACAGGATGCCAGAAGGTCCAAAACGCCCCACCACAAGCCCCTCTACATCCATGGGAGTGGCCCTCATCTCCATGGCAAAGGGTGCACATTGATTTTGCTGGTCCATTTATGGACTCGATGTTTTTAATTGCGGTGGATGCACATTCAAAGTGGCCAGAGGTAATAAAAATGTCCTCAACCACCACAGAAAAAACTATCACAGTCTTACAGAATCACAGAATCCCCACAGTGCAGATAGAGGCCATTTTGGCCCATCAAGCTGACACATATCCCACCCTATCCCTGTAAGCCCACGTATTTAATCCCCTAACACTAAGGGTCAATTTATCATAGTCAAATCAACCTAACCTGCACATCTTTGGACTGTGGGAGGAAACCGGAGCACCTGGAGAAAACCCACGCAGACACAGGGAGAATATGCAAACTCCACACAGACAGTCGCCCGAGGCCAGATTTGAACCCGGGTCCTTGGCGCTGTGAGGCAACAGTGCTAACCACTATGCCACCATGCCCCCCTTATAAACCATATTCACCAGAAATGGGCTGCCTGAACAGATTTGCTCCGACAATGGACCACAGTTTGTGTCTGAAGAGTTCCGGAGGTTCTTAAAGAACAATGGTGTTAAGCATTACACATCCGCCCCATATCATCCAGCCACCAATGGATTGGCTGAGAGGTTCGTTCAAACATTCAAGAAGGCTATCAAGGCAATGTGTAATGAAGACATACCCCTACAACACAAGGTGGATAACTTCTTGTTTGCCTACCGGAATGCGACACATGCGGTTAGCAACCAAACTCCAGCCATGATGTTCTTCAATCGAAGACTACGATGCCACTTGGATTTGGTTAAGCCAAACATCAGAAGAGATGTGGAGAACAGGCAGTTTCAGAATATGAATGAAAGGCCGACCAGGAGTTTTAAGATAGGTCAACCAGTTTTGGCCCAGGACTACCGCACAGAGAAATGGCAGCCAGGAACGATCTGCACACGGCAAGGACCCCTAATGTATACCGTGGATGTTGGAGAGAGCATTGTAAGACGCCATGCTGACCAGGTTCTAGAGTCACTGGAAAACGTCAATTCCACACCACGATCCGATACACCTGGTGATGAAACCGAAGTACCAATTGCATCTACCTCAGAATCGGTGATATTAGAAGCAGACGAACCAAACAACGACGTTGATCCCGAATCAACTTTGCCAGAAGAACCTGATACCCCAAAGAGGCATTATCCAGACAGAATCAGGAAGCCTCCTCAAAGACTGAACTTATAATTGCTTAACGTCAGCTAATGTATCTAGCAACTGTAATTGTAATTATGTTACTTAATTATTAATCGAATGTTATGTACTGTTTAGCTAAAAGGGGAGGAATTGTAGTGTATGTGCTTTGCAGAAGGAACTATATTCTGCAGCCCCTGTATACTGCAGTACCAGTAGTGACCACCCCTGTATATAAGCCTGTGTAGTAACTTTGCATCGTAGTTCCAGTTTTGTCTCCACTCAGTAAACACCTGTTGTAACCAGCTCCTGCAGTCCGTGTCTCAATTACACACGGACATAATATAATCTGTCCAGACCAGGGGTTTTATCCGCTTTGCGTTTGATTAGTTTATGTAATATTTCTCCTCTTTTTATTTTAAATCCGTTCATGTCATTTCTAATCTCATCTTCCAATATCATGTCCATCTGATCTGTCTCACTTGTAAATACTGAAGTAATTATTTAATATTTATGCCATTTCGCTATTGCTGCCTATGATTTTATCCTGTCCATCCCTTCATGACCTTATCCCCATCCTGACTTTGCTTTTTTAAATTTATATGTCTGTAGAATATTTTACTATTTTGTTTTATGTGTCCTGATAATTTAATTTTGTAATTCCTCTCAGCCTTCCTACTTGTTTTTTTGACTTCTCTCCTAATCTCTTCATATTCTCCCTTGTCATACTCTCTAATACAATAAATTCAATGAATAGAAGATCGCAGTATACTAAAAGTTTTCAAGTATAAATACTTGGGAATTTTGCTCAATATAACCTAATCCCGCAGTTGAAAGCCTTACCTGATGCCTAATTTCTATTTCACAAATGTCAATGCAGCTTTAAATGATGTCATTAATAACACTTTAAGAGTCAGGTCCATAAACCAGTTAACAGTGGAATGAAAAATATATGTTAATGTCAGAGTATGAAATGTGATTACCGCTGGCACAAAGCTTTCTGGCGAGTATTCATTCCTGAATGATACATACATTGAGAAACCTGTCTCCATACTCCGTCGGCTATTTGGAGCACCTCAGCCTCTACCCCTTCACCCATCGTGGCACCAACCTGAAGCCCCCTCATGACTTTGTCACTGAAACTCCCACCTGTTTTCTCATTTGTTTTTGCATCAACCAACTCCTCATCCTTGGTGTTTAAACCTATATGTAAATCCCCTGGCCCCCTTTTGCCTCATTTTTCTGTCATCTTTCAACCTTGCTACATTTTTCTCCACCTTCAAAAGCCTCCTTAAACAATGCCGGTGGTCACCTTCCCCAATTGTTTCTCCTATTAGTAAGGTTAGACCCCGAACTGTGTCGTACCTTTGGGTATTTTCTACCTTAAAGGCACGATATAAATCTAATTTATTGATCAAAATTCCCACCTAATTTGTTCTGTGATACAAAGAGAGACAAAAGCATAAACTTAACAATTAGTGCAATGTTTAGCCATTTAAAAATAGTTCACGTATTTGATGTCAGATTTGCAACTCTCCACTTTTGGAATTCATGAGAGGATTTTGTTTTGTACTTTGCAAAACCCATTTATTGAAAAGACAGGTTCACAATTTTGTTACACATAATGCAAAGAGGAAATCACCTCCTCAAAAATTAGTAATACTCTACAATTTCTCAAATGTAGTAAGATCTTTATTCAAATGCTTGTTTCAGCTTGCTCTGGTGCTGGAACAAAAAGGCATCTGTCATAATTTCAAAGGAACTGCTTTCAAATCCCTGCCTCTGAATGAGCTGAATTGTCACACTGAATTGGAGAAGCCAATGCATGAAATTAAATATCAGGCTACAGGGTTCTGATGAAAGGTTCACCGAGCTGGAAATTTGGTTGGAATTTTCTGGCATCCATGCGGGCACGATTGGAGGCGGGTCGGGTGGGAAATTTGAAATAAGTTGGAGCAGGTCGGGAACGCGCGGTCATCCCACCCCCACACGCCTTTCCCTCAGGTGCGTTTGCTAGTGTGGCAGCGACTCGAACAGCAGAGGCGGCCAAGGTATGAGTTACTTGACAGACCCTTAAGTCTTCTTAACCCTACCTTTCAAATTTCTGTGGATGAGCAAAGAATCACGCAGCTCGGGAAGCACAACTGTGAACCTGAGGCGGAAGCTGAGTGGCCATTGATCCAGCTCATTAGTGCACAGCATGGAATGCACAATAAATATTTCCACCTGACACCTGGTTACTTTCCTAAGGCAGGTGCTGTTGTTGACTGCATTGTCAGCACAGATTTAGCTTTCGAGAGGCTGCAAGTCTTTTCAGCAATGTCAGGATCCACTGTCATCTCATTGGTACCACCCATCACGCCACTGACAGATTGCTTCTGTCATCTCTACTTGACCTGTCATCTACTCCATCAGCATGGGTGCTGCTTATACTGTCTCACCTTGGTCCTCAGAATCGGACCACAATGAGCCCCAACACCAGGCACACCAGCAGCACCAACAACTACACCACCAAACTTCTCCTCAACCACCTGATGCTCCACAGAACAGAGGGCATCAGCGCAGGACTGCACTGCGCCAGAGGCAATACAGGCAGAGGATGAGCTTCCTCAACATGACTGAGCAGCAGTGCCAAAGGAGGCTTGGGCTATCGTGCCAGGTCGTCGCAGACATTTGCAGATTGCTGGAGAAAGACCTGCAGCCCAGAGGAGTGGACAGTGGTTGTCAAAGTCACCAGTGCTCTCAACTTCTTCACCTCAGGCTCCTTCCAGGGATCTGCAGCAGGTATTTGCGGCATCTCGCAGTCGGCTGCCCACAGATGCATCACACAGGTCACCGATGCCCTCCTTAACAAATCAGCCAATTATATCAACTTTGCCACTGATGAAGCCAGTGTTACTAAGAGGGCGCTCGGCTTTGCTATTCTGGCTGGCTTCCCACGGGTGTAAAACGTCATCGACTGCACACACGTGACAATCAGGGCACCCCATCATCACCCAGGAGTCTTTGTCAACTGCAAGGGCTTCCACTCCCTCAATGTGCAGCTGGTCTGCAATCATAGGAAGATCATAATGCATGTGTGCGCCAAATTCCCTGGCAGCTGCCATGACTCTTTCATCCTGCGTCAGTCCACCCTCCCTCAGCTCTTCGCTTATCCAAACAGACTTTCCAGCTGGCTACTTGGAGACAAGGGTTATCCACTGAATATGGCACGATATAAATCTAATTTATGGCTCATGGCGTCCTTGAGGAGACCAAGTACTGAGGCCCAGGAGAGATATAATAAAAGCCACATTTCCACCAGATGTGTCATAGAGCAGACAATAGGGCTGCTCAAAATGCGCTTCAGATGTCTTGACAGATCTGGTGGAGCCCTTCAGTACGCACTAGCCAGGGTCTCCAGAATCATGGTTGTCTGCTGTGCCCTGCACAACATAGCGCAGCAGCGACAATTAGCACTGCATGTGGAGCAAGGTACTGAGCCATCTGGGGCTCTGCCTGAGGGGGCGGTAATGGGGGAGAAGTGTGAGCGCTTTGAGAGGAGCCCCACATCCATGTCTCCTCTCACCATCATCCCTCTCATGGGCCCACCCATACTTTCTTGCTAGCAAGGAACTGGAGAGCACCTTGCTGCACAGCAGTGGGGCCATGAGGACCCATGTCTACGTTGACATCCTTCTCAGACAGAAGGTCTATGAGCATCTGCCATCTATTCTCCATAGATAGCATCTACTCCCCATAGATAGCCATCTATTCTCCATAGAGACCATGTGCCCTTGTGAGTGACACATTAGCTGCTCCATGCAGATGACCATCCTATCCATGGAGGAGCTGTAGGGGGTTTTTGCACAGGCGTGTTCGGGTCAGTCAGCTTTGCCTCTGACTACCTTCCTTGAGCGTTTGGAATCGCTCGCCCCCTGGGTTCTGGACACCGGACTTAGATACAGGCAGCGATACAGAGAAGACTCGAGTAGACAGGTGGTTGGATGCAAACAAAACCAAGATTTTATTGAAGAGGAAAACTCGATACAATCTTATGGGAAATTATTAGTGTACACTTCTACAGGCAAACATTACAAGAGAGTCATAATAATACTATACTTATACAGGGAATGGGGAACACGCGGCACATCGAGGGAAAACAACTATCTTAACAATCCCCTTATCCTTATCCCACCCCCTATACCTAACTAGGTTAAGCTATGAGGGGTCAGAATTCATGCTCACCAATACAAAGGGTTTGTTAGACTCAAAACAGCGGTTGGGTTCGGGGTTTGCTCTTGGTGCTCTCTGGAGCCTGCCATCGTCACGTGGGCTCCGGGTGCTGCAAGGGCGTTGTCCAGGTTCGAGTACCCCAAAGATACAGTCTCTGCTTGGGTACTTTACCTTGCAGGGATGGTTCTTCGCCGACAGCTTGAGTTTGCATGAAGACAGTCGCAGGTCGGCTGAGGCTAAAGGCCCGATGATTCGAAGCCTACCCTCAGTTGGCCTTCCCCGGGTGGTCTTCTCTCCTCCTCCCCTCATCGCGTCCCGCTTCGCCTGGCCTGAATTGCCCATGTTTGCCCGACCCGGTGTCGGGGCGAGTCCAGATAGAGTGGGAGAGGGCACGGGTAAAGGCCAGGGGGTAAGCGCGGGACGGGGGAAGAGCGGCAGCCACGAGGGCGAGGGGCCGAAGAGCCGGGGAGCGGCAGTACCGACAGCAGCAGAGCAGCAGGAGAGCAGAGCAGGAGCTTCTTCTTCTTCTGATTGCTACCTGGGGGCCTTCAGTTATACCTTCGTCGAAAAACCCTTATCTGCACGCCAAACCAGGTTAGTGCTTTGTTTTAATTTTGGCGGGCTAGTTAAAATAATGGTAGCAATCTATACTGACGGTTTTTAGATGGCTGGTAATTGCATCTACCGGCCCGATAATTGACTCGTATTGTCCTGAAAGTCCTTTATGGGCTTGTCCAGCCTCGATGGATGTGTTTAATCTGTTTCCGATCATGTATGCAGACTGTTTGATGGCTTTAACTGTAGGCCTCATTAAATTTAGATCTGCCTCCAATTCGGCCTAATACATAATTCACAGTTTTGTCTGGGTCCCAAAACACAAAGTTCTTTTCACAGGAAATCTGCAGCCTTAGTTTCGATTTCCCCAAACTGTCTGTGCTGCAGAATCCATTTTGGAGACCCATAGGCTTTCTGCCATGAGGCATGGATGCCATCTTGGGTACCCTTTTTAATAAAAAAAAATGTCCACGCAGGGTCCCTTTTATCAATAATAACCTTCGGGGAGATGCACAAATTTTGCAAATCTTACAGAGCCTACAGTCACCATCGCCTGTGACACAGTGGTGCTCATGTTGGAGATGGACTCCTCCATTCTCTGAACATTTGCAGATATCGCACTCGCAAAACCTGTCACAGCCTCCTGCAATTCTTCCTGCACCTCCAGGATCACCCTCTTTCCGATATGGCTCCCGAGGCTTAGCGTCTGCATGCAGCTGAGCAGAGCTGGGAGCATCCTGTGCCCACCAGCGAGGAGTCTCCACTGCTGTCCCTGTCTCCACCATCTGCTCTTGCTCACTTGTGGCTTGTGAGACACCAGGTGACAACACTACTCTATATCGTGTGGCACCTACCGAGGTGTGCGTCTCTGCACTAGTGCTGGGTGCACATATGTCTGGTGATGGTGTGCCTTCAGAGGCTGGAGGCACCTCTGAGGAGTGATCTTGCTCTTTCTCCTGGACAGTGGAGGGGCTCTTGATGGACCTGTGGGAGAGTAAAGAGATGAGTTAGATATGGCACACTAAGAATGGGTAGATACACCATTATGCATATGATGAACATTCACTGGCTGCTGACATCAGTTCCCATATGAGTGACTGCTGTATACCATGTGGCTGTATGAGATGTAATTCTGTCACCAGGTTGCTGAGATGTCCCCTTCTCTCCGTCTCCCACCTCCAGCTGCTCTGCGACTCCGGACACTTCCAAGGCAACCTCCCCTGCTGCTGTTGAGGTGATGAAGGAAGGAGGGCCACCTCCGGTTCTCTCCCTCTCCCTCTTATTGTGGTCTCTCTTTTCCTGCAAGGATGGTAAGAAGAGAAGGTTGAGTGAGAGTGATGGAATGAGTGTAAGGAATGGATGGGTTACATCTTTAGAGAGAAACTATGATGGAGTGGGGTGGTAATGCCAAGAGCCCTCTTTGTGTGTTGTTAGTTGGGTATGATTGCATTAGGATGAGTGAGTGTGAGGGGTGGTTAGTCAGATGGGGATGTGATAATGAGGAAAGAGAGAGGGGGATGGGTGGACATGCAAGGTATGTTGGTGTGACTAAGAATGTGCAGGAGTAGGGTTGGTAAGGCAGTGATGGGGATGTGATGAGAGGCACAGCAGGGTGAAGTTGAGTGTGGCTTTGCACTCACCTTTACTGATCTAATGAGATAATTGAAACATTTGCGGCACTGCACCCAGGTCCTCCTGACATCATCCCTGCTGTTGACCTCCTCTGCTATTTGGAGCCAGGCTCTTTTGGTCTCCTGGGGAGGTCTCTTCCACCCATCCGAAGGGAAGAGACCTCCCTGCGTGCTCTCACTCCCTCCACAAGCATATGGAGGGAGTCATCGAGAACCTGGGTGCAGGCCTCCCTCTCTGTGCAGTTAGCTCTGGCACGGTTTGGAACACTCCAATGGTGCAGTGTAGTGGCTGCACTATCTTAGGTGAACCTTCACTGCAATATGGCCATGGCTCCTTTAAATATCCCAGCTGAAAATGCATCATCGATGATGTCATCAGACCCGCACCATTTAATAGGGCCGGGTAATGTGCAGGGCCATCTTAATAAGCGCCATTAATGGAAAGTCGATCTCCGCAGCGGGATGGAATGAAGGACGGGGTCACGAGCCACCATGGCACCCGTCTGCACCCCAACCGCCCAGGTACAGAAAATCCCAACTATTAACTCAGTTTCTCTCTCCACAGAAGCTGCCTGACCTGCTCAGTATTTCCAGAATTTTCAGTTTTTATATCAGGCTACATGGTATTGCTGAATCTGGAGAACAGAGTGTATAGTCTGAATGCAAACAATCTGTCATAAACCTCATCATCGAGAAACTACCTATGAAATAACACTGGACGGCCAGCTGGTGGCACCGTCCAAGGAGTACAAATACTCGGGCATTGGCCCCAGCTTTCCAGGGACATTTTGTAAAGACAAGGGAGCTAGTGGATACAACTAGACTTCCATGTTCTGAAATAAGTTGATTAAAGCCTTGCTTTATGCTCAAACCAAGTGCATAGTGAGTTTTATTACGTCACAATCCATTTGAAATCTAATCACTAAAAAGCCATTCACATATCCATGTGAACAAATTATTGGGCACAGGTCAGGTGCTTAGTACCTCCTAATTTCCTCTTTCTTTGTCCTCATAGACTGGACCTCTCTCAAAGCTGAGGGAAAGGGCTAGACAATTTTCTGATATGGCACTAGAGGCCTTGGTCCTGGGGGTGCAAAGACACCATGATGCCCTCTACCCGCAGGGGAGGAGGAGGTCTTCAAGGATGACCACAAGAAAGATCTGGGAGGAGATCGCTCAAGCCATCACTGGGACGAGTGTTGTCCCCAGGACATGGATCCAATTCCGCAAAAAGTTTAATGACCTCACACAAGCGGTCAAGGTGAATGAATGCATCATCAAATGCCACACCTCACCATCTGCACACACTACTCAATGCACCATACCCCATCACTCACCTACCAACAATCCCTAGCTATCTCCACTCATAGCTCACAATTATAGCTTCACTTCACCCTCACACATTTAACACTGCTGCAATACGGTGGCATAGTGGTTAGCACTGTTGCCTCACAGCGCCAGGGACCCGGGTTCGAATCCGGCCTTGGGTGACTGTCTGTGTGGAGTTTGCACATTCTCCCCGTGTTTGCGTAGGTTTTCTCCGGGTGCTCCGGTTTCCTCCCACAGTCCAAAGATGTGCGGGTTAGGTTGATTGGCTATGATAAATTGACCCTTAATGTTAGGGGGATTAAAATATGTGGGGTTACGGGGATAGGGTGGGATATGTGTAGGGGTTACGGGGATCGGGTGGGCTATGTGTCGGTGCAGGCTCGATGGGCCGAAATGGCCTCTATCTGCACTGTGGGGTTTCTGTGATTCTGTGAAATCTCACACCTTGCACGCACTGCTACCAAAAGTTGGAAGCCATGTTAATGCACTACACTTGTACCTATTCCATTTCTTTATCTTTTAACAAAATAATACATATCATTCTTGACATATTTTCACTTGTGAACATACAGAAAAAAATCTAGACGGAAACAGAGGAATGTTCAGGCCAGATTTTGCTGTCAAAATAGCGGTGAGGCTAATGGCACTTGTCGTTATTTATGAGCAAATGGTACAGCAACTTCAGACGAGGAGCAGATGCGTGGTTAAATGACAATATCCAGAAGTTGCTGTCCGAGTTGTGTCGCTCCGCCATTAGCTTCACAAAACCAGCATTTTGCTGTCTGCCTCACCATGTGATAACTGTTAATTACTGCCAATCAACCTCTCTGTCACTGAAAATTAACTATTACAAGCGTGGAGTCTCATTCCTTCAGGTATTCATTATTGTTGGAGATTTAAAACTGTCAAATTTTAAAATGTTCTTTTTTTTACTTTTTCTCTATCTCTTTCTTCTCTCTCTTAATCCAATCTTTCTCTCCATTTCTATATTCTTGTTCTGTACCTGATTTGACATTGAATTCACCCACTCTAATTTACACTTCCTTCTCAGTCCTTCAGTTGTTTATTTCACAATCCTTCAATCCAGTTGGTTAAGGAGGTGCACAGTTGGTTCACTCAAGTCCCAGATGCCCTGTTTCCCTCGCTGCAGCGTTATCAGCTCATACTTTCAGTAACTTAGTGGGCAAAAATGTTTTGAGCTGAAGGGTGCAAGGGCAATTCTAACTAACAGTAGATGCCATTAAATGCCCTGCTGCTGCAAAATCTGGCCCAATATGTTGTTTACAGACAAAGGCTAGCCATGATGTAGGAGTTCCACAGTTAGAACCAAACTTATTAATCATGACCTTAACAATAACATAATGGTCATTCATTTAGTATGACATTCTCTTGTAACAATGAATCTTTATTTAGTAACTCAAAAATAGGTTAAACTATAGTAGTTAAATTATATACCTGAATATCAACAGTATTTATTGAGCTGTTATTTTATTTTAAACATGCACAACCTTTGTGTCTAATCCTTTTGACATTACCTATAGTGATTAATATGCGTGTGAGGATTAGATAGTAGAACAAGATGAAGTTGAATGCCTAAGGTAATACTAAAGTACATCAATCATTTGTCAATGCACACCTTCAAAAATCGTTACTGCCAATATATAATGCCTTGGAGTATCGGCTTTAATTTATGAAGAAATACATTTTCTGACATGGTGTGATTACATTGTGTTAATGGATTAGATAATCAAGCAAGGATGTTCGAGAAGTCAACTGTAAATTTAAATAATTATACGTCATTTATACATTGATCACTGCACTATTTCTTTTTATTGTTTTAATGGAAGAAAGTTCTCTCACTCTAGTCCAAATTGCAAAAAGTTTATTTTTTTATCTTAATTATCCCATTAGAAATGATATATGTCCCTTGCACTCTGGAAAGACAATCCGTAAGTTAGAGCTAGGTAAGATGAATGGCTCATATTATTTCACCAAATTAAATAAATCTACAGGTTTTGATTTGAATTATTATAAAATTCAAGATGTATTTTATAGCCTGAGCACTACACTATCCTATTCTCTATTATAAGCCAGTCAAGGTAACCTTGGGTAAAATGTACAGATGTTAGACATACTAGTCTCCAGTGGTATCAAATAGAAATGATTGACACTAATATAAATATGCTGTAAACTGACATGTATATTCAGGAATTTGCTGTAATCTATGTAAATGTTTTTTAAACTCAGCAGATAAGAATATATTTGCAGTGTATTAAAGGTTTCAGTGTTCAAACTAAATCAGGTTCTGTTTTATATATTGGGCCACAATGGTAATCAGGAGGAATGTCTCACGAAACAGACCCAAGTTAACTTATCCATCTCCAGTATATAACAATAAGATTAGGTACTTTTTATTTATTAATTAATGCCCTTCTTAACATTGTTCTCTATTTGCCCTTCCTCCAGCTTAGACCAACACTATTTTCTCCAACTTGGTAAGGAACTAGGACAGTCCAGTTCGTTGATATCTCCATGGACTTTATCAGCACTGCTCCTTAACTTGCTGGGAGGCAATTTCAGTGGTGCTGGAAGTGGTTCCCCACCTCAGGTCATTCTCTTTTTCTCACAAGATGTGACTGGAAATAGGTTCCCCATGCATCTTGAGGAACTTCATTTGAGACTGCAATTCAAACGCTTGTCTTTGAGTTGAGACTTTAGTGTTGCAGCTATCATGGTAGGGAAGATCATTTTGATCATGGTTCCAGCACTGCTTATAAATTACTTGTTTTCTCAGCACAAAATAATAAAATACATGTTAAAGTGACAATCTCTATCAAATCAAGTGCATAACAAAATGTTATAAACAAAATATTGTATTTAATCCATCCAAATCAGTAAACAACTCATAATTCATGATTTAATTACGCAATAAATAAAAAATATACACATCAGTTCAATGTATTTGCTAAAAGTCACCTTAGTTCTATATGACCAGTATAGATTACTTTCATTAACTGAACAATCTCATCATAAGGGATGTTTGCTGCTGGGCAAAAAATGTCATATAAAATCATTTTTCATACCAATAATTTTGATAAGCCTCAAGATTTGGCCGACCACCTGCCAACATTTCTATATGTTCCACACTCTCTTGGCTGTATTAAGTAACCAATGGATAGGTCAGTGACACAAGAGGCTATGATTTGTTTCCCAACTCTCAGATAATGGATGATTAACCTCCATCATCAATTACAGATGGAGGGAAAAGTTGTGAGGCCTGTAACAACTGGATCACTTTTCTTTCCTATATGAAAAATCTCTCTATATATTCATGTATAAAATGATCCTAACACAAACATTCCAGCCAAAAAATATTTCAATCAGCAGCAGATGTCAAATGCTTTCTTACCTCCAAAGGGGAGCAGTTTAAAATTTCAACTAAAATTCTGCAGAATTCTATGAGGATTTATTATTTATGATGTTGGAAACAAAACTCAAGTTGGAATCTATTGGTGTGTTTCTTTTGATCTTTGAACAATTGGCAACCTTTATAATGAGCCCTTGAAGAGCCACATAAAACATATGTGTTTAACACTTTAGCCTGCTATTATAATTGCCTTTCTGGCATCAGACTCCTGCTCCCTTCTCTCCAGTCCCTGCACTTCTACTCCCCAATTGTGCTTGGGCACAGAATGCAGAACTGTCAAAAATCAATTTTCAACTCTCTGGGATTCTACATGCTGTCATTGTGCACAAACAAACACAGTGGAGGAGCAGTATCCAGGAGATGGAAAAGGCAAGTGGGAGACTGGAACTAAGACAGACTAGAACAAAAAGGAGAGCAGGACCAGGCCAGGAGCAGTTGAATATTCTCCCCCTAAGTAAGCTATGATAACATCTACTGCAACAATTCATGTACAAGATAATCCCCTACATTTAAACCTCAAAAACACCAACCTACATTTCTCACTTAATCTGCAAGCATATAAATTGATATTGCTGTTCTACATGATTTTTGAACTTTGATGATGCACTCCCTGTAAAAGAGATGTAGAAGAGAGGCCATAAGAAAGAAAACTTTGATTGGAACTGAAAGTAAAGATTTGATACAATCCTTAGTGTAATGACCTGCAGCAAGTTGAATGAAGAACAGGTCAAAATTGTTCACCAAAATTCTCACTTGCCTACATGATTGGAATCCAGAGCAGTCACCTGCATATGTGGAGAGCCTTTATAGAAATGTAGGCCTTCTTCCACATATTCTGGTTTTCCCTTATTACCCAGCAGTTCTGACGTACAATACTTGTTGAGTAGATAAATTTGATTCCCATTGATCTGGATCAGGTAAAACACATCATGGGGCTTTATTACATTCTTTAAACCCCTTCAGGATTTCTTCTGTTTCCTGCACGTCAATGCTTGCATTTTAAGTGGTATTAGGATCAAACCCCTTCCACCCAACATAAAGATATGTATTTAGAGGCCATGGAAAACTGCTTAATTCGGAGTTTCTATAATAATGAGATGAAACTTGGAAAAAATTAATTGAGTGGCACAATATACAACTAAATTAGAATTTGCACAAGTATAGATTTAGGAATCAAGGGATAAAATTCTACTGCGATGGTCCTGGTGCATGCTGGGAGTGCAGGTCACAACATTCTGCTCTCCCAGCCCATGATTTTCAATCCCTTTACTTTAGTGGACCTAAAATTACAGGCTGGTAGTGCAGGAATTTGTAATATCAGTCTTGACTCATGCCAGGCGTGGCACATCAGAAGTTCTCACAAAAATGCCTTAAATCAATGAATATTAGAGCTGGGTTTTTTTTAAATTCGATCTGGGATGTGGGCGTCACTGGCGAGGCCATCATTTATTGCCCATCCCTAGTTGCCATTGAGAAGGTGGTGGTGAGCTGCCTTCTTGAACCACTGCAGTCCATGTGGTGAAGGTACTCCCACAGTGCTGTTAGGGAGGGAGTTCCAGGATTTTCACCCAGCAACGATGAAGGATCGGCAATATACTTCCAAGACTTGGCGAGGAACTTGGAGGTGATGGTGTTCCCATGCGCCTGCTGCCCTTGTCCTTCTAGGTGGAAGAAGCCGCGGGTTTTGGAGGTGCTGCTGAGGAAGCCCTGTTGAGTTGCTGCAGTGCATCTTGTAGATGGTAGACACTGCAGCCACGGTACGCCAGTGATGGAGGGAGTGAATGTTTAAGGTGGTGGATGGGGTACCAATCAAGTGGGCTGCTTTGTCCTGGATGGTGTCGAGATTCTTGAGTGTTGTTGGAGGTGCAGTCATCCAGGCAAGTGGAGAGTATTTCATCACATTCCTGACTTGTGCCTTGTAGATGGTGATAAGACTTTGGGGAGACACTTGCTGTAGAATACCTGGCCTCTGACCCGCTCCTGTTACCACAGTATTTATGTGGCTGGTCCAGTTAAGTTTCTGGTCAATGGTGACCCCCAGGATGTTGATGGTGGTGAATTTGGTGATGGTAATGCCGTTGAATGTCAAGGGGAGGTGGTCAGATTCTCGCTTGTTGGAGATTGTCATTGCCTGGCACTTCAGTGGCATGAATGTTACCTGCCACTTATCAGCCCAAGCCTGAATGTCGTCCAGGTCTTGCTGCATGCGGGCATGGACTGCTTCATTATCTGAGGAGTTGTGAATGGTGCTGAACACTGTGCAATCATCAGTGAACATCCACACTTCTGACCTTATGATGGAGGGAAGGTCATTGATGAAGCTGCTGACGATGGTTGGGCCTAGGACACTGCCCTGAGGAACTCCTGCAGCGATATTCTGGGGCTGTGATGATTGACCTCCAACAACCACAACCATCTTCCTTTGTGCTAGGTATGACTCTAATCAGGGGAGAGTTTTCCCCTTTATTCCCATTAACTTCAATTTTACTAGAGCTCTTTGATGCCACACTCGGTCAAATGCTGCCTTGATGTTAAGGGCAGTCACTCTCACCTCACCTCTGGAAATCAGCTTTTTTGTCCATGTTTGGACCAAGGCTGTAATGAGGTCTGGAGCTGAGTGGTCCTGGTGGAACCCAAACTGAGCATCGGTGAGCAGTTTATTATTGAATAAGTGCTGCTTGATAGCACTGTCGATGACATCTTTCAACACTTTGCTGATGATTGAGAGTAGACTGGTTTAGATTGGTATAATCATTTAAAACAGCCCGCCAAAAGTTAAACAATGGGCTGACCTGATTTGGCGCGCAGATAAGGGCCTTTGGAAGGAGTATAATTGTAGGCCCATCAGTACCAATCGCTCTCTTCACTCTCTTGCTCTGCCCTCTCGACTCTGACCTTTTGGGCTGCTGCTGCCCGTACTCGTGCCCTGGCCTCGTGGTGGGTTCTCTTCTCGCTCCCTGCATTGGGTGAATTACAGCCAAGGACATCCATACCAATCGCGGAGAGGGGAACGAGACCCAAGTCCAAAGTTACCCAGGAAACCCGGGCTATGAAAGGGGGCAGAGGAAACGAGGTGAAACAAAACGAGATGAAGAACAAGGTAGAGACCCGACAAGAGCAGAGAAGGGCAGCAAAAGGCGCATTAATAAAAGTCAACTGCCTAGTTATAAGCTGGTGTTTGGGGAAGAGTATAGACGAATATACCGGCGTTCTAAGAATGGGTAGAAAAACCTAAGCAGTGAAAACTGCCAACCGTCCCATAAAAGCGACGTTACCAGCAACAACTGCCCGAGGGAGAAGAAGAAGAGAACCAATTGCGATGAGACGACGACGGTAGCTGAGGAGAGGAAAGGTGTGCCACAGCAACAGCTCCAGCACCACGCCCTGAGACCACATGGCGACGGAGTACCCAAAGGACATAGAAACATAGAAACATAGAAGATAGGAGCAGGAGTATGCCATTCGGCCCCTCGAGCCTGCTCCACCATTCAATGAGATCATGGCTGATCATCCAAATTCAGTACCCTGTCCCTGCCTTCTCCCCATACCCCTTGATCCCTTTAGCCTTAAGAAATATACCCAACTCTTTCTTGAATATACTTAATGAACTGGCCTCCACCGCCCTCTGTGGCAGAGAATTCCACAGGTTCACCACTCTCTGGGTGAAGAAATTCCTCCTCATTTCAGACCTAAATGGCTTGCCCCTTATCCTTAGACTATGACCCCTGGTTCTGGACTCCCCGGCCATCAGAAACATCCTTCCTGCATCTAGTCTGTCCAGGCCTGACAGAATTTTATAGGTTTCGATGAGATCCCCTCTCAATCTTCTAAACTCCAGTGAGTATAAGCCCAATCGACACAATCTCTCCTCATACGTCATTCCTGCCATCCCAGGTATCAGCCTGGTGAATCTTTGCTGCACTCCTTCCATGGCAAGGGCGTCCTTCCTCAGGTAAGGTGACCAAAACTGCACACAATACTCAAGGTGCGGTCTCACCAAGGCCCTGTACAACTGCAGCAAGACATCTTTGTTCTTGTACTCGAACCCTCTTGCTACGAAGGTCAACATACCATTTGCCTTCTTAACCGCCTGCTGCACCTGCATGCTTACCTTCAGCGACTGGTGCACAAGAACACCCAGGTCTCTTTGCACTTCCCCTTCTCCCAATCTATTGCCATTCAAATAATAATCTGCCTTCCTGTTTTTGCCACCAAAGTGGATAACCTCACATTTATCCACATTATAGTGCATTTGCCATGTTTCTGCCCAATCACCCAACCTGTCCAAATCGTACTGGAGTTTCACGACATCCTCCTCACAGCATACCCTCCCACCCAGCTTTGTGTCATATGCAAATTTGGAGATATTACATCCAATTCCCTCGTCCAGATCATTAATATATATTGTGAACAGTTGGGGTCCTAGGACCGATCCTTGCGATACCCCACTAGTCACTGCCTGCCACTCGGAAAACAACCCGTTTATTCCAACTCTTTGCTTTCTGTCCACCAACCAGTTCTCTATCCAAGTCAATACCTTGCCCCCAATCCCATGTGCCTTAATTTTGCATGCTAATCTCTTATGCGGGACCTTATCGAAAGCCTTCTGAAAGTCCAAATATACCACATCCACTGGTTCTCCCTTATCTATTTTACCAGTTACATCCTCAAAAAATTCCAGTAGATTAGTCAAGCATGATTTACCTTTTGTAAATCCATGTTGACTTTGTCCGATCCAGTCACTGCTTTCCAAGTGCTCTGCTATTACATCTTTTATAATGGACTCTAGCATTTTTCCCACTACCGATGTCAAGCTTACCGGTCTATAATTCCCTGCCTTTTCTCTACCACCTTTTTTGAATAGTGGGGTAACATTAGCTACCCGCCAATCCATGGGTACCGTTCCAGAGTCTATCGAGTTCTGGAAGATGACCAGCAATGCATCCAATATTTCTAGGGCCACTTCCTTAAGTACCCTGAGATGTAGATTATCAGGCCCTGGGGATTTATCGGCCTTCAGTCCCATCAATTTTCCTAACACCATTTCCCTACAAATACTGATTTCTTTCAGTTCCACCCTTTCATCAGACCCTATGTTCCCCGGCATCTCTGGGAGGTTATTTGTGTCCTCCTTTGTGAAGACAGAACCAAAATATGTATTTAGTTGGTCAGCCATTTCTTTGTTCCCCATTATAAATTCCCCCGATTCTGATTGCAAGGGACCTACGCTTGACTTCACCAATCTTTTTCTCTTCACATATCTATAAAAGCTTTTACAGTCAGTTTTTATGTTCCCTGGAAGCTTACTCTCATATTCTATTTTCCCTTTCTTAATTAATCCCTTTGTCCTCCTTTGTTGAATCCTGAACTGCTCCCAATCCTCAGGATTATTGCTTTTTTTGGCCAATTTATATGCCCTCTCCTTGGACCTTATGCTATCCCTAATTTCCCTCGTTAGCCACGGTTGGGTCACCTTTTTTGTTTTATTTTTATGCCAAACTGGGATGAACAAATTCTGTAGTTCATCCATTCGGTCTTTGAATGTTTGCCATTGCCTATCCACCGTCAACCCTTTGAGTGCCATTGCCCAATCAATCCTACCCAACTCACTCCTCAGACCATCGTAGTTTCCTTTATTTAAATTAAGGACCCTAGTCTCTGAGTCAACTACTTCATTCTCCATCTTAATGAAGAATTCGATCATATTATGATCGCTCCGACCCAAGGGGCCTCTTACAACAAGATTGCTAATTAATCCTTCCTCATTACATAATACCCAGTCTAAGATGGCCTGATCTCTGGTTGGTTCCTCGACATATTGGTCCAGGAAACCATCCCGTAAACACTCCAGGAATTCCTCCTCCACAGTATTGTTACTAATTTGGTTGGCCCAATCTATATGTAGATTAAAGTCACCCATGATGACTGCTGTGCCCTTATTGCACACTTCTTTAATTTCTCTTTTAATGCCATCCCCAACCTCTGCCTTACTGTTTGGAGGTCTATAAACCACTCCCACTAACGTTTTTTTCCCCTTAGTATTTCTCAATTCTACCCATACAGATTCCACCTCATCAGAGCTAATATCCTTCATTACAATTGTGTTAATCCCTTCTTTAACCAGTAATGCTACCCCACCTCCCTTTCCTTTTTGCCTATCTTTCCTGAATATCGAATACCCCTGGATGTTGAGTTCCCAGTCCTGGCCTTCCTTAAGCCACGTTTCCGTAATCCCAACCAAATCGTATTTGTTTACTTCTATTTGTGCAGCCAATTCATCCACCTTATTACAAATGCTCCTCGCATTAAGACACAAAGCCTTCAGGCTTTTTTTTTAACGCTCCTAGACCTATTAGAATTATTTTTTACTCTGGCCATGTTTGATTTAAACCGTTGATTTCTCTGACTGCCACTTTTGTTTTTCTCCTTCCTATCTTTTGCTTTTATCCTTGTTTCCCTTTCCTCTGTCTCCCTGCTCAGCTTCCCAACCCCCTGCCATTTTAGTTTAAACCCTCCGCCACAGCACTAGCAAACACTCCCCCTAGGACATCGGTTCCAGCCTTGCCCAGGTGCAAACCGTCTGGTTTGAACTGGTCCCACCTCCCCCAGAACCAGTTCCAATGTCCCAGGAACTTGAATCCCTCCCCCTGGCACCATTCCTCTAGCCACGTATTCATCTGAAGTATCCTTCTATTTCTACTCTGACTAGCACGTGGCACTGGTAGCAATCCTGAGATTACTACCTTTGAGGTCCTGTTTTTTAATTTATCTCCTAACTCCCTATTTTCTGCTTTTAGGACCTCATCCCATTTTTTACCTAAATCGTTGGTGCCTATATGCACCACGACAGCTGGCTGTTCACCCTCCCCTTCCAAGATGTTCTGCAGCCGCTCGGAGACATCCTTGACCCTTGCACCAGGGAGGCAACACACCATCCTGGAGTCTCGTTTGCGGCCGCAGAAACGCCTATCTATTCCCCTTACAATTGAATCCCCTATTACTATAGCTCTACCCCTCTTTTTCCTCCCATTCTGTGCAGCAGAGCCACCCCTGCTGCCAGGAAGTTGGCTGCTGCTGCCTTCCTCTGATAAGCCATCCCCCCCAACAGTACTCAAAGTGGTATATCTGTTGGAGAGGGGGATGGCCACAGGGGACCCCTGCACTACCTGCCTGTGCCTAGTGCTCTGCCTGTTGGTCACCCGTTCCCTTTCTTCCTGTCCAACCTCTGCCTGCGGTGTGTCCAACTCCGTAAATGTGCTATTCATGATGTCCTGAGCATCTTGAACGCTCCAGTATGTATCCAATCGCAGCTCCAGCACCACAATGCGGTCTGTCAGTAGCTGCAGCTGGATACACTTCCTGCACACGTAGTTGTCAGGGACACAGGAAGTGTCCCTGAGTTCCCACATATCGCAGGAGGAGCAGGTCACGGGGCCCGGCTGTCCTGCCATGACTTACCTTTTAATTAATTGAATTTAAATTAAATCAATCAATCCCACTAATTACACTACAGTTAACTGGTTTACCAACAGTCCCTGCTAGACTAGAGAGACCTTAGAAACTATAAACCAGAGTTAAAGTTTTTAAAAAAAGGGAGAAATACTCACCAACCAATCACTTACCTGCTTCCTGGTGATGTCACACTTTGATTACTTTTTACCTCTCCCCCCAGGAGACTAAACCTCAAAACTCGCAACTGTTAAAGCAACAGGCCTTGGATTGGTGAGCATGAATTCCTGGCCTCTCATAGCTTAATCTAGTTAGGTATAGGGGGTGGGATAAGGATAAGGGGATTGTTAATGTAGCTGTTTTTCCCTCGATGTGCCGTGTGTTCCCCATTCCCTGTATAAGTAGAATTATTTGTTTATGCCTGTAATTGTTTACCAGTAATTTCTCATAAGACTGTGTTTTATTTCTGTTTTAATAAAATCTTGGTTTTCTTACACCAAACCACTTGTCTACTTGATTTTTCTGTATCGCCGCCTGCACCTAAGTCTGGTGTCTCAAACCCAGGGGCGTGGGAGTGATTCAAACTGCTCACAAGCAGTCAAGGGCATAAATGACTGGGCGCACGCGCTACCCGCCACCCCCTACAGAAAATGGTGACCGCGGCAGGACACCGGCAGCAGGGTTGCGATACAGTAGACAATGGTTCGGATGAGCAAACCATGATGGTGGAAAGGATTTCTGATTATGTGTTTAGCAAGGTGAATATCACAAAGAAGTGGATCACCACTCTGTTAAGGGCTGGGCGTCCGGTAGATGTAGCAGCTAAGTGGACAGAGGGAAAGGAACACAAGAAGTCCTTAGAGAAGGCAGTCTGGCTAATGTGTTTCAAAAAGCAGGTCCAGCTTTTGGACAGGCTTGTTGCAGCACAGGCAGCCGAGTTAAAGAAGTCAGCCCTGGAGATTCAGGACAAGGCTCTGGCAGGGGAGAAGCTATTGGTAGCACTGCAGGCCCTGAATCAGGGGAATAGGAGAGCATAAGGCCCAGTTGGAATACCTACAGTGCCAAGTCACCGAAGCCAAGGGAAATGAGTTCAGGTTGCGGGAAAAGAACGCCCACTTGGCAAGGCAAGTCAGGGAACAGGAGGAGAAAGTACAGGAGGTAAAGGCAGCTTACAAGCTAGCGAGCAAACGGGGGCTTGAGGAGGCAGACCATGGCCCCTGCAAAGAGCGGATAGAAAATCTGAGCCTGGCCCTCAGGAAGGCAAAAGACATGGTGTGCCTCATAAGCCCAAAGGCAGGTCAGGCGGATTTTATGGGGAGCGAGGGGAGGACAGTTCCAACGTCACCGGTAGTGCCCAGGGACGACCCGGTTGAGGGACAGGAGGTCTCACGACCACCACCCGTAGCGCCAAGCATCAGCAAGATCTGGCAGCAAGGGGGGGTGGAGCCAGAGGTGGGAGCAGAGGTGGAGCAACTCCCGCCAGAGAGGTCGGAGCCGGGACCAATGTGCCCAGCACGGTATCAGAGGTTCGGCCCACCCGTCAATGGCGAGGATGAGGGACCCCTCCAAAACCAGTTCGTATTACCCTATAGCACCCAACAGCTTAGGGCTATGGTGAACCATATCCCAAAGCTGTCCAAAAAGGGAGACCCCTCCATCCACTTCAGGGACATAGAGCAGGCAGCCAGCGTCAACAACTGCGATGGCGCTGAGCAGGCCAAGATGCTGCTATTCTCCCTGGAGAGTAGTCTCCTCCAATCCCTCTCTGATGAGTGTAAGAGGGGGCAGAGCGGGTACGAGGAGCTTAGAGATGCGGTTCTGGAGGCCATGGGGATGAATGAGGGAAGTCCTTTCTCCCATGTGGAGAAGACGATCCAGCTCCCAGGGAAATCCCGCAGGCTTTCGCGGACCGGTTATGGCCGGTGTACCGGAGGGTCTGTCCAGGGATGCCGAACCGGGTGTTCCTGAACGGGGATCCCCTGGCCCATTGGCTCCGTTGCCTGGTGGCGAACAACTTGCCACAGGTCCGGGCCAAGGCAGAAGTCTGGTTCGACCCCAAGAACCCCCAAGACCACCGAACTTACGGTGATCAGACAGTTGACTCTGGCCTATAAAAACAGTAGGGGAACCGATGCACACCCACCTAAGGGAAAGGAGCATGAGGTAAAACCCAGACCGGGTAGGAAAGAGTGGCACCAGGAAGGGAATAACCTCCCCAACGCAAAGACGAATTGTTACGGGTGGGGGAAGGATGGTCACTGGCGGAAGGAGTGCAAAAACCCTTGGAAAGATAACAAGGGAAAGAATTCCACAGCCCCAGCCCAAAATGCAGAGGCAGGAATCCCTCCCGCCGCGGTCGAGTCACTTTTGGACACCATGAGGTCCTGATTGACTGGCCAGGGGAGCGTAACAGCTGCTACCGGTGCTCTGACCCCATCAGCCCCATCCAACCCACAGCCCTGACTAGAACCAGCGCAGCCTGTCGACCTGTGTCCCCTTGAAAACGACGAGGGGAACAGGCCCTGTGTTAAGATGCGGGTGGAGACGGTGCAGGGGAGATATTTGGTGGACGCTGGAGCTTCCAGCACAGTGGTCCATTCGGAAGACCCGACCAATCCACCCAGGTCTAATGAGGCCCCATTTAGCCTAAGGGGAGTCACAGGGAACGAGCAGGCTGGGGAAATGGCCAAACTTTTGGCCATAGTTTTAGGTTCCCTCCCTACCACATAGGAGGGTAACCAAAGGACCAATGAGGTGGCCAAGCCGAGGGCTAGGGAAGGAGAGTCCCAGGACCCTTATTGGGCAGGTCCGGTAGCTGCAGTCCGGGACAAGGGAGGTACACAGGTGGTAGCTTTGGCCCCGGACCTAAAGCAGGTCCAAGCCCGAGATCCCGTCTGTGAGGCCATCCCGGTAAGGGAAGAGAACGGGGAGTCCCTAGAAGGCCCGTTCGGGGCAGCGGATGAGGTTTTAAAACAGGCTGCTGGTTATATTAACCAGTGCAAACTGTTTATAACTGAAAGGAGAAAACAGCCAGTTGGGGTAGGGTCTGAGGATAGAGATCCTCAGCCTGCAGCAGGAGCAAGTTCACAGACTGCACAGGCAGGCACTGTGGCTTGCTTAAAGGGAGGGGCCATCCCGCCCACCGATTGGGACACTCCCCCACTCTTCTGGGCTCCAGATGAGGAGGAACCCGAGGGCAAAAACCCCGCCCCTAACCCAGGTGTAGAGGAGGAGGGACCCGAGGGTGAAAACCCCGCCCCTAACCCAGGTGTACAAATGTAAGAAGTCACACAACACCAGGTTATAGTCCAACAGCTTTATTTGAAATCACAAGCTTTCGGAGCGCTGCTCCTTCATCAGGTGGAGTGGAGAGATACATAAAGACACAGCTTATATAGTCAGAGAATAATGCCAGATGATTACAGGTAATCTTTCTAACTGCCATTTATCACACCTCGGCAGAGAGATAATCACAGCACACAAAGGTGTGAATGGTGTCCAAACAGGTCAGTCAGGAAAACATTACATCAAAGAACAATGAGGTGGGGTCACAAGGGGTCAAATGTTGCAGATGCTGGTGTCTGTATGAAAAACAAAAAACAAACAAAAAACATTTTTTTTTGCTGGATATCACAGCAGGTCCGGCCACATCTGTGCAGAGAGAACAAGCCAACGACGACTCGAGTCTGGATGACCCTACGTCAGGTGGGGTTACATGTAGCGTGACATGAACCCAAGATCCCGGTTGAGGCCGTCCTCATGAGTGCAGAACTTGGCTATCAGTTTCTGCTCTACGATTTTGCATTGTCGTGTGTCTCGAAGGCCGCCTTGGAGAATGCTTATCCGAAGATCAGAGGCTGAATGTCCTTGACTGCTGAAGTGTTCCCCAACTGGGAGGGAACACTCCTGCCTGGCGATTGTTGCGCAGTGTCCGTTCATCCGTTGTCGCAGTGTCTGCATGGTCTTGCCGATGTACCATGCTCCGGGGCACCCTTTCCTGCAAAGTATGAGGTAGACAACGTTGGCCGATTCACATGAGTATGTACCATGTACCTGGTGGGTGGTGTCCTCACGTGTGATGATGGTATCTGTGTAGAGGAGAAGGGACCTGATGTTGAAAACTCCGCCCCGGACCCAGGTTTGAAACCTGGGGGTGGAGACTCACAGCTTGCAGCAACAGGCTGCGAAGAGTTACCTGCCCCTAGCCCAGGTTCGGGAGAGGTCAAGCCTGAGGGAGCAGCGGTTCGGGTTAAAGGCCCATCAGCCAAGAAAGCCCCACCCGCCAAGGCCCCTAGAAGGTCCCCACGGACGCCCCAGCCAAGGAAGCCATGGTCACCAGCTCCCCAGTTATCAAGGGCCGCCCCTCGAGTCAGGGGGAGGTCCATGGACAGAGGACCCCAGCCAGCAGCCATGGGTGGTGAGAGACCAACAGTGCAGGACGGTGTGGCCATGCCGGAGGAAGCGGTGTGCCACAGTCCAACCAGGAATTAGCCTGGCCACCCGGAGACGGGCTGCGGATGTATATAGTTTAGATAACGTAAGTTTATATTTTAAGTTTAGGTATTTAGCTTAAGTTTGGGTGGTTTTTTTTGCTTAAGTTAAGTAAGGTGATGGGTAGTCTTAATTAAGTAGTAATCTGCTAAGAGTGTGTGTATTTGAGTCGAGGTCGCGGGACCCGACTATGCTTCACCCAAGCCAGAGAATCTCCTGGGGACCTGGCTATATGTTCTTGTATCTCTTTGCAGAAAGGTTTTCAGGATGAAGAGGGGCGTACTCCTACTCGCCCTGATAGGACTGAGCATTGGAAAGAGGGGCGACGTGGAAGACCCCCACATATATGGGTGCTCAGGGGATAGAGCGCCGATAGCAACTGACAGAAGCGGCGAACGGGATGCAGAGGAGACCGCCGTCTACGTCCACGAGGGAAGGTGGCCAGGGTGGCTGGTGTCCAATTCGTCTCAGTACTCCAGTCAGACCGGGTTCACGTACGGGGAGGCCTCCCTCCTGTGCCCCAGGGTATGGGTCATTACCACAAGGGTCAGCGTCACTGTAGGGAAGTGTGTATGTTTAACGTGCAAGGGACACATTCCTCTGGATAGGTGGTGGTGGCTCAGAAAGTTGAGCAAAGATATGAGGAACTCTGCAGTCGAGTGGGAACGGTTGGGGAAAAATACCCACCGGACGATTACAGGGACTCATGGGGGATTAAGCGTCTGTTGGGACAAGTGGTGGGAACCGGATCAAGGGATTTACATCTGTATGTGGGGGTCAGAGAGGGTCTGCCCCTCAGGCATATCCATTGTTTTCCACCGGCAGTGGCAAGACACCGGGGAGGGGATGAAGTGGGATACCAACCTGAAGGTGTGTGCGGTCCCATACACCCCGATCCCAGTCAATGCCACTGAGCTTGTGCCCCGCCCACGACGCAGGCGGCGAGGTTACCCAGGGAAGGGTGCCCCACCACCAACAAGGGACCAGGGAATGGGCTGGTACTAGTGCCTACAGATCAGATGCTGTACCGGGGGTACACTACGCGGTAGCCTCCGTGATTTTAAATCTCACCGAGGTACATTTACCGGAGTGGTGTCCCAAAGAAACAGAGCAGCTATACCAGGCCCTATTAAAGGACATGTTCAAGAAGTTTTATGAGTTCGATTTTGCCCATGTGGACAAAACCGAACTGTACACCACACACCGCGAGGTTTTGGGTAACGCAGGGAGACAAAGAAGGGGAGTATGGAATGATGTTTTTACTGCGTTTAACACTGGGTCCTCTGTCATCAACAGTCTGGATGACACAGAGCTGCAGACCCAGATAAACGGTTTAAAAACACAGTTAAGGAAGATATTAATGGATGAGAACAAGGTAGTGGGCTCGGAGTTACATGAGGACCAGGCCATGACAGTCCATTTAAAAGAGATTATAGCGGAGTTGGAGAAGCACGCAAAGACGGTAAATGCCCTCATAAGGGAGGACAGAAATGCTTCTGACCAGGCTGCGCAGAACGAGGTGTGTGTGCTGTATGGGGCGTGGTTGCTGGGCGAGGGCCGCAGCAATCTGGAGGGTTTAAAACAGGGTTTAGTCCCCTCCTGGATCAGCAACAAACACCTCGCAGCCCTGCATCCATTTGAGAATGCATTAAGCCCGTGCCAACTCCGGCTAGCTTCCGAAGCCTACCCAGTCCCAGTGGATTGTGGGCGGTCCAACCACATGATCATGGGAATGTTAGTTAGGATGCCGGTCATGGGTAGGACAGCCCGACCCGCACCGGTATACAGGGTTGAGAACATTGGAGTCATTCAAGGGGGTGCACACATTCGTTTCACAGTGGTCCCGCCTTACGTCATAATGTGGGAGCACGCTATGACAGGTACTGACCTCTCAGGGTGCCGAAGCCGGGGAGCACACATAATCCTGTGTCCCCAGCACTTGAATGCCTATTCAAAACCGCAGTGCGGGTTCAGAGCTGCTGGTGCGAAGCCTATAAATTGTACCATGGAGGCAATGGCACAAGGCCATGTTCCCTCGCAGGTAGCATATATAGGAGGTGGGACATATTGTGTCACCACAGGCGCGTCCCACTACCAGCATGGACAGCATAGCTGGTGTCCGGTAAGTGGCAGCAGTTTCTGCTTTAAACCCGAGGCAGAAGTTCAAGTGGCCCAGGAGCGAATTGTCCCCATTCCTGAACCCTCCACCATTCACCTCACTGTGAAGGAGAATTTTACCAATTTATAAAAGTACGTAGCACATCTCGGCTATGAAATTCCCCCTCTCCCTGAACACCTTACCAAAATAATCAAAGCCGTTATAGTTTCACAGAAACATTTTTACACTCTAGAGCAGAAAACAGTAGAGATAGGGGTTAAGATATTGGATATTGTGATTCCACCCTGGTGGGACATTTTCAATAATATAGAGGTCCCTTCGTGGATCAGATTGGCTTCCCACATTCTCGTGGTTTGCCAGTTAGGGATAGTGTTGTATCTAGTCTGCATTCAGTGCAAGGGAAAAGGTCAGATGCTAGAATTCTGAAACCAGAGGATCTGGAAGGAACATTATGTGAAGGTGGAGGGAGATACGCCTGTTTGAGTTTTGTATTTTTGATTAAAGATTGTTTTTTGTGTTTGTTGTTTTTAATAAAGATTTTGCGATACATTGTTAATAAAGATGTATGTGTACCAAGTGGTGCAGGGGCGTTGGCCCCCCTCCATGCTTGGATGTGTGTAAATGACTGTAGTTATTCTATGTTTGATTATGTACACTACATTTTCACAGAATGGGAAGTGCATGTGTCGTGGGTATATTAGATAGGTAATTACAGGAGAAGGTTGACTATGGAGGGTCAGAAATTTTGTTCACCTTGTAAGGATGATACTTCAAGCAAGTTTTAGTATCACAGGGAGGAGTGTAAGATTCGCAAAGTTCCCACATTCCCCCAAGGTTATCAATAAAAGGGACCCTGCATGGACATTTTAAAAAGGGTACCCAAAAGATGGCGTCCGCCCCTCGTGACCAAAAGCCTGTAAGACTTTTTAAAACTTGGACTCTGCAGCACAGAGCAGGCAGTTTTGGGAAACCAAAACTTAAAATGCATTTCTGTGAAAAGGAATTTGTGTTTGAAAAGCCAGAGAGCTAGGCAAACACTGAATATACATTTCGTCAGATTGCGACAGATTAACCCAGTTAGGCCTAAGCATGAGGCCATTAGTTTGTCCGCATAAATAATCAGAAACAGCTTAAGGAAGCCACCAAGGCTGGATAGGCCGATTAAAGTGCATTAATGACAATACAACTCGGACATCAGGCCATCAGGTGCAATAAACGGCCATCTAAAGCCAATTAGTTTAGATTGGTATAATCATTTAAAACAGCCCATCAAAAGTTAAACAATGGACTGACCGGATTTGGTGCGCAGATAAGGGCCTTTGGAAGGAGTATAATTGTAGGCCCATCAATACCAATCGCTCTCTTGACTCTCTTGCTCTGCCCTCTCAAATCTGACCTCTTGGGCTGCTGCCGCCCGTACTCGTGCCCTGGCCTTGTAAGACTGTAATTTCTCATAAGACTGTGTTTTATTTCTGTTTTAATAAAATCCTGGTTTTCTTACACCAAACCACTTATCTACTCAATTTTTCTGTATCGCCGCCTGCACCTGTGTCTAGAACCCAGGGGCATGGGAACGATTTGAACCACTCACAAGCAGTCAGGGGCATAACTGACTGGGCGCACATGCCACCTGCCACCCCCTACAGCACGGCTAGCTCTGGAGCACAAGTCTTCAGCACGATAGCCGGGATGTTGTCGGGACCCATAAGGGGAAAAATTTGGTTGCTTTGTGCAAAGTAACTAGCGCCCGGGTGCGGCACCATCAACGCCTCCCACGAAATTCAGTGGGAGGTTAACCGCAGCGGTAAACATTAGCGGCCCATGGCGCTGCGCCACCAGCAATGATGTCATCGCCGTGCGCAGCGCCCCGGCCGCGATCTTTGGTATCGCCCTGACTTACCGTATGTCCGACGAGGTCAGGGGGGCCCCCCTGCGGCCGGGGCGGCACTAATTAAAGGCGAGGTGCCGGGGGGCCATTTTTGTTGCTGGCCGCCAGCCAGCACCTACCCCCGTTGCCGTCCGCGGCCTCCACTGCGGAGTGCTGGCACTCCGATCCCTGGTGGCCCAGCCGGGCCCCGGGTTGCACTGCGCAAGGCCTTCCCCTTTAAGCAGGGGAGGAAGTTCTGCAGCACCATAGCACGATATGCCGCGATATTCCCTCGCAGCGCCCCAAGAGGGTGGCGGGGCGCTTCCAATAGCGACCCGCTTCCCTCTTGGGGCGCTACCGATGAATTTCAGCCACGAGGGTGCTAATTTTTTCAGGGCGCTTAAAGTAGCTGTTTCTTGATATCACATGGAGTGAATCAAATTTAATGGCTGAAGACTGGCTTCTGTGATGGCAGGTTCCTCAGGAGGAGGCCGATATGGATCATCCACTCGGCACTTCTGGCTGCAAACGCTTTAGCCTTTTCTTTTGCACTCATGTGCTGGGCTCTGCCATCATTGAAGATGGGGATATTCATGGAGCCTCTTCCTCCCGTTAGTTGTTTAATGGTCTACCACCATTCGCGACTGGATGTGGCAGGACTGCAGAGCTTTAATTGGATTAATTGATTGTGGGATCGCTTAGCTCTGTCTATAGCATGCTGCTTCCGCTGTTTAGCATGCATGTAGTCCTGTTGCAGCCAGGTTGGCACCTCATTTTTAGGTATGCCTGGTGATGCTCCTGGCATGCTTTTCTTCCCTCCTCATTGAATCAGGGTTGGCCCCAAACTTGATGGTAATGCTAGAGTGAGGGATATGCCAGGCCATGAGGTTACAAATTGTGGTGGAATACAATTCCCACAGCGTCTCATGGATGCCCAGTTTTGAGCTGCTAGAACTGTTCTGAATCTATCCCATTTAGCATGGTGGTGGTGCCACACAACACGATGGAGGGTCTGAAGACGGGACTTCGTCTCCATAATGACTGTGCGGTGGTTGCTGCTACCAATGCTGTCATGGACAGATGCATCTGCGACAGGTAGATTGGTGAGGACGAGGTCAAGTAGGTTTTTCCCTCGTGTTGGTTCTCTCACCACCTGCTGCAGGCCCAGTCTGAATTCCCTACCTTTTTTTTATATTGTATTTTGCTTGTTCTTTGTTTTTCATACAGACCCCAGCATCTGCAACATTTGACCCCACCTCATTGTTCTTTGATGTAATGTTTTCCTGACTGACCTGTTTGGACACCATTCACACCTTTGATTGCTGTGATTATCTCTCTGCCGAGGTGTGATAAAGGGCAGTTAGAAAGATTACCTGTAATCATCTGGCAGTGTTCTGTGACTATATATGCTGTGTCTATATACATCTCTTCACTTCACCTGACGAAGGAGCAGCGCTCCGAAAGCTTGTGATTTCAAATAAAGCTGTTGGACTATAACCTGGTGTTGTGTGACTTCTCACATTTGTCCACCCCAGTCCAACACCGGCATCTCCACATCATTTGCAGAGTCAACCATTGCTGTGGGTCTGGAGTCACATAAGGGAAGGACAGCAGATTTCCTTCCCTAAAGGACATTAGTGAACCAGATGGGTTTTCATGGTCACTATTACAGCATTTTCTTAAATTTAATTAACTCAATTTAAATTCCCCCATTGCCATGGTGGGATTTGAACTACATGTCACACAGATTGGCTCAGAAGCTGGAAGAATTACTAGTCCAGTAACATAACCACTATGCTACTGCTCCCAGCTGATTTTCTTAAAGATTGTATTACATCAGGTTCAGGTTATTTTGCTTGAAATACAGTCACTTTTAGACTGCCTTTACACTACTAATTTTGCCTTAGTACATGCTTTACTCATTTCATACTAAATCTAAATTTGTTGTTTAAGTCCAGAGTCAGTGCCTGATTGGACTCGAGAGAAACAGTGGGAGATTCCCTGGAGGAGAATCTGTTCGGCACCACATGAAGTGTAAATCCAGTGCATTGGCAATAAGTTATTTTAAAAAGTATCAAGAGGTCCCTTGGGTCTCCTGGTCATTTTATACATCTACCTGCAATTAATTTAGATATTTAGAGCATGCAACCACTGCCGCCCTCACTGTTTAAACTTTTAAATTTAAATACCGGGACAGTGGATATGTGTAAGCTTGCATGCACAGAGCTCACTCATGAGAAGCAGAATTAAAGTTTTACCCAGGCAATGCAAACAATCTCAAACCAGACACACGAGACGTTTAACCGAGGCCCCGTCTGCTCTCTCAGGTGGACTTAAAAGATCCCATGGCACTATTTCAAAGAGGAGGAGGAGGTTCTCTCCGGTGTCCTGACCAATACTCAACCCTCAATCAAAACCACTGAAACAGATTATCTGGTCATTATCACATTGCTGTTTGTGGGACCTTGCTGTGCGTAAATTAGCTGCTGCGTTTCCTACATTACAACAGTGACTACACTTCAAAAGTACTTAATTGGCTGTAAAGCACTTTGGGACATCCTGAGGTCATGAAAGGCGCTATATAAATGCCAGTTGCTTCTTTCATTTCTTTGACTAATCTTATTAATAGTTGATTTGATGGCATAATGTTCTATTCCCAAAATGACAAATATGCCACGGCTGATTAGAGGCTTTAAATGTTATGGATTGGATGCTTTCAAGAGGAACATTTTTAATATATTCTAAACCAGAGCCTTTGCATCAGCAGCAGAGAATGAGGAAAGCAGTATTGAGTGAGATTTAAGTGCCCTGCACTCCATGGTAATTGTACTCAAATATAACATTGTAAACTTGGAATCTGCTTAATATGTCAGCTGTAGTACCATACACACAAAAAGAAAATCAGGCGAGGTGTAAAATGGGCGGCTGATTCGCTATTATGTTTTTGCCCGGTGATAACATTTTAAAATTACCCCCAAGTTGTCTGCCAAACATTTAAAGTGAATTAAATTGGAGCAGGTGCGTGGCCCTTTAAATACCACTGGAACTGGCCATTCCATCTATGATTTGTGGCTGGGTTTAGGAAGCAGCAGTGGCAATTCTGACTCACATAAAAATGGCGCCCGGGTCCTAATCGCATCATAGCACTCTATTTTAAATACATATATTCCCATTTCCGGCAGATGCTGGCCACCTAAATCAAGGCCCATTCGAAAATCTCAACAGGCAGACCTCTGGCAGAAATTTGACAATTTATTTTTGCAATTTTCATCCCACTGCCACCCAGTTGGCCGACGAAAGCCGACCCCAGCATTGTAACAGGGTTAGTGGATGTTACACCTGCCCTTATACCTCCCCCCTTCCCACTGTCCAGGGCCCCAAACACCTAGTATACTGTATTTGCTGCTCATGATGTGGTCTCCTCTACACTGGGGAGACCAAACGCAGATTGGGTGACCGCTTTGCGGAACACCTCCGTTCAGTGCGTAAGGGTGACCCCGAGCTTCCAGTCGCCTGTCATTTCAATTCACCACTCCATTCACACTCAGACCTCACCATCTGCGGCCTCTTGCATTGTTCCACGGAAGCTCAGCGTAAGCTCGAGGAACAGCACCTCATCTTCCGATTAGGCACTTTGCAGCCTTCCGGACTCCTATCGAGTTCAACAATTTCAGATCATAACCTCGGCCCCTATTATAGTTTTATATATTTTTTATTCACACCTTTGGTTTGTGCCTTTTCCCTTTTTTTCTCTCATAGAAACATAGAAACATAGAAACATAGAAGATAGGAGCAGGAGTAGGCCATTCGGCCCTTCGAGCCTGCTCCGCCATTCAACGAGATCATGGCTGATCATCCAAACCCTAGCACCCGGTCCCTACACCGACAGCCATCCCACCCAAGCCCTATCCCCGTAACCCCACGTATTTAATCCCCCCTAACACTAAGGGCCAATTTTTTTTATCATGGCCAATCAACCTAACCCGCACATCTTTGGACTGTGGGAGGAAACCGGAGCACCCGGAGGAAACCCACGCAAACACGGGGAGAATGTGCAAACTCCACACAGACAGTCACCCGAGGCCGGATTTGAACCCGGGTCCCTGGCGCTGTGAGGCAACAGTGCTAACCACTATGCCACCATGCCGCCCACATGACAGCTGTCTCTCATTCTGCCAGCGCATTTCACACTTCATCTAGAGCTATCTTTTGTCTCTTTACCTGTCCTATTAACATCTCGTCTTGTCTTGAATATCTCTTAATGTCTCTTCACCTCTCAGACCTTCCTTTTTGTTCTTTCATCCCCTCCCCCATTTCCCAGCCCCTAACCGGCTTTTTAACCTGTTTCATTTCCTGCTTTTTTCTCAGTTCTGAAGAAGGGTTTCGACCTGGGCCAGAAATTCGCGGCCAGAAGCGTGAGTACGGTCGGGGTACTCACGCATTTGGCCGTTGGAAATGCCGGCGTTCAGCAGGAACAGCGCATGCGGGGAACGCCGGCATTTCCAGACCCGAGGTCTATTCACAGCGCGTGCGACTGCACAGGCAGCGCTTGCGCAGTGAACTTTGTGGATTTCAATGATGGATTCAGTGAGGGTAAGTCCTTAGAAGTTACACTTGAAAAAAGCAAGTGTAAAGTTGTTCATTGGCTGCGGAGGAAGATATATTTTATCGTGGAGCTTCTGAAATGCAATATTTTTGTTTGGGAAAGGGAGGGAAGTTATTTAAGAAATTTTAAGTAAGTTTTAAGTTAAAAAAAAATTTTTTTAAAGGGTTTTCAGAACGGTAGGTAGAAGGAGCAATTGTGGCTGTGTGAATGGAATGTGAGAATGAGTTATGTATGTATGTCCACATATATTCCTTTACGTATATGTATGTATGTTTTATATTCCTTTACTAATGTGTATGAATGTATGTTTTTAATTATGATTTTCCAATAAGTTACTTTCTCTGAAAGTCATAATTAAATAATACATTCATACACATAAGTAAAGGAATATATACATAACACGCAAAGGAATATATACAGACATACATACTTTCAGAAGCTCCACGATAATAAATATCTTCCTCCGCAGCCTCTGGAGCAACTGTACCCATGCTTTTTTCATGTGTAAGTTGTAATGACTTGACCTCACTGAAAGCATTAATGAAAGCGGCGAATTATACTGCGCACGCGCTGCCTGTGCAGTCGCACGCGTTCTGCCTCTGAACCCCTTCGTTCAGAGGACAGGAAATGCCGGTTTTCCCCACATGCACTGTGCATGCTGAAAACCGGCATTTCATCAGGCCAGATGCGTAAGTACCCCGACCGTACTCGCGCATTTGGAAGGGAATTACTGGGCCAACATTTTACATGTCAATAAAATGAAAAATTTAACAATTGCACGACTTGCCCCCTCGCATCTGTGACTGAAGGTCCAAGGAGGTGCATTGCGCAAGAGGTCATCATCGTACGTATCCTCACACTGTTCCCTTTGGGGAACTGTATGAAGTGGTGGAAGGATTTATGGCCGTGATTAACGCGCATTCCGTGACCGTAACCATCTTTGAACCAGCCATTAGGGTGGTTAGTCCTATGGCGGGAGGGTTTTACGGGCTCCCACAACCCATCTGAGGGGGTGGGGGGCCACCAACACCCACGGACGCAAGTATCCCGCTGGATGTCCACCCAGAATTTAAAGTTGGAGCTCCGACTCCACTTGCCGGGACTGTCTGGAGTGGGGTTCAAAACCCTACTCCTTCTGGCCCAGCGGCGGGGATGCTTACTGCTAGGCAAAAGGCCCACTCCGCACAAAAGGTGACACCCATACGTTTCCTGCGCCTTTTCCCTCCCCGTGACTGGAGCCCTATGCTGTCATTTCACGTTGCTAATCGGATTGAGCCTTTGTCATAGCGGTAGGATCCCCGCCGGTGGGCCAGATCAGGGTAGGGTTTCGAACCCCGCTCCAGACAGTCCCGGCAAGTGGAGTCGGAGCTCCGGCTCTAAATTCTGGGTTGACATCCAGTGGGATATTTGCGTCCGTGGGTGTGGGTGGCCCCCCCTCCTTGTATAGCTTGTGGGAGCCCGTAAAACCCTCCCGCCATAGGACTAACCACCCTAATGGCTGGTTCAAAGATGGTTACGGTCACGGAATGAGCGTTAATCATGGCCATAAATCCTTCCACCACTTCATACAGTTCCCCAAAGGGAACAGTGTGAAGACACGTATGACGACGACATTGCTAAATAAATAAATGGAATTAAAAAAATTCTTTTAGGGCTTTTAAAAGTCTTTAAATTGCTTTAATTCTCTTTAAAACTACTTCAGATTACTCAAAATAATGTAAACATTTTAAAAAGTTTATAAAAGTTACCAAAATCTTCAAAAAACTTCCAAAAACCTATTTAAACTGCTGCTTTGCATGTAAAAATGCTTAGCAGCTTGACAGAAACATTGGGGGTGTGTCCAGTGAAACTGAGACCTCAAGGGGCGTGTCTCACTTGCACTGCACACTCCTGGCTTCGCGCTGGCTGCACTCCTGGGCGGCGTGACGTCATACGCTGCCCGGGATTCTTCTTTTTCAAACACCAAGTCCAGGCGTCCCTGGAGCTGATCGGCAGTAGCGCGGGGTAAGTGCATATACGGGGCTTGCACGCGCGGCAAGCCCCGTTCACCAATTTCTGGCCCATTAACTCTGTTTCTCTCTCCACAGATGTTGCCTGGCCTGCTGAGTTTTTCCAGCGTTTTCTGTTATTAGTGGATGTTGTGTAAGATTGCGCCTTTGAACTTTCTATTCCCGATAACCTTTTCTCACCTTTCATTTTGTATGTTTAAATGTTCAGATATCAGGGCGCTGCCTCACTGAAAAAGTGACAGCAACAGTTCCTTCATTTCTGAAAACGCACTGATCCTAATGGGATGGTCACAGAACTGTGATAAACTGCTCAATAGGCTGTCCAATATCAATGATGAGATCCTCAGCAAATGAACACTTGTTAGACAACCCGCCATGACAAAATTTAAAAAATGATATAGAAGATGAAAAATTGCAAGCCCCCACATCCGCCCAGTTCAGACAGAATTGCTGCAGAGATATACAAGTGTGACTGTAATGCTGCCACTAATTGACTCTACCCTCCCATTATCTCCAGAAATTATCTCCAGGTCATTTCTGCAAAAAACCTGTTTGCAGAAATGACCTCATCTCACTTGTACTGAGTGCTAGCAAGATTCAGGTAAGATTGTGCCTCAACGGTTTGCTGATCTACAGTGACCAACAGTGTTACATCTGATAATTAGCTTGGGCTCAGTGTGAAATAAAATATCATCATGAGTTTTTTAAGCATGCCAGCTGCAGGAAAAGTACTGGGAGCAGATCAAGGATGATTATTCATTGTTTGTTTAGCTGTTTAAAGCCACAGGCAACAATTTGGGGCTTTGGAAGCTAGGTCCAAGTTTAACTTTTTCATCAGGTTCATTGTGCGGTTGGCATGTTTAGCAAAGTGACTTTCGACTGTACCATATCCTATCTCTTCCCTGTCTGAAATGATGTCAAGCATGGCTGCATGCTACCTACCTTATTCAGTCTCTTTGCTGTCAAGGTGGAGAAAGCACTGGGTGATCTAACAAGAGTGTTCACATCAATTTTTGAACCACTGCCAAAGTGTTCAACCTTAGCTGACTGTGTGCACACCACAATGAAGGAGGGAATAGGCAGTCTCTGAGCTTCTCTATTCTGACAACTGCATTCTCGAAACCCATGCAGTGGAAGAGTTCCAACTCATCATCGATAACTTTGTCACAGGCTCAATGAGCTAAAATAAATCTAAAGTTATAAATCAATCAGCCCCATCCAAGTCATATATCCCTCAGAGTCGCCATTAACTGAACCCAGTTGAACGTGCTTAAGCATTTCAGTGTCTGGGCAATGGCATGTCCAATGATGATGTAATTAACCAAGACATTACTGGACACATCAAGAAACTGAATGCATCCTTTGAGCATTTTATCAAGTGAATGTTAGATCAGCAAGCCATAAAGATGGAGCGCAGGCTTAAAATCTATCAAGCAGGAATCGTCCTAAATTTATTTTAATTTTTTTCCAGTTCTGACGAAAGGTTACAGACCTGAAATGTTAACTCTGTTTTTCTTTCCACAGCTGCTGCCTGACCTGCTGAGTATTTCCAGCATCTTCTGCTTATATCTTAAATTTATTATATGGCTGAAAGTCTTCCATCTGCTAACAAATGTATATTAAAAAATTCCATATGCCACACTGAATGGCAAGACAAAGTACACAAGACTGAAGTTAAAGCAGCGAAAGACACCAGCGGCATTGATGGTTGTTGATGAAGGCACAGCTGCACTGGATTAGTCACACAGTGAGAATGAACAAAAATCAGCTTCCAAGATAAACCTTTTATGGCGAGTTCATGCACAGAAAATTTAAGTGAGGTGGCCAGCCGAAATGGTTCAAGGACATGCTCAAGCATGATATGATCTACTGTGCTGTGCCTCTGGAGGACTGGGAACCGTCTGCCATGTGCACGATTGCAAAGGAATTGGCACATTTCAAAACCCAGTGTCTGGCAGCTGTGCAGCAGGAAAAAACAAAGAGAGGAAGCTCTTCCTGCTGGTGACAAGAACCAATTTGCCACCTTACAGCACGAAGTTCACCATGCCTATTCTTTTGGGCACTTTTTAAAAAAATGGTTGCCATGGTTAATGGTTTTTACTACCAGTAGCAGAAAATTAACCTTTTTAACAGAGCAATATAAGCTTGAGATTACTGTTGGGAATCATAGCAATCACTTAAAATAATAGAAGAATATAAAACAAACATGTTAACAAGAAGGTGCTAACCCATTTATTTTAGCTTCATCCTGTAACATTGTACATAGATCTATACAACTACTTTTAATTTCAGATTTAAAATATCTCAAACCCTTCCAGGAGAAGCTATTTTTGGTTGGAAAAGGCAGAATTATAATGACCTCCAAAATACACAACATAAAGTGCTAATGATTCAGAACTCTGAGGGGAATATGCCCCTAGATCCCCGAGAAAATAACTCTCTTTCCTTCAGCCCTTATGTTCTCCCTTCAGTAGTTTCTAAATTTACTATTGCTGCAAACTCTGCTTTGGTGCACTTTAGGATTTTCCCTACAATAAAAGTTAGCAAATGTTGGGTATACTTGTGGCTTAAGATATGATCTGCCCATGTCCCACTTCACTTTCAATTTATCCCTAATCTTTATGTCTTGTAAGGCCTACATTAGGGGATGTTTTGAGTTGTTAGCTTTGCAGATGCTGTTTCACATGTTCTGAAGCGATTGGTCAGCTTTTGCCTGTTTCCTAGGCTGGCATGTATTTGATCAACAACAAAAACAACTTGTATTTATATAGCACCTTTAACATAGTAAAATGTCCACAGGCACTTCAGAGGAGCATTATAAAACAAAATTTGACACCGAGTCACATAAGGAGATATTAGGGCAGATGACCAAAAGCTTGGTCAAAGAGGTAGGTTTTAAGCAGTGTCTTAAAAGGAGGAATGTAAGAAGTCACACAACACCAGGTGACTTCTTACATTTGTCCACCCCAGTCCAACTCCGGCATCTCCACACCTTAAAAGGAGGAAAAAGCGGTAGCGAGGCGGAGAAGTTTAGGGAGGGGATTCCAGAGCTTAGGGACTTGGCAAATGATGGTACGGCCACCAATGGTGGATCGATTAAAATTGGGGATGCTCAAGAGGCCAGAATTAGAGGAGCGCAGATATCTTGGGGGGTTGTGGGGCTGGAGGAGATTACAGAGATAGGGAGGGGTGAGGCAATGAAGGCATTTGAAAACAAGGATCAGAATTTTAAAATAAAGGCATCGTTTAACTGGAAGCCAACATAGGTCAGTGAGCACAGGGGTGATGATGGGTGAATGGGTGTTGGTGTGAGTTAGGTCACAGGCAGCAGAGTTTCACATGATCTCAAGTTTACAGAGGGAAGAACAGGTGAGGTCGACCAGGAGTGCACTGGAATAGTCAAGTCTAGAGGAAACAAAGGCATGGATGAGGTTTCAACAGTAGATGAGCTGAGGCAGGGGTGGAGTCAGGCGATGTTCCAGAGGTGGAAATGGGAGTTTTAGTGATGGCGTGGATATGTGATCGGAAGCTCACCTCGGGGGCAAATATGACACCAAGGTTGTGAACAGTGTGGTTCAGCCTCAGACAGTTGCCAGGGAGAGGGATGGAGTTGGTGGCTAGGGAACGGAGTTTGTGGAGGGGAACAAAGACAATGGCTTTGGTCTTCACAATATTTAGTTGGAGGGAATCTCTACTCATCCAGTGCTGGATGTCAGACGGATCAGATCAAAGCTCTGCAGTCCTGCCACATCCAGTCGTGAATGGTGATGGACCATTAAACAACTTACAGGAGGAGGAGGCTCCATGAATATCCCCATCCTCACTGATGGTGGAGCCCAGCACGTGATTGCAAAAGACCAGGCTGAAGCGCTTGCATCCATCTTCAGCCAGAAGTGCCGAGTGGATGATCCATATCAGCCTTCTCCAGAGGTCCCCACCATCACAGAAGCCAGTCTTCAGCCAATTCGATTCACTCAACGTGATAGCAATAAACAGCTGAGCACACTGGATACAGCAAAGGCTATGGGCCCCAACAACATCCCGGCTGTCATGCTGAGGACTTGTTCTCCAGAACTAGGCGCACCTCTAGCCAAGCTGTTCCAGTACAGCTACAACACTGGCATCTATCCGACAATGTGGAAAACTGCCCTGGTATGTCCTGTCCACCAAAAGCAGGACAAATCCAATCCAGCCAATTACTACCCCATCAGTCTACTCTCAATCATCAGCAAAGTGATGAAAGGTGTCATCGACAGTGCTATCAAGCAGCACTTACTCACCAATAACCTGCTCACCAATGCCCAGTTTGGGTTCTGCCAAGATCACTTGGCTGCCGACCTCATTACAGCCTTGGTCCAAACATGGACAAAGGAGTTGAATTCCAGAGGTGAGGTGAGAGTGTGTAAGATTCGCAAAATTTCCACATTTCCCCAAAGGTTATTATTAATAAAAGGGACCCTGCATGGACATTTTTAAAAAGGGTACCCAAAGATGGCATCCGCACCTCGTGGCCGAAAGCCTGCAAGATTTTAAAAGCTTGGACTCTGTGGCACAAGCAGCTTTTGGGGAAATCAAAACCTAAAATGCAGTTTCTGTGAAGAAGGACTTTTGTATTTTGAAAAGCAGACAGAACTCTGAATATGCATTAAGCCAAACCGTAGATGGACCAAAACCAGTTAGGCCTATACTTGAGGCCATCAAGTTGTTTGCATCTATAATCGGAAACAGCTTAAGGAAGCCATCGAGGCTGGACAGGCCGATTAAGATGCATTAATAACAATACAGATCAGACATCAGGCCATTAGGTGCGATCAACGGCCATCTAAAAACAGTTAGTTTAGATTGCTACAATTATTTAAACTAGCCCGCCAAGATCAGAACAATTAACTAACCTGATTTGGCGCGCAGATAAGGGTTATCGTGAGGAGTATAACTGAAGGCCCCGGGTAGCAATCACTCTCTTGCTCTCTGCTCTTCTTGGCTCTTGCTCTGCTCTCGTGGCTCCGGCCTCTTGGGCTGCTGCTCATACTCGTGCCCTGGCCTCGTGGCAGGTTCTCTCCCCGTAGCAGATTTTCAGTAACCAGTTACACCATACCAACAGCAGGGGAGGGGAATGAGACCCAAGTCCATAGCCATCCAGGACGCCCAGGCCGCAGAAAGGGGTGAGACGAAGTTGAGCATGTAGCCCAGGACTTGTATAGTAGTCCAACGAGATGAGATGAGTAGAGATGAAGAAGACAATAACAACTCGATAAGGGCAGAGCAGGGCAGCGAAAAACGTATCGATAAGAAAACCAAGCGCCTAGTTATAAGCTGGCGCTTGGGAAGACAGGCATCTCATTGAACACTGCGAAAATGCAGGTGGCCACGCCACAATGAATAGACTGGCGTTCTTAAGCTTGGGTAGGAAAATCTAGGCAGTTAAAACTGCCAACTGCCCTGTAGGCACAATGGTGCCACGACGACCGCCCAAGGGAGAAGAAGAGGAGAACCCATCGCGACGAGACGACGACGGCAGCAGAGGGAGGAAGGTGTGTCGCAGTAGCAGACCCAGCACCTCGCCCCTGAAGACCACGTGGTGACGGGGTACATAGAAGGACCAGAGACCAGACTTCAAAATTCGCACTCGTTAAAATTTGGCTTTAATTTGGATTGATGAGCATGAATTCTGGCCCCTCATAGCTTAATCTAGTTAGGTATAAGGGGTGGGATAAGGATAAGGGGATTTTTAAGATAGTTTGTTTTCCCTCGATGTGCCGTGTGTTCCCCATTCCCTGTATAAGTATAGTTATTTTGTATTTGCCTGTAATTTTATACTAGTAACTTCTCATAAGATTGTGTTAATTTCTATTATAATAAAATCTTGGTTTTCTTACATCCAAACCACCTGTCTACTCGAGTCTTTTCTGTATCGCCGCCTGTACCTAAGTCCGGTGTCTAGAACCCAGGGGCGTGGGAGCGATTCGAACCGCTCACAAACATCAGGGGCATAACTGACTGGGCGTATGCGCCAACCACACCACCCCCTACAAGTGACTGCCCTTCACATCAAGGCTACATTTGACCGAGTGTGGCAGCAAGGAGCCATAGTAAAACTGAAGTCAATGGGAATCGGGGTGAAAACGCTCCACTGGCTGGGGTCATACTTAGCACAAAGGAAGATGGTTGTGGTTGTTGGAGGTCAATCATCACAGTACCAGGACATCACTGCAGGAGTTCCTCAGGGCAGTGTCCTAGGCCCAACCATCTTCAGCTGCTTCATCAATGACCTTCCCTCCAACATAAGGTCAGAAATGGGGATGTTCGCTGACAATGGCACAGTGTTCATTGCCATTCATAACTCCTCAGATAGTGAAGCAGTCCATGCCTGCATGCAACAAGGCCTGAATGACGTTCAGGCTTGGACTGATAAATGGCAGGTAATATTCACGCCACACAAGTGCCAGGCAATGACTATCTCCAATAAGAGAGAGTGTAACCACCTTGACATTCAACGGCATTACCATTGACATCCTGGGGGGTCACCATTGACCATAAATTTAACTGGACCAGCCACATAAATAATGTGGCAGAGGCTGGGTAAGATTCGCAAAATTTCTACATTTTCCCGAAGGTTATTAATAAGAAAAGGGACCCTGCATGGACATTGTTTTTTAATGAAAAAGGGTACCCAAAATGGCGTCCGCGCCTCATGGCAGAAAGCCTGTGAGATTTTAAAACTTAGACTCTGCAATGAAGGCAGCTTGTGGAGAAATCAAAACCAAGGCTGCGGTTGCTGTGAAGAGAGACTTTGTATTTTGAAACCAGACAGGACTTTGAATTATGTATTAGATCGAATTGGAGGCAAATCTAAATTCAGTTAGGCCTATAGTTAAGGCCATCAAGCAGTTTACATACATAATCAACAACAGATTAAGGAAGCCATCAAGGTTGGGCAGGCCTGAGAGGCCGGAGCCGGTACCGATGTGCCCAGCGCGGCATCGGAGGTTCGGCCCACCCACTAATGGCGACATTGAGGGACCCCTCCAAAACCAGTTCGTATTGCCCTTTAACACGCAACTGTTCAGGGCGATGGTCAGCCATCTCCCAAGGCTCTCCGAAAAGGGAGATCCCTCGATCCACTTCAGGGAAATAAAGCAAACCGCCAGTGTCAACGACTGCGATGACGCGGAGAAGGCCAAAATGCTGTTATTCTCCCTGGAGGTTAATCTCCTCCAATCCCTCTCTGATGAGTGTAAAAGGAGGCAGTGCGGGTACGAGGAGCTTAGAGATGCAGTTCTGGAGGCCATGGGGTTGGATGAGGGAAGTCCTTTCTCCCGTGTGGAGAAAACAATCCAGCTCTCAGGGGAAACCACGCAGGCCTTTTCGGACCGGCTGTGGCTGGTGTACCGGAGGGCCTGCCGGGGGATGCCGGACCGGGCGTTCCTGAACGGGGATTCCCTGACGCATTGGCTTCGTTTCCTGGTGGCAAACAGTTTGCCACAGGTCCGGGCCAAGGCAGAAGCCTGGTTCGATCCCAAAAATCCCCAAACCACCGAACTCACGGTAATTAGGCAGCTCACTCTGGCTTACAAAAACGGTGGGGGAGCCGATGCACACCCACCCAAGGGAAAGGTGCATGAGGTAAAACCCGGGCCGGGTAGGAAAGAGTGGCACCAGGAAGGGAGTAACTCTCCCCCTCCCCCCACAATGACCAATTGTTACGGGTGTGGGAAGGATGGTCACTGGTGGAAGGAGTGCAAAAACCCTTGGAAAGATAACAAGGGAAAGCATCCCACAGCCCCAGCCCAAAAGGCGGGGGCAGGGACCCCTTCCGCAGAGGTCGAGTCACTTTTGGATGCCATGAGGTCCTTACTGACTGGCCATGGGAGAGTAGCAGCCACTACCGGTGCTGTCACCCCATCCGCCCCATCCAACCCACAGCCGTGACTAGAGCCAACGCAGTCTGTTTATCTGTGTTCTCTCCGATATGATGAGTGGAAAAGACCCCTTTTGGAGATGGAGGTGGAAAAGGTAACAAGGACCTATCTGTTAGACACGGGGGCATCGTGCACCGTGATCTACTCAGCTAACCCCATCACCTCACCTCTCTCCAGCGGGGTCCCATACAGTCTATCGGGGTTCATGGGTAGGGAACAGGCCGGCTCGTTTTCCATCCCGCTCGCCATTCGGATAGGACCGCTCCGCTCCAAGTGGACGTGTGTCCTGATGAAATGGGACGTGGAGGGTGGAAGCGGGGTCCTGGGGACCAATTTTATCGTAGGTCACGGGATCCTAGTGGATTTCAGGAATCACTGCATTTGGGGGGCAGGCAAAGTAAAGAACGGAAAGATCGTAGTTATCCCGGGAAAGGAAGGGAAGGGGACCCTCTGCACCATGAAGCCCAAAGAGGATTATAACCTCGGGCTCACGGTCAGCAACACCCCACCAGAGTTCCAGGCATTTGTGCAGGCCCACCTGGCCGCCTTTGCCACTCACAAGCATGACTGCGGGAGGGTCACAGGGTTTGAGGTCAGCGTAGACGGGGACCCCATGGCCCGACCACAGAAACAGTATAACTTCCCCAGGGAAGCAGAACCGGACATGGAAGCAGCCATGTCCTCGTTAGTGCAGCAGGGAGTTCTGAGACCGATAGCGACCCACGTAAATTCTCCATTATGGCCGGTCAGAAAACCGGACAATTCCTGGAGGGCCACGGTGGACTATCGGGTGCTCAATAGTAACATCCCAGCCTGCGCACCCACAGTAGCAGCAGTTGCCGACCTCATCGGGAGTATTTCAGCATCCGTGACCACTTTCACGGTGCTGGATATTTCAAATGGGTTTTGGTCCATCCCTGTAAGGAGGGAGGATCAGTACTAGTTTTATTTACATTTAAAGGGCAACAGTACACGTGGAACTGTTTGCCTCAGGGCTTCCACAACAGCCCCAGCATTTTCCATCAGTGCATGGCCAACAGTTTAAAGGATTTTAGCCAGCCCAGACAGTTGGTTCAATATGTGGATGACCTACTCCTGTTCACTGACTCGAAAGAGGAGCATGGCCTGCTATTGGCCGAACTGCTGGAGCTGCTAGGACAGAAGGGTTTCAAGGTATATCCCAAGAAAGCGCAGATCGGCCAGCAGGAGGTGAAATTCCTCGGTCTGACCATGCGCGCTGGAGAAAGGGCCATAGATAAGGCTAGGAGAGAGGCGGTACAAGAACTACCAGTCCCTAACACAGTAACGGGTGTGAGGTCGTTTCTGTGGCTAACCAGGTACTGTAGAGATTTCACTGAGGACTATGCGGCCACCGCATCCCCTCTGCTCCAACTCCTACACAAGGGAGTGGAGTGGCTTTGGGATGAGGGTTGCCAGTCAGCATTTGTCAGGCTCAAGAAAGACTTGCAGACCGCGCCAGCTCTAGGGGCCATAGATGGGGGAAAAGAATTTGTCCTGGAGGTAGCAGCCAGCAGGGACAGCCTGAGTGCTGTGCTGCTCCAAGAGCGGCACGGCCGGCTGCGGCCGGTGGTCTACTCCTCCAGGATACTCACTGATGTGGAAAGGAGCTATTCCAATTGTGAGCGGCACCTTTTGGCCACACATTGGGCTGTGAAAAGATCATTGATCTTCACAGGCACCTCTTCCATCACCCTCCTCACCCATCACACACCCACCCAGATGCTTCTGGACGGGAGGATCAAGGATGGAACCGTGAGCAGTGCCCGCATTGCTCGCTGGACTTTGCTCCTCTCACAGATGGATCTGAAGGTGAAGGGTCTCTGTGAGCCAAAGCTCGCAGCCAACCTGGTATATCCTGGAACAGCCCACCGGTATTCCATTGAAGGGGTTTGGGAAGTAAACATAGGTTTACGGGCCGGGATACATCCCACAGGCCACGAGATCTATGTAGACGGTTCCAGCATGGTATCTGCTGGTGAGCGTCTCACAGGGTGTGGAGTTTACGACCCAGCGGCAAACATTGCCCTGGCGATTATGCTCCCCAGCACCATGAGCGCCCAGCAGGCTGAACTGTCTGCGGCGGTGTACGTTGTTACACACCCCGAAATCTTCCCCACCCCCTACACGATTTGCTCGGATAGCATGTTCATGTGCAATTCGTGTACGGAGTACCTGGCCATCTGGTCCCACCGCGGATACACCTCCGCTGACGGGAGACCCCTCACAGTAAAGCCCCTGCTGGAAAAGATCCTGGCAGCAGTGGGGGAGGAAGGGAAGGTTTTCATTCACAAGGTGAAGCCCCATTCCTCCACTGAACCCCGCAGCCAAGGCAACCAGCAGGCTGACTTGCTCGCCAAGGAGGGTGCCCGCACAGGCACTTTCTGGAACCCATTTGGGTCCAGACCCATGGCGGTGGTCAGAGGTAGGTGTAGGGGGTGGCGGGTGTGGGTGGTGTCGCTTGGCGCGTGTGTGCGCCCAGTCAGTTATGCCTCTGACTGTTTTGTGAGCGGTTCGCATCGCTCCCACACCCCTGGGTTCTAGACACCGGACTTAGTTACAAGGTGGCAGTACAGAGAAGACTCGAGTAGACAGGTGGTTGGATGTAAACAAAACCGGGATTTTATTGAAGAGGAAAAACTTACTTAATGCAATCTCATGGAAAAGAATTATTAGTGTATACTTCTACAGGCAAAAATTACAAGAGAATCGTAATAATACTTACATACTTATACAGGGAATGGGGGACACACGGCACATCAAGGGAAAACAACTATCTTAACAATCCCCTTATCCTTATCCCGCCCCCTATACCTAACTTGTTTAAACAATGAGGTGTCAGAACTTCATGCTCACCAATAAAAAGAGTTTGTTAGATTCAAAACAGCGGTTGGGTTCGGGGTTCGATCTTCGTTCTCTCTGGAGCTTGTTGTCATCACGTGGCTTCCAGGTGCTGCAAGGGCGTTATCCAGGTTCGCGTACCCCAAAGTTACAGTCTCTGTTTGGGTACTTTACCTTGCAGGGATGGTTCATTGTCGACAGCCGCCAAATTGAGTTGGTGTGCAGTTATTCGAAGGTCGGCCGAGGCTGAAGGCCCAATGATCCGAAGCCTTCCCTCGTTTGGTCTTCTTCCGCCGGTCTGCCCCTCGGTGGTTATCCCCTCTCCCCTCGTCTCGTCCCGCCTCGCCTGGCCTGAATTTGTCTGTGTCTGCCTGACCTGGTGCCGGGGCAGTTCCAGTTGGAGTGGGAAAAGGGCACAGGCAAAGGCCAGGGGGTAAGCGCGGGACGGGGAAAGAGCGGCAGCCATGAGGGCGAGGGGCCGAGGAGCAGCACCAGCACACCAACCAACGAACGCACCTGACGATCTTGGACACCAATTCACCAACTCTCCGTCTTTACGAACCTACTCAATGCTACCCGAGGCCTTCAATTATACCTTCATTGAAAACCCTTATCTGCCCACCAAATCAGGTTAGTTCTTTGTTTAATCTTGGCGGGCTAGTTTAAACTAATGGCAGCAATACATATTACCTGGTTTTGGATGGCCGGTAATCGCCTAAAAGTTCCTTGATGGGCCTTGTCCGGCCTCGATGGCTCAGTTAATCTGTTTCCGATAATGTATGCAGACTGTTTGATGGCCTTAACTATAGGCCTAAACCGAATTTGGGTTTTGTCTCCAATTCAGTCTAATGCATAATTCAGAGTCCTGTCTGGTTCCAAAATACAAAGTTTCTCTTCACAGAAAGCCTGCAGCCTTAGTTTCGATTTCTCCCAAGCTGTCTGCGTTGCAGAATCCATTTTGGACTCCCACAGGCTTTCTGCCACGAGGCACGGACGCCATCTTGGGTACCCTTTTTAACTTTAAAATGTCCATGCAGGGTCCCGTTTATTAATAACAGCCTTCGGGGAAATGTAGAAATTTTGCGAATCTTACATAGGGACGGGACCCAAGGGAGTGTAGGGGTAGCTTTAGCCCCAGACCTTAAGACAGTCCAAGCCCAAGACCCCGTCCTAAAAGCAGTCCTCAGCGCAGTTGCTGAGGGAAAGGGAATAGAAGGTCCATACGGCACAGCGACTCACTCCGTTAAAGAGGGCATGCTGTTCCGGGGGGAACAGTGGCTTCTGCCGCAGCAGCACCGGAGGGAATTTCTTCAACTGGCCCATGAGGGTCCAGGAGCGGGACACCCTGGGCCTGAGACCACCTGGCAACGGGTGAAACAGGCGGGATGGTGGCCGGGACTCAGGGACGATGTTGAGAGCCACTATCACCTTCACTGCCACCGACAGAGACGTCCTGCTCCTCAGCTGTGGCTGCAGATCTCTGCGAAGCAGGTGGCAGATCTCAGTGACCACCTCCCTTCTGAATTGCAGCCTCCGAACACACTGCTCCTCAGACATGTTCAGATATGAGAACTGCTGGCGGTATACCCTGGGTGGGTAAGGCCTCCTTTGCCGACGCCTGTTGGCCCTTCTCCATCTGGCCATGACTGGCACTCTCTCACGGCGTCTCTGAGCCCTTTGAATGCAATGCAGTAAGCCAACATTTCCACCCATTGCAGCCCCCATTATATGTTTCCAATCAATGCTATGACACTGAAAGTTAAATACAAGTGCAAAGCTCTGGCCTGAAGCCACAAGTACCTGTGTGAGTGTTGAAGCAAACCAGAAATCTCTCTACCTTTGTCTCTCTCCAAATATCCATCTCTCACAAGGAAGGAGTGGAGCAAAATGGCTGCCATTTATACTGCAGGAGGAGTCCCCTTTAATTAGCGCTCCCCGCGCCCCGCAGCGACTGGGAACCGTTCCCCTATACCAGTCGCGGGGGGCGCCAGGTGCACAACAGGCAGGCGCCACTGAATTTCCGGTTCAGGGCGCACAAAGGGCGTTGCACCATGAAATGACGTCAGGATCTGCGCGCGCAGCTGAGCGCGTGCAAAGGTTTAGCGCCGCCGCTAAATCTTAACTGAATTTCGCGAGAGGTGCACATCACACTGTGCCCAGGCGCCAGCCGCTTAGCGCCCCACTTCTCATCCTCCTAAGGCGATAGCGGCTGGCGCAAACAACTGAATTTCTAGGCCTTTGTATTTTTAAACCAGACCGGACTTTGAATTATGTATTAGATCGAATTGGAGACAAATCTAAATTTAGTTAGGCCTATAGTTAAGGCCATCAAGCAGTTTAAGGACAACAGAATAAGGAAGCCATCGAGGTTGGACAGGCCCATCAAGGAACATTCATGAAAAAACAAGTCAATTATCGGGCCGGTAGATGCGATTACCAGCCATCTAAAAACAGTTAGTATGGATTGCTACCATTATTTAAAATAGCCCACCAAGATTAAGACAAAGAACTAACCTGATTTGGCACGCAGATAAGGGTTTTCGAAAGGAGTATAATTGAAGGCCCCAGGTAGCAATCTCTCTCTCTGCTCTGCTCAGCTCTTCTGCCCCTCGCGCTCATGGCTGTCGCTCTTTCCCCGTCCCATGCTTACCCCCTGGCCTTTGCCCGTGCCTTTCCCCACTCCATCCGGAAATCGCCCAGGCACTGCATCGGGCGGACACAGACAATTCAGGCCAGGCGAGGCGGGACGCGACGAGGGGAGGAGGGAAGACCAACTGAAGAAGACCAACTGAGGAGACGAACTGAGGGTAGGCTTCGAATCATCGGGCCTTCAGCCTCAGCTATCTTCACACAAACTCAAGCTGTCGGCCGACGACGAAGAATCATCCCTGCAAGGTAAAGCGCCCAAACAGAGATTTTAACTTTAGGGTATTCGAACCTGGACAACGCCCTTGCAGCACCCGGAGACCACGTGACGACAGCAGGCTCCACAGAGCACCAAGAGCGAACCCCGAACCCCACAGCTGTTTTGAGTCCAACAAACCCTTTTGATTGGTGAGCATGAAGTTCTGACCCCTCATAGCTTAATCTAGTTAGGTATAGGGGGTGGGATAAGGATAAGGGGATTGTTAAGATAATTGTTTTCCCTCGATGTGCCTTGTGTTCCCCATTCCCTGTATAAGTATAGTTATTCTTTTGTATTTTGCCTGTAGAAGTGTACACTAGTAATTTTCTATAAGATTGTATTAATTTTCCTCTTCAATAAAATCTTGGCTTTTGTTTGCATCCAACCACCTGTCTACTCGAGTCTTCTCTGTGCCGCCGCCTTGTACCTAAGTCCGGTGTCTAGAACCCAGGGGCGTGGGAGCAATTCGAACCGCTCATAAACAGTCAGAGGCATAACTGACTGGGCGCATGCGCCACTCCACAGGCCACCCCCTACAGAATCCTGCAGTGATTGTCTCACCTCCAAAGCCTTTCCACCATCTACAAAGCACAAGTAAGGAGTCTGATGGAATACTCTCCACTTCCTTGGATGAGTGCAGCTCCAACAACACTCAAGAAGCTCAACACCATCCAGGACAAAGCAGCCCGCTTGATTTGCTCCCCATCCACCACCTTAAACATTCACTCCCTCCACCACCGGCGTACCGTGGCTGCAATGTGTACCATCTACAAGATGCACTGCAGCAACCCACCAAGGCTTCTTCGGCAGCACATCCCAAACCTGTGACCTCTTCCAGCTAGAAGGACAAGGGCAGCATGGGAACACCAGCACCTCCAAGTTCCCCTCCAAGTCACACACCATCCTGACTTGGAAGTATATTACCGTTCCTTCATTGTCGCTGGGTCAAAATCCTGGAACTCCCTTCCTAACAGCACTGTGGGAGTACCTTCACCACACTGTAGTGGTTCAAGAAGGCAGCTCACCAACATCTTATCAAGGGAAATTAGGGATGGGAAATAAATGCTGGCCTTGCCAGTGATGCCCACTGTAGGATTCGCAAATTTGGACTTTATATTAATATGGGTCAAATGGCAGAAGAGGCCATGATTTTAAAGACTGTTTTAAAAGAAGCCCAGAAAAAGCGGCATACAAAATGGCTGCCATACCATGTGACCAGCTTATTGGGACACTTTAAAATGGTACCTGCGGAACCTCAGACAGCTTTGTGGATTCAACCTACAGCAAGTTCTGGAAGCCGTTTCTGAGAGAACGAAACCAGACCCACACGTATGCATATGGATTAGATGCAGACCTAGTCAAGATCGGCCTGGAGACAGAGGCCATCAAAATGTTGCCCCAGACAAAAGGGGACAATTTCATATTCATGAGAACAGCACCCAGGACTAGATAACGAGATCAGCAGGACATTAAAAACAATGAAGGTAATTCCAGACCAGAGATGGGCTTTTTACCAGCCGTTTAAGACATTTTAAAATATAATGACTACCCCACTGTGCTCCCAGCCCACCAAAATTAAAACAAAGACTAACCTGATTTTGGGCGGGAAGTGAAGCCTCTGAAGAAAGGGTATAACTGGAGGCACACTTGGAGGGGGTTACGGAGTCGAGCTGGAACACAGTTGCAAGCTTGGAGACCGTTGCAGTTTGTGTCGAGTTTGAATCCGGACAGCCAGAAGAAGAAGCAGGCAATCACAGGAGGAAGAAGAAAGCCAACATCGAGAAGGCCGTCTCGAAGCCGGCGTTCCGCCCTGGGGAAGCACATCGGGAGATCATCGACCGTCCCCGGGCCGTTGCTGGAACGAGAGGCCATCGACCCAACTTGGGAGAAGAGACAAAAAAATGAAGGTCCCAAGCGAAGAAACCTTCCAGCCACCCCGGCTCGGGAGAAGAGAGAAAAGAAAACTGAAGAAACGATGGGAGCCAGCCCAAGGCTCCTCTAACCAGGGTCGAGCTGACGATCCTCGACCCCGCCGACATCCAGGCCCGCCGGTGTCCATCCGCCCCCAACCCCCACCTCAGGAGAGAGGTGTGGCGCAGCTCGCAGGGGCTCCACGATCCACGTGGAGGCGAAACGCCTGAAAGGACCAAACACAGACTCGATTTCAAAACCTTGCACTTCCTAGTGGGATTGGTGAGCATGTTTCTGGCCCTTCACAATCAGATCTAGATAGGTTTAATAAGGGGGTGGATTTAAGGGTACCATTAACATGAGTTGTTGTCCCTCGATGTTCCGTGTGTTTCCTTATTTCATGATAATCTTTGTAGAGTATAAGATGCCTGTATTTGCTTTAGTTAGTACTGTGTCGTTATGATTTGTTTGTGTGTTTTTCCCTCCCATGTACTCCCTTATCTGCTTGCATTTGATTTGATATTTTTCCTTATGCAATAAAATTTCATTTTGTTTCATCAAACTTGGTCTACAAGAGTTTTCTCTACATTGTAGTTCCTGCGCCTAAGTCCAGAGTATAGAATCTAAGGGGCGAGTGGGTCGAACCACTCAAGGTTTACTGTGCAAGAGAGAGAGGCCTCTAGAGAGAGAAACCTCAGGGAAACCTCTCGAGGAAAACCCCTTACACCCACATACCATGAACGAATATTTAAAAAAAATTAGGGACAGTGGCAGGCTTGAGAGGGGTGCTGGTGAGGTAAAGCTGGGTGTCGTCAGCGTTCAATTACAGATAATTTGGCACAATTAAGATTAATCACCAGAAAATCAGGAGCTCTGTGAATCAACCATAATGACTTCCACATTTAGTTCTCTAAGCAGTAAGCCCAGCCTCGCAACATTTAGCCTTATAAAACGTGTAACTGCAAATGAGGCACATAATTCTTCCAATAACTCTTAACTAAAAGCACTGAATCACGAATTAAATTTGAACTTTTTCCAAAATGTTTTGAGATTCTAGAAAAACATTCAAGTTATGGCACAGTCTTGATACTTTGGACTTGAAGCAGAATATCTCAGTACCTAGTAATTAAACATGTATTTTCTTTTGCAAGGTTTAATCTAATTGACTGCCATGTGCCTGGAGATCAGGCATATATAAAAAAAAGTGTTTCATTCCTCAGACCAGTTTTGCACAAACTATTGTAAATTCATCAATTTGAAATGTAAAACTAAATTTTGCTAAAGCCAGACAAAAGGATCAACGTCAGTCATGTATGACCTGTACAAGTACATTTCTTATTGATTAAGAACTCACAGAGGATGGCGATGTCAATCCATTTACATTGATTTCTCACAGGTCAAGAATTCACACTTTTTAAAAAGAGATTGTTAGCACATTTACAACCTAACTCGGATCTTCCAAAGTAATTGCATTGATTGGCATTTGATATTTTCAAGAAATGTTAAACATTTTGAAAAGATTTCAGAAATTACCTGGGAAGGAAAACCAAGCCTCATTATGCTTGATAGCAATAAGATTGACTCAGAAAATGACAGAACAAAACTAAGGGCTAGAAATTCAGTGCCTTAGCACCTCCCATCAGCGCCTCTGTGGGGCAATAACGGGGCTCTACTGTCTTACCGCCCGGGCGTGGCGATGTTACCACCGCCCGTGAAATTCATCTGCTGGTTTGTGGCGCGGGTAACCCTTATTATCACGCCCACCTGCGGCCAGAGATCAGTACGTTATCCAGCTGCACATCGCCCTGGACCCTCAATTAATTTCCGCCCCCTGACATAACACCGGGCGAAAACAACGCCAGCTTCAGGGGAACGTTCATCGGGCGACCCGTCGCTTCGGGGCTATGCTTAAAGACAAGGTGGCCGAGGTAAGTAAAAAAAATGTACCTTTTTGAAACATTTTTTTTCACGGATTCCTGCCCGCAATTGCTTAGCCCGGCACTCTGTGTACCGGGCTGACCGCTCCTTTGTTGGTCCAGGCAGGTGCCCATTCTTTTGCAGAGCCTGCAGCGATGGCCCTTCCCTTTAAGGGAGGGAAGGAGCCTTTGAACACGGCCCAGTGTGCAGTGCTGCTGAAGTCTCCACCCCGCCTATAGAAACATAGAAACATAGAAGATAAGAGCATGAGTAGGCCATTCGGCCCCTCAAGCTTGCTCCACCATTCAATGCGATCATGGCTGATCATCCAAATTCAGTACCGGGTCCCTGCTTTCTCCCCATACCCCTTGATCCCTTTAGCCTTAAGAAATATATCCAACTCCTTCTTGAATATATTTAATCTATTGGCCTCTACTGCCTTCTGTATTAGAGAATTCCACAGGTTCACCACTCTCTGGGTGAAGAAATTCCTCCTCATTTCTGTCCTAGATGGCCTACCCCTTATCGTTAGACTGTGACCCCTGATTCTGGACTCCCCGGCCATCGGGAACATCCTTCCTGCATCTAGTCTGTCCAGTCCTGTCAGAATTTTATAAGTTTCAATGAGATCCCCTCTCATTCTTCTAAACTCCAGCGAGTACAAGCCCAATCGACCCAATCTCTCCTCATACGTCATTCCTGCCATCCCAAGTATCAGCCCGGTGAATCTTCGCTGAACTCCTTCCATGGCAAGAACATCCTTCCTCAGATAAGGTGACCAAAACTGCACACAATACTCAAGATGTGGTCTCACCAAGGCCCTGTACAACTGCAGCAAGACATCCTTGTTCTTGTACTCAAACCCTCTCGCTACGAAGGCCAACATGCCATTTGCCTTCTTAACCGTCTGCTGCACCTGCATGCTTACCTTCAGCGACTGGTGCACAAGGACACCCAGGTCACGTTGCACTTCCCCTTCTCCCAATCTATTGCCATTCAGATAATAATCTGCCTTCCTGATTTTGCCACCAAAGTGGATAACCTCGCATTTGTCCACATTATATTGCATCTGCCATGCTTTTGCCCAATCACCCAACATGTCCAAATCATCCTGGAGTTTCTCAGCATCCTCCTCACAGCACACACGCCCACCCAGCTTTGTGTCATCTGCAAATTTGAAGATATTACATCTAGTTCCCTTGTCTAGATCATTAATATATATTGTGAATAGCTGGGGTCCAAGGACCGACCCCTGCGGTACCCCACTAGTCACTGCCTGCCACTCGGAAAAAGACCGGTTTATTCCAACTCTTTGCTTTCTGTCTGCCAACCAGTTCTCTATCCAAGTCAATAACTTGCCCCCAATCCCATGTGCCTTAACTTTACACGCTAATCTCTTATGCGGGACCTTATCAAAAGCCTTCTGAAAGTCCAAATACACCACATCCACTGGTTCTCCCTTATCTATTTTACCAGTTACATCCTCAAAAAATTCCAGTAGATTAGTCAAGCACGATTTACCTTTTGTAAATCCATGTTGACTTTGTTCGATCCTGTCACTGTTTTCCAAGTGCTCTGCTATTACATCTTTTATAATGGACTCTAGCATTTTCCCCACTACCGATGTCAGGCTTACCGGTCTGTAATTCCCCATTTTCTCTCTACCACCTTTTTTGAATAGTGGGGTAACATTAGCTACCCTTCAATCCATGGGTACTGTTCCAGATTCCATCGAATGCTGGAAGATGATCAGCAAAGCATCAACTATTTCTAGGGCCACTTCCTTAAGTACCCTAGGATGTAGATTATCAGGCCTTGGGGATTTATCGGCCTTCAATCCCATCAATTTCCCTAACACCATTTCCCTACAAATACTGATTTCTTTCAGTTCCTCCCTTTCATCAGACCCTATGTTCCCCGACATCTCTGGGAGATTATTTGTGTCCTCCTTTGTGAAGACAGAACCAAAATATGTATTTAATTGGTCAGCCATTTCTTTGTTCCCCATTAAAAATTCCCCTGATTCTGACTGCAAGGGACCTATGCTTGACTTCACCAATCTTTTCTCTTCACATGTCTATAAAAGCTTTTACAGTCAGTTTTTATGTTCCCTGAAAGCTTACTCTCATATTCTATTTTCCCTTTTTTAATTAATCCCTTTGTTCTCCTTTGTTGAATCCTAAACTGCTCCCAATCCTCAGGTTTACTGCTTTTTCTGGCCAATTTATATGTCCTCTCCTTGGATCTTGTGCTATCCCTAATTTCCCTTGTTAGCCACGGTTGAGTCACCTTTTTTGTTTTATTTTTATGCCAAACTGGGATGAACAAATTCTGTAGTTCATCCATGCGGTCTTTGAATGTTTGCCATTGCCTATCCACCATCGACCCTTTGAGTGACATTCCCCAATCAATCCTACCCAACTCATGCCTCAGACCATTGTAGTTTCCTTTATTTAAATTTAGGACCCTAGTCTCTGACTACTTCATTCTCCATCTTAATGAAGAATTCGATCATATTATGATCGCTCCGACCCAAGGGGCCTCGTACAACAAGATTGCTAATTAATCCTTTCTCGTTACATAATACCGAGTCTAAGTGGCCTGATCTCTGGTTGGTTCCTCGACATATTGGTCCAGGAAACCATCCCTTAAACACTCCAGGAATTCCTCCTCCACAGTATTGTTACTAATTTGGTTAGCCCAATCTATATGTAGATTAAAGTCACCCATGATGACTGCTGTGCCCTTATTGCATGCTTCTCTAATTTCCCTTTTAATGCTGTCCCCAACCTCCGCATTACTGTTTGGAGGTCCGTATACCACTCTCACTAACGTTTTCTGCCCCTTGGTATTTCTCAGTTCTACCCATACAGATTCCACATCATCAGAGCTAATATCCTTCCTTACAGTTGTCTTAATCCCTTCTTTAACCAGCAATGCTACCCCACCTCCCTTTCCTTTTTGCCTATCTTTCCTGAATATTGAATACCCCTGGATGTTGAGTTCCCAGCCTTGGCCACCCTGGAGCCATGTTTCCGTAATCCCAATCAAATCATATTCGTTTATCTCTATTTGTGCAGCTAATTCATCCACCTTATTACGAATGCTCCTTGCATTAAGACACAAAGCCTTCAGGCTTGTTTTTTTAACGCTCTTACACCTATTAGAACTATTATTTACTGTGGCCATGTTTGATTTAAACCGTTGATTTCTCTGACTGCCACTTTTGTTTTTCTCCTTCCTATCTTTTGCTTTTATCCTTGTTTCCCTTTCCTCTGTCCCCTTGCTCAGGTTCCCAACCCCCTGCCATTTTAGCTTAAACCCTCCCCCAGAGCACTAGCAAACACTCCCCCTAGGACATCGGTCCCGGTCCTGCCCAGGTGCAAACCGTCCGGTTTGAACTGGTCCCACCTCCCCCAGAACCGGTTCCAATGTCCCAGGAATTTGAATCCTGCTACCGATCGCGCTCCAAGAGGGAAGTAGAGTCCTTGATTTAACCTGCCACTTCCCTCTTGGAGCGAGAAACAGAATTTTTTTAAAGTTAGAAAAACATAGCACCTGCCGCTAATTTTTCAAACTTTTAAAAGGTATTGCCCCAAACCAATTTCACCCCCTTAGCATTTTCATACAATGGAGTAGTCTATTCTAAGTGTGGGGAGGGAAGATTATTTGCACAAAGATGTTGATTGGTCCACAGTTATATTTTTCTGACAATAGTTATTAATTGTGAATATACTTCAGCCAAAATTTCATGATTCTTTTGCATACCTCTATAAATTAGTGACAAAAATCACTTTCAAAAATAGATCCAAAAGATTCTCTGCACAACACTGGGGACTATTTTTCCCATTTAGCTCTATTGATTTGTACGTTTGTGGTATTTTAGCAACCAATACTGATTTCAAGGACCATTTTCCTTTGAACATTGTAACATCATTCATTACATTTAGAAGATTAATATGATAGCTTTTAGAGTATTGGATTTTTCCAATCAATGTATAACCTTTATCACTGAAAATTCACTTTGCATTTTTTAAATCTATACCTCAAATAAAATGTAATGAGCTACTCAGGTAAGGTGAGAAGCAAAATAAAAAAAAGTCAAAACATTTCAATGTACAGATGCTGATACCACAGGCCACTATTTCCGCATTGAGTTAATCCATGTACTATGTACTTTATTTAGAGAGTGAAATAAATTAACTTAAGTAAATATTTCCTAGGATTGTTTTGATTGTCATCAGCAATTTTGTAGTTATATCTTCATTGATGGGGATTAAGAGAAAGTAACATTGACACCTTGGCTTAATGGTAGCACTCTTGTTTCTGAGACCAAAGATTTTGGGTTCAAGCCTCACTGCAGAGATTTGAGAACATAATCTGGGCTGCCACTGCAGTGTAGTACTGAGGGAATGCTGTATTGTCGGAGTTGCCAACTTTCAGATGAAACATTAAACCAAAGCCCCGTCTGCGATCTCAGGGGAATGTAATATATCTGCTGCACTTTTCAAATTAGACCATGGGAGTTCTGCCGGTGTCCTGGCCAACATTTATCCCTCAACAAACATCACTAAAACAGATGTTATGGGCATGTATTTCATTGCTGTTTGTGGGAGCTTGCCGTGTGCAAATTGGCTTCCACTTTTCCTACATTACAACAGGGGCTATACTTAAATTAAATACTTCATTGGCTATAAAGCACTTTGGGATGTCTTGAGGTCGTGAAAGGCCCTGTACAAATTTAAGTTTTTATTTCTTTTTCTTGCAAAGTAATAACATTGATGTTTTGAAATTTAACACTTTTTTTTGTATTCGTTCCTGGGATGTGGGTGTCGCTGGCAAGGCCAGCATTTATTGCCCATCCCTAATTGCCCTCGAGAAGGTGGTGATGAATCGCCTTGGAACAGAAAAAATGGAGAAGCAAGAATGTACTGTCCTCCCTACGTGTATGTGTCTGTACGCAGTTAGACAGCCAGCCAAACTCCTTTCAATAACGACATGGGAGTCAGGATGTAGCGTCCAAGCTCCAGTGTTTAATAATGCCACACTTGCATGAGGTTAATGAAACAATACAAATCAGTTGCATTGGGTTGGAGTAAAACTGAGAAAGAAAAAAGAAAGAAATGCACCTTGTTACATACATGAGATATAACTAACATCTAAATATGAATATGTAATGAAACCATTCAACTCACAGGCAATGCTTTTGAAGGCGTAACAATGTAAGATTACAGCGGATTAACTTGCAGCATGCTCCATGCTGATGTGACCTCTTTGTTTGCTATCACTATACTACTTCCTGTTGAGTGACCCTACTGGCCATTTCCATTTACTGCCACCTACTGGCGGCAACAAAACAAAACTCCTGCAATTATAAGGCAGAACACTCCCCACCTGGCGTCTATTAGATGCCACTACTTATAAAACATACAGAACTGTTGAATCGATAACACTCAGTCCTCCTTAGGTAAGAGGAGTATGACCTCTGAGATGGGTCTGAAGAACTTTTTGACCGTCCCTTGAACAGTGGCCTTCACCTCTATCTTTCGCACCCTGTCATCTTTGATGGGGAAGACAGAGGTGACACGACCCATAGGCCACTCATTGTGGGATACTTGGCTTTCTTTCAGTAAGACGATGTCACCTTCTCGGAGACACCGACGAGCCTCGTTCCACTTCCGCCGGCTTTGCAAAGTGGGAAGGTACTCGGTGCGCCAGCGGCTCCAGAACTTACTGGCCAAGGCTTGTACTCTTCACCACTGGCTCTTCAGGAGGTCTTTGTCAATGAAGTCTCCAGGAGGAATGGGTACACAGTCCTTATGTGTGAGTAACATGTTTGGAGTCAAAAGGAATGGTGGATCTGGATCGGAAGAAGCAGGAACAAGGGGCCTCGCATTAATGATTGCTGACACTTCAGCCATGAAGGTGCACAGCACTTCGTGCATCAACTGAGGTGGTCTGTTCTGTCGCAACATTGAGTCCAGAATGCGCCGCGACACTCCAATCATGTGCTCCCACGCACCACCCATGTGTGAAGCATGTGGAGGATTAAATTCCCATGTGCAACCTTGCTGGCTTAGGTATGTCAGGATGCTTGGCCTTTGGTTGTGTTCATTCCCTAACTCTAGCTCTCGACAGGCTCCAATGAAATTTGTTCCACAGTCGAATCTTAACTGCTTTGCTGGCCCACGGATGGCGAAGAATCTTCGTAATGCATTAATGCAGCTGGACGTCTCCATGGACTCGATCACTTCTATATGCACAGCTCTTGTGCTCATACAAGTGAATAGCATAGCCCAGCATTTGCTATGAGCGGCACCTCCTCTGGTGCGGCGAGTAGTGATAGTCCAAGGGCCAAAAACATCCAGGCCAACGTATGAAAATGGTGGCGATGAACGAAGTCATTCCGGAGACAGATCAGCCATCTTCTGCTCCTCCGTTCTCTATCTGAGCTTTTTGCATGTGACGCATTGGTGTAAGACAGATCCAATCAACCATTTGCCACTGACAATCCACAAGCCGGCTGCTCGAATGGCTCCCTCGGTGAACTGGCGGCCCTAGTGTTCTATCAGTTCATGGTGGTGTCTTGTGAGCAATGTTGTGATGTGGCTTTGATGTGGCAGGGCAACAGGACTCCTTTCTTGCAAGCTCAGTTCTGCATGCGTCAGCCGTCCTCCAATTCTGATGAGGCCATCATTCAAAACTGGATTCAGCTTCCACAGTGAACTGGTCTTGGTAATGGTTCTTTTTTCAGCAAGTGCTCTGTACTCCTCAGAGTACGCCTGAACTTGAACTGACCTGATGATAATGTTCTCAGCTGCAGCCAACTCGTCTGGGGAATGAGGCTTCCTGCACCAGTGCCAACCTCTGCATTTGTTTGACGAGCTGCCAGGATCGGACTTGTGAGAGCGAGCCACATGGATTAAGAAAGCTATGGCTCTAATGAGCGATCGCCAGGTTGAAAAGCGTTCAAAGCGCTCACAGGTAAGTAGGCTCGCTTGGGTGTGAGTCATTAAGCTGATCACATGAGGATGGACCTCCACATCTAGATCTGGGCTGATGAGCTTGAATGATTCTTGTGCCGTATGGTCAGCTTGGTCAGGTTTGTGTAAGAAAGCTGGCCTGGTAAACCACATTGTATTGGAGAGCTGGGAGGCAGGCACTGACCTGGTGGCGAGGTCAGCTGGATTCAGCTCTGCGGGCACATAGTGCCACTGGTTGGGGCATGTTGATTGTCTTATTCGCTGAACTCTGTTGTGTACATATATGAAGAATTTCTTTGACTCATTGGAGATGTAACCGAGCACAACTTTGCTGTCACAGTAGAATTTCACTGCATCAAGCTTGAAATCTATCTCATCCAGGATGAGATCCGCCATCTCCACCACTAATACTGCAGCGCATAACTCCAGGCGTGGTATGGTGGGCTCTGGCCGGGGTGTCAACTTCACTTTTCCCAGGACAAATCCCATGTTGCTTTGGCCCTCATCATCCAGGGATCTCAGGTAGGCTACCGCGCCAATAGCTTTCTCGGACGCATCTGAGAATACACACAACTCAGTGCGTTTGGATTTGGAGAGTGTGTCTGGTGATTAGGTGCATGGGATATGAAGATTTTTTAGATTTTTGAGAGACTTTCTCCATGTCTCCCATTCTGTTAACCTGCCTTTCGGGGAGTGGAGAGTCCCAGTCACTCATGTCTGTTCAGAGTTCTCGTAGTAGGGCTCTTCCCTGAATAGTCACGGGCGCCACCATGCCGAGAGGGTCAAAGAGCGAGTTGACCGTTGACAGCACTCCACAGCGTGCAAATGGCTTGTCACCTACAGACACTGCAAAGGTGAAGGTGTCAGATTCAATTTCCCAATGTAAACCAAGGCTTAGCTGGGCTGGCATGGTTTCGTCGCTGAGGTCTAAGTCTTTAATGCCCTTGGCGAGATCCTCAGCTGGAAAGGCCTTCATCACTGCTACACTGTTTGAGGCAATTTTGTGCAGCCTCAGGTTGGACTGTGCTAATGAAGCTTGAGTTCGCTTCAGCAGGTTGATGGCTTCTGCTTCTGAAGGTAAGGATATGAGGCCGTCATCAACATAAAAATGTCTCTCCACAAACTGTCTTGTGTCTTTTCCATGCTCGTGTTCTCCCTCTTTGGCTGCACTTCTGAGCCCATAGATGGAGACTGCAGGGGAGGGGCTGTTACCAAAAACGTGGACCCGCATCCTGTATTCAGTGATGTCCTTTGACATGTTGTTGTCGCGATACCAGAAGAACCTCAGATAGTTCCTATGGTCCTCTCTCACCACAAAGCAATAGAACATCTGTTGGATGTCTGCGGTTACTGCTACGAGCTCTTTCCTAAAGCGAATCAGCACACCAAGGAGGGTGTTGTTTAGGTCTGGACCCGTGAGCAGAACGTTGTTGAGTGAGATGCCACAGTGCTGAGCGCTGGAGTCGAAAATTACTCTTATTTGACTAGGTTTCTGGGGGTGATAAACTCCAAAAATCGGGAGATACCAGCACTCTTCTCCTTCTTTGAGTGGAGGTGCTAATTCAGCATGGTTACTCTCGAAAAACTTTTCCATGAAGGCAATGAACTGTTCCTTCATTTCGGGCTTTCTATCTAATGTGCGCCGCAGTGATGCGAGGCGTGACAGTGCCTGATCGCGATTGTTAGGCAGAAGAAGCCGGGGTACCTTGAAGGGGAGAGGCGCAACCCAGCTGGTCGCCTCATCTTTGTGAAATTCTTTCTCCATAATATTCATGAAAGCTTCATCTTCGAAGGAGAGAGCACCTTTGTTGTCATCTTTTGTCTTTACAAACACGGTGTGCCCCAGTTTGTCGACAGCTCTGGTGTCAGCCGAGCACCCCCATGCTGTGTGAGAGAAATCACCTTGTTGCTCCCTGCCGTAGCTCTCTCTCTCTTTCAGGTGGATGTGACTTGGGCAGGGAGTGAGGAAAGAGGGTCGTCTGCTTTCTAGCACATTGGTCTTAAAGGTGGTTACGTTGGGCTTGTGAGCTTGGCCTAGGCACACTTCTCCCACGAGCACCCAGCCTAATTCAAGTCTTTGGGCAAAGGGGGCATCGTGTGGTCCGTTAACTTGCTCTCTCACCTTATGCACCCTCACCACATCTCTCCCGAGCAGGAGGAGAATCTGGGCCCTTGGATTCAATGCTGGGATGCATGATGCTATGGGCTTTAGGTGGGCATGGTGAAGTGCTGTCTCAGGCGTTGGTATCTCCGATCGGTTGTTCGGGATTTCACTGCACTCTATCAGTGGCGGTAAGTCTATGCTCACCGCTTCACTCACTGCCTCGGCACAGAACCCATCTGCTTTCCTTCCTGACATCTCCAAGAGTCCGGCACAGGTTCTCAGTGAGTAAGGGACTGGGCTACTCTCGACGCCAAATATGTCAAAAAAGTCTGACCGGTTACTTTGGTCATCGAGTATTGCGTACATGTTAACTGAGCGGTCACGCTGTCCTTGTGGGTAGACTCTTACAAGGCATATTTTGGAACACGATCGTCCTGTGAGGCCTTGGCCACACACCTCAGTGCATATGGAGCTCACCGTTGGTGCAGTGGTAAGGGTTCCCTTTCTCTCGTCTCCGGGTTCCGAGTCTTTGATGGTTGGCTTTTCCATTGTGGGGGTAGGACCTGGGTGCATAGCTGTGCTGTGGTGGTCACTCTCACACTCCCTGCATCTCAATGCTATCCTACAGTCTCTTGCAGTGTGGGAAACGGAGGCGCAACACCTAAAACATATCCCATTATCTTTGAGGTAGGCTCTGCGTTCATCTATGGCCTTGTTTCTGAAGCCTCTACATTTTGCGAGCGGATGAGGCTTATGATGAATGGGGCAGTGTTTTCCGGGATCGTCTTCATTCTTTGCTGCATCTATGCTGATGTCGGTCTTTGCAATGACATCGGTCTTATGCACAGATATAGGCATTCTTGTGCCTACGTACTTTGACATGGGCTTCTCATACTTTGAGGGTCCACTACAGTAGCTGGACAGGGCAAAGCTTGGATCCTTTCTAATTCTGGCCTCTCTGCAGATAAAGTTCACAAAGAAGGAAAATGGGGGAAACCACATGTGGTTGTCTTCTTTGAATTTTGAGCCTACGTTGATCCATTTTTCTTGGAGAGGATGGGGCAACTTCTCCACTATTGGGTTGATGCCGCGAGCAGTATCTAAATAGGAGAGCCCAGGTAAGTATCCGTCTGTTTTGGCTGCCAGTAACTCCATTAAAAGGTCTCCGAGTTCTCTAAGCTTAAGGTAGTCTCTGTTACCTATTTTAGGAAAGTTTTCCAGCTTACTGAAGAGGGCCTTCTCTATCACCTCAGGAGTGTAGTAACACTCCGAGTCTTGCCCAGACCATTCTAAGGGCTGTGCTTGGGTCATTTGTGTACACAAACCGGATCCTACGGGCATGTTCTGACGATTCTTTGCCCAGCCATGATGACAATAAATCCAACTCCTCACTAGCACTCAGGCTCAAGCCGCCAGTGGCATTAAGGAAGGATGACTATCATGCTCTAAAACTCTCTGGCTTGTCGTCAAATTTTGTGAGACCTGTCCTTACAAGTTCTCTACGTGTCAAATATTGGGCAATGCCTGTCATATTAGGAGTCTGTGCATGGGTTGCCAGAGTATGATTGCATCGGAAGGGCTGCGATTGGATGGGAGACTGCCATGCCGGATGACCTGTTCTAGCCTTTAAAAAGGGTTCTTTTTTGATGTGTGGAATTTTGGCATGAGTACCTTCCAAGTGGTTGGGAGCGGCGGATTGAGGCACAGGTTTCTTCGGGAGCACTGCAAACTCTCCTTCGTGTGACCAGTCGTCAATAACAAGGAAGGGGTCATCATCAGTGTAGCATGAATGATCCACCTGAGTGACCTCATGTTGGGCTGGTGATGGTGATTCCGTGTTCTCGTGCAACGGTTCAAAGTTTGGGAAGGAGGAGATGTCTGTGCGTATCCTAGCCTGCTCCTGGACATAGTCGCTTGTCCGCCTCTCAGTGCTTTGAGGTGATGCAGGACGAGCAATGCTGCGGTGCTCTCCCACCTCTGCTTCTAGTGCCGCTTCCCATATCTCCGCCTCAGCAGTAGCGGCAGCTTCTTCTTTCTCAATGTGTAGTGCCTCCAGCGTGGCGTCCAATGTAGCAGCCTCTGCTGGTAGTTGGACCTTCTCTTTCTCCAATGTAGCAGCCTCTGCTTGTAGTCAGACCTTCTCTTTCTTCACAGCCAGTTCCTGTTTAGCAAAGGTCACACGAGCCTGTGCTGCTTTAGCTTTAGCCCAGGCTCTAGCTGCTGCTACACTGGCTGTTGATGATCTAGATGAGCGTGTACTTCTTGAGCTGGTCACAGATCTCTGCTCATCTTGGAAGCTCTTGCCGTCCATGGTTGCACTGTGCTGCACTGCGAATGTTGCTTGTTGCGTCAGCTGATGGCTTGCCTTTTTACTGTACTGTCCTCCCTACGTGTATGTGTCAGTACGCAGTTAGACAGCCAGCCAAACTCCTTTCAATAACGACATGGGAGTCAGGATGTAGTGTCCAAGCTCTGGTGTTTAATAATGCCACACTTGCATGAGGTCAATGAAACAATACAAATCAGTTGCATTGGGTTGGAGTAAAACTGAGAAAGAAAAAAGAAAGAAATGCACCTTGTTACATACATGAGATATAGCTAACATCTAAACATGAATATGTAATGAAACCATTCAACCCACAGGCAATGCTTTCGAAGGCGTAACAATGTAAGATTACAGCGGATTAACTTGCAGCACGCTCCATGCTGATGTGACCTCTTTGTTTGCTATCACTATACTACTTCCGGTTGAGTGACCCTACTGGCCATTTCCATTTACTGCCACCAACAAAACAAAACTCCTGCAATTATAAGGCAGAACAAAGAAGAGTATAATTTTTGCATTAGCAAAATTACTACCTCTGGCTAATAGAAAATTCTGAATAGCTTTGCAGTGCTGAAATTTTTTCTAAACAAATCACACATTTGTAATGTTTGGAAACATCTCTTAAAAGATATAAAACTGAAAAGTATTTTCATTTTCTATCTATTGCACGTCATCAATTATGTTGATTAAAAGGTTTTTTCAAGCCGATTTGAAAAAGGTAGACATGTGTGTGCACGTGCCTGTATGTGTGCATATTCATATCTACCTATAATGTATTAAGAATAATACATCTGTGTTCACTGCCTGTCAACTTTTACTGTTATAAATTCCTATCTCCACATTAATAATGGAAAAATTCACATAATGTATGACTTTAAAATGGGGACTAAATTATGCACTCAAGCCCTGCTTCAATTATCCCTGCCAGATAACTCCACATCACCTGAAGACCACACTTAGGATGATAGAATCATAGAATGGTTACAGCGCAGAAGGCAGCCACTCGGCCCGTCGAGCCCATGCTGACTCTCAGCTAGTCCCACTCCCCTGCCCTTTCCCCGTAGCCCTGCAAATTTCTTTCCTTCAGATATCTTTCAAAAGGAAGTTTTGAAAGCAAGATTGAGTCTGCCTCCACCACCCTTTCAGGCAGTGCATTCCAGATCTTAACCACTCGCTGCATAAAAAAGTTTTTTCTTACGCCTTTGGTTCTTTTGCCAACCACCTTAAATCTGTGTCCTCTGGTTCTCGACCCTTCTGCCAATGGGAACAGTTTCCCTCTATCTACTCTGTCCAGAGCCCTCATGATTTTGAACACTTCAATCAAATCTCCTCTCAATCTTCTCCGCTCCAAGGAGAACAACCCCAGCTTCTCCAGTCTATCCACGTAACTGAAGTCCCTCATTCCTGGAATCATTCTCGTAAATGTTTTCTGCACCCTCTCTAAGGCCTTCACATCCTTCCTAAAGTGTGGTGTCCAGAATTGGATACATTACTCCAGTTGGGGCCGAACCAGTACTTTATTCAGGTTCATAATTTCCACACTTTTGTACTCTATACCTCTATTTATGAAGCACAGGATCCCATAAGCCTTTTAACTGCTTTCTCAACCTGCCCTGCCACCTTCAGCGATTTGGGCACACATACCCCCAGGTCTCTCTGTCCGTGTACCCCCTTTAGGATTGTACCATTTAGTTTATATGTCCTCTCCTCAATCTTTCTGCCAAAATGTATCACATCACACTTTTCTGCGTTAAATTTCATCTGCCACGTGCCCGCCCATTTCACCAGCCTGTCTATGTCTTCCTGAAGTCTATCACTCTCCACCTCACTGTTCACTACACTTCCAAATTTTGTCTCATCTGCAAAATTTGAAAATGTGCCCAATACACTCACATCCAAGTCATTAATATACATCAAGAAAAGCAGTGGTCCTAGAACCGAGCCCTGGGAAACACCACCGGATACCTTCCTCCAGTCTGAAAAACAACCGTTCTGCTCTCTGTTTCCTGTCACTCAGCCAATTTTATATAGATGCTGCCACTATCCCTTTTATTCCATGGGCTTCAACTTTGCTGGCAAACCTATTATGGGGCACTTTGTCGAACACATTTTGGAAATCCATGTACGCTATGTCAACCGCATTACCCTCATCAACCCTCTCTGTTACCTCATCAAAAAACTCGATCAAGTTGGTTAAACACGATTTTCCTTTAACAAATCCGTGCTGGCTTTCCTTATTAAACCACATCTATCCAAGTGACTGTTAATTTTGTCCTGGATTACTGTTTCTAATAGCTTCCCCACTACCAAGTTTAAACTGACTGGCTTGTAGTTGCTGGGTTTATCTTTACACCCTTTTTTGAACAATGGTGTAACATTTACAAATCCCCAGTCCTCTGGCACCACCCCCGTTTCTATGGACGATTAGAATATTATGGCCAGTACCTCCGCCATTTCTACCCTCAATTCCCTTAGTATCCTAGGATGCATCCCATCCGCTCCTGGTGATTAATCTACTTTAAGTACAGCCAGCCTTTCTAATACCTCTTCTTTATCAATTTTTAACCTATCAAGTGTCTCCACTACCTCCTCCTTCACCATGTCTATGGCAACATCCTCTTCCTCGGAAGACAGATGCAAAGTACTCGTTTAGTACCTCAGCCTCCATGCATAGGTCTCCTTTTTGGTCCCTAATTGGCCCCACCCATCCTCTTACTACCCTTTTACGATTTATATGCCTATAGAAGACTTTTGAATTACCTTTTATGTTGGCTGCCAATCTATTCTCATACCCTCTCTTTGCCCCTCTTATTTTCATTTTCACTTCTCATCTGGCCTTTCTATATATAGCCTGATTCTCAGATGTATTTGCAACCTGACATCTGTCAAACGCACTCATTTTCTGCTTCATCATCTTCTCTATCTATTTTGTCACCCAGGGAGCCCTGATTTGGTTGTGTGCAATGCACCAGTAGAAGAGAGACAAAGAGATAGAACCACTATATAGATTATACATCAGCCTTATTGCTGGGCAATTAAATGACAATTACTTTCTTTTGTTTTGTTTTCTTTACCAAAGTATCTCTTAAAAAGGTATTTTTGTGCATTTATATTGATTCACTGACTGTATTATAAAATCCTGTCATCTTCTGGTATGTTTTCAGTTCATATTTATATATGAAATTAAGAGAATATATTGTAATTTCAAAATTACTTACTTCAGCAAAATAATATAGGAAGGAAATAAAGGGTCAAATTTTGCTGTAGCAGGGCATCCAACACCATCTGGCATTGGTTAGACTTGCACTTGCACGTTTAAGTTTTAAAAATGTTTGCGTAGCAACTTGCTGAATGTGCAAGCTGATATAGTCACAGGGAGGGAAACCGGGCTTCTGGGAGCTGAGTGAACAGGGCAAGCAACTGTGTATCTCATTAACCAATCAGGTTGAAGGATTGTGAAATAAACAGTACAAGAACTGAGAAGGAAGTGTAAATTCGAGTGGGTGAATTCAATGTCAAATCAGGTACAGAGTGAGAAATAGAGAGGGAGAGAAAGACTGGAATTAGAGAGAGAGAGAGAGAGAGAGAGGAAAGGAAAAGTAAAATGAAAATGTTAATTTTATATTTTAAATGTCTCTAACAACAATTAAGGAAGGAATGAGACTCTACCCTTGTCATAGTTCATTTTTCATTCCCAGAGAGAACAAAGGAAACCTAATCATCATCTCCAGAATTGTTCCTGATGACTTCCCCAACAGTCAACACAAGCCCTCAATCATCAACGTTTGCATTGAAATTCCTGTCATTACATCAACAGTGGAACCACATTGAAACTTCAAAAAAGACTGGGAGGCCTTCCAAAAGTCAATTGAAACCAACATCAAGTGAGTTCCGCCAACCACATTGCCTTCAACAGATTTATAGGAATTATTAAAGCTGCCGCAAAAGGCAATATACCTCGGGGGTATAGAAAGACATATATTCCTTGTTGGATGGAAGAAAACGAGGCTACCAAGAGTATTCGCTGAACAAGAACCCGGCCTCAGCCACCGCAACGCTGGAGTCCTTGAACTCGGCGAGGCGTGAAAGTTGGAGAAGCCTTGTTGAGAAGGCAACGGGAAAGCATGGGCCCTGCTCCGTCAACTTGGCAGGGTAAACCCCACCTATAAACACAGGACAACCATCAGAGCGGATGCTATTGCATCCCACTTGATACAAACATCAAAGGCTCCGGTGGACAAAGACTTTCGACACCAGGTGAAGCGGCAGCTTTCAACAAACTTGATGGCGGCACCAAGATCATCAACTATGTCTGATCCATTCACCTTGAATGAACTAAACGCAGCCCAGTTGACAACCAAATCTGGAAAAGCTGCTGGTCCAAATGGTGTTTCCCAGAATTCTTAAAAGCACTGGGACCCAAAGCGAAGAGATGGTTGACCCAAAGCGAAGAGATGGCTGACCTCCTTCTACTGGCAACCAGTAAAATTCCTTCTATTTGGAGGGAGGTTAACAGAATTGCTCTCCTGAAGCAGGGGAAGAATGATTGTGAGGCCTCCAGCTACCGCCCAATCTCCTTACTTTGCACTTGTTATAAAATGCTAGAGAGGCTACTACACACAGGCAAGCCCCCATCACTGAGCCAACCACCCTAAGGAACAAGTGGGCTTTTGGAGAGGCTGTAACTGCTGCAACCAAGTGGTAGCTTTAACAAGGCAGATTGAAGCAGGTTTCCAGCACCAGCTCAAGACCGCCGTAGGACTCATGGACCTGTCAGTGGTGTATGATGCAGTATGGAAGCATAGACTACTTTTCAAGCTCTCCACCATTTTATTCAGCAGAACAACAAACGATCTTCTCAACTCCATGCTTAGCAACAGACGCTTCCGTGTGTACACTAGCAGCCAGAAGAGCAGATATAGGACATTGAACAATGGACTCCCATAGGGTTCTGTCCTGGCACCCATGTTATTCAATGTTTACACCAGCGAACTTCCAGAAACAGAGTCCCGCTAGTTCGTATATACTTATGACATTGCCTTGGCCATGCAAAACATGAATCTATCCATCATCGAGGAGACCCTGACCAGTGACTTACAGAGGATGGAGAGCTACTTCCACTGATGGTGACTTCAGCCAAATGCGCAAAAGACCATCACCTTGACATTCCACCTCAACACCCATCAAGCAAACCAAGCTTTGAAAGTCTCCTTTTGTGATGCAGAGGTAAACCATGCCAAAAACCTCACCTATTTAAGAGTCACGGTCAATCGCACACTATCATACACACGGCATCTTCAGAGCCTTGGGAAGAAACTAAAGAGTAGGGTCAACTTAATCCAGAAACTCGCTGGATCCACATGGGGAGCAAATGCTCAAACCATCCTTACGGCACTCGTCCTGGTGTACTCTACAGCAGAGTACTGCTCTCCAGCATGGCTATCAAGGCCACATGTCAAATCTGTTGATGTTCAGCTGAATTCTACTGTAAGAATTATCACTGGTACACTTTTATAGATGCCAACACCTTGGATGCCCGTGCTTTTTTTTTACTCGTTCTGGGATGCGGGTGTCGCTGGCAAGTCCAGCATTTATTTCCCATCCTTAGTTGCCCTTGAAAGGGTGGTGGTGAGCTGCCTTCTTGAACCGCTGCAGTCCGTGAGGTAAAGGTACTCCCACAGTGCGGGTAGGGAGGGAGTTCCAGGATTTTCACCCAGCGGTGATGGAGGAACAGCGATATATTCCAGGTCAGGGTGGTGTGTAAATTGGAGGGGAACTTGCAGGTGATGGTGTTCCCATGCTCCTGCTGCCCTTGCCTTTCTTGGTGGTAGAGGTTGCAGGTTTGGGAGGTGCTGCCGAAGAAGCCTTGCAAACATCGCACCACCACACCAACGCCGCTAATATGCAGTCTCTAGAGAATATAACCACTACACCAGCAAAGACATGCTGATCCTGACTGAATTGAGCAATCTACTGTAAGGGGTTTTCCTTGAGAGCTTTCCCTGAGGTTTCTCTCTCCAGAGGCCTCTCTCTCTTGCACAGTAAAACCTTGAGTGGTTCGACCCACTCGCCCCTTAGATTCTATACTCTGGACTTAGGCGCAGGAACTACAATGTAGAGAAGACTCTTGTAGACCAAGTTTGATGAAGCAAAATGAAATTTTATTGCAAGTGGAAAAATATCAAATCAAATGCAACACAGATAAGAGTACAGTACATGGGAGGGAAAAACAAACACAAACAAATCATAACGACATTATACTAACTAAGGCAAATACAGGCATCTTATACTCTACAAAGATCATCATGAAATAAGGAAACACACGGAATATCGAGGGACTCATGTTAATTGTACCCTTAAATCCACCCCCTTATTAAACCTATCTAGATCTAAATTGTGAAGGGCCAGAAACATGCTCACCAATCCCACTAGGAAGTGCAAGGTTTTGAAAACGAGTCTGTGTTTGGTCCTTTCAGGCGTTTCGTCTCCACGTGGATCGTGGAGCCCCTGCGAGCTGCGCCACACCTCTCTCCTGAGGTGGGGGTCGGGGGCGGCTGGACACCGGCGGGCCTGGATGTCAGCGGGGTCGAGGGTCGTCGGCTCGACCCTGGTCAGGGGAGCCTTGGGCTGGTATGGCCCCTTCTACTTTCAACTGCAGCCCGGGGATGGTCGATGATCTCCCGATGGTTTTCCCCGGGGTGGGACGCTGGTTTCGAGCAACTTTCATTATGCAGTCATGATTATCCTTCTCCAACCCAGCTCCTCTCTGTCCAGCTCAAAAGCTGGACCGGCTGCTGAGGCTGCAACGACTGTCCGACTACAAACTGTCTTTTAGCTCGACTCTCCTTGTGACCGTCCGAGCTTGCCGATTCAAGCTTCCTCCAGCTTCTTCTCCCAAGCTGTGTCTTCCTCCTCAAGCTGCGTCTGTCGAGTCGTGTCCCACTGCCGTCTCAACTCGTCTCCAACTGCCGAAAAGTCTCTCCAGATATACCTTTCTTTCCGAGGCTTCCCTTCCCGCGTAAAATCAGGTAAGTCTTTGTTTTAACTTTGGCAGGCTTGGAGCACAGCGGGGCAGTTATTATATTTAAAAATGTCTTAAACAGCTGGTAACAGGCCCATCTCTGGTTTGAAATTATCTCCATTGTTTTGAATGTCCTGCTGATCTCGTTATCTAGTCCTGGGTGCTGTTCTCATGAATATGAAATTGTCCCCTTTTGCCTGGGGCAACATCTTGATGGCCTCTGTCTCCAAGCCGATCTTGGCTAGATCTGCATCTAATCCATATGCATACCTGTGGGTCTGGTTTCGTTCTCTCAGGAACGGCTTCCAGAACTTACTGTGGATTGAATCCACAAATCTGTCTGAGGTTGCACAGGAACCATTTTAAAGTGTCCCAATAAGCTGATCACATGGTATGGTGGCCATTTTGTATGCCCCTTTCTCTGGGCTTCTTTTAAAACAGCCTTTAAAATCACGGCCTATTCTGCCATTTAACTCTTATTGATATTAAATCCAATTTTGTGAATCCTACACTCCCCCCTGATGATACTGTAACTTGCTTGAAGTATCATAATTCTGGGTGAGCAAAATTTTCTGACTGTCCACAATCTAACCATCCCTAGTATTTACCTATCTATGACCCCACAACACATGCATTTCCCATTACAGAAAAATCTTGTGTACATCAAGCATCTATAGATGGCAATACCTTGGAGTTAAAATCTTACAACTTACTTCCAGGTGTGGAGGGGGTCCTTATACCCCTACATCACCTAGTGCATACACATTACCAAATAATAATAATCACATCACATCTAAATAAATTTCAATAATAAAAATGAAATACATACGAAAATCCAAAAACACATAAATACACATCAAAAATAATGCAGAGGAGGGAGGGAAGCTTTAACTTTATACAGAGCAGCAAAAATCTACACGGGTGTCTCTTCTTCTACCCGCACATAATGCTCCCTCCATTCCCCTCTATTCTCATACTTCTGTGAATGTTTGACCTTTTTACAGTGTACAAACAACAAATAAACTACAATGACAACCTGGCACACTACAAGAATGTAGGAGGCTATCCTAATCCAGGAAGGGACTTCTATATTAGTGAACAGGTCCCACCACGGTGGGGTCACTATATCCAATATGTCTGCCCCTATCTCTAAAGTCTTCTGCTCCAGTGTGTAGAAGTGTTTCTGTGAAACAACAATGGCCTTTAATATCTTGGTGAGGTGTTCAGGGAGAGGGGGAATGATATATCCAAAATGTGCAACGAATCGCTGCAAATCCGTGAAATTCTCTTTCACAGTGAGGTGAACAGTGGACGGTTCAGGAATGGGGACAGTTCGCTCTTGGGCCACTTGAACTTCTGCCCTGGGCTTGAAACAGAAGCTGCTGTCACTAACCGGACACCAACCGTGCTGTCCATGCTGGTAGTGGGGCGCTGCAGTGGTGACACAGTATGTCCCACCTCCTATATATGCCACCTGCGGGGGCACATGGCCTTGTGCCATTGCCTCCATGGTGCAATTTATAGGCTTTGCGCCAGCAGTTCTGAATCCGCACTGTGGTTTTGAATGGGCATTCAAGTGCTGGGGACACAGGATGATGTGTGCTCCCCGGCTCTGGCACCCCGAGAGGTCAGTACCCGTCATTGCATGCTCCCATCAAATGACGTAAGGTGGGACCCCCGTGTAGCGAATGTGCGCACCCCACTGAATGACTCCAATGTTCTCCACCCTGTATACCGGGCGGGTTTTGCTGTCTTTCCCATCACCGGCATTCTTACCACTATACCCATAATGGTGTGATTAGACCGTCCACAGTCCACTGGGACTGGGTAGGCCTCTGAAGCTAGTCTGAGCTGGCACAGGCTCAATGTATTCTCAAAAGGGTGGAGGGCTGCGAGGTGCTTGTTGCTAATCCAGGAGGGGGCTAAGCCTTGCTTTAAATCCTCCAGATTACTGCGGCCCTCATCCAGTAACCATGCCCCGTATAGCACACAAGCTTCGTTCTGCGCAGCCTGATCGGATGCATTCCGATCCTCCCTAATGAGAGCATTTACCGTTCTGGCGTGTTTCTCTAGCTCAGCTATAATCTCTTTTCAGTGTAGTGTCATGGCCTGGTCCTCATGTAACTCAGAACCCACTACCTTATTCTCATCAGTCAGTATCTTTTTCAGCTGTGTTTTTAAACCATTAATCTGGGTTTGCAGCTCCACGTCATCCAGTGTGTTGATGACGGAAGTTCCTGTATTAAAAGCTGTAAAAATATCATTTACTGCACCCCTTCTTTGCCTCCCTATTCTGTCCAAGACCTCATGTGGTGTGGTGTACAATTTGGCTCTGTCGACATCGGCAAAGTCGAATTCGTAAAACTGTTTAAACATGTTTGTTAACAGGACCTGGTATAATTGCTCCGTTTCCTTGGGGCACCACGCTGGCAATCTCACCTCGGTGAGGTTTAAAATCACCGAAGCCACTGCATAGTGGACCCCTTGGTACAGTACCTGACCTGTGGGTACCAATACCAATCCGTTCCCGGGTCCCTTTGTCGTGGTGGGGCACCCTTCCTTGAGGGCCTTAGCTACCGAAACTGTGGGCAGGGGCTTGCGGGGTCGGGTGATGAGCTCCGTGGCATTCACTGGGATCTGTGATTATGGGACTCCACACGCCCGTGAGCTGACGTCCCACCTCATTCCTTGCCCAGCATCCTGCCATTGTCTTTGGAAAAAGATGGAGACGCCTGTGGGGCAAGCGCTTTCTGAACCCCACATACAGATGTAGATCCCCTCATCTGGTTCCCACCATTTGTTCCAACAGCCGCTCAACCCCCCGTGTGTTCCTGCAATTGTCCGATGGGTGTTATTACCCAATCTCTCCCACTCCACAGTGGAGTTCTTCATGGTGCTGCTCAACTTACGCAGCCACCACCAGCGATCCAAGGGTACATGTCCGTTGCAAATGAGGCAAATCTTCTTGTCCACGGTGACGCTTATCCAGGGTGCAATGATCCGCACCCTGGGGCACATCAGAGACATTTCCCTATATGCAAACCCCGTCTGGCTGGAGTATTCAGAGGAGTTCGACCCCAGCCAGCCTGGCCATCTCCCTTCATGGAAGTAGGCAGCAGTCTCTTCAGCGTCCCGTGAGCCAGTTCCGTCAGTCGCGATGGGGCCTCTATTTTCAGAGCACCCGTATATGGTGGAGTCCTTGGTGCGGCCCCAATAGGCCCAGCTCCATCCGATCAGCACAAACGCGACAAGGATCCCTCTCATCTTTCTTCTGGTTCCTGCAATAAATCAAACAATACAGCCAGGCTCCCGAGAGATTCTGGCTTAGGTGACGGCATGATCGGGTCTTTCGACCTCGATCCAAAAACACACGCATACTGGGCAGATTTAAAACTACTTAAACTCTAATCATTTTATTATATATACACTTTAAACTTAAACTTAAACTAAACTTATGTACAGCGCCGCCCGTCCCCGGGCAGCTTGCCTAATCCCTGATCGGACTGCAGCTTGCCGCTCCCTGTGGTGGGGCTGCAGTGACCTGTGGTTCTGGACTGCAGCTCGCTGCTCCCTGTAGCGGGGCTGCAGTGACCGGTGGTTCTGGACTGCAGCTCGCCGCTCCCTGTAGCGGGGCTGCAGTGACCGGTGGTTCTGGTTCCCCGCAACCTTTTGCTGCTAATCGGGGACTGTGTTTCTTCACGGATTTATGAAGTCGGCGTCTACTGCGGGTGGGGGACTCGGGCCAAGGTTTTACAGGCTGAGGCGCTTGAGTTGACCTGCGAGAAGGTACTTTGGGCGTGGCTCCCTTAGCGAGTGGACCTTCGGGTGGGACCTCAGCTCTCACAGCCCATGGCTTTTCCACGACTGTAGGCTTCGGCTCCCTTCCCTCAGGCTCCGCCCCTTTGGGATTTGGGCAGGCTCCGTTATCGAGTGGACCTCCGGGTGGGACTTCAGCTCTCACAGCTCGTGACTCTTCTACGACTGTGGGCTTCGGCTCCCTCCCCTCAGGCTCCGCCCCTTCAAGAATTGGGTCTGTGGCAGACGGCTCCTCCCCACCTGTCCTTACAGGTGGAGGATCTCTGCCCCCAACTTCTACCTCCCCCACGCTCGAGTCGAGGGTGGGGTCTCCGTCCTCCGACTCCACCTCCTCCAGAATCGGGTCGAGGGCGGGACCTTGCTGTTCGGGTCCCTCCTCGTCCGAGTCCCAGGCCATCGGAGAAACCTCCCCCCAGGTGGGCGGGACCTCTTCTCCTTCCAAGCAGGCTACAATGCAGCTTGTGTGGTCTGTGACTCATCGCGCGCCTCAGGCTAAGGATCTTTACCCTCAGACCTGGCTTCGGTTGCTGATGCTTTTGCACCCAGTTTAAACAGTTTGCACTGATTATGAACCATTTAAAAAACCCTTAGCTGACCCTCTAAACTGCCAGCCCTCGCTGTTAACCCAGCGTTCTCCTCCCTTAAAGCCTGCTCAACTAACTTGGCCTCCGCAACCTGGCACCGCAGGTATTCCTCCATTTTACAGGAGGTCTCTTCCTGTGCGTGTCTTTCTAGAGGACACAGGTCGACAGGCTGCGCTGGCTCTAGTCAATTGGGCACAACGGTCGGGGTTTCGGGAACAACAAGACCAGTGGTGACGGCTATCTTCCCCTGCGAAATCATCAGAGACCGCATTGACTCTAAAATTGACTCAATCGCAGCGGGATTCATAACTGCACCAGCTCCTTGCGCTGGGGCAGGGGCTACGGCTTGGGTTTGGGCTGGTGCTGGGGCAGCGGTCTGGGCTTGGGCTTGGGCTGTGGGAAATCTCCCTTTATTATCCTTCCACGGATTTCTACATTCCTTGCGCCAATGTCCATCCTTCCCACACCCGTAGCAATTGAGCTTGGCTTGGACAGGGCGATTCCCCTCCTGACGCCACTCCTGCTTGCTTGGGGCTGCGGGTTTTGCCTCATGCACCATTCCCTTCTGGGGTGGTGTTTCCTGACCTCTACAATTCTTATATGCTACATTTAACTGGCGGAGTACCGTCTCTTCTGTGACACCGGGACCTTGGGGATCAAACCAAGATCTGGCTAGGGCCCGTATCTCTGGCAAGCTGTTGGTGGCCAAGCAACGAAGTCAATGAACCCGCTGTTCGTTGCTCATTAAAGCCCGTTCAGGCATACCCGGACAGCTGCGTCGATATACTGGCCACAGCCTTTCTGCGAAAACCCGTGGGGGTTCTCCAGATAGCTGCAGGGTCCCTTCTACACGGTCGAATGGACTACCGTCGTCCACTCCCATTACTTCTAAAACTTCCTCCTTGAGATCCGTATACCCTTTCCGTCCCCTCTTGCCATCCTCTGAGAGGCAGTGAAGGATTGTAGGATCCAGGGAGAAAAGCAACAGTTTGACCTGTTCCTGTTCATCACAGTCATTGATGGCTGCTGTTTCCTCTATCTCTCTGAAATGAATCGAGGGATCTCCCTTTACTGTGAGTCGTGTGAGGTGGCTCACCATGGACCTTAAGTGCGGGCCAGCGTAGGGCACCACGAGTTGGTTCTGGTGGGGTCCGATACCGCCATCGGCAGTGTTGGGACCGAACCTCTGGTGCCGGGCGGGACACATTGGTGCCGGTCCCGGCTTTGCTACCAGTGGTTCTTCCTCACCCTCCATCTCGGCTACCTCCCCCTTTTCCGACCAAGTCTCACTATAGATCGGCGGTGCTGAGGGTTCGGTGGCTGGTACCACAATTACCTCAGCTGGAATCGGCTGTTTGATTCCTTCCAAAAGTCCATGTGACTGGCTTTCGGGCTGACGAGACACACCATGCCTCTTGCCTTAACCAGGGCCGTTCTTAGGTCCTCTATAGTCCTTTGGCAGGGGCCGTGGTCTGTGCTCTCAAACCCATGCTCGAGGGCTAGCTTGTAAGCTGCCTTAACCTCCACTACTCTCTCCTTCTGCCCTCTTAGCTGTTGTGCGAGGCAGGCGCTTTTCTCCCGTATCCTCGTTTCATTGATCTTTGCCTCAGTAACCTGGCACTCCAGGTACTCTATCCTAGCCTGATGTTGACTAGCTACCACTTGGCGTTCCTGATTCAGCGCGTGAAGCACTGTGATGAGTTTTTCCCCACCCATGGCCTTTTCCTCTATCTCTGCTGCCTGTGTTGTGATTCTGGCTGCCTGTGCTGCAGCGACCCGGTCCAAGATCTGGACCTGCTTCTTGTAACACATCAGTCACACTGCCTTTTCCACTGACTTCTTATGCTCTTTGCTCTCTGTCCACCTGATGGCTGCGTCCACCGGACGCCCATCCAGCAAGAGATCGGAAATCCACTGTTTAGTGAGATTTACCTTGCCGCTATCCTCTCATCCATTGCATTTTGACCATTCAAACTTGGATCTACTACATTGCAATCCTGCTGCCAGAGTCCTGCCGCAGTCGCCAATTTCTGTAAGGGGTTTTCCTTGAGAGCTTTCCCTGAGGTTTCTCTCTCTAGAGGCCTCGCTCTCTTGCACAGTAAAACCTTGAGTGGTTCGACCCACTCGCCCCTTAGATTCTATACTCTGGACTTAGGCGCAGGAACTACAATGTAGAGAAGACTCTTGTAGACCAAGTTTGATGAAGCAAAATGAAATTTTATTGCAAATGGAAAAATATCAGATCAAATGCAACACAGATAAGAGTACAGTACAAGGGAGGGACAAACAAACACAAACAAATCATAACGACATTATACTAACTAAGGCAAATACAGGCATCTTATACTCTAAAAAGATCATCATGAAATAAGGAAACACACGGAACATCGAGGGACAACAACTCATGTTAATTGTACCCTTAAATCCACCCCCTTATTAAACCTATCTAGATCTGATTGTGAAGGGCCAGAAACATGCTCACCAATCCCACGAGGAAGTGCAAAGTTTTGAAAACGAATCTGTGTTTGGTCCTTTCAGACGTTTCGTCTCCACGTGGATCGTGGAGCCCCTGCGAGCTGCGCCACACCTCTCTCCTGAGGTGGGGGTCGGGGGCGGCTGGACACCTGCGGGCCTGGATGTCGGCGGGGTCGAGGATAGTCGGCTCGACCCTGGTCAGGGGAGCCTTGGGCTGGTATGGCCCCTTCTACTTTCAGCTGCGGCCCGGGGGTGGTCGATGATCTCCCAATGGTTTTCCCCGGGGCGGGACGCTGGTTTCGAGCAACTTTCTTTATGCAGTCATGATTATCCTTCTCCAACCCAGCTCCTCTCCGCCCAGCTCAAAAGCTGGACCGGCTGCTGAGGCTGCAACGACTGTCCGACTACAAACTGTCTTTTAGCTCAACTCTCCTTGTGACTGTCCGAGCTTGCTGATTCAAGCTTCCTCCAGCGTCTTCTCCCAAGCTGTGTCTTCCTCCTCAAGCTGCGTCTGTCGAGTCGTGTCCCACTGTCGTCTCAACTCGTCTCCAACTGCCGAAAAGTCTCTCCAGATATACCTTTCTTCCCGAGGCTTCCCTTCCCGCCCAAAATCAGGTTAGTCTTTGTTTTAACTTTGGCGGGCTTGGAGCACAGCGGGGCAGTTATTATATTTAAAATCATTTTAAGCGGCTGGTAACAGGCCCATCTCTGGTTTGAAATTATCTCCATTGTTTTGAATGTCCTGCTGATCTCGTTATCTAGTCCTGGGTGCTGTTCTCATGAATATGAAATTGTCCCCTTTTGTCTGGGGCAACATCTTGATGGCCTCTGTCTCCAGGCCGATCTTGACTAGATCTGCATCTAATCCATATGCATACCTGTGGGTCTGGTTTCGTTCTCTCAGGAACGGCTTCCAGAACTTACTGTGGATTGAAGCCACAAATCTGTCTGAGGTTGCGCAGGAACCATTTTAAAGTGTCCCAATAAGCTGATCACATGGTATGGCGGCCATTTTGTATGCCCCTTTTTCTGGGCTTCTTTTAAAACAGTCTTTAAAATCACGGCCTCTTCTGCCATTTAACCCTTATTGATCTTAAATCCAATTTTGCGAATCCTACACTACCACCAACACGTCTCAAATTTAGAATTCCATTTTGGACTGTCGCTGAAGCCCTTCAGCAAACTCTCCTCAGCCTTTATGACCGATGGCGAAATGCTTGGAAGGACTGTGAAATATCAAATGGATTCCATATAAAGGATCTCACATTACAACCTGAAGGATCAAACCTTCCTCGCAAACAGTGAACAACCATCAACCGCTTCAGAACTGGTCATGGTAGATGTTGCCACCTTCTCCATAGATGGAAGCTTAAAGCATCCCCATCATGCGACTGTGGAGCTCCTAATCAGATGCTGGAGCACATCAATGAGCACTGCTCTCAGAGGAAATTCGCAGGCAGCCTACAAGATATCCACACTGTTGCACCGGAAGCTTTGGCCTGGATATCTGACTTAGATATTGACATTTGATTTGCTTTGCTACTGCCATAGGAAAGAGGAAGAGTACCACAGCGATTGATTGGAAGTAATTAAAACTTATCATGTCGTTAAAAGGGTACTTGGCTTGACATGACTTGACTTAACTTTCTGTGGCAAGCTTAGTTTATATCTACCGTGCAAATACAGCAACTTCATTCTATTCAATGCATTGCAATGGTGAGGCAGACAGCGAGATGCCATTTTCATGAAGCCAACAGTGGAGCATAGAAACATAGAAGATAGGAGCAGGAGTAGGCCATTCGGCCCCTCGAGCCTGTTCCGCCATTTAATGAGATCATGGCTGATCATCCAAATTCAGTACACTGTCCATGCTTTCTCCCCATATCCCTTGATCCCTTTAGCCTTAAGAAATATATCTAACTCTTTCTTGAATATATTTAATAAGTTGGCCTCAACTGCCTTCTGTGGTAGAAAATTCCACAGGTTCACCACTCTCTGGGTGAAGAAATTCCTCCTCATCTCAGTCCTAAATGGCTTACCCCTTATCCTTAGACTGTGACCCCTGGTTCTGGACTCCCCCGCCATCAGGAACATCCTTCCTGAATCTAGTCTGTTTAGTACTGTTAGAATTTTATAAGTTTCAATGAGATCCCCTCTCATTCTTCAAAACTCTAGCGAGTATAAGCCTAATCGACCCAATCTCTCTTCATACTTCATTCCTGCCATCTCAGGTATCAGTCTGGTGAATCTTCGCTGCATTCCCTCCATGGCAAGAACATCCTTCCTCAGATAAGGCGACCAAAACTGCACACAATACTCAAGGTGTGGTCTCACCAAAGCCCTGTACAACTGCAGCAAGACATCCTTGCTCCTGTACTCGAATCATCTCGCTATGAAGGCCAATATACCATTTGCCTTCTTAACCGCCTGCTGCACCTGCATGCTTACCTTCAGCGACTGGTGCACAAGGACACCCAGGTCTCGTTGCACTTACCCTTTTCCCAATCTATTGCCGTTCAGATCATAACCTGTCTTTACCACCAAAATGGATAACCTCGCATTTATCCACATTATACTGCATCTGCCATGCATCTGCCCAATCACACAACCTGTCCAAATCGTACTAGAGTTTCTCTGCATCCTCCTCACAGCACACACGCCCACCCAGCTTTGTGTCGTCTGCAAACTTGGAGATATTACATCTAGTTCCCTCGACTAGATCATTAATATATATTGTGAATAGCTGGGGTCCTAGCACACAACTCGGACAGCAACTTTTGGATATTGGCATTTAACCGTGCATCTGTGGTACCATTTGCGCATAAATAACGAATGCGCACTGTAAGGGGTTTTAGATCGCAGAGGTTTCTCTCTCTAGAGGCCTCTCTCTCTTGCACAGTAAAACCGTGAGTGGTTCGACCCACTCGCCCCTTAGATTCTATACTCTGGACTTTGGGGCAGGAACTACAATGTAGAGAAAACTCTTGTAGACCAAGTTTGATGAAACAAAATGAAATTTTATTGCATAATATAAAACAAATCAAATGCAAGCAAATAAGAGGGTACATGGGAGGGAAAAACACAAACAAATCATAACGACACAATACTAACTAAGGCAAATACAGGCATATTATACTCTACAAAGATCATCATGAAATGGGGAAACACACGGAACATCGAGGGACAACAACTCATGTTAATTATACCCTTAAATGTCCACCCCCTTAAACCTATCTAGATCTGATTATGAAGGGCCAGAAACATGCTCACCAATCCAACTAGGAATTGTAAGGTTTTGAAACAGGTCTGCGTTTTGATCCCTTCAGGCGTCCTGTCTCCTCGTGGTGGGCGCTGCGGGCTGCGCCATACTGCTCTCTTCCTCGATGTGAAGGTCACAAGCAGGCCGGATCTCAGCGAGCCTGGACACCAGTATGGAGGACGACCATCTGTTTGACCATTTTCATATAGGTTTCTTAGGACTACGGTCCTTGGTCTCGTCAAACGGCCCGGGGTAGGTCGATGATCTCCCGATGTTTTACCCCGGGGCGGGACGCCGGCTCAAACCGTCTTCTTCCCCTTCTTCAAGCGATGATGCCACCAAATACCATGGTAGCACCATGATGGCTGTCTCTTCTGCTACCCCTGGGTTCCCCAGATATACTTCTCCGGAGAAGCCTCCTTCTCCCGCCCAAATCAGGTTAGTCTTTGTTAAACTTTTGGCGGGCTTATCGCACAGCGGGGTAGTTATTATATTTTAAAATACTTTGGGATGGCCGGTAAAGGGCCATCTCTGGTCTGGAATGGCCTTCATTGTTTTTAATGTCCTGGTGATGTAATTAACGGGTCCTTGATGCTCTTCTCACGAATATGAAACTGTTCCCTTTTGTCTGGGTAAACATTTAGATGGCCTTTATCTACAGGCCGATCTTGACTGGATCTGCATCCAATCTATATGTATATGTAGGTGTCTGGTTTTGTTCTCTCAGAAACGGCTTCCAGAACTTACTGTGGGCTGAATCCACAAAGCTGTCTGAGGACTGCAGGAACCATTTTAAAGTGTCCCAATAAGTTGGTCACGGGGTCTGGTGGCCATTTTGAATGCCCCTTTTCCCTAGGCTTCTTTTAAAACAGTCTTTAAAATCATGGCCTCTTCTGCCATTCAACCCTTTATAATATAAAGTTCAATTTTGCGAATCGTACAGCACCATTAACCTAACTGTTATTTTGACAGCAAAATCTGCCCTAAACATTTTCTTTGAATTTAGATGTTTGTGGTGCAAACGAGTGTTTTGAAATCATTGAAAATCATGAGGCAATTAACAGTGATAAAAATTGCAGAAATAACACTTTTGAAAGACATTTAATAAAGCTATTATATCTTTCCTTTAACTGTTATAGAATCATAGAAATTTATGGCACTGAAGGAGTCCATTCATCCCATTGTGTCTGTGCCGGCTGAAAAAGTGCTATCCAGCCTAATCCCACTTTCCAGCTCTTGGTCCGTAGCCCTGTAGATTATGCCACTTCAAGTGCATATCCAAGTACTTCTTAAATGCGATGACAGTTTCTGCCTCTACCACCTTTCAGGCAGTGAGTTCCAGACCCCCACCACCCTCTGGATGAAAAATTTCTCCTTAACTCCCCTCTAATCCTTCTACCAATTACTTTAAATCTATGCCCCCTGGTTGGTGACCTCTCTGCGAAGGGATATAGGTCCTTCCTATCCACTCTATCTAGGCCCCGCATAATTTTATACACCTCAGTTAAATCTCCCCTCAACCTCCTCTGTTCCAAAGGAAACAACCCCAGCCTATCCAATCATTCCTCAGCTAAAATTCTCCAGTCCTGGCAACATCCTCGTAAACCTCCTCTGTACCCTCTCTATTGCAATCATATATTCCCTGTAGTGTGGTGACCAGAACTATATGCAGTACTATAGCTGTGACCTAACTAGTGCTTTATACAGTTCAAGCATAACCTCCCTGCTCTTATATTGTATATCCCTGGGATGGCAGGAATGACGTATGAGGAGAAATTGGGTCGATTGGGCTTATACTCGCTGGAGTTTAGAAGAATGAGAGGGGATCTCATCGAAACTTATAAAATTCTGATAGGTCTGGACAAACTAGATGCAGGTAGAATGTTCCCGATGGTCGGAGAGTCCAGAACCAGGGGTCATAGTCTAAGGATAAGGGGTAAGCCATTTAGGACAGAGATGAGTAAGAATTTCTTCACCCAGAGAGTGGTGAACCTGTGGAATTCTCTACCACAGAAGGCGGTTGAGGCCAAGTCTTTAAATATATTCAAGAAGGAGTTAGATATATTTCTTAGAGCTAAAGGTATCAACGGATATGGGGTGAAGGCAGGTACGGGGTACTGAGTTTGGATGATCAGCCATGATCTCATCGAATGGCGGAGCAGGCTCGAGGGGCCGAATGGCCTACTCCTGCTCCTATCTTCTATGTTTCCATGTATGCTTCAGCTAATAAAGGAAAATATCCTGTATGCCTTATTAACCACCTTATCTACCTGTCCTGCTACCTTTGAGGATCTGTGGACATGCACCCCAATGTTCTACTGTTCCTCTATGCTTCTCAGTATCCTACCATTTATTGTGTATTCCCTTGCCTTGTTAGCCCTCCCAAAATGCATTACCTCACACTTCTCTGGATTGAATTCCATTTGCCACTTTTCTGCCAACCTGACCAGTCCATTATTGGCCCAGAAATTCAGGTCGGGGGCTTCCCGCGGGTGCAAGCCCCCAACCTGCACTTACCTTGCGCGCTGGCAGTTGAGCTCTGGGCTCCCGTGGAATTCCGCTCCGGGGCCTGCTCCAACTCCCGGCGTGCTGTGCTTGCGTGTCCCAGGGGCGTAGTTAGTGCGATGCGTCCCCTGGGATCATGTGAGCCATGGGCAGCCAATCAGAGGAGGGAAAAGCCCATTCATAAGATTGACAGGAAGACCTGTCTAAACTTATGAATATATGGGCCCCAAAATAACAGTAACCCTTCAAATAATTTTTTTTTAAATCACACATTTTAAATAAACTATAAATTACATTAAATAACTATTTTAAACAATAATTTAAATTTTTGAAAAAAATAATTTTATAAAAAAACGGGGCTAAAAATAAACTTACCTTGCTTTAAAGTATTCAAAAATAATAAAACTGTGGAAAAAATGTTTTAATTTTAATTAATTGACCACTTACCTTTTAAAATGCAGGCCTTACGCCTGCTTTTTACATTTCTAAAATCTAAAGACTTCCCCACAAAGAAAAACCTGTAAAAAATACGTAAGTTCAAAGCGCACGCGCAGACTCCCGCGCGCACGCGTTCGACCTCTGAACCCCTTCGTTCAGAGGAACGGAAGTGCCGGTTTCCCACGCATGCGCAGTACATGCAAGAAACCGGCACTTCCATCGGGTCCACGCGTGAGTACCCCGTGCATACTCACGCGTTGGGACCCGAGTTTCTGGGCCATAATCTTCCTGTAGTCTACAACTTTCTTTCTCACTATCAACCACATGGCCAATTTTTGTATCATCTGCAAACTTCTTAATCATGCCCCCTATATTGAAATCTAAATCCATGCTGATTGTCCTTGATTAATCCATGTCTTTCTAAATGATGATTAATACAGTCCCTCAGAATTTTTTCCAATAATTTGCCTACCAACAAGGTTAGGCTAACTGGCTTGTAATTACTCGGTCTATCCCTTTCTCCCTTTTTAAACAACGGTACAATGTTAGCAGTCCTCTGGCACCACAATTGTAGCCAGAGGGGATTGGAAAATGATGGTCAGAGCCTCCGCTATTCCTTCCCTTACCATTAGACACCTCAGACTGCCACCATCTGTCACTGTGCCTAGCAAGGGGAAATTTAGCAGCATGGATAGAAAGTTGGTTGAAGGGCGGGGTAATAAGGATTGGGAATAATAGGTGTTGCTTGGAATGGAAAAAGATTGGAAGTGGTAAGTGCTAGGTCAGCTTTTGTTCTAAATATTTATATCTATATCTATATATATAAACGGATCGTTCTTTCTGTCTGTCTGTCTATCTGTCTGTCCTTCTGTCTGTCTGTCTTCGGGTGTGCGTGTGTCCGGCTATGCGCTCAAAAGTTACAGAGCGTACCTACGCGTGCGTTACGTCGAAAGAAAGCTCACCGTTCCAAAACGATGGTAAGCGTATTGACGTTTCGGCCGGTCAAAAATTGTGCCCGCGGTATCCGAAAAACCTTCAACATTCCGCTCATTAGCATCTCATTATCCGTTCATTAGCGACAGAGTGACCTCGAGGTCGGCCAATCGTACGCCGGGTTGCTGGCATGTGCGGCTGGGCCCTCCTACGGTCGAGTGACGGGACGATTGACCAATCCTACGCTTTGGTGACCTGACGGTCGACCAATCGGTGCGTGTGTGGGCGGGCCTTATCGTTCTGAACCGAGGTGAGTAGCCGCCATCTTGCTTCCATTCTTTTTCCTGCTTTCTGCGTCTTTCTTTTCAAATATACATTTCCAGCAAAATAAAATTGCTTTTATTACATTGTTTTAAAAAAAACTTCATTCATTCGTAAATATTTTCTCTAAACTGAAGATTCTTTTTCCTACCTTTCCCCGTTTTTGTTAGGCCTCAAAGCCTGGGCCTTTCTTGCCCAGCCAGACCCGAGCTAGGTAATTGTCCCACGGCTCCTGCAAAGCTCCTCACCCCCCCACCCGTGTCACGTTACCCGGGGCAACGGTGTCAGCCACGAGGGTCACGAGGGTCAGGGTGCGCGCGCAGCAGGAGCAGCTGAGACGCGGCATCTCTCTCTGTTCCCCGCTCGGCTCGGGCGGGGGGGGCAGGGCTCTCGGGAGTGCGGATCTCGGGCGGGGCTTGGTGAGCGGGAAGGGTTACCCCGGCAACCGGGCCCGCTGGCCGTCTCTCACAGCCGCAATCGGCGCACTTCAAGCCGGCTCGGCCGGGGGGGCGGGGCTCGGAGAGCGGGGCTCTCGGGAGTGTGGGGCGGGGCGGCCGGGGCTCGGAGAGCGGGGCTCTCGGGAGTGCGGGGCGGGCGGGACTCGGAGAGCGGGGCGGGGCGGCTGGGGCTCGGAGAGCGGGGCTCTCGGGAGTGCGGGGTGGGCGGGGCTCGGAGAGCGGGGCTCTTGGGAGTGCGGGGCGGGGTGGCTGGGGCTCGGAGAGCGTGGCTCTCGGGAGTGCGGGGCGGCCGGGGCTCGGAGAGCGGGGCTCTCGGGAGTGCGGGGCGGGCGGGGCTCGGAGAGCGGGGCTCTCGGGAGTGCGGGGCGGGCGGGGCTCGGAGAGCGGGGCTCTCGGGAGTGCGGGGTGGGGCGGCTGTGGCTCGGAGAGTGGGGCTCTCGGGAGTACGGGGCGGGCGGGGCTCGGAGAGCGGGGCTCTCGGGAGTGCGGGGCGGGGCAGCTGGGGCTCGGAGAGCGGGGCTCTCGGGAGTGCGGGGCGGCCGGGGCTCGGAGAGTGGGGCTCTCGGGAGTGCAGGGCGGGGCAGCGCGGCTGGTGCTCGGGAGGATGGGGGCTCGGAAGGGGAGGAAGGGTTACCCCGGCAACCGGGCGTGGCCGTCTCTCAGCCTCAAGCCGGCTCACGCCTGTTCTCGGGGCTTGGCTCCATTTGCGGCCGCGGGCCACTCGCCCTCTCTCTCTCCTTCCCTCTGTCTCTCTCTCTCCCCCCCTCTTCTCTCCCCCACCCCTTCTCTCCTCCACCTTCTCTCCCCCCCTTCTCTCCCCCTTTCTCTCCCCCCTTCTCTCCCCCCCTTCTCTCCCCCCTTCTCTCCCCCCTTCTCTCCCCCGCTCCCCCTTCTCTCCCCTTCTCTCCCCCGCTCCCCCTTCTCTCCCCCACTCCCTCCCCCCTCCTCGCCCCCCTTCTCTCCCCCCCTCCTCCCCCCCTGCCCTCCCTCCCCCCAGCCCTCCCTCCCCCTCCCTGCCCTCCCTCCCCCTCCCTGCCCTCCCTCCCTCTCTCTCTGCCCCCCAGTCGCTCTCTCTCTTCCCCCGTCACTCTCCCTCTTCCCCCAGTCGCTCTCTCTCTTCCCCCCAGTCACTCTCTCTCTTCCCCCCAGTCGCTCTCTCTCTTCCCCCCCAGTCGCTCTCTCTCTTCCCCCCCAGTCGCTCTCTCTCTTCCCCCCAGTCGCTCTCTCTCTTCCCCCCAGTCGCTCTCTCTCTTCCCCCCAGTCGCTCTCTCGCTTCCCCCCAGTCGCTCTCTCTCTTCCCCCCCAGTCGCTCTCTCTCTTCCCCCCAGTCGCTCTCTCTCTTCCCCCCAGTCGCTCTCTCTCTTCCTCCCAGTCGCTCTCTCTCTCCCCCCCCCCCAGTCGCACTCTCTCTCTCTCTTCCAACAACAACATCTCCTCGAAAAAGCCTCAGCACCGCCGGGCACTCCAGCTAGTCTATATATATATAAGAGTTTGTCTGTTTGTCTGTCTGTTTGTCTGTCTGTCTGTCTGTCCGGCTATACAATCAAAAGTTATAGAGCATACCTACACGCATTTTATTTCAAAAGAAAGCTTATCATTAGGGGAGTCTCATAGGCATATTTAATTTTTGGTCAGCCAATCATTGTTCGGAAAGTATGCAAAAAACGTTCAAAAACCCTCAAAACTCCGCTCATTAGCTGTTGACCAATCCTACCTCTCATTAGTGTTGAGTGACATGCTGGTTGACCAATCCTACAGTTCAGTGACCTGATGGTTGACCAATCGGTGCCTCGCAGGCGGGACCTAATCCTCCAGTCTCCCGAAACTTCGCCGCCATTTCTTTCATCCCCACAGCCACAGCACCAGCCAAACAAACCCCCACATTGCGGCTCCAGGAGCGGCAGGTGAGTTTACACACAGCGGGCGGGGGAGCGGCAGCGGCCGGCCATCAACCACGCCACCCACGGGGGAGCTCAGCTGGGGTCCGTCTCGGCCCGAGAGCCTGACCGGGCCTGAAGCGCTAGGCCCCGCACGGCCGGTATCACAACGGCACCGGGCCTCAGGCACTAGGCAGCGAGAGGGGATGGAGGGACAGAGGGAGGGGAGGGAGGGAGAGGAGAGGGGGAGAGGGAGGGACAGAGAGAGGGGACAGACAGGGGCAGGGAGACCGCGCGGCCTAAAATTGCCCTGGCAATGCTGGGCACCCCCAGCTAGTATATAATCATTTGGACTTTGGTATAGGGAGCTGATGATACAAAAGTTGTCAAACAGCTAAGGTTGAACTGTAAAAGATTTCATGAAATCATAGGTAGGTTAGCAGAGAGGTGACAGATGAAATATAATGTGGAGGGAAACCAAGGAATGAGCATATACATTCAGTAGAAAGATGCTGAGCGGTTTGGAGGTACAGCGAGCTCTGGGGTGAAAAGACAACATTTTTTGAAAGTGTGAGTGTTAATAGATAAGGCCATAAAAATGACCAACAGCATTTTGGGTTTTATAAATAGAGGCATAGGGCTGGATTTTCCAAGCCCCGAGGAGGCGGGCATGGAGGCGGGACAGCCGGTAAACTCGGAGAGATTGGGGGCGGATGGCAAACCCACCCCATCCCGCCTCCGAGCCCATTTGCCAGGAGGCGGGAAGATGTGCAGCTTCAGGTCCCGTCTCCTGGAGGCGGGAAAGGCTTTTAATCCTTTTAACTGCCTGTTAACAGGTCGTTGACAGGCAGAAAAAGGGATTAGTGCCATTTTACCTTCACAGGTAAAGGCTTCCCAACCTCAGAGAACGCCGCTGGGTTGGAGGAGACATGGAGGAGGTCTGCAGTGGTCGGAGGCACCTGGAAGTAAGATGTAGAGGTGAGTGATGGGTGCAAGTGTGGAGTGGTAAGTATGCAAGGTGAGTGATAAGTTTAAAATAGTGTTCACTTACCTTTTTTCCTTCATACAACCTTTAGCCGCAGAGGATCAGGAGAGCCGATATCCTGCTTGTCAATTTCAGGTAATGGCTGACGGAACCTCCGATCCATCAGACATCTGAAATTTACAAATTTGCAATGTTTGATGAGTCCTCACCTCAAAGACTCATCAAACTAAAGAGAATGTCAGTGTTTGATAGCTTCACAGAGCTGTCAAACGCTGTCATTTCTTCTTTCAAGAAGTCTTGACAGATAGCACATCTGACGTTGACGTAATCTGTCAGTGACTTCTTCCCTAATTGGCCTGCTGAGCCTGCTGGGCTTAATCAGGGGAAAATCCCTCTGAATGGTCAGGCGAGGATGGAGGCGGGACATTGACACGACAAGCAGCAGTCCCGCCTCCAACTCGCCTCCATTCATAAAATCCAGCCCATAGAACACAAGAGCAAAGGAGTTACAATACAATTGTACATGTCCTGTATTCAGTTTTAGGTCTACTTTTATAGAATGGACATTATAGCCACAGTGAATGAGATTTACGAAGATGATATTAGGCATAAAAAATTACAGTTTATGAAAAGAGATTTAAGATACTGAAACTATTTCCAGTGGAGCAGAGATACCCAAAATATTTAATAAAGTTTTTTAAAATTATGAAGGATTTGATAAGGTGAATAAGGAAAGATTATATTCTCTTCGACGATAGCAAAACACTGCAGATGCTGGAAATCCAGCATTTTCTGTTGTTATTTCGGATTATATTCTCTTGTTGGGGAGTAAGTGACAAAGGTCATTAATTTAAACTTGTCACCGAGAGTGAGGAGAGTTAGGAGAAACCTCTTTACACAGACACTAGTTGCAACATAGAATGCTTTGCTATATGTCGGCTTTTAATCTTATTAATTTCTCCAGTATTATTTCTTTACTAATACTAATTTCTTTAAGTTTCTCATTCTCACTATTTCTGGAATTTTTTTTGTGTCTTCTGCCGTGAAGACAGGTACAAAGTATTCAATTAATGTTTCGGCCATTTCCTTATTTCCCCACTATAATTTCTCCTGTCTCTGCCTGTAATGAACCCACGTTTACTTTTGCTATTCTCTTCCTTTTTACATACCTACTGTAGCTTTTACAATCTGGTTTTATGTTTATTGCAATTTTACTCTCAGTCTATTTCCTCTCTCATTATCAATTTTCAGATAAACATTTGAAGCTGAGAAAAGCACATGGGCTATGGGTCATGAACAGGGTAGTTGTATTATTTTTGAATTGCTCCAGCAAAGACACGATTGGCCAAATTACATAATTCTGTGCTTGAAATTCTATTGTTTCATAGTCAGGTATAATATGTGTCAGGTACAATTCTGGTCTCCTCTTTTTTACTCAGACAACCCACTTCAACTCCAGTCTTACTTCATGCCTATTAATCTAGACTTTGAGGGACTACTGGCAGAGAATTGGTGCCAGCGGGTGGAGCACGCCGCTGGTAGTTGTTGGTGGGACGCCCAAGATGTTTCAAGGCTTAGGCCTCATTTAGATTCCACAGCAAATTATGGGTAGCAAACAGGTGTCCTGCTGCAGCTCACTGATTCTGGGAGGGTGAGAAATATGTCAGCTCCCACACTGAGTAGTTGACATCGAGAGCCGTGGCGGGCTGGGGTGGGGTGGGGCGAGGTAGGAAGAGGCAATCGTGAAGGGGCCTTAAATGGGCCTCAATTTCTTTTTGTTGGCCCAAGGGAAGCACTCCTGCTCCGTCTGGCCCCACCAAAAAAAAATTCACTATTTCCTGGGCCATTTTATGAGTGGAATCCTGTGATACTTTTAAAAACTATGGGGGAAAAATTCAGTGCTTTGCACATCCCGTTAGTTGCTTTGCGTCCCGTTAGTACCCTAACACCCGGGCACGGCGTCGCCAACGCCTCCCGTGAAATTCAGCAGGAGGTTAGCGGCGGCGGTAACCATTAGCGCACCGTGGCGCAGCGCCGTCAGTGATTACGCCATCGCCGTGCGCAGCACCCCGGCCGCAATCTTCAGTAGCGCCCCCTGACGTACCACCAGACGCTATGTCCAATGGGGTCAGGGGGGCCTACCTGCAGCCGGAGCAGCTCTAATTAAATGGCGAGGTGCCGGGCGGCCATTTTTGTTGCTGGCCGCCTGCCAGCACCTGCCCCTGTTGCCGTCCCCGGCCTCCTGAGCAGCCCCCCTGCAGAGTGCCGGCTGCACTTCATGAGCCCGACACTCCTCTCCAGTGCCGGGTACTTTTGCTGGCACTCCGATCCCTGGTGGCCCAGCTGGGCCACGGGATGCGTTGCGTAAGGCCCCTCCCCTTTAAGAAGGGGGAAGGGCTACAGTACCATGGCACATAGTGCCATAACATTCCCTCACAGCGCCCCAAGAGGGAGGCGGGGCACTTCCAGTAGCGCTCTGCTTCCCTCTTGGGGTGCTACTGATGAATTTCGGCCGCGGGGGCGCTAATTTTTCAGGGCGCTAAAAGTAGCACCCCAAAGGGGGCACGTCTCAATTTTTCCCCCTATTAATTCAGCCATTCACTGCCAGGTACCAATGGGCAGAGCGTGCGCAGTACATGCTCTTGCCTCGTACCTCAAAAATTGCGATGGGGTAAAATGTACCTATTTTCATACTTTAATGATGCTCCAGCTTGCTTCAGGCATTTGACTAGGCTGCCCTTGTAAAGGCCACAGGCAAAACACAGTGGGGAGGGAGCAGAATGAGAGTGGGAGTGGGGCGGTAAGTGCAATACTCCAATTTTAGGGCTGTAACTCTCCCATTACCGCCAGACAGACAGAGTTAAAAATCGGCCCTTTGAAATCCTAAAGCACGATGACAAAGTGGTACGAAATTAAGAGACCTAAATTCACTTCAAGTTGGATTAAGGGACTTAGACAACTGCAATTTATAACCCTTTATAGTCATAACACAAAAAATAGCAACACCTATATTCAGGCTTAATTGGAATTCCAGTCTCATGTTTGAATACACTACGCAATCAGTCCCTGGGACTCCTTAAATAAAACATACAGTAATAGAAAAAAATGATGTCAATCTGTGAGAATGTGTTTGTACTTTGCACTTCGTGGCTGTTAAATATGACTGAAAGCAAATATTATTGCACTGATGGGAACTGTTTTTATGAATTTTGGATATTCAGTGGCAGCCACTGATATGAATATAGAATCAATATTGGTTATGGTGCTGATTTTTTTAATTAATAGAATACCAGGCTGTTTAGAGGCAGCTGTATCAGTAATTAAAGTACTGAAGGTCTGAACACACATACATAGTCAGTGCTGACAGAACTAGCATACTGCCACTCAAGGAGAACCTGCACTATTTCTCCTGCTCTTATGCCTGTTTCAGGCACCATACAGAGTAGAGCTGTCACTGGATTAGTAAAAGCTCAACTAGATGAGAAAGAGCAGTGGTGGTGTCCTCTGAATTATTAATAAGTGTCGACATCGCCACATACTAAGGGCAGAGATATGCACCTAATGACGCAGCAACAAATGCATACTAACAATGGGAGAACTGAAATAGCGTGACAGGAAAGGAAGTCAAACAACTAACAGAAGTCATCCATAAGACCACAGCAGAAACTTGTTTATGACTCCATTTTATTATTGGGTCAAGGAGTCAACTTCAATAAATTACTATTCATGACAGCGATGTTGTATAGCAATAACTTGCTATTTTTCACTCTACAGACAGTACTTGTGGATTAGACAGATGAAATTGAGCTTGTACACAGGCAATATTTCCATAAGATTGGCAGTATTGGCCATCTATTCATAAGTGAATATCTAGTGCTTAGCATTTTAAATCTGGCATTCACATAGACAAAATAAACTCTTCAGCTTCTTTATATTTCCTCGTTGTAATGTGAGCATTGACAGGCCACCTGCGCGAGCCACGAAAAGCAATCACTGGCACAGAGGTGGGCTATTTGCCCACCGACTGGCCAGCAATTGCACACGGAAATGTTACGGCTGGGGATATCTAAGGCATTAATTAAATATTTTGTAAGGAATTAGCACAGGCTAGCGGGGTTGGGGTTATTTGTCTCTGGCCAGTCAGAAGCCTCTGAGCTGCTCCAGGGACCCCGTTGCAGTTTTGAAGCGCTCCCCTATTCCTCAGTTCTGACCGCCGGACTTATTCGGTAGCAATGTAGGCAGAAAACAACATGACTCGTGGTTTGGGTGCAAAACAGACCAATATTTATTGAAAACAACAGAAAGAAACAACTTAGAAAAATCGATATAGCTCTTGTGCCTGGTACAGCACTTTTGCTTAATGCTGTACCCTCAGTGTCCACTAGAGCGCTCCCTGCTCAGTGCAACATTGCTTTATTTTAAATCCAGCACCTTTTGCTTAAAAACCCTTTTGCTCACTACAGCACCTTAGCTTAGTGGCTTTTACTTAAAAACAGCTCTTTAATACAGCTGTAAAGTGTTCACTGAAGCACTTCTTTGCTTAGCGCAACACTCCCTTTGACAGCACTTTTAATATAGAAACACTTTGCTCACTACAGCACCTTAGCTTAGTGGCTTTTACTTAAAAACAGCACTTTAAATACAGTTACTTAAAAAAACAGCTAACAACGTTCACCACAGCACTTCTTTGCTTGGTGCAACACTACTTTTAATACAGTTTTAAATACAGTACTTTGAAACAGTTACTCCTTTTTAATACAGTTTTAAATACTGAATTCAGTGTTCACTATAGCAATTCTCTGCTAGGTGCAACACTGTCTTACTTAAATAGGGGAGGAGAAAAGGACACAATGAGGGAAGATCGACTAAAATCACAGTTCTTAACAAAATTCCCTTTAATTCCCACCCCTATACCTATCCTAAGTTGCCTTGTGGAAGGCCAGAAAAATATATGCTCACCACTGGAAATGCCTGCTCCGTGCCCTGTGAACTTAGATCTTCACTGCCCTGAAGTAAGAAACACCCCAGTGCTTTAAAAGTAAACTGCTGGTGTTCTACTTCCTCAGGCAGGCTCCCATGCTGTAGAGGCACACGGAGGTGAGGCCAGAGAGAGAGAGAGCTTCTGGGAAGCTATCTTTTATACCCCCATTTGGGGCCCGCCCAGATCCGGATGTTTCTGGGCTAAAACAAAAGAGATCCAACTGCCCCATTGTCCAGTAATGGGTTTGGATGAATCACCCATTCATTTTAAACTGTTCCTTTTCTCAGTTTAAATGTCTCTTCAATTGTCTGTGCTGAGCTTTGAATGTATTTCCATTCATGATTGATGGGTTTTGAATGGAGCTGTCCTGGTTTGAAAAAAACATGTCTTTCTGTGATTACTATGTAAACAGCTTGGGAGGCTAGTGTAAACAGAAGCCATTGTTAGCCATTGTTCTTGTGGTCAGGCTGAAACCGCAGTCAAGTGGTTAATCCTTTGTGCAAGCATCTTGTAGCAGTTTCTGTAAACATATCGATTGTCTGCGGCAGGGTGGTGGGGACTTCCCTTTGATTGGCAGCTCCATTGAACCTTTCTCACAGACACACACACACAAGCTGTTTTCCAAGTCCTTTTGTCTTCGGCCATGCGGTCTGATGGCCATTATGATCCCTGGATTTTTCTTACAGGTAAATCACCCAGGGATTCTTTAATCAAAAATTAATCTTCGGAGCTGTAAATTATTGCAAAATCTTACAGTCCCCCATTGGATACTAAAACTTGCTTGTAGTATCCTTGCCGAAAGTGAGCAATAATTTCTGACCCCCCCCACAAACAACCTTCCCTTATACTTAACTAAATCTATCTTTGATCCCCCGACACCTCCATCTCCCCTGCCCAGAGAGAATCGTAGTACGGCAGGCATCTATTGACAGAAAACTCAAAATTAATTAAATAATCAATACACGGAGGGGGTCCAATGCCCCTGCACCAATTATATTCACAATAAGTCAAGCATGGAGGGGGTCCTAAGCCCCTGCACCGCTTATATTCATGCTAAGTCAAGCATGGAGGGGGTCCTACGCCCCTGCACCACTTGTACCATAATTTTAACATCTTTAAAGGGATTGTCATCCAGCCAACATGTCTGCTAAAAAAAAGATGGAAGACAAACGAGCTTCCTTTAACTCCAAACAAGCAGTGAAATAATTAACAAGTTCTGTAAATTCTTAGTCTTAAATTGTATTTCCAGCAGCAGGTTTTAAATGTTGTGGGCATCTGTTTCCTGCAGACCCCTTCCTTTGTGGACTAGGGGTGCTTCCTCTCTCAAATCCCACGACTAGTTGGTCCCCTGTACTTTCTGGAACTCTGAAAAAGACAAAGGAAACATCTCACCAGGTCCCCTGGCTTTGGGAAGTGTAATCAGGTCCCGCGACCTTGATCCACAATACAATTCCGGAACCGTACCACACTCAAAACTTATACACTAATCTTAATTTCAATATAAAAACAAAAAACTAACACGTTCTACCTTAATAACACGTTCTACCTTAAATCATAAAAACACGTTCTACCTTAACCTTATACACACTACTTGAACAAAGCTATATACAAGCGCTGCCCGTCTCCAGGCGGCCAGCTCAGTCCCTGGTTGGGCTGCCACAGGCTGCTCCCTGCAGCATGGCTGGACTGATTCCAGCTTCTTGTCCCTTGCAGCTTATGGCTGCTGGTTGGGGACCTCTGCTCTTTAGCCTCTCCCTGACTCGGGAGACTGCCCTACTCCACTGAAAAGTGGGTGACCATACTTTCTTGGGCTGGGGTACCCGAAGAGATCTCCTAGGGAGTGTCGCCGGTGGGGCTACACTGGCGAGCAGGCCCTCAGCTCGGGTCACACTCCCTGCTGGCTGGGGATCTCCTCCTTTGGGTCCCTCCCTTCCTAAACCTGGGCTGGGGACAGGCAATCCCTTGCCACCAGCTGCCAGTGGCTGAGAGCCTTCCCCTTCAGGTCTAAAACCTGGTTCAGGCTCCTCCCCGGAGTCCCAGAAGAGAGGGGGAATCGCTCGGGTCAAGTGCTGGGGAGCTTCAACAATCCCAGCTGTTTGTTCCTCTGCCCCCTGCTTAAACAAACCGCTTTGTTTGCTATAACTGGCTGCCTGCCAGTGATCCTGTTCAAAATCATGAATGGCTCCTCCCCCCACACAAGCCACAGCGCCTTCCTGTGAGCTTGGAACTGCTGTGGGCTGGGGATTACTATTCTCAGGTTCACTCCCAGCTGCCTGTTTCCCTGTCGTTCCCATTAAGCTAAATGGGACCATGTTAGACTGGGGTGAATGGGTCAGGTCCTCCGAGTGGACCACCGTGCTGGAGGCTCCAGTCTCCACCGAATATCTCCCCTGCACCATCTCCTTCCCCATCTCAACATAGGGCCTGCTCCCCTCAGCATTTTTGCGGGGACACAGGTCAACAGGCTACGCTGGCTCTAGTCATTGCTGGGAGTGAGATGGGGTCAAAGCACCGGTGGTGGCTGCTACACTCCCCTGGCCAGTCAGAAGAGACCACACTGCCTCCAATAGTGACTCGACCCAGAGGGGGGAAATTTCTGTCTCTACCACCTCATCCTCCACCCCCCTTTGCTCCCAGGGCTCCTGAAAGCTCGGATCAGCCTTCGGGCTGATCAGACAAATCATCCCCTTTGCCCTCCTTAAAGCCATCTTCAGGCTTTCTATCTCTGCCCTACAGGGGCCATGATCTGCTTCCTCAAACCCTTGCTCGCAGGCCAGCTTATATGCTGCCTTTACCTCCCTAACCTTTTCCTCCTGCACTTTTAATTCTTATATGAGGTGAGCGTTCTCCTCCCGCACCCTCATCCCGTTGTTCTTGGCCTCTGCAACTAGGCACTTCAGGTACTCTGACTCATGCCTCGTGTGGCTTTTGCCCTCAGTAAACTTAACTACCAGGCGCTCTACTTTGGCCTGGTGTTCCTCAACCTCCCTTTCCCTATCCCAACTCTCTGCTCTGGCTTCCCTAAGCCTGTGGGTGACTTCCCCAAGCCTGCGGGAACCTAACAACAAGCAAACCAGTGGGATAAAAAGAAACCCAATAATTGCTGCTCTCTCCAGACTCAAACCACTGTCTGCCACATCGCACACCGTTGCCGACGGTCCTGCCGCAGTCACCATTTTGTAAGGAATTAGCACAGGCTAGCAAGGTTGGGGTTATTTGTCTCTGGCCAGACAGAAGCCTCTGAGCTGCTCCAGGGACCCCCTTGCAGTTTTGAAGCGCTCCCCTATTCCTCAGTTCTGACCGCCAGACTTATTCGGTAGTGATGTAGACAGAAAACAATGTGACTCGTGGTTTGGGTGCAAAACAGACCAGTATTTATTGAAAACAACAGAAAGAAACAACTTAGAAAAATCGATATAGCTCTTATGCCTGGTACAGCACTTTTGCTTAACGCAGTACCCTCAGTGTCCACTAGAATGCTCCCTGCTCAGTGCAACACTACTTTATTTTAAATCCAGCACATTTTGCTTAAAAACCCTTTTGCTCACTACAGCACCTTAGCTTAGTGGCTTTTACTTAAAAACAGCACTTTAAATACAGCTGTAAAGTGTTCACTGAAGCACTTCTCTGCTTAGTGCAACACTTCTTTTAACAGCACTTTTAATATAGAAACACTTTGCTCACTACAGCACCTTAGCTTAGTGGCTTTTACTTAAAAACAGCACTTTAAATACAGTTACTTAAAAAAACAGCTAACAGCGTTCACCACAGCACTTCTTTGCTTGGTGCAACATTCCTTTTAATACAGTTTTAAATACAGTACTTTGAAACAGCTACTCCTTTTTAATACAGTTGTAAATACCGAATTCAGTGTTCACTATAGCAATTCTCTGCTAGGTGCAACACTGTCTTACTTAAATAGGGGAGGAGAAACGGACACAACGAGGGAAGATCGACTAAAATCACAGTTCTTAACAAAATTCCCTTTAATTCCCACCCCTTCACCTATTCTAAGTTGCCTTGTGGAAGGCCAGTAAAATATATGCTCACCACTGGAAATGCCTGCTCCGTGCCCTGCGAACTTAGATCTTCACCGCCCTGAAGTAAGAAACACCCCAGTGTTTTAAAAGTAAACTGCTGGTGTTCTACTTCCTCAGGCAGGCTCCCATGCTGTAGAGGCACATGGAGGTGAGGCCAGAGAGAGAGAGAGCTTCTGGGAAGCTATCTTTTATACCCCCATTTGGGGTCCGCCCAGATCCGGATGTTTCTGGGCTAAAACAAAAGAGATCCAACTGCCCCATTGTCCAGTAATGGGTTTGGATGAATCACCCATTCATTTTAAACTGTTCCTTTTCTCAGTTTAAATGTCTCTTCAATTGTCTGTGCTGAGCTTTGAATGTATTTCCATTCATGATTGATGGGTTTTGAATGGAGCTGTCCTGGTTTGAAAAAAACATGTCTTTCTGTGATTACTATGTAAACAGCTTGGGAGGCTAGTGTAAACAGAAGCCATTGTTAGCCATTGTTCTTGTGGTCAGGCTGAAACCGCAGTCAAGTGGTTAATCCTTTGTGCAAGCATCTTGTAGCAGTTTCTGTAAACATATCGATTGTCTGCGGCAGGGTGGTGGGGATTCCCCTTTGATTGGCAGCTCCATTGAACCTATCTCACACACACACAAGCTGTTTTTCAAGTCCTTTTGACTTCGGCCATGCGGTCTGATGGCCATTATGATCCCTGGATTTTTCTTACAGGTAAATCACCCAGGGATTCTTTAATCAAAAATTAATCTTCGGAGCTATAAATTATTGCAAAATCTTACAATTTTCAGTTTGTAAATTATACACCTACACTGTATCAAATGATTATCTGCAAATATTAGCCCAGATTAGTTTTAATGATGTCAAAAGTTATCAAAAAATTAATTTTTTATGTGAGGTTGATGGAATGAAGGTAATTACGAATAAAATTCCAATTCTATAAATTGTAATTAGATTAGATTAGATTCCGGGATTCCATTGTGTCTCATTATGGGATTCCCTTCAGAAATGTTTAAAATGGAATTCTGCTTTGTGATTGGAGGACCAGGACCACGTGATCCCAGGTACGAATCTTCAGCGTCTGTGTCCCTGGGATCCGTGGATCGTTACGCTGCCCGCCACCTTGCAGCCTCAGACCGCAAGTTTTTGTAGCCTCGCTGCCAGCAAATAGGTTCGTAATTCTTTCGTGGGTCAGAGCCATACTCCAGAGGTATGCATCTGACCGCAATTTTTGACTCATATTCTCTTGAGGAATAAAATCTCCACAGGAAAAGTGGTTCAACTGTGGCTAACTATAGAAGTTAAGGATAGTGTTAGATTAAAAGAAGAGGCTGACAATGTTTCCAAAAAGAGTAGTAAGCCTGAGGATTTGGAGAGCTTTAGAAACCAGCAAAGGATGACCAAGAAATTGATAGAGGGAGAAAATAGAATGAGAGTAAACTAACAAGGCATACAAAGACAGATTGTAAAATCTTCTACAAGTGTGCAAAAAGGATACTGATGGCCTCTTTGCGACATCCTCACAGCTTACTTTCCCACAAAGCTAGGTGGGAAAGTAAGCTGTGAGGATGTCACAAAGAGGCTGCAAAGGGATATAGACAGGTTAAGATGACTGCACCGTGTTCAGCACCATTCACAACTCCTCAGATAATGAAGCAGTCCATGCCCACATGCAACAAGACCTGGACGACATTCAGGCTTGAGCTGATAAGTGTCAGGTAACATTCGCGCCACAGAAGTGCCAAACAATGACTATCTCCAACAAGCGAGAGTCTAACCACCTCCCCTTAACATTCAACGGCATTACCATCGCCGAATCCCCCACCATCAACATCCAGGGGGTCACCATTGACCAGAAACTTAACTGGACCAGCCACATAAATACTGTGGCAACAAGAGCAGCTCAGAGGCTAGGTATTCTGTGGTGTGTGTCTCACCCCCTGTCTCCCCAAAGCCTTTCCACCATCTACAAGGCACAAGTAAGCAGTGTGATGGAATACTCTCCACTTGCCTGGATGAGTGCTGCTCCAACAACACTCAAGAAGCTCAACACCATCCAGGACAAAGCAGCCCGCTTGATTGGCACCCCATCCACCACCTTAAACATTCACTCCCTCCACCACCAGCACATTGTGGCTGCAGTGTGTACCATCTACAAGATGCACGGCAGCAACTTGCCAAGGCTTCTTTGGCAGCACCTCCCAAACCCATGACCTCTTCCACCTAGAAGGACAAGGGCAGCAGGCACATGGGAACACCATCACCTGCAAGTTCCCCTTCAAGTCACACACCATCCTGACTTAGAAGTATATCCCCGATCCTTCATCGTCACTGGGTCAAAATGCTGGTACTCCCTGCCTAACAGTACTGTGGGAGTACCTTCACCACATGGACTGCAGCGTGTCTCAAGGACAATTAGGGATGGGCAATAAATCCTGACCTTGCCAGCATCAATCACATCACATAAATGAATTTAAAAAAAGACTGGTTAAGTGAGTGGGCAAGAATGTGGCAGATGGAATAGAACATGGAGAAATGTGAAGTTATCCACTTTGGTAGCAAAAATAGAAAAGCAGAATATTTATTAAAAAGCGAGAGACTAGTAAATGTTGGTAATCAGAGGGATTTGAGTTTTGTACACGAAACACAGAAAGTTAACATGCAGGTACAGCAAGCAATTAGAAAGGCAAATGGTATGTTAGCCTGTATTGCAAGGAGGTTGGAGAATAATAGTAAGGAAGTCTTGCTGTAATTATATAAGGCTTTGCTGGGACCATATCTGGAGTACTGTGTACAGTTTTGGGCTCCTTACCCAAGGAAGGATATACTTGCCTTAGAAGGGCGTGCAACAAAGGTTCACTAGATTGATTCCTGGGATGAGAGGGTTGTCCTATGAGGAGAGATTGGGCCTATACTCTCCAGAGTTTAGAAGAATGCGAGATGATCTCGTTGAAACATACTAAATTCTTAGAGGACTTGACAGGGTAGATGCGGAGAGGATGTTTCCTCTGGTTGGAGAGTCTAGAACCAGGGATCAGTCTCAGGAATAGGAAATCGGCCATTTAGATGAGGGGAAATTTCTTCACCCAGATGGTTGAGACTCTTTCGAATTCTCCACCCCAGAGTGCTGTGGATGCTCAGTCATTGCGTATATTCAAGACTGAGATGGGTAGATTTGGACACTAAGGGTTAGGGTTAGAGATATAGAAATGGCGCAGGAAAGTGGAGTTGAGGTCGATGATCAGCCATGATTTTACTGAATGGCGGAGCAGGCTCGAGGGGCCGTATGGCCTACTCCTGCTTTTATATCTTATGTTCTAATATAAGACATAATTAAGACAATTCTTACCCTTTGCAGTTATAAAAATAATGTATTAATGTACAAACTATAATTTATGTCTCCAAACAGGAAACATTTAAATAGAGATGGTGTGTCTTCAGAACACACTGACCAGCAGCAGCTTATTAAAGGAAAACATTTTTTGAAGTTCAGATGGTGTTTGGTTGCTTCTCCCTGCTAGATGTAATTTGCATAAGACAGAAATAATTGCATGTAGAATTTTTTCTAGCATTCAGCTCTGGTTCTGGTCTGTTTAATTTCATTAGTTCAGCAATTCTATCACATCCCTAATTGTTTCTATATTATTATATAATTGTTTGCCGATGGTCCTTAACTTAGTTATTGGTATAATGCAGGTCACAGATTTCATCTTTTATTTAAATCTAAAATTAACTTTACTTCCAACTTTTACTTTTATGCAATGAATATTCATTAAAAATTAACCTCTAACAAGTTAGTTTGTAGATCATGTTCCGAGCACACCATACCATAGTATCTGCTCAGATTCAATTAATAAAACAGAAACTATTAGAAGTATTCCCATAGCTGTAGATCAAGGTAAATATATTGCTCCTGTTCTACCATGAGGTTTGCTGTCCTATAGATGAGATCTTACCCTAAGGTTCTGTCCACCTGTTCAGGTAGAATTATAAAGCTGTAATGGAAAGACAGTGAATGTTGGTATTCTAAAAGATGAGATCAAATAGGCGGAAGCGCCTTCATCATCCAAACCTGCTGCATGATATTCATAAAATAAAGAAATTAAAATGAAGATGCTTTTGTTACCAAACAAGACACCTCAACCTAATTTTAGCATGGTTAAAAAGTGGGTTAAAAGTTACAGCAATTTGCACATTCTGTTTCTTTTTCCTTTTCCCCCATTATTGGCCCAGAAATTCGGGTCGGGGGCTTCCCGCGGGTGCAAGCCCCCAACCTGCACTTACCTTGCGCGCCGGCAGTTGAGCTGTAGGGCCCCGTGGAATTCCGCTCCGGGGCCTGGCCCAGCTGCCGGCGCGCTGTGCTTGCGTGTCCCAGGGGCGTAGTTAGTGCGATGCATCCCCTGGGATCACGTGAGCCATGGGCAGCCAATCGGAGGAGGGAAAAGCCCATTCATAAGATTGACAGGAAGACCTGTCTAAACTTATGAATACTACGGGCCTCAAAATAGCATTAAACCTTCAAATAAATTTTTTTTTAAATCACACTTTTTCAATAAACTACAAATTACATTAAATAACTATTTTAAACAATAATTAAAAGTTTTGAAAAAAATAATTTTATAAAAAAACAGGGCTAAAAATAAACTTACCTTGCTTTAAAGTATTTAAAAATAATAAACCTGTGGAAAAAATGTTTTAATTTTAATTAATTGACCACTTACGCCAGGCCTTATGCCTGCTTTTTAAATGTGTAAATCCGACAGGCTTAACCTCGCGTGAAAACCTGCAAAAAAAACGTAAGTTCAAAGCACACTTACAGCCTCCCCTGCGCGCGCGTTCGACCTCTGAACCCCTTCGTTCAGAGGATCGGAGTGCCGGTTTCCCGCGCATGCGCAGTGCATGCAGGAAACCCGCACTTCCATTCAGCCTACGGGTGAGTACCCCGTGCGTACTCACCCATGGAGAGCCGAATTTCTGGGCCATTATCTTTTACTCCTGTACTTCAGGTTTACTCAAAAGACATGGTGGGAAGAAAGGTCCTCGGCCCTTCTGGCGCACTCTCTTGGAAGGACCACAAACTAGGCTGGGACAAAGATGTACCAGGTCCTGGGCTTGCATTGGAAAATTCCCTCTGTTTTTTGTTTGGAGCGGAACCTCTGCCCACCCTAGACAAGGCTACTGACTTAAAAAGAGAGCGGGCTGGGGCAAGATTTTCTGACACTGGCAGCTCCCATATCCATGCCTCTCAGGCCTAGTGCATCTTCAGAGACTGCTATACTGAGAAGAAAGTGACAAAACGGCCTCTTCCATGGTGGTTGTGGGGTCCACCTAAGTGGTCCAGGTTGAAGATCATGGCTTGGACCTCTGAAGATGATTGGGAAAAACATTTTTTAAGTGGTAACACGTGGTCCGCTATAAAGGGAGTTGCTAAAGGCACATTTAACTTCTTTCCAAGTGGTAACACACAGTCCACTATAAAGGGAGTTGCTAAAGGCACATTTAACTTTTTTCCAGCGAATGATCAGGCAGCCACACCCATTCCCCCATCTCTGGTACCAAGACCACATTTCCCAACCTCTTCAGGCAGTCACTTATATTGTGCTGAATGATTCAGGTGCCTGTCACTAATATGTCAATGAGGTGTTATCCCACTGACTCCGCACACTCCAACAGGGTCAGTAGCAAATGTCACTGGTGGGCCCAATCCAGCATCATTCCAAGCATTGTGGGCTGAGGGATTTCAGGACCATCATTTCGTAGGTGAGAGGACAAAGAGGAATTGGTCCTGAGCTCTACCTATTCCCCCAGAAGGTCCACAAAAGCAGGCCATGTTGATCTGATGTCTGATTTATCCTCCTTCTCAGTTGTTGCCCTGTAGCTCCCAACAATAATTGGGTCAATATAGGAAAATCACCTTGTGCGAATTGGTGATTTTAACTCACATTTTATAATGACTGCACAGCAGCATCAATTGGGACAGTTAAAGAGTAGCAAAGCCTTGAAACCATACCCGTTACCCGTAGGCTCTGCCGAAATTACGGAAAATGCTATCCATGCACTAAAAGTGTAGCTGGGTTTAATTTAGTTCTCTCTGAAAGAAATCCTGTATATAACCAGCATCTCAGTTATCCATAGGTGCTAGAAATTCACCTGCATAATCCCTAATTTTTAACAGTTGTAAAATTAACTCCTTCACTGTAGACTGTAGGATTTTGCAATAATTTCAAAATTTTCTACAGCTCTGAAGATTATATTTTTGATTAAAGAAAACCTGGGTAGAATGTACCTTTAAAAATCCAGGGATCAAAATGGCCGTCAGACCTTGTGGCAGAAGACAAAAAACAGTCTCTCTTCAAAGCACGAGCTGACAAAAAGGACTTGAAAGGCAACTTGTGTGTCTGTGAAAAAGGAAAATCAAAGATGGCTGTTGGGCCTCGTGGTAAAAGACACAACACAGCCTGTGTGCATATGGAAAGGAAAATCAAAGATGGCTAACAAAGGATTTAGCAAAAACCCCAGACTCTGAAGCAATGAGGTATTTAAACTGTCAATCAAAGGCAGTTTAGGGAGTTTCACCGCAGGACAATCGATGTTTGCTTACAGGAAGTCTACAATGTTGATACAAAGGCTTAACCACTTAAAGCTGTCAATCAATTGCGGTTGCACTGACCACAGTTTACACTAACATCCAAGGGCTGTTTACCCAGCAATTAAGGAAACAGACATTTTTTTTCAAACTGAGACAGCTTCATTCAACCCAATTTAAACGAATGGGTAATTCATCCAAACCCCATCACAGTCAATGGGGAGAGTTTGGATCCCTTTTATTTAGCCCAGATACATCCGGATTTGGGCGCGAAGATTTCGGCTCCAAATGGGGTATAAAGATAGCTTCTCAGGAAGTTATCTCTCTCTCTCTCTGCTGCCTAACCTCCATGCTCTGCCTGCAAGGAAGAACAACTCGACAGCCCGCCCAAAGGAGTGGAATACCAGCAGTTACTTTTAAACACTGGGGTATCTCCATTTCGGGGTGGTGAAGAATCTAAGACCGCAAGGGCACGGAGCAGGCGTTCTCTGGTGAGCAAGGATTTTCTGACCCATCACAAGGCAACTTAGATAGGTATTTAGGGGTGGGGATTAAGGGGAATTATTGTTAAATTGTGATTTTAGTCAATTTTCTCTCATTGTGTCCATTCTCGCCGCCCCTATTAAGCAAGGGTGCTGTAGTAAGCAAAGTGTGAGAAGTATATTGCTGTATTTAAGTAAAGGAATGTTGCACTAAGCAAAAGAGTGCTGTAGTGGACAATAAGTGTACTGTATTTAAGTAAAAATGCTGTATTTAAGTAAAAGAGTGTTGTACTAAGCAGAAGAGTGCTGTAATAGACACTAAGGCCTAGAAATTCAGTATAGCCACGTTTGGGGTGCAACAGCTGGGCGGCCGCTAAAGTTTGCGCCCGGCGCAACTTCGCGCCACCTTCGCCGATATTCAGTGGCATCGCCCCAAGAGGTTGCTGCTGCGCTAAAACAGGTGATGCACGACTATCATTAGGCGCTAAGCCGGCGGCCCGGGGCGATACCCCCGAGGGCGGGCGCAGCACAGGTGCGGCGAGTTGCTGATTGACGGCAGACACTCTGGCGCCGGTCAGCTTTTAAAGGGGGAGGGTGGATTTGTTTGCCTGCCACGCCCTGCACACTGCAGCCCTGAAGCAAGGCCTGACCACTGCTGCTTCATCTGTGCAACGCCCAGGGCTATGGAGAAGGCCAGGGAGAGAGCGCAGCGCTTCAGCGACGGTGACCTGAGGGTGCTGGTTGGCGCAGTGGAGTGCAGGCGCCATGTTCTGTTCCCTGAAGGTGGCAGGAGGCCGCTGCCCAGCGCCTATCGGAAAGCCTGGAGGGAGGTGTCAAACAGGGTGACCTCCAACAGCGTGGTTGCCAGGACTCCTGTGCAATGCCGGAAAAAGTTCAACGGCCTCACTCGGGTTGTCAGGGTGAGTACCCTTTCCAGTGTCCTCCTCATCCCTGCATGTGCACCTCAGTTTATGGGCAAAGGGACCTGAAAGCCCTAATGCCCAGCCCTCATCCAGCAGCTATGGGACTGTCATGAAAATCACTTGCACATTCAGCACTTTACACACTGTACAAGCTATTCGACCATGGGAGGCAGTACAGCCAAGATCAGGGCTTCACACTGTCAGGGCTAGTCCACCATGGGAGGCAGTGCAGACAAGATCAGGGCTTCACACTGTCAGGGCTAGTCCACCATGGGAGGCAGTGCAGACAAGATTAGGGCTTCACACTGTACTTAGAGGCCGTCCTTTCTCTTGCAGGCCAAGGTGGCGCACAACCGGAGGCAGCAGCGTGAGACCGGGGGAGGCCGTCCTGACCTCAAAGAGCTCTCCGACCTGGACCAGCGTGTGGAGCGCATTATGGCAGGCCGGCTGATTGGCCCCGTCGCCAGTGGAGATGCCGACCCTGTTCTGGGCCCCAATGGTAAGGGCATCACCTTTTTGACCTCTCTCTTTCCACTTGCACCTCAGAACAGCATCCTTTGCACTGTCCGGCCAATGCAGTGCATAGCAGCACTCATGCCTCCCTCGCTGCTGCCCTGTCCTCACTCTAAAGCAACTCTTGTGCCTCCCTGCTTTCAGATGGTGAATCGCCAGGTGAGGAGGCGGGCCCTCAAGCTGCCACTGTCAGTGATTCTGAATTCGAGGAGGAGGAAGAGGAAGCCGGCCCATCAGTGCCACCCTCAGCCGAGGCAGCCCATGGCGATGATGGGGACACGTCTTCCCTGGAGGGGAGCCAGGGGGAAGGGTCGGAGGAGAGTGAAGCTCCGGGGCCCAGCGGCCTGCAGCAATGCGGGAGGGGTGGGGACGCTCGGCGGACTTCTCCCCGGAGGGTGAGTGCGGCCTCCAGTCCTGCGACGGTGAGCGCAGAGGCGGTGCGGCTCCTAGAGGAAATGGCCACCCAGGCTGAGCGCAGGCACACTGAGCTCATGGCTGCAGTGGCAAGGATGCCTGACTCCATAGAGTCACTATCAAGGAGTGTGCAGGAATTCGGGGCAGCACAAGCGGCTTCTAGCCAAGTGCTCAGTCGTGCCGTCCATTCACTGGCTGGTGTCATGCGGACACAGACCAGGGCCACACGGGCACTAACTGCTGCCACCCTCGCTGGATCGGCCAGGCATCGCCAGGGCACTCGCCGCACCGCAGCAGCCCAGCAGTCTGTGCTTCAGCAGATTGCTGCGCATGCTGCAGTGCTGGCCCGTGCGAGTGCCACTGTCTCAGGCGACCAGGGAGTACCTGTGATCTGTCAGGTTGGCAGCATTCCTGCAGCCGACACTGCCACTCCTCCAATGCAGCTGCCACCAGCCGCTGGACAGAGTGCTGCCGCACAAGCAGAGTTGCAGCAGTCAGCAGCCGGCCCCTCCAGGGCCAGAGCTGGTCCAGGCCAACCCCCAAGGGCATCTGCCGTCTCGCCATGTGACCCTCAGCAGCCTTTCCCCAGCCTTGCTGCAGCCACTGGAGTCCCATTGAGGAGGAGCTGCAGGGCGGGCAGGGGCCAGTCACGGATGCGAAAGGCATCACCCTCGCAGGCCAAAAAGTAGAAGGTGTGGCCAAATGTTTGGTTTCACATGCAAAGGCCAAGACTGTTCGATGTGTGTTTCTTGAAAGGCCGAGACTGGTCGATGTGTGTTTTTTGAAAGGCCGAGACTGGTCGATTTGTGTTTTTTGGGGGGGCTTCTCTCCATTAGTTTGTAATGTGGGAAGGGCTGAGGTTTCCAAGTAATAAATGTTCTTAAATCGCACTGTCCATGCTTTATTTTGGAAGTCCTGGTTGCCCTGCTCGGCTGAGGGCTTGTGTAGCAGCTACATTCATCTGGTGACATTGGCACAAGCCATTCCCTGAGAGGGGGCCTAGAACCGATGTTCAATAAGCCGCCGATGGGCGGCCCTTGCACTTTCTGCCTCCCTTCTGTGCTGGTCCTCCTCCCCCACCCCCCCTCCCCCACCCCCCTCACACCCCCTTCCCACACCCCCCCTTCCCCCTTCCCACACCCCCTCTTCCCCCCTTCCCACACCCCCTCTTCCCCCCCTTCCCACACCCCCCTTCCCCTACCCCCCTTCCCCCCTTCCCACAGCGCCCCTTCCCACAACCCCCCTTCACCCCCGCTCTCACACCCCCTTCCCCCACTTCCCACACCACCCCTCTCCCACACACCCCGTTCCCCCCACACACCCCTTCCCCCCTCCCACACCCCACTTAGCCCCCTCCCACACACCCCCTTCCCCCCCCACACCCCAACTTCCCCCCCCACCCACAGCCCCCTTCCCCCCCACCCACACCCCTTCCCCCCCACCCCCTCCCACACCCCCCCTCCCACACCCTCCCACACCCCCCTTCCCCCCCCTCCCACCCCCTCCCACACCCAATTCACAATTCACAATTCAAATCGCTTTATTGGCATGATAAGTTACATCTTATGTTGCCAAAGCATCAAAATACATTTATGGTTTAGCACATAAACGCAGTTCTATTCATACAGTGTATAAACAGGTATATCCCTGAGTGTATAAATATACATTCGCATTGTTTATATATATTCTTTTCTTAGTTTACTGGTTGTCCCTCTGTTCATGGCAAGCTGTAACATAGTGTGCCGCCAGTGTTATACAGCTTCTCTCCTCTCCCAGTAGGAATGGGAGTTTTTGGTTGTCATTCAGATTTCTGAAATCAGGGCATATTTGTGAGAATTTTTGGTAGAAATTCTCCCTGATGCCCTGATATTTTCCACAAGCTGTGAGGAAGTGCATCTCTGTCTCCACCACTCCCTGACTGCAGTGAGAGCATATCCTGTCCTCTCTTGGCAGCCTGGTCTGCCTGTGTCTGCCTTTTTCGATCGCTAGGCTATGTTCGCTAAGTCTGTACCTTGTCAAGGTTCTTCTCAGTTTGTTATCCTTTACCATGGTCAGGTAATCAGCTATGTTGTATTGTCTGTTTAGGGCCAAGTAGCAATTGAGTTTGCTTTGGGTTTTTGTTGTTTCTGCCCAATATGTCAGATATTTTTCCTTTTGCTTAGCGACGATTGTGTTGGGTCGAATTCTTTGTGTTACCCTGTCACTGTCCTGGGGCTGGTTATTGTTAGTATTGTTAATAGTTACTTCACTGAGTCCCAGGACTAGTTGACTGAGGGTATTCTTCTTTATGGTCAGCTCTTGGCATTTCAGGGCGTCGTAGTGATAGCATTGGGGATTGCTCATTTGTAGGTGATTCCAAAATTTGGTGGCTCTTTTTTGGATAGTGATTATTAATGGATATTGGCCTAGTTCCGCCCTGCATGCATTGTTTACTGTTTTCCTTTGAGTCCGGAGGATACTTTTACAGAATTCTGCATGTAGGATCTCAATTGGGTGTTTGTCCCATTTTGCAAATTCTTGTTGAGTTAGCGGTCCCCATACCTCACTGCCATAGAGTGCAATTGGTTCAATTACTGATTTGAAAATTTTGAGCCAAATGCTAATTGGGATTTCTATTTGGATTGATTTTTTGATGGCATAGAAAGCCCTTCTTGCTTTCTCCTTCAGTTCATTCACAGCCAGTTTGAAGTTTCCCGTAGAACTGATTTTTAAGCCCAAGTATGTGTAGTTAGTGGTTTGTTCAATTTTGGTTGTTCCTACTGTGAAATTTATTTTGGGTCC